>NC_133128.1:53261805-55810971 GCF_048418815.1 Hemitrygon akajei
ATTTAGCTGGTGGTAAGGTTTGGTCAGCAATGAAGCTGACGAGACAGCCGGTGGAGGTCCCGCCCCTAGATTCCAAGATCTATCCCGCATGCGCGATCATTCGCAGCATGTCGAGAAAGGCAGCTGAGACAGAGAGCAGTTTAAATCTGGCCAGTATCAATTTGGCTGAGACGTTTTTACCGACCCTGTACCACAAGGGTTTAGAGGGTGGTAAAACTAAGAGTAGTAAAGTGAAAGAGAGTAAGGGAGAGGAGGTAGACCTGTCCTTAGCGAGGAGTGAAGTGCTAGAGGCACGAAATGGAGATGTGAAACAGATAAAGCTGTTAAAAGTTCCAGGGTTGGACATGGATGATCTGTCTGGTTTGGCAGAACTGTTTGAAGAAGTGGAAAGTTCTAAAGGTGTTCCCGATAATGAAATGACAGCAGTCCTAGATGAAAAGGATGCCATTACCTTGAAGAAGTCTGCTGGGTTGGCAGATGAGGTTGTTTCAGCCCGCGGGGTTGAGTTTACTCCGGAAGGGAGTTGCCCAGAGAGTAGCTGGGAGAATCAGGGGAATTTAGAATTTGGACCGGGTACGGGTATTGAAAGCCTGGAAGAGGCAAATGTCCCGTTTGAGTGTGTCCAAGATGTGGATGCTCGTGGTACTGAACCTAGTAATGGAGCTCAGAAAAAGTCTGAGGTATTTGATTCAGTTGAAAAGGAATGCAGTCCTTGTGGGTCAGATAGACTTGGTTCAGTGAAGAAAGGGTTAACCTCTGTAATAGTGGGAAGTGAGAGTTCCCAGGTGTTTGTGCTCGAAGAGGTGTTAAAGGTTAGCGAGGAGATAGCGGGTGGTGAAGTGACCATTATTATTGCAGGAAAAGGGAAAAGTGCGGTTTCCAAATCGAATGAAGGAAGTTTAAAGTCTGAATTGATATTAGAAGCAGCCACCAGGCTACAGGGACAAAGGCTTGGTACCCGCGGCACCTGTGGATCAATTACAGATTGAGTTGGAAGGTAAAGGGGCTCCACACGCTATTGTTATTCCACAGTGTGGTATGAAACCGCAGAATTCGAAATGCTGTTTGAACAAAAAGGGATCGCTGGTATCGAGACCCAATAGCCTCAGGGGTCCTGTAGAGAAAACTAGCAACTTGAGTAAAATTAAGGAATTGGGTGGAAATTTGGGAAATGGGCTAAGTTTGGAACACATTGTTGATAAAATCACTCCTATGGAAGGAGCGGACGAAGGCCTATTTCGCCAGGGTGCGCCAGCTCCCCACGTGGGAACTAACCGGAAAAGAGGCGAGGGTTAATGGGGACGCCATTTTTAAATAGCAGAAACCGGTTTTAAGGGATTTCGACAAAGCCTGTGAATAATAAAAACAACCCCCACCTGCCTGTTAAGTTTGAAAGCAACATAAAGATTAATATTTGCATGAACTTTTGTAGTATACACGTAAGCTTAAGATCACAACTCTTTAGTTTTGTTTGCTGAAGGAAAGAAAAAAAAATAGGTGGTTACTAAATTGGAGTCTGATGCTACAAGACTTTAGTAGGGTACAAGATGTTAACTTATTAAAGGAAGTGACAATGTAATCGGTAACCATCTAGATACTGAATTGAATGTATAACTGTATTACTCTGTAGTGAAAAGAAAAGCTTTTGTATTGTGTTAGATTCTAAAATCCTGTAAGACTCTGTATTACTCCGTTTTTACCGATGGTAAAAACGCTTTGAAGAAAGGGGGTGTTACGCCTGTGCCCCAACTCTGAGGGGCCGAAGGGTACAAAGTAGCCCCCTCCTTTTTGAGAATCGCAGGATCGCTATTGATTCAAGTCAGGAGACCCAAGAAATGAGAGAGAGACACGCCCATTCCTCAATGGTTGGAATGTTTCCTGGGCCTTCGAGATACAAAGCCACGGAACAGGTCATTGTCTTTTGGAGACGAAATTGTGTATTGAATACTGTACGATTCATCGAAGCCCCCCAGGCAATGAACCAAGGGGGGGTTGGTGGAGGGATTGCATCATCCCAACCTGACTGACATCTGAGACCCAGTGAGTCAGGATAAAAGGGTCTGTGGGAACAGCCCCTCAGACACACCAGAAGAAACGCTAGCGATCCCGTATTAGCGAAAGCCGGTGGAAAGGCCACGTGCGTCCTTTTCCATTTGCCCCGGAATCGGTGGGCCTTTACCACGGAAGAATGGTTTTTAGCTAACAACGGGGAAATCAACTCCCAACGACTCTTGAAGGATTGACATCATAAAAGGAATGGGCAAGTTTTAACCCGTCTTTCTCTCCAACCAAAAAAGCTGCAGCTTGAATGAACTTGAGTGACTTTTATATTTCCATCGGACAATACATTATCCCCTAGACAACGATAGAGCTATTCCTTATTGGTTATTATTATACCCGCGCTTTTAGATTTAGTATTGACGACGTATATTATCTGTATGTTTGCATTGATATTATTTTTGTGTATTTTTATCAATAAATACTGTTAAAAATAGTACCATCAGACTTCAACGGACCTCTCTATCTTTGCTGGTAAGTGACCCAGTTACGGGGTACGTAACAGCAGTACATTGCTAAATAAATCAAACACATTTTATCTACATTAAAGGAATTTTTTTGAAGTATCTTTTACGTGCTCAAATGTGTGTGTCGATTGTTATTCTTGACAACATGAAACTAATCATTTTCAAAGTGATGAAAGAAGTTGTCAAGTCTTATTAAGTAGAACCATATTTCTGAAAGAAATGGGTCAGTTCACATGGATTAAGTTCCCCTTTGTATTCATTGCCATCATCATTGACATATTCCTCACTAATATTTGGGTACGTAAATACATAGAAACAGCATCATGTCCAGTTGCTGCATTTTCATTTGGAGTATTTTAATTTTCAAAGTCAATATTTTGAAACTTACCCATCTAAAAGCTCTAAGGGATTCATTTACCGTGCATGTTGTAATGACTGAAGGAGAAATTGGCCCAGGTTAACAGCTTAACCAGGAATGAACAATAAATACTTCACCTACTAGCAATATCATTATTAAAAACATATTATCTCACGAGACTGCTTTTAACAGTGAGCTACCCAGCATTACAGGAGGAGCAATGCATCTTGTTTAAAGGTGTGGAATAGCTTGGTGAAGTGTCTTATCTGTTATTCTTTTTCTCTTTATTTATCTATAGTTGTCCATGGCTCATCATGCTTTCATTTACAACAACCAAGTTGGAGACCATTGAATTGTGTTTGATATTCTTCCTGCCTTTTACTGGGAGGTTGGTTTGCCACTGACATCAGCATTGCTGTCTGGGCTAAACTTTGTGCTTTGGGTGACAACAGGCCTCTTTCCTTGCCCTTATCTGTTTAAACAGAAATCTTTGCCATTTTTAAGACTCTGTTCATGAAGTACCCTCAATCTTAAACCACCTCCTGCCATTTAAAGATTTTCACCTTCCTTCCACTCTCATGCAAGTGCGCTTTTGCTTTGGGATCTGTAAATAATAGTATCTAAACAGCAATTCCTCATCTACCTAACAGAACACTAATAAACAATTATAATCATTTTAAATCCTGATATATCTACAATTCACAAAAAAAAACTGGTTGCTTGGCAGAATTGTTGCCAGTTACTTAAGCAGTGGATTGAAATAAACATTTATATTTTTCCTGGTGTTTTTTAAAATCTTCAAATACAGTTCTGACGTGCATCAGTCTATGCTTTAATCTATGGTCTTTTGGAAAGTATTTGGAATTTTTTCCCCCTTTGTAGTATACTATGACACCTTCTTGCCAAGGTATTTAAACAAGGAAGCAGAGGCTTTGGAAGAAAAAGAGTCCATGCATGATCAAAGCTGATGACAGAAAGAAAATGGAAGAGAAATTGAAAAAGATAAAAGAAACCTGGAATTATATTCCAGAATAATTTTATGGAAAAGAACAGATAAACAAGTAATTGTAGAACTGGCTGTGGAGAGTCAGCCTGATTGTGAAGCACAGACATTGATTTATAGCACTGAAAATGACAAAATTAACTTACATATATGATGGGTTTAAGAGATCTGATTGATTTGCCCGACAGGCATCCTAGGGAGTCAAGGTCTGGGTAGTGACCTTCCTCTAACACATACTGACAGCCACCATAATCCTCCTCATCATACAGTACCCAGCTGGAGAGGGGAGAATGAAAGCAAAGTTAATGACATCTACATTTCATATTTTATGTATACTGTCGTATATTATAAAAATAATTTCCCCCTGAAGGTTTTACATATTTTATCCTATTTATCCTCTTAGCATTGACAAGTAGGTAAAAAAGTCCTGAAGTGGAGCTATTTTATTATGCTAAACCGGAACAGGAGCCAGTATTTGTTAATAAATAAATGATGTTCCTCCTGAGCAGAGCAAACATTGCATTGACCATGTATTGTCAGGAAAGAAATTACTTTAGAATATCTGCTTGGACAGATATCTAATTTTTAAGGTTAAAGTAGACATAAAAGATTGATAAATTTGCATATGGCCCCATGCTTCACTTTGCAGTAATAGTGGATTCTGGTTAATTGGGACACATCAGGACCAGTACATTTTGGCCCAATTAAGCAGCCACCCCCCCCCCCCCCCAATTAGCTTAAGTTTCATAGATAGTTAAACCAAGAAACAAATAATGTATCTAAAAGAAACACAGAAAAAATTAGAACACTAACAATACTACTATAGTAATATAAGACTGTTCTTAATATTTATTGATGGAGGAATTCATCTGCATCACATCTTTTTGACTGTAAATGAACAAAATCAATGCAGGCACCTAGTGCCTTCAAACAATGCTGTCATCAATTGCATCCTCTGAACCTTCATTTTCATTGGAACATTCATCAAGATGATTGTCAATACCTTCAAATTCTTTGCAGGTCTTAAATAGTTGAGGTAATGAAATAATTTCATTTTCACTCCTGGCCATTCCTGGCATCTCTGAGCCTGACTGCTTGAAGCTTCAGTGAGTAAAACTGTTCTGAATTGTCTTACTGCTTATTTCTCACCAACTATTAGTGACAAAAATCACTGCTTTTTGAAGACAAACACGCACAACTGACACTATTTAAAACCGTGGCACTTGAAGTACAGTGTAGTGTGTAATGGCTAATGAATTGCATGTATCCGATGCTAGGTAGAAACGGTTTGGCAACAGACTTTTGCCCCAATTAAGTGGCATAGCATCCCAAATAAATAAAGGCAATCCTGGCTATTTACTCAATTAGCTTTTGTTCTTTAAGAGTTGTCCCAAATAAGCAGCTGCCCTGATGAACTGATGGCCCAAGTAACCAGAATCCACTGTATGTACTCACTTGTACTCAATTCAACCTTACCATCCATGAAGAACCTTAAATGAATTTGGTTGTAAAGGTAGTAAACTGGGCAATTCTGATACAAATTCAGCTCTTTCTCCTTCAAAGTCAATTCCATTGTATGCCTGGATCTGTAACAGGGATGCAAAACAATAGTTTTCCAAAATAACTTTCAAAGACTTTTTTCTGTAATTCTTATCCAGATGTCACTGCTAGACTTTTGCTATCAGTGGTATTTAGTTGTTCAGCTCTCATACAGTTACACTGCAGAGACTGCAAGATTTCTGAGCAGTAAATACAAACTTACTTTGGTACAAACAGAACCGAATATAGAACATACAATGTTGTGCTGCCCTTAATCTGCTCTGAGATCAATTTAACTTTTCCTTCTCACATAGCCCTCTACTTTTCATTCATCTCTGTGTCTACCTAAGAGCTTCTAAAATGTTCTTAACGTATCTACCTCTACAACTACTCCTGGAAGCACGTTCCACACAAGTTACAACTCTGTGTAAAAAAAACCTACCCCTAACAATCCTCTATACTTCCCACCAAACATCTGAAAGTATGACACTTCCTTGTATTAGCTATTTCCACCCTGAGAATTCATCTCTGACTGTCCTCTTTATCTATGTCTCTTATCATCTTGTACACCTCTATCTCATTCTCCTTCACTCCAAAGAGAAAATCCTAGTTTACTCTGCCTGTCTTCATAAGACATGCCCTCTAGTCCAGGCAACACATTGGTAAACCTCCTCTGTTTTCTCTCTAAAGGTTCAACATCCTTCCAAAATGAGGCAACAAAAACTGAACACTATTTTACAAGTGTAGCCTAACCAGGGTTTTATAGAGCTGTAACATTACCTTGCATCTCTTGAACTCAATCCTCCAACTAATGAAGGCCAACACACCATACACCTTTTTAACAACCCTGTCAACTTGCATGGCAACTTTGAGGGATCTATGAATGTGGATCCTAAAGATCCCCCAGTCTCTCCACACTGCCGAGAATCCTGCCTTCAAAAATTGACCTTTCAAAATGAATTAGTTTAATTTACATGTGCAAACATAAATTCAAGGCCCAAATAGTTCTCCAGCAGTGATTGTTACTTATTAAGCCTTCCAAGCTCACTCTGGTTGCACTAACTTCTTCATTGGTCATCTGTGCACAACCATCTAATGAAGATTACGACAGGAAGCTATTTTGATATTGTACTAGATCATTGAATTAATTTTGGGTCATTCTAATTGATGCCTTTCTTCTCAGATGGACATTTCTGGAGTCTTTAATGTATTATTTCAGAGGAGCCCTTAGCATATTTAAAATAAACGGGCTTAACCTTGATCTTCAAAGACTAAGAACATCACAAATTTAAGGTGTTTGTTGTTTATCAAAATAGTACTAGACTCAAAAATGTACAATGGTGAAGCAATGTTAAGTAGGAAACTAGAATCAAGCAGATTATTAGCAGTAATTATCTTCAATAAATATGACTGATAGAACATAGAACAGTATAGCACAATACAGAGCCTTCAGCTCATAATGTGCTGACCTTTTAACCTATTCCATAATGATAGGAGTCTTTTTCCATTCAGCTTAGTTGGCCACTTTCTTGTACAATATGTATATCAGAACATTTATACATGTATAAAAGAGCAAAAGCAACAAGTGATTTATCAAAAATATGAATTTTCTGGATAGGATCATATATATTTTAGAAAATAAATCAGTGAAGTGCTGTAAACCTGCATCACTGCATCATCCTGCAATTCAGAGAACCATGTTCAATATAGATCTAGATGCAGCACAAACAAAAAATTCTGATATAAATTAGCAACAGAGGACTAGCGTGCATTCGAATCAGCAACTTTGAGATTCCTACAACAAGGAAGGCAGAATCGTTCTGCTTCCATGCAGGAGGAGAGCGTTGAAGGGAACAATTTCCTGGTGCCTTTAGCAACAACTTACCATTATACACAACAGAATACTGCCACAACACAATAGAAATTGCTTAATTAATGTATACTCAGTGGTCACTTTATTAGGTACATCTGAACAGCTGCCTGCTAATACAAATATCTAATTATTCAATCTTTTAACTGCAATTCAATGCATAAAAACATGTAGACATGGTCAAGAGGTTCAGTTGTTGTTCAAACAAAACATCAGAATGGGGAAGAAATATATTCTAAGTGATTTTGACCATGGACTGATAGTTAGTGCCCGGCAGGGTGTTTGAGTATCTCAGAAACTGCTGATCTCCTGGGATTTTCATGCACAACAGTCTCTGGAGTTTACAAAGAATGGTGCAGAAGTCAAAACACATCCAGTGAGCAGCAGCTCTGTGGCAAAAATGCCTTGTATGAGAGAGGTCAGAGAAGAAAGGCCAGACGGATTCAAGGCACGTTAGCTGAAATAACCACGCAGTGCCACAGTGATGTGCAGGAGAGTATCTCAGAATATACAACACATTGAACCTTGAAGTGGATTGGCTTAAGCAACAGAAGACCATGAACATACAGAAATACACTCAGAGGCTGGCCACTTTATTAGTAACCTCCCATACCTAATAAAATGGCCACTGTGTGTATATTTTGTTGATGCCCATCAATACATCAGTTGGAATTGAACAGAACAGAAGGGGGTCTTGCTGCCTTTCAAAAGAATAGTGGCAGCAACTGCAAAATTAAATCATGTTTGTGAACACAGTCTTAATTCTACAATATAATGTAACATATTTTACCTGAAATAGTGCTTCATTCCCTCCAACAGATTCCTGTAATATAATTTCATAGAGTATTTGTTCAGTCAAACTAAAAGAGTGCATTATTGTTTCAATAAAACACTGTTTTAAACATTAATAAATCAATTATGATGAAGTTGGTTCAGTTTTAAAAACAGTAGATTTTAAATTCTGAAATAGATATCAGATATTTAATTATTATGATGTTATATATTTATATAATCAAATATTTATATTTAATAATACAAGATCATTGTACATAGTATTTTATCATTATAACATTAAAAAAACTGGAAAAAAAATGTTAAGAAATACAATTCTGTTCCCATTGGAAAGCAATAAATTTTGTCCTTAGTTTATTTCTCCAATAAATTTTTGTCTGAAATGGAGTCTGCCCATGTCAATTTATCTGTGAGCAATGTTGAGTAAATATGCAAAGTTACCACAAGCATCTTCTGATGCCTAAAGTCTTCTATAAGTTTGCCTTATTCTACAAGGTCTCCACAAGGTTGGTTTATTTCTGAATTTGATGGCTCCCCTATGCCTACGTAGATCGACCAATAGATCAGCCCTGGTTCTACATTCTAACCATTCTTGCTAAAGAGATTTATCCTGAGTTCTTTACTGGATTTATTTAAAGTCACCAGTTTTATGTCTAGTTGTTCTGATGTCATCTATGGGTATATCCATATATAAATGTCAAAGTTTCTTGTAACTTAAAAAAATAATACAAGACATTGTTCTGTCTTCCCATTTCTTGAGAATGGAGTTCCAGCCTGCTTATTTGTCTACATCTATAGAACTAAGAGATTATACTGGATTTCCTGTACTTTCTTTGCATATAACCATATAACAATTACAGTACGGAAACAGGCCATCTTGGCCCTTCTAGTCCATGCCGGACGCTTACTCTCACCTAGTCCCACTGACCCGCAATCAGCCCATAACCCTCCATTCCTTTCATGTCCATATACCTATCCAATTTTACTTTAATTGACAATACCAAACCTGCCTCTACCACTTCTACTGGAAGCTCATTCCACACAGCTACTACTCTCTGAGTAAAGAAATTCCCCCTCATGTTACCCTTAAAGTTTTGCCCCCTAACTCTCATGTCCTCTTGTTTGAATCTCCCCTACTCTTAATGGAAAAAGCCTATCCTCGTCAACTCTATCTATCCCCCTCATAATTTTATATACCTCTATCAAGTCCCCCCTCAACCTTCTATGCTCCAAAGAATAAAGACCTAACTTGTTCAACCTTTCCCTGTAACTTAGGTGCTGAAACCCAGGTAACATTCTAGTAAATCTTCTCTGTACTCTCTCTATTTTGTTGACATCTTTCCTATAATTCGGTGACCAGAACTGTACACAATACTCCAAATTCAACCTTACCAATGCCTTGTACAATTTTAACATTACATCCCAACTCCTATACTCAATGCTCTGATTTATAAAGGCCAACATACCAAAAGCTTTCTTCACCACCCTATCCACATGAGATTCCACCTTCAGGGAACTATGCACCACTATTCCTAGATCACTCTGTTCTATTGCATTCTTCAATGCCCTACCATTTACCATGTATGTCCTATTTGGATTATTCCTACCAAAATGTAGCACCTCACACTTATCAGCATTAAACTCCATCTGCCATCATTCAGCCCACTCTTCTAACTGGCCTAAATCTCTCTGCAAGCTTTGAAAACCTACTTCATTATCCACAACACCACCTATCTTAGTATCATCTGCGTACTTACTAATCCAATTTACCACCCCATATGATGGGCATTTTTCTTGAAAAATTTCATCAGTCATGACTAACCAGGCAACTATTAATTTTTTGACTACCAAAAATAAGTTACCAGTTGTATCGGGTGAATAGATTTAATTGGCTTGTCCAATCCTCCCCAGCTGATGTGGTTTTTATACACTCCTTTCTCTAGGATATACTGCTCTCCAGAATAATGTTCTTCATGATAGGCCACCCACCTAACATAGTGAAACAATAAATAAGTTATCATTCATCATGAAACATCATTTACAGTATAATATTAAATGCTTGAATTGAATATGTACATACACTCCACTATTGACTTTAATTGACCGAGTTACAGTTTTGTATCCACTACTTTCCAAGTTTGGAACTGCACTTTTGAGAACGATGCTTTTGCCATTCTTTAAGTCTGCTTCTTCAAATAAAGTGATTTCAGGCTTCATATAATCCTAGATTAAAAACAGATAGTTAAAATATTGTTATGTGCCAGCAATAACAGGTCAACCGCAGATGCCATTTTATTGGCTCTTCACTCAACCCTGGAACAGCTGGACAGTGAAGGTGCTCTTCAGTGACTGAAACTCAGCATTCAATACATCATCCCTTCAAGACTAATCTATAAGCTCCAAGACCTAGATCTCAATACCTCCCTGTGCAACAGGATCCTCATTTTTCTCACTTGTAGACCCCAGTCAGTTCAGATTGGCAACAAAATCTCATTCACAGTCTCCATCAGCACAGGTGTATCATAAGGCTGTGTACTTAGCCCCCTGCTCTACTTGCTTTATACTTATGATGTGAGGCTAAGCACTGCTCCAAAGCCATGTTTAAGTTTGCTAACAACACTGCTGTCATTGGGCAAATCAAAGGTGGTGATGATTTAGCATATAGGAGGGAGATTGAAAATCTGGCTTAGTGGTGCCACAACAACAATGTCTTATTCAATATCAGTAAAACCAATGAGCTGATTATTGACCATAAGAGGAGGAAAGGGGAGATCCATGAGCCATCATCAGGGGATCAGAGGTGGAGAGGGTCAGCAACTTTAAATTCCTCAGCGTTATCATTTCAGAGGATCTGTTTTTTTAAATACATTTTTTATTGAATTTTCAAATAGGTTACAGAAAGAGAAAAAAATATTTATCAACCCTTCCCCCTCCCCTTAACTCCTCCCCCCTAACATATCCCTATAGAAAAAGAAAAAAAAAGAGAGAAGAAAAAAGAAAGAAAGAAAGAAAGAATGCCTGGATATCAGAAGATCCCCACATGCTTCATGGAGTTCATAATAGCTTTAGTATATATATTTATTCCTTTCCCCAGATAACCAATAATTTTATCTTCAGAGCACCTATATATTTAATCCTATCTTTTGTAAATATGGGCACCAAATTTTCAGAAATATTTCATATTTATCTCTTAAATTATAAGTAATTTTTTCAAGTGGAATGCAGCTGAGAATTTCATTCTTCCAACGATCTATACTTAAGTATGAATCCGATTTCCAAGTAACTGCAATAGCCTTTTTGGCTACTGCTAATGCAATTTTTATAAATTCTTTTTGATATTTATTCAATTTGGATTTCGTTTTTATCCCTTCAATATTGCCTAGTAAAAATAATGTTGGGAAACTGATTTGAATATTAAAATTGAAGAAACAAGTTGGTCAAGATTATGTCTTGACATTATGACAAATACAACAAATGTCTGGTTAAGATTAGTGCAATATAATTTTTTACATCAATTATATATTACACCACAAAAAATAAATAAATTAAACCCAAACTTTTTCACCCAGAGAGTGGTGGATATGTGGAATGCTCTGCCCCAGAAGGCAGTGGAGGCCAAGTCTCTGGATGCATTCAAGAGAGAGTTAGATAGAGCTCTTATAGATAGTGGGGTCAAGGGATATGGGGAGAGGGCAGGATCGGGGTACTGATTGTGTATGATCAGCTATGATCCCAGTGAATGGCGGTGCTGGCTAGAAGGGCCGAATGGCCTACTCCTGCCCCTACTGTCTATTGTCAAATTTATCTGATCAATGTTTCTGATGTAATCAAGAAATTGGTACTTTTTTTACACTCTACTTGGTCTTGTTTTAAAATTCAACCTTTTTGGACAAATTTATGAGTTTTATTGGAACAAATTATTGGAAGAGGATCTGTTCTGGGTCCAGCATGAAAGTGCCATTGCAAAGAAAGCACAGCAACACCTCTACTTTTATAGAAGTTTACAAAGATTTGGCATGCTATCTAAAACTTTGACAAGATTATATAGATGAGCGTTGGATATTATACATACTGGTTGCATCACGGCCTGGTATGGAAACACCAATGCCCTTGAATGGAAGAGCTTATGAAAAGTAATGGATACAGCTCAGACAATCATGGGTAAAGTACCTCCTACCACAGAGCACATCTACAAGAAGCACTGTCATGGGATTGCAGCATCCATCATCAAGTACCCCCACCATCCAGCCCATGCTCTCTTTTCACTGGTGCCATTCAGAAGGAGATACAGGAGCTTCAGGACTTGCACCACCGGGTTCAGGAACAGGTATTATACTTTAACCATCAGGCTCTTGACCCAATGTGGATATCTTCCATCAACCTCACTCACTCTAACACTGAACTGTCCCACAACTTTTGCACATTGGTTGCTTGTCCTTCTTGTTGTGTGTGGTTTTTCATTGTATTTACTGTGAATGCCCACAAGAAAATGAATCTCAGGGTTGTATATGGTGATATATATTATATATGAAACATACACACATACATAATTTGTTAATGTATTTGCTTTGAACTTTGAATAAAAGTAACTTAAACTCATTATAGAACATGAGTATTGCACAGAGTTTACTTCCTATTCTTATTGCCTCTTGAATTTTAAAGGATTTTTGATCTAATTTGGAGAGCGAGATAATCATAGATGTCTTGAGGCCATACTGGGTAAGGATCAAGTTCCCTTCCTAAAAGACATTACAAATTAACTGGATGGACAGATATGTTATTATATGATATGTTTTGCTGGGCTGGTAATCTAATGGGTTGGCTATGATCTAGAGATGCAAGCTTCAAATATCAAAAAGCCAAATGAGTAACTTAAATTCAATTTATCAAGCAAAATCAGAAATAAAAAGCTAGCAGTGTCTTAAAACATACACGATTCAGAAATATCCTTTTGATAAGAAAATCTACTTTACCCATTTATCTGACTTCATGTCCACAACAATACAATTGATTTGAGAATTAAGGCAGTATTCTCTTCACACCAATTTAATTTATGTAATTGGCAACATTCATATTAGGTATCTAGACCACTAATTTGTTTACGAAAGTTTTTCTATAATATCCTGCTCTTCATTAGTGTTATTCATTAGATCCTCTATCTAATCTCAACCAAAATACAATAGATTTTTTTATTACATGGGACTTCTGCATCATAAGAAAATGATGCCTTCAATTTAGTTGATTTGATTGTGAGACAATTTATTATGTTATACAACTATTTTTCTATCTGGAGATAATGTTTTTTGGAAGAGACATTAAAATTGTTTTAAGTGTGTGTTAAAGATATTTCCAATTGAAAAGAATGGGTTTCCCATCCAAGAGTAACTTCACCAAAAATGTTTGTGAATTGTTCTAGATCTTCCTAAAAATTTCTCAACTCCCCTCCAGCAAACCTCCAGTAAGAATGGAGCTGATCTTCAAACATATATAACTTATGGCACTTACACTCTCGAGCCAAGGTAATTGAGTTGCTATACACAAATGTGGGGTGGAGATACATCTCTACCAAAGGAGATGTAAGGTGCTCCTTCCCTCCACTACCCTGCAAGTCACCTCTGAGGAAGGTGTTGCACCTGCTTAGCCTCCTGATCAGGGTCATGTGAAGCCATTATGAGCAACTGGTGCATATCACAAGTCCTGGTTATGCGACCACTGACGCCAGGCAGACAATCTCTGAAGAGTATTGATAATGGCTGGGGATAATGACACTGCCCAGAAGAAGGCATGGCAAACCACTTTAGCAGAAATATTTGCCAAGAACTATCATGGTCATAAGTGTGTGGAATGGGCTGCTGGCGACGATGGTGGAGGTAGAAACGAGACACCTGGATGGATACATGGAGCTTAGAAAAATAGAGGGCTATGGGTAAACCTAGGTAGTTCTAAGGTAAGGACATGTTCGGTAAAGCTTTGTGGGCCGAAGGGCCTGTATTGTGCAGTAGGTTTTCTATATTTCTATGTTTTAACCCATGTCATATGACATGGCACATAAAAGAAAAATGTACTTGGATAAGTTTGGAGACAATTAAGCAGATGAGAGGTGGGCTTTACACTCAATATTCATAGGACAAAGATTCAATACCAACGTGCTTCCATACTACAACAAAATGGTAAGTGGGATTACTTTTAAGTGGTTCTAATGGTTGTTAGACCAAGGGGTCTAATAAAAGTTCAATACAAGACTCTGGAAAACACTGTATCTTGGGAAATATTATTTTGAAGGCTATGGCAAACTACATCATCAATTCATCAGCAGAGCATACAGTCAACTACGGAAAGGGCTGTTTGAAAATCAAGACTTTGTCCAATACAAAACCTACTGACCCCAGGCAATATTGATCCCAGTCCTCCTGCTTCTAATGCTTGATCACCTACAGAAGAAATCTCAAGGCACTCGAAAAATCCCACCAATTCTGTTTGCAGGTATATTTTAAACTGGTAACAATTTGTTTAAGGATTTTCTCATGTTTACTTAAAATTAATAATTATGTTGTGCACCTCAGCATATTGTCATCTAATGAATCTGGCCAGCTCCTCGTCAAATAAAATGCGTTGGAGACATTGACAGAGACAGAGAGAGAATTTAGCCAAAGAAGGAGAAACATATTTGAATGACCAAAATCTAAAAACGATTCAGGGTATGGCTCAGGTTAACTGAGTTCCCAAGTCAGGGTGAAGTGTAGCAGCAGTACAGAAAAAGAGAGCTAAAGAGAAGAAAACATTTTGGTATTCATTTAATTTATTCAAACCATTTAGAATAATCATAACTCACAGCTAAAATATAGCGCAGTGATTGTACTGTACTGTTAAATCCACCCCATGCCTGCCAGTCCTCATACTCTCCTTCCTCCAGCAGGTACTGATGTCCTTGGTAATATTCTTTTTCATAACAGACCCATCTGGATAGTAAAGAAGAATCAATTAAAATATTGCTTAAAACAATGTGTCAGCGGGGCTGAAATATTTGTTGAAAATCAAAATAATGCACATGATAGTAATCTTTTTATGATATTAGTAATGTTTGGATATAGAGAGTGGTAAGTGCATGGAATGCACTTCTGCAGGTTGTATATAGGCAGATACTTTGGGGACATTGAAGACTGTTAGATAGGCACACATGCTTGAAAGAAAAGTAGAGAGCTATGTGGGAGGGAAGGGTTAGATTGATCTTGGAGTAGGTTAAAAGATTAGTACAACATCGTAGGCCTACACTGTGATGTATTGTTCCATGTTCTTAATTAGTTTGTTAAACTAATCAGCAAAAATAAAAGAACCCTTATGAAATAAGTGATGAAATACAACACATACATATGTTTTTGTATTGAACCACAACAATTAAATAGTTTTACAGCAACTGAACTGCAACATAGTTATATTTAGTGGATTTCCTGTCAGTTATCATTGTTTCATTGCCTTCCATATTTAGACAACTAGTTATATTTGAAATTGAAAGGAAATGAGATGCAAACATCAGTTAACCTAAATTATCAGATGTTGTTTGTTAAAAAATGTTGTATGTTAACCTGGACAAAATTTTAATACATTATGAACCATTCCAATATGGATTTTATCTTTCAATGGTTTGGATATGTTGAAATTTAGACATACCCATATAGACAAAGCCTAGCTACATTTTTAAAATTCTCTGATTCTGACTGAAGGAACTTATTACAAAATACCAAGACACACATTTGTGCTAAATTATTGCTGTGGAATATTGAATATTTGTTTTTAGCTAAATACTTGTGAGGGGTTCAGCACAGATATGTTCCAATGAGACAGGGAAAGGATGGTAGGGTACAGGAACAATGGTGTACAAAGACTGTTGTAAATCTAGTCAAGAAAAGAAGAGCTTACGAAATGTTCAAAAAACTAGGTAATGATGGAGATTTAGAAGATTATAAGGAGCTTAAGAATGAAATTAGGAGAGCCAGAAGGGACCATGAGAAGGCCTTGGCGGGCAGGATTAAGGAAAACCTCAAGGCATTCCACAAGTATGTGAAGAGCAAGAGGATAAGACGTGAGAGAATAGGATCAATCAAGTGTGACAATGGAAAAGAGTGTATGGAACCAGAGGAAATAGCGGAGGTACTTAATGAATACTTTGCTTCAGTATTCACTGCAGAAGAGGATCTTGACCCTTGTAGGGATGATTTGCAGCAGACTGAAAAGTTTGAGCATATAAATATTAAGGAAGAGGATGTGCTGGAGCTTTTGGAAAACATCAAGTTGGATAAGTTACCGGGACTGGATGGGATATACCCCAGGCTACTGTGGGAGGCGAGGGAGGAGATTGCTGAGCCTCTGGCGATGATCTTTGCATCATCAATGAGGATGGGAGAGGTTCTAAAGGATTGGAAGGTTGTGGATTTTGTTCCCTTATTCAAGAAAAGGAGTAGGGATAGTCCAGGAAGTTATAGACCAGTGAGTCTTACTTCAGTGGTTTGTAAGTTGATGGAGAAGATCCAGAAAGGCAGGATTTATGAACATTTGGAGAGGCATAATATGATTAGGAATAGTCAGCATGGCTTTGTCAAAGGCAGGTCGTGCCTTATGAGCCTGATTGAATGTTTTGAGGATGTGACCAAACACATTGATGAAGGTAGAGCCACAGGTGTAGTGTGCATGGATTTCAGCAAGGCATTTGCTAAGGTAACCCATGCAAGGTTTATTGAGAAAGTAAGGAGGCATGGGATCAAAAGGGACATTGCTTTGTGGATCCAGAACTGGCTTGTCCACAGAAGGCAAAGAGTGGTTGTAGATGGGTCGTATTCTGCATGGAGGCTGGTGACCAGCAGTGTGCCTCAGGGATCTGTTCTGGGACTCCTACTCTTTGTGATCTTTATAAATAACCTGGATGAGGAAGTGGAGGGATGGGTTAGTAAATTTGCTGATAACAAAGGTTTGGGGTGTTGTGGATAGTGTGGAGGGCTGTCAGGGTTTACAGTGGGACATTGATAGGATGCAAAACTGGGCTGAGAAGTGGCAAATGGAGTTCAACCCAGATAAGTGTTAGGTTGTTCATCTTGGTCAAATATGATGGCAGTGTGGAGGATCAGAGGGATCTTGGGGTCCGAGTCCATAAGACACTCAAAGCTGTTATGCAGGTTGACTCTGTGGTTAACAAGGCATTCGGTGCATTGACCTTCAACTGTGGGATTGAGTTTAAGAGCTGAGAGGTAATGTTGCAGCTATACAAGACCCTGGTCAGACCCCATTTGGAGGACTGTGCTCAGTTCTGGTCGCCTCACTATAGGAAGGATGTGAAAACCATAGAAAGGGTGCAGAGATTTACAAGGATGTTGCCTGGATTGGGGAGCATGCCTTGAGAGTAGGTTGAGTGAACTCGGCCTTTTCTCCTTGGAGTGACGGAGGATGTGAGGTGACTTGATAGAGGTGTACAAGATAATGCGAAGCATTGATCATGTGGATAGTCAGAGGCTTTTTCCCCAGGGCTGAAATGGCTAACGCAAGAGGGCATAGTTTTAAGGTGCTTGGATGTAGGTACAGAGGAGATGTCAGGGTTAAGTTTTTAAAAAAACCGCAGAGAGTGGTGAGTGCATGGAATGGGCTGCCAGTAGCAGTAGTGGAGGCAGAAACTATAGGGTCTTTTAAGAGATTCCTGGTTGGATACATGGAGCTTTGAAAAATAGAGTGCTATGGGTAAGCCTAGGTAGTTCTAAGGTAAAGACATGTTCGGCACAGCTTTGTGGGCCGAAGGGCCTGTATTGTGCTGTAGGTTTTCTATGTTTCTATGAGTTGGGTGAAACTCCCAATTAATATGGGCAGAAGAATGACTGTTCAACAATGCCAAAATGATGAATCAAGAAAATTTTCAAACCATAAAAGTGTATTAAGTTTTTATTATTCTATCAAATATACAGCTATTTGGGACAGTTGCATATGAGAAGCCCTAAGGCTCCTCCAGATCACTGATTGGTCATTGATACTTCCATTAGTTATGGACACACAAATAAAACTACTTAGAAGAATTTAAAAAAAGAACAAGTCAGATAAAATTCAAAGCGTTTTTAAGTTATTTAGTTTTTAAAAAAGTAACATATGCAGCATTTTTTTTCATTAAACCTGTTGATCATAACTTAGTAATTAATACTCACAATCCACGAATTACACGTATTGAGCCTGTTCCTCTAACATTATCCATATTTTCATCTGTAGTTTTATTCAAAAGGCTGTTCAAATCTGGTACGTCTTTACAAATTTCCTGAAAATGCCCATTGAACTTTTCTTTTTCAAATATTACAATCTAGGATAAGAGATAATTTACTACAGTTAGCATCATTTAGGAAGATTAATTCAAGAGCAATACAGATGGCTCCTTTGTACTTTTCTTCACAATAATTAAAATCAGAAATACTACTTTTACTGATAGGATCTGTTTAACAAAGAGTTCTTGAAAAAAAATTAGGAATACAAAGATAGTACAATTAAAATGAACAAAAAAAAACACACCAAATTAAAACAGAAGGTACGTAGGGTACCCAGCATCTGTGGAGAAACAAATTTAACATTTCTGGTAAATGATCCTTCATCAAAGCTTTACCAGTTCTGATGAAAAGTTGTTAACCTGAAACATTAACTGTTTCTCTGTCCATTGATGCTATCTGCCCTGCTTTTTTCCCCCACCACTTCGTGTTTATGTTAGATTCGCAGGATCTACAGGTTTTTGATTTACAGTAAATAACAAATTTGAGATGGCAATGAACCAAGTAGATACTGGTCCACTGGATTATAAAGAATATTGAAACATCTGCCCTAATATTGACCAGACTAGATTGAGATCAATACAAATGACCTTCTGTTTATATCCAGACTTTATCTATATTTATCTTCTGGTTTGAATTATAGGGAAAAAATCACTCATCCAAACTTACTGATTTAACAATAAACTCTTCATTGACTTCACTGCCATTTAATAACCAGTTTTTGTTTTCATCTGCTATCATATTTAAAAGTCCAATCAGTTGTGTTTTTGTAATATTAGTTCTAAATAAGTTTAAGTTCATTATCCTTTGAGTTTGCACACACACAACCAAACAAAAGAATGTTCCTCTGGACCACAAAGCACCCATCTATCACACACAGCAGATAACACAAAATATTATCACAAATAAGTTAATAAAATATAATTCAAAGTGCACAAGGTGCACAAGTACCAGCTTCTGTCCTTCTGTCAGGGCTCATCTTGAAGTGGATAAGAGTCAACTTATCTGGACTCTTGGCGTCCCATATGCTCCAAAGGATTTTATTACCACTGTGCAGTTCTATTACCAAATTGAATAAAACTCAGGCACATTCAGTAATACTGTGTGCTGACCAAATTGAAAAGCAATGAACAGAAAAAATTTGAGCTTGTATTCAGTCCTCAGTGGCATTTATTTTATGTGTAACAGTTACGTGCACAGAATAAAAAGAAAGTACAAGGCAGGATTTGCTCTCATCTGTTCGCTGCTTCGAAATCAGCAGCGACTTACAATACACTGAAGTACTACTTGATTTTGCAAATGTGATTTAGTAATAGACTTCTGTACAGTCAGTAAGATCCAAACCCATTAAACATGTCTGAAAGAACCAGAATTGATTTCTTATGCACGGTTTTATTTGTTTCAGTAGCAATAAATGTCAAGAAGTCATTGAAACAAAACAACTTGTATTGTGGTATTCAAGTAATCTGTGTAACTAATCTTAGCATCCATACATACATACCCTGGGAGACATAGGGTGTTCCACTTTTAGTCCACCCTAAATAAAAATAAGAAAAAGTACTCTGATTTTCTTAAATAAAATAGTCAAGAATAACAATTCCTTGCATTTCTGGTTAGATGCTAATTGCATTTCATTTGGCTTTGTATCTGTACTTGGCACAACGACAATAAAGTTGAATCTAAATCTAAATCTAACAAGCAGGGACTAAGCTGTGAAAAGTCTATGAAGCCCATAGTATCATATTTCTGCAATTTATAATCTATTTCCAAACTATCTCTGTGCAACACAATGTGGATAATCTACCTGAGTGAGGCACAGCTGTATACCAGTGTTATCTAAAATCCAAACTCCTTTCGTTACAGAACTATTCAAAATGCACTTATCCTGTTGCTTTTCCATCAATATTATATGTTCAGTAAATTAAAATAAAAGACATCTGGAGGTTTAGTTTACCACTTCTTTAGGAAAAAACAAATTGTTTTTTAACATCCTTCTCCAGTTATATTCAACTAGGACAGCATTTTCTTTAGACTGGAATTGTTTTCTGTGATGTATTTATTAAAGGTAATAAATTTTGTATAATATTTGTTAAGGATATAATTCCCTTTCTGATTAAACATACCAAAATAGCATGAATATGAACTGAAACACTCCTTATATTTTCTATTTTAAAAATACAATTTACAAATCACCTTTGCACCTGTAAAGAAGAATGACCAACATGAACTGAGCTAATTTGTTAGACATTCTGCCTTTCTAGAATCAATAAACTTAGAAGCAAGTGTAAAATGAATGATAAGTGGACTTATTTTTGTTGATGTCACTTTAAAGGAGGAATGATTGACTTAATTTAGAGTCAAAGAGAAACACAGTTGGAAATAGGTCTAACTTGTCCATGCCGACAATGTTGTCTACCAATCTAGTCCTAGTAGTTGCTTGTGATATCCCTCTAGACCCCTCCTATCCATTCATTTAATCAAATGTCTTTTAAAGGTTGTTATTGTAACTGCCTTAACCATTTTCCCTGGCAACTCATTCCACATACACACCATCCTCTGCATAAAGAAGTTTCCCCTCAAATCCCTTTTAAATCTCTTACCTCTCAGTTTAAACCTATGCCCTCTAGTTTTTAGTTCCTCTTCCTTGGAAAATAGACTGTTTGTTCACCCTGTCTATATCCTTCATAATTTTATACACTTTTGTAAGGCCACCCCCTCAATCTCCTATATTCCAAGGAATAAAATCTTACCTTGTCTAACTTTTCCCAATATGCTGACAAGCCGTGTACATAATAACAACACACACAAAATTCTGGTGGAACACAGCAGGCCAGGCAGCATCTATAGAGAGAAGCACTGTCGACGTTTCGGGCCGAGACCCTTTGTCAGGACTAACCGAAAGGAAAGATAGTAAGATTTTTTGGATTCTAGACCTAACCAATTCCCCTCTACCACCACTCTCCTCTGTCTAGCGGAATTAGTTCTTACTCTCAATAATTTTTCCATTGGCTCCTCACACTTCCTCCAGACCAAGGGTGTAGCCATGGGCACCCGTATGGGTCCCAGTTATGCCTGCCTTTTTGTTGGCTTTGTGGAACAGTCCATGTTCCAAGTCTATACGGGTATCCATCCCCCTCTTTTCCTTCGCTATAGCAACGACTGCATTGGCGCTGTCTCTTGCACACATGCTGAGCTCGTCGACTTCATTAACTTTGCCTCCAACTTTCACCTGACCCTCAAATTTACCTGGTCCATTTCCGACACCTCCCTTCCCTTTCTTGATCTTTCTGTCTCCATCTCTGGAGACTGCCTATCTACTGATATCTACTATAAGCCTACAGACTCTCACAGCTACCTGGACTATTCCTCTTCCCACCCTGTCTCTTGCAAAAATCTATCCCCTTCTCACAATTCCTCCGTCTCTGCCGCATCTGCTCTCAGGATGAGGCTTTTCATTCCAGGACAAAGGAGATGTCTTCCTTTTTTAAACAAAGGGGCTTCCCTTCGTCTGCCATCAACTCTGCTCTCAAACGCATCTCTCCCATTTCCCGCACATCTGCCCTCACCCCATCCACCTGTCACCCCACTCGGGATAGGGTTCCCCTTGTCCTTACCTACCACCCCACCAGCCTCCAGATCCAACATATAATTCTCCGTAACTTCCGCCACCTCCAACGGGATCCCACTACCAAACACATTTTTCCCTCCCCCCCCCCCTTTCTGCTTTTCACAGGGATCGTTCCCTACGCGAGTCCCTTGTCCACTCGTCCCCCCCCAACCCTTCCCACCGATCTCCCTCCTGGCACTTATCCTTGTAAATGGAACAAGTGCTACACCTGCCCTTACACTTCCTCCCTCACCACCATTCAGGGCCCCAGACAGTCCTTCCAGGTGAGGCGACACTTCACCTGTGAGTCGGCTGGTGTGGTATACTGCGTCTGGTGCTCCCGGTGTGGCCTTTTATATATTGGTGAGACCTGACGCAGACTGAGAGACCGTTTCGCTGAACACCTACGCTCGGTCCGCCAGAAAAAGCAGGATCTCCCAGTGGCTACACTTTTTAATTCCACGTCCCATTCCCATTCTGGTATGTCTATCCATGGCCTCCTCTGCTGTCAAAATGAATTCAAACTCAGGTTGGAGGAACAACACCTTATATACCGGCTGGGTAGCCTCCAACCTGATGGCATGAACATTGACTTCTCTAACTTCCGTTAATGCCCCTCCTCCCCTTCTTACCCCATCCCTGACATATTTAGTTGTTTGCCTGTTCTCCATCTCCCTCTGGTGCTCCCCCCACTCCTTTCTTTCTCCTGAGGCCTCCTGTCCCCTGATCCTTTCCCTTCTCCAGCTCTGTATCACTTTTGCCAATCACCTTTCCGGCTCTTAGCTTCATCCCAACCCCTCCGGTCTTCTCCTATCATTTCGCATTTCCCCCTCCCCCCACTACTTTCAAATCTCTTACTACCTTTCCTTTCGGTTAGTCCTGACGAAGGGTCTCGGCCCGAAACGTCGACAGCGTTTCTCCCTATAGATGCTGCCTGGCCTGCTGTGTTCCACCAGCATTTTGTGTGTGTTGTTGTTTGAATTTCCAGCATCTGCAGATTTCCTCGTGTTTAGTGTACATAATACTCCAAGTGCAGCCTCAGCAGTGACTTGTATGACTGACTTCTTCACCAATGTTCATTTGTGATGCTGCTGTCAGCAAATTACTGTATGTACTTGTCCTCTTAGATCCTTCCATTTCAGGGTGTGACAATTCATTGTCTAAGCACGACCCTAGTTTGACTTCAAAAATGCAACACTCAGCACTTACCTCAATTGAAAGCCATTTTCCAAGTGTCTACTTAACTAGCGATCAAGATTCCCTTGTAATTTTTGATTAACCTTCTTCACCATCTATGAGGGGTGATTGATAAGGTAGAAGGAGTCAATTTTAGGAAACCTAGCACATTTATTTTTCCTACATTTACACACTTAGTCCAGCGGTCGTGGAGCATACGGATCCCTTCTTTGTAGAAGTCAGCCTCTTGGACCTCCAGAAGTGGTCCACAGCAGGGGTGATTGATAAGTTCATGGCCTAAGGTAGAAGGAGATGAGTTATTAACTTCAAACTTTCTGCATTTTCACTCAAAGAGCTGAACTGCACGTGCACGTAACGAGAGCTGTATAACTAATCTCCTTCTACCTTAGGCCACAAACTTATTAATCACTCCTCTGTGGACCACCTGGAGGTCCAAGATGCTCTTGTTACGTGCACGTGCAGTTCAACTCTGAGTGATAACGCAGAAAGTTTGAAGTTAATAACTCATCTCCTTCTACCTTAGGCCACAAACTTATCAATCACCCCTGCTGTGAATCACTTCTACAAAGAAGGGATCCGTATGCTCCACGACCGCTGGACTAAGCGTGTACATGCAGGAGGGGACTATGTTGAAAAATAAATGTGCTAGGTTTTCTAAAATTGACTCCTTCTGCCTTAGGCCACGAACTTATCAATCACCCCTCGTATTTTAGTATCACCTACAAACTTACTAACCATGCTTTTTATATTCACATCCAAATGGTTTATATAAATAATGAACAATAAAGATCCCAACACTGATCCCTGTAGCACACCACGAGTCACAGGCTCCAGTCCAAAAAAAACAACCTTTGACACGTACTCTTAGCTACCTGCCATCAGGTCAATTATGTACCCAATTAACTCTCTCTCTCTGCATCCCATGCAATCTAACCTTCCATTGGGACGTTATCGAAGGCAGAGATCTACAGTCTAAACTGGAACCTGAAGTGTTCCCTTTAGGTTCTTTAGTAACCTCTGTGCCTTCACAGACAGGCTCACATCTCAATTTAATTTATAATTCAACCCACTATGTTACTGATTGCTGATACAGATAATGAAATGAAGTACTAAATACTGGACTTGGGCCAACATCTTTAAACACAAAGGTGAAAATACTATCAAGCAAAATGAGCTAAAACAGATTAAATACCCATTTTATAAAACTCAAAAAAAAATTTCCTCACCATTTTCAGAGGCCGGAGTGACTTAATATCATTGGATTTTTCTTCAGTTGATATTGGAATTGGCTTGCTACTGGCTTCTAGCAGGGTATAAGGGCCACAGAAATTTATCTTATTATAGGCAAGCCAACTAATAAAAGAAACATTTTGAAAACATATGTTAATGGAAAACTGGGTGAAAAAGTCTTCAGAAATTATATAAAACACTACTTTATAATAGTCAAACATAAAAATGTATTTGCCTATCTTATATTTTAGAAACAAACACAAGTATCAGAAGTTGTGATCTTGTAGTTCATGCATGAGTAAATGTGTTTGCTATGTCCCAAAAGACAGAAGTTTGTATTAAAGCTTAAAATCTTAGCATACTAAATCCTAATCCAATTATTAGACATTGTAGAATTTTTTAAACATGTATACTTCCACTTTCAGTGTTTCCCTTTGCCTAAGAAATGCATGGATTATCTCTCATTGTTTTCTTTGAACAGGGGCCAGCGCGCAGGCGCGGGAAGCGTCAGAGGCATTGGCGGCAGCGGAAGGCAGGCTGAGCACCACTAAATGCAGTGAATTCTTTCTCCTTGCATGGAGTTTTTTCTTATTTTGTAAACCATAAAAGAGAAATAGGGTCTAGCAGAGCGGCCATTATTGGAGTGGCAGCTACAGTCAGAGTGGGAACTTAGAGGCTTCGATGAGAAGGATAGGTTTTCCTTTCGTTATTGCTGGTTTGGTCTCGGTTGCCTGTAGTAGAGTGCAGGCAGGATGGCAGATATAGTAGTGGAATGCCCCTCCTGTAGGATGGGCAAATTCATGAAGCCTGATGGTATCCCTGATGACTACACCTGTGGTAAGTGTAGCCAACCCCAGCTCCTAAAAGAGTGCATTAAGGAGCTGGAGCTGGAGCTAGATGAACTAAAGATCATCCAGGAGGCAGAGTAATTGATAGATAAGACTTTTGAGCAGATGGTTACACCCAGAGTGCAGAATTCACGAAATATACACTGTGAGAGGTAAAGGGACAAATAAGTCAGTGCAGGGTCCCCCAAATGGCCATGGGCCCCCAAGGCCATCCCCCAGTGGATACTGCTGAGGGAAATGACCAATCTGGGCAAGGCAGCAGCAGCCAGACCAATAGCACTGTGGTCGGCTCTGAGCCTCCGAAGGGTAGGGTGAAGTCAGGCGGAGTGATAGTCATAGGGGATTCGATGGCTAGGGGGACGGATAGGAAATTCTGCAGCAGCAAAAGAGATGCCAGGATAGTGTGCTGCCTCCCGGGTGCTAGGGTTCAGGATGTCTCTGAGCGGTTACAGAATATTCTTGAAGGGGAGGGTGAGCAGCTAGAGGTCGTGGTACATATTGGTATCAATGACATAGGTAGGAGAGGGGTAGGAGGTCCTGCGCGTAAGTTTAGGGAGTTGAAGAGCAGGACCTCCAAGATGGTAATCTCCAGATTACTCTCAGTGCAATGAGCTAGTGAAGGTCAGAACAGGAAGATAGTGCAGATGAGTGGCTGAGGAGATGGTGTGGGGCATATATGTCAAACTCAAGGCCCGCGGGCCAAATCCGGCCCGCGGTGGAATTATCTTTGGCCCGCGAGATAATATCTAATTACTATTAAAGCTGGCCCCAGTAATCGAAGCGCCTATGGCGTATGATATGGCTAATGCTGAGTTTATTCAGGTACCAGGTTTTCAGGGTTTTTAGTGTTTATTCGGCAGTCTTCTTCATAAGAAACGGAATTTGTAAAGTGAAACACTTTGTAGTTATAGCAGAGACTGAGACACATGAGAGCAGGCTGAAAAAACGGAGGCAACAAAAGCTGCGTTCGCACGCATCCGACTGATCCGGCCCGCATGAAGCTGCATTTTGCTCAATCCGGCCCGTAACCTAAAATGAGTTTGACACCCCTGGTGTGGGGGAAGGGTTTCAAGTTCTTGGATCATTAGAACCTTTTCTGGGGAAGGGATGGCCTGTACAAGTGGGACGGGTTGCAACTGAACTGGAGGGGAATCAATATTCTAGGAGGAGGTTTGCTAATGCTATTGGGAGGATTTAAACTAGATTTGCAGGGGAGTGGGAATCAAAGTGAAGAGGCAGAGGATGGAGCAGTTGGCGCACAAGTCGAGACAGCTGGTAGGGAGTTTGTGAGGAAGGATAGGCAGACGATAAAGAAAAGACGCACTCAGTCAGATGGTTTGAGATGTGTCTATTTTAATGCAAGGAGTATCATTAACAAGACAGATGAACTTAGAGGGTGGATCAATATGTAAAACTATGACATTGTGGCCATTACAGAGACTTGGCTGTCCCAGGGGCAGGAATGGCTGCTGAGTGTCCCAGGCTTTAGATGATTCAAAAAGGACAGGGAGGGAGGCAAAAGAAGTGGGGACATGACATTGCTAATCAGGGATACTATCACAGCTGCAGAAAAGGAGAAAGTCATAGAGGGATTGTCTACTGAGTCAGTGTGGGTGGAAGTCAGAAAAAGGAAAGGGCAATAACTCTACTGGGTGTTTTTTATAGACCCCCCCCCCCCCCACCCCCAATAGTAACAGAGACTGAGGAGCCGATAGGGAGGCAGATTCTGGAATGGTGCAATAATAATAGGGTTGTTGTGGTGGGTGATTTTAACTTTCCTAATATTGACTGGCAAGGGGTTTGGATGGGGTGGAATTTGTTAGGTGTGTTCAGGAAAGTTTCCTGACACAATATGTAGATATGCCCACTACAGGAGAGGCTGTACTTGATCTGGTATTGGGAAATGAACCTGGTCAGGTGTCAGATCTCTTGGAGGGAGAGCATTTTGGAGGTAGTGATCACAACTCTATCTCCTTTACCATAGCGCTGGAGAGGGATAGAAGCAGAACATTTGGGGTAAGGGAAATATGATACTATTAGGCAGGAACATGGGAACATGAATTAGGAGCAGATATTCTGAGGGAAATGCACGGCATTTGAAAAGTTTGGACATTTGCATGGAAAGGATGGTAGGGTAAAAGAACCATGGTGTACAAAGGATGTAGAAAATCTAGTTAAGAAGAAAAGCTCTAGAAAATTACAAGGGTGTCAGGAGGGGCCTGTAATGTGCTGTAGATTTCTATGTTCTATGGACAGAATCAATCACGATTTATCCAATAAGATAAGATAACCTAGTTGGGTGACCCCTCCAAAAGATTCCATCTTTAACAGCTAAATATCTAGTATCTAAGAATAATCAGGAATCTCTACTGGTAACAAAGTGCAGCCATACGGATAGACGAGATTGGTGAATATCAGCCAATAAAGCGAGGAGTCAGACAGGGTCATGTTCTATTGCCAGACCCGTTCTCCCTGTGCAGTGAAAACATCATGAGAACCATACAAGATCTACCTGGAATAAATGTAGGAGGATACAATATCAACAACCTTCACTACGCAGATGATACAGTACTGATAGCAAACAGTGAAGTAAGTTTACAGAAACCAGTATCTACCATCAACACAGGGAGAGAAAGACTTGGCCTAACCTTAAACAAAAAGAAAACTGAAGTAATGGTAATATCAAGGAAACCTGATATCCCAAACTGTAGGATTGTATTGGGAAATGAAATCCTGAAACAAGTTCACAACTTCAAGTACCTTAGATCATGGGTAACATCTGATGGCAAATGTGAAACAGACATAAAAGCAAGAACAGCATTTACAGAAATGAGAAACATCCTAACGAACAGGAAAACAGCAATTGACATCTGCCTTAGAACTCTCAGCTGCTACATTCTTCCCATATTGATGTGTGGCAGCGAGTCATGGACCATCACAAATGCAATGGAAAAAAGAATCAATGCAGCAGAGATGTGGTTCCTCAGAAGAACGCTATGCATATCATATATGGACAGGATAACCAATGAAGAAGTTCTACAGAGAACGAAAACAAAACGTACACACTTAAAAAAAAAATCAAAAACAGCAATCAAAATTCTTTGGACACATCATGTGAAGAGAGAAATTAGAACATTTAGTTATAACTGTAAGGAAAAAGAAGCAGAGGCCAACAGAGAATGAGAATGATAGATGGATTAACATCATGGCTAGAAACGGGAGGCAACCACTACAATTCAGAGGGTCAGGGACCATGATGCATGGAGAGACATGATCACTCACGCCGAACGGCAAGGCACCTGAACAACAATCCAATATCATGTAAAATGCTTGGTTATGTTTTATATTTTAGCTTTGGTTAATCGGATTGCTGATCAGCAAGATTAGTGCAGTGATCTTTGTAAGTTTTGGTTTTAATTGTTAGTTATGCTGCTGAAGAAAATTTCAAATTAAAGTGAAATGATAAAGGAGGACAGGAACTCTGGGCTCTTGATGCTTATAGCCATTCGCAGAGAAGAAAGGCTTACTATGAACAGAAATAAACTGCCTACAAATTTTGTGTAATGAAAAATATTTTGTATATAAAAAAATCAAATCTTGTTACTTTCACTTACCTTCCTGAATTGACAATCAGAGAAGACATTGTAGGTATAATTCCACATTCTCTTATGCAGGCTACCTCACTATTAAGATAAATGCTACTGCCATTTTGTTGCTGAGGTTCTTGGATGATTTCAATCTCTGGAATGCAGTGATTCTGGAATGAGAAATATTCAACATCTATGGTTGCAATATCTATAATGTTTAAGAAGACCATTAGTAAGGTTTTATTTGCAGTAACTTTTATTTTTTTGCTCCAAACGTGAAAGATTTATCTTGAAAATACTATTTTATTCCAATAACCAATTTCTTTGGATTACTGCTTATAGATTAAATGATATTTTAAAACTGTAAACTGAATTATTGACATTCTGGGCTGTAATTTTAAGAGGATCAATTTAGAGAATTCAGTTACATTGTGTTATATTACAATTTACATCGTATGCTTTTTTAAGGTCCAACCTGATGAATAACTTCCTATTTTTCATTTTAATCTTTATTTCTTCAGAACGATTCTTTGAAACAGATTGGAAAAATCATTTTATCTATCGTTAAAGACGTCTTACCCAATGTTTTGTTTCTTCTCATTGAGAGGGAGACTTACCTTTATAATCCTTTTAATGGAACCAATCATAATTTTTGATGGTGTAGAATCCAAGTGAATGTAAGTGTTATCCCAGAGCTTATTAAGTTCCTTTTGTCCCTCTTCTAAAACAAGCAATTGACCTTGAAATTCAGGCTTTTCATATATTATCCAACTGGAATGAGGATAGATAAACAAAATTAGATATACTGCAGGCAAAACATGTTAAGAAAAATGTTCCTCTCTGTTGATCTCATCAAGTGAGGGCCAGTCAGTTCAGTTTCCATTTTCAGTCATTTGATTGTCCTGTAGGTACCACTTTCCACTAAGGTTGATGTAAAAAAAAGTTGCTGAACTGCATGTAATGGAGCTTATTTCAGTTTACTCTCTATCTGAACCAGCATGATGACAATTTGAGCTTAGAACTTCAGCATGAAATTAAGAAACCAAGTAACTTTGTTGAGAGTTACTCCAATATATAAAACCTTTGGTTTAAGATAGGGCTGCTGAAGGTGTGTGACTACCTAATTAGTGGTTACCAAAAGCAAGAAATTCAACTGAACACTTTATTATTGATACTTTTTTCTGTAAAAAGCTATGGTAAATAATCACTACAAACAACGAAGTGGCGAGCGAAGGCGAGGCTAAGTCGAGGGTCGAAGCGTACAAGTGTGAGGCGAGGTTGAGGCATATTCAAGGCAACGTCAGGCAGGTTTAGCAGAGGAGAGGCAAATTTGAGATCTGTCCCCCTAAACCAAGAGCGAGGATTGATCGATCTAAGCATTGGGCTGATTTGGAAAAGTCGGGTACAGACTGAAACCTGGTGATGGGCTCCGAGCCCTGAGCATATCAACATGATCACCCAGGTCCTAGAATGAGGAATGACCCAATGTTTGAACAATTTAAACACCAGGCCAAATGGATTGAAAGACAGTGTATCAGGGCCAGAGGCAAGGGTTGGGCTGGTTCTGCTCACTCCTCTGCGACCTCTACTCCGCTCTGAGGCTGAGGCTTATGACCTGTTCCGGCTGCTTCAGCCTGCATGTCTGAGGACTCACTTTCCTTCTAAATGCTACTTGCTTACTTTTATTATTGCTTGCATGATTTGTTTTTTTAATCTCTCTTTGCACATTGGGTGTTTGTTAGAATTCTTTTTTTTAATAATATTTTGAGTTCCCTTGTTTTGAGGCTGCCTGTAAAGAGACGATTATAAAGGTTGTATAATGTATACATACTTTGATAACAAGTGTACTTTAACCTTTTATTAACTACTCGCCCGCAAACTCACTTAGATAAACAGTGGACAATAGTAAGTGCACAGTATTAGATTCAAATGTCATCCTAATGGAACAATCTTGGCTGTAGTTGGCTCAACAGTTTAAATCTACAAGATCCAAGTGTACACATCTTCTGGTAAGAAGGTGGCATGTTCAGACACAGTGCCCTTTCTGGGGCTAGCCAAAGGTGTTTTTGTCTTTTTTTTTAAAAATGCCCTTTTTCTGTTCGCAGGACAAAAAATGCTGGATGTTAAGAACTTCAGGTACTGTAGGTTATCTCATCAGTGAACTGCCCATTGGCAGAGGAGCTGGAGAAGCTGGACTTGATGTAGACTGTGTTGTTGCCTGCTTCAGGAAGACATTGGAGTCAGTGCCTGAAGGCAGTGTGCAGCATTACTGTGAGTAATTATTTTGGATGTTTCTCTTGCGATAGCAAGACCCTGTTGATAATTGATAATGCAAAATGCTGTAAGTCTGCTTCCCTTGTTTAATGGTGAGACATGTGGCAGGGGAGCTGCATGGCCTCTGTTGTAGCAAAGTCTAGGCCTCAAGCTGTGGGCTTGTCTGTTGCAGTAGTCCAGGGGAGGAGATGTTGGAGGCAGTGTAGTGTAGCATGATGCTGGGTTGGTGGCTGGCCCCTTCCGTCAGTGCTACACTCCAGTGTTTGATCAATGAATTGCTTGTGTGTGTACATAATTCATGTGCGGACTGTTGAGAACTGCTTGTTCTTGCTGATAACACCCATGCACGATCAATTTACAGGACATATCAGGGACTTGAGCTAAATAAAGTATATATTTTTTGTGTGTGTGTGTTTACTTCTATCTTATCTGTGCTCTATGCACCTTGTGCTGTGAATGACTGTTGGTACTGTGCTTTGTATCTTGGTCCCAGAGTGAGACTTTCATTTGGGCTTATTCATGGTAATTCATATATAGTTGAATGATAATTATATTTGATTCAAAGGAAAAAAGACAAAAATGGAAAGGCCGTAATCTTAAGGTCAATATATTAGAATGAAAGGACAAAGTGAATTGTGCAAACAGAACCCTTTTAATTAAGTTTTGGAATAGAAAGATATTCTGACAGAAATATTCTGAGCATTGTGGATGGGCAAAATGTGGCAAGGAAATGGAAAGTGGAATTTGTGATCAAATTAGATAAATGCACCTTAGCCAACTAAATGGTGTCCTGGTTTCTAGGAAAAATTATAATTTTCTTACCATCCTCTGACAACATTTAAAGAGAGTCCTTCGGGAAAAATCCAGCTTGTTGTATCAGATTGATCTGTGAAGATTTCACGCTTGTTTCCATTGAAGTTTAGTTGATCATAAATAACCATCTAAATCACCAGAGGAAAAGGGTTTTTAATTAGTAAAACATTTGAAATATCTATTTTTCTGAAGCATTTTTAAAGAAAAGACTTACCTTCCCTGGCCTTCGGTTCATTTTCAAGGCTTTGTTCTCAACAGGACACTACAACAAAAAGCAGTAAATGATACTCATGAATTTAACTAGCTGAGTACTTCCAGTATTTATCTGGTACAGTTACATATCAAATATTTATGTAATGGAAGCACTTAAGTTAACCGCTTGCAATAAAGTCTCATATGTTGCACAGTGGAAATTAAATGGTCTGACAAAAATTGGTAATGATGATGTAACATAACTGACATAAATGCCAAGCTTTTGAAACTATGCTGACATAGAGACAAATGATCTGCATCGACCATGTCACACACATGAACAAAAATTCACTGCTTGAGTTAAAATAAAGTGAACTTGGAAAAGAAAAACGTTTGAAAGGCCAATCATTTGAAATTCCACTCCAAACTGCATTGAAAAGCACATTCAGCTTGCCAGGCTTGACCCAATGATCTGGGAGGATTCAAAGGAATCCTTCTTTGACACAGGCTTTGCTTTCTGGAAGCAGAATGAGCAAAAGAAGATCAATTTATTATTAAGAAGAAAAAAGCATGACATTTATAAAATCATGAAATGATCAAGCAAGTCAGAATAGATTTACCGATAGGGAAATTACTTTTATCAAACATGCTAGAGTTCTTTGAGGATGTGACAAAAAAAAAGGATGAAGCGGAACCAGTAGGTACAGAGTAACACACAAAATGCTGGTGGAACGCAGCAGGCCAGGCAGAATCTATAGAAAGAAGTACAGTCGACGTCTTGGCCCGAAACGTCGACTGTATTTCTCCCTATAGATGCTGCCTGGCCTGCTGCATTCCACCAGCATTTTGTGTGTGTTGGTTAAATTGGATTAATAACCGGGGGTGTGTCAGCTAATACACAATCTACATTGATGACTTGGCGAAGGAATTGAGTGCTTTGTAGCCCATTTTGCTTGAACAACTATCTATGTGCTTGCAAGCAAAACAAATCCAGCCTAAGACATTTGTATATGAGTGATTGGGCAAGAAGTTAACAGATGGAGTAAAATGGAAAATGTGAGGTTATCCACTTCAGAAAGAAAAATAAAAAGGAAAAATATTATTTAAATTGAGCAAGGCTATAAAACTACTAGTACATTAAACATAAAAAGTTAGCATTCAGTCATTCAAAAGCATTTGTAGTAAAGAATAACGAAGCTAATTGATTGCTGTTTCAGTGCATGATAGATAGAATGTAAAAATAGGGAAATATTGTTGCAACTTGGTACAACACTGTTGAGGTCATGCTTGGAGTACCGTGTACTGTTTCGGTCTCTGTTTTAACAAGGGGAATCTACTTATGCAGAGGGGGTTTAAGAAATTGATTTTTGGAATGAGAGGCTAAAGAACAGAACAGATCCTTCAGCCCATGATGTGCCGACCCTTGAACCTATTTCAAGAGCAATCTAACATTTCCTTCCTACATAGCCCTCCATTTTTCTTTCATCCATATGCTTATCAAAGTATTTCTTACATGTTCCTAATGTTTCTGGAGCAACACACACAAAATGCTGGAGGGACTCAGCATGCCAGGCAGCATCTATAGAGAGGAATAAACAGTTGATGTTTCAAGTCAGTCCCCTTCATCAGGAAGTCTCGGCCCAAGACATTGACTGTTTATTCCTCTCCATAGATGCTGCCTGACCTGCTGAGTTTCTCTAACATTTTGTGTGGGTTGTTCTGGATGCCCAGCATCTGCAGAATCTCTTGTGTCCTAATGTATCTGCCACTCCTATCACCTTTGGCAACACATTCAATGAACCCACCTCTCTCTGTCAAAATACAATATTCAAAGTATACGAAGAAAGCTTGAAGAAGAGGTGCCTATCCGTAATGAATTATAGAAAAATGAATGGAAGCCTTTCTCAAACATTAGATTTTGAAGAGAAGGGGGATTCTAAGAGGATGTTTTCCCTAAAGGGGGTATCTGGATCCAGGAGTCATTGTTTACCCATTTCTAATGGAGAGGAGGGGGGATTTTTTTTCTCTCAGAAAATTGTGAACCTTTCGAATACTCTAATCTAGACAACTGTGGAGGCAGTTTACTGAATATATTCAAGGCAGGGATTGATTAAAAAAACTTAACTATTTTATTTAACTGTTACCACCTATTATGGTAGTTTATATCAACTAGCCCAGAACAACATATTTGACAATATTTGATGATTTTAGCAATGATATTAAATCTTGTCATTCCACCTAAAGACCTCATTAGATGAGGGCAATAAAATACAACTAAAACAAGCACAACCTATGCCACTGTAGACAAAATGCAGAATATTGGGTAAAGATAACCCAACTGACTTTAGTTAATAAACTATCAATATTCAGTATTTAATATTCTAAATACATTTAACTCTTAGGATTCCAAGTTACGCAAAAATAGTGCCCAAATAACAAAGACACATGGAAGCAATACTTTGAAGCAAATAAAGGGAAATCAATGGTGTAGCATCCCTAATGCCATCTGCACTATAAAACATTTTAAAGAATGCCAATTCTTGGTAGGCTTACCAAAAATAGTGCACTGTGCAGGAGAAAATATACAAAGGGAAGAGGGACAATAGAAAGGCTCATAAGTTACTAAGTTTCATATTTCATTTGTAGTATTTTGCACAGTCAAATTGGCAGAATGATAAAAGTACAATATCTCAACCAAATTGCAATGTGCTTAAAAATACTATGGAAAAAAGTGTAGTGGCTTAGTGGTGGACAGTTTCGTATCCATAAATCTTCAACACTACACAACCATGCAAAAACATCAAATGGCAATCAAATAAGGAAACTTCTAGATTGTCCCCTTCAGCTGCCTCTGCAAAGACTTTTTGCAGAGATCTTAATGTAATGCGAATGCTTTATAAGGCATTGGTCAGATAGCATTGGGAGTAGGTGAACTACTTTGGGTCCCTTATTTAAGAAAGAATGTTCTGGCATTGGAGAAGGTCCAGAGGAGGTTAATGAGAATGATCCTAGGAATAAAAGGGTTGATATATGAGGAACGCTTGATGGCTCTGGATTTGTACATACTGAAATTTAGAAGAAGGATGGGGTATCTTATGGAAGTCAATCAAATATTGGAAGGCCTAGATAGAGTGAATGTGGAAAAGATGTTTCCTATTGTGGGGGAGACCAGGTCCAGAGGGGACAGCCTCAGAACAGAAGGACATCCATTTCGAACCAAATTGAGGAGTAATTTGTTTAGCCACGGATTCTGTGAAGGCCAAATCATTGAATATATTTAAAGTTGAGGTTAATAGGCTCTTGAGTAGTAAGGGCATGAAAGGTGAGAAGGCAGGAGAATGGGGTTGAGAGGAATAATAAATCAGCCATGATTGAATGATGGAGTAGACTCAATGGGCCATTCTCCCATTGGGCCTTAAGGGCTTATGGTTTGTTCAGAACAAAAGGTAGGGAAGAACTTAGGATTTTTTTTTTTGTTGTGGATTGTTCTCAATTCAGGAAGGCCCAAATGGAGAAGGAGAAAAATACTTCCAGGGATGTGTCCTTTGATGAATTTAAAGAGTCTTACCTTTGAATCTGATGGATATTTCAATGCATGTACATCTTCAAAAGGCTTCTGCTGCAAATGAATGGGTATTTCAGCGGCCATTTCCATTGATGCTGGTTTAACCTTTTCTAAGTTATCTTTAGTCAACTGGAAATAATTATAGAGTATACTACCTACTGATGATGGCATTGGTTTTGGGGAGGTATTGGAATCAACTACACAAATTTCTGCCTGCATTTGTACAGGCAAATTTTGTTCCTCGTTTCTGTCTTGAGAAATTTTTGTTGTCTTTTCCAGATGATCACTGGAGACTGTTGTGCTCACTTCTCCAACCGAATCAGACTTGGTCGAATTTTCTTGATCTTCTTGAACTTCTGGAAGTTTGTTTTCTCTCTGCATTGTATTTACTGATGTTGTGTCAGATTCAGGTACCGTTGCAACAGATTCAGAACCATTATACTGTTCTTCTGAAGTTGGAGAATGGATAATATTTGAAGTTGTCGTTGATGTCTCACTGTCCCTTTCCAAATCCTGTTCTTCATATATTGGTGGTAAAGCAAATGGATAAAATGTCTTCCTTTTCAATCTATGGCTTAATGATGAATCTAGAATTAATGCTTCCTTTTCTGAATCATGTGGTTCCATTTCATCCTCATCATCAGAATATTCTCCAATATATTCCCCGTCATCATTATCATATACATTGGTTAAATGTATATCTTCAAGGTCAAAGTCTGCTTGTACTTCAGGAATTATCTCTGCTTCTTCCTCTTCTAAGTTTGTGAAATCATAATGTTCAGCAAACTGACTGGACTTATTTTCCTCAAAATCAGCAAATGTACTTTCTTGAGAATAACTTGAATCAGTTCTTGACCTGGCGCTACCATGTTCTGGATCAATTATATCACATTGATCTGAAATGTTGCCTGTCAGTTCCTGGCCCACAGAATCTGTGCAATGATTGGCCATCTTTGTTATATTTGACGATGTTTCTGGCCGGGAATCTTCTGCACAAACCTCAGTGCTTCTCAGGTCAACCCCTTCAATAGACTGCTGTATTTGTACCTGATCATCATTCACTTTGTCCTCAGCTGCTTTAAGTAACAACACCGTGACATCAGGTAGATCAGCTGAGGAAGTAGGATTTAAGAGGCTAGCATTTGGATCATGATTTATTAGGTTTGGTTCAGGCTTCATAACTGCATGTACATTGTCCACAGGCAATGTAGGCGTGGATATGAAACTTTTCTCATGTGATTCCAATGGTGTTGAGGTATCTTTCTCGCCAACACTATGGACCGCAGGAATGTATTCAGAAATATTTCCCTGTGTTATCAGCATTGCGGCCTCACCCTCTCCTTCAGCAATGAAAATTATGCTATTTTCAGACTGCTGTTGTATCTCTAACTGCATTGCCTCTTTCTCTTGTACACCACTAACTTGCATTGTTCTCACTAATTCCTTAGGTATTCCTTTAGCATTGTTATTTACACTTACATTAGTTGTGTCTATTTGTAACTCAACATCTTCAGCAGCATAATTTAATCTCGTAATTGTTATTGGATCTGAACTTGTTTCAACAGTGGTATCTCCTTCACTGGCAGCAGTATTACTGTGCTGGGCACATGGGGTTACCACTTTATGGAAAGACACATGATTCACAGCCGAGTTTGCATCAGGTGGAATGGCTGAGTCAGTCTCCAAAACTGCTCCAGAATCTGGCAAAGGCGGTTGGGTTTCATCCGGTATCTGACTGCTTGCTTTTATCTCTTTGCTGATCAGTGCCATTTTCTGTACTGTTCTATTTCCCTTTTCATTCACTGGCTTGATCAATTCTGGTAATACATAGTTGGAGATGGTCTTTATGCTGGAAACTGTTTCACCTTCTGACTTTGTGTTTAGGTTTGTGGACACTTCCTGGTCAATTGGCTGATTCTGATTAGTTAAACTTAACTGGACAGGAACATTTTCATTTTCAGCATGTTTTGCACTCGTCTCAAAATCAACAATTGGATTTTCTTGAGACTCATTTGCACAGTATGATATTGTAGAATTAGTACTTAATATGGCAGTACCCAGTGCTGGATCAATAACATTACATTGCTCTGAGACTATGCCTAACAATTCCTGACATACAGTATCAATGTCTGTGTTGTCTGATTGTGTTGTTGTTAAAGAGGTTTCTGGCCAGGAATCTTCGGTGCCAACCACAGTGTTTCTCAAATCAGTTCTAGGTTCTGTTCCTTGTATATGATGCTGTGTTTCTATCTGATCATACTTCACGTTATCCTCTCCTTCAGCCACGAGCATTGTGTTATTATCAGACTGCTCTTGTATCTTGGACTGCATCACCTCTCTCTCCTGCACTTCAACTTGCATTGATTTCACAAATTCTGTGGGTATTTCTTTGCCCATATCATTTGCAATTAAATCCTTTGTGTTTTCTTTTAAATAAACATCTTCAGAATCCTTTAAGCTGGCAATTTGTACTAAATGTGAGTTTGAGCTTGTTTCTGTTGTGGTACATTCTTCACTGTTACTGTGTTTGGTATGTGGTGTGGCTCCTTTAGGGGAAGACACCTGATCCACAGCTGAGTTTGCTTCTGATGGCATGGCTGAGTCACTAGCCAAAGTTGCCCCAGCTTTTGACGAACTCAGCTGGGCTGCACCGAGTATGTAGGAGTTTGCTTTTGTCTCCTTGTTGGTCGGTGCCACTTTTGGAAACCTTGGTTTTCTCATTTCACTCCTTGGTTTGATTAAATCTAGTAATGGATATTTGGACTTGCTTTTTTCTCGAGAAACTGTCCTTGTTCCTTTATTGGGTTTTATGTTTTGGTTTTCAGACTCTCCCTGGTCACCAGATTGTTTGGATTTCCACTTCTCTGACTGGACAGAACGTACTTGGAAATTATCTTCTTCTTCAGAGTTTGGGAATTTGCTTGTAAAATTGGCATCAGAATTGCCCTGGTAGTCATTTGATTGAGGCAGTTTTGTAGAATTAGATCTCAGTGTATCTGTACTCTGTGCTGCTGGATCAATAATACTGCATTGCTCTGATACTTCTCTTAATTCTTGGCCCTCAGATTCTGTGTTATGAGAGGCCATTTTAGAAGCGGTTTCTGGCCAGGAATCTTCTGCCCCAACCACAGTGTTCCTTTCCTCAGTTCTTATTTCTATTTCTTCTAAAGGCGGCAATGTTTGTATCTGACCATCATTGACTTTATCCTCATCTGCTTTAAGCAACAACTCCGTAGTCGCAGATGCAGGACTTGTGTTAGGTTTTAAAAGACTTGTACTTGCATCCTGATTTGTTACATTTTCAGCAGTACGTCCAGGTGTAAGACCAATGCCCGTAGGCAATACAGGTAATGAATTGATCCCTGCCTCCTGTGATTTAATCACCACTGAGCTGTCCTTCTTAGCAGCATTCTGGAATGATGGAACATATTCCAAAACTTTATCCTGTGCTATCAGAAGCACACTTTTATCCTCTCGTCCAGTACTGCATATCAAGTTACTTCCAGAGTTCTCTAGACCCTCTGGCTTCATTATTTCAATCCTTCTCTCACCATCAACTTGTACCCTCTCCTCTAATTTCTTAGGCATCTCTTCAAAAGGATGGTCCTCTGCAAAATTATCTTTGAAATCAACATCTTCAGAGTCCTTTACATTCACAAAGGTTATTAGATTTGTCACCCTATCCTCAGTAGTACTGTTCTCTTTGCTATCTGTAGTAATCGGTTGGATATATGGGGTTTCTTGTTCTGCTGAAAATATCAACTTCCCTGCAGTTTCTTTTGAACTTTCTTTCAAAGTGTCACCACTATTTGTTTCTACTGGTTGACCACTGGATGCAGCCACTGAGTACACATCGCTTACGAAATCTTCTTTTGAGTGTATGGAGGCTTTTTTGTCCTCAGCACTGATTTTTGATGTGGACTCTTTGCCTTCTGGTTTGACTGAAAATGGCTCAGCTGAGTCCTCATTTTCACTGGTTTTTGTCCTCTTTGTCATTTCTTCACTTGGCACCTTGGAATCATTCAATGCATATTCCTGTGAGGTGCCTTGAATTACTTTATTAGTTGAGTTAGGTACCAAAGCAAATAGTTTTGTTGAACGCACAATTTCATTGTCCAGTGGACTTTCCAGATGTGTATCACCGTCTAATTCAGACTCTACATTTCCCCTAGTGTTAGATAAGCTTGAAATTTGTTGCAAACATCTGCAGCACAGATTACTTGCTGCAGGGCCGTACCTGCAACTTGTTTCCTTGGCTTTTTCATTGTTATTATTTTGTGCATTAATAAAATCAAGTTCTTTTCTCAGGCTCTGTGTTTCCTTAAACTTACTTTCTTTGAAAGCTGACTCTGCAATGATCTCAGCATTTGTAAGTGATTGTCTATTGTCTGAATCTAATAACAAATTTGTTGATTCTTGATAGTACCTGTAGAAGATACTCTCATAAGGTAAAGAAAGCCTAGCACCTCTCGAAACCTTGGGTTCGGTCAAAGGGGCTTGGTCAGGGAGGAATGATTCTGAAGTGAGGTCATGTTTTTTCTCAGAAGAAATGTTAAACAACTGATCAGGGTTTTGAATGTAGAATGATTTCTCTGTCTGTGTATAATTTCCATCTGTAGTCATCTGTGGTTCATTCGTTGAGAAGGCTTCAGAACTTCTAACTCCAGGTGACTTTATTACACTTGAAGCCTTTTCTGAAGTATTTGTAAAGACAGTTTCACCTGGTATTTCAAATGTCTTTGTTGATGCACTATCAACATTGGTAGTAGTATTTTTGTCACTTTTGGTTTCATTCATTAATTCAGCAATAGATGAATTCTTATTCATCAGCTTTTCCACATCGTCAGAAAATTGCTCAGTATTTACATGTTTAATGTCAGCTTCTGCTTTCCTTTCCATTTGATTGTGTTCTCTTGATGGTTTCTCCATTATATTTTCTGTGTTAAATGTAAAAAGCCCAGTAGATATTCCTGCTATATTATCTTTTCCTGACACTCTTGTATGTTTATTTGTCTGAGTCCTACTAGCATCTTCCAATCGCACATCACATTTATCACCACGGTCAATGAGCAAAATGTTTGATATATCTACCTCATTGTTCATAGGAACCACTTCCACTGGCTCTGTTAACCAGATACTTTTTGTTGGAGCAGCAGCTTGGTTTGCTATTTCCTGTGTCAGGTCTTCCCCCACATAGTCAGTTCTTTCAGTCTGCTTCATTACATCTTTTAACTTTGAACCGATGGTCGCAGAGCCTGTGTGAGTTCCATATTCTCCTAAATCAGTTCTGAAATTCTTGCCAGCTCCATTTGATGGAGATGTATCCAATTGTAATGCTTGCTTCGTGGTGCTCTCTATTGTGTCTGTTCTCAGTGCCGTTTCTTCTTTTTGTTGGTCTTTCAGCTCTACTACACTGCTCATGCCAATGAATGAAGATTGCTGTGCAGGTATTTCACTTGCTGTTTTCATGTCTGTCAATAACTCAGTTTTGGTTGACGGAACTCTTTCTGTGTGGATTCTGAATTGGGCTTCATTCTTCTCACTGTCATGATTGATCGATGGTAACTTTTCCTCTAAAGGCCTTTGGACCTGAGTTATGGTTGGACTATCTTGATTAGTTTCTTCTTTCACTGAACTTTCAATTTGTTGATTGGCTGATGAAGTGGCATTCTTTTCATCTTCTTCAGTGATGGTGGCAGTTACTGGTCTAAATACTTTCTTCAGCGACCTCCTTCTTCTCATTCTCCTTGCTCCTTGGTAAGTTGAATAAGTGACGATTGGTGTAAGAAAGGCATCTTTTCCATTCTCAGAACTAGCAGATTCATTGGTTCCATTTTGTAAAAGGTGCTGATTATTTTCTTTGCATCTGCCAGCTACAGTTTGCAGCTTTCTTGGGGTTTTGTCATCAGCTTTCTTCTTTGAATCTACGTCTCCTTCCACCAAGATGCTTCCACTGAACCTCTGCAGTTTCCTGCGAGTTGGAAAAAAATGAACAAAATCATTACTTTCACACAGTGTAAATAGTCATCTATGATAGTGGTAGAGCCAGTGTAAGAGATGAATTCAGATCCATGGTAGATTCAGAAAATGAATTAAATACGTCAATTTCGTCTGAACCCTTAGTGCCTCAGGGGCACATGGGGCCTCATGACAATTTCCTGGCTACCATTAGAAAACAGTATAAGTTATAGAGAGGAAAAACAGTAAATGTTTTTTTTCAGGGTATGAGAGTGTTTACAATGACAAAGGACGTAACTGGCTCAACTCCATTTGATTTAATCCTTGATGCTAAAAAAAAGAGGATCATGGCAGTGATTGCTGTAGTTCAAGATCAAATAGTTTTAAAAAGCTATTTGTGTATAATTTGGAATGCTGTATAGCCTAAAGAAAATGAAAACCCCATTTCTGGTACATCACGACCCATAGAAGAGCGTAGCACCATGCTGTCATAGCATTTGGCATCGGAGTTCGGAATCCAGTTCCGTTGTCCTCCATAAGAAGGTTTGTACATACTTCCCATGAAACCCATGGGCTTCCTCTGGGTGCTCTGGTTTCACCCCACAGTCCAAAGATGTACTGTGCTCATTGTAAATTGTACAATGACTAGGCTAGGGTTAAATCGGTAGGTTGCTAGGCAGTTATCTCTAAATCAATTAAATAAATAATGTCATTGATATCATACTCTCAGTGTTAGAGGAAATCAAAGAGAAATTTAAAAACATATCTTTTGACTTCAAAATAAAAGTACCAATAGAAGACCTTACTAAAAGTGCTTGTGAATTTTGGATAATTCCATTTTACAACATAAGAAAAATTGTATCTATCAAACTGGGATGGATATTCTGTGGAAAGTGACTCACTATCTAAAACCCAGTATCTTGTGAAATGTCCTTTTCAAATACAACAATCACCATTTCTGTAATGGCAGCTGAAACATCTATGAATCATCAAATGAGCAAAGTAGAACAGCTATTTGAAATGAAAAGTCATTGACCTAAAATGTTAACAATTTTCCACATATACCATCCGACCTGTTAAAATTTCCTTCTTTTGTTGTTTTCATTTCAAGACACTGTAGTGGTTGCCCTTATGTTATGGAGTGAACATGCAATGTGGTCTTGGAGAAATACAGAAAGTGCTGCACTGCGTAAACTTATGTACAATGAGGCCTTAACTCCCCTTCAAAGATATTCCAGTAACTGGTTTCTCATTGGAGAGCTAAGAATCAAATTCAGCAAGCAGAAGTGCTGTTTTTTTATGTTAAAACATTATACAAAGAAATAAAAACCATAAGGCCCCAAGATATAGGAGCAGAAGTAGGCCATTTGACCCATTGAGTCTGCTCCGCCATTCAGTTATGCGCTGATCCAATTCTTCCAGTCATCATTACTCCCCTGCCCTGGCTAATCAAGAACCTATCTATGCCTTAAATACACCCAATGACTTGGCCTCCTCAGCCACTTGTGGCAACAATTTCTACAGATTTACCACCCTCTGACTAAAGTAATTTCTCCCCATTTCGGTTCTAATTGGACATCCTTCAATCCTGAAGTCGTGCCCTCTTGTCCTAGAGTCCCCTGCCATGGGAAATAACTTTGCCATATCTAATCTGTTCAGGCCTTTTAACATTCGGAATGTTGCTATGAGATTCCCCCCATGTTATCCTGAACTCCAGGGAATACAGCCCAAGAGCTGCCAGACATTCCTCATACGGTAACGTTTTCATTCCTGGAATGAAAGTCCCTTTGTATCTCTGCATTTTGAATTCTCTCCCCATCTGAATAATAGTCTGCCCATTTATTTCTTCCACCAAAGTGCATGATCATACACTTTCCAACATTGTATTTCATTTGCCACTTCTTTGCCTATTCCCTTAAACTATCCAAGTCTCTCTGCATGCTCTGTTTCCTCAACATATCTGCTCCTCCACCTATCTTTGTATCATTGGCAAATTTAGCCACAAATCCATTAATACCATAGTCCAAATCATTGACTTACATCGTAAAAAGCAGCGGTCCCAACACCGACTCCTGTGGAACTCCACTGGTAACTGGCAGCCAGCCAGAATAGGATCCCTTTATTCCCACTGTGTTCTGCTGACCAGCCAATGCTTGTAACTGCCTTGTAATTTCATGGGCTCTTATCTTGCTAAGCAGCCTCATGTGCGGCACTTTGTGAAAGGCTTTTTGAAAATCCAGGTACACCATGTCTACTGCATCTCCTTTGTCTACCCTGCTTGTAATTTCCTCAAAGAATTGCAGTAGGTTTGTCAGGCAGGATTTTCCTTTCAGGAAACCCTGCTGGCTTTGGCCTATCTTGTCATGTGCCTCCAAGTACTCTGTAATCTTATTCCTAACAATCGATTCCAACAACTTCCCAACCACTGATGTCAGGCTAACAGGTCTTTAGTTTCCTTTCTGCTGCCTCCCACCCTTCTTAAATAGCAGAGTAACATTTGCAATATTCCAGTCATCCAGAACAATGCCAGAATTTATCAATTCTTGAAAGATCATCATTAATGCCTCTGCAATCTCTCCAGCTACTTCCTTCAGAACCCAAGTGTGCATGCCATCAGGTCCAGGAGATTGATCTACACTAAGACCATTAAGCTTCTCAGTCATAATTTTCACTGCACAAACTTCACTTCCCTGACACTCTTGAATGTCCAGTATACTGCAGACGTCTTCCACTGTGAATTAGTCACCAGCTTCCTTTCATAATTCATCTTTTCCTTCTTAGTTTCCTTCTGGAAGTTTTTAAAAACTTTCCAATCTCCTATCTTCCCACTAGCTCTGGCTTCCTTGTATGCTCTCCCTTTTGCTTTTACTTTGGCTCTGACTTCACTTGTCAGCCATGGTAGTGTCCTTCTTCCCTTTGAAAATTTCTTCTTATTTGGAATATATCTGTCTTGCACTTCCCTCATTTCTCACAGAAACTCCAGCCATGGCTGCTCTTCTGTCCTTCCTGCAAATGTCCCTTTCCAGTCAACTTCGGCCAGTTCCCCTTTCATGCCATTGTAATTTCATTTATTCCACTGAAATACCAACACATTGGATTTTATTTTTTCCCTCTCAAATTTCAATGCAAACTCGATCATATTGTGATCACTGTTCCCTAAGGGTTCTTTAACCTTAAGCTCTCTTATCACCTCCAAATCATTGTACAACATGAAATCCAGCACAGCTGATACCCTAATGGGCTCAACAACAAGCTGTTCTAAAAAGCCATCCCTTAAACATTCTTCAAATTTTCTCTCAAGGTCCAGTACTGACCTGGTTTTCCTAATCCACTTTCATGCTAAAATCTCCAATGATTATCATGACGTTACCTTTCTGACACAGCTTTTCTATCTCCTGTTGCAATTTGTAATCCACATCCCAGGTGCTGTTTGGAGGCCTGTATACAACTGCCTTTTGGGTCCTTTTACCCTTGCCATTTCTTAACTCAACCCATGAAGACTCTACACCTTCCAATCATATGTCATCTCTTTCTAATGCTTTAATATTATTTTTTATACACAGGGCCACACCACCCCCTCTGCCTACTAACCCATGTTTGATACACCGTATATCCTTGGATGTTCAGCTATCCTTTCGCCAAGTTTCAGAGATGGCCACAACGGCATATTTGCCAGCCTGTAGCTGAATTTCAAGATCGTCCATTTTATTCCTTATGCTGCATGCATTCAAATACAACACTCTCAATCCAGTATTTGTTGCTTTCTGTTTTAACTGCACCATGCCTCTATTGCCCTATAATTCTTCCACTGGCTGTGATTAAGCCTCACCTCCTGCCTGTTCTTTCTATAATTTCTGTTGCAAGCTATCTTTGATTTATTTGTTTCCCCCTTCCTCAGCCCTAACACTCCAGTTCCCATCCCCCTGCCAAATTAGTTTAAACCCTCCCTAAAGCTCTATTAAACATGCCTGCTAGGATGATGGATTACACGTTGGATGTTGAACCCTTTGGGTTCAGATGTAACCCATCCTTTTTGTACAGGCCGTACCTCCTCCAGAAGAGGCCCCAGTGATCCAGGAATCTGAAGCCCTGCCCTGTACACGAGTCCCTCAGCCACACATTAATACACCTGATCATGCTATTCTTGCACTTGCTACCACGTGGCACAGGCAGAAATCCTGAGATTACTACCCTAGAGTTCCTGCTTTTCAGCTTCCTACCTAACTCCCTCAATTCTCTCTTCCAGACCTCCTCCCTTTTTCTACCTATGTCATTGGTACCAATGTGTATCAAGACTTCTGGCTGTTCACCCTCTCCCTTCAGAATACTCTGCACCCGATTTGAGACATCCTGTACCTTGGCACCTGGGAGGCAGCACACCATGTAGGTATCTCTATCAGGCTGACAGAACCTCCTGTCTGTTCCCCTCACTATGGAATCCCCTATGACTACTGCGTTCTTCATCTTCCTCTTTTAAAATAGCAATATTTATAATAGTGACTGTTAAAAAGTCTTAAAGTTTTCCACACAAACAAACATATTGTACCAAGCAAAAGTATACCTTTCATATTAGATCAGCTGAGTTCCAAATGCTAGAGTACTAAGGTACTGGCCTGCTGCCAGTATCAAGGCACATACGTTGGAACCAAAGGTCAGCACAAACCATTCAGCAATTTTTACAACTATTTACATCATCATTTAAAAATAATCGAAATTGAACCCACTTCTGCATGCATGCAGAGCTATAGAATTGTACAGCATGGAAACTCAACCTTTGGCCCAACTGCTCCATGTTGACCAAATTGCATCATCTCCAAGCCAGTCCCATTTCCCAGTTTTGGCCCATAATCTTCTAAATCATTCCAATCCTGTCCAAATGTCTTTTAGAAGTTGTTACTTCTAACTCAACTACTACCTTTGGAAGCACATTCTCACTTAGATATCACCCTTTGTGTGGAAAAAAAAACTCAATTTACTTTTAAATCTTACCCCGCTCACTTTAAAGCTGTGCCCTCTGGTTCTTGATTCTCCAACTCTTGAAAAAAATAAGGCTCTTACATTCTAAGGAATAAAGTCCTAGCCTGTCCAATCTCTCCCAGAAACTCAGATCCTCAAGTCCTGCCAACATCCTTATAAATCTTTTATGCATGCCTTCCTGTTTAATAAAATCTTTCCTATTCACAGGGTGACCAGAACTGAACATAGTCCTACAAGTGAGGCTTCAACAGCATCCTGTACAACTGCACAATGACCTCCCAACTTTTACACTCAATGCCCTGAGCTATGAAGGCCAGCATGACTAAAGCCTTCGTTACCACCCTGCCTACCTGCAGCTCCACATCCAGTGAACCATGTACTTGTATTCCAAAATCCCTCCATTCTACAATATTCCCCAGGGTTACTGTTGTTTACTGTGAAAGTCCTAAATGGATTTGATATTCCAAAGTTCAATACTTCACACTTATCCAAATTAAACTCCACTTACCATTTCTCAGCCAACTTACTCAGCTGATAAAGATCCTCCTATAATTTTAGGCAACCTTCTTCATTGCCCACTATATTACCTATTTTAGTTTCATCTGCAGACTTACTAACCATGTCCTATATTTTCTTAACTGAATCATTCATATTGATGACAAACAAGAATGGGCCCAGCACTGATCCCCGAGGCAAACCATTATTCACATGCTTCCAGTCCAAGAAACACCATTCCACTATTATCTTCAAACCATCAAACCAATTGCTTCCCCCCCCCCCCCAATTAGCCAGATCTCCCTGGATACCATGTGATTTAAACTTCCAGAACATCCTGCCAAGTGGAAGTTTAAGGACTTTACTTGTTTTTGTTTCGTATGGCATGGTCTGTGAGGGGCAGACGCGAGTCTCTACATTTGGACACTGGGTTTGGATCAATCTTCATCTGGCATCTTGTTCCCAGCTGCTCCAACATGGGTGGCCCTGAGCTGGCATGCCCGATGGAGTTCTTGAAGTACGCAAGCCACCACACATTGTCAATATTTTAATCCAGGGCGTGGAAGAAAGACTACTGAGGTCCATATAAAGCACAATATTGTAATTTTCTTGGTCACATCATCAAAAAATAACTCAATCAAGTTGGTGAGATGTGATCTCCCATGCATGGGCCATGCTGACTACTGTTAATCAACCTTTGTCTTTCCATATTTTATATTTTATCTCTCAGCTATATTTTATCACTCAGAATCCTCTCCAGTAACTTAACCTATCACCGATGTTAGGCTTACAGGCCTATAGCTCCCAGGTTTTTCTTTGCTGCCCTTTTTAAATAAAAGCAAGACATCACTATCTTTCAGTCTACTGGCACCTCACCTCTTGCTAATGATGATGCAAATATCTCAGCCAGGGGTTCCACGGTTCCTTCTCTAACTTCTCCATTTTCTTAGCTGTATCTGATCAGGCTCTAGATATTAGTTTACCTTTATAACTTCTAAGCCATTCAGCACCTCCTTTACCATACTGTGGACTATTTGCATGACCTTCCCATTTACTTTTCTGAGTTCTGAAGCTTCATGTTTTTCTCCACAATAAAAGCAGAAGAGAAATATTCATTAAGAACCTTGTCCATCTCCCATGGTTCCAAACGATGAAGTCCCCTCTTATCTTCACTCACTCTCTCTACTCTCTCTCTCTCTTCACTCTAACAGGAACATGCAGACCTGGAGGTCTCACCACCTCACCTTTAAAAGCCTCTCATTTACCTGTGGTCCCTTTGCTAGTAAACAACCTACCCTAATTAACCTACATGAGCTTCTGTCTCAAACCATCAAAATTAGTCTTGTTCCCAATATAGAACTTGTGGACCTATTCTGTCCATTTACATAACTATTTCAAAAAGAATAGAACTATGCTCATCCACCCTGAAGTTCTCCCCACTGTCACCTAAATCACCTGCTACATCCTTTTTCTAAAGAGTAGGTTGGGTTTTACTCTGTCCCTTGTATATATATTGCCCAGGGAAACTTTCCTGAATGCATTTACAAATTCCACCACATCTAAGCCCTATGGTAGTATGGCAGTCCCAGTCTATGTTAGGAAAATTCAGATCCTACTAATGCAACTTTATTACCCTTACAGCTCACAACAATCTTTCTGTATATTTGTTCTTCTAATTCCTGTTGACTATTGGAGGTCTGTAGGACAATTCCCACAATGTGATCATCCTCGTCTTATTTCTCAGGACTACCACTGGATGATCCTTCAGTAATTATATGCCTGACTATGTTACACAAGCGAGGTGGTGGACAAACCCAAATGCAGAACACGGGCACGGAGACAGAGTCGAGAGGCGTTCTTGATGTAGAGAGCTTGGGATTGGTATCCAGGAGCGATGCTAGACTTAGAACTGGCAGTCCTAAGAACAATGAAACGAGGTTACTCTGCACCGGAGTCGACCAATGAACTGGCAGCTGCTTGTTGTGATCACAGGGTCTTTATCCTGCATTTTCTGATGGAAAGCAGGTGTGTGTAGTTAGTGGAACCTGGGAATGATTGGAAACTAAACGAGGGGATCGAGGCCCAATTCCTGAGGTAAATAGCAAGGTGGGGGATTGCCAGAAGGGACCATGACAGACTACTGCTGTGACATTCCCCTTAATCAAAAATGCAACTCCCCTCCTCGCTTTCTTTTGCCTCTATCCACCTTACTTGTCAGACCTCCTGCATTGAAGTGTAACTTAATTCAATAGGCTTCCTCATTCCTGGCCATTCTCTTGCCTGTCATTTCTATTCAACTTGTTGTAAATAACTTCTTTCTCATCTGCCTTCTTGATGCTTGGGATCCTACACCATGTCAATCTGGTTTATATATATGTTATGCATAATTTCATGCTTAAAATTTCCCTTTATGCTTCATGCTTGTGATAACTTCTGGATCGATTAACAACCATTAGAAATTAGCCACATCACATGTATTGCATTGCACCTTTAGCATTTCTGATGTTTGTTCGGCACGAGGAATCAGCTGGTCCACTTTTATTAACAGAAATTAGCTGGTAATTATGCAACTGAAGATCAGCATTTTTCACTAACAGTTGAGACAAGGAGTAAACCAGAGTAGGATGAAAGATACACTGTCTAAACAGTTTTCATTAGAATATCAATGTTTTCCCCATTGTCTTTGCCAGATTTATTTTGTTGTGCTTCACTATTGCCCACAGCTGTCACTGACAAAGTGCATGGTGTCTCTGCATGATGCATGTCCCTGCTTGTCCCACACAGTTACGTGCAGTCTCATACAGTATGGATGTTTATTGGGACAGAATATTATGTGGAAGATTGCCAGAGGCATGGAGGGTATGATGTTCCACACCACCCAAAACACATATTCCCTCAATTCCATGACAACCTTTTATTTAGCCATACAATGAGAAGTGTTCTTTAAAGTTTGACTCACTTCCCAGAGATCAGCATGCCAATGATGAGGCAACTCTGAATCTGGCAGGCAGACAAAATTGGAAGAGGTGTGGTTAAAGTTTTTCAATTATTCATGGCAAAGACTACCTTTGTTGATCTATTTTCTTGATATGACATTAGTTTTACCTGCAGCACCTATTTAGTTCACCAAGATGAGTTGGCTATACTTTCTAGATATTCTTGTTTGCTGCACACTCGATTTAGAAGTGGGAGCAATGTCCAAAGAATTGGGCTCTGAATAGCCAAAATCCATTCTTGAAAGTATTTTCAACTAAGACTTAGGATTACGATTTAAGATTGAAGAGGCAAGATATGGTTGCACAAGTCTGTGCTCTGGTATGAAAGGGTGTCGTGACTCTTAATGAGCTGTCTTACAAACTTATAGCTCATGTTGACACTCCTTGTTATATTTAAGAGTTAGTCAGACAGTATTCTATTAATAGGTATTTTAAAAAGAGTTGGAACCAAATCTTGACAGAGTGAAAGAAGCTGAGAGAACATTTCAAATTTCTTGAGCCAGTTTTTCTGGAATGACATGCCTTGAGTCAACCTGAGGATGTGACATAGTAGATTTAACTATAAGTAATGAGCCTGAATTAGTAAATAAACAATTAAATTGAATGGAAACTCACAACAACATGCAGTTAACATGAGGTTTGAAAAGAATAGAGTGAGTTACCAACCCAAGGTTTCAGTGGTAGATTTGGGTGAAGGTAGGAAGTAATTGCTCAAACTAGAGGTGTTAATAGACAAAACCACTCAAGAAGTGAGTCAGAGTCATGGATGCCAGAAAGAAGCCTTTTGTCCGAGATGAATCCGAGCTGTCCATCAAGTACCCATTTTTATTCCAACATTCCCATCAACATTCGCCTAGATTTTCCTACTCAGTTACAGATGAGGGAAAATTCAGCTGTAAATTAGCCTACAAACATTTCAAGTTCTTGGATCATTGGAACCTCTTCTGGTGTAGCAGTGACCTGTACAAGAGGGCTTGGTTGCACTTGAACTGGAGGGAAACCAATATCCTGTCAAGGAGCTTCACTAGTGCTACTCGGGAGGGTTTAAACTAAGTTAAGCAGGGGGATGGGAACCAGAGCACCAGGTCAGAAAGTGGAAGGATGCAGGAGCAAAGTAATAGATATGATGGGACAGATATTTTGAAATGGGTGTATGTTAATACTATTATGGGTGGAATGTAATGAACAGAGCATGGATCAGTACATGGAACTACAATGCTGTGGCCATGATGGAGACTTAGTTGAGAGAGGAACTGGAATGGGTGCTTAATGTCTCAGGGTTTCAATGTTTTAGAATTGCTGAAGAGGGAGGTAAAAGGGGTTGGGTGCAGTTGCACTACTACTCAAGGACAATATCACAGCTGCACTCAATGGGAACATAATGGAAGGCTTGTCCACTGAGTCTATATGGATAGAACTCAAAAATAGGAAGAGTGCAATCACAGTGATGGGATTGAACTGCAGACCACCCCCACCCCCACCCCCCCAACAGCCAGCAGGACACAGAGAAACAGATATGCAAGCAGGTTAAGGAAAGGTGTAAGAAATCAATAGAGTTGTTGTCATGGGGGACTTCAACTTCACTAATATAAATTTGGACCTTCTCAGTGCAAGAGGTTTAGATAAGACAGAATTTGTTAGGTGCATTCTGGAAGGTTTCTTAACTCAATATATAGATCATTGAACAAGAGAAAGGACTGTACTGGATCTGGTGTTGGGTAATGAGCCTGGCCAGGTGACTGAATTTTCAGTGGTTGTGCAGTTAGAGACTGTGATGAGAATATTAGGCAAGAACTTGCGAGAGTTAATTGAGAACAGCTGTTCTTTGGATAAATCTACATCCAAGATGTGGAGGCTGTTTAAAGACCTACTGCAGAGTACAGGACAGGTATATTCTAGTCAGAAGGATGTCAAGAATGGCAGGGTAAGAGAATGCTGGATGCCAGAAGAGGTCATGAATCTAGTCAAGAAGAAAAAAGTGAGGTATGTAATACTTAGGATCAAACAGGGTCCTTGAGGATTATAAAGAAGCCAGAAAAGGACTCAAGAAGGGAATGCCAGTTGTAGGGAAGTTTCTTAGGGATAAGATTTATGTGTATTTGGAAAACATAAGCTTTTGAAAAGTTGACAAGGGTGATTGATGAAGGGAGAGCTGTGGATGTTGTCTACATGGATTTCAGTAAGCCAAGGTCCCTCATGGGAGGCTCATCCAGAAGATTAAGACGCATGCGATCCATGGTGAATTGGTCATTTGGATTTAGAACTGGTTTGTCCATAGAAGACATAGGTTAGTGGTTGAAGGTTCTTGAAGGTCAATGATTAGTTCTGTTTCACAGGGATCTGTACTAGGACTTCTGCTGTTTATGATGTATATAAATGACCTTTGATATCTTCATATTATCAGTAAATTTGGCTACAATATACTTGGTAGCTTCATCCAAGTCTTTAACATCATTGTAAATAGCTAAGGCCACAGCACTGATCTCTGTGTCACCACACTAGTTATTGATTGCAAAGTACAAAAATTACCCATTTATCCCAACTATTTTCAGTAACTCAACAATTTTCTCCAAGAAGGCCACTACATTCTTTTTTCCCCAACCTGTGTTCTTTTCCTGTGCAATAACCTTTTTAGATAGCACATAAATGCATCCCTTCTGGCTATGGTATATCTACATGCTCCCTTTTATCCACTCTGTTTGTAAAATCCTCAAAGAATGCTTCCAAAATCACCAAGCATGATCTCCCTTTCATAAGACTATGTTGACTCATTCACAATTACAAAGATTAGTGGAGAACTCATAAATGAAAAATAAAGTATATAAAAGCTAAAGAATACCAGCTGATGATGTAGTAGCATCAGGACTGGACTTCAAGGTGAATGGTCCCGAGTTCTAATTCAGCTGGCTCTTTGCAGCATTCCATCTGTGCTGGGTCGAGCTCTGAGCTAGCAACTTGGCCTCAATAAAAACAGTCAAAATGCTAAAGAAATGGCAAAACTGTCACCTGATGCACCACAAGGTGTGAAAAGGAGCAACAACAAAGAATAAAACCTGAACAATATTAAGGCTATGCAAAAGGTTTTAATAAATACATTGAGGATAGTGACCAAGGCTAACACTTGATAAGAAAGGAGCCATACATTGGAGAGACAGATGAGGAGAAATCTATTTTCTCAATTACCCCTCTGCTTGTTGAGCTACATTAGCTTCTGTACACGTATAGCCCTCACTTATCACTTATTGCTAATGTTTAATTTCTCTCATGGTCTTAACTTCACCCATCACTGCAATCTATTTTGCCTGCTGTCTCAGTAATGACTGCATTTCTGTACATATCTCAACCCTCCACTACCATGTCTGTTTGATTGGTGGTCCTGCTTCAGCCATCCATGAACTAAGCTGCGAAATTCCTCCTCAAAATCTTTCTAATATGATCTCCCTGACACTCTCCCGAATATGTCTAATCGACCCTTTTATAAACCTCATACCTTTTCCTTTAGCCCAGTGTTTCTGTGTGTCTAGTTTCACTTTGATGCACAGCAATAATAATAACCCTAACCCTAAAAGCAATAACAAATTGGGACTCAGACTAGGCTACCTGATTCCTCAGGTCTACCTTGCCATTCAATGTCATCATGGCTGATCCACACTGTCTACAGTTTCTCTTTTGAGCCATTTCCCTTTCAAAAAAATTATCTACCTTCCCATTTAATACTTCCAACGATGGATGGCATAGTTTTCTATATTAAAGGCATTTCACAAATATTGATGCTGATGCCTTGTAGGCATTCCAAAACCTTAACCTTTCACCCATAGTAAACAAAATTCATTTGAAAACTAATCAGTGGAATGCTACTGGCAAAGTTACATAACATTCCGATCATTTTTCAAAGCACTAATAATTCTAAGAATATGAGACTGCTACGGAAAATCTGTTTAAAAAATTCTATTTCAAGAGTAACTCCTGCCCCCTCTCTGCATAATATTATTGATAAATGATTATGAGATTAATCACAATGGGCTAAATATTGATGTGAGTAATGTGTTACACTTACACTTGCACACTGACTTTTGACAGGGTGTTTTCCAGTCTTGTGTAAAACTGGGCCTCTGCAAAGCAGCTGGAAGCTTGGTGAACAGGGGAAGCAACTAGGGCTACAAAATTTTATGTACTTAGTCTATGTTTTGGGAATTGAAGGTGCTATAATGGTTCCAAAAGTGCAACCAATGCACATAATTGTATTGATAGAATGTGTACTATTTTCCATATTTGGAAGGCTATAAACAATTATTTTGCATGCCTGATATATGCAGAGTGTGCAGAATTGATATTTTTAACCTCTTGCTTTGGCAGTCTGAGGTATCCAACTGTTCAAGCAGGCTTACTTGTGTTGGTGCCTAAGCTCTTAGATCCACAGCGATGAAGTACTTTGAGAGGCTGGTGATGAAACGTTATCAGCTCCTGCCTAAGAAGTCACTTGGTTCCACTCTAATTTGCCTACCGTCACAACAGGTTAACAGCAGATGTCATTTCATTGTCTCTTCACTCAACCCTGGAACATCTGGACAGTAAAGATGCATACATCAGGATGCCCTTCATTGACTACAGCTCAGCATTCAGTACTATCATCCCCTCAAAACTAATCAATAAGCTTCAAAACCTAGGCCTCAATACCTCCTTGTGCAATTGGAGCCTTGATTTCCTCACATGCAGACCCCAGTCAGTTCAAATTGGCAAAAACATCTCCTCCACAATTAGAATCAGCACAAGTGGACCACCACAAGGCTGTGTGCTTGGCCTTCTGCTCTAATCACTTCATACTTCAGATGGTGAGGCTAAGCAGATCAAATACCATATTTAAGCTTGCTGGTAACACCACTGTTGTAGGCCATATCAAATCAGCATAAAGGAGGGAGATTGAAAATCTGGCTGAGTGGTGCTACAACAACAATGCCTTGCTCAATGTCAGTGAAAGCAAGGGGCTGATTATTGACTACAGGAGGAGAAAACTAGAGGTTCATGAGCCAGTCCTCATCAGAGGAATCAGAGGTAGAATGGGTCAGCGTCTTTAAATTCCTTGGCATTATCATTTCAGAGGATCTGTTTTATGTCTAGCACATAAGTGCCATTGTTCCTACTTTCTTAGAAGTTTGTGAAGATGTGGCATGTCATCTAAAACTCTGACAAACTTCTATATAATGTACAATGGAGAGTATATTGAATGGTTACATCACGGCCTGGTATCGAAACACCAATGCCCTTGAATGGAAAATCCTTCAAAAAGTAGTGGATATGGCCTAGTCCATCATGGGTAAAGCCCTCCCCATCACTGAGCGCATCTACGTGGAGCGTTGTTGCAGGAAAGCAGCATCCATCATCAGAGACCCCCACCATCCAGGCCATGCTCTCTTCTCGCTGCTGCCATCAGGAAGAAGGTACAGGAGCCTTAGAACTCACACCATCTTGTTCAGGAACAATTATTACCCCTTAGCCATCAGACTCTTGAACAGAAGGGATAACTTCACTCAACTTCACTCACCCAAACGCTGAACTGTTCTCACAACTTATGGACTCACTTCTAAGGATTCTTCGTCTCATGTTCTCAATATATATTGCTTGCTTATTTATTATTTTGTTTGGTTTTTTTTTGTCTTTACAATGAATGCCTGCAAGAAAATTAATCTCAGGATTGTATATGGTGACATTTCTGCACGTTGATAATAAATTTACTTTGAACTTAGAATGAATGTCAAGCAGAATGCAATTGCAACTGTGATGCTAGTGATTCCACATTAATTTCAGCTTAAGCTATGAAATAAGTTTGATGGAAGGAAATAATATTCAGCAAAAAGACAGAAATCCTCTTCTCTAAAAAGATCATTAGTACTTGTGGTTTTGTTAGATTTTTTTTATGCAATATTGGCTGTAGTAAGGTTTGGTTTACTTCACAGAATCATCTCAGCCCACAAGCAAAATCACTAGTTTTTATAAAGCTTTTGAATATTATAAGCTGCTTATTACAGCTGAAATGTGGTCAGGGAAGGTTTCCCAACTTCATAAATGACCTAATTCCTTGAATTTTAGGATCCCTTATGTTGTCAAAATATTTATGAGATAAAGTGACAAAGCTCATGCGTATAAATATTTTAGTTCCAGTGAGTTTGTTGAATAAATGGTTCAGTGCACCTTAAAGAAATCTTTACTTGTCATGTAATAAAAAGGCAATGTTTTGGAGCAGTGAAATCCTTTAACTTGTGCCCGCTGTAATGAATTACATTGATTCTGATGCTGGAGGCACGAAAGAACATTGTGGGGGGAAGAAAGCACTGACACCAACTCAGAGTTTCTATGTTAAATGATGCTTGTGCAACAATCCTGTTGTTTTCAGCCTCACAGAATTAAAATCTTAGTTTGATTTTAGATGATAAGAACTAGTTTTAGCTGAGACCATGTTGACCATGTTAACTAGAAATTAGTGTGGTAATAACTTACAAATTGATATTTTGTACCTCACCTCGTTATATTGTCCTTTAAATTAAATGGAAAGCAAAAGCATATGTGTGGACCCAGACCCTGCAGCCTCCTAACTGGAAGGTAGGGTTAAAAATTTCAAATACAGACAAGGAGAATTTCTCATTATACTTCTACAATGAATTCCCTAAACATAAGAACTATTGAAAAAGTGACAGAAAACTGATTGGGATAAGGTGCTTCCAACTCCACTTCAGCACAGTTCTTTGAAATTCATCAATAGACCACACTGATCATAACAGAAACCTACTTCAGAGAACAGGATTTATAAAATCTCTATAGATATTAGGTTACTGTTTCTACAAAACACTTAAAATATTTGGAAAAAAAAGTAATCAGTACAGAATGACTTACTGATATGTTGAGGGATCTGTGGAAGAAGATGGGCCATTAGGTTTTTTCACTGATCTTCTGCTTTCCTTGCATTGTTCCTGTGGGGTTGAATTAATTGTCTTTTCTTTGGGAATAACAATCTCAATTTTGTTCAAATCATCTGGTTGTGAATTAACAAATCTGTGTCCTGTGGAAGGATTCTCAGGATGGCTTGTCACCAGTGTGTTCCTATCATTTCCTTTGCTATCATTGTCAATATTCTGTGTAATTTGTCCACGAAAAGGCTTCCCTTTTGAATAATTATTCTGATGAGGTGTGTGAGTTCTATATTGATTACCATTGTTTAAACCTGGTCTATTCTCATTTTTATTTTGGGGTAGGGTTATTGGATTTGATTTTGGTGTTCGACTGAAAAAGCTTCCCAATTTCTGTAGAATTCCATCATCTAGTTGTTTCATCATATTTGATGCATTGTCTGGGTTTAAAACATTTTCTTTAGCTTTCTGCTTTTCGTGAGATGAAGATTTCTCTTGATTGACAGAAGTTTGTAAACCCTAGAGGAAAGAAACAACACGACCTGATGTTCCAAGACTTTAAAATAGATTTAAACAGCAATTTCACCAAAACAGTGAAACAGAAATCAAGATGTGTTTTACCTTTGCCGGGTCAGAAAATAACATATTGGCAGCTTTGCCATCTGTTGGGCTCTCTGTGGTTTCCTTGTGCAAAGTCCTAGAGAAAAAAACATAAGAAGGCAAGCATAAAATGTGCTGTATATAATAAACAAAATAAAATGACAAAAATGTGGAATTTATTGGAAAATATTGCAAGGGCATGTGTTATATCAGTAAAATTGATGAAAGTACACTGAAATGAATGTGCAGCAAATTACTGGGTTTGTTTATCAAAAGAGATTTAGTTTCACAGCTCCATTCACACTCTCTTGTTGTTTTCTTCAGAGTTGAAAGTAATCTTTATAAAATGTTTTTTTTTCTGTATAATCCTTGTTGAGCAAGTGCTGGGAGGTTCCACACACAATCCTTTAGTCTCTTGGATCTGTGATTGCTTGCTCTCCCCTCCTACCTTCTAGAACCCCCAGAAGACTACCTCCCCTCCAATGAAACATCCCCTTACAGATCATTCTTTAATCCTTTGCTAGGATTACACAAAGGACCAGGGTAAGCATAAAACTGGGAGAGCAGGTAATGGTGAAAAAAAAAGGGGTTTTATTCACCCAAAATATTTACAAACTCAGCAGAACTATTCTAGAGTCCAAACTTGAATCAGCTAAACAGAACAGAACTTTGTTACAACAACATAATAAATACTTCTCAAACCAAGTGATACCACTCATCTCCTGACTGCAGGTTTATATTCAATGCTGGCCAGTCCATATTAAATTGCAGGGGAGAGACAACATTCCTCGCCTTAAAAAGATACGGCATAAATGAAGCAGCTCCAGAGAACACCCCTCTGGCTGTAGCAGAATGGCACAATCCAATTATCCAGCCCCATCTACTGAGGCTGGTGCATTGCAATAACTCAGTCATTTGCCCGATTATCAGGAGGATGTCAGCTACAGGACACTTTAATATGCCTGGTTGATGGTGCGGCTGGTAACTGTAGCCGCCACCGATTAAAATATTCCAATTGATCTATGTAACTTTAAATAAACAACAAGAAAGATGCTGTAAGCACACATTCATCATATTAGTTTATAAGTTTCAGTCTGCACCTTTTTCATTGTCAAATATATTTCTGTTGGTTTAGCACATTTTTATTTTAAATTGGTTTGACTTTTAGAGGGAACATCATTGATGAAAATATCAATTAATTTTTTATAAATCAAGAAATTGGGACACTGGCAAAGGAATGTAACAGGAAACAAAAAAGGTCTTTTGAATCACCAACATGAAAACATCTGCAGATGCTGGAAATCCAAAGCAACGCATTAAAATGCTGGAGGAACTCAACAGACCAGGCAGCCTCCATGGAAAAGAGCAAAGAGTTGGTGTTTCAGGCCGAGACCTTTCATCAGGCTTGGAAAGGAAGGGGAGAAGTCAGAATAAAAAGATGCGAGTGGGAGAGGAGGAAGAAATACAAGATAGCACGTGATAGGTGAAACTGGGAGGGGTGAAGTAAAGAGCTGGGAAGTTGATTGGTGAGAGATAAAGAGCTGAAGAAGGGGGAATCTGATAGGAGAGGACAAGAGACCATGGAAGAAAGGAAAGGGGGAGGAGCATCAAAGGGAGTGATGGGCAGGTAAGAAGAGAAGGTATGAGAGGGAAACAACAGTGGGTAAAGGTGGAGGAGAAGAGGTGGGCAATTATCAGAAGTTCAAGAAATCAATGTTCATGCCATCAGGTTGAAGGCGACCCAGATGGAATATAATCTGTTCCTCCTCCTACCTGAGTGTGGCTTCATCATGGCAGTAGAGGAGGCTATGAATTGACATGTCAGAATGGGAACGGAAAGTAGAATTGAAATGGGTGGCTTTTTGTGGCAGATGGAACGAAGGTGTTCAATGAAGCGGTCTCCCAATCTACGACACGTCTCACTGATATACAGAAGGCCACACTGGGAGCACCAGATACAGTAGATGACCCCGACAGACTCACAGGTGAATTATCACCTCACCTAGAAGGACTGTTTGGGGCTCTGAATGGTAGTGAGGAAGGAGGTGATGAGTGGGGAGGGAGTAGGGAGTCATGTAGATCCCTGTGGAGTTATTTGCAAGATGCAGAGGCTTATGGGGTGGCAGGTGAGGACAAGAGGATATGGCAGTGGGAGGATGAGGTGAGGGCAGATGTGCATGAAATGGAAGAGATGCAGGTGAGGGCAGAATTGACAGTGGAGGAAGGGAAACACTTTTCTTTGAAGAAGGAGGACATCTCAGTGGTTCTGGAAAGAAAAGCCTCATCGTGACAGCAGATGTGGCAGAGATGGAGAAACAGAGGTCTTTTGAAGAGAGCCTCAGTAAAAACGTCCTCGTTCTATCAAATTAGCTGTCATATCTGAAATGACTAAATTGCCAACCAGACTATTACGTGCGTGTACTATACTTGAGCCGCTAAAATTTTAGACCATAAGACATAGGAGCAGATTTAGGCCATTTGGCCCATCAAGTCTGCTCTGCCATTTAATCATGACTGATCCTTTCTTCCCTCCTCAACCCCACTCTCCGTAACCTTTGATACTATGGCTAATCAAGAACCTATCAACCTCTGCCCTAAATACACACAATGGCCTGGCCTCCACAGCCTGTGGTAACAAATTCCATAAATTCACCTCCAGCTAAAGAAATTTCTCCGCATCTCTGTTTTAAATGGAATCCCCTCTACCATGAGGCTGTGCCCTTTTGTCCTAGATTCCCCCACCATTGGGAAATATTGTTTCCACATCTACTCTGTCTAGGCCTTTCAACATTTGTAAGGTTTCAATGAGAGCCCCCCCACATCCTTCCAAATTCCAGTGAGTACAGACCTCATATAATAACCCTTTCATTCCTGGAATCATCCTTGCAAACCTCCTCTGGACCCTCGCCAATGACAGCACATCTTTTCTTAGATAAGGAGCCAAAAACTGTTCACAATATGGTGAGGCCTCACCAGTACCTTAAAGCCCCAGCACCACATCCCAACTCTTGTTTTCTAGACTTCTTGAAATGAATGCAAACATTGCATTTGCCTTCCTCACCACCGACTCAACCTGCAAGATAACTTTTAGGGTGTCCTGCACAAGGACTCCCAAGTCTCTTTGCATCTCAGATGTCTGGATATTTTCCCCGCTTAGAAAATAGCCTGAACATTTATTTCTTCTACCAAAGGACATGACCATGCATTTTCCAATATTGTATATCATTTGCCACTTTGTGCTCATTCTTCTAATTGGTCTAAGCCCTTTTGCAGCCTTCCTGTTTCTTCAACACTAGCTGCCCCTCCACCAATCTTCATATCATCTGCAAACTTGGCAACAGAGCCATCTATTTCATCATCTAATTCATTAATATGCAACATAAAAAGAAGCAGTCCCAACACCGACCTCTGCAGAATACCACTAGCCACCGGCAGTCAACCAGAATTGGATCCTTTTATAAACAAGAAAAAATCTGCAGATGCTGGAAATCCAAGCAACACACATAGAGTGCTGGAGGAACTCAACAGGCCAGGCAGCATCATTGAAAAGAGTACAGTCGCTGTTTCGGGCCAAGACCCTTCAGCAGGATTTTAGAAAAAATGATGAAGAGTAGAGTTAAAAGGTGGGGGGAGAGGAGGGAGAAACACAAGGTGATAGTTGAAACTGGGAGGGGGACGGATGAAGTAAAGACCTGGGAAGTTGAAAGAGATAGAGGGTTGAAGAAGGTGGAATATAATAGGAGAGGACAGCAGACCATGGAAGAAAGAAAAGGGGGGAGGAACACCAGAAGGAGGTGATGGGCAGGCAAAGAGATAAAGTGAGAGAAGGAAAAGGGGATGGGGAATGGGGAAGGGGAGCCAATTATCAGAGGTTCAAGAAATCAACGTTCATGCCATTAGGTTGGAGGCTACCCAGACGGTATATAAGGTGTTGTTCCTCCAACCTGAGTGTGGCCTCATCATGACAGCAGAGGAGGGCATGGATAGACATATCAGAATGGGAATGGGAAGTGAAATTAAAATGGGTGGTCACTGAGAGATCCTGCTTTTTCTGGCAGACGGAGCCTAGGTGCTTGGCAAAGCGGTCTCCTAATCTACATCAGATCTCAATGATATACAGGAGGCCACAGTGGGAGTGCCAGACACAGTATATGACCCCAAAAGACTCAGAGGTGAAGAGTCACCTCACCTGGAAGGACTGTTTAGGGCCCTGAATGGTAGTGAGACGTAGGAGCAGGTGTAGCACTTGTTCTGCTTGCAAGGATAAGTGCCAGGAGGGAGATCAGTGGCGAAGGACAAATGCACAAGGCAGTCGCATAGGGAATGATGTGCTTGGTGGTGGTATCCCATTGGAGATGGCAGAAGTTGCGGAGAATTAAGTGCTGGATACGGAGGCTGGTGGGTGGTAGGACGATAGGAACCCTATCCCTGGTAGAGTGGTGGGAGCATGGGGTAAGAGCAGACATGCGTGAAATAGAAGTGATGTGATTGAAGGCAGCGTTGAATGTGGAGAAAGGGAAGACCTTTTCTTTGAAGAAGGAGGACATGTCCTTTGTTCTCGAATCAAAAGACTCATCCTGAGAGCAGATGTGGTGGAGATGGAGGAATTGAAAGAAGGGGACGGCATTTTTACAAGTAACAGGGTGGGAAGAGGTATAGTCCAGGTAGCTGTGAGCGTCAATGGGTTTATAATAAACACCGGTAGATCGGTAGACAAGTCAGAGAGATAGAGAAAGGGGAGGGATGTGTCAGAAATGGACCAGGTAAATTTGAGGGCAGGGTAGAAGTTGGAGGCAAAGTGGATGAAATTGATGAGGTCCACATTGGTGCAGGAAGCAGCACCAATGCAGTCATCAAAGTAGCGTAGGAAAAGTGGGGATGGCCTCTAGTATAGGCTTGGAACCTAGACTGTACCACATAGCTGACAAAAAGGCAGGTATAGCAGGGACCCATACGAGCGCCCATGGCTACACCTTTTGTTTGAAGGAAGCGGGAAGAGAAAAAGGAGAAATTATTAAGAGTGAGGACAAGTTCTGCTAGACGGTGGAGAGTGATGGAGGAGGGGAGCTGGTTGGGCCTGGTGTCCAGAAAGAAATGCAGAGCTTTGAGACCTCCTGGTGGGGGATGGAGATGTATAGGGACTGGATATCCATTGTGAAAATAAGGTATTGGGAGCCATGGAACTTGAATCATTGAAAAGATCCAGAGCATGTGAAGTGCCACGGATGTCGGTAGGAAGGGCTGAACTAGTGGAATGAAACAGAGTCAAGATGTACAGATATGAGTTCAGTGGGTTAGGAACAAGTTGTAAAAATGGTTCTATCTGGAATTCCAACAGGTTTGTCAGGCAAGAAAACCATGCTGACTTTGTCCTACCTTGTCCTGTGTCACCATGTATTCCATATCCTTAACATTGACTCCAACATCTTCCCAACCACTGAGATCAGGCTAACTGGTCTATAATTTCCTTTCTGCTACCTCCCTCCTTTCTTAAAGAGTGGAGTGTCATTTGCAATTTTCCAGTCCTCCAGAACCACGCCAGAGTCCGATGATTCTTGCAAGATCATTACTAACCCCGCCACAATCTCTACCGCTACCTCTTTCAGAATCCTAGGGTGCAGTTCGTCTGGTCCAGGTGACTCATGCATCTTTACGTATTTCAGCTCACTTCTCATCCCTCACACCCTTCAACACCTGGCACACTGCTGGTGTATTCCACTGTGACGACTGATGTAAAATACTCATTTACTTCACCTGTCATCTCCTTGTCCCCCATTATTATTTCTCCAGCCTCATTTTCTAATGGTCCTATATCCACTCTCATCTCTCTTTATATTAAAAGTATATTAAATCTTAAAAAAGGTTAATTTGAAATTGCAGTAAGAATTATGAAAATAGAGACTTGATAAATACAGACAGATGTCAGCCATATTTCTACAGATCTAAATCCTAAAACACTGAACCAACGATTGTGCATAAAGAACAATGCACCGAGGATTGTGCATGGAGCCATCATATTGATTTATTGAGCAAAAAGTCTCTAAAAGTCTCAGGCTAAAATATCATAGGGTCAAATTTTTATTACAGTCTTGCTGAAGCTGAGAAACCCAATGAAGTAAACTTTCAACAACTTTGTGTTACCTTTCAAGTGATGCTGATTGAAATTGCTAAACTAATAATGATGAATGTGCTCTTGTAGCTTTTTTCTTGGTGTTTATTTAAAACTACACTGATCAATAGGAATATTTTCTCTATATCAGATTTTACTTTCTTGATTTATAATTTTAAGTTAAATTTTAAGTGTTGTGTTTATTATTTGGTTAAAAATAGTTAACAGAGGAAATCTCTCTCAATGATAAAACCCTAAAGAATGAAACAGGGTGTGTCAACAATGTGATGCACTACTTGAATGATGATTCAACAATATGATTAAAAGCCTTCACTGTCTTCTCTCATTGAGACCAGTGATCACAAGAATGTAGTCTTGCTGGATTTGCACAGATAATTATAAAGTTTACTCAGTCACCATAGAAAGTAAATCAAATGAAGTTTATTAATACAGGGTAGAGAATCTCTGAATAATTTCCCTATTTCTAACATAACTGGTGGATACACTGTAGGGATATTTCTTCCAGCTTTTAAGTCACTTTTCAGTACATGTTACTACAGATGAATGGAAGAACTCTTATGGAAACCAAAACCCAACATGTGATTATAAAATATAATTAAATGGTTTTAAACATAATCTTGAATGGCATTCTCATATGTTTGTACCCTAGAGCTTTATGTAAATAAGGTACCTAGTTGAAAAGACCTAAACCACAAAATGCCTTGAATTGTTATTGCTCATAAAGATGCTTCTATTACAGGTATCACTTTTGTTTTGAATTCTGTAATCAAATTTCTGACCTAAACCTTATTTGGAGCTATAAATATATCAGCTGGGTAAAACATTAAAATGAAACCGAATTTGTTCTCTTGAGTGGATGCAAAGATATTATGGCACTATTTTGACAATGGCCAGGGGAAATTATGACTAGTGTTTGGTCAATATTTACCCACAAACATCACCAAACCTAATTGCGTTTTTTGTGGGAGCTTGTTGTGTAGAAATTGCTTGGCATGTTTCTTTCAGTCCAATAATCACTACACCTTGAAAGTATTTCATTGGTTTAAAATGCCATGTGGTACTTTGTAATCATGAGGGATGCTTAAGAAATGGTTAAGAAAAAGCATTTTTCTCCCTTTAAGTATCAAGTCACAGTGTAGACTCAACAGGGGATTCTTTTTGCTTTAGTTGATATACAAGCAATTTTACATATGCATGATGGCATCAGGATTCACAAATTCTACTGCTATGAAAGCACTTTTATGATTTTGAAACAAGCAAAGAGCCATAACATATTCCATCATTCTGGTTGAATGACAACAGCTGCAAACAAGAATTTTTTTTTCTTTTTTTGCACATTATATTTCCATGTCTATCATCAGATGCTCCAAAATAGTTCAGAATTTATGAAAGACCTTAAATGAAAGTCAAAGAACTGCATCCAAGTGGCAACCTTCACCGCAAATGGCAACAACCTGCTGAGAGAATATTGTTAAATGATCTGTTGGCCTGCAGACCAATGATTCAAACAACTAAAGGAATTCTCTTTCCGAGACCTTGTATTGAATTGAATTGAATTGACTTTATTACTTACATGCTTCATATACATGAGGAGTAAAAATCTTTACGTTACATCTGTCTAAATGTGCAATGTGCAATTTATAGTAATTTATAATAAATAGTATGTACAATAAGATAGTCAATATAACATAGAAATACAGTTGTGTCAGCATGAATTAAGCATTCTGTTGGCCTGGTGGAAGAAACTGTTCCGGAGCCTGTTGGTCCTGGTTTTTATGCTACGGTACCATTTCCCAGATGGTAGTAGCTGGACCAGTTTGTGGTTGGGGTGACTCTGATCCCCAATGATCCTTCAGGCACTTGTTACACACCTGTCTTTGTAAATGTCCTGAATAGTAGAAAGTTCACATTTGCAGATGCGCTGGGTGGTCCGCACCACTCTCTGCAGAGTCCTGTGACTGAGGGAAGTGCAGTTCCCATACCAGGCAGTGACACAGCCAGTCGGGATGCTCTCAATTATGACCCTATAGAAAGTTCTTAGAATTTGGGGGCCAAACTAACCTTTTTCAACTGCCTGATGTGAAAGAGGCACTGTTGTGCCTTTTTCACCACACAGCCGGTATGTACAGACCACGTGAGATCCTCGGTGATGTGTACGCCGAGGAACTTAAAGCTGTTCACCCTCTCAACCCCAGATCCACTGATGTCAATAGGAGTTAGCCTGTCTCCGTTCCTCCTGTAGTCCACAACCAGCTCCTTTGTTTTTGCAACGTTGAGGGAGAGGTTGTTTTCTTGACACCACTGTGTCAGGGTGATGACTTCACTGTAGGCTGCCTCCTTATTATTTGAGATTAGGCCAATCAGTGTAGTGTCATCAGCAAAATTAATTAGCAGTTTGGAGCTGTGGGTGGTGATGCAGTCATGGGTATACAGAGAGTAAAGGAGGGGGCATAAAAGTAAATTTCTATGCCATTTCCACAAAGTTCAATGAGATTCTACTGGCAGACAAATTTGTGGCCTCCTAAATTGTTTCGGTGAGGTTAAATACTTGAGCTTGAGGAACAGCTCAATGCATTTCTTTTGTCCACCTTACACCACAATATCCTGATGAAGGGTCTCAGCCCTAAACGTTGACTGTTTACTTTTCCCCCCTGAATGCTGCCCAGCTGACTGATTTCCTCCAGCATTTTGTGTGGGTGTGTTGCTTGGATTTCCAGCATCTGCAGATTTCTCTTGTCCATAATATCAGAATATGACTTATCCCCATGGCAACATTGACCCCACTCTGTCAATGATTTTCCCCTGCTCCCATACAAGCCTCCCCACACTCTCTACAACAAAATCATTGTTTTCTCTCTCCCCCCCCCCCCCCCCCATTATTAAGGAAGATCTTTAATCTGAAATGTTATCTGATACTTTTTCTACAGAAACTGCCTGACCTGCTGTGTGGCATAGGGTCATACAGTTATATATATAGTGAAAAACAAATCTTTTGGTCCTTGTCTGTACAAACCTACAACCTAAAGCGTCAAAGAAAGGACGGTGAGCACGCGGGAATACCATCACTTGCACCTTCCCCCACTACTCTGTGCACCATCGTAACCTAAAACTATATCACTACTCCTTCCTCGTCAGGGAGTTCAAATCCTAGAATTCCGTACCTTACAACATGGTCGAAGCATCTCCACCAGGAGGACTGTAGGGGTTCAAGGGCAGCTAGGGTGACAAAATATGCTGGAATAAAATTAGATTGTCATCTCTTACTCAGCTGACATTTTGCCGGCCCACTAATCTACCGGACTTTGTTACTTCTATATAAATGGCTTTTCTCACTAATTCCCGTACCGCATCAGCAGACTTGTCCCTTGACCCTCTCGCGACCTTTCCCTGTAGACCTTTATTCACAGGCTGTTTTCTCGTTTTTAATTCCGTTTCTACCTTTATGTAGGGGTCTATGTAACTTTTGACGACGCCGATTAACCATAACTAAAACTTAATAGAAAACAGATCTTAATAATAATACGAAACTCCTTGTATTTCTCCATTGACGATGACTTGTGCCCCACATAGCCGCTGACCATCAGACCCGGGACTTACCTGTCAGTGTCGGGCGCGTTTCTCGCTGGGCTTCCTTCCTCGGGAGGTTTATTCGAAGAGAATATGTTGGATACGTTTTTTGCGATGCCCTCCTGCCAGACACTTGGCATTTTAAACGCACTCATTCTATCCCGCACTGAAGAGGGAACCCTTCACTGAAACCGAGCGAGGTTGGACTGGTCGAACTTGCACAACTGGGCTGACAGAAACAATCAAAATAGCGGAGGAGGAGTCTTCTTATTAAAATAGTTTCTTCGATAGGTAGAGCCAACTATTAAAAAAGGATGTAGTAACTGAACTTTTCAATACGAGACGGCAAATTTAACATCTTAACTCCCGTCCACTATCCTCCATTATTCCGAGAGGCAGTGAAAACCGACCTTATTCTTCAATGAGATTTAAAAATAAATTATTATTAAACTCTTTTTACAAAACAGCAACATAGCCAAGGTTATCTTCACTCAACGGAAAACCTTTCTGGAATTTGTTGCTGACACGTATATTCAGTCAGATGGCATCTGTCAGGATTAGAGCTGCCGAGAATGGTCTAACAATAATCCGGGTAACGTGAATCACAGTAACCAATTTTGAACGGAGGTGGAAGAAAAATGACAATACTCGCCCGATAACCGATTTTTGGTCTCAAGAATAAATATAGAATCTGTACAATTTAATTAGTTACCTGAAGGAGGCAGTTGGGACTGAAATTAGGAACTTCTGAGAGACCAACATTAAGAGCATTTCTTCAGGACGTTCTAGGTACTAAACCGAGACTTGAACCATACACCTGATTCAGTGAGGTTGTCAGCAAGTTAACGCCTGAGAATAGTGACAGCTCATCAGCCAAAATTAAATGTACAATGACCATAATCCAGAACCACATATAGTCGAAAAACTGTAGTTTCATCTCTACAATTCATCTTGAAGGAATTGTTAAGGGAAAGATTAAAAATCAATCTCTCTCTCTCTCTCCCTCCCTCCCTCCTTTTGCTGTCTCACTTAGATTATCTACTGGACAGATATTTCCTCTCTGGTTGCCTTCTGACTTGTATTATGTGTTTTGACATAAAACGCTGAAGACCAACCTTTGCAGAATACATACTCCGTGTAAAATAAAATCATCTGCTGAAAACAGCATTTTCATCTGCATGCTGAAGGGTCTCTGCCTAAACATACATAGATTCCCCTCCTTTGATGCCACCTGACTTACTTAATTCCTTCAGCACTTTGTGAGTGTTCCCCAAAATTTCCAGCATCTGTAGAATCGCTTGTGTTTATTAAAATTTAATTCATTAAACACTATGTTTTTAGGTAATGCTTTTTATAAGATTTGATACAGTACAGCAAATAAAAGTGAGTGTGTGTGTGTGTGGGGGGGGGGGGGGGGTGAAAATGTTGCCCTTAATAGTAAAACGGATAAAGTACAAAAGTTTGGAAGCATCTCCGGAACTGTTCAGGGCATTGATGAGCTCACACCTCGAGTATTTTTGGTGTCCTTATTTAAGGAGAAATATGCTTAGGTTGGAGGGAGCTCAGAAAATTTGGTAAATGATTTCTGGAATAATGGCGTTGACTTTATGAAGAAAGTTGAGCAGATTGGGATTACATTGATTTTAGTTTAGAAAAAGGATGAAGTTTGATGTTATTGAAGTACAAGTCTTGGGAATTCGACGCTGAGAGGATTTTATTCTTCACAGTATCTAGAACTGAGTGGATACATTTGGAGAAAGGGCTGCTTCAATCAAGATGCTGATGAAAGTTTCTTCTCTGAAGGCTCTGCATCTGTGGTTTTCTTTACTTGAAAGAGGAAGCTCAATCATTAAACATATCAATGTCTGAGGCAACAGACTTTTGATGTTCAAGGGAGTTGAGAGATATTGGGAAAAGGCAGAGAAACAGAGAGCAGGTTAAGTCAAGATGAGCTGTGACCTTATTGAATGTTGGAACAGTTACATGCTTTTGTCCTGTTACTACTTCTTTTGTTCTTAATATGTAATATAAAACAAAATTGATCAATTGGATGAGTTAAACCCAAAAGAGGCATCACAGGAAGAATGTGTAGGTTTCAGCAGAGCTTGTGGAAAGTAAGGACTTCGCTTTAACTTTGGACTTCTGTAGGGTGAGAAAATGAGTGGTGGGGTTGGGAGTTGTAGATGTATGAGAAGATTGCAAGTCACTGTATTGTTACTACAAAGTAGTCATGATAACGTGGAAGCTGCCCTACCTGCTAAGTTCACTCTTACATGGAGATTTTCCAGCAGTAGTTTAATCCACAAAGCTGATTTAACATCAAGCCACTACCCACAGAAATGCTTTGTCAAGGTAGCTAGGCCATTTTCCCAGCTGACAAAGCTGATAAAGATTATTTAAAAGAAGTAGAAACATATTAAGTACTTTAGAATGTTAGAAGCCACTAAACATTGAAATTCATTTAACTTAACTTAATAGATTATCCATCTTCCTGGTAGCATTACTTTACAATGAATGGAAGCACTGAATCTGTCACTATCTAAAATGAAGGAGTCTCCCTTTTAAGATGTGGGGAGAAATCTTTTCAGAGGGCCACACACATAGGGCAGTGAATCCAGATGGAGTATTTTTAAGGCAGAGGTCATCATATACAATACTACTACTTGTACAAGTTTTAAACACCAGGGGTAAGAAGAGAGCAAAAGGAGATTTGCATTTCACTAACTGATTCTGCGGGGAGGAGAAATTGAAAAGACAGGCAGGATCAAATATATGACTACTGGAGATTGGGAAGGGGTTGGGGAAGAGCTTAACTAGTAGCACATCCAATAACAATACAAAGCTCAGTTCAAATTACAATGACATTAACTAATTTTACCTTAATGTCTTTTTATTTGCAGTCAAAATTCAAAGTAACTTTATTATTAAAATGCATATACGCCACCATATACTATCCTGAAATTCATTTTCTTGTCAGCATTTACAATAAACATGAAGAAACACAATATAATCAATGAAAAACTACAAACATGGACAAACAACTGATGTGCAAAAGACAACAAACTGTGCAAATATAAAGAGAGAAAAAAAATAAACAGGAAGTATTGAGAACATGTGTTGTAGAGTCCTTGCAAGTGAGTCCATAGTTTGTAGAAGCAGTTCACTGCTGAGGTGTGAAGTTGAGTGAAGTTATCCCCTCTCATTTAAGAGCCCGATGGTTGAGGGGAAAAAGTCTGTTCCTGAACCTGGCAATGTGGAACCTGAGGCTCCAGTAGCTCATGGCAACAGCAAGAAGAGAGCATAGATTTGATAATGGATGCTACTTTCCTGTGATAGCACTCCTTGTAGATGTGCTTAGTGCTTTACCTATGATGGACTGGGATGTATCCACTATATTTTGTAGCCTTTCTCATTCAAGAAAATTAGTGTTTCCACACCAAGTTGTGATGCAACGAGTTAAAATACTGTCCATTGTGCATCAAAAGAAGTCTGTCAAAAGTTTTCCATCAATGAACTGTTCCCACATACTATCGACTCACTTTCCGAGACTTTTCATCTCATGTTCTCAATATTTGTTGCACATTGGTTATTGGATTTACCTAGTATGCCGACAAGAAAGTGAATCTCAGAGTTGTATATGGTGACATATAGTACCTTAAAAAAGTATTCAGCCCCAAACCCTTTGTTCACATAAATGAGTATACCAACTAGGGATTTTGCTAACTTTAACTGTGAATTTTTTATTTGTGAATCACATGTTCCTTTTTTTCCCCACAGTAGAGCACCCAAAAACAGGGCAAATTGTAAAGGATGAAAATCTAAAAGTTCAAAAACTGTAATATCAGCAGTTCAAAAGTATTCATCTCCCTTTCCTCAGTAATTATGTGACCCACCTCTCATAGCTATTACAGCCAGTAGTAGTAGTCCTCATCATATTTTCTCCTGTCCTGATGAAGGGTCTTTGACAGAAATGTCGACTGTACTCTTTTCCATAGATGCTGCCTAGCCTGCTGAGTTTCTCCAGCATTTTGTGTGTGTTGACAGCCAAGTAGTCATTTTGGATAAATCTCCATTAGCTTTGCACAATGAGATTGATCAAGATTTGGTCATTCCTCCTTGCAAAATTGCTCAACCTGTGCTGTTGGGGAGCAGAGGTGGACAACAATCTGAGGTCTTCCCAGAGATGTTTGATCAGGTTAAGGTCAGAACTTTGCCTGGGCCACTCAAGGACATCATTTTTCTTCATTTGAAGCTACTCCATGGTTGCTCTGGCAGTGTGCTTGGAGTCAATTTAAACTCTCTGGCAGAGGCTGGCGGGTTTTTAACCACAGTCTCGTGTATTTAGCAGCATTCATCTTCCCATCAATCCTGACCAGATGACTAGTCTCTCCTACCAAAAAGCATCCCCATAGTATGGTGCTACCTGCAATATATGTTACTGTAGCGGTGGTGTTACCTGGCTGATGTACAGACATAGATTTATGCCACATGTACCACTTAGAATTGAGGTCAAAAAGTTCCACGTAAGTCTCATCCGACTACAAGACCCTCTTCCAGATCTTTATAGTATCTTCTAAGTGATGCTTTGTAAAGTCTTTATGGGCAAGAATTTGCCTTTTTAAGTGGTAAATGTTACGTAAATCTAATACTGTGAATCACCTAGGTAACAATGGCAGGTGGAATTTAATACCGCCAAGTGTGAGGTGGTGACAACCAACCAGGGAGAATAAACATAAGTGAATGGTAGGGCTCAGAGATGTGCAGTAGAACAAAAGAGACCCAGGAATACAGATACATAATTCCTTGAAAGTAGCATCACAGGTGGATAAGATCATAAAGAGAGTTTTTGGCACATTGACCTTATAACAAGCACTGAGTGCAGGAGTTAGAATGTCACGTTGAAGTTGTATATGATATTGAAGAGGCCAAATTTGGAGTATTATGTGCAGTTCTGGTCATGATATACAGAAATACATCAATAAGAGTGAAGGAGTGCATAAAAAATACAAATATGCTGCTGGGACTTGAGGACCTGAGCTATAGGAAAAACTTGAATAGGTTAGGACTTTATTTCCTGGAGCACAGGAGAATGAAACAAGATTTTATAGATGTATTAAAAATTATGAGGGGTATATGCAGGGTAAATGTATTTTCCCCTCAGGTTAGGTAAGAATAGAAATAGAGGCCCTAGGTTTAGGATGAAAGGTGAGTTATTTAAGGGGAACTTCTTTACTTAAGTGGTGGTGTGAATTTGAATTGAGTTGCTAGCAGTAGTGGTAGGTGTGAGTTCAGATATAACATTTAAGGGAGATTTGGATAGGCTCATGGATAAGAGGGGTACATAGGGCTATGGTCCAGGTGTAGGTAGGTGGGATTAAGCAGCAGATCAGACCAGCATGAAACATATAGTCCAAATGGCCTATTTCTACACTGCAGTGCTCCATGATTCTATGAGGAGGAACTGCTTTTCCCAGATATTGGTAAATCTGTGGAATTCTCGGCCCAGGGAAGCAGTAGAAGTTACCTTGTTAAATATATTTAATACACATAGATTTTTGCATTGTAGGTTATGGGAAATGGCAGGTGAGTGCACGTTCATGGCCAATTCAGCCGTAATCTTAAGGAATGATCTTAAGAAACAGGTTCAACAGGCCAGTTGCCCTGCTCCTGCTCCTATTTCTTATGTAACACATGGAAAGTTTTAAAATAATAATGTTTTTATAATAAATATAAAACTTATACTTGTTGGCAGCTTGGAAGCTGATCACTTGACATTAAAACAAGATGCTCCAATGATTCTTGTTTTGTCATAGCATGTTGAATCGATCTGTGTTAGAGTAATTTCTGAATCTGGAACTTTGCCCTTACATCTTATTCTTCTTGATCTTCCAAGGCACCTTAGAAAGATATGGTTACACTTCTTATGGCAACAAGTATATATTATTCTTTACTTACATACTTAGCATTTAAATTGATATATCTTCAGTCTAGGTTATTCCTCATCTCTCAAAGGCTCTTCATGTTTTAGTACTCCTTTCTGCATTCTTTGTCAATAGTGATATTGATCAATAGGGTGCTTTCTACCTAGGTGTTTGCCTGCTATCTACACCGGATGTCAATAGATATAATGGGTAAGACACCATATCAGCTTTCTGGAAAGATTTTGGAAGTTACACAAAGCTATGCACATTGGTATATTAGAACTCAAAATATTCAACATGTACTCACAAGAATTATTTGTTGGCATGGTACAAAACATGTGGTTTTTGGGTGACAATTAGTCATTTAGTTTGCTTTGGAATGATGAGATTATGGATCAACGGTGGACAATGGAGGATAATAAGGCACATAGGGTTATTCATGAAACTGTCAAGGAAAGAGTTACTTTCCTTGTTATATGGTCAAAACGTTCTCAGATAGCTTCACAGCAATTAGGGCATTTCGTGCATGAATGTGGGCTGCTGTTCTGGACTTTTCATCTGATGTAATTTCTTCCTTGCTACTATCATATTGGTCAATGCAGATCTTCTAAATGCCAGTAGCTTCCCAATGGATAGGTCGGTTTGGTTAAACTTCTCCTGAGCCTCATTAATTAGGTTCCTCAATAGAAATGACTGTTTTAGTTAGGTACTCTGTGTTTAAGTAAGTCTATTAGCTTGGAAATGAGAGTTGATCATAGGTAGACTGATGAAGAAAGAATGAATTGTGCTTAATATCCTGGAACCCTGCATAAGCCCGCATAAAAGTTGGGTACAGTGAAGCTAACATTAGGGGAGTGAAATAATGATTAATGAATACTCACGGCTGACATGAAGGCACTTTGTGAATGATGTGCACATAATCTATTGCACCATATAACTGCTGGAAAAAAACACACAGCTGATTGTACACTAATTCTAAACAGCTTTAATGTCAAAGGAACCCATCACCTACACTAATGAATTTAATGAGCAGCACAAGGTGGTATATTCCGCATTCTTTGAGAGTCATTTCCATACTTCTACCCTTTCTCTAGTATTGCAAGTTCCTTTCTACTAGTTCAATATTAGTAATTTGCATTATAGATGCAGTCCTACTAAGTAAATACTATAAGTGCCAAAGATTTATTGGCTTTACTGTACTCTAACATAGGTAACATACTAAACATGGAGCCTCCCTGGAAGCACCGGCTTTACGAATCTGAAAACGTGGATCTTTAAGCAGTTAATACAAGCTTTTTCAGTGGATACCAGAAGCCTTTAAAAACTCCACTGTTTAAGCTGCAAGCTGGCCAATAATCAAGGTTGAATCAGGAATTAACTTTATTTTAACTGTTGGATATCTAGAGTTCGCACCCAGTACAATGAGTCCTGTTTGTTAGATGAGCTTTCTCCACTTTTCACAGCTTAGTGTTTCATTAACCACGCAATCCATCTGTTTTATAAATCCATCTGAAAAACCCTAACCAGGATTGTGAAACTGCCAAGAGGGCTTTACAGTTATGCTTTATTCGCAGCTACAAAATAAAGTAGCTAAAATCTTGCCCAATGACATACACAAACTTCCCTAAACTGGCACTAGTTATGATGTAGCCTGTTCCATTCATAGAAACACACACACACATGTATTTGAGGATTTTGGTTTTTTGCTGGCTCCTGATAATCTGCCTGCAGGGCTTCATCTCTGTTTCAGCTCATGTAACCAGTTGCATTTCTGTATTTTTATCTTTCCTGTTCAGTATATTCTACAGTACGTCTGATATTTAAAATCTGGTACTAAGAAAGTAACAAAGAATCCTGGAAACACATCCATGGCTGCAAAATCCCTTGCTTGCACCTCTAACTATTGAATCAATGATCAACATAGCTTTCTTTCCCATTTATAAATGGGCTATCTACAGTGCCATACATTTCACTCTATTAAAAGTCACATCTGATGATTAAAACAAAGTTTAATTACCACTATGCACCTTGCTTTAGTTTATTTTTTGTTTGCAAGATTAGCTCAGGTCAACTACAAGCATAGCTCTTTACTAGATCTGATTTCCTATTTCCCTAAATATATTCAATAATAAACTCTTTAAAGATTCGTGGAGTTGCAATGCGAATCACAAAAGTGTGTTTAGTTTGAGTGACCTAAAAAAATAGACTCAAGAGATCTTCAATATTCCTATTGTCTCCACCATCCTCTATAGAACTATACATTCAGAGAAAAGATCAAGCTTGGAGTAGAAATATTTTACTGAACATTTCTAGTCAAAGGTCATGGCAAATTCAATAGAATTTTTATTCTAGTATTTTGATGTTTTGGATAAATTAATTGCATAAAGAGTTTTAAACTGACTCCCTTCTCAAAGGGACAAGAAAATAACAAACACCAGGCCCCACATGCTCACCAAGTCTATGTTGAACATCGACCATTCAGTCACACCAGTCCTAGATTAATCACACTTTTTTGTTCAGTCTTTTCAAAGCTCATTAGCTCACTGGTAAACAAATTCCAGACTAACCTGAGAGTGGGTTGTAAAGTGGTTGCCAAGGACTCAGGCAACACACAGAAAGGTCTGATGATATGATCCTTATTGTTCGGCAGAAAGCAGCTTGTGATTGCATGAGGCTACTCCATCTTAGTGACTGGGTTGTAGCAGGCAAATAAATACTCTTTATACATGGCACTTCTGATTAATCCAGAAATATTAGAAGTAAATTTCTCAAAGGGTTTTCATTTGTTAGTGTTTGAGCAAAAAGTACTCTTTTCAGACCTATTGTTTAATTTCTTAATATGGTTCTTAGCAAAATCTACAATATGTAAAAATAGTACACATTATTACTTTGACTATGTACATTATTCTTTCTCTCTTAAGAATACATTTTAAAGACAGATTAAAGTTTAATCCACAACATGCTAAGATGCATCCGGGACAAATTCAATTCTTGAGTTGTGTCAAGTCACATTCTGCTTCATGTCGTACCAGAAGCCTTTGTGTAAGATTGATTTTTCACGTCTTCATTGCTTTGATTTGATCTGGCAAAATAATAACAGAAAGTCAACAATCTTGATGCAAACAGAACAGCAGTGCTTTATTTCTCAATTATAAAATTTGCAATTATCCATTATGACCAATAGTATAATATCTAAGAATAAGTCCTATCTTTATCTATTTACTTTATTTAACAATACAGCATGGAGAAGGCCCTTCTGGCTCCTTGAGTTGAGCTACCTAGCAACTCTCCAACAACCTCAATAAACCCTAACATAATTACAGGACAATTTACAATGACCAGTTAACCTAACGGATACATCTTTGGACTGTGGAAGGAAACAGGAGCGCCCGAAGAAAACCCACGCATTCCACGGGGAGGACATAGAGACTCCTTACAGAGGGTGCAGGAATTTAACTCTGGTGTCCTGAGGTGTAATAGTCTGTGCTTTCTACTACACGACCGTGGCATCATTTCTTCTTTTAAAAAAAAAAAATAAATTAACCTACTAGCCTGAAATTCTTTGGGATGCAGGAGGAAAATCAGTGTATCACAGGGAGAAAGTGGAAACTCCTCAGAAACAGTGCCTGAGGTCAGGATTGAGCCCAGTTCTCTAGTTGCTCTTCCAGCTGTGTCACTATGCCATCCACATCTTAAAACACCAATTATTGCAGAAATTTTGGATCAACTTATCGGCGTATAATTATGGAAATAATCATCTTGCATTATCAGAGAAAACAAAACACACACAGAAAACAAATATTAAACTAGAACAATGCTGCAGGAAAGAATATCCCGAGGATGCCAGGCATACTTAAGAAGAAAATGAATAAGGCAAGAACATGGGACACAACTGTTAAGAATTAATGGACAAAACATTTTGGTGTTAATTCACAATGATTCTGTTTTCTTAAACAGAAGCAAAAAGGGAGAAAAAAAATCACTTAATGTAATTTGGAGTACATCCGATCAGAATATTGTTGGAAGGTTCAACTCTCAACACCTAAACAAATCTAGAGAAAATTAAATTTGAATCATTTAAGCTTATTAGAAATGATTAGATTGAGAACATGTTTTAATAGAAACTATAAACAGGAATGATAATAAAAAATAAATCTGTGGACTAGCACGGCGTTGGATGCGAGTGGAAGGAATTTTCTCCGAATAATGTGAGGGTTTTTTTTTGGTTGAAATATTGGTGCTGTTTCTATTTCCATAGATGCTGCTTGGACTGCCAAGCATTTACAGATTTTACTGATGCAAATATTTCAGCCAAGGTTCCCACAATTTCTTCTCTAACCTCCCACAGTTGTTCTCAGATGCACATGGTCAGGACTTGGAGATATGTCTACCTTTTTATCTATAGAGACATCCAATACCTTCTCAACTGAATGCAGCCTATTCTCAACACCTCCACATTTACTTTTCCTACTTCTGAGTCTTCACATCTTTCTTTATGGTAAAAGCAAAGGAGAAGCAGTCATTAAACACCTTTCCCATTTACTGCAGCACCAGACAATGATGTCCTCTTTGGCCTTCGAGGGTCCCTATCCTCTCTCTACTTACTCCTTTTTCTTACCACCTCACCTTTAAAAGCCCTCCATTTGCTTTTGGGACCTGTGCAAACAACCTATTGCAATTAACCTTTGCAATCTCCTGTCTCATACCACCAAAATTCACCTTGTCCTAATTTAGAACTTCCAACCTGTGGACTAGTTTTGTCCCTTTCCATAACGGTTTTGAAACTAACAGAATTGTGGCCACTGGTCCAAAAATGCTCACACACTGGCATCTCAGTCACCTGCCCTGCCTTATTACCCAAGAGTAGGTCAAGCTCTGCTCTCTACCTAGTAAGGCCCTCTATATCTTGCCCGTAAACTTTACAGAATCCACTTAACAAACTCCACCCTTTCTAAGCATCAGCAAGGTCATATAGGAGCCTGAAAACCCATATACCCAAAGATTCAGAAACAACTTCCTTCCCTGTGCCATCAGATTTCTGAATAGCCCATGAACTACCTCTTCATTCCCTTTTTATTTTACACTATTTATCTTGTAATTGTAGAAATTTTATGTCTTTTGCAGAGTACTGCTGCTGCAAAACAACAAATTTCATGTCACACAGTGATAATAAGCCAGATTTTGATTCTGCGAGGAATGGCAGTTCCAGTCTATATTAGGAAAGTTTAAATTCTTTTCTTTAACAACCCTGTTATTTTCACAACTCTCCACAAACTACCTGCACATTTTCCTCTTCTCATTCCTATTGGTTATTTAGGGGCCTATAGTATAATCCCAATAATGTGAACACCCCCCCCCCCCACCTTATTTCTCAGCACCACACACAATGCTTCACTGGATGGTCTTTCAGTACTTTCATCTCAGACTACTGCTGTGACATTCACGGCATCAAAAGTGTAACTCCTTCACCTTGCATTTCTCCACTTGGATCACACCTAAAGCACTTTTGTCCCAGAATATTTCAGTTGTCAGTCATATTGCCCCCTTAGCATATTTCCATAATGGCTATAACATCCTAGTCCTAGCTTGGTACCAAAATTAGTGAAGTGGCACAAAAAGGCAGAGTTCCTCATTTTCTTTCCTTGTGTTCGCCAAGATCAACATTACTCAGAAGTAGAGGTTTTACTCTACTATAGTGCAGCAGGCAGCCACAATATATGATCAGAAAACCATGACTGAACAGCAACAAAAAAAAAATCACAAAAGGCATTCACAAAGCAAATGAATAATTTTGACCAATAAAACAGGTTTGAGTAATTGCAATCATAAGCTTAAAAACGCTGATTGAATTTTTTGAGGATGTGACTAAACACATTGATGAAGGAAGAGCAGTAGATGTAGTATATATGGATTTCAGCAAGGCATTTGATAAGGTACCCCATGCAAGGCTTATTGAGAAAGTAAGGAGGCATGGGATCTAAGGGGACATTGCTTTGTGGATCCAGAACTAGCTTGCCCACAGAAGGCGAAGAGTGGTTGTCGATGTCAGTGTGGACGTCAGTGACCACTGGTGTGCCTCAGGGACCCCAACTCTTCATGATTTTTATAAATCTGGATGAAGAAGTGAAGGGATGGGTTAGTAAATTTGCTGATGACACAAAGGTTGGGGGTGTTGTGGATAGTGTGGAGGGATGTCAGAGGTTACAGCGGGACATTGATAGGATGCGAAGCTGGGCTGAGAAGTGGTAGATGGAGTTTAACCCAGATAAGTGTGAGGTGGTTCATTTTGGTAGGTCAAATATGACGGCAGAATATAGTATTAATGGTAAGACTCTTGGCAGTGTGGAGGATCAGAGGGACCTTGGGGTCCGAGCTCATTAGACATTCAAAGCTGCTGTGCAGGTTGACTCTGTAGTTAAGGCAGCATATAGTGCATTGGCCTCCATCAATCATAGGATTGAGTTTAAGAGCCGAGAGGTAATGCTGCAGTTACATAGGACCCTGGTCAGAGCCCACTTGGAGTACTGCACTCAGTTCTGGTTGCCTCACTACAGGGAGGATGTGGAAACCATAGAAAAGGTGCAGAGAAGATTTACAAGGATGTTGCCTGGATTTGGGGAGCATGCCTTATGAGAATAGATTGAGCGAACTCAGCCTTTTCTCCTTGGAGTGACGTTGGATGAGAGGTGATCTGATAGAGGTGTATAAAATGATGAGAGGCATTGATCGTGTGGATAGTCCGAGGCTTTTTCCCAGGGCTGAAGTGGCTAGCATGAAAGGACACCGTTTTAAGGTGCTTGGAAGTAGGTACAGAGTTGATGTCAGGGATAATTTTTTTTTATATACAGAGAGTGGTGAGTGTGTGGAATGGGCTTCTGGTGATAGTGGTGGAGGCAGATACGATAGTGTCTTTTAAGAGACTCCTGGATAGGTATATGGAGCTTAGAAAAATAGGGGGCAATGGGTAACCCTAGGTAATTTCTAAGGCAAGGACATGTTCGGCACAGCTTTGTGGGACGAAGGCCCTGTATTGTGCTGTAGGTTTTCTATGTTTCAATGTTTTTATGCACAGATAAGATCTAGAAAGGAACATCTTTGCAAAGATGGGTTGGGGGGAGGAGTGGAAGGAATGATGGTAGAGGGAAATACAGTTTTAAAATTAGGCTCTCAGTCTGTTTATTAGGTCCAATATTATTATACCTTTGTCCTTCCATTTGCTTTCCTCTCCCTTTCCAACATGCTGACCCCACCATTCTGATAATAAATCATATTTGTATATTTGCCCTTCAGTAACTCAGCCAGATCAGTTGTCTGGATTTGCGACTGCTGACATCTTAGGTTTTCTTTAGCTCCACTTGATTTCCAATTATTGATAAACCTGGCAAATTTAACTTTCTTTTCTCCAAGATTGTCTTGATCGTTGGAAAAGGGATTCAACTGTAAAAATTGCCACACACAACTTTTATCCATTACATCTCTCTTGGCAGGAGTCAAATAACACTGTTTTTTGTTTAAAATGCTGTTCATATGGCTCTAAATGAATGATGTGTGCAGAACTATATCTAAAACTAAAGTGAGGATAATTAACAACTGATATGCCAAACACAATAATTCTTTTTATTAATTGCCTTATGTAAAGAACAATTCTACTCATGAGGCCATTTACGCATCTATCATTAGTGCCACCTCCAATCTATTCCACCCTCCCATCTTTACACATCCTCCAAATTTGTCAGTGTATTTCTCCTTCTAAAAATGATTATTTATCCAATTCCACTACCCCTTGAAAAAGTCAAAACAAATAATTTAATTCATCATTTGGGGTGAGAGAAAAGAAACTAAACATAAAATGAATATCCAGCAGAACAAAATTAGGAAAAGTTTAGTTTAACCATATGAAACTATAGTACCTGTATTAATACGTCCAAATCCTAGTTTTAAAGTAAGGTTGCTATACCTTGATATTATTAGCGGCATGTGGCATTTCTGCACATGATGAAGATAATGAGGTTTAATATCAGTATTCTCAAGTAATATATGGAAAGAATTTTCATGCATGTTTTCAGTTAACCCAAATATGGTTTCTAAAATTCAGTACTCTGATTTTACTGTTGAATAATGCAGGATTATCTTTCAGTGAAAAGCAATTTGTGTGAGTTATAGATATGCAAAAATACTTCTCCTTGTTTCTTAAAAGATGCAGGAAAAATTCTGTACTTTTTGTTTAAAACATTTTTATTACACCTTAAAAACTGATTTCAGGTATTTCTCTCCCTGCTTTCCTATCTTAGAAAGGTCATTTGATTTAGAAGCCGGATTCTGTAAAGGCACTATGTTCCAAGGATGTTTTCAAATCCGCTGTAGATGCATTTCACTGAACATAATGGTTTCTCTCTCACGATATACAAATATAAATGTATCCCTAATTATTCTTACTGCTACTTAAAAAAATTAAGTAATGGTATAAACAATATATTACACTGAAACAAAAATATCACATGAGCATTCATCTCCCAGTTACGTTATCTTTCAGCTAAACTGCATTCATTGCTTACCCTATGAATAAAAAATTCTGAATACTACTCATATCCAAATTTCCAAAACTAAGATTTAAATACATTATTAAATTACATAATTACTTACCATAGAAAAGGAACATTTTGCCTACTGAATCATGCTAATTTTGCAAAGAATAATTCAATTTGTGCCATATCCATTTTTATGCAGAGCCTTCCAATATCTTTCAATAAGCATATATCCAGTTCTCTCCTGAAAGCCCTGACTGGCTGTCTCTATCACTGACACAGGCAATGGGTCTCAGATCACATCATCTCCACATAAAAATAGTTTTACTTTATGTCCTGTTGGTCCATTCCTTTGGATCTGTCTCATGGCCCTTGAATACACCATGAATAGTAACAGTTTCTCCTGATTTACCAAATGAAAACCCACAATCTTTTATTTCTCTTTCAATTCTACCTTCATTCTTCTTATATTTAAGGAAAACAATCCTAGTATCTCCATTCAAAACTTGTAGCTGAAATTATTATCACCATGAAGTTCAGAATTCATGTACATAAAAAAATTTGTATTTTATTTTGCGGCAATTTCCTGGAATTGCTTTTCATTCTATTTTGAGTTTTTAAAGTTTATGTTAAAATTACCCATGACACTATAAATCATGTAGACATCTCACTATAATAGTTAAAAAATACTGTAACATTGAAAATGTCATTCCATGTTGGGTATTAATAACTATAAAGTTAATTACAATGTTTTAGGCTGACTTCTATGATTCATTTTGGAGAACCTCCAACGGGATCCCATCATCAAGCACATCTTTCCCTAACCCCACTTCCTGCAGGGATCACTCCCAATGCATTTCCCTTGACCATTCAGCCCTCTCCCCACCCCCCCCCCCCAGTACTTATCCTTGCAAGCAGAACAAGTATCATGCCTGCCCTTAAGCTCTTCCCTCACTCCCATACAGTCCTTCCAGTTGAGATGACACTTCACCTGTGAGTCTATTGGAGTGATCTATTGTATCCGGTGTTATCAGTGGGGCTTCCTGTATATCCGTGAGACCCAGTGTAGATTGGGAGACTGCTCCACCAGAAAATTCCGGATCTCCCTTTGGCCACCCATTTCAATTCTACTTCCCATTCCCATTCCGACATGTCAAACTACGGTCTCCTCTACTGCCATAATGAGGACACACTCAGGTTGGAGGAGCAACACCTTATATTCTGTCTGGGTAGCCTCCAACCTGATGGCATTATCATCAATTTCTCAATCTTCCAGTAATTACCTCCTCCCACCTTCATCTTTTCCATTCCCCTCTCTCTTCTAATCTCTTTACCTGCTTATCACCTCCCTCTGGTACTCCTCTCCTTCCCTTTTCTTCTGTGGTGTTCTATAAGATTCTCCCTTCTCCAGCCCTTTATTTCTTTCACCTATCAACTTCACAGCTCTTTACTTCACCCTTCCCCCTCTCTGGGTTTCACCTACCACCTAACACCTAGTACTTCTCCTCCCCCCCCCCCCACCACCATCTTCTGCTCTAACTTCTCATCTTTTTTCCCCTAGACCTGATGAAAGGTCTTATCCTGAAATGTCAACTATTTCAGATTCAGTTTATTGTCATTTAGAAATCACAAATGCAATGCAGTTAAAAAATGAGACAACGTTCCCCCAGAATGATATCACAAAAGCATATGACAAAACAGATTACACCAGAAAATCCACGTAACGTTTGGCAATCCCCAATCCAGAGTCTGGAGAGGCTGCTGCGTATTAATATCGTGCTACCGTCTAGCGTGTTCCCTGGAAAGGAGCTCCAAATCCACCAGACAAAAACAAGACCAAAAACTAAAGCTACAAGACCTGCACAAAACCACATAATTACAACAGTGCAAACTATAGCGTAATTGATAAAAAACAGACTATGGGCACAGCAAAAATAGATGTTAAAGGACTGTAAGTTCAAAAGAAATCACCACAGTTTCCAAAAGACCCCGGGGTCCCGACAGACTCGCCATCCCACACTGGCGGCAGAAGGGAGTACCCACGCTATGGACTTCCAAGGGGCCGCCCGACTCAGATTCGCAGACGCAGCACACAATGGAAGCTCCGTCGAAACCAGCCTCGCAGACGTAGCACACACCGGAAGCGACCTGAGTCTGTCGAACCTCCAAGCCGACGACCATCCCCTCTGGCACAGCTTCTCCGAGCACCATCCTCTGCCGAGCGTATTAAGATGGTCCTGCCAACGGCCATCGGCAACGCGACCCCGAGGACTCGGGGCCTGTTCTTCCCAGCAGAGTCCCAGACCTCACAGCAGCAGTAACAACGAGGAAGGTCTTCCTGGAATTTCCCGATGTTTCTCCGTGCTTCCACGTCCGTTTTCAATCGATTATGATTGCGCATGGCACCCCACTTCACAAATAACAGATAATCAGTTCCGGAGTGGCCGCTGCAAGCTGTGTCGCGCCGCCATCTTGGATCACCATTCTCATATTATTATTTATTATTTGCTCTTTTCCATAGATGCTGCCTGGCCTGCTGAGTTCCTCCAGCATTTTGTGTGTGTTGCTTGGGTTTCCAGCATCTGTAGATTTTCTCGTCACAGTAGATTGAAATAGATGCATTCCAGAACTAATAACATCTCTAACCAAACTAAACTAGTATACTCATAACTTGGCATTCACCCACTTATGAGGAAAATATCTGATATTAGCCATGTCCACAAGAGCAAGAGAAATTCAAGTAAACAGATCAAGGGCATGGACATCTATGCTCTCAATAGACTTTGTTTCCTAATAACCTGCTCGTGATTAACACTTTGGGCTTCATCCATTAGCACTTGGCTCCCAAGCTCATTAAAATTTGGTGCATCTATAGACCAGAGCTGAATTCTACAGGTGAGGACTGTTTTCCATGATGTCAGGGTAGCATTAAAAAGCATGTAACATTAGAGCAAGAAGAATACTGCACATGACAGAAATCGAAAACAACTAAAAAAAAAAAATCAGTATGGAGAGAAGCAGTCAAAACAGTCAATGTTTCATATCAAGGGCCCTTCATTAGATTAGCAAAAGTGAAAACAACAAGTATTTTCTGTTTTGTGGCATTAAGCAGCTCTAATAAATATGAAGCCAATGCATCAAGGGGAAAGCACTCCAATGACTGGAGTCATACCTCACACAAAATATAGCGGCTGTGATGGCAGAAGTCAATCACCCCAGCTCCAGGTGTTTCTTCAGATCTCTAGGCCAATGTGCAGAGCCCAGTTATTTTCAACTGATTCATTAGTGATCTTCCTTGTATTGGAAGGCTAAAAGTTGAGATGTTTGGTGATGATTGCATTTGCAATTCTTTGGGAAATGAGAAAGTAAGGAGGCATGGGATCCAAGAGGACATTGCTTTGTGGATCCAGAATTGGCTTGCTTACAGAAGTCAGAGTGGTTGTAGACAGGTCATATTCTGCATGGAGGTCGGTCACCAGTGGAGTGCCTCAGGGATCTGTACTGGGACGCTTACTCTTCGTGATTTTTATAAATGACCTGGATGAGGAAGTGGAGGGATTGGTTAGTAAGTTTGCTGGTGACACAAAGGTTGGAGGTGTTGTGGATAGTGTGGAGGGCTGTCAGAGGTTACAGCAGGACATTGATAGGATGCAAAACTGGGCTGAGAAGTGGCAGATGGAGTTCAACCCAGATAAGTGTGAAGTGGTTCATTTTGATAAGTCAAATATGATGGCAGAATATAGTATCAATGGTAAGATTCTTGGCAGTGTGGAGGATCAGAGGGATCTTAGGGTCCGAGTCCATAGGACACTGCGCAGGTTGACTTTGTGGTGTATTGGCCTTCATCAACCATCGAATTGAATTTAGGAGCTGAGAGGTAACGTTGCAGCTATATAAGACCCTGGTCAGATTGCACTTGGAGTACTGTGCTCAGTTCTGGTCGCCTCACTACAGGAAGGATGTAGAAGCCATAGAAAGGGTGCAGAGGAGATTTACAAGGGTGTTGCTCAGATTGGGGAGCATGCCCTATGAGAATCGGTTGAGTGAACTTGGCCTTTTCTCCTTGGAGTGACGTTGGATGAGAGGTGACCTGATAGAGGTGTACAAGATGATGAGAGGCATTTTAATTGTGTGGATAGTCAGAGGCTTTTTCCCAGGACTGAAATGGTTGCCACAAGAGGATACAGGTTTAAGTCGGTGGGGAGTAGGTACAGAGGAGATGTCAGGGGTAAGTTTTTTTACTCAGAGTGGTGAATGTGTGGAATGGGCTGCCGGCAATGGTGGTGGAGGCGGATACGATAAGGTATTTTAAGAGGCTTTTAGATAGGTACATAGAACTTAGTATAATAGAGGGCTATAAGTCTAATAATTTCTGAGGTAGGGACATGTTCAGCACAACTTTGTGGCTGAAGGGCCTGTATTGTGCTGTAGGTTTTCTATGTTTCTATAATGCAGTCCATGCCTGCATGGATGGCTTAAATAATATCCTGATACATGTTGACAAGTGACAAGTAATATTTATGTAATATTAATGACCACAAGGCTATATCAAACATCTTTAGCCCCCTACTCTTGACGTTCAAAGACATTCACAATTTGCAGGATAATACCAATGACTAGCCACATAAATACCGTGGACTACAATATTAGATCAGTTTATCTGCAGTGAATGCTTCAGCTTCTGACATCTCACAGACTTTCCATAATTTACAAAGCAAGTTAGGAATGTGATAGAACACTCAGAACACTAAAGAAAGTTAATACCATCCAGCATCTTGATTTGCAGCTCATGCACCACAATAAGCATTCACTCCTTCCACCACTATTACATAATAGCCTTGGTGGGAAACCATCTGCCAGGAAGTTGCTCCAACTCACTTCTTAAACTCACAAATGTGTATTACCAGGAAGTATAATAGAGGCACTTGGGAATATCTTCACTTGCAGGTTGTTCTACAAGTCACTCAACTTCTTGACCTATAAATACTGCAAATTGTCACTTGTCAAAATCCTGTAAAAACTCACTTAATAATATTGTGTAACCATTTTCATTCAAAACATTCAAGGTTGCCAAGAATAACCTCCTTCTTGAGGAAAATAAAACATGGTCAATAACTCACAAACATGAGAAAGTCTGAAGATGCTAGAAACCCAGAGCAACAGACACAAAATGCCGGAGGAACTCGAGATCTCAGGCAGCATCAATGGAAAAAAGTAAACATTTGATGCTTCAGGCTGAAATTCTTCCTCAAGACTGAGGAGGAAGGGGGAAGATGTTTGTATAAAAAAGTGAGGGGGGAGGGGAAAGAGGCTAGCTGAAAGGAGATATGTGAGGCCAGGTGGATGGAAAAGAAAGAATCTGGTTGGAGAGTGCATGATAGGAGAAAGGGAAGGAAGAGGGGACCCAGAGGAAGTAATAGGCAGGCAAGAAGTGAAAGGTCAGTGGGGAATGGGGGTGGGGGGGAAAACAATGTTCACCATAAAGGTTGGAGGGTCCCAGACGGGATATAAGGTGTTGCTCCTCCACCCAGACGGCAGCCTCATCTTCAACATGTTGGAACAGGAATGGGAATTGGAATTAAAATGTTTGGTCACTAGGAAGTCCCGCTTGTCACAGATGATGCGGAGGTACTCAACGAAGCAGCCTCCCCATTAATGATAGGTCTCACCAATGTATAGGAAGCCCCATTGGAACCACCTGGTTTACTCACATCCTGTAAAATGTGTTAAAAATAATTGCCACTGAAGATCAACACTTATTTTTTAACTGTATCATAACTTTGGTCGTTTTGGTTTAATGTTTCTTTTGGCTTCTATTGTTAGTGTGCATACTGTCAGGAACCTCCATAACAGAATTATTGACAAGAGCTATATGGAACAGCCAAAATCTTAATACATTTCTTACTGTGTGAACTGATCAGATGAAGAGAACATAAAGAACACTAAAAAAACCACTAAAAACCATAAGGAAGATACAGGAATAAATATTTGAATTTTACAATACAAGATATTTAATATTGCTTTTACATGAAAAAAGTTAAAAGCAAACTAGTAAAGCTGCAACTTATACCTTGGAGCCAATCAACACCTTCCTGTAGTCCTTCTCCTTTTAACGCATCACTAGCACTGAAAAGGAATCAAAATCGCCATCAGATGAGAAGTATATTAACTGTATGCAAACATAACTAGTCAAACAAACTACAAAATATTTAGTACTGACATCACCTAACGTACAGTTGTTCAAGGCAAGTTTCAGGATATGCATTATGAAAGTATTCCAGGAAGCTTTTCATTGGATTGCTAGAGCAAACGTCATGAAAACATTGAATTAGACAGGAAATAATCAAGAACACAACTGCAGTTTCCTGACGTGTACACTTACTAATCCTAATTTCAGAAGAGCAGATATGTGCCTCAGAAACCAAAGATTCTATCCTTTATCAATACAGATTGTGGCAAATGAAGTACATAAAGAATAAATAGATCTCAAATCATAATTTTACTTCTTTACATAATGGAACCCATGAAGGAAATTCATGTTTTTCTTTGATTTTGCTTTGTTCAATTACACTTAGTCCTCGCATAGTGCTGACACGTTACAAAGCAGTTATTCAATTCTTTATTGAAACCTTTAAAAATGGCGAAATTTCATTCTAAACAACACATAAAACTTCTCAAGAGCGGCCATCATTACAGTAAACCATTCATTCAGGCAATGAGAACGCTATACTGTGAGCCACTCACAGCCAATCACGTATTAGTTCACGCTCTGCCTCCCCCACGTGTAAACATTCTGACTCCCTTGCCAATTATTTCAATATTTTTCACCCTTAATGTCTGGAAAACAGCCTGCAACTTCCAGTAAGGGTAGAACATCTAAAATATCTAGGAAAAGGATTAGCATGGATGTGAATCTGCAAGTGATAGGCTTTTGGTAGCTGGTGAGCGTCAGGTTGACGCTGGTGCCTCTTTGAACTTGGTGACATCGATGATCAGAAGAATTATAAAAAATGCAGACAAGATAAAAGCTTCTGTAACGATAACCCCAAAGTTATCATCAATGAAGGTGACTTGTTGAAGGAGCCATTTGCTTGAACAAAAATGGACGATAGACTAAATATATGAGTGAATGCCCACACATAACGAAACATGCCCCTAAGCCTGCTGGTAATAATGGAAAAGGCAAGAAGCATTTTCAATCATATTCAAGAAGATGAATTGGTTACATTCACAACCAGTAGAGATTGGTTTGATAGATTTAAACAGCGCAGTACCCTCCATAGCATACATATCTCTGGTGAAACAGCTAGTGCAGGCAGCAAGGCAGCCCAGGATTCTCCTGCAACACTGAAGGATGATTATTCTCCCAAGCTTGTCTTCAATGTGGGTGAAATGGGTCCATTTTGAAATAGAATGCCTTCTTGTACTTTCATCTCCCGAAAAGAGAAACATGCATCTGGGTTCAAGGCTGTAAAGAAGTGGTTAACTTCCTTGCCAGGAGGAAATGCTAAAGGTGACTTTAAGTTAAAGCCTATGATTGTGTATCACTCTGAAGCACCACAAGCAATGAAAGGCATTTTAAAGTCAAATCTACCAGTGATTTGGAAATCAAATAAGAAATTTCCAAAATTGGCAGTGAAGTGGTATTGTGAGGAACGTGACCTTCAACCTGAAGTATTGTTGGTACTTGATAATGCCCCAGGTCACCCTGAGAATCCTGACATGCTTTGGACCTGCATTCCTATAGAACTGGTTTACCTTCCACCCAACACCACTTCATTACTCCAACCAATGGACCAAGTAGTAATAGGGAATTGTATAGGCTACTACCTTTGTCACACATTCAAGTAACTTGTAGAGGAAGCAAAAGATTAAGACAAACAAACCCTCAAGCAATTTTGGAAAACCTAAAATGTCATGAAAGCTGTAGATAATATCAGAACAGCCTGGGATTAAGTAACCTCAAACTCCAGAAAGAGTGTGGAAGAAGCTATGGCCAGAAGCATGCAATGACATCCTAGTATTTCAGGCAGAACCAGTCACCCAAAACATCATTGAATTGGCCAATGAAGTGGGATTAGAGGAGGTTAATGATGATGCTGAAGAGTTATTGTATTTTCATGGTAAGAGGCTGGATTATTTTTCAAATGATGGGCTCAAATCATCAGGAGGTGGCAATATTCAGCATCCCTCAGTTCAGTGCAACAAAATGAGACCCCTCTGTGCATCAACGCTTTCTAAAGGTGCTGGAAATAACAGTAACAATGCAGTTTTGTGAACAAAGAGCATGAGGGGTCTGAATTTGCAGTTTTAGCTCAAAGCTCATTTAAAAGATAGAATAACACTTGGCCTTAATGAGTATAACTATCGTGACATTGCACGGAGCCCTTATAATTTGTTTAATGATCTGAGAAAGTGTGGGAAATTTTCAAGGTTTGGCACCTCTCTCAAATTGGGAGGAGGAATTAAAAAGAAAGGGGGAGAGGAATAATTGGTCTGATTCCCAAATTAAACTTTATTCTTAAAAGGCCAGTCTTACAATAAGTAAGCTGAACAATTTATTGTTACTCTGTCTTTGGATAAGAAAAATATATTCTCACATTTCTCTCGTGCAAAATTGCCAAGTAACTTTACCAGTTATCTGCCTCAAGTCCAATAAAGTGAGCTGTGTTTTTAGTTTGTGTGCAATTTGTCAGTATACTACATTAGTAAACAGCACTGAAACAAATTGGCTACATTAGCATAGAGGAACTCTCCTTGGCTGATATAATAAAGAATGAGCATCTTAAGATCTAGTCCCTGGTATAAAGATGCAAGTGAAAAAGACAGTATCTACTGAGATAGCAATTTCTTTGCAGTGAGTTTTTCCTCAGAATTATCTAAATTTCATACGAACAGTATATTTGAGAATATGGGACAAAATATCAATCTTTTATAGAACATAGTTTATTTGAAATTTGGCTTTCAAACAGCATGTATATAAAAATTGTTTGATTTGGAAACTTACTTTAAAAATTAGCACACTTGGATAAAAGGTTTTTAAAACAATATTGTAAAGGTTATTATATTTTCATTCTTATTTTTAGAAGAAAACAGAAACTACCATTTTTTTTAAATACCATTAATTCACTATTATATAGCTGTCAGAACAAACTATAGTCCATTTGAACTTTCATGAGTAATTTACAAGGAATCAATATGAGCAAGTGGGTAAAGTAATTCATGTTCTAGCCCTGGTAATTTTATTATACATTTTAAGAGGCACAGGATTTACATCCTGTACTGACATCTGGTGGCGAAGCATTGATTCTGTGTTACATTGACAGATTCAATTTAAAAAATATGACTGACCCTTAATTGTGGTATTTACTTTAAATGTCAAATATCCTTAGGGGCACTTGAGAACATGATTTGATCTAACACCAAGTGCCTTTTTAAATTATAGACTGGAGGGTATGCAATTGAAACACAATTCTTTAAAAATTATTATTCACGGTATGTTTGAAGTAGCACTCTACTGAGAATCAAACATAATAAATATACACACTGTAATTCTACTTACCAAATATGCCATGCCTTATCTTTGATGTTTTCTAAACGCAACATCTGAGAAACCTTAACAGATGACAAAGCATCTCTGAGGTCCATCTTATTTGCAAAAAACAAAATTGGTATTCGTCTGTGTTTAATGTCTGAAAGAAGGGAAAAACAGCATATTAAAAATGAGTAAAGTTACAACTATTTTGTTCCAGCACGTACAATGAATATGTGGACATTTCGGCTGACTATCAGACAAAATGTGAGGCTATTTAGGGTACAAGTATACATGAAAAGAATACTTTTACAACTGGAGTGCAAATATTTGATGCTGGCTACAAATGCATGAACAGGTAGTCATAACCATGTAAAATCAGAAGGCAAGAGTCATTATTTTGTTACTCAACACAGCATCTATTTTCAACAACTACATTCTAAGCAATCAAAATCTATCCAATATACAAGTCAGTATACTATGTTATGAAAAGTCCTAACAGAATTATGCTCAAGGACAGGATAATAATCATGTTGTCACGTGTGATTATCAGTGCTTGCTCTTGAATTTCGATATCACTGTATGAAACTAAATTTTACTGTACCAATGTTTCAAGTCTAAGCACAATGTGGTGTCAAAATGTTTCTATTTCTAAAGATTAACATTTTTATAACAAATGTTCTGGTATGTTTTACATTAGAATGGAGACTTTGGCTGAGTTAGTAAGGCTACTGATCAAAAATAAGAGAAGTCATTTATGAATTGTAGTACTCCTGCAAGAAATTATTAGCTTCTAGTAAAAAAAATTTAAAAACTGAAATATGATCCATCAGTAAAATTACTGGAGATTTACAGTAATGTCTTGTCAATAATACAAATTCAAGTTCCTTTACTACATTTTCATACAAAACAAAATTTTATTTTGCACGTTAATGCTTCTTTTTTAGTCTTTTTTAGGAAACCTTTCTGAAGTACTTGAATGAACATAATTTGTACTAAGAAATAATTTTAATATGAAATAGAAACAACAGGAAAGAGAAATCAAACATCAATTTTGATCAGATTAATAAGTTTCTTTGAAAGTCTTTACATCAAAATTAAATTCATGGCCTTTTGTTCTATCAGTCATATTCAAATGCATCTTTACCATTAAAGCGAATTAATGCTAAATCCAATTAAATAATTACTGTAAAAGTAAAATTATTAAAGTTAATAAAGATAATTGTTAAAGTAGCAACGATTATTAGCCGTCAGGATGATCTTGAACTCACGGATATATTTGGGACGCTTCAGTGCTCTACCATTGAAATGATCGATAATATTGAATTTACACTTCGTTAAATAATATTGGTTACTGTGATTAAAAAGCACGTATCATTAGTAGTTTAGATTTAGTTTTGTCTCTTTTTTTAACAGCCGTCAGGAAAAAAGGGCAATAGTATTTCTTACAGGTAAGTTGAGAATGGAAGTAAAGTCAAATGATCTTACCTGGATGATTCAGAAGCGTGTCAAGTTCTTCTTTCGCAACCACCATCCTTAACTTGTCACTGCTATCAATAACAAAAATGATGGCTTGGCCTTCCCTGAAGAGACAACAAAGACTGACTATACGCTTTCACTTTAATCATGTTACATAAATGCTTTGCTTGCAATACTCAATGCACTGTATGCTTCACCATTGCAGAATTTTTAACCAAAGTTTATTTGACTCCTTTAAACACAACACTTTAAGAGTCATGATATTCAAAATAATCAAGATCAATTTCTGTCCAAGTTAACCTAAAAAAATAACTGTTTTTCCCCTAGCTTAAATTCTAGCTTTGACTTAATGATATTTTTACTTTTGAAGTGAAAAGGTTTTCAGTTTGTTTGGGCAGATTTAAAAAGGCCTTTAATATTTGGTAAGCTGAGTAGGTGACAGGTGAAGCCAGTTGGGTGGGAAAGGAAAAGGACTGGGGGAGGAAGGAATCTGATAGGAAAAGAAAGTGGATCATAGGAGAAAGGGAAGAGGGAGGGCACCTGGGGTAGATGATTGGCAGGCGAGAAGAGGCAAGAGGACAGAATGCGGAATAAAAGAGGGAAGGGGAGGGAATTTAAAAAAAAACTGTACCCTGGTATATAAGCCCAATCTAATGCCTCAACAAAAACATTATATAATAGCCAGTAATATTTATATGAACACTAAAATTAGTTCTCTTGCCAACATTTTTTCCAGTTCTGTTGACCCACAGTGCAGCCACAATTTTAATTAATTTTTGTGTTTTTATTTAATTTACTCAATGTCAACAATATTGCAATAGACCAAATCAAATAATACCATGAAAACAATACTGTGTAATAGTACATACAATGTATACAACAACACCATTGGTTTTCTGAAAAAATTGCAAAAACCATAGAGCCTTTGATACATAGAAACTACTTCCGTACACCCAGTGGAGGATTGATACGAATATCGACTGAAACAGATCAATTTTTTTCAATAGCTTCATGTTGCACTGGACCCATTATTGACTTAGTGACTGAACTGTTAGCAATTCCTGCAAAATCAGTTGCCTCTTCCTAACACTGCATGTGCTTGAAGATATTACTAAGTATTATCTTTTTCCCAATAAAAGTGATTAATAAACTCATTTCTTGCATTATGTTACTTGTTAAGAGCACTGAACTATATTTCCTTAAGCTCTGTGTAAAAGAAGTTAACAATTCAAAATTGAATAAAATTAATCAGTTTAGACAGGAAAACTATTCATGCTGGGTTTAAAACGGATTACGTGTGTGTGTGCACACACACACTCACTCACTCTCAAATAATGTTCTGTTTTAGACTGCATGTTTGTTCCCAACAAAAATTAAATTAACTGAGACTCTAAGACAGTGGATTTATTATAGAAGGACATGCTAGGTCAGTGGCATCAAATGCTTTTTAGGAATTTTGCAAATATTATTGTGATTTATTGTATGCGGCACTTACTTATAATAGTGTTCCCATAAGTTCCGGTATCTTCCCTGGCCAGACATATCAAACACTGTAAAAGATAGGCTAGGGAAGTGGAAAATAAAAGACAAAAGTATCAAGAACAAGGCTACAATACCTGCAAACTTAACATCATGGTACAATCTCAAAAACTGATTCACCCAGAAATTTCACAAATGGACAGTTTGTTCTTCTAATATAAAATCTGGATATTGATATTGACAAAATTAATGGGTAAGTGCTTCAGAGGCTGATCTTAACTCAATTATTACTTTGCTTAAGAGCTAGGATATCTTCATGTGAATTGTTAGATTGAAATAGATCCAGCCTAGACCATCAAAACTTCATTCGTCAAGAAGGCACAAAAATGTCTACACTTTCTGAGGAGATTGAGGCATGCAAGGCTACCTGCCCCCATTCTAACAACCTTTGAGAGTGTCCTATCTGGCTGGTACAGAAGAAGCGGCAAAGCGTCAGACTGCAAGACCCTAGAGAAGATAGTAAAAACTGCTGAGAGGATCACTGGGGTCTCGCACCAATTTGTGACATTTACTGGGAGTGTTGTATACAAAGGGCCCAAAGTATTCTTGAAGATCCCTACCATTCATTCCACAACCTCTATGATCCACTACTGTCAGGGAGCAAGTACAAGAGCATCAGGACTAGGTCTGCCAGACTGGGTACAGCCTCTTCCCTCAGGCTGTGAGACTGACAAATACCCTGCCATCATTGAGGTCTCATCAATAAGAGAGCAAGTTGTCTACTGTTTATCTGTTCTGTGCCAACATGCATTTTGAATTATATTTTATTATTTGTGGTAATATTCTGCTTTATGTGCTGTGTGTGATATATGTTTTGTGAGTGCACTGTGGTCTGGAGAAACATTGCTTCATTTGCTTGTATATACAGTGCCTATAAAGAGTATTCACCTCCCTTGGAAGTTTTCATGTTTTATCGTTTTACCACATTGAATCACAGTGAATTTAATTTGGCTTTTTTTGACAGGAAAGACTCTTTCCTGTCACAGTGAATTTTTTTTCTAATTAGTCTAAATTTATTACAATTATTAAACACAAAATAATTAACTGCATGATTTAGTGGATGCAACTTCGGCAGCAATTACAGCATTGAGTCTATGTGGATAGGTCACTATCAGCTTTGCACATTTGGACACTACAATTTCCCCCCCATTCTTCTTTACAAAACTGCTCAAGCTTTGTCAGATTGCATGGGGAGCACGAACGAATAGCCCCTTTCAAGTCCAGCCACAAATTCTCACTTGAATTGTGGCCTGGACACTGACTTTGGCCACTCTAGGATATTAACTTTGTTGTTATTAAGCCATTCCTGTGTAGCTCTGGCTTTCTGCTTGAGGTCATTGTCTTGATGAAAAATAAATCTTCTCCCAAGTTGCAGTTCTCTTGCAGACTGCGTCAGGTTTACCTCCAGGATTTCCCTGTATTTTGCTGCATTTATCTTACCCTCTACCTTCACAAGCCTTCCAGGGCCTGCTGCAGTGAAGCATCCCCACAGCAGGATGCAGCCACCACCATGCTTCACAGTAGGGATGGTATGTTTTTGATAATTAATGGTGTTGGCTTATCTTAACCAAATATCAATTTTGGCTTCATCAGACCATAAAACCTTCTTCCTGGTGACTTCAGAGTCTCTCACATGCCTTCTGGCAAATTCTAGATGAGATTTCAGGTGAGGTTTTTTTTCCAATAGTGGCTTTCTCTTTGCCACCCTCCCATAAAGCTGCAACTGGCAAAACACCCAGGAAACAGTTGTATGCACATAGTCTTTCCCATCTCAGTCACTGAAGCTTGTAACTCGTCCGGAGTTGTTATAGATCTCCTGGTAGCCTCCCTCACTAGTCCCCTTCTTGTATGGTGACTCAGTTTTTGAGTACGGCCTGCTCTAGGCAGATTTATAATTGTGCCATACTCTTTCCATTACTTGATAACTGACTTAACTGTACTCCAAGAGATATTCAGTGACTTGGAAATTGTCTTGCATTTATCTCCTGACTTGTGCTTTTTAATAACCTTTTCACAGAGTTGCTTGGAGTGTTCTTTTGTCTTCATGGTGCAGTTTTTGCCAGGATTCTGATTCACCAGCAGTTGGACCTTCCAGATTCAGGAATCAATTACTACAACCAATTGAAACTCCTTGATAGCACACAGGACTTCCAAATGTGACTTCTAAAACCAATTGGCTGTGTCAGTGATGACTTGGTGTTTCATACTAAAGGGGGTGAATACTTAGGCAATCAATTATTCTATGTTTTATTTTTTAATTAATGTACATGACCTTGTAGAGTTCTGTTTTCACTTTGACATGAAAAAGTCATTTTCTGTTGATCAGTATCAACACAAGTCAAATTAAATCCACTGTGATTCAATGTTGTAAAACAATAAAACATGAAAAAAAACTTCCAAGGGAATGAATGCTTTTTACAGACACAGTCAGATGACAATAAACTTGAACTATTATCAAGTTATACATTATTTTAAAGCTGTAAGCTAGCTAATCATTTCACACCACTCACCAGATGCATTTCCAATTTACATAAATTTCAGACATACAAGTATCTTGAGAAAAATATTGCATTTTAAACCCTAGAGATTCTGTAGATGCTGGAAATCCAGAGCAACACACAAAATGTTGGGAGAAAATCAGCAGGCCAGGCAGTGTCAATGGAAAAGAGTAAACAGTTGATATTTTGAACTGAGGCCCTTTATTACAACTAGAAAGGAAGGGGGAAGGGGGAGTACAGTGGGCGAGAGGGGATGAAGTAAGAAGCTAGGAGGTGATAAGTGGAAAAGTTAAAGGTCTGGAACAATTTTAAAAACTTCCAGCTGAGTTTGAAATGCATTTTAAGATTTGCTGTTCTTTCCTCTTGACCACCAGTACAACTAAAGCATAAATACAGGAACTTTAAAAATTTAGGCATGTGCCATATTAAGCTCTGAAAGCATAATCCTCATGAATTTAACTTCCAAACTACACTGAATTGACTGACTGTGTTCATTTACTAAGAATATCAACATCGACTGAAAAATAATTTATTTAAAATATATCTACTGTATTCAGGGATTTGCAGAAATTATGCTTGAACGTACAGTTACACATAGTTTTTTTGCACTTTAGTTAATACCCCTGATACTTATGGTGAAATCATGTCTATCAATGTACTCAATGAACCCAAAAAGTAGTGGCTAAACCTTTCTAATCCAACCAAATATGGTTATTCAGAACTAATTTCCACTCAATGGAGTAACACACCACCAACACTATATTGTGAAAAGCTCTGATGAGGGAAATCACATGCCAAACCTCTGTGTTGGGCTATTGACTGGGAGAGGGTCTCTAAAAGCCAATGGTAATAGGTTTATTCCCAGAATGGTGGCAGCAGCAGATTATGGCATTCAAAGCTGGATAAAGAAAGCTTTAAAACTGGGGGAAAAAACTGCCGTTGGGTTCAGATGAAAGTTTTGGTAACCTTACATCAAAATGGGTTCATGGATAAGCACAGATAATCGGCATTAGACAATCCCACCTGCAATATTGATGTGCTGAGTCCTATCTTAATCATTATATACTGTACATTCAAACAAAGCTATTTGCAAGAAAGAACTAATATGGAACAATCGTACTAAAACTATTCTGGAGAGGTATGGTACAGGACCTATTGTCCAGAATATGATTGAAATCTTACAAAAGAAAGAATTCCAAAAGTACAAAGGATTTGACATGATTTGTCTAATAAAAATATAATTCTAATTGCTCCCCATATACCTGACCAAACCAAACAGAGAAGCATGCAACAGATAGTACCCTGAGGTCTTGAAATTCTCTATGCTGAATCCAATGGTTGGAACAATGTCTTGTACTTGAGCCTGTAAAATAAAGACATGATCAATGGAAAATAATATTCAACTAGAATTGTTACAGGTTAGATTAAAATTCCACATCATTTTGCAATATTTTGTCTGCTGTACTTCAAATAACAAGTACGTCAGTCTAGAATAAAGAACCTCATGAAAGGGTAATATTACAATACTTATTTAATGTCATTTCTCCAGCCTCATTTATTACAATCCATTCACACCAATAGATTCCCTTCAATGCAAGTGAACATACTTCAAAAATACTCATTTGCTGTAAAGCACCTCAGAACAACTGAAGCATGTGAAAAGTGTTATTCAACTGTATTTCTTAGTCTGGCAGAGATTCTGCATAACTGACTGCTGGCAAGATAGAATGTGGTTTCAAAAAATAATTACTTCAAACTAATATTTAGCATATAACTGAAGCTAGATGCAAATTTGGCTTTTAACATTTCCACTTCAGTCTTGAACATTGCATGCCTCCAAAAGAAAATAAATTTGCAGCAATAAGCTAGTAAATAAAACAGCACCTTCCAGTCCTGCCACTTCCACCGCCAAGGGTAAAGGGCAGGCAACATTTGTTCTCTTTCACATCACACAACTTCCTGATTTAGAAATATTTAACTATTCCTTCATTGTTATAGGTCTAAAGTTTGGAAATCCCTATGAAAAAGCTCACCACCATTTCTGAAATAAATAAATTAGGATAGATGATAAATCTGCCAGAAACATGTACAGTTCAAAAAACTAAACAGAATTAATCATTGTCAGGCCCAATATATGGGGATATTTGTGGATGAATGTTGCAGGGATATTAACTGGTTTAAAATAAATTGTTTAATATCAATGCTAAAATAACAGCTGTGTCAGAACAATTTAGGGCTTAAGTTTTATCTGTGTCTTAACTAGCAACTCATCCTTTAGAGGTAGAAATTTAAAAAAAATTAATGTGCCACCTTGCAAAGTACAAGGTTATATCTTGCCATAAAAGCATTCTTAGTAATAATGGCACCAAGGCCACTAAAATGATTTGATTGACTGATTAACCATATTTCTGGTCTTTCCTAAAACATATTTATTTAACACCCAATCCCTCCTCCGTTTTCTTCAATTGAATAGCAGTAGTTTCTATATTACTGTTGTCCACTAATTAAAAACTAACCAGATAAAGAGATGGATGATTCTAAGATACATTCCGCGGATGCGCTGGGACAGATCATCAGTGATGTAACCTGGGGTCGTCCGGTGTTTCGGGTCTTTCAACATCATACACCCTTGCCCAGGTGACCCAGCCAGGGTTGATCAGACCCCAGCTTGTGTCCCAACAGCATTGGCCCATGGATCACCCCTCCTGATCCATGGCCATCTGGAGCCTCTCTCAACAGCCTCTGTGATGGTCCTGATAGCTTTCCTCTTACCAGCCTCAGTGATGCCAAGTAGGGTGTAGACTCTGCAGAGTGAGTGGCCGGCAAAACCCCTGCACCCTACTTCGATGGGCTCGCAGTGAGCCTTCCAGCCTTGCCTCTAGCACTGCTCCACCAGGCCTGCTTCCGCTCATTTGCCTCCTCAATGCGGTCCTCCCAGGGAACTGTCAACTCGATGAGGGCAACCTGCTTCAAGGACACTGAAGAAAGGACCACATCTGCCCTCAGTAAAGTTGTTGCTATTTGGTCCAAGCTGACAATGATGGTGGTAATTGTCTGAAGCCGTCTGTCAACATCTCCCTTGGCTGTCAACTCTATGATCCTTGCTACATCCCCATCGAACTGGAGCCACTCTTTCTTGTTGCTGGCTGGGGGCCACTTGATCTGGCGCTGTTCAACTATGTTGCTTGGGACAGAAGCTTCTGGCATTTGGAGATTCTGGGCTCTGTGGGGTAACTCCAGGCCGGGCTCCTCCCTTGTCTCACCAGCATAAGCGCTTGTTCTTACAAACCTTGCTGCAAATGCATCTCTCTCTCATCGTTGACAATCCATTTGCCTTGGTCATTATTAGGTCCGTCCTATTGGGGTGCTCATTCTCCCCCCCCCCACCCCTCGGGCTCCCCTGGGGGTGTCTTTCATTGGGTTTATCTGTAGCTTTTTTGGGTTCTTCTTCACAGAAGATTCAGATTGGGCTGCTACCCCTCCCTGCCCAGTTCTAACCAAATTATGGTAGACATTGCAATGATACTGTATTCTTTTATTCTTGAAGCACCTGACAATTTTGAAATGTCATTCTGTTTCACCTCAAACTTCAGTCCTCGATAAAACAGAAGTAGATGTCATATTATAGTGGAATAATGGAATATGCAATGATAAATAGAGCTTCTCCCATTATTTGCAATGCAAACAGTTTATTCTATCAGATAACTTTTCACTTTTCCACAATGGAAACAGTTTCTCTCTTACATTGTTTACAATGCCATGATTCTAAACAGCATCTCCAGAATAACCACATGCCTAAAATATATCCGTGGAATCATTCTGGTAAATTTCAACTGTACCCTTCAGTCCCAGGCTCATATTTACAAATTTGACCTTTGGGCATCTACCACCAGGCTTGCTGACTTGGTCTTCGACCTTTGAACCTTCAGCTTTGCCCTCCGGACTTTGCTAACCTCTTGGTACCAACTCCAGGACTCACTGATCATGGGTTTTACCTTCAGATCCATGACCACAGGATTCACCAATTATTGGTTTGACCTTTGGGCCTCAACTTCTCAACAACCATGGACTTTGACCTCAGTAATCTGCAGCGGTATCACTGGTTCTTATGATTCCTGCCTGTAAGTAACTCTGTCCCTGGACTTGATGAACTGGGATTCCCATGATCAGTGACCTTCGACCGCAGAGCACTTTGGGCCTCGATGTCCAGATTTGCATGGACCTTTGACCCTGGTGATCTGGGTTGAGTCTAACACGAGAGGGCACAGTTTTAACCCACAGTTTTAACAGAGTTACGCCCAGGATGCACAGGTGGAAGGTCAACTGAGGAAGATCTGTACCAGCAAGGCGGCTGGACCGGATGGAGTTTCCCCACGACTACTGAGGGCCTGTGCGACTGAGCTGGGAGAACCACTACAGCGCATCTTCAACATGAGCCTGGAGCAGAGAAGAGTACCCAGACAGTGGAAAACATCCTGTATTGTCCCGGTACCGAAGAAACCACAACCAAAGGAGTTGAACGACTTCAGACCTGTTGCCTTGACGTCGCACGTGATGAAGACCATGGAGCAGCTGATAATACAGAATCTGAGGCCACAAACCAGGCACACCCAGGATCCTCTTCAGTTTGCGTATAAGGAGAAGGTGGGAGTGGAGGATGCTATCACGTATTTGCTGCACAAATCACTCTCTCACCTAGATGGGGTCAGTTGTGCTGTGAGGATTACATTCCTTGACTTCTCTAGTGCCTTTAACACCATCCAGCCCAAGATCTTAAGGCACAAACTAACAGAGATGGGAGTAGACTCTCACATGGTGGATTGGATAGTGGACTACTTGACAGATAGACCTCAGTATGTGTGGTTGGGAGACTGTAGGTCTGACACGGTGGTCAGCAGCACAGGAGCACCGCAGGGAACCGTACTCTCTCCGGTCCTGTTCACCCTGTACACATCAGACTTCCAATATAACTTGGAGTCCTGCCATGTGCAGAAGTTCGCTGATGACACGGCCATAGTGGGGTGTGTCAGGAATGGACAGGAGGAGGAGTATAGGAAACTGATACAGGACTTTGTGATATGGTGCAACTCAAACTACCTGCGTCTCAATATCACCAAGACCAAGGAGATGGTGGTGGACTTTAGGAGATCTAGGCCTCATATGGAGCCAGTGATCATTAATGGAGAATGTGTGGAGCAGGTTAAGACCTACAAGTATCTGGGAGTACAGTTAGACGAGAAGCTAGACTGGACTGCCAACACAGATGCCTTGTGCAGGAAGGCACAGAGTCGACTGTACTTCCTTAGAAGGTTGGCGTCATTCAATGTCTGTAGTGAGATGCTGAAGATGTTCTATAGGTCAGTTGTGGAGAGCGCCCTCTTCTTTGTGGTGGCGTGTTGGGGAGGAAGCATTAAGAAGAGGGACGCCTCACGTCTTAATAAGCTGGTAAGGAAGGCGGGCTCTGTCGTGGGCAAAGGACTGGAGAGTTTAACATCGGTAGCTGAGCGAAGGGCGCTGAGTAGGCTACGGTCAATTATGGATAACTCTGAACATCCTCTACATAGCACCATCCAGAGACAGAGAAGCAGTTTCAGCGACAGGTTACTATCGATGCAATGCTCCTCAGACAGGATGAAGAGGTCAATACTCCCCAATGCCATTAGGCTTTACAATTCTACCGCCAGGACTTAAGAACTTTTTAAAAGCTATTATTAAAGCTTTTTGAGATAGTGATTTAGATGCATATCTTATTTTTTACTGAGTTAAGTATTGTATGTAATTAGTTTTGCTACAACAAGTGTATGGGACATTGGAAAAAAGTTGAATTTCCCCATGGGGATGAATAAAGTATCTATCTATCTATCTAAGGTGCTTGGAAGTAGGTACAGAGGTGATGTCAGGGGTAATTATTTTTTATTTTTTATTTTTTTTTATATAAACGCAGAGAGTGGTGAGTGAGTGGAATGTGCTGCCGGCGACGGTGGTGGAGGCAGATACAATAATGCCTTTTAAGAGACTCCTGGATAGGTACATGGAGTTTAGAAAAATAGAGGTAACCTTAGGTAATGAGTAAGTACGTGTTCAGCCCAGCATTGTGGGCTGAAGGGCTTGCATTATGCTGTAGGTTTTCTATGTTTCTGGTTCAAATGATTCCCACCTGTATGTACCTTCAACCTGGGGATTGCTGTTTTCAGAGCTTACTGACCCAACCCCCAGGATCACTCCAACTTGGACTTAACACTGGCTCCTGCCCCTAACTCTTCATTCTCCTTCATCCTTGACCCTGAACCCTAACATGACCTTCTAAACTCCCCATGCCGTCCCCTAAACCATCCGCCACAAACCTAAAAAACAACTAAGTCTGAGCCATGACCTTGATGGACATTGCAGCTCAGCGCCATCTTGACTGGAATGGTGTAAGTGATTATTATGAAAATCAAACAGAGAAGTCGTATGGATGTATGAGACAGAGAATAGGTCGCAGTGAAATATGAGGGGCAATTGGATTGTTGATTGTTGAACTTGATGAGATGAATAGAATTCTTCTAAGTCCCATTTAAATGTGAAAACAATATAACATTATTTGGCATCCTTGGCTGCAAATATTTTAATGGGATTGTTTGTGCTTCAATATAATAGGTCCTAATTAGTAGACACGTATATACTCTACACTCATTAGCTGTGAGGAGTACAGAAAATAGACAATGCCTGACATTGATATAAACCTATGAAAAGTAAGCTGATCTATAATATGCTTATAATGAGAAGTTAGGTGCAGATTCACTCTTTCCCAACCAGGGCCACAATTAAGGGTTTCCTAACTCCTGACTGTTGAATGCATTTGAAAGGAACTGTAAAGTGATGAATCTTGCATCAATTTATACAAGGCTGTGTTCTTATTCCCCTGTGCTATTTGCTTTACACTTATGACTGTGTGGCTAAGCAAAGCTCCAATGCCACATTTAAGTTTGCTGCCAACAGGAGCGAGATTGAAAATGTGGCTGAGTGGTACCATAACAACAACCTCATACGCAATATCAGCAAGACCAAGCAGCTGATTATTGATTTCAGGAGAAGAAAACCAGAGCTCTATAAGTCAGTCCTCATCGTAGGAGCAGAGGTAGAGAGGGTCATCGTAATGACCTCGTGTGCATTCAAGTTCAACAGTGGGTGTGACAGGGAATGAGGAAAGGTGCAGCTGACTCATATTGACAAACAATATTGTTTCCTCGCGGCCCGGTAGCACATGCTTTGCGGCCCGGTGGTTGGGGACCACTGAATTAGATCATTCAAGCCAGGAGATAAGGTACTTGTTCTTTTCCCTGTGCAAACAAATCCTCTGCAGGCTAGGTTCCATGTCCCTATGAAATTATGTCTAAGGTCAATGATGTGGATTATGTACCGTAGATTTCGCACTACAGAGCGCACCTGATTAAAAGCCGCTGGCTCTAATTTTAGAAATAAAATCAATTTTGTACTTGTACAGGCCGCACCGGATTTTAGGCCGCACCGGATTTTCGGCCGCACCGGATTTTCGGCCGCAGGTGTCCCACGTTGTAATATGAGATATTTACACAGAAAGATATTACACGTGAGGATTTTTTAACTTTTAATTAAATCCATATGGTAACATAAACAAATACATATTGCAAATGCTTTTTTTCGAACCGTGCCTGTAACGCGGCTACTTTTAAATATACGTTGCGTATACTTTTTTACTGAACAACATTCCAATATCTCCTAACGACTGGTAAAAAATATATATACTGCAGCCTACCAGGAAAAGTTATTGATCGCCTTTAACTTAAAAGCAGCGTTTCGCTCGGGTCTAAAGCCGCTCCGCCGCTCCCCCCCGTCGTCCCGTTTATCGCAAACGGCATTTTTCCCACAAGACGCGGCGAAACCGGATGTGACGTCATAGCATCCCGGGATGTAGTACAGAAAACAAATATAGTTAAAACACTTCTAACTTTAACTAGAAAATGAATTACTAAGCGAAAATATTATAAACTAAATAACTGCCATAAAGGCAGCACAATGCTTTTCTTTGAGTGTTTTCCATGTTGATGAGGGTGAGTACAAATGACTGATTTACAATAATTTAATTGTGAAAGTGCGCTTGATTTATCGTACAATTTCATTGGACCTCTGTGAACTACTCATCAATTTTATTGGTCTACTGTTACGAGGCAAAATGTTTTTGGCGGCATGAAAAAAAATCATGCATTAGCCACACCGTAGTAAAGGCCGCAGTGTTCAAAGCTGTTCAAAATGTGGGAAAAAAGTAGTGGCTTATAATCCGACATCTACGGTAGTTAAAACACCAGACAGAAGGCCAACGCAGCTTTGTCACATAAACACGTTTAACCGTATCATGAAAAGCAGACTTCAGCTGTAGTAGTTGTTGTAAATAAAGACTGGTCTGAGCTCTCTGGAAATTTACTGACTAAACCTTATGAGGCCCATTTTAAAATCAAACATTATTTCAGCCAGATTGACAAATTCAACTATTTTGGAAAATCTTGATGAGAAACTGGCTCATTTATAGCCATAGCAGCGGCAGCAGATGAAGCGGTTGATCATGAAATTTCAGGATCTGTTGTTCCCTGATTTTCCGAAAAGGACAACAGTAGCCTCACATGATGTAGATACTGGTGATGCCAAACTTATAAAACAACATCCGTATCACAGGAATGTTGAAAAATGTAGACTTGCTGATCAAGAAGTTGAGTATATGTTGGAAAATGGTATTACTAGGCATTCTACTTCAGACTGGAGCTCACCTTGTGTTATGGTACCTAAACCAGATGGTAGTATCAAGTTTTGTACTGATTACAGAAAGGTGAATGCTATAACAAAACCAGATGCTTATCCCGTCCTTAGAGTGGATGATTGTGTAGATAAGGTTGGAAAAACTAAGTTTCTTACAAAAATCAGTCTGTTCATAGGGTATTGGTATGTTCCATTAATGGATAGAGGTAAAGAAATTTCTGCATTAGTAATGCCTTCTGGGTTGTATGAATACTGTAGTGTTCTTGTGCAGTGTGTAGAAACTCTGAATTAAACACCAAGTTAAACCGTAGCCAATGAGGACAGGATCGCAGTAAGATTAACTGTTTACCATTCACTCTTCCACATTAACGTATGGTGAAAACTGTTGATAAAATAATACAAGATATATACAGTATTTGTTTCCTTCTTGGCATCACATTTGCACCATAAATACTTGTAAAAGTAAAACTACAACAAACCATATTACATTAAAGTCTCATTAAAGTACAACAGTCAGAATCTACCTACTCCATCAACAACTTTAAATACACTTCAACACAAACTTTCCAGCAACCTTTCAATAGCACAAGAAAATAAACTTTATCAACTGTCATTTCTTTTAACAGAATCAGCGTTAACATTTTACTTTAACATATCGACTGTCATATGAACTTACGGCATTGCCTCTATGATGTTTCTTAGTGCGTAGAAATGGAACTTTTCTCACGTTGATCCTGCACACGCAAGCCCCCACCTTCCAGTTTCTCTAAACTGGTATTTACTCACAAGACGTGGCGAAACTGGGTGTGACATCATCACATGCTGCGATACATCACAGATAATGAATTTACCTTCAACAACTGCAATGTAGTTATCAACCTTAGCTTTAACTAGAAAATAATTACAAATGAATTATTCAAAGCGATAATGTAATAAAGCTAAATAAATGCCTTAAGGGCAACACACTCCCCACCTGACCTTTGTAAGGTCACTATGAACATTATACAGAACTTTAGTCTCTAGATCAGTCTTTAGGTAGAAGTTTAGGTAGAATGATTTCCACAACTGGTCTTTGGTGAGTTTTCACATCACCTTGGTCAGAAGTTTTTAAAATCAACCTTCCTGACATGTCCATCCCTGCCAGGGATTGTGGCAGTGATTCTGGCCATTGGGCAGCAGTTGTGGGCGATCGGCTTGTCCCTGAGCAGGACTAGATCTCCAACTTGAGGGTTTTGCGAGGTTTTGTCCACTTTTGTCTGTGTTGCAACAAAGGTAGATATTCATGGCTCCAATGGGACCAGAACTGATCTGCGAGAGCGTGAACCTGTCTCCATTGCTTTGTGTACAAGTCCTTGTCTGAGAAATCCCCAGGTGGAGAGGGAACTCCTGCTTTCTGCGTAAGGAGCATTGATGGCGAGAGTATGAAGGGGCTTTCCGTGTCGGAAGACACAGGTAGGAGTGGTCGCGCATTTATAATGGCTGTGACTTCTGTCATTAGTGTGCACAGTACTTCGTGGGTCAGTCGGGTGCGTTGCTGCAGAAACATTGAATCAAGGATTCTTCTGGCGATGTCAATCATCTGCTCCCAAGAGCCTCCTATGTGAGAGGCGTGTGGTGTATTGAATTCCCAGTTGCATCCCTGCTCACGGAGGTACTTTTGCACCGTTTCATCCATCCCGAGCTCCTTGGACATTCGAACAAAGTTCGTGCTGCAATCAGATCTTAACTGTTTTGCAGGGCCTCTTAGTGCAAAGAAGCGCCTGAGAGTGTTAACACAGCTGGATGTTTCCAAAGATTCGATGACCTCAATGTGTACTGCTCTTGAACTCATGCAGCTAAACATGATGGCCCACCGCTTGCTCTCTGCTTGTCCTCCTCTGGTGCATCTGGTGACTGTCCAGGGACCAAATACATCGAGCTCCACATATGTAAAAGGAGGGCAGGCTTTGCGGCATTCTGGTGGGAGGTCCGCCATATGTTGAACTTCCAGCTTCCCTCGCAGTTTCTGGCAGGTTACACATCTGGAGTATTGAATTGATCAGTGTTTTGCCTCCCAAGATCCACAGTCCCGCTGCCCTGATTGCTCCCTCTGTCAGGTGACGGCCTTGATGCCTTACCTGTTCATGGTGATGGCACATGAGCAGTAAGGGCACGTGGCTGTCTTTGGGCAGGATTACTGGGCTCTTTTCTACAGCTGAAAGGTGAGAGTGTATTAACCGGCCTCCAATGCAAATGAGATAATTCTTCAGGATCGGGCTGAGTTTCCTCAAAGGGCTGTCCTTTGGTATTGGTTTATTAGCTTGGAGGGCTGAAAACTCCTCTGCAAAAGCTGCTCTTTGAGTTGCTTTAAGGATGATGTCCTTTGCCTGGGCCAATTCATCCGCAGTGCGAGGTAAGTCACATTTGTGCCATCCCTTGCATTCACTATTTTGGGATGAGTGTTTGTGGGATCTGGCCATGTGGATGAGGAATGCAAATCCTCTCACTAAGGAATTCAAGGTGGAGAACCGCTGAAAGCATTCAGTCGTACGTATTGATTCTTCCAGGTAGGTGACACCGGTTTGTATTTGTGGCCGAATTTCCGAGTCTCTTTTGGATTCGATCAGCTCAAATGTCTCACTCGTTTGAGTTTTTACTGCTGGTGGAGCAAGTTTATTATCATGCTCAGTTTGAGCGAAGACTGACTGTCCCAGTGTCTTCTCGGTTACTTTACTACACTTGTAAAACCTTGTTGTGCTTCCTTGATACACATAGAGCTTGTGCACGGTCGAAAAATTGAATGGCGGCCACTCTCTAGCACGTTGGTCTTGAGCACGTTAACTGTCGGTTTGTGTACATTGCCAAGGCACACCTCTCCTATCACCACCCAGCCCAGATCCAGGCGTTGGGTGAAGGGGGCATCGTGTGATCCATTGTCCTGCTGCCTGACCTTGTGCACCCTGAGAACGTCTCTTCCGAGTAGCAGGAGTATTTCTGCTCTTGGATCCAGTTCTGGGATGTGCTTGGCAATGTGGTGGAAATGCGGCTGGTGTAGCACTGCTCTTGGCGTTGGAATCTTGGTGCGGTTATTCAAGATCTCATTGCACTCCGAGAGTGGAGGGAGACAGATGACAACTTTACCATCCAGCAACTCGAGTTGGAAGCCTTCTGCCTTCCTGTCATATGTTTCTACGCTGCCTGAGCAAGTTCTAAGGTAGTATGGGAATTGATTACTCTCTACGCTGAACAACTCTAAGAACTCTGGTCTGACTAGTGAGGGTTGCTCTGGTCGTCCAGAATTACATAGGATTTGACAGCCTTGTCTTTGGCTCCCTTAGGGTATACCTTAGTGAGGCAGATCTTTGAGCATGAACGGCTTGATTGACCTTGACAGCAAACTTCTGTGTAGCTCGAGCTGACAACAGTTGACAACAGTGTGGTCCTTGGCTGACACCCTAGGAAAATTTTCCAGCCGTTGAAATAGTGCCGTTTCAATAATTTCAGGGGCTGCGTAGCACTTCCGAAGTCTCTCCCATGCTTTGCGTAAGGCTAGCTTGGGTTGTTGACGTACACTGAACGTATGCATTTCACCTGTTCACATGATTCCTTTCCCAGCCATTTAGTCATAAGATCCAACCCCTGGGTTGCTGTGAGCTGGACTCCACCGGTTGCATTGGCGAATGAGGAGTACCATGCATGGTAACTTTCAGGCTTATCGTCAAACTGGTATAGTCCTGAAGTGACGAGATCTTGTCGTGCTAAATACCGTGCCAAGGGTTCTGCTACAAGTGGCGTGCTGGCCGGGAGAATACGTTGGCGGGCATATGACTGAGTGTGTATGTTCGTTATGGGATTTGCTGTTCTGACTCCAGCCTTTGCCTCTTCTCTCACCAAATCTGGTAAGTTTGGTGTCGAGAAGTATTTGTCGTCAGCCCTTTCATTCTTGAGTTCGTTGCAAGGTTGCAAGCGTAAATTGTCTTCCTCAGACAGACGCGATGCCATTGGGTTTCCCTGTGACTCCTCATGGAATGGGACGTTAGCAGGTAAGTATGGAGAGGAAGAATGAATCCTCAAGTCCATTTGAGATCGGATATAGTCGCTTGTGCGTTCCAATCTGGTCCTTTCTGATGTAGATTTTACTACTTCATCTAGAACGTGCATTTCTTCAGCGCTTTCTACCATTTCTGCTTCCACCATGGCAGCATCAGCTTCTCAGCGTAGCGCCAGTACTTCTAACTCTGTTTCTATCCTTACCTTTGCCAACTGGTTTTCAGCTTCTCTGGCAGCCTCTTTTCTCTGGTTTTCCGATTCTCTGGCAGCCTTTTCCATTTTCAGTTTTGCTTCTTGGCAGCTCCTGCTTTAGCTCTTGTGAGGGTAGCCTTCCTTGCTGATACCCTACTGCTTTTGGCACTGGATGTCAACGACTTGACACTAAGATCGCGAGTCTGTTGTACCACTTGTCGAAACACCTGGTAATGGCGCCTTTTCACTGCAGTGTTCTCATGCAGTGTGTAGAAACTCTGAACTAAACACCAAGTTAAACTGTAGCCAATGAGGACAGGATCGCAGTAAGATTAACCATTTACTGTTCACTCTTCCACATTAATGTATGGTGAAGACTGTTGATAAAATAATACAAAATATATACAGTATATGTTTCCTTCTTGGCATCGCATTTACATCATAAATACTTGTAAAAGTAAAACTACAACAGGTCATATTACATTAAAGCCTCATTAAAGTACAACATACAGTCAGAATCTACCTATGCCATCAACAACTTTAAATACACTTCAACACAAACTTTCCAGCAACACTTTCAATAGCACAAGAAAATAAACTTTATCAACCGTCATTTCTTTTAACAGAATCAGCGTTAACATTTTTACTTTAACATATCGACTGCCATATGAACTTACGGCATTGCTTCTATGATGTTTCTTAGCACATAGAAATGGACCTTTTCTCACGTTGATCCTGCACACGTGAGCCCCCACCATCCAGTTTCTCCAAACCTGTATTTACCCACAAGACGTGGCGAAACCGGGTGTGACATCATCACATGCCGCAATACATCACAGATAATGAATTTACTTTCAACAAATGCAACATAGTTATCAACCTTAACTTTAACTAGAAAATAATTACAAATGAATTATTCAAAGTGAAAATGTAATAAAGCTAATAAATGCCTTAAGGGCAACACAAATACAATGTTCTGCCATTTGGAATGAAGAATGCTCCGGGAACATTGCAGAGAATGATTAATTTTGTAATTCAAGGGTTAGAACACATAGATGCCTATATTGATGATTTGGTCACAGGGAATGACACATAGGAAGCCCATACCTCTGCAGTGGAAAGGCTGTTTGACAGACTCTCAAAGGCCAATATTACAGTTAACTTAGCTAAGAGTGAATTTGGCCATGCCACTGTGACCTATCTTGGTTATACTGTAGGTCAAGGCAGGATGGCTGCTGTTCAGGCAGAAGATCAGGCATTTTCTGAGGTCCCCATTCCAACCGGTAAGAAAGCTCTTAGAAGTTCCTGGGAATGGTCAGATATTATCTTAAGTTCTGTAAGAACTTTGCTGGTATCGCCCTCCCATTGACTATCATCCTAAAGAAAGGTGAACAATTTGTTTGGACAGAGCCTTGCCAGGAGGTATTTGTTAAATTGAAGGCCATCTTATGTCACCAACCTGTGTTCAGGTCACCTGACTTTGCAAAGCCATTTTCCATAGCAGTAGATGCCAGTGACAAAGTTGCAGGAGCGGTGTTACTACAATGGATGACTATGATGATATTGACCATCCTATGGCTTACTTTTCAAAGAAATTTAATGAGCATCAAAGAAATTATTCCACCATAGAGAAAGAATTATTGTCACTTATTTTGGCTTTGCAGCACTTTGATGTGTATGTTTGTACAGCTCAGAAACAACTTGTTCTGTATACAGATAATAATCCTTTGGTGTTTTTGAGTACGCTGAAAAACAAAAATAGAAGGTTGTTAATTGGAGTTTGATTTTGCAGGAGTATGATCTCATGATAACTCACATTAAAGGCAGAGCCAATATAATTGCCGATTGTCTTTCTAGGTGTTAACCTTGCAATGTACTTTTGATAGTGGAATAGAATTTGATATTTGTATATGCTCCTGCAATGTTTTATTATTCTGTAGTGTGCTATAGGGTAATTGTATATGTATTGTTTCACATATTGTAGATTGTAGTTAAAACTTTTCCTTCTTGGGAGGGAGGTGTTATGTGACCACGGTTTTTGTTTACTGTGGGCGTCACTTTAAATGCCTGGATGAGGCGGGAGTATGATGTCAGTATAACAAAATGTGGACAGACTGCTGGGACATGAGGGAGAGGGAGGGGGAGAGGGGGGGGAGTGAGAGAGAGGGGGGGGAGTGAGAGAGAGGGGGGGAGTGAGAGAGAGGGGGGGAGTGAGAGAGAGGGGGGAGTGAGAGAGAGGGGGGGGAGTGAGAGAGAGGGGGGGAGTGAGAGAGAGGGGGGGAGTGAGAGAGAGGGGGAGTGAGAGAGAGGGGGGGAGTGAGAGAGAGGGGGGAGTGAGAGAGAGGGGGGAGTAAAGAAAGAGAAAGAGAGACAGATCTCTCTCTCTCTCTATGGGTGAAGTTTGATACTTTCCCATGCCCAAAGGATTGGGTGATAGAGTGGCACACAGTGCATATTGGATACATGACTGTCACTTTGTACGATCCATACATCCATACGTGGATTGCTGGAGTACACTGTGGCGACCACTTTTTGTTAACGCTTACATGGATTCGGGTGTGTTATGTGGTGCCCACTTGTGCTAAAGAATATTCCGTGACTGTCACCTAGTGATATCTCTACGTGGATTTTGGAATATAACTCGTTGGCTGAAATCTGTGACTGTTACTTCGTTTTCCCAGTATGGAACCTGTTCTCTCTGTTCTCTCACCTATTCAGTGGATTACTGGAACTTTCTAAATTGCTATCTTAAGACTTTAAGAACTGTCCCTAAGCCTGACGGTTTGGGAGCTTTGCATAACACTGTTAACTTCAGTTTAGAAGAATAATTTGTTTAATTTTCTATAGTTTGAGTAGATACTAATAAATATAGTTGTTTAACATTAAACCCTGACTCAGTTTGTGGTCTATTGCTGCTGGCACATAACACTCCTAATCATTTAATTTTTGCTCCTCAAATTATAGTGTAGATAATTTCTACCTAGAGGCACAGGTGATCTGATCTTTATTGTGCAAAACTCCAAGAAAAGCATAGGAGCAGCATCGGTTATGATAAATGGCCTTTTGAAACCTTTGGGGTCTGAGCATAACCCTGAAATTTCTCTGTCCAGGAACATTCAGCATAATCTTATGCTTCGCTTCATGATGGAATACAAGCCACATTCTGAATGAACTGCTCTATAACAGCGCTGTTATAACATGAAGATCTGTATCAAACCAATCTGTGATATTGCCTCCGTCCATTTTCAATCTTTCTTACCTTGAATAAACTTTGTACAGATCTTAATCTTCAGAACAAATGGGAAATTGGTGAATCTACAGCAACCGTACTACAGAAGTAAAATCACCTAAATCACTGTAGTTGAATAGCAGTAGGTAGACAATATAAGCATTTAAGCACATTTGAAAGCTGAAGCATTGTTGTCTCATTTGCTTGGTTGCAAAGTTGTTTGAATCGATTGTTAGAGATGAGATTGCGGTGTACCTGGAGGCACATGACAAGATAGGCGAAAGCCAGCATGGTTTCCTGAAAGGAAAATCCTGCCTGACTAACCTACTGCAATTCTTTGAGGAAGTTATAAGCAGGGTAGACAAAGGAAATCCAATAGGCGTGGTGTACTTGGATTTTCAGTAGGTTTTTGACAAGGAGCCACTGCTTAGCAAGTTAAGAGCCCATGGAATTACAGGAGAGTTACTAACGTGCGTAGTGTATTGGTTGGTTGGCAGAAAACAGAGAGTGGGAATAAAGGGATCCTATTCTGGCTGCCTGCCGGTTAGCAGTGGAGTTCCACAGGGGTCAGTGTTGGGACTGCTGTTTTTTTTACTATGTATGCCAATGATTTGGACTACATTATTAATGGGTTTGTGGCTAAATTTGCCGATGATACAAAGATAGGTGGAGGAGCGGGTAGTGTTAAGGAAACAGAGCCTGTAGAGAGACTTGGATAGTTTAGAGAATGGGCAAAGAAGTGGCAAATGAAATAGAGGTTCCCCCCGCTATCTGAAGGTACAGTGTTCCTATGAAACCGTTTGTAAGCCAAAATGTCATAAAGCGAAGAAGCAATTACCATTAATTTATATGGTAAAAAACTTTTGAGCGTTCCCAGACCCAAAAAATAACCTACCAAATAACACATAAAACGTAAAATAACATAAACATATAGTAAAAGCAGGAATGATAGGATAAATATACAGCCTATATAAAGTAGAAATATTGTATGTACAGTGTAGTTTCACTTATCAGAACCGGGAACAGAGTGAGCCAAAATCGATTTAGAGAGAAAAAAAATCCGCACATACACGCATGCGCACACAACTGCCCACACAAGGCTTCACGGCCATGGTAGTCTTTCTAGGGGTATAAAGTGGGTGTCTTTTTTTTTGTAAAAGCGAAAATCCTCTTTGGTTAGCGAAAACAGGTACTAATGTAGGTCTTTCGTAACAGCGAGCTGTTGTAAAGCAAATGTTCGAAAAATGGGGGCCTCCTGTAGTGGGAAAATGTATGGTCATGCACTTCGGTGGAAGAAATAAATGGGCAGACTATTATTTACATGGGGAGAGAATTCAAAATACAGAGATGCAAAGGAACTTGGGAGTCCTTGTGCAAGATACCCTAAAGGTTAACCTCTAGGCTGAGTCGGTTGTGAAGAAGGCAAATGTAATGTTGGCATTCATTTCTAGAGGTGTAGAATATAAGAGCAGGGATGTGATGTTGAGGTTCTATAAGGCACTCGTGAGACCACATTTGGATTATTGTGTGCAATTGTGGGCTTCTTATTTCAGAAAGGATATACTGACATTGGAGAGAGTTCAGAGAAATTCACGAGAATGATTCCAGGAATAAAATAGTTGTCCTATGAGGAACATCTGGCAGCTCTTGGGCTGTATTCCCTGGAGTTCAGGAGAAAGAGGGGGGATCTCAGAAACATTCCAAATGTTAAAAGGCCTTAACAGATTAGATATGGCAAAGTTATTTCCAATGGCAGGGGATTCTAGGACAAGAGGGCACGGCTTCAGGATTGAAGGACTTCCTTTTAGAACTGAGATGTTGAGAAATTACTTTAGCCAGAGGGCGGTAAATCTGTGGAATTTGTTGCCACGAGTGGCTGTGGAGGCCAAGTCACTGGGTGTATTTAAGGCAGAGATAGATAGGTTCTTGATTAGCCAGGGCATCAAAGAGTATGGGGCGAAAGCAGGGGAGTGATGATGACTAGAAGAATTGGATAAGCCCATGATTGAATGGTGGAGCAGACCCAATGGACCGAATGGCTTACTTCTGCTCCTATATCTTATGGTCTTAAACAAATGAAAAGATGGATCCACCTTAACATATGCAAGATTAAGAACCTCTATAAACCTGACCTCACTATTGTTGTCTGATGATGAAGCATCAGGAGATGACCCTGAAGTACGTGGACCACTTCTCAAATATCAGCAGACAATGATCAAATTGACCTTCATCTTCAACACACTGGCACAACTTTTCATTAGTTGAGGAAAAGAACAACATGATATAACGCTCATGGTCTACTGTGCAAGCATGATCACCATCCTTCAAGAAGACTTTGATCATCTACAGTTGGCACTTCATGGCACTGGGGAAAAAAACCCAGAAAGCTGCTCCTACAAAACCAATGGAAAGGTCAGCAAACTAACACGAGCTTTTCTCCCAGGCAAACACCCCCAAAGTTAAGCCTGGTTACATGCAGTATATTTCTTTTAGCTTGATCACTTGCAAACCCAACATCAGACTCAGGCCGCAGATCCCCTTTCATATATTGTAATGAGAAGAGATTACCAGGTGGACAGAAAAGGTTCAAAGATATGCTCAAAGTCACCTCAAAAGAAAATAGGAACTCCTAAAACAAGTACGACATGCTTTTTCACCACCCTATTGACTCATGTTCATACTTCCAAGGAACTATAGACGTGGACCCCCAGTCCCTGGAACACCTGGACAATGAAGATGCATATGTCAGTACTCAACAGTATCATTCCCTCAAAATGCATCAATAAGCTTCAAGACCTGGGCCTTGGTACTTTCCTGTGCAAATGGATCCTCGATTTCCTCATTGGCAGACTCCAGTTAGTATGGATTGGCAGCAACAGCTCTTCTGCACTCACCAACAGCCCAGGTGCACGCTGGGCTCCACAGATAGCATATTCTACTCAGATACTCTACTCACTTTATACTTCAAGTTCAAGTTATTGTCATTCAACATGTATACCTCCACATTCCTCCAGACCAAGGTGCACAACACAGTACATATAATTCACACCACACAACACAAAGTAATATTACCACAAATAAATTAGCAAATAATAAAGTGCATTTATGACACAAATTTAAAAAGTAAACAGTATAACACTACTGGCGCTTCATATGTGATGAGACCTGGGTGGTGGCAGTCGTTCGGTAGTCATACGACCTGTAAGAAGTTGTTTTCTATATCAACAGTTCATATCTTAATGTTAAGGGCTTGCCATACTTGGTAGACATCTCTGATAGGTGAAACAGAGACCCTGATTATGCTCTCAACAGTTCTCGCAATACTTTGTAGGGACTTTCAGTCAGATGTCTTGCAATTCCTGTACCAAAAAGTGATACAGCTGGCCAGGACACTCTCTGTGGTCTTCCTGTATGAATTGGTTAGAATGAAGGGGGGGGGGGGGGGGGGAGGAATTCGATAATTGTGAAAAGCCTTGATAGAGATGATGTAGAGAGGATATTTCCTACGGTGGGAGAGTCTAAGACCAGAGGACACAGCCTCAGAATAGAGGCGCTTCCTTTTAGAATGGAGGCAAGAAGAGATCTTTTTAGCTAGAGAGTGGTGAATCTATTGTATCAGTCATGATGAAATGGCGGAGCAGACTTGATAGGCTAAAAGGCCTAATTCTGCTCCTATATCTTATGGTCTTATAATAAATTTACTTTGAACTGTTTACTAATAAAGATCAGATGAAGTCTATTACTCCAGAAGCGTGGTAAGAGGGCTGGACTGCAGGTGAGGTTGAAACAGTGTGGGGTCAAGTTCAACCCCCCCTCCCAAGTACATTACTAGCTAACACCTGGCTATTGAGAACAATGTTAGTGAACTAAGAGCAAGGCTGGGCAACCAAAGAGAATGGAAAGACTGCTGTGTGCTATATCTCACTGAAGTATGGCTTACACTTGCTTCACCTGACTGCTCCATACAACCTGAAGAACTTTCAATTCACTAGATGGACTATTCAGCATCTTTGGGCTAAGTTAGAGGTGGAAGGATATACTTCTTAATGAATATCTCATGGTGCTCAGACATTACAGTCCTAGCAAGTTGCTCACTCAACTTCAAATTTAAAAGAAACAGTAAAGCATTACTCATACTGTGTGCCACAGGAGATCACTTCAGCTATCCTGATGGCAGGCTACATCCCACCTCAGGTGGACATGAAACCAACACTCAATAAACTATACTCCATGGACAACAGATATGAAATGGGATACTCCAATGCCCTCTTTATCATTGTCAATTACTTCAAACAGACCGTCTTCAAAAGTGCACTCCCAAAATATTACCAGCATGTTTCCTGTCACACCAGAGGCCCAAATACCCTTGACCATTGCTACACAACCATCAAAGATGCCTGCTGAGCAACCCTTATCCCACCCCTTCTCTGTCTGATTTGCCAAAGTGTGGGCAATCAGGCTGTGCTCCTCTCCCCTCCATACAAAGTGATTCCTAATCAATCGCTGCCTGTCCAAGTGAACACAAATCCAGTCCTTTGGAATTTTATCCATTGATTTCCCTATTACAGAATTAAGGCTTTAGTGAATTGTGAATAGCTAACAATTAAACTTTTCTGCTTAACTTGGTCCACCTCATTCCCTGGAAATGGACCTAACAAGGTCTTCCCAACTCCTTATTGGGCCAACAATATACCGATTAAGCAAATTTTGAAAACATTTCAGTAATTTTTTTACCCTTATTATTCCAATCAATTTGGGATAAATGATAGCCTCCAAAATCACACCTCTATATATCCTGCACATTTGTAATTTCTCCCAATTTGATGACCTGCAAAATACCCAAAGTAGCACAAAAACTCTCTCTTGCTCCTCAAAATCAAATGTATATTTGTATCTATCATCTCAAGGACATCCCCTCTCTCCAGCATAGCAATTTCTTTCTTAATCAGCATTGAGAATCTATCACCTTTCTTCCTTCTCCTTTTCCAAACATTTTATAAATGAGAAATATTCAATGATAATCTGTTTTTCAACCCACTCTTCACTTAAGTTTTTTACTCCTACAGTTCACTATATTCACCACATTTCCCTCAGATGCATTCTAAACCCATCTCTTTATTCTTTGTAGTCTCTTTGTTTACTCTGATGTAATTCTGCATTGCTTTCTTCTTTTATACTATCCAATACTCCTGCTAAAGACCAAATTCTTCTTTTCAAGCAGTGTTAGTGCTGGTGTCATCCCCAGTTTTGCTTAAACTCTCCCAATTGCAACTTCCCAGCTATCTGCCATCACCCAGTCTTCCTAGGTAGGAGCATAAAGGGTGGCAAAGGAATATTGAGGGGAACCACAAGGCAATGAATAAAGATCATAACTTGATTGCAGTATGTAATTCAGCATGCTCCAATAAATAAAGTGAGGTTATGGTGGCTTTCAATTTTGTATTGTGGCCAAGATGGTGGTCAGTAGCAGAGAAAAGGTAAAATGGCAACCACTGGTGACAGTACATTAGATCTGCATTTAAAGGCATTTAATTTAGGTTAAAATTTTCTACCTATGGAATTCCAAGGTATTTGTCCAGCAATGAAGAAGTAATAGTAATTAATTTTCAAGTCAGAATAGCATTAAAAAAGCTACAATTGCTGGTATTCCAAAGCAGTTGTTGCCCTTTTTCCATTTTGGTACAGATCGAGGCATTTAGTAGATAGAGTAGAATACACTTTGGCAAGGTGGTCCATACCACTGTCACAGTAGTCTAGTGAGCAGGGAGTAAATACTTAAAGTGGTGAATGTGATACCAATCAAGTCTACTTGATTGACCAACTGGAAGGAACCAGAATAAAAAAAATCATTGCCAGGGTCCCCTTGATGGTCACTGGCAACAGAGTTCTTGCTCGGCTGTGATGCTGCAGTTATTTTTACTACAGTAGACTGGTTCCACATTGGAGATTCTTATTTGAAGTGAATTTATTATCAAAGTATATATGTCACCTGAGATTCATCTTCTTGCAGGCATTCACAGTAGAACAAATAAATACAATAGAATCAATGAAAAACTACATACAAATAAAGACTGATAAACAACCAATATGCAAAAGAAGACAAATTGTACAAATAATAAATGAATAAATAGTTAATACTGAGAACACGAGTTGTAGAATCCTTGAAACTGAGTCGATAGTATGTGGAATCAGTTCAGTGAGTGAAGTTATCCACACTGATGGTTGAAGGATAATAATCAGAATCAGATTTAATACCACTGGCATATGCTGTAAATTTTTTTTTACAGTATTGACACATTGCAATACATAATAATAATATAAAATACTATAACCACAATAAGTATGTTGTGACAGACCAGGTTAGCAATGCAAATTCTCCTGCTAACCTTGCCCGCTTGCCCAGTTAGTCACTCCTTCTTGTTCTGTCCCTAGTCTAGTTTCCCCAGTAGTTCACAAACTTTGCCCTCCCACTCTGTAGATCTTGGGAGTTCACTATTTACATATTCCAACAGTAAAACAATCACTAGCTTGGCTAATCAAAGCATCCCTTTGGTTAACATACTCCACTGGTTTATAACTCATAAAAATAAGGATTCTAGACACAGACATTCAAAACAGTTTCATTTATTTTCATTCACACTGTTACATAGGTTTGTAGGCAGCAGAATAGCCCCAAAAGACCTGAGGGACAGTTTGGGGTATCCTAAAATAATGCCTGGGTTACAGGGAGCAGGCACACTACATCTTACACAAACAGAGTTAAAACCCTCAGTTTAGCTTTGCTGAGGGGTGTGGAGACAGGATTTGACGGCTGATGACAGGATTTTACTTTGGAAAGTAAAAGACAAAATGTGTCATGGAGAAAGCCTCTGTATATTTGTAAATTTTTATACGTTTGTTTTCATTTGTCCATTTGTAAACCCTTTTTTTCTTCACAACTTTTGGGGAGCTTCTTCTCCCCCACCTGGCACTAAATAAAACCCCTTCTCACTGGCGTGCTGTTGCGGCTTACCATCTGTTTTTTCCCAACCAGTACCCTTATCGGGCATGCTTACCGAGACATGTATAAAAAGTAGTGCAAAAAGAGAGCAAAAAAACCCAACAGAGAGGTAGTGTTCATTGTCCACTCAGAAATCGGATAGTGAGCAGGAAGAAGCTGTTCCTGAAACATTGAGTGTGTGTCTTCAGGCTCCTGTACCTCTTCCTTGATGGTAACGAAGAGAAGAAGACATTCCCTGGGCAACAGGGGTCCGTAATGATGGATGCCACCTTTCTGAGGCATCGCCTTTTGAAGGTGCCCTGGATGCTGGGGAGGATAGTGCCAATGGTGGAGCTCACTGAGTTTACTACTTTCTGCAGCTTTTTACAATGCTATCCAGTGGCTCTTCCACACCAGACAGTGATGCATCCAATTAGAATGCTCCAACTGGTTGCGCCACCAGGTTCAGGAATATCTGTTCCTGAGCCTGCTGGTGTGGGACCCAAGGCTTCTGTACCTTCTTAATGGCAGCAATGGGAAGAGATCATGGCCTGGATAGTGGGGGGATCCTTGATGATGGATTTTGCATTCTTGTAGCAGCACCCCTTCTAGGTTTGCTCAGTGGTGGGGAGGGCTTTTCCTGTGATGGTCTGGGCTCTACCCATAACCTTTCGTAAGCATTTCTACTCTTGGGCATTAGTGCTTCCATACCAGGCCATCATGCGACCAGTCAGGATACCCTCCACTGTGCACCTGAAGAGGTTTGTCAAAGATTTAGATGACATGCTGAATCTACGCAAACTTCTAAGAAGGTAGAGGTGCTGCTGTGCCTTTTTTGTAATGGCACTTATGTGCTGGTCCCAGGAAAGATCCTCTGATATGATAACTCCAAGAAATTTAAGGGTTACAAAATTTTCGCCTTTGATCCCCTAATGAGGGCTGGCTCACAGATCCCCAGTTTCTTCATCCTTGAATCAATAATCAGCTCTTTTGGTTTTGCTGACATTGATTGAGAAGTTGTTGTGTCACCACTCAACCAAATTTTCAATCTCCCTCCTATATACAGATTCATCACCATCTTTGATTTGGCCAACAACAGTGCTGACGTCAGCAAACTTAAATATGGCATTGGAATTGTGCTTAGCCTCACAGTACTCAAAGTGAGTACAGCAGGGGGCTAAGCTCACAGCCCTATCTATAGTGCACCTGCATTCATTGTGATTGTGGAGGAGATGATGCCAATCTGTACTGACGGGAGTGTGCAAGTGAGGAAATTGAGGATCCAGTTTCACAAGGAGATATCAGAGCCTATGTCTTGAAGTTTATTGATCAGTTTAGAGGGTGTGCTAGTACTTAAATGTTCATATTTCACATATAATCCCTAATTGATGTTCAGAAAGGAGTGCTAACTTTAGGTGGATTTTCATCTTCTCCAACAACTTGTCCTAATCTACATAATTTTTGCTCACTCTTCAAGGTGAATGTGAACTAATACTGTATCCATGGCCATGAGCATCTGATATCTGCAGGATTTTAAATTCTGTGAATTAACTAAAACCAATATAATCAGCAACATGGATTGTTGTAAAATACAGATTTTTCACTAATCTCCTTTTGGTAATGAAATGTGGTGTACTTACCGAATATTTAAGTGAACATTTATATTATATTGATTGACTCATAACTGCCCTCTGCAACGGCCTAGCAGACAATTTACATCAACAGCAATCAGGGAAAGGTAATAAAATAATGGACAATACCAGAATCTTGTCAATTAATAATACAAAAAGAATGCTGAGACTTTACAAAGGGTGCAGAAGAGATTTACCAAGACGTTACCTGAATTAGAGGGTATATGCTACAAGTTGAACAAATGTGGTCTGTTTTCTCTGGAGTAGCTGAGGTTGAGGGAAGTTAATAAAATTATTAAAGAGATAGATGGAGTGAACAGCCAGTATTTCCCCTCCCCCAAGGTTGAAATGTCCAACACTAGCTGTATTTAAGGCAAGAGGGGGCGATATGTGGGGCAAGCTTTTTCTTTCATACACAGAGCGTATACATAGAGTGGACAACCAGTATCTTTTTATTTAATTAGAGGCCCTGTACTTAAGGTGAGAGGCAGAGATGTGTGGAGTAAGATTTTTTTAATATACACGGAGTAGTGGGTAGGTGGAAGGCTGATGGCAGAAGCGAATACAATAGAGGTGTTTAAGAAGCTCTTAGAGAGGCACGTGAATATGTAGAAAATGTAAGGAAATGGAAGACCTTGGTGAACAAACTCCTACTTCTCGGTCTAAATACACCACTGTGCAACTGGGTTGGACTTCCTAATGAACAGTCCTCAGACAATCAAGATGCACAACCACTCCTCCTTCCTCATCATCCTGAACATGGGTGCTCCCCAGAGCTGGTGCTGAGCCCATTGCTCTACACTCTGCTCAGACATGACTGCATGGTCAAGCACCAGAGTAATCACATTGTCAAGATCGCCGATGACATGACAGTGGTGGGGGTTCATCACCAACAACGATGAGACAGCTTACAAAGAGGAAGTGGAAAAGCTAAAGGCTTGATGCCGGGTAAAAAACGTCTTCCTTACTGTCAACAAGATAAAGGAGATGGTCATTGACTTCAGAAGAACTCGCACCCTCACACATCCCTTTACATTGGTGGCACAGGAGTGGAAACTGCAAGCAGTTTCAAACTGCTGGGAGTGTACATCAAACACAACCTCTCATGGTCCTAGAACTCATCCTACACAGTCAAGAAAACTCATCAACACGTACAAACAAGCTGGATGAACTCAGCAGGTCGGGCAGCATTCGTTGAAATGAGGAGTCCCTTCGTTATACTCATCAATGCCTCTGCCTTATGAGGAGGCTGAAGAGAGCTGGACTTTGCACATCCATAACTATGTCATTCTACAAATGCATGTTAGAGAGCACCTTGACATATGGCACTGAGGCAGACATGAAGGTTCTCAGAGTGTAGTCAAAACTGCCCAATGCATCACCAGCATTAGCTTATCCCCTAACAAGGATTACATATGTACACACAGTCAGTCACCTTATAAGACCATGACCATAAAAGAAAGAGCAAAATTAGGCCATTTGGTGATAGAGTCTGCTCTGCCATTTCATCATGGCTGATCCATTTTCCCTTTCAGCCCCAGTCTCCTCCCTTCTCCCCATAACCCTCAGTCCTGACTAATCATGAATCTATCAACTTCTAACTTAAATGTACCGAATAACTTGGCCTCCACAGCCACCTGTGGCAATGAATTCGACAAATTCACCACACTCTGGCTGAAGGAGTTACTCATCTCCCAGTAGTTTGAGGAATTATATTGAGTTTAAGAGCCGAGAGATAATGTTGCAGGTTTATAGGACCCTGATGAGACCCCATTTGGAATACTGTGCTCAGTTCTGGTCGCCTCACTACAGGAAGGACGTGGAAACCATAGAAAGGGTGCTGAGGAGATTTATAAGGATGTTGTCTGGATTGGGGAGCATGCCTTATGAGAATAGGTAGAGTGAATGTGGCCCTTTCTCCTTACAGCGACGGAGGATGAGAGGTGACCAAGATAATGAGAGGCATTGATCATGTGGATAGTCAAAGGCTTTTTCCTGGGCTGAAATGGCGAGCACGAGAGGGCATAGTTTTAAGGTGCTTGGAAGTAGGTACAGAGGAGATGTCAGGGGTAAGTTGTTTTTTTTTTTATGCAGAGAGTGGAGAGTGCGTGGAATGGGCGTGGAATGGGCTGCTGGCAGCAGTGGTGGAGGCGGAAACAATAGGGTCTTTTAAGAGACTCCTGGACAGGTACACGCAGCTTAGAAAAATAGAGGGCTATGGGTAAGCCTAGGTAGTTCTAAGGCAAGGACATGTTCAGCACAGCTTTGTGAGCCAAAGGGCCTGTATTGTGCTGTAGGTTTTCTATGCTCTAAATGTCCTCTGGTCTTAGACTCTCCCACTATAGGAAGCATCCTTTCCGCATCCACTCTTTCAAGGCCTTTCAACATTTGATAGGTTTCAATTAGGTGACCCCTCATTCTTCAAAACCCGGATACTATCAGGTCTAGGTGATTTATTTATCTTCAGACCTTTCAGCTTCCTCAAGATCCTTCTCCCGAATAATGGCAACTTCACACACTTCTGCCCTGACACTCTTAAAACTGCTAGCATACTGCTAATATCTTCCAGACTGATGCAAAATACTTATTCAGTTTATCTGCCATTACTTTGTCTCCCATTACTACCCCTTCAGCATCATTTTCCAGCAGTCTGACATCTACTCTCACCTCCCTTTTACATTTTATATATCTGAATTAATTTTTGGTATCCTCCTTTAATATTATTGGCTAGCTTTCCTTCATATACCATCTTTTCCTTCTTTATGACATTTTTAGTTGCTATTGTTGGTTTTTAAAAACTTCCCAGTCATTTTTATTCTATTATATGCCCCCTCTTTGGCTTTTATGTTGGCTTTGACTTTTCTTTTTAGCCATGTTTGTGTCGTCCTGCCTTTAGAATACTTCTTCTTTGGGATGTATATATCCAGTGCCTTCCAAATTGCTCCCAGAAGTTCCAGCCATTGCTTCTCTGCCGTCATCCCTGTTGGTGTCCCCTTCCAATCAACACTGGCCAGCTTCATTCTCATGCCTCTATAATTCCCTTCACCCCACTGTAATACTGATATATCTGACTTTAACTTCTCTTCTCAAATGTCAGGCTGAATTCTATCATATTATGATCACTGTCCCCCAAGGGTTCTTTTAACTTAAGCTCTCTAATCAATTCCAGTTCATTGCTCAACATGGCCTAGTGCACTTTATGGACATGCAATAAATGTATATAAGCTAGCCTGTGTATATATACAAACGTTTGTATTTACTGTATATTTTTTAAAAAATTATTATTGCGTTCTTTATATTTTGAGTTTCTTTTCTGCATGGGATCTGGAGTAACATTTGTTTTCTTCTCCTTTATACTTGTGTATAGTAAATTACATTAAACAATCTTGATATGCACTTCATGTAGGGATAAGTGATTTTAGTTTATATGGGCACCTGGATCACTAATTTAACTAGTTCATACAGCATATTGGGATGAAGAACCTGTTCCTGACTAGTCGACATCAATGTTCTATGTTAAAGTTTGCAAAGAAAGTGGCAGCTAGAAGTACTGAGCTACAAAATAGCAGCTCTGTTTTAATTTTACTGGTAATCTTCTTCAGATGGAAAATGTATAAGCATGCTAATGACTTCATGTAAATGTTCCGACATAATGTTATTTCAGAGCTCCAGCATGCTTCCAACCCTCAAAATGGGTACTAACAATCTCAATGTCTTTCTCTTCACACATTTGCCATACCACAGAGTATTTTACCATATTAGTAAATCAAAAGAAATTTTATAGTGGGTGTAAAGAAATATTTAGCACACGCTATTAATTGGAAAGACACTACCCAAATGGTAAAAACACCATTTCTCTGACAATATAACATTTAAAATTGAAATAAAAACAAAAGATTTTACATTCATTTGGCATACTTAAATAGAGAATCACTTGATTCCATTGTGTGTGCTTTGCTGATTTTTTTTATATGTGAAAATGATTCTTTTTTTCCCCAAGGTTAAAATCAATGATCATTCTTCAAATTTAAGTCCCATGGTTTATTATAAAATATTCTACATTTAATTACTGGTCTTGACAACTAGAATGCAAAAAAGCCCCCCAGAACTCCTAGTCAAAGGGTGACTACTCTTCTGCCAAAGAGACAATATTTCACCTTGGAGGTAATGTCAAGTTTAGTTTAACCAATGATGGCACACACAAAGGAATTACTGTCTGGGCTCAAACACAAGGCTGGCCACTTGGATGCCACAACAAAGAGACTTCGATACCAAAGGGCTGCTGGCAATTAAACGAGAATCAGCACTTCAGAAATTAAAAGAAAACTAAATTCTATCTAGGAAAAATTAATGAATGTCTCAGGTTCATCATCCTCTTTGTACGAGGGGTGATTGATAAGTTCGTGGCCTAAGGTAAAAGGAGTCAATTTTAGAAATCCTAGCACATTTATTTTTCAAAATGGCCCCCTCCTACATTTACATACTTAGTTCAGTGGTCGTGGAGCATACGGATCTTGGACCTCCAGAAAGTGTTCACAGATGGGCGATTGATAAGTTCATGGCCTAAGGTAGAAGGAAATGAGTTATTAACCAAACTTTCTCCAAGACCGCTGGACTAAGTGTGTAAATGTAGGAGGGGACTATGTTGAAAAATAAATGTGCTAGATTTTCTAAAATTGACTCCTTCGACCTTAGGCCACGAACTTATCAATCACCCCTCGAATATTAATTTAACATACATGAAGAAGAAATAATATTAAAAGTATCATGGTTAACATTTTCTAACTTATATTAATCCTCTAAGCAAAATGTCCAGAGCACATTAACCCACAATTTGATAATGCAATTGTCCCTTAAATGGGATTTTTATCCACAAATTCCTCAGGTAAATGAATGAAAGAAATCAATGTAAGATAGGAACATAAAATCAAATAAGAAACAAGAAAATTGACAGACTGGTAAGAAATCTAGATGAATAATGTGTGCAAAAAGAGCAGGTAAAGAAATAAGAATTGTCAGACAGAAGAGTAAGTGGTTAAATTGTGTATAATTTAGAGAGAAAAGTTACATACAGATTTATGTGCACTTAGTTTCATTTTACTGTATAATCCATACAAGAAAGCACAGAACTTACATTCGAAGGCTTCAAGTAATTAATAATAGTTGTTTTTCCACTATTATCCAGCCCTAGACACAACACATGAACCTCCTTCTTCTTTAAACCAAGCCAGCCAGCTAGTTTGTCAAAAAGACCCATGATCTTGACTCCAGGTGACCTAGTTAAAAATATCAAGAGTTAAATTTTAAAATGTAATGTACAGGATTCAGAATTAAGCAACTTCTTTCTTCAAGTGTATAATATTTTTAAATAATTCACTTCACTAATAAGCTTCTAGTCATAAACATAAATAAAGATCACATGTAGGCTTGTAGTCCCATAACAATGGTTTAATGGATTACTGAGGAATAGCCTGACATTGCAATGGAAGCTGGTTTAATTGGGTAAATAGTATGAGCAGACTACAATCATGGATTACTATGCAAGTGCTTTAAATAATACCACCTTTGAGATTTGCCTTTGCATTTGAAATGCTCAAAGTTCAAGTTCAAAGTAAATTACCGAAGTATATATGTCACCATATACAACCCTGAGATTCATTTTCTTGCAGGCTTACTCAATAAATCCAGTAACCATAATAAAATCAATTAAAGACTGCACCAACAGGGCAGCCAACCAGTGTGCAAAGACAACAAACAAGGCAAATACAAAAAGAAAAATAAAATAATAATAAATAAGCAATAAATATCAAGAACACGAGTTGAAGAATCCTTGAAAGTGAACCCATAGGCTGTAAGAACAGTTCAGTGATGGAGCAAATGAAATTCAGTAAAATTATCCCCTCCGGTTCAGAAGCCTGACGGTTGAGGGGTAATAACTGTTCCTGAACCTGGTAGTGTGAGTCTTGGGGCTTATGTACCTTCTTCCTGATGGCAGCAGTGTGAGCATGGTGCAGGTGATGAATGCAGCTTTCCTGCGGCAACACTCCATGTAGATGTGCTCAATGGACTTTAACTGTGATGGACTGGGCTGTATCCACTACTTTTTGTAGGATTTTCCATTCAAGGGCATTGGTGTTTCCATGCCAAACTGTGATGCAGCCAGGCAACATACTCTCCACCACACATCTATAGAAGTTTGTCAAAGTTTTGGTTGTTATGCCAAATTTTCACAAACTCCTAAGGAAACAGAGGCGCTGTTTCTTATGTGCTGGGCCCAGGACAGGTCCTCTGAAACGATAACACCAATGGATTTAAAATTGCTCACCCTTTCCACCTCTGATCCCAATGAGGACTGGCTCATGGATCTCCAGTTTTCCCCTCCTGAAATCAATAATCAGCTCCTTGGTCTTGCTGACAATGAGCAAGCGATTTTTGTTATGGCACCACTCAGCAACATTTTCAATTAATTTTCCTTCTATATGCTGTTTCGTAACCACCTTTGATTCTGCCTACGAGAGTGCTGTCATCAACAAACTTAAATACGGTATTGGAGCTTTGCTTAGCCATACAGTCATAAGTGTAAAGCAAATAGAGCAGGGGACTAAGCACACAACCTTGTGGTGCATCTGAGCTGCGGAAGATCGTGGAGGAGATGTTGTTGCCAATCCAAACTGACTGGGGTCTGCAAGTGAGGAAATCGAGAATCCAATTGAACAAGGAGCCAGAGGCCAAAGTCTTGTTTAGTTTGAAGGGGATGATAGTACTGAATGCTGATCTATAGTTCTTGTCGAGCATTCTGATGTATGCATCTTTGTTATCCAAATGTTCCATGGTTGAGTGAAGAGTCAATGAAATGGGATCTGTTGTGGATCTGTTGTGTCAGTAGGCAAACTGGAGCAGATCCAAGTTGTTTCTCAGGCATGAGTTGATATGTTTCATCACTAAGCTCTCAAAACACTTCATCGCTGATAAAATGCTCAAATGCCCTGTGATGACATTTTTTAAACATTAATAAATTCTAATTGAATCAGATATACTTTAATGGAATACAGTATATATCTTGTGATACATACAAATGCTAGAGGAACTCCGCAGGCCAAGCAGCTTCTATAGAAAAGAGTAAACAGTCAGTGTTTCAGGCAGAGACCCTTCATCAGGGCTATTACATTGATTTCCAGTATCTGCAGACTTTCTTCAGTTTGCGATAGATCTTGTGATTTTCAATTTTAAATAACGGTATATAAATAGCAAATTGTAATTTGTTATTTCTGTATACAACAGATATACTTTCAAGGAACTTAACAGAGAACTTGTAACACACTCAGCACCAGATTATGGGAAAAGTGGAATACAGTAAATACCCCAGAGGTACAGTAAAGCACCCTTTTCAGAAATAGGTGACAGAGGATTGGAAGATGTAAATGGAACATGTATAATCCTTGTGGGTAGAGTTAAGAAATTTTAAGGTTTAAAAGACCCTGATGGGAGTGATATCTAGGCGTCCGAACAGTAGCTAAAATGTGGGGTACAAATTACAACAGGAGATTAAGAAAAAGGCAATGTTATAATAATCATAGAGGATTTCAATATGCAGGTAGATTGGGATAATCTGGTTGGTGCTGGATTGCAAGAGATGGAATTTGTAGAATGCCTACGACATGGCTTTTCAGATCAGCTTGTGGTTGACCCTACTAGGGAATTAGCTATTCTGGTATGGGTGTTGTGTAATGAACCAGATTTGATTATGGAGCATAAGGTAAAGGAACCATTAGGAGACAGCAATCATAATATGATAGAATTCACCCTGCAGTTCCTGAGATATTCTTGATGTAGGACAAGGTCGTGCGTTTCAATGCACTTTGAGTAAAGTCTGAATTTCTCTCCTTAGTAAGTGATGCACCATCAATAACTCACTCTGAGACATAAGAAGCGAAGTATCGGCTTTTATTGACTGGAAGAATGAACAACCCTACATCCTGTAGAATGAGGCCGGGCATCAGGCCTCAATCGGCTTTATACAGGGGTCTGTGGGAGGAGCCACAGAAGCAGTCAGCAGGGGTCTGTGGGAGGAGCCACAGGAGCAGTCCAGACAGGTATATGTAGTTCACCACAGTAAGCATCTCCTGATGAAGTTCCGTGGGTGAAATTCTGTTGTTCCAGAGTATTTTTAATAAGTGCTTTCCTTCCCAGTCCTGAAGTTTGGTGATGCTCAAGAATATATCAGAAATGACTGCTCAAACCTCATGGCATCACAACTGGTCACAAACCAATGGCAACTTTAAAGCAGCTTGTCTCAAGAAGCAAGGTACCAGTAAAGACAACCGACAAAAGCAATAAGGTGTACAGGATCACCTGTGGAAACTGCAACAAGAACTATGTCGGCCAGACAGGATGCAAACTCTCAATCTGTTTACAGGAATCCAAACTGGCGGGACGGAGGCATGATCCACTGTCGCTGATCTCAGTACTTGAAGACCAAGAAGAACACCACTAACTGGGATACCTTGGAGGTTCTGGCGCAGGCCAACATGAAGTAGGCATGAGAATTTTTAGAAGCATGGCTCTCTTCTGATAACTTCATAAACAAACATATCAAAATAGATGACATCTATGAACTGCTAAGAGCCAAAGAAACCTGAGCCAATAGAATTCAAAGGTCAACTGAACGGGTAGCCAATCAGGATTGAGGCAAGCAAATGGGGGCCTATATAAATGCAAACCCTCCCACAGAGAAACACCAACAACTGTGCACTGAGAATGTCACTTCGACGCCTGCAAGCTAGTTGCCAAGCATGCGAATACCACAAACACCTGAACTCACGCTAAAAGTATTCACCACCATTCCCATTATCTTACCTCACGTTTCCCTCCAACTTATTATTTACAAATCCAACAGCAACCCTTCCCCCACCCCCCAACTATTTCTACTGCCACCGACTGACACTAGGAACAATTTAAAATAAGTAGTCAATTACCTTACCAACATATTTTGGAATGTAGGAGGAAACCAGAAAATTAGGAGAAAGGAGGACACCCAAATGCCACCCACTATAATATTGATCCCAGGTCACTGGAGCTGAGTTGGCAAATACGATTATTGATAAGAATGAAAGTTGGTAGGCAGTTTTATATATTTTGTAGAGGTTTACACTTAACCCAAGGTATTCTTCACTGGATGATAAGAAACATAAATTCTGCATTCAGTTTTCCTGAAACTGATCTCGTAATGCTTGATGCTAAAGAACTTAAATACATTACTGGAAGCTGTTGAGAACTTCTCATATGTGGGCTCATCAAGTGCCAGCTATTGGTCATTTGATACCAAAATTGCCCATTGCAAATTCTAAGTGCTATATCCAAGTTAAGCACCCTGACAGTGAATACCAAATTAGAGTCTACCAAGTTTAGCAGCAAGACTCAGACACCAAATGAAAGGCATATAAAAATGCATAACAATTTCAATTTGTTGCGTAAACACATCTTATACATCTTCTTGCAGTGGAAGGTTACCAATACAGAGGTCCAGGAGTGAGTTAGCCCATCAAGATTCATTCAGTTATATACTAACAACATTTAGAGTGGAATATGAATTGGTCACATTCATTGAATAGGTGACAGTTGTTTTCCCAAAGTAAGGTAATCTGCCACAGGTTCATAACCTGCTGGATGACTACACTTTTGTAACAAGAAAAGCTGTAAGAAAATATGAATATGGTGGGCAATGACATTGACGACAGCGAGAATCAGACAGTGATATATTGATAGATAATAACTTAGTTTCTTTCCCCCCTCTCTCCAGAGATATTGTCTAATCTGCCACATATTCTCCTTTTGGTCTGAGGTTTGAACAATAGCTCTGATCTGACCTGCATTTCATGGTTGTAATACTTTTGTTTGTAATACTTTTGTTTGCTTTTTCTCTCACTTCTCTCCAATTTCTCAACCAGATAGCTCCACAAACAATAGCATAACCTTGGTAATTCTGGCTGAGTATTATCTGAGACACAGTGGATTCCAGTTAATTGGGACACATTGGGACCAGTACATTTTGGCCCAATTAACTGAAGTTTCATGGAAATCATTAAAAGAAAAATAAAAGACAGCTACTGTTTAACTGAGGAGCAATTTATGTATTTAAATGAAATACAGAACAAATTATAACACTACCAGTTCATCAACAGTACTATAAAACTGTGTATTAGTTCCTAACAGTTATTGACAGAGGTATTCACCTGCCGTGTTCTTTAGATTGACTGTAAATGAAGAAAATCAGCAGACACCTAGTCAAGATAATGGACTGCCTTCACACAATGTTTTAGACGATTGCATCCTCCAAATCTTCATTGTCATTGTAAAGTTCAAGATGATTGTCGATACCTTTGTAGTTCCTAACTTGTTGAAGTAGTGAAATCATTTCACTTTCAGTCCTGGCCATTTCAGGCATCTCCAAGCTTGAATGCTGAAACCGCAGTGAGCAAAATGGTTCTGAATTGTCTTGCTCCTTATTTTCATGACAAAATCACTGCCTTTTGAACGCAAACACATGTAACTGACTATTTAAAAACTGATTGCTTTAAGCACGAAGTAGTGTCCAACAGCCATGCAAGTGTACACGACTGATGCTAGTTAGAAACAGTCTCCTGTCCCATTTAAGCAGCATAGTCTCTCAAATAAACAAAGGGAATCCCAGCTATTCTCTTGATTTAGTTTTTGTTCTTGAAGAGTAGCCCCAAATAAACAGCTGCCCTGATTAATCATAATCTATTGTATTCCCTTTGCTCAACCATTCCACCCCAACTTCTCAGCAACTTAAATCTAATTTCCCTCACTTCTCCACATCTGATGAAGTGTTTTTAACTCTGAATGTTAAAATCATAAATAAAAACACTAGTAAGCAATACAGCTTTTTAACATGTTCCACCAATCATGGAATTATGGCTGTTTCAAGTCAACTTTCCTGCCTTTCTCCCATAACTTTTGATTTTTGTAAATATCTTTTTCTTTCCACAGATGCTGAACTTTTCTGCCATAAGATTATTTTCAAGTTCACCTTTCCAATGTCTACAGTTTGATGGATTTAAAATATATTTAAACCATTAAAAATCATACCCATCCAGGAATTTTGTCTGTGCCAACTTGCAATGACAGTATCTTCAGTGTTAACTATTTTAGCTGAGAATGTTTGATGCCTTTCTCATCCTCGCAGGGGACTTCAATCAGGCTTGCTTGAAGAAATCTCTGCCCAATTACCATCAGCATATCACCTGCAGCACCAGGGGACATAAAACACTTGACCACTGCTACACTACATTAGGAATGCCTACTGCTCCATTCATAGACTGCATTTCTGGAAATCTGATCACCTCCTATCTGCATACACGCAGAGACGAAAGAACAAGGCACCAGAGGTAAGGACAACAAAGAGATGATCATGGGAGACAGAGAACCGGCTATGGAATTGCTTCGAGTTGGTGGACTGGGCCATGTTCAAGGTCTCATCAGAGGACCTGCATAAATACATATTCATCTGTGCACATCTATTACATCATTCTACAGATGTGCAGTGGAGAGCAACCTAACAAGATGTATCACTGCATGATATGAAAACTGCAACATTCAACAATAAAATTCCCTCAAAACTAATCACTAAGCCTCAAGACCCCTTCGTGCAACTGGACCCCTGACTTTCTCATTTGCAGTCTGTTAGTATGGATTGGCAACATCTCTTCCACAATCATCATCAGCCCAGGGGCACCACAAGGCTGTGTGCTTAGCCCCTTGCTCTATTGTTTTATACCTATGACTTAATACAGTTACAATGCCATATTTAAGTTTGCTGATGACACCACTGTTGCTGGCCAAATCAAAGGTGGTGATGAATTGGCATATAGGAGAGAGAATGATCATCTGGTTGAATTATATCACAATAACAACCTCTCACTCAACATCAGCAAAACCAAACAGCTGATTATTGACTACAACAAAGGGAAACCGGAGGTCCACTGGTTAGTTCTCACTGGAGAATCAGAGGTGGGGAGGATCAATAATCTTAAATTTCTTAGTTTTATCATAGAAGACGAACTGTCTTGGGACCAGCACACAAGTGCCATTACAAAAAAGGCACAACAGCACCTCTACTATCTTAGAAGTTTGTACAGAATCAGCATGTCACCTAACTTTGACAAACTTCTATACACAGACAGTGGAGAATATCCTGACTTCTTGCACAATGGCCTGGTATTGAAACACTAATGTCCAGGAATGGAAAAGCCTATAAAAAGTGGTGGATACAATCCAGTCCATCACAGGCAAAGACCTCTCTACCACTGAGCACATCTAGAAGGAGTGCTGCCAAGCAGATCCATCAGCAAGGAAACCCACCACCAGGCCATGCTCTCTTCCCACGGCTGCCATTAGTAATGACGCATAGGGATCTGGTGTCCCATACCACCAGATTCAGTAATAGTTACAGCCGGCCCTCCTTACCCACGGGGGAATTGGTTCCGGGACCCCCACGGATACTCAAGCCCCTTATTTAACCTGTCTCAATACGGAGGTCTTTAGGACCCAGCAGAACCCTGGACCTTATTTAACCTGTCTCAGTGCGGTGGACATTAGGACCTGGCGCAGCTCTGAATCCGCAGTATTTCTATTCACGAAAATAATCACGATCATGATTGAAAATAAAGTGGAAGTAATAAAGTGATCAGAAAGAGGTGAAACACTATCGGTCATTGGAAAAGCGTTAGACTACAGTTGGTCAACGATCGGAACAATTTTAATGGAGCATTTGAAAGGCCCTGCCCCGATGAAAGCAGTGTTTCTGTTTCTGTTCCATTGACGGACACGGTAAACGAGTTAAAATTATGAATTGATAATTCCCATCTCGTGTCTATTGCACTCTGTGATGAAGAATTTGCTGAGAGTAGGGATTGGTTCAATCGTTTCAAAGTGAGGGAAAATTTACATAATATTAAAGTGCAAAGTGAAGCAGCAAGTGCTGATGTAAATGCTGCGAGTGATTTTTTTGAAATGCTGAAAGAAATTATTGAGGAGGGAGGTTATTTGCCAGACCAAATATTTAATGTAGATGAGACTGGCTTATGCCTGAAAGGACTTACATTTCGAAAGAGAAAAAAAAGTGCACCAGGGCATAAGGCATTGAAGGATAGGCTAACGTTATTGCTTGGAACAAATATTTGACTAACTGACGCTAAAGATAGATAGATAGATAGATAGATACTTTATTCATCCCCATGGGGAAATTCAACTTTTTTTCCAATGTCCCATACACTTGTTGTAGCAAAACTAATTACATACAATACTTAACTCAGTAAAAAATATGATATGCATCTAAATCACTATCTCAAAAAGCATTAATAATAGCTTTTAAAAAGTTCTTAAGTCCTGGCGGTAGAATTGTAAAGCCTAATGGCATTGGGGAGTATTGACCTCTTCATCCTGTCTGAGGAGCATTGCATCGATAGTAACCTGTCGCTGTCCTTAAGTACCTGTTTCGACTTACGTACAAATTCGACTTAAAGACAGACTTAGGAACGGATCTCGTCTGTAACCCGGGGACTGCCTGTACTTTATTTTTTAATGAGATTTGCAGCTGGATTTATTCTCCACATTATAGTCCTTGCAACACATAATGCTAGAAGGAGATGAGCCTTCACCCAGATGCCTATCGTGATGCTCTTGAGGTACTTAACAGAAAGCACAACAGCTGAAAAGATTTATAGCTGACAGCACCTGAATAACACAAGTAATTATGAATTTCTACAAGTTATAAATGTTATTACTAATTACTTTTTTACATTTACTAATTACATCTAATTACTTTTTTCGACCATCATATATAGATCAAGCCTTTTTTTTATGGAAAACAAAAGGTATAACATGTTTTCGTGATCTGTTTTTGGATGATAACATTATGTTCTTTGAACAGTTATCTAATAAATATAATTTATCTAAAACCCATTTTTTTAGATATCTACAAGTTAGAAATTTTTTATATAATGAACTAAAGTCTTTTTCGAAAGAATGTCCATTGGATATTACAGAAAGAATTTTAGCTCTTAATCCTTGTCAAAAGGGCTTAGTAGCTATCATTTATAATATGATTATGAATGTACAACCAGATATATCAGAAAAAATTAAGAAGGAATGGCAGGAAGAACTGCATTGCCCTATATCTATTGAGCAATGGGAAAAAATTTTATTATTGGTAAACTCATCCTCTATCTGTGCTAAACATGCTCTAATACAATTTAAGGTTGTACATAGAGCTCACATGTCTAAAGATAAACTTGCTCGATTTTATTCTTATGTTAATCCAACCTGTGATAGATGTCATTCTGATATAGCTTCGTTGACTCATATGTTTTGGTCTTGTCCTTGTTTACAAAACTATTGGAAAGATATTTTTAATATTATTTCAAGAGTCTTAAATATTAATCTCCAACCACATCCTTTTACCGCAATTTTTGGTCTACCAATGATAGATAATAAGTGTTTATCCGCTTCATCCCAACGAATGATTGCATTTGTTACACTAATGGCTAGAAGATCTATTTTACTGAATTGGAAAGAAATTAACCCTCCAACTGTATTTCAGTGGTTTTCTCAAACTATTTCCTGTTTGAGTTTAGAAAAAATTAGAAGTGTGGTTTTTGATTCTTCAGTTAAATTTGAGGAAACTTGGAGACCATTTATTCAACATTTTCATATGAATTAAATGGTCTGATCCTGAACCTTATTGCTACTATCCTGAATTGTGTGGATGGAGGTTGGGAGTCATTGGCACTACTGTATGTATTTAACATTATGCGATTGCCCATGTTGGTTAGTTTTTTTTTTAGTTGTTTTTTTTTGGGGGGGTTTTCTTTTTTTTCTCTTAATTCCTTTACATTATACTATGAGTTTGAGAGACTCTATGTATTGATTAATACATATTTGATTGTTAATTAATCTATTATGTACTCTCAAATGTTTTGTACTAATATTTTTCTTATGTTTTTCTTAAAAATTAATAAAAAGATTTGAAAAGAAAGTTATAAATGACTTCTTATTTTGAAACTTATCTCTTTCTTTTTGGTTTTGAACTAGAATTTGATCAAAATTCTTGGGCTACCAAATAAATGCAGATTTTCCTGTGGAAATTTTCAAACACATGCAAAATGAACAAATTACCACTTGTGTTCTATCAAATTTTGTAAACCATTAAATGAATGCCTTATCAGTTCAAAACAACAATTTAACTCTGTGAGCTCACTATGCAAGGTAAACACTGTAGATTTGTTAATTTCTAATGTTTGTTGATAGCAGCTGGATTATTTCTTAGTCTCAGGCACCATTAACATGAGAATGTCTGTTGGTCACTTTGACAGCTAGGCTGATGGATTCTTTCTTAGAGTCTGTCAAATTGGCTTGATGGATACAGGCTTAATATGCAAAATTAATGCCCTTCTGCAAGTCCAAAATATTGGTGGACAAGAAGTGACCATTAAAGTGTCTACCACTGAACACCGTTGAACATGGTGTTAATGAACATATGTATTGTTTGAATGAAACAAACCGAGTTAATGACATGAGAAAAAAAAGGTCAAAGAGTTTTTCTGTCTCTGAGTTTCTCTACGCGCGTGGAACTCATACTTATTGGAGCACCTTTCCCTGGGTTCTTTGGAGTTCGCCTGGGCTAGAAAATGCAATCGGACTCGGGGTGGTTTCACTAGTGAATCAGAATTCAGAGCTCCCCCAACAACAGCGACAATCAAGTGGTGACTAAGAATCATGAGCCCCGAAATCATTATGACTTACTACATAATATTTTGTGTGGTTTATTTGTTATTTTTTATCTTATGATTATAAATTAGGCTTAAGTTACTTTATTGTGCTTGTATGCTTATTACCACAACTCCTGGACACTCAAATTGTATGGGTTTGATCAGCACAGCCCATTATACCACTCTATCTTCAAAATCCAGCTGAGTCAAAAATAAGGAATTACCACCAAACACACACTGTTCTTACACTGTTCTAGGGTCTCGGCCCGAAACGTCGACAGTGCTTCTCCTTATAGATGCTGCCTAGCCAGTTGTGTTCTACCAGCATTTTGTGTGTGTCACTGTTCTTACTGTTATTTTTCTTTGCATTAACTATTTGCCTGAGTTGTTGTTAAGTATTGACATAGAATTGGCTTCAATCTTCAATTTTCCCGCTTTCTGCTTTAATCTTTTCTGTTTAATTTTATGGTGTTTCCCCCTTATCCAATAAGTCTCACTTCCATCCATTTCGAGCACTTTCCCCAGCCAAATCCAAAATTAGCATAAATAATTAAATTAATTTAAATGTTTCTGTTACCAAACAAAATTCAATCACATTAACAATTTGATATTTGTAAACAGGATTCTAAAAACTTGGTACAATATACAAATGAATTGAAATGATTGGTTTTGGAAAAAAAGTAAGATTTCTCATATGACATTATTAACAAAACAAGTGTTTTCCAAGCAGTAGGGACAGACACTGTATTTACTGGAAAAAATCTAGTCTTCTTTCAAATAGGCTTTTACTTCCAAGAGCTCTGGCCAAATGGCCATCAATGACGTACAGTGAGTATCTACACTAGACTGCAAAACTGGATTTCAGTATATGAATCTATGGAATGGAATGCTACCCAAACTACATCCGCATTTTTAAAGAGCCAAAAAAAACCTGCCATTTCTTTACATCCAAGTCTCCCAAAATCTCCATTGTGCAATTTGGTAGGTTCCATTTCAACACTTGCCACATTCAACTCTATAACTGAATGGCACAACATTCTCCCATGTTTATCTGACATTCACCTCTGGATGAAAAAGGATTTATTTTAATTAAACATTGAGAACACTAAGGTTATCATCTTTAGTTCCTGCAATGTGCAAGTAACTTATTCCCAAACCATTGTCTTTGTCTCTCTATTTTGTCAATCATTCAATGACATATCAAAACTTCTTTGAGGATCCCAATATTCCCTCCATTTCCAATATCACATGATCCTCCTTTGTAACTTCACCAATTCCATCCTTTCACCAGCTTATTTACTAATGAATCACTTAAATACATTTTGATAACTTTGAGATGACCACTCCGGTGCCAATGTGAGGAATCTCCAACCTTTCAGTTTTAGTTCACAAAGACTTTGGTTTTAAAAATCCTCTCCAAGATTTCAAGTTCATTTAGTCTCACTTTCTCATTTAGTTCTTCCTGGGATGTCTGAGCTCCTCTTACCCATTAGCAGTTTTTGACCGATCCACTCACAAGCTCCAATGATTTCAGCCATCTAACTAATGGAATTAATTATCAAAGCTTCCCTTCTTTTAAAATGCATTCTAAACATACCTATTCTGGTTATCAGTCCTTTGGACTGCCAACATTTTCTCAATAACATTTCTGTTATCTTGGGACATATTACTTCATGAAAATTATATAAAAACAAGTTTTAATAATGATGTAAATATTTAAATAACAATGGCTGCGGTTGTAAAAGCTGGTTGTTAATAATGAAATAGGTAGCCATGATTTCAATTAATGTTATTGCTTTATAGCGTGGACTTTATAACTAGCTCCAGAGCGATGAAGGTGCTTCACTGGTCTGTCCATTTTCATCATGAAATCAGCATATAAAATACTTACCAGATCTGTTCTTTCAATGGATTGTCTGTATGCAACTGGTCCTTTTCTGCTCAACTCTCCCCTCAAAGCAACTGCAGTCCCTTTCGGCGCCCAACCTCTCTGATCGCCCTGAACCGGAGGACTAAATCTGCTGGAATCCTGGCATTACTGAAAGTAGTAGCATGTTCCAAAGACGTGAAAAATAAAATAGCAACCAGTAGCATGCAAGTCAAAGAATCCAGTCTGCGAGTACGCACATCCTCGCTCAGCTTAGCGTAAGCCACCTCTACCCGATGTCTATTTACAGCCCGAAGTCGCGTTGCTAAGGAGCAGCCTCTTAACACCTGAGGGATTGCCAGGCCGAGCTTCCGGTGCTTGCCGGAAGTGAATGTGACGTTAGGGGCTCGGTAATTTGGAGTAAGGTGCGTTAGAAGCAGACAGTACATTAGGCAGCATTTGTGGAAGGAGAAGATGTATTAAGGTTACAGGTCGGGAATCGAGAGAAATAAATAAGGAGGCGGTCTTGCAAGTGGCTTTGTAGCGGACGAGACCGGAGTCTCTTTGTGGTGTCTGTTCGGATGGCCTTCGGTCCCTGACCCGTTGGAGTTTGTTTCAGCTCAGCTGCATCAGTGTGCGCCTACAGCTCTGTCCACGGCCACTCGTTTCAGCTGCATCCTGTAGACCAGAATATCCACCCCAAGCTCCTGCCTGGGTTAAAACAGGAGAGTCAGAGTTGGCAGCACCTTCGAGTCCATAACCACATCAACCATTTGCCTAAATTAGGTCCATATAATTCTGTACTCAAGCTTTTTAAATGTCTCAACTAAAATAATGGTATTGCAGCGATGTACTACATACAGAGCTAGAAACGACACGTAGTCGGTAAGTCGTTTCAAGACTAGTTTATTCAAACTTCGCGGCGCTGTCTTTTAATTCTAGTTCCCGCCCTCTCCGGGCGGAAATGACGTCAGAGGTGCATCACCAAAGTCTCTCCCCGCGCGCTGCCTATTTGTGAGCCGGTTCGCCTGCGCAGAAAGTGGGTCGCCACATAACCCCACCCCCCCAGAACCGGCGATACACCCCCCAATGTCCACAGTCTGGATCAGCCTCTGTTTGGGAGGGCTGCCTCTGCGCCGCGGTGCCTGAACCTCGACCGGCTGCGCCAAGTCCACATGGGCTGGTTTGAGTTGGTCCACCGTGAAAACCTCCTCTCTCCCCCAATGTCCAGAACGTACGTGGACCCGTTGTTCCTGAGCACCTTGAACGGCCCCTCGTACGGCCGCTGTAGCGGTGCCCGGTGTCCACCCCTTTGTACAAACACAAACTTACAGTTCTGCAGGTCTTTGGGTACATGGGTCAGGGTCCGTCCGTGCTGTGAAGTCGGCACGGGGGCCAGGTTGCTGAGCCTTTTGTGTAGTCTGCCCAGGACTGCTGCGGGTTCTTCCTCTTGCCCCCTTGGGGCTGGTATGAACTCTCCTGGGATGGCCAGGGGTGCGCCGTACACCAACTCGGCTGACGAGGCGTGCAGATCCTCTTTGGGCGCTGTGTGAATTCCAAGCAGGACCCAGGGAAGCTCGTCCACCCAGTTAGGTCCTCTCAGGCGGGCCATGAGAGCCGACTTCAAGTGACAGTGGAAGCGTTCCACTAGTCCGTTCGACTGTGGGTGGTAGGCAGTAGTGTGGTGTAGCTGCGTTCCCAACAGGCTGGAGGTGAACTGGGCGCCTCTGTCATAGGTAATGTGGGCCGGTACCCTGAAGCATGCTACCCAGGTTGCGATCAGTGCTCGGGTGCAGGAATCGGCAGATGTGTCGGTGAGCGGGACCGCCTCTGGCCACCTCGTGAACCGGTCTACCATCATTAGGAGGTACTGCGCTCCTCGGGACACTGGTAGGGGGCCCACGATATCCACATGAATGTGGTCGAACCTCCGGTGGGTGGGTTCGAACTGCTGCGGCGGGGCTGTTTGGCACTGCGCGCACGTTCTGACCCATTCACTGACCTGCTTGCGAAGTCCGTGCCACGCGAACTTGCTGGAGACCAGCCGGACGGTTGTCCTGATAGATGGGTGCGCCAAACCGTGTATGGAGTCGAAAACTCGCTGCCTCCAGGCTGCCGGGACGATGGGGTGAGGTTGGCCGGTAGCCACGTCGCACAGGAGGGCCCTATCACCTGGGCCTATGAGAAAGTTCTGCAGCTGCAAACCCGAGACTGTGGTCCTGTAGCTGGGCATCTCGTCATCTGCCTGCTGTGCCTCCGTCAGTGCTGCATAGTCCACCCCGAGGGACAGGGCCTGGACAGCTGGTCTGGAGAGTGCGTCCGCCACGACGTTGTCCTTTCCTGAGACATGTTGGATGTCCGTCGTGTACTCGGAGATGTAGGACAGATGTCGCTGCTGGCGAGCTGACCAGGGATCAGACACCTTCGTGAACGCGAAGGTCAACGGTTTGTGGTCCGTGAACACGGTGAACGGCCTGCCTTCAAAGAAGTACCTGAAATGCCAGATTGCCAGATACAGTGCCAACAGCTCCCGGTCGAAAGCACTGTACTTGAGTTCGGGTGGTCGTAGGTGCTTGCTGAAGAATGCCAGGGGTTGCCAGCGCCCCTTAATGAGCTGCTCCAGCACCTCACCGACTGCTGTGTTGGATGCGTCCACCGTGAGTGCGGTCAAAACGTCCGTTCTGGGGTGCACCAGCATCGCAGCATCTGCCAAGGCTTCCTTGGCTTTAACGAAAGCGGCCGCGGCCTCCTCGTCCCAAGTAATGTCCTTACCTTTACCCGACATCAGGGTGTACAAAGGGCGCATGATACGGGCTGCAGAGGGGAGGAAATGGTGGTAGAAGTTCACCATACCAACAAACTCCTGCAGGCCTTTGACCGTGTTGGGCCGGGCAAAGTGGCGGATCGCGTCTACCTTGGCGGGCAGAGGTGTTGCCCCGTCTTTGGTAATTCTGTGGCCCAGGAAGTCGATGGTATCGAGACCGAACTGGCATTTGGCCGGGTTGATCGTGAGGCCGAAATCACTCAGGCAGGAGTAGAGCTGGCGGAGGTGGGACAGATGCTGCTGACGACTACTGCTGGCTATAAGGATGTCGTCCAAATAGATGAACACAAAGTCCAGGTCGCGTCCCACCGCATCCATTAGCCACTGGAACGTCTGTGTGGCATTCTTCAGGCTGAATGGCATTCGGAGGAACTCGAACAGGCCGAACGGGGTGATGAGTGCTGTTTTGGGGATGTCTTCTGGGTGCACGGGGATTTGATGGTATCCCGGACAAGGTCTACTTTGGACAAGATTCATGCCCCGTGCAGGTTTGCTGCAAAGTCCTGTATGTGCGGCATGGGGTAACGGTCTGGAGTTGTAGCCTCATTCAGTCTGCGGTAGTCGCCGCATGGTCTCCAACCCCCGGCTGCTTTGGGCACCTTGTGCAGGGGGGAGGCCTATGGGCTGTCAGACCGCCGTACGATCCCCAATTCCTCCATCCTCTTGAACTCCTCCTTCGCCAGGCGGAGCTTTTCTGGGGGGAGCCTTCATGTGCGGGCGTGGAGGGGTGGTCCCTGGGTCGGAATGTGGTGCTGTACCCCGTGTCTGGGCATGGCTGCCGTGAACTGTGGTGCCAGAATCGATGGGAACGCAGCCAGGATTCTGGTAAATTCGTTGTCCGACAGCGTGATGGAGTCCAGGTGTGAGGCTGGCAACTTGGCTTCACTCAGGGAGAATGTCTGGAAAGTCTCGGCATGTACCAGTCTTTTCCCTTGCAAGTCGACCAGCAGGCTGTGAGCTCACAAGAAGTCCGCCCCCAGGAGTGGTTGGGCCACGGCGGCCAGTGTGAAGTCCCACGTGAACCGGCTGGCGCCGAACTGCAGCTGCACTGTGTGGGTGCCATAGGTCCATATCGTGCTGCCGTTTGCGGCCCTCAGGGTGGGTCCTGGCTTCCTGTTGCGGGTGTCGTACCCCGTCGGGGGCAAGACGCTGATTTCTGCTCTGGTGTCGACAAAGAAGCGGCGTCCCGACTGTTTGTCCCAGATGTACAAGAGGCTGTCCTGGTGGCCAGCCGCCATAGTCATTAGCGGCTGTTGGCCCTGGCCCTTGCAGGGCAGGCGACAACAGTGGGCTTCTGTGCCCCACCGCTGGTGGTAGAAACACCACTGTTCACTGTCCTCCTCACTCTTGCCTCTGTGTTGTGTGTGCCCCCCTGCCGGGCCTGGTCTGGTTTGTTGTTGGGCATGTGGCCTGGTAATCTGACCGATGGACGTCACGCTCTCCCTCTTGGCTTTCCACAGCACGTCTGCCCGGGCCGCCATCTTCTGGGGGTTGCTGAAATCTGCGTCGGCCAGCAGCAGCTGTATGTCCTCGGGCAGCTGCTCTAGGAACGCCTGCTCAAACATGAAGCAGGGCTTGTGTCCGTCAGCCAGGGCCAGCATCTTGTTCATCAATGTTGATGGCAGTCTGCCTCCCAAACTGTCCAGGTGAAGCAGGCGGGCACCCCGCTCACGCCGTGAGAGGCCAAAGGTCCCAATGAGCAGCGCTTTGAATGCTTCATATTTGCCTTCTTCCGGGGGCGACTGTATGAAATCCGCAACCTGGGTGGCCATCTCCTGGTCAAGGGCGCTCACCATGTGGTAGTAACGCGTGGAATCAGAGGATATCTGCCGAACCTGGAACTGGGCTTCTGCTTGGCTAAACCACACGCGTGGTCGCAGCGTCCAGAAAGTCAGCAGTTTTAGCGAAACTGCGTGAACAGATGAAGAGTCAGTCATCTTTGGTCCAAATCCCGTTTGGACCGTCGGTGTCACCAATGTAGCGATGTACTACATACAGAGCTAGAGACGACACGCGGTCGGTAAGTTATTTCGAGACTAGTTTATTCAAACTTCGCAGCGCTGGCATTTAATCTCTAACGCCCGCCCTCTCCGGGCGGAAATGACATCAGAGGTGCATTACCAAAGTCTCTCCCCGCGCACTGGCTATTTGTGAGCTGGTTCGCCTGCGCAGAAAGTGGGTCGCCACAGTGTCTTGATTCCACCATCTCCTCCGGCATTAAGTACCAGTTACCAATCACTGTAAAAAAAAACGCTAAAACGTTCTGATTTGAAATCTATGCCCTCTTGATTTTGATATACTTACCATGGGAATGTATGTCAAAATCTGGGGAAAGCGAAAGCCCAGCTTTCATCCATAACCAAAGTACTTCTTTCCAGGGAGCAACTTGGTAAATCTCAGAACTCTCTAGTGGAATCACATAATTGCTATAATGAGTGACAGCCTCACGTACTTGATGTGTGGTTTCAGCAGTGTTTGTGACTAAAGTGTTCTGACTCATGAAAGCAAGCATACTAAATTTTGCTTTCCCTACTTTTGGGAAACTGTAGATTTGAACTCCTGACTTTTAAGGTCCACTGTTCATCAAAATTCATGAGCACCCTACCATTGTCTTACCTCTTTGATTTTTCAAAAATGCATCACTATATACTGTACTTGTCATAATTAGATTCCATATTCCATCACCCTGCCCAGCTGAAGCCTTAGACAACCTTGATAGCTATCCACAAACTGACTTTTGTGTCATCTGCAAATTTACAATCATGCAACCAAGTCATTAATATATATCAAAAACAATCATGGTCATTGTACTAATCCCTGTAATACATCACTAATCCCAGACTTGCAATGAGAAAGCATTCTTCAACCACTAGCATCTGCATCTGAATGCACGATCAATTTTGGATCCCATTAGGAAGTTTACCTTAGATACTTATACTGGACACCCTATCATGCAGAAACTTGTCAAATGCTTTACCAAAATCCATATAAACAGCATCTGCTGTTCTCCTTTCATTAATCTCAGTTATCACTTCAAAATCTCTTTGAGGTTTGTAAGGCAGAACCTTTCCTGCACAAAGCTGTGCTAACTATAAATCCATAAGAGAATGCTGGTAACACTCAGCAGGTCAGGGAGAAAGAAAAACAGTTGGAGACAATTTATTGGAACCATTAGATAAAGGTGCTCTGACTTAAAATGTTAGCTCCGTTTCTGTTTCCACTGATTCTCTGAGACTTGCTGTTTGTTATATTTCAGATTTTCAGAATCTATAATGTTCTTGATTTTCATTTACTCTTGAATTAATCTGTGTCTATCATTGCTTAAAACACATATATTATAAAGATAAACATAATTTCTTGACTTTTAATATTTCCAAATGCAACTATTTATTCACAATTCCATTAAGTACAGCTATCAATTAAGAACTTTCAGATTTTTGGCAGCAATGATGAAAAATACAACAATGTGGGATGAAAATATACTTGTTCCTTAATTCTGAAAGTGAAATGATATATTTCTACTATGAATCCCTGTTAATTGTAAGACACAGAATGTCCAAAAAAATCTTTTGTAATTTTTTTAAAATTGAAGTTCATCAAACAAACATTTCCATAAGATGTATTTCAGACATTGTACATATATATTGTTATGCCCTCGGCCCCCTCCTTTGTGAGAATCGCAAGAGCCCTAGTCAAGGGGGGGTCAACTGACCCAAGAGGGGGAGAGACGTGCTGAATAGACACAGGAAATGGGAGAGAGAGAGGGAGACGTGCGGAAGACCGCGTTCTCCTGAGAAGCAGAATAAAGGCGACATTGACTATTGTCTCATGGAGACCACGTGAAAAGCCCTCGGGCAAAGTGGGCTGGTTGAGAGAGAGATCGCATCACCTGCAACCTGATTGACACCTGCGATCCCATGAAGAAGTATAAAGGAGGGTCTGAGGGGTGGACAACCCTCAGACGCACCAAAGAGACACCAAGGAAGCACGATACCGATTCCCGTGGGAGCGGGAAGCCATTTTGAAGGAAGCCACGTGCGTTAGATTCCGAATTTTGAATCTGTGGCTGGAACCAACGGAAGACCGCTTTTAACTAACAACGGGGAAGCCTGCTCCCCTGATTCCAAGGATTTGCTCTGTAAAGACAACGGGCAAGTGTTTATCCTTTCTCAACCATCTCTCTCTCCACAACATGAAACCCCAGCAGTTCCCCAAAAGGGAAAAGCCTGCAGACTTCTGAGTGACTCTTTATATTTCAATTGGACTCAGTATTATCCCCTAGACAACTATAGAGCTTATTTCTGATTGATTATTATTACACCGGTGTTTTAGATTGAGTTTTGACGATGTATATGATCTGAATGTTTTGTATTAACCATACGTTTGTGCCCCTTTTTGAATAAAACGTTTGAAAATAGTAGCATCCGACTCAGCTGATCCCGCTATCTTTGCTGGTAAGTTACCTGGTTACGAGGTTACGTAACAATATCATATAATCATATATATCACAAATCTCCACAAAGTATTTATCTGGGGTATACACTTATAGAAAAGAGTGGAAAGAAAAAAACAAGCAAAAGGAAAGAACTATGTACAGGTAGGGAGTGATCTTTTTTTTACAACAGATTCATTGATTTGTGAGAATAAAATCAGGCCTGTGAGGCATTATGTAGTTAAACCATTTTTCCCAGTATGAATCAAATTGTTCCAGCTTATGATTAACAGACGCTGTTATCATCTCCATTTTGTAAATGTCCATTGTAATTTCCATCCATGTATTTAAAGTTGGGCTCTCCTGTGATAATCATTTCCTAGTAAGAGTCTTTTTACCAGCCACCAACAGGATATTCATTAAATATTTATCTCTTTTCAACCATTCTTGAGGTATATATCCAAAATATATGGTCTTACTCTCCAAGGGTATTTCACATTTAAAGATGTCTTGTAGGGCATTGTGTATCCCCCTCCAATAGTTTTTGAAAACAGGGCTGTCCCAAAAAATATAATGATTTGCACTTTGATTTCCACAATTTCTCCAGCAAACAGGGAGGTTACTATCATAAAGGGATTTCTGAGAGGGTGTAATAAATTATCAAGTTTTTCCATCCAAACTCCCTCCATTTCTGTGAACTGGTACACTTCCATTGATATCTCCATATTGTTGTCCATTCTTCCTCAGATACAATTATCCCTCCTCCCATTTTGCTTTAATGTATGAAGTCGAATGTGTTTTAAGATTTGACAACCTCTTATACATGTTTGAAATGATTCTACTACCATTCTCTGAATTATATGCTTTTCTAAAGAGCTCTATCAAGCATGTACTTGCCTTGGTTACATTTTTAAGCGTCTTATTAACATATTGTCGCATCTGTAAATACTGATAAAAATCTTGTTTTTCTAATTAGTGTTTTTCTTTAAGCATTTCAAAACTGAACAGTGTTCCTTCTTTCGTTATGTTGCAAAGAACTGTTATTCCTTTAGCTGTTCAGTCCTTAAATCTAGCATCCAATTTATTTGGTGTAAAATCCGAGTCCTATGCACACCATTTAAGAATTGCAATATCTCTAGATTATATTTTATAGTAGTGTTCCATATTTTACGAGTCAATTTCACCCATGGGTTATCAATAGTATTTATGTACCTTTGCAGGTTGTTATCAGCCAAAATTGCTTGTATGGGGATGGGAAGTACCCACTCCTCAATGTTTTTCCATTGAGCGTCATATGATGGGTTGCACCAACATATCACAGCTCTCAACTGTGCTGCAAAATAATAATCTCTAAGAGAAGGTAGGCCCCATCCCCCCTTTTCCTTTGCTAATTGCAAAGTTTTGAGACGAACTCTAGGCCTTTTACCCTGCCAAGTATACCTTGATAGCATCTTGTTCCATTCATTGAATTGATTCTGATTAATCTTTGAAAGAGATGTAACAGTCTGGGCCGTATATTCATTTTAATAGACTCAATCCTTGAACTGAGACTGCAAAAAGGAATCAGGTTCCATCTTGTCACATCTTCCTTAATTTTTTTATATAAAGGGTAATAATTACATTCTGATAATTTTGCCAAATCTTTTGGCATAATGATGCCCAAATATTTGAAAGACTCTGTGCCATGCCCAGGGGTATCAACTTTCAATTTCTCTTGGTGGGCTATAGTAATATGAAAGTAATTGGGTTTTATCTATGTTGATCTTGTATCCTGATAATTGACCATATTGTTCAAAGGATTGCATCAATTTAGGCAAAGAGTATGTTGGTTGCCCTAGATAGATCAAAATGTCATCCGCATAACAAGCCAATTTATGCTCTGTCCCTTTAATAGTAATTCCCCTGATATCTTCATTTTGTCTGATGTATTGAACTAATGGTTCCAGATATAACGTGAAGAGTAGTGGTGACCATGCACAACCCTGTCTCGTGCCCCTTTCTAGGGTAAGACTTTGATAAATATCCATTGATTTTAATCCTAGCAGTAGGATTGTCATATAGTGTCTGTATAGTTTTAATAATTGTGTCTTGGAAACCAAATCTATGTAAAACTCTGTAAAGAAAATTCCAATTAACCGAATCAAATGCTTTTTCAGCGTCCGCACTTATCACTATTGCTTCGATTTTATTTTTTGTATATGTTCCATAATGTGAAGTGTCCTTTGTATATTGTCTTGTTTCTGACGTTGTTGTATAAAACCCGTCTGATCGTTATGTATCAGTATGGGTAGAAACTCCTCTAATCGTTTGGCCATGATGGAGGTAAATAACCTATAATCTACATTAAGAACGGATATTGGTCTAAATGACCTGCATTCCATTTTATCCTTTTGGTATAGCTGAGATTATCGCTTCCTTCCAACTGGGTGGCATTTGTGCCTTTTTTAGAGCCCAGTTCAGTGTGGGGAGTAAAACAGGAATGAACTCATTTTAAAATTCTTTGTATCACTCTGCCGTATACCCATTTGATCCTGGTGACTTGCTTAATTTAAGCCTACTAGTTGCAGCTTTTAATTTAACTTCAGTTATGTCAGCAGTCATCGTTCTATTTTGTTCTTCACTTGAAGTGGGTAACTCTAGAGAATTCAAAAAGGTGTCAATTTGGGTTATGCTTCCGCCTGGAACTTTGGAATATAGAGTTTTGTAACACACTTCAAAAGCTTCTTGAATTTCACAGCTTATTTTTTATCATTTTCATTCTTGGGTCCCTAATTCTATGAATTGTATTTTCTGCTATCTTTTTTTTCCAGTTTCCACGCCAGTATTTTCATAGATTTTGATCCACTTTCATAATGTCTCTGTTTCAGAAACATTAAGTTTTTCCTGATTTCTTGCATAGTCAAGTTATTTATTTCATTCCTAATTCTTTTAATTTCCCCTAATGTATCCTGTGCCAAATTCAATTTGTATTTTTTCTCTAGTTCCTTCAGCCTATTTTGTAATTCCTCTAATGTTTTATTCCTTATCTTTTTCTTATATGAAGATATCGCTATAATTTTCCTTCTTAAGACCGCCTTCAGAGTATCCCATAAAATGGGAGGTGAAACCTCTCTGTTATCATTAAATTCTAAGTAGAGACCAATTTCTTTTTTAATTTGTTCCTTAAAGTATGGATCTTTGAGTAGACTTGAATTTAGTTTCCAAATAGTATTCTTTGGTTGTAGGTCAAAATCAACAGATAAATATATAGGTGCATGGTCACTTTCATCTATTGTCTCAATTCCACAGGTGTTTATTTTGTCTTTGTCTTTTCCAAATGTTATGAAATAGTCTATTCTTGTATATACAGAATGGGGAGCAGAATAATGAGTATAATCCCTTCTGTCAGGGAAAAGGTCACTCCATATATCAATTAAACCAACATCCTCAAAAAGTGTATTAACTTTCTTATGTAAAGATTTTGTTTCATAGGTTTTTCTATTGGAAGAGTCTAAGTTTGGTTGTAATTGTAAATTTAAGTCTCCCCCACATATCAGGAGACCTGTTTCCGTTACCATAATATCAGTAATTTTCTGAAAGAAACCAATATCACTTCCCCGGGGGTGCGTATATATTCAATAGAGTAACTGAATTGCCGTCTATATTCCCCTTACCAGAATATATCTGCCCTCTTTATCTCCCATTTCAAATACTTTTTCAAAATTTAGCTTTCTTGAGATAAGAATAGCAACTCCTCTCCTATGTCCTGATTTATATGAGGAGAAAAACAGATTAGTGAAGCCCATTCTCTTTAGTTTTTTATGCTCATTATCAGTTAAATGAGTTTCCTGTAAATATACTACATGGGCTTGTTCTTTTTTCATTTTGGATAAAATTCTCTTATGTTTGATTGGATTTAATAGCCCATTGACATTAAAAGAAATGAATTTTACCTTGTCCTTAGCCATCTGTATTTATCTGTCAATGTATCATTGAAATTAGAATAAAACTTAATCGATCTACTCCCTGAACAAATAAGAACCAAGAAACGCAAATAATAACAAAAATGGTAATGAACGTGTGATTCCAAGGCTGAGGTCTCTAGTAGATGACCCTGCGTTGAGCTAGAGGAAATGTCTAGCTGTGGGGGATAACCCCTCCTACTTGTGAGTTGTGGGCCCCCATTGCAGTATTCATAAAAGTCAGTGAACAAATCCATTACACAGAAAAGATTTCCCTGTGTATATATATATATACACACACACACACACACACAAATATATAGATATATATATATATATATATATATATATATATACACACACATTACATACATACACATATATGCACACATATATATATTCTCATTTTGGTGGGGGAAAAAGGAGTAAGTGAGCGAATAAAGAATAACAACTAAGTAATATAAAATCCACATTATAATAAGTATTTCTCGAGATAGGTATATCACTGTGTACTTTTGCTTCCGTTTAGCTTCTCAACATTTTTAAAGTTAGCCAAACCTTATGGCTCTTCTGAAGGGGGTGAGGACTGTCTTTGGGAAACTCCCAGTCTCTTCCTGATATATTTCTCTCAACCTCCTCCCGTCTCCTGCCTTCTCGTTTCTTGCACTATTTCCCAAGCAGAGTGGGATAATTCCTCAGCCAGGCTTTCCTTCATTTTGGTCATGCTGACGGGAAACCCTCTGGCCGTCATGTCTGTAGTCGCTTCTTCCACTGTCAGGTACAACCGCATCCCATTGTCATAAAACACTTGAAGTTTAGCAGGGTATGGAGTTTGAAATCTAATCTTATTTTGCTTTAGTACTTGCTTTACTTCGGAGTATTCTTTGCATTTCTGGAGGACCATGGGGGGGGGGGTAATCTTGGTCAAAATATATTAATTTATCCTCTAAAAACACTCTCCTTACCCCAGGCCCTTCGTAGAATCTCCGCCTTGGTGCTGTACCGAAGGAATTTAATTCTTATTGAACGTGGCTTTCTATCCTGGGTAGGTTTTGGGACTAATGCGCGGTGGGCTCTTTCAACTTCCAGCTTCATAGCCGGGGGAAGATCCAGCGCGTCCCGCAGTAACTTTCCGACAAACTCCGTCATAGACGAGCCCTCCGCTCCTTTGGGAACGTTGTAGATTCTGATATTTTTCCGCCGTGATCTTCCTTCCAGGTCAAGCAGTTTACCTTCTTGGTGATTTAATATTTTTATTGTCTTACTCAGTATCCATTCCACGTTTTGAATGCGATCTTCCACCTTCTCAATTTGAGTTTCTGCCATCGCTATTTTTTGATTGACGCTGGCGAGCTCTGACTTAATACCATGGAGCTGCTGCTTTATATCTTTCTGGACCTCCATTATTTCTTTCAGGATTTCGAAGATATTCGCCACTTCGTCTGAACACGGCCCAGCAGCTGCCTCACTGGCATGCGGTCGAGTCAGAGAGCCGCTCGTTGCACTCCTCTCGGCTGCAGGGTCCGCAGTGTCACTTTTTTAATTTCCATTCTTTTTCCCCATTCTTGCCCCTCTTTTCAGTTCAAATATTTTTCAAAAAATATTATATTTGATGGGTTAACGGTGCTTAATACATGTTTTTCCGGAGGAGCTAGTGACTTAAGTTGCCATTCTCGACGATGATGTCACTGGAAAAACCCCAAAAAAATCTTTATCACCTATCTATAGTAAATAAAGTAATTTTCCTGACAAACACAATTGGAGGAAAGAATACAAGGACAGGGTTATTGTGCTTGGACTATGCAAAACATTAGTTAGGTCAAAGGTATAGAGTGGTGTGCATAGTTTTCATTATGGCTATCCCTCGAGGTTGAGGATGATGGTCTTCGTTCCGTTTCCGCAGAACGAAGACGCCTGTGTGTGTATTTGTTTAACGTGCACTTGATGTACTCCAAGAAGCACATGATAATTCACAAATCAACCAACTGATTCCAATGGCATGGAAACCACGACGATTGGAGCTGATGGATTTGTTGCAGCCTTCATCCGCCTTCACAGCCATTGAGTTTGAAGTAACTTTGTCCACCTGTTCTACCGTTGAGGTCTTGGTTGGATTGTCAGGGACCTCACCCTTGACCTTACCGCCATGGGTGACCCTACCAGGAGCATAGCTCCAGATGGCATTGCTCTTGGGACCTCAGGACCACAGAAGCTTCACCACAACAAGGTGACAATCCACAGACAAGGCATAGTTCTAGTCACTGCATAAAGCAATGTAGTTTCATGAGAGTGAGTTGAGGTTTGAAGATGTTATGGAGGGAGATGTTCAGTTATGAGGATAGATTTGGTAAGGTTTGAAGGAACAGGAAGCTGAGAGGTAAATTATTGAGGTACAGTGCAGAATAGGCCCTTCCGGTACTTTGAGCTGCACTGCTCAGCAACCCCCAATTTACCCCTAGCTTAATCACAGGACAAGTTACAATGACCAATTAACCTACAAACTAGTACATCTTTGGACGAGGGAGGAAGCCCACATAGTCATGGGGAGAACAGACAAACTCCTTACAGACAGTGGGAATTAAACCCAGGTCACAGGTATTGTAAAGCATTGTGCTAACCACTACACTACCGTGCTGCCAATTAAGTTACACATTTAACTGTAAAAAATGCTTTAGACTTAATACTGGGAAGGCATAAATTTATGATGATAGACAGAACAGTTTGAGGAATTCAGAAAAAATGCCCCTCCCCACTGTAAAGGTGGATCAATAATGAAAAGACATCCTTTGCATTCTTTATATTTAAGATCATTAGCACTTCTGGGCATGGTTGAGATTTGCAATAGTCCTTGTTCTTCTATTCAAGGTCAATATATGTGAAATGAACTTTATTTGTGAAATTTTCAATGATGTAATATATTTATCTGCTGTAATATTCTGCACCATTTGTCATCTTCTTAGGTAAACGTAAGTTGCTTCTGCACCTATTTTGTGGTTTCTGATTAACCCAATCAAGGCACTTCCACAAATGGGGCAGGATGTGCCTGATGAGGTAGGAGACCAGATAGTTGTGAGGAGATACTCTCCTTTTGCCATTTACACTAGCTTTCTGTGTGCTTTTGAGCCATTGCCTAGAATATCTCAATACCATCTGAATGCTTTTTCTGCATTTTATGCGGTATGGAGTGGCAATACCCAGGAGTCAGTCCAGGATGTTGCAACATTTCGAAGAGGGTTTGAACACATCCTTGAATCTTTTTCTCTGTCCTTGTAATCTAACTCTGTGTTATATCTTGGAAATGATCCACCTAATGGAGCACAACAAAACCTTCTGAGTGTAATTAGGATCTCTGTGTAAGTTATTGGCTTGCTTATTTCCAGTGGATTGAAAGAATTTTGTGGTGACAACTTTATTAGCTTTCACTGCCTTGAGGTACCATCTGTAAGTAGCCCAGGTTGCAGAAGTATATGGGAAAGCAAGTATCACTGCTGCCTTGTATATAATAAGTTTGCTGTCGAGTTGACATCCTGATAATCAAATATCCATTTCTCAACGCTTGTGCATTGAAGGCTTCCTGGTTTCCCAATAATCTCTGTTTTTATTGACTAGTGCAGCACAGGACATGAGAAATGGCTTTCCAGTATCCCACTGAACCTATAATGTTGGAGGGCAATTTTGTATAGTGGGGCAGGTTGGTAGGGGACCTTTGTCTTGTCATTCTTCAGTGAAGAGTCAATAATAGTTCTGAGTATGCGAAAACTCAAGCGTTGCCTACATATTGCAGTGTTACCACCAATCACTTAATTATATTTGATTTGTTATGCCCTCGGCCCCCTCCTTTGTGAGAATCGCAAGAGCCTTAGTCGAGGGGGGGTCAACTGACCCAAGAGAGAAAGAGACGTGCTGAATAGACACAGGAAAATGGGAGAGAGAGAGACGTGCGGAAGACCACGTTCTCCCAAGAAGCAGAATAAAGGCGACATTGACTATTGTCTCATGGAGACCACGTGAAAAGCCCTCGGGCAAAGTGGGCTGGTTGAGAGAGAGATCGCATTACCTGCAACTTGATTGACACCTGCGATCCCGTGAAGAAGTATAAGGGAGGGTCTGAGGGGGGGACAACCCTCAGACGCACCAAGGAGACACCAAGGAAGCACGATACCGATTCCCGTGGGAGCGGGAAGCCATTTTGAAGGAAGCCACGTGCGTTAGATTCCAAATGTTGAATCTGTGGCTAGAACCAATGGAAGACTGCTTTTAAATAACAACGGGGAAGTCTGCTCCCCTGATTCCAAGGATTTGCTCTGTAAAGACAACGGGCAAGTGTTTATCTTTTCTAAACCATCTCTCTCTCTCCAACGTGAAAACCCCAGCGGTTCCCAAAAGGGAAAAGCCTGCAAACTTCTGAGTGACTCTTTATATTTCAATTGGACTCAGTATTACCCCTAGACAACTATAGAGCTTATTTCTGATTGATTATTATTACACCGGTGTTTTAGATTGAGTTTTGACGATGTATATGATCTGAATGTTTTGTATTAGCCATACGCTTGTGCCCTTTTTGAATAAAACGTTTGAAAATAGTAGCATCCGACTCAGCTGATCCCGCTATCTTTGCTGGTAAGTTACCTGGTTATGGGGTTACGTAACAGATTGAGATAATTAAATTATGTTAACAGGGCAAACGCACAAACGCACCTTCAAAATTTTGAGAGTTTTGACACACAATCCAAAGTCTAGTTGGAGGAGGACCCTAAACTGTAGCCTTTTCCTACACAACTTTTATAATAGCTGTACCAAGCTTCAGTGTATCCCTTAGCACGTAATGTTCCTTAGAATATGCTAGTCTGCAACATTTGATTGCAAATAGCTTTTTGCAATTAAACCACCTTCTGGGGTGTTCTTGGCTAAAGTACTACATCATTGGTAGGACCCCTGACATAATTGTTACGAACGCGTGACACGTGACAGTGGTGTACTTGTCACGTGACAGGTGTTGAAGCTATACTGGACTTGAGGTAATGGTCTTGTGATGGTGGAGTGACGTCATTTTCCCGCCAGTAGAGGTCATGTGACAGGTTTTTTTTACAGGGTATAAAAGGAGGACCCCTCCCTGTGAGGAGGGGCAGTTCGTGGCTGGATTTGCCATGTTGACTTCATGCCACTGCGTGATTTAATATTATGACACAGTGGTTGAAAGATGGAGCTTTATCTAATGCCTAAAGTTTAAAAGGTCATGGCCAGCAGTTTCTTTATAATACTGCTAGTTGAGAATTAGTGGAGAGTGAAGATCGGAGTTCGGGAGTTAAAAGATCGAGGAAAGTCGATTTTGATGGTGAAACAGGTTCGACCTTGTTTGATCCTCATTCGGAAGGAATTCGTTGACTGTGCTTGTGTTAATCCCTGTGAATAGCAGAAAGGATTGAGTACAGTTTTGTAAAGGAAAGGTCAGTGCCTTTAAGCCGTTACATTTCATCTTCGTAAAATTCTTCATGGGAAAAGTAGTTCGACTGGGAATTGCAGCAAGACGACGTGAAGGAGAATTTAAATCATCTTAAAAAGTCTCTCCCTCAAATGGACTGTAAGCATTTTGAACTTTTGCAATACTACTTTGAAGAACTGTTTTTGCAACATTGCTTTAAGAACTGTTTAAGCTGCCGCACAGCAGCTGATTTCCGGTTACGTGAGTGGTTTGTTTACTTTTGGGAGTTTGTTTTTCAGTGTTTAATAAATGTTCTATTTGTTATAAACCCCCCTGCAAATATCATATATTTATTGTTGCTGGATCCATAACATAATTAACTCATGCATGTGCAATATATATACTGTTTTCCCCATTTAAGGTACTGTCAATTTTGAGATCAGGATCCCTTTTGCATTAATTCCCTTCCCAAATGCACTTGCTGAAATGAATATCTGAGCATTGCCTTGGTCACATTTTGCTGAATCATTAAACCATTTCCTCTATTTATAAGGACTTGTTCTAAAACAAATTAAGGTTAAGAGACACATCTGTGCCCCTGATGTCTTGCTGTGTAGTTTGGTGATAATCCAGCACATCATAGAAATTATGAAACAAAGGCAAATTTTTCTGGGTAACAGGACATAGAAATAAAAAGTTCATGCTACCTGAAAAGTGCAGCTGGGACAGTATCTGCAGAAGGAAACCGTTCAGATCAGTGATCTTGCATCAGTCAATGACACTCAGAGTGACATCAGACACATGAGCTGAACAAAGTAGAAAGCTGTAATAAACCAGTGAATGAGGGTAACACTCAACAAATAATCATAAATTTGGAAATCCCATGCTAACTGTATTGAAGTGGTAGCTCAGTGAGATTTATGTCATTTCCACCGTCTCAATCTCTGTGCACTAAATTAAAATACTGATTGCATTGCTCATTGTATTTACTGTATGGCTGTTCTTTTTTAAAACTATTAATTTACTTCAATAACAATAACAAAAAAATGACTGGAATATTCAGGTAGAATTTAATGGAAGACAAAACTCATTGAACAGGTGATGCTGCAGCCTGGTTTCATTTAGGCTTCAGTTTACCAAAGTAATTCTATAAACCTTTACTCCAGTTTGGAGCCATGAAAATATTCCAGTTTCAATTTGCAGAAATAATTGCCTAGTCTTTGCTGTTTTCACTGGGTTTAACTAGTATGGAGGATATATTAGAAAGCCAGCAATGATATTAAGCCTTTGTGATAAATATTTAAATTATCTATGCTTAATCAGAAATGTTTGAAAAAAGAGCTTCAAAGACAGTTCTGCCCAGTCTGCTGAGTTCCTCCAGCATTTTGTGTGCGTTGCTTCAAACCAAGAAGAGATGGGCAGGAAGATTTACCAAAGTACACGTTTCCCATTCATCTTACAGTGTTTAACTGCATGTTGCCTTTTAATATTTTTATTTCCCACCTGACCGTGGGTGCAAAAGTAGAGTAAGTGCCTGTCAGTAAGGTGTCTTGGTGAGATTGGGATTGGAGTTTGGTGGTAAGCTAGTTTGGCAGGAGGTTGGAAGCCTGAGGAAAAATTCAGCAGGCTGGGTAAACACAAAGTACACTGCAGATGCTGTGGTCAAATCAAGATGTACAAACAAGCTGGGTGAACTCAGGCAGTATCCGTTGAAATAAGCAGTCAACGTTTTGGGCTGCGACCCTTAGTCAGGAACTGAAGGCAAGGGAGGAGCTATTCAGAAAGGAAAATGCAACAAGTGGCTTGAGGCAAGGGGTACAAGCATAAGGGTGCCTTAGTAGATCATGTCCAAATTAGGTTTGATGATTATAACAGATGCTTGGCTCAAAAAGAGGCAGGACTGGTAATTAGCATTTCTACACACACATATTGTTTAGGAGGGATAGGAAAGAAAGAACATTTAAGAGTTTTGATTCAATGGAATGTTACAGTGCAAGAAAGAAGGGATGGTGCAGAGTGAACAAAGACCATGTTTGGTTAGAACCAAGGAATAGAGGAGGAATTATCACCCTGATGGGTGCATTCTAATCAATGAGTGAGCAAATAATGCAGAGAGATTGTAGGGAAGTGCAAAATCTAGAGGATAGCTGTTAGAAATAACTTTCTCCAGTATAGTATCTGTTGCTGGTTTTAGTTCTTACAGAAACATCTGCATGATGCTAATTATCTGGTTTTACAGATAATAAGTGATTTGATGTGAATTTCAGTATTTCATCTAATATTCTCACAAAATATAAACGTTGAAAGTGTTTAACCCAGGTTAATGGCAGTGTAACTGATATTTTAATTGCACCAGTTACAGATAAATAATCAGTCCAGACCTACTCAATTACTGGCCATAATGTCTGCCATAATTTCTTCAAAATAATAATGATGGCGTTCAACACCATCATTCCCTCAGTATTAAACAAAAAGTTTCAAAACTTGGGCCTGCATGTCTCCCTCTGTAACTGGATCCTTTACTTCCTTATTGGGGGACTACAGTCAATGCAGATTGGTAAAAACATCTCCTTACTGACAATCAACTCAAGCTCACCTCAAGAAAGAGGAAGCTGGGAGAAAACAGATCACTCCTTATTGAAGTGTCAGTAGTGGAAAGGGCGAACAGCTTTAAGTTCCTGGATGCCATCATGGGATTTTTGCTGTTTAATATAAATGACCTGTGTGAAAACACAGATGGATGGGTTAGTGAGTTTGCAGATGATACTGAGATTGCTTGTTTATGGATAGTATAGAAGACTGGCAAATGATATAGTGGGATACAGAGAAGTTGTAGATATGGGTGGAGAAATGGCAGATGGATTTTAGTGTGGTCAAATGCAGCAGTTTAGGAGATCAAATGCAAAGGAACAGTGCATTGTTAATGTTAGTGTTGATCAGCAACAGGATCTTGGGGTCTAACTTTATAATTCCCTGAAAGTGGCTACACATGTTGATAGGGTGGTAAAGAAGCCATATGGAATGCTTGCCTTTGAATTAAAGTTCAAGAGTGAGTAGTTATGTTTCGGCTTTATAAAACTCCGGATAGACTGGATATGGATTACATTCATTTCTAGTTGCCCCATTATAGGAAGGATGTTGAGTCTTTGGAAAGGGTGCAGAATAGGTTTTTATTAGGATGCTGATTGGTTTAGAGAGCATGTGCTATAAGTAGACGTTGCAGAAACTTGTGATGTTTTCTGTGGAGTGACAGAGACTGAGAGGAGATCCGATAGCAGTTTGTAAGATTATGAGAAGCATAGAGTACATAGCCAGTATCTTTTACCCAGGGTTGAAATGTCTAACACCAGAGCACATGCATTTAAGATTAGAAGGGCTAAATTCAATGAAGGTGTGTGGGGCAAGTTTTAAACAAAGAGGGTGGTGCAACAAGTCCACAGCAGATGAAATTTCATCTACTCTACACTCAACCCTAGAACATCCAGACAGTAACGAAGTATACATAAGGATGCTCTTTATCGGCTACAGCTTGGCAATCAAAGTTCAAAGTGAAATTTATTATCAGAGTAAAATTATTCATTATCATATTACCACATAAACCCTGAAATTCTTTTTTCTGCCGGCATACTTAGCAAATCTGTAGAACAGTAATTGCAAATAGGATCAATGAACAGCAAACTGTGCAAATGCAAATATAAATAAACAGCAATAAATAACGAGAGCATGAAATAACAAGATAAAGAATTCTTAACATGAGACCATTGGTTGTGGGAACACCAGAAATAGATTGTGTGTAATTATCCCTTTTTGTTCAACAGCCTGATGGTTAAGTGGTAGTAACTGTTCTTGAACCTGGTGGTGTGAGACCTGAGGAACTTGTACCTTCTACCTGATGGCAGCAGCAAGAAAAGAGCATGGTCTGTTGATGAGGATCTTTAACACCAAGGAATTTAAAGTTGCTCATCCTCTCCACCTCTGATCCCCCAAAGAGGACTGGCTCTTGGACCTCCATTTTCCTTCTCCTGAAGTCACTAATCAGCTCCTGGATCTTGTTGACATTGGGTAAAAGGTTGCTATTGTGGCATCACTCAGCCAGATTTCCAATCTTGCTCCTAATTGCTGATTCGTCATCACCTTTGATTCAGCCTACAACATTGGTGTCATCAGCAAACTTAAATATGGCATTGGAGCTGTGTTTAGACTCAGAGTCATTAGTGTAAAGCAAGTAGAGCAGGGGGCTAAGCACACAGTCTTCTGGTGCACCTGCGTAATGGAGATTGTGGAGGAGATATTGTTGCCAATCTGAACTGACTGGGGTCTGCAAGTGAGGAAATCAAGGAGGCATTGAGGCCAAGATTTTGAAGTTTATTGATTAGTTTTTAGGGGAGGATATAAATGTGTGCAATTATGAAGGAAGTATGGTAGCACCTCTTCATTAGAAGTTTAAGAAGATTCAGCATTACATCTATAACTTTGATTAACTTCTATAGATGTATGGTGGAGAGTATATTGTCTGGTTGCATCATATCCTGGTATGGAAACACCAATGCCCTTGAATGGAAAATCCTACAAAAAGTAGTGGATACAGCCCAGTCCATTGAGCACACATACACGGAGAGTTGTTGAAGGAAAGGCAGCATCCATCATCAGGGACCACCACCATCCAGGTCATGCTCTCTTCTCACTGCTGCCTCTTGAAAAAGGTACAGGAGCCTCAGGACTCGCAATGGTTCAGGACAGTTATTACCCCTCAACCGTCAAGCTTCTGAACCAGAAGGGATAATTTCACTCAACTTCACTTACCCCATCACAGAACTGTTCCCACAACCTATGGACTCACTTTCAAGGACTCTTCATCTCAATTTCTTGTTATTTATTCCTTAGGTATTTATTACTAATATTTCCCTTTTTTCTCTTTCTTTTTGTACTTGCACAGTTTGTTGTCTTTTGCGCAATGGTTGTCCACTCTGTTGGTGTGGGCTTTCATCAATTCTAATATGGCTATTGGATTTATTGAGTATACCTGAAAGACAATGAATCTCATGGTTATATATGGTGACATATATGTACTTTGATAATACATTCACATAGGTAGAATTAGTTTAGTTGGGTATTTGATTACTATTTAATTAGTTCATCACAACATTATGGACTGAAAAGCCTGTTCTTGTGCTGTACTGGTTTATGTTTTAAGTTCTAATATTTCAGTTGGTCTATCAGATGATACTACCATAACGGGCTGGACCATATAGTGATGAATTGTAGTAGAGGAAGGAGATAGCCTTGTGACAGTCCTCATTGAAGGGTCAGCTTCAAGTTCATGAGTGTCAACATCTCAGGAATTTTCCTTGGCTCAACACATAGATGCAGTCATGAAGAAAGCACATTAGTGACTCTAATTCATTAGGAGTTTGAGGAAATTTGGTAAATCACCAAAGACCAAATTTCTACTGATCTGTGGTGGAGATCATTCTGACTGGTTGCATCACTGTCTGCTATGGAATGGCAAATGCATAGGATTGTAAGAGGCTGCAAAGGGTTGTAGACACAGCCAGCTCCATCACAGTCACAACCCTTCCCGCCATCAAGGACAGCTTTAAAAGGTGGCACCTCAAGAAGATTTCATTCATCATTAAAGATCTTCACTGTCCGAGACATGCCCTCTTCCCCATACTTACTAGGTACAGGATCCTGAAGACACACATACATTTTAAGCACAGCTTCTTCCTCTCCACCAACAGATTTCTGAATGATCCAGTAACCCATGAATACTACTTATTTCTCATCCTTGGCACTAGTTATTTATTTTGTAACTTATATAGATATAACCATATAACAATTACAGCACGAAAACAGGCCATCTTGGCCCTTCTAGTCCCTGCCGAACGCTTACTCTCACCTAGTCCCACTGGCCCGCACTCAGCCCATAACCCTCCATTACTTTCATGTCCATATGTCTATCCAGTTTTACTTTAAATGACAATACCGAACCTGCCTCTACCACTTCTACTGGAAGCTCGTTCCACACAGATACCACTCTCTGAGTAAAGAAATTCCCCCTCATTACCCTTAAATTTTTGCCCCCTAACTCTCAACTCATGTCCTCTGGTTTGAATCTCCCCTACTCTCAATGGAAAAAGCCTATCCACGTCAACTCTATCTATCCCCCTCATAATTTTAAGTACCTCTATCAAGTCCCCCCTCAACCTTTTACGCTCCAAAGAATAAAGACCTAACTTGTTCAACCTATCCCTGTAACTTAGGTGCTGAAACCCAGGTAATATCCTAGTAAATCTTCTTTGTACTCTCTCTATTTTGTTGACATCTTTCCTATAATTCGGTGACCAGAACTGTGCACAATACTCCAAATTCAGCTTTACCAGTGCCTTACAATAATACCTTACCAACTTAAAGTAATTTTATATTTTTGCACAGTACTGCTGTAGCAAAACAACAAACATCTTGACATATACCAGTGATACTAAGCCTGATTCATTATCTGATGTCATAACTAAACCTTTTCCTCAGTATCAGCAAAAGGAGGCTATACACATGCTCTCGTCTACATCAACGGTACTGAGGTCAAGAGGCTTGAGAGTATCAAGTTCAGTAGGTTTCCCCGGTCCAATCAAATTGACACACAGCTAATAGAATTCACCATTGCCTCAACTTTCTCAAGAGGCTAAAGAAATCTGGCATGTCCCCTTTGACCACCACCAATTTTTATAGATGCTCCATCCTATCCAGATGCATCACAGCTTGGTATGACAACTGCTCTGTCCATAACTGCAGAGAGTTGTGGACACACTCAGCACAGCACAGAAGCTAGCCTCCACTCATGGATTCTCTCTGCACTTCTCACTGCCTCAGTAAAGGAGCCAGCATAATCAAAGATACAAAATCCCAAAAGCATGCACCCCAGGCTCAAGGACAGATTTATCTTGCTGTTCTAAGACTATTGAACAGTTTTGTAATGTGATAAGATGGACTCTTGCTTCACAATCTACCTTGCTGCGACTTTCAATCTTATTGTCTGCCTACGCTATATTTTCTCTGTACTGTTACACTTCAGTCTGTTCTCTGTTATTGTACCTTGTACTACTCTGATGCACTGTGTGAACCAATGATCTGCACGAATGGTGTGCAAGACAATTTTTTCACACTTGTTTGGTATATGTGACAATAATGAAGCAATTTAACAATTTAACAATTTATCCTGGGCCCAACATACTGATAGAATCACAAAGAAGACATGTCAGTGACTCTACTTTGTGTTATGAGTGATGGACAGATCTGATGGACAATGGGGTGCAGAGTTAACCATTCTCCCCCCCCCCCCCCGAGAACCACGAACTATTGCTGTTGCTATGCTGCTCATGAGAGAGAGATAAAGCCCAGGCAAGAACATCTGCTACAGATAAGAGGGGGAGAGAGACTGTTGATTAACTGTATTATGACTCTTCCTGGATTATTTACTTTCTAGTACAAGGACTGTACTTGGCTCGTTAACATTCCACAGGAGATAGTAGGAGTGGCCTGATTTAATGGACATGGTCATTCAGAGTTAATGGATAGCTGAGACCCCGTGAGTGGGGATAAAAAGACAGGTCTGGAGAGACACCCTTCAGACACACCAGTGGACACTGACTGAGTGTTGGGAACCCACAGGAAAGGTGGGAGTTTCGGAGACCGAATCAGGAGATCGGTCAGTAAAACTCACGGTGTTACAGCAGGGCCGGTGGGGACTTGTGTGTGTGTCCACTCATGCCAGAGTGACGAGTCCACCACAGAAGAACGGTCTAGCTGAAGACCAGAGGGGTCATAACTGAATGGCCACAACGACACGACGGATTAAGAAAGCCACAAAAAAAAGGTTTGCCTGCCGCAACTGTTGCTGTTACATCTTGCTCGCTCTCTCTCTCTCTCCAACGATTTCAATACAACAACCATAACTATTTCAGCATTTATGAACTGAACTCTATACTTTCCTATGACAATTCATTTACCCCTAGACATCGATAGAGCTTGTTTATTATTGATTATTATTATTATTCCTACACTTTTAGGTTTATTACTGCTAACTTGTTTTATATGTATATTTGCATTTTTGATATTGTATTGTGTAGTTTACTAATAAACACCTTTAGTTTGGTACCACCAGATTCCAACGGATTCTTCTTTCTCTGCTGGTCAGACACCCAGTTACGGGGTACGTAACATTTGTTAGAAATTTGAAGAGATTTAGTATGTCACCAATGAAAAATTTCTACAGATGTACAATAGAAAGCATTCTGTCTGGTTTCATCACAGGCTGGTAAGGAAGCTCCAATGGACAGGATTGCAAGAGGCTGCAGCAGGCTGTAGACTCAACCAGCTCCAACACAGGCACAAACCTGCTCACCATCAAGGGCATCTTCAAGATGTAATGCCTCAAGAATGTGGTATCTATCACCAAGGACCTTCACCAATTGGTTCATGCCCTCTTATTACTTTGAGTAGGGAGGAGGTACAGGAGCCTGAAAACCCATACTCATTGGTTTAGGAACACCTTCATCTCTTTTGCCATCAGATTTCTGAATGGCCCATGAACCCATAAACAGTACTTCATTATTCCCTTTTTATACTATTTATTTATTCTATAATTTAATGCAAAAAAAAACAAATTTCATGACATACATGTTAGTAGTAATAAACCTGATTCGATTCTAATTGTAAATACTATACTCAAAGTAATAAAAATAATATTTTACAGTTTGATTTTTCACCTTTACCATAATATTACCTATATTTCCTAACCTTAATTATTTCCTGTTAAATGTGTAAACATAAAAGTATTTTGCAAACTTGCTTGAAGTCCATTGCCTACTCAGTTAATTTGAAGGTGTCAGTGCTACAGGATCGTGTTGATCACCTATAGATGGCAGTATGTTGCAAGTCATGTTCGAAGACAGAGCCATTCACATTATCAAACCAACTAAATCTTTTTAGGCAGCATTCTTCAAGGTCAGTGATACACATTGTCACTTTACTGCTAATCAGAAATTCAAGCCAATATCAGAAAATGATCCAAACATTTTTCTTGCAGGTTGCATTCCACAGGAAATTAACCTTTTATTTCAGGAAGCTTTATTACAATTTGACAAAAGTTATTAATGCTTGCTTAATGTGAAAAAAAATTGAATATTGTTAACTGCACTGAAGATGAGCTCGAAATGTCCTTATTGTAGGCTAATTTGGAAACAAAGTGTGTTAAAAGGGAAGGCACAACGGGCATATGCGGCGTTGTCCATGGAGGAGGAGGAGTCTGAGAATTATGAGAAAGTAAAGGAGGCCATTCTTCGGACCTACGAATTGGTACCTGAGACCTATAGACAAAAGTTCAGAAATTTAAAGAAAGGGTGGAATCAGACGTATGCAGAGTTTGCCTATGAAAAGGGTGTGCTCTTAGATCATTGGCGTGCAGCAGAAATGGTGGAAGAAGAGTTTTGGCGTCTCAGGGAGTTAATTCTGATTGAGGAATTTAAAGGTTGTGTTTTGGATGATATCCGGGTGTATTTGAATGAGAAACTGAATAAGTCCATCTCCAAATTTGCTAGGTTTGCAGATGAATATGCCCTAACCCACAAGACAAAATTTTCTTTGAATAAGAATTACCAGAGAGACCATGGGAACGGTAGAGAAAACCCGCCAGCTGAGGCAGAGATCCCGCCGGGAGCTAGTAGTAAAATTAAGGAGGAGGAAAGGCAAGACGGCAGGAGAGGTCCTGGCTTGACCTGTTTTAATTGTGGAAAGGTGGGTCATATTGCATCTAAGTGCCTTGCACCGAGGAAGGAGACAGGAAAATGGAAAGCAGCAGTCCCTACAGGATGTGTTGTGGTGATCAGTAAATCAACGAGAAAGCCCCAGGTAGACCGAGTACGAGAGGGGTCTGAGAAATGTATTTCAGAAGGAACTGTGTCTGTGAAAGAGGGAGACACACCGGTTCCAGTGCGGATCTGGAGAGACACGGGAGCTGAGCTGTCATTGATTCGCAGTACGGTACTAGATATTGGTCGCAAGACTGGAGAGGTAGCTTTGAGAGGCATAGGAAAAGGGACAGAAGCGGTGCCCTTGCATAGGATCGTTATGAATTGTGAGCTGGTATCTGGACCAGTTGAAATAGGGGTGCGATCAGAATTTCTGAGAACTGATGTAGACATCCTTCTGGGTAACGATTTAGCTGGTGGTGACGTTTGGTCGGCCATGGAGCTGACGAGCCAGCCTGTAAGTGTTGAGGACCCGCCCCTAGATTCCAAGATCTATCCCGCATGCGCGACCACTCGCAGCATGTCGAGAAAGGCAGCTGAGAACGAGACCAGTTACGGAGTGACCCAGTTACGGGGTTTGTAACACTTGCAACAGGTCACACAACTCTGAATATCAGCTGAATGACACACCTTTCAAATTTATTTTGCTTTTTATTCCAATAACAGTGGTTCCAGATTAATATTTTCAAATGTTTTGAGGAAAATACTACATATTCAAAAACATTCTGCTTCAGTGAGACCTATATTACAAAAAAAATGTTTCTTGTGATGAAGTACTATTAGATTCTCATCTAGTCTGATTTAATAGACTTAGCTGCACAGTGTATATTCAAAGACTGTACACATAGTGGCCACGTTATTAAGTACACCTGTACACCTGCTCGCTAATGCAAATATCTAATCAGCCAATCAAGTGGCAGCAACTCAATGCATGAAAACATGCAGACATGGTCAAGAAGTTTAGTTGTTATTCAGACTAAATATCAGAATGGGGAATAAATATAATCTAAGTCATTTTGGCTGTGAAGTAATAGTTGGTGCCAGATGGTATGGTTTGAGTATCTCAGTAACTGCTGTTCTGGAATTTTCACACATAACTGTCTCTAGGGTTTCAGAGAAAGGTGTGAAAAATGAACCAAGAAAAAACATGCAGTGAGCCACTGTTTGTGGGTGAAAATGCCTTGTTAATGAGCGAGGTCAGAGGAAAATGGCCAGACTAGTTCAAGCTGACAGGAAAGTGATATCTGATTACATCTTGTTTGTCTTTGGCAGTTTTATACCATTTCTTCTTTACAAAACTGCTTAAGCTCTGTCAGATTCCATCGAGATAATGAGTGAACAGTCCTTTTCAAGTCCAGCCACAAATTCTCAATTGGATTTAGGTCTAGACTCTGATTTGGCCACTCCAGGACATTAACTTTCTTGTTATTAAGCTATTCTCACATAGCTTTGGCTTGGTGCTTGGGGCCATTGTCTTGCTGAAGAACAAATCTCCCAAGTTGCAGTTCTCTTGCAGACTGCATCAGGTTTTCTTCCAGAATTTCCTTGGATTTTGCTGCATTAATTTTGCCCTCTACCTTCACAAGCCTTCCAGGGCCTGCTGCAGTGAAGCATCCCCACAGCAGGATGCAGCCAACACCATGCTTCACAGTAGGGATGGTGTGTTTTTAATGATGTGTGGTGTTTGGCTTACACTAAACATAGTGTTTAGTCTGATGGCCAAAAAGCTCAATTTTGGATTCAATTTTGAACCTTCTTCCAGCTGACTTCAGATACTCCTACATGCCTTCTGGCAAACTCTAGCCGAAATTTCACGTTTTTTCCAATAGTGGCTCTCTCTTTGCCACTCTCCCATAAAGCTGCGACTGGTGAAGCACCCATAGAACAGTGGTCATATGCGCAGTCTCTCCCATCTCAGTCACTGAAGCTTGTAACTCCTCCAGAGTTGTCATAGATCTCTCGGTGGCCTCCCTCACTAGTCCCCTTCTTTTACGGTCACTCTGTTTTTGAGGATGGCCTGCTCTAGGCAGATTTACAGTTGTGCCATATTCTTTCCATTTCTTGATGATTGACTTAACTGTACTCCAAGGGATATCAGTGATTTGGAAATTTTCTTGTATCCATCTCCTGACTTTTGCTTTTCAGTAACCTTTTTACAGAGTTGCTTGGAGTGTTCTTTTATCTTCATGGTGTAGTTTTTGCCAGGATACTGACTCACCAGCAGTTGAACCTTCGAGTTTCAGGTCTAATTTACTACAATCAATTGAAAAACCTCGACTGCACAAAGGTCTCAAAAAATAGATCTTCATTTAACTAATTACATAACTTCTAAAACCATATGGCTGCACCAATGATGATTTGGTGTGTCATATTAAAGGGGCTTATGGATGCTTATGGATCAATTATTTTGTGTTTACATTTGTAATTAATTTAGATCACTTTGTAGAGATCTATTTTCACTTTGACACGAAATAGTCTTTTTTTGTTGATTATTGTCAAAAAAGCCAAACTAAATCCACTGTGATTCAATGTTGTAAAACAATAAACATGAAAACTTCCAAGGGGAAGCGGGGGGGGGGGGGGGGAAGAATACCTTTTATAGGCATTGTATACATGCAAATATTCCAAAATCTGAAAAAATCCAAAACCTGAAACAATTCCGACCCAAGCTTTTCGTATAAGGGTGCTCAAATTGTAATAATATATTACTTCCCTTCCCTTTGTTAATCATCTAGTTAATAAATCATAATGTGATTTCTTCAGCCATACAGGGCCTTTGAACTTTGAAATTTTAATATATCCAAAAGTTAACATAGCATGTCACAGATTTATGCCTAATTAAGTAATAATTCACATCTGCAGCTATTTCAGTTAGCAAAAAATGTAACAATCAGTTTCAAAATAGTATTAAATCATTAATGGCAATAGAAAAATTACAAATGTTGTTTTAGATTTAGTATGATTATGTATACTTGACATCTCACATTCAATTGCAATGTAGAAGGAATACTGTCATGTTCAAGATGCCCTCTGTTTATGAGACATTTAACTGTGAAGCCAATCTGTTCATTTAGTTCAAGTGGATGTAAGAATCTTGTAGGGCCTTTTGAATATTTCCCTGTGGTATGGCCATTATGATCATAGAAAAACATTGGGTTGTCCTTCATCTTTGGTGTTTTTGGGATCTTGCGTGCAAAAAGCCTGCAGTCAAGACCTTGACTATATTCAAAATAATTCATTGCATGCAATTTTAAACAGAGGTCCTAAGTTAATTTAAAATCTTCACCTGAATTTCAAAGTTGACAAATTAAAAAAAAAGACATTTGTCAACTTCAGTGGCTGTTACAATTTTATTAACAGCTTGACTTTCTGTGCTGCTAATTCCCTTATTCAAGTAGTTGATGCATTAGACAAGCTAAGGAATTGAGAACAGAAATAAAAATGAGGAATAATATTACAGTACACATGGGCAAACACTAACTAGTTAAGAGGAACATTATGGAGACTGGAGAAGGATGGGATGGTTACAGGATGATTGTGAGGGTTATTTCAAATGCGAACCCAATGTATTTTTTGCATCCTCAACTCTCCATAAAACACTCTGAAATTTGAGTATTATTTAGTTTATTACATCGGCATAGTATATGTATAAGTATACCTGTAAATTCATGTCACCTTAAGCAATCATGACTTTTTAATGCTTGCTGAACAATATATCATATTTTAATTATATTTTACAAAATTGGTTTCTGATAGCTGGCAAAGTTCAAAGCCTGGGCTTCTGTACCTTCTTCTGGAACTGGATTTTTGACCTCACTGGGAGACCATAGACATTGCAAATCAGAAATGTCATCTCCTACTCACTGACAAATCACCACGGTGCACCTTAATGATGCGTACTTAGTCTGCTGCTCTATACTCTTTCTACACTCATATCTGTGTGGCTTGGCATAGCTCAAATCCCATCTATAAATCCTGGACATACCATCTTCTCGTTGCTACCAACAAGGAAGAGGTACAGGAGCCTGAAAGAGTACACTCAACTTTTTAAGAACAGCTTCTTCCCTTCTGTCATCTACAGAAAAGGAAATAATAAAAGGAGTAACACTTCTCAAACAAGTGCTCCTGTCGTTTTCTGTCTACCGTAATCCATCAACCAAGAATACTAAAACAGGTTAATTTAGAACACTTGACTCTCTCTTACTGTTTCATTAATCCATTCACCAGAAAATTCTGGCCTCACCCATTTAGTAATTTTCCATTTGTTTTATCCATTCCTCTATACTTTTTTGGAACTTAAAATTAACTTGTTTCTATCTTTCCCAGTCCTGATAAAGGTTTTCAATGTGAAATTTGAATTGTGACTTGCTGACTTACAGCATACCAGTATTTTAATTTTTTTCTGTCAGATTTTGAACATCTGTGGGTTTCTGAGCAACACACACAAAATGCTGCAGGAACTCAGCAGGCTAGGCAGCATCTACAGAAAAGAGTAAACAGATGATGTTTCGGGCTGAGAGGGTCTCAGTCCGGTAAGTTGGCTAGTTACTCATTTCCATAGATGCTGTATGGCCTGCTGAGTTTCTCCAGCATTTTGTTTGTGTTGCTTGGGTTTCTAGCATCTGCAGATTTTCGCTTGTTTGTGATCTGTAGATTTCTGCTTCTTTTCAATGGGAAGTTCTGAATTTGGTTTACCACTATGTATAGTGCAATTATCGATCTTAAAAGTTTCATCTAGTTCTACACCAGTTGCGCACTGAAGATGCAAATACACATGAATATAGAATAGGTGATGTTTAGTAAAATAAATGTAATATTTCCCACATTATATCATTTTATGTAAAACTAGAAAAGAGAAGAAAATAAGAACTTGTACTTATTTACTACTTTTTACATCATCAGCAATTGATTTGTAATTGAAAAAATACTTATAATGTGTTATTTTTAATTGCAGTGTCTGACAATAAGCAATAGAATAAAAGACTGGTTGATCTATTTTGGTATTCTTGATTGAAGGATGACAGTCAGAACACCAGATGAGCCCGTTTTTTAAAAGTGTTAATCCTAGATGATCTACCCACTGTTCCCGCTAAGCTGTGCAGTAACTGAAATGCTACTGCTCACCGTCTTTGCTGCCACACAGCTGCAACTTCCTTGCATATGTAATGAAAGCGTTGCCTCAAAAATATCTCAATATTACTATGATTTCAAATGTGTTGTTTCTGGGAAAGTTAAGACTGATTTAATTAAGATGTTCTCTGATATGAACTATGTGCTTAGAAATGAAGAATTTGAAGAACTGTCAATTCTTGTTGACATCATTGGAACATTTCCAGCTTCTTGTGCTGACTGTGAATATGGATTCATTCTTAGGAATTCAATCAAATATAAATCAAGAAACAGACTAGAAGTGGAACATCTGGATGATCTAATAAGGATTAAGATCTATCTTCTATCCGGATGTGAAATTGAACTGGACCGTGTTATCAACAATGGATTTGTATTAAAGACAGGCAAGAAAAAGTTTATGAAATGTGAAAGATTTTTTTTTATACAGTATTTCTTTATACCTTCCACTTAAAAAATAAAATCAGAAGCATGTGATTTTTCAAATTTCATTATAAATACTTATACAGGTAGTCCCTGAGTTACGAACATCCGACTTACAGACAGCTCGTACTTACGAACCGAGGAAGGAGAATGCTGTCCGCCATTTTAAGTCAGATCACGACGCCGTCCGCCGTTTTAAGTCGTTGCCGTTGACACTGTGTTGAGTGCTTAACTTTGTATTTGGCTTAAATTTTTCTTAGTAAGATTCACCCTGACCCCACCCCGCCCCCCCCCCCCCACCCCCCGGCCATTCTGGTCGGCTGGTGGCGCAGTGAGATCAGCGCCAGGCTGGAGAATGGAGGTTCCCGACTGATCCAGTGACAGACCGCTCCCGTGCCGGGTTGCTGTCAATCCAGTGACTCCCGTACCATCCATGCTGGGTTGGTGTCGAGCTTGCAACTCGGCCTCGTAAAAAAAACCCACTGAATTTAAACCTCCAGTTTAAATTCCCACGCAGAATATTATGGAGGATCAAATACCCAAACCCAGCACAGCCCCTACTTGTCCCATTTAGCCTGGCTCAGTGCAGTGGTCCTTAGGACCCAGCGGACCTTGGGAGCCGGTGGAGCTTGGGATCTGCTGCCTGCAGTGTTTCTGTTCCATCGACGGGAAGCGATCGCGATTGAAAATAAAGTGGAAATAATAAAGCGTTTGGAAAGAGGTGAAACGCCATTGGTCATTGGAAAAGCATTAGGCTACAGTCGGTCAACGATCGGAACAATTTTAAAGGATAAAGTGATAATAATGGGGCATGTGAAAGGCCCTGCCCCGATGAAAGCTACAATTATTACTAAGCAACACAATGGTTTAAATATTGGAATACATACGTTTCTTAAGTGTTTTATATGCATAGAAAGGTAAAATATATACTATATACTAAGACAAACATTTGACTAACTGACGCTAAATAATACTGGATGTACTTGTTCCGACTTACGTACAAATCTGACTTAAAGGCGGACTCAAGAACGGAACTCGTATGTAACCCGGGGACTGCCTGTAGTATGCATATTACAAAAAGATACATTTAAAGTGTCGCACAATTTTCAGGCCTCTAAAAATTTCCTGCTCAGAGCAATGGTTGGTCCGCGCTACTGTAAAGAAAATTAGAGGCGACATTGCGCCTATCTATTAGTAGTGGAATTGGAGGTTATTTGTAAAATGGTACACTGACATTGCAGAATTCTCTCAGAACTGCCCTGATTATCTGCTGGAATGGAAGCTGAATTCTTCACCTTTTATTCATGCATGTTTCCACTTCAAGGCCAAACATTTAAATAGAATCTCTCCTGGCCTTGATAAATAAATGTTCCTCTTCTATAGGATTTCCTTTCCAAAATCTCTGAAGTTACTCAGTATCCCATTTTATCAGAGTAAAATATTCTTACGAAGAAATTTCACAAATGGTATATAAATATGAATGAATTGTCAGCCTATATCAATGGTTTCTTTATATTTTTTCATTTCTAACACGTACAGTATAGAAATCTCCCTCAAAGACTATCCTACGAGTATAGTACTCCTATTCTTACCAACAATCCCCATACATATCACTTCTAAATTAAATTCTAATTCTGCGCAATTATCTACAAAGGTGGCTTCTCAAACTTCAAAGCCCAAGTTTCATTCACTGTTTCCTTATTCTTTCTCTATCATTGTCATAACAATTGCCTACTAATATCCTACAATCTGAAACTCTTCCACATTTGAAAGTCTCTTAAAATATCAGTCATTTTGATTTACTTAACTGTTTTATTTAACTCTTTTGTCAAAGGCGCAGAAGGAGGCTGCTTAGTACATTGATTGCAGATCAGAAGTTTGTAAAACAATCCAAACAGTCCTATTCCCCTAATGCTTCCCCTCCAGTCCTGTAAATTATTATTTTTTTCTCAAATACACATTAAATTACCCTTTGGAAAACCTGACTGACTGTTCTGCCATCCTTATAAGCAATGCGTTCAAACTCCTTCCCACTTATACTCACCTCCATCAAATTATCTCTGAACAGAGAACAGAAATCTCCTCTTGCTATTTTGTTTTAAGGAGAACAACTCCAGCTTTACCAGTCTAACCTTATACCTTAAATATATCTTCATAGAACTATTCTAGTAAATCTTTCATGTGCCCTCTGTAGGATCATTACATCTTTTCTAAAAAATGACATGAAGTGCAAGCAATGTTCCATTTGTCACCTAACTGGTGTTTTATAAATATTAAACACCAATTCCTTGCTTTAATACTTTGCATCCATTTATGCCCAAGTGTAATCAGTTCATTCTTTGCCAGTCCCTGACTTCCCCCTCACATTATGCAAATGGCATTATGAAATTTAAAGTTGTTTCCAGAGTTTTCTGTATCAATAATGTATTAAATTTCACAGAAGTGGTGCCATAATGAAGGAATTTCAATCATATTAATTGACCATCTATACTCAATCTTCATCTGCAAAAATCAATACATGGTTCAAAAGCTGTTTTTTTTTTAAAAATTCAGTATTTCACAAGAATTAATGACAAACTACACTCGGGTTTACTTGACCAAATTCATGATAAACAGTCATGCACACTTAACACAGAACAAATGCAAAAGGCGATAGTCCTGTCATGCTTGTCAAATTACACCCTTGCACATAAGCCTCACATTAAACATTTGACTTTTTCTCTTACAATTCCTTATATATTTCATTGATGCTGTCAGTACTCTTAAACATTTTTACATACAAAGCTTGTGTTACGATTGGCAGCTACCAGTTGACAGGCAATTTTAAAATTGCTGTGGCAGATGGCTTTAGTTATGACATGTAAATCTGGAGAATGATAGTAAGTAAGTAAATAGAGGTAAGTTAGAAGTCTAGTTTCTGTAACAGTTCATGTACAGATATCAAAAAAATCAGAAACCTAATTCGGACTCAATTTACTCTTTCCTTTTGAATATTGATTATACACTTAGATATAAGAAATTGAAATAAATAAATTCAGTTATTTTGCTAATGAATTTTGCCATCATTTCAATAAGAAAAGACAATTTCCAACTGCTATACTAAACTATTAAATAGAATTTTATTCTTGTAATAAAGTTTTTTGTTAAATTTTGGTAATTCTTAGTGCTGTATCTATCATTTTAAATAGACATTTACAGATGTGAAATGTGGTTCTAATTATAATCAAAGCAAATCATCATTCCTGTTTCTGGAAGCATAAAAATACATAAACTTAATATGTTTAGAAGGAATCCATTTACCCCAATCATTCCTGTGTCAGGCATAATTAATCAGAAATATTCTAGTAGTTTTACCATGATCTTCTCCCATATTCCATTTTCCCCTAAATAAAGTTTAAAAAAACTTATTTTTTGAGGAATTCACCTCCAGCAAGTGGCAGAATGCTGGGTGCATTTGCTCGGAAAATGCTGCCATCTGCATGGTGTATCAAGTGTAGCAGTTATAGTGGATGCTGGTCTTGAACAATAGCTTGCAAACTCTGAATGCCAAGTTAAATAGGATGAAAGATTATATACTTTGGCCTCTCATTGCTCCATTGATCTGCAGCAAAGGTTTCTCTAATATGTCAGAAACAATTTTGTTGCTTCAGAAGTGTCTTTGGCAGCAGCTTTGTGGGCACAAAACTCAAAGAATGACAGCCAACAGCGTCTGAGCAGCTTTCTTCTAACTCCATAGAAACTAAAGAGGTTGGACCATTTAAAAAAGGTAAACATTTGCCAGTGCACAAGATTGTGAATGTGTTTTACAAATGTTAAATTTTTGATATCTATTTTGAACTGGGTACGTTGCTGTATTTCTTTCTTATCTTATACATCTTAGTTTGGTGGATGGGAAGTAGCCTTTGATGGTGGAGGAACTGAATTGGGTGTGTGTGGTAAACTATGTATATCTGTCTGGACATGCCCCTCTGCTGACTGCTCCTGTGGCTCCTCCCACAGACCCCTGTATAAAGGCGATTGGAGGCACTGCTCCCCACCCCCCTCAGTCTCCGAGATGCCGTGCTCCGTTTTGCTGCTAATAAAAGCCTATCATTCGCCTCCTGTCTCCGAGAGTTATTGATGGTTCATCAGTGTGAAAGTGGTGCTTGGTTAGAGGCATTACAGGAAGGAAAGTGTTGGTGGGGAGTGGGGAGGAATTGGCTTTTTAGTATGCAAAAATAGGCCTTTTGAGTATGCTTGTTGAATGGGTGAAATGATGGAACCTGAAAAAATAGAGACAGCCTGAGCAGTATGAGCTGTGATATGCAATGCAAGTAACGTCTTCTGTCCTCTTTGTCTTCATCTTCCTCAAAATCCACCAAAGTTCGTCAATGCTCTCCAGCTCATTCTTCCTGTAGGTCAAAAGTTAGTGTTATTAAAATAACGTGCAAGCTATGTCACCCACAGCCATTCTGGAGCCCCTGTTTATCACGAACTGAAAAGAACTTACTGATATATCATGACAACAAAAATGGATGTTTAATATGCCAATAACTTGTTTGATTTGTTCACACTCCATGCATTCTAGTATCGATGATGGAATATGGGTCCCCATTTCACACTACTTGCTATCTTTAACATAGCAGTTTTAATTTTATTTGTTCAATTAACCATTCTTACATCTGTGGTAAACCTACTGAAACCATTACACTGCTCATTATGACGGGTGTCATAAGCCAGTTGACACAAGTTTTCAATCATCCATCTTATATTCTTTTCTCTGAATGTGTTATCTTCAAAATGCCCTGAAGGTATGAACAAGCTTAAGAATTGAAATGGCAGGTACTTTGACAACCTCTGGAAGTGGGAGCTATCAGGCAGAAAATATTGTTCTTATCATCATCTGATGTGACAATTTGAGCCTCTCAAGCCCCTGACTGACAAATGCATGGAGAAATTTATACTGACCTTTTAAATATTGTGTGCTGAATATGATTATAAGATAGAGGAGCATTTTGGCCCATTTGGCTCCCAGCTTGGGTGGCACAACAACTCTCAATCCCCTAAAAGAGGCTACCTCTGTTAAGGGCATGTTCATCCCCGAGTTGGTAGAAATGGGGAAATTGGAATTTGGGCTGCACATTCCAACCATGTTGGGGAGTAGAAACAAAATGTAGATGTGAGACAGTGTGGAGTCCTTTCTGGTTTCCCTTTGGTTCATCTGCTGTAAAAGGGAGTCTTTTGATTTGCATTAGGGAGAATACTGTACATCAATCATTCTGCGCTTTTATTTATTTACTTTTAAATAAATAAATACATAAATTTCCTCTGCATCAGTAAGGAAATGTAATGCAAAGTTTATAGGGTGTTCACTTCCATCACTCATAATATGTGACATGACTGCACCCATTCAATAAGGCAGTGCATCACAGGCAAGCTTCACTGGATGATGTGGGTCACAATGTGTGAGTACAGGGTCTGATGTCACCATCTTCTTTACCTTTTGGAAAGCCACCTCACACTGTGATGCACCATCAATAACTCTCTGAGACGTGAGGCGAAATATCGGCTTTTATTGACTGGAAGAAAGAACAAGCAGTAGTTGACCACCATACTACATCCTGGAGACTGAGGGCAGGGCTCAGGCCTCAATCGCCTTTATACCGGGGTCTGTGGGAGGAGCCACGGTCAGTGGTCAGCGGGGGGGGGCGTGTCCAGACAGGTATATGTAGTTCACCACACACTGCTTTGTCCATTACCATTTCTCCAGCTGAAGCACAGTACCTCTGCTTGGCAGGAATCTGCTATAGTAATTGACACATCCTTAAATGACCACAACTGTGACACATCCTTTGTCCTTGGGGCATCCACCACTGCTTGAATTTTTTCAGCACACTTGTGTAATCCTTGTATGTTAATAGTGTGACCACAGTAAGTGCTGATTGGTTTATAGAATTTACACTTGTTACGTAATGCTCTGAGCCCATAATCTTCTTATCTTTTTAACACTGTCTTGAGATTTTGGAGATGTTCTTCATCATCCTTACTGGTAATAATGATGTCACCCTTACCAGCAACAATTATGTCATCCATGTTACACTGAGTGCCTGGATAACCTTGCAGCACTTGCTCCATAATTTTCTGCCAGAGTGCAGCTGTAGATGCTACTCCAAAAATAAGCCAATTGTAGCAATAAAGCCTTTTGTGAGTACTTATGGTGGGAAACACTTTGGACTCTTTTTCCATCTCCAACTGTAGGTAGGCCTCAGCTAAGTCCACTTCGCTGAAGTGTATCACTCCAGAAAGTTTTGCAAAGATATTCCCTATCCTGGGCAGAGGGTATTGATCTACTTTCAGTACTGGGTTGATGGTGACTTTAAAACCACCACAGATCCTGACAGACCCATTCTTCTTGGCTTCTGGGATAACTGGCATTGTCTTTGGACTCCATTCAACCTTGGAAAGAATTTCTCTAGCTTCCATGCTATCTAGCTCACTTGCTACTTTATTATGTATGGTATAAAGAACCAGACAGGCTTTGTAAAATTTTGGCATGATATTCTCTTTTAACACTGTTTTGCCATCCTTGAATACTACTTTGGCATCACCCAGTACCTTTCTTAATTCATTTCTAGTTGGCTTTATTGCAGGGGATGTGGCATGCAAATGGTGGATTGATCTCCAATCAAGTTGTTGTGGTCTCAGTCAATTACATCACCACAATGTTTTTACCACATGTAAGTTCAGTGTGGCTTGTTGTTTGTTGTATTTCACTGTTACCAACATCATTCCCATAGGAGTTATCTATCTTTTTTCCAGTATAAATTGTTAAGTGAATATTTGCAGGCTTCAGTTCAGTATCTTTGAAATGCCCTTCAAACACTTTATAGAATGAATGACTGAAACAGCCGAGCCAGAGTCCATTCCATTTTAGTTAATTTGCCATTCACTTCTGGTGTAAACCATATTGCTTGTCCTTCAAGACTACCAACCCTGTGCCACTCTCATTACTGTCAGATTTTTCATTGACAGCATGCAGATTAGTGCTCTCTTTGAAGCTGCAACTTGACTTTTTAATCTCTTTCTCTTCCCTGTGCAGTCCATTTATTTTTGTCTGCCTGAAATTCTCTTTGCATGTGCCCTACTTTGTTGTATTTTCTGCAAGTTTCTCCTTTAAACTGCATGCCAACTGTAACACAATTTGTTCAGCCAGGCAGGTTTCTGTTTAGGTGTTAGAATTTTGTTCACACTCACTTTTATTCCTGACTGCAACTCAATTGCATCTTTCTGCTATTTCCATTGATGCAGTGATTTCGACTGTTATTTTAAATGTGAGTTGTGCTTCAGTTTGGAGCCTTTTTTGGATGTTTTCTTGAGGGATTCCACAAACTAAACAATCCCTCACTGCATCATTAAGCTAATAACATAATGCTCAGACAATCTCTTCAATTCAGCCACTTATGCTGAAATGGATTCCGCTTCATTTTGATTCAGCTTATGAAATCAACAATGCTTTGGGTTCTAAATGTTTCTTCATTACTTTCAGGGGATCAACAAAGCTCATTTCGAATGGTTTGGTTGGAGCAGTCTAACTTCTAAGCAAACTATTTGCTCTCATACCAGTAGCACACAGCAAAACTGGCATTCGCTTCTCATGGGCTATTTCATTTGCTTTAAAGTATAGCTCAGTTCGCTCACTATGCAATATCCATTTATCTTTTGTGTAACTAAATTTGTCTATCTTTCCAACGTAGCCAGCCATTTTTTACTTTTTTTATTTATGATTATTATCAGCCGGTACTCACTGTTTATGAACCTGTGAATTTCTCCATTTTCTGCCTTTCTTTAAACTCGATCTTTTTTTCTTTTCTGAAGAAACCACATGCTGTGTTTTTAACACTAATATCTCTCTGCAGTTTTTATTATTTGAACATCTCTTTCTGCCTCTTGCGAAGAAAGAATGTGCTGCATTTCAACAGGTAAGTGGTTGTCTCTGGTTTGACTTTTAAAACTTACTTGTTGCTGCTGTTATGTTTTGTCACTCCAAAACATAAAACTTATCAAAGGAAAAATAAGGGAGGCTGAGGGATGGATGTAAACTTTGTTTTTATTTTTTAGCAAAGTTTGTAAATATGATGTGGTGGTGTAATGATGAATGCCATTCATGTACATTATACATATAACCCATAATAAATTACGTAAGTAACAAAGAGTGCTCAATCAAGTAATATATTTATGATATTTCTCAGATATTACTGAATATTAAACACACAACACTATCAACTACCAATTTAAATACATCTGATGACTTGACCTCCACAGCTGTTTGTTGCAATGAATTCCACAGATTCATTACTTTCTGTTACTCTCAGACATCCTGTTCTGAGACTCTCCCACTATTGCAGGCATCCTCTTCATGTCCACTCTTTCAATATTTGGTAGATTTCAATGAGATTGCCACTCATTGTTCTAACACCAGTAAGTATAGGCCCAGAGGCAACAAACATTCCTCAAACATTATCCTTGTCATTTCCAGGATCATTCTCATCAACCCTCCTTTGGACCCTTTCCAATACCAACACATTCTTTCTTTGATATGGGACACAAAATTGCTCATACTACTCCACATGCAGTCTAATTAATGCCTTATAAAGACTCAGCATTACATCCTTTCCTTTATATTCCAGTGCTCTTGAAATGAATGCTAACTTTGCATTTGCCTTCCTTACTATCGACTCAACCTTCAAGTTAACCTTTGGGGAATCTTGCACTAGGATTGCCAAGTCACCTTGCATTTCTGAATTTTCACCTTGTTTACAAAATAGTCTACACCTTTATTCCTTCTACTAGAGATGACCAAGTACTTCCCTTTGCTGAAGTCCATCTGTAACTTCTTTGCCTAGTCTCCTAATCTGTCCAATCCTTCTGCAGACACTCTGCCTCCTCAACACTATCTGCCCTTCCACCTCCTTGTATTTCCCACAAATTCAGATCATTAACATATAATGTGTAAAATAGTGGACCCAACACTGACTTATGTAGATCACCACTAGTCACCAGCCAACCTAAAAAGGTCCCCTTTATTTCCACTCCTTGCGTTCTGCCAGTCAGCCAATCTTCTGTCCATGCTAACATTTCCCCTTAAGGAAACCATACTGAGTTTGGCTTATTTTATCAGGTGCCTCCAAGTACCCTGAAACTGCATCCTTAATATCTTGTCTACCACGAACATCATTAATTAGCCTATAATTTCCTGCTTTTTGCCTCTCTCCCTTTTAAAAAAGTGGAGTGACTTCTGCTATTTTCCAGTCCTCTAGAACCACTCCAGAATCGAGTGATTCTTGAAAGATTACTACTCATGCCTCCACAATCTCCTCAGCCACCTCTTTCAGAACTCTCATTTGTAGTCTATCTGGTCCAGGTGACATCAGACTTTTGGTCAAGTTGACTTCAGTCCTTCAGCTTCCCAAGTACCTTCTCCTTAGCGATAGCGACTACACACACTTCTGCTTCCCGATATTTTTGAATTTCTGGCATGCTATTGGTGTCTTCCACAGAAAACATTGACACAGATTACCTATTCAGTTTGTACAGAATTTCCTTTTTCTCCTTTACTATCTTTGCAGCATCATTTTCCAGTAGTCTTGCTTTTCTTTTACTCTTTATATATATGAAAAACATTTTGTCATAGTCACTTGTATTATTAGTTTGCTTACCTTCATATTTCCTCTTTTCTTTCCTTATTTATTTTTTTTAAGTTGCCTTCTGTTGGTTTTTAAAATGTTCTCAATCCTTTAACATTCCACTAATTTTTGTTTTGCTTTTATGCTGTCTTTGACCTCCCTTGTCAGTCATTGTTACTTCATCCACAATTTTGAATGCTTCAGCTTCTTTGGGATGGATCAATCCTGCATCTTCCGAATTACTCCCAGAAACTCCAGCCATTGCTGCTCTACTGTCATTCCTGCTGGTGTCTCCTTAGAGTCATCTTTGGCCAGCTCCTCTCTCATGCCTCTGTAGTTATGTTTACCCTGTTGTAAATATGATACAATATTTTAGCTTTTCCCTCTGAAATTCCAGTGTGAATTCTATCATATTATGCCTCCAAATCATATTTGATTCATTACATAACACCCAATTCCAAATTGATTTTTTCACAAGCTGCTTTAAAAGGTTAAAACACTGGCATTCTACAAATTTCTTTTCTTGGGGTCCAGCACCAACCTTATATCTCAATCTACCCGCATAGTGAAATTCCCCATGACCATTGTGGCATTACCCTTTTTATATGCCTCTTCTATCTCCCACTGTAATTTTTAGCTCACATCCTGGCTTCTGTTTGTAGGTCTATATGTAACTCCAACAGGGTCTTTTTACCCTTTCAGTTTCTTAACTCTACCCACAATATGGCCACATGTGCCTCTCTGCTACTCTCTTCTCTCCAACACAGCTTCTGCTCTCGCAGGTCACTGCCTTCATCTGACGTCTAATTTAAAGTAAGTGGTACACATGGTTATTTGACATCCTGGAGCTTGAGACTGTAGATTGCACCTCTGAATCTCAGGAGGTGTATAATTTGTCACCAGAAGGATTATGAACATGCCATTTCCAATTGACTTCAGTTCCCTTAATTGTTGTTAAGATCTTACCCTGCTTTCACAGATGTGTTTCTGGAAGTCCATAGATCCAATTTAAACAATAGTTCCAAATCATTGAAGTGTCAGTGTATCTATGTGGCAACTCATCTGTCCTGAGACCATCAGTTGCATGCAGTCCAAATAAGAAAGTCAGTAGCCTGGAGCCAGTGTCTTGATGAGCTGTCATTACTAACAATTTTCATCCCTACCAGCAGCTCTGAAATCAGGTTAAAGTTCAAACCTTCGTTCTCATGACATAGATTTCCTGAACTGGATTACAGCATAATGCAATAAATATTTAGAGGCTTTTATTATTCTCATTGCTGAATGACAGACAATATTTTGTTCTTCTGCTACCCAAGTAGTTGGTTCACCTACTGTTACTTTCAAACTATTATCCTACCTTTCAATAAGTTAACTTTGAAATAAATTACCGGTAACCTGCTTAGCTTTATCTCATAGACCCTAAACCATGAGTGCAAATTGATGAATGCTAAAACTAATCAAATGTGTCTTTGTTGTAGCTGAATAAACTGCTACAGATTATCATTATATCATGAAATTAATATTGCATAATTTGTAGATGCCAATATGTGAACTTCCTTAGAGCTTATTTCATGGCACATCTCAACATACCGGAAAAAATATCTGAAATATATTTTATTAGATTTGGGCAGCTGTGAGACTGCAACACATTTAGAACATTATGGAGTGGTAGCTCTGGGACTGAAGTAGAAACTCTCTTGAATTTTGACATGTTATCTTACCTTCATCTTTAGGTTCATTTGCTCTTCATTCATTCATGCAATAAATTTGTTATGTAGTTTTCAGGCTGAGAATGTGATGGAAGACTGTTTTAACTTGCCTATTGATAGTTCCCTCTTTGGCTTACTCATCTCAATCTTTCCATGTGTCTTTAAGACAAAGTGATGTAAAGTGGGAGATATAGCCTGAAATATTTGTCTTATAACTTGATGTATTAATGTAGTGCAATCAGACATCAATTGCATGCTTTTTTTGTGTGTTTTGCTCTTGCATCCTTGGTTTCAATTGTTACATCATAAACAGCAGCTGAATCAGATGCTTCTAAAAATGCCAACTGAATTTTATTTTAGATCTCCTTTCCCTCCAGTCATGTGTACCACCATCCACATTAAATATTGAATTTACTCTGAAGTGGACACATCTATATTTAGGCTAAAACTGTTCACATGACACTGCTTTATCATGCTACCTGCAACAATAGCCTTTCCTGGGAATATTGCAGAATGAAAATAATTTAAATCCTGGATGAGGAGAGTACAGTAAAGGCCAAGTATATGTGGTGACCTGCAATTATCCTCTGAGAGGACATTCTCTCAAATTATCTAAATTGTATTAAAGTAGAAAGGAACAATCCTTCAGATTCCTCCTTCAGCAGCTCAAGAAAGCATGAGGAGGCGAAGAGAAAATGGAAACCAGTATCAAACCAATACACAATGTATACCTCAGGGAAAGAGTTAGAGTACATTTTACAGAACTATTACTGAAATACAATACAAGGCATCAGTCAGAATGATATCAAAATATGAGGAAAGAAAATAACATAGCCAGAGGGATGTAAACAGCAAGCTTTAACAGCAAACAAAAGTACTCTGAAGGTGTGATGCATGGTATGAACCTCAAACTGAGCTGAGCAAGAAACAAATAAAGTACAAGAAATGAAATGGTTACTTCTATAGCAAACAATGAGGCTCCAAAATGAACTAGAGATGACAGGTTTGGTGATGCATGAAAGAGAGGCTCCAAAACCAAGGAATGAAGTGCTGAGAAGGGAGCTAAAAATGACTTGTCTGTTAGGTGTGTAATATATTGCTTTAAACTGATTCACTTATTTGGAAGTGAAACAATTGCTGGTGTTTGGAGAAATAGGAAGATTTGCAGGTTACAACTATGTGTGCTGGTCTTTACATGGAGTTTAATGATGAAATTCTCAACCTTACATGAAGACTTGCCTTTAAAAATCAATGCCAAGTACAAATAGATGAAACACTTGCAGTGTGTGTTTATTACAGTCCAATAAAAGCCAATTTACCAGCCCATTTCTGCCCCCTAACCATACAAATCCAGCTTGATTTTCAACAATTTTTCAGTAGAGAATCAATAGCTGAAATTTGAATTTTCTCCCCACAGGAAGAAGAATGATAAACAAACCTCAATAAACCTATCAATTCCATCAAGCTGGGTGGCTGTACATAATTATGATAATATTATGATCAACCATCCTATGCCACTGATACTTGTCCTTATTCCCTTTAAACAATAAGTATAATGAAAAAAAAGTTTATTCTCCCCTATAGAGCTGTAGTACTACCAGTTCTACAGATTTCCAAACATTTCAGAGTAAGCTTTCCTAAGAAGTGTAATACCTTGAATGGAAAACAATCATTTGGACTTGCCCTCCTCTTTAAGATTTAATGACCAGAAGAGGAGATAAATTTCCATTAGAGCTGCTTAATTAGATGGATAAGATAATTAGGCAAAATTTGAACCAGACCCAAATCAGGGAAGACATCAACAGAATGTGAATAAAAAGCAAAGAAAATCATGCAAACTTTGTACAATTAGCAAAGCAAATAAAACCAGTCAGTCAAATCTACTGGCTGCTTGTTGTATTGCTAAGTGAGGGATTATTTTCGTTTTCTTTGTAATTTATTTTTTATTGAAGTTCATCATCAAACAAACATTTCCATAAGATGTATTTCAGACATTGTACATATATATCATATAATCATATATATCACAAATCTCCACATAATATGTATCTGAGGTATAGACATAGAAAAAAGAGGAAAGAAAGAACAAGCAAAAGGAGAAAACTATGTACAAGTAGGGAGTGATCTATTTTTTTACAACAGATTCATTGATTTGTGAGAATAAAATCAGGCCTATGAGGCATTATGTAGTTAAACCATTTTTCCCAGTATGAAACAAATTGTTCCAACTTATGATTAATAGATGCTGTTATCTTCTCCATTTTGTAAATGTCCATTGTAATTTCCATCCATGTGTTTATAGTTGGGCTCTCCTGTGATAACCATTTCCTGGTAAGACTCTTTTTACCAGCCACCAGCAGTATATTCATTAAATATTTATCTCTTTTCAACCGTTCTTGAGGTATATACCCAAAATATATGGTCTTACTTTCTAATGGTATTTCACATTTAAAAATGTCTTGTCGGGCATTGTGTATCCCACTTCAATAGTCTTTGATAACGGGACAATCCCAGAAAATATGATAATGGTTTGCATTTTGATTTCTGCAATTTCTCCAGCAAACAGGGAGGTTACTATCATAATGGGATTTCTGAGAGGGTGTAATAAATTATCTTATCAAGTTTTTCCATCCAAACTCCCTCCATTTCTGTGAACTGGTACACTTCCATTGATACCTCCATATTATTTTCCATTTTTGCTCAGATACAGTCAGCCCTCCTTATCTGCGGGGGATTGGTTCTGAGACCCCCCGCGGATACCAAAAAACGTGGATGCTCAAGTCCCTTATTTAACCTGCATCAGTGCAGTGGTCTTTAGGACCCAGCGGAACCCCGGACTTTATTTGACATGTTCAGTGCGGTGGACATTCGGACCCGGCACAGCTCTGAATACGCGGTGTTTCTGTTCACGAAAATAATCACAATCATGATTGAAAATAAGGTGGATTCGGAACAAGAAGACAGCCGGAGAGCACCTAAGGATTTCCAGCAGGAAGACATTTTGAGGTCTCGGGGGAAGAGAGAGGCCAGACTGCACAGGCGCGTGACGTCAGCCAGTTGAGCATGAACAGTTTAAAAAGAGGGCAGCCATATCCAGCGGGCAGCAGAGTGAAAGGGCTTTGGCTCCATGGGCTTCGGCGGTAACGGGACGAGGTGAGGCAGTTGTTGATTGCAAAAGGAGGTAGTATGTATATGAGGCCAGTTTTCTGTGGTCGGTGTCAGATGTGGGAGGTCCTGGAGTCTCCCGGTGTCCCGGACGGCCACATCTGCACCCGGTGCATCGAGATGCAACTCCTAAGGGACCGTGTTAGGGGACTGGAGCTGCAGCTCAATGACCAGGAGAGGGAAGAGGAAGAGTCAGGTACTAGAGAGTACCCCTGTGGCTGTACCCCTTGACAATAAGTACTCCTGTTTGAGTACTGTTGGGGGGGAGAGCCTGTCTGGGGGAAGTGACAGTGGCCGTGCCTCTGGCACAGAGTCTGGCCCTCTAGCTCAGAAGGATAGGGAAAGGAAGAGGAAGGCAGTAGTGATAGGGAACTCTATAGTCAGGTGGTCACTCCAGGGCGATGGGGGACAGAGGAATGAGTCACAGTCAGGAGGGGGAAGGGGAAGAGTCAGGTACCAGAGAGTACCCCTGTGGCTGTACCCCTTGACAATAAGTACTCCTGTTTGAGTACTGTTGGGGGGGAGAGCCTGTCTGGGGGAAGTGACAGTGGCCGTGCCTCTGGCACAGAGTCTGGCCCCTGTGGCTCAGAAGGGTAGGGAAAGGAAGAGGAAGGCAGTAGTGATAGGGAACTCTATAGTCAGGGGTTCAGATAGGTGACTCTGTGGACGCAGGAAAGAAACTTGGATGGTAGTTTGCCTCCCAGGTGCCAGGGTCTGGGATCTTTCTGATCGCGTCCAAGATATCCTGAGATAGGAGGGAGAACAGCCAGAGGTTGTGGTACATATTGGTACCAATGACATAGGTAGGAAAAGGGAAGAGGTCCTGAAAGAAGACTACAAGGAGTTAGGAAGGAAGTTGGAAGCAGGACCTCAAAAGTAGTAATCTCAGGATTACTGCCTGTGCCATGTGACAGTGAGAATAGGAATAGAATGAGGTGGAGGATAAATGTGTGGATGAGGGATTGGAGCAGGGGGCAGGGATTCAGATTTCTGGATCATTGGGACCTTTTTGGGGCAGGTGTGACCTGTACAAAACGGACAGGTTGCACTTGAATCCCAGGGGGACTAACATCCTGGTGGGCAGGTTTGATAGAGCAGTTGGGGAGGGTTTAAACTAGTTTGGCGGGGGGGTGGGAATCAGAATGTGAGTGCAGGGATTAAGGTAGAAGGACAAGGGCATGATGCTAGGAGTTCTGAGTTGATGAAGAAGGACAGGCAGGGGACAGAATGTAATTGTAGCCAGTTAAAGAGGTTGAATTGTGTCTATTTCAATGCTAGGAGTGTTAGGAACAAGGAGCATGAACTTAGAGCATGGATTAGTACGTGGAACTATGATGTTGTGGCTGTTTCTGAAACTTGGTTGGAGGAAGGGCAGGATTGGGTGATGCAGGTCCCGGGGTTCAGGTGTTTTAAAAGGAATAAGATGGGAGGTAGAAAAGGGGGGAGGGAGTGGCATTACTGGTCAGGGATAGTATCATGGCTATAGAAAGGGAGGACGCTGCAGAAGGAGTGTCCATGGAGTCAGTCTGGGTGGAAGTCAGAAATAGGAAGGGATCAATCACTGTGATGGGAGTAGTCTATAGGCCCCCAAATAGCCCTCGGGACACCGAGGAGCAGATAAGCAGGCAGATTTTAGAATGGAAATACAGGGTAGTAGTTATAGGTGACTTCAACTTCCCTCATATTGACTGGTACCTCCTGAGTGCAAGGGGGATAGATGGGGCTGAATTTGTCAGGTGTGTTCAAGAAGGATTCCTGACACAGTATGTGGACTGGCCGACGAGAAGAGAGGCTATACTGGATCTAGTTCTGGGTAATGAACCTGGTCAGGTGACAGACCTCTTGGTGGGGGAGCATTTTGGTAAGAGTGACCACAACTCCCTTAGCTTCAGCATAGCTATGGAAAGGGATAAAATCAGATGAAATGGTAAAGTGCTTAACTGGGGAAGGGCTAACTTTGAAGGGATGAGGCAGGAACTAGCGAGAGTAAATTGGAAACAGATGTTCAAAGGGGAAAGCACAGAAGTAACGTGGGAGAAGTTTAGGGACCACTTGAGCTGGGTTCAGGATAGGTTTGTCCCACTGAGGCAAGGAAAAAATGGTAAGAAAAGGGAACCGTGGCTGACGAAACATGTGAGGCAACTCGTCAAGAGGAAAAAGGAAGCATATGTTAGATATAAGAAGCAGGAAGTAGGAGGGGCTTATGAGAAATATAGGATAGCCAGGAAGGAGCTAAAGAAATGACTTAGGAGAGCTCGAAGGGGGCATGAGAAGGCCTTGGCATGTAGGATTGAGGAGTACCCCAAGGCGTTCTATGCGTATGTGCAGAATAGGAGGATGACGAGAACGAAGGTGGGACCGCTAAAGGATAAAGAGGGCAACATGTTCCTGGAGGCGGAGGAGTTTGTGGAGGTTCTAAGTGAATACTTTGCTTCAGTATTCACAAGTGAAAAGGATCTTGATCAGGATGAGGTCGAAGTAGAGCGGGCCTGTGTGCTGGACAATGTCGAGATTAAGGAAGAAGAAGTGCTGGATCTTATTAAAAACATTAAGATTGATAAATCCCCAGGGCCAGATATGATACACCCCAGGTTGTTGTGGGAATTGAGAGATCAGATCGCAGGAGCATTAACTATGATCTTTGAATCCGCTTTGGCTGCAGGGGAAGTGCCGGAGGACTGGAGAATGGGAAATGTAGTTCCCTTGTTTAAAATATGTAATAGGGAGAAACCTGGGAACTATAGACTGGTGAGTCTTACGTTGGTTGTATGCAAACTCCTGGAAAGGATTCTTAAGGATAGGATCTATGAGCTTTTGGAGAAGTACAGTCTACTCATGGATAGTCAACATGGCTTTGTGAAGGGAAGATCGTGCCTCACGAGCCTGATTGAGTTTTTTGAAGAGGTAATAAAAGAAATTGATGAGGGTAGGGCAGTGGATGTGGTCTACATGGATTTTAGCAAAGCATTTGACAAGGTCCCTCATGAGATACTCATCCAGAAAGTCATTAGGCATGGGATAAGTGGAACCTTGGCTGTTTGGATAAAAAATTGGCTTAAAGGAAGAAAGCAGAGGGTCGTTGTGGAAGGAAGGTATTCTGCCTGGAGGTTGGTGACTAGTAGAGTGCCATAGGGATCTGTCCTGGGACCCCTGCTATTTGTGATTTTTATAAATGACCTGGATGTAGAGATGGAAGGATGCGTGGGTAAGTTTGTGGATGACACGAAGATTGGAGGAGTTGTGGATGGAGCTGTAGGTGGTCGAAGGTTACAAGAGGATATAGACAGGCTGCAGAGTTGGGCAGAAAAATGGCAGATGGAGTTCAATCCGGACAAGTGTGAGGTGATGCATTTTGGAAGGACAAACCAGAAGACTGAGTACAGGATTAATGGTCAGTTACTTAAGAGTGTGGATGAACAAAGGGACCTCGGGGTTCAAATCCATACATCCCTCAAGGTCACTGCACAGGTTGATAGGGTAGTTAAGAAGGCCTACGGGATGCTAGGCTTCATTAACGGGGATTGAGTTCAAGAGTAGAGAGGTCATGTTGCAACTTTACAAATTTCTGATGAGACCGCACTTGGAGTATTGTGTTCAATTCTGGTCACCTCATTATAGGAAGGATGTGGAAGCTATGGAGAGGGTGCAGAGGAGATTTACCAGGATGTTGCCTGGATTGGAGAACAAGTCATATGAAGCAAGGTTAGCAGAGCTGAGACTTTTTTCTTTCGAGCATAGAAGAATGAGAGAGGACTTGATAGAGGTCTACAAGATTATGAGAAGCATAGATAGGGTGGATAGTCAGTACCTGTTTCCCAGGGCATCAATAGCAAACACCAGAGGGCACAGGTTTAAAATTAAGGGAGGGAAGTTTAGGGGAGACATCAGGGGTAAGTGTTTTATACAGAGGGTTGTGAGTGCCTGGAGTGACTTGCCAGGGATGGTGGTGGAGGCTAAAACATTAGGGGTATTTAAGAGCCTCTTGGACAGGCACATGAATGAAAGAAAAATGGAGGATTATGGGGTAGTGTGGATTTAGTACTTTTTTTAAAGGATTATATGGTTCGGCACAACATAGAGGGCTGAAGGGTCTGTACTGTGCTGTAGTGTTCTATGGTTCTAATAAAGCGATTGGAAAGAGGTGAAACACCATCGGTCATTGGAAAAGCGTTAGGCTACAGTCGGTCAACGATTGGAACAATTTTAATGGAGCATGCGAAAGGCCCTGCCCTGATGAAAGCTACAATTATTACTAAGCAACACAGTGGTTTAATTATTGAAATACATATGTTTCTTAAGTGTTTTATATGCATAGAAAGGTAAAATATGTACTATATACTAAGAAAAACTTTTGACTAACTGACGCTAAATAATTCCGGATGTACCTGTTCCAACTTCAAATCCGACTTAAAGACGGACTCAGGAACGGAACTCATTCATAACCCGGGACTGCCTGTACTTTTAAGTCATTTCTAGATTAATTATAATACCTAATACAATGTAAATGCTATGTAAATAGTTGTTATACTGTATTGTTTATGGAATAATGACAAGCAAAAATAGTCTGCACATGCTCAAACAACGAGTGCTGGAGAGAGAACTTCCGGGTTTTCCTAATTCGTGATTGGTTGAATCCGCACATGCAGAATCCACAGATAAAGAGGGCCGACTGTATAATTATCCCTCCTTCCTTCACCCATTTTGTTTTAATGTATGAAGTGGAATGTGTTTTAAGATTTGACAAACCCTTATACACGCTTGAAATGATTCTACTACCATTGTCTAAATTATATGCTTTTCTAAATAGCTCTATCAAACATGTACTTGCCTTGGTTACATTTTTAACCCTCCTATTAACATACTGTCGCGAATACCGATAAAAGTCTTGGTTTTCTAATAAGTGTTTCTCTTTAAGCATTTCAAAACTGAACAGTGTTCCTTCCTTCATTATATTGCAAAGAACTGTTATTCCTTTAGCTGTCCAGACCTTAAATCTAGCATCCTGTTTACTCAGCGTAAAATCAGAGTCATATGCACACCATTTGAGAATTGCAATATCTCCCTCTAGTTTATATTCTTTTATAATAGTTTCCATATTTTAAGAGTCCATTTCACCCATGGGTTGTCAATAGTATTTATGTAACTTTGTAGGTTGTTATCAGCCAAAATTGCCTGTATGGGGATGGAAAGTATCTTCTCCTCAATGTTTTTCCATTTAGCGTCATACGATAGGTTGCGCCAACATATCATAGCTCTCAACTGTGCTGCAAAATAATAATCTCTAAGAGAAGGTAGGCCCCATCCCCCCTTTTCCTTGGCTAATTGCAAAGTTTTGAGACAAACTCTAGGACCTGTACAAAATATATCTTGATAACATTTTGTTCCATTCATTGAATTGATTTTGTTTAATCTCTATTGGTAGGGTCTGAAAGAAATATAATAGTCTGGGCAATATATTCATTTTAATGGGTTCAATCCTTGAACTGAGACTGAAAAAAGGAATTAGGTTCCATCTTTTTATATCTTCCTTAATTTTTTTATATATAGGCGGATAATTGCATTCTGCCAAATTTTTTGGCATAATGATGCCCAAATATTTGAAAGACTCTGTTTGCCATGCCCAGAGATATCTACTTTCAATTTCTCTTGGTGGGCTATAATTATATGAGAGTAATTGGGTTTTATCTATGTTGATCTTGTCTCCTGATAATTGACCATATTGTTCAAAGGATTGCATCAATTTAGGTAAAGAGTATGTTGGTTGCCCTAGATATATCAAAAATATCATCCGTGCAACAGGCCAATTTATGCTCTGTCCCTTTAATAGTAATTCCCCTGATATTTTCATTTTGTCTGATGTATTCAGCTAATGGTTTCAGATATAACGCGAAGAGTAGCGGTGACAACCCTGTCTCGTACCCCTTTCTAGGGTAAAACTATTTGATAAACATCCATTGATTTTAATCCTAGCAGTAGGATTGGCATATAGTGCCCGTAGAGTTTTAATAATTGTGGATTATTTGCTTTCTATAATTTTGCTGTTTGTGCACAACTGATTGGCTGCATTTCCTACATTGCAGGCTTTCCAAACATTGACAATTCCTTTCCTCCACAGGTGCTGCTTGCTTTGCTGGTTTCCTCCAGCAGATTACTTATTGCTTCAGAAGAAAGCCATCCGCTCTAATTGAGGATCTGGAGGTGGCTATACAAACACATTTTTCTTTCATAACGTTCAGAGCCCTGTCTGAGAAAGTAATTCACATTGTTACAAGGTGCCACCATTTTTGGTAGCCATCAGAACAATCGTGTTTACAGAAGAAGTTCTCCTGAAACAGCTGTCTGTCCAGCATTGGAATTCCAATATAAATGTTGACCACTTAATAAAAAAAAGATAACTCATTTACTCACTTTCCTTGGCTTTAATTATGTCAATCTCTTGCCCTCTCCTACAACCATTTGAAACCTGCCTGAGTTAACTCAGAGCTCAAATGGCCATTACCTCTATGTACATCTCTCACATCAATGTTCCAGTTTCTGAATACAGGCCTGGATCTCTGGGTGATCCTAGATCGGGAGACTGCTTCACTATGCCAGAAAAAGTGTTAGTAGGGAAGTGGTGTTAGGTAAATTGAAGGGATTAAAGGCAGATAAATCCCCAGGGCCAGATGGTCTGCATCCCAGAGTGCTTAAGGAAGTAGCCCAAGAAATAGTGGATGCATTAGTGATAATTTTTCAAAACTCCTTAGATTCTGGATTAGTTCCTGAGGATTGGAGGGTGGCTAATGTAACACCACTTTTTAAAAAAGGAGGGAGAAAGAAACCGGGGAATTATAGACCGGTTAGTCTGACATTGGTGGTGGGGAAAATGCTAGAGTCGGTTATCAAAGATGTGATAACAGCACATTTGGAAAGAGGTGAAATCATCGACAAAGTTAGCATGGATTTGTGAAAAGAAAATCATGTCTGACGAATCTTATAGAATTTTTTGAAGATGTAACTAGTAGAGTGGATAGGGGAGAGCCAGTGGATGTGGTATATTTAGATTTTCAAAAGGCTTTTGACAAGGTCCCACACAGGAGATTAGTGTGCAAACTTAAAGCACACAGTATTGGGGGTATGGTATTGATGTGGATAGAGAATTGGTTGGCAGACAGGAAGCAAAGAGTGGGAGTAAACGGGACCTTTTCAGAATGGCAGGCAGTGACTACTGGGGTACTGCAAGGCTCAGTGCTGGGACCCCAGTTGTTTACAATATATATTAATGATTTAGACGAAGGAATTAAATGCAGCATCTCCAAGTTTGCGGATGACACGAAGCCGGGTGGCGGTGTTAGCTGTGAGGAGGATGCTAAGAGGATGCAGGGTGACCTGGATAGGTTAGGTGAGTGGGCAAATTCATGGCAGATGCAATTTAATGTGGATAAATGTGAGGTTATCCACTTTGGTTGCAAGAACAGGAAAACAGATTATTATCTGAATGGTGGCCGATTAGGAAAAGGGGAGGTGCAATGAGACCCGGGTGTCATTGTACACCAGTTATTGAAGGTGGGCATGCAGGTACAGCAGGCGGTGAAAAAGGCAAATGGTATGTTGGTATTCATAGCAAAAGGATTTGAGTACAGGAGCAGGGAGGTTCTACTGCAGTTGTACAAGGCCTTGGTAAGACCGCACCTAGAGTATTGTGTGCAGTTTTGGTCCCCTAATCTGAGGAAAGACATTCTTGCCATAGAAGGAGTACAAAGAAGGTTCACCAGATTGATTCCTGGGATGGCAGGACTCTCATATGAAGAAAGACTGAATCGACTAGGCTTATACTCACTGGAATTTAGAAGATTGAGGGGGGATCTTATTGAAACATATAAAATTCTAAAGGGATTGGACAGGCTAGATGCAGGAAGATTGTTTCTGATGTTGGGGAAGTCCAGAACGAGGGGTCACAGTTTAAGGATAAAGGGGAAGCCTTTTAGGACCGAGATGAGGAAAAACTTCTTCACACAGAGAGTGGTGAATCTGTGTAACTCTCTGCCACAGGAAACAGTTGAGGCCGGTTCATTGGCTATATTTAAGAGGAAATTATATATGGCCCTTGTGGCTAAAGGAATCAGGGGGTATGGAGAGAAAGCAGGTACAGGGTTCTGAGTTGGATGATCAGCCATGATCATACTGAATGGTGGTGCAGGCTCGAAGGGCCGAAGGCCTACTCCTGCACCTATTTTCTATGTTTCTATGTAAATGGGATTTCCCGGCAGCCATCCATTTCAATTCTGCTTCCCATCCCCATTCTGACATGTCAGTCCCTGGCCTTCTTTACTGCTGCGATGAGGCCACACTCAGATTAGAGGAGCAACACCATATATTCCACCTGATAACATGAACATTGATTTCTTCAACTTCTGGTAGCTGCCCCCCCACCATTCCCCATTCCTGTTTCCTTCTCACTTTTATCCCTACTTTTTCCCCTGCTCAGAATCAGGTTTTATTATCACTGGCATGCGACGATAAATTTGTTAACTTAGCAGCAGCAGTTTATTGTAATACACAATCTAGCAGAGAGAGAAAAATAATAGTAATAATAAATAAACAAGTAAATTAATTATGTATATTGAATAGATTTTTTTAAATGTGAAAAAAACAGAAATACTGTCTATTAAAAAAAGTGAGGTAGTGTCCAAAGCTTCAATGTCCATTTAGGAATCGGATGGCAGAGGGGAAGAAGCTGTTCCTGAATCGCTGAGTGTGTGCCTTCAGGCTTCTGTATCTCCTACCTAATGGTAATAGTGTGAAAGGGGCATGTCCTGGGTGCTGGAGGTCCTTTATAATGGACACTGCCTTTCTGAGATATCACTCCCTAAAGATGTCCTGGGTACTTTGTAGGCTCATGCCCAAGATGGAGCTGACTGGATTTACAAGCTTCTGCAGCTTCTTTCGGTCCTGTGCAGTAGTCCCTCCATACCAGACAGTGATGCAGACTGTCAGAATGCTCTCACTGGTACAACTATAGACATTTTTGAGTGTATTCATTGACATGCCAAATCTCTTCAAACTCCTAATAAAGTATAGTTGCTGTCTAGCCTTCTTTATGACTATGTCCATATGTTGGGACTAGGTTAGATCCTCAGGGATCTTGACACTGAGGAACTTGAAACTGTTCACTCTCTCCACTTCTGATCCCTCTATGAGGATTGGTATGTGCTCCTTTGTCTTATCCTTCCTGAAGTCCACAATCAGCTCTTTCGTCTTACTGACGTTGAGTGCCAGGTTGTTGCTGTGGCACCATTCCACTAGTTGGCATATCTCACTCCTGTACGCCCTTTCGTCACCACTTGAGATTCTACCAACAATGGTTGTATCATCAGCAAATTTGTGGATGGTATTTGAGCTATGCCTAGCCACACAGTCATGTGTATATAGAGAGTAGAACAGTGGGCTAAGCACACACCCCTGAGGTGCACCAGTGTTGATCATCAGCGAGGAGGATATGTTATCACCAATCCACACAGACTGTGGTCTTCTGGTTAGGAAGTCGATGATCCAATTGCAGAGGGAGGAACAGAGGCCCAGGTTTTGCAACTTCTCAATCAGAATTTTGGGAATGATGGTATTAAATGCTGAGCTGTAGTCGATGAACAGCATCCTGACGTAGGTGTTTGTGTTGTCCAGGTGGTCTAAAGCCATGTGGAGAGCCATTGAGATTGCACTTGCCGTTGACCTATTGTGGCGATAGGCAAATTGCAATGCGTCCAGGTCCTTGCTGAGGCAGGAGTTCAGTCTAGTCATGACCAATCTCTCAAAGCATTTCATCACTGTAGATGTGAGTACTACTGGGCGATAGTCATTAAGGCAACTCACATTATTCTTCTTAGGCACTGGTATAATTGTTGCCTTTTTGAAGCAAGTGGGAACTTCTGGCCTTAGCAGTGAGAGGTTTAAAATGTCCTTGAATACTCCCGCTAGTTGGTTGGCACAGGTTTTCAGAGCCTTACCAGGCACTCCATTGGGACCTTCCTCCTTGTGAGGGTTCACTCTCTTTAAAGACAGTCTAACATCAGCCTCTGAGACAGAGATCACAGGGCCATCAGGTGCAGCAGCGATCTTCACAGCTGTAGTTGTGTTCTCCCTTTCAAAGCGTGCATAGGAGGCATTGAGTTCATCTGGTAGCAAAGCATCACTGCCATTTATACTATTGGGTTTCGCTTTGTAGGAAGTAATGTCTTGCAGACTCTGCCAGAGTTGCTGTGCATCTGATATTGCCCGCCAGCCTCGTTTGAAATTGTCTCTTCACCCTTGAAATAGCCCTCCACAAATCATACTTGGTTTTGTGGTGCAGGCCTGGGTTGCCAGACTTGAATGCCACAGATCTAGCCTTCACATGTCTTTTGGTTTGGGAATGTACAGTAAGTCTTTGTAGACACACACTCATCCACAAAGGTTTTAATGAAGTTGGTAACAACTGCAGCATACTCATCCAGGTTCGAAGATGAATCCCTGAATACAGTCCAGTCCATTGATTCAAAGCAGTCCTGCAGGATTGATGCACCATCAATAACTCTCTCTGAGACGTAAAGGCGAGATATCGGCTTTTATTGACTGGAAGAAGGAACAAGCAGTGGTTGACCACCATACTACATCCTGGAGACAGAGAGGCCGGGCTCAGACCTCAATTGCCTTTATACCGGGGTCTGTGGGAGGAGCCACAGGAGCAATCAGCAGGGGGCGTGTCCAGACAGGTATATGTAGTTTACCACAAGGCACTCCTGTGCAGCTGTCCTGAGCAGAAGTACAGCTAGGTGATCGGAATTCCTGAAGTGAGGGTGTGGAATAGCACTGTAGACATTGTTGATGGTGGTGTAGCAATGGTCCAGTGTGTTGCTTCCTCTGGTATTGCAAGTGATCTGTTGATGGTAATTGCTGAGTGATTTTTTTTCAGACTGGCCTGGTTAAAATCTTCCTTCCCTTTCTTTTGTGGTCTTTTACCCTCTCCTATCAGGTTCCCCCTCCTCCAGTCCTTTATCTCATTCACCAATCAGCTCCCCAGCTCTTCACCCCTCCCCCTCTTCCAGTTTCATCTATCACTTACCACCTTGTACTTCTTTCTCCCCACCCTACCTTCTTACTTCCACTTCTCATCTTTTTTTCCAGTCCTGATGAAGGGTCTCAGCCCTAAACATCGACTGTTTATTCCTTTCCATAGATGCTGCCTGACCTGCTGAGTTCCTCCAGCATTTTTTGTGTGTTGCCTTGGATTTCCAGCATCAGCGAATTTCCTCGTGCTTGAAGTTCACCAGGCTTTGGTATTACAATACCCCATATACAGGCCCCAAACCACTTTTCTGAATCGCTCCACCAAGATCTGATCTCTGGGCAAGTACTTCCCCTCACTGCTTCTTCCACTAAATCTCCTGGCACTAACTTCAGTGAGCCCTCCTCCTCTGGCTCTCTTCTTTCCAGGTTCTGATTGGGATGCAAATTGCTTACAACTGTACCCAAACTTGCTACAACCTGAAACCAAGATGTTGCCTGGTGAACCTCAGCGACGTTCTGTGGGCTATGTACAATAACGCTAAATAGTTTCACTTTAAGTTCTGAACTTTTAAATCAACTTAATGATCTACAGATTTCATGATCACCTGAAATATTTTCCAGACCAAGCAGCCTTAAGCAGCCGAAGGTTCTTCACCGTGGCTCGAAGCAAGGCTAAAGGGGCAAGATCCAAGTCAGGCTGAAACACACTGGGATGAGGCACCCTCTATCCACCATCTTGTTAGGAAATGTGCAATCGCTGGAGAACAAAATTGAGGAGAAAAGGGCATGATTGCTGTATCAAGGGGAAATGAAAGATTGTTGTGTTTTATGTTTGTAGAAGATGTGGCTTGATCTCAGCATGCCAGATACAGCGATCGGACCTGAAGGCTTCTTGATTCACAGAAAGGACCAAACTGCTGATTTGGACAAGGCAAAAGGTGGAGGTATATGTTTCATGATAAACTCTTGGTGGTGCTCCGATGTGGTGGTTTTGTTGAACTTGTGTTCTCTCAACCTTGCAGTCTGTTCTATCTCCTAGGAGTGCTCTTCCATAATCCAGATCACAGTTTACATACCACCAGCAGCCAACTATAATCAAGCACCAAATACGGCATGATGCCATCTCCAAACAAGAAACAGGCCATCCCAAGGCATTTCAAATCATAATTGGGGTCTTCAATCAGATTTGTTTGAAGATAACTCTGCCTAATTGCCACCAGCATATAACCTGTAGCACCGGAGTTCACAAAACAATAGACCACGGCTATACTAAGTGTGGTGAACTAGATATACCTGTCTGACTGCTCCTGTGGCTCCTCCCAAGACCCTGCTGACTACCCCTGTGGCTCCTCCCACAGACCCCTGTATAAAGGCGACTGTGGCCTGCTGCTCTCCCTCATTTTCCCCAGGATGTAGTGTTGTTCTTCAGTCAATAAAAGCCGATATCTCACTTCCTAAGTCTCGGCGTGAGTTATTGATGGTGCATCAATTTTATTGACTGAAAGTTACAACATGGAAACCGCTTTACGCCCAGAATGCCTAGACTTGGACCCCCGAGACCCTGGAGCAGCTCTTGCCTTTGACCACTGGCTGGTGTGCTTCCAATCGTACTTAGAGGAGGTTCGTGCCACCGACTCGGCTGTTCGGCTCAAACTTCTCTTCTCGAGGGTCGCCCCAAAAGTTTATTCGTTCATCAGGGACATATCCACCTACGAGGAGGCGCTTGCCGCCCTCCGAAGACAGTACCTGCGGCCAGTAAATCCAGTTTATGCACGGCACCGCTTGGCCACGCGAAAACAGCGGCCTACGGAGTCGACTGCTGAATTTCTTCGCGAGTTACTGATACTCACGCGGGACTGTGACTGCAAAGCGCTCACAGCGGAACAGCATAAGGAACTCTTGGTCCGAGACGCTTTTGTGACTGGGGTTCGGTCAGTGTGTATCCGCCAGCGGCTGCTGGAAAAAGCTGATCTTACCTTACGCTCCGCGATAGAGTCGGCCGATTCGATAGAGGCTGCGCAACTGTACGCCGAAGAAGTCCAGCTGCGCGATTCCCCGGTTCCGAGCGAATTCGCCAACGCCGCAGCCAGTCGCGGTATCTCAAACCCCACGAATTCGCCAGGTATGAAACTCTGTTACTTTTGTGGGCTTCGGAAACATGCCCGGAAAAGCTGTCCGGCGCGCGAAGCGACTTGTTCCAGCTGCGGGAAGAAGGGCCATTTCGCCAAGGTCTGTAAATCTAAACCGCGCCCGGGGTCGAGCAGCGCCGCGTCTGAGACCTGGGGGCCGCCATTTTGCATGACCGGATGTGGACAACCATCTTTGCCGGCGTCACCTGGCCCCGCCCCTACCTACCCGTGTGCGACCTGGGAGCCGCCATCTTGCATGCCCGGATGTGAGCGGCCATCTTTGCCGGCGTCACCAGGCCCCGCCCCCGCCTCGCCATCTTGCATGCCCGGATGTGAGCGGCCATCTTTGCCGGCGTCACCAGGCCCCGCCCCCGACACGCCCCGTTCAACGCTGGCTTCCGTGACCCTCGATCAAAGCGCCCCGCACCAGCTCGCAAGGTCGATGATGGACATCCTGGTGGAGGGGCACAGGACTAGCTGCCTGTTTGACACGGGCAGCACTGAGAGTTTTATTGACCCGGCCACAGTGAAACGCTGCGGACTCGTTACACGGCCGGTCCGTCAGAAGATCACCTTGGCTTCAGGGGCGCATTCCACAGACATCCGGGTGGGTTGTGTAGCGACATTGGTGGTGCAGGGCACAGAATATCGGAACTTTGCGTTCCTGGTCATGCCTCGACTGTGCGCACCTGTGCTATTGGGGCTGGACTTCCAGAGCCATCTCGAAAGTGTGACTATGGCATATGACGGGCCCCACCCACCACTCACTGTCAGGAATCCTCAGTTTGGTGGGACTTCGCCATATACTCCGTTACCACACGCACATACACCCCGAACCCCACATCCCGCCCAGCACCATGCCGATAGCTGTGCTGCTGACACTATTTGCAACCTCTCCACCCTCAAGATCCCTCCCCCATCGCTGTTCACCAACCTGACCCCCGACTGTAAACCTGTGGCAACTAAAAGTAGGAGGTACAGTGTGGGGGACAGGGCCTTTATTCATTCAGAGGTGCAGCGGCTGCTCAGGGAGGGGATCATTGAGCCAAGCACAAGCCCATGGCGGTCCCAGGTGGTCGTTGTTCGGACTGGGCAGAAAAATAGGATGGTTGTGGACTACAGCCAGACCATCAATAGATTCACGCAGCTTGACGCGTACCCCCTACCCCGCATCGCGGATATGGTCAACCAGATAGCTCAGTACAAGGTGTACTCGACAATTGATCTGAAATCCGCTTATCACCAGCTCCCCATCCGCCCAGAGGACCGCCCCTACACCGCCTTCGAGGCGGGTGGCAGGCTCTATCACTTTCTGCGCGTCCCATTTGGTGTCACAAATGGGGTCTCAGTCTTCCAGAGGGAGATGGACCGGATGGTGGACCAGTACAAACTGACGGCCACATTTCCCTATCTAGATAACATCACCATCTGTGGTCGCGACTGGTCGGACCATGACGCCAACCTCCAACGTTTTTTCCAGGTGGCCGATGCTTTGAACCTCACTTATAACAAGGACAAGTGTGTGTTCAGAACCACACGACTCGCTATCCTTGGGTATGTCGTGGAGAACGGGGTCATTGGCCCCGACCCCGACCGTATGCGCCCCCTGTTAGAACTCCCTCTTCCCACTACTCTCAAGGCCCTCCGGCGGTGTCTGGGTTTTTTTTCCTATTACGCCCAATGGGTTCCCCATTACACAGACAAGGCCCGCCCCCTGGTCAAGTCTACCACCTTTCCCCTCTCTGCCGAGGCCCGCGCGGCCTTCAGCTGCATTAAAGGGGATATTGCCAAAGCAACGATGCATGCGGTAGACGAGACCATTCCCTTCCAAGTAGAGAGTGACGCCTCTGACGTCGCGCTGGCTGCTACCCTCAATCAAGAAGGCAGGCCAGTGGCGTTTTTTTCTCGTACCCTTCAAGGCTCTGAACTTCGGCACTCCACGGTGGAGAAAGAAGCCCAAGCCATAGTGGAAGCTATTCGGCACTGGAGGCACTATCTCGCCGGCAGAAGGTTCACCTTGCTGACCGACCAGCGCTCGGTTGCGTTCATGTTCAGCAGCCAACAGCGGGGCAAAATCAAAAATGATAAAATTTTGCGATGGAGAATAGAACTCTCCACCTATACTTACGATATTCTGTACCGGCCTGGCAGGCTCAATGAACCGTCTGATGCCCTATCCCGGGGACCGTGTGCTAGTGCCCAGCTCGACCAGCTGTATGCCCTTCATGCCCAACTTTGCCACCCGGGGGTCACCCGGTTTTATCACTTCATTAAAGCCCGGAACCTGCCGTACTCCCTGGAGGACATCAGGACGATGACCAGGGACTGCCAGATCTGCGCTGAGTGCAAACCGCACTTCTACCGTCCTGACACTGCGCAGCTTGTCAAGGCCACCCGCCCTTTTGAGCGACTGAGTATTGACTTTAAGGGCCCCCTTCCCTCCACCGACCGCAATGTCTACTTTCTCAGTATTATTGACGAGTACTCGCGATTCCCCTTTGCCGTTCCCTGCCCCGACACTACTACCACGTCGGTCATCAAAGTCCTGCGCCAGCTCTTCACACTGTTCGGATATCCCTGCTATGTCCACAGTGATAGAGGGTCCTCCTTTATGAGTGACGAGTTGCGCCGGTTCCTGCTTGCTAGGGGCATAGCTACTAGTCGCACCACGAGTTATAATCCCCGGGGGAATGGCCAGGTGGAGAGGGAGAATGCCACAGTGTGGAAGGCCATACTTTTAGCCCTTAAGTCACAAGGGTTGCCGGTCTCCCGATGGCAGGAGGTCCTCCCTGAGGCACTCCACTCTATCCGCTCCCTGTTGTGTACGTCCACTAATGCCACCCCTCACGAACGCTTATTCTCTTTTCCCAGGAAGTCTGTCACTGGGACCACCCTGCCAGTTTGGCTGACGTCCCCGGGGCCAGTGCTGCTGCGTAAACATGCGAGGAGTAATAAGTACTCACCACTGGTCGAGAAGGTTCACCTCCTGCATGCTAATCCCCAGTATGCCTACGTGGTCTTGCCTGATGGGCGGGAGGACACGGTCTCTGTCCGCGACCTGGCGCCCGCCGGGGCAGCAGACCACTACCCCGAGCAGTCCCCGGTAACTATGCACCCTGTACCCGAGGTGACTCCGCACGCACCGTGCCCCACACAGACTCCGTATGCGTCTGTTCCAGGGCCCTCGCTCACACGCGAGGGGTCCCTGACACCTCCTGTTGGGACAGAATTAACCCACTCTCCGCCTTCGGAGCACACACCACCTCCGGCACCTGTGCCGTCATCACCTCCGGCTCCTGTGCAATTGCAGCCGGAGCTACGTAGATCGCAGCGAACGATTCGACCACCTGATCAACTTAACCTGTAAATATGCTTGGGAATTTTTTTAAACAAAGGGGGGGTGAATGTGGTGAACTAGATATACCTGTCTGACTGCTCCTGTGGCTCCTCCCAAGACCCTGCTGACTACCCCTGTGGCTCCTCCCACAGACCCCTGTATAAAGGCGACTGTGGCCTGCTGCTCTCCCTCATTTTCCCCAGGATGTAGTGTTGTTCTTCAGTCAATAAAAGCCGATATCTCACTTCCTAAGTCTCGGCGTGAGTTATTGATGGTGCATCACTAAGATAAAGAACGCCTACCATTAAATGACCAAACCACATTTTGGTAAATCTGATCACATGACTGTACCAGCATACAGGCAGAGGCTAAAGAACAAAGCTTCAAAGATTAGAATAACAAAGAGATGGTCGTGGGAGCCAGAGGAGTGGCTAGAGGATTACTTCAAGTCAGTGGACTGGGCTGCGTTCAAGGACTCATCTGTGGATCTGAATGAATACACCATGGTTGTCATGGACTTTATTAAAATAGTTGTAGCCGGTTGTGTCCTCACAAAGTCATTCCGAGCTTCCCCAGCCAGAAGCCCTGGATGAACCATGAGATCCACAATCTGCTGAGGGCCAGATCAAAGGCATTCAAGTTTGGTGATCAAGAAAGTTACAAATGGTCCAGGAATAGATTCTGGAAAGCACTCTCACGGGTGAAGTGGCATTTCTGGACTAAGCTTGAATCAACGAAAGATGCTTGACGGTGGCAGGGCTTGAATACTATCACCTCTTATCAAGTGACATAGTTAACAACAGGGCTTCACTTCCAAATGAACTCAATGCCTTCTATGCTCACTTTGACTGTCAAAACATGGAGGAATCATCACAAACTCCCACAACCTCAGATGATCCTGGGATTTCAGTCTCTGAGACCGACATGTGAGCAGTCTTCAGGAGGGTGAACCCATGAAAAGCATCCGGCCCAGATGGGGTACCTGGCCAAGTACTAAAGACCAGTGCTGGTCAATTGGCTGGAGTGTTCACTGAGATCTTTAACCTCTCGCTTTGGCAGTCTGAGGTACTCTCCTGCTTCATTGAGGCCTCTGTTAGTCAGGGTTGACCATGGATGTTACATCCTAGCTGTCTAGATGTGCAAGTCAGTGCAGTATAATATGGAGAGCAAGCTGTTGCCCATGTGGCAAGCTCCCCATCTCTATGCAACTGATGAACCCAAAGGAATGGCAAAGACTGATACAATTTGGTACCAGCACTGTCACAAGAGTTTCCAGTCAGTGTTGAACTCAACGCAGGACTGCTTTAGGGACACCAGCTCAGGAATTTTCCCTCAGGGTTTACTACAGAAGTCTTCCACAAGGCAGCAGAGGTTTAAGATCAGAATTTTCCTTCTCCTAGATGAGCAGCCAACTATGGCTGATGAGCCCCAACTTCCCGAAGTAACTGGTTTTAAGGCACCAGTAACCTACCCAGGCCCCTTCTCCTGTCAATAGAAATAATTCTGCTGGGCTTAGTAGCTAAGCTACATGTGAAGGCCAGGAGCTAGATCTGGTTGTCAGAGGCTATTTGAGTTGCTTGCCCTTGGAAGCATTTAATAGGTGGTGGGAACTTGTCCCCACTCCCACTCCCGGCTATAACAACCTGAAGGAATCAAGCAGACTTTAATTATACTGGTGCCTAAGAAGAATGTGGTAACCTGCCTCAATGACCAGTAGCACTAACATCCAGAGTGATGAAGTGTTTAGAGAGGTTGGTGATGAAACACATCAAATTGTGCCCAAGAAGTGCCTTGGATCCACTCCCATTTGCCTACTGGAGCAACAGGTCCACAGCAGATGCCATTTCATTGGCTCTTCACTCAACCCTGAAACATCTGGACAGAAAAAATGCATACATCTGGATACTCTTTATCGACTACAGCTCGACATTCAGTACCATTATCCCTTCAAAACTAATCAATAAGTTTCAAGACCTTGGCCTCAATACCTCCTGTGCAATTGGATCCTCAATTTCCTCACTTGCAGACACCAGTCAGTTCAGATTGGCAACAACATGCCCTCAGCGCAGGTGTATCACAAGGCTATGTGCTCTTCTCACTTTATACTTACTGTGTGGCTAAGCACAACTCCAGTGCCAAATTCAGGTTTGCTGACGATATCACTGTCATAGGCTAAAACAAAGGTAATGATGAATCAGCATATAGGGGGAGATTGAAAATCTGGCTGAGGAGTGCCATAACAACAACCTCAATGTCAGCAAGACCAAAGAGCTGATTATTAATGATTTCAGAAGGAAAACACAGGTCCATGAGCCTGTCCTCATCTGAGGATCAAGGTGGAGAGGGTCGGCAACTTCAAGTTCTTTAGTATTATTGTTTCAGAGGACCTGTCCTGGGCCCACCATGTAAGTGCAATTATGAAAAAAGCACGGCAGCACCTACTTTCTTAGGAGTTTGCGAAGATTTGACATGACATCTAAAACTGACAAACTTCTATAGATGTGTGGTGGACAGTATATTGACTGGCTGCATCACAGCCTGGTATGGAAGCACCAATGCTCCAGAACAGTAAAAACCTACAAGAAGTCGTGAATACAACACAGTTCATCATGGGCAAAGCCCTCCCCACTACTGAGCACATCAGTATGAAGCATTATCACAGGAAAAGAGCAACCATCATCAGGGATTCCCAACACCTAGATCATGCTCTCTTCTCCCTGCTGCCATCAGGAAGAAAATACAGAAGCCTCAGGACTCACACCACCATGTTCAGGAACATTATTTCCCATCAACCATCAGGCTCTGGAATCAAAGGTAATAACTTCACTCAATTTTATTTGCCCCATCATTGAAATACTCCCATAGCCTATACACTCACTTCCAAGGATTCTACATCTCATGTTCTCAATATTTATTGCTTATTTATTTACTATTATTATGTCTTTTTGTATTTGCAAAGTTTGTTGTCTTTTATGCACTGGTTGAACACCCAAGTTGATTGGTCTTTCATTGATTCTGTTACGATTATTACTCTGTTATGGATTTATTGTGTATGCCCGCAAAAATTGTATCTCAGGGTTGTTTATGGTGACATATATGTATCTCAATTATAAATTTACTTTGAACTTTGTGGTGGATGTGTGAGTGTACAAAGCTCCTGTAGCCTGGGTATCAAAAAACTCATGACAGAAGTGGTCATTGATATGCTATTGATTCCTTTTATTTCAGCCTTTCATATTCTTTTAACAGCCATGGAAAAATGCCATCATTTTATCAGAGTAAGCTTTTGGTGAGACAAGTTTTCCTAGTGAAAAATCTTTTCACAAGTTGTTTCCAGTGTCTAAGCAGGAATTCCATTTCGCACACCACTGAACAATATCATAAAAGAAATGAACAGTTTGACCAGGATTGACAAAGTTAAGATACTGTCTTCTGCTGGATAAGAAATATATGTTTTGGCAACCATAACATGTCAGTACAGCATTTAGGAGACCTGTGTGCTAAGGTCACAATGGAAGAGGCAAGTAGTGGCTTGCACTGGATACAATGCAGGTAATAGATTGCAGGTGAGGGAATATGTATGGAGAGAAAAATAGGTAAATGACCCTTCTCTTTGACTTTTTATAGGTCAAAATAAAATCATTATGTCTGCTTACCTGTGGCTTATTACTGAGTGTCCTTTTTGGTCTCTTTTGCTTAGGTTCAGAGAAATTTTCATAGGTCATGGTTGGTTAAGCAGCAGCAGGAGGTTATAAAGGAAAAACTGGCTGAAGGTCACATCAGTTACCCTAGATATGTGAATGGAGCTGTCTAGTAACACAGATCAGTACTCCCTTACTCCTGCGTCTCTCATGTAACAATTCTGTGTTTTGAAGAGATTGTTTAGTGCATTTTACACTCTTTGCAAGGCAAATTAGAGTACGTCATATTAGGTAGAGGGCATCAGGACTAGGACTGCCAGACTGGGTAACAGCTTCTTCCTTCAGGCTGTGAGACTAATGAATACCCTGCCTCCATTGAGGTCTCATCACTAGGACAGCAACCTGTTTACTGCTTACTTGCCCGCGCACAACGTGCATTTTGAATGATATTTTGGTAATATTTTGCTTTTTTGTTGTATGTGATATATGATTTGTGGGTGCACCACAGTCCCGAGGAACACTGTTTCATTTGGTTGCAGATACGCACAGTCAGATGACAATAAACTTGTACTTGAACGTGAAAGGAAACCATCCATATTGGGGGTAGATTTGTAGCTATTAGTAATGAGTCCCATTATCTGATGTAATCTAAGCCAACTAATACAAATCTGATTGGTGAAATAAATTTATTAATTAGATAGCATTTAGACATAAATAAGCTGCCAAACTCCAATTGGTTTCTGATTGCGGTGTTAAAATATAAATGTGAAGGATTTACCTGATGCCATTGAGGACCTTCTTTTCTCAGAGACATCAAAATCATATTCCTACACCAGATGTTTCCTTTTGGATAAACTAAATACTTCAAATAACATACTTAAATAAATAACTAGGTTGAAGTGAAGAGCAAACAATTTCAATGAACACGTGGGGGAGGGGCAAGCATATCTGTGCCAATTATTTGACAGAGGATATCCACTGAAGAGCTCTATGTGGGTTGTATATGTGTGACCTTCACACCTTTACATTGCAGTGTAAAAACCGGGAGGCGAAAGTCCTTCATGATCAGAGTCATTAGATATATTTCAAAAAGGATAACTAATTGAAGGAAGTGGTTGCTGTTATCCACCTATCATTGTGTTAATTAAACATTTGAAAATTAATTACAAAAATGACTATCTCTACATGCTCGTTTAACAACCCTATTCAAAAGCCTAATTTTATGCTGAAAGATTTGATATGAAGTATAGCCAGCTATCTGTCCCTAGTTGGTATGATCAGTGCTGAAGTAGAATGGGAGGTGTGAGATGTGCCTGTACCTCACCTCACTAACACATTACTTACTGGCTTGCACTGCAGTGGGTAGCCATGGATGTCAAAAACACACTGACGCACACAGGACACTTTTTGGTCATTCACTATTGAAGATTTCAGCCCAACATATCCATGAGAAATACTTTAGCTTTAACTCCAATGAAGATATGCACTGAAACATGTTTAGTTTTACTAAAAGGAAATATTGAATATAATTTTTGATCTCTTGGGGAAGAGGATCCTTTATGGCACTAGATGAAATCTTAACTATATTTTAATAGTTCAATCAGACCCTATTGGAATTTGTCATCCTCTTTACGTTTAAAAGCCTAGTTAATGTCTAAATTTATCCAACCAATCTGCTTTGTATTGGTAAGTTTATGGTAACTTTTATACTTCCAACCTTCCATTACCCGTGGCATGGTGGCATAGTGGTTAGCATGACACTATTATAGCTTGGGGTGTCGAGGTTCAGAGTTCAATCTTGGCATCCTCTGTAAAGAGTCTCTGTACGTCCCCTCCATGGAATAGTGGGTTTTCTCCGGGTCGTCCCATTTCCTCCCACTGTCAGAGACGTACTGTGTAGGTTAATCGGTCATTGTAAATTGTCCCGTGATTACATTAAGATTAAATCAAGGTTGCCGGGGGTTGCTGGGTGGTGCGACTTCAGGGTCCAGAAGGGCCTATTTCGTGCTGTATCTCTAAAAAATAAATCAATAAACAGATTAATTAATTAAGATATATCTATGAGATATCTGACGTTTTCCGGCTGCAGTGTTGTGCAAGGCATAAAATTACTTTAAATTACAAAATAAATAAATGATGTAAAAGTAAAATGAAGTGAAGTTCATGGAGTGAGAAACCATTCAGCACCCTGATGGCAGTAGGGAAGAAACTGCTTCTGAGTCATTGAATGTGGGTCTTCAGGCTCCTGTACCTCCTTCCCAGTGGCAGCAATGAGACGAGAACATGTCCTGGATGGTGAGGGTCCTTAATGATGGTGCCACAATCTTGAGGCACTGCCTCCTGAAGATGTCCTAAATGGCAGGGAGGATTGCAACTATGAAGGAGATGGGTACGTCTACAACTCTAGCAATCCTATGCATGGAACCTCTGTAGTAGGCTGTGATGCAACCAGTCAGATTGTTCTCCACCATACACCTATAGACATTTGTACATACCAAATCTCCTCAAACTCTTAATGAAGTGGAGCTGCTGGCATGCCTTCCTTGTGATTGCATTAATGTTAATGCAATAAGCCTGACAGGTAAGGCAGGTGAGCTCCGGGCATGGATAGGCACATGGGATTGTGATATTATTGCTATGACAAGTATATGTTTGAAGAATGGGCCAGACTGGCAGCTGAATGCTGTGAATGCATATGCTACTGTCATAATAGAGGAGCTAAGAGGAAAGGTGAGTTGTGGTTTTGATTAGGAGAAGAGCATGGTAATATTTAGAGAGGATATTCCTGAGTCAAATAGAAATATAAGAACAAATATCTGAGGGTAAATAGGGTTGTAATAGAAGCTGATTTGAATTTCCTAATATTGACAGGAGCTGTCATGGTACCAATGAATTAGATGGCACAGAATTTGTGAGGTGTCCCCAGAAAAGTTTCCCCAAGCAATATCTAAATGATTCTACTAGAGAGCGGTAGCATTTGATCTTTTTTTGGGAAATTATGTTGTGCATGGAAGTGTCAGTGAAGAAGCGCATTGGAACTTATGATCATAATCGCATTGTAAAATAGCTATTGCAGGATGGTTCTCAGTTAATTTTGATGCCATTAGACAGGAACTGTTGTTTAGAAGAAGCTGTTAATGGATGTATGGAAAGTGGGAATTTTCTAAGAGTGAGGAGGGACAGTTCTGAGTCAACATGTTCCTGCTAGAGTGAAGAGTAATGATGAATGGATTAGGTAACTTTGTGTGCTGAGAGATATTGAGGCACTGTTTAGAAACAAAAGAAGCATAATTAAGTACCTGGCATCAAGCTACTCCCTTGAATAACAGAAGGGATCTAAGAGTATACTGTACTTTAAAAAAATCTGAAAGACCAGAAGGGGCATAAGGTATCCTTGGCAGATAAACCCTAGGATTTCTGGTAAGATGGCAGCACACTTAGACGCAGTGGCCTCTTCGGGGCCAACCAAATGTGGTTTTGTCTTTTTTAACTGTCTTTTTTTATGATTGGAAGACAATGCTGGACATTAAAAACTTCAAGTATTGCAGGTCTACTGCTTCACTGAGCTGCCCATTGTCGGAGGAGATGCCGGAGCTGACTTGGTGTGGACCATATTACTGCCTGCCACAGGAAGGCCTCAGAGTCAGTGTGTGAGGGTGGTATGCAGTCTAACAGCGAGTAATGTCTTGGACGTTTCTATTGGACATTGGTAATGTAAAATGCTGCAAGCTCGTTTCCCTTATTTTTTGATGAGACAGATGGGTGGGTGAGCTGTTGTAGCAAGGCCTCAAGCTGTGGACTTTCCTGTTGCAGCAGTCTAGGAGAGGAGAAGCCAGAATCGATGTAGCTTAGCATCCCTGCTGGTTGGGGGCTGCATCCAGAGTTTGATTGGCGGAATGACAAGTTGGACTGCACGCATACTTGAACTTGAAGAAATTCTATAAACATATAAAGTTCAAATGAGTAATTGGGCAGAGAATAGGAGAGAGATGGGTGTAATCTTAACAGTTAAAAGATGTTTGGACAAATTAGTAGCTAGGAAAGATTTAGAGGGACATGGGCCAAATGCAGGCAAATGGGACCAGATCAGGAAGGCATTTTGATTTGTAAAGATGGGGCCACAGATCCTGCTTCTGTGCATAACTCTGACTCCATGATTAAAATAAATAATAGTGGTTATCGTGATTTAGTAATATCATAGTAATTTATCATTAACTGGATTGCTAATGATACATTAACAGTGATCAGTGACTGAATTGATATAAAGTGGTAAAATTAATTTATAATTAGATTATTTAGATAAATGACAAGTTATCTGCATTATGGATAGGCAGAGCATTGATTAGATTGAATGTTTGTAATTAGCAATGTTTCCATAACATGTTCAGCTTTAGCTTTATGGATGAATTAGTTGCTTTAATTTCTTCTGAAGTAATGATTTTATCCTTCAGAGACTTCAAGCAATGGAAGTGCCCTCAGTTTATCATAAACTTCAGACGCAATGGGTCTAATTTTGAAATCCTGTGTTCAAGAGATTTAGTAAGGTAAAAAAAATGCTAGTTTTTGAAAAGTGCCATACTTTACAGCTGAGAAAACATTTTGGAAATTAACCTTTAGTGTTTTGGCCCATTGGAAATTTTAGATTATCAATTATTCTAAACTTGTCCTGGGAAAATCCAGCAGATGTAGGTCAGAAGGAATGTTAAATTTCAACAGTCCCAAACCTAACCTAACTCTCTCAAACTGCTACTTTCATTTTAAATGGAAATGGAATTTGTGGGGATCACAGACTCATTTCCAAGAAATAGGTTGTTCAATTACATATTCAAATGAGGTTGCAGACCCCAGCTATTCTCTCTCACTCTCCCAGTTTTCCACGGTAGCTGAAAATCAATAAGGGCTGCTGCACGAGAGAAGTAAATGCTTTGTCAACAACACTTGCACAAAATGCTGGAAGAACTCAGCAGTTCAGGCAGCATCAATGGAGAGGAACATACAGACAAGGTTTCGGGCTGAAACCCTTCATCCATAGTCGATGCCTACATGGCTGAATTCCTCCAGTGTTTTTTATGTGTTTGTCCCAATTTCCAACAGTGGCAGAATCTCTTGTGTTTATTAGTACTTTCTTAACACCATGTTGGCAATGAGAAGAATCATTTTCCGTCAGGTTTCAAGCTGGTCTGCAGCCAGAACCCTTCCTTTATTCTGATTTTCCTTGTAATCTCTGACCTTCTTGGAATCACGAACTCACCTATGCTCTCCACGATCTCATGTTCAGCATTGGAACCTTCTACTCCCACTGTGGACAATCACCTCATGAATTCCAGTGCAGAAAGTGGGAAGGCTACCCATCTCGCACTGTGCTCACCTAACGATTAGGCTGACTTCCTGGTAGCAAATCAATCAATACAAAAAAGCATTTTTGCTCTCGAGTTAAAATTCCATGGTGCCATGACCCAAATTCCTGACCTCACCACCTCTTTGGAAATTTGGACGCAGTAAGTATCAAGGGTTTGAATACTTATTCTTAAAAAATCTAGCAAGGATATATTGATGCCTTTTCCCAATATGACTGCACAGAATAAATTTCTCCCTGAGCATATCACATCTTTCCGTGTGCAGAGCAGTCATCAAGATGTGAAAGGAAGTATTGGTTAGGATAGTTCAGTGTAGCTTAATTTAAACCTTGTCTTCAGAGTAATTATAATGGCTCCAGGATGTAATGTTCTCATCTATTTATATCAATGCAATAGAGCAACATCATTACAAGCAGAATCATTACAAGCCTCTCATAGTAGTAAGGATCCCCACGGTGCTGCTGCAAGCATAATTACACAGTGGGCAAGTTCAGATATTGATGGAACACTGTCTGCCCCACCCAGCACCCCAGCCCCACCTCTCCGAATCCATCTCAAGAAGAACAATGGTTTTCGTGACTTTAGAGTTTCAAACCACATTCAGCTATATTAAAGTGAAATCTTCTGTCCAGCTGAATGAGGCAAGGCACTGACTAGTTTTGAAATAAAAATGATTCACTGATTCATTACCCTGTTAGAGGATTGCAGAGATGCTCTGTCAGTAATCCCTGAATACGCTCTAATGTGAATCTCAAAAATTGCTTTTCGAGAGCTCGCGTGTTGATTGAAATTGAACAAAAGTGCAGATAGAATCCCAACAACTAGATCAAAGATAATGAATGGTTGTTTGCTTTCACTGCTGCCAGTTGATTGAATGTATACCAGCCTGAAAGGTGTACAGCGGCTTAACAATCGAAGCAATGTGATAAGTGTGCTGCCTGTTAGACTCGGAGCATCTCAGGTGCTTTATAAATATATACGGTACCTGGAATATTGCATTAGTTACCACACTAGGAAAAGAAACAACATGTAAGATGGAACACACCCATAATGATTTACTTGGTGTAGAACTGAGAAGATCGCACAGATTAGGGATTGTAAAAAGACATTTAATCAGAAGGTTCAGAAAGTTAAAACCTTTAGATTTATATTGCCCATAGCCTTTAAGCACCTGAATACCATTTTAAATGAAATAGGTCAGTGATTGTACTTTTTCTGTAAATAACTTTTCTGGTGTACTTGAACTGGTCTCTTAGTTGAGGTATACAGACGTTCTCATTGCTTTTGTTTTTCTACAGAGGAAGATATGAATTCAATCTGAAAGCAGCAAAAATATTAGTAATATCATGAGATTAATTAGCTGTTATAAACTTAACAACCTCAGAGAATAAGGATATTGTGATAACTCGGTACAGGATTAAGTCATTGTGTGGATAAATAAGAAGCTATCTCATTATTCTCAGAGAAAGTAATCATGAGAATGAATAAATTGAAAGTTAAGGAAAACTAATACATGGATGGAAGGAAGAAAATAAGAAAGAGATATATGGTGTAAATGAGAAAGTAAGTAGGATAACTAATTAAGACTTGAATTTAAAATGAAATGGATTGAGAAGAGAAAGGAAATGAGAATGTGAGGTCTACAGACAGAGGGAAATAAATATTTGACATCAGTTAGGAGTCTGCCCAGTTCCTTTTTATAATAAATAAGGAAGAGAAGGAAATTTCCTATCTTAGATCCAATTGGAAGGTTGAGGCAGGGAGGGAAAGTTAACTAAAAGGATCTTCACTTCCTCTTGGAATTGTAGATTGGAATTGGAACATTTTGGAATGTTTAAATGCCCACTAATCCTTTGGGTTCTTTCAACTCACCTTTCATGAAAGGACAGATCTCACTGAGTGTAGGTTCTGCCCTGTGGTCCTGGAATGAGATTAAATGGGGAAATAATGTGACCAAGGTGGCATTGCACTGGATATTGTGTGCAGCTTTAGCAAGGTAATTAAACTCAGTGTTGTGGAGTTGCAAAGAACAATTGCTCATCACAAAGGAGAATAGCATGAAAATTGTGAAATACTTGGAAAGGTGCAGAGCCAGATGCAGTCCAGCTTGAGGCTATCTGTAAGCTGAATTGTCATATAGCATGCAAGCAGATAAATCTATTCACATGACAACAGAACACTAAAGAATCTCAGAAACTGCTGCAAGTAAAACAAATAGTTCTTAGTAGCAAGCCACTGCCTTGAAACCTAAAGGCCATGAAACTCTGAGCAAAGCTTCCTCGGGGTGCTTTCTTCTTCAGGGCACTCCGAGCTTGGCCTGCTGCTCTGATGCACCACATGAATTATGGGTGCAGTTCTCTAATCTGAATAAAATATAGTGCCGTAATGAGCCTGGTGTAAGCTGGGTGCACAGGCTGTCAGAGCTACAGATGCTTGTTGACTGATTTATCAAGCACTCTATGTATTCAGCACTTAGCAAGCCTCAAGCCTCAGTATCACATGATACAGAACGTTAGCACACAACAACCATTTACAAGATGCTGGTGCAAGATAACAACTCTTAATAGCTTTAGCATTTTTTGAGTTATTAAGGTTTACTTTGCATCATTATTCAAAGTGACACAAAATTTTCCAACTGACTAAATTATGAAGACTCAAAATCAGACATCCAAACACCAAGCTAATCTTAAGAATCACTCCCCCAAATGCATCCTCGGACAGAGGCTTTTGTCTATGCGTGGCTGAATAATTTGTACATTTTTTTTCCTGACAGCATATTTTTAAGTTCATTCCCCTTTTAACTGGATAAAGAGAAGTTTATTCCCTATTTACTTTTGACACTGAGAAGTGTTTTACATTTAGCAAATAGAAATTAGAAAAATGAGTAGATTCTGGATAACTTAACCCACTCTGTGAAAGGAGACCATGAAGGCAAAAGGCTAAGTTATACGGAACATTTGACATGGACTGGAGTGGGGAAACCTGAGAACAACAATGGATCATTTAGCTCATTTGACTTGATCCTGTATCAAATGGGATTTACCTGACTCCTTAACATTGTTTAATAGAGATCTATCTGCCTCACCATCGACTGTTTTGTAGAAGAGAGGGCTGAACTTCTTTTGCCCTCAGTGTGTATGTGGACTTGATTGACCCATGGTGACCCACAGATTGTACAATATGCAATGTAGTCTCACTACCAACTGGCATGTTGAACTCTTGACTGAGGTTGGTAACCTGGGCCTCTGGTGAACTCCACACCACTCATCAATCATCAGTATGTGAACAGATGATATGTACTGCTGTATCTCCAAGCCGATACATACTGAAGTCTTTGGAGGTATTTTTTGACTGTGTTCTTGTGTGGGATGGGAAAAGTCACATATCTACCATTCACTCCAAACAAATCACAGCTGAGAAGCATCATTAAGGCTTTACATACCAGGAAGAGTAAACATAAAATAATAATGATAAATAACTTTGAAGCCTGCTTTATCCTCCTTTAAAATATGGGAATACCTCAACAGAACATGCTATATTATTTTCTGAGCTCCTTCCTTCCATTTAGAAAAACCCAAAGATTTTTCCTCTAATCCTGCAGTTGTGAATTATGCAAAAAGAACACTGACCGTTTAAGAACCCAGATGCACAATAAATCCGTGGTAGAGTCATGGACTGAACAAAAGGCATCCCATAGAATAGCACTGAGCGCTATTTTGATCTTTCCTGGTGGAACCAAATGTAACACAGATGGTGTTAGCTCACACCATATGCATTTATAGTCAATTTAATATTAATTTGATGCATGGTTGCACCAGAGTCCAAATCACCCAAGCCATTTTAAACTCTTTACTTGTGTGTGAATACATTCGTGTTTGCATTGGAGGTAGACTGATGGACTGGCACAAAATAGTATTTTAATAAGATACAGCTTGCTTGGATCATTTTAGTATGCTTACTCAACCATAAATAAAAGTGTTGGGCCTGGGTCATAGCATCAAAATTTATTTTTAATAGGAATGCAAATAACACAAATTAATTTTCCTAATTCCTTCTATGGGATTTGAACAGGATTGTGTACAATGAACAAATTAAATGGTTCTATAAACAGCAACAGATCATAAGAGTATAAAATTACTTGTAATACTTTTAAACAAATGTTTAAGTCTCTGATATTAAATTCTATTCTATGTCATTCTAATGTAGAGATTAAGTACTGTGCACTAAAATGCAGAGAATAATTTTATTAGTTGGTAGAAAACAAATAATATTATGCAAAGTCTTAATTTGAATATTTAGACATAACGTGTAACCTTGAACAGTTCACTTCTCTAAAGGATCACAGATTGGGCATGGAACTCTAGGTTTCAAAATTGTGACAGATTTGTCCACTTGCATTTTGTAAACATTAAGAAAAAGAAAATGAATGAACTAATAAAACGGTTATAAAATCGGTTTGGCAATTAAAGAGCTGTTGATACTATTTCTCCCATTGAGGGTTTTTAGCAAATCAAAGTCAGTCTGAATAACTTCCAAGATTTTCAATAACATTTGCTACTCTTGTAAAAGTGACAACTGCCCAAAAACTTCATGTTTCAAGACATTTTCAAAAGATAAATGGGAAAATGGAAAACATCAGCTAGTCTGACAGTGTAATTATAGAGCCATGGAACAGATTTGGTCAGCCAGTCAATCTGTTCTTTTCCCAAACTCCACTTACCACTTCCGATAAGTCATAACAAAATGTGACAGGAGCCTGTTCACTCACAGGAAACCACTATTCACTGTGTCGTAAGATAGCTGGTTTACAATGACGAACTATCAATTGGTTCTCACCTTGCAGTCAGACGGTTGTGAATTCAACACCCATATTGAAGACCTAAAGCATGACCTCATCTGGGATATCAGTACTGAGCAAATGATATATCTTTTGGATGAATGGTTAAATCGGGACACTGTCTTGTCAACATTTAAAATCCAAGTGCAATACTTGAAGATGAAAGGTAGAGTTCTTTAGTGTCCTAACCAACGCTCGTTCCTCATGCATCAGTGAAGTAGGCTTTTTATTAATCTTTCTGCGCACAGTTAGTCTATTTCTCAGCATTACAGTAGTGAACATGTTCTAAAGTTGGTAACAAACCACACCCAGACATTGTGAAAGGTATTATTAGGTCAAATATTGCTGCTTGTGCCTTACAAATTGTGAGTATTCAACAATTCAAATGGAAGTAAGTCTTGCACTTACACAGACTGTGAGTCTGGCATTTGCTGAGTGATAGATAGCAGCGTATCTGTCTCTACACTCCACCACTGTACTCCAGTGGAATCTAATGATAAAGGCCAATCTTACTGGAAAACCCAAGAATTACCTACAGAACTGCCTGCACAAATTTGGATCTAGCATAGTATTTGAGACCCAAGTTGAGATTTCAGTGCTGTGGATTAATCGGCAAAAGAGAAGGTAAGTTTATTTGCTTTCTAGGTTTTAGCTTAGTCTTTTTAATTATGTCTGTGTGTTTTTAATTTTTTTTCTTTCTGAAGGTGCTGGATGGACTCCTTCTACATTGTGAGGAAATACAGAAGCATGGTTCTCTTCATCCAATCGAGACGAGCAAGAGTGCAGAAAAAAATTAGGTGATGTTGCCGAATCTACAGTTGTAGGAAGAGGACAGCCAGACTAGGTTTTTATTCCTTGGATCACAGGAGAATGAGGAGCAGCCTTATAGAAGTGTTTGAAATTATGAGAGACATAGATGAAGTGGATGGTCAAAAGGTACAGCCATTGTTGACAATGTTTCAAGTAAGTCCATGTGTGACAAGAGCTTTCCTGAATATTCACCTTTTGGTATCTCTGTTGTCTGTCATTATGAAACAGATGAGGCTTAAGTCATTAAGTGTGATTAAGTCAGTTACTAAAAAAGAAAATTCTGAAAAAAAATCAAGGCAGCCTAATATAGTATTAGACCACTCATCACTAACATTCAGCAAACCCAGAGGTAGATTGTTAACAGTCCTTAACCCAGGGTAAAGGAGTACAAAACTAGGAGGGGGGTAAATTTAGAGTAAGAGGGGAAAGATTTAAAAGAAAGCTGGGGGGCAACTCCTGAGGGGTGGAGGGTGGTGAAGATATGGAATGAGCTGCCAGAGGAAGTGTTTGAGGTAGGTACAACAGTATCATTTAAGAGGCACTTGGATAGGTACATGGAGGGCTATGGGCCAAATAAAGGTGATTGGGACTATTTCAGTGAACATGTTTGGTGTGAACTCATTTGGCTAAAGGAAGGGCCTGTATTCCTGCTGTTTTGCTCAATGACTCAATGATTCTGAGGCAAATGTGCATATGCAGTCCCAGTGAGATCTGGCTCTCAGTAAAAATGTAACATTCTTACTACTTTTGCACTATTTTTGCATTACATTTTCCTTCAACTAGGTATTTGATGTGACCTATTTCCTATACCTACCATCTAGTGTAAATCCTGAGAAAGAGTGCACCTGAAAGTGGAACTAACCCTCTGCTGTCAGCTGTTCTCTGGTTTATACAGTTGTGGTCGCCCCATTATAAGAAAGATATCGAGGCTTTGGTGGGCATGTGCCCTCTAATCCAGGGAAACTTTGGTTGTTTTATCTGGAGCTACAGAGGAAGACGATGCATCTGAAAGAGATTTATGAAGTTATAAGGGCATTGAGAGAGTAAACAGTATCTTTTTCCCAGCTTTGAAATTGCTAATATCAAAGGGCATGCATTTAAGGTGAGAGGGGGTGTTCAAAGGAGATGTTAGGGGCAGGTAATTTACACAGAGAGTGGTGGGTGCCTGGAATGCCCTTCCCATGGTGGTGGTAGAGGCAGAGGCAGATATATTAGGGATTTTAAAGAGATGTTTAGATAGGCACATGAATGTGAGGGAAATGGAGGGATATGTATATTGTGTGGGCAGAAGGGATTAGTTTAGTTGGCCATTTGATTACAAATTTAATTCATTCAGCACAATGATGTAGGCCAAAGGCTTTGTTTCTGTCAACACACACACAATGCTGGAGGGACTCAGCAGGCCAGGCAACATCTACAGAAAAGAGTAAACAGTTGATATTTTGGGCCCAGACCCTTCATCAGGATGATGAGGTCCTGATAAAGGGTCTTGGCCTGAAACAGCGATTGTTGATTCTTCTCCATAGATGCTGCCTGGCCTGCTGAGTTCCTCCAGCATTTTGTGTGTGTTGCTTGGATTTCTAGCATCTGTAGTTTCTCTTGTTTGAGATTGGGCGTGTTCCTGTGTTGTGCTGTTTTATGTTCTGAGCTCTAGCTCTAAGAGTAATAATTTTCCAACAGGGATGTTGGTCTAGGAGAATATAAATACAAAGGCTTCAGTATCTTTATCAAAAGGAAAAACATGAAATACATCTGCAAAGCAGAGAACATGTGATGAGGATGTTAGGAGAATTCAGGGTGACTTGGATAGGCTGGGTGAGTGGGCAGATACTTGGCAGATGACGTTTAATGTGAATAAGTGGGAGGTTATCCACTTTGGGAGTAAGAAAAGGAAGGCAGATTATTATCTGAACGGTGTAGAGTTAGGTAAGGGAGAAATACAAAGAGATCTAGGAGTCCTTGTTCATCAGTCACTGAAGGTGAATGAGCAAGTGCAGCAGGCAGTGAAGAAGGCTAATGGAATGTTGGCCTTTATTACAAAGGGAATTGAGTACAAGAGCAAGGAAATCCTTTTGCATTTGTACAGGGCCCTGGTGAGACCACACCTGGAATATTGTGTACAGTTTTGGTCTCCAGGGTTAAGGAAGGACATCCTGGCTGTAGAGGAAGTGCAGCGTAGATTCACAAGGTTAATTCCTGGGATGTCCGGACTGTCTTACGCAGAGAGGTTAGAGAGACTGGGCTTGTACACGCTGGAATTAAGGAGATTGAGAGGGGATCTGATTGCATCAAATAAGATTATTAAGGGATTGGACAAGACAGAAGCAGGAAATATGTTCCAGATGCTGGGAGAGTCCAGTACCAGAGAGCATGGTTTAAGAATAAGGAGTAGGTCATTTAGGACAGAGTTAAGGAAAAGCTTCTTCTCCCAGAGAGTTGTAGGGGTGTGGAATGCACTGCCTCAGAAGGCAGTGGAGGCCAATTCTCTGGATGCTTTCAAGGAGCTAGATAGGTATCTTATGGATAGGGGAATCAAGGGATATGGGGACAAGGCAGGAGCCGGGTATTGATAGTAGATGATCAGCCATGATCTCAGAATGGCGGTGCAGGCTCGAAGGGCTGAATGGTCTACTTCTGCACCTATTGTCAATTGTCTATAACATGACAATGAATTGTTAGGATGGATTTCAAAAATAAAAATCTAGCTTGATCAAACTGATTGAATTATTTGAAGTGCTCATGGAAAGAGTAAGGGATAAAGATGGAATTTATTTAGATTTCCAAAGGCTTGCAGTAGGGTGTCACGTTAGTGATTGATGTTTATTGAATATAAACTTCAATAAACTATATCCATGGATGTCATTTTTTAAGTACACGAAACATTATTAATGAGTTTTCTTTGCTAATAAAGCCGATGATATAGGTAAACCATTTTTATTAGCAATAATTATTACACAAGATATCCAAATGACAAGAGGACAGTTTTTTAAATTTGCTAATAAATAGTTTAATAAATGAGCTATTTTAATCTGTAACACTTTCAATGCTTCAATAAGAAATAATAGAAAAATAAAATACAGCAATAAGTAACTTGTACTTTGTACAAAATCTCTTTACATCATTGTTCAGCAGATATTTGCCATACAGCATATTCTGTGTGAGTAAATTATTTAGATTCAGACAACACAATTCTATCTGTCCACTCCCAGCTTTAGAGAGCTGAAACTCTAATTACTATTAACTCTTGGCATGCTGGTACATTGTGCAAAATTTACATTAATTGAGAATTGTTTAATGAATAAATGCAGATGGTCCACAAAGTGCATTGTTTTGGTTAACATTTGGAAAAGATTTCTGTGTTGACTAGAGATCAACCTACAATTTTAGAAATCACAGAAGCCTGACAAATATTTGTGCAACATTTACATTAGTGGCTGGCTGCCACTGACGGCAAGCTGTAAATTGCTGCTCTAAAAATTGTAGAAGTGACTGAGAAGGTAATAAAATGTCATAAGATTGGACACTTGGGATCACTTCTGTAGCCAGCACAGAAAAGCCTGAAAATATCAATCAAAGATTAGTGTGCCACTGGACATTGCTAACTTGAAGAATAAAAGGGAAAATATCAATCCTTTTGATGAGCATGGTTGTCCTTAGAGCATACTGTCTTACTTCACATAAAAACTTAAGATTAGCTTTATTTGTCACATGTACATTGAAAGATCAAAATATTCAGTGAAATGAGACATTTGAGTCGCTGACCAACACAGACCGACTGTGCTGGGGCAGTTTTGCACGTGCCATCATGCTTCTGGCGCTAGCATAGCATGCCCACAACTTACTAACGCTAACCTGTACCCTGTACGTCTTTGGAATGTGGGAGGAATCCAGAATACCTGGAAGAACCCCACGTATCACAGGAAGAATGTACTGTACAAACTCCTTAAGACAGCGGTGGGAATTGGACCCTCATCTTCTGATCGCTAGCACTGTAAAGCATTTTGATAACCTCTATGCCATATGCTGCCTTACATTATTGACAAATTACTATTGCTTTCTTAGTTAATTAATTGTAATGTAAAGTATACATAAATGTGCACATAATTAAGAACAATTATTTCCTCACTGCTATGCAGGCCTTTGACATTCACAAATTGTTTACTGTTGAGATATGAGCAGCCAGTTCTTTTCAAGCTACTATGAAGGTGAGTGCTCCAGGCACGTAAATGTTATCTGTATTCATTCAGCATGTGATCTCCCATTTCTCCCACTAAGGATTACCTCCAGTTACACGCACAAATTAAACTGGAACTCAGTCGACAGGATTAAGGTAAATTGCTCCTCAACTACTTTGGAGGAAGAAAAGTAAGAATCACTTCAGACAATCACTATGGACTGAAGTGTGTCTGAAAGAGTATTACATTGTAATATAGAAGTCCTGTCCTTCATTGTTACTGTGGGAGGATCTTTGTTGGAAGGAATTTGGTGAATGAAGAAATTGGTTCAAAAAGGACAAAAAGGAACGGGCAATAAATACTGCCTTGCAGTTGGCACCCAGTTTCTAAAATGAATTAAGAGATTAAAAAAAAACTGTTAGGATAACAAATAAAGGGTTTGGAAACTTCTTATCATTTGCTTTACTTCTATCAGATCCTTCATATCAAAAGTATTTTGCCTCCTCTTTTTAATTCATGCAATAATTACACTTACTTCGGTTTCCTTTCAGTGGCTTTATGGTTACATTTTATTTTAAATCATTTTATTAAAGTGAAAGTGTCAAGCAACAGGAAAGTATGTAAAGGCTATTCAGAGAAGAGTGAGGCATGCTCAGGTTTGCAGTCTGATGGGATCTACCAGCTGATCTATACTCCTTTCTTGGAAAGTACAGCTGATAATTTACCACACTGAAAAGCTGAAAGTGCCTGTAAATCTACCATCTACTTCAATGAAGGTCAGAGACTCTGAGGGATGTGTGTGGTGAGGATGCTGGGGTGGGGGGGACCAGGATATTAACAAGAAATAAATATACTATAATTGCCTGAAACCAGAACAGAGCTCACTTAATAAAAATGTGACATACAACTTAATACAGATTTTAAAATGGGTCATATGATTTTAAATTAAGTGCCATCCATGCATCATATAAATATCAATATAAAACCAATTGCCCTGTAAGTATTAGAAAGACTGAAACTTTGCTGGTTCCATCATGAATGAAGCATGCCGTAAGTGATCTAACAAAAAGAAGATTCCATTGATGGAAAAGGTCTCCCACCAATGGCTAAGTAAGTCTATGGATATGATTAGCTTAAAATAATAGGGATTAGGATATAATGGGCAGATTGTGCTCACATAGAGCCAGTGTTTTTATGAAGAATCAGTGGTGAAATCTACCCCACTGAAGATAGGGCCAGGGAAGAAGGGTGGGAGTGAATGTGTGATGGGTGTTGGAATCGATGGCCTTTAATGTGATCCTGTCTAATACCGCAAAGGACAGCAGCAAGTCTAAGCATTTTGAGGGTTTCTGAAACAAGCAGCAAAGGATGATGACACTCCTAAACAAAAGGAAAAGAAGAGGTGCAGTCATGCCTCTTGTAGAGCTGCAGCCTCACAGTTCCCGAGCTCCACAATGACTCAGCTATGATGCTGATCTCTGGTTCTGTCTGTGTGGAATGTTCACATTCTCACCGTGTCCTCTAAGTGCTCCTCCTAATCCTAGCTTTATGTGGGTTGGTTGCTAAGTGGTCGAATCTAGGGGCAGGAGAAGAATTAGAGGGTATACAGGAAGGATAAGATGGGGCAGATGCAGAAAGAGTACAAATAATTATCAGATGGTTGGCCTAGAGTAGATGGGCTAAAAAGCCTGTTTCCATGCCAATGATGTCTTGAGAAATTGCACCAGCAGGACATACATAAATGGATTACAGAATTTCACTAAGCAAATTAAAAAGAAGAGGAATGAAGATAAGAATAGTTCTCCCAGTGGCTGGGTCAGGACAAGCTGTGGTGGGGGAAAAAAGAAATGAAAAGAGGTATTAAATAAGTATTTTGTGTCTTCACAGTAGAGAACATAGAAAACATTCCAGTTAAAAAAGAGAATCAAGGGACAAACAGACATGAATAACTTAAAGTAAAGTAGTAAATAAGAGGTAATGGAGCCATTAATGGATTTGAAAACTACCAGTTCTCTGAGCTTCATGGCCTACATCCTAAAAATGGAAGGTGCAGAAATAGGATGACTACTTTGATTGTGATTTCTTCAAATTCGCAACACTCCACAAATCTCATGCTAGGTTACAAAAGAGCAAATGTAACATTACCATTCATATGGAGAGAGAGAGAGGGAGGGAGAAAGAGAGAAAGAAAGAGAGAGAGAGAGAGAGAGAGAGAGAGAGAGAGAGAGAGAGAGGGAGAGGGAGAGGGGGAGAGAGAGAGAGAGAGAGAGAGAGAGAGAGAGAGATAGATAGATAGATAGATAGATAGATAGATAGATAGATAGATATATAACCTGGCAGCAGTTATCAGAAATCAGTGGAGTTTATTATTATTGAAATGATAATGCTATCTTAGAAACATATTACCTGACAAAGAAGAATCAAATGAAGATTCTACTTGGCAGATTTATTAGGAGATTATTGCTTACATATTAAGAGGGTAGATAAAGCACAAATAACATACTCAGATTTTCAAAAGTTAATGTTCCATGTCAAAGGCTGTTGTATTGGATAGGAGCTCATGGGATTTATTAAGATGGATACAACATAGGTTAAAGTAAAGACATTTAAAAAGTGGAAGCAAAGTGGCCATTTTCAGGCTGACAGGCTGTTACCAGCGGCAGCCACAAGGATCAGTGCCTGGACTTTTGGTACATATGATCCAGTGAATGATAGAGGGAAGGAGCAGATTGTAATGTACCTAAGCTTGGTGATCATGCAAAGCCGGGTGGGAAACTATGCAAAGATATAGAAGATTACATGGGTGGAGAAGAAAACAATAGGTGGAGAATAATATAGGCAATTGAGTTTCTTTGGTTAATAGGAAGAATAAAATATCCTGTAAAGTCTTTTAAATTATTAACTAGTAATATTTATCATTATAATTTAGGTGCTCTCAAACATCACAGGAAGTTGGAATCCAGCTACTCTAAACAATTAGGAAGGCAAATGTACATTCTCTATATAGAAAAAGATTGGAACACCATAGCAGGGAAGCCTTCTGGCATTCGCACAGGGTATTGTAAAGCCTCTACTTGGAGGATCCCACTCCTGTAATAATGTCCCCCTCGCACCATCAATTTTTCTCTCACACTAGGGAAACTTGCAGTGCGAAACTGTCAGCAAGTTTCTGGGATACAAGGAGAAACTGAAGTACTCGGGGGGGGGGGGGGGGGGGGGAGATACATAGACCCAGGGAGAAGCTTCAAGCTCAATATTGATAGCACTGGATGTCAGAGCCCTGAGGTCACTGTGCCCTCGCAAACTACATTAAAAGCTTCTCAACTCTTAAGAGACACACAGACAGCATTAATATGAGAAAGTAGGAATTTAGTGACTAGATTTCAAAAAATAATTAAATAATATAAAAATTCTATATTAATATTTATTGCTGAACCCTGAAACAGTTAAAAAAGAAACGAGTCAAATGCATTACTCAAAAACCAAATAAATAATTTAGAATTATTAAAAAAAGGCTAAGAAACAATATGGCCAGGGAGAAATTTTGAACAAAAAGATTTTGCTGATTTCAAAGGTTTGTATATTCCAATTTATGTAATTCTGAAGAATTCCTATCAGAAATTCACTGATCGTACTTACTAGAAGAAATATACACCTGCATCAATTTTGATATTTATTATACCCTTGCTCTCCAAAGGGTGGCAGCAGCAGGAGCAACATTAGTTGCTAGTGCTTAAACTGGAAGCTAGTATTTCCCAACTCTTTCATTTGTTACTTAGGAAATCGACACTCGGCATTTAATATCACTTCCTGAAAATACCAAATGTTCAATGGCTACATTTAATTGGGTGGGTTTATATCCAACTGAGAACTGGGTGTTAAAAGTTGAATGCCTTGGACAGCATCTGTTCAAAAATTTATTAAATAATGGTACGAGCTGTCTGAAATAGAAAACTGTCATAACTCACCATATAAAAATAAGCTCTACACTGTGTTAGCTGCAAAATTACAGTTACTTGGAGCAAGGGACAGTTCCTTTCTCTGTTGTCAAAATCATTTATCAACTTATCAAGCACAAATTTAATTTTGTTTCAGTGCAAATCATTTTATTTTGCAGTTATTATATTTAGTTTGTTTTTAACTAGAATCTATTAAACGCTCAAAACAAAATCTGTCATTGGTTGAAAGGTGGGCCTGCAAATGAGGACACCCTGATGAAAGGCCAAATTTTTTTCTTGATCAATGTTGATTAAAGTGCTGTGTATTTCTGTCATTTTCTGCTTTTTTTTTCTGCATGCTCAGCCTTTCCTTTCCAGTAAACCAATATATTATGCTTTCCACTTAAGCTATTAGTTCTACAAAAGCTACATGAGACTAATCATTATTGACTGATAGATTTGTTAGCAGAAATTATACTCTTTGTTAAGTCTACTGGTGAAGTTCTTAAGGTGGATGCTCTTTTGTCCAGTTTAAAATCTTCACCAGTAGCCTTTAAGTTTTCAGATTTATCCTTATCAAACTTTCATTCCTGTCAAATGCTAAGTTTCAACAGAAAGACTGGATTTATTTTTACATTGATTGTGCATACTTTACATCAATGGGACAACTATACGTTGACAGAATCCATCAAGATGCAGGGAAGTTAAGATGATAAGTGTCGTTTATCATCTAGCTATTCTTTTGTTCGGCCCCTCAGAAGACCCTCATTGGTGGAATTTGTTTTGTAATTTAAATCATGTCAGTATTGATGTATTTGAATAAATTGTGCATGTGGTATTATAAAGTTGGAATACATAATTATCAAATGACCATATTATATGTCTACTAATTGCATATTTTCTCTGAAGTTGAAACCAATTTTAGAGCCTTTTTGTAACAACACTAAACTATTTGAGGGATTCATTTGAAGTCCTGGGAGGTCCATGTAATATGAAATAGTCCTCCATGATGTTTTTGAATCCAATCAAGGCTTGATGTACTTGCTTTGAACGTAGCTGCCCTCTGCTACTGGTTGAAGCCAATGATTAGATAAGCAAGCTTGCCTCACAACAACCACTACAATTTCTGTGGGGGACAGTACCCTTCAATATTTAAGTGGGATTTCGGTTGCTGTGGTGGCGGGGGCGGGTAGAGTGATAGCCATTTTGGGAGTGTCATTTCAACTCCCGGCATGGTCTCTTTGGCTGATGCAGAGGGTCAGGCTACAAGAGGCCAACAGCTGCACTTCGGAAATGCTCATTGGCAAATAAACTGGAGTGGTGAGTAGATTTTGAGAAAATTCACAGCCTGATAAAAGTATAAGGATGACTAAGGGGAGAATTTGGCTGGACCTTTTTCAGTCAAGGAAAGCCTATCAGCTTGGCCCTCTAGTGGTCAGATATCCTTGCTCAGTCCCTTGTTGGCTCAACCTATGTATATTAAAAATTAATTAGCTCATAATCTTCCTGCCTTCTTGAAAGAGCAAATTAAATTTCAACACCGTGCAAAGTCAGTGGATGAACCACTTATCTGATTGTAACTAACAGCCTTCTGCCAGCAAGTTAGGTCTTAAAATTATACCTTAGAACTTTTTTAGTGAATTCCTGCAATGAAAAACAATTTTACAAGTCTAATTTTCACCTGATGTTACAAAATGAAGGCTCAATGGTTGAACATCTAGATATCATTTCAAAACCATACAGGCTGATCAACAAAATGATCAGGGATTAAGGACTGATGAATCCTTACTTTTATTGCAAGACAAGAGATTGGTGATAATGTTAAACGAGTGATTATATGTTCATTATTTTCAGTACAAACATACAACCCCACAACATAAAAATGGTGCTCAGTATGAAGATCAACAAAAAATGAATTGAATGTGCAGCCTCACCATCCATTCCATTTCACCCGTTCAGTGTGCAAGCAAGTTTTAAATTGGATTCCTTCAAGTTTAGTTGATCCCTAGTTTGACCATATACTAGCATACCAAGAGTTAATTTCAAAAACAAAAAGATAAAACAAACCTTTAAAATCTGTACTGATAAATTACAAAAAGAGCAACATATTAAAGTCAAACTTTTGATTGCACATTTGATAGCAGCAGCTAAACAGTCACAAACATGGAAAACTGATTGCTTCTCAAACTATAATTCTAAATGTATCAATACTGTTGCAGCCACATGGCTATTAGAATATTACTTTAGGGGGTATTCATCTACACATGAAGTCTTCTTTAAATAACAATGAGAAAATTGGCAATAAGTGTGTCTCAGACTCCACTTTATTAGCAATATTTGTAAGCTATATGGGTAATTGGTTTGTAAAGTTTTAGCTAAAGGATGGAAACTTGTAGAGGATTAAGATTCATATTGAAAACTTCTCCAAATGAAGAATATGCTAACTGTCAACATATTGAAATAGACAAAGCTAGGCATTGTAGTTATAAAATGTTCTCCCACTGAAATTGCTGAGACATTACTCAATGGTGTTCAAAGAGCATTCACACATGAAATCCCTTCTCCTGTATGTGGAACATGTGCTGTCTTAAAGTCTGTATACTGCTCACTATTCGCCTCTGATGTCCTATTAATGTGACACCAATTCTTCTCACGTCACTGGAATAAAACAGAGCAAAGCTGCTGAGATCTGCTGATATGCTAAAGATTGGAAATTTACAGTACAATAGCTTATTGCCAACCAGGACCAAGAAAGCAGACAATTCAGCCTTCTGGTCTGAGAAGGAAACAACTGACAGCTGAGGAAAATGGAAATGAGCGTAAACATTTTTCATACACGACAGCCTGGAATAAAGGGAGCATGTAACAGAGATTAAAAAAAAACAAGAGTGACACTGTAATTATTACCTTTCTTTGATCCAGCATGTACTATCAACAAAGGTTACAGCTCACAAGGTTACTATTTAGTTAGCATCCATGATAAAAATTGATGATTGGTTCATCATTTCAGAGGATCTGTCCTGGGTCCAACATATAAATGCCATTACAAAGAAAGCCTTTACTTAGAATTTTGTGAAGATTTGGCATGGCATCTAAAACTTTGACAAACTTCTACAGATGCATGATAGAGGGTATATTGACTGGATGCATCATGGCTAGGTATGGAAGCACTAATGCCCTCGAATGAAAAATAGTGGATATGGTTCAGTCCATCACGGGTGAAGCCCTCCCCACCATTAAGCACATCTACACAGAGCACTGTTGCAGGAAAGTGGCATCTATTACTAAGGACCTCTACCATCCAGGCCATGTTCTCTTATCAACACTACCGTCAGGAAGAAGGTACAGGAGTATCAGGACCCACACCACTAGGGTCATGAATTACTCCTCAACCATCAGGCTCTTGAACTAAAGGGGATAACTTCACTCAACTTCACTCACTCCATCAATGAGCTGTTTCCACAATCTGTGGACTCACTTTCAAGGACTCATGTTCTCATGTTCTCGATACTTATTGTTCATTTATTATTATTATTATTATTATTATTTTCTTTTGTATTTGCACAGTTTGTTGTCTTTTGAACAGTGATTATTTATCTGCCCTGTTGGGCGTGGTCTTTCATTGATTCTATTGTGTTTCTTGGATTTACTATGTCCACAAAAAAACAGATCTCTATAAAGTGATCTAAATTAATTACAAATATAAAACACAAAATAATTGATTGCATAAGTATTCACCCCCTTCAAGTCAGTACTTAGTAGATGCACCTTTGGCAGCAATTACAGCCTTGACTCTGTGTGGATAGCTCTCTATCAGCTTTGCACATCTGGGCATTGCAATTTTTCCCCATTCTTATTTACAAAACTGCTCAGGCTCTGTCAAATTGCATGGGCATCGTGAGTGAACAGCCCTTTTCAAGTCCAGCCACAAATTCTCAATTGCATTTTGATTACGTGCAGTGTTTAACTTATGCCAAACATAGCGTTTGGACTGATGGCCTAAAAGCTCAAATTTGGTTTCATCAGACCATAGAACCTTTTTCCAGCTGACTTCAGAGTCTCCCACATGTCTTCTGGAAAACTCCAGCTGAGAATTCATGTGATTTTTTTTATCAACAGTTGTTTTATGTGCAGTCTCTCCCATCTCAGCCACTGAAGCTTGTAACTCCTCCAGAGTTGTCACAGATCTCTTGGTGGCCTCCCTCACTAGTCCCCTTCTTGCACGGTCACTCAGTTTTTGAGGACAGCCTGGTCTAGGCAAATTTACAGCTGTGTTATATTCCTTCTATTTCTTGGTGATTGACTTAATTGTACTCCAAGGGATATTCAGTGACTTGGAAATTTTCTTGTATCCATCTCCTGACTTGTGCTTTTCACTAACCTTTTCACAGAGTTGCTTGGAGTGTTTCTTTGACTTCACGGTGTAGTTTTTGCCAGGGTACTGACTCACCAGCTGTTGAACCTTCCAAATACAGGTGAATTTTCACTACAATCAGTTAAAACACCTTGAGTGCACACAGGTCTCCAAAAACAGATCTCTATTTAACTAATTAAGTGATTTGCTGCTCCAGTGATGATATGGTGTGTCCTATTAAATGGATGTGAATAATTATGCAATAAATTATTTTGTGTTTTATATTTGTAATTCATTTAGATCACTTTGTAGAGATCTGTTTTCACTTTGACACAAAAGAGACTTTTCCTGTTGATCAGTGTCAAAAAGCCAAATTAAATCCATTGCGATTCAATGCTGTAAAACAATAAAACCTGAAAACTTATGGGGGGGGGGGGTGGGTGAATACTTATAGGCACTGTACATGTACTTTGATAGTAAATTTACTTTGAACGTTGAAAAAAATTGCATTTTGAGAATGCTCTGATCTCTTCAAACTTAAGTCTGCTTTAGAGTTTAGAATCAGAATTGGTTTATTATCACCGGCATGTGTCATGAAATTTGTCTGGCATTTTAATCTAATCCTCTATTAAGAATTACAAATAGTTAGAGATATTTTGGCATTTGTACAAATGAAAATAATAAGCACTCATGGAAGCGGAAATGTATGGATATGAAGTTGAAATGGTAAATAATAAGGGGATTATTGTACATTCATCTGTATGGCGCATGGAAAATTCAGACATAATGTCCGTGATCCCATATTAGTTTATGAGCTATTTTAAGAAAAACCAGATTCATTGATGATTCTTCATTTCCATAACTATTCCTCCAAGATTTTTTACCTAAGTTTTTGGGAAGAGTGGAAAAGAAACCCAGGTGAATCTTTGATTCTATAGGGAGAAGCACTGTCGACGTTTCGGGCCGAGACCCTTCGTCAGGACTGATGAAGGGTCTCGGTCTGAAACATTGACAGTGCTTCTCCCTATAGATGCTGCCTAGCCTGCTGTGTTCTACCAGCATTTTGTGTGTGTTGTTGTTTGAATTTCCAGCATCTGCAGATTTCCTCGTGTTTGAATCTTTGATTTCTAGTTATTCATTTTAAGGTTTCTACAATGTCAAATGTTGATAAGTTAATCAATATGAATTCAAAACAGACTCCCAGATGTTGTATTTGGCAAATGACTAAAACGAATTGAAAGATTTTAGATCTGTACCTACCATATGAAGGGTTAATGATGTAATGGCTAGTACTTATTAGGTGAGATTTGTCACACAATAAAAGTGCATAGCTTAATGTTTCACTTACTCAATACTCATCCTTGTGACAGAATCCAAAGTGGTGATGCCTGCAGCCATAAAATTGTTCTTGTATTGATCCATCTTGATTGAGTCCAGCCAATCATTCACTGAGACAAAGAAAGAGAATTCTGGGAGTTCACCCGGTGATTCTGGTAACCTGCATTGAAAGCAAACAGAAGACCTCATCTCTATTCTTTTTTTCCCAACAACTGCACTGGTATTATTTGGGTCATCTCCAAAGATATTGCATTTTGTTTCATTTGACAAGAATTCAATTGAGTCTAACACAGGGGAGCATCAACAAAATAGATTTGAGTATCTGTAATATGCATTTGTTTCACTGCCTCAGTTCATCACCTGAACAAAAAAGGATTTTATTTTCTCAGGTCTGCCATTAATTAATGTAATATTTGTGAACAAACCCAAACTACGCAATGCTCTTCAATATTTAAACAGTTCAGCTTGGGCAAATCTGTCCTGAACTTCCCGCAGGGTTTATGTATTCTTCCTTGGCTACAGTGCCCAGAGATGAATGTATTTCTCCAGATGTAACTGTATTTGCACACAGCTGTGCAGAAAACCTTAGCTCCTTCATATTCAAGATATTATATAAAATCCAGCAGTAAAAATCAGTGTTTTGTAATTCTGTAAAAGCTAGCTCACTACTTTATAGTGCTTTCAGCATTTGGACATCTAAATTTCTTTGCTCACCTACATTTCCTACATTCTTGTAACCAATAGTAAACTGGTTTATTAAAAGTAATACATACAAAATGTTAGACAAACTCAGCAAGTCAGGTAGCATCTATGGAGGGCAAGCTAGCAGCTGAAGTTTCAGGCCAAGACACTTGGTTCACAGAATTATTTTCGGTAAGTGTACACTGAAAACACAGCTTTTAGGAAAAGTATTGAGTAGAGGAGTTGGGATGTTGATGTTGAAGTTGTATAAGACGTTGGTGAAGCCCAGTTTAGAGATTGTGTGCAGTTCTGGTCACCTACCTACAGGAATAATATCAATAACATTTAAAGAGTGCAGAGAAAATTTACAAGATTGTTGCCAGGACTTCAGGACCTGTGTTATAGGGAAAGGTTAAATAGGTTAGCATTTTATTCTCTAGAGTGTTGGAGAATTAGGGGAGATTTGATAGAGGCATACAAAATTATGAAGAGTATAGGTAGGGTAAATGCCAACAGGCTTTTTCCACTGAGGTTGGGTGAGACTAGAATTAGAGGTCATGAGTTAAGGGTGAAAAACGAAATGTTTAAGAGTAACATAAGGGCGAACTTCTTCACCCGGAGGGTGGTGAGAATGTGGAATGAGCTACCGGAGGAAGTGGTGGATTTGGGTTAGATTTTAACACTTAAGAGATATTTGGATAGGTACATGTATAAGAGGGATATGGAGGGCTATGGTCCAGGTGCAGGTCAATGGGACGAGGCAGATTAATAGTTCAGCATGGATTAGGTGGGCCAAAGGGCTTGTTTTTGAGCTGTAGCATTCTATGACTCTATAAAGAAGAAAACAAGAGTATCGTAGTTTAATACTCCCATGCTTGTTATATTTTAGGTATTACCGTCTGCTTACTCTACTTGTTCTATGCTTTTGATATTTTCTTTCTCCATTTAATTTCCAGAAAATGATTAAATTGACTCCTTAGTAAATGGCGATGGAGCTTAGTTCCAGGACAAAACTTTGAAGAATGCCCTTAGCCTTCTGACTTCCAATGCAAACCATCTGAACATGATCTGCTCAAAAAGAATAAACACACTGAAATGTTTGGGATACAAAAATGGGACAGAAAATGTCTCTGATTAGCAACAAACAGTCTGCTGAAGGAATTCTGTGGGTTGAGCAGCACCTGTGGGAGGAAGGAAACCTTTAATGTTTTGGGTTAAAACCTGGCATCAGGTCTGAGAGAGGAAAGATGAGACGGCCAAAATAGAGATGAGAAGGAGACTGGCAAGGAAGGATTCCTAGGTGATTGATGGACTGAGGAAGGGTGTAAGATGGCAGACAGGTTGTGCTAGGTAGGGGAGGTGAAAGGGGTGTTGTTGAAAGACTGTGGCAGATGAATGACGGACAGAGGCTGAGAAAGTGAGAGAGAGAAAAAAGAAAAAATATGACAGATGGAACAAAGTGTCAGAGGATGATGGGAGACAGCTGCTGGAGGGAGATAAGCAGGAACACAAAGTGCTACCAGAGCTGGATTCAGATAAGTGAGAATGGTGAGAATGGAAACCATTCGAGAAGACGAGAGAGGTCACTTTACAAGGTCCATTTAACAGCATTTGAGTGGTTGATAGGCACAGTATCCAAAGCATAAAACTCTGTCAGGTGGTCCACAATCTAACAATTACACTGTAAAATTGACGGACAGTGAGGAGCAGTTGCTGCTGTTTCTAATTGAAGACCTTGGTTCACATGAATATTCTTTACCGGAATAAAACAACAAAAATTGGCAATAGAAAAGGTATTCAGCGAGACATTCTGAACTTTGGAAATGGAACACTTGCTAATCTGCTGCATATGCCAGTTTTCTCACCCTAGGAAAGAATACATATCTGAAACAAATCTTTCTTTATCTAGCAGCACTAATGATGTGCAAATAAAAGAAATGGTTATGCAAATTCTCAATATCTTTCCAAGTAATTTTCAATAAATGCCTTATTGTTGATTTTGTTTATGTATTTTTAATTTATGAGATTTATGATGTGATTCAACTTTGAGCTTTATTTTATATAAAATTACTGATATAAATTTAGTAGGTGATTAATAACTGTTGGTCCAAAATATAATTTCATTACAATTAATAAACACATAGGGCTGCAAAGATAATCAAGTGTAATAGAAAAAAAATGTATTTTTGCAGAGATTTTTCCCTAGCAGTAGTAGAAAGTTACCTTGCTTGTTAAAATTTATTTACTACACAAAGTTTTATTATACATTAATAAAGATACTTCCACTGAGCTTAAAAGCAATAAAAAAGTACCAAATGACATAAGTAAAATTCTAGACCATTGGATTCAAGAGGCTGATAGTTCTCTCACTAATTTGTGGTGAGGGGAGATGAATATACCCAAATCTAGTGACTGACCAGTGGTGATAGGGAAGATATAGGGATAGTGGAAGAGACAGGGGTTAGCAAAGCAACAAACTGGTAGATTTTAAAGATTAGCATGATTAAAACAAAATGGGGTATTTTTAGACAAAAAACATTATCAAAATAGAACTGAGAAGCCAAAACTCTAGAGTTTGATGTGTCTGATGCAATTGTAGACATCATTTCCATCCATTGTTTCCATTTCAGCAGCACAATTTCATTTTCATAAATTGAGTACTTCAGACGAAATTATACAATGATCCACTGTTTACTGTGGTGAGGCTTCTTACAACATGTGAGAAGATGCAGATGCTCAAATCTGGATCAAAAAATGAGCTGCTGGAGAACTCAGCAGATCAGGCAGCATCTGTCATTTCAGGTTGTGACCCTTCATCTGTGGGAGAAAACGGGTAGTTTAGGTCCTCCACAGATCAGCTGGCAAGGGTACTGGCAAAAATTTCTGTCCTCTTCCTACTTCAATCTCAGGTTCTGATTTGCTTTAAAAAGACCACCATTGTCCTGTACCTAAGACAATTAAGGTGACACATTATCCTTCGCAACTTCCACCACCTCCAAAGGGATCCTACCACTAAACTTATCTTTACCTCCCCTCCCCTCCATTTTCTGCAGAGATCACTCCCTCTGCGATTCCCTTGTCCATTTGTCCCTCCCCATTAAGCTTGCTCCTGGCACTTATCTCAGCAAGTGCCCTAAATGCTACACGGCCCATTCACCTCCTCCCTCGGCTCCACACAGTCCTTCCAGGTGAGGCAACACCTGACCTGTGAATCTGCTGGGGTCGTCTATTGTGTCCGGTGCTCCTGATGCACCCTCTTCTACATTGGTGAGGCTCATCATAAATTGGGGTACCGCTTTGTCGAGCATCTCCACTCCATCTGCCAAATGCGGAACTTCCCGGTGTCCAAACATTTTAATTCCGATTCCCATTCCCGTTCTGACATGTTGGTCTATTGCCTTCTCTTCTGCTAAGATAAGGCCATCTCAGGGTGGTGGAGCCACAGTTTATATTCCACTTAGGTAGCCTCCAACTTAATGGCATGAATATCAATTTCTCCTTCCAGTTAAAAAAAATTCTGCCCCCCTCCTTCTTCTTTTCCCCACTTTGGCCTTTGACCTTTTCTTACCTGTCCATCACTTCCCCTGGGTCCTCTCCTCCTTCACTTTCTTCTATGGTCCACTCTTCCCTCCAACCAGATTCCTTTACCTCCAGCCCTTTACCTTTCCCACCCTCCTGGCTTCACCTATCACCTTCTAGCTAGCCTCCTTCCCCTCCCCATCACCAACTTTTTATTCTGGCATGTTCCCCTTCCTTTTCAGTCCTGAAGAAATGCCTTGGCCCAAAACGTCAACTGTTTATTCATTATCATAGACGCGGCCTGACCTGCTGAGTTAGTTCCTCCAGCATTTTGTGTGTGGTGCTTTGGATCTCCAGCAACTACAGACTTCCTCGTGTTTACAAATAAGGTAATGTGCCTTAATGATTACTGGCCGGTAGCTTGGACATTCACAATCATGAATTGCTTTGAGAGTCTGGTGAACTCCAGCCTCCCTGACAAAACCGATCCACTGCAATTTGCCTGCCACCAAAACACATCCACAGTGGATGCCATCTATAATTCATCTCTGGAGAATCTAGATAATTGAGTTACCTATGTGAAGTTATTGTTTGACTACAGCTCTTGTCTTTAATACCATAATTCCAAGCAAACTCATCTCCAAACTCCTAGAGGTGGGACTCAACATTTCCCGTTGCAATTGGATCCTTGACATGCTGACCAACAGACCACACAATCAGTAGGGACAGGCACCAAAACCTCAGCCTCAATTATTCTCAACACTGGAGCCCCAACCCCTACTCTACTCACTATATATTCACAGCTGCAGGGCACTATTCAGCTTTCAACCTGAAGACCTATTCAGGTCTTCAACCTGAGCCTGAGTCTCCATAGGGTTCCTGTGCTGCCTTGTCCCTGTACCGAAGATGCCACGCCCCAGTGGCTCCAATGACTACAGACCGGTGGCATTGACCTCCCACATCATGAAGACCTTGGAGAGACTTGTTCTAGAGCAGCTCCAGCCTATGGTTAGGCCACACTTAGACCCCCTCCAGTTTGCCTACTAGCCCCGACTAGAAGTTGAGGATGCCATCGTCTACCTGCTGAACCATGTCTACACCCACCTGGACAAGCTGGCGAGCACTGTGAGGGTCATGTTTTTTGACTTCTCCAGTGCGTTCAACACCATCCACCCTGCTCTGCTGGGTGAGAAGCTGACAGTGATGCAGGTGGATGCTTCCCTGGTGTCATGGATTATTGATTACCAGTACGTGCGCTTGTAACACTGTGTGTCAGACAGAGTGGTCAGTAGCACTGGAGCTCCACAGGGGACTGTCCTGTCTCCCTTTCTCTTCACCATCTACACCTCGGACTTCAACTACTGCACAGAGTCTTGCCATCTTCAGAAGTTTTCTGATGACTCTGCCATAGTTGGATGCATCAGCAAGGAAGATGAGGCAGAGTATAGGGCTAAGGTGGGAAACTTTGTCACATGGTGCGAGCAGAATCATCTGCTGCTTAATGTGAAAAAGACTAAGTAGCTGGTGGTGGACCTGAGGAGGGCTAAGGCATCGGTGACCCCTGTTTCCATCCAAGGGGTCAGTGTGGACATGGTGGAGGATTACAAATACCTGGGGACATGAATTGACAATAAACTGGACTGGTCAAAGAACACTGAGGCTGTTTACAAGAAGGGTCAGAGCCGTCTCTACTTCCTGAGGAGACTGAGGCCCTTTAACATCTGCCGGACGATGCTGAGGATGTTCTACGAGTCTGTGGTGGCCAGTGCTATCATGTTTGCTGTTGTGTGCTGGGGCAGCAGGCTGAGGGTAGCAGACACCAACAGAATCAACAAACTCATTCGTAAGGCCAGTGATGTTGTGGGGTTGGAAATGGACTCTCTGACGGTGGTGTCTGAAAAGAGGATGCTGTCCAAGTTGCACGCCATCTTGGACAATGTCTCCCACCCACTCCATAATGTACTGGTTAGGCACAGGAGTACGTTCAGCCAGAGACTCATTCCACTGAGATGCAACACTGAGTGTCATAGAAAGTCATTGCTGCCTGTGGCCATCAAACTTTACAACTCCTCCCTCAGAGTGTCAGACACCCTGAGCCAATAGGCTGGTCCTGGACTTATTTCCACTTGGCATAATTTACTTATTATTATTTATGGTTTTATATTGCTATATTTCTACACCATTCTTGGTTGGTGCGACTGTAACGAAACCCAACTTCCTTTGGGATCAATAAAGTATGTCTGTCTGTCTGTCTTTAACTTCATCTACAAGTTTGCAGATGATTCCACTGTAGCAGTCTGCACCTCAAATAACAAAGAATCAGAGTACAGGAAGGAGATAGATAACCTAGTGGCATGTCACGTCAACAATATTCCCTTCAATGTCATCAGAACAAAAGAGCTGGCCATTGACATCAGAAAGGGGGTGCAGTACACACACCTATTTGCATCAGTGGGTCAAGAAGTTTGAAAGCTTCAAGTTTTGAAGAGTGAATGTCACCAAGAGTCTGTCCTGGTCCAATGATGTAGCCAAGAAACACCTCCCAGCCTCTGCTTCCTCAGGATGCTAAAAAAATTTGGCATGTCCCATTTGACCCTTACTAATTTTTTATCATGTGCATTTTATCCAGATGTATCACTGCTTTCAGAATCAGTATCAGAATCAGAATCAGGTTTATTATCATCAGCACGTGACATGAAATTTGTTAACGGCAGCAGCAGTTCAATGCAGTACATAATATAGAAGAGGAAGAATAAATAAATCAATTACAGTATATATATATCGGAGATTAAAAATAGTGCAAAATCAGAAATAATATATATTGGAAAAAGTGAGGTGGTGGTCATGGGTTCAATGCCCACTTAGGAATCAGATGGCAGAAGGGAAGAAGCTGTTCCTGAATTGCTGAGTGTGTGCCTTCAGGCTTCTGTACGTCTTACCAAATGGTAATAATGAGAAAAGGGCATGCCCTGGGTGCTGGGGGTCCTTAACAATGGATGCTGCCTTTCTGAGTCACTGCTCCTTAAAGATGGCCTGGGTACTTCGTAGCCTAGAACCCAAGATGGAGCCGACTAAATTTATGATCCACAACAGCTTCTTTTGGTCCTGTGCAGTAGCCCCCCCCCCCCCACCCCCACACCAGACAAGGACTCAGCCTGTCAGAATGCTCTCCATGGTACATCTATAGAAGTTTTTGAGTGTTTTTGTTGATATACCAAATCTCTTCAAACTTCTAATGAAGTACAGTCACTGTCTTGCCTTCTTTATAACTGCATCAATATGTTGTGACCAGGTTAGATCCTCAGAGATCTTGATACCCAGGAACTTGAAACTGCTCAATCTCTCCATTTCTGATCCCTCTATGAGGATTGGTATGTGCTCCTTTGTCTTATCCTTCCTGAAGTCCACAATCAGCTCTTTCATCTTACGGACGTTGAGTGTAAGGATGTTGCTGCAACACCACTCCACTAGTTGGTAATCTTGCTCCCGTACGCCCTCTCGCCTCCCTCTGAGATTCTACCAACAATGGTTGTATCATCAGCAAACTTATAGATGGCATTTGTGCTATGCTTAGCCACACAATCATGGGTATAGAGAAAGTAGAGCAGTGGGCTAAGCACATACCCCTGAGGTGCACCAGTGTTGATCGTCAGCGAGGAGGAGATATCATCACCAATCCACACAGATTGTGGTCTTCCAGTTAGGAAGTTGAGGATCCAATCACAGAGGGAGGTACAGAAGCCCAGGTTCTGTAATTTTTCAATCAGGATTGTGGAAATGATGGTGTTAAATGAACTATAATCGATGAACAGCATCCTGACATAGGTGTTTGTATTGTCCAGGTGGTCTAAGGCCATGTGAAGAGCCATTGAGATTGCGTCTGCCGTTGACCTATTGTGGTGATAGGCAAAATACGGTGGGTCCAATTCCTTGCTAAGGCAGGAGCTCAGTCTAGTCATGACCAACCTCTCAAAGCATTTCCTCACTGTTGATGTGAGTGCTACTGGGTGATAGTCATTAAGGCAGCTCACATTATTCTTCTTAGGCACTGGTATATTGTTGCCTTTTTGAAGCAAGTGGGAACTTCTGTCCATAGCATTGCGAGGTTGAAAATGTCCTTGAATACTCCTGCCAATTGGTTGGCGCAAGTTTCCATTGCCTTATCAAATACTTTGTTGGGGCTTTCCACCTTCTGAGGGTTCAACCTCTTTAAAGACAGCCTAACATCGGCCTCTGAGGCAGAGATCACAGGGTCACTGGGTGCAGTGAAGATCTTCACAGCTGTAGTTATATTCTCCCTTTTGAAGCTGGCATTGAAGGCGTTGAGTTCATCTGGTAGTGAAACATCGCTGCCATTCATGCTATTGGGTTTTGCTTTGTAGAAAGTAGTGTCCTGCAAACCCTGCCAGAGTTGTCGTACATTTGATGTCACCTCCAACCTCATTTGAAATTGTCTCTTCGCCCTTGAAGTAGCCCTCCACAAAACATGCCTGGTTTCCTGGTACAGACCTGGGTAGCCAGCTTTGAATGCCACAGATCTAGCCTTCAGCAGACAATGTACCTCCTGCTTTATCCACGGCTTTTGATTTGGGAATGTACAGCAAGTTTTTGTAGGCACACACTCATCCACATAGGTTTTAATGAAGTTGGTAACAACCGCATCATACTCACCCAGATTCGAAGATGAATCCTTGAATACGGTCCAGATCATTGATTCAAAGCAGTCCTGTGAGTGCTCCTGTGTTTCCCTTGTCCATACCTTCTTGGTCCTCACTACTGGTGCTGTAGTCTTCAGTCTCTGCCTATACTCAGGGAGTATAGGCTTTGTGTGGCATCTGGCCTGTCTAAGTTGACTAAGAACTGCAGAGAGTTCTGGATGCAGCTCAGCACATCACAGAAACTAGCTTCCCCTCCATGAATACTGTCTACATTTCTCACTGCCTTAGTAAAGCAGCCAACATAATCAAACTTCCCACCTACTTTGGACATTCCCCACATAAACACAACAGATTCTGCAGATGCTGGAAATCCAGAGCAACCACACCAAATACTGGAGGGGACTCAGCAGGTCTGTCAGCATCTACGGAAATGAATAAACAGATACCCTTAAATTTACCTGGTCCATTTCTGACACCTCCATTCCCTTTCTTGATCTCGCTCTGTCTATTTCTGGAGACAGTTTATCTACTGATACCTTTTACAAACTCACTGATTCTCACAGCTACCTGGACTATACCTCTTTCCACCCTGTCACTTGTAAAAATGCTATCCACTTCTCTCAGTTCCTCTGTCTTCACAGTATATGCTCTCCGGATAAGGCTTTTCATTCCACAACTAATGAAATGTCTTCCTTCTTCAAATTATGGGGCTTTCTTCCTCCACCATCAATGGTGTTTCATCCACACCTCTTCCATTTTGCGCACGTCTGCCCTCACCCCATCCTCCCGTCACCACATCAGGTGTCCCCACCTTCCGATACTTGAACATCGAACTTCCGGTAATTGCACCCCATTCCCATTTCCCTCTCTCACCCCATCTCCTTACCTGCACATCAACTCCCTCTGGTGCTCCCCCCACCCCCTTTCCTTTCTTGCATGGTCTTCTACCCTCTCCTAACAGATTCCCCTTCTCCAGCCCTTTATCTCTTTCACCTATCAGCTTCTCAGCCCTTTACTGTACCCTTACCTCTCCTACGGTTTCACCCATCACCTACTACCCTGTACTTCTTCCTCCCTCGCCCCACCTTCTTCCTCTGACTTCTCATCTTTTTTTTTCCAGTCCTGATGAAGGGTCTCGGCCTGAAACATCAACGGTTAACTCTTTTCCATAGATGCTGCCTGGCCTGCTGAGTTCCAGCATTTTGTGTGTGTTGGTTGGTTAAACAGACACTCTTTGGGCCAAGACCTTTCATCAGAACTGGAAAGGAAGAGACAGAAGATGACAAAATAAGAATGTGGAATAATAATAATAATAATAATAAGAAGAAGAAGAAGAAGAAGAAGCAGAAGAAGAAGAAGAAGAAGAAGAAGAAGAAGAAGAAGAAGAAGAAGAAGAAGAAGAAGAAGAAGAAGAAGAAGAAGAAGAAGAAGAAGAAGAAAATAAGAATAAGGAGTACAAGCTCGAAGGAGATAGGTGAAGGCAGGTGGGTGGGGATGGGGATGATTAAGAAGCTGGGAGGTGATAGATAGCCTCCAACCTGATGGCATGGCCAAGGCCTTCTCTTCAGCCATGATGAGGCCACTCTCAGGAGGAGCAACACCTGATATTCCATCTAGGTAGCCTCAAATCTGATGGCATGAAGATCAATTTCTCCAGCTTCCAGTAATTTTTCTCCTACCTCCTCCTTCGTTCTTCTTCATTTCCACACTTTGGCTGCTCTATTACCTTTTCTCTTCACCTGCTTATCACCTCTCCATGGTGTCCCTCCTGCTTATCTTTATCCTATGATGCACTTTCCTTCCCTAGCAGATGCCTTCTTCTCCACTTTACCTTCTCCACTTTTCACCTCCCAGCTTCTTACTTCTTTCCCTCTCCCCCATGCACCTGGCTTCACCTATCAGAGTACAGGAAGGAGATAGATAGCCTAGCCTTCTTCTCTTTCCCCTCCCCTACCTTCTGCTGGCATCTTTCCCCTTCCTTTCCAGTCCTGATGAGGGCCAAAACGGTGACTGTTTATTCATTTCCATAGATGCTGCCTGACCTGCTGAGTTCCTACAGCATGTTATGTGTGAAACTTCTCAGCTTATTAAACTTTAAAGGCCTTCCAGATTTGCCCTTCCTATTGGGCAGAAATTTTTTAAAAATGCCTGAAAGCACACAGCACCAGGTTCAAGGCCAGTTTCTATCCCATTGTCATAAGACTATTGAACATTCCACTAACACGATAAAACGAACTCTTGACCTTACAATCTATCTCAGATTGGCCATGCAGCCTATAGCCTATATTTCTCTATAACTGTAACACTTTATGCTGCATTCTATTATTGGTTTGCCTTGCACTGTTGTAATGAAATGATCCATATGGATAACATTCAAAATGAAGTTTCTCACTGTACCTTGGTACATGTGACAAGAATAAACCAGTTTCCCAATTTAGACGATGAAGGATCTTGACCCAAATTGATGACCATCCATAGATGCTGCATAACCCACTGTGTTCCTCCAGTTGCCTGTTTTTGTATCTTATCACATGTGACAGGCATTGCACTTATTTCCTCAGCCTTCAATAGTAATTATTTTGCCTTGTAAATCACTAGAAGTGCCACTTGATTGCCGAAGAGGAGCCAAAATAGGAACACAGCATGCTAGAAATACTTACAAACTCTGGTAGCATCTGTGGGAGAAGAAGCATTATTTACTTTTCTGGTCCCAAACTTTTCACAGGAATCTTTCTAAGCAATGACTTGCCCACAGATGTTGACTCACCTGCTGAATACTTGCAGCATTTTCTGATTTTATTTCAGATCTCTGGCAAATGGAGTGTGTCGCTTCTGCCAAAAGTGTGAGCTGATGATGGTTAATTCCAGGAGGTATGAACTCCTGGCCAAATGAACAGGGCACCCAGGCACTTGTGCGAATGATGGTCCCAATATTTCATGCTTTAACCACTCATTCAAAGGATTTTTGCAAAAGAGCATATTGTAGAGAACAACAGAAAAGGAAATGTGGTGCTTTGATTAAATCAGGATATTTTAATTTTTATCTAAAATATTCTTGCAATGTATTTCATTGGTGTTAGGAATGTGGCTGCAGAAGACTTACGGTAACTTAGACTACCGTCTAACTAGTAAGACTACGGTAACTTAGTTTAAAATACTTGGTTAGAAATTGAGTTGAAATTGTAAGTGTAATACAAGATGCATATTTTTTACATTGCACTTTTAGTACCTGCTACTAAGCACAAATTTCTTTCTTATGATCTTTGGTTGCCATGGTGCCCCTATCAAAGGAGCAAACAAAAAGACATACAACACAGTGCCACCTTTTAAACATTTTTTCTTTAAACTAATGTAACTACTTCATTGGAATTCATACATACCTGCACCAATTCCCTACACTGAGTGATTCTACATGAAACATATTTTCTGTCTCCATCAGCTCCCTCCCTTCCCCTCCCCCTCAAAGAATTCTATTTCACTTCAGTGAAAGTAACGCAGTGACATTAACACATGGTGAGGAAAACAGGGTAAAGCAGCTGTTTTACCTCAGCTCAAAAATGGAGCTTTCACCATAGGCAATTATTTCAGTGGAAATACCAAATCCTTTCTCAACAGTCTGATAATCAATATTAATTATTTTTATCTCCCTGGGTGAATGAAATGTGGACAACAGTCTGGATGATTATTACTTTGGGAAGTTGGACTCTGGGTTGTTAGAGCACACAAAGCTTTGCCACAGGGAATAATTGAGGAAGTAAAATTACATCCTTTAAGTGAAAATAGCATTTGAAGCAGATTAAGTAAGGGATCTGTAGGAAGAGGGAAAATAACAAGGTCATTTTGGAATTGTGCCTCTGAAGAATCTGTGGAGTATTGTATTTGTCTAAATCACCTCACTCAATACTCTGGGTAAGTACAGCTAAATTAACAGCCAAAGTAAGGTATGTTATAAAATACAGCATTGCTGCCACTATACCAGCACAAAATCTAAGGGGTAGTATTTTTCTCATTTATCATACAGAATTAATTTGTAAACACAGGTGCAAGGCAAGAATTTGTGGTTTGTCAATTAAAAGCAAAAACATTGATCTTTCTGCAAAAAGAGATTCTGTGAAACTGAATAATTTAATTGAAAATGCAAATTATAGATACCTCTTTCTTGGAATATTTTCTGTCCATTCAAAACATATCTGGCATAAATGGTGCACAGAGGAGTTTTGCTCTGTTATCAGCCACTTAATTGGAATATAGTGTGCAGTTCAGTTTGCTCTACAGAGAGAAAGTAGTAGCAGTGGAGAGAATGCAGAAGAATTTCATCTGGATGTTACCTGGAATAGTGGGCAGGCGAGAATGGCTATGCTGAGTTTATTCTTAAGGGAAGTCGGAGTCTGAGGGAGTGACCTTCTAGAGGTTTACAAAGTTATGAGGGCCAAAGACAGCATAGCCAGACAGAGCAAGGGATTTTAGAATTAGAGAGAAGGGAGGGGGTTAAATTTAAAGGTGATCTGTAGGTAAGCTTTATATAAAGAGGAATGTGGCTATCAGGAGCAAACTGCCAGATGAGGTGCTGGAAGAAGATAAAACTATGTTGTTTAAAAGGCATTTGGATAGGTACTTGGGTATGAAAAGCATAGAGGGATGCAGGTCCAATTCAGTAAAATGGGATCAATGTGGATAGCCATCATAGCCATCATAGACAAGATGGGCCAAAAGGTTCTGTTCCTGTGCTGTTTAATTCTATCAATAATTCTAGCTGTCGAGCAACAATCATATGCGGAGAGTTTCAAAACAGTCCTGACTCTGGCGTTCTAAATTTGCAATATTTTAAAAGCAAATTTACAAATTGATGTGACAAATACAGAGACCTGGAAATATTGCACAACTCCGAACTTACACTATTGCAGTTACTGAAAGCTGTTGAGAAATACTTGAAACTTTTCAGTGTACCCACCCATGTACTTCTTCCACTAAGGTGTGAAGGCTGCTGGGATTACGAATCACCTTGTCCAGGAAGCTGACGATTTCGGTGAACTTTGGCCTGTGATTACGTTCCTTTTGCCAACAATGAAGCATGAGCTGATGGAGAGTGACTGGGCAGCCCATTGGCGAAGGAAGACGATAGCCTTCTTCTATCGATAAAATAACCTGTAAGGAAATAAGAGCACTTGAATACTTGCTTCTTCAGAAATGCAATTTAATTTACATGTTTTAAAACAAGCTGTAAGAGCAGCAAACATTATTTTTGTAATAACACAGAACTGCACAGCTCTGCAATGTGCTTTCCTTTTCAAATGTTTGTCCTAGTTTCCTTTGAACATAGAAAATAAACCTGCCTTCATTACTTCCCTGCAGTGTGTTCCAGATTATAACCACAGATGGCACAAAAAAGTTATTCCTCATGTCACTTTTGTTTCTTGTCACCTTCATTCTATGTTGCCTGGTTCCTCATCTTCCACCAATGGGGACAGTATATTTCCCAACCAACTAGACACTTTGTGATTTTAAATATCTCAGTCAAATCCTGTGTCAACCTCCTCTGTTCAAAGGAGAACAACCCAAGCTATCCACATAACTAAGGTCTCTCATTCCTGAAATCATTTGCTTGAATCTCTTCTGTATCCTTTTTGAGATCTTCACATCATTCCTAAAATACAGCACCCATAACTGGACACTGACCCAAAACAATGGTTAAACCAGTGTTTAATCAGAGTCATTCGTAAGGCCAGTGATGTTGTGGGGGTGGAACTGGACTCTCTGACGGTGGTGTCTAAAAAGAGGATGCTGTCCAAGTTGCATGCCATCTTGGACAATGACTCCCATCCACTCCATAATGTACTGGTTAGGCACAGGAGTACATTCAGCCAGAGATTCATTCCACCGAGATGTAACACTGAGCATCATAGGAAGTCATTCCTGCCTGTGGCCATCAAACCTTACACCTCCTCCCTCGGAGTGTCAGACGCCCTGTGCCAATAGGCTGGTCCTAGACTTATTTCCACTGGGCATGATTAACTTATTATTATTTAATTATTTATGGTTTTATATTGCTATATTTCTACACTATTCTTGGTTGGTGTGACTGTAACGAAACCCAGTTTCCCTCGGGATCAATAAAGTATGTCTGTCTGTCTGTCTGTCTGTCTGTCTGAGTCACAGAGCAAAATAGCACAGAAACAGGCGCTGTGGCCCAACTGGTCCATAGCGACCACAGCGTCTTTCCTTCTTGACTCATTTGCCTGTGTTTGGACTATAACTTTTTAAGCCTTTCCCTCCATTTACCTATCCAAAAACCCTTTAAATGTTTGCTATTTAAACAGCCTCGCCCACTTCCATTGTCAGCTAATTTCAGGTACGCACAAAGTTCTGTGTAAAGAAGTTACCTCTGGGGTCTGTTTTAAGCCATTCCCTTGTTATCATGTACCTGTTCCCCCTAGTTTTGGACTCTCTGACCCTGGGGAAAGACTATGACAGTTCACCTTATCCACACCTCTCATGCTTTTATAAACTTCTGTGAGGACCCCCCTCATTCTCCTGCATTTCAAGGAATAAAGATCCGGTGTGGTCAATCTCTCTCCACTACTCAGGCAGGCAGCATCTTCTTCTGCGCCCTCTCCAGCTTGTCCTTCCTAATAACAGGGTGACCAAAACCATACACAATACTCTGTAAGTACAGCCTTGCTAACAATGTATAACTACAAGATAATGTTCCTACTCCTAAACTCGATGCCCTGATTAATTAAGGCCAGAATGCTCAACACCTTCTTCACCATGCTGTCGACATGTGTGGCCACTTTCAGTGAAGTGTGGACTTGCACTGCCTGGTCCCTCTGTTCCACAACACTAGTCAGGGCCCTGCCACTCACTCTACAGGTCCTATCCTGATTTGACTGTCCAAAGTGCAATATCATCTAAATTAAGGTCCATTTGCCATTCCTCAGTCTGTCTCCCCAACTAATCAAGACCTCTTTGTAATTTAATGTAGTCTGTTTCACTAACAACAGACTTTAAGATTAACAATCTTAAATTTTCCAATTTAATAAAGAAAAAGATTTAAAGATTAGCTTTATTTGCCATATTTACATTGAAATATCAAAACATACAGTGAAATGAGTTGTTTGCTTCAAAAACCAACGTAGTCTGAGGATTGTGCTGAGGGCAGCCTGCAAGTATTGCCATGTTTCTGATGCCAATGCAGCATGCCACAACTCACTAACCCTAACCCTAACCATGCATTTCCAGAATGTGGGAGGAAACTGGAACATCCAAATTAAACACACACGGTCACAGGAAGAACGTTCAAACTTCTTACAAACAGCGGTGGAATCAAACCTTGATTGGTGATCGCTGGTGCTGTAAAGTGTTGTGCTAACTATTACATTACCGTGTCACCCTGTACCAGCAGCAAACTTGCTAATTGTGCCATGTATATTCATGTCAAAATCATCTACATAAATAATTAATAACGGGGATCCAAATTGGGGCACTTGACTAGTCACCAGCCTCCAGTCAGAGAATTGACCTTTAACCATCACTCCCTGCTTCCCATCACCGAGCCATTTCTGAGACCACCCATTAGCTACCCCTGAATCTCATGCGATTTAATCTTCCAGATCATCCTGCCATGCTGGACCTTGTCAAGGGCCTTACTGTAGTCCATATAGACAACATCCACTGTTCTATCTTCATCTATCCCCCTAGATATTTCTTCAAAATGCTCCAGAAGACTTGTCAGCCTCTCAGTCCACCAAATCTGTACCAACCAGCAGGCACCTATTTACACTGGTTCTGTTCTTAATGTTCTCTGCACCTTCCATCAATTCCCTTCCAGATTCTACCATTCACCAACAGACTAATGATATTTTAGAGTGGTCAATTAACCAACCAATGACATCCCATGCAAAAAATCATGCTGACTATTCCTGATTAGGACTTGACCATCCAAATGATGGTAGATCTTGTCCCTCAGAATGCCCTCCAGTAACTTCCCTACAACTGAAGTCAGGCTCACAAACTTCAATAGTTACCTTATTATTCTTGTATGGTATTCCTTTACTTATAAAGTACGCACGTTTGCACTGTCACTTCAACTGATTTATTTACCTCTAACTTCAGATCCCTCTATTTCTATCTCCTTTTAATTTTGTCATTTCTACTTTCGAATCACTTTACATTATATTCAGTCAGCCAGTAGCCTGCCCATTCCATCTCCCAATCTATATCCTCAAATACTGTACTACTACCATTCTCATCACAGTTCACCACTCTTCTTTATACAGTTCATATTCTCTGACTGATAATATGATTGGGGTGGATCATCACAGAATGAACAACATTACAACTAATTTTCATGTTCACTAAAGCTACTGAAGACTTCTGCAATTAACACAGGAAGTTTTCAAAGTGATATTATAGTTTAAGTTTCTGCCTAAATTAATTTTCATAATTACATAGGGTCATAGGGTAACACAACACAGTAACACGGTTTTTATTCCACTTTATCTATGCCGAGGATCTTGCCTGCCAATAGTAATCACACTTGCCTGCATTAATTCCTTATCTCTCTATGCTGTCCTGATTTAATCAAGCACCTCTCCTACTGTTCCTGACCTCTTTTGTAAAGGTTTCATAGCGAAAGTATGGGTCCAGAAGAATTTTCTACCTTAAAACAATTTATGGATATCATGCAGTTTAAAATCTAAAAATTAAACGCAATTAATAACAAAATTAACTATATAAATAACATACATCTTGGTTGGACATCTCCCAGTAAGGTCTTTCCCCATATGACATGACTTCCCACATTACAATCCCATAACTCCATACGTCACTTGCTGAAGAGAACTTTCTGTAGGCTATTGCTTCAGGAGCAGTCCATCGAATAGGAATTTTTCCACCCTGTGTTAAGAAACAACCACATGTGAGTTAGCTGTGCAATAAGATACAAGCATATAATCTTATGAACTATGAAATTAATAGCCTACTCCAACCCTCTAGCCATCTCCACTATTTAATATGGTTGTGTCCAAATTCTGCATTCTTATCGATCCCATGCAATCATCCACCCTTTGATTATCAGTTATATAGCTAAATTAACCTTAAAACTATTTATTTATTTACTTCCTTCCACCGCACTTTGTGGTAAAGAGTTCCAAGTAACTTTCTGGTAGAAAAGGTTTTGCCTCATCTCTTTCATGATGGCATTCCTTTATTTTCAAACAGGACACATTCAACATGGTACTTTCTTATTCTGCTTATAACTTTGTCTAATTTGATATTAAACTAACAAATTCACATTCTTCTTTTACAATGATTAAGTTTCTGGGAAATCTTGGTCTTGCAATATCTAAAGTTTTGTAAAAGTCTGATACTTAGCAAAGTTTAGACAGGACTAACCATGGTCTGCTGGCAACCTTGGGGATGGTAATGAGAATTACTGATAGTCAGGCTTGAGGTCTTCTCACAGCTAGTAGGACTAAGACTCCAGGAAAACAATAAACTCTATGTAAATTTTTGAATTTAAGCTAATGCTGCCAGGATATGTAAATCTATAGAATCAATATCCTGCATGTACTTGGAAAGGCAGATGATGGTGGTATGGCAAGGTGCATCCAAGTCACTGGCAAAGATCTAACAGGCATAGGGATGTTGAAAATTAAGCAGTTATAAAGGCACAACATTTTTTATATGAAATGTTCTATATTACTTCTCAGCTTTCCAAAGGTTGTATAGGGTGCAATGAATGGCCATATCAACATAAAATGAAGGTTTGAGTCAGATGTCCAAGAATGAAATGGAGTCCATAAGCAAATGAGTTTGCTTCCTCCTCCATTAAAAGGCTAGGTGTGCATGAATAGGTGATCACAATTCTATCTCCTTTGCCAGAGCATTGGAGAGGGATAGGAACAAACCATTTAGGAAAGCATTTAATTGGAGTAAGGAGAAATATGAATCTATCAGGCAGGAACTTGGAAGCATAATTTGAGAACAGATGTTCTCAGGGAAATATATGGCAGAAATGTGGCAAATGTTCAGGGATATTTGCGTGGCATTCTGCAGAGATACATTTGAATGAAACAGGGAAAGGATGGTAGGGTACAGGAACCGTGGTGTACAGAGACCGTAGAAAGTCTAGTCATGAAGAAAAGCTTACAAAAAGTTCAAAAAACTAAGTAATGATAGAGATCTAGAAGATTATAAGGCTAGCAGGGAGGAGTTTAAGAATGAAATTAGGACAGCCAGAAGAGGCCATGAGAAGGCCTTGGCAAGCGGGATTAAGGAAACCCCCCAAGGCATTCTACAAGTATGTGAAGATCAAGAGGATAAGACGTGAAAGAATAGGACCAATCAAGTGTGACAGTGGGAAAGTGTGAATGGAACCGGAGGAGATTGCAGAAGTACTTAATGAATACTTTGCTTCAGTATTCTCTACAGAAAAGGATCTTAGTGATTGTAATGATGACTTACAGTGGATTGAAAAGCTTGACATTAAGAAAGAGAATGTACTGGAGCTTTTGGAAAACATCAAGTTGGATAACAATATGTTATCGGACCGGGATTGGACAAGATGTACCCCAGGCTACTGTGGAATGCAAGGGAGGAGATTGCTGAGCCTCTTGCAATGATCTTTGCATCAACAATGGGGACGGGAGAGGTTTCGGAGATTTGGAGGGCTGCAGGTGTTGTTCCCTTATTCAAGAAAGGGAGTACAGATAGCCCAGGAAATTATAGACCAGTGAGTCTTACCTCAGTGGTTGGTAAGTTGATGGAAAAGATCCTGAGAGGCCAGATTTATGAACATTTGGAGAGGCATAATATGATTAGGAATAGTCAGCATGGCTTAGTCAAGGGCAGGTCATGCCTTACGAGCCTGGGTTGAATTTTTTGAGGATGTGACTAAACACATTGATGAAGGTAGAGCAGTAGATGTAGTGTATTTGGATTTCAACAAGGCATTTGATAAGGTATCCCATGCAAGGCTTATTAAGAAAGTAAGGAAGCATGGGATCCAAGGGGACTTCCTTGCTTTGTGGATCCAGAATTGGCTTGCTCACAGAAGGCAAAGAGTGGTTGTAGACTGATCATATTCTCTAGTGGTGTGCCTCAGAGATCTCTTCTGGGACCCCTTCTCTTCGTGATTTTTATAAATGACCTGGATGAGGAAGTGGAGTGATGGGTTAGTAAATTTGCTGATAACACAAAGGTTGGAAGTGTTGTGAATAGTTGAGAGGACTGTCAGAGGTTACAGCGGGATGTTGATAGGATGCAAAACTGGGCTGAGAAGTGGCAGTTAGAGTTCAATCCTGATGAGTGTGAAGTGGTTCATTTTGGTAGGTCAAATATAAAGGCAGAATATAGTATTAATGGTAAGACTCTTGGCAGTGTGGAGGATCAGAGGGATCTTGGGGTCTGAATCCATATGACACTCAAAGTTACTGTGCAGGTTTACTCTGTGGTTAAGAAGGCATACAGTGCATTGGCCTTCATCAATCATAGGATTGAGTTTAAGAGCCGAGAGGTAATGTTGCAGCTATATAGGACCCTGGTCAGACCCCACTTGGAGTACCGTGCACAGTTCTGGTCACCTCACTACAGGAAGGATGTGGAAACTATAGAAAGGGTTCAGAGGAGATTTACAAGGATGTTGCCTGGACTGGGGAGCGTGCCTTATGAGAATAGGTTGAGTGAAATAAGATGATGAGAGGCATTGATCATGTGGATAGTCAGAGGCTTTTTCCCAGGGTTGAAATGGCTAACATGAGAGAGCATAGTTTTAAAGTGCTTGGAAGTAGGTACAGAGGTGATGGTTTTTACGCAGGGAGAGGTGAGTGCATGGAATGGGCTGACGGTAACAGTGGTGGAGGCAGATACAATAGGGTCTTTTAAGAGACTCCTGGATAGGTACATGGAGCTCAGAAAAATAGAGGACTATGGGTAACCCTAGGTAATTTCTAAGGAAAGTACATGTTTGGCACAGCATTGTGGGCCGAAGGGTCTGTATTGTGCTGTAGGTTTTCTATGTTTCTATGTGTCTATGAATGGGACTTTCCCAATATAATGGTTAAGGGCACTGGCTAGACAATAATATGCTCCTAGGCTTGGAAATGATGGAAGATCTAACACCACAAACTGCACAGAATGAATCTGTACCTTGAACTTAGCAGTAACAGTTTTGTCTCTGCTCTGGTTATAGGTATGTGTCAAGTTCTATTCTAATAAGTGACACTTCAGTGTAACAAGGGACATTAACTGTTAGAAGTGCCTTATTTTATATGCTCCTTTAAAGTGTGGTCCCCACCACTTACTCAAATTACGTTTTACAGCATGTCCCTTCCAACTGTTAACCATCCTCACATTAATTTCCCTTCACATCATTGCCACTTGTGAATGCAGGAGTCTGACAATTGCTTTGGAACATGCTAGCTCTATTTCCAAGATTTGATAATTCTTACGTTACTCATTTCACTTTCAATAACTGGTTGTGCCAAAACTGGAATTCTAACAAAGGCTGACCAATAGTTTCAGAAAAGGAGACATAGCTTTAAACGCCTAAATCCTTGAGTGAACATCGTAAAGAATGCTGTGTGAATGTCCATCCAATTTGTGCAGCAAGGGAATAACGCAAGCAGACAAAAGGCTGAGAAAGGTCAAATACTGAAAAGAATTGTGGTGCATATCTGAAACCAGAGAAAATGCTGCAGATGCTGGAAATCTGTGCAACACACACAAAATGCTTGAGGAACTCAGCAAGCCAGACAGCATCTATGGAAGAAAGTACAGTCAACTTTTCAGGCTGAAACCCTTCAGTACACAAACAAGAGAAAATCTGCAGATGCTGTCAACACAAACAGGAGAAAACAAGCCAAAGGGTTTTGGCCGGAAACATCGACTGTACTTTTTTCCATTGATGCTGCCTGGCCTGCTGAGTTCATCCAGCAATTCTGAGTGTGTTCTGGCACATATCTGAGAGGGATCAGAAAACAAGTTCTCCAAATGCTATTAAAGAGGAGAATTAACAGTTAGAGAACGTAAGGTGCTGGTGTTCAGCAGGTCTTGGTACTCTCGTATCAGGATCATTGGAAGCTCACAACCAGAAAGAAATTCACTGACTTCATGTACCAACTTGTTATTTGTTACCCAAAGAAATTCTAGCTCACAGAAGGTATGAATATAAAATCCAAATCCCTACTCACCATTGTCATTGATTTCTCTACTGCTTCAATTCCCATTTATTGTTTATTTTCCTTCTCTTTCATTCATTCTGATCCATTTTCCCAATCTACTTTCACAAATTTAACTGCAGCACAATTGAACAGGACTCCATCTGACAACAGATGATATTTACACTCAGTGGCCATTTTATTAGGTACCTCTTGTACATAATAAAGTGGCCGCGGAGCATATGTTTGTGGTCTTCTGCTGCTGTAGCCCATCCACTTCAAGCCTCAATGTGTTGTGCATTTAGAGATACTCTTCTGCACACCACTGTGGTAACTCGTGGTTATTTGAGTTACTGTTGCCCTCCTGTCAGCTTGAACCAGTCTGGCTATTTTTCTCTAACCTCTCTCATTAACAAGATGGGTTTTTTGCCCACTAAACTTGCACTCATTGGATTGTTTTTGTTTATAGCACCATTCTCTGTTAGCTCTAGATACTGTTGTGCATCAAAATCCTAGGGGATCAACGGTTTCTTAGATACTCGAACCATCCCATCTGGCACCAACAATCATTCCATGGTCAAAGTCACTTAGGTCACATTCTTTCCCCATTCTGATGTTTCTTCCTTTCTCTCTTTTTCCAATATTTTTATTAAATTTAATATACACAAATACAGAATTCATAAGGATACTTATTATAAATCAAAATAAGATAGCACAAAATGCACTATATATAAATCACACTGCTATGATCACAGTATCCCATATTCATGCATGATCAATCAAATAAAATAAATTGAATTATGAAATACAATAATATAGTTAATTATATTATGTTTCGCCTGAACAACAAGAGGACTTCAGGACCATATCTGCATGTTTTATGCATTGACTTGATGCCACACAATTGGCTAATTATGAATTTGCATTAACAAGTAGGTATACCGATGTACCTAATAAAGTGGCCATTTAGTGTATATTTTTTCTCTCAACCAGAAGCTTCCAAATATTTTTAAAGTGCAACAATTCCAAAGGCACATGTGTTAACAATGACTACCATATCCCCAATATCAAAATTATCCAGGGACGTCTGTACGTGGCTAATTTTTTTGTGATATAGTATTATAAGAAACTGGATTTTCAGAAGGTCAATAGTAATATCCACATGAGAAGCTGAAGACAATACAGGCCTTAAATTTGAATTTTTCCAAAAGCATTCTTATTTGCCATTGGCCCCGTTAATAGGAAAGGACCTCAATTTAGTCTATTTATTAAGAAAATTTAGATGGGAAAGGGGGAGTGAGGAACAGGATAGCAGCAATGCTGATTGGAAAAGCCTTCAACTGTATCATAAAGCTAAGATAAGCATCAATCCTCTGTCTGCAAATGACTGGAATACACACACAATATTGTAGAAATCCTCAGCATAGATCAAAGCTGTGTATCCTTTGCTCTCCATTGTCAGGCTGCTTCTTGTTTATGGATTCCCAATCCCAATCCTCATCATTCATTGCTTCCTGCACTAATTTATATTTAGTCTTACAATGCAAACAGCAGCTTCTAAATGTAAGTTTCTCAACATATATATATATATATATATTTAAAGACTAACTAAAAGCAAGACTTGCGTTTATATGCACCTTTCATTAACTTTGGATGTCTGACAGCAACTCAAAGCTAGCAAAGCACTTTTAAAATGCAATCACTGTTGTAGCACAGAAAGAAACATTGAAAACACACCACTAAAAACACAGCAACATGATGGAACCAATGTTGCATTCAATGGAATTTCAGACATACATTAAAAAGCACAACTACAAAATAAACACGTACACTCAGCAAAAAAAAAGCAATGAATTTCTAAATTCACATTTTCTTCTGTTTTTTATTCCCCCATTTTTCTTCTAAATAAAATCTATTAAAGAATAAAAAAAATCAGATCACCTCTTCCTGTACATAATTCTTCATACTCCTGATCAAAATTTAATGTAATCAATGCACTTTAATAAAGTTTCTCAATCTGTTTTATTTAGGGATGATATTAATAACAGTATTAATATTAGTGGCCCCCAGCATGTATTCAATTAAATAATGTCTTTCCAATGTAAGAAGCATATGTTGTGTCTGTCCACTGATCATCTCTCCATCCATGTGGCTACATCTCTCCTAATTCTATCCGTCACGATCTTCATTAGAACTCTCTTATGCTATACTTTGTCAAATGTTCCCAGAAATCCCTGCATCTGACACCCACACAATTTCATTCACTGAGCTGAATTTAGAATAGCTTTGTCCTGTTGATTTCTCCCCAATGGAAGATGAATTGAGAGTGCTTAAACTCAACTCATTCCTAACCTTTAACATTCCTGAGCAAGAGGCGATCTTTATCTTCTCTGCATGACTGATTTGAAACCAATTGTCGAAGTGAAAGGACAGTTTCACTGCATGAATTCTCAAAATCAAGATCCAAAGCAAGTAGGCTTAGAACTATTTTGTCATCATCTTAAAGCTTCTGGCTATTTTTGACATACTATAGTACACAGAGTTAATTATGGTTGGTATTGATTACTTTGTATAAGTTCAATAAAACTGTCTCTGTTTAGAATTACTCAGTGATTGGATTTGAACTGGCAAACAGCTTTTTTTAATGAGCATATCTATCGTATTCTTTATTTAAGCAGAGATTTGACAAAAATTGCTTTTAGCATATCAGATAATGATGAGTATTTCTTCTAATGCTGGGGGAAGAGATAAAAAAAGTTTAAAAAAATCTTTGCTGTGTCACTTCTCTTGGGCTTGGTTATATATAACAAAACCTAAAAAGAATTCTTAAATATCAAAACAGTCCCACAGCTCATTATAGCATTTTGTCAACCATTACATAAAACAGGCCCAAAGCAAAGCAAAGTGTGACACCAAAGGAGTTATAAATATCACACCAGAGCTCTCTCACGCAGGTTTTCGTTGCTATAGCTCTAACTAGTTTTTACTCTGACGAATGATGCTTAGCTGAGTAAAAGGATTATTTTGTGCTTAAATGTGGTCATGCTGCATAAGCATATATACCCGGGTTATTCTGCAGCTATAGTACTATTGTGAATACCTCAGGGTATTTATACTTTATACATAAAAGAAATAGATTTGATTATTTAGTTATTATATTTACATAAATTTCATTCATGGACAACCATAACATGAATATAAATAGTGCAATGCTATTCTATCGTATGTTTAAAGGAAACTATAAAAGTTGCATGCTGTGCAATGAAACAGTATTGTTCCAAAATTCTCAATATTGCAATCTGCATCTGGAATGATTTTTGGAATCTAATCAGGGGCAGCCTGGACTAATTAAAACAATTCATCAATCTGAATGAATAGAGCGACAGAGTGGCAGAAATGAAATCCCTTTTGCCACCATGAGTACAAAATAATATTTTGCTATAATTAGGGACAGAAGCAATACTGTGGCCTAGTTCAGTTAATTTCTCAAGAAGTAATTATTTTTGAAAAGATACAGATTCAGATTCATTTATTTATCGCATTGACCTTGAAATATACAGTGAAATGCAAACAGGCTTTTGTAAATGTAAGTAGGCTTTTTCCACTGAGTTTGGGTGACTCTAGAACTTGAGGGTTAAGGTTTAAGGGTGAAAAGTGAAATGCTTAAGGGGAACATGAGGAGGAATTTCTTCACTTAGAGGGTGGTGAGAGTTGGAACGAGCTGTCAGCAGAAGCTTGTCACCAGAAGGGGGTTTGCTTTTAACATTTAAGAGAAATTTGGATAGGTGCATGGATGGGAAGGGTGTGGAAGGCTACGATCCAGGTGCAGGTTGATGGGACTAGGCAGAATAACAGTTCAGCATGAACTAGATGGGCCAAAGGCCTGTTTTTATGCTGTAGTTTTCAGGCTTCTACCTATTAAGATTCATCAGTCATGGGACTTTGAAATCTGGGCCTTGAACTCTGGACTTGCATGGACCTCCAAACCCAGACCTCACCAGCCCTTGCACCTCCTACCCACATTGTCTTCTGATCTCAGGTCTCACAGACCTGAGGAACTCGCTGACGGGGCATGGGAAACACTAGCCTTCATGCACAGTTCTGCTGATGTTACTCATTAACCATGGGGATCGCTGATCTTCGTATCAGTACTTGCTGACCCACAGCCTCCAACTTGACCATTGCCAACACACTGAACTCCTTCACTTATAGATCAAACATCCATATTTTGGAACAGTAATGCAAGAAGCATTTTGAGAAAATTCTTGAAATAGTATTTAGTTTGTATATGCTTACTGCTTATCTCCATATTTCAAAGTGTGAACAAGTAAGCTCTGGCAGAAATCGAAAGCACAGGACAATGATCTTGGTTGCTTTGTGAAAAACCTTATCCGATCTTTGACTGGACCCCTAACACTCAATAGTTAATAAGTGGAAATGAAGTTACACATCAGTAAGCAGAATGTTAACTTGGCTCAGGCAGATAAACCCATCTGTCCTCTGATTAGCATGATGCTGTAGTTTTAAATATGCAACCATTTCTACCCAGACATCTGATATTAATCTGATATATTCGATCCCTGGCACCTATCAAATGGATTGTAGATAAATGAAATGCAATGCCTTCATTAGGAGGATGATCACTATGGTGGCAATTCCCAGCCTGGGTTGCAGTTGTCACTGTGCTGTCATGAACTGGTGCTGATGGACAGCCTGTGTATTTGGAAGTAGGATCTATGCCAGTCATGGGCCTGTATAGCAATTGGATCGATCAGGTTTTGCACAATGGGTGCAGTGGGCAAGTTAAGTAAATATGAAGGCTCATAACCACCAAATTAATAAATTACTGGGATGAATTGCACTGTCTGGAATTTATATCCACTCCCAAGTAAGTAAGTCCAAGATGTTCAAGGACCCAATTCTTGTATGCAATGAGCTAACAGCTCTCTATAACTCCACTCTGTTCCTGATAGAGCCTTTCTTACTGGGGGGCAGTCTCATCCTACAATTATCAGAGCTGGCCTAATGATAATGAGGATTTTTAAAAATTACTTATATTATTTTAATGTTTTAAAGTTATTTACTTAATATTACTTGAGGTCAAAACTCATCCTAGATCCATAACAGGCAGGCTCTTTTGTCTTTTCGTATTGCATTCAGGTAGGAACACACCATTCTCACCCCCTGAATATAACTTCCTCAACAACGTACTGTTGAACAAATTTATGAAAAAATTCAATTTCCTGCGGTTTAACGAATATACTAATCTACCCCTTCAAATAGTGAATGCCTGAAATCAGGTGGCTCAGTGGGAGAGCATCTGGTCTTCATTGTGATAAGTCAAAATTCAATACCAGCTGGCTATGAACAAAAATCTAATAATCCCGAGAACATTCTCAATTTTGGCTGTGATTCCAACAAGGCTTATTAGAGTTCACACATCAAAACGTAGAACTTTGAACTCAACCAGTGGTAGATATGAATGTATGATTTTCACAGCAAGACACGAGTAATAGATCTGCAATCCCATGAGTATTGCTGGGAAGGAGGCCTGCCCAATAACAGACAAATATGAGGTCCATGTCTTTGCCTTAGTTTCTAAATCAGACAGTTCTGTCACTAAGATCTGTCAAGCTTGTGAACTTTTATATTCTAGTATTCTATAGGGTAAACTTGCTGCTTCTTCCATCTGTTACAAAGCCTAGCAAGATGTTCAGCACTTGATAGGAGAAATTTGGTGCAGACTAAGGAACAATGAGTGACTAACACTTAAAAATAACTTCAGCATTTAGCAATTTGTTTATCATAATGCATTTAGTACAATTTTATAGAAAATCTGAAGTAAACAGACAACAACAATCACACAAACTGAAATGTGAAATAAAAGAATGCAATATTGTTGTTATACATACATTGATATTTAATTCTACACTCCATTTTTTCATAAAAATTTCTTCATAGAACTTGTAATTGTTTTAATTTACAATTTACTAGTACAAAAACTACTGATGGAAAATTTGGTTCTACTGGACGTTACCTTGGGCACTAAACAGTTCAAAAATAATATCCAAACTGCAAAGCTCTGACAGTTAGTCACACTATATACTAAACTGGCAAGGACAATAGTGGAACAATGCAGAGTGGGCAGATTATAGTATTAATCACTTCGGCTTCAGCTAATTTCTTTCTTTCAACATATATGGCTGAACAATGGTTTAAGACCTCAAACTAGAGGAGCAGAATTAAGCTATTCAGTCCATCAAGTCTGCTCTGCCATTTAATCATTTCTGATTTTTTTTTTGCAACCCTATATTCTCCAGCCGTCTTCCCACAAACCTTATCCCCTTACCATTTAAGGACTTGTATCTCTGCTTTAATTGCACCTTGGGACTTGGCCTCCATGGCAACCAATTTTAGAGAACCACTGTCATCTCGCTAAAGAAATTCCTCCTCGTCTCAGTTTTGAAGGGGCATTCCTTTATCCTGATGCTGTGCCTTTGGATTCTAGACTCTCCTACTAATTTGAACATTCTCTCTATGTCCATTGTTTCTGCGTCTCTGTATGTTGGTAGGATTTTGTGAGATGTCCCTTCATCCTCCTGAATTCCATTCAGTACAGGCCCGGAGACATCCATAGGTTAAACCTTTCATTTCTGGAATCATTCTCGTGAACCTCCTCTAGACCCTCACCAGGCCTGGCATGCCTTTCTTTCGATAAAGGACTCAAAATTGCTCACAATATTCAAAATGTGGTCTGATCAAAGGCACAGAAGGAGAAAGGAAATCCCACCATCGATCATCAAGTGCTACTGCAAGTTCACAGATGAATATATACTGGCTCTGCTGTAATTCAATAAGGGTTTGATTTTTTTAAGTTCTTTAAAGTTACTAATCTCTGGAGGGAGTAATGTGCCAATTACTAATTGTTCTGATGTTCAAGCTTCTCTGCGTGGTAATTGCTTCCATTTATGGAAACGTTCACGGGCATTTCCCCTACAGAGGCATGAAGGGGAAAGTGCAGCTTAAAATTAACCTATTCACCATCAGTGCATTTGTGCGGAGAGTCCCAGTAGTGTTGCCAGCAGCAGGGCTGTTGCTTCTCTGAAAATCTCCCCAACCCTAGCTCACTAACATTCCTGAAATGATACCAGATTAAAGATCAGCTTTATTTGTGACATGTACATCAAAACATCAAAACATACAAAGATGTACTGGGGGCAGTTCGCAAGTGTACCACGCATCTGGTGCCAACATAGTATGCCAGAAACTTACTAACTCTAACCCATACGTCTTTGGAAAGTGGGAGGAAAGTGGAGCACCCAGAAGAAACAGATACATCATGGGGAGAACATACAAACTTCTTACAGACAGTGGTAGGAATTGAACCCTGATCACTGAGCGCTGGTACTGTGATGTATTGTACTAACCACTACACTACCACATCATCCCTGCCTTGTTACCGTCGCTTGGTTCCTAGTTAATTTCTAACAGGTCAACTTTGCCAGTAGTACTGGCAGCATTGAGAGCGGGACCAGTTACCGGAAAAGGAAGATGGACGAAGAAGGAGCGAGAGGAAGAACGTCTCACAGCAGGACATGAGTATATTGAGAACATTTACATGATGCACTGCCACAAGAAAGCAGCATCTATCATATAAGCCCCCACCATCCAGGCCATGCGCTCATCATGATGCAGTAGCTATAGAAGCCTCAGATCCAACACCACCAGGTTCAGGAAGAGTTAGTACCCTACAACCATCAGGCTTCTGACCTCTTTATTGACCAATACTCTGAACTGATTTTGCAACCTATAGACTGACTTCCAAGAACTCTTTACAACTCATATTCTCAGTATTTTTCTAATTGCACAGTTTGTCTTCTTTTGCACATTTGTTTTTTTTTCGGTCTTTGCATATGTGTAGTTATTTATAAATTCTATTGCATTTATTTGTTCTTGTAAATGCCTACAAGGAAATGGCATGGTAACGTATATGTGAGAATAAATTTACTTTGAACTTTGAAGATATCCATGAGGGATGCTCAGAAAGTGAGATTTCCCTCCCTGTACAAAGATGAACGGCCATGGTCTTTGAAATCAGCCGCTTGCTGCAGCACAACATAAGATGAGCAGGGTCTACGTAGCTCAGTGTCTATTATTCATAGAACTAAGGTTCTTGATGAGACATGGAGCCACTCAACAGCATTGCTAAAACTGCATGCTGCAATCTACCAATGAAACAGCCAGCCATCTTGCAGCTGTGGCAAGGATTCCCCCAACACATCTCCAATGCATGTTTTCAGAGACTATTTTAGACATATAAGGAAAGGCTAAGAACCACTTCTGGGAACATAGAACATAGAAATCTACAGCATGTTACAGGCTCTTTGGCCCACAATGTTATGCCGACCTACTCTAGAAACTGCCTAGAATTTCCCTACTGCTTAGCTCTCTATTTTTCTAAGCTCCATGTACCTATCTAAGAGTCTCCTTAAAGGCGCTATTGTATCCACCTCTACCTCCGTCACTGGCAGTGCATTCCATGCACCCACCACTCTCTGTGCGATACACTTACTTCTGACATCCCCCTTGTACCTGCTTTCAAGCACCTTAAAACTATGCCCCCTCATGTTGGCCATTTCAGCCCTGGGAAAAAAGCCTCAGGCTATCCACACGATCAATGCCTCTCATCATCTTATACACCTCTATCAGGTCACCTCTCATCCTCTGTCGCTCCAAGGAGAAAAGGCCAAGTTCACTCAACCTATTCTCATAAGGTACGCCCTCCAATTCCGACAACATCCTTGTAAACCTCCTCTCAAGGAAATGGGTTTCTCAGAGAAATAAATATCTGAGAAACATTTTTGAGAAAAATAGATAGCTGTTGACTCAGATTTATTAACCTAAGGCCAAATAAATATGAAGTAATTTTAATTGATTTATCATAAAATTTAATGTTGCAAAAGAGTAGTTCTGCTGCGATGACTTCTGTGTATAGAATGAAATGTGATTTCCTTACAATCACACTTACTGTAGAATTTATGAATGTTTCTTCTCAAATTACAACATTATTGCTCAGATGACCATTGGAATAAAAAATTAATGATGTTTTGCCTAATCAGCATTTGAGGAAAATAAAAATACTGCTATAGTAAAATTTTCACTATTTTTGATTATGATAAATGGAGTATAGATGTTGTGGTGAAGTAAATCCCTCAAGTGTATGGACCTTCTGTTCTTCCTGATTCACCTACAGTGACTGTCATATTATTGAACATGTTACATTTGCCCCTGTAGAATTTCTAACTTAGTAAATGTTGACATGAAGCACATGAGTGTGAATGTACAGCTGTAGTCTACCGCATTCGATTTTAAGACAATGTGCCAAGGATGGAAAAAAGTCCTAATGCGTTAACTGTGTTTTTTATTAATATTAAAGATGGGCTGAGCATCTTACATGAGGAATGTAGTCTAAAAAAGTGTACATTTCCTTGCATGATAAAGTCCCAGGCAATAATCATATATCTTCTTTGTGACTGAGTTCCGAGAACTGCAACTCTTTTCACTGCAGTAATTCATTCACCAGATTAAAAACAAGTTCAGGAAAAAACCAGAGCATGGGGCTGCCAAATCTCACTTTGATTTAGCTGAATTTTCTCCTTTAAGATTTCTCAAAGGAGTTTAACTGTGCTTAAGATGTAACTGCCTGAACTGATACAATCCTAGAGCCCAGTATGTGTTTAGAGATTATGGTATCACAGTATACATCAAAATTGACCTTTTACAGTGGACTTGAACAGTAAGTCAGAAGATTTGTGCTAGATGATAGATGCAATGAGCTGGTCAAATCATAAGAACAGCCACTAGATGTTCCATTTACCCCTGAACTGAAGTTATTTTACATATGTCCTATCAAGTATAACAAGTATACTTCCTTTACACAGATGAACTAAGGGAGCTGCCAGATCTCAAGAAGTTGGTTCACCGTGTGCTTTGCAGTATGCAGGGATGTCAAAAGATGCTGGCTTTGCTGTCAATGTCATATTCCAGGAATAATTTTCTTTTAAAAGTTATAATTACAAAGTTACGCATACATGCCTGCACATGTGAATTACTTTTCACGCTTAAGAAGAAATCAATTGCCCCAGTGTTAAGTGTAAATGTAAACTTTATTTCTTCAGGTGATATAACATAGTCCAGTATCTCTAGTCAATTATGAGGGCTTGGGGATGCAGAGAGCATCAGAAACAGTAATCTGAGGCAATGACTCTGTACACAGAACACCACTGGTCCACTACTATCTGTCTCTATTGCAAGTTGTGTTGTATCATATCCCAATAGTTATTTCCTTCACACAAGATATAAAGGTTCAGAACCCAACCTCATTTTACTGACGTTCCCGGAAAATCTCTAATCCCTGTCCAAGGCATGTACATTTACTCCCTCAAAGTTACACCCATCATCAAAATGTGGCTAAGTTGCAGCAGTCAATCCTTCATGTGGATATTTAGCAACCATTTTGTATACCTTTTAAACTTTATTTGATTCCAGTCACTGGAATTTTCATCCTGTAAAATGCCAGCATTTGTCCTGAGATAGAAGCGCCTGCAGTTACATTATCTGATAGAAGGTGGCACACTGATGCAATTGTAAATGGTCCTGTAGTGTGCACTGTTGCTGCTGATCAGTCTCTGTCTGGTGTTCCAGTCTATGGGTAAATATCAGAGCAGCACTATTCATCACAATTACTGTGAGTGGCAGAGCATGAAGCAGATGTACAGATATTGCATCGCGCATACACAACAGTACAACCATGTGCATCCGGAGTAGGTGGCATATCTATTGAATTGGATGTACTCCAAAAATGAACTGAGTTGAAGACTGATGTACTTCTGATTGCTGCTGATGAATACATGTGTAACATCTTATTTGAAAGATCTGTCTGGAGATTTCTACTTAATATAGAAAAAATATGAGCTATCAGCACGTGGATAGATGAAAGATCTGTATGGGTGTAGAATTCAGTAACATTAAGTCATATTCCATGAAGTCTCTTGGTCGAAGGCACTTTATAATAAATGAGCACTTAGACTGTTCTCACTCAAACCCCAATGAAATGATTACCATTGCTTACTGATGATGTTTGACTTACAGTTGTTGTGTATGCAGCTTCAGGGTCATCCTCCAGCACTCTCGAAAGACCAAAGTCTGACACTTTGCAGACAAGGTTCCCATTGACAAGTATATTGCGAGCTGCCAAGTCTCGGTGTACATATCCCATGTCAGACAGGTATTTCATGCCAGATGCTATTCCACGAAGCATGCCCACCAGTTGGATGACTGTGAAATGTCCGTCATGTTTCTAAGAGTACAAGAGTTTGGAAAGCCGCATTAAATACAGAAGGAATTTATGCTGCTAGATTACAGCTCTCACCATGAGTGAATGTGAAATAATTTTGCTCCAGTTCTTCATATATTGTACAATATATATTTTTTAAAGTATAATGGTTCTATATAAAATGTAATGCTTAAGTTTCCTAATAACATCAATACATTTTGTTTCCACCATTAAATCAGCCTAAACCATTCTTGCTGTTAACCCTGTAAATGCTCTGCCATGGAATTTTTACATTTATTTACCAAAGTATCTTGATACTTATTGATCCATATCCTAATGTTACATTTTTCACAGCATCCTTAAGCTATTTTATAAACCTCCTCTTCAATTAGTTTAACTCAATGCAGTTTAAAAGATTTGGAATTGATAAAAATCTTTCATAATACTCTAAATGTTTAATACTCTTTAAATATTTATGCAACAATACAATTAAACATATCTAAATATTAAATTATTCAGAACTGTTATATTTTAGTCAGATAAAGTTGAATAAAAGGACAGAGGGAAGACTAGCCTATATCTAATATAATGGTGGAACAAGCTTTGGAAAAGATATAGCTAATTGCGGTTCCTTATAAGCACAGACTAGTTTCATTGTAGGGGTGGTGGTGGTGGAAGCGCCCCGTCAAATGCTTTTCACAGTGTGAGTGCGTATCCTTTGCTAGCATCTTTTGTTAGTGACAGGTTGCCAGGCTGAAGTCAGTCTGGCTGACAGTTTGTTTCCCAGGTAGCTTCACAGCAAGCTGAAGTGGGAATGAAGGGTGAGACACTGGGTATATTTTTATGTGTGGTCAAAGGGGGTATGTGCGAGGGTTTCTGATTGGGTGGGCCATAGATTAATTGGGGATAGGTCTGGAAGAAGTACAATTGTCCACTTTGTCCAAAGGTAGTGTTGTAGAACTTCTCCCCTAAATTGTTCTTGCCTCTCACAAGCTGCCACATTTGCCATCATAGCGGCAAACTGCCTATGTAGATACATCTGGAGTCAACCGCTGTATCAAAATATGAAACAGGCCACACATTCTGAAAGCTTACCGATCTGTCTCTGGTAGATTAATTTGATAAATATAAATTGCCCCGTGCAGACAGGTGGTAGGAGAACTGGGATGGGTTAGGCGATAGTTGAAGGGCATGTGAAAGAGGCTTCATGGAAACAAATGGGAAAATGGGGATGATAAGGATGGTTAGAGCTGTCAGAAACTTTATGGGCCAAATGGCCTTTTCTACTGTCCGAAGAAAAGTTCTTGGGACACCATGGTAGCGCAATACTATTACAGCTCAGGGCATCAAAGCTCAGAGTTCAATTCCAGCGTCCTCTTTAAGCAAGACTGTTTGTCCCTTCCTATGTGCGCATGGTTTAGTAGGGTAATTTGTCATTGTAAATTGTCCAATGATTAGGCTAGGGTTAAATTGGTGGGTTGCTAGGCAATGCAGCTCAAAGGGCTGGAGGGGCCTGTCCCGCATTGTATCTCTAAATAAAAAAATAAATAAACAAAGAATATGAAAAAGAAACCCCAATTAAAAGTTTTAGGGTCAGGGTTCAGATTTGTAAATCTAATATCTGTCATGATCCCAACTCAGAGGTTTGTAGTTTTTGAATCCATTGCATTTTTTTCTCACATTTCATCTAGCTAAAATAATTTCCAGCCCTCTCTCTGTCTCGTGTTTACTCTCTTCCTCCTTTATATTTCTCCCCTCTTAAACCTACTTTCCAGATCCTCTCTACACATTATTTGTATAATTTCTTCTTTCACTTTGCCCAGTTTGGAAGGCTGCACGGGCACATTATTACTGTGATGGGAGTTTTCATCTAGGCTCAGATCCTTGCAAAGCCACAGACAGTGCACTCTCTGTCAGACTCTACAACGAGTTTACTTTGCTGTTCAAAGAGGGAGCCTTGTCATTGGCAGTACCTAGAGAAAACCCCAGCATGCCATGCTCAATATCTGTGACAACGATATGAACGATCAGCAAGCCGGGAGCAGTGTGCACCAGAACCTGGGAGATGAGTCTAGCTGAATGAGGCATTCGGTGGCTGTTGAGTACCAATGAATCTGCAGCGGGGCAACAGTTTGGATGAAGTGTTTGTGATTTTGTTCTTAAATTTTACTGAAAGTAGAATCAGAACAACCATAATCAGAAACATTCCCCAGATCACCAAGAAAATGAATTGTCTTGTGAGGAACATAGGCTAGTCTTCCAAGACAGGGGAATTGATAGTTAAGTTCCCAGCTGGTAGTAAAGACTTGTGGTATCATTCATAACACAGGAGACACCAGGCAGACCTTCATTTTACTTGTGGCTGTATTCAGAATCAGATTTAATATCACTGCACTGGCATGTGTCATGAAATTTGTTGTTTTGAGGCAGAAGTACGTTGCAATACATAGTAATGAAAATTATAAATTACAATAAGTATATATTAAAAAAGGTAGATAAGTAGTGCAAAGAGCTAGGGAAAATTGCTGAGGAAGTGTTCATGGATTCATTGTCCATTCAGAAATCTGATGATAGAGGGGAAGAAGCTGTTCCTGAAATATTAAGTGTGTGTCTTCAGGCTCATGTACTACTTCCTTGATGATAGCAATGAGAAGAGGACATGTCCCTAGGTGTGAGGGGGTCCTTAATGAGGGATGTCTCCTTTTTGAAGCATCACCTTTTGAAGATGTCCTGGATGGAGGGGTGGATAGTACCTATGATGTGTACAATACTCTGCAGCTTTTTCCAATCCTCCAAACCAGATGGTGATGCAACCTGTTAGGATGCTCTCCCTGGTACATCTGTAGGAATTTGTGAGTGTCTTTGGTGACATAACAATTCTCCTCATACCCGTAATGGAATATAGCTGTTGTTGTGCCTTCTTTGTAATAGCATCACTATGTTGGGCCTATACACTCATATGCATGTGAATGTATTAAATCAATAAGTTAATTCAAATACCACTTGGCTATAGTTCATTAACTGTAACATTACTAGCCATGAAGACTCACAACAACCTTCTCTGAAAATCAGAACTTCTTTTGACATGACATCAATAATAAAAATAGACGGAAGAATATCTTGGGGAATGCAAATTATTCTGCACTTGACACCACATATAATTCCAAATTAAAATCTGTTTGCAACAAATAATTTCAGATCTATTCTATACATTAATATTATATTGTACTTGAATCTGTTGGCTACCTCACCCTCAGAAATGAATCCAGGGATCCATTTTCCATGTATTCAACAACTATCATTACGGGCCGGCCTGTGAGCAAAGCAAAAGGAACAATCAATACATTAAACGAAGTGCATACACTTTGGCTTCGGTGCAGGACTGAGAGTTTATTGCAATTGTAAATTTACTTGCAGAAGTATCTATTCTGATTATTAGGAAGTGATGAACAGTCATACATTTGAGCATTAATAACAGATGTAATGACAGCAAGGGAATATATTAAATCCACTGCAGGCACAAACTAAACCTTCCACAAATTTAAAAAGCACTACCATCCACTTTGTAATCTCTGAGCAAACATTTTAACATTAATTTGTCTGCTTTAGACTGCTTTTCTGAATTCTTCCTCTGTCTTTCTGAAGACAGCTAAAGTTCAACCCAGAGAGTGCTTTGCCCTCTACATGTGCTCTGTCTTGATTGAGCACTATGAGGAAAATGCATAGCTGGAAGTTTCTATCCCATGGAAAATATACTGGAAAATCTGGTGCCGGTCAATCAGTCTCATTTAGCAATATTCTTACTGCGACACTGGGTTTTCATGGACTTTGTGGGACTCACAGGCCACATTGTAACATTGGTCTCATCTCATATGAATGCACAACTGGTTCTTTATTTCAACCATGCATGCATAAGCTTTAGGGATAATGAGACAAAGTGCATGCAGCAAGTAATTTGCATTCAATGGATGCAACAAATGTAACTACCCTTAATGTTACTTACAAAAATCTAAAGGATGAGAGTGATAGAGAAAAACACTATTCTGCTCTCGTGCTAAATGCTCCCCTGGCAATTTATATTCAATCCACAACTAAGAATGTTAGAATATTTAATACTGAACAGACAGCTGTGAAAATGCTGCAACTGAATTCTATTTTCATGTTTTTGTTTAAAACACAAATATAAGTTGATATTTTAAAATTCACGCCAGCTCTTAAGTGTGTTCATAACGATGCCTGGCCGCATATTGAAGCTAAACATGTGTCCAGTGTTAGCAACCAATTAACTGACCTATTGGAAACTGGTGAAAATTTTTTCGGGTGCTTTCAACGTGGCAAAAACTCATCTGTGCGGGTCCCAATGACAGCTAAGTCCCTGGATAATAGAGAGGTTTTTTTTCCCTTTCTCTGCCTTGTGTCTAGCCAAACCTAAGCACATAGTAGAGGCAATCTGCCCAGAGTTATCATAAAATGACAGTTTTTTTTACAGCAGCAACAAAGCAAGCTATGAAAGAACAGCGAAAACACAGGCAAACACCCAATTGGCATTGAATCCTAGATTAATGATTTTGAAAAGCATTTCAATAATCTGTTAATATGTTTAATTCATTCTTTTAACAAAAGGACTTGTAGTGTTAATTAGCCCCGCTATGATATGAATTAATGAGTAGGGGCTGTTTGGTTTAATAGTTTGATTTGTCATAATTCTGGATGAAATCACTTCATTTGGTGCCAGAATTACAAAGGAAGATACTCAAGATTAATGCATATGTATGACTGATGCACTCAATATATCAATGTCACATCTTAGAAAATCTTAATGCTCATGCTGGCTTCCAGCTCAGATTGGCACATTCCTAAAAGACACTTTACTATCTGGAAGAGAACATGCTATTCCCTTGTTTTGCTGATGATTTGAATATAAAAAGAAACAAACTTTTGAACCACAATTTTCAGTACATTGGCACAGTCAAATTCAGACCCAGAGTCTGTACCAGTCAATCTTAATTTCACTTAATTGTATTCTAAAAACAGCAATAACTGGCTACAAATTATAAAGCAGAAAACATATATCAACCAGAGCATGGGAAACAGGAAATTGGCCTTAAGGCCTCTTGAGCTTACTCCACTCTTCATTACTGTGACTGATCCTCAACCCCAGATATACTTTTGCCAATCCTCATATCCGTTAATCAGTGGAGTTCCAACATCTATTGATCTCAGTTTGGAACACACTCAAAAACCGAGCATCCACAACCCTCTGGAGTAGAGACCCTCCTCATCTCAGTGCTAAATGCCCAACCCCTCATCATGACACATTCATGAATTTTTTCGAGAATTCGAGAATTTACTGCCATGGGATTTAGACTCTTGGCATCAACCTTACACATCCCCTGCAGAATATCATGCACTTCAACGAAACCAGTGCTCATTTTTCTAAGCACTGAATGACTGTGCTCTCATTGGACCTTATCCCAGGAATTAGTTTACTGAATCTTGAGAGAACCAGGCTGAAGTAATATTTTCAATTAATGAGAACATTGGGATACTAAACTACCTTTAAGGCTGTTTCACTTTTTAAAATATGCTCAATATTTGAGTGGCAAAATGCTGGCACAATTTTGTCACTGAATTATGATGTCTGTTGTCTAAGATCTCCGGGGCACAGCCATTTTATTTCACACATCTATTGTGTCAAACAGCAGGGAGGGTGGTCTAACAGAGAAGTGGGGAACGGTATAAACTGTCTCAGAAGGTCATTAGAAGTGTCAGGGAAGAGCAAGCAATGGCCAAAATTAAGGTGAGAAAATGAGGAGGCACAAAGGAGAAATGTGGAGGTGAAACAGCACTAGAGGAAAATAAATTTTTGCCTTGAAATGTAATCACAGAGTACAATGTACTTATACGCGGCGTGATGAAATTGTTAGTAAAACCCTGTTGCCTGATGTGCACAGTCAGGATTCTTAACTTGATGCAAAAGCACACGAAGACTGACGAGCAAACTCAGTAATGTCGAGTAATGTAGAATGCTTGGAATATTCACTACAACACATAGAAGGTGCAGGAACAGTGTTGACCTTGAAAAATGAAGGTGATCTTCAGAAATGACTGAGGCCAGTTTCATCATTAAAGGGCTTGACCTTTCATGGGCTACTGGTGGTGAACTGAAGACCTTCACCATCCTCTGTCGGGAACCCTCTCAGGTTTTCAGGTTGGAGTTCACTTTCTTCTCTACTCCACAGCCCCACTGATCTTGTTCTCACGGTTATCTGCTCAATCATGTCACCCCTGGATTCTCTTGCCACTACAATTTGTTCTTGCTGGTCAATAACTTCCCTGGCCCATTTGAATATCCAACAAACTTCAAATGTCTTTTTCCTATCTCTGCTACAGTCGGAGGTCCCAGTATATGTCTGCACCTTGAACATTTAGTCTACTGCACACCACTCTTGTAGAGTCTTGTACACAATGTGGTACTGAAACCTAGGACCCTCCCTCCCTCCACAGCTCTGCTACAAGTCTTCTTTCCAAGTCCATTACAACTTTTAGGCCCCTTATTGTTGAAATTGAGAACAACAAATGAAAGGTAAAAACTAATATAAGAAAATATAGCAGACACATATATATATGGATTCGGTGCCCTAAGGGGCCAGTTTCCATGCTCCACAATGCGATAACAAACTCAGGTGTAAGAACAACAGAACTGATGCTGGCCTGGCAATAGGCCACAGGCCCCAAAGTTGTCAATGCATTTCATGACTGTGAAGAATATGGAATCAGAGTGTTGATCCTGGTGACCTTCCTCCATTGGAAGATATTTACAGTGAGAGAAAAGAAATGATTTTGTTATAGGCAACCATTGATTCCAGAGTCGAACAGATCTGATGCCTTTCCTCCTCAGAAGAAACAAGTTCCTTTTAAGAGATGTTTCAGCAGCTGTCAGAATCCTAATTAATAGTTGCAAGCAACACAGACATCCAAAATGAGAGACTCACTTATGAACAGACTGTTCATATAACTGCGGGGCCTGGTAATATATCTGATTGGACACTGAGGGACTGTGCAGCCCAGTAAACAAAGGTTCTGACAGCCATCTTCAGCACCTCTGCGGAACAGTCCATTGTCCCTGTAGGCCTCAAGGCAGCCACCATTATCACAGTGCCCAAGGGGGTGATGGCAACCTGCCATAATGACTACTGTCCATTGGCACTGACATCAACAATAATGAAATGCTTTAAGCAGCTAGTTATGGATTGCATTAAATCCCATCTTCCTGCTACACTGGACGCTTTGCAGTTCACTTATCACTCAAATCGGTTCACTGACGATGCCATATCCTCTGCCCTCCACTCCAACCTGACCGAACCTGGAAAATGGATGCTGTTTATTGACTTCAGCTTGGCATCTAATACAATCATCCCTCAGAAGCTGGTGGCTAAACTGCCCTCATTGGGTCTCAACACATCTCTCTGTAACTGGATCTTGGACTTCTTGGCAGAAAGACCCCGGTCAGTCCGTGATGGCAACAGCTTCTCTATCTCCACCATGCTGAGCACCGGCACCCCTTAGGGATGTGTACTCAGCCTGTTGCTGTTCACACTGCTGATGCATGACTCGACAGCTAAGTTCCGCTCAAACTGAATCATCAAGTTCACTGATGGCCTCATCAAAAAAGGCAACAAGATGGCATACAGAGAGGAGGGAGAGCAGCTTGTAGAATGGTGCGAGCACAAGAACTCGAGTTTCAAAATGGACAAGACTAAATAGATAATTGTCTAGGCTGGGAGGAAGATGCAGGCTGACTAATCCTCGTTGCACATAGGCAGATCCTCCATGGAGAGATTTAGGAGCACCAAGTCTCTGGAAGTGCACATAAAGGAGGATCTCACCTGGTCCTTCAACACCACCTTGTTAGTCAAGAATGCGCAGTGGCATCTCCACTTCATGAAGACACTGAGTCGAACAAGGCTTCTCCCTTAGCTCCCCTCCCCATCCCCCCTCTAACAATTCTGGCCACTGAGAGTATCCGGGGCAGGTGCATCACCAAATACTACAGGAATTGCAAGGCATCTAACCTCAAGACCCTACAAACGATTGCAAGAACTGCTGAGAGGATTATCGGTGCCTCTCTTCCACCCATCTGAGATATTTATCAGGAGCGTTGCCTACACAGGGCCCTCAGCGTTGTCAATGATCCCAGCCATCCATGCCATAATCCATTTGACCACCTACCATGGACAGAAGGTAGCATAGCATTAGGCCAAGGTCTATGAGGATGAGGAACAGCTTCTTCCCCCAGGCCATGAGACGGCCGAACTCATTGTCACCACCCAGGTCTCATGACGCATGAAGTGCCAGCAGTGTTATACTGTTTACTTTTTGACTTGTATTTTAAATGCTCCTTAAGCTAAATGTCGGTCTTCTGGAACATTATTTATCATTTGTTGATTTATTAGTGGCAATTTACCTTATACATTGTGTGTGAGTTATGTGTACCGTGTTGTGTGTGAATTATATGTACTATGTCGTCTGCGAGTTATATGCACTGTGTTGTGCACCTTGGTCCAGAGGAACGTTGTTCGTTTGCCGGTATACATGTGTATGGTTCAATGGCAATAAACTTGAACTTGACCATCTGGGCAGATGGTGTGGAGATGGCATGACAGATAAATTGGTCATTGGCATCACTGTTTGACACAATAAAAATGGCGCAATGCAAACCAATTTCCACTGGGTTTTCATGGGACAAGTTTAACTCATTCAACTCCAATGTGAATCAAAAAACAGTTTCACATTGTTGAAAGTTACTGTGCTCTTAATGCAGACACACATGCAAAGAAAACCATATAAAATATGACATTTTTAAAGGGTAAATGATTAGTTATAAACTCTGCAATAGAAGATAATTCATCTTATGGAAACATTTTCTGATTAATGAAGATATAACATACACATTAAGTCAAATTAAAATTTACCATTTTCTGAATAATCTCAAACCAGATATATTGAGAACTCAAGTTGTGATCATTATTCCAAACATGAAAAACATTTTTATCTGAGAGTTATTTTAACCTTGATCCATTGGTTTGAATAAAAATTAAAATGTCGAACTTGCTTCTCACCTACCCAATTCCAAATTAATGGTCTAACAAGCCAATCATACAATCCCTCTTCCCAAAATCATCTTACTGCAGCTAACTACCAGTTTATCTCCCTTCTCCCCCCACAAAGCAATTTCCCAAGCTCTTTCCTACTGCCAGTATTTGGGTTAAAATGATTAATCAGAACATGGAACATAGAACAGCACAGTCCAGTACAGGCTCTAAGGCCCATGATGCTGTGCCGACCTTTTAAACTACTCTAAGATCATTTTAACCCTTACCTCATACACAGCCCTCCATTTTTCTATCATCCATGTGCCTATCTAAGAGTCTCTTAAGTGTTCCTAATGTGTTTGTCTCTATCAAACCCTTGGCAGCCACCACTCTTTATGTGAAAAAAACTTACCTCTGACATCTTCCCCCCCCCTCCCCACATACTTTCCTCCAATCATTTTAAAATGATACCACCTGATATTAGACATTTCTGCTCTGGGAAAAAGTACCTGATCTATATCTCATCATCATGTATACCTCTATCTAGTTGCCTCTCATTTTCCCTCACTCTAAAGAGAAAACCCCTAACCCACTCAAACTATCCTCCTAATCCACCCAGCATCCTGGTAAATCTCCTCTGCACCTTCCCTGAAACTTCTACATCCTTCCTATAATGACAGTTATAATTCTACGTTACCTCACAGCCTGTTGAACCCTGCTTAGACCACACTTGGAATATTGTGTTCATTAATCTCTAGAACTGAGTCCCCTGACTGAGGAAGGCCAACACACCATAACAGCCCTTCCAAGATGGCCCAATAATTTGCTCAGCCCTCATAACCTTTTATGGATACATCTTATAAACATGGTCACATCTCAACCCACTGAAGTATGGAGAAATGCTCAGAAATGTATGAAAAGTGAAATACTTTTTGTAACGACTCCCTCCAAACGAATGATGTTTGGGTGGTCAAACTGGCCCATGATGCTTGCTTCTCTGAGAAAATCCTTTCGTTGTCTGTCCATGTAACCTCCTTTTAAGGTCTTAATAGCCACGGGTATCTCCCTTTTCCCTGGTGTCTTTAGTCGACCACTGCAGACTTCTCCAAACTCCCCTAAAAATGCACATCATTAGGATAAGTGACTCAGGAAGCTTGGTAAATACATTTGCAAAATCATCAAGTGTACCTGAGTTAATGAGGTCATCATTTTAATTAGCATGTCTAAAATACTCTGTGTAAAGTAGTTAACAGCTTTAGTACGTTGATGTGATATTCTTGCTATAATCTGCAAATAGATAGGATTCAGGTGCATAATAGGATGGCCTGAGCACAGTTTGCTCCAGGGTTACATTTCTCCATAAATCAAGGTATGTGTTATCCCACTATGAGAGGCCAGCTATGTTAAATCTCATGTGTACTTGTAGCATGTGTAATTTGCAGCTAATTTTTTTGCTCATAAAAAATTATTAATGACTTGCAATGTCTGCTCTAATATATTCTATTTATTCTAGGCAGTGGGAAATCTTTGTACATTATCAAGCATATTTTTGATGGAATTAATTCAATGTTAAATTACGATTACTTTAACGTTGAAATGTTATCTAAATTTTTAGAGATTGAAATAAGGTTTACATCAAAACCAGTGCACTAAACTTGCAGAAACCAAACGGTGTGACTTCGCCACAGAACTTTTAAGATCACCTAGAATTTTACATGAAAGTTGATATTACTTCACACTTCCTAGTTAACTTCAGAAACACAATGAAGTCGGCTCATAAAAAGTGAGAGTTCACTAAATGCAAATAAATAGTTGACCACCACTAGTTTTATTATACAAAAAAGATATTGCTCCGAAATCCATCCTTCATCATGAAATATCTATGTAATATAGCACTTTGTTCTTTTTCTGAAATTTATTTTCATTGGCTTCAATGGAATGGCATTTTGGAAATAGAGCAGAACTCATGGCTACTACTGTACAGTGCATTAGGCATCACTGACAGGAGATGACTTTTTAAAAATAAGGATACTTTAAAGTTAGGATGTGGAAATCATAGAAAGGGTGCAGATGAGATTAAGAAGGATGTTGCCTGGATTAGGGAGCATGCCTTATGAGAATAGGTAGAGTGAACTCGGCCTTTTCTCCTTTGAGCGACAGAGGATGAGAGGTGACCTGATAGAGGTGTACAAGATAATGAGAGGCACTGATCATGTGGATAGTCAGAGGCTTTTCCCCAGGGCTGAAATGGCTAGCACGAAAGGGCATAACTTTAAGGTGCTTGGAAGCAGGTACAGAGGAGATGTCAGGGGTAAGTTTTTTACGCAGAGAGTGGTGAGTGTGTGGAATGGGCTACTGGCGGTGGTGGTGGAGGCAGAAATGATAGTGTCTTTTAAGAGACTCCCAGATGGCTACATGGAGCTTAGAAAAATAGAGGGCTATGGGTAAAGCCTAGGTAGCTCTAAGGTAGGGACATGTTCGGCACAGCATTGTGGGCCGAAAGGCCTGTACTGTGCTGTAGGTTTTCTATGTTTCTATGTTTCTAAAGCTCAGAGTTGGTAAAGTCTGTGAGTGAGTTTCTCCATGATTGGTCAAATCCATTACCCAATGAACAGCCTCTACCAATTCTCTCCGTTTAGACAAAATTTAACTGATGCACAAGTATGAAGAGATCTGTCAGGGGTTTCAGGAGCTGGATAAAAGGATCTTGCAGGTTGTCTCCACAGCACTCAGTCCCAATGTAAAGACTTAAGACAGTGGAGGTGAAAAACTATGAGTCTTATCTCATGTTTATCAAAGTAACGGCAGTCTGAGTTACCTCAATATCTTTGAAATCCAGGAAACGGGGGTTAAACTTAACTGAAACAAATGAAACAAGCCCCTGATCTTGCTGCCAGCTATTAACAGAATGTATTCAGAAGGTGATGTGGTGAATGTGGGCCACTAGCACTGAGATTTGATAACTGGTACCTTTCTGATATTATATTTCTGCTACCAAGTTGTGAAAAAGGAGAAAGTTACATTCTGCACACATTCACATTAGTAGCTTGAAATATTCTGTTTTGACAATAGGTGCCCTAACTCCAATATAAAATATCCTGACTGTGAGGAAATGTCTTCCATTGCAAACAAAATAGGGAATAATTATAGCCATGGAATTGAAACATCAAAGTGGGTTTGATCTGACTTTGAGATTGCATTCCTTGAAAGTGCATCAGCTTCAAGATTAGGCATGTCCTGAAACCCAAAATCTGATGGATTAAGAAACCAATGCACCAAAGAAAGAGATGTACACTATTGTATACTGGCATATTGTATCAGCAAACACTAGAACTGGACAAATGACACAGTGGCTGTTTAGACTCAAAGATTCACAGGTTTTATTTTTAAACAATAGTGTGCAATCCATAATAAACCTCGAACTAAAGAACATTAAGCTCTGGGAATCAGATAAGTGATCTGAGTGCTAACGCTATTGCCCAAGTGATTTTCTTTCCAGAAGAGGTTTCCAGAATTGGAATGTATGTTGTATACTTGAAATCAATCACTCTACATGGCTCATTAGAAGTAGTAGCACAAGGAATCCCCAATGACTGCCTTAATAGTCTTTATTTTAATCCATAATTTTTAACAGAAGAATAACTAGTTATGAGTGAACTAGCAAAAGAGGAGCTGATAATTTTGAAGTTTACATGGGTCGTTTGCTTTTTTACAATATGTATAAAATGCTGAGAAAAAGCTCACCTAGAAATCTCTAGCAGGACCGTAGCATTAGGCATGCTTCATAATCACTTGTTTGCAGCGTACTCTGATTTCAAAGGAACACATTTAGAAAGCAGAGTAGAACACGCTGATCCAGCTAAATTGCTTAACAGTATTGACTGGGCATCAATTGCCAGGAACCTTTACTTTAAATAATTGTTTATGATTTCACTAATTGGCTGCTTTAACTGATAACATTGTAAGTAGATTTAAATGAACATGAGAGTGGTGCTTTTCTTTACTGCTTTGCTCGGTTGCATTAAGGAAAGGCCACTTAGGACTGAGATGAGGTGAAAACTGCAGTCAATGATTTCAAGAAAAGATCACCATTTTAGTGAGTTTTATAAATGCTGATATGATAATTTAATATCTTAGGGTGTGATAATACAGCGTTAAGTGCTGTCTGACATCTGACAAAATGCTTCCCAGCAGCACTTCTATCATTTGGAGATCCCAAATGGATTGTGTTCTAAGGGAAACAATGTTTAAATTGTCAGACAGAGAGAGGGCAGAAATGGAGCCAAAGTGGTCTTTATTCGAATGCCCACTCTTATGTGTGCAAGTATCCTTAAGCCTGCAGATGGGCTAATTACAAATAACAAGGAGGAACTTGTAAAAATCTAGGCACAAGGGATAAAGCATAAGAGAAAGCCACAAGTCTAAAAGAGGACAAATTGCCGCTTGGTGGTGCAAGCTGATGGTTTGCACCTAAAGTTTCGAAATGTAGTTGCTGCAAAGAAAGTGGGCCATTGGTTAAACATTTTCAAAACTTGCAAATTTCCAGAACGTTACAACAAGATTGGAAAACAGCTAATGTGACCCCCTTCTTTATAAAGGGATGAAGACAGAAGGAGGGGAACTACAGGCTACAAGATTCTGGAGTTGATCATCAGCGGAAATAAATAATGATGTAGGAAAGCTGAATATAGGTAAACCAAATCATCATGGTTTTATGAAAGGTAAATCATGCTTGACAAATTTGCTTAGTAGAGGGAAGGTTGATATAGGGGGTCATGTAGACAGTCTATTTAGATTTCTAAAAGCTATTTGTCAAGTTGTCACATAAGAGACTAGTGTATGGTTATGAAAGCTGGCCGTCACACAGGAAACAAAGTGTTGGAATAAATGGGTTCTTTCCGAGCTGAAGGGGGTACAGTAATTAGTAGAATGCTCTGGGGTCGGTCCTTGGTCCACAGTTGCTCATCATTTATATTGATGATCTGGAGGAGGGAACAACATATCAGGTTTCCAAGTGTGCAGCTGCAACAAAATCAGGAGGTCAGGTTGCAATGAGGATTTGTGATTCTGCAATAACATACAGATAGATAGAGTGACTGAGGAAAACCCTGGAAATGGAGCGGAGAAGTGTAAGGTCATGCTCCTCAGTAAGAGGAATTAAAAGGTGGATTCTTATCTGACTGGACAGGGACTACAAATGAGTGAAGTTTAGAGACTGTGCATGAATCACAAAATGTTAGCAGACAGGACCAACAAGAGGTTAAGAAAGCAATCAGCATTTGGACCTTTATTGCACGGGAGTTGGAGTTCAGCAACAGGGTATATTTGTCACAGTAATACAGGGTGTTGCGGAGGCAATTCCTGGAATTCTGTACATATTTTGGTTGTTTTACCTAAAAGTGGATGTAAGAAGACGATCATTTAAAATTTAGGTGTGTAGAAATTTCTTTTCTTTTCTCAAAGAGTGGTGTATCTCTGAAATTCGCTGCCCCAGAAGGCAGTGCAGGCTAGTTTATCAGATATATTTTAAATGGGAATAGAAGAACATTTGTAAGATAGAATTGACGGTTATGGGGAGGGTTGATGCCAACAGATATTAGCCATGGTTATTTTGAGTGGCGGGGGTGACTTAAGGAGTCTGGTGGTCTCCCTCCTGCTCTTATCTTGTGTTCTTCTATTCACCCTCCGACAATAATGAGGCCTCCTGAACTTCACTCACTGCCACAAGAAATGAGACTTGCTCCTTTGCTGGTTATCACCCACTTGTGTGGCAATTCTATCATTTAGTCATTTAGTTTGTGGCTGGGCAATTCACCGTCACTGCTCAGCAAGATAAAAGTCAAATTTAGCTGACTGCCTCCAGCCTTTAGCAACAGCTTGTGTTCTAACGGATTTTTCATTTACTGATCAGCAAGTAGCCTCTAGTACGTACACTTTGATCATAAAATTGCATCCATTCATGAGGATAGAACAGGTGCCACAGTGATATTGTTAAATTAGCAAGCAGCAACCCTACCTCTTTAGTATGCCCTCAGACAGGAGCCCTATCATTCTGCATTCCTGCTTATTTGCAACACACGAACTAGATTAATTCTTCCCATCGCACAGTCCTTAAAAATACATTAAGTGTTTCCTTCTGACCTTAATGCATAATTTAATTCCCATTAGAGTTAAAATACGATTGTTGTTACATTGATAAATCTCAACTTTCTTCTAATGGCATTTATGACAAACCCCCAAAATGTCTACTGTTTTTGAAGTAATGGCATTTCATATTGCTAAACTGCCTGCAGAATCCACCATTACTGAATCCAATGTGTTGGGAAACAAACTCAACTCCATTGACTTGACAGTTTTAATCAGTCAACAAACAGACATGAAAATCTTTACACAGAGAAGCAGCTTTAAATACTAAGCCCAAATATAAATAAAGAGTTTACATTCTGGATTTAGTTTGGGTAATCACTGTTTTGAAGTGTAGGCAGCTTAACCTGTCTAGCCTTATTTTCAAAGCCAATCTCAACTAGTTTTCGAATAAGCAGACTGATTTATATTGTTTTTGATGGAATGGTGGGTGTGGGGGTTGCAGACATGATTTGCATCAGCCTTAAATGAGGTAGGGATCAGGGAGTGGGTCAGATGACCAGTGAGTCTTAATGGCTAGACCTCAACAGAACATATTTTACTGGAGTTCCCTGGGTTCAATGATCCTTTTTTCCTCAGGTCTATTGCCAGTCTAGCAGGAATAGTTCATTGCTGGGACCAATGTTAAGGAATGGTCTATGGCAGTTGTTAAAAAAAAGGTAAAAGATTCAACATTGATCAGAGGGAGATGGTAGAGGGTGTTCAGAGAGAGTACAGAAAGGTTGGCCCAAGGCTTAAAAGGAAAGCTCCGAATGGCACATTTGGTACTTTTAAGGGAATTTGATATTAAATATTACACATTCCAGTTGTAGCTTTTCTACCGTACCCCTGCCAACACCATTACACTGGGTCTGTATGTGGTACAAAGGGCCTTGCTTCTTTCCTACATGTTGCTTTCTCTTCATCTCAAGAATTAGATTAACATCAGGGCAAGCAAGAAGAGAGTGAAGAGTGGAGGTCAGCATAATCCTGTGAAATGACTGTGCAGCACCCGCCCCGACCCCCCCCCCCCCCCCATCACCACCACTACCTCACACTCGCCAGTTTCTGCAGCTTAACTGGAAAATAAGAGTGCCACAGAGCTTACAGGAAAAATTATTAATTTGTTGCTAGGGTCTCATAAAATCATGGATTTCAGTTCATAAAAGGCCACTATGGAAATCTGGAATGTTCTGAAGGTTAGAGGTGATGCATTGAACTAGTCGACCCCTTACTGAGACCAGTGCATGAACAGTGAGTCTTTGATCAGTGGGCACCATTTTACTGATGTGGTGGGTGTGGTGGACAAAAACATTAACCCTAAATTAGACTGGTACCAGCGAGGGGCTCAGATGTGAATGCAGCCTCAGCATTTGTCAGGGAGGACATCATTGTACCCGCAGAATGAGGGAAGTGAAGTAAGTGCTTTCCCTGATCAATAAAACAAAGTACGTGCTTCATTTACTTCATTTTACTTACCTGGAACATTTTGAATTATTTGCTTGAGGTTGAATATCAATTTTTAAAAAACCTTATTGAATTAATTAAATACATTTCAATAATTAAAATCACTCCTAGTAGCATTCAAAAAAATTGTCAAAAGATCTTATAATCAAAAGCAGCTGCAGAAGCATTCTAGAGGCAGGATCTTAGCACATGAAGCCTGGGCCTGTTCTCCCTTTAAGCCCACTCTATCCCACTGGGTTATTGCTGAGGTTTTGGGTCAAGTCTTTCAGTCTTCCATAGCCTGACAAAGTGTGGGGGGGCAGACAGTGAGACTGGCCAGGGCCCTACTCCAGGACATGCCTTTCCTAGTTTTTAAGGCTCTAAATTGTCAGGCTTCCATTCATTATTTAGGCAGGTCTAAAGGAAAGTGCATCAGATTGTAAGTATTTATCTTAAATGGTTTTACACAAAATAAATTATTAGACTTCTTGCTACAGGAGAATCCATTGTGATTCTACTCGTTGGAGACTATAGCTAACATGCATTTGTTTGGCTGGAGAACTATATTGTTATTTGGCATTATTCCAGATATTAAATGATTTTGTAAAAATGTTTGTAATTAACATTATTATAGCAACTTCAAATACTACTATTTAAAATGCAGTAACTATGATTACTATTGACAAGGTATGAAGACCTCAGTTCATTTTCATACCCACTGCTGGAAATCCTATTTTTCAGTGAAACATATCGGGGGTTCTGTTTTTTTGCTTTCTGGTCTTGATGTGATTTTGCATAGTTTGTATTTTGCAAACTGAAAATTTGTGTGTTTCCAAAGGCTCTTGTAAATTTAAACGAATATATGGTGCAGAGCATTCTGTCAGGATGAATCACAGCATATTATGGAGCCAAAAGGCTGCACAGGGTTACAGACTTTGCCAAATCTATTATGGGCACAGCATTCCCAATTACAGTGGACATCTTTAAGAGACAGTGCATTAAGAAGGTGGCATCCATCGGCAAGGACCCTCACCTTCCATGCTCTCTTCTCACTCCTATATCAGGTAGGAGGCTTGAGGGTCCACACTCATTGATTCAGAAACAGCTTTTTCCCTCCACCAGCTGACTTCTGAATGGCCTATGAACTAATGAACACTACCTCAGCATTCCTTTAGTTTTTAAAATTATTTATTTATTTTGTAATTTATAGTTATTTTATGTCTTTGCATTGTATTGCTACCACAAATTAAGTCATTTCACTATAAGGCAGTGATAATAAATCTGGTTCTGATTTTGTATAATTAAAATAGTTCCAGAAACAGACTGTTACAGATATTTCACTCAGACCTTTGCAGAAGAATGCATTATGTTCTGTATTGATTATTGCAGTACATCCCAATTGATCACTCAGAAGAAAAGGTAATAACCATTTGTGAATGAGAACCTCTTAGGATTTTTATATATCTACACAGCAAAAGGAGTGGATTTCTCAACACACTTACAGATGGCAAAGAGTTGTGAAAATCAGCCGTGAAAGTTTTATACTTTTAGACTTAAAGAATTATTTTCACAGATGCATACAAAATAATATTAAGAATCAAAATGCCAAATTAGGAGACTATTTCTTAAAATTGTATCCATTAATGGATAGCGCTGAGAGAAAAAAAGAGATTCTTGTACCATAAAATCATGGATTGTAGCTGGGAGAGATTATATGTGGATAAACACTGGCAAGACAAAAAAATGTTGAAGTGCAAGTGACTAAATTGAAGAACAAATTATTGAATTGTTTGGGGAAAATAAAAGTGGATTAAAATGAAGTAATAATATAGGTTTTCTAAAATCTTGAAATTATCCATCTATTTATCATTGACAGATAGCAAAATCTCCTGCTATCTACAGTATATTTGCTGGTGATATATCTCGTGGAGAATCTTTTTAAGGCGACTTGATACAATCCAATAATGTTATAAATCAATCAGCAAACCCCAAGCAATTTCTAAGCAACTGAAAAATGCTTTGATTGATTTGAAGCACAGAGGTCACACAATATTTTACTTAATTGTTTATATATAACACATAAAATTTATTTTTGAGATTTTGTGGGTGCAGATCCACTATCTATCTATCTATCTATCTATCTATCATCACAAGGCGATGAAAGAATATTAAAGGGAAATGATATAAAAGAGCATTGTTGTGGCTTGTAGGGGAGGGACGATGGTGTATAGAGGGAATGCTTTTCAAAATAAGTTACCACAGGTAGGATGCACTGTATGTCTCCCGATGTGCTGCAAGAATTGAGGATTTTGCCACATTTTGCCTTTTTAGAGCAATGGGTAAAAAACATGTAAACTATCTAGTCCATGTAATGGTGTTATGTACATTTATGTAGATCAATTAGATAGCAGCTTGACTTTTAAATAATAAGCAAAACTCAAGTCCAATCCAAATCCAAATAGAGAAGCCAAGATCTTTAAGAGGGTATCTGGAAATTGAGAAGTAAAAAATAGTTATATTGCTGAAACGTAGAATCAAGAATTAACATGCCAAATTAAAGATATGTAAATTATAAGCAAAGGAGTGGGACTTTTCTTTCCAACATGAAGGAATTCTGTAAACCAGTTAGCTAAGAAGACCACTGAATTGTTCTTGGGATTCAGAGGAGAAATTGAAGGACAGGTTTGGACAATAGATCGAGTAAAAGAGAAGTTTTGTTATATTCATAAAGTTTTATGTTCTCATTGCTTGGTATATTTTATTAATAAGGCTGTTTAGGGATGGTTCTTCATCAGAATTTCTCAAATAACAGAAATAAGACAATCAAATGCTGTGAAATAATAGTCAGGTATGTTGAAGTGCTTCTCTGAAATTCTCTCCTATACTAATGGAAATGCTAACCACATTGCAAATACGTTAATGCATCCATCAATACAGCAGAGGTAGTAATTTCTGATGAGCATTTTAATTGTTTAAATTTATTTCCCAGTTCTCATTTAGACCCTGTTTTATTAAGCTAATATTTCTGAACAACATGGCTGACCAAAATATTCTATTATCCGTAACAGGAAAAATAATTTTCTATTTTTTTACCTGCTCCAATCACTCTCTCTATGCGAATTCTGGAGGGGTCAATTTCTTTTGCAAATTCATGCACTGCTTGAGATGGGTCTTCGTAAGTATCAGGATCAATGTATGTTCTTATCCCTGGGACTCTGACTGTAAAGAATTAAAACACAATTTTACATTGGTGAGAATAAAGTAAACACAGCCTGACAAAGAAATCCTCCTTTGATGTACTGGTTGATTTTAGTCTCAATGTATCGGCTTTTCACTAAATATTTTATCAGCACATACAAATATCTTGGAAATTACTCGAAATTTATGCCGTGTAATCATCTACTTAATGAGAATTTGTGAAAAGCTTCTTGCTTCTCCATGTGGAGATGAAGGCTCAGCAACTTCTGAATTATCATGGAAACAGCTGTTTGGTGAATATAAATACACAAGCAATGGATGACGCACAGCGGAGTAATGAGCAAGACAGCTTCTTCTATTCACATTATTCTTCTATTGTGTTCATAGTTCTGGCTACTATGATGGAGAATAATATATGCATGTCAAGAATATGAAATAACAGCCACAGCACTTTAGTGTTAGACCTTTATATATTTTCAGAACATTGAGTGATCTATATCCCCTTATAATTTCCATGGGAGTTCTCTAGGTTGTTTATTGAAATATCAATCGATTGTCTGGAGTAATAGCAGAGACAGACATGACTATTTATCTTGTTCAGAGGGCATATCAGCTGAATCCCACAAAAAGAGGAGAAACCCATAAACAAAACTTCCACTTAGTCAGGATTTATATTATTAAAAAAAGACTCAAGCAGACAACTATTATTTTACAGCAAGAATTCTGTTCTTCAAAGTTGCACTAAAAACATCACAAATGCTAAATGTCCTATTTTGCATTAAATTCTATTGAAAAAAGCAATCTTGCAAGATAATGCAGCTTACAGACTGGATGAGAAATCTGCTCAGACTATCACTTGGTATCAAGCCTCTTTCAACTCTGGTCCCTCACAAAGTTGAGATAACATAATAGAAATTCCATAATATAGGCTCACAATATAAATCTATCTATTATTCAATTATTCAGAAACTAATTACAAAGAAAAAAACTCCGTTTATTAAAAAATGTATATTACATTATACTTGGTCTTCTTTCTAGCAGACTTTCATCTCATTCACAGAATGGGTTTGTTGTTTCTGCACTAGGTCTAAAATGGCTTAGGTTCAGTTGGCAAACTTCCTAACACAGCTACTTGAAGACTGTAGCAAGTAAAAACTCTGGTCTCTAGATGAAGCCCACGAATGGAACAGAGGAGAAAAGACACGGTGGTCTCTTAGCCTGCACCTTTGCGTCTTTCTCATTTGTTCAGGAATTCCAAACTTCCTGTCAGAGATGGTGCATAAATGCTGGTATGAAACAAATATTTCCCAAAGAGTTCTCCTAAGAGTGCGCTCTGTGTTCGTCATACTTTGAAAGGAAATGCCAACTGTAATAATTCAGGATTTTGATGGAGTAGGAATTCAGCATGTGTGTTAATGATACAATGACAAAATATCAGTGGTAGAGCCATCGAGAGTAATTTAGTGTGATTTAGAACTGGATTTTACCCATAAGTGGATACAAAATCTGTTAGCAAAGAGAGCAGCCGTGGGTGATGAGGTAATTAACGACATGAAAGCAAGGGAAAAATACATACAAGAAGGCTGAACCTGGCACAGATAACTGTAACTGGATGTAAATGAAAGGTGCCAAACGGTGACAAATGGCAGGTGACTAAAGAGTACTAAAATCTGCATGCAAAATCAAAATTGACAAAAACATTTCTGGACATTTGCTTGGAAAATGAGGATGATTAGAAGAAATATGGGACCCTTGTAAAGATGATCTTATGGGCAAATACACAGAGACATCTTGCATGTTTAGTAAGTAGTTTTCAACACTGGCCCAGAATTTTTGGAGAATGGTTAATAGCTCCTGCTACAATGGACAACATACACCTGCATTTCTGCAAAAATGCAAAAGCCCCAAAGTTACTGACAGGTACTTACGTGGTGGTGATAAGCCACTTTCATGACATGCTGTGGTTCTTCTGGTGAAGGGTACTCCCTCAGTGTCCCAGGTAGTGAGCTCTGGGATTCTGCCAGTGCCTATGAAGCATTGATGATATATTTCAAAGGCAGGAAGATGTGTAGCGTGGAGTGTTCATATATGCTGCTGCTTTTGCCTGCCTTGCTGGCTGAGATCACAGGTTTGAGTGTTGGAATACATTTAGCAACCTGAGTGTGATGCTGAGAAGGCTTTAGGCTGTCAGAAATTAAGTTAGTTGAATACCCAGTGTTTGACCTGTTCTTGTATCTATGGTATTTGTGTGGCTGGTCCAGCTGAGTCTTTGGTCTCATGATAAATGTGGTGGGAGACACAACAAAGGTAACATTGCTAAATATTGAAAGTAGGTTGTCCATAAATTGTAATATGCTGAAAATACATTACACTGTGGAGTACATCAGTAAGTTTTCAGTCTCGGCCTGCTGCTGTAGGTTTTGGATTGCCTTAGACTCAGGGAACAAAGGAAACAAAATGATAAGAATGGGTTCAAGGAATCAGGGTGGACAGACAGTGAACTAGCTTGGTGGTGGGGGAATTGATAATATAAGTGGATGTAAATCAGGTCCTTGGGGGGGAGGAGGATGTTTGGATGGCAATAACTGAAGGATCCCTGAGCAAGGACAATTGAGGATCTGAAGACTGGTATGATTGGGAATTGGAACCATCGGGGGTTAGAGGGATTGGGAACCATTAATGATTGAATTATTGGGACCAATGGGAATTGGATGCTGGGTAATATCTGGGAACCGGTGGTTGTGTATGTCACTTATCAGAGAATAGGGAGAATTGAAGCAAGGAGGATTAGGACCATGTGGGATCAGGACATACAGAGATCTGAGACCACTGGGGATCAGAGGGTCCAGACTATCAAGGATTAAAGACCAGGATCTTTAGGGATTGAATAAGTTGACAGATATAAGGGTCAGTCAGTTGAGGATCAATGTTTGATCTATTATGGATTGGGACCATTTTTTAAACAGTGATCTTTATATCTAGATGTCCATAAGAGGAATTATCGACTCTGTATCAATCCTGTCAGGTCTCCTCAGGATCTTATGCTTCTATCAATTCCTTTTTTGCTCTTCTACACTCCTGTGAATGCAAGTCTAGCCCTTCAAATCTTTCATCACTAAGCAACCCAAATATTTCAGGTAAACATCTCTGAGCTGTTTAACCTTCAATAAGGAGCAGGTCTTCAAAACTGAAGTAAAGCTTTCATTTATAACCAATAACATTTTATTAACTCTCTACTAATTACTTGCAGTAACTGAACAATAATCTTTTTCAAATCTTGTACTTAAACTTCTTTAGGCTACATGCCTTTAAAGACATAGAGTACTACAGCACTGAAACAGGCCTTTGACCCACCTAATCCACACTGAGCTGCTATTCTGCCTAGTCCCATTGACCCACACCTGGACCATAGTCTTCCATGCTACCATCAACATACTTATCCAAACTTCTCTTAAATGTTGCAACCAAACCTGCATCCACTACTTCTGCTGGTAGCTCGTTCCGCACTCTCACCACCTCTGAGTGAAGAAGATAGCCTTCTTCACTGTCCATTGCAAATTTGCTGATCCATTTAACCACATTGTCATCCAAATCATTAATATAGATTTCAAACAACAATGGATCCAGCACCAATCCCTCCAGCACACCACTAGTCGCAGGTCAGATATGCAACCATCTATTACCACTATCCAGGTTGAATACAGTTTACTATCTCATCTGGAATGCCAAGTGGCTGAACTTTCTGGACTAGCCTCCCATGCCGGGCCTTACCAGGTGCCAAGGTTTTCTCAGCTGCTTTGTAGATGGCATTAGTCCTGCTGCTTCCCTCACTACCCGGTGCCCTTACTGAAATAGTTGGTGCCAGCTTCCTTCTGAAGGTTGTACTAATGGAATTCATAAAGTAAGTTCTGATCTTTCTTGAAGCAACTGCAGCAGCTCGCCACTGACTGCAAGTTCTGAACCACTGAATTAGGGACGAATACTCACCAAAATAAATATTAAAAATCTAACTTTAGTAGGGAAAATAATAGCACTTAAAAAGTATCAAATCCACAGGATCAGATAGTTTCCATCACAGGGTTTTAAATTAAGTATTTGAGAACATCATGTTTGCCTAAATGTAGTGGCATTCTTTTAGATTGAAAAAAATAATTGTCATTCAGCCAAAGTAAAAAAAAACTCCTTTCAATATAACTCAACTTATTCAAAGTAAGTCAAAATCCTGAGAACTCTGTATAATATCAATAAGAGATAGGCAATCAAAAAAGCAGTTAATGCATTTTTCTTAGTGCAGATAATGTTTCTAGTGGCAAAATTGCTGTTTGCCATTGTCACCAGCAAGAACCTCATTGAACTGTTTATAGAATTAGCGAACTGAAAGCCTGAACATAATGAGGTCCGTCAGTAATAATAAAGAATAATAATCCACTCTTCAGCAGCCTTCTGCTTATCACATTGCAATAATACATCAGACTTCTAAGAAACAGAAAACAAAACTGTAACACCTACTCTGTAATTACAGTATGAATTTATGAAAATATAATTTAGAGTAGCAAATAATTCATTAATAGCTTCAAACTTTTGGAGGTTCTGGTATTCTTTAGAACATTACTTATTCTATATGACATTAATAAAGTGATTCTATCATTGATACTCTTTCTGTGAACAGTCTAAGATTGAGTCAAAATTTCTTGGGTCTGATAAAGAAAAGAGGTTGCTAAGGTTTAGGTTTGTTTTATTTGATCTAATTTTTTTTTGCATGTCACCTGTGTAAGCATGAGAAAGGGCTTTTCCTTAATATTAAAATTCAATATTTTCCAATGGTTTAACCTGATCCAAGTCAATGGTGCATCTCAGTGTTTATGCAGGCAAAGCTAGAATGAAAGAATGCAAACTTTATGTTAACTTCAGGTTGGACCCATGGAGAGAGGCAGGTCGGCTGGTTTTTTTTGTCGGGCTTATGACTCCCTGCACTGTGCTCTCCAACTTGCTGAACATCTCCAGGAATTTCTGATTTCAACCTAAAATAAAAGAATTGCCAAAACGCTGCTGCCAAAAGTGGTATTTGTTCAAATATGGAATTGTTGCCAATTTTGAAGAATAAATCTGGATTCATTCAGATAAATATGGATTTTCCAAAAGACAACTATATAAAAAAATAAACTTGCAGATGTTTGGACATCTGAGAAAAACAGTAAATGCTCAAAACACTGCAGATCAGATAGTATCTGTGGGCCGAGAAACAAAATGTTTCAGGTCTGATCAAGTACCTCTCTTCTGCATTAAACCTGTTAATATATCATTGGTATTCTTTCTCCCTGTTTTTATTTCTATCAATGGTAACTTCTGTTATACACAAAATATTTTAATTTTCAGTTTAATGAACCATATTTTGTGATTTGTTTCAGGACTGGTCCGTTACCAGTATGTTAATCAATACTGAGAGAAATTATATCCTGCTGGAATTTGACAATATCCTCTCTGAAAACTATAGAACACATATATTGCAAGCGGCAGAGATATCTCTATCAGATTCCTATTTGATTCAGAACCCTCCTGAAATCTCTAGCATTGAGAGGCTGAAATATTTTTAATTACAGTTGACTTTCTCTGTTTCCAGTTCATCCACTCAGGAAATTAATTTGAAGAACTGAATCATTAGCACCAAATTCTGTGAACATAACATGTAAATTCAGGGAATTATGTTCCCAGTGCAAAGATTTGTTTCAATGACATATTAATCCACACACAGCCTTGATTACATAGAGTGGAGTTTCAATTGCTCCATGTTAATTATTTGTGAAGAACAACATATCAATAGCAATTGGAACTGAACTTTCTTAAGCCATTATACTAATGTAACAGTTATAAGGCTGTTCCTGCATTAGCTGATAAACTAATAGGGAGTCAACTGACATCTACAGAAGTCATCTGAAATTACAGTACACCAATAGTCAGTTCCATTCAATCAGCCTAGTAGTCAATGTTCCTGCAAAAACAATAACCCTATGTGCACACTCACCATCACTTGTCTTTTCATCACCAATCTATCTGATCAATATGGAATGTCAACATAACTTTTCCCTAAATTTGGTTTTCCACCAATTCACCACCACATTTCAAATTTAATTTCATTAAGTGCAATTATGCCTAATGTACTTCTGGTCTTGATTTTAATATCAATTTTTCTCAGGGACTACATCAGACACAGGGAATGAGTGGAGACATTTAAAAGTGAATGGGAAAATGCTTCTTGCTAAATCGTCATCATCATCATGGTAACTATTATTCAATCATTTTCTATAAATAAATGTATGACATGATGAAAATCCTGGTCATGAAAGGTTTTGGAAAGCATATGTCTAAGATCCCCCATACCTTCCCTATTACAAACACATAGGTTCACATGGGCCTGTAACACAGCATAGTGGCATTGAAGAGGAGTTTGCATGTTCCCTTTGTGACCCAGGAGCTTTCTCCCAGGTGCCCTGGTTTCTTCCCATATCCCATTTGGCTACTGTGAATTGTCATGAGTGTAGATAGCTGCTATGAGAATTGAGCTGGAGGGTCTGATGGATAAGTGGGTCAGGACAGGTTATTGGAGAATGGGATTAATGGGAATGGTCTAAGGGAATGGTTTGTAAATGGGACCAACAGTCCATTTACATCAAAAAATATGTTAGTCATTTACTGTTTTGTATCTAAATGAAGCTTTAGCACTTTTATAAAATGCAACTAAACACAAAATTAGGAAAGGAGGTACTTCAAATTTAGGAAGAATATACTTCCTCTGGCCCCCAATGATAAACTCTGGGACACTTTCATTTCTTTAGCATTTGATGGCTTTGTTTCAGATTCTATAAGGACAAGTTTGTGGCTTTACTGGAAATATTAAAGAAAGGCCACCTTCACCAACATTATAATATGAGATACTGGGAGTTCTGCAATCATTTATTTTGAGAATAATGTTAGTTGCTTGGTCACAGAAAAGCATGTCCTCTGTTTACTGGTTCCACCATAAATACAGGCCAAGCAGAGTAATATTTACTGGTGTATCTGTCACCCTGCCCTGTTGTTAAACTCCATGATTCCCAGAATGTGCTGTGACTCCCACCCCAGCCTGTCATAGGGTTGGGAGTCTTCACTGTTTTGAATTCTCAATCTGGACATTAGAATAAAGATTAGATTCCGTTTCTGTTAACATCCTACATAGTGTTAATATCCTATAAAATTTATAATATAGTTTATTTATGTTTAAAATTTTAAAATGTTCTTAATTATGTAAGGGCCTTTACATAACTGTCTTTAAGTGTTGTTGACTTTCAAAAATGTTGTTGCAAAGCTTCACATAGACAGGAATTGGGGACTCTGAGGGTTAGGTCCTCAGAGGTTTGCTGGCAGGACTGTAGTTTAGTCGTTGTTAATGCCTTGTTATCCCTTGTTAGTTAACTATGGGTCTGCGATGCCCTAGACAATAGAACCAATACGTTCATGTATGTAAATAGTTGGGCAGAGGACTGAATGGAGCATGGTGTGAGCTGTTAGGTTTGGACAGTCTTGTGTTGCATCCTGTATAATCACATGGAAGAAAGGGATTTTAAATAGATTTGAATGTTAAAATGAATCAGAAAATGTGTCAAAACTCAGACCGCAATTCCATTTTGTCCCAATGCTTAGCTAGATTCAACTTACTGTGACCATTTTGAAAATGTGTTCTCCTCTTTTCATCAGATTTCATTTTTGCCTTAATATACCAGCGACACCTTAACAAATATAAGAGAAGGAAACAATGAAATATGTAACAAATTGCCTTGGAAGTTCAAATAATACATATCAACCTCAATGTATTTATCAAAGCAACTCAGATATTAAATTAGGCAACATGTTAGAAGTGTCTGTAGGACAACAGACTTGCAGTTAGATCTGTGGGAAGAATAAGGGATGGATTGCTTTCTTTGCAAGAGGCTTGTTCAATAGAAATGCTCTAAAGCATATAAAATCTAACGCCAATGACTGATGTTGTTTAATAATGTCTAGCATGCTACACAAGAGGCACTAATGCACAATATAGATTACTCTCAGCAGAGGACATTATCTCGACAAGCAGGCCTTTGTTTATTGTGCATGTGAGTTACAATCACCCAGTTGTGAAGCATCATTCTAGATAATGGTAATGTAATTACCAATTAATCAGTACTTTGACATCTAAACATTAATGAGTAATGTGGTTTTATGGAGAGCTTAAAATATCTTTCTCTGTACTTTTGGGTCCATTACAAGCCAGAGGCATTCTACTATTTCTGTTTCTGCCATTTTCTATTATGGGATCCACAGAAAAGTAAAGTATAGCCAATGGATCATTGGAGAATAGAAACAATAAATTTATGCTCACTGAAGTTTCTGGTGGTTGGTTATTAAGTACAAATAGTGAACTGAAACCAATGCAACGCTATTGTTTTGTAGAGAGAGAAGGTAATCAAAATGAGCAATTATGAGTCAAAATACTTGTTCTGTAGTGTCTTAGCGAGCCAAAATACCTCAATGTATTTCACACAATAATTACACATGTTCCACAATAATAATTTATTCATGAGCTTGCAGAAATGTAGCATGCATCTAATAAGATCCTCACTTGCCCCAACTGAATAGACAAGGAGCCCAGTAACTACCAATGCAAAATCTCTGCAAATGCTGTACTGGAACCAATGTACAGCATTCTACTTTCTGACACATTCTTTATTTATTCAGATAAGGGCTATGGGCTTTGATGGCATATTTATTGCCAACACCTGACTACCCTGAGAAGGTGGTGAGCCCCAATCTTAGCTTCTGCATTACATTTAAAGGAGGTGCTCTTGTGGGGTAGGGAGTTCCAAGATGAGGTTCAAAGAGACAGTGCAAATATCTTGGGTGTGACAGTGGAGCTTGAAGCTAGTGGTGCCCATAACCCATCTTTTACACTGTAAGTTTAAGAGATCTTCACAAAGAAGGGCTGGTGAGTAACTGTGGCAAACTGTATGATAGTGCACAATGTGCTGGAGATGAAGTGAGTGAATGTCTGGATGATATCTGAGCTTCTGGGGAACTTTTGGGACTGTATTCATCCAGGGGTGTATGGAGTATCTAGAGACGGGTAGCACCTTTGGTGAGGGGACTTGTCGAGTCCATTCTGGGGCAGCACATCTACCTCTGGTCCCCACCAGACACTCAGTTCCCACCTGTGGCTCCAAGTAGCTGTTCGCATGCAACTGTGGCCATACTCCGGTACATTGCTTCTATGAATGGGCTACACCAGGTGAGGGCAGCCCCTATCCCGGTGAGATAGCGTCATACCAGACCTATCATGCCCGTTGGACAAGACGGATGAGATGCAGTGGCCAGGAGGGCAGTATTGCAATGCTCTGCAGAGAGCGAAGGGCGTGACACGGCACAGAAGAAGTCACAGTCATCCGATGCAACCAAGGAAGACCCCAGTTTGTAACATCTGTTCGTAGCACTGGACCCAGACTTCTGACGTCGGGAGAGTGGAGCTGCCCCTTTGCAACAGCTTCTCCACTTTAAAAATTCTCGTACTGACGTTTCCCGTCATTGTCAGATGCGATGGATGATCGTCACGTTCATCTGAGCAAGGGCAGAATTTTCACTCACATTCTTGACATTCCAAGCAGATCTTTGGGTAGTTAAAGCAGGTCTGTTGCTACTGAATATTTGATCCAGTAGCCATAGGATTTAGTGACCAGAACAGATTGGTTTCTGGTCAAGGATGACCTAGAGGATGTTGAAGGTGGGGATTCTACAATATCACTGAATCAGGCCAAAGTAGTCAGCCTTTCTCTTGCTGGAGCTGGTTCGTGCCCGGCACCTATGTAGCATTAATGTTTGTTTTATTGTCAGCCTGAGTTCAGATGTTATTACGTGCTGTCACAATTTGCCTCATCGTCAGTTTCTTATATGATGTCAATAATCTCCCAAATAACAGATTGTAATCCACTGGCTAAGATTTTGAAAAATTCCTTTCAAATACTTACTGTGGTACATTAACGTTAACAGGCACGGGCTAATATTTAAAATACAAATTACCCTCTAAGTTGTTAGAAACAATTAATTATGTGAATGTCTTCATATAGATTCATATTCTACATAGAAATGTGAAGAGTCTATTTGTAAATAAACTAATATCAGCGTTGTTAGAATTGTGATTTATTTGTAAATTGGAACCATGACACAAGTTATAATGATCCCATTTCTTTTGAATAAATTTCACTGTAAAGCCGTAACAAATTCTTACATAGGTCCACAGTACAAGGCATCACAAAGACTCTCTCTCTCTCTCTCTCTCTCTGTGACTCTCTTTCTCTCTCTCTCTGACTCTTGTGTGTGTATTTCTCTCTCTGACTCTCTCTCTCCCACCCCTCCCCCCCCCATACACACACACACACACACACACACACACACACTGAACACAGAAGGGATTGGGTATCTCTAAGTAATCTTTAAAGAACTTAGTGTCAGCATTAGGCTTTTAAGATTATTTGCAGTTAGATAAAAAACAATTACCCGTAGATGGGCGGGAAAGTCCCCCCCCCCCCATCTCGCTGCTCAGACAATGCTCCAAACAAAGAATAACCCACGTTGCATCAGAACTGTAATTTTCCATTTTCCACACCAGCTCATCCATGGGTTCTCTGAACAAAATTAACTACCAGTATTATAGCTAAATTGAGTAGAATATGTGAATCACTGGACCAGAGGTTGAGGTTAGTAAGACATTAGTAAGATTAGAAACAGCAAATGTCCTACCTAATCAGTGCAACCATACCTTCAACCTAATCCATACGGATCCTTGATTTTGCATCAGTACACTCATTTAGGAGTTGCTGAATGTTCATTTAGCAGCAGAAAGGATTTTCCACCCATGTGTTTAAAGGACACTTTCATTACCTGTCGGGTTAATTTCTTTTAGCTGTTGATAAATTTAGGCATGTTTTTCTAGGTCCTAAATTGCAGGCAATGAGATGTCAGACTCTCTGATGATTGTGAAGATTCTGCATTGATGCGAAGGCAGGTACTGTACATATTAAGAAGCATTCTCCTTGGAGTACAAGCCTGATAGTATAAGCAGAAGACATACCGTGCAAGACAGGCTACTGAAATAGTGGAATCTCAGTTACACAGGGAGTTCAGGAAGCAAATCTTCTTCATCCTAAGCAATGTACAATGTGTAAGATATCCACTCTACAATGAAGATACCTTCATAGAAATCCTCACCCACTGCAGCCGCGGCTGCAAATTTAAAACATAGTGAGCCCAATTTGTTAATATTTTTTGGTGAATAAACTGTCGTGCAACCTGCCACTTGTAGGCTGGACTTGTAGCATGGCACCTTCCAAACTTGGAGCATGTTATGTTTTCCTAATGTTATTCCCATGTTTTCCTCTTTGAATAACATTGATTATAAAGGCCAAAATCAAAGGCAAGAGAAGGAGGTAGTCTAAGAATTTCTTTAACATTTTTGCCATTAATGTTGAACTTCAGAATCTTCAGGGACTGCCAAAGACAGCTAGTTAGTTCCCCACAGAAAGGGAAAAAAACAGACAACTTCTTTCAATTCCTTTTATAACACACCATCTATTGCCTGACTACAAATGAGCACCAGCAGGAGACTGGAAATAAATTGTTCATTTTCCAGAAGTGTGACATAAGAAATCCGAAAAGGAGAAAAGGATAGAGGAAGGAAATGCAAAGTTGTACTTTCGCCAATTAAAATTTAAATTTCATCATGTCAGGAGATAGCTGAACAAAACAAATTAAATGAAAACAATTTTTTGAAAAATAAAGCTTTTAACATTAACCTAGTCTTGCTATCATGAGACATAGTCCTCAGGTATTTTGTTTCTCACTGAGGCAACCTTGGTTAATTTGTTTTTATAGTAGGGAAACCTGTTTTTTTCAAGTTCAGGTTCAAGTTTAATTGTCATTTGACCATGCGCATGAATACAGTCAAACAAAACAGCATTCCTCTGGGGCCAAGGGGCAAAATACAGTGCAAATAGTAGCACACACCACAACGCACATATACCACATATAATTACAAAAGCAGAAAAAGTACCTTTACAAAATAATAATATAACCAGTCCCTGAGCGTCATGGCCTGTGAATCGATGGAGCATGGATATTACCCTGGAACCACGTTTCTCCAAGAACCAGCACGCAGCAGTTCCTCATCATGCTCTAGTACAGCAGCAGATGAATGCAACCCAGCTTGTCTTCCACAGAGTGAGCACCGATGGGAGGGAGCCAGCCCTCAGCCCAGCACGGATGACCACCGCACCACATCGCCGGCAGCGTCGCACTCTCCTGGGTGGCTACACAAGGCGACCCCACCATGTGAGGGCCTGGTCAGTGGAGCAACGGAGGCCACGCAGCTCCCTCGCTGTTGGTCTCTCTGGTGAACTAGTGAACTGGACCTGCAGTATTCTACATTATCAATGTCCAGCAGGGTCTTGTGACCAGAGGACAAATGTCCAGGACAATCATTTGCCCCATTTGTTGGACTGTATATCGCCTCTGATGCCTTCCTCTCTGGGTGGCTGCAGCCACTACAAGTCCACCTCCACTGCTACTGAGCAACTTGCTGATGCCATAGACCTGCAGTACTTGATGTTCTTAATATCCAGCTGTGTCTTGCAATTGTATAAAAGAGGTAAAGTACCAACAATTACACCTTTGTTTGGATCCGGGGAGGCCGCTGTGACCGAGCATGCCTCCATCTTATTGGAAATTCTTGTCCTATTTCTGGTTATGTACTGTGTAATTACCACACATTTCTTCTGATGTTATGCTTGGATATAGAAACCACAACAGCCTGATCAACAAGGCCACTCCACGAGCCTAATAGCCTGGAGGGTGGAGGTCACAGCCAAGCCAGATGTATTGGAATTTATCAGAGGAGCCATTAGTCTGGGACCATGGGATCATACTTACATAAAGGCAAGGGGAACTGAGGCCAGGAATAAAACCTCTCCCGCTGTCCCACATGAGATTGCCTTGCTCTGCTCAGGCAATGGAATGCACCCAGAATCTTTCACATTTGCAAAGTTCACTACAACACAGGCTTTCCAGTTTCCCATTGAGCTATTTCTCATTTAATTCACCTTTCTATCCGCCTGACTTTTCCTAAAAAACAACATATAAAAGTACCTGTGAAGGCGCTTTTGAAGCAGTTTTTCTTTTACTGTATGGGATGACAGCATTTCTGACAGAACCTATTTTATTGTCCTTGTATGCTCAATAAAACCAAGTGTGATGAGGCACTGTTTTGGACCACTCCAGTTATTCTGGTAAAGGTGCTTCCACAATGTTGTTTAGGAAGGAGTGCCTGGATTTACACAATGAAGGAATGCTGATATATTTCCAAGGTCTATGCAACTTGCAATGGAACCTGCAGGAACTGGTGTCTCTTCTTCATGTTCCTCCCTTGCAGTTCTTGGTGTTTGAGAAAGGCTATCAGAATAGCCCAGTCAACAATGAGACCACTCTTGGAAATTAATGGAAATTTTTTTTTAGCCTCCAAGTAGAATGTTCACCAGTCACCTTTCTCTTGCGTAATCACTCAGACCAGAAATAGACTGGATAGGGAATTATAACTACAATCCCATGCCCTATTAGTCAATGGTGAAAACAATTACTTTAAGTACTTTTAAATCATCTGCATGTGACAGATTCAATCATGCAGTTATAAATATTACACATTGGCTGTTTATTTTCATATAAAAATATCACAACTCAAGTGGATATTTTCCAAGCATGCTGGCATTTCATTCCCACAAATGTAAAATTAAAATGACTCTGTGAATCTGTGGAATTCTCTGCCACAGGAAACAGTTGAGGCCGGTTCATTGGCTATATTTAAGAGGAAGTTAGATATGGCCCTTGTGGCTAAAGGGATCAGGGGGTATGGAGAAAAAACAGGTACAGGGTTCTGAGTTGGATGATCAGCCATGATCATACTGAATGGCGGTGCAGGCTCAAAGGGCCGAATGGCCTACTCCTGAACCTATTTTCTATGTTTCTAAAATATGAACCATTAGAAATACAATCTATGATCATTAAATATTAACATAGTTCAGAAATGATTAATCTTTCAAAATTCATTCAGTTTGGGGAATGTTTCTTTCACTTAGAGAAGTACACATCACCCTGGGTTTTCTAAAGGATGGGAAGGGAAAGCCAGGGACTGAAAGGTTGGTTAGCCCTGTGTCTGTTGTTAGGAAATTACCATAGTCTGCTGCAAGGGAACAGTGAATGAACATCTTGAAAATGGTCACCAACACAGTTTAGAGAGAACCAACATGGACTTATAAAGAGATTTTATGTCTGATGAAATAGGCTGAAATCTTTGAAGAGACATCTAATATAGTGGACAGAGAATACGTTGAAATCTTTCATAAAAGAATTTTGCCTCAGGTGGCATTGAAGGCAATTTATTGACCCAGTTAGAAGGTCACAGAGAATGAGGTAGAGAATTGGGATTCTGAGTAAGTTCTATTACTCATATTGTACAAATTACAGAGTCCCACAAAAATCTCAGTACCGTATTTAAATGAATGGGACAAGGATCCCTCTGTCCAAATTAACAGAAGACACGAAGATATGTAGTATAGCAAGTAGATAAGATAAAAAACATTGTATACCATAAATTTCAAATAGATTACTGAAATTACTGAAAACACAAAATCATTCACAATAGTCCTAAAATTGGTTAAAAAACTAGAATCTCTTAAATTAAAAATATGAGGTGAAGGTCAGTGTGAAGATTATGAAAATATCTTGGTCAGATATAAGATAATCATAAAGGTGAAGGAATATTGTTTTTCTTTTGAGTATTAAAATAGAATACAAATTGATAAGTGACAGGAATAGCTAAATAATTCCAAGTTGGACAATAGATTCCAAGTTGTATCCAAATTGGCTTGGGGGATAGGAGACAGAGAGTGGGGATGGTGGAGGGTTGTTTTCCTGACTGGGAATCTATGACCAGTGGTATAGCACAGGGATCTGTGTTGGGACTCCGGTTATTTGTGAATACGTTAACAACTTGAACGTGGAAGCAGGAGGAATGATTGGTAAGTTTGCAATGTGGCATGATACTTGGTGGTAATGTGGATGGTGAGGAAGATTGTCTAAAGCAGGATATGGATCGGATAGAAAGTTGGAAATAACCTTGGGCACCTATACTCAGTGGCCTCATTTTAAGTATACTTGTATACCTGCTCATTAATGAAAAAATCTAATCAGTTAACCAGTGGCAGCAGCTCAGTGCAACCAGACATAGTCAAGAGGTTCATTTGTTTTTTAGACCAAACATCAGAATGAAGAAGAAATTGATCTAAGTGACTTTGACTGTGGAAATCTTATCGGTGCCAGAAAAGGTGGTTTATTTCAGAAATTGCTGATCTCCTAGGATTTTCACAACAGTCTGTAAAGTTTACAGAGAATGGTGCAAAACACAAAAAAACAACAGTGAGTGGCATTTCTGTGGGTGAAAATGTCTTGTTATTGAGGGAGGTCAGAGGAGAATGGCCAGACTGGTTTAAACTGACAGGAAGCCGACAGTAACTCAAACAACCATGCGTTACAACAGTGGGGTGCAGAAAAGCATCTCTGAATGCACATCACGTCGAACCCTGAGGTGGATGGGCTACGGCAGCAGAAGGCCACAGATATACACTCAGGGCTATATACATCCTGTACCTAATAAAGTGGCCACTGAGTGTAAACTGGGACAGCATGGCCTTGTTCTGTTGATGAATACTTATTTTCAAAATAAACTCAGCAAATTAGTACTCATGATTTCTTAAAATATCATCAAAGTAGCAACAGTCTCAACTATATATTTCACCTGTTAAGAATATACATTCTTAATAAATAAAAAAATGAAAAACATCAGAAGTAATATCAAAATTGACAAGGCACTTTTTTAAAATGAAGTAGATTTTGATTGTGTGGTTGTGTAAATTATTGACATGACTCATTGTTTACTATCACTTTTCAATTTCCGATGGTATCAGTAACCAATCAATATCGAGAGATTTTAAAAAAGGTTACCGATGTATTTTACACCAGCACACAAAAGGACAATCTACCAAGTATGATTGTACTGGCTTGATATGATATTAAAGAAAGCTGACATCCTTATTAGAAAGGACGCAGAATATATGCATTACCTGCCAGTGATTAGGAAGAAGAGGGTTAGGATGATGAGGAGAGTGAATCCTCCAACTGCAGCGGTTGCTATGACCAAAACTTGCCCCTGTTCTGTGGCTATGTCAGATGCTAGAAAAGAAATGGGAGAAATACAGCACTGAAAACAGTGGCATGACACTCTAATAAAAATATAGTATGTAGAAAGGGCAGCAGGTTATTAACTGTCTGGCAGCCAGTCACATTAAAGTCTCACAAACTGGGAAACAGAGCTTCAGTAATATCTTAGCATCAAACAAAATGCTAAATAAGCATTTTCACTTCTTTTAGTATACATGAAAGCTAGAACCACATGAACACCAATTTACATTTATTTAAAAAAATTAAATTATTAATTTGAAATATTTATCTCATGGAATTACTGTACTAGGGAATAACTAGGGAGTTAGTTATTTTACATCCAGATGGTCTGGCGTGTAATAACTGTGGTTTAATCAGCTATTGAAAACTCCCTTTGTCTTCAAAAAATTTAGTACAGGGTTTTTAAACAGCTTTAACTCATGCGACTTCAAGCAACTCCTCTGGACTGAATTTGAAAAGATTCCATGTAGTGGACCTATGAGGAGGGCCTTATCACTGAAAGCAGTAATGCTTGAAATTCACAAAATTTCTCTGGACTTTGGAGCAATGACAAAGAATACTGGAAGTTTCACTGTCGTTACTATTGTAAAGTACAAGCAAATAAAGCACTGAGGTGATAAATTGTACGAGCAAAGGATCATGAATGCAAAGGACAAAAACATGTCTAATCTTAAAAATTGAGAGAGCAAACGTTTTTAGCATTCACAGTGGTCTTTTCGTCAGATGAGTTTTTAATACTTGTGTAATACAAATAAACATGGTTTTTCATGTCTACAATCCTTTTTTGGTGCCAGGGGTTATAGGCATGTTCGAGGTACCTGCTACATTAATTTATCTACACTAATTATGATGTAATTACTTCAATTAGTTCAAATGATGAACCATGTCAGGAAATAATAGTGTACATTAATTATAATTGTAAATTATAATATTAATTAGCTGCATTTTGAACTGCTAATTTGTTCCAGTTTCAATAATGTTACATAGTTTATATTTCTTTGATTCTGAAAACCCATTTATTAGTCATAGGTTAACACAGAACACTGAATCCAGTGGCAGACAATCTGGTTTATACAAATGATATAACACAGTGAGAATATCTGTTAAGACAGCAACTTTTGAAATTGGCTTTAACTGTTCGCATTTAATTGGACCCAGACAAGGAAATTCTGTATATATTAAAGTGGGCTGCTGATTTAATTTTATAAATAGCTATACTAAAAAAAAACAATGAAAATTAGAGTTGTTAAAAAGGGTTGAAATATGGCAGACTTAATGACTTTTTTCAGAGCAGGAAATGTGAACATAAGTGAGCAGTTGTGGGGTGAATGTGTCTTTTCTGCGTTACTGTTGCCTTCAGATTGACGATGATAATTTTCCGGGCTTTCCTGGCAGTCTTTTAACACTGGTGTCAGCACCTTTACAAATGTAAATTGTTGGCTAATGAGCAGATCTGCCCAGGATTCTTCAGTGAAACACGAGTACATTTGCTGGAGAAAAATACAAATACTGTATATTCCCAGATCTCCTGACCAACAGCCAACAATTGTCAAAATAATGGTGTAAATGAAATATCAAATTCAGATTAGAATTGATCTATGAAATCTAAAACTCACTACCAGGCTAGGTGGTGCTCTACAATTGCTGATGTGTAAACATCTCTGTGCCTTTTCGTTCATTCATGAAATATATTTCCTACCCAAAGGTAAATCAAGCACACTTAACAAAATTATTGGTGTTAATTTTTACACGTTAATGTTAATGCTCGGAAAATTAACTATTAAAAACGAGGAATCTCATTCATTCAGGTTTTAAATGCTGTTGAAGATTTTAAAAATAGAGTTTCAGGTTAAAATCTTCTTCACATTTTTTCTTTTTCTTTTTATTGCTCATCATCTAATCTTTCTTTTCCTTTATCTATTTCTCTTCCTTTGTTTAGTTTGGTATTGAATTCAATATTCTAGTTAATGCTTCCTTCTCAGTCTTTGCCTTACAGTTACAACCCATCAGCCTGTTTGTGTAAGGAGGTAGTTACTTAGTCTGAAGAAGAAAACATGTCATTTCTATCCCATCGTCCAGCAACTTTGCGTAGATGTCACTGTCAAATTTAAATTGGTGCGGCTAGTTTAACTAACAGCTGGCACTAGTTATTGCTTAACTAAAACAAATCTTATACTACTGTCACTGTGCTGGATATATTTTGTCTGCTATACTTCATGCTTTACAACAGTGCATTCCAGTCAAATGTTTGGAATTTCTTATGCTGTAAAAGACGTACAAGCTTTTCCCCTTCCTTCTGCAGCCCTTTCAGAACCAATATGGACAAGAAATTTCCTCAGAGGTCAGCTGCTTGGCTATAATTTCAACATATGTAGCCCCACTGTAAGCTCAGTATGCACATGACAGATTTTGACAGGCATTTTCAGTGGTTTAACAAGATCCCATAAATCATACAAAAAATCCAATAGCCACAGACCTCCAATTGATAATCATAAAATGTGTAAATGATTGAATTTGGATTATTTTTAAGCTCATCAAATAACATGATGGCTGACCTGGAGTCAAAGTATAACCTGGGGGAGTTAAAAACATCAGTCTGCATTTTTCTAAATGGATGTAAAAGGTTTGTTAAAATTTTAAGCCAGCACTTAAACAACAAGAACAAAACCAATTACTTGGGGATAAATTCAATTAATTTTATCTAATCAGCAATTCCTGAATCATAATTGCAGACTTCCCAAAATGTTGTAGTCATATTTGATTAGGCTTTAATGCTAGTTAGTTTGATAAATTTCATTAACATGTTTAATCAGTTCACAGACTACTGAGTTAGCATCACACACACTTACTGAATTGGTGAACTTGTGTTAAACACTGCAATGTGTACAATAATGTTCTTTGTAGTCATTTATAGTGACTGGTTGAGGTATACATACTGAATAGGTTAAGGTGTAACATTTATATGAAAAGCATCATTGTGCTTTCCATACTTAATAAGGTGTGACTCTCAGTATGAATGTATAATTTCCCCAGGACTCCAGGATCAAAGAGCTTTGAATCTCACTGAATGTTCCAGAAAGTGTTACAGCACCACTCAGGATGATGAGCAATCACTCTACTGAAGGTCATTCTGTGGAAATTGAAGGCTAACGTGGATGAGAAAACTTACTAAAGGCATTTCTGAGATTCCTTCACTGGAGTAACTGCGTAGCTCTGCAGAACAGACAAGATGTTTTATTCACCTTTATATTTGATGATTTTTTTTCTATTTGACATTTATCTGGAGCTTGGCAAAATACTTCCAACCACTCTAACAAACAGCTGCAGTGACAGACGTATCTTGTCATTTAAATAAATGATGCTTTCACTATGGGTGCAAAAAAGATGTTGCAATATATTGTCTCTCTCCACCGTGAACTGCATGATTAATATTGCTTTAGTTTTGATTAACATAATAGTTTAGGGTAAACAAAAGGATGTAGTTTGTTTCAAATGCCACAGTAAGGGTGAAAACAATGAAATACTTTCAACACTTTTAGGGAAAGCTTAACAAACTTAGAGCAGAGATAAAACAAAATACAACTGCTATCCTATCTAAACAAGAATGCCAGTGAGTCACTAATCTGTGAGCAGTTAGGTTGTAGTTTGATTTCTCTGAAACATGAATTCAGTTACGAAGAAGCAAGTTGTGGTAGTGAGGGCATCATTGTTCTTTCATCCATGGGATGAAATTCAGCAAATCAGGTGGAAATGTACAGCACCATATATAAGAAAATGTTAAACAAGTCATTTGACATTTGGCACCAACTTGTTCTTGTATACATGGTGTTAATCAATATTGCAGCATGCTTTGAACAAATCAAGGAACAAGTACTTGATTTCTTTCACTTTCCATTTTTCCACTTTTCTTTTTGATGGCTTTGACTCTTTAACATGGTTCGGTTCCACAGCCACCTTTCAGTAACTCAACAAAGTGTCATTTTCTTTAATGAGATTCAGCAGTGGTACCAGACTATTTAACTGCAGAGTGCTCTCAGTCAGTTGAGAATGTTCATTAGTTTCCCTTTCCATCATCAAGGCTCAGTTGTGGTAGGCTTAGAGTAGGTAAATCTCCAAAGTCTGATCGCTGATCCTGGGGTTTACCTAATTTGACACATTCAGCTCTTACTGAATAAAGAATTTGAACTATTGCAGAAATGTAGCTTTTCAAACCTCCTTAAAGAACTCAGACCCAGAATCACTGCCGCAGAGAGGAGGCCATTCAACACATCGAGTCCGTGCGGTTTCCTTGCACTGCAATCCTGCCAGTTCATTCCCCAACTCCTCAAAACCATGCAAATTATTTCCAGTCCAATTTCCTTTCAAAGAACATTGAACACAGAATAGTACAGCACAGTACAGGCCCTTCGGCCCACAACGTTGTGCCGACCCTCAAACCCTGCCTCCCATATAAACCCCCACCTTAAATTCCTCCATATAGCTGTCTAGTAGTCTCTTAAATTTCACTAGCGTATCTGCCTCCACTACTGACTCAGGCAGTGCGTTCCACGCACCAACCACTCTCTGAGTAGAAATACCTCCCTCTAATATCCCCCTTGAACTTCCCACCCCTTACCTTAAAGCCATATCCTCTTGTATTGAGCAGTGGTGCCCTGGGGAAGAGGTGCTGGCTGTCCACTCTATTCCTCTTAACATCTTGTACACCTCTATCACGTCTCCTCTCATCCTCCTTCTCTCCAAAGAATAAAGCCTGAGCTCCATTAATCTCTGATCAGAATGCATACTCTCTAAACCAGGCAGTATCCTGGTAAATCTCCTCTGTACCCTTTCCAATGCTTCCACATCCTTCCTATAGTGAGGCCACCAGAACTGGACACAGTACTCCAAGTGTGGCCTAACCAGAGTTTTATAGAGCTGCATCATTACCTTGTGACTCTTAAACTCTATCCCTCGACTTATGAAAGCTCACACCCCATAAGCTTTCTTAACTTTCAGGGATCTGTGGACATGTACCCCCAGATCCCTCTGCTCTTCCACACTACCAAGTATCCTGCCATTTACTTTGTACTCTGCCTTGGAGTTTGTCCTTCCAAAGTGTACCACCTCACACTTCTCTGGGTTGAACTCCATCTGCCACTTCTCAGCACACTTCTGCATCCTATCAATCTCTCTCTGCAATCTTCGACAATCCTCTACACTATCCACAACACCACCAACCTTTGTGTTGTCTGCAAACTTGCCAACCCACCCTTCTACCCCCACACAAGCCAATTCTGAATCCACCTGGCCAAACTTCCCTGGATCCCATGCCTTCTGACTTTCTGAATAAGCCTACCGTGTGGAACCCTGTCAAATGCCTTACTAAAATCCATGTATTTCACATCCACTGCATTACCCTCACCTATATGCCTGGTCACCTCCTCAAAAAACACTATCAGATTTGTTAGACATGATCTGCCCTTCACAAAGCCATGCTGACTGTCCCTGATCAGACCATGTTTCTCTAAATGCCCATAGATCCTATCTCTAAGAATCTTTTCTAATAGCTATCTAACAGACATAAGGCTTACTGGTCTATAATTATCTGGACTATCCCTACTACCTTTTTTGAACAAGGGGACAACATTCGTCTCCCCCCAATCCTCCGGTACCATTCCCATGGACAACGAGGACATAAAGATGCTAGCCAGAGGCTCAGCAATCTCTTCCCTTGCCTCGTGGAGCAGCCTGGGGCATATTCCATCAGACTTATCCATCCTAATATATTTTAACAACTCCAACACCTCCTCTCCCTTAATACCAACATGCTCCAGAACATCAACCTCACTCATATTGTCCTCACCGTCATCAAGTTCCCTCTCAGTGGTGAATACCGAAGAGAAATATTCATTGAGGACCTCGCTCACTTCCACAGCCTCCAGGCACATCTTCCCACTTTTATCTCTAATTGGTCCTACCTTCACTCCTGTCATCCTTTTGTTCTTCATATAATTGAAGAATGCTTTGGGGTTTTCCTTTACCTTACTCGCCAAGGCCTTCTTATGCCCCCTTCTTGCTCTCCTCAGCCCCTTCTTAAGCTCCTTTCTTGCTACCCTATATTCCAATAGACCCATCTGATCCTTGCTTCCTAAACCTCATGTATGCTGCCTTCTTCCATCTAACTAGATTTTCCGCCTCACTTGTCACCCATGGTTCCTTCACCCTACCATTCTTTATCTTCCTCACCGGGACAGATTTATCCCTAACATCCTGCAAGGGATCCCTAAACATCGACCACATGTCCATAGTACATTTCCCTGCAAAAACATCATCCCAACTCACAACTGCAAGTTCTAGCCTTATAGCCTTATTCTCCTGTCCTCTCTGATTCTATCCTTTTCCATGATAATGCTAAAGGCCAGGGAGCGGTGGTCATTGTCTCCCAGATGCTCATCCACTGAGAGATCTGTGACCTGACCCGGTTCGTTACCTAATACTAGATCTAGCATGGCATTTCCCCCTAGTTGGCCTGTCAACATACTGTGACAGGAATCCGTCCTGGACACACTTAACAAACTCTGCCCCATCTAAACCATTGGAACTAATCAGGTGCCAATCAATATTAGGGAAGTTAAAGTCACCCATGATAACAACCCTGTTATTTTTGCACCTTTCCAAAATCTGCCTCCCAATCTGCTCCTCGGTATCTCTGCTGCTACCAGGGGGCCTACAGAATACTCCCAATAGAGTAACTGCTCCCTTCCTGTTCCTGACCTCCACCCATACTGACTCAAAAGAGGATCTTGCTACATTACCCACCCTTTCTGCAGCTGTAATAGTATCCCTGACCAGTAATGCCACCCCTCCTCCCCTTTTCTCCCCTCTCTATCCCTTTTAAAGCACTGAAATCCAGGAATATTGAGAATCCATTCCTGCCCTGGTGCCAGCCAAGTCTCTGTAATGGCCACTATATCATATTTCCATGTATGTATCCAAGCTCTCAGTTCATCACCTTTGTTCCTGATGCTTCTTGCATTGAAGTACACGCACTTTAGCCCTTCTACCTTACTACCTTTACACCCTTTATTCTGCTTCTCTTTCCTCAAAGCCTCTCTATATGTTAGATCTGGCTTTACTCCATGCACTTCTTCCACTGCTCTATCACTCCGGGTCCCATCCCCCTTGCAAATTAGTTTAAACCCTCCTGAACCATGCTAGCAAACCTACCTGCAAGGATATTGCTCCCCCTCGAGTTCAGGTGCAACCCATATAATCTGTACAGGTCCCACCTTCCCTAGAAGAGATCCCAATGATCCAAAAATCTAAAACCCTGTCCCCTGCACCAACTCCTTAGCCACGCATTCAACTGCCATCTCCTCCAATTCTTACCATCACTATCACATAGCACTGGCAGCAATCCTGATTCTATCTCTGTCATCCTTAAGGAAATAGGCTCCACTTCCCAAATGCTTCAAATAAAATCTAATCAAATTTAATTATCATTCAGACCATACATGGATACAGTCGGAACAGACAGCATTCCTCCAGGGCCAAGGTGCATAATATACATTCAAAATAGCGACAGAGTGAAAAATACACACACACACACACACACACACACACACACACACACACACACACACACACACACACACACACACACACACACACACACACACACACATCCATCATTAGGCAAGAAAACAAATATATAGTCCAAGTCCCTGAACAACATGCAAATTGACTGCACAGCTCCCAGCAATCAAGCCTGCCATTCCACTGGTCAAACACTGGAGGGCAGCACTGATGGGAGAGGCCTGCTCCCAGACTCCATGCTAAACCACCTCCAGCATTGTCTCACCTGCATTGCAACAGCAGCAGCAGGCAAGCCCGCTAGAGGCCTAGACCTTGCTACAACTCATCAATATCCAAGAGAAATATCCAAGACAGTCACTTGCAGTTACACTGCATGCTGCAATTGTGTGCCAAATCTGTTGCCTTTGAGTAGGAGGCAATACCCAGGTTAGCTCCTCCGAACCTTCTCTGGCCCACCACCCCCTTCTCCTTCATCCAGTCAAGCAGCAGCTTCTCCTTCCCTGACTCATGCGCCGGCTCCTTCAATACCCCAGCCGGTGATGCTGTTGTTCTTGGAGTCCAGTATAGTCTTACAATCACAAAAAAACATTTTAAAAAATGCACTTTTGGTTGGCCCCTGAAAGTCCGCTGCATTCGAACATGCCACCAGTTTACCAGAAACTCCTGATTAAAAACAATTTTCTAAATATTTAAGACGGTTGCAAATTCTAAGAATTCGGTCACATGAGTGACTAATCATAACTGTATCAATTTTCCATTGGACAGAGGAAGGGTAATTGTGGCTATGTTTTGAAGGAGCATAATGGTTCTGGCAAAATTATGAGCCTTATCAATTTTACGGTGTCCAGACCTTTTGAAGTCTGTGACTAGGTGCAGTTACAAATGGTCTTCGGCAATTGGGCATAATTAGGGCTTGAAGGTAATTGAGAGAGTCAATCAGGGACAGGGAATCAGAAAAGAGCAGATAGGGTTTTGAGGAGCAGAGACAGGGAAGAGAGAACAAAATTGTAGGAAGAATTGCTCCTGCAATCACTTGCTACTATTTCCATCTCACTGCTGAGTTTCCTGAGCATGGCAAAACCTACTTGTCAGTTAGTAAGTTCTAATCAAGTGGCCTCTTGGAACATAAGTTAGATATTTTAAGATTTCCTGCCTTTTTCAAATGGGCACTTACATGGCCACAACCTGATCGAGTAAAATTGGCAGCAACCTTGGGTTGGAGGTCATATTTCACCTTTTTTCCCATTCTCATTTCCTCACATTCTTACTCTCTCAGCAGCCACAACACCTCCATACACGTGACATTATCTTAATTTCAAATTTAGTTTCAATGTAATGAATATAATTATAGTGTATTTGAGTGTCAACATTTTACAGTGCATGTTCAATATAACTTTACAGTTTCAAGAATGAATTACAATCTGTATTATTGTGTTATATACTGCTGGTGTTAAGTGCAGGAAACAGATATTGTAATTTTTAACCCATATGTCTGTTAGCCTGAAAATAACCATATTATAAACTACAAACTTGAATCTTAAACTGCAATCAGCTTTACGAACAAGATATAACACTTGTTGTGTTCCTAAATATAAAAATCTTTTTCACTTTGTGTTCTTACTTCCGTCTTCCTCATTTTTTCCCCTCATCCTCCTCTGCTTATCAACACACACAAAATGTTGTAATGTACCAGAAGGTCAGGCAGCATTCATGAAGTGAATAAGCAGTCAACGTTTCAGGCCGAGACGCTTCTTCAGGACTGAGAAGGAAGGAGAAGACACCAGAATAAAAAGCAGGGGGGGAAGGAAGGAGGATAGCTGGAAGGTGCTAAGTGAAACCAGGTGGGTGGGAAAGATAATGGGCTGGAGAAGAAGGAATCTGATAGGACAGGAGAGTGGACCATGGGAGAAAAGGAAGGAGGAGGGGCACCAGGGGGAGGTGATAGGCAGGTAGGGAAGAGGTAAGAGGTCAGTGGGGAGTAGAAAAAAAGGGAAAGGTGAGGGGAAAAAAAAATACAGGAAGGAGAAATCGATGTTCGTGCCATCGGGTTGGAGGAGACCCAGATTGAATATAAGTTGTTGCTCCTCCACCTGAGAGAAGCTTCATCATGGCACAAGAGATGGTCATGTACCGACATGGGAATAGGAAGAGGAATTAAAATAGTTTGCCACGGGAAAATTCCACTTCTGGGGGATGGAATGGAGATGCAGGACAAAGCATTCTCCCTCTGCCTTTCCAGTTCTGAAGAAGGGTCTCTGCCCAAAATGTTCAAAGTTCAAAGTAAGATTTATTATCAGAGTCACCACATGACCCTGAGGTTACTTTTCTGTGGGAATACCTAGCAAATCTATAGAACAGTAAGTGTAAACTATAAACATCAGGAACTGTAAACTGTAAGAAAACTGTACACATGCAGATATAAATAAATAGTAATAAATACTGAGCATGAAATAGCAATATAACAGAGTCCTTAAAAGATTGAAGATACACCCTTTTTGTTCAGGAGCCTGATGGTTGAGGGGTAGTAACTGTTCTTGAACCTGGTGGTGTGAGACCTGAGGCTTTTGTACCTTCTGCCTGATTGCAGCAGTGACAGAGAGCCTGGGTGGTGAGGGTCTTTTATGATGAGTGCTGCTTTTCTACAGCACCGTTTCATGTAGATGTGCTCAATGGTTGGGGGGGGTTTTACCCAAGATGTACTCGGCTGAATCCACTACCTTTTGTAGAATTTTCCACTCAAAGGCATTAGTGGTCCCATACCAGGCCATAATGCAGCCAGTCATTACGCTTTCCACCACACATCTATAGAAGATTGCCAAGGTTTTCGATGACATGCCAAATCTCCACAAACTCTTGAAGAAAAAGAGGCGCTGTCATACTTCCTTCACAATTATATTTATATGATGGGTCCAGTACAGGTCTTATGAGACAGTGACACCCAGGAATTTAAAGTTACTGACCCTCTCCACCTCTGATGATCACTGGCTATGGACCTCTGGTTTCCCTCTCCTGAACTCTACTATCGGTTCCTTGGTCTTATTGACATTGAGTGAGAGGTTGTTGTTATCACACCACTCAGCTAAGTTTTCAATCTCCCTCCTGTATGCTAATTCATCACCCCTTTTGGTAAAGCGTACAGTAGTGGTGTCATCAGCAAACTTGTATATGGTGTTGGAGCTGTACTTAGCCACACAGTCACAGGTGTAGAGCGAGTAGGGCAGGGGCAGGGGGCTAAGTACACATCCCTGTGGTGCTTGTGTGCTGATGAGATTGTGGAGGAGATGTTTTTGCCAATCCGAACTGACTGGGGTCTACAAGTGAGGAAATCCAGGATCCAATAGCACAAGGTAGTTTTGAGGCCCAGGTCTTGGGAGTTTACTGATTAGTTTTGAGAGGATGATGGTTTTAAATGCTGAGCTGTAATTGATAAAGAGTATCCTGGTGTATGCAGGGTTGTATGAAGAGCCAACAAGATAGCATCTGCTATAGACCTTTTGCTTCGGTAGGCAAATCGGAGAGGATCCAAGTCGCCATTCAGACAGGAGCTGATATGCTTCAACATCAGCCTCTCAAAATACTTCATCACTGTGGATATAAGTGAAACACCCGGGTTCCTTGACTGTGGAAGTCTAGGGAAGACAACCTCCGGATGTTGTGTATTTGGATTTTCAAAAGGCCTTTGATAAGGTGCTGCATAAGAGGCTGCTTAATAAGATAAGAGCCCATGGAATTACAGGAAAGATATTGGAATGGGTGGAACATTGGCTGATAGGCAGAGAGCAAAGGGTGGGAATAAAGAGATCCTATTCTGGTTGGTTACTGGTTACTAGTGGTGTTTTGCAGGGGTTGGTGTTGGGGCCGCTTCTTTTTACACTGTATATCGATGATTTAGATTATGGATTAAATGGTTTTGTGGCTAAATTTGCGGTTGACACCAAGATAGGTGGAGGAACAGGAAGTGTTGAAGAAACGGAAAGGTTGCAGAGAGACTTGGTCAGTTTAGGAGAGTGGGCAAATAAATGGCAGATGAGATACAATATTGAGAAATGTATGGTTGTACATTTTGGAAGAAGAAATAATTGGGCAGGTTATTATTTAGATGGGAGAAAATTCAAAAATCGGAAGTGCAAAGGGACTTGGGGGTCCTCATGCAGGATACCCTAAAGGTTAACCACCAGGTTGGATCGGCAGTAAGGAAAGCGAATGCTATGTTGGCATTTATTTCAAGAGGAATAGTGTATAAGAGTAAGGAGGTGTTGATGAGGCTCTATGGGGCACTGGTGAGACCCAATTTGGAATACTGTGTGCATTTTTGGGCCCCCTATCTTAGAAGGGATGTACTGATGTTGGAGAGAGTTCAGAGAAGATTTACAAGGATTATTTCTGGAATGCAGAGGCGAACATATGAGGAGCATTTGTCGGCTCTTGGATTGTGTTCATTAGAGTATAGAAAAATGAGAGGGGATCTCATAGAAACATTTCGAATGTTGAAAGGGTTGGACTGAGTAGATGTGGAAAGGCTGTTTCCCTTGGTGGGTGAGTCCAGGACAAGAGGTCACTGTCTTAGAATTAGAGGGTACCCATTTAAAACAGAATTGAGGAGAAATTTTTTTAGCCAGAGGGTCGTGGATTTATGGAATTCGTTGCCACATACAGCTGTGGAGGCCCAATCATTGAGGGTTTTTAAGGAGGAGATTGACAGGTATCTAATTAGTCAGGGTATCAAGGGGTATTGGGAAAAAGCTGGAAGTTGGAACTAGATGGGAGAATAGTTTAGCTCATGGTGGAGTGGCGGAGCAGACTCAATGGGCCGAATGGCCTACTTCTGCTCCTTTGTCTTGTGATCTTGTGAACAGACATGTTGATGACAGTTAACAACAGCAATAGGAAGTTAAGGAACTTCATACACAGCAAAGGAACCCCTAAGCATGAACGTTTTTATCAGTGGAAAACATACCATAATGCATACAAGTGATCGGAACCAGCGCCTGACTCTGACTCACCACCTGAACAGCTGCAAACAGGCAACAATGTGGTTGAGGCCGAGTCTTTGCTACAGCCAAGACCATGCAGCTGCCCTGCCATTGGCCAATAACCCAATGAATTGGACTTGCAGCAGTCCACACCACCAATGTCCAACAGGGTCTTGTGATTACGAGGAAAGTGACTAAGATGGTCACTTGCTGTAGGCTGCACACCAAGTCCAGCTCATTCAGTTTCTCTGCCAAGGAGCAACTAGTTGATCAGGTAGACCTGTTCTTAATGTCTGGCAGGGTCTTGCGATCATAAAAAATAAAGTTTAAGAAAAGACCATAGCACCTTTGGTTGATCCTATAGACACTACTGCGTCTGAGTGTGCTGCATCTTTCAAGGTAGGGAAGGATAGATTTTTGGTTACTGGGGGGGAAATCAAGGAAAGCATCACTGAAGTGAAAGATCATTTCATTAAATATTAGAGCAAACACATCAAACTAAATAGTTTTCTCTGGCTCTCATTTCTCATGGTCTCATCTTCCTAATTATTCAAATTGTTTTCAGCTATATCTAAATGTGTTTGATCATCAAAGGGAAATCGAAACAGGAAAACAGCCTTCTAACGGCGTAGGCTTTCAAAGACTGTTGGATTTTTAAGGGGATGTGGCTTCAGTTTGTGCTCCTGAGGCTGAATTCTCCCTTATGAACTGTGGGAAAGCAGCAGCAAAGTCTCCAGGGTATCGGGGACCATGTGGCAATAAAAACCTGTTGCTTCTGTTGCTGTGAAGAAACTGTCAGTAGCAATTTGGCTACAGAGCAATGTTAGAATAGCTTGGCCACAGTAACCAGACATTTCCATATCAATTTTTCTTATGGTTTCTCAATAAGAATTTCTTCTTAATTTTAAAGTTCAGCTACATGCTGAGGGCTTACAGCCAACTAAGTCAGTGAAACAATTGAATTCATCTCACTTTGGAACTCCTGATGACCAGAGGGCAGAAATCCTTTCTTTTTGCTCTGCCTTGAAACCCACAGAGAGCAGCTTTAGTAACAGATTTACCAGAATTTAATAATCTAAAGCAAGGCAGTGGGAGTACTAATGTAGAATGAAGAAGAGTATCTAAATGTAGAAAAATGGCTGATAAACCAGAAGTCAGTAATACTTATGATGAGAAAACTCTCTAGAGTGGAGGATTCAAGTACTGTCTTTTTTGTTTCAGTTCATCCATAATTAAAATGTGATGCTCCCAAATGCACCGTAGCAATATGTATTCAATTAGCTCCATCAGTAAAAATTAATGTTGGATCATGTTCTACTTCCATGCATTGAGAAATCTGTGTTGCAGTACCAAAGCTCTGGCCTAGTGCTATAAGTTACAAGGTTAATCCACTTTCAAATGGAACTTCAAATTATCTTCACAACTTGACCTTAGTCCAAGATTCTTTCAACCAGGTTTTTACATCAAGAAGCTGTAATTGATGTTGGTTCTTTTCTAGCAGATGGACTGCAAGGTAAATAAGATGGTCTTCTAGTTTTGGGGAAAAAATATTTGCTGCTTTGGGGAAAGCAAACATCCACTCTATAGTGTAAGGATGGTATGTTCAGCTACAGCACCAACTGTGAGATCAAGATGACCAACTGCCTCTTTGTTCATTATAGAATACTGAACCACACAAATGAGCGACAACTTCTCTCTGGCTTTCACTCACCTTCCACAACTACTAGAGATGGTAATTATCAAATTAGACTCAGTGAACCCTACAAAAATGCAGACACTTGTTTTAATGGTATAAAACAAATTTAGTCATTTATTGGGTGTGGCCTGTTCAAAATGATATACAGAAGCTCACCTGTCCTCTTGGGGCAAATCTAAACATACCAAAGGAGGAGATTCGTCAGACGTTGCCTGCGATGGAGAGTCTCCCTGATTGAGTAGAGACTAAAACAGGCAGGGTTTGCTTTCCTTGGGGGAAAGAAAACTGTGTCATGGACCCAGCAGAGGTGTTAAAATCTATGAGGGGCTTCCTGTAGATAGGGGAGATAGTAGTAAACTTTTCCCTCATAGCAAAGGTGCCAATGGATAGAAGGCATAGGTTTAAGGAAAGAGGAGATGCAAGAATTGTTTTCACCTAGAGCGTGATTGGAGTTTGGAAAGCATTGTCAGAGAGGGTGGTAGAGGCAGACACTCTAAAAATATTTAAGTAGTACCTAGACGAGCACTTGAATTTTTAAGGCACAGATGGATACAAACCAAGTTTGGTAAATGGGATTTATGTAAGCAGGTATTTGACGATTACAATGGACAGGGTGGGCTGAAGGTCAGTTCTGTGCCATGACTGCATAATTCTCAGCAAAGTGTTTGGTCAAAATTTAATTTTGTATTGCTTAGAGAATTTAAGGACAAGGAAGGCAGGATAATTTGAATAGATGCACTTATTAATGGGGTGAAGGTGGTACTTTGTAACATATATGCACCTAATAAGGAAGACCCAGACTTACTTAACAAGGTGAACGAAATTTTAGGTGCCAAGGAAGGAAAAATAATTTTAGCAGGATACTTTAACCAAGTAATAGACCCTGTTATTGATAAAAGCAAATTTCAGACATTACCTTTACCTAGGGACAGGGCAGTCTTACATCAACTTATTGAGGATATCGGTCTGGTGGATATATGGCGATTGGTGAATCCATCCGGAAAAGAATATACGTTTTTCTCTCATCGACATAAATCCTACTCAGGAATAGATTTTTTTCTAATATCCAACTCCATTGTTGAACAGGTGATAGACTGTAAAATTGACCCATTATCAGACCATGCGCCGGTTGAAATTCAAATTGATTTAAATGCTGAAAGGGGAAGGAGGGGTAGATGACGAATGAATATTATGCTGTTAAAAGCTGAGGATTTCAGTGATAAGCTGGCTGAGGATCTGACTTCATTTTTTAAATTGAACGTAGGGAGCACAGTAAAGCTGTCCTCGGTATGGGAGGCATCCAAGGTGTATATAAGAGGAAAATTAATAGCACAAGCATCTAAAAGAAAGAAAGAAAGTATGGAGCAAATAAAAAATCTGGAGGCAGAAATAACCACATTAGAAAAGGTCTTATCAAGACAATATACCGATGACTTATACAAAGACCTGTGCAATTTGAAATTCCAGCTAAATAACATATATAACAAAGAAGCAGCATATGCAATATTTAGATTAAAAACAAGTTTCTACGAAGGTGGTGACAAAGCTGGTAAGCTGCTGGCACGATATTTAAAGCAGCAGAATACAAATAGTGTTATACCTGTAATTAAGAAAGGGGATACATTAGTGTCATCATCTAAAGAAATAAATGAAGTCTTTCAACAGTTCTATGGACATTTATATGCATCATCATTTAATCATAACCGGGAGGAGCTGAATCAGTTTTTTGCTAACATAAAATTGCCTACATTATCCCCACAACAAGCTGAGTCCTTGGATGCCCCAAATACTGAGGATGAGGTCAGACGGGATATTGCAGCTATGAAAATGGGGAAATCTCCAGGTATGGATGGCTTCCCAGTTGAATTGAATATTATAAGAAATTTGTGGACATATTGGCTCCTATTCTAACAAAAATATATTCAGAAGCATTTAATTTGGAATCTTTACCTAATACATTTAATGAAGTGTTAATATTGTTGATTCCAAAAAAAAGGCAGGGATCAATAGATCCTTCCAGTTATAGGCCTATAAGCTTAATTAATGTGGACTGTAAGATACTGATTAAAATACTGGCTTCACGATTAGAGAAAGTATTGCCATCTATAATTAACACTGACCAAGTTGGCTTCATTAAAGGCAGATCCCCAACTGACAATGTAAGGAGATTACTGCACTTAACATGGCTGAACTCCCCAAGTAGTATCCCAGTTACTGCCATCTCCCTGGACGCTGAAACGGCCTTTGACGGGGTTGAGTGGAGATTTTTAACCACGGCCTTGTCATCCTTTGGGTTTGGATCTATCTTTAAATCATGGATTAGAATTTTGTATAAAAACCCTAAGACTGCAGTTATTACAAATGGTATCATATCTCCATTTTTCAACATTTTACGGGTACACGCCAAGGGTGGCCCTTGTCCCCACTTTTATTTACCATTTTTTTGGAACCGTTGGCAGTCATGATTAGAGCAGTCCGAGGCTATGCCAATGTCAAAATGGTGTTATTCAAATTCAGTATCTCAGTTTAATTTCAGAAGGGTGCCAGTTGGAATGAAATATCTAGGGATCAAACTCAGTCAGAATTTGGATTAAATAATTACTTTAAATTATGATCCATTATTGAGTAGGATAAGAAATAATCTGGATAAGTGGGGGGCACTGAGACTGTCACTCTGGGGTAAAGTCAATGTAGTTAAAATGGTCATAGCACCTCAGTTTAGCTATCTTTCTATGATGCTTCTTTTAAATATTTCAGATTTGATCTACAAGCAATACAACAAAATTATTAGTGACTTTCTATGGGATAAGAAGAAGCCCAGAATTAAAATGAGTAAGATGTGTTTGTCCAGGGACATGGGTGGGCTCAGTCTACTAGATGACAGGGCATATAAATTATCCTTTGAAATGACCAAGTTAGCTAAACATTGGGACAGAGCTGATGTTGATGTTCGTCCTGACGAAGGGTCTCGGCCCGAAACGTCAACAGTGCTTCTCCTTATAGATGCTGCCTGGCCTGCTGTGTTCCACCAGCATTTTGTGTGTGTTGTCTGATGTTGATTTAGATTGGGTAGTTATAGAAGTGAGCTTGGCTGCACCACATTCTCCTCTTAACATTCTCTCACAACATGTGGAAAACAAGACTAATCTTAATCTAACCTAATCTAATCTAATTGGGGGAAAAAGTTTAGGGGTAACATGAGGGGGAATTTCTTTACTCAGAGAGTGGTAGCTGTGTGGAATGAGCTTCCAGTAGAAGTGGTAGTGGCAGGTTCGATATTGTCATTTAAAGTAAAATTGGATAGGTATATGGACAGGAAAGGAATGGAGGGTTATGGGCTGAGTGCAGGTCGGTGGGACTAGGTGAGAGTAAACGTTCGGCATGGACGAGAAGGGCCGAGATGGCCTGTTTCCGTGCTGTAATTGTTATATGGTTATATAAATCCTATACTATTTCACTCAAGGAGTGTGTGGAGTACCATTCATAAAGCTTGTAAAATGTCACATTTAAATCTGTTATACTCCTTGCTCTGGAATAAGCCTGCGATAAGCATTGGGAAAAGAATGGTGTACTGGAAAGAATGGAAGATTAAAGGTGTAAATACAGTGGGTGATCTCTATGAGAATGGGATTTTTATGTCGTATGTGGATTTGCAGAGGAAATATAACTTTGTAGATAAAGGGAATTTCTGGAAGTATTTACAAATAAGACATTGCGTTAGTAGCATATTCAGGAATGGCCCACAAAGTAACCCTTTAACTGAATATTTTACACTACCACAGGAAGTTCATAAAGCATCAGTGTTTTATAAAATGTTCAAGCACTCTGTGGGTGAACCATGTAACAATCACAAAGCAGTATGGCAGAAAGATCTTGGAAGCGATATTGAAGATAATGAGTGGTCAAATATTTTATCAAATGTGGGTAGACATATTAGGGAAGTGAGAGGGAAATTTATTCAGTATAAGATAGTACACAGATATTATTGGACACCAACTAGACTCTACAAAATGGGGATTGTTGATAATCATTTATGCTGGAAATGTAAAAATGAGGTCGGGTCCTACACTGCCCTTGTGCCCACGGCTTTGTCTCCTGGGTGATAGGACAATGATAACGAATGTAAACAATGACAAATTGGAGACCACCTCTGTCTGCGGATGGAGTAGCAGTAATTTTGTGCTGCTCTTAGTTTTCTCTCTCTCCCCCCAGCTTAAATTTTGAATTTAAAGTTTTTAATTGCTGATTTTTGAAGGGGAGTAATATGTCAATGTCTACGAGAAGTGGGAAGAATCCGCATGAACCTACTGACAAAGGTAATGGAAAAGGAAAGATGCTGACGGAAAGATCTAATGAAATGCCAGCATGGGCTGAAGATATCGTTTGGACATTGAATTCAATTCAAGATCGGAATAAAGCAATTAAAGATCAACTGGAAAAGAATAATAATGAAATGAAGCTATTTCTGGGAAAACTTAAAGATGTGGAAACTCAAGTTACTAAACATGAAGAGGAATTGAAGTCAACTAAGCAAAAACTGTCCGAAACTACAACCTTTTTGGAAAAATATCATAATAAGATTATTGACCTGGAAACCAGGTCTCACCAAAACAACATATGAATTGTTGAGATTGCAAGAAGGAGCTGAAAATGAAGACTTAACGGTTTACTTTGGTAAGCTCTTTCATAATCTATTTCCGACTATTTTATCACAGCCGCCTGCTATTGAAAGAGCACACAGACTGCCCACTTTGAAATTTAGAGACTCAAACAAACCAAGATTCATTTTGGTTTGTTTTCATCACTTTGAAATTAAAGATCAAATAATGCGACAGGCAAGAAAACAGAGAGTTTTCAGATTCAACGAGTCTGAGCTCCATTTTTATGAAGATTATTCGAAAGAAGTAATGCAACAAAGATCAAGATTTGCTTTGGTAATTAAACAAGCATATGATAAGAAACTATTTCCCTCTTTGAGTTACCCGACAAAAATGAAATTTTTTCCTGCTAATTCTTCCCCATGTATTTTTTTTGACCCAAAAACTGCACTGGATTTTGTTTAGGCTATACCTGTCACTGCCACTGATGTTACTACCGAATGAACTATCTGAAAAGCTGTTTGATTATCTGTATATTACTCACATTTCAAAAAGAAGATATATGAAGATATATGAAGGCTATCTGGATATTTCATTGACAGATTAATAAAAGAAGATAAGAAAACCTGCTCATCATTACATCCTATTGGATTTTTGTTTGGAAAGAAGATTTATGGTTCAAGTTTGACTGTTTAAATGGTTAATTACATATTTGACTGAGAAAAGAGGACAAAAGGATTTGTTCCTTTTATCTAATATTTGGTTTGATGTTTTTTTTGTTGTTTCTTAACTTACTAACTGGTAGTTTTTTTCCTACTAATAGGGTTTCTTTATATATATATATATATATCTGGGAGGGTTTAGTTACTATCGTATTGCTAATTAATATTTTTGTAAACTTAGTTCAGTTAAATATACTATTAACCTTTTTTTATCTGTTTTATTATAGCGTCCTATAACCAAATTTAAAGTTTTCTTAGGGATTTAAAGCTAAACTTAAGATGGTGCTGGTTTTTCTCTCTAAGAGATTATATTATTTTGGTTCTTTTTCTGTTTAACACATGATGGAATGTAAACACTCTCCTTTGTTGAGACGTTACTGTCTTTCTTGCAAGGTCATTTTATTTTTTTTGGTGTACTGGCTGGGAGGAGGGAGAGACGAGACCGACAGAGCGGCCCATGGCTTCGCATCTATCTTAGTTCGCTTGCCTTTATTTCGGACTTTTGGGAGGGTGGGTGGGTTTAGAGTTAGGAATTTTTTCCCACTGGGTGTTTCAGGAGCATGCATGTTTTCTATATGGTTGTATTCTTCATCACCGCTGCCATCTTTGATAATCCCGTATTGGTATGTGTTCTGCGCATGTATAAAGTAAATTGGAATAAAATTATAGTATGGCAGTTAAATGCATTAATACAATAAGTTGGAATGTACGTGGTTGGAATCATCCTATTAAACGAAAAAAGATTTTTAAAATTATTAATTGATTCCAACCTGATATAATTTTTGCTCAGGAGACGCATATCAGGGCGGGAGATCAAAGTAGATTTTTTCACTGGTGGAATGGAATACAGCTCCATGCTACTTGTCAGAGCAAAACTAAGGGCGTATCTATCATTATTAAATCTAATATATTACTCAAGAGGATATTGAATCAGATTCTAATGGTAGATTTTTAATTGTTAAAATTGTAATAGAAAGGTCATTTTGGTTAATTTGTATGGTCCTAATTTAGATGATCCTTTTTTTAAAAAAAGTATTTGCTTTATTGCCAGATTTAAATGAGTATATGTGGGGATTTTAACTGTTGTTTAAATCCTATGATTGACAAGAGCTCAACTAATCAGTGACTTCCAAATCATTCTGCGTCAGTTATTAACTCCTTTTTGACTGATCTTGGGTTGATCGAATTATGGAGGCATTTACACCCTGATAACAGAGAATATTCCTTCTTTCACATGTTTATAAAAAATATTCGAGGATTGATTATATTATAATTGATCCCCACCTTTTGCCTAATGTTAAAAACTGTGAAAATGACGCTATTGCTATATCTGATCATGCGCCTTTGAGGTAGTCCTTTGAATTTGATGATGTCATTTTTGCCCATCCACCATGGTGCATGTCTCAGACTTTATTGCAAAACTCTGATTTTATCAGTTTTATTGAAAGCCAGATAAAAGAATTTTTTCTTTTTAGTGATATAGGAGGTATGCCTAAATTAATTATATGGGATACATTCAAAGCATTTTTATGTGGTCAGATTATTTCTTATTCAGCTAAACTTAAAAAACAGACTAAAGCAGAATTAGATAAAATTTCCAAGCAAATTAAAGATTTAGATAATATCTATGCGACTTCCCCTAATATTATTTTTTAAAAGGGTGGAACTTCAATCACAATATAACCTATTACTAACTCATCCAATTGAAGGTTATCTACTTAAGTTAAAGAGCCAATTTTATATGTTTGGAGATAAAAATAATAAAATACTTGCATCTCAATTAAAATCCGCTGGAGCCAAAAGGCAAATTTTGATGTCCCACTGTGAGGGAATGGATTGAGGAAATGGTTACGATTTCATCACATGAACACATTGGGAAGAATTAACAGTGAGGGAAAAGTGCAAGATGCGTGGGATCAGTTTTGGTTGTATGTTAATTTAAACTTAAATTAGAAGTTTTTTTCTGTTTCTTAGTTTTATATGTTTTCCTGTCATGGGACGGCTGTGTAAATATGCTGTACTGAATCTGCTCTATGATATGCTGTGCTGCTTTGTAAAATAAGAATAAATAATAATAAAAATTTGAATTACAAAAAAGGAAGTTCAGTTGGTCGGCATTCAGGATGAGGTAGGTTGAATTGGACATTGGCTCTGTGGAGAAGCCAGAAAGTGGTAGCAGATGGTTGCCTCTCTGACGGGAGGCCTGTGACTAGCGGTGTGCCTCAGGGATCAGTTCTAGGTCCTTTGTTGTTTATTATCTATATCAATGCTCTTAATAATAATATGGTTAACTGGATCAGCAAAGTTGCGTATGACACCAAGATTGAGGGTGTAGTAGACAGTGAGGAAGGCTATCATAGCTTGCAGAAGGATTTGCATCAGGTGGAAAAATGAGCTGCATGTGGCAGATGGAATTTAATGCAGACAAGTGCGAGGTTTTGCACTTCGGTAGGATCAACCAGGGTAGGCAGTGGATGGACTAGATGGGGCAAACGGCCTGTTTCTGTGTTGTATTCTCTATGACTTGATGATTGGTAAGTTCTGGAAGTGGGTGGTAGGGACTACAAGGGAGGAGAAGGGCTGGGGTGGTAATTGGGACTGCCGTGTATTTCAACCGAAAGAGCACATTGGCAAGTAGTAAGAGATGGTTGGCCTGAGACTGAAATTGGGTGTTGGAGACAGATACTACGATATTTAGAACTATATCAAAACAAGACTGGTTCATGACCTATAGCAAAACATGTGAGATCCACGGCCTCAGTTGTTCATATAGAGGACCAGAAAGTAAACTAACACAGGGCATCTTCAGACTGCACAGAGTTAAGCAATATGAAAAGGGCTGGAGGAACACTGTAGATCAGGCGGCACCTATGGAGAGAAATGGATAGTCAACCCTTCATCTGGACTGATGAAGGCCTTAATGCCCATTGCCCTCCATAGATGCTGCCTAACCTGCTGAATTTCTCCAGTGCTTTCTGCTGCTCCATATTCCAGTAACTGCAGCTTCTTATGTCATCTTTGAGCAGAGCAGACACTATTGTGTCAAAAGGCAACGAGCAGGGAAAATTACATAGAGGTTTTTGTGTAACCGTGCTTGTGAGGCCAGAACTGAAGTTGTGTACCACCAGGTGGGAAGCATTCAGCCTTGATGTATTAGGTGCATTGGGCTGTCCTGGGAAAGTTAACCAAGTGATTCGTAGATGAGGTGAACAATTCTTGTTAAGATTCTAGTAGTCTTCTGAAATTGTTGTATTTTTTTGTGTTCTGACATTGCATTTTTATGCAGTAGTGAGGAGTTGCAGTTGCAGCTTGAAATCATTTTTTGCTGCAGTGCTTTTCAACTTCATAGTCTCAATTCAGTTGACTCAAGTTGTACATAATGGATAGGAGGGTTATCAGAAACTTAAATAAATAAGTATGAGGCGGAAAACATCTGGAGTGAAATATTATGAAAGGACCCACAGTGATTCTAATCATTTATAAAATAGAGTAATATACATCTTCAAACTATATAAAATTTTCCTTTCCAATTGTGTAAAAGTAGCAATACATATTTCTAAATAAACCGCTTAAGAGAAGGGAAGTGAGACTCTGATGGAATTGAATTTCACTTCAGATGGAGCAGCTGTAATATTCAATCTCAATATAATTTTTCCAAGTCAATCAGGTGAAATTTGAAGGTCTTTCAATCATTTGAATGTCCTGACTTAATTTGTCTTTTTCATTGAGCTTTGTTGTTCCCTTGAGCACTTTAGAAGAAGCTACACTGTGTGGTATCTTCTTTGTGAGGTCAAGTTGTACAGCATGCTGTCCTCAAGATACCAGCAAGACTATATTACAGAATGCTTTCAGACTGATCAAGGGACCTAAAGTATACATTCAGAATGCCAATGGCATTCTCAGTTATTATTCTCTATTAAGGTCAACATGTTCCCTGGGAAACTTATACTGGATACTGGTTATCTATGTTACCAGTAGAGGATAGTCTAACTTTCTCAGAAAGCATCCAGAGACTTGTATTTCTAGGTCAAAGCTAGTATGTTGCCCTGATTTATAAGTGACGACTCCCAGAAAGTAAGAGTTTACTTGCTGGACGTAAACAAGCAACACTGTGAGATAGTAGATCCTTTCCTGTAGGTCACTTTGAACAAGGGTCCAGGTTAGGCCATATGGGTGCAATCTAATCCTCTGTGCACGTTCTGGAATCCAACCACGGTGCAAATGGGCAGCCAAACAGAAAATGGCGCACAGGCTGATTGTTGGGTATTATTGAAAGTATGTACTGAAAGAAAGTATTTGAGGTAGCAAATTTAAACCAGATTTTTGAAAAATTTACATATATCTTATTGGTGGAACACCTGCATTTCTGATTTTTTTCTTGGCACAGTCCTCACCACAGATGCCGATTTGATAATATTGTTACTGTGATAATGCAGGTCAACATTCAGGAAACTATGAAAAATGAGAACACCAGGTCATTAGAGCTTTATTTGTGTTTGCCAAATATAAAAACAAACAATGGGCGCCATAGACCAAGCAACAAGCAAAACAGCTGGAAGCTGTGATCTGGAAGGGACAGCTCTGGTGCCACTTGGGAATCAGTAAAATCCTTTGTAAAGAACTTTACCTCGACAGATTAGATATGGACAATTCAGACTACTTTCTCTTGGTGCATGGAAAAAGAGGCTCAATAGATCAAATCCCCTTTTATCAATGTGTTAATTTGGTTAACTCATATCTGAAAAGATTCACATCATGCTTGGCTTGTTCTTCTACAAAGACCACTTGATTTCTAAACTTACACAAAATTCATATCTTAAAACATTTCTTTCATTCCAGAGTCAGGGTTGATTCACAAAATGGCACACATCACCAAGTAAAACATTATTGCAGATGTTAATATCTATTGTTATAAATACTAAGAATGTTTGAATTTATCTGGAGCCAAAAACAAACACAGATGATTTCCAATCAGCAAAATTTCCTTATTAAACAACTAAACTCCGCTACAGCACACACACACAATAACAGATCAGACAGCATCTGTGGAGGGGAATGGATAGTCAGTGTTTTGGGACATGAGCCTTCATCAAGACTGGAAAGAAAGGGGTCAGAAGCCAGAATAAGTAAAAGCTGGCAGGTCATAGGTGAAACCATGGGAGGGGGGGAGGTAGATGAATGAGGGAGGGGGAAATGAGGTGAGCTGGGAGGTGATAGGTGGAAGAAATAAAGGGCTGAAGAAGAAGGAATCTGATAAGGAAGGACAATGGATCTTGGAATAAAAGGAAGGAGGTGGGGAAACTAGAGGAAGCGAAGGGCAGGCCATGAGCATTGGGAGGAGAAGAGATAAGGATAGAGGGCCACTAGAATGGAAGAAAACAAAAAAAGGTGCAGGGGATGGTGAAAACAGCGAGAATTGGTTACCGAAAGTTAGAGAAATCGATGTTCAATCTCTAGCAACAAATGCAAAATGCTGGAGGTACGCAGCTGGTCAGGCTGCATCTATGGAGAGCAATCAACAGTTGACATTTTGGGTCAAGACCGTTTACCAGGACTGAAAAGGAGGGAGGAAGAAGTCAGATTAAGAAACTGAGGGGACGGGAAGGAGTACAAACTGGCCATCAGTGTTCATGCTATTGGGTTGGAGACTACCAAGGTGAAATATGATGTGATGCTCTTCCAGCCTGTGGTTGGCCTCACTGTGGCAGGAGATGAGGCCACAGAAAGACATAAGGGTGTGGGAATGGAAGTCAAATCGAGATGGGTAGCCACTGGAAGACCCTGCCTGTTGCAGCAGACAGAACGAACGAGTTCAACAAAGTGGTTCCATAATCTGCACTGGGTCTCTCCGATGTAGAGGAGGCCACACTGGGTGCAATGGATATAATAAATGTCTCCAGGCAACTCTACAGGTGAAGTGTTGCCTCAACTGGAAGTACTGTTTAGGGCCCTGAGTGGTGGTGAGGGAGGAGGTGTAGGGGCAGGTCTAACACAGTTACAGGGATAAGTGCCAGGAGGGAGATCTGTGGGGAGGGACGAATGGACAAGGGAAAAGCAGAGGTTGGGGGAGGGGATGATATGCCTGGGGGTAGGATTCTGTTGAAGATGGATATGGAAGCTCATGGGCGGCCAGTGAGGAAAGGGGAATCCGTATCTCTGTGATGTAGGAAGGGCTGAGAGCAGACAAGCGAGAAATACGTAGTCTTACACTGCTGGTTCTATATTATATACTAATAATTACGCTACTAAAGGTCTACAAGCAACAATATTTACCAGTATAAACCCTTCTTCCATTTTCATTCCTTTTTCTTCCACCCCTTTCCTGATCTTTCAGTCTTCCCATTTTTGTTCCACCCTCATCTTCCCAGCCCCCCTTTCGCCACCCTTCGTCCATCATTGTCCTTTTCCCTTCCTGGTGCCATCCATCCACTTCACCCACAGGTTCCCACCCCGACCTCACACCCATCTGCTTCCAACCGTCATTCATGCCTCTCCTCTCCTCTAATGCTTTTCATTCTCACATTCCTTACTTATCTGAATCCAGTTGGCCGTCTTCCCTCTCCACTCCCGGTCCGGACACAGGGTTTTGGCCTGAGATATCAACAACTCCTGTCCTCCCACGTGTGCTGCTCAACCCGCTGAGTTCCTCCCAGCCAACTGTGAGATATTACCAGCGTACTGTCCTCTGCTTTGCTTTCATTTATTTCCTTCCTTTTTTTCCACAACATATCATGACAGCAGCGATTTAAAATTATATCCACATGTAACAGGTACTGGAGAACATACAGCAATGCAAGTCACATTTCAGCATTTTCAAGTTTTTGATAATAAGCTGTCACAGTGGGTGCTTTCAGAGTATGTTTTATAAATAATCAAGAAAGAGTATTATGTAGGAAAGGATATTTTAAGGCAAAAATGAAATAAAGTATATCTCCTGCACAATTGTTTAAGTAATGCAGTAAGCATAATGTATAGGATTTTGGTTATGTGAAGATTTCTTTTGGATGTCTGGTCTGTTATTAACACCCTATCTGAAAAGGAGTAACACTTAGGCAACCTCCAAAATCAATGCTGCTGGTCAACAATAATATTAACAGAAAATTTTAAAACACTTTAGAATTCTCTATAAAATTTGGTTCATAAAGAAATTATATTATTGTTTTAATTAAGATAAGCCTTTTGAAATGTTAAATTGTTTTTATATTCATTACTGAAAATATACAAGCAATGAAATGTTCAAAATTCTCTCAGTTGCCTCCAACTTCCACTCTGCTCTTAAAGTCACTTGATCCATTTCTGATACTTATCTCCACTTTCTCGATCTCTCTGTCTCCATCTGTGGAAACCAACTGTCTACCGATATCCTTTATAAACCTATTGCATCCCACAGCTATCTTGACAATAGCTCTTCCCACCCTGTCTCCTGTGAAAATATTATTCCCTTTTCTCAGTTCCTTCATCTCTGTTGCATCTGTTCCCAGGATGAGGCTTTCCTTTCCTAGACATCAGACATGTCCTCCTTCTTCAAAGAATCAAGTTTCCCTTCCTCCGCCATTGATGCTGCCCTCACCCACATCTCCTCCATTTCCCGGACATTCACAATCACCCCATCCTTGTTAAGACATTGACTTAACAAGGATAAGTTCCTCTTGTCCTCACCAACCACACATTAGCCTCCGTATCCAACAAATCATTCTTTGCAACTTACATCATCTTCACCTGGATCCTACCACCAAACACATCTTTATTTCCCCCACACTCTCTGCTTTCCACAGGAATTATTTTCTCCATGATTTCCTTGTACTTCCATCACTCCCCACGAATCTGCCTCCAAGCACTCATCCCTGCAAATGGCAGAAGTCTCATTCACTGCTCCCCCACCTCCATTCAGGGCCTGAACAGTCCTTCCAGGACAGGCAACTCTTCACCTATGAAACTGTTAGTGGCTTCTACTGTATCCAGTAATTCCAATGCACCCAACAATTGGGGGACTGCTTTGTCGAGCACCTTCACTCCATCTGCTAAAAGCAGGATTTCCCAGTGGCCAAACATTTTAATTCCTATCTCCATTCTCAGTCTGACATGTTGGTCCATGGCTTCCTCTTCTACCGCTAAGAGCCACTCTCAGGTTAGAGAGGCAACACTGCATATTCTGTCCAGGTAGCTTCCAACCTGATGGAATGAACATCGATTTTTCCAACTTCCAGTAATTTTCTATCCCCTGCCCCTTCCCTCTTCTTTAGATAGATAGATAGATACTTTAGATACTTTAATTTCTCACTCTGTCTTCTTACCTCTTCTCCTCACTTACCTCTTTCTCACATGGTCCACTCTCCTCTCCTATTCTTCTCTAGCCTTTTACCTTTTCCACCTATTACTTCCCATTTTATTACTTCATCATCCTCCCCCCACCCACCTGGCTTGACCTGCCCAGTAGCTCCTGGACTACAGTCTCCCAAAGCATACTACCCTTTACATGAAGTCATCAATTGTTTTAGCAAACAATTTTTAGCTGAACTAAGAGGACTAGCAAGTAGCACATAAAATATTCTGCATTTTGTTTAACTTTCATATCTCGATGCACTTACCTACAACAGAAAATGCAATCATAGGGAATTTTTTCTCTTATCAACTGATCCATTTTGGCTCAGCTTCCAGAGTGGTAATTGTAGATAACCGGATAAGCAGCAAAAATTTCTCCCTTTAGTTTTCTGAATGTCAAGTGCCATTGCTAGCATCTCTCCGAAAATATGATTTTAGGAGTACAACAAACAAATAAAGAAAGCCATGGAAATGAACAGTCAAGGTTTCGGGCCTAGACCCTTCGTCAGGACCGAAGAAGGAGGGGGCAAGTTGGCTGCTGCCCGACCTGCTGAGTTCCTGCAGCATGTTGTGAGTGTTGCTTTGACCCCAGCATCTGCAGAGTTTTGTGTTTTTAAAATAAAGAAAGCTTCTTCTCAGGTACCAAGCAATGAATTAAAAATAAGCAAAGCTAGTCAGAATAAGAAAAGTGAATAAAAAATGTTGGAATAATGCTACACGTTGACGATCTTCCATCAGAATTTAGTTCTGATATTGCTTGAACAGCTGAGTATTTCAGCATTTTCTAATTTTATTTCAGATTTCAGGTTTGCAGTATCTTGGTTCTTGTCAACCAACCAAGGACTGATAAACTTATTAATGATCCTATGGTATATGACAATTGTAAGCCATTTTATTGTTCCTTAATTCAATCTGTGTCACTTCAAGTACGTTATTCTTGTATCCTGATATATGTGGGCTTATCATTTTCAACTGATCTGAATTCAGTTAGAAGTTATGTACCAAAAGATTAGTTGAATTAGCCATGAAATATTAACTAGAAACCAGAGCATAAAAATATGACATATTGTTTCCTCTTATTTGGATACAGAATTAAAGACAACAATCTGCCGATAATTTATGGGTTTTGAAATGATCACTGTTAGAGCATATTCTGGACATACAGTGTTTAGCAAAAGAATAACTTCAGCCATCAATCTTTAGACCTGAAAATGGAATGTAGATTAAATTTAGAATGCAGCTCTAGACAATAGGTTTCTAGAGCAGTTAATTGAAAAACCCAGACAATGTAGATTCACATTCAGTTTGTTTGTCTGGAGTGAGGGTGCGAAGAAGGAGGTGTGGAAGTTATATGTAATTCAAAGGAAGCACTCTAACTACATAGTAAATATAGAACTGTCTTTTGATCTTTAGCATATTAAATGTCATGTAATGTTGGGGCTAGCAGACCTCTTCCTTCAGAAGGGTCTGAATATGATGCTTGCTGTGTCTCCTCGTGTTGAATAAAAGACTACTTCATATCTGCCAGTGACTTTGTTCACACTACAACAATCAGGAAAATAATATTCCAATTCAATCTATTTGGTACTTAACATGGGTAACAAATGGCATATATTCATTATATATATTGTGGGAAAAATGTGCTCAATAAAAGTTAATAGCCTGAAGAAGAAATGATAAAGATTTTTAGTTTTTAGGTTTGTGCCATTGCAGATTATTTTTAAAAAATGCAATTGCTCTGCTAAATAGATCAAAGCAAATAAGTCACAAGGTGATTAAATATTAAACAAAATATTTATGTTCAACAATACAAATAAACCTACATTCGTCTCCGGTCTCAAACTCAAACTTCTGACTGTATCTGCCATATCCAGCTGCAGTTCGGGCACGGATCTGAAATACATATTTCGTAGCCTGCTTCAGTCCGTTAATGACTACACTGGGAGATTTGGACCTTGTGGAGGAGTAGCTGAGCTGTTCATGTTCCTGTGTAAGAGTAAGGATAAATTACAACAAGGTCAAAACAACACCTACTGCCGATTATAAAGGTCAAAAGTTTGACACTTCCTCTGCCCAACCAATATAAATATGAATACTTTTGCATTGCTTGAGTAACTTCTATTTGGTTGCAATTCCTGTTCACCAAGGTTAATAAGGGAAAGGACTGAACTACTTTCCATTTTCGACAATCATTACTTCCACGCACAGAGTCGATATAAAGAACTTAGGGAAAAGTGTGTATCAAAGTGTGGCAAACTTTCAAAAGGAACTTTTCTTTGTTTTCTGTATTTATCTACTGAAACAAACTTTGCCAATGTACCTTAGATGAGCATCATCCTTGAGCTCACTTCGTGGGAGATTTTAAAAATTTAAACCCATATGTTTAACAGGGGAAGAAGAAAGCAACGTGAGCTAGATTCATCTCTAAGTCAGAAATGAGATAAACCCGATCACGACTAATCCATAATGCACTTGTCCACATCAATCAATGTCATTGTTTTAATGGTTTCAGAAAAGAAAGTATTACTGATCCTTAGAAAATGAATAGCTATACTCATGTGTGTTAAAATTGTGCTTGCCTTAAGAACACATTTTTTGTTTGTAAATTTAAAGAAAGATGAAAAAAGTGTGCATTAGGAAATTAGTGCTTAATTGTTTTTACATCAGAAATATTTTGTAATGATGAAAGTTGTTTTTACTTTTCAGTTGTTCTCTGACAACTCCATTCTTTCTCCATTATGAGGTAAATAACAGAGCAGGTGAGCCAGCTGTATTTCTTAGACATGACTTGAGAACTAGGACTACACTACAACTTCGACTTCACTCTGCCGTAGCTACTGCCATTCATTCATTTGGAATAATGTAGCTTGATTGCAACAGCTAGAGTTAGAATTTCTTGTCAGAAATGATGATTTATGAAAATTTACATCTATAAGATAGGATTGCTGGACAGTGTTCATCTGTCTACTTACCATAAAGTGCAGATGCTACATTTTGCTTCTTTGCATTTGGTGCTGGATACAAGCAAATGGAACAGTGTGACAGGTACATTTTCAGTTTCTTTTAATGCTGGTCTTGTTTTATTTCAGTGGCGATTGATGCTTCTATCACTAATGCAGCTATTTCCACAGCATCCAGGGAAGGGTCATAATATGACCTGCCTTTGTGGGTTCCACATGTCTGAGCTGCCAGCAATTGCTGATCTAGACGGCTCTATGTACATGTCATTTGTTTTACATCTAATCTTGAGAAGCAATCCCCATTTTAATTCAGCACAACTTGGATTCGAATCATTAGATTTTCATTTCTGGGTTGATATTCGTCATGGAACGAAAGAGCTGTGAATAGCAATATGAGTGAGCCAGAACAACAAACCTGATAATGAATTCTGTTTCTATTGAAACATTCGGTGATATAGCAGTGAAAAGTGGCTTTCTTTGTCTGTTAGGTTAATTTATTACTGGTGGTGTTACTTGTGCTAAGTTAGAAGGCGCAGGATGAAATTTCATTGGAAGCTGCTGCTCACTTTCAGTGTTAAGTGTTTGAAAATGGACTCTTCCCAGGATGAAACAGAATAGCCATCATTTCTATGTTATTTCACATTCTCCAGAAATTTGACTGAACATCTCCCGGTATGAATTGCCATTTTCAGCCTGACACAGATCAAGTGACATCAGTCAGCTTGGAATATTTCCTCTGGGGCTCTGTCAGGTGATTTAAACCATGTTGTCAAGGGAGGGCCGGTAACTGACTGCTCCTGTACCAGTGAGGTTTAATCACACTACTCTGGGCTCAGTTATCTACCCATCCTCCTTTATACTGGCCTGCTCCACCCGCTAATCTCAACCATGTCTCCCCAATGAATCAGGCCTTAAGCTACGGATCCACCTCTCCACTGAGCAAAACAATGTCCCTGATTACTCCCTGCTTCAGTCCCTCAGTCAACTCCAGCCTTCACTCCCTGATAACTCTCTTCCTCGATACTCAGCCCACACTGACTGATCATCTCCAGCCTGACACACCGATCATTCCCAATCATAACTCTCTGATCACTCAACTCCCATATCCTTGCTCTTAATATAAGATTTTTAAATGTTACTTAAATCAATTAGAAGGTATTTTATTTTCACATTGAGAGATTTTTTGTAGCTTTTTATGTTCTTGTCAGGAATGATAAATTAACCTGTACCCTGTGTGCTGGATACATCTCAAACTTTTCTATGCATGTACGTTGACATCCTAATTGTTAACGTTGTGAAGGGGGTTGCCTTTATACATTTGTGACATGTAGCTCACTAAACGAGCTGCCATCAACTCAAATCAAATTTGACTGTAAGTTGAAAACACCATTTACAAGGGAATGGATATCAGTGCTGTAATCTCAGTGCTCTTTGAGGAATGTAAAACATTGAATGTGTGATTAGGGCTGTAATATTTCTACATATCGTCAGGTTCCTACAATTGTGCATCTGCATGGCTATGATTTCCAGACACACTCCAGTGTGCAGATATCTAAGCCTGGTCCATATCTGAGCTGTGATTTAATACTGAGTTTATTAATAAAATGACTAATGTTTGGAAATTTAGTCACATCAACTGATTATCAACAGAACCTTTTTTTCTGTTTCATAGAAATCAAGACTTAAAGTGTAAACTGTGAAGGCGATACTTTAATTCATTTAAAATCAGTGCCAGAAGTTATTACACTGCTCTTCAAATGTTATAAACTTCAATGTGAACATATCACTCTTAAGCCGTGAAACATCTCAGGAGCAAGAAATTCTTTACAGTGATATTTCCAATACTTTTCCTTACTTTTTCATAGTACTTTATCTCGTAGTCCAGAATGATTCCATTTGGATGCTCGGGTTCCTGCCATGACAGACCAATACTGTTCTGAGATGCCCAGTCTTTCCTCAGAAACCCAATCAGAGAGGGAGCTGGAAGGACAAAAGGTTCTGTAAAAATATTCATAGGGAAAACCAACTCAAGTGAAACTCTGGCTTTTGGTTCAGTAGAGCAGCAGTCCTCACTGTGCTATAATGCAACATGCTATTGTGGTTATTCCAATTTCACAGGTGGATGCCCTCAGTGTCTTGTTACCACTGTTGTTAACTCCATCACCCGCTATGCTTTATCAATAACCCTGACACTGCATCTTCCTTAATAGATGGATCTAAGTGGCCATTTGACAAGTGGGTCACGAATAGTACCAAGAATCTAGTGCTGCTCTTTTTTATATTTTAGTGCTTTATAGAAAGCATAGGAAAGACTGCTTCTTTTTGTTAATTTGTGACACTCCGAAATACATTAGCAGATATATAGTCCTAGTATACAACAAAGCTCTCTAATAAAACCTGGTGAACATTTATGCTACCTACTCTCTTATACATATGTATTTTAGATATTATATATGCTACACATACATATTATAAACAGTTGCTTCTGGTTAATTGGGGCAGCCACTTATTTGGGACAGCTCTTAAAGAACAAAAACAGATATTTTAAAAAATAGCCGGGATTCCTTTTGTTTATTTCAGACACTATGCTGCTTAATTGCGACTGGAGACTGTTGCTGAATATTTTCTAACTAGCGTGAGTCGCATGGACGTTGTGTGGCTACACTGTGCTTACAGCGATCAGTTTTTAAATAGCGTAATTTGTGTGTTTGCATTCAAAAAGCAGTAATTTTTGTTACTAATAATCAGTGAGTAATAAATAGTAAGACAGCTCAGAACTGTTTTGCTCACTGCAGTTTCAAGTATTCAGGCTTGAAGATGCCAGAATCGCCTGGAAGTGAAAACGAGACAACTTCACTATTTTAGAAAATTAGGAACCATGAAGAATTTGAAGGTATCAATAATTATCTTGAATGTTGCAATTAAAATGATTTGGACGATGCAACCCTTGAAAGCACTGTTTGAAGGCAGTCCACTCTCTACATTAGGCGTCTGCATGATTTTGTTCATTTACAGTCAATTGAAAAAACACAGCAGCATACACTGAGTGAATTCTTCTGTCAATAGCCATTAGGAACAAAAACACAGTTTTATAGTACTGTAGTAGTTTTGGTAGTGTTCTAGTTTATTTCATTTACATACATAATCTGTTACTCAGTTAAGTGGAATTTTTTTTTTAATACCTCTTCAAATATTTCAATGAAACTTAGGTTTAGGCTAATTGGGGCGGGTGTACTGGTCCCAATGTGCCCCAGTTAACCAGAATCCACTGTATACATCTAGCATGAGTATGGTGCTGGGAAGGTCAGCATTTTATTGCCCATTCCCATGCTACAATGAGCAGGTCTAAGGTGATGTGATATGATTGTTTCTGACAGATGTTCTAAACATCCTTCTCCACCAGACAGCGAGTACACATGCTATTGAAATACCAGCTAGAGAAGCTCAGCAATCAAGGGAAATCAGCTTCTAGTGACAGTCTTTAAAAGAAAAGTTCAGATCTAGGCTTTTGATTGGAAATTGGATGCTCCAGTATTAGTTACCAGGTAAGATTAATATGATTCACTAATTGCAAGATTCTACTCAGTAGGGTACAGAGATATTTAAAGCTGTTCTGGAGAAAAGTAGAAATTCAAGTGATTAATCAAAACAACTTGTTTCCCACTCTGTCACTACATAGGGGTGAGATATTCACATTACGAATGATAGATAACAGCATAATGTATGGTTATTATAGATAGAAAAGGCAAGCACTTAAACATATCTTTAAACCTTCACTTTCAGGGTCAATGCACTCTACACACCAACAACAGTTTTTAATTTAATATGTTCTTCAGGTTTTGAAGAAACTTATCAAAAAGAGCTGGAAACAACTTTTGAAAATGTACTGACATATCAAATAAAGGTAAAAAGCTTTTAAAATTTAGTTTATCATTTCAGAACACGAGTGAAAGCTTTCTTAAATCTGAAAATTCAGTCACCTTTAGACAAAACTAGGTATAGTTTTGAAGTTAAGACTTGGTGAATTGGTAATGGTGCACAGAGATTTGAATAACGTATTTCCTACATCACAGTGGCTAGTCTCAGCATTTACGTTGCATGTGGCTTAGACCAGTTTTTTGTTGTGGAACATCAAAATTCAATAATAGAAATTTAAAGCACAGGAGGTGATTCGGCCCATCGTGTCTATGCCAGACAAAATTAACTATAGATCGATTTCAATGTCCGGCTTTAGGGTCCTTAATCTGGCACAGGTCAGTCAAAGAGATTTGACAGATAGCATCACAGAGATGGTCTTTAGTTATGTTGAGAGATCAGCGAGGTTGGAGTTATTCTTCTTGGAACATTATTTAAAGATGAGTTTACAAAGATACCGTGACGCTCTGGGGGTTGACAGCCCGCCCCTGCACATGACCAGCACTGTTTATTGTTCTTGTGTTAAAATGCTTTTGTGGGATTATGACGGGAAGTTCCAGTTCATTTGTTGTTACATTTTAGCTTGGCATGTACAGTTATTCGCTTGTGTATTGTGGGTCACCCTAACTGTAGCCGGGGTGTGTGATGGTCACCTCCCCCGTCTGTGTCAGTCGGGTTGGAATCACTCTCCGGGTCATGGTGCCCGGTCTGTTTTGTGTTTATTACAAGAAAATGGTTGTTGAGTTCAATGAGCATCCTTGCCTGTCATTATGGACCAAATGCTCTCCACAATATTAAATACCAAGAATAGTTCTATTAGCATAAGTCATTGGAAATTCTTTCCAATGGCAGAAGAACTGGTAATGGGGTGACGGGTGCTATGAAGTCACAGATCTAACTTGATTGGCTAAAGCAATAAAAGTGATAAGAGGGGCACTATTTGCACAAGCTACAATTTGAAAGGGCGGTAAAAGCAAGTCAATACCACAGTAATTCAAAAGGAAATAAAATAAGTTCTTGGAAGGAAAAGTGGGGCTATGTCAAAAGTGTGAAAGGCTAGAATTATTTAGCTAGTTAAAGTACTGGCATAAGCACCGTGGGTCATTTGGTTTCAATCAGAACTTTGTATTATCAGGAAAAGAATCATGGCATGATTTAGCGTTGATCTACCTGACCATAGACAATATCCAAACATTGCAAGCAATGACCTAAATGTAACAATCAAAGGTTCCAAGGTGCACTGAGCATTTACCAGTAAAATCCACTTTTGCAAAAATGTTCAACAGCATGTAAAACTGAATGTGTCTGAATGTCGCAAAAAGCAATTGAACATAATGGCTGTAAAATTGGCAGTATCAACGACATTACCTGGAGAGCACATTTCTGTACTTACTAATCCTGAACTTGAAGTGTTTTGAGCTTACCTCTCCCTGTCAGCTGCGTCTGACAAACGTCAGCATGGGATTTAAGCTTACTGCAATGTGCTGAGACAAGTCTAATAGTACCTCTCAGCTCAGCTCCTCAGGCCACACATGGCTGTGTCAGGCATTTGTAGTCTTTCATTCTCTCCAGCAGTTGAATTAGACAGAGCTGTGAAACTGTGTCTTCAGGATAGTGCCATGACAGAAACTTTGGTGAACTTTAATTATTTTACTTAAAAATATTTTAAGCACTTTAAAATATTCCGGCTGCTTCAAACTATTTGTATCCTGAATACTGTGGAATTAATAATTTTCACACAGATTTATGGTGAAGCTTTTATTGGTAGCGGTTGGACCAAAGAGGGTAATGTAAAGGAATTAATGTAGAGGGGTTTATGGAAATAGGTGCAATGTAGAATAGGAGATGATGGAAATTAATCCTTGCTTTCATAATTGAACATAATTACATAACCATATGACCATATAACAATTACAGCATGGAAACAGGCCATCTCAGCCCTTCTAGTCTGTGCCAAACGCTTACTCTCACCTAGTCCCATTGACCTGCACTCAGCCCATAACCCTCCATTCCTTTCTTATCCATATACCTATCCAATTTTTTTTTAAATGACAATATTGAACCTGCCTCTACCACTTCTACTGGAAGCTTGTTCCACACATCTACCACTCTCTGAGTAAAGAGGTTCACCCTCGTGTAACCCCTAAACTTTTGCCCCCTAACTCTCAAATCATGTCCTCTTGTTTGAATCTCCCCTATTCTCAATGGAGGAAGCCTATCCATGTCAACTCTATCTATCCCTCTCAGAATTTTAAATACCTCTATCAAGTCCCCCCTCAACCTTCTACGCTCCAAAGAATAAAGACCTAACTTGTTCAACCTTTCTCTGTAACAGGTGCTGAAACCCAGATAACGTTCCAGTAAATCTCCTCTGTACTCTCTCTATTTTGTTGACATCTTTCCTATAATTCAGTGACCAGAACTGTACACAATACTCCAAATTTGGCCTCACCAATGCCTTGTACAATTTTAACATTACATCCCAACTCCTATACTGAATGCTCTGATTTATAAAGGCCAGCATACCAAAAGCTTTCTTCACCACCCTATCCACATGAGATTCCACCTTCAGGGAACTATGCACTATTATTCCTAGATCACTCTGTTCTACTGCATTCCTCAATGCCCTACCATTTACCATGTATGTCCTATTTTGATTAGTCCTACCAAAATGTAGCACCTCACACTTATCAGCATTAAACTCCATCTGCCATCTTTCAGCCCACTCTTCTAACTGGCCTAAATCTCTCTGCAAGCTTTGAAAACCTACTTCATTATCCACAACGTCACCTATCTTAGTATCATCTGCATACTTATTAATCCAATTTACCACCTCATCATCCAGATCATTAATGTATATGACAAACAACACTGGACCCAGTACAGATCCCTGAGGCACAGCCTCCAACCTGACAAACAGTTATCCACCACTATTCTCTGGCATCTCCCATCCAACCACTGTTGAATCCATTTTACTACTTCAATATTAGTACCTAACGATTGAACCTTCCTAACTAACATTCCATGTGGAACCTTGTCAAAGGCCTTACTGAAGTCCATATAGACAACATCCACTGCTTTACCCTTATCAACTTTCTTAATAACCTCTTCAAAAAATTCAATAAGATTTGTCAAACATGACCTTCCACGTACAAATTCATGTTGACTGTTCCTAATCAGATGCTGTCTATCCAGATAATTATATATACCATCTCTAAGAATACTTTCCATTAATTTATCCACCATTGATGTCAAACTTACAGGCCGATAATTGCTAGGTTTACTCTTAGAATCCTTTTTAAACAATGGAACCACATGAGCAATATGCCAATCCTCCGGCACCATCCCTGTTTCTAATGACATTTGAATTTGATATTTCAAAATGATATTTCTGTCAGAGCCCCTGCTATTTCTACACTAACTTCCCTCAAGGTCCCAGGGAATATCATGTCAGGACCGAGAGACTTATCCACTTTTATATTCTTTAAAAGTGCCAGTACTTCCTCTTCTTTAATCATCATAGTTTCCATAACTACCCTACTTGTTTCCCTTACCTTACATAATTCAATATCCTTCTCCTTAGTGAATACCAAAGAAAAGAATTTGTTCAAAATCTCCCCCACCTCTTTTGGCTCCACACATAGCTGTCCACTCTAATTCTCCAAGGGACCAATTTTATCCCTCACTATCCTTTTGCTATTAATATAACTGTAGAAACCCTTTGGATTTATTTTCACCTTACTTGCCAAAGCAACCTCATATCTTCTTTTAGCTTTTCTAATTTCTTTCTTAAGATTCTTTTTACATTCTTTATATTCCTCGAGCATCTCATTTACTCCATGCTGCCTATATTTATTGTAGATCTCTTTCTTTTTCTGAGCCAAGTTTCCAATATCCCTTGAAAACCATGGCTCTCTCAAACTTTTAACCTTTCCTTTCAACCTAACAGGAACATAAAGATTCTGTACCCTCAAAATTTCACCTTTAAATGACCTCCATTTCTCTATTACATCCTTCCCAGAAAACAAATTGGCCCAATCCACTCCTTCTAAATCCTTTTGCATCTCCTCAAAGTTAGCCTTTCTCCAATCAAAAATCTCAACCCTGGGTCTAGACCTATTCTCCTCCATAATCATTATGCATAATGAAGTCCATTTCTCGTTATCAGTTCACTGCTATCGAGTCATTGAGTAAAGAAGCATAAAGACAGGCCCTTCGACCGAACTGGTCCATGCCAAACACAGCAACCTCCCTGCTATTGGCAGTTGCATGCATTCGGACCATAACCCCACCCCAAGCCCCTCCCCTCTATGTACCAAGTCAAATGCTTCTTAAATGTTGCAAATGTATCTGCCTTGCCCACTTTATCCAGCAGCTCACTACCAGGTACTCACTACCCTTCCAACAAATTATATACCTGTGCTCCCAGATCCCTTTGTCCTTTCACACTCCTCAGTGCCCTCCTGTTCACTGTGTAAGACGTACCGTGATTGGTCCTACCAAAGTGCAAAACCTCACACTTGTCTGCATTAAAGTCCATCTGCCATTTTTCAGCCCATTTTCTCAGCTTATGCAGATCCTCCTGCAACCATGATAGCACTTCTTGCTGTCCACTATACCCCCCAATCTTGGTGTCATACACAAATTTGCTGATCTAATTAACCAGATTATCATCCAGATCATTGATATAGATGACCAAACAACAATGATCCCAGCACTGAGCCCTGTGGCACACCACTAGTCACAGGCCTCCAATCAAAGAAGCAACCGTCTACTATCACTCTCTGACTCCTTCCACAAAGCCAAAGTCCCATGTGAGACCTTGTCCAATGCCTTACTAAAGCCCATGTAGACAACAAACACTGCCTTGTCTTCATCCACTTTCCTGGAACTTTCCTCGAAAAACTCTGCAAGATTAATCTCCCACACATGAAACCATGCTGACTCTCCTCAATCTATCCATGTTTCTACAAATACTTACCTACCTAGTACCTCAGAATACCTTCTAATAACTTTCCAACAACTGATGTCAGGCTTACTGGCCTATAATTTCCTAATTTATGTTTAGAGCCTTTTTTTTAAACAGCAGAACAACATTGGCTATCCTTGAATCCCCTGGTACCTCTCTTGTCACTAAGAATGAGTTAAGTATCTCTGCTAGGGTCCCGGCAGTTTTTACACGCCTCTTATAGGGTCCGAGGGAACACGTCAGGCTCTGGGGGTTTATCCACCCTGATTTGTTTCAGGGTAGCAAACATATTCTCCTCTGTAATCTCTACAGGGTCCATGAAGTTGATGCTGCTTTGCCTCACTTCTATAGACTCTGTGTCCATCTCCTGAGTAAATTCAGATGCAAAGAATTCATTTCAGATCTCCCCCATCTGTTTGGGCTCCACACATGGATTACCATTCTGACCAATTTTATCCCTTCTTCTCTCAACATACCTGTAGAAATCCTCAGTACTCTCCTTCACCTTGTCTGCTACAGCGATATCATGCCTTCTTTTAGCCCTCCTGATTTCTTTCTTAAGTGTTCTCTTGCATTTCTTCTACTTCATAAGTACCTCATTTGTTCCTACCTTTCTATACCTGCAATGGACCTCCTTTTTTCTCTTAACTAGGGCTTCCATATCCCTTGAAAACCAAGGTTCCCTACACTTGCTATCTTAACCTTTTATTCTGACAGGCAAATACAAGCTTTGTTCTCTCAAAATTTCATTTTTGAAGGCACCCCACTTCCAAGTGCAGCTTTGCTAGAAAACAGCCTGTCCCAATCCACACTTGTCAGGTCATTTCTGATACCTTGGCCTTCCTCCAATTTAAAATCTCAACCCACGGACCAGAACTATTGCTTTACATATTTACTTTGAAACTAATGGCATTATGGTCACCGAATATAAAGTGTTTCCCTACACATACCTCTGTCACCTGCCCTGTCTCATTCCCTAACAGCAGATCTAGTATTGCATGCTCTCTCATTGGGACTTTTAAGAACTGATGAAGGGAATTTTCTTGAACACATATGACAAACTCTATCCCATCTAGTCCTTTTACAGTATGAGATTCCTAGTCAATATGTGGAAAATTAAAATCACCTACTATAACAGTCTGAGATCTCTTTGCAAATTTGTTTATCTAAATCTCTGTGATTGTTGGGTGGTCTGTAATATAACCCCATTAACATGGTCATACCTTTCTTATTTCTCAGTTCCACCCATAATGTTTCACTAGCTGAGTTCTCCAGTCTGTCCTGACGGAGCACCGCCATGACATTTTCCATGATTAGTAATGCCACCCGTCTCCTTCAATCGGTTCCGCTCTGTCACATCTAAAACAACAGAACCCTGGAGCATTAAGCTGCCAGTCCTGTCCCTCCTGCAACCAAGTCTCACTAATGGCTACAATGGATCCATGCCCTGAGCTCATTTGCATTTCCTACGATGCTTCTTGCATTGAAATGTATGCAGCTCGGGACACTAGTCACACCATGCTTAATCTTTTGATTCCTGACTTTGTCTGAGGTCTTACCAACATCTTCCTCCACAACCTCTCCACTAACTGTTCTGGCACCCTGGTTCCTATCTCCCTGCAACTGTAGTTTAAACCCCACTGTACAGCATTAACAAACCTTCCCACTAAAATACTAATCCCGTCCAGTTCAGATGTAAAACTTCCCTACTATACAGGTCCCACCTTTCCTGGAAGAGAGCCAAATGATTCAAAATTTTTATGCCCTCCCTCTTATACCCACTCCTTAGCCACATTTTGAACTGCATAATCTTCCTAGCTCTGGCCTCACTAGCATGTGGCATGGATAGCAGTCCTGAGATTATAATCCGGGAGGTCCTGCCCTTTAATTTACCACCTTTCTCACTGAACTCCCTATGCAGAACCTCATCACTTGTCCTACCCATGTCATTGGTGCCTACATGGACCATGACCTCTGACTCTTCACTCTCCCATCCAAATTGCTGAATGTATTGTTTTTCCAGAGATGCTGCGTGGCCTGCTGAGTTCCTCCAGCATTATGTGCATGTTGCTCAGATTTCCAGCATCTGCTTTTATATATATATATATATATATATAAAATAGATTTTTTAAATGTGCAATGACAGAAGTAATATATATTTTTTCAAAGTGAGCTAGTGTTCATGGGTTCAATGTCCATTTAGGAATCAGATGGCAGAGGGGAAGAAGTTGTTCCTGAATCGCTGAGTGTGTGCCTTCAGGCTTCTGTACCTCCTACTTAACAGTAACAATGAGAAGAGGGCATGTCCTGGGTGATGGGAATTCTTAATAATGGACATTGCACCACCCTTTGAAGATGTGTTGGATACTATGAAGGCTTGTACCCAAGATAATAAACCAATTACTGACTATATTTTCCTGTCAATACATGTGTTTGTATTTTCATGTCTTTTTCATAACACAGGAGGAGGCTGTCAAATTTACTAGCTCTCAGAGTAATCCCCTTTCCCTCCAAACTACTCACCTCACATGCCCATTAACTCTACCCTGATTCTTCTGCCTAGCTACACCAGTGCTAATTTATAGTGATCATCTAACCTACAGACCAGCTCATCTTTGGGATGTGCGAGGGAACTGGAGTGCCTGGAGGAATCCCTACAGTCACAGGGAGAATGTACACCAAAGATCTGACTTGTCCTCAGGTCACTGGAGCCGTGGGACAGCAGCACAACCTGCTGAACCAGTCTGCTGCCCTCTGCCATTAAAATTCATTATGTTGAAACTGACGGGATGCACAAACAGATCGCTGGGAAATCTTTGTAACTGAGCAAGATGATTCAGGTTTCAGATTTTTTTTTGGCAGATTTGAGGGTGTTTAAAATCTAGTTATTTATCACCTAAAATGGGAGCAGATCAGAGGGCAGCAGGTTTTTTGATTTTTAAAACATACTTTTTAAAGCACATCTCCTTCCTTCCTGTCTTCCCATATTCTGTCTATGACATCAGAACATGTAAATCACTTGCAAGAAAATATAACACTTTACCAGCGATGGTAATTAAAGATAAAAATACTTCATCAGTAGCACAACTTGTGATAAACAACAAGTTCAAAGTGCAAGTTCAAAATATACAAAATTTCATATCTGACTAGCTGGATATTTGCATCCTTTAGCCTTCTGAAACAAGTGAAGCCTATTCGTCATTTGAAAGCTTTTGTAACCAAGAAAACTGTAAATGTCGGACATCTGAACTGAAGACAGAAAATGCTGGCAACACTCAGAGAGAAGCTGCAGTTGGTTACCATTTCAGGTTGAAGGCCTAACATCTGGAGGACTGTTCTGATCCTGCTCTGGTGAAATCTCCAATGTGAAATATTAACTGTTTCTCTTTCTACTTGCTGCCTGACTGACCTTCTGAGTATTTCCAGCATTTTTATGTTTTCATCTACAAAAGTTTTATCACAAGAGTAGTTCAGAACACGTAGAAAATATAAATTCACTGCATCAAAATAAACTCATTGGTTTTGATGCACCATCAATAACTCACTCTGAGACGTAAGAAGCGAGATATCAGCTTTTATTGACTGGAAGAATAAACAACACTACATCCTGGAGAATGAGGCCGGGCTCAGGCCTCAATCGCCTTTATACAGGGGTCTGTGGGAGGAGCCACAGGAGCAGTCAGCAGGGGTCTGTGGGAGGAGCCACAGGAGCAGTCCAGACAGGTATATGTAGTTCACCACAGGTTTGAAATTTATAGGTTGCTCACTGAAGTACAATAAAAGTACTTGAGACACTCCATCCTTTTAAGTCTGTTGATAAAGTTAAGTATGCAGCAAGAATGATGCTAATTAGTAATTGGTACTTTCCCTTCAAATGCATTGCACATCATTTTCACAATCTGCTGAAGTAGCTACAGCAGCACATTCTAAGAACCTATCAAACCATTGTTTTTGAGGCTGACACTGTTACATTTTTTATTTGTGGAAATATTTTCTAATACTATATAGTAACTATAATTAATAATACATTCACCCATAGTCAGGACTTATCTGGTGCTGAAAAATAAAGCTGCAGATGCCTGATAGAGGTTGAATGGAAGCTATAAATTTTTAAGTAATTTATTTCAAAACAAGGCCTCAACAGAAGGTGTGATGAAGAGTCAGCAGTTCACCAGGCCTTTATCTGGATAAGGCTCAGACCAAATATGTGTTTCTTCTGTTGCTCACTGATAACATTAACACAAAGAATTGAAAATCAGACATTATTATAAGTGGAAGAGGTCAATCATTCCAAATTAGAGCTATTGGCCAATTGTTTACTTCTAGTTAATGGTATTAAACCTGAAAAGTGGTAAACTGAGCTGCATAAAGCACTTTATTAGAGAGACCTTTGCTTGTCTAGATGTAAAGGACTAAGAGAACTATGTATTAGATTCCAATTTTCATTAGAAGCTGCCTAAACATTTGACACTATGATGGTGCATGTGCTGAAGATACTTTTCATATCCTCACAATTTGATGCACATATAACAACATTTAAAACAACAGGTAAGAGGGTAGGGCAAAGTTAAAATGGTGCTATTGGCGATTCCTTTGCTTGCATCTTCGGAACAGCTCTATTTCTATCTTTGATATCTCTTTTCTTCCCTTTTCAAAGTTCTTTTGAAGACCCTGACCTGGAGTTACCCTCTGACTTTGGTTCTTTGCAGGAACGGGGCCCGTTCTCAGGGCCTCACGACTGGCCACTTTTTGATATGTCAAGGATACGGCCTGAAAGACTAGCGTGCCTTCAGAGTGCTGGATTTTCGTGGCTCTGGAGATGGGCTGATTCAAGGCCAGTGCCCCTGACTGAGGTGTCGCAGGAGAACACGGAACATTGACAGCTGGCTGGGTGCCCAGAGACATGAGTCTTTCCGGGGCTGATTCTCTGGGCGCAGGGCTAGGAAAAAACGACGCAACAGACTTTTAACATTATAAATCAGCGAGTTGTTTGTTATGTCTCCCTTCTCGCTGTGAAACAGGGACACCTCTTTTACCCTCATTAGGGAGAGAGAGAGCCTGTGGTATGTCGAATTACTGGATGAACGAGTAGTCTTTGGGGTACTGCAAGCCTGTGTATTTGTTGATGCTTTGCTGCACATTTAAGTGCTTGGTGGAGGCGCTGATGCTTTTTTTGCTGGTGGGGGAGGGGGTGGGGGTCGTTTCCTTGAAGACTGAAGAAGTCTTCAGTGTCCTGCCTAAATGACTACCGTCCCGTTGCACTCACATCCATCATCATGAAGTGTTTCGAGAGGCTTGTCATGAATCACCAGATATAGTAGATGACCCCAACAGGTTCACAGGTGAAGTGTTGAATGAAGGTGAGGGAGGAGGTGAATGGGAAGTTGTAGCACTTCTTCCGCTTACAGGGATAAGTGCCAGGAGGGAGGCTAGTGGGGAGGGACAAATGTACAAGGGGAGTGATCCCTGCAGAAAGTGGAGAGGTGGTGGAGGGAGAGGTAAAGATGTTTTTGGTGGTAGGGTACCATTAATGATGGTGCAAGTTGCAGAGAATACTGTGCTGAATTCGGAGGCTCATGGGTGGTAAGTGAGGATGAAAGGAACTCTATCCCTTTTAAGGTGGCGGAAAGTGGATGTCCAGGAAATGAGGGGATCAGGGTGAGGGCAGCATCACTGGTGGATGAAGGGAAAGCCTCTTATTTGAAGAAGGAGTACATCTGATTCCTTCTGGGTAGACTTCAATCTGATGGCATGAACATCGATTTCTCCCTCCCCCTCCCCCTTAACTCTTCTTCAATCCCCTACCCTGGCTCGCCTCTTAACTCTTCCCTTCTCCTCACCTGCTATCACCTCCTCCTGGTGCTCTCCTCCTCCTCTTTATCCCATGGTCTACTTTTGTTTCCTATTAGATCCTCCCTTCTCTAGCCCTTTATGTTTTTTACCTATCACCTCCCAGCAACCCCTTCTTCTCCACCCACCTGGCTTCACCTACCACCTCTGTTGTATTCCCTCCTCTCTCCCACCTTCTTATTCTGGTTTCTTCCCTCATCCTTTTCAATCCTGAAGAAGGGCCAGAAACATTGACTGTTCATTCATTCCCATAGATGCTGCCTGACCTGTTGAGTTCCTCCAGCAATCTGCATGTGTGACTCACATGTATGCCTGATTTTCAATTATGCTTCTTAATTGTTCATTGAAATGAGATCACATTGCAAAACCACACATTCTGATTTCAAGGCAAATTCTGTTGCTTGAGTGGAAAGTAAAAGTAACAGAAAGTAACCCTAACCCTAACGCGTAGGACACCACAATCTCCACTGCTACACACCTCAGCCTATCCCCAGATCTATCATGATGCTGTTCAAAAATTACCCTGGGATCTTTAAAATTCAGTTGATAAAACAGAATGTACACTTTGATGTTTCATCTACAAAATTAACATCTTCTCTAAGTTCTGCAGTGGAGAGCCAATATAGATTTTCTGTTCAAGCTTCCGCTGTGGGATTTTTACTCACAACCTTATGACTTACTGGCAGGGTTTCTATCCCAGACGACCACTGCTAATACTTCTTTAGAGCCCTGTGTTCCCACTGATGGAGCTTATTTTACTTGGAAATATTATCCTGCTGCTGACTCTATTAAACCAATTTAGATATGGAGGAGCACAATAATACCAGAATAATTAAAAACCAGGCTACACAGTGCATTATTAAAAACATGGATTTGTAATTTCATGTAATGTCTTCATAATCTGTAAAGGTACTTTGGTTCAGAGAAGAGGAGAAGAAAGGCTCCAGAACACCTTCAGGCTGGATGGAGAGCAAGGGGTCTCCCAGTGGAGGCTGGATGCAGGGGATTTGCAGCCCGTTCTTTAGCCAGAGCCTTCAGCCATTTGGGCATTGAGGGAGAGAGGAAGAGGAGAGCCATCTGCAGTACCACTGATGCGGCAGAGAGGGCCTCAAGGTGGCTGTGGCTCAAAAGAGGGGAGCCATGAAGTCATGTGTAGCTAGCCATCTGGACAAGCTAGGGTCTGATCAGCCCCGGCTGGGTCACCTGGAGAAGGGTGTATGATGTTGAAAGACCCGAAACACCTGAGGATTCCAGGAACATCACTGATTATGTGTCCAGAGGCATCAGTAGATGTATGTACACAGACCACATATCCAGATTTTAGTTAGGGTCGATGTCAGATAAGCTGCTAAGGGGAATATTTTTATAACAAACAATACTAATGGTGAATTGAAGGATATGGACCATGGAGGATGGTGAACAAGAGGGCACTGAGGAGTGTGGCAGAACAAATGGATCTGGGAATACAGGTCCATAATTCACTGAAAGTGTTGTCACAGGTAGATAGGGTCATAAAGAAAGCTTTTGGCAAATTGGCCTTCTTAAATCAAAGTATTGAGTACAGGAAATGGAGTGTTATGTTGAAGTTGTATAAGACATTGGTAAGGCCAAATTTGGAGTATTGTGTGCACGTTAGGTCATCTCTGATGTAAACAAAGTTGAAAGAGTACAGTGAAAATTTAGAAGGATGTTGCTGAGTTTGGAAGACCTGAGTTACAAGGAGAGATTGAATAGGTTAGGGATTTATTCCTTGGAACTTAGAAGATTGAGAGGAGATTTGATAGTGGTATACAAAATTATGAGCGGTACAGATAGGGCAAATTAAAACAGGGTTTTTCCACTAAGGTTGAGTGGGAATACAACCAGAGGTCATGGGTTAAGGGTGAAAGATGAAAAGTTTAAGGGGACCATGAGGGGAAACTTCTTCATTCAGAGTGTTGTGAGAGTATTTATGAGCTTCCAGTGCAAGTGGAGCATGTGAGCTCGATTTCAATGTTTAAGAGAAATTTGGATAGATACATGGGTGGTAGGGGTATGGAGGACTACGGTCCCAGTGCAGGTTGATGGGAGTAGACAGGTTAAATGACTCCACATGCACTAGATGAACTGAATGGCCTGTTTCTGTGCTGTTCTTTTCTATGACTCCATAACATGGAGAAAATTAATAAGTCTTCCAGTTGGTTTATGGAAATTTTACATAATTATGAAGGGTGATATATAGTATATTCTTCATCTATATGTTTAGAGTGTAACCAGTTTTTGCTTTTGAGGATCAGTACAGCTGTGATGAAAGATTTCCCAGTTTTTCCATTCCAATGAGAAATTTTTCTACATAATTTTCTATTCACTGTTCTTCCCAAAAAGCTCCACTTCACATCTTTCCATAGGCTTCCATTCAGGAGAACTTCACCCACTCTTCTGAACCATCAATGTTCACTAAAGAAAGTTCTATGTTCTGTTTTTGCAGTTGCTATAGGGATCATCCACAAATTACAACATAAGTTTTGCTCTTTATATCGTAAAGGTGATCTCATGACAAGATCCTGAAAGACTGCAAGCAAAGTATTGCCAAGCAGAGAACTCTGTTTTCATTTAATCTCTACATTCTGTCCTTTAGCCATCTAATACACTGTGCTGATCCTTGACTTTTGATAAGCTTGTCAAAGTCATTGAATTGTAGAGTACTACAGCACAGAAGCAGGTCCAATTAATTCATGCTGACAAGTCCTTTTGCCTAGTCCCATCTACCTGCACCCAGAGCATATCACTCCAAACCCCCCCCCCCCCTCATCTTGTACCTATCCAAATTTTTCTTCAATGTTGGAATTGAACTTCTGCTGGTAGCTCATTCCACACTCACACCACCCTTTGAGCGATGTTACTAAACGTAAAAGTTAAGTTTAGAAAATCTGAAACACTGTTTTTTTAATATTGCACTGAAAATGTAGAGTGAAAACTGCAGTGTTGAATTCAAATTGTAATTTGCTGTGCAGACCATCTGCTAACTGTTAATTGAACGCAAGTGAAACCTTATTACATGCAGAAAGCTTTTTGTTATTTTGCTAAAGGAAATCAATGAATAATTTTTCAAGATAATAATGTGCAGATGGTCTCAAATGACTTAATTTACAATGTGCTAGTTACTTAATTGAAACTGTCAACTTTTGCATCTCTAACATTAAGCACTTTGAAACATCATTGAAAAGAATGAAATTCTCAAAATCACAGTTCAGCTTGTAAGATGATTCAAAAACTAATTTCATGACAATATTTTGTATAAAATCACCTGGTTCACATGGATTGTTCCAAATACAGAAATCTATTTATTGTACATTACTTCTTCATAGACTTTAGCATTTTAGTTTGAAAACAGAGTTCCTTTCGAAGTTTTGATAAAGTCATTGGCAGGTTTCATGGTACTTGCCAAGTAAATTGATTTTGGTTTGGATGATAGCACAGAGTCAACATACTTAAAGGGTAATATTCGCCATCTGGCTCCGGGAGTGAGCATTAACCTATACCATTTGAGCGTGGATCATTTCCAGAGCGTTTTCTGGAAAAGTACAATTTTTGGTCTTCATCTGTTCAGGAATGCTGTGATCAGATATGAAGCTGTTTAAGTGGACACTCTTAAAAACTCAATGTGTGTGCCTTTATGTCCCTTTCTTGCACTGATATTTTAATTAACTTTGAGAAATAAAGATAGCAATCTCCTATCTAGATTGATATTTTTTGATCAACAGAAGACAGAAGGGTGTCAGCTCACTAAAATAACAATAATTAATAATATTTACTAAACTTTGAACTTTGCAAAGTTAGATTTTATAATCAGGCATCATTAGAAACCTTCAAAGAGCACTGTGTAATATTTGCTTCATCTTGGTGGTTTCACAGCATAAAGATGGCTTGCTTCTCTCCAATTTCTCTGGATTCTATGAAGCTAATCAGGCCAATGTGGGACACAACTGGGCAGGACATACCTGATGGGTGAGTAGATGGGTTCTATTGGAGATCATGCAACCCTAACACTGTTTTTGCTGGACCTTTGCATACTTTCAAGGTTTTGACTGACTTCCTGAATGTTCCTTTTCCATTCTGAGCAGTCCCACAATACAGTAATGATTTACAATTTTCAGGAATATCTGCAAAAATTCTTGATCTGTGGATCCCAGCCAAAGGATTTGAAAGCTTTAGTGATAGCTAAATGAGTTTACAAGGATTAACATGGCCTTAGAGAAGATTTATCAGGGGGCTGCCCTTGGAACTTTGCTAGATTTAGCAGTTCCATAGCTAAAACAAGCCCCCAAAATATATTCAAATGCAACATTTCAAATGCACTTCTTTCCTTCTTGCTGTTCCATTGAAGAGAAAGATGCCAACAAGGGCCTCTTGGAGTATTCATCCAAGTATCATCAAAAATCACAAGTTGTGAAGCTTACTTCAAAAAGTATAACATTTTCTGAAATTCTTTAGAAAGAGGCACAATAAACTAGATAGAATTATGTAACTGTTTAAATCTGTTCATATTTAGTCCCCCACAAAAGTGAAAAATAACAGAGAAATGAAATTATCTGTTATTTTTTACACGCTTAGAGACTGGCTGTTGTGTGAATTAGGGTGTGATCTAAGTGCTGTATGCATCCTACACAAAGCCAGAGCCAGGACAATGGCGAACCAATCAAGTGGCTTCATTAGATAATTTACCTAATAATGACAGCATCCATCAGACCTGTTAGGCATTGTCAGCTAAGCCAGTCGATTCCCACTGAAGCAGGTCCCAACACAGGTTGGGAACAGGACAATTTCTAGTCTGGGCTCTGAATGTTTTGAAGTAGTCTATTCATGGAAGTTATAATACCTGATGTAGGCTGTTGCTAGGGAATCTCAACTGCAGCTTAACCAATAAACAGTTGACTTGCACACACAAAATGCTGGAGGTTTTCAGCAGGTTCGGCAGCTTCTATGGAGGGAAGTGAATAGTTGATGATTTGGGTTGAGAAACTCCATCCGGTCTGGGGAGAAAGAGGGCAGAAACCAGAATAAAAGGGTGTGGGGAGGGGGAGAAGGTGATAAGCAAGTCCAGATTGGGGTGGTGGGGGGTGGTGAGTGTGAATGATCTGAGGTGAGGTACTATGTGAAAGACACATAGGCCTGAAGAAGATTTCATTCAAATTACACCTTGGCACTTGGAGAATTTAAATTTAACTAATCATTTAAAATAAATCTAGGAAAATTACTTCAGCCAGTGATGCCCGCAGAACAACATATATTCTATCTGGGAAGCCTCCAACCTGATGGCATGAACGTTGATTTCTCTAACTTCCATTAATGCCCCTCCTCCCCTTCTTACCCCATCCCATATAACCATATAACAATTACAGCAGGGAAACAGGCCATCTCGGCCCTTCTAGTCCGTGCCGAATGCTTACTCTCACCTAGTCCCACTGACCTGCACTCAGCCCATAACCCTCCATTCTTTTCCTGTACATATACCTATCCAATTTTTTTTTTAATGACAAAATCGAACCTGCCTCTACCACTTCTACTGGAAGCTCGTTCCACACAGCTACCATTCTCTGAGTAAAGAAGTTCCCCCTCGTGTTACCCCTAAACTTTTGCCCCTTAACTCTCAACTCATGTCCTCTTGTTTGAATCTCCCCTACTCTCAATGGAAAAAGCCTATCTACGTCAACTCTATCTATCCCCCTCATAATTTTAAATACCTCTATCAAGTCTCCCCTCAACCTTCTACACTCTAGAGAATAAAGACCTAACTTGTTCAACCTTTCTCTGCAACTTAGGTGCTGAAACCCAGGTAACATTCTAGTAAATCTCTTCTGTACTCTCTCTATTTTGTTGACATCTTTCCTATAATTCGGTGACCAGAACTGTTCACAATACTCCAAATTTGGCTTCACCAATGCCTTGTACAATTTTAACATTACATCCCAACTCCTATACTGAATGCTCTGATTTATAAAGGCCAGCATACCAAAAGCTTTCTTCACCACCCTATCCACATGAGATTCCACCTTCAGGGAACTATGCACCATTATTCCTTGATCACTCTGTTCTACTGCATTCCTCAATGCCCTACCATTTACCATGTATGTCCTATTTTGATTAGTCCTACCAAAATGTAGCACCTCACACTTATCAGCATTAAACTCCATCAGCCATCTTTCAGCCCACTCTTCTAACTGGCCTAAATCTCTCTGCAAGCTTTGAAAACTACTTCATTATCCACAACACCACCTATCTTAGTATCATCTGCATACTTACTAATCCAATTTACCACCCCATCATCCAGATCATTAATGTATATGATAAACAACATTGGACCCAGTACAGATCCCTGAGGCACACCAGTAGTCACCGGCTTCCAACCTGACAAACAGTTATCCACCACTAATCTCTGGCATCTCCCATCCAACCACTGTTGAATCCATTTCACTTCTTCAATATTAATACCTAACAATTGAAGCTTCCTAACTAACCTTCTGTGTGGAACCTTGTCAAAAGCCTTACTGAAGTCCATATAGACAACATCCACTGCTTTACCCTCGTCAACTTTTCTAGTAACCTCTTCAAAAAATTCAACAAGATTTGTCAAACATGACCTTCCACGCACAAATCCATGTTGACTGTTCCTAATCAGACCCTGTCTATCCAGCTAATTATATATACCATCTCTAATGGTGTATATTAGAGATATATACTCTAAAAGTATATATTTATAATTTCCATTAATTTACCCACCACTGACGTCAAACTTACAGGCCAATAATTGCTAGGTTTACTCTTAGAACCCTTTTTAAACAATGGAACCACATGAGCAATATGCCAATCCTCCGGCACTATCCCCATTTCTAATGACATTTGAAATATTTCTGTCAAAGCCGCTGCTATTTGTACACTAACTTCCCTCAAAGTCCTAGGGAATATCCTGTCATGACCTGGAGACTTATCCACTTTTATATTCTTTAAAAGCTCTAGTACTTCCTCTTCTTTAATCATCATAGTTTCCATAACTACCCTACTTGTTTCCCTTACCTTACACAATTCAATATCCTTCTCCTTAGTGAATACCAATGCAAAGAAATTGTTCAAAATCTCCCCCATCTCTTTTGGCTCCACACATAGCTGTCCACTCTGATTCTCTAAGGGACAGATTTTATCCCTCACTATCCTTTTGATATTAGTATAGATGTAGAAACCCTTTGGATTTATTTTCACCTTACTTGCTAAAGCAACCTCATATCTTCTTTTAGCTTTTCTAATTTCTTTCTTAAGATTCTTTTTACATTCTTTATATTCCTTGAACACCTCATTTACTCCATGCTGCCTATATTTATTGTAGATCTCTCTCTTTTTCTGAGCCAAGTTTCCAATATCCCTTGAAAACCATGGCTCTCTCAAACTTTTAACCTTTCCTTTCAACCTAACAGGAACATAAAGATTCTGTACCCTCAAAATTTCACCTTTAAATGACCTCCATTTCCCTATTACATCCTTCCCATAAAACAAATTGTCCCATTCCACTCCTTCTAAATCCTTTTACATCTCCTCAAAGTAGGCCTTTCTCCAATCAAAAATCTCAACCCCGGGCCCAGTCCTATCCTTCTCCATAATTATATTGAAACTAATGGTATTGTGATCACTGGACCCAAAGTGCTCCCCAACACATACCTCTATCACCTGACCTATCTCATCCCTTATCTATCTCTCTATTTATTATTTCCCCCTTTTTTCTTTTTTTTTCCCTCTCTTTTTTCTCTCTCTGTCCTTCTCACTATCACTCCTTGCCTGCTCTCCATCTCCCTCTGGTGCTCCCTTCCCCCTTTCTTTCTCTGTAGGCCTCCCATCCCATGATCCTCCCCTTTCTCCAGCCTTGTATCCCTTTTGCCAATCAACTTTCCAGCTCTTAGCTTCATCCATCCCCCTCCTGTCTTCTCCTTTCTTCTCCTATCATTTCGGATCTCCCACTCCCCCTCCCACTTTCAAATCTCTTACTATCTCTTATTTCAGTTAGTCCTGACGAAGGGTCTTGGCCTAAAACATCGACTGTTCTTCTTCCTATAGGTGCTGATAGTTTTAACTCAAAACTATCTGGTTCACCATTATCCTTCAGATGAAGAAAGCTAATGGCCTTACTTAGTTTGGCCAATATTAATTATTCCAAGCTTAAAGCAATATGGTCACTTTTATCTGCCTTTTGAAATGGCTTCTTAATAAGCTAGTCAGTTCATGCATGGTTAAGGACAAATGATAAATCATGTTTTTGCTGCAAAACCCACAACCTGCAGATTGATATGATAAAATGATGCCACTAAACATGTTTCTGAAGCTGTATGAGTGTAGTATGAGACCCTAATGTCCTTTACCTTCTCTCTGGAAAGCAAGCACACAAAGACTTAGTCTAATTCCCACACACTATGAGAATAGAAACTGATGATTCATCACAGTAAAAAATTACATTTGGTAATTTCCAAATCCATTGACCAAGGCTTCACTGGTGAATGCTAGCTCTCAAAATGCATTTGGCAAGTTAGGTTGCTTTGTAAGTATGTAAGACAATAATACTTGTAATTAACAACAGGATTCCACTTATTCATTGGAAGGTTATTTCTGGAGTGGGTAAAACAATATATTGTTGAATACTCATAGATGAGTTCTGGCCAGGGATAATAAAATCAAACTTCTGCTGTAAGTTATTCACCAGCTTGAAAATTCGAGCTTAATCAGTCATCTAGATTTTACCATTAATATTCAATGGACCAATTCAACATCTGTATTCATCAAAAATAATCAGATTAAGAATATTGTGAAAATTTATATTTCATTGGTTTGAATTTGGGGTAATTCCCCAACAGGTGAAGTGCTAAGTGGTTGATATGCAGCCCTTCTCCCTAGTTATTTGATTCATAATGCAATTTAAGCTATGTTGGAAACTGCAGGCTTTGTGATCTCACACATTCTGATCCTTCTCACAAGAAAGTGTGTCAGGGAATATGCTTGTAAGAAAACTAATTTGATAAGATTTAAAGCCATATACTTGAGTGCATTGATATCGCAGATGTACGTATGTGGCACCATAAGCAGTGTTAAATTTACATAGATAGTAATACATTATGGAAATAGGCCAAACCCTTGCAAGTCATTCAAATGTGACATAATCCACTTTGAAATTCTAAACGATCATGAAGTAAAGACTAGAAGCAAGAGAAGCCCAAAGAGTATAGGTGTCCATGTTCATAGATTGTGAAGGATGTTGAATGGTGTTTTGGAATGCTGGTCTTACATTTAATCTGCATGAATATAAAAAGTTTAAAGTTATGTGGAGCTCCAGTTAGACTAAAAGCATATCCCAGCATCCTGTTTTATGAAACATATATTAGATTTTAGACATTACCGTTTTACCAGAATGATAGCTGAAGTCCAAAGGTTATCAAGAGTAGCTATGCAAATTGGACTGTATTTCTGGGAATTTAAAGGGGTTGATTTGACTGAAGCTTTTCGGATTGTCAAGGAAACAGATCAGGTAGATAAAAATAGTCTCCACTGGGTGGAGATTTAGAAATGAATTCTTCAGGTATGAAGATGGGAATCACCTCTGCAAACACAGAACACAGAATACTTTCAACACTCTTATACAAATTATGTCGTGTTGATGAATAATTTTATTTCAGGGTTTAATAGCAGTCAGCATGTCTCTGAAATGCTGACTGCATTTCAGAGAGTTGATTGGTTAATTGTTTTATCTTTTGTTGCCTAATGGATACATTTTAGACAATGCTCTTCGTAAAACGGTGCCTTGAGTTCTTTTAATTCCATCCGCAAGCATCAGTTGAAAGACTCACCGTTGATACATCTGTTGGCACCCTAACCTGTTACTTTCCATCTCTCTCAATTACACCCACGTTTATAATGGTTGACACATTGTCTCTTTTTCTGTTTCACTGTAATAATATATTTGGACTTGCATCTGCTTCTCTCCAATTGTTTCTCTGCAATCTGTTCTATTTGAATTTTCCTCTCCTGCTTTCTTTTGTTACTCTTGCAGTCACAGAGCAACATGGAAAGAAGCCCTTCAGCCCATATTGTGCTCGTGCTAGTCCCAATTTCCCACGTTCGCCCATCCCTCCAGGCCCCCCCTCTCCATGTACTTATTCAAGTTGTTAAATGATACTACTGCACCTGACTCAATTACTTCCTCTGGCAGCTCATTTCAAATATCCACCATGTTCTGTGTCACAAAGTTGTCTCTAAGGTCTATGTTCCTCTCTCACCCTAAGCCCCTAGAATTGGCTTCTCTTACCCTGGGGAAGACTATTACTGTCCATCCTAAATATGCCTCATAACTTTAGACACTTCTATAAGGTTGCTTCTCATTCCCTTATGTTCCAATGAGTAAAGACTTGGCCTGGCCAACATCTCCCGGGAGTCAGGACCTCTAATCCTGGCAACAACCTTGAAAGTCTTCTTCTCTCTTTCCAGTTTAACCACATCTTTCCTATAAGAGGGTGACCAGTACTGTACACAGTACTCCAAATGAGACTTAACCAATGACTTAGAGAACTGCAACATAATGTCCCAGCTCCTATACTCAGTGCCCTCACCGATGAAGGCCAGGGTGCTAAACACCATTTTCACAACCCTGTCTACCTGCGATGCCACTTTCAATGAACTATGCATTTACACTTCTAGGCTCCTCTGTTCCATTATACACCCTAGTGCCCTACCATTCATAGCATAAGTCCTGCTCTGGTTTGACTTTCAAAGATGGTTTAACTGATCAAGATCCTCTTCTAATCTACGATAAGCTTCTTCACTTTCAACAATACTTTCTAATTTCATGTCATCGGCCAACTTGCTCATCAAACCTTGTGCATTCACATCTAAATCATTTATGTAAAAGATGAATAACAAGGGTTCTAAAATGGACACTTGTGGCACAGCACTATTCATTGGTCTCCATTCTGAGAAACAACCTTCAACCACCACCCTCAGCTTCCTATCTCCAGCAAATTTTGAATCCACTTAACCAGTTCTCTCAGGATTCTATGTGACCTAACCCCTAGACCAAGCTACTATGCAGGACCTTGTCAATGACCTTGCTAAAGTTCAAACAGATGACATCCACTGCCTTCCCTAATAAGCTCCTTTGGTTACCTCTTCAAAGAGCTCTAAAAGATCTCTCAAACATGACATACCACACACAAAGCCAGGATGACACCGTCTAATCAGAACCTGCCAACCTAAATGCTGGAAGATACAAAGGCCTCTGTCTCCCCCTGTTTCTGGAGCAGTTCCTGATTAAATTGATCCATTGACAATGCAATTGCCTCTGCCCTTCACTCTTCCCTGTCCTACCCGGAAAATGGGTTCGCGTATGCTGGACTGCTGTTTATAGACCAGTTCAGCATTCAACATTATCTTATCTCAGAAACTGGTGGGGAAACTCTCCTCCCTGGGTCTCAACACCTCCCTCTGCAATTGGATACTGGACATCATAACAGTAAGGCCACAGTCAGTCTGTGTTGGGAATTCACATCACGGATGACCTCACCTGGTCCTTTAATATCACCTCTCTGACCAAGAAGGCACAGAAGTGCCTCCACTTACGAAGAAGATTGAGGTAAGCTTAGCTACCTCCCCCCAACTTAACTGTGTTTTACAGCAGCACTATTGAGAGCGTCCTGACGAGTTGCATCTCCATCTGGTATGGGAGCAGTTGAGCATCAGGCCAGAAGGATACAGACCATAAAGGGCTGTGAGATCAGCAGAGAGAACCATCCATTGGGGACATTTCTCAGGAGTATTGTTATGGATCCCGCCCACCCATCCAGCATCCTCTTTGACTTCCTACCACCGGGCAGGAGACTACGATTCATAAAAACAAGAATGGCCAGGCTGAGAAACAGTTTCTTCCACAAGGCCATGAGGCTCCTGAACACCCTGCTGCATTGTATTTCAAATGTCACCAGTTAATCTGTTCTGGACCTTACAATATTTAATATTAATGCATTTAGTTATGTGTGATTCATCTGTAGATTTTATCTTTACCTTCATAAGTTATTCTGTGTTATATGTACTGCTGTACTTTACACCATGAATTGAAGAACCGTTGTCTCATTTCTATACAGATTATATGATCTTATACATTACATACATGTATGTAGTTAGATGACAATAAACTTGACAATGTAAACGTTAACTTCCTAATAAAATGTAGTCAAGGTGCTACCACTGGATAGTTGTGATTTTGTGCATCACTAATAGTGAAGCACATTCAGCAGGACCACAATATTAACATATTTATTTCCATTATCCTGACAAGTGAGCTGAGTAATCAGGGTGATGACCAATGTCCTCTCTAATTTTTTTTTTACACAGCTGCATGGACCAACCATTGCTCTGAGCAGGAAATTTTTATATGGTCTAAAAACTGCGTGAAACTTTTAAGTTTTTTATATATACTATGCACATCAAGCAAACACAAGCCACAACTCACAACACAAGTAAACAAAGTCAGGCAATCAAAACAACTGACAGGCTCAATGGCAAAAGTAAAATGTTTTGACTGGACAGTGTTGGCGTTCAGTGAGCCAGCGCTTTACTGACAATCGACTACCGACTTCCATTCCACGTTTACTGTTACAATTTGTAACAGTGATGTAGCCTGAAACAGTGACAATGTAAACATGTTGAAGCTCTGAAATATCTCAAAGGAAAGGTTGTGGTATGATTATTATTTATAACATTTATGGATTATTTTATTAACACATAATTAATCAGAGGGTATTTCACAATTATATTAACATAGATTTCAAAATTATATTAGCATAATTATATTAATATATTATATGAAAGAAAATTCCTGCAAATGGCAGCAAAGGGTATTTGAGCGGGAGCATTTCAGTTACTGCGTGGCCATGCACCCGTGCAACCTCGAGGGAACAGTGGTGATTGCATTCACAATTCAATTTTGCTTCAGCTTTTAAAGGCATATTCAAAACATCAAATTAGCTGCACCACAAATGTCAGTCAGAAAGAGATCTGCAGGTGTGCTAAGACTACCTGAAGATCAGTGAGTCCTTAGTAAACTTATGCCTGGAATGTAGGGGTGTACAGAATACCTTATAATCTGATGGGAGAAGAGACTTGCGTCTACTCTCAAAGAGGGACAGCTGGAGATGACCACAAAATGGAGACCAGCAATGTGGCTTCCTGTTACTCGTTTCAGCACTACAGTTTCATGGCCCCAGCAACCGATTCTCTTATATTACGATAGAAATTACACCAAGCCCCCTGAATCTACCTCCTCATCCCCTTAATCTGTCTTCTCGTCTCCTTCCACACACCAAGATTACTTTTGCCGATATACTGTCCAACCATCACTGACACACAGCCTCCTCCGTCTGCAAAGTCAGCCCTTTTCCCAGGCACCAAAGGATGCTCCCTAGCATTCAGCAGTATTCTCTCACATTCTCTCTCTTCTTGCGGAAGAGACAGAATGAGGGAGGGGACCTTCCAGCCACCTCACACCTGCATAGCAGGTAAACCTGGAGGTAATGCACATGATCGAATCCATGGCCTCCAGACAAGGAGCTTCACAGATACATGGTGACAGAACTCCAGCTCATTCCACCCATGATGACAATAGATCACTCTGAGGTCTGGTGTCATGGGCCTTATGCCTCCCATTAGCCAGCTCAGTTACTCAGACCTTATTGAGTCTGCCAGAGAGATAGTTAGGTTTTTTAAGTCAGTGTCTCATCTCAGATGAGCAAGAGTGATCTGAGGATTCAAGTACAGTGGCGGAAGTTGTTGGAGGAGGGCTCAGTACTTCCCAAATCCCTCAGACCCTGTGTGGGAGGCCAGCGCAGAAATTGCAGGGCCCTAGCAAGGATATTTAAAATGTCCTTACCCACAGGTCAATACTCCCCAATGCCATTAGGCTTTACAATTCAACCGCCAGGAGTAAGATATGTTAAAGTGCCGGGGTTGATTGTATTTAATGTATTTAAGTAAACTACTTAAGAACTTTTTAAAAGCTATTATTAATGCTTTTTGAGAGAGTGATTTAGATGCATATCATATTTTGACTGAGTTAAGTATTGTATGTAATTAGTTTTGCTACAACAAGTGTATGGGACATTGGAAAAAATGTTGAATTTCCCCATGGGGATGAATAAAGTATCTATCTATCTATCTATCTATCTAGGTGAGGCGCTGGAGGATTGGAGGATAGTCAATGTTGTTCTGTATTTAAGAAAGGCTCTAAGAATATACCAGGAAATTTTAGACCAATGAGCCTGGCATCAGCGGGGGAAAGTTATTGGAAGGTATTCTAATCGACCGGATATTTAAATATTTGGATAGACAGGGACTGATTAGGGATAGTCAACATAGCTTTGTGCATTGTAGGTTGTGTCTAATCAATCTTATAGAGTGTTTTGCGGAAGTTACCAGGAAAATTGATGAAGGTAAGGCAGGAGATGTTGCCTACACGGACTCTACCAAGGCCTTTGACTAAGTCCCACATGGGAGGTTGAACAAGAAGTTTCAGTCGCTTGGCATTCAAAATTAGGTAGTAAATTGGATTAGACATTGGCTTTGCCAGAGAGTGATAGTAGATGGTTATGACTTTAACTAGAGGCCGTAACTAGTGGTGTACGATAGGGATCGGTGTTCAGTCCATTGTTGTTTGTCATCTATATCAATGATCTGGATGATAATATAGCAAACTGGATCAACAAATTTGCGGATGACTGGGGGCATTCTGGATAGCAAGAAATGCTATTAAATCTTGCAGTGGGATCTGGACCAGCAGGAAAATTGGGCTAAAAATGGCAGATGGAATTTAATAGAGACAAGTGTGAGGTGTTGAACTTTGGAAGGACAAAGCAGGGTAGGAATTACCTGGTGAGCAGTAGGGCATGGAAGAGCACCGTAGAAAAGAGGGGTCTGGGAATACTGATCCATAATTCCTTGAAAGTTCACAGTCACAGTTAGGTAGAATCATAAAGAAAGCTTTTGGCACATTGGCCTTCATAAATATAAGTATAGAGTACAGAAGTTGGGATGATTTGTTAATGTTTTGTAAGATGTTGGTGAGGTCTAATTTGGAGTATTGTATGCAGTTTTGTCACTTACCTACGGGAGTCAATAAGATTGAAAGAGTGCAGAGAAAATTTATAAGGACGTTGCCAGGACTTGAGGACCTGAGTTATAGGGAAAGGCTGAGTAGGTCAAGACTTTATTCTTTGGAGTATAGGAAACTGAGGGGAGATGTAAAGAGTACAGCATGGACTAGATGGGCCACAGGGCCTGTTTATGGGCTGTAGTGTTCTATGACTCTACTTCCCAAGGTTTGTTTGGTTAAGCAGTGTCTGTGTTTTGTAGGTTGTCAACGGTGCGATGAGTTAGCACACATCCCAAAGCCATAGTGTGTAGTTGCAGAAAGATGAAAGACATTCACCTCAAGCACAAGTGGAATGATGCAGTGACCGCTTGTTTGATATCTGCTGCCACAGGAAGAGTAGCCAGCCATGAGATATTGTCAGACTTAATAATGACATAAGTGCTTGTCAGAGCTTACAGAGGGCTTTGAAAAGGATGTACATTACACACAATCTATCAGCAATGCACTGTCTGTGATAAAGTACAGAGCAGCTTTTTTAAAGTGCAGGAAGAGACTGGGTGGTGGAAGGGGCCAAAGAAGAGGGACCATTAATTCAAGCAGTTCCCTGACTCTTCTTCCCTGCACCTTTCCCCACAGCCATCTCAGTCAGTTCCTCCCGTTCGCTCTTGTCTCTCAGCAGCTGGTCCCTGAGCCGTTCCCGTTGCAGATGAAAAATGTAATGCTGAACTCTCACAGCTCAGAGAGCACTGGCAGACAGCATGTTAACCAAGGCAGCAGGGACCTGAGACATCTGCCTCTGCATCTGCTGAAACCACAGTGGCCACATCACATAGGATTTCTACGAAGAGGAAGTGTCCACCAGGGAATGCACATCAGTGCTTCAGACAATGTTAAGAACATTGTTTAAATCATCTGCACTTGCATAAACAATATTCTTGATCACTTTTAGTTAGTGTTCTTTCAGTGTATGAAGCAGTGGGATATAAATTAGTATTGAGTAGCTAGGGTTTGGCAGGGCAAGCACATGATCTTTGCAAAGTAATATACACAAAATGCTGGAGGAATTTAGTAGGTCTGGCAACGTCTATGGAGAGTAATAAACAGTCGATGTTTTGGGCTGAGACCCTTCAACAGCCCCAAAATGTTGATTGCTTACTCCTCTCTATAGGTGCTACCTGACCTGCTGAGTTTCTCCAGCATTTTGTGTGTGTTACTCTGAATTTCCAGCATCTACAGAATCTCTTGCATTGATGACCTCTGCAGGACTGGTTGAATTGGGAGCTGAAGGAAATGCCCAAACATTCTTCCCAATAGTGACGCAGCAAAGTACAATCACTTTTCTTGTACTTGCATCACTATCATAATTGCCAATCCTTGTTAAGAATGACACTACCCTCTCTTCCTTGTGTTTCCAGTAAATCCTTTATGACACACCAACACCATGCCATAGACGGAGAGGGAGCACAGTGAATGCAACTTCAGATCCATTGAGTATCCTGAGGTGCCTCTTTGAAACGGTTATGACAAGACGAGTGAGACTTTGAGACATCAGACTGCTTTGGTTGCAGCTCATGGGACTCGTTTGTTGAGTTCCTCGTGAGCTTTATAATTGTCTTGTTTTAATAATTGTTTCCAAACAGCCAGCTGCTGTGTCTGCCTGGAGATGTGAGGGATCAAGGAGGATGGACTGGAGATAAAGACGGAAGCATCATGGCAGCCGTCCAAGAATCTTGCACAGAGGTGTCGGCGTAACTTCCAGTAGCAGGAGAGCGGCTGCAGGCCGATGGAGGGGATGACATCATAGTCAATGAATGCTCCTGCTTTATCTGTAGTGGCTTTGATTGCCACATACTGACCGCCGATATCAGCAAGTATATCTGAGATCATCTTAACATGACTTCAGCCCCTGTCCTTTGCTGCACTCTTGCTTTATCTGCAGGAACTCAGGAAACTGATGTATCACATTACCAAACTAAAGCTGCCTTTTTTGAGGATATTCATCCACACAACCCAGGAAATGCTTACGATTGAAGCAAAAATCAACAGATTAGCAGATGATTTCTTATAGGGCATCACTTTGAGCACATGAAGTAATGGCCACAAGTATACAGTGGTGCCAGAAAGTTTGTGAACCCTGCAGAATTTTCTCTATGTCTGCATAAATATGACCTAATATGTGATCAGATCTTCACATAAATCCTAAAACTAGATAAAGAGAACCCAATTTAACACAAAAACATTATGCATGTTCATTTATTTTTTTGAGAAAAATGATCCAATAGTGCCTGTATTTGTTGGAAAAATTATGTGAACCTTTGCTTTAGTAATTGATGTGACACCCTTATACAGCAATAACTTCAACCAAACATTTCCGGTAAATGTTGATCAATCCTGCACATCGGCTTGGAAGAATTTTAGGTCACCCCTCCTTACAAAACTGCTTCAGCTCTGGGATGTTGGTGGGCTTCTCTGCATGAACTGCTTGCTTCAGGTCCTTTCTATAGGATTAAGTTCAGGACTTTGGTTCGGCCTTTCCAAACCATGAATTTTCTTCTTTTTAAACCATTCTGTTGTTGATTTACTCTTGTCTTGCAAATCATTGTCTTGTTGCATTGCCCAACTTCCATTAAGCTTCAGGTGGCAGACCGTTACCCTGATATTCCCCTGTAAATTGTATTGATACAATTTTGAGTTCATTGTTCCCTTGACGAGTGCATGCTGTCCAGCCCCAAAACCATGATATTCCTTCCACCATGCTTCAAAACAGGGATGAGGTTTTGGTTTTGGTGTGCAGTGCTCTTTTACCTCCAAACAAAGCAATATGCATTTCTGCCAAAAAGTTCAGCTTTTGTCTTATCTGTCCACAGAACATAGTTCCCAAAGCATTGTAGAACATCCAGCTCATCTTTTGCAAACTTGAGATGTGCAGCAATGTTTTTTTTTGGAGAGCAGTTGTTTTGGAGGCTGGTGCACATAAACAACAGATCTTTCTTGGAGAAGTGCAGGCTCTGGCAGTAGCCTGACTTTGTGTGTCTTTTTTATAGGGCAGGACACCTCTAAATCCCACACCTCCAATCTGATATCTTTGTTTGGAACACCTGACTCCAAATAACTTTTGTAAAAGGCATTACGCTGGGGGTTCACATACTTTTCCCAGCAAATACATGTAATATTGGATCATTTTTCTCAAAATGAACAAGTATAATTTTTTCTGTGTTATTTATTTAAATGGGTTCTCTTTATCTCCTTTTAGGACTTACATGAAGATCTGATCACATTTTAGGTCATAATTATGCAGGAAAAGAGAAAATTCTACAGGGTTCACAAACTTTCTAGCACCACTGTATTAAGTTTCCTGTAGTTGGAAAGAATGGTACAATGTAAAGGAGAATGAGGGTTGAAGAAGGTGGAAGTGTATGTAGAACACAGAACAGTATAGCACAGTCATATGATTTTATATACCTTTCTGAAGTCATCCCTCAGCCTCTTAGCCTGTCCAATCCTCTGCCACAGCTAAAATCCTCTAATCCAGACAACATCTTGGTGAATCTCCTCTGCACTTTCTCCAGCACAACACCATTCTTATAGTATAATGACCAGAACTGCACACGATATTCGAAGTCCAGCCAAACCGGTGACCTTTAAAATTGAAACATACTTCTTAACTTTTATACCCTGTTCCCCGGCTTGTGAAGCAAGCTTGCCTAATACTTTGTTCACCATTCTATTGACCCGTATTGACTCTTTCAGTGAACTATGGACTCAAACGCAGGGTCCTTCATGCGATTTTCCTTAATGCACTGCCATTACCGTACAAGATTTACCCCATCTGACTTTCCAAATGAATCACTTTGAATTTATCAGGATTAAATTCCATCTTCCAATACCTTTCCAACTTTCCAACTGATCAATATCCTTCTTTGGCTTTAGCCAACCTTCTTGGTTATCCACAACACTACTGGTCCAGAGAGTTAAGCAGGGAACAGTTTGTTCAGAAAGCTGAGAAGGGAGGGGAGAGGAACCCAGAAAAAACAGCAAGTTGAAAGTGGTGTAATTGATAGGATCTATTGAATGTGAAGGCTGGTGAGATGAAAGGCTGAAGAAAAGAGAACATTAACTTTTTTTCTGGTTGGAAGAGAGTGAGGTGAATACAGAAACGCTAGAAATGGAGAAGGCAGTTGAAGGCCTTGTACTAAATTGGGGTGGTTTAGAAAGAGAACCATATTGGGAAGAACTGTTGTGGAAAATGGTGCCATTGGAACAGATCCGAAGAAGCTGGAACAAGTACTGGAATGGAATGCCATCCTCCACAGGAAGCAGGGTGCGAGCTGGTATAGTGAAGATTGCTTTGGGAGTCCATGAGGCTGTGATGGATCATGATCACTGATGTATTCCTTAAGCTGGAGATAGAAAAGGCAAAAAGGGAAGGATAGAGTCAGAAATAGACCTTGGTAAAGTGACCCTTGAGGAGAAATTGGCAGGAATAGTGATGAAACTTTCGAGTTGCGCAGGAGAGCAGGAGATAGTCATCACAGTTTTGGATAGGCCCTGAATAGGATGGACACAAACACTATCAGTCTGACTTGTGGAGTATTTCCATCATTTTCTGGTTTTATTTCAAATTTCCAACATTTGCACTTTATACTATCTTGTCTCACTGCACTGGTACCTCAAATATCATTTGTCATTCTACTTCTACTAGTGCCTTTTATTCTACCAGGGCTCTCCCTTCCAGTGACACCATCCCTCTATAATAACCTACCTTCTCCCTAAACTTTGTGATGATTGTGCCAATTCAAAAAGAATGAAACTAGAAATGAAAATGGAATAAGATCAGGGTTTATGAAGGTGAAGATGAAATATGCCCGTCTAGTCAAAAGAACAAAAATCAGAATTGGGAAGCATGTCAATGTAAAGATTTGCTGTTGACTGGACTATATACTGCACTTTGAATGATAAGGTGCAAAGAAAAACATTCAGATGAACAAAACATTAGTGTTCACAATGTTGAGAAGGAGAAACATTAAACTGTTTCAGTGAGAATGAAGTGTGAGGGCAAATTTTTTCTTTGCGAAGAGAATATATATTCACACAACTGAAAGGGGATTACAATTTCGTATTTACATATTAAAATACAAAGATGCAATGGATACCTAATATTGGAAATGTTAGAACAGGAGATGTATTTTAATATAATAATTGAGGAAGCAGCTGTTTAAAATACTGTGTATTGCTATTAATTGTATGATTGAATATTATGTTGAGTTATAATACATTTAAAAGTAAGCAGGCTCCTATTTTACAACAACATACCCAGATAACACAATATAATGGACTGAAATGCTTCTATTATTCTTAAATTATCTTCTGTCCAAATACAATTTACTATTTGCTGAAAATGAATAGTATAAAATACATACACATTACAAATGCAGAAATCATTACGTAAAAAAATTCAGTCAGAATACATTTGGTAGTTTTGCATTGTTTCAAGAAAGAGCATTAACCTTCAACACACTATGAGCATTAATGCTATGATTCATTTCTGATATCATTGCACATAAAAGCTGGTAACCAGCTTTTACAATTTATAGTTCTGCAGAAGGTTATACCTTATTGACATGGAGGCTCAAAGGGTAGACTCTAACACACATTTTAGACAATGTTAATTGTCATATGATTAAAATAATTTTCTTGAAACATCAAAGGAATTCCCAAGGCACAGAGACAGTTAACACATCTGGAGTATTGCAATTGTTACTCTTAACTTAATAGAAGTACTATTATTTTTAAGAATCATGCTGAAATTTCTGGGTATCCAAAATGATTTATTGTTTATGAGTTGGTGTGCTTGAATGTGTTAACATTTATGTGACTGCTGAGAGGTATTACATGTCCTTATTGCTGTGCTTGTCTCTTACTAGGACAAGAGACTGACTAGGACGTGATAACTGGGTGGTGAATTTACCAAAGTTTCATTTCTACTTATCCCTGTTTCAGGTTTTCCGTACTTTGGTTCCGTACCGCAAACACCTAAACTAAACAATGATTAGTGTTAACTTTGATACAGTGAATACTCCATAATATTCTGCACATAATTTCTTTCCTCCTGCTTCCTTCTATCCTGAAAGCGCCAAATTATTTTACAATCATTTATCTATTTGGCATAGAAAACAACTACTTGGGTCCTGATGAAAGATCTCGGTCTGAAAAGTTGACTGTTTATTCCTTTGCAGAGATGCTGCCTGATCTGAGTTTTTCCAGCATGATGCGTGCCTTGGCCTGATATCCCTGTACAGGCATCTTGCAAGAGCAGTTGTGCCTAAACCCACATCCCGCATCCCTTTTAAATATTTATGTCACCAGCTTCCATCACTTTTGATATGGTGCATTCAACATCCAGTTAGTTTCTCTTTTTTGTCCATTGAAACCTATTACTTTGAAAATCTCTACCCTTTGATCTTCTCTGCTTCAAAAGCCAATCCTAACTTTTCAATTAACATCTGTTTGTTATGTGCCATGTCGCATGACATGGGGGATCATGGTCTTTCCAAGACCATGATTGTTCTTGGCAAATTCTTCTACAGAAGTGGTTTGCCATATCCTTCTTCTGGACAGTGTCTTTAAAAGATGGGTGACCCCAGCCATTATCTACACTCTTCAGAGCCTAGCATCAGTGGTTACATAACCAGGACTTGTGATATGCACCAGCTGCTCATACGAGCATCGACCACTTGTTCCCATGGCTTCACGTCACCCTGACCACCCACTTCCAGTAACACAATGACAATCTTTGTGGCTGGCATGGAGGGAGTCTTTAAGAGTGAAGTTGGAAAGAGACTGCTGTTTGTGGTTGCTCATGTAGGTTTCTTATGCATTTAAATGGGAGAAAACAGAACAGCAATATCTCAGTGCGAAGATGGCTCAATTCAGTGATTTTTTTCCCATAATTTTTGCAGCATTGGGGCAAAGCACAAGGGCATGTTTAGAGTTCCTGTTCTCTTTCTGATTCACTAATGTTTAGAAGAATATGAGGGGTCTCACTGAAACTCTGACAGACTTAGAAAGGCAAGATGTGGGGACCATGTTTCACTATTGGGGACATCTAAAACAAGGTGGTTGTGCCTAAAGGATTTTAGGACTGAGCTGAGGAGAAATTTCTTCCCTCGGAGAACGGTGACCCTGTGAAGTTCACTACCATGGAAGGAAGAAGAACTCTGGATGCAAAAAGTTTTGAAAAGAGAGTTAGATGTAGCATTGAGATGGAAGGTTCACCACAATCAAAATTAATGGGGAAGCAGGAAGGAGGGTCAAATGGTCTATTTACTTACTATTTTTCTATGATAAAATATTAACAACTTTGGTAAGCATTCCAAATGCTGTAATAGAAATAAAATACAAAATATCATGTTAACTGTATGCTAAAGAATTCAAGATACTTCCATAATCTTCATAATTTGTGCAATAATTTTATTCATATGACTTTTCTTTTCAATTTTAGTGATTGCACTAATGATAGCATTTGCAGACTGCACTGATGTCAATTGCTAGCTTTTTGTTATAGCTGCCTTCACCATTACCATTTTTGAAATAATAGGTCTCCTTTGCAGGCTGCTCACATCAGTTTGTTCTCTATCCAAACCTACCGTCTATCAGTATTTTTTTTTCCTTTTCTTTACTGCATTGCAGTTGCTAACTAATCAAAGATTGAGGAAAGAATCATGAGCCAAAATGTGATGTGTCTGAGGACAAAAATATTGGCATAAAAGAGTGAAGCTATAGAGAATCACACACATGGCACAGGTCAGACTCATTTTCTTCTCAACTGACTTCAATGGAAATGACCTTCCTGTGTGTGGTAAAACTAGCTGTCAGTTGATTATTTGCCCATTCAGCATCAACTGTACATAATATATAATAATTTTTACCTGCGCATCAGAGGATTGCAGTTTCAATCCCAACCTCAGGAACAACAATTAAGGTGCCATTCCAGTGCAGTACAAAGGGATGACTATTCCATCTTTAGCCACGGATTTTATACTAAAGCAACACACACAAAATGCTGGAGGAACTCAGTAGGCCAGGCAGCATCTGTGGAAAAGAGTACAATCAACGTTTCGGGCCGAGACCCTTCAGCAAGACTGGAGAAAAATGATCAGATGCTGCCTGGCCTGCTAAGTTCCTCCAGCATTTTGTGTGTGCTGCTTGGGTTTCCAGTATCAGCAGATTTTCAATTGTTTGTGATTTTATACTGAACCTGACTTCTCTTTTAACTAGATGAGAAAGATCTGTTAGTACCTTCTTGACGAGGAATTGGGGAATTATTCCTGGGATTCTGGCCAATATTTATCCTTCAGTCAATGCCAGTAAAATTGTCTTGTTAATGTCACAATGCTTTATATGGGGCAAATTGATCACCACATTCCCTGAGTTCCACAGTGACTACATTTTAACACATACTTCATCGGCCGGAAAATGTTTTAGGATAGAACACAAGAAAATTGGAGTAGAGGTAGGCCAATTGGCTGCTCAAGTCTATCATTCGATTATTATGATCATAGTTGATCTATGTTGGTCTCAACTTCGCTTCTGTGCCAGTGTAGATCAGCTGTGATCTACTTACCTCATAAATATATATCAGGATGTAACCTCCACGATCCTCTTTTAGAAGCATATGTAGATTTTTGTTGTAAATTAAATCAGGACAAAGGTACTGAAAGCAGTCCTCTAAGCAGTTATTAAAGTTCTAGAATGATGGGAATTTGAGCAATGCACAAGTAAGGTGCATTTGGCTCAAGTTTACAGAAAAGAACTTTGGAGTTTCATGACCATGTAATTATAAAAGGGCAAAGAACACGTTGCTTGGCAAATAATCATATAATTAACAAATCTTGGCAGTTTGAATCCAAATGAATTATTTGAGATGTTTTTTTTTAAGATTTGCACACTGCCCTACTGATGGATACTTAATGTGCTCAGAATCCTCAGTACTTTTAACAAGTTTAAGGTGCAAAAATATGTTGCCACCACATATTGCAATCTGTCATAGATATAAAAATGGAGAATGAAGCAAAGAATAGTCCTTGAAGGTCCCTATTAATGGACCAGGGGTAAAAGATTAAGGAAGTGTGCTTCCTTGCTAAAGAAGTCTCTTGGCACAATGTTCCAGTATTGATAAAACTTGCAAATTAATAGATTCTAGTCATTTGCCATTCGGTAACACTTTGTTGAAAAATTGTCAGTATAGTTTACTTCATACCTTATAATGTACTCTATATACTTACATATCACGGTACATAGTTTGAAAGCATTAATCAGTATTGGCAGATATCTGAAGACTGATTTCTTAATGCTAATGAAAATTATAATACTTTTGGAAACTTGGAGTAACAGAAAACCAAGCCAGGAAGTTCAATGAAATGAAACATAAACTTTATTTTGTTCTTCAGAGATGTCACCTGAGCAGCTCTGCATTTCTCATGTTTTCCGTTCTTTAACTCATGTTATCTTCGTTGTTTTCATAATATATCAAATAGGCATTATTTAATGCTTGAAAGTGGTCACAAACAATTACATAATTTTTTCGAGCTTAAACTTTCCATAACGAATTGTGTAGATGAGTTGGCTTCTTAAACATTGCAATGCAATTAGCATGAATTCAGCACTGATAGGCAGTAAAGTTGAAGCCATGCAATTTCCTTGGAGCAGCTTGCCACCTTTGTTTGGCATCCAGTAAACACAGCAACATGATCTTAGCTTGAGCAAGTATCTTGATGTGAACCTTCTCAAAGAAACTGGAACCAAACTTCAAATTGCAAGGCTCTGGATAGTGCTGTGGCTTCTGATAATATGTCTTACAACAATCTTTGTCCAGCTCATTAAGTCACAACACAAGGCTGAACTTGCTGTAAAAGGGTTAGGATCTCTAGCATCTGCCAACACAGATGCCTTGTGCAGGAAGGCACAGAGTCGACTGTACTTCCTTAGAAGGTTGGCGTCATTCAATGTCTGTAGTGAGATGCTGAAGATGTTCTATAGGTCAGTTGTGGAGAGCGCCCTCTTCTTTGTGGTGGCGTGTTGGGGAGGAAGCATTAAGAAGAGGGACGCCTCACGTCTTAATAAGCTGGTAAGGAAGGCGGGCTCTGTCGTGGGCAAAGTGCTGGAGAGTTTAACATCGTTAGCTGAGCGAAGGGCGCTGAGTAGGCTACGGTCAATTATGGAAAACTCTGAACATCCTCTACATAGCACCATCCAGAGACAGAGAAGCAGTTTCAGCGACAGGTTGCTATCGATGCAATGCTCCTCAGACAGGATGAAGAGGTCAATACTCCCCAATGCCATTCGGCTTTACAATTCAACCGCCAGGACTTAAGAACTTTTTAAAAGCTATTATTAATGCTTTTTGAGATAGTGATTTAGATGCATATCATATTATTACTGAGTTAAGTATTGTATGTAATTAGTTTTGCTACAAGTGTATGGGACATTGGAAAAAAAAAAGTTGAATTTCCCCATGGGGATGAATAAAGTATCTATCTATCTATCTATCATTCAAAAACATTGAAAAAATAAATATACGAGTATCTTTTTTGAAAAGATATTAATATAGTAAAAATATACTTAAATCCCTTAGAAATCTAAATGCCTTTGACTTGACTAATTTGAGTTAAAAAATTAGTTAAAACTTGCTTTTCTCCCCTGCAACTGTTCATCACCGGGGCCGCATCTCCCTTTAAACTCACCACAATCCCATTTCTCACATTCCAATCCCCAAACTCCCTTTAAACTAAATTCTATTTCCTGTTCTCCTTTTAAATTCACCTGGTTCACTGGAAAATGTCCCGTACTACTGAATAATGTCTAAAAAAACATGAATTTAAAGTATGTTGAGGTATTAATAGGTATCCAATAGTCTGGAAAATATGCTCGCCTGGTATTGTCAAAGTCCCCAGTGTGTCCGATTCTGCGGTTTTACCATAGATCCTTAATATAGAAGTGATGGAGGTCATTGAATAAAATAAATTGTACAGTACTACTGTGCTACATTGTTTCCATTTATATAAAGTGACTTCAACGTCACATTTTTCTAAACTGTGCAGTGTAATTTCAGCATGGTCACCAAGTCACGAAGGCAAGTAGTTCACATTCATCTCTAGAGACAGCCAGCTCATATCAAGTGCGTGTGTGCTTTCTGCACAGTAGCCTAGACGTACGAAACACACTGGAGGTCAGATACCAATACATTTGATCTGCTCTGCTCCTAGATAGCACTAAGTCCTGTTGCGTCTTGTTGCATTACAAAGCTGACGGGGGACAGGGGCTGCACAAACCAGAGATGACTGAAGTCTAGAGCTTTTGCTTGGTAATTCATTCTGGCTAATGTTTTAATCAATGTATGTGATGTGAATGTGATTTTCAATGAACTCATACTTAATTCGGAAAAAAAAGCTTAATGTATTTCTAAATGGACAGGCACTTGAGGTGAGAGGTGTAAAGAGGAGGAGATATGTGGGGCAAGTTTCTTTACACAGAGAGAGATGGGTGCTCGGAATACACTGCCAGGGTGATAGTGGAGGCAACTGTAACAGTAGCATTACCAGGCTCATTAGGTAGACATATGATGATGCAGAGAATGGAGGGATAAGGAGATTGTGTCAGAAGGGATTAGTCAGGCATTTAGTTACTGGTTTGATGGATTCGCCCAGTATCGCGAGCAGAAGGGCCTGTTCCTGTGCTGTATTGTTTGATTTAATCAGTTTTGACTTGCTCCTGATCACTTAGAGACAGTGGGAAAAACCTTTTGTCAATATAAGATGTGAGGATGCTTCCAGGGTGGTCGGTGAGCAAGAGCCTAACTTCCTCTGTCGAAACCAAGATGCAGCATGTGGGTGGATTCAGCTCGGGGATGGACCAGCACAGCAAAGCTGGAGGCGTAACGGGAGCTGTGTGACCACAGAGGATAAATGGAACCATTCTACCAGAGGCAAATGGAACACGTGTGCTGAGCACAGCACATTTGGCTCAAGGCAAAACTAAATTTGAATAAGTTGCAAAAATGTATTTAAAACTTCTGTTTAACATTTTAGGATCATTGGAGAATCAACACGGCAGTCTCCACAATGACTGTAAAATAAAAATAAGCTGGTGTTAAGACAAGGGATCAGGTTTGATCCTACACACAAACACCTATGCCCAGAACTTGACTTGTTAAATTTTAACAGCAAAGACTGTTCTAATATTTTTCATCAGTCCTGTTATGTTAAAGTAATTGACACTTAATGAGTTTGCATTGCAGGCAGAACTATTAAATTTTGTTTCACACTTACGTTAGTGGTGTAAAGCTGAAATTGTTCAAGGTTTTTCTGGAGGTGGCTCCTCCAAAAGAGAGATTTCACACCTGGCATGAACAGGCTGATGACAGTTTGGCAGATGAGTTGGGATGACTTCATTTTGATCTGAAGCCAAAAGTGTTTTACAGAGAGTACAGAGAGCTGCATAATTTCCCACCTACACTCCCAGCAGATTCCAGTTTCAAACAAACACATGAGAGATAATATTATACCGTCGGTGTCACCTGACACTTATGCTTTGAGAAATTCAACAAGAGAGTATGATTTTAGTTCATATTGTGATTTTGACATTTGCAAATAATACATACTATTAATTAATATGTCTTCCTGCCAAATATTTGGAATCCAAAATGACGGCAATACCAGCAGTTTTATTTGAAATTGATAGAAATGCTACATCACTAGATGTGAATTGCTTAACTGTCTCAGTACTTACATCTTTTATCTTTACAATGTTATAGATATGCTAAACAATTTAGTGAGAGCACTTTAGTGAAACAATTATAGAATATTCAAATGTATCATTATAATATTTAATGATAATAGTAGATAAATCTATAAAAATTAAATCTTTTTGCTCCAATTCAAAAGAAATTCCTAAAGTCACTGGTGTTTGATACTTTGAAATTGAATGAACTTGCTCATCTTTTTTATTCATTACAGAAATCCTCTAGGGTAATGGCAATGCACAGTCGACCCCTCCTTGTGAAATTTATTCATGCAAATCAATTAATATATATAGGAATGCATATCTGAACAGCAAGAGCATTGGAATATGGGAATGCTTAGTTTAAATTAAATGTGGATATGTCTTATGACTTGTTGTTTGTTGGATATAATTCACCTTCAGTCACGATATGCTTTAGCATCTTTTTCCTTGTTACTTGAAGAGCAATAAATAAATAATACATATGTAACATCAGTGGTGAGTTTGAGATAATGCTGCTTCAAAAAGTAGCAAACACCATGGTAGCAAATTTGTGAGCGACATAACTAACAAGGTGCCTGAGCAGCTTACAGTAAAAACTGTGAAGGAATATTTCAATTGAACATTTGAATGTTTCACCAGAGTCTGCAAGAAAGTTTGATGGTCAGCCTAAGGGTTCTATTAAAAGGATGCAACTTTAAAACATTTTAAGATTGAATTCTGGGGAGACATTAGTGTGTAGATTGAATTATGAGAACATAAGAACGGATGGTTCAACATGGAGGGCTTACCATTAGAGGAGGTTTACACAATGACCTCCATCACAACATTGGCATTCAAAATTATGAGGCAACTTTCTGAAGGGTCTGATTCTCGAGTACAGGTGTTGGCCATACAAAAGAGAGCGCTAACGGTGATGACTTGTTCATTGCCCATAGTGATGCGTCATGTGGGTACAGGTCACTCACTGAGAGACCCTTGAATCAAGAGCTCCCGAAAGGAGGAAGGGACCATAATAACCGGGGAAGAAGCCAGCCAGAGGTGTCAAGACTGTAAGAGGAATTCATGCTATCTACACATTAGTAGATATTTGCTGGCAGCATGGCAGGATGATAAGGTCACTGATGTAATAAATGCTTGTCCTTTGCTAAGTGTGGGAGTACTCACCGCTGGGTCACATCACATATGAGCAGTTGTTCAGTGTGCGATCATCATGTAGCTGGGAGGGAGCCAGAAGCCATTCAGCACAGACAGATCAAAGCATGGATCCTCTTGACTCATTCCCACATGGGCTGCCATAGGCACAGCTCTAACATTGGCCCAATGTAGTCCTGGGAGCTGGTCGCAATGACTTGTTGCTGACATGGGGACTGATGCCTTGAAACTTCTGTGGTTAATCAGTCCATTCCTCCAGCTCTGGGATAGTCACTGATCTTGGCCACCAACACCAATCTTCTGCAATCTTCTTGCAATTCTCTCCTGACTCTGCCCTGGTGCCTCCCCACAGTTTCTCTCTACCTCTGCCCTTCTGTCTCTGGTATCCAGAACACAGAGAGTTGGTGCCCATGACAGAAACAGAGATGGGAGTGTGGCTTTGCTGGGAGGGGTGTGCTGAAACGTGTGAGACAGTGAACTGAGCACTTGATGGCTCTGGCCAAACATAAAATCCACAATTTCTGTGAAATTACAGACTGAGCAGGACCTTACTGATTAGTTATCGAGAAGTACAGCAGAGCAATAGGGTCATCAGCCCACTGAGGCGAGTACTCAATATCACACCTGTCCTATCCTAACTTATTTTATTCTCCCCTGGATTTTATCACCTACACTAGACACAATTTATAGTAGCCAATTAGCTACCAGCACTTCATTTTTGCCATGTTGGAGGGCAGTGGGGCACAGTGTTACACAGAGAACGTGCAAAGTCAAAACTGACTTTAGCAGAGGTCAGTAGTGGACCCAGCTTGGTGGAGTTAGAGGCAGCAGCTCTACCAGTTATATCACTGCACTTCATTATTCATCGGAATATATTGATGATATGACGTAATATATGCTGTAAATGCACAGCATACTGGTGAGGCTGCACCTGGAGTACTGCGTGCAGTTCTGGCCTCCTAACTTGAGGAAGGATATACTGACTTTGGAGGCAGTGTAAAGGAGGTTCACCAGGTTGATTCCAGAGATTTGGAGGTTAGACTATGAGGAAAGATTGAGGACTGCACTCACTGGAATTCAGAAGGATGAGAGGAGATTTGATAGAAACATATAAAATTATGAAAGGGATAGATAAGATAGAGGCAGGAAAGTTGTTTCCACTGGTAGGCGAGACTAAAACTAGAGACACAACCTCAAGATTCGGGGAGTAAATTTAGGATGGTGATGAGGAGGAAATGCTTTTCCCAAAGAGTGGTGAATTTGTGGAATTCTCTGCCCAATGAAGTAGAGGGAGCTACCTCAATAAATATATTTAAGACAAGTTTGGATAAATTTTTGCATAGTCGGGGAATTAAGGGTTATGGGGAAAAGGCAGGTAGGTTGAGATGAGTCTGTGGTCAGATCAGCCATGATCTTACTGAATGGCGGAGCGGGCTTGATGGGCCAGATGGCCGACTCCTGCTCCTATTTCTTATGTTCTTAATATTTTATTGCTAATATGGATTTTTTCCACTTTTTTAGGAATGCAACATAACATGTATTAAATCAGGACATATTTCAGGAATGATATGTACTAAGTCATCTGATTTTTGACGTATAATGCATCAGCTTCTGTTGGTCACCGAGTGTTGTTTACCTCCAACAAAACATATTAAAAACTCTGCCCTCATTATTTACCTTATGAACATCGATACAGAAGAAGGGTTTGTCAATTGTTTGCCATTTTGTTGGGGGTGAAAGGGGGTTTGGGTTGTGGAAACATTGCATGAAACAAGGCTGAAGTTTGTCTGCTGGGACTTCTGTTAACTTTGAAGGTAGAAGCTGCAGTTTGAAAATGTACCTTCCTTTTTGTTGTGCCTCACTATTTACTTCCTTGCCTCATGACAACAACGCTGCGGTTCCCTCACCATCGGCATGGCTGCAGGTTTGTAAGTGACCTCCTCATCAGTCTCCCAAAGGTGACTACCACTAATGAGTAACAGTTTCTATGGAGTCATCCATATATTACTGATCATCATGGTAACTTCTACACAAATCATGAAAGACAGAAGTTAACAATTAATGCACAGTCCACACCAAAGATGCAATGATTGACCAAAGAACCTTGTTTATTCTTTTGCCCCAATGGTTGGAGAAACTTAGTGAGTTGAGCAGCACCTATGGGGTCAACAAATTACCCTGCAGTTTGGTGCTACAGATTCCAGAATTTACTGTCTCTGGTGTCTTCTTGTGCATGTTTCCATCTTCCCATCAGGGGTTTTCTCAGGGGCTTCAGCAGGAACTTGAAGAGGCCTTGAAAATACTCTATAGTGAGTATTCTATAGTCCCCTATCCCCAATAGCAATAGGGTAACTGACAAGGCAGATCTTGCCCTCAGCTTTTTCTCTCCAGTCCTGCCGAAGGGTTTCGGCCCGAAACGTCGACTGTACTTTTCTCCATTGGTGCTGCCTGGCTTGCTGAGTTCCTCCAGCATTTTGTGTGTGTTGTTAGAAATATGTAAAATATTCTTAGATGAATCTTTGTGGAAGTGGATGTCTAGATTAATTTGTGGGTCCTTTAAAAAGTACGGCACAATGTCATAGGCCGAAGGGCCAGTATCATACTGTAGTGTTCTAAAAGCAGTGAGCAGCAACCCTGGCTCAACTTCAGATTGTGCGATGTTAGCATGAGTTGAAGTTGGCAACCGTGGGGCCGCTGTTGGAGTGACAGTGGTGGAAACACAAGCCCTGTCAAACTGACAAGGACAAGCAATTTATACTTCAAGTTGCCACTGCTACTCCCTCAGGTCCGGGCATCCGATTGCTGAGCAATCTCCTGGAGGATGGATTGCCGGAATGCTGACATGCTTTAAGTCTCACTTGACAGTGGAATCCAGAGCTAGGTTCAACTCATACAATTTACAGTTGTTTTATTGTCTAACGTTGATTCATATCATGTTAACTCCCTGGCAGTAAATATCTTCATCTCACTAATGAAAATCTTTTTCAGAATACTATTTTACAATTCAAAAAAAACTCATTTCTATATCTATTTCTTAGTGAAATTATTATATTTCTGAAAGAGATTTCAAATTTACATATAAATAAAGGAATTCGATGAATAACAGATACATTAGTATATGCAGAGAATGCCGTCTGTGAGAGTAGAATGAAAAAAAAAGATCATTTTCAAGGCATGCACTTAGTATAACGATACCAATGTTATTTGAAATAAACATTTGCTCATTCTCACCTCGTTGACAGTACTGTGCACTCCTGGTTCATACTAAAGCTCAGAAAAGAGTCCCGAATTGATTCAGTGACAAGCTGTCATTAGCCAAGCAGTCTGTTCTCATTATCTCCCTGAACAATTCTCCCAAATTGAATTGAACGTATTGCTACGGACAAGAAATCCCCGGAGAACAGAATTAAAACTTCTCCCTAAACTTTTCACTCAGAACTTCTGTTGCTACCTGTATCAATAATCAAATCCACTGCCCTGCCAGGTGTGGCTTTTGTTTCCGTAACACAAAACAGAGCAGATGCTAAGGGTAGAATAGGAATTGTCAGTAAGATGAATGTCCAGTACAATTACGCATAGACTGTACAAACTAATGAAGCTTCGGTTTCCCCTCACCATGTCATTGTCATCAATGCTTATGCGCCTATTATGCCCTGCAGAGTCAAACCCAAAGAAAACTACTGCAGCGATCTTGACCCCATTGTGAAAGCAAAACCTCCTGATGATGAACTTCTCCTGTTGGGTGAGTTTAACGTCACAGTCGGAAACTAGTTCAGATAGACTGGAACAGGGTACTAAGACATCATGGCATTGGACTGCTATTGCTGAGCTTTTGCGCTGACAACGGCCTGTCCATCACGAACACACTCCTCGTGAAAACCAACAAATATGAAAGACGTGGATGCACCCCAGGTCAAAACAGTGGCACTTTATCATCAGCTGCAGGCAGGACATTCGTGATTTCAAGGTCACTAGAGTGATGCACAGTGCGCAGTGCTGGACCAGTCATTGACTGGTCAGATCCGTCTTCACACTAAACATTGTTCCACTGCGTCACAAGAAGCCAAAAAGTAATCAGACAGTTTTTTAACATCGGGAAGCTGAAGCAAATTGAAAATCGTGAGCAATTCAAAGGCAACCTTGATGACAAGCTGTTGTCCCATGTGCCCCTCACTGGAAGCACAAACAAAAATGAGACTCATCTAAAACTGTGGTGATGGAATCAGCCATATCCATTCTTGGATTGAAAAAGAGGCTTTTTTTAAGACTGGTTCAATGAAAATGAGAACATTGCCAAGATACTGGCAGAGAAGCACGGCAGAACGGCATAGCCTCCAAATTAAAATGAGATCACTTCAAATACTCCAGAGCAGGGCACAGGCTGTCTGACATGGAACACAGGATTAGTGGTAGGAGAAGAAAGCAGAAGACACCAAGAACCCCAAATTGTACTTCAACGCTATTAAGGCAATCTATGGACTGCATACACCAAGCATACCCCTCTGGTTTTGTCAGATGGCTCAGGAAGAAGAACAGCATCAATGCCAGGTGGAAGGAATACTTCAATAACCTACTCAACAGGCCCCCTTCAGTCGACCAGATCCCGCAGAAAACTTTTGTTGACATCCTTGAACTTCCTCCTACGTTGGATGAGGTCAAGAAAGCCATTGCTCAAACCAGCTCTGGAAAATCCCCCGGGAAGGACAGAATAACAACTGAGATCTTCAAGTGTGCAGATCCATTTGTAATCAAAACCTTCCACTGCAATCTTATGAACATCTGGGAAGAAGAAGACATGCCTAAAGACTTCAAGGATGCCAAAATCATCTTGCTGTTCAAGAACAAGTGAAGCAAAGCTGACTGTGGTAACTACCAAGGCATCTCTCTCTTGTCCATTGCCGGGAAGGTTCTAGCCCATGTAATTCTCACCCACCTAATAACAAACATACGAGAGGCGATTCTCCGTGAGCCACAGTTGGGTTGCAGCACCACCAACATGGCTTTTGCTGTTTGTCAGGTTCAGTAAAAGTGCACAGAACAAAATTTGAACTTGTATGCCATTTTCATAGATCTAACCAAAGTGTTCAACGTGGTCAATAGAGAAGCACTGTGGATGGTATGGTTGAAGCTGGGATGCTCTTGTACATTTGTCAAGTTAATTTGTCTCTTTCATGACAATTTGACTGACCTTGTCCTGATAAAACAGAGAAGTTTTAGAGCCATTCAACATTTAAAAAGGTGTGAAACGAGGGTGTATGTTGGTCCCTGTGCTTTTTAACCTATTCTTCACATGGATGCTGAACCATGCCAACAGAGGCCTTGAACAGGGAGTGTATCTGAAATACATGCTTGATGGATCACTCCTTGGCCTGCATCATCTGAATGCTAAGTCAAAGATAGTTGAGAAGCTTGTCCTTGAACTGCTCTATGCTGATGACTGTGCCCTAATGGTCCACACAGAGTCTGATCTCCAATTCATTGTCAACCACTTTGCAGAAACTTCTCATCTCTTTGGCCTCACCATCAGCCAGGTAAAGATGGAAGTCCTATTTTATTCTGCTCCTGGATCTGCTACTGCCCTCCTTCCATCACCATCAAGGGAACAAAATCGAATATGGTAGATCAGGTCAGGTATCTCAGCACCATCATCTCTAGTGATGGCTCTCCAGACAAGGAAATCAATGCTAATATTTGCAAGGCCAGCCAAAACCTTGGCTGCCTGCATTCACGTATGTTGAACCAACGCAACATTCAACCATTCACAAAGCTCAAGGTGTACAATGCTGTTGTCGTGAGCAGTCTCTTTTATGGCTGTGAAATATGGACTGATTGCAGAAAATAGCTCAACCAGCTAGATCACTTCCACATTCATAGCCTGAGGTCGATTTTAGGCATCCGCTGGCAGGACTGAGTCACAAACATGCAAGTGCTCAACAAAGCAGAGACCACAAACTTTGAGGCTATGATCCTGGAAGTGCAGCTTCGATGGACAGGACATGTCAGTCCCATGGAGGACTTCAGGACCCCCAAATGCCCACCGTACGGCATGCTATCTCTGGGCAAGAAAAACCAAGCCAGGCCTCACAAGAGGTTCAAAGGTTGTGTGAAATCTAAACTCGCACAGGCTGGACTTACTCCAAAGCAGCTGGAACGGTGCGCACAAGACCAGACATGGTAAGAAACACCATGACAACTTTGAGGAGAGGTGCTGAGTGACCTGTTGGCTGCCTGGGAACGACAGCAAGATGCAGCAGCCAATACTGCAGATGACTCAGGACAGTTCCCCTGCACTCACTGTGAACATGTTTGTCATTTAAGCCTTGGACTCCACAGTCACCTCCGGGTCCGTAATAGATGAACTGCACAAGAATGACTGTCATTATCGAACATGATGCTTGACCATCACGCAAACCCTCTAACATTTTCCAAGCCACATAAATATATACTAGGAATATATACAGTATACCTCCAAAGGGGTTGTGTTCCTAAGAAAACCACCTGTATTGCATTTTTCTATAATGCAAAGCATTATTAAAAATTGACAAAATTTCTTGTTTCATTTGCATTTGGCATTTATTTGCTTTTTTTTCTCACATAAATTCTGTAAGATAAAATGTTATTCGGTATAATCAACGTTTTGGTAATGATTTGTGAACTTTGTGAGAGCAGATTTCCATTATCTGAATTGCCATTACACTGGGGGAGAGGTTGGTGAGATACACTGTATTAATTATTTCCAGTACAACCTTTTAAATGATCGGATTAATTCTGTTTTAATAAATGGGATCAAAAATTGTTAATCAAGAATCCTTCTCTGTTATGTTGATTTTTATGTGTTGATTATAATATAATAAATACGTGCATGCAGCCCCTTAAAGTTCCAGTTCCAGTCATTAAGGGGCAGAATTAAGCCATTCAGCCCATTGAGTCTGCCCCACTATACCATCATGGTTGATTCATTATTCCTCTCATCCTCATTCTCCTGCCTTCTCTCCATAGCTTTTGACACCTTGACTAATCAAGAAACTACCAAGCTCCATCTTAAATATGGCTGATGAAGTGGCCTCCATAGACCTCTGGCTGAAGAAGTTACTATTCGTCTTGGTTCGAAATCCTCTACTCTGAGGCTGTTCCTTCTGGCTCTAGACTCCCCCAGTAAAGGAAACATTCACTCTACCAAAGCCAATGGTACCCAAAGTGGGCGATATCACTCTCCTGAGGGTGGTGGGAATTCCTAAGGGGACGATAAAGATCAAGAGGATGGTGGGAGGGGGCTGCTCAATAGTAAGGAGACAGCTGAAGGGTTGCTAGTTTAATTTAAGAAATTAATTACTCATTATAAGCATTTGAGACTCAGTGCTTCATAATTGATCGTGTAATCACCTCATCTCTTGCTAACCCACCATTTTATTAGACTTCTGTATTTGGCATGTCATGAGAAATCTGGACTGATGAAACTGTGTCATTTCTGGGCCTGGCCCGCGCATTCTTGCCATTCACTACTGCAGTACAGTTAGCTAGTATGATTCCCATACTCTGGTTATGCCATAACGCAATTCCTGTAAATTAGTGTATGGCATTCAATGGGTAAATTTCGGAATTTGCCCTTTCAAATGGTCTTGATCACACTTCTCTAGGTCACGTCCCAACCGGGATATCACTGCTCCACTTTGTGTACTTTTAGGCAGAGAGCTATCATGATGTCATAACTTCATGACTGAAAGCAGCGTTTGAGGTTGAACTGAAACAATAGGCAATTGACCATGCTCGACAATGCATAACAAAAGTGGCAGAAGAGGACCAAGTAAAAAGGAAGTGTAGGCAGTACAGTGTGGAGTATCTGAAATTATATTTATACCAGCACAAAGCAACCAACAGCAGCCAATATGTCTGTTGTGTGAAAAAGTGACAGGGCACTACTGTGTGGTTATTACTTTCTTGAAAAAAGCTGTACCTAACATATTTACCATTCACTGTGTAATTCACAAACAACATCTTGTCATAAAAAACATATGTTATCGGCTGCACAAATTATTAAATACAAGCAACGAATCTTTGCTTCTTGGTTTTGTTCACTTCATAAAAGATGAAAGCAAGTTTCAGGATTTCTTATTTGCAAGGGGACTAAACACAGGTATGAAGGGGGAGTCAATATTTCGGGTTGTTGAGCAATTTTTCAAAGAGGAAGACATTCCCCGACCAATATTCTTGTTTGTGCAACCGATTGGGCACCATCAATAATAGAATGCCAGTGTGGGGTTATTATTTTCTTGAAAAATCTGTGCCTAACATATTTACCATTCACTGTGTAATTCACAGGCAACATCCTGTCGCAAAAAACCAAAGTGATCAGCTGTACACATCATTAAATATTGTTATCACAGCGGTCAATAAAATCAAGTCCCATGCTCTTAATTCTTGGCTATTTCAAGAGCTTTGCATTGAAAATGATACAGTTTGAACACTTGCTGTTGCATACAGATGGCTCTCAAAAGGAAACTGCTCGAGATGCGTTTATGTGCTTTTTGGAACTGTGCTAAAATTCTTTGAAGGCTTGAATGCTTCATTCAGTAATCAACTCAAGAATATTAGAGACGACATTGTGCATTTGATAGAATTATTCACAAAGTTTAATGAAATTAATCTTCAATTGCAAGGAAATGATGTGAATCTTATAAGAGTCTTATCAGTTGTTTCCAGATTTCTATCCAAGTTAACCCTTTGTGACTGCAACATTGGCCAATTTCCAAGTTTCTCTGAGTTAAAAGAGAAAGAAAGAATACCAGATCTTCAGTTTTATTGTGCCCTCCTGGGTGAGCTGCCTAATGCTATGTCAGAGAGACTTTCAGATCTTCTCTTGATCCAAATTCCAGATTGGGTAGTAAGTCCATTCCTGATCATTTGTAAAGGGGAATTAACAAGAAGGATGAAGGAAGAACTGACCTTGTTACAAAATGAGTTTGAGCTGTAGACGAGGTTCAAGATATCATAAAGACTTTTGGTTGCTGAGAACACTATCTTGCACTATAGAACAAAGGTCAAGGTGTTCTTTATTGCCTTTCCAACATCAACTTTAGTGGAGCGCAGTTTCAGTACAGTCAACCAACTTCTTTCAAAGTAATGAAAACGACTGCAAAATAGTGAGAATCAGCCTGATGTAGTGAAGTTGATATCATTGCAGCAAGCTCATCTGTTTCATTGAAAGGTGAAAAAACAATGGTGAAGTTGGACTACTAATATACGAGGGGCGATTGATATGTTCGTGGCCTAAGGTAGAAGGAGATGAGTTGTTAACTTCAAACTTTCTGCATAATCACTCAAAGAGTTCAAATGTATGTGCATGTAACAAGAGCTGTATAACTCATCTCCTTCTACCCTAGGCCACAAACTTATCAATCACCCATCTGTGGTCACTTTCTGCAGGTCCAAGATCCATATGCTCCACGACCGCTGGACTAAATGTGTAAATGCAGGAGGGGACTATGTTGAAAAATAAATATGCTAGGTTTCCTAAAATTGACTCCTTCTACCTTAGGCCACGAACTTATCAATCACCCCTCGTATGCCCTAAAATTGTTGATGAAAATTGTTCTTACTGTTATTAAATACAGAAATAGCTTTAAACAGAGTTGAATAAATTCTGCAATTATTTGTCACTGCTTTGAATCTGCAGTTCCTATTTTCTGTCACTGTGCAGTGTAAATCAAAATCCTTTATAATTTTTATGTAACAGGGAGAATGGATGCTGGGAATGTGGTTAAAGATCCAGGGAGGGTGGTAACTGAGAAACTTTGGGAACCATTGATCTAGGCCCTTCAATATTTGATAGGTTTCAATGAGATCCCCCTCCCCCCCCCCCCCCATTCTTCTAAACTACAGCGAGTAAAGCTCCAGATAGGTTAAGCCTTTCATTTCCAGAATTATTCTTATGAACTTCCTCTAGACCCTCTTCAATGCCAGCACATCCTCTCTTAGATAAGGGACCCAAACTAATCATAATACTCCAAATACGGTCTGACAAATGCCTTATAAAGCCTCAGCATTACATCCTTGCTTTTATAATCTAGTCCTCTTGAAATGAATTTTAACATTGCATTTGCCTTCTTTACCACTGACTAAACCTGCATGTTAACCTTTAGGGAATCTGCACAAGTATTCCCAAGTCCCTTTGTACCTTTGATTTTTTAAAGTTATCTTCCCATTTAGAAAATCATCTATGCCTTTATTCCTTCCACCAAATTGCATGACCATGCGTTCTCTACACTATATTACACCTGCCACTTTTTTGCCTATTTTTCTAATCTGTCTAAGTTCACTTGCAGATTCCTGCTATCTCAACACTACCTGCCCTCCACCAATCTTCGTATCATCCACAAACTTGGCCACATAGCCATCAATTCCATTATCCAAATGAATGACATATAACCTGAAAAGAAGCATTCCTAACACCGATTCCAGTGGAACACCACTAGTCACCGGCGGGCAGTCAGAAAAGGCTCCCCTTATTCCCTCTCTCTGCCACCTGCCAGGTAGCCAATCTTCTGTCCATGCTGGTTGTCTTTTCTGTAACACCATGGGCACTTATCTTGTTAAGAAATCTCATGTGTACCATATTGTCAAAGGCTTTCTGAAAATCCAAGTAAACATCATCTACTAATTCTCATTTGTCTATCCTGCCTGTTATTCCAACAGATTTGTTAGCCAAGATTCCCCCTTACTTTGGCCTATTTTACCATGTCACTCCAAGTATCCTGAAATCTCATACTTAATAGTGGACTCCAACATCTTTCCAACTTCTGAAGTCAGGTTAACTAGCCTATAATTTCCTTTCCTCTGCCTCCTTCCCTCTTAAAGAATGGAATGACATTTGCAATTTTTCATTCCTCTGGAACCATTCCAGGAGTTATTGATTCTTGAAAAATTGCTATTAATGTCTCCACAATCTCTTCAGCTACCTCTTTCAGAACACTGGCTGTCGTCCATTTGGTCCAGGTGATCTACCTTCAGACCTTTCAGCATTCCAAGCACTTTCTCCTTAGTAAAGTAGCTACCCTCACTACTGCCTCCTGACACTCAAATTTCTAGCATACTGCTAACAACTTTTACTGTGAAGACTGCCACAAAATATTTAAGTTTGTCCACCACTTCTTAGTCTTCCATTACTACCTCTCCTGTGTTATTTTCCAGCAGTTTAACATTCACTCTCAACTTTCTCTTACACCTTATACAGTATAGTTGAAAATATCTAATACTTCCTATATTATATGGCCTCTTTTTTACTTTTCTGCTGTCTTTGACTTTGCTAGCCAGCCATGGTTGCCTCATCCTTCCTTTAGAATACTTCTTCTTTGGCATGTATCTATCCTTTGCCTTCCAAATTACCCCCAGAAACTCCAGCCATTTTTGTTTTGCCATTATCCCTGATGATGTCCCTGTCCAATCAACTTTGCACGACTCCTCTCTCATGCCTCTGTAATTCCCTTTACTTCACTGTAACACTGACACATCTGACTTTATCTTCTCTTTCAAACTGTAAGGTAAATTCGATCATTTTATGGTCATTGCCTCCTAAGGAGTCCTTTGCCTTAGGCTTCCTAATCAAATCTGGTTCATTACAGAATGCCCAATCTAGAATTGCCCTTTCCCTAGTGGGCTCAAACACAAGCTGCTCTAAAAAGCCATCTTATATGCATTCTACAAAGTCCATCTCTTAGGATCCAGCAACAATCTGATTTTTCCAATATACCTGGATATTGAAAATCCCCAAGACTATTGTAACATTGTGCTTCTTACATGCCTTTTCTACTCACATTGTAATTTGTACCCCTGCATCTTTGCTCCTGTTTGGAGGCTTGTATATAATTCCTATCAGGGTCTTTTTATCCGCAAAGATTCTACATCTACCAGTCCTATGTCATCTCTTTCTATGAACTGATATCATTTTTTACCAAGAGTTACCCACTCCCTCTGCCTACCTGGCTGTCATTTTGATACAATGTATATCCTTGGATGTTAAGCTCCCAACTATAACCTTCTTTTAGCCATGATCAGTGATGGCCACAGTGACATACCTGCCAATATCTAACAGCACTACACGTTCACCTATCCTATTCTGTGTACTGTGTGCATTCAAATATATCACCTTCAGCCCTGTTTCAATGAACCTTTTTGATTCTGCCTCCATATTAAACTTCATCTTAATTCTCTGCAATTTTGCCCTATCATCTGCCTGTTATTCCTCCCAGTCTCACTACACACTGCATCTACTTTTATACCAACTGCCACATCCTCAGCCCTGTCTCCACCTGCTTTTTAAAACTGCCGTGTAAGCTCCACAAGGAACTGTTTCCATCTCTCTTTGTGATCTTCCACTCGGCAATAAGATCACGGCTGATCTGACTTTCACCTCATCTTACCAATTCCCTTAGCCCTTACCCCACCAGCCTCCGGATCTAACACATTGTCCTCCGCAACTTCCGCCACCTTCAACAGGACCCCACCACCCAGCACATCTTTCCCTCCCTACCCCTCTCAGCTTTTTGCAGGGATCGTTCCCTCCGCGACTACCTGGTCCACACGTCCCTCCTCGCAGAACTCCCACCTGGCACTTATCCCTGCAAGCACAAATGCTACACCTGTCCCCACACCTCCCCCCTTACCACCATTCTGGGCCCCAGACAGTCCTTCCAGGTGAGGCAACACTTCACCTGTGAGTCTGCTGGAGTCGTCTATTGCATCCGGTGCTCCCGGTGCGGCCTCCTCTACATCGGTGAGACCCGACGCAGGTTGGGGGACCGCTTCATCGAGCACCTACGCTCCGTCCATCACAATAGACAGGACCTCCCGGTTGCCACCCACTTCAACTCTGCCTCTCATTCCCATCTAGATATGTCCATACATGGTCTCCTCTACTGCCATGATGAGGCCAAACTCAGGTTGGAGGAGCAATACCTCATCTACCGTCTGGGTAGCCTCCAGCCTGGTGGTATGAACATTGAATTCTCCAATTTCCTGTAATTCCCTCCCCCTCCCCCTCCCTCTATCCCAGGTCCCTCTCTGCCTCTCTCCCCTTTCAACTTTCTGCTTCTTTATCTCTACAGTTCTTTCATGCTTATCCCCTCCCCCTCCCCCCTTTATCTTTCCTCTGATTGGTTTTCCACCTGGTGCCTCTGGGCCCTACCCCCTCCCCTATCTCTATTACTGGGCTTCGGCCCTCTCTCCCCCCCCCCCCCCCCCCCATTCCTGATGAAGGGTCTCGGCCCGAAACGTTGGCTACTCTTTTCTCACGAATGCTGCCTGACCTGCTGAATTCTTCCAGCATTGTGTACATATCCCATAGCCCTTGATCTGCTATCGCCCGAAGTCCACCTGATAGCTTCCATAGCTCTCTGGGATAGAAACCCCAAAGCTTTATGATGACCTGACAGCAGAAATTCTTCCTCATCTTCATGTTAAATGGGCAAACCACAATTCTGAATTGGTTTGCAAATTCTGGGTTCTCCCATGAGAGCATAGCTCCTCCAGAAATGGTGTTCAGTGGCAGAATTCCTTTTTGCCACACAAGATGCAAGTTCATCTTGACTCCAGTGTTTCTGGGAACTTCTATGGCTTTCTATGTCTGTAAGCATTAGCCATCTATTCTTACTGATAGCATTGTTTGTCTCTTGCATGCCTTTGCTAGTAGGCCCGCACAGTGGCTCCCTAACCTGAAGGTGAAACTCCAGGCCCACCTGGCTCAACTTCAAACCACTATCTGACTATGAACCACCAAGTGATGGATAATTCTCTTAGGATCCTTTGAAGTATTGCACAGGATTGTTTATGTCCCAATTATGAATAATTGGGCCTTGATTTAATAACTCATCCAAAAGATAGATCTTCTGAGAGGGTAGCACATCCCACATATTGTACCGCATTGCCAACCATCTGTATGATATAAATTAGTGTGCTGAATTTCCATGCTGGGTTCCATGTTGCCTGCTGCTTTTATCTATACATGGCACTTCTCCCACTGGAGAGCTCCCAAAGAAATCCCAGGCAGTACTATTGGAGGTCAAAAATATTTTATAGGTTTTGTTTCTTCCTGAGCTCAATGAAAAACATCAAGTGGTGTCATGATGGAAGCAGGTCACTTGAATTCCACCAGCATGGAAAAGGATGAAGGAAATGAGTATTTAAAGTCAGAGAAGTCAATTTCTAACAACTCCCTAAGTGGTCCCAGCATGTTATAAAATGAGAACATACAGATTTTTGACAATTTCTATTCAAATACAGTCTGTCTATCAACAGGGGTCATTTTAAAGAACTAAATTAAAAGGCTATTGAGCAGGAACCCAACTAACGTTCAGTTCAATGAACTTACTGCTCAATGTCATTCTCAGTAAAATTAGACATGACAGGTAATACAACTAACAATTGGAAAGAATGTTAAAATAACTGATGATTTCAAGATTAAAAATTATCTCATCAAATAGTCAAGATACATTAAAAGTCCAATTTATAGTCCAAAATTGCAAAGAAAAATTTCAAAACTGTCAAGGGGATGCATTTTGTTTTTGGTGTAGCAAACATAGAAAGCAGTGATGTGTCCATCCTCATCATATAAATGAAAGATAAGTGACATGAGCATGAGGAGACTCCTCTTCAAAAATAGTCATTATTACTTCAATTGAATATATATTTTATGGATATCCTCCAATCTAATTGCTACTGAATCTGTTAAAATTTTATTCATATTTTATATTGCTAGAAGCAACAGTGTAAGTGATTTGTATACAAGCTTGCACAACTAATTTTTTTCAACCAAAAATCTGTCAGTTTAGTACAGACATGGCAGTGGAGAAAAGCTCCCGAACAGTGGGAACTTATGGGACAATTACAATCAGTTGTTCAGTATGAATTATTCAAGTAACCAACAGCCACCACATTCATCACTTTTATGATTGTCAAAAGCATAATTCACCAAATGTTGATGAATGACTGTTCTATCGGAATGTTGATCATTGAAGATGGTGTTCTTAGTATAGTTACAGCACAAATCCTGTGATATATTGACACAGGCTGCCCTCAAACCCAAGACTTTTGAGAAGGGGAAGGGTTATTCATTGACTAGATTTTTCTTTCACTGTCAAATTAGTGCCTGCTGTAACATAAGTTAAATTTGGTGTCCTGTGACAGTCAAGCACCAGCTGCCTGAATCGCTTTAGGCCAGCTAAGGGAAACGACTGAGCCAGATTTTTAACAGCAGCTGGTCTCACAAGGCAAGAACAGAGTCCTTGTGTGGCTTAGAGCTTAAGTCTTTAGTAAAAGTGCATATTTAGTCCATTTTCAAGGAGACAAGAAATATTTGACAGCATGTGATATATTTCAATGGTCAGGTCTCTTATTCCCTGGCTATCATGCCCCTTGTCATTTTCTTGCTGCTAATCTTTTGCTAGATGGCAGGAGACTAACACTGAGAACAAATAAATTGACCCAGCTCTCATTACATAGTTGCATGCTAATTTCAGACTTCTAAAACAAGCACTGATTCAACTTGGTGCCCAATTTTCTCCCTTTGGCTAAAGAAATCCCTCAATATAGCATTGATAACTGGTCACTAACATCCCATTAGAAAAATACCCATCATCATGCAGAGGTGAACAACTTAGAGTTAACATCAAATTCAGATGCTTATAGCAATAAGTTTGACACATTATTGCAAACTACGTAGAAAAAGAGATGGTGAAAAAGCTGTGGAAATTGAGAGTTATGCTGAGATCTATGATGGCACGATGAACCACCAGTGGACCCCAGCCAGTGGCTCTGTAGTGTTTTCACATAAGGCTGAAATCTGGAGCAGTGAAGCAAATGTTTTAAGGATTTCTCAATTTAGCGTGGAAAATGGAACATCGAATCAAATGTTAAATCCTGCTGCTGTTTTGCTGAGCAATCCTCATTGCCCCTGACTGTTAAGACTATTAGTCTCTTTCTAATAGCAAATGGTACAACGTTAGTCATCTGGAGTCTGAAAGTAAGTCCTCCGAAGGAAGAGCTTTGGAAGTCTTACTTGCTGGTGTCCACCTGCAATGCAGACGTAAAAGTGAGCTTGGGCCATTTCTTGGATGACTTGGAGCTCTCATGGTGGTCAATTCAAGCACTGGGCCTGATCTGCCATTGCTCAATTATCAAGGGCCACCTGCACCTGGCACCTAATGTTTCTTCCATATCTCAGCAAGACGTAATGAAGTGGAGGATCTCTCCTTTCCTGGAACCACTGGCTGTGTTGACACAATAGAGTTGGCCGACAGTGAGGACCCCAGGCTCACTAAATGCGAAATGATCAATGTCATCGAAAGTAAGATAAAGTCAGCTTTATTGTCACATGTACACTCAGTCATCAAGAGTGAAGTGTGTCAAATCAAATCAGCGAGGATTGTGTTGGGCAGCCCACAAGGGTCATGATGCTTCCAGTGCCAATACCTCATGTCTACAACTCACTAATTATAACTGTAAGTCTTTGGAATGTGGGAGGAAACTGGAGCACCTGGAGGAAACCCACACAATTATCGGGAGCATTTACAAACTCCATACAAGCAATGGTGGGAATTGAACCGCAAACTGTGAAAGCTGGCACTGCAAAGCGATGTGCTGTTACGCTGTCATATTACCTATACACAAACATTCAAAATGTAAAAAAAAATAATTTAAAGATCAGTGAAAGACTAACAGATACACAGTTACATTTAAATGGTAATAAAATTAAATAAAACACTTCCTTTACCTTTCACCCAACAGTTGATTTCTCCATTCATTTTAAATGGTATCCTGTACAGGTATCAGGTTTAATCTACATGGGCTCAGCAGGCAGGGAGAGGCAGTGTACAGCTACCCCTGGATCAGACATCTGATGAATGGAAGGCTGCATTGAGCCACATTCAGGAATAGGGCAGCTGTGGATTTATTTGCTGTGTATCTGGGCAACACTTGGGAAAACTACACCATTGTTAGTCTAAAGAACAATTTACAAATGTGCCAATCAACTATCAAAGAGGCAAAAACTGATTTTCAATGGCAGGTCTAAGGTTATAGAAAGATGAATCCAACGGGGCGAACAATATTCAAAGCAAAGGTCAGCCCTTAGGCCACTTGGCCTTCAAATATCCCATGTGTGGAATAATGGTGCTAGGAAAAATAATATTTTACAGTTCTAGGGAAAGCCATTGCCCGCATTAGAGATGAAATATATGCTGTCAAACTTGACAATGATAGACAAATCACTGTTCAATAGTGATTACAGGTGATATAAATAGCAACCAATCAAAAGTGTTATTGAAACCAACAGTAAGTCATAACAGGTAAGAGATCAGATAAAATAAGGATAAAAGCACCCTGAACTAATTAATGAATCATTACTGATGACAGGTCCAGCTTCCTCATACTGTCAAGCTCAGGAATTCTTCCAAATTAGTTCCCCTGATATCATCAGAATACACTGCTCGTACAAAAAGTGTTCAGAAAGGAAAAAGAATACTAGCAAAGGGTATTAAAGTCAATCAAAGTTTGTTTATCAGAAAAATTCATTGTTCAAATTATTTATTCAATGATCTATATATATATACATATATCCAAAATATGCAGATACATCTGCTGGAATTGCTGCTGAATATTAATATTTACCTGATGTAAAATGACAATGAAGCCTAACCAAACATACATTATTTTACCTGAACAATGTGTCTAAATGATAAGAATTTTAAATTCATAGAAAATCGTGGCAAATTCTGTTGAAGAGATCATATACAAAGCTGCTGAATTTAAAAACTCACTTGATAACGATGCACTAGACATATTTAGGCCACACTTATCTCTTCCAGGGGGACAAATCTGACATCTCTGAGTATTCTCTGGGGTCATGTGAAACACTATACATGTTTAAAATAAAAACAAGCAAGAAACTTATTCCTCAGATCATAACATGGAAATGAGCTATTTGGCCCGTCAGGTAATGGCAACTATCAGACCAATTGCATCATTCCTATTCTTCCACTTAATTCTCTGTCATATACTGCACTGTCTCACACAAGTTAATTAATAACCCCTTGACCTTCACACCAGCTGCCAATACGAGGGGTTAATTTATAATGGCTAATTAACTTACCAATCAGGGATGTGGGAGGAGTATGGACCATCCAGGGTAACAGGGAGGTCATGAAAACTCCATACAGACAGCAGTGGAAGTTGGAATTGAGGCTGGGCTGATGGAACTATGAGACAGTTACACCATTCCCATCACCACCAAAGATAAGAATTTTAAAGTTAAGAAAAATGCAGGAATGACCGGCAGCCTTAATTACAACAGAGAAGGTGATTTGAGTCTTTGGGTCAATGCTGGATCTCAGGAAAGCAACCCCATCTGTCCTATTTCCTGTCTCTCTATTTCCCTGTTCCTATAGCACTTATATATGCATTTGCCTTCTTTTGTGATTTTTACTTACTCCCAGTAAGGATTTCTGGAAGCCAATTAACCTAAACTTGCATCATACACCGGGGTACTCTCTTCAGTTACCTAATGAGGTAACCGTAGCCTTTGGCCAGGAGCAAATGTCATCAGGTGATGCTCAACTTTCAGAGAGTGTTTCAACCCTTAACCACTACACTCTCCAGTTGGCAGGTCAGCAGTGGTGGCCAGCTCACTGCCCATCTACTCCTAACTTCCAGCTCAACTCCTCTCGCCAGCTCCATATCCAGCAAGAGGCTCTTTCTGCTTCTTCCCCCATCCTGCAAGCTGCTTGATTCTTACTCTTTTCATCAAGGCCAGGCGGAGACAACAACCTCCATGCCACACTTGGCCGGAACCCTCTACAGTTAATCTGCGAGGGGAATAGCCACATCTGCTATCCTTTGACCCTGCACTCCAGGACTAAGGACTTGTACTTCAGGGCCCTCCTCTGATGAGCCCCCTCACATCCTTCTTCCCGTCGCACTTTGAACTCCACCAAGACGATTTTCTTGTCTTTAGTGGACCACAGTACGTTATCTGGTCGAAGTGTGGTTTGCACCACCTTGGGAACTGCAGCTTCCTCCCCACATTGACCCTCATCTCCTATGATTTGGTAGTTAGCAGCAGAGTGGGTTTAGGCCTTGTTGATATAACTGGTGTGGGCCTCTCCTTGATGAAAATGACTGCCCTGTTTGCCTCTTTGCCAGCTGATCTCTTTTTACACCTTTCCCACTCCAGTGTGTCAGCCAGGGACAGCAGTTAGTGACATGGAAAAACACTGGAGCACCCTAGTAGAAACCTATTCGGTCCAAAGAAAAAATTGTAAACTCTACACAGAAGATACATAAGGCCAGGATCAAACAAACTGTCATAAGTCAGCACTGCTAAGGGCATAAATTGTTATGAAATTCTCAACCATGTTTTCAAATCTCTCTTTGTCTTCTGAAGGCTTCAAACTAAAAATCCCTTCACCCATCTTGGACCCTTCACTCTTTCTAACAAACTTCTATAGATGTGTGGCGGAGAGTGTATTGACAGGTTACATCACAGCCTAGTATGGAAACACCAATGTTCTTGAATGGAAAATCCTACCAAAAATAGCAGATACGGCCCAGTCTGTCATGGGTAAAACTCTCCCCACCAATCAACAAATCAACATGGAGTGCTGTTGCATAAAAGCAACATTCATCATCAGGGACTCCCTCTAGCCAGGTCATGCTCTTTACTTTATTAGGAGTTGAGGAGTTTTGGTTTGTCACCTAAAACACTTGAAAACCTCTACAGATGTACCATGGATAGCATTCTGACAGGCTGCATCACTGTCTAGTATGGGGAGGGGTGTGGGGGGCTATTGCACAGCATCGAAAGGAGCTACAGAAAGTTGTAAAGTTAGTCAGCTCCATCTTGGGTACTATCCTCTGTGGTATCCAAGACATCTACAAGGAGCGGTGTCTCAGAAAGGCAGCGTCTATTATAAGGACCCCCAGCACCTAGGACATGCTCTCTTCTCACTGTTACCATCAGGTAGGAGGTACAGCAGCCTGAAGGCACACACTCAGTGATTCAGGAACAGCTTCTTCCCCTCTGCCATCGATTCCTAAATGGACATTGAACCCATGAACACTGCCTCACCTTTTTATTATTTGTTTTTGCACTATTTTTAATTTAACTATTTAATATATATACCATAATTGATTTATTTTTTCTTTATGATGATGAGTTGCATTGCACTGCTGCTAAGTTAACAGATGTCACACCATACATTGGTCATATTGATTCTGATTCTTGCTGCTGCCGTCAGGAAGGAGATACATAAACCTCAGGACTCACCCCACCAGCTCAGGAACAATTACCCCGCTACCATCAGGCTCTGGAACCAGTGGGGTAACTTCACTCAACTGTTCCCACCACCTACGGATTTAGTTTCATCTCATATTCTTGATATTTATTGCGTTTTTATTTTTTATTATTTTTTTCTTGCTTAGTTTGCTTTTTGCACATCGGTTGCCTGCTTGTCTTGCTGGGTGTGATCTAACGTTGGTTCTATTACGGCTCTTGGGTTTACTGAGTATGCCCGCAAAAAATCAATCTCAGTGTTGTATATGGTGACAGAGATTTACTTTGATAACGAATTTACTTTACTCTTTGTACTAGTTCTGCTCCAGCCCACGGAACTGTTAGCTGAAGAAATTTCAGCTATCTTTTCACGCAGTGTAGCACTCTGCACATTTAGCAACATCTGTAAGGATAACCTTGTGCCAATCAACACATCTGATTCTCCCCCCGTCTTCTCTTTGCTGGCTTTTTTCTCTCCGCGCTATGGCAAACACTGGATTGCTTGCTTTTGCAACAACAATAAAAAAAAGGAAATTGTTATTCATAAAAGCGCAGATTTTTCTTTTTAACTTGCAGAGAGAATAATGGCAGTGGTGGCAAAAGCAGGCGGTAATGACCATCCTAATTGCCTTAAGGTGGTGCTGAGGAGCTGCCTTTAGACTTTGTGAGGAAAGTGGCTCATTCCAGAGTTTGAATTTTCAGCTGGGATGCTGCTTTGCTGTATCCAGAATATAGCACACAGTTGTCACCTAAACTGTTTAGCCACAGACCTCAGGATGAATTAAAATAGCCATCATTTAGTACTTTTTCACTTACAGACTGGGTTCTGCAATTTTTGAGGAAGGGTTGCTGTGGTGATCACTGGTTTCATTTCTGCCTGATGCACCATCAATAACTCTCTGAGACGTGAGGCGAGATATAGGCTTTTATTGGCTGGAAGAAAGAACAAGCAGCAATTGACCACCACACTACATCCTGGAGACTGAGGGCAGGGCTCAGGCCCCAATCACCTTTATACCGGGTCTGTGGGAGGAGCCATGGGAGCAGTCAGCAGGGGGTCGTGTCCAGACAGGTATATGTAGTTCACCACACTGCCTTTCTCTAATGCCATACTAATACATGGAATCCAGAGGAAGAAGACCCAAGACCATTTCATACACCACTGTACAGCCACACTGGTGATCATAGTGGGGAAGGAAGGAAGCTGGAAGGGTGGTGTGAGGTTGAATACAGACTGTTCACCAATCTCTCCTTTTTGAGGAGTTTCACCAGATGTACATGAAGTCTTTGTACCTAAACCTGGTACCTAGTTTGATGCCATTCAGGTCATCTGGTTTTATTCTGTTTTATATAAATATAGTCTTGTGGGACAGCTTAGTGTTTTGTTCAGCCATTTTGTGGATAAGTAATAATCAAACATTTTACCACTGGTCTAGTTCTACATACTGCCCAATGTTATGGACAATAGATTTCTTTCTTTAAAGGAAATTAGCAAATCTGATGGAATTTACTTCGGGCTGTCTGACCAGCTGAGTTCCTCCAGCAGTTTGTTTTTACACAACACCGACACTATTACTGATATAAACTCTTTATTTCAGATTACTTAAATCCTCTACCCGTCTTGATGTATTTTGAACTGAAGCCTCCAAATCATCATTTCCTAGCTCTTAACATTAGGCCTATACTTTAACAGCTTCCTCACTCGGGCCGAGATGTCTTAACTCCCTGCCAGCACCCAAGTCTCATCATATATGAACGGCCAGTAGTGTTAACCATTTACTTTCTAACTTATGCCATAAATGCACATTTATGCACACTTCATGTGTTACGTGTGAGTTATATGTACTGTGTGTGTATCTTGGTCTGCAGGAAAGATGTTTCATTTGGTGGAATACATGTAAGCACTCCAGCAGGTTGTGAAAACTGCCCTGCGGATTATCAGCACCCAATTGCCCACCATTGAGAACATCTACCATAAACGCTGCCTGGGCAGGGCTACAAGCATTATCGAGGATGCATCTCACCCTAACCATGGACTTTTTACTCTCCTCTCATCCGGTAGGCAATACAGGAGCCTCCAATCCCACACCAGCAGGCTCAGGAAGAGCTTCTTCCCTGAGGCTGTGACCCTGCTGAACCTCACATCACAGCGCTAAGCAGTATTGCACCCATATTGTACTGTCTCAGTACTTTTATATTTGTGTGCTGTAGCACTTACTTTTTATTCGCAGTTAATTGTAAATAACACTATTCTTTTCATTTGTGGTAGATCCTAATTGCATTTCATTGGTTTTGTATCTGTACCCGGCACAATGACAATAAAGTTGAATCTAATCTAATCTAATACAGGTGAAATGGCAATAAATTTGAACTTGAACTTCTCTGTAACACTTTTCTTCAGAATGTGACATTCAAAAGTACATAATTTCAAGCTGAATTCCTTGACTATTAAACTCCAGTAATTGGAAAAGGATGATTCAGGAAAACTGATGGATGCTGATGGATGAAAACTGATGGATGCTGGAGCTTTGTATGACTTTCATGGCACCACGTTGTTCACTCCAGTGCTCCATTTGAGCCCATTTCCCTTCAGCTCTGTGGCACGTGTCTAAGGCTGGGACAAAAGGCTCAGAACATGACTCATCTGATTATTATTCTGTGCCAGACTCAAGCCCCTTCCTTTACATGGATTGACATTAGTAAGTTTAATCATCTGTGCTCATGAATGTTATCATTTGACCACACAGCAAATAAGTGCATGTGAAAATAAGATGAGGACAGGTTTGGATCGGTCTCTGTTGAGGTTGAATAACAAGCTGTTTCTCACCACAGTTTAAAAAAACCCATCTAATTAATATAACAAACTTACTGCAAAGTGCTTCCCAATCAATGGATGACTTGTAGAGTGCAATCAGTGTCATTGAATGAGCAACTATAATAGGCAATTTATTCCCAGTAAACTGTCCATGAACACAAATCACTAACAGAGTAGATGATATTGTTGGAAAAGATAGCTGAAGGGAGAATGTTGATCAGACTATGAGATGACTGTCTTCTCCTCTTCAGATAATAACCACTGATCTAGCATCTCTGAAATTCCAGCCATCTTGCAGCCCAGCAAAGTAATGCCAGCCCAGATTCTGTTCCTGCACACTGAACTTAACTCTTTTGTTTCAAAAAGATAAATAAATGCAACTGAACAAGTTATAGACACAAGAGATTCTGCAGATACTAGAAATATTGAGCAATACAGATAAAATGCAGGAGGAATTCAGCAAGTCAGGCAGCAATCTATGTAAGGGAATAAACGGTTGACATTTATTCCCTTCGGTCTCAGCCCAAAACGTTGAGCATCTTTTGTGTGTAGCTGAACAGTTTAGGTTTGTGCATTGAGAACAGGCACTGACCTTACTTCTAAGGAACTTGAATGAGCAGTTGTCTTCTGAGGAAAGTTTGGACAGGTGAGGCGTGAAGCCACTGGAATTCTGAAGAGTGAGAGGGGACTTGACTGAAACAGACAATAAATATCCTGAGGGGCCTTGGAAGTGAAAGTGAAGGAGCTTGAAAGTGAAGAAGATGTTTTATCATCAGAGGAACTAGAAATAGGGGTCATTGTTTAAAAAATGGTCATACATTTAAGACAGTGATGAGGTGTTTTTCTTTTTCAGAGTGTGGTCAGCCTTTTAAACTCTTCCTCAGAGTGCTGTGGAAGCAGTCTGTGAATACTTAAATCAAGATGGAGCTGGATTCTTGATAAGCAAGACAATGAAGGGTCACCAGGGGAAGACAGTAATGTGGAGTTGAGGTTAAGATCATAACTATAAAACTTTGTGTATCTCAAAGATAATCACTGAATGTATGCATGCATCTATGAACTGAGATGATGCAGTTAAGCTTGAGTATTTTATTGGAGATGACTTCTCTCAAGACCAAGGAGATGGTGGTGGACTTTAGGAGATCTAGGCCTCATATGGAGCCAGTGATCATTAATGGAGAATGTGTGGAGCAGGTTAAGACCTACAAGTATCTGGGAGTACAGTTAGACGAGAAGCTAGACTGGACTGCCAACACAGATGCCTTGTGCAGGAAGGCACAGAGTCGACTGTACTTCCTAAGAAGATTGGCGTCATTCAATGTCTGTAGTGAGATGCTGAAGATGTTCTATAGGTCAGTTGTGGAGAGCGCCCTCTTCTTTGTGGTGGCGTGTTGGGGAGGAAGCATTAAGAAGAGGGACGCCTCACGTCTTAATAAGCTGGTAAGGAAGGCGGGCTCTGTCGTGGGCAAAGTACTGGAGAGTTTAACATCGGTAGCTGAGCGAAGGGCGCTGAGTAGGCTACGGTCAATTATGGATAACTCTGAACATCCTCTACATAGCACCATCCAGAGACAGAGAAGCAGTTTCAGCGACAGGTTACTATCGATGCAATGCTCCTCAGACAGGATGAAGAGGTCAATACTCCCCAATGCCATTAGGTTTTACAATTCTACCGCCAGGACTTAAGAACTTTTTAAAAGCTATTATTAATGCTTTTTGAGATAGTGATTTAGATGCATATCATATTCTTTACTGAGTTAAGTATTGTATGTAATTAGTTTTGCTACAACAAGTGTATGGGACATTGGAAAAAAAGTTGGATTTCCCCATGGGGATGAATAAAGTATCTATCTATCTATCTTTGCCCCCACTTTGTGCACCCACCTGCCAAGAACATACTCCAGTTTCTAGCTTATAGGTTTGTGGTTGCTATTATAACTTTTTCTGTCACAAAAAGGCAATTTTCTTATTTTTGAGAGTTTTGCACTTAATTGACACTTGCTAATGATAAAATTAACACACTGTTAACTGTGGAACTCTAAATTTAACAGGATAATTCACAGAAGAATAATCTTCATGTATTCATGTCATTATTGACATAATCTATTAAATATGTTCATTATCAGCTCAATACATTTTCTATGAAATTTAAAGAACATAATAATTGGCACCCCTTTAGGAATAACATATTAATGGTTTATGCTAATTTGGACTAATTTAATATGAAAATTACACTAATTTGGAAGAGGGCAGGTTTTCCCATTACTTGAAAGCTGGTACCTAACGTTTTGCAAAGTTAAGAGGATAAAGCCACAGAATTTATTAAATAAACATTCTTAAGAATTGTGTACAGTATAATTATTGAATCAATTGTACCGATTAACCATAAATAATATCCTTAGTGTAATCTGTGCCAGCTTTCTGTTGAGTATACCAAAAGCAGGCAAGGGAAGGTGTTAAAATCAGTTCTAAAAACATCTAAAGACTATGTATTTGCTTGAGATACGTGGCATTTTATCTTTTAAGGAAGATAACTAGACTGATACAATTAAACTTTTAATTATCAACTATTATATGAAATCAGCTTGAATATCAGTCTATAACGCTGACACAGAGTGGAGAAGTGGACTAGCATACAATGAAGTATACTGCTACTCAGTTGCTGGATGCATTGAGATAGAAACAGCTAATTCAGAAACACTAACATACAAATGCTTCATGCTTCTGTGCATGACTTTTCTACAGGTAATTTTTTATAAACCGCAGTCATTTTGCATTGCACTGAAATCTTAACAAACTGAGGGATTTTATTTCTTTAATGTTAGTACGTATGCAGTGTGATCCAAACTTAACAATTCGCTCCATCCAGCCCCTGGCCATTCTGACGATCTGCCGGACAGACATCAGGGGGTATTTGGTGCAGAGGAAATATACCAGTGTTATTTTTCCTCCTCTTGTACATGACTGAGAGGAACAAAGGCAAGGCTCTGTATCCAGGTTTCTTGAATCGATTCTAAGCTGAAAATAGAAAAGGTAGACACTGCAGTTTGTGGGTTGTGTTCCAGGGTTGGAACACTAAAATTGTAAAGGGTAGGGCTATGACGGATAATATTTTAAATCTGTGACACTGGGAACCAAAGACTAACTTGGTAAAAACCAGGAATTTGATATACACTTTCAAAATACAGTAAAATACAGTGGCATGCAAAAGTTTGGGCACCCCTGGTCAAAATTTCTGTTACTGTGAATAGCTAAGCAAGTAAAAGATGACCTGATTTCCAAAAGGCATAAAGTTAAAGTTGACACATTTCTTTAATATTTTAAGCAAGGTTACTTTTTTATTTCCATCTTTTACAGTTTCAAAATAACAAAAAAGGAAAAGGACTTGAAGCAAAAGTTTGGACACCCTGCATGGTCAGTACTTAGTAACACCCCCTTTGGCACGTATCACAGCTTGTAAATGCTTTGTGTAGCCAGCTAAGAGTCTTACAATTCTTGTTTGGCGGATTTTCACCCATTCTTCCTTGCAAAAGTTCTGTGAGATTCTTGGGCCATCTTGCATGCACTGCTCTTTTGAGGTCTATCCACCGATTTTTGATGATGTTTAGGTCAGGGGACTGAGGGCCATGGCAAAATCTTCAGCTTGAACCTATAGAAGTAGTCCATTGTGGATTTTGAGGTGTATTTAGGATCATTATCCTGTTGTGGAAGCCATCCTCTTTTCATCTTCAGCTTTTTTTTTACAGACGGTGTGATGTTTGCTTCCAGAATTTGCTGGTATTTAACTGAATTCATTCTTCCCTCTACCAGTGAAATGTTCCCCGTGCCACTGGCTGCAACACAAGCCTGATCGATCCACCCCCGTGCTTAACAGTTGGAGAGGTTTTCCTTTTTTCTCCAAACATACCTTTGCTCATTGCGGCCAGAAAGTTCTATTTTAACTTCATCAGTCCACAGGACTTGTTTCCAAAATGCATCTGGCTTGTTTAGATGTTCCTTTGCAAACTTCTGTCACTGAATTTTGTGGTGAGGATGCAGGAAAGGTTTTCTTCTGATGACTCTTCCATGAAGGTCATATTTGTGCAGGTCTCACTGCACAGTAGAACTGTGCACCACCACTCCACAGTCTGCTAAATCTTCCTGAAGGTCTTTTGCAGTCAAATGGGGGTTTTGATTTGCCTTTCTAGCAATCCTATGAGCAGTTCTCTTGGAAAATTTTCTTGGTCTTCCAGACCTCAACTTGACTTCCACTGTTCCTGTTAACTACCATTTCTTAATGACATTACGAACTGAGGAAACGGCCACCTGAAAACGCTTTGCTATCTTCTCATAGACTTCTCCTGCTTTGTGGGCATCATTTCAGATTCAGATTCAGATTCAGTTTATTGTCATTTAAAAACCACAAATGCAATGCAGTTAAAAAATGAGACAACGTTCCTCCAGATTGATATCACAAAAACACATGACAAAACAGACGACACCAGAAAATCCACATAATGTTTGGCAATCCCCAATCCAGAGTCTGGAGAGGCTGCTGTGTATTAATATCGCGCTACTGTCTTAGCGCGTTCCCCGGAAAGGAGCTCCAATCCCACCAGACAAACAAGACCAAAAACTAAAGCTACAAGACCTGCACAAAACCACATAGTTACAATATATAGTTACAACAGTGCAAACAATAGCATAATTGATAAAAAAAAAACTGACCATGGGCACAGTAAAAATAGTCCAAGATGTTAAAAGACTATAAGTTCAAAAGAAACCACCATACAGTTTCCACAAGTCCTCAGGGTCCCGATTGACTCGTCATCCCACGCAGGTGGCAGAAGGGAATACCCCCACTATGGACTTCCAAGGCGCCGCCCGACTCAGCCTCGCAGACGCAGCACACAATGAAAGCTCCGTCGAACCCAGCATCGCAGACGCAGCACACACTGAAAGCGACCTGACCGCAGCGGACTCCGAGTCTGTCGAACCTTCGAGCCTCCGACCATCCCCTCCAGCACAGCTTCTCCGAGCACCATCCTCTGCCGAGTGTATTAAGACACCCCCACTAACAGCCATCGGCGACGCGACCCCGAGGACTGGGGGCCTGTTCTTCCCAGCAGAGACCCAGACCTCACAGCAGCAGCAGCAACGAAGAAGGTCTTCCTGGAGATTATCAGATGTTCCTCCATGCTCCCACTTCCATTTTTCATCTGATTATGATTGCGCACAGCACCCCGCTTCACAAATAACAGATAATCAGCTCCGGAGTGGCCGCTGCAAGCTGTGTTGCGCCGCCATCTTGGATTTATTTTAATTTTCAGAGTGCTAGGCAGCTGCTTAGAGGAGCCCATGGCTGCTGATTGTTGGGACAAGGTTTGAGGAGTCAGGGTATTTATAAAGCTTTGAAATTTGCATAACCTGGCCTTTCTTAACAATGATTGTGAACAAGCCATAGCCCTAACAAGCTAATTAAGGTCTGAGACCTTGGTAAAAGTTATCTGAGAGCTCAAATCTCATGGGGTGCCCAAACTTTTGCATAGTGCTCCTTTCCTTTTTTTCACTCTAAGATTGTACAAAACAAAAGTAATACACTAATCTTGCTTCAAATGTTGAAAAGACAGATTCATCTTTAACTTTATGACTTTTGGAGATCAGTTCATCTTCTACTCACATAACTATTCAGAGTAACAGAAATTTTGACCAGGGGTGCCCAAACTTTTGCATGCCACTGTATATAGGAAAATATTGTATTTTGTTTATTATATTTTTGTGTAAAGGCAATCAGCAGCAGAAAAAATGATATCCCTTGCTTAAGATCAGCTCATTTCAAGGAATTAGAATTTGAGGATTATACCAGGTTCAGTTTTATCCTGACTGATTTGTTTCCACTCCACAGTGACAGTCACAGGAGTATGGTGATTTCAACAAAGGTCCGTATGGAACACAAACACAGTTTCCAAAAGCTGGATTTCCCCAAAAGCAACATTATAATTGTTTCTATTCATGCAAAATAGCAATTGGTATTAAGCATTGGCATTGTTTGTTTTTTATTTATTAACCTAAAGGCTTAACTGTGCATGCACCTGTTTGTCAGACACCAAATATCTCGTTTTAGATATCTGAAAGGCAGACTTATTGCAATAATTATTTCCTCTTTGAATATATTTTCCAGTGAAACATATTATTCCAAAGAGCTACTTTCATAGTTGCATTCATTTTTAATCAAAGAGATATTAACAGTTAAAATGGAATATCTTATACCCAGCAACAGTAGGCTCAACATAGGAAATTGTTATTGGAAGGGACCTTAGTAACTTATGGCACAGCAGGAGATGCAGGGTATCCATTGTGTCTATGTTGGAAATCCCTCAGAATCCAACATAAACTGAAAACATTTTTGTGACCTTGAATTGCTGCAGGATTAAAAGGAAGACTGGATAAGTGGTATTAATGAAAGATGATTTTAGTTAAAGATCTGTTTGCATCACTCACTTTCTTTTATTTGAGGTGTGAGCCATATTTTCTTGATACTCAAGTCATTGTTGTCTAATAATATTTTGGAAATAGATTATTCATAATAGCAGAAACAAAATCTGGGTAAAGGAAGACTCCTCCTTGGAAGCTAGATATTAGGCTGGGACATTTTGCCCTGCCAGAACTGCTTTCAAGAGGTTTGAAATTAGTTCCAGAAGCCTACTGACAAAGATTAACTAGTCGGACTGGGCATTCTATGAAATAGACGCAAATAATATGGGTGGCTTTCAGGTGACCAGTACATCCCAAAGTTACTACACAAGCCCTCCTATTCATACTGTTATACCAGGAAATATACAGCCCAAGGACTGATATAGCCTGTGCACTCTGCAAGCGAACAATGAAGACAGGCTCAACCCAATGTCAAGAGAGTCTTACTGGTAAAGAGGGGAACAAGTCTCTCAAGGCAGGAGGTACCATAGATTAGGACAAGAACTGTTAGGATGGAAACAGCTTCTCCCCCTAGGCTGTAAGACTACTAAACTCCCTGCCACCACCCAGCCTCATCACACATGAAGTGCCAGTAACATTATACTGTTTACTTTTTAACTTGTGTTGTAAATTTAATTTACTATTTGTTAATTTACTAGTGTTAATATTACTTCATGTGTTATGTGTGTGAGTTATATGTACTGTGTTTTGCACCTTAGTCTAGAGGAATGTTGTTTTGTTTGGTGATATACATGTTTACAGTTGAATGACAATAAACTTGAACTTGGACTTCAAGCCCTGCTTTGATTCCTGCCACTGGGTGGCACCTTGGGCTAAACAATCATATTTTGAACATTATTTTATGTAAAGTATAAAAAGAAAGAGAAAGAGACCAAGTTCAAAAGTGAGGTGTAGGTACAGGAGATTTAAATATAGTGCACAGTCCAAAACATTTTATGACCAGATATTGGAACTGGTGTTATGAATACAGATTTCAGAGTTATGAGTGGAATATATTCAGGAGCACTGGCTTCCTGGTGGGGAAATACAATACAGATGGAAATTAGATAAACTTAATTCACAAGCAATCAGAATGAGTGATTCAAGTCACGAAGTGGTAAGATTACAAATTTAAGAGGCACTGGAGTTGCTTCCTCAGCTTTTCCACCACTGTTGGCCTTTCCCACCTCATGTAAGATCCACTTGGATTCATTAATAGCGATTGTTTGCCTGGATTAGTTAAATAATTCATCAATTTCTCAGCATGAGTCAAATTTAGGCAAAATATTATTATTTTTTAATTCAGTAATCCCTATGCTCCACTGTTAATTTTAACAACTTTTGTGTTCCAGTTTATAGTAACTTCTCTTTCAGTTGACACAGCATCCATTTCCAGCGATTTTCTGAAGGCATTCCTCCTGTGACCAGCATTGCAATATTTCATTTTTTAGGAAAAAAACAGCAGTGCACATCAAACAAAAACAATTCTCATAACTTCTGCAATTTTTGATGATAAGAGTTGAGAAGTTGGCTGATACTTGACCGTGCAATTTATACTAAAGGTGACATGGGTGTGCATAAGCTAATGAAGGATGAAGTCAGCTGGGTATTTGAGTACAATAATAAATACTTTAAATGTAATGCTCTGTGAAATAGAGAGCAGATATAGGTTCTGAAACATAAGAGGGATGAACAACATGTTCTGGTATAAGGCAGGACATGGACTGATTGGACAGGCTGGAGATTCTGCAGGGTGGGGAGTGAAAGGCTGTCAAAGAGACATTGGGAAAATTGTCAAGTGACCTATAAGAATGGTTAATGGCTTCAGTCTCAAGCTGGGTGTTGTGGAAACAGAAATAGTTGCTTTAGTGACAGGTGGCTCATGTATAAGAGCATCCAAGCAGGATTTACTTTATGCCAGCATGAGCAGGAAGCAACAATATCATAGCCAAAATGAGCAATGTTTACAGTGGGGCCTAAAAATGATCTTCCTTGTAATCAACTGGCATAGTCCTAACACTACCCCAGATTATAATTTTTTTTATCTCTCCCTCAACTTGCACTAATGTCATCACCTTCATTTAGTTAAGTAATTATACATAATTTATGTTAATTTTTGTTAATTTAAATTTATGTTAACTTATGTTTGTCATGCTTATAATGTACTGTGCTACTGGAAAAAGCTAATTTTCATGGCATTCATACCCTGAGTATGTATGCCTATGACAATAAACTTGACAATGACAATCAGTTTGATATAAAGATAGCTGGTTTGATGGTTGAAAATATTGTGGAATGGAGTGAATGGTTGGAGAATGAGGGCTGAATGTAATCAGTACATTTAGGAACGAACAATTGATCACTGGAGATTCTGTAGGGGTGGGAGCCGAGATGGAAAAGAAGGCAACAACTGGAGATGTGCTAACTGCTCGGCAGCAAATTTGAGTCCCATAATGCTTTTGTTAAATTATATGTTTTAATGTGCTTAGCAATGATTTGCTTTGATAGTTACAGGGGTATAATAAACTACAGCAATTATGCATGGGTTAATCACTTTTATTTGCATTGCAGCACCAAACTCTGGTGGATTAAAAACCAATCACCGGATTGTTTTGGGACTGAGAAGCAGTACAGAACCCAAGTCCATGATAGCTTATGATAACAGTCTCTATACTTAGCTTTCATCTCTCATTAAATAGTTTTAATACAAGTGATTTGTGTGCTACTTTAAAACAGTTGTTAAGCTATTTGTTTTTAAATGGATCAACAACTGTTCAGAAAATAATGAACCTCAGTGTAAACCCGAGCCAATTGTAAATTCTTGAAGTGAATTGTCCTATCAGCAGAAACACAGACTGGAGATGAGACACTTCCCAAATGACAATTATGAAAATAAATAACAAATTAAATTCAGAAACTCCAGTGTAATCTCTTGGCAGTTGATTAAAAATGAGAATCAGCAACAATTTGGGAGAAAGTTGACTGCCAGTTAGGTTGACTCTGTTGGGAGACAGCAAAAAGCATGTGGAGAGGAAGAAATAAAGTAAAATAATAAGCTATAATTTTCCTCATTATGGTATCTAAAGTGGCAAGGAGACTAGAGGGAAAAAACCCCTGTGCTCTGTGGTGGTTAAATTTTCACATTGCTGACTTTAGTCAAACTTGTACAATAAGATTAATGGAAGATGAGATTAGCCAGTGCTTCATAAACATAATCTTATTTATTGCACTATTCGGAAACAGTAGATCAACCAAAGTGGCTGACTTAATGTAGCAAAAATAAAGCTTAAAATCACTCTTCAACTTTGCAGTAATTCAAAAGAGTAGAGCCAGCGAGTTTGCTTCATTGTTTTTTAAACAAGGACGAAGGCTTCTAAACTCCCTGCCACATCGTATTCAAAGTGTCGCTGTTTTATCTTTTCTGTATCTTACAATATTTAATATCAATGCACTTTAGATCATTAATTTTGTGTGACTAATCTGTAGATTTTATACTTACCTACATAATTTATTGTGTGTAATATGTGTGTTATGTGTACTAATGTGCCTTACACCCGGTTTGAAAATTGCTGTTTCATTTCTATACACATTATATAGTTATATATGTTATAATTCCTCTAAGGTTAAAATCTCGACTCTGAAACAATAAGGGGATTTGGATGTTGATTTACATGATTTTTTAAAACTAAGAACACAGGTGCAAAACAATTATAATCAAAAATCTGCTGAATCACTGTTTTTCTATTCAATGAGGCTAGAATACAAAATTTGGTTTTGATTTCTCTGTTAGTTAGGAAAACTGTGTTCAGGTTTGTCTCCAAATCTGAAGAAATATGTGTCAGCCTTGAAGAGGGTGTGGCACAACACCACCAATATTATTCAAAGCGTTAATTTAGAAAGAATTGCAATGTAAAGATTTTTTGGATTTTATGAAATAAGTTTCTCGGATTTTAGGAAATAAATGGGTGTTTTGAATGAGGTATTTAAAAGTATAGGGTGATTCAACAGGGTACAGCCAGATAAACCATTTACTCAAGTGGACTTTCTTTGACAAGGCAGAATTACAGAATAATGACTTATGAGCATTATCAGCAAAAAATTTTCCATACAAATAGAAATGTGAAACAAATGGCTATGAGTGTTGGTAAGTTGAAAACTTCGATGTGGAGAATTATAGGTTTAATATTAATTACAAAGAGTTACAGCGCAAAGGTAATAAATGGAAGACAGACACAGATCAGTCATGATGTGACTGAACAGTGGATCAGCCTGAAGGGGTACACTTGTGTTTCTATGTCCCCAAAAGAAACTGTTTAATTAGTGCTGAATGACATTGGGACTTCAGTTCAGGAAAATACACAAAATGAGGCTATTTTGTTAGCCAGGTAGGATTTAGGATCATCCTGTCAACTAGGTTGGCCAGAAATCAGTACCAGTACAAGTGCCATAACCTGAGGCTGCCAAATATCAAAACTGGAGTATCCACTGACACCTTTAACTTAATGTCACTGAGAAACAAGTTTGATATTTGAGCAATGAGGGCATTATAAATGTCAAAATCTAAAATCAATGTCTTAATTTGCAGCAGAAGCCAGTGTTCGGAGGAACATTTTGGTCACTGCACACTTTTTTAATGTTTTTAACTTTTTTAACTTTTTTAAACCAGACTGAACAAATGAAAACTCATCCTACTGATCTGTGTAACATTAGCCATTCAAAGGGGAAACTTAAGTTTGATAGACTTTTTTCGAAATGGTATGATGAGGCACAGTGTGAATAAAGGAAAGAAGTCTATCACCATTACTGGAAATTAGACACCTACTACTTAAAATAATCAGAACCTAATAATTCAATGGTAGTTCTCTACCATTGCTTTTTGGTTCAGAGCTTTGTCTTGAAACAATTTGGCTTTATGATTAAATTTATTACTGTTAAACATAACTTCTTTTGAAACACCTGTGTTGTCCATTTTTTGGCATCAAATCCTCTGGGATCTGTTTACTAGATCTGTTGTTGACATTCACACTTATACTCAGGTGAGGCTAAGATTAATGAGGGAAGGCCATTTCAAGCTGGTACTGAAGATGATGGTAATACAAACTGTGGGATGCTGGGAGGCGTTGGCTCAGGTGAAGTGTTCCTGGACATCCAGCATCTCACTGTGGAAATTAGTGCTGCTTTTGGACTTCTCCACCATTGCTGTTCAGCTGGTTGTACAGGCTCATTCCTCAAAGCTTCAAAATAATAGAGCATAGAGCATGCAGTGAGAAACCTGGAAACTCATTCAGTGGTGTACTCCAGAGCTCTCCAAAATGGCCTGGATAGACAATGGGTTATTTTGACAGGTGTCTGCCTAGTCAATGACATTTATGTGCAGAGAGGAATCATAAGCCACGTAGAAAGGGACCTTCCTTATTGTGAGTGGCTGGCTTATATCCTGATCATTACTGCTACCAGAAGACAGGTGGTCAGCTTGAATGATGTGCTTTCTGTGCTTGCAAACACACATCATGCTCATAGCATTGTATTCCTGTCCAATTATAATGGTGAGCAGGCAGGGTGTTGCAGATCAGTCTCTGACATCTGGGATCCCAGCAAAATCAGCTGAAACCTTGACACTCTTGTTTAGCTTTCTCGGACCATGGGAAGTATTAAGTACAGCATGTTATCCTCCACTGCTAATTATATATGTCACTGAAATATGTCAAACTATTTAATTCATGTTGTAATGAGATATTGATATTCAGTTAAAATGTGTTGTCTTTGAAATGAAATTACTAATACAATAACATGGACATTTAAAAAAAATTCTAATGACCAGACTTGCTGATTGTCTACAGCAGTGACCCACATGGCCACATACCTTTATGGAGACAAAGTTAAGGTATCATTGCTTAAATGTTAAACAGTGATATTAGCAATGCACAGAATCAAAAAAAACAATTTCATTGAGGTTATATTTTATTTTTATGCCACTCAGTCGATAAATTTTGATTTGATGGTTACACAGAATAAACATTAAGACATACTGTAAAACTCTTACGCACCACATAATTGTCTTTCTATTAAGATAAAGAGAGCCCTGGTTGTATTACTGCTTCTAGTAACTGGCAGGTTTATCAATATCAGTGGAAAATCTGCCTAAGAAATTTAATTACCAATTGATTAAAAAAAAACAACCACGCTTTGAAAATGAAGTGAAATGCCAGTAAGTAAAACAGTGTAACAGAATAATATGGATTCCTGCCTGTCACAGATGTGATAGGTACCAAATCGATATTTTAATCCTTTGCAATTAAGTAAATTTAGCAATGGAAAACAATCATAACATTTGTCTGAATCCACCAGAGTGGAACCACAATAGTGGAATTATCTTAATTTTATTAAATAGGAATTCAAGGATATTAGAGTTTAGCATGGGGCATCTGAATGTACAATGCTTACAGATTTTAAAGTAATTATTTGATTTTTTCCAAAGGCATCTCAAAATAATTTTGTGACAGCTATTTGCATTTATATTGTGGTTATATTTAGAAAAGTGTTTCAAGCTAAAGTAAAACGTATTAGTAGGAGCGACCAAAATTGATCAGGGATATGGATTTTAAAAGAGATGAGAGAGTGAGTGAGAGTGAGTGAGTGAATGAGAGAGAGAGAGAGAGAGAGAGAAAGAGTGAGAGTGAGAGAGACAGAAAAAATATGAGAGATAGAGAGAGAGTAGAGAGAGAGAGAGATAGAGGGATATATTTTTTTTTCAGTGGCTAAAAGCACTATCATCCAGTTCTTGGTTAAGGGAGGAGAGATGAAGGGAGGATTCCAGAAATTGTTTGTTCTTCTGAATAATTAGACTGAGATATACAAACCTTAGGAACAATAAGTTGATGAAGGAATTAAGTTTCTGGGTAAGAATTTTGTATTGGAAGTGTAGGGCAATGGGGACCGAATAAAATTCAGGAAGATTAGAGTGAAAATGCGAATGGAATGTTGCTTGATAAAGAACATGACCAACGATGTTCTGAATAAGCTTCTCCAGTTGAAGTTAGCAAGTGTTTAAGACAGGTGGGAGATCATTAAAATAAGGCACTGATGAGTGTTTCAGTGGAAGGTTTGCTGGAATGGAGAATGTGATATAATATAGGAGGTATAGACATATAGTAGAATATAGGTTTGTAAGCCTATCTAAGATATGATAGTCTAGGTAGTCTAAGATAGTGGCCAGTCTGTGAATGTAGTTGGTAGTTAAGGTACTAAAGGAGCTGAGAGCTACAGCTAGAGTTTTCCTTTAGAGATAATTATGGCTTGTTCACAAATAGAAATCAACATACACATAGCTCGCATGGGGTTCAGGACTGAGCAGAGCTTATAGAATAGTAGGTATGGATGTAATCAAATTCAGACTAATGGATGAATATGCTATTTCTGTGAATGACGATAAGTATGGTTCTGTAGACCACCAGAGGTGATTTGACTGCATAGGTAAAAGTTGACTGCAGGAAGAGAATAGGTAAATTGTTAAATTGGTTCATTCTTGCCACATGTACTGAGGTACAGTGAAAAAATTGCCTTGCATACTGTTCAGATGGATCAAATCAATACAACAGTGCATTTAGGTAATACAAGTTAAAGCAATAACAGAGTGCAGAACAGAGTGTTACAGTTACAGAGCAAGTGCTGTGCAACTAGACATTAAGGCACAAGGTCATAACGAGGTAATTGTAAAGTTAAGTATCTATTTTATCATTCTAGGGAACCAATCAATAGTTTAATAACAGTGGGATAGAAGTTGTCCTTGAGCCTGGTGGTACATGCATTTAGGCTTTTGTAATTTCTGCCTGATGGAACAGTGCAGAAGGGAAAATGTCCGGGGTGGGTGGGGTCTATGATTATGCTGGCTACTTTACTGAAGAGTACACAGAGTCTATGGAGGGGAGGCTGGATTCAGTGATGTGCTGAGCTGTTCTCTGCAGATTCTTGTGGTCTAGGACAGAGCGGTTGCCACACCAAGCAGTGGCCAGAGGGAATTTTTAAAGTTTGGATGAGCAAGGTGGGAAATGAGTGAAGGTGATTTCATTAACACGACAAGCGTAGAGACTTCAGAAGGACAGACAAGGTCGAGGTATTTTCCTTGGTCCAAAATAAAAACACCAGGATCAAGAACCTAGGAACTAATCTGTTTTGCAATTACACTGAAAAAAATACAAATACAGTCACACTGTAGGCAGTATTTGTGTTCTTATTAAACACAAATTATCAAACAAACACAAATTAACCTGCAAAGCCTTTCACTTTTTCACACTGCTTCTAGGGGAGGAATGCAAAGGTGCAATAGTAAAAAAGTTCAAAGTAAATTTAGTGTCAAAGTACATATATATCACCATATACAACCCTGAGGTTCATTTTCTTGTGGGCATACTCAGTAAATACATGCTGAACCTTCATAACGTGGTAAGTGAATGAGTATAGATGGATGTGACAAACCATGTATACATTTAAAACCTCAGAAACAGGCTTCAATATGTTAGCTCCCTGCACTATAATCCTTCTTTCCCTGTCTGATTTACTTCTTCAACCTTTGTTGACTCTTCACAGACACAATGGTGGTAAAACTTGTGGGTTGTTCTCTTGTGAAAGAATAGGTGAAGGGTTCAAAATCATAAGGATTGGACAATACCAACATTGATACTTCAACCACACAGCTCCCATTGATATTTCAGATATAGCAAGGGATACAGTATAGGTTACATGGCCCCAAACTTTTGGATTACTTTTCCTTTATACCAGTAAAAATAGTAATAGTAGTAGTAGTAGACTAGTGGTATTCCACAAGGGTCTGTATTGTGACCACTTCTTTTTATGTTATATGACAATGACTTGGATGATACAATTGTTCCCTTTGTGGCCAAGTTTGTAGGTGATATGAAGATAGGTGGAGGGGCAGGTAGTTTTGAGGATGTGGAGAGGCTACAGAAGGACATGGACAGATTAGGAGAATGGGCAAAGAAGTGGTAGATGGAATACAGTGTTGGGAAGTGTATGGTCATGCACTTTGGTAGAAGAAAAAAGAAGCAGATTATTCTCTAAATGGAAAGAAAGTTAAAAAGATCTGACGTGCAAAGGGACTTGGGAGTTGTCATGCAGGATTTCCTAAAGGTTAAATTGAGGGTTGAGTTGGTGGTGAGGAAGACAAATGCAATGTTAGCATTCATTTCAGGAGAATTAGAATATAAAAGGAAAAATTTAATGTTGAGGCTTTATAAAGCACTGGTGAGGCCTCACTTGGAGTATTGTGAGCAGTTTTTGGCCCCTTATCTAAGAAGGGATGTGCTAACGTTGGAGAGAGTTCAAAGAAGGCTCACAAAAATTATTCCGGGACTGAAGGGCTTGTTAGATGAGGAGCGTTTAATGGCTATGGGTCTCTACTCAGTGAAATTCGGATGAGGGGTGATATTATTGAAAGCTATCAAATGTTGAAAGGCTTCGATAGAATGGATGTAGAAAGGATGTTTCCTATGGTGGGAGAGTCAAAGACCAGGTGACACAGCCTCAAAATTGATGAGTGTCCTTTTAGAACGAAGATGAGGAGAAACTCTTTAGCCAGCGAGTGGTGAATTTGTGGAATTTGTTGCCGCTGGCAGCTGCGGAGGCCAAATGATTGGGTATATTTTAGGCAGAGGTTGATAGATTCTTGATTAGTCAGGGCATGAAAGGATATGAGGAGAAGGCATGAGATTGGGGCTGAGAAGGAATATTGGATCAGCCATGATGAAATGACAGAACAGACTTGATGGGTCAAATGGCCTAATTTTGCTTCAATATCTCATGGTTTTATGGTCTAAAGTATCCTTCTTCCATGGAGCTTCTCAAAATCAGTTTACTTCTAAAGTTCTTAGGGGAAACAGATTTAAAACATGGTGAAGTATGGTTTGAGTTTGTTGCAACAAAGGCAGAGGAACGTGTTGGTCCATGGGTTTACCATATTGCTAGGTAAGATAATGCAAAGAATTAGGTAGCAATTTTCTGTTGGCGAGGCAGTAGTGCATTTTTTCTTGAAAGAAATAAAAAGAAAACTAATGAAAGGAATTGTTTTGACTGGTTTCTAGATTAACTTCATGAAAAGGTTGAAAGTTGCTCTGTCACTTGGTTTGACAGCAGCAAGTGATTATTGCTGGCTGACTTTGTGAATGATTATTGTGTGTTTCCGGTTATAATATAGCACATTATTAAAATGCCTAGAATGTAAGTCACCTAGATAATTTCTGTTTAATGGTTATTTAATATCTAGAAGAATAAATAGTTTTACTGTTCTCCAAGGGGATGCTGCTCCCAATTATGTTTGGCACAAAGTCATGCTTCATTTTAGTGGCAATGAACACTTTCCTATGCAACAACCCTTAAATGGAAGAAATCTCAAGAGTATATTAAGATTTCTCAATATTTTGGTGCAGGGAAATCAAATGCCTGGCTGCATTTGCTAAAGATGTACTAAAAACTTGTGGTAAAATATACAAAATACATTGAATCAAATCTTTGCATCAAACTCTGGCAATGCACTGTATACAAATCAATAATCAATATGAGAATAGTGCCTCCATTTATCACTTATTTCTCCATATTTTATCATAATGTTGATGTAATCCTCCAAGAGATTCAATTTTGCTTAGAAAAGAAACCAAATCTCATATTCTATTGGTTTAGCTGAGACTTAACAAATGACATTAATATTTTAAATGGCCTTGCCAATGGAAACCTCCAAGGACAGGTTTTATTCATGGTGTGAAAATACTTCATAATCTCTGTATGTTTTAATTTATATTCTAATCTGCTGTTGACTATAAAAGATATGACTTTGCAATATAACTTTATATTCCTCCCAAGGGAATGACATTGTGTCACCATGGGGCCTAGTCACACAAGATGTTTTAACCTCCAACCAAAATATTGTACATAACAGATTTGACTGTACACATTTGATGACATGGTTCATTTTACATTATTTATGAATCCTATGGGATTATGCCAGAGTGTTCGCCCTGGCAATTCATTACATTATAATCATTTTTTTTCAATCCAAGTCCATTAATTTAATTTGTACCACTCAGTGGATGACTTCCTTAGCAGTACAACAGACAGTCCTTCAGCCTAATGGTATCTATTCACAACAAATATGACAGGAGAAGAATTATTTACCCTTTTAAATCTCAATTATCATCTATATACTGAATAGACTTTCTTCCTTTTATACTGTCCAATGATAACTTAGTCCTATTTTACTCTTAGACACTTAACTTGGATTCAGATTCCTTCAGCTTTTTTATGTCAAGCAAAAGGTTGCCATGGTAAAGTATGTACAATTATGTGTAGCCTACGAGTACAGATATAACTCTGTGCCTTGTTTTACAAACCAATGATCAGCACACCTGCCAATCTGCAGTTACATTGCTCAGAATTAAAATATTCTGCCAGTCTAAACTGACTCATCCAAGGAGTAATTCTGATAATCCCAGTATTGAGCCTTTCACCATCTTGCTATGGTTATATTCTTCTTCATTATCTCTTATGGCCGTCTGAAGGCAGTCATTGATCTGTCTCCATCACCACATCTGAATGCATCAGCCACATGTTAACCTATTCCACCTGATTATTGCTGTTGAAGTCCATTATTAACTTTATCACCTTTCTCATATTTGTGTTTGGTATTCCCAAGTCATGAAATCAAACCTAAATCAGCAGTAGTCCAGATATAACCCTGCCGTTGCAAAGAAGTCCAAACAAATACATTCAAGTCAATCCTATATTTATTGTCCTTTAGCCCTATACCTATTTTCTATACTTGCAAATAAAGTAAATGATCCCTAGTCTAAAAGCTAAGTGGTATTCAAATCAAAGAAAAATCAAGAACATAAGGCAATTGTGTTTCTATGCAACTGATGTAAATTTAATTGTTACTTTTTTGTTCTGTTGGGCTGGATAATGTTGAATTATGGCCAACAATTCCCAATCCTATCCAAATACACCCAAGTTCAAAGTAAATTTATTATACCACAGTTTGGTATTCCAACTGCTTTGTCTGAGAGCACCAGAAACTGCATAGCTCAGGACATCATAGAAACTAACTTTCCCTCCATGGACTCTGTCTACACTTCTCACTGCCTTGGTAAAATAACCAACACAATTAACGACCCCTTCCATCTTGGATATTCTCTCTTTCCTCTCCCCACTCATCAGGCAGAAGATACAAAAAGCCTGAGATCATGCATCACCAGGCTCGAGGAGAGCTTCTATTCCACTGTTATAAGACCATAGTTGTTGTTTGTGGTGGGATAGCTAAGAACATGCAGTGAAAAGAAAAAAAAAGTAAGTTTTCTTGGTGAAGGATGTTGGCATAAGTCAGAGGTTCCAGAAATGAAGAGGATCTAGAATGGCCCTTTGAATCCAGAGGCAATTCCAGATCTACCAGAACTGAGTGGCTGTATAGACGTCTTATCTGATCCCTCAGGCTGAGGTCACCAATCTTCACCAAAACCGTAAACGAAAGTGAACTTCCTTCTTTCTTTTCCTTAATTACATGTTATGTTTTAGCTAATTCAGAGCAGTTATATTTATTTTAAACAGAATTTATTTAATTCCACTGATTTAAATACAGTGGACTCTGGTTAAATGGGCAGCAGCTTATTTGGTACAATTCTAAAAGAACACAAATTAATTGAGAAAATAGCCAGGATTCCCTTTGTTTATTTTGGACAACATACTGCTTAACTGGGACAGGAGGCTGCTGCTAAACAGTTTCCAACTAGCATCAGTCGCATGGACTTATCTGGCCGTTAGACAATACACTGTGCTTAGTTTTTTAATAGTGTCAGTTGTGTACGCTTGTGTTAAAAAAAATTGTGATTCTTGTCACTGATAATAGGAATAATCAGTAAGACAATTTGGAACTGTTTTGCTCACTGAGGTTTGAAACATTCAGAATTGGAGATGCCAGAAATGGCTAGGAGAGAAAATAAGATGATTTCACTACTTCAACAAGATAGGAACTATGAAGAATTTGAAGGTATTGACAATCATCTTGAACGTTACAATGAAAATGAAGATTTGGATGATGGAATCGTTGAAAGTATTGGTTGAAGTCAGTCCATTATCTGCACTGGCTCTGTTCACTTACAATCAAAGGGAACACGGCAGCGTACACTGGATGAATTCCTCTGCTGATAACTATTAGGAACTAATTCAAAGTTTTATTATACTGTAGTGGTATTGGTAGTGTTCTAATTTGTTTTGTATTTTAATTAAATACATAATTTGTTACTCAGTTAAGGGGCAGCTGCTTAATTGGACCAAAATGTACTGTTCCCAATGTGTCCTAATTAAGCTGAGTCAACTGTCTCTAACTAAGTTAATTTTTTGAAGTCAGTGAAGAATATTTCAACTGTACTAAATCATTGGAAACATCTGGAGGGTTACAAAGGTCATTGACAATGGAAGGTGCCAGAAAGTCACAATGACAGTCAGGGCAGGACATCCATAATAATGTACCAATATCTCCTGATAACTCTCCGTTAAAAATTTCATGTTGGCTTGCCTGTTCAAGTGTCTATAAGTTTTTTTGTGAATTATTGCTTTTTAACGGCTTCCCCATCACTAATATTGAGCTGCCAGTACAGGAATGATAAATAGTTACCAGCACTTCTACACTTCATGTTGTTATTTCTTTCAGCAGCCTAGTTTCCTTCTGGTTTTGATTTACCTACTCCAATCACTAACATCTTTTCTGCCTCACCTCTATCTATTTTTATTCTCATTAACTGAATTGACAGTCTACTTGTTTACTGCTGATTTGGCAAAGTTCTCATTTTTTAGTAAACACTGATGCAAAGTCTGCATTTAGTATCTGAGCCAAACTTTCTGATTCAGCTATACAGATAGCCGCTTTGGCCCCAGTGCTCCTCTGACTACTCTCAGTTCCTTTATGGACCTACAGGCTCCGAGGAAGAATCAATTTCATTCAGACAGAAGAAACAGAGAACACAGCACGGTAACTCAACGATTAGCATATTACAGCAACGGTAACCTGGATGCAATATCACCCCCCCACCCAACCCCTGTCTGTAAGGAGTTTTCATGTTTTTCCCTTGATCACGTGGATTTCATCTGAGTGCTCCACTTTCCTCCCACATTCCAAAGATGTATGGGTTCACAGGTAAATTGGTCACGTGGCTCTAAATGGGAGATGCTGATTTATTAGGCTGAAGGGGCCTGTTGCTGTGCTGTATATCTAACTAACTAAAAAGAATTGCTGAGATAAAAGAAATTGCTCACAAAGTTCTTTCAAAGGTCACATGAGAAGCATCACCTGTCACAAAGCAGTAATGCAAGTTGAAAAGTCTTGGAAACATCCGCAAATTTTGATAAACTCCACACATTTCTCACATGCAAACTGTGCGTTAAAAGAACTTTATCTGGGTCCGAGTACATTGGCAATCATTTCCAGATGAAAGAATGCCCATCAGGAGCCTAGCCCAGATACAACTGCACAAAATTCAGCTGAGAATTGGCTAATGATTTCCTGGCATCATTTGGGCATCCAGTGATATCACATTGCATACTTCCTCCATTACTGATACAGACTGGAGATTCTGGGTGCAACCTACGATCTCTGTTGAATGCTCACTGAAAGACAAGGAAAACATTATGTGCAACTAGCAATGAGGTAACGATCAAACCTATACAGCATCTGGTAACCTCAGAATTCAACAATCAGTGTGATGGAGATGACCAGCCATGGTCCCTTCAGTGCTCAAAACCCAACATATGATCTGGTCCACAGGGATCTAGAATGCCAGCCTATTTTTCTATTACTTAATTAAAATGGTGTGTATTCATTGATTCCGGTTTTCAGTTGTGCGAATGGCAGGACAATCATGTGCAATTTAATGCAAAGGCTCCTAAATATTGCCAATTATCCACCCTCCTTAGATACTGGTCCCCAGTGGAATCTAGGAAAACCAGCTGAATTGATAAGAATTTAAAGTATTTACAAATATTTCTTTAATGTTGAGTCTTCTTGCATTAAGTAAGAGTGCTTTTTAAAATGAATCGCTGCATTATTACCTTCCATCAAATTTTCTGATCCAAACACCAAATTGTTAAACTACTACTAGTTATGGCTTGAATTTCCTCAGTTAACTACTTCAGGCAAGGACAGCACAGTAACTGGGTTTTAGGGAGCATCATTATACTTTCATTTTCTTCTTAGACACTCCCTTCGGTTGGATGGCGATTTGCTCTCATTCTTGTTTTGTGGTTTCTGAGGTGACTGATGCAGCCAGTATTGGCATTGCTGACACTTGGGGCAGGACTGATGTGGATAACGAAGTGGATGCATTGTGAGGTCATGCACTCCCACCACATTTTACACTGAGCTTTCAAGGTTTTCAGTACCATCCCAAATGCTCCCTCTCTGCTTGGATAGCCATGGGCCAGATGTTTCCAGGAGTTAGCTGGAATGTTGCGATTCTTCAAAGAGCCTTTAAGCACATCCTTGAATCTTTTTCACTGCTTAGTAACCACCTCTCACGACATCACCTGAAATAGTCTTATGATGGTTAGACAAACAAAGTGGTTTGCCCAGTGTAGACAATTAATTCTAACAATGTCCTCAGCATTGGCTTAAGAGAGATTGCTCAGTGTGTTGGCTTAAGAGAGATTGCTGATATTGTATTTTTTTAATAAAAGCAGCATCCATCATCAGGGAACCCGTCTCTCTTCTCACTGCTGCTGTTGGGAAGAAGGTACAGGAACTTCACGATTCACACCACCAGATTCAGGAACAGTTGCTACCATTCAACCATTAGGTTCTAGAACCTAAGGGGATAACTTCACTTGCTCCATCATTGAAATGCTCCCAGAACCGATGGACTCACTTTCAAAACCTCTTCATCTCATGTTCTCAATATTTATTGCTTACATATTTATTATTATTATTTCTTTCTTTTTGTATTTGTAGTTTGTTGTCTTTTGCACACTGGTTGAACACCCAATCTGGGCAGCCTATCCTATGTATATGGAGACGTATATGCACTTTGATAATAGATTGACATTGAACTTTTAGACATGAGAACAGCCTTCAGGATGATGAACCCATGGAAAGGTTCTGACCCAGACTGGGTATCTGGCCAAGTACTAAAGGCCTGTGCTGATCAACTGGTTGGCATGTTTACTGATACCTTTTAACCTCTCGCTTTGGTCATCTGAATTATCCACCTTCTTCAAGCAGGCACCAATTATACTGGTGGCTCAGAAGAACATGGTAACCTGCCTCAATGACTATCGTCCGGCAGCACTTACATCCACTGTGATGAAGTGCTTTGAGAAGTTGGTGATGAAACATATCACTTTCTGCCTGAGAAGTGACTTGGATCCACTCCAATTTGCCTACCAACACAACAGGTCCACAGCAGATACCATTTCATTGGCTTTTCACTCAATCCCATAACACTTGATCAGCGAAGGAGTATACAACAGGATGCTCTCCATTGAAAATAGCTCAGCATTCAATACAATCATCCCCTCAAAAATAATCAATAAGATTCCAGTTCAATTCAAGACATCAATACTTCCTTGTGCAACTTTTGATCTCCAATTTCCTCACTTGCATACCCGAGTCAGTTCAGATTTACAGCAGCATCTCCTCTACGATCTCCCTCGGCAAAGGCTGTGCCCCTTACCTACTCACTTCATACTTATGACTGTGAGGCTAAGCACAGCTCCAATACCATGTTTAAACTTGCTGATGATACCACTGCAGTTGGCTGAATCAAAGGTCGTGATGAATCAGCATATAGGAAGGAGATTGAAAATCTTACTGAGTGGTACCACAAAAAAACAAAATCTCACTCAATGTCAGAAAGACCAAGGAGATTATTGACTATAGGAGGAGGAAAGTGAAGATCCATGAGCCAATCCTCATCAGGGGATCAAAGGTGGAGAGAATCAGCAACTTTTCAACAATTCGTTGGTGTTATTATTTCAGAGAATCTATTCTGGATCCAACACGTAAGTGCCATCACAACAAAAGCACAGCAGCGCCTCTACTTTCTTAGAAGTTTTGGAAAATTCAGCATGTCATCTAAAACTTTGAAAAATTTGTATAGATGTCTGGTTGCATCACAACTCAGTATGGAAACTCCAATGCCCTTAAATGCAGCACATTGGCATGGGGTGCTGTTGCAGGAAAGCAGCATCTATCATCAAGGACCTCCACCATCCAGACCATGCTCTCTTCTTACTGCTGCTATGAAGAAGAAGGTACAGAAGCTTCAAGACCCACACCACCAGGTTCAGGAAAAGTTACTGCCCCTTAATCATCAGGCTCTTGAACCAAAAGGGATAACTTCACTCAACTTCACTTGCCCCACGACTGAACTGTTCCCACAATCTATGGATTCACTTTCCAGGACTCTTCATCTCCTCTTCCAAATACTTACTGCTTATTTTTTTCTTCTTTCTTTTTGTATTTACACTTTTTTTTGCATATTGGTTCTCCCATTGAGTGTGGTCTTTCATTGATTCTTCTGTTTCTTGCATGTACTGTAATTCAGTGTTATATATGGTGACATATATGTACTTTAATAATAAATTTCCTTTGACCTTTTAACTTTTTCCTCCAAGTGAACTTGGAGGTTTTTGTGGTGATATTTTTTCTGTACCTTGTGATGTCTACGGCAGGATTCCAAGTCTCAGTAGCATATAGGAGGGCAGGAATCATTGCTGCCAGGTAGGCCATGAGTTTTATGCCTGGTCTGATAACTTGACCTTCAAGTAGCCTTTTCCTTAGTCAACAAAAGGCCGAGCTGACACATTGAAGATAGTGGCTCCTGAGATGGGGGAAGTGTTCCACTTTTTCCATGTTGCACTGTAAACTTTTATTGTCGGAGGAGAGCATGGTGGAGTGAGTACAGTTTGGAAGAGGGTCTTGGTCTAATGTAGGGCCCATGTTCTCATAAGCATTGGTGAAGCAATGTGACATCTTGGAGCTGGGTCTCCAAACCTGTCCAAACACAAGCACACTGCAGACCATCTACTGAGATTCAGATAGCCATAGTTCTGGACTGTTGTCACAGTAAGCTCAAGAATTTCCTGTTAGTTGTGAAGGAGTTCTCACAGAACGTTTGTTGGAGGTTGTGGTGAACTACATATACCTGTCTGGACTGCTCCTGTGGCTCCTCCCACAGACCCCTGTATAAAGGCGACTGAGGCCTGTTGCCCAGCCTCACTCCCCAGGATGTAGTGTTGTTCATTCTTCCAGTCAATAAAAGCCAATACCTCGCTTCTTACGTCTCAGAGTGAGTTATTGATGGTGCATCAATTTTATTGACTGGAAGTTAAAGCATGGAAACCGTTTACGCCCAGAACGGTTGGATTTGGACCCCAAGACCCTGAAGCAGCTCTTGCCTTTGAACTCTGGCTTGCATGCTTCCAATCATACTTGGAGGAGGTTCGTGCAACTGACCCCACTGTTAAGCACAGAATTCTCCTCTCCAGAGTCGCCCCAAAAGTTTATTCATTCATCAGGGACCTCTTGACCTACGAAGGGGCGCTTGACGCCCTCAAAAGACAGTACCTGCGGCCGGTGAACGCCGTCTACGCCAGACATCGCTTGGCCACGCGCAAACAGCGGCCTACGGAGTCGACCGCTGAATTTCTCTGAGCTCTACAGGCACTCGTGCGGACTTGTGACTGCAAAACACTCACAGCGGAACAGCATGCGGAACTCTTGGTCCGAGACGCCTTTGTGACCGGAATCAGGTCAGTGTATGTATGCCAGCGGCTGCTGGAAAAAGCTGATCTGACCTTACGCTCAGCGATCGAGACGGCTGATACGCTGGAGGCTGCTCTGCTCTACGCCGACGCTGTCCAGCCGCGTGATTCCCCGCCGCCACCGGTTCCCGTGAGCGAATTCGCCAACGCCGCTGCCAGTCGCGGTTCCACGAACTCCCCGAACTCGTCAGGCAGAAAAGTTTGTTAATTTTGTGGGCTCCTGAAACATTCCCGAAACAGTTGTCCAGCTCGCGAAGCGACCTGCTCCAGCTGCGGGAAAAAGGGCCATTTTGCCAGAGCCTGTAAGTCTAAACCGCGCGCAGGGTCGAGCAGCGCTGCGTCTGAGGCCTGGGGGCCGCCATCTTGCATGCCCGGATGTGAGCGGTCATCTTTGCCGGCATCACCATGCCCTGCCCCCGACTCGCCGGAGTTTACCGGGCACCAGGACGGCTCAACTCTGGCCACTGTAACCCTCGACCAAAGCACTCCGCACCAGCTCGCAAGGTCGATGATGGACATCCTGGTGGAGGGACACAGGACTAGCTGCCTATTTGACACAGGCAGCACTGAGAGTTTTATTGACCCGGCCACAGTGCAACGCTGTGGACTCATGACACGGCCGGTAAGTCAGAGGATCACCTTGGCTTCTGGGTCGCATTCCACAGACATCTGGGTGGGTTGTGTAGCGACATTGGTGGTGCAGGGCACAGAATATCGGAACTTTGCGCTCCTGGTCATGCCTCGACTGTGCGCACCTGTGCTATTGGGCCTGGACTTCCAGAGCCATCTCGAAAGTGTGACTATGGCATATGACGGGCCCCTCCCACCACTCACTGTCAGGAATCCTCAGTTTGGTGGGACTTCGCCATATACTCCGTTACCACACGCACATACACACCGAACCACACATCCTGCCCAGCACCATGCTGATAGCTGTGCTACTGACACTACTTGCAGCCTCTCCACCCTCAAGATCCCTCCCCCATCGCTGTTCACCAACCTGACCCCCGACTGTAAACCGGTGGCGACTAAAAGCAGGAGGTACAGCGCAGGGGACAGGGCCTTCATTCAGTCAGAGGTGCAGCGGCTGCTCAGGGAGGGGATCATTGAGCCAAGCACAAGCTCTTGGCGGTCCCAGGTGGTTGTTGTTCGGACTGGGCAGAAAAATAGGATGGTTGTGGACTATAGTCAGACCATCAATAGGTTCATGCAGCTTGACGCGTACCCCCTACCCCGCATCGCGGATATGGTCAACCAGATAGCTCATTACAAGGTGTACTCGACCATAGATCTGAAATCCGCTTATCACCAGCTCCCCATCCGCCCAGAGGACCGCCCCTATACCGCCTTCAAGGCGGGTGGCAGGCTCTATCACTTCCTGCGCGTCCCATTTGGTGTCACCAATGGTGTCTCAGTCTTCCAGAGGGAGATGGACCGGATGGTGGACCGGTACAAACTGAAGGCCACATTTCCCTATCTAGATAACATCACCATCTGTGGTCGCGACTGGTCGGATCACGACGCCAACCTCCAACGATTTTTCTAAGTGGCCGCAGCTTTGAACCTTACTTATAACAGGGACAAGTGTGTGTTCAGAACCACCCGACTCGCTATCCTTGGGTATGTCGTGGAGAACGGGGTCATTGGCCCTGATCCCGACCGTATGCGCCCCCTGTTAGAACTCCCTCTTCCCACCACTCTCAAGGCCCTCCGGCGGTGCCTGGGTTTTTTTTCCTATTACGCCCAATGGGTCCCCCATTACGCAGACAAGGCCCACCCCCTGGTCAAGTCTACCACTTTTCCCCTCTCTGCTGAAGCCTGCGCGGCCTTCAGCTGCATTAAAGGGGACATTGCCAAAGCAACGATGCATGCGGTGGACGAGACCATTCCCTTCCAAGTAGAGAGTGACGCCTCCGATTTTGTGCTTGCCGCTACCCTCAATCAGGAAGGCAGACCAGTGGCATTTTTTTCTCGTACCCTTCAAGGCTCTGAACTTCGGCACTCCGCGGTGGAGAAAGAAGCCCAGGCCATAGTGGAAGCTATTAGGCACTGGAGGCACTATCTCGCCGGCAAAAGGTTCACCTTGCTGACCGACCAGCGCTCGGTTGCGTTCATGTTCAGCAACCAACAGCGGGGCAAAATCAAAAATGATAAAATTTTGCGGTGGAGAATAGAACTCTCCACCTACAATTATGATATCCTGTACCGGCCTGGCAGACTCAATGAACCCTCTGATGCCCTATCCCGGGGAACGTGTGCTAGCGCACAGCTCGACCAGCTGTATGCCCTTCATGCACATCTTTGCCATCCGGGGGTCACCCGATTTTACCATTTCGTTAAAGCCCGGAACCTGCCGTACTCCCTGGAGGACATCAGGACGATGACCAGGGACTGCCAAATCTGCGCTGAGTGCAAACCGCACTTCTACCGTCCTGACACTGCGCAGCTTGTCAAGGCCACCCGCCCTTTTGAGCGACTGAGTGTTGACTTTAAGAGCCCCTTCCCTCCACCGACCGCAATGTCTATTTTCTCAGTATTATTGACGAGTACTCGCGATTCCCCTTTGCCGTTCCCTGCCCCGACACTACTACCACGTCGGTCATAAAAGCCCTGCGCCAGCTCTTCACTCTGTTCGGATATCCCTGCTATATCCACAGTGATAGAGGGTCCTCCTTTATGAGTGACGAGTTGCGCCGGTTCCTGCTAGCTAGGGGCATTGCTACTAGTCGAACCACGAGTTATAATCCCCGGGGGAATGGACAGGTGGAGAGGGAGAATGCCACAGTGTGGAAGGCCACACTTGTAGCCCTTAAGTCAAAAGGGTTGCCGGTCTCCCGATGGCAGGAGGTCCTCCCTGAGGCACTCCACTCTATCCGCTCCCTGTTGTGTACGTCCACCAATGCCACCCCTCACGAACGCCTATTCTCTTTTCCCAGGAAGTCTGTCACTGGGACCACCCTACCAGTTTGGCTGACGTCCCCGGGGCCAGTGCTGCTACGTAAACATGTGAGGAGTAATAAATACTCCCCGCTGGTCGAGAGGGTTCACCTCCTGCATGCTAACCCCCAGTATGCCTACGTGGTCTTGCCTGATGGGCGGGAGGACACGGTCTCTGACCGCGACCTGGCGCCCGCCGGAGCAGCAGACTACTACCCCGTACACTCCACAGTAACTATGAACCCTGTACCCGAGGTGACACCGCGCACACCGTGCCCCACCCAGACTCCTCACGACACTCATGTACCGGGCATCTCGTACGCGTCTATTCCGGGGGCCTCGCACAAACGTGAGGGATCCCTGACACCTCCAGTTGGGCCAGAACCAGCACAATCTCCGTCTCCAGTGCAATCACCACCTCTGGCACCTGTGCCATCACCACCTCCGGCACCTGTGCAATTGCAGCCGGAGCTACGTAGATCGCAGTGAAAGATTCGACCACCTGATAGACTTAACCTGTAAATATACTTGTAAGAAACTTCGCCACCTGGGGACTCTTTTAAAATAAAGGGGGGGTGAATGTGGTGAACTACATATACCTGTCTGGACTGCTCCTGTGGCTCCTCCCACAGACCCCTGCTGACTGCTCCTGTGGCTCCCCCCACAGACCCCTGTATAAAGGCGACTGAGGCCTGTTGCCCAGCCTCATTCCCCAGGATGTAGTGTTGTTCATTCTTCCAGTCAATAAAAGCCGATACCTCGCTTCCTACGTCTCAGAGTGAGTTATTGATGGTGCATCAGAGGTGAACTGCAATGTTGCATTGAAATTCACTGAGAAGAGTATTGGGACAATGATGTAGCTTTGTTTGATGACATTTCTCACTGAGATTGCTTCTGTTCTAGGCCAGCTGGATGATATCATACTTGTACACTATCGTGGAGAGGTGTAAGATGGGGATAAATTTCTCTGGGTAGCTGATTAAAAGGATGGTGTTCACCATCCTCTAAGATGTAGTGAGGTCAAAGAAGCCTATACTGAGCAGATGTCTAACAACAACCAATTTTCCCCAAACCATCTTGACTCTAGATCTTTGCAAACAATTATATGGCTGACAATAAAATCTTAGCAAATAAAATTGACAGTTGAGAAAAGGATGGCAACTTGTGAGTATTAGCTGCACCAATTAAAAGTCTGCAGTATAAATCAAATAATTGATTGACCTGAAAAAATATTTGCACACACATTGCTTTCTTGCTTTCATCAAAAAAAGGTTCTTAAAATGTCTACCAATTTCTCTGATGTATGTCTAAATACATTTATAATTCCCTGCAGAAAATACTGTTGTTGTCTTGAAGTGCTTAATTACTCATTTATTAGCAATTAGAGTATAACACAATGGGCTAGGAAGGAGTTGAAAAGACTATAAATAAACAGCAAAGATCCATTTACACACCAAGTAAAAATTCTTGTAAGAAAACGATCAGCATTTTTAAGATTTACTCATTCAGCTAGTGAAAAGACTGCTGATGGTTCTGAAAAGAATCAATGCTCTTTTTGTAGTTCAGATGGAATAAACAGAGAAATCCTGCATTAAAAAATCACATATAGCCACATAAATAATTTGTACACTGAGCAGCTATCTGATGCTCTGTGAATAGAAACTTCTACAGTCTAGAAGTGGGGTAATTATTTGTCAAGAAAAGATTTCAAATATATTATTGACACAAGACTTAACTCAGTGTATTAATGCTTCTTCAGTGCTGAGGAAAATTTGTGGAATGGCACACAAATGTGTAGTTATTCTATTAATAATACATTTCCACTAACATGTGGCTTCCTAATTTCACAATTTTCAAAAAACTAATGTATATTCTAAGGTTATATTCAAGGATAAAGCCACTAGTCTGAATTATTTCATACTACTGTATCAAAAGTCTGTAAAGAGGAAAGTAGACAAAGACACAATTCTTTTTATGCGTTTGTCTTCTGCCAAGCCTTAAACTTAAATTAGTATCTCCTGAAAAATATGAATCAGATTGAAGTGACCTCAATTTCACATATAGGCATCAACAAAAATGCTATCTGTTCATTGTCTCATATTTCAATGATAATTATCAGCTTGACAGCCTGAGAATGGCAGAACCCCCCCCCCATGCTATATTATTGTACAGTCATCAAAACTCCTGTCAAAAACAGCTTTTTCTCTCTTACATTCAGCTATTTTGGATAATTTTTGCGCTACTTAGGCAAATAACAGTCTTACAAAAATGGATGACAAATTTTCCTGGCTTAGCATCTTAAGTCAGCAACAAATTCTCCCAAGTACAAACAGTACAAGCCAAATATTTCATCATAGGTTCTTTATTGCAATTCTGTTCCAGAACACCCTTGCCTTTCCAGAATCAGAATCAGATTTATTATCGCATGTGACGTAAAATTTGTTAACTTAGCAGCAGCAGTTCAATGCAATACATAGCCTAGCAGAGAGAAAAAAATAATAATAAATAAAATAAAAATAATAATAAATAAACAAGTAAATCAATTACATATATTGAATAGATTTTTTAAAACGTTCAAGAACAGAAATACTGCAAAAACAGAAGCTGTTCCTGAATCGCTGACTGTGTGCCTTCAGGCTTCCGTATCTCCTACCTGATGGTAACAGTGAGAAAGGGGCATGCCCTGGATGCTACCTTTCTCAGACACCACTCCCTGAAGATATCCTGGGTACTTTGTAGGCCAGTCCCTGTCAGAATGCTCTCCACAGTACAACTATAGAAGATTTTGAGTGTATTTGTTCGGAGAAAAATCATTACGAATATGTCCTGCACCAGTGAATTTTCAGTTTTATTATACTGCTACAGCTATGTAATTTTACAAATGTAAACAAAGGTGCTGTACTATATTATTAAATATGTAATAATATTGACGTATGTTCAGCAAGTAGAATAAAACTCTGATGATCTGGCACCCAGTTGTTCAGATATCCTGCTAGTTTTGCATCTGACTCACTCATTAGCTGAGAATGTGAGCTGCAGATCCACAGCAATCAGATCCATAGAACACAGAATAGTACAGCACATTACAGGCCCTTCGGCCCACAATGTTGTGCTGACCCTCAAACCCTGCCTCCGATATAACCACATATAACCATATAACCCCCCACCTTAAATTCCTCCAGAGGCCCGGAGTGCAGCCTGGGGGTCAGGATGTGTTTGTGGCTGAAACTGGGGTCTGGAGTGATGTTTTCTTCTCCCTTCAATCTTACTGGTAAATTTATTAAATTATGGTGTAACATGTAAAAAAAAGTGAGATAAAGTACATAAGACCATAATGCATAGGAGCAAAACTAGGCCATCTGGCTCATCGAGTCTGCTCCGCCATTCAATCATGGCTGATCCTTTTTTTCCCTCCTTAACCCCAGTTTCTGGCTTTCTCCTTGTAACCTTTGATGCCATGTCCAGTCAACAACCTACCAATCTCTGCCTTAAATACACCCAATGACCTGGCCTCCACAGGCACATGTGGCAACAAATTCCACAAATTCACCACCCTTTGGCTTAAGAAATTTCTCTGCATCTCTGTTTTAAAAGGGCGCCCCTCTATCCTGAGAATAAGAGAGGTCTTTTCTAGTTGGCTGCCAGTGGCTAGTGGTGTTTCTCAGGGGTCAGTACTGGGACCGCTACTCTTCACATTGTATGTCAGGTTTGGATAATGGAATTGATGGCTTTGTGGCAAAGTTTGCAGATGATACGAAGATAGGTGGAGGGGTAGGTAGTGCTGAGGAAGCAATGTGATTGCAGCAGGACTTACAAATTGGAAGAATGGGCAAAAAAGAGGCAGATGGAATAGTGTTGGGAAATGTATGATAATGCATTTTAGTAAAAGGAACAATAGTGCAGATTATTACCTAAATGGGGAGAAGTTTCAAACATCAGATGTGCAGAGGGACTTGGGAGTCCTTGTGCAAGACTCTCAGAAGGGTAATTTACAGTTCTGTGGTAAAGAAGGCAAATGCAATTTTGGCATTTATTTCAGGGGGAACAGAATATACAAACAAGGAGATAATACTGAGCCTTTATAAGACACTGGTCAGGCTGCACTTGGAGTATTGTCAACATATTTGGGCCCCATATCTCAGAAAGGATGTGTTGTCATTGGAAAGAATACAGAAGAGGTGCACAAGGAGATTCTGGGAATGAAGAAGTTTCCATATGAGGAGCTTTTGGTAGCTTTGGGTCTGTATTTACTGGAATTTAGACGAATGTGGGGGGGGGGGGGGCGATCTCATTGAAACCTACTGAACGTTGAAAGGACTAGACAGGGTGAATGTAGAGGGGCTGTTTCCTATGGTGGGGGTATCCAGAACTAGAGGGCACAGACTCAAAATTGAGAGGCAATTCTTTAGAACAGAGTTAAGGAGAAATATTTTTAGCCATACAGTCGTGAATCTGTGGAATGCTCTGCCATGGAATGTGGTGGAGGCCAAGTCCGTGGGTTGATCGTTTCCTGATCAGTCAGGGCATCAAAGGATATGGCGAGAAGACAAGTGTATGGGGTTGAGTGGGATCCGGGATCAACTATGATGGAATGGTGGAGCAAACTCAATGGGCTGAATGGCCATCCTATGTCTTATGGTTTTATGGACAAGTTACACCTAAACCCATAAGGGTCCAATACCTTTGCAGGCAGGTTTGCTAGAGCTGTTGGGGAGAGTTTAAATTTGTCAGGGGGTTGGGAAACAGAGTGATAGGGCTATTGGTTTACAAGCAGAGGCAGTGTGTAGTGAGACAGTCAGGAAGAGCAGACAGATGATAGGGCAAAATTGCTGTCAATGGGTGTGTTGCAGTGTAAAAGGGGGGCAAATTTGAAAAAGGTGATAGATACAGGACTGAAGGTGTTATATCTGAATGCACCTAGTATATGTTATAAGGTTTTTGATCTTTTCGTGCAGTTAGAGACTGACAGGTATGATGTTGTGGGCATCACTGAGTAGTGGGTGAAAGAAGATTATAGTTGAGAGCTTAATATACAAGGATACGCATTGTATTGAAATGACAGGCAGGTGTGCAGAGGGGGTGGCATGGCTCTGTTGGTAAAAAATGAATTCAAATCTTAGAAAGAGGTGATACATGATCTAAAGATATAGAATCCTTGTGGGTAGAGTTAAGAAACTTCAAGGGAAAAAAGGCCCTGATGTGAGTTATATACAGGCCTCCGAACAGTAGCCAGGATGTAGGCTACAGTGGGAGACAGAAATTGCACGCCAAAAGGGCTATGTTGCAATAGTCATGGGTGATTTTAATTTGCAGGTAGATTGGGAAAATCAGGTTGCTGCAGAACCTAAGAGAGAGAATTTGTAGAATCCCTACAAGATGACTTTTTTAGACAGCTTGTGGTGGAGCTCATCAGGGAATCAGCTATTCCGAATCGAGTGTTGTGTAATGAACCACATTTGATTGGGGAGCTTATAGTAAAAGAACCCTTAGGAGGCAGTGATCATAATATGACATAATTCATCCTGCAATTTGAGAAGGAGAAGTTGAAGAAGATGTATCATTATTACTGTGGAGTAAAGGGAATTACAATGACACGAGAGAGGAGCTGGCCAAAATTGATTGGAAGGGGACACCAGCAGTGACAATGGCAGAGCAGTTCAGAAGGCACACAGAGATACATCCCAAAGAAATATTCTGAAGGCAGGATGACAAGGGAAGTCAAAGCCAACATGGAAGCAAATCAGAGGACAAATAATATATGAAATATTAGTGGAAAGTTTGAGAATTGGGAAGCTTTAAAATCCAACAGAAGGCAACTGAAAATGCCTAAACAGGGAAAAGATGAGATAAGAAGGTAAGTTAACCAACAATATCAAAGAGGATACCAGAACTTATTTTCAGATATTTAAGAGAGGTGATGGATATTGGACTGCTGGAAAATACACTGGAGAGGTAGTAATGGGGGACAAGGAAATGGTGGCTGAAATGAATAAGTATTTTGAGTCACTCTTCACTGTGGAAGACAAGAGCAGTATGTCAGAGTTTGTGAGTGTCAGGGGACAGAAGTAAGTGCAGTTGCTATTACTAGGCAGAAGGTATTTGGGAAACTGAAAAGTTTGAAGGCAGGTAAGACACCTGGACCAGATGAACCACACCCTAGGGTGCTGAAAGAGGTAGCTAAAGAGACTGTGAAGGCATTAGTGATGATACTTCAAGAATCACTAGATTCTGGAATGGTTCCAAAGGACCGGAAAATTGCAAATGTCACTCCATTCTTCAAGAAGTGAAGGGGGCAGAAGAAAGGAAACTATAGGCCAGTTAGCCTGATCTCAGTGGTCAGGAAGATGTTGGAGTCAATTGTTAAGGATGTAGTTTTGGGATTCTTGGAGGCAGACAATAAAATAGGCTGTAGTCAGCATGGCTACCTTAAGGAAAAATCTTGCATGACAAATCTGTTGGAATTCTTTGAAAAAATAACAAGCAGGATAGACAAAGGAGAATCAGTGGATGTTGTGTACTTGGATTTTCAGAAGGTCTTTGACAAGGTGCCACACATGAGGCTGTTTGACAAGTTAAGAGTCCATGGTATTACAGGAATGATACTAGCATGGATAGAGCATTGGCTGATGGGAAGGAGGTAAAGAGTGGGAATAAAGGGAGCCTCTTCTGAATGATTGCCAGCGCTAGAGGTGTTGCACAGGGGTTGGTGATGAGACCATTTCTTTTTACGTTACGTGTCAATGATTTGGATTTCAGAATTGATGGCTTTTGTGACCATGTTTGCAGATGATATGAATATAGCTAGAGGGGCAGGATGTGTTGAGGAAGCAGAGAGACTGCAGAAGGATTTAGTTCATCAAGGAGAATGGACAAAGAAGTGGCAAATGGAATACAGTGTTGGGAAGTGTATGGTAATGCTCTTTGGTAGGTAGAAGGTATAAAAGTGTATAGTATTTTCTAAACAGAGAAACTTCAAAAATATGAGATGAGAGGGACTTGGGAATCCTTGTACATAATTTCTTGAAATTTTATTTGCTGATTGAGTGGATGGTGTAGTGGGCAAATACAATGTTAGTATTTATTTTGAAAGGACCAGAATATAAAAGCAAGGGTGTAATGCTGAGGCTTAATAAGGCACTGGGGGAAGGTCATACTTGGAGTACTGTGAACAGTTTGCAGGCCCTTATTTAAAAAAGGATGTGCTGACATTGGAGAGAGTTCAGAGGAGGTTCACAAAAATGATTCTGGAAATGAAAGGCTTATCACCTGAGGAGTGATGGATGGGTCTAGTCCTTAACTGGCTGATATTGAGCAAAATGGGGTGGGGGGGGGGATTCATTGAATATTGAAAGGCCTAGATAAACTGAATGTGGAACAGATGTTTCCTATGGTGGGGGAGTCCAGAGGGCATGGCCTCAGAATATGGGGATGTCCATTTAGAACAGAGATGAAGAGGAATTTCTTTAGTCAGAGGGAGTATTTAAAGCAGAGGTTGATAAGTTTCTTGATTAGTCAGGGTGTGAAAGGTTATGAGGTAAAGAGAGGGGAATGGGGTTGAATGGAAATGCATCAGCTATGATGAAATGGCGGAGAAGATTTGATGGGCTAAATGGCCTAATTCTGCTCCAACATCTTATTTGCTTATGGTCAATTGCCAAAACGTCTGTTGCACTGCAACCAAGGTCCCGATGACACTATAGATTATTGGAGTTTTATTGTACTAATTTACCTAGCCTAATTTCATACAAATCCCTGACAATTATCAGACACTGGTCAATGTCCTTCCACCTGAACATGAAGATTCACCCCAAAATTACTCTTCCTATTTACTTTACCTCCCAGTCCTTCAATTGACTTTTACTTAGTTATTTCATCAATCACAAATTATTCACCCTGATCACCAGACATAGCCGACATTGGTGATGAAAATTTAACCATGACTGGGACAATGTGTACTACCATGTATAAAAATATTTAGAATGACATTTAAAATGTAAGTACATGATGAACCTGCTCATCCAGTTTCCATCCTATGCAGCTTCAAAAAGCAATAAATTAATTCCCAATTGAGTACCTCAGGTCTTACTTGAATCAGTTCTAATGAAGGGTTTTTGACCTGAATCATTAACTTTGTTTCTTGTTCCACAGATTTAGCTTGACCTGCTGAGAGTTTCAGCGTTTTATTTTTTTTATTTTAGATTTCCATCTAATTACACAGCCATTGATCATATTTTCATATGGTAAGTTGCCCTTTTTGTATATTGCTACGTACCAATGACTGTACTTAAAACATTGCATTCTTTTAATCTTCTAATGTCCTCTTAAAATGGGCACTCCCACCCCATTATTTTGTCTCTGATGGCCATCTGGAAATTGCAGTGGTGCTCCGACACTTCGTTCGACTGACTTGGCCGAATAAACGTTACTGTGTCAAGAAGATGCTCACACAAACCATGTATATCTTATTCACAGTTGCCTAACTGCAACTGTAACTGTCAGAGGAACTTGGCGGTGGGGGCGGGTGGCCTGACGGGATGGGAAGTTGGGGGGAGCAGGGGATTAGTCAGTTCTTGCTAATAGAGTGAAAATAGTCACTAATTGTGTTATCTGAAAGTGCTATTAATAAGTAATATTGGTCCTAATTGCCAATCGCAGCAATCTATTGATTGATAGGTACACAGTGTGGAGTAGGCCGTTCTGGCCCTTTGAGCCATGCCACACAGCAACCAGCTGATTTAATCCTACACCAACAACCAATTAGCCCACCAACCGGTACGAATTTGGACTGTGGGAGGAAACCGAAGCACCCAGAAGAAACACACGCATTCATGGTGGAAACGTACAAACTCTTTACAGACAGTGTCAGGAATTGAACCTGGGCTGCTGGTACTCTAAAACATTGTTCTAACCACTATGCTACCATGCCACCCCCAGGAGTACCAGAGCAAACACCTACAGGATAAGTAGTCAGGATCTGATTAGGTGTACTTTTCCTAAAGCAGTATATGTTCCCACTTCCACCCGAGCTGTGATATGTACCAAATTCAGCACCTTTTTGCAGGATGCCTCACCATTCAAATGCATGGTGCAGAGACATTTGGAAGTGGCTACAATGATCTTGGTGGAAGAATGTTGCTTTCATGTAGTTGAGAGGCTACCATGTTCTAATATCCCTAAAAGCGATTCCTTCAGGAGCTTATGCTCCTGGTAGGGCCACCCTTGGTACAGGGAGGAAAGGTGAAGGGACAGATTCCTAATGGAGAACAGTGCAAACAGTGGGGCAGCTGGAGAAGGGTTAGGGCACCAATGGTTGCAAGATGGAAGAAGTCTACAAAGAGCAAATGGCTCTGGTATGCATTCAGTTCCACCAACCACCAAGATTGTGTGGAACTGAATGCTGGCTGGAGTTCCCACACTAAACATAACATGGGGGGGGAGATTTCATCAGATCCAGAAACCCTGTGATAATGAGGAGTTGGTGTTTGGTGTTGGGCACGGGGCCATGATATCTAGAGGACCCCGGCCGATAGTCTGCATACAAGCAGCTGACGTGTGATAGCTTCTGGGTACCGGTGCTCAGGATTTGGTGGGGGGAGGGGTGGTGAAGTGTGGATCCTTCAGTAGCTGCTCCTGAGCACCTGCCTTTAGGATATTCTCCATTTACCTGAGACCCACTTAGTCTAATGGAAATCTCCTTTGATTCCAAGGGACCACTGCTGATGGAAGAGTGCGAAGTGGCTGGTTGAAGGGATGGGTAACTTCACCCATGTTGCAGTTCTATCTACTGTTCTGCTGTATCAATGCCTGGATATTACCTATTCTGTACATGGACCAACATTAATTGGCCTGGAACTCTTTTGTTGGCGTTTTCCATAAGGTGATATATAGTCAGTGGCCACTTTATTAGGTACACCTGTAAATCTGCTCACTAATGCAAATCATATGGCAGCAACTCAATACATAAAACCATACAAACATGGTCATACCAAACATCAGGATGGGAATGAAATGTGATCAAAGTGATTTTAACCGTGGAATGGTTGTTGGTATCAGACAGGGTGGTTTGAGTATTTAAGAACTGCTGATCTCCTGGGATTTTCATGCACAACAGTCTCTAGAGTTTAGAGAATAGTGTGAAAAACAAAAACATCTAGTTCTGTGGGTGAAAATGCCTTGTTAATGTTAGAAGTCTATGGCCAGATTGGTTCAAATTGACAAGAAGGCAACAGTAACTCAAATAAACATACATTCCAGCAGTGGTGTGGAGAAGAGTATCTCTGAATGCACAACACATTGAATCTCGAAGTGGATGGACTATAGCAGCAGAAGTCCATGAACATACACTCAGTGGCCACTTTAGCTTGGGAAAGCAAATTTTTCTAACCATATTGGACTCTGCAGTTAGACTTCAGTGGATAGAAGCCCAGATACAGAGTGCCAAGAGTGTGATACAGACTCTGGAGTGGCTCTGCAAGGGTTGAGAGTTACAAATGCAAGAGCTCTTCAAAACCACTGGTCACAGCCAACTTTCACCAAAATTAACTTAATAAAAAGGTCATAACAAAAATTTTTTTTAGAAGGTACATGATGCACTGGTGTTCTAATCATGAAGAAGATCCTGAGAAACATAAAATAATTCAAAGACTAATTTGAAAGGCATTAATAATTATTAAAAACACTATTATATATGGCAAAACTAAAATTATTACAGTGGATTTCAGTTAATTGGGACACATCAGGACCAGTACATTTTGGCCCAATTAAGCAGCTGCCCAAATTAGCCAAAAGTTCATGGAAATAGTTAAACACATAAAAAATACAAAATCTGGTTTAACTGAGTAATGAATTATGTATTTAAATGAAGTACTTAACAAATTAGAACACTAACAATATTACTACAGTGATATAAAACTGTAGTATGTTCCTAATAGTCATCAACAGAAGAATTCATCTGGTGTACACGACTGTGTTCTTTTGATTGAGTATAAATGAACAAAATCAGCACAGACACCTGGTGCAGATAATGGACTGCCTTGATGATTGCACCCTTCAAATCTTTATTTTCATTGTAACATTCAAGATGATTGTGGATACCTTCAAATTCTTCATAGTTCCTAACTTTTCAAAATAGTGAAATTGTTTTATTTTCACTCCTGGCCGTTTCAGGCATCTCCTAGCTTGAAACTGCAGTGTGCAAAACAGTTCTGAAATATCTTACTGCTCGTCAACTAACAGTAACAAGAGTCTTTATTTTTTGAACATAATCACACGCAACTGACGCTATTTAAAAACTGTTTAATGTAAGCATGGTATAGTGTTTAACAGTACATAACTGAAACTAGTTAGAAACTTAGGCATCAGTCTCCTGTCCCAATTAAGTGTCCTCAATAAATGAATGGAACCCTGGCTACTTTCTTGATTAGTTTTTATTTTTTAAAAGTTGTCCCAAATAAGTGGCAGCACTGATTTATTGATGGTCCAATTAACGGGGCTCCACTGTATTTAGTTGTATTGTTATGGGCAGAGCTTGCAGTCAATGTGTGCTCCGTTTATCTCTATGGTGTACTCCTGTACATAATAATGATTTATCACTACAACCTAAAACTCAAATACATAATCCCTCTGTGAAAATGGTAAATAATTTATCTCTCTGTAATCACTGGGGGACATCAGCACAGCAAGAATTCTGCACAATTCTTCTTGAATTGAAAAAAAAGGTCTGACTTATATCTGAAATATTTCTGAAAATGTTACGGTAAACTTTAAATCAGTAAGTGAGGGATCAAAAAGGGGATCATATCTTGGACAATAAATTTATGAAAACTATGTGTGCATTTATATATGATGGACTGAACAGGAAAGAAATGAGGAACTTATTAGACGAACATGTGATTTATGGCTTCTCTTGGTATTTAAGGTCACATTCACTTAAAATACCATTGTTCATCCAAGAGATATGACTCGAAGAGAAAATGACAAAGACTTAAATATGCAGTCAGTGTCACAGAGATATATGTATTACCTGCAATAACCCTCAGTCTGGTAACAAGTATCCTAACGCTTATTCCAATTTGGCGTTTTCAGTCGGCAAATAAACTCAGAGGAAAGTCACCTTCACACAGTCAGGGGCACTACTTCAGCTGCCCAGTTTATGCTGGCGCTGTCCTTTTTACATGATGTCAGAGGCTTTCTACTTCTCCTTTGAAAGAAGAAATTAGCTGTTGAATGCCTTTTCCAATCAGTGTCATTTTAATTTTCCCGAGCTAGTAATTAACTTCCTGCTTAATTTGTCACACTTAATTTAAATTCTACCAGGACAGACCTGTGTTGATGGTGAGGTGTGCAACTCCGGCAGCTGTGGCGGACAGAGGTAGTGGCCGCTGGCAGTCCTAATTTGTCATCTTTGATTAAAATTCCCTTGTCAAAGATTGAAGCCTCATAATGCGACTGGCATTGTTAGATTGGACAACAAATGTGAAAGTAAAAGTAGCATTAAGAATGAGCTTGCTTGGATCAGCATAATCAGCTCCATAATTGACTCTGTCCTTGGAACAATGTATAGACCCAGAAGATTTATGGATATGAAATGGTAAGTACGAGATAGAGTGACAAGCACCACGTCTGCCTTAAGTTTAAAAAAAGGCACCAGTAAACATTAAATCATATTTAGTGTTCCAAAGCTCATAACAGTAAATTAACTAGATTCACTTTCGAAAGTTCTTTTGTTATCTGATTTACTATATACATAAAGTAATACCATATATAATTAGAGTTCCAAAGCCCCTAGCTGCACATTTTCTTTTGAAGTTTCTTTTGCTATCTGCTTTACCGTATACATAAAGTAATATTATACACATACACAAGTGTTTTTGTTTAAACTTGTCTTTCCTGCCACTATCTTGAAATCAGTGAATTATATATTCAGCTCAGATTTCCCTGGTAACTTCCATATCCTGCCTCGGGGGGCAATGTATAATATTAACTGAGAAATAAAAATCAAACATATGTGGAAACAGGACTTCCACCCTTTATCACGTCCCAGCTTCTTACATCATTTTCACTTCCACCGGTGGGCTGGGCAATATACAATACATCCTATAATCAACATCATTAAAATCATCTGATTATCTTGCAATCAATGTTTTCTTCTTTGTGAGACCTTGTTGTATTAGCCAATCTTTTCTCTCTATTACAATGGCCACCTCACTTTGTTAGTAATTAAGTGCCTGTAAAGCACTTTGGAAGTGTTCTGAAAAGGTATGAAAGTCCTTAAGACCACAACCATAAGATATAGGAGCCGAATTTGGGCATTTGGCCCATCGAGTCTGCTCCGCCATTCAATCACGGCTGATCCTTTCTTCCCCTGCTCAACCCCATTCCATGGCCTTCTCCCTGTAACCTTTGATGCTGTATCCATTAAGTACACCCAACAACCTGGTCTCTACAGCTGCCTGTGCTAAAAAACTCTATAAGTTCACCCACCCTCTGGCTCTCTCCGCATCTCTGTTTTAAATGGACACTCCTCTATCCTGAGGCTGTACCTGCTTGTCCCAGACTCCCCCACCATGGGAAACAACTTCTCCACATCTGCTTTGTCTAGGCATTTCAATGTTCCAAAGGTTTCAAAGAGATCCCCCTCATCCTTCTAAATTCCAGCAAATACAGACCCAGGGCATCAAATGTTCCTGGAATGATAACTCTTTCATTCCTGGAATCATCCTCATGAACCGCCGCTGGATCCTCTCCAATGCCATCACATTTTTTTCTTAGATAAGGAGCCCAAAACTGTTCACGATACTCAAAGGGAGGCCTTACAAGTGCCTTATAAAGCCTCAGCATCCCATCTAGGGTGTTCTGCACAAGGACTCCCAAGTCCCTTTGCATCTCAGATTTTTGTATTTTCTTCCCATTTAGAAAATAGTCTGCACATTTATTTCTACTAATAGAATAGCCCCCAAATAAAATAAACTCTCTCTTTACTTTCCTTTGAAAATGGTCATTGTGGCTTACCTCCAGTTTAAGCTTGGGTGTGTATCTCTACTTAATATCCATAATTACAAACTTATAGCACCATGGAGATCTACGTGTATACCCTTGTGCATAATGTGACAATGCCAGTACACACAGAGTTGTGAGATTTAACAGACCAAATGAGCGGGATGTTTCCAATTTTCCTTGTCTTTCATTAATGTGTTGTTTCTCTTAGAAAGACTTTGACTTTAATTCATTAACAGTTGGCCTGATTCCATTATGCCTCACCAGGGAAGCTCCATCTGCCACCGTCAGCTATTTTCTCTTCAGAGTTAAACTAAATAGCCAAATTAGGTTATAAAACTTATTGCAGATTGAACATAATGGCCACAAATTCAAAAAAAAAGGACACATTAGTTCATTTCTGATGAAGATTGGCTAAGTGGTAGATGTCAGTGAAGCTGATTTAAGAAGAGCATCAGCAGAGTATCCTTATTAGCTACTGATCAAAGTATTTTTACCAATTGCCCAAATGAAATCTTTCTCACTATTCTCTTGAGCCAAGCATTTGCTCCACAAAATGCATGGGGACAGGATAAGGCCTGAGTCTGGTCAATGATTCATTAGGTCACGGGTTGATATGCATTTGCTTGCAGTTCTGTGATACTTTAAGTACCTTTGTCAAAAACAAACCAGTAGTCTAGTTTTTGCTGTTTTCAAATGGACAGGCTTCATGTGGATTATGGTGAGCACATTTCAGATTTCTACTTGCTTGTTGTGTATTTTTCTTATATCACCCTGTTAGTATGTGATTCGAGCTTCAGATTATGCACACTGTTTTGGGCAATCTCCGGAAAATAGTAATTTACCCCCAACTGCTGTAACTTTTTAAATTATTTTAAGCAACTCAGTCAGACCACCCTTTTATCTTCAATATTCGAGGGTTTACCTGGAGACTCTAAGCAACCTAATTTCATTGCTTAACTCTTTAAACTCCAGTATCATGTCAGTGAATTTCCACCTTCTAAAAGATGAATAGGTTGTTTCTCAACTGTTGAATCCAGAATGGAATAGTACTTTAGATGGGAGTTTATCAAAGTTCTGTATAAAACAGCCAGTATTTTGAATCACGGGCTCATAGAGAGTTAGATCACTGTTTGGCCCTTCAGACTGCTGTCTTGGTGCCAACTATTAAGTACTTATTTACACTAACATTAATTCTATTTCCATCAGCTCCTCCTGGGCTCTACTGCTTCCCTACACACAAAGGTCAACTTACACTGGCCAATTATTCTACAAACCTGTGTGGTTTTGAGACATGGAAGAAAATTGGAGCATCCAGAGGAAAGCCACATGTCCTGAGGGATAACACGCAGAAACTCTACACAGATAGCACCAGAGATCAAGAATGAGCCCATTTTGCTGGAGCTTTGAGGCAGTTGTTCCAGGTAGCTGGCCCACTGTATTAACCCTTTGTACATCAGTCCATACAAGGTAAAGAGCAGCGATTCCATTTGCTCTTTTTAAAATTTTCCACTAGCACTCTATGCATATCCTCTCTCTGCTTATTAGCATATCCTATCTGTTCACCATTTAGAAAATGCACTAATGTATACTGCCTGGATTTAATGAGGACCTCATCTTTTCCTCCATTAAAATCATTCTGCCACAGTTTTGCCCACTCCCACTCTTTCAATGTGCAATTGGAATGTTCCAATCCTGTTTACAACAGATATTTTATCTACAAATGTAATCACATCAGCAAACTTAATTATGAGTGTTTTCATATCTTCAGCTATAACTACATCTTCCATGGAGTCATCATTGGTGTAGTCTTGTCAGATGTTTTGCTGCCTTTACTTCGATCTCAGACTTTACGTTTCATCCATTTCCCAAACCAAGCCACTAGCTTGTCTCCTTTTCTGTGGCTTGCAAATTCACTATGGAGTAATATTGATCAACACAATGTATGGTAGGCATACATGTTCTACCTGATGCTTGAAATCATGTTCCCTTAACTTCAAGGAAACTCACTTTCAGAAGAATTTTGGAGGTGTGTATTATCTGAAATCATGCTGTGTTGAAGACTCATTTGCACAATGAGATGAGCTGCTGGTCCTCAAGCAAACTCTCAGCTTCTTTGGAATACTGTTGGTGGGCAAAGACGGAGAGGAAGTGGGATTAAGTATTAGAAGAGAGAGGTGACCAGAGAACGCTTGCTTGCATTTACTTGTTAAGTGAACACCTATGTTCTATAATGCATTTTGTTTTCCCAGTGCTGAGAGGATCACATTGTGAATGTGAATAATATATACCGGTACTAAATTAAAAGTCACTGCTTCATCTGGAAGTAGGATGGTAGAAAGGTTTTCTTTAAAAATTATAGTAGAAATAGCATCCACTGTGGATTTTTAATAATTCTGCATTTCTTGATTTCTAATGACTATCACTACCTGCCCCACTTTATACTTGTCCACTCACTTTCTCTTAACATATTTAAGAAAATTAGCATCTTTGATGTTTGTTACAATCCATGTCATGTACTCCCTGATTACAACTCTTTGCCTTTCGTGAGATCTCTCAATCTGCGAGACTTCTCTATATTTTTGTGCAAACTACATTTTTCACTCAATGCGATCTTTCATTCAGTTTGTTGACCAAGTCCATTTAATTAAATGGATCTTGCCCTTTGGGCAAGTATGTGCCGATCCTGAATTCTGGAAAATATTTCTTTAACTGATTATCTTATTCATCAATGGGTTTATTCTTCCCACCCTAGTTTGGGTCAAATACTGCCCAATGCCTCAGAGTTTGCCTTACACAAAGTTAAAACTTGATTTGTGACTCACCATTCTCCCTCTCCGTCAATTTTAATGATATCATCCTATAATTCCCACTAACTCTATGTTCATTTACTGTCAGATCATTGACTAATTTAAGATTATTACTCATCAGTAATCATGAACCTGATGTTTGTTATGTTAAGAACCCATTCTCCTAGAAGCACAATATCGCAGATGCTGGAAATTAGAAATGTAAACATAAAATGGTGGACATATTCAGCAGCATAGAGCATCGATGGAGACAGGGTTAATGTCTCTCTGTGTGACTTTTAAAAGTGTGTATTTTTAATAAAGTACATTCCATTCTATATTTAACCTTCTCCTAGAATCCTGCATGAATCTTGCATTTCAATTAAATGATTTAAATTGAATTTATATTCCATAGATTTACTCCCTGAGTGGTTTGCTGTGAGCAATGGGACATGTTTCAGGGTTGCTTTTTGCTGGGTATTACAGGTACACTGAAGGAAGCAAATTCAAAATGATGTCTAACTAAAGGAAGCATGTATGTTGTAATCCACTGAAAAGCTTTGTGGCCTGCTTTTCTGAGGTTAGCTAAGATTGCCATTTATTTAAAACAATTATTGTGAAATTCAGGTCATTGCTAAGTAATTAAAGTAAACCTTTTGAACCGACAATACAAAAGTTTCATCTATTATGTTACTTCGATGTTATTAAGATATAGTTATTAGAGAACACAGTATTTTCTGGAGTAAATACCATGACAAATGAATTTCACTCTAAGTTATGACATAAACTATGGATTGAAAATGGCAAATAATTAAATATGCACACATTGCAACTGTTTGTGCTATGCCATGCATTGTTTTAGCAGAAATAAGCTTGTAGAAATTTGCATAGATCTTTAAGATTTTTTCTAATTTTGTGTGTTAATAAAAAACTTTAGCATACTATTTTGACGAACTTTAACTACTAACAGTTTCATGAGAGCTTCAAATCCTCCTTTTGCTTGTAATCCAGTTAAAACCAGGCTGAATGAACTTCAAAGGATTTGCTGTATAATGTTTGCATACGGAAGTCTAACTAACACAGAGGAAGGTGTTATCATTCAAAACTTCATCTAAATTACTAGGTTTGCACTTTGGAAATAAGCCCAAAGATTAACAGTCTTCACTGGAAAATATAAAGTGAAAATAATCTAAATTAAAATAAGACTTACGAAATTGGAATACAAATCATTAAAAAGGCAAATCTTGATTGATTTTAAATCAAATATAAAATATAATATGAGTAAAAGATGACCTGATTTCCAAAAGGCATAAAGTTAAAGATGACAAATTTCTTTAATATTTTAAGCAAGATTACATTTTTATTTCCAGCTTTTATAGTTTCAAAATAACAAAAAAGGAAAAAGGCCCAAAGCAAAAGTTTGGGCACCCTCCATGGTCAGTACTTAGTAACACTCCCTTTGGTAAGTAACAAAGCTTGTAAACGCTTTCTGTAGCCAGCTAAGAGTCTTTCAGTTCTTACTTGGGGGATTTTCGCCCATTCTTCCTTGCAAAAGGCTTCTAGTTCTGTGAGATTTTTGGGCTGTCTTGCATGCACTGATCTCTTGAGGTGTATCCACAGATTTTCGATGATATTTAGGTCAGGGGACTCTGAGGGCCATGGCAAAACCTTCAGCTTGCGCCTCTTGAGGTAGTCCATTGTGGATTTTGAGGTGTGTTTTGGATCATTATCGTGTTGTAGAAGCCATCCTCTTTTCATCTTCAGCCTTTTTACAGACGGTGTGATGTTTGCTTCCAGAATTTGCTGGTATTTAATTGAATTCATTCTTCCCTCTACCAGTGAAATGTTCCCCGTGTCACTGGCTGCAACACAAGCTCAAAGCATGATCGATCTACGCCCATGCTTAACAATTGGAGAGTTGTTCTTTTCATGAAATTCTGCACCCTTTTTTCTCCAAACATACATTTGCTCATTGTGGCCAAAATGTTCTATTTTAACTTCATTAGTCCACAGGACTTGTTTTCAAAATGCATCAGGCTTGTTTAGATATTCCTTTGCAAACTTCTGACACTGAATTTTGTGGTGAGGACGGGTTCTGGGACCCCTCGCGGATACCAAAAAACGCAGATGCTCAAGTCACTTATTCAACCTGTCGCAATGCGGTGGACATTAGGACCCAGCGGAACCCCAGACCTTATTTAATCTGGCTCCGTGCGGTGGACATTAGGGCTCGGCAGTGGAGCTCTGAATCCGCAGTGTTTCTGTTCACAAAAATAATCACGATCACAATTGAAAATAAAGTGGAAATAATAAAGCCATCGGAAAAAGGTGTAACACCATCAGTCATTGTAAAAGCGTTAGGCTGCATCGGTCAACGATCGGAACAATATTAAAGGATAAAGTGAGAAAGGCCCTGGCCCGATGAAAGCTACAATTATTACTAAGCAACGCAGTGGTTTAATTATTGGATTTTGGGATTTTGAGTTTTTGATGCTCCACATCAACTTGGCACCGATGGAGAGTACACTCGAGAGCGGTCTGTCACTGGATCGAACTCGGGAACTTCCATTCCCGAGCCCGGTGCTGAAACAAACATTCTTAAGTGTTTTATATGCATAGAAAGGTAAAATATATACTATATACTAAGACAAACGTTTGACTGACGCTAAATAATACCGGATGTACTTGTGCGACTTATTTAGTAAGAGAATTTACAATTTTTTTTATCCTGATCCATGATAACCTATGCACATCCTCCCGTATACTTTAAATCATCTCTAGATTACTTATAATACCTAATACAATGTAAATGTATGTAAATAGTTGTTATACTGCATTGTTTAGGGAATAATGACAAGAAAAATAGTCTGTACATGTTCGAACAACAAGTGCTGGAAGAGCACTTCCGGGTTTTCTTGATTCGCGGTTGGTTGAATTTGTGGATGCGGAACTCGCAGATAAGGAGGGCCGACTGTATTTGTGCAGGTGTTGCTGCACAGTAGAACAGTACACCACCACTCCAGAGTCTGCTAAATCTTCCTGAAGGTCTTTTGCAGTCAAATGGGGGTTTTGATTTGCCTTTCTAGCAATCCAACGAGCAGTTCTCTCGGAAAGTTTTCTTGGTCCTCCAGATCTCAACTTGACCTCCACCATTCCTGTTAACTACCATTTCTTAATTACATTATGAACTGAGGAAATGGCTACCCGAAAACGCTTTGCTATCTTCTTATAGCCTTCTCCTGCTTTGTGGGCATCATCATTTATTTTAATTTTCAGAGTGCTAGGCAGCTGCTGATTGTTGGCACAAGGTTTGAGGAGTCAGGGTATTTATAAAGCTTTGAAATTTGCATCACCTGGCCTTTCCTAACGATGATTGTGAACAAGCCATAGCCCTAATATACTAATTAAGTTCTGAGACCTTGGTAAAAGTTATTTGAGAGCTCAAATCTCTTGGGGTGCCCAAACTTTTGAATAGTGCTCCTTTCCTTTTTTTCACTCTAAAATTGTATAAAACAAAAATAATACACTAATCTTGCTTCAAATGTTGAAAAGAATGTTTCATCTTTAACTTTATGACTTTTGGAGATCAGTTCATCTTCTACTCACTTAACTATTCAGAGTAACAGAAATTTTGACCGGGGTGCCCAAACTTCTGCATGCCACTGTAATTGAGACTTCATTATTTTATTTAATTAAGAACAATAAAATTGCAGTGGTCCACCCTGTTGGGTGTGGACTTCCATTGATTCTATTGTGTTTCTTGTACCTATTGTGGAAATCTCAAAGTTGTATATGTTGACATACTTTGATAATAACTTTACTTTAAAATATGAAAATTAATTGTGTAACTTTCCTTATTGCTATTGAAAACTCCTGTGTATAGATTCCTGGAATATAAATATAAAATGTTATTTTATATCTCTTCAGGTCTTTTGACATGGATCTCAGGGCTATACAAGAAATTGTAAGATATATGTACTTTGATAATATATTTATTTTGAACTTTTTCATCTTGATACCTTTGAATTAATTATAAATATTTGAATGCAACCAAATGCTTATATGGCATAAAACCATATCATGTTCTCACTTAGTGCAATAGGAAAATTCAGTTTAAGGGTCTTTTTTTACGTTATGAGGACAGGCATTATCTTCTTGTATTTCTAAGACCCCTATAGTTTAGACTCCTGGAAAATGAAAATGCCATAGATCTGTAAAGATAGTTACTAAACTTGTTTCCATGAACTAAATACAAGAAACTGAGTTTCATCATTCAGTATTTTATAGATAATGCATTTGCAGGCAACTTGGGAATGAAAAAAAAACACAAATTACTGGGCAAGCATGTTTGTGCTGAGAAACATACCACCAAAATATCAAGGGATTTCACAGCTTCTTGCAGCGGCTTGGCCAGCATTTATTTCTAAAACTGATTAATCTGGAGACTCTCAGCAGATTGAAATGCAGCTATAGAAAGAGAAACATAATGAATTGCTTTTTGTGGTTTTAGAGTGTTAGTGAAAGTGCTTGTGTAGGAAAGCATGACAATTGATTCAGTTATTGAGAGCTAAGTGAAATGCCTTGTTTAGACCACTGACAGTTCATCAGTTGTCACCATTGCATACCTTGAAATAGTCCGTTGGTGCAATAGCTTAAAACAAACCTCAAATGAAATCTCATTAGGCCCCTCTCATTGAGGAGAGAGTAGAACAGTGCAGTGGCTTAAGCAAAGCAGTGGCCAACACATTCATGAAGGAAGCATGCTAGTACCTGTACTTCATTAGGGGTTCGAGTAGATTTGATATGTCATCAAAGGCTCTCGCAAGTTTCTACAGATAAGTGGTGGACATCATTCTGACTGGTAGCATCACAGCCTGGTACAGAGGCTCCAATGCACAGGATTGCAAACGGCTGCAGAAGGTTGTAGAATCAACACGTACAAAAGCTGGACGAACTCAGCAGGTTGGGTAGCATCCGTTGAAATGAGCAGTCAACGTTTCGGGCCGAGACCCTTCGTCAGGACTGTAGAATCAGCCAGTTACATCACAGAAGTATCTCTCTCCACTATCGAGGACTTTCAAGAGGCGGCGCCTCAAGGAAGCCGCATACATTATTAAAGATCCTCACCATCCAGGACATACCCTCTTCACATTACTACCATCGGGGAGGAGCTAGAGGATCTTGAAGACCCGCACTCCGGAATGTTTTAGGAACATCTTCTTCCTCTCTGCCATCAGATATCTGAGCTCATGAACGTTATCTCATTATTCCCTTTTTGCACTATTTATTTATTTTTGTAACTTGTTGTAACTTTTATGTTTTTGAACTGCAGTGGCAATCCAAAAATAAGAACAAATTCACCGACAGTAATAATAAGCCTGATTCTGATCAGACTTCATTGGTTTGAAATGTTAGCTCCTCGGCGCATCTTCCACCCATTGATCTGAGGAATATGTTTATGACAAGTACTACTGACAGTAGGCAAGCCACCAGTCCTGAGCAGCCAGCAAATGTGGTCAATATTTCCAACAATACAGCTAATATGAAGAAGTATATTCTGTGTAGAGGTCAGGTTTTTTAAAATAACTCTCAGTAATTACTGCAGCAAGCTACGTAGACCATAGGATTAGGGACCCATTGATTGGTTTGTTCTATTCAATGCCTTTGTTTATGCACAGTGAGCTGTGAGATACTTTGTACATTATCTGGACTGAGCTGGCTGGGCACTGATGTGCTGTGTTCATGCTAAGCATCTGTGTGAAGAGAGTGAGGAGCTTTTCATTTCATTAAAAGGGTGTTTATTTCTCATTGCTGGCAAGGCCAGAAGTTACAGTCCATCTCCCATGATGCCTGAACAGAAAGGCTTGTTGGAGGCAGATTCAACACATTTCTGTTGGTGCGGAGTCACAGAGCAGCCAAGCTGGGTAATGGTGGCAGACTGGAGACACCAGAGGTTGCAGGTGCTTAAATCTGGAAAAGATAAGCAGCATCTTTGGAAAGAAATGGACAATTTACCTTTTGGATTGAGACTTTCATCTGGCCAGAAGGAAGGCAGACTTCCTGCCTGAAGGACATGATAAATCAGCAAGGTTCTTTTCGTTATCATTACTGTTAAAACTAATTAAAAACTTCTTGAATTATGGGTTATTAACTGAATTTAAATACCACTGCTGCCGTAAACTCAGGTGTTTGGAACGTTAGTTCAGCTCTGATCATTTAACTACTGAACCATCATGGTAACCATGGAGTTAAAGATTTAGTAGGCCACTGCTGAAAATAATCTCTCTTAGAGACTGGGACCCCTGTTTTACATGCAGGTAATAGTTCCTCCCTCCACTCTTCTGGGAGATGAGGCTATTAATGCTCAGGTGGGACTTGCCCCAGTAACTTTCCCTGATGACCTGCACCTCTTGGTCTTGAGATTGTCCTGCATACCCTTTGGGAAGCAACCATGAATCACCCAAAAATACCCTGTAACAAGGAAGCTGATAACCAGCCTGCGCAGAGAGGTCCTCCCAGTAAATACCACACCGATCAATGATGGCAGTCTTGGATTGGATGTGATGCCTCGGAGGGAGTGAGCTCTGTGTTGGTGGTTATATCATTGTTCCCCACCCCGGTGCTTACACTTTTCCCTGAGTAGTCAGCCTTGTCTATAATGATGCCTCCAGTTATGGACCTGAGAGCTTATTTATCACTACCGAGACTCACACTGAAGGAGTATCTCAGCAGATAAACGCTGGACAAAATGTTCACTGTTAAATGGAGCAGACTTGGTGGACGTTGGGAGCAGTCTGAACAGCCTGCAATCGGCACTGAAGCTGCAGGTATCTCAATGTCTCCAGCACATCCCTTTAAAGAGCAATTAAAGCAACACACTGGTACAGTGTGCTCCCAACTCTACTGAATCTGTCCACAAAATTCAAAGATCAAGTACCCTAGTATTCCTCATGCCTGGCATAAACTCCTGTAGGTAAGACTGCACAATTGGCTCCTGAAAAGAAAGACATTGCTAATTGATCCTCTTCCTTGGATTTTAATGTTTTAAAGATTGTATTTTCTTCTTTTTGCCTAGTGCCAGAACAAGATTAATCCTCCCACCTCCTTCACTCAAACACATCCTTAACAGTACCACAAATTGCCCTAGCTGCTGAACAAGCCCACTTGGCTTGCTGGACATCCTGAAACCTCTCTCCAAACATGTAATTGAATTTTTTTTTACCACGAGGCCTGGAACAATCGGTGCCATGCTGCTGATTTCAATGGATGTACTAGAGTTTCTAGACATTGTTCCTTCTCATTTATTCTGCCACAATGTATTTTGCAGGAATAATTATATCAGAAATTCTGTGGCAAAAAATCAGCAGCATTGGGATGTGTTTCCTTCTCATACATTGTCTCTAGTGGCTTACAGGAGAATTATGATTTTTCACAAACTTAATTTGTTGCTGATTGACTTATGATTAATGTCTTCCTGAATTCACTTTGACCTGGGGGATCCTAATCAGAAATTGAAAACTGAAAAAGGAAGGAATGCTGGAGCTCTCTTCAATATTCCCAAATTGTGAATATGAAACAAGCTTTGGAGAAAAAGTATCATTCCAAAAATATTTTATGCAGTTGTTCTTTTTTCCTGTCAAAGCGCACATTGATCTACTTACGAAATATGCCCTAATGGCAAATAATTTGCTGCACAGAAGTACACTTCAGAAGCTGTCATTTACAAAAATAAAACTGAAAAAAATACAATCTTTTTGCAACTAATGTATATTTTTTGTAAGTAGTTTTAACTGATGGTTAATATTGACTGGAAAGATGACAGGACCATCGACGCTAACACTGTGACTTCAAAGACCATGCAGAGCTCAGCTTCTCTGTGCCCAATCTTCACATCACTCCTCTAAAAACCTGATAAGGTTCAAGTTAAAATAGTGATGGAATGTACATTATTTATGTAAATAATGCAGAAGTAAGAATACCTGAATCTGAACGCCATATAGGAAGGTGCAGATTGACTGATTAACAGTCAAGCCACTGGGTTCAATAGTTTTTAATACCACCTCTTCACCCTAGTTGCATTATATAAGATCTACCCACATAATGCAAATTAAATTTACTTCAAAATGGCAACTCTATTCCTTATAACTATTATCAAGAAAAAAAAGCCATGGATATAAGAAGAACAGGAGCCTTTCCAAATTCTTTGTCACAATGAGTTGAATGAGCAGTATGAAATTCCCTAATTACCATTATAATGACAGTAAGATCTTCCTCAAAAACTAGAACAGTTCAGAGAGAAGACATAGCACATCTTCTCTGATTGACCAGATACAAGGAAATAAATGTTGCCTCTATCAATTATTGCTAAATTAGAATAACAAATTAGAAACAAATCCAAAACACAGTATCTTTTGAATTAGTTTGGAGAAGTTTTTGCCCTTCTCTAACAGATTAATACTATTATTTTGTAGCGGTGTGCTACACACAGCGCTGGAATAACGACACACAAACGGTGAGTTGCAGTTGCGTTAAAGCTTTATTCAAACTTCGCGGCCTTCCCGTTTCTGCCCTCCCCGGGCGGGAATGCATATTCACAGTCCTTTCCCGTGCGTGGTCTTTTCCCCTTGCTGGTGAAGTAGGCCTGGTGCCCTTTTTGGGGCCGGTCTCCCTGCCGGCGCGCACCGTTTTGTGAACCGGTTCGAGTGCGCTGGAAAGTGGGTTGCCACAATTTTTACATTTTCTGCTTTTACTTTATTTTAAGCAACTGGGTTTTAGTTCTAATTCAAATTATTGCATGAAAATGTAAAAAAGGTTATTTTCAAGTATTAAATAAAGTAATTTTAAGCCCAACTTGAATACATGGAAACTTAAATTCAGCTGAAATAAATGGACAAGTAAATTAACTAGTTACATCTGCATGGATCACTGCATTTTCAGTTTTAGCCTGCTCTCCTGAGGTGATGGCAGGATCATCCTTTTGAAACCAGCAGGATCTGTCATTTAATGTGCACATCGACACCTAATGACAGCTTCAAAACCCATCTGTAATTATAAGTGTGGCCTTAGCAGGGAAGCCATTGTAGCTCCAATTTAAATTGTAACTTAAATATGTAGTTTGCAAATAGCATGATTACAAGTTCTTGTATCGTTATTTAAAATTAGCACAAAAGCACCATATTTGTATTCTAGAAGTACTTTTAAGTAATTCTATAAAATATCTTGACTTTTGTTACCTTATTTGTCATTGCACTGAAATAGGAACATTTTAGTTATCTTTTAAATTATTGATTTAATTCATTATAGATCCTCAATGAAAGAGAATTAATAACTACAACAATTAAAACTTTCATAATATGAATGTAAATTAATATTCAGAATAACATCACTACATATAATTTTCTCTAAAGCACACATAGTCGCTTGTAATCACTTTTAGGTTCATCCCTCCCCAAAGAAGACCTATCATAATCTTGCTTCAAAATGCACACAACCTTCAATTGCTTCAGGCATCAAGGTACTCATAAAGTAAGACCTGAAAGGTTTGTATTCTTCATGTAGCATTCCGATAATGCAAACCCTGAGGAGAACTGAAAGGAGGTTTTCATAATTTGCTGGTATTTATGATTAAAAACAATTCCCTACTGCTGGACTATGAAAGTTAGCAGCAGCAGGCCTTCAATATTAAGGCAGTTTATTGACAAATGTATTGCACTTAGAACTGTAAAACTGATTTTAGTAGAGCTTCCTGATGGGAGGCTCATCTAATTTTCATTTTATTTACAGAATAGATGCTATGTAATTAAAACAGCACAGCTACAACTGTTTGCTTATTAATTCTGAAAATTACTTTAGTACTTAGTGAGATTGGTTACCAGAAAGGTGAAGGAGAAGGTGATATTAACAGCCCAGGTGGTAAAATAGTTATAAACATCATTCTCTGTCATTTCAATTCTGGAAGGTCAGTGGAAGTAATTATGTGGACAAAATCAAACTTAATGGACTCAAAGAGCAAACTTACTGATGTTGTGTCATTAAGAGCCATGTACATTAAGATACGTGTACTTAAAGTATTAAACATTCTCATTTAATTAATTAATACAGACAGCATACTTTTGTCAATTTTTTCACCGGTTGCTGTCAATTCTGCTTGCAAAGTTCTTTTAAATTTAAAATAAAAACTGAATATTAATCTCATAATTCTTTTGAACTTTACCATCAAATTTCATGGCACTTATTGCTTTAATACTTTGTATAAATGGCCTCTGTGCTTTCAGATGTGAATCTGAACATAAAATACTAGAAGGTTGTTTCACTGAGGTCAAATCAACATTTGTTCTCACTGTGTGTCAAAATCTACATATGCTCCATGAGGTTTACAATATCAGAAAGGTATTTCCTTGGTCACTGGCCAAGGACATTCACATAATCTGTCCTGGTTATGATTAGTGGCCTCAACTCGGTCTGATCAAACCCAGGATATTGTTAGTTTGTAAGGTGCTGCTTTAACCTGCAGTATCTCTATGAACTAAGTCACTGAAAAATTGTTTATGTTTCTCCTCTCTCCTTCACCCTCACTGAAAACTTTTTTTCCTGTATATTATATCAGTAAAAGTCTACTATTTAAGTTTTCTGTCTATGGCATGGACCAGATGCTTTTTAAGACTGCTGGGTTAATGAAGATTATGCAAGTGAAAATTAAAAGTACTGAATAATTTATTACACTAAACCAATGGATATGGTATTGGTTTCTAAACATTCGTTGCTAGAGATCTTGGGCATGGTTTACAGTAAACTAATTTGGCAGGATGATGGGAATTGGAATGATAGGGTTGAGGATGGGACAGTTGTTATACAAGTAGATGCTGTGTGTAGTAAAATTATGTGGAAAGACAGGAAGATGATAGGGCAAAATTACAGTCAGTGCAATTTGATGTGTTGAAGTGTAACGGGGGGGGCAAAATCAAAAAAGGATAATGAATATTGAAAGGGTGATAAACTGAAAATGTTACATATGAATGCATACAGTATATGAAATAAGGTAGATGATCTTGTAGTGCATTTAGAGATTGGCAGGTATGATATGGGCATCATTGAGTTGTGGCTGAAAGAAAATCATGTGTAGGAGCTTAACCTCCAAGAACACATTGTATCAAAAGGACAGGTAAGTAGGCAGAGGGCATGAGGTGGCTTTGTTGGTGTTGTGAAATGAAGCCAATTTGATTAGCAAGGTTAAGGTGAAGGAACCCTTAGGAGTCAGTAATCTTTATATTATAGAATTCACTCTGCAGTTTGAGAGGGAGAAGCTATCATTATTACAGTGGAGTAAAGGGAATTACAGAGGCATGAAAGAACCTGCCTAAAAGTTGATTGGGATAAGGCACTAGTCGGGATGACAGAACAGCAATGGCTGGAGTTTCTGAGGCAAATGGAAGATGCAGGATGGATACATCCTAAAGATGAAGAAGTTTTAAACATAGAAAACCTACAGCACAATACAAGCCCTTTGGCCCTTTGGCTATAGGCTTACCCATCGCCCTCTATTTTTCTGAGCTCCATGTACCTATCCAGGAGTGTCTTAAAAGACCCTATTGTATCCACCTCCACTACTGTCACCGGCAGCCCATTCCACACACTCCACTCTCTCAGTAAAAACCTTACCCCTGATATCTCCTCTGTATCTGCTTCCAAGCACCTTAAAACTGTGCCCTCTCGTGCTACCCATTTCAGCCCAAGGAAAAAGCCTCTGACTATCCACATGATCAATGCCTCTCATTATCTTGTACACCTCTATCAGGTCACCTCTTATCCTCCGTCACTCCAAGGAGAAAAGGCTGAGTTCACTCAACCTGTTCTCATAAGGCATGCTTCCCAATCCAGGCAACATCCTTGTAAATATCCTTTGCATCCTTTCTATGGTTTCCACATCCTTCCTGTAGTGAGGCGACCAGAACTGAGCACAGTACTCCAATTGGGGTCTAAAGGGAGGATGAGAGAACTGTGGCTGACAAGGGAAGTCAAAGACAGCATAAAAGAAATAGAAAGGGCATATTATATAGTAAAGATAAACCACCTAGTCTAGATGGACTACACCCCAATGTTCTGACAGAGGTAGATGAAGAGCTTGTGGATGCATTAGTAATGACCCTTCAAGAATCCCTAGATTCTAGAATGGTTCCAGATGACTGTAAGCTTGCAGATGTCACTCCACTCTTTAAAAAGGAAGGGTGGCAGAAGACAGAAAATGATATGCTATTTGGCCTGACTTCAGTGTTTGGGACGATGTTGGAGTCCATTATTACAAACAAGGTTTTGGGGTACTTGGAAGCATACAATTAAATAGGGTGAAGTCAGCATGGTTTCCTTGAGGGAAAATCTTGCCTGACAAATCTATTGAAATCCTTTGAGGAAATAATAAACAGGATGGACAAAGGAGAGTCAGTGGATATTGTTTACTTCGATTTTTAGCAGGCCTTTAACAAGGTGCTGCACATGTGTCTGCTAAACAAGATAAATGGCCATGGTGTAACAAGAAAGATACTAGCATGGATGGAATATTCGCTGACAGGCAGCAGGGAAAGAGTAGGAGCAAAGGGAGCCTCTTTATGTAACGCTGACACTTTTACAAGGCATTGGTCAGACCACACTTGGAGTATTGTGAGCAGTTTTGAGCGCTTATCTAGGGAAAAAATGTGCTGGCATTGGAGATGGTCCAGAGGAAGTTTACGAGAATTATTCTGGGAATGAAAGGGTTAATGTATCAGGAGCTCTGGGCCTGTAGTTGCTGTAATTTAATAGAATGAGGGGGATCTCAATAAAACCTATCAAATATTGAAAGGCTTAGATAGAATGGATGAGGGAAGGTTGTTTCCTAGAGTAAGTAAGTTGAGGACCAAAGGGCACACTTCAGAATATAAGGACTCTTTTAGAATGGAGATGAGGAGGATTTTGTTTTTAGCCAGATTGTAATCAATCTGTGGAATTCTTTGCCACAGATGGGTGTGGAAACTAAGTCACTCAGTAAATTTAAAGTGGATCTTGATTCGTCACCATGTCAAATGTTACAGGGAGAAAGAGAGAGAATGGGGCTGAGAGGGATAATAAATCGGCTATGATGCAATGGCAGAGCAGACTTGGTGGGCCACATGGCCTAATTCTGCTCCTGTATCATATGGTCTTGGCTTTCTTAGGTTTTTGTGCTCACCACTGCATATGCCCAACTGAAATTAATTTCTTCAAAAGTTTCTGGCAAACATTTGTTCAAAACTGCATGTAAAAACTTGCCTAAAGTATCACAGAAGTTCTGTGTAAAAATGAAAGTGGAGTATGATAGGCCAAGAACAGCTATTCTATAATGAAGATGTGAGGCTCGTCCCACTTTCGGAAGTTCAGCAACACCATATGCCACCTTCAAGGCTGCAGCAAGGCAGAGATCATTATCCACTTCCTGATGGAGAAAAGTGCAAGGGATATCTGTCGTAGTTCATCCCCAACAACTTGATAACATAAGACTCTATGTTCTACAGTTTATTCATTAGAACCCTTACTGAGGGTGACATCAACTAATAATGTAAGATCACTAGCTTGGTGAAAAAGGCCAGAATGACCAAAACTCACCGGTTGTCCTCCAGAAGGGATTGTCCATGACTGAATGTCATCCTTAACCCAGTGCCTAACAGCAGCAAGTGTGAGCGCATGGGAATTTCTCTCTGTGGAGGTTATTTGAGCCTTGTGAGGCCAGGAAATGCTATTGTTAATTCACTCACTTTCTTTGTTCAGTCTAAATGTCCGGCATCTGCTGCAAAAGATTTAACACTGGCTGGAAGGATTAAGGAGCTTGCTAAAGAAGGTAGAGGTTTTAGAGATTGAATTTGAACAAATTTACCTGCAGGTAAAGGTACCAATGCGATGTCAGTGTGCTTAAATCTCACTGAGCTTTGTTGGTGATTTCAACTGACTGTAAATCTCTCCCACGTGCACATGCACCTTCAAGATCATGTGCCACTGTGCCATTGTTGGATTTCACATGGGGTCTAGCAACTGGGTTCAGACCTATTAGAATTTTCCAGCATTATGCTGGGTTATTGCCTTTAAAATCCTGTCCCTGAATAGATCCAAGACTGGTAAATTTAGAATATTATTTTAAAACACAAATTCAGAGCCTGAGTGGGGAGCCAAGTTCAAAGCTGGAACCAGATAGTTCCATTTGTGAATATTAATGCAATATCATTCTGCAAGGATGGAGAAAGTGTTTGTCTTAATCAGTATTTATCTTGTGTTCCTGTGTCACTTATGTTGCTAGGAATCTTTTTAGACTTGAAACTCTTTAATTATTTTCCCACTGCACTGATTAAATTAGGGCAAATACTTCTATTTACATTTATTGATGAATTGATTATGAGGTAAGTAAGTCAGTTGACATAGTACTTAGTTTGTAATGAATGTCAAACAGCACTAAGTATCACAATTAACTGGTGACTGACAATGCTTACAATGCTATTTTATGCATAAGCCAATTGACACATCTTCGGTATTTTAGATGTATCTAATGAATACCTGAAAGTACTTCAATTAACTTTTTTTTGAGAAAATTGCAATGTATACAATAAAAATTTGCACAGATATAGATTAATAAAAATAAAATGAATAAATTTATATAATAAAAGGTAAAAGAAAAAAACAATGAAGTTCTTGTGTTCTGCTCAGGACTACATCTTTAACGTTCAGTGTTCTAGTTAGGATTGGAATCATTCTATGAAACTAAACAGGACCTAGATTTGCAGAGAACCATATTAGCACATAGAACACAGAAGAGTATGGCACAATACAGGTCCTTCAGCCCACAATTCTGTGCCAAGCTTTCAACCTATTCTAAATCAATCTAACAATTCCCTCCATTTTTCTTTTCATCAATGTGCCTATCTAAGAAACTTTTAGATGTCCCAAATGTACCTGCCTCTACCAGCACCCCCGGCAGTGTGTTTATGCCCCCACCACTCTAAGTAAAAATTACTTCTGACATCCCCCTGGTTTCCTCCAATCACCAGAAAATTATACCTCTTCATATTAGCCAATTTTTTTTTGCCCCGGAGAACAGTCTCTGGTTGTCCACTTTATCTATGACTATTATCATCTTGTACATCTCTATCAAGTCACCTTTCATCCTCCTTCACTCCAGAGAGAAAAGCCCTAGCTCACTCAGCCTATCCTTGTAAGACATACTCTCTAATCCAGATAGCATTCTGGTAAATCCTGTCTGTACTAAAGCTTCCACATCTTTTCTATAATGAGGTGATGAAAACTGAATAGAATACCCCAAGTGTGTTCCAACAAGAACTGCATAGAGCTGAAACATTACATCATGGTTCTTGAACTCAATCCCCTCACTAATGAAGGCCAACACACCATATGCTTTCATTATAACTCCATCAACCTGCATGGTAACTTTAAGGGATCTACGGACGTGAACCACAAAATTCTTGTCTTCTGCCAGTAACCCTGTATTCTGCTTTCAAGTTTGACTTTCTGTAGTGAATCACTTCACACTTTTCCAGATTGAACTTCATCTACCACTTTTCAGCCCAGTTCTGGATAAATGTCCTGTTGGTACCTACAACAACTTTCTACATTAGCAACAACACCACCAAACTTCCTGTCATCTGCAAACTTACTAACCCACTCTTCCACTTCCTTATCCAAGTCATTTATAAAAGTCACAAAGAGAAGGGATCCCAGAACAGATGCCTGTGGAACAAAACTGGTCACCAACCTCCTGGTCAAATACACACATCTATTACCAACCTTTGTTCTTTGTGGACAAGCCATTTCTGAATCCAGGCAGTCAAGTTTCCCTGGATCCAATGCCTCCTAAAATTAAGAATAAGCCTACATTGGGAAAGCTTCTCAAATGCCTTATGAAACTCCATATACACCATATCTACTGCTCTACCTTCATCAATTTGTATTCTCACTTCCTCAAAACTTTAATCAAGCTCATGAAACACAAAACCATGCTGACTATCCCTAACTAGCCTAAGCTTCTCCAAATGGCCATGTAATGCCCTGGTTAAGATTTCTACTGCTATGCTGTAGGTATTTCATTTAAGCAGTTTTTGCAAAAGCATTGTGACCTGCTGGTAGAATGTTTTGGTTTCAGCTAGAGGTAAGAAACCCTGCTGTTCAACTTAGGAACGTTGCTTCAGCCAATCAGGATAGTGGATTTGGGAGAAATTTCCAGAGAGAGCGGGGCAGAGAGTATATGTGTTGGACAGTAGCCTGGTTTGGGGTCTTTTTGGCAGGAGATGCGGAAAAGGATGGGGGGAAGATGGCTGAGAATGCCATGGGAAGGAGAGACCCTGTTACACAAAGTGCTTTGTGCAGATGAATGGCTCCAAGGAGGAAGGGCCAATATTCCTGAGAGAGAGTCCATTTGTTCAAGATGGATTTCGAGTGAAGTTCGGAATGTGGTGTATGCTTTCTTGCAGACCTTGTGTCCAGTGCGTGAGTAAAGACAACTCCAGGATGACCTCCAATACATTGGACTGGTTTAACTGTAATGGGCCTTTTTATTTTTTTCTTTCTCTTTCCTACTAACTGTTTAATAAAGCTGAAGTTTGTAAATATACTTTCTTTATAGTTTTATTCAGTGTACAATCTGTTATTTCTTGACGACCAATAATAGTGCATGAGCAGTATTTACACAGCATTCACTCATACTGAGATTTAATTGGAACATCACAATGTTCCTGTTTGCTTGAACCCCAAATCATACCGACCCTCGATGTATACTGTTTGTGAAAGGAGGCCCCCTCACCGCTGGATCACATGGCTGTTAGAAGAGCTGCCAAACGAGCCAAGTTTGCATACGAGCCTGGTTTGGGGGGGGCGGGGGAGCGGAGGCTACACTTGTAAATGCTCTCTATAAGAATTCCCTCCAATATTTTACCCACCACAGATGTAAAACGCATTGGTCTATAACTCCCAGAATTAACCCCATTATTGTGCTTGAACAAAGGAATAATATTTTCAACCCTCCAATCTTCCGGTCCTACTCCTGTGACTAGTGAGGACACAAGGATCATCGTAAGAGAAGCAACCAGCTCCTCCCTCGCATCCATAGCAACCTGGGGTATATCCTGTCTAGCTCCAGGGACTTATCTATCCAAATTTTTTCAACTGTTCCAGCAGATCTCCTTTCACAATGTCAATGCATTTCAGTGTATTAACCTTCTCTATGCTGTCTTCACATTTACATAACATAAGAACATAAGAGATAGGAGCAGGAGTAGGCCAATCGGCCCCTCAAGCCTGCTCCGCCATTCAACAAGATCATGGCTGATCCAATCTTAACTCTAGTATTCACCGAATCCCACAAGGCAACAGTGCCAACCAACAGGGCACCATGCCGCCCATTTTATTTTGTTATTCATCCCGCCCAAACCCATGTGATCACCCGGGGAAAAAAACCGAGTTGCCAATTGAGGAGAAAAAATCTGGAAAATTCTTCTCCAACCCATCCAGGCTATCGAAAACTGGTCCAGGAGATCACACGGCTGATCTAAACCTAGCCTCATGTCCACTTACCTGCTCGCTCACCATATCCCCTAATGCCATTTTTATCCAGGAAAATGTCTATCTCCGTTTTGAATTTATTGAGTGTAGTAGCTTCCACAGCTCTCTGGGGCAGTAAATTCCACAGCCCCACTACCCTCTGAGTGAAGAAATTTCTCCGCATCTCAGTCCTGGAATGGCATCCCCTTATTTTAAGATTATGCCCCCTAGTCCTAGTTTCACCCATCATTGGGAACATTCTCCCCGCATCCACCCGATCAAGCCCCTTCACAATCTTAGATGTTTCAATAAGATCGCCTCTCATTCTTCGGAACTCCAATGAGTAGAGTCCCAATCTACTCAACCTCTCATCATACATCAACCCACCCATCCCCGGAATTAACCTAGTGAACCTTCTCTGCACTGCCTCGAGAGCCAGTATGTCCTTTCTTAAATATGGACACCAGAACTGCACGCAGTACTCCAGGTGTGGTCTCACCAATACCCGGTACAACTGCAGTAAGACCTCCCTGTTCTTATACTCTGTCCCCCTAGCAATAAAAGCCAGCATTCCATTGGCCTTCTTGACCACCTGCTGCACTTGCATACTAACTTTTTGTGTTTCCAGCACCAGGACCCCCAGATCCCTTTGCACAGAAGCACTTTCCAGTTTCTCTCCATTTAGATAATAACTTGCTCTATTATTTTTCCTGCCAAAGTGCAAGACCTCACACTTGTCAGTATTATATTTCATCTGCCAAATGTCTGCCCAATCACTCAGCCTATCTATATCCCCCTGCAGGGTTTCAATGTCCTCCGCACTCATTACACTCCCTCCCATCTTTGTGTCATCAGCAAACTTCGATACGTTGCACTTAGTCCCTTTCTCCAAATCATTAATATAGATTGTAAAGAGTTGGGGTCCCAACACTGACCCCTGCGGAACACCACTAGTCACCAACTGCCAGTCTGAGAATAAACCATTTATCCCAACTCTCTGTTTTCTGTTAGAAAGCCAATCCTCCACCCATGCCAGAATATTATCCCCAATCCCATGATTTTTCACTTTGGTGTGGCACCTTGTCAAATGCCTTTTGGAAGTCCAAATACACCACATCCACTGGTTCCCTTTTATCTACCCTACATGTTATGTCCTCAAAGAACTCCAACAAATTTGTCAAACATGACTTCCCTTTTGTAAAGCCATGCTGACTTTGTCCTATTAAGCTATGTTTATCCAAATGCCCTGTTACTGTTTCCTTAATTATCGATTCCAACATTTTGCAAACCACAGATGTTAGGCTAACTGGCCTATAATTCCCAGCCTTCTGTCTATTGCCCTTTTTAAATAAAGGAGTTACATTAGCATTTTTCCAATCTGCCGGGACCATTACCGAGTCCAGCGAGTTTTGAAAAATTATCACTAATGCATCCACAATCCCGACCGCCACTTCCCTTAAGACCCTAGGATGCAAGCCATCCGGTCCAGGGGATTTATCCACCTTCAGTCCCATTAATTTATCAAGTAGTATTTCCTTGGTGATTTGAATCGTAGTTAGCTTCTCTCCCCCTAGAGCCCCCTGTTTATCCAGTGTTGGGATATTTTGAGTGTCCTCTACTGTAAAAACTGATACAAAATATTTGTTCAGCGTTTCCGCCATCTCCATGTCCCCTACCATTAATTTCCCGGTCTCATCTTCTAGGGGACCAACATTTACTTTAGCCACCCTTTTTCTTTTTATGTAACTATAAAAACTCTTACTATCTGCTTTTATGTTTTTCGCCAATTTACTTTCATAATCTATCTTCCCCTTCTTAATCAATCTTTTTGTTATTTGCTGCTGATCTTTAAAAGCTTCTCGATCTTCAATCTTCCCACTAGATTTAGCTACCTTATATAACTTTCTTTTTGTTCGTATACTTTGCTTTATTTCTTTACTTAGCCACGGATAACTATTTTTTCTTTTACACCCTTTTTTCTTCAGTGGAATATATTTTTCTTGATAGTTGTAAAATAACTCCTTAAATATACACCACTGATCAAGTACCGATCTACCCTTTAATCTATTTTCCCAATCCATCTTAAGCAATTCCGCTCTCATACCATCATAGTCTCCTTTATTTAAGCTCAGTACGCTTGTTTGAGATCCAACCCTCTCATCCTCTAATAGAATATGGAATTCAACCATGTTATGGTCACTCATTCCAAGGGGATCCTTTACTAGGACATTTTTTATTAGTCCTGTCTCATTACACAGGACCAGATCTAAGACTGCTTGCCCCCTTGTCGGCTCAGTAACGTATTGTTCAAGGAACCCATCCCGAATACACTCAATAAACTCTTCTTCAAGGCTGCCGTGTCCGACTTGATTATTCCAGTCAATATGAAAGTTAAAATCCCCCATAATTATAGCTATTCCCTTATTACAAGCCCCATCTATTTCCTGATTTATGCTCCGACCAACTGAGTTACAGCTGTTTGGAGGCCTATAGACTACTCCCACCACTGCTTTTTTCCCTTTACTATTTCTTATTTCTACCCAAATTGTTTCGTTATCCTGATCCTTTGAGCCAATATCATTTCGCTTTATTGCAGTGATTTCTTGCTTTATTAACATAGCCACCCCACCTCTTTTTCCTTCTTGCCTGTCTCTCCTAATTGTCGAATACCCTTGTATGTTTAATTCCCAGTCCTGGTCACCCTGCAGCCATGTTTCCGTAATTGCCACAATATCATAACCATACGTAATTATTTGTACCGTCAACTCATCAAGTTTATTCCTAATACTACGTGCATTCAAATAAAGGACTTTCAAATATGTTTGACACTTATTTCCTACCTTTTCCTTTTGTACAACTTTACGCTTATCTCCGTACATTCTTTCCCCTCCTGACACACTCTGTCTTTTTATTCCTCCACTTTTACCTACATCCATTACCTTCTCCATTGTCTTTTTAATTATTTGCTCTCTAGAATCCTCCCCCCCACTAGTTAGTTTAAAGACCTCTCTGCAGCCCTAGTTATATGATTCGCCAGGACACTAACCCCAGCCCGGTTCAGGTGAAGCCCGTCCCTCCGGAACAGTTCTCTCCTGTCCCAGTACTGGTGCCAGTGTCCCAAGAAGCAAAACCCACTTCTCCCACACCAGTCTTTGAGCCACGCGTTTAACTCCCTAATTTTATTTAACCTAGCCAAATTTGCTCGTGGCTCAGGTAATAATCCAGAGATTATTACCCTTGAGGTTCTGTTTTTTAATTTGACCCCTAGCTGCTCATATTCCTGTAACAGAACCTTCTTCCTTATCCTATCTATGTCATTAGTACCGACGTGTACTAAGACAACTGGATCCTCCCCCTCCCACTGCAAGTTTCTCTCCAGCCCAGAAGAGATGTCATTAACCCTGGCACCAGGCAGGCAACATAGCTTTCGGGACTCTCGCTCTCGGTTGCAGAGAACCCTATCTATCCCCCTGACGATACTGTCCCCTATTACTACAACATTTCTATTGACTCCCCCCTCTGGAATGGCCCCCCACTCCACGGTGCTATGGGCAGGTTGCTCATCCTCCCCACAGTCCCTGCTCCTGCCCTCACAGGGAGTTAAAGCCTCGAATCTGTTGGACAAGAGCAAGGCCTGCATCTCCTCCAGCCCTACCTCCTGGATTCCCCTACTTGCCTCACTCATAGCCACACCATCCTGTGCTTGACTGCAATCTACATTAGTTAATCTATTAGGTGTGGCTATCTCCTGGTACACAGAGTCCAGGTAACTCTCCCCCTCCCCAATGTGTCGCAGTGTCTGAAGCTCGGACTGCAGCTCATCAATATGAAGCTGGAGTTCCTCGAGCAACAAACACTTGCTGCAAATGTAGTCGCCGTGTCCCTCAATGGGGTCTACCGGTTCCCACAGATTTGCCAAGGTCTCTCTCACTGGTGGATACAGAAGAAAAATATTCAGATGTATCTCCCTTAACTCAAAGTTAAAGCCAATTTATTACGAAAGTACATAAATGTCATCATATACAACCATGAGATTCATTTTCTTGTGGGAAATACAAAGAAATTTTAAAAAAAGCAAAGTAATGACAATAAATAAATAAGCATTAAATATTAAGAACATGAGATATGGGAAGAGTTCAGTGATGGGGTGAGCAAAGCTGGGTGGCATTATCCCCTCTGGTTTAGGAGACTGATGGTTGAAGGGTATTAACTATCCCTGAACCTGGTGGTGTGGATCTTCCTGTACCCCTTTCCTGATGATAGCAGTGAGAAGAGAGCATGGCCAGAATAGTGAGGGTCCTTGATGATGGACACTGCTTTCTTGTGACAGTGCCCCTTTAGATGTGCTCAGTGGTGGGGAAGGCTTTACTCGTGATGGACTGGGCCATATCCAGTACTTTTTGCAGGATCTTCCGTTTTAAGAATATTGGTGTTTCCATTATAAGCAATCATTCAAATGATCACTATACTCTCCGCTGCACACCTATAGAAGTTTGTCAATGCTTTAGGTGACATGCCGAATCTTTGCAAACTTCTAAGAAAGTGGAGGTGCTGACGTGCTTTTTTTGTTATGGCACTTATGTGCTGGGCCCAGGACAGGTCCTCTGACATGATAACTGAGTAATTTAAAGTCACTGACTCTCTCCACCTCTGATCCCCTGAGGAGGACTGGCTCATGGACCTCCAGTTTCCTCTTCCTGTAGTCAATAATCAGCTCTTCGGTTTTGCTGATATTGAGTTAGATGGTTGTTACTGTTGCACCACTCAGCCAGATTTTCAATCTCCCTCCTGAATGCTGATTCATCACCACCTTTGATTTGGCTAATGACAGTACTGTCATCTGCACACTTAAATCTGGCATTGGAGCTGTGTTTAGCCACACAGTCATAAACGTAAAGCGAGTAGAGCAGGGGGCTAAGCACATAGCCTAGTGGTGCACTAAAAAATGACAGTGGAGATGTTCTTGCCAATCCAAACTGACTGGGGTGTGCAAGTGAGGAAATTGAGGGTCAAGTTGCACAAGGAGGTATTGCAGCATAGTTTGGAGCTTATGCACAAGGAGGTAATGAGGCTTAGGTACTGGACCTCCTCCAACTTCAGGCACATGTTTCCTCTTATATCCCTATCGGTGCTACCCTCACTCTACTCATCTTCCTTTTCTTAATGTATGTGTAGAATGCCTTGGGGCTTTTCTAAATCTTACTCACCAAGACTTGCTCATGTCTTCTTCTACCTTTGCTAAGTCCATACTTAAGGTCCTTCTGGCTGTGTCTGATCCCCAGTCTTCTTTACAAAACTACTCAAGCTCTGCTAGATTGCACAGGGATCATGAGTGAACATCTGTTTTCAAGTCCAGCCACAAATTCTCAATTGGATTGAGGTCTGGACTCTGACTTGTCCACTGCAGGACATTAATTTTGTTGTTTTTAAGCCATTCCTGTGTAGCTGCGGCTTTATGCCTGGGGTCATTGTCTTGCTGGGAAACAAATCTTCTCCCAAGTCACAGTTCACTTGCAGACTGCATCAGGATTTCCCTGTATTTTGCTACATTCGTTTTACCCTCTTCCTTCACAAGCCTTCCAGGACCTACAGTGATGCATCTTCACAGCATGATGCAGCCACCACCATGCTTCATGGTAGGGATGGTGTGTTTTTGAAAATGTTCTGTGTTTGATGCCAAACATAGTGTTCGGTCTAATGTCCAAAAAACTCAATTTTGGTTTCATCAGACCATAGAACCTTCTTCCAGCTGACTTCAGAGTCTCTCACATGCCTTCTGGCAAACTGTAGCTGAGATTTCATGTGATTTTTTTTTCAACAGTGGCTTTCTCTTTGCCACTTTCCCATAAAGCTGCAACTGGTGAAGCACACGGGTAATAGTTGTATGTGCAGTCTCTCCTTTCTCAGCAATGGAAGCTTGTAGCACTTCCAATTGTCACAGGTCTCTTGGTGGCCTCCCTCACTAGTCCCCTTCTTGTACGGTCACTCCGTTTTTGAGGACTGCCTGCTGTAGGCAGATTTACAGCTGTGCCATATTCTTTCCATTTCCTGATGATTGACTGAACTGTACTCCAAGGGCTATTCAGTGACTTGGAAATTTTCTTGTATCCATCTCCTGACTTGTGCTTTTCAGTAACCTTTTCACAGAGCTGCTTAGAGTGTTCTTTTGTCTTCATGGTGTAGTTTTTGCCGAGATACTGACTCACCAGCAGTTGGACCTTCCAGATACAGGTATATTTTCACTACAATCAACTGAAACACTGTGACTGCACACAGGTGATCTCCATTTAACTAATTATGTGACTTCAAAAACTAATTGGCTGCACCAGTGATGATTTGGTTTGTCATTTTAAAGAGGGGGTGAATACTTCTGCAATCAATCATTTTGTTTCTTATATTTGTAATTAATTTAGATCACATTGTAGAGATTTGTTTTCACTTTGGCATGGCTGTCTTTTTTGGTTGATTAGTGTAAAAAAAAAAGCCAAAATAAATCCACTGTGATTCAATGTTGTAAAACATTGCAACTTGAAAACTTCTGGGGGGGGGAGGGGGTGTGAATACTTTTTATAGGGACTGTATGTACCACAACTTTCTGGCTTACAGCATTCTTCATTCTTCCATCAATACTACTAAGTCAGGCGACCAAGTAAGGAATTCAGAAACAAAGCCTGCCGTCTAACATAGCTGACAGGTTTCCTGATTCTCAAGGATGGGATATCTTTTCTTAATTGTATTCATTATGACTGCTCATCTCATATCAATTGTAAATAAAAATTACAATGAAGAAGGGCTGATAGATTCATGCAACACTGAAAGAGATGAAGGCCATATTCACAACACCATCCTCAAACAATCAGAATCAGGTTTCTTATCACTTACATACAGTACGTCATGAAATTTGCCGAGTAGTACTTCTGATGTCATCAGCAAAGAAGAAAAAATAAATCACACTAGTTGGGAGAGACAATTACAGTGAAGAACTATTTTACTAATGAGACGTTGGATTTAAGTGTAATCTGAAACGGGTAAAAGAACTCTTCATATAAAAAGGACAGATGTCGGTATAGCTGTCACTTTCATTGTCATTTTCCAGAATGCTTTATTTATTTAGCTACTAGTTTCAACTAGAAAGTATTAACATGTCTACTTGACGTTAAAAATTTCAAAAAATGAATAACCTGCACTAATTGGATCACGGAACCAAAGTGATCTGCAGCAACAAGGTGAGGATTCAGACTAATTCAAAATGCGCGTTCGCACACAAACAAAAGTAAAGCTGATCAGTTGTTTTTGTCTCAACTTCAGAATAAAACTTGTGGGGGGTGATTACCAAAATAACTAACGACCATAAGAACATAAAACATAGGAGCAGAATTAGGCCATTTGGCCCATCGAGTCTGCTCCACCATTCCATCATACTGATCCGGATTCCACTCATCCCCATACACCTGCCTCTCGCCATATCTTTTGATGCCCTGACTGATCAGGAAATGATCAACTTCCACCTTAAATATACCCGCAGACTTGGCCTCCACCACAGTGTGTGGCAGAGCATTCCACAGATTCACTGCTCTACAGCTAATAACATTCCTCCTTACCTCTGTTCTAAAAGGTCACCCTTCAATTTTGACACTACCCTCTGGTTCTGGATACCCCCACCATAGGAAATACCCTATCCACATCTACCCTATCTAGTCTTTTCAACATTTGGTAGGTTTCAATGAGATCTCTCCACATTCTTCTACCAAGCTGTTGTGGAAGGCAGACGAGCAGCTTCAAACAGACATCAGCAGCACATTACCACACACTCATACTTATATAACTGTAACTAGTTGCAACACTTCTCCCTAGAGAATAGTTTATGATAATGATTTAACAAGATGAGAATCAGGTTTATTATCACTCATATGTCATGAAATTTATTAGCTTAGCATCAGCAGTACAATGCAATACATGATAATACAGAAAGAAAAAAAAGAGTACGGTAAGTGAATTACATTAAGTATATATACAGCGCCTATAAAAAGTATTCACCACCCACCAGAAGTTTTCATGTTTAATTGTTTTTCAACATTGAAGCACAATGGATTTAATTTGGCTTTGATTTTGACACACTCAAAAGAAAAAGACATTTTCATGTCAAAGTGAAAACAGATCTCTACAAAGTGAAAACAGATCTCTACAAAGTGATCCAAATTAATTACAAATATAAAACACAATATAATTGATTGCATAAGTTTTCAACCCCTTCAAGTTAGTATTTAGTCGCTGTACCTTTGGCTGCAATTACACACTAGGGGCTGTGTGGATAGCTCTCTATCAGCTTTGCACAATCGGACTCTGAAATTTTTCCCCATTCTTCTTTACAAAACTGCTCAAGCTCTGTCAGATTGCATGGGGATCGTGAGAGAACAGCCATTTTCAAGTTCAGCCATCATTTCTCAACTGGATTGAGGTCTGGACTCTGACTTGGCCACTCCAGGACATTAACTTTGTTGTTATTAAGCCACTCCTGTGTAGCTTTGGCTTTGTCTTGCTGGAAAACAAATCTTCTCCCAATTTACAGTTCACTTGCAGACTGCATCAGGTTTTCCTCCAGGATTTCCCTGTATTTTGTTACAATTTATTTTACCCTCTACCTTCACAAGCTTTCTGGGATCTGCTGCAGTGAAGCATTCCCACAGCATGATGCAGCCATCGCCATGCTTCATGGTAGGGATGGTGCGCTTTTGATGATGTGCAGTGTTTGGTCTGATCACCAAAAAGCTCAACTTCAGTTTCATCTGACTATAGAACCTTCTTCCAGGTGACTTCAGAGTCTCCCACATGCCTTCTGGCAAACTCTTGCCGAGATATCATGTGAGTTTTTTTCAACAGTGGCTTTCTCTTTGCCACTCTCCCAGAAAAGCTGTGACTGTTGAAGAACCTGTGTAAAGTTGTTGTTATGTGCAGTCTCTCCCATCTCAGCCACTGAAGCTTGTAACTCCTCCAGAGTTGTCACAGGTCTCTTGGTGGCCTCCCTCACTAGTCCCCTTCTTGCACGGTCACTCAGTTTTTGAGGACAGCCTGGTCTAGGCAGATTTACAGCTGTGCCATATTCTTTCCACTTTTTGATGATTGACAATGGTACTCCAAAGGATATTCAGTGACACGGAAATTTTCTTGTATCCATCTCCTGACTTGTGCTTTTCAATAACCTTTTCACAGAGTTGCCTGGAGTGTTCTTTTATCTTCATGTAGTTTTTGCCAGGATACTGACTCACCAGCAGTTGGACCTTCTAGATACAGGTGTATTTTTGCTACAATCAATTGAAACATCTTGACTGCACACAAAGTGCAAAAACAGATCTCCATTTATCTAATTACGTGACTTCTAAAGCCAATTGGCTGCACCAGTGATCTCATGTTAAAGGGGGTGAATGAAACTTTTAAGGCACATTCATTACCATAAGTGAGAAAACTGCAGGCGACTTATGAAAACAATATTCTAAAAATACTAATGTGAAAATAAGCAAATTGCTCAATGTTTTTATGTCAAAATTAATTTTTTGGTAATTCCAATATTGTTCATGGAAAATGTATAGAGTGCAAGAATTGCTGCATAAGAGAGGTTATCCAAACTCCATTCCAAAGGAGGGAGATGTTACGTAGCCTATCGGTGTTGTGGTCAAAGCAGACATGGGGACTGTGTCTCCCAGGGGCAACTGGTGGTGGGGTCTTTCTGCTTTTCTAATTCTTTTAAAGAGTGACAGAGTATGAGAGGGTGAGAGGAAGATAGAGTGATATGATGTCCTAGAACAGAAAGGCCTGCTGATATCAGGAGTACTTTTGCAGCTGTTGTCAGACAGCGACCACCAGTGTGGCTTTCTGCCTGAGAGTGAGAAGGGAATCCTTCAGATGCCTTTATTGAAATAGACAATTGAAAGACAGGAAAGAAAGGAATATTGATCATGTGCAAGCAGCTGGGATTAGTTAGATTGACATCATGATGAGTGCTAATATGGTGAGTCTTCTTGTGCTGTACGTTTTATGGAATGGATGTTCATTATTTCCGAGTAACAACCTCCCTTGTTTCCATAAACATTGTCATGATTAACGTCTGAAATCCAGTTTAGTGTATTTTGGCCATTTCCACCATGTCCAAAATAGCTTTCCCTTCCGAACTGGAAAATAGAATTATAAACACAAAGTCCATTATGATACCTGAGGAAGAATGGATGCATAGCATTGGACAATTGTAACATGGACATTCTAATCTCCATTGCTATCGACAGGCATAATTCTGTTTTATTGGATAGCAGACATCAAAACGTTATAGATACTGAAATAAGCATCTGTTACTGTGTACATGCCAGTTGCATTTGTTTTATAGACAGCAAACAGAGTGTAGCTGGAGAAACTGATCATAAAACCCCTCATCAGTAGTCAATCAGTAGATCACAGAATTTCACTAAGAGTGTGATCAACGTGCTTTGGTGAAATTTATAACTCAATGTGCCTCTTAACTGTTGTTTTAAAACCTACTTAAGTGACAGAAACAGACATGCAGGGTATAAGATAAATTTCAGAAGCAAAAATAAAACACTGTCTCTCCGGCCAGCCAGATTTGCATATCTGTTTTTTTTATTTAGAGATACAGCAAAGTAACAGGCCCTCCCCACCCACTGAAACTGCCCTGTCCAATACACCCATGTGTTCAATTAACCTACTTGTCTTTGGAGTGTGGGATGAAACCAGAGCACAGGCATTTGTGTGAAGAGCATACAAACTCCCTACAGACTGCAGTGGGAATTGAACTTAGGTTACAGGCATTTTAGTAGCATTATGCTATGTGCTACACTACTATACTGCTCCTAGTTCCAACTTTGGAGCTTAATTCGGGAACTTTCAACCCGAGGGCTCAAGTCCATTGAATCGAATCAAATGTACATTTACTTTAACCCTAAATGATTTGAATTGGGGTAGATTAATGTCAGAGAAACTGAAGGATCACCAGTTTGTGGTGGAGACAGTCAGAGCATTAAAAGGCACAAGGACATATATTCTAATGATAACCATGGAAAATGGATACACAGCTTTAGGATGTCATTCAAAATGATTATTAGCAAAATTAATAAATTTAAACCAAATAATTTATCACTTCGATCTATTCAATCAAAGGAACTCATTCTTTACTGTGGGCGAAAATAAGATTCCCAGATGCTTCCCAGGTGGCAGGGTCCAGGATATCTCAGAGCAAGTCCTTAGCATTCTTATGTGGGAGGGTGAACAGCCAGAAGTTGTGGTCCATGTAAGTACCAATGCCATGGGTAAGATGAGTGACAAGGTCTCGCATAGGGTGTTCAGGGATTTAGGTGCTTAATTTAAAGGGCAGGATCCCCAGGGTTGTGGTCTCGGGATTGCTACCCATGCCACGTGCTAGTGAAGCCAGAACTAGGAAGATTATACAGTTTATTACGTGGCCAAGGAGTTAGTGTAGGAGGGAGGGCATATTATTTTTGGATCATTGGGCTCCAGGGAAGGTGGGATCTGTACTGATGGGATGGTTTGCACCTGACTGGAGGGGAACTAGTATCCTAACAGGAAGGTGTTAGTGCTACACAGTGTGGTTTAAACTAGAGTTGCAGTGGGATGGGAGCCAGAGTGCCAGAACAGTTGGTGAAGTTTTGGAGGCAGATCTTTGTAAGACCTCAGACAAAGTCAGGAATCAAAAGGTTGAGCATGGTGCGACCAGTGTCCTGAGCGGGTATACTTCAAAGCAAGATGTATGGTAGAAAAGAATTGGAGTCTCATGTAGATAGGGTGGTGAAGAAGGCTTTTGGAACGCTGGCCTTTATAAATCAGAGCATTGAGTACAGAAGTTGGGATGTAATGTTAAAATTGTACAAGGCATTGGTAAGGCCAAATTTGGAATATTGTGTACAGTTCTGGTCACCGAATTATAGGAAAGATATCAATAAATTAGAGAGAGTGCAGAGATGATTTACTAGGATGTTACCTGGGTTTCAGCACTTAAGTTACAGAGAAAGGTTGAACAAGTTAGGTCTCTATTCATTGGAGCGTAGAAGGTTGAGGGGGGATTTGATCGAGGTATTTAAAATTTTGAGAGGGATAGATAGAGTTGACGTGAATAGGCTATTTCCATTGAGAGTAGGGGAGATTCAAACGAGAGGACATGATTTGAGAGTTGGGGGCAAAAGTTTAAGGGAAACACGAGGGGGTATTTCTTTACTCAGAGAGTGATAGCTGTGTGGAATGAGCTTCCTGTAGAAGTAGTAGAGGCCAGTTCAGTTGTGTCATTTAAGGTAAAATTGGATAGGTATATGGACAGGAAAGGAGTGGAGGGTTATGGGCTGAGTGCGGGTAGGTGGGACTAGGTGAGATTAAGAATTCGGCACGGACTAGGAGGGCCGGAATGGCCTGTTTCCGTGCTGTGATTGTTATATATGGTTATAAAGGTGGATGATAGTGCTGAAGATGAGGTAGCTGGTTTACAAACAGAGGCAATGTGTAGTGAGGAAAGGCTGTTGACATGGAAAAATTGCAGCCAAAACAGGATGAGTTGCAAACTAAAAAGCAGACAAAATTGGGAAGGATGAATACAGGACTGAAGGTGCTACGGTATATTTGAATGAACTCAGTATACAGTACAAGGTAGATGGACTTGTAGCACAGTTGTACATTGGCAGGTAGGTTGTTGCAGGTATCACTGAATCATGGCTGAAAGATGGTTATAGCTGGGAGCTTAATGGGCAAGGATGCACATTTTGCATCGAAAGGACAGGCAGGAAGGCAGAGGACGGTGTTACTTCGTTGGTAAAAAATGAAATCAAATCATTAGAACAAGGTGACACAAGGTTGGCAGGTGTTGAATCCTTGAGAATAGAGCTAAGGAACAGTAAAGTTAAAAAGACCCCGATGGAAGTTGTATACAGACCCCCAGACAGTAGTAATGACGTGGTCTACAAATTACAACGGGAGATAGAAAACGCATGCCAAAAGGGCAATGTTACAACAGTCATGGGGGATTTCAATATGGAGGTATAATGGGAAAATCAGGTTGGTGCTGGGTTGCAGGGGGGTGGGGGATTTCTAGAGTGCCTACGAGGTGACTTTTTAGAGCAGCTCATGGTTGAGCCCACGAGGAGATAATCTATTCTGGATTGGGTGTTGTTCAATGAATCAGAATTGATTAGAGAGTCCAAGGTAGAAGAACCCTGTGGGGCAAGTGATCATAATATGATCAAATTTACCCTGAAGTTTGAGAAGTTGAAGTCAGATGTATCAGTATTACAGTGGAGTAAAGGGAATTACAAAGGCATGAGAGAGGATTGGAAAAGAACACAAGATCACTGACAGGGACGATGGCAGAGCAGCAATGGCTGGAAATTCTGGAAGCAATTTGTAAGACAAATATACATCCCAAGTAGAAAGTAATATTCTTAAGGCAAGATGACACAACTGTGCCTAACAAGAGAAGTCAAGGCCAACAGAAAAGCCAAAAAGAGAGCATATAATACAGCAAAAATTAGTGGGAAGTTAAAGGGGAGGGAAGCTTTTAAAAACCAACAGAAGGCAACTAAAAAATCATTAATAAGTTAAAGATGGAATACAATAGTAGCCTAGCCAGTAATATTAAAAAAGATTCCAAACATTGCTTTAGATACATAATATAAAAGAGAGGTGAGAGTTTATATTGCAGCACTGGAAAATGATGCTGGAGTAGTAATGGGGGAGGGCAAAAAAATGGCGGTAGAACTGAACATGTATTTTGCATCAGTCTTCACTCTGGAAAACAGTGGCACTATGGTGGAAGTTTCAGGTGTCAGGGGCCATGAAGTTACCATTACTAGAGAGAAGGTTCTTGGAAAACTGAAAGGTCTGAAGGTAGATAAGTCACCTGAACCAGATGGTGTACACCCCAGGGTTCTGAAAGAGGTGGCTGAAGGGATTGCATTGGTAAAGATCTTTCAAGAATCAGTAGATTCTAGAATGGTTCTGGAAAAGTGGAAAATTGCAAATGACACTCCACTCTTCAAGAAGGGAAAGAGACAGAAGAAAGGGAATGATAGGCCAGTTAGCCTGACCTCAGTGGTTGAAAAGATGTTGGCGTTGATTATTAAGGATGAGGTCTCAGGGAACTTGGAGGCACATCATAAAATAGGCCATAGTCAGCATGGTTTCCTCAAGGGAAAAACTTGCCTGACAAATCTGTTGGAACTATTTGGAGAAATGATAAGCAGGCTAGAGAAAGGAGAATCAGTTGATGTTGTGTATTTGGATTTTCAGAAGGCCCTTGGCAAAGTGCTACGCATGAGGCTGCTTAACAAGCTAAGAGCCCATGGTATTGCAGATTCTAGCATGGACAATGCAGCGGCTGATTAGTAGGAGGCAAAGAGTGGGAATAAAGGGAGCCTTTTCTGGTTGGCTGCTGGTGACTAGTGGTATTCTACAGTGGTCTGTGTTGGGACTGATGCTTTTTATATTATGATTTGGATGAAGGAAATGATTTTGCAAAGTTTATAGATGATATGAAGATAGGTGAAGGGGCAGGTAATTTTGAGGAAGTAGCAAGGCAAAGAGTGGGAATAAAGGGAGCCTTTTTTGGTCAGGAAGTGTATGGTCATGCACTTTGGTTGAGGAAATAAAAGCATAGACTTTTTTCTAAATGGAGAGAGAATACAAAAAAAAACTGAGGTGCAAAGGTACTTGGGCATCCTTGTGCAGGATTTCCTAAGGGTTAATTTGCAGGTTGAGTCGGTGGTGAGGAAGGCAAATGCGATGTTAGCATTCATTTTAAGAGGACTCGAATATAATAGCAAAAATGTAATGTTGAGACTTTATAAAGCATTGGTAAGGCCTCACTTGGAGTATTGTGAGCAGGTTTGGGCCCTTTACCATAGAAAGGATGTGCTGAAACTGGAGAGGGTTCAAAGGAGGTTCACAAAAATGATTCCATTATTGAGTGGTGTCATATGAAGAGTGTTTGGTGGCTCTGGGCCTGTATTCACTAGAATTCAGAAGAATGAGGAGTGACCTAATTGAAATTATTGAATCATGAAATGCCTTGATAGAGTGGATATGGAGATTATGTTTCCTATGATGGGAGAGTTTAAGACCAGAGGACACAGCCTCAGAACAGAACAGCATTCTTTTAGAATGGAGATGAGGAGGGATTTCCTTAGCCAGCGAGTGGTGAATCTGTGGAATTCTTTGCCACAGGCAGTTGTAGAGGCCAAGTCTTTATGCATATTTAAAGCAGAAGTTATTAGATTCTTGATTGATCAGGGCATGAAGGGATATGGGGAGAACGTAGGAGATTGGGGCTGAGAGGAAAATTGGATCCACTATGATGCAATGGCGGAGCAGATCTGATGGGCCAAATGGCCTAATTCTGCTCCTGTACCTTATGGTCTTATGTTTTTTTCAATTGATTGCCATCTGCTTTGCCATAAAATTGTTTTGCACGTCATTATTTAAAAAGTAAGTGTATCCAATTCTAAACATGTCCAAATGTAAATAAATTTACATTTTCAGAAGAATATAGTTTCACCTAATCTTGGTGTTAGAGCATATTCTGGACTTAGAGTGTACAGCAAAATATTAACGTTTGCATTAACTTCAGCAACCAGTCTTTGGACCTGAACATGGACTGTAGATTAAAGTTAAAGTGCAGCTCTGGACAATAGGATCCCTGAGCTGTGAACAACAGTGAATTATAAATATGGACAATAGTGATTATCAAACAGGAGAACATCTGCAGATGCTGGAAATCCAAGCAACAGACCAAATGCTGGATGAATACAGCAGGCCAAGCGACATCTATGGAAAAGAGTAAACACTCGATGTTTCAGGCTGAGACCTTCATCAAGTGGTGATTAACATTCACTTGGGTGTCGGTCGTGAGGTGTGAAGAAGGAGATGTGAAAGCTATATATAATTTAAAGGAAGCACTGTAGATACATTGTAAATATAGAATTGTCCTTTGATTTTTAGCATATAAAATGTCATGTAATATTGGGTTGAACAGGCTGCTTCCTCTGAAAGTGTCTCAATATAATGCCTACTAAGTCTCCTTTTGTCAAATAAAAGACAACTTCATATCTACCAGCTGTGTCTCTCTGGTGACTTTGTTCACATTACAACAGATGTTACTAATCCTTCCTTTGGAATGTGTAATCTTTCAATTTAGTACTTATGTTGTCCAGTGATCTGAGTTTTTGATCAACCCTCTGCAAATGGTTGAAATTCATGCTGCTGGGCAGGGTAACACATTTTGGGTTTGATACAGGGACAGTCAGTGCCAATTTGACTATATTCAGGAAAATGTACACAGGATTAATAAGATACCTTGCTGAAAATAAGAGCAGATGTTATTTGTTGTACAGATAAGCCATAGGTCTCAAACTGTGACATGCGTTTGTAATCAGAATCAGAATCAGGTTTATTATCACTGGCATGTGATGTGAAATTTGTTAACTTAGCAGCAGCAGTTCAATGCAATACATAGTCTAACAGAGAGAGAAAAGAATAATAAATAAAATAAAACATAATAAGTAGACAAGTAAATCAATTACGTATATGGAATAGATTATTTTAAAAATGTGAATAAACAGAAATATTGTATATTAAAAATGTGAGGTAATGTCCAAAGCTTCAAAGTCCATTTAGGAATCTGATGGCAGAGGGGAAGAAGCTTTCTTGAATCGCTGAGTGTGTGCCTTCAGGCTTCTGCATCTCCTGCCTGATGGTAACGTGAGAAAAGTGCATGCCCTGGGTGCTGGAGGTCTTTAATAATGGATGCTGCCTTTCTGAGACATTGCTTCCTAAAGATGTCCTGGGTACTTTGTAGGCTAGTGCCCAAGATAGAGCTGACTAGATTTACAAATTTCTGCAGCTTCTTTCGGTCCTGTGCGGTAGCCCCTCCATGCTAAACAGTGAATCAGCGTGCCAGAATACTCTCCATGGTACAACTATAGAAATTTTTTGAGCGTATTTGTTGACATAGCTAATCGACATATTCCTAACAGTTCCATTTTTGCAAGCCTGTTGTAACAAGAGGTTTTATCATATACGTGAAAAAGAGATCAATGCAGAAAGGACATGAGGCCCAGAGAATGGACTTGGACTTATACTTTTGTGGGGCGAATGGAAACTGTAATGGGGGGCTTAATTGAACATCTTTAATGGTATAACTACGTTATCCTTCTGGCAAAATGTGTAAATTAGAACTCCAGAACAATCTCCTCCCCTTTGAAATCCTGCTACCATATTGCTCAATTTCATACTTTTCTGCAAATCCAGTGAAGTGACAACAAAAGGGTTGGCATGTAAGGAGAAGGTTAAAAACAGATCTCTTTACTTGGAGTGGAGTTGTCTGTTCACAGTATTCATAATGAACAAGCATGATAGTTAGATAGATAAGTAGAGCATAAGCTCTTGATTCATAAGGTCCATGAGACCTTGTAGAAAAGATATAAGCCATTACAGATACGTGAAAATTTGATTTTCTGTTTCAAGGATGATCATTTCAGTTGGCAATGTAAAGTCTTGACTAATAAGACTTTTGGAAAAAAGCAAGGTGAGTTCAGTGCGTATGTAGGATCCTCCCTATACATCTATCATTAAGAAATAATTGTAACTGACTGTTATGCATAGATTAGAAAAGAAGTGCAGGTTTTCTTGATTATATAAGTGTGAACAGTGAGCATGCTCATCGTGCTTCTTGTCCTTGGACTGGAATCACGATTGGTGCTAAGGACATCTATAGTAACTGTCTCCAAGTCAGTCATCATAAATTGGACTGACATAAAAATATACTTGTATAAAAAGCAGATCAGCAGGAAGGCATGAAAGTTGTACTGTATTAATTATTTTGTACTGTTTTAGACTTGTTTTGTTAATCCTTTGCATCATTTAGTAGAAACACATAGGTCATATTCTTTTATCAATAATTTTACACGTTGTTTTATTCATAGTGTTTTATATATTTTTGTTTCTTTTACCTTATCACTTATTATACTCTAATAAAATACCCTGCAGCAACTTTGGAGTGTTCCTTCTCCTTCATTGATCTGAATCCTTGAAAATTTTTATCATTCCCTTACAAAGAGTATTAGTGTAAATTAAAATTAATTTCTTAATAGCCTTTTAACCATGATCCTGAAAAACGTTGTCTCATTTTTACTATGCACTGTACCAGCAGTTATGGTCGAAATGACAATAAAAGTTGACTTGACTTGACTTTATTTTCAGTTTCCAAACTTAATAACCCATCAAACTGTCCATTGTGGTGAATTACTACTTGAGTCACAGACTAAACACAGAAACACTAAACCTGGAGAACTTTAATCATTCTCAATTCAATTGGCTCTCTGGAGATCAAAGAAAATTATCAATGGATACCTATTTATTATGTAGAACCGTTATTAAAGGGACTAATTAATGGAAGGTTAATGAATATACTAGAAGAAAATATTTTCAAATGTCTGGAAAACAACATATATTGATTTTTTAATGGAGTTGAATCTGTAGTGGCTCTTCTGGACAATCCAAATAGTCCCATTCACTCCCACTCCTCCATGTTGACTTAAACATGGGCCCTCTTGAACCAACATTTCAATCTTTGAAAACAAATTTCCTTTATTTACTTTTAGACTTTTAACACCCTTATCAATTATCTTTCAGCTTTCTCTGTTGTAAAGACAAAAACTACCACCCTCACTTTCTTCTTTATCCATTTTGACAAGATCTATTGCCCTACTCTCTTTGCTACATCAAAGATCTCAGCTAGGTTGGTGAGCCACAAATCATTTTGGAGTCATTTTGCTACTACAAATATTGTCCAGCCCATGCTTCTCCAAATGAGAATTAGAACTGTCCTTGACAAACCTCCCACATCGAGCAGGACGTGCAATCCTTCAGATCATATTTACCTGCAAGAAAGACTGAGAAAATGCACAGCTGGTATAGTGTCCAACCTTGATCTCTTTGTCTGGATATGAAGCATTCTATGAGAATCAGGTGACATGCCATTTTTATATGATGTCAAGCTTTCTTTCTGACTATTTTTTCTCCTGCCTAACAACCCAATGAACTTTTCTGCTGCTTTAGTACTTGGAGAAAATGCTTCAGGAAATCAGATAGGATTTTTTCTCATTTCCTTTCTGCTCCAAATCCCATTGGGTTGAGGCTTGGACTGGGTATAGTCATAGAGAGATGAGCAAGTAAGCAATGGACCTTTAATATGATTGTTATTACTACCTGGTGGTCACAGGAGGGCAAAAATCTCCACTGGAATTCCCCGTAGAGATGCAATTCAGCTGAGTAGTGGTCCAGGTCAAATTTGTCTCCAGAAAAAGAAATCAATTTTCAGATGCATGACACTAAAAAAGCATAATGAGCCCAAATTTCCAGCCCTTTGTGATCCCCTTTTTAAACTATTATATAATTTAACCTTTTCTTTTAATCTCCCTTAGGTTTTCTTATATGCTTTCCTAACTTCTCCCTATCTCTTCCCTAACTCTGTTTTCTGTTTGATTTTCTATTATATTCCAAATTGAACATTTGTCCCAAAACTGCTTTTTTTGGGGGCCTGCTTTCTTTGCTTTCCAGACTAGTTTAGCTTTCAAAGCTCTGCCTTTTCTTCAAAAGAAAATACCCCATTGAATGCTTATAGCACCACTCCAAATCCCACTGAGACTACCCTTCCAGTTGTTAACAACACAGTGATATCATTCATTTTTCTCCACATTTCCCAAATCATTCACTCTCTCAATTTAACGATTTCGTTGTTAAGTACACACAATAACTGATCATCCACATATCACTGCAGAGAACTCCAAAGATACACAAACTTCTAACTGATCTTTTTCATTTCGGTTCCAAGTAGATAGGATTTTGTCCTTTGACTATGATGTCCTACACTCTCACCGCAGAGGGAACATCCTTCCAGTCTTTACTCACATTTCTGAAAGTGATTAACATGATATCAGTGAAATCATTTTCCATTCTCCAGTACTCCACTGAATACAAGATCATTACATTGTATACCATCCTTCATCTTAGGAATCAAACTGATTAATATGCACTGCATTCCAAAGTAGGCATATCCTTCTTTAGCCCTGTATACACAACTTACCATGTGTAGTCTTTCCAATTTCAGCAAGAGTTATTTTCATTTATTGATTAAGTAAGTTGGGAAATATATAAAAATGTGATGTATCTGAGTCACAAGCTGGAATTCTGTTTTGATTAAGGGTTTTTTTCCTTTTTTGGACATTTTTAAACATTACTAAAGACAGTTATTCTATGGAGGTTCCACCAAGTCCTTTTGTAAAAATCAACATTTGGATGAATAGCAATTGGCCACAGTGCACAAAAATATTAAAGCTTTAGTGGAGATATATGTAAATATTCAAGGAAAGATTGTTCAATGTTCATAAGTAATCTCAATATCAACGTGAATTGAAAGAAGCTTCATATGTGCCTTTTAGAGTTTGGAGCAACAGTGAAATCACCTACTGTGGACCCAATTTTCTTCTGTAAGGAAGTTATTTATACAATACACAATAGTTCAGATTAGTTTGTATTAGTTCAGAAATAAACAAGTTAATGTTAACTACTATCACAGTACAAAAAGAGGCTGATAGCGCATGAAACAATCCACTTTAGATGCAGTTAGATTTCCTGTTCTGTTCTATGGCAGACGCAGGATAAGGTTACTGAGCTAATATTAAGGAAATGGTTGAAAATCAGGTCTAATAGTAAAAAGGACACTTGTGGAGGTGAACATGATTAAATACTCCAGAAACATAATATGCTACAGGGACCATGGAAATGTCATCAGTATAATACTGATCAAGGATAAATAATATAAATTTCACTGCTAGGTTAAAATCATGGACATTTTTGCCTGATTACCTCGGGTAATTGAGATAAATTGCTCAGTACAGCTTGGAATCATAGAAATGTTATGGCACAGAAGAATGCCTTTCAGCCCTTCTAGTCCATGCCAGCTCCTGGTAGAACAAACCCCAAAATTCCAATACCTTGCTCATTTTCCACAGCCCTAAAATTATTTCTACAAGACAAGAGTCTAACCAACTCCCCCTGACATTCAATAGAATTACCATTTCAGAATCCCCCAGAAATACATCCCAGGGATCACCAGTGACCAGAAATTTAACAGAACGGGCACATAATACATTGCTTAAAGGAAAAGATCAAATGCTGGGCAATCTGCACTAAGTGACCAATGTCACGACTTTGTAGAAATTTGCCATCCTGGCTTTCCAGCCTGTTTCCTTCTCAGTTCTTAAGATGTTTTACATTGTTTGAGCCATGATAACTACCTGCTCAGATTTCATCCAATAGCTTCGCAGGAACATTTCCAGTTCCTGGGTGTCAATATCTCTGAAGATCTGTCCTGGATCCAAAATATTATTGCAACTACAAAGAAGGCATGACAGCGGCTATATTTCACTAGGAGTTAGAGGTATATCACCAAAAACACTCACAAATTTCTACAGATGTATCATGGGGAGCATTCTGTCTGCATCACTGTTTGGTATGGGGGGGGGGGGGCTACTGTACAGGACTGAAATAAGCTACAGAGAGTTGTAAACTTAGTCAGCTCCATCATGGGCACTAGCTGAAATTCACATTTTTTCTATTATCGTACACTGCATTATACTGCTGCTGCAAAGACAATAAATTTCACAATATATGCCAGCGATATTAAACCTGATTCTGATTCTTAAACATTTGCTTCTTCCACCAATGCTGCACTTTGCCTGAAGCAAATAACGGAGCAGCGTTGTAGCAATGCTGCATGGCTTGTTTCAGTTTTAAGACGCAGAATGAGACCATTCAGCCCATTCAGCTCCTATGTGGCTCAAGGAGTAATCTTATCAGTCTTTTATCCCCCCACTTGTTTTCCATGGTCTTCAACTGCCTCTGGTTCACCTACCACTCACCTAACCTAGCGAGAACTAGGACTGCCAACCAGAACATCTTAGGGACGTGGCTGTAAACCCACATGATCAAATTCTACACAGCCTGAGATCAGGATCAGGATCAAACCCAGGCTGCTGGAACTGCAGCAGCAGAGCAAACTGCTAAGTCACCATGTTTCTTCTGGAACACAACCCAAAGCTACAGCTTCTACCATCCAAAAGGATAAGGATAGCTAGTACATAAATTATCCTTAATATCACAAAACATCCTGATTTCCAAACACAGCGTTATTCCTTCACAGTTATCGAGTCAAACATTGAACTCACTACTTAATAGCACTGTGGAGTACTTTCAGTATAATGGATGCAAGGTTCAAGGGAAGAGCTCACCACATTCACCTCAAGGGTGATTGAAGATGACCCTTAAATGTTGGCCTTGTCAACAAAATGCACATTCTATATTTGCATAAAAATCTGGCATATTTTAATTGGTGCTAGTTTTGATTGTGTCAACAATTTGTAAGGTAAGTTCCAAGTAAGAATTCGACCTGAATTTAGCACATACGTGATAAAATAAACCTCATGTAGACCAATTTCTCAAAATGTTAAATCTGACCATTCCAGGAGTAATAATACAGGTAAATAGTCATGAATATTAGATCATTTTGCAACGTTAACTACTGAACTTTATGCACATGATTGTTCAGAGCGCTAAAATCAAAACAGGAAGACCTCAGAAAAATAATAGAAAAGGAAAAGAGATACCAGGGTTTAGACAAAAGTCCTGTATCATGGATAGTAATCGTTGAGTTTTCATTATTCTGATTTATTATAAGACAAGGGTGGTTCATTTATAATATAAACTTGTTACTCACTTCCAATGATCTAACTTTTCTACTTACTCTTGGGAATCTAAATTTTCATTATCCTGGATAAAGGAGGATGTCAGAAAGAAGCACAAACCTGTATTTATACAGCACCCATCTTGGGCCAAATTCTTCACCTCATATTACAGAGATTCCCCACAGTAAGTATTGGGGAAATCTCTGTAATTTCCCGTTCCCAGTTGGAAGACTAGTGCATTTTGCTGCTCAATGATAAACTGCTGACAGAAGCTTCTGAGAAACTTCTGTGCATGTGCAGATATCGGGATGCTGCTGCAATGAAATACTGCAGTCAGCTATAGCTTAATGTATGATCTGAATGAAATAACCCACTATATGCCGTCTTTCCCAAGCCTACGCCAAATCACAAGTGCATTGACGACTGCTGTGAGGTATGAACCCACACTTGAAAACTCAGACGAGAGGAGGCTACTTACCAAGTGAAGCTGAAAGTGACAGAAAGATGAAAACAAATGCAATCACCATGGGAAAATGATATGGAATTTGACATCATGGAGAAATAGACCAGCATGATGAATAAAAGGATGAGTTAACTACTTGCAAAGGTCACTTCCTTTATTTACAATCTAATTGCTTCTGGAAATAGAAGTCAGGATTCACTGCCTAGAAATAATCTAAGTTTTGAATTTTAACTATCCTTAATGATGTAAACAGATGAGTCCAAATACTTAGAATTTAAAATTAGATCTGGCTGCCCTGCTTTCAATGGATTAAAGCTTCACCATGTCAAACATGTGAGGTGGATACGTCTCGATAACCAATTTCAATCTTAATTTGCAACTCAATTATTCATGGGCTATGCAGCTGGAAAACATGCAAGCTTTTCAATTCAGGGGTTGGCATATAGTCTCAATTTCCTTCCTTAAGGAATGGATGATTGGGTGTGAGAAGCACTCAAGTTCTAATGAAAGTTTAGTTAGTTAATGTTTTCTTCGAGATAAAATTCTGCAACAATAGCAATATAAACTCACCAGCACTGGAACCAAATCTGTGAAGGGATAACAGGAGAGCACTTACCTGCCTGATTAGTGACGATGGTGAGAATAGCAAATTGCCTGGGAACCATACTCTCACTGGAGACACCATTCACTGACTCAATCTCAAACGTGTAGTTCATGTGGGCAAGAAAGTCAACGACGGTCACAGATGTATTTGTCAGACCGGTGTTTCGAGGCAGGAAGCGCATCCCTCCTCCACAGAGTGAGCATTTCTTAGGGCCTAAGCCACACATCTTACAGATGACGTTGTAGGTGAGGTCCTTTCGTCCTCCTGTATCAACGGGGGGACTCCACTCCAGGATCAATGATGAGTCATTGATGTTGAAAATGACATTACGAGGGGTAGAAGGAGGTCCTGACAAAAAGCAAAGCAGAATATTAAAACTACTTCACCCCTTCAGTTTCAGGACATCTTCATAAAGCTTAAGTCAAAACCCAAGAGGTCCCTGGGGTGAGGATAGTATAGAACTCCAATTGTATAATAATAGCTAATAAAAGCTGTGGAGCACCTTGTCATCATAAACCTGTAATTAACTTGGAACATTATATTGAAAAGTCAAGACCTTTGGCTCCACGTTATTTCATTGATTGTTTTGCTAGACAACCATTCCTATATTTTTGGATAAAAGAACCCACTAATATTGAAGCAATTTTAATATATTGTTTTCTTCCATGCCTGCAAAATAAACCTCTGAAAGGTTATAGAGGGCAAGGTGATAGAAGTTAGGTAGAAATACGACGGGAGTACATAACTGTCAAGGTGAAGTAACAGCAAGCAAAAGATAAACAGAATATATTAAGATACTGCCTTTAGACGAATTTAAATGAGGCAGTCAGAACTTTTAACAAAAGCATTTGTCTTCTTTTATATTATGGAGATCATTCAAATCCAGACTAGAATGAAGAGCTTTTCCTTGTTATGCTAATGAACCTAAAATGGAAGGAGCTTGAGTTATGGGAGTTCAATTCCTTGTGGATATTTGTCAAGGGACCACAACATTCCTTCAATTAGGACTAATTGAGGCTAAAAATAACTTTATTTTTAGCTACCTTGATATAAATGTCAAAGTGCAGGAACACTGCTTCGTGGTACCAATTCAATGTCATGCTGTTCTGTTGCTGCTTACTTTGATCAAATTGTTTAATATGCAGTGTAAGCCTATGATCTGTGTATGCAAACTATGCTGTAGAAAGTAGAACATCACATGAAGATATGACAAAATATCCATTCAATAAGTAGCAGATCACAAATTCCACCGACTACAAAATGACAAGACAAGAATGCAGTTCAAAGGAAGAAGTAAATTCACGCTTGACTTTGCTTGAAATGACACACGTGAAAAAATAATCCTTTCACTCAGGGTAGAAAAATATCAGCAACCTTGTCCTTCAAAATGCATTATTTGGGTATCCAAGCAGCACTTTTCTACATTCAGATTGGCTGTAAACTTGGTGACACATTTGACCCCAAGATGATCTTTGTCCACCTCCACATCATTGCTCTGCCCAAACCTAGAAGCTCAACAAAGCAGTTGCTCAATTTGATTCCAGTCTCACGGATGCAGAGCAGCAATGCTAGGGATTTGTATGTGAAAGTATGTCTCAGTTGGAAGGGCTGTAGGGCCCTGGATGATATTGAGGGAGGAGGTTAGGGCCAGTTACTATAATTTCTCCCTTATCATTACAGGGGAGAGTGGCTGGGGAAGGAAAGGGATGGGAAAGGATTGATAAGCAGACTAGAGAGTCACAAGGAGACTCTCTCTGTGGAAAGTGGAGGGGAACTAAAGATGTCGTTGGTGGTGGAATATCGTTGTAGCTGATTGAAGTTGCAAAGAATGATATGCTGGATGCATAGGCTAATAGAGTGATAGGTGAGGACGAGGAGAGCTCTAATCCAGTTCTGCACGGCAGGGGAAATGTGGGAAACAGAGGGGTTGCAGGTGAGGGCTTCTTCAGTAACAGTGGATGGGAGGGGGACACTGTTTTCTTAAAAGAGAGGACATCTTGGATGGTCTCTTCTTAAGAACAGATGCAGCAGAGACAGAGAAACTGAGACAAAGGAATGATATGCTTACAAGTGACAGCTGCGGGAGTCACTTGTAAGGATATTACTGTGGATTTGGATACATTGTAAGGATACTGTGGATTTGTAGTATATGTCGGTGGATAATCTAGGTCAGGAGTCATAGGTGCATGGTATCTTTTCTAAAATGTTACTAGGAGGTACTTTCTACAATGCATTGATTTAAATTATATGAAAATTAAAGCAGAAGATACTGGATATGCTTCTTCAGAGTGAACATAACTCATAGAGAAGCGGCAGTAAATAAGAAAGTGAATACAAAGTAAATTAAAAAGCAAATGAACTGCAGATGTTGGAAATCTGGAATGGTAACAGAAAATGCTGTAAGTACCCAACAGGTATGGTAGCGTAGATGTAAAGTGAAAAAGGGTTAATGTTTCAAGTTGATGACCTCTCATTAGTTACTTCCTCACTTTGACAATCCCGCAGTTCTGATGAAAGGCCATCAAACAAATATAATTATCTCTCTCTCTACATATAGGCTGCCTGACTGGATGGGTAATTCCAGCGCTTTGTGTTTCTATTTAAGATAACTAGTCCTGTTTTTTGGTGTTTGTGTATATTATGCCATCTCATCTCCTTCGCGTATGTTCAAAATGTATTAGAAAATAAACACTTCTGTACCTGTAAAATAAAAAATAATGATTAGCTAGGTTATCACATTTGTGAAACATACACTAGCATTTCCCTCTTCAAAGCAGCTAGACAAATACTACATAGCAAGAATAAATGCATCTGTGGATGTAGTCTTGTCATTTTTGCTTCTCATTTATTTAAAAAATTTGAAATTCTGAGATAGATACATCATTTAGTGTATACGATTATTTAATTTCTAATGTATTTGAGTTGTTTCCTACTTTGATTTATCAGTCTGTAGATGGAACTTGAATTAAAAGTATAAACATCAATTTTCCATGTGACTATTAAAATTGAGAATTCCCATTAGTGCCTCATTGATTAGTAGAGATCATCCCTCCTTATGCAATTGTCTGTATTTTAAAAACTTTAACATGTCTTTCTTCAGCCTCCACTCTGGTAATGAATTTAATCTCTAATGTTTACCTTTATAAATAAAACACAGGTTTTTGATAAAATCTATGTTTCCATAATCTGTTTGGAAGTGAGTGTGTATTTTAACATCTTTATCTCCTACTCGTTATATCCTTACCATGACATTCCTGCAACTGATGTTCCTCTCCAAAGCCTTTTATTTGCCCTTTATGTTCCTTGTTCAGAAATTTTTATTGATTTTCTTTCTTCCTTCCTCCTGGTCTTTTGAAATTACTTTCTTCTAATTTTTCAATGTTCTTTTCATGTTTGCCTGCCTTTAATCGTTATGGACACTAAAACCATTATAGGTTGCTCAATAAAAATGGCAAATGTTGCTTGCTGTAAGCAGCTGTTTCCTCCAGCAGACAAGAAAACAACATACTGAGAGAATTCAAGGTTCCGAAGTAAAATTGGGCTTCCAACTGAATTAAAATTATTAGGCTAGAAATTTAATTACATCATACCTCCTTAATAAGTTTTTTTTGTGATTGAAATTTTACTTCAGCTAGAGTGAGATGACCACTGATAGCTGGTTTTACATTGTTCTGCATATTTAACCAGGCGGTTGTCCTTGCATGCTTGATGTGATTTCTATGTCAGTTCCTCATGGAATAATGCCATTTCCCTGGGTGTCTCCATTTGGAGTACTTTGAGGAAATTAGATCAGGTTAGCCTGGGAGTGACAAATGACAGGTACTGCTGAAACAATTATGCCATCATCATGCAGTGTCGGATTGGGACCTTCTAAAGTCAGAGTCTTACTTCGGTCCTTTTGTACTCCATTCTCACTACCCAGCAACAAGCCCAGCCCACTGAACTTGACCATGACCTCTGGATGCCATCACCTGAAAGGATAGGTACCGACAGTTGATCTCCCCAATTACTTCCCACTATCCTGATCACACTGGTATCAATCCACCTTGACTATTCTCTGACCTTCCCACCTGGCTCTCAATTCCAATCTGGAGGATGACTTCACCTTTGCCTAATCCCAAATCCTGCAGCAATATGTCAAAGTAGATGGCAAAATCTATTAATGAGAGGTTTTGAAGGAAAACTGGGAAAGTGGAGTGGAATGGGATATTCCCTTAGCTGGCCCAGGACTGACTGGCTGAGTCGTCTCCATCTGTGAAGAAGATGATACATTGAAGCAAGCTGCTGCAATTGATTTTATTCCAGCTCGCACTCAGTTAAAGAGCTACAATGAAAGCAAACTTTGATGAAGCAAAAGCTTACACTAAATACTGCATGAATTAATCTGCTAATCACACCTTGACAAGTGTCCATCTTGTAGGTGAATATCTAGTGGGACAGTTATTTCTCTTGCTCAACAGCTTGCTTCAATAGCTACTGCTCTCACGCGTGGGTTTTTAGATTTTCTAACACTTTGATTTGCATTATAAATATCACTTTTGAAGCACCTAATGAATAAATACAAAATTACACATATCCTGCAGTTCTACAAGGGATCTAAAATATCGAGGGTTAGATTTCAAACATTACTGAGACAAATGTTTTCACAGCCAGGATAGAACTCCTGCAGCCAAACAATTAGCAAACAAGACAGACAACTTTACTTTCCTGAAAGTATTAGAAGCCAGGTTAAATAACAAGACTGAGTCGTACAGTTAGGTCCCACAGAAACAGGCCCTTGGGCCCATCTCACGCATTCCAACCAAAGCTACTTCCATTAGCCTGTATTTCTCCTATATCCCTCTAAGCACTTCATATTCATGCACCTGTTGGAATGTCATTTTAACATTTTATGCTGCATCTCCCGGCTGTTTGATCCATAGCTCCATGACCCTTTGTGTGAAAACCTTGCCTCTCTGGTTCCCAAGTCTTTCCTCTCTCACCTGAAACCAACAGCCTTTAGTTTTAGACCCCTCTATCCTGAGAAGACTGTAACCATTCACTGAAGCTGGCTGCAAGTTCATTTCAAAGTGTCATTGAAAAAGTGAGCAGAACAAAATCTATAAAAGTGAAAGCAAGTTTATCTTTAGCAAGCTTTAGGAGAGGATGGATAAATAGCACTGCAACGTTATATATCTCTGAGGCTTTCATCCATCAGAATCAGCAAAATGCAATATGTAAATTGAACAGCCATTCACACATGAAGGATCAGAACTTATATACAGTATATGAATTTCACAAGGGCAGTAGGTACGTCTTTTTCCCAGATGATAATAAGTCCAGGGAATAAGTTGGTAGATCGTGCAGAGAGTGCTAATGGATTGCATCCCTTCAAAAATGAGCCAGATGAGCTCCTGGTTTAGGCCAAGATTACACACTGACTGCTGTGACCTGGATTCCTCCTGGTTCTGCCCAAAAAAACTCAGGCCTGACACGTTAACAGTGTCTCCCTTTCGACAGATGCTGCCTGGTCTGCTGAACGTTTTGGGCATTTTCTGTTCTTTCAGATTTTCAGTCTCAGCAACACTTCTGATTTTCAAACTGAAGGTTCCTGGACATTCATTTGATAGTCAAACAAAGGCAGAAGGCAAGATACATTTTTTCTAATGTATCTGAAATACTCCCTTTGCATTGCCCAGTCAATTTCATGACCACTTGTAGCTGGGATACGCCTGGAGTCTGGGGACCAGTTTGGGAGGGTGGCATTCCAAATCGCCGCGAGAATGGAAACAGGGGCTTGATCAAGCAGCTGGTCCTCTCCGATGTATTTGTTTTAAAACTGATTGTGCAAAGTAGCTTGAATACCTAATTAATACTGAATTCACGCATTACAAGAAACACCACTTGGCCACTTGAGAAACCTCCTAGGTTTTCAGATATTGAAAGGAGAGCATTCAGTTGGAGGACTACAAAAATAACCTGCGAAGCTGTTGTGTTCTTCTATCATCTCTACATGGTGCATTTCAAACTGGGGTACTTTTCCAGCCAACACAAAGTGTTATGATTCTGAAGGAAGCCACCATCTGTTTATTCGAGTAGAAAATTAATAGACTGCTATGAACGGATTCAGAGTGGACACTAACAGCTGCTTCCAAACTTAGAACAAAAGAAATAGGTTTTATTTTAATGATTATGAACAGTGAAAGGAGAACTTTGAGAAGAAAATGAATAGTTCACTTGTCCACTGTTGGCTGACACATTAGATTGTACGTGCTGAAGCACGTGAAGACGTGACTGTGGACAAGTAATCCAAAATTGTGTACATAACTTGATCTTGAGCAAAGGCACAGGAAATCAGTTTTAGTCTGATAATAATTGCAATGATAATTGAAAATAAATGGATCTTAAAACAAATTGTGCTTCTTGGGTATACTATGTCAAGAGGAGCAATGTGAACCATTCCTGGTGCACATTAACCTATAAACATAAGAGATTCTCTCTACAAATGCTGAAAGTCCAGAGCAACACACATAAAATGCTGGAGGAACTCAACAGGTCAGGCAGAAGAAGGAAGTGGGGGGAGGGGAAGTAAGACAAGCTGGAAGGTGATAGGTGAAGCCAGGTGGGTGGGAAAGGTAAAGAGCTGGAGAAGAAGGAATCTGATAGGAGAGTGAATTTTAAGAGAAAGGGAAGTAGGAGGGGACCCAGGAAGAGGTAATAGCAGATGAGGAGAAGTAAGAGGGCAGAGTGGGAAATAAAAGAAGGAATGGAGAAGGGAAAAGTAAAAAAGGAAAGAAAATTACCAAAAGGAGAAATTGATGAGGGTGCCATTAGGTTGGAGGCTACCTAGATTGACTATAAGGTCCTGATGAAGGGTCTCGGCCCGAAACGTCGTCAGCGCTTCTCCCTATAGATGCAGCCTGGCCTGCTGTGTTCCACCAGCATTTTGTGTGTGTTGTTGACTATAAGGTACTGCTCTTCCATCCTAAATGTGGCCTCATCGTGGCAGTGGAGGAAACTATGGACTAACATGTTGGAATGTGAATAGGGGTTAGAATTAAAATGGTCAGTCATTGGGAAATTCAGCTTCTGATGGATGGAGTGGAGGTGCTCAACAGTGGTAATCCACTTTACATTGGGTCTCACCAATGTAGATCAGGCCGCATTGGGAGCACTGCATACGTAGTCAACCCCAACACATTCACAGGTGAGGTGTTGGCTCACATGGAACGACTATTTGGGGCCCTGAATGGAAGTAAGAGAGAAAGCGAATGGGCAGGTGTAGTATTTCTGTCATTTGCAGGGTTATGTACCAGGAGGAAGATAAGTGGGGAGGGACAAATGGATAAGGGGATTATGGAAGGAATGATCTATGGGGAAAGCAGAAAATAGAGAGAAGATGGAATGTAAATATGTGTTCGGTGTAGGATCCCTTTGAAGGTGGTGGAAATTGTGGAGAATGACGTTTTGAATGTGGAGGCTCATGGGATGGTTTGTGAGAGCAAGAGGAACTCTATCCCTGTTATGCCAGTGGAAAGATGTGCTGAGCATGGATGGTGGGAAGATGGGATCAGCATGGATGGTGGGAAGATGGGGTCAACATGGATGGTGGGAAGATGGGGTGAGCATGGATGGTGGGAAGATGGGGTCAGCATGGATGGTGGGAAGATGGGGTCAGCATGGATGGTGGGAAGATGGGATCAGCATGGATGGTGGGAAGATGGGGTCAGCATGGATGGTGGGAAGATGGGGTCAGCATGGATGGTGGGAAGATGGGGTGAGCATGGATGGTGGGAAGATGGGGTCAGCATGGATGGTGGGAAGATGGGGTCAACATGGATGGTGGGAAGATGGGGTGAGCATGGATGGTGGGAAGATGGGGTGAGCATGGATGGTGGGAAGATGGGGTGAGCATGGATGGTGGGAAGATGGGGTGAGCATGGATGGGCAACCCAGACTGTGTGATATTTAAAAGCAGCACTTAAACTGACATATTCAAAGTATAATTTTCTAGCTTGAGGAAGAGATTCTTCTGAATAAATGGGTGCTCCAATGATGGTAGGGTCTAGGATAGTGTTTTCAAGAGTCAGCGAGATCTTGGCATATTTGTGAAGAACAATCCCTCTGGTGGCTTGCTTTTTGTGGGTGGTGACCATGGAGACTAAGTGTTGGTCCTTTAAATAAGAAGATTTCAGGAAAATACAGTCAGCAAAATCTGATTGTTCTGTGAAAAAAATGCATGGCTGTTTTTCCAGAACTTAGAGATTGAAAATACAACAGCCATTAAATTTTGTACTTGGGTTGACATCCTTTGTGGGAGCTGTATGCTGGAAATAGGTTTAGGCAAAACCAAAATCCTGCTAAACACTAAGGACCTGAGTATATAGGTCAGTCATACTTGTGCAGGACAGATTATTTTACATTTATAAACACAAGACGTTCTGCAGATTCAGGCAGCATCTATGGAAATTGATTATTAATCAAAGTTTCGGGTCAGGACCTTTCATCAGCACTGGAAAGGAGGGGGAAGAAGCCAGAATAAGAAGGTGGGTAGGGGAGGGAGTACAGGCTAAAACTACATCTGAAGCCAGGTGGGTGGGGGAGGGATAATGAAGTAAGAAGCTGGCGGTAAGAGGTAGAAAAGGCAAAGGGCTAGAGAAAAAGGAATTTGGTAGGAGAGGAGAGTGGGCCGTGGGGGAAATGGAAGGAGGAAGTGATAGGCAGGTGAGGCAATGAGGAGGTTAGACAGGAAGGGTGAGCGGGAAATTACCAGAAGTTGGAGAAATTGATATTCATGCCGTCAGACCAGAGGCTATCCAGACGGACCCTCATTACTCTTACAACATACAAACTGAAACAAATGCCATTTAGATGAGTTACTGGACTAGCACAGAATGAACCATACCTATAAATGAACCTTTCAAAATCTAGTTGAGAAAACTGCCAACGATAAATAATGGCAGTGCACACACTGCAGGTGAATTACTATTGCACCACATTACCTCCCTCTGGAGCTTGTCACTTTAATGTTATTCATGAATATATTTTAATTTAACATTGGAAATGTATTATAATTCATTTTTGATTTGATTTACAAATTCATAATTATACCTCAAAATTAAGGAAAGCTTTTTAAATTTATGTAAACATGTATTAATTAATAAACAAATTAAGCACTTAATTTATGGATGAATTTCTAAATGTATTAATTAACTTTGAGATTATTTTGTCTTGTTCCTGAAATGCTTTAATAATTTATGGATGAATTTATAAACATATTAATTAAGTTTTAGTGCATTTACTCATGCTCATATAACACTCACATTGTAGCAAACTGCTAATAGATGCTTTCCTGGGACTTTGGTATCAGTGTCAAATTCTCCCGTTCAGGTTGAGGGAGAAGAAGAATTTGAAGTAGAGCTAACCATATCATTGCTTTTGCCTAAAGCAAGCTTTTTAGAACATACCACCTGTTACAAGTATAGCTGCTGTTCGTTCACTCCCAGTTCAATTAAGGAGAGTATAGTGTATTATTATATCATTATTTGATTAATAATATTTATAATTATACATTTATTTATAAACCAGTAATCTGAAAAATGATTATGAAAGCTTTTGCTAAAATACTATGTACAGTAATTAAATGCTCATCATACAGTTCTTTAGTGTTCCTCTTACGAAGGCTTTAAGTAACAAAGTTGAAACACTATGCTCAATGAAATGAGATTATAGTCATATTTATTAGATATAAATAATAATTTTTTGTTGGCCATTATTCTACAGAGAACATGAATATTAGGTCCACTTGTTTTATTTTCCTCTAAATTAACCGTGAAAATAGAACAGAGAATATTAGATTGAAAATAGTACAGATTTATTAAAAATCATTAATTTTTCTTCTAATAAATCAACAAAACTTGGTGTGTACAATTTACACATCAGTAATTGGTAATAGAAATACTTAACACGTGCACACTTCTTTCCTGCTGTAATATATTTGTTGTTACAACATTTTCTCAAATATTAGCCTAAAAATGGGATTTTTTTGTGCCTAAGTCAATATTTGCTCATTAGGTATACATAGAATGTTACAGCACAGTACAGGTCCATCAGCTCACGATGTTGTGCTGACGTTTTAATCTACTTTAAGATAAATCTAACCCTCTTGTATAATCCTCCATCTTGCTATCATCCACATGCTTAGCTAAGAGTTTCTTGAATGCCCTTCGTCTACCACCACCCCTGACAGGACGCTCCACACACCCACCATGCTCAGTGTAAAAAAAACATATCTCTGACATCCCCCTGTACTTTCCTTAACATCACCTTAATATTAAGCCCCTTGTATCAGCCATTTCTGCCCTGATTAGCCATTTCCACCCTGTATCTCATGCTGTACATTTCAACTTACAAAAAACTATTGCATTCATGAGAGGGTAGCTGTAGCACAGAATGACTTTGATACATAAAGATATTTTAGCAGAAGGTTTCACCATATGCAAATTACTTTAGAAATCATATTTGGATTATGTTATAACCAAAAGAATATTGTCTTGGTTATTTCTGGGCACCACTTATCTTGCCACAGTAGAGATCTGCCCAACTTAACACACAGAGCAAATTGCATCAGAGTTCATGCAGCCGCAATTCCTCAGGTAATGGCAGAAATTGAAATCATAGGGAGGAAGCCTATGTCCTTCATTAATGATTCACATAAATACTGAACACTTTGCATAGGGTTTGAGAACGAGATGGCAATGAATGAGTATATACTCTCCAATTTATCTACTATCCACTGCACTGCCCAGCCTCGCTTATCAGTGGGCAACATAACTCCACTTCAGCTCCCTTCACTGATCACTGTCTGATTTTTTAAACTATCATTTGTGACCTGCATGTTGTGACCAAGGTCGATCAGCCCACAACTCTCTAGGGCTTGGTGCCACTGACAGGACAGAAAATCGGGCTGTGCACCTAAGTTCTGCCAGGGAACTCCTGAGGTTCGACTTTAGTAAATGAATCCATCAGCTAAATAACAGCTAGCAGCAGTTGGTTTAAACCAATTTTGCAAATTTTCCTAAGGAGTAGGAATGGGCATTAACTTTATATACAGCGCTTGTTCATCTCACCAGAAGAGTGAGAAATCCAGTTTCTAGGACGGTGGAATCCTATTTCCACTTTTCTAACGACAATCACCTGAGCAGATGTTCCCTGCTGATTGTACAATCAGATGTGGTTTTGCTGTGCCTTTCTGCACCATCTCGGTCTGCCCAGACACTGTCTGGACAACTGTGTCCTGCTTCAGGTTAATTTCCATAGGTACAGATCAATATGCTCAGTTAAAAACTTAACACCATGGGGGAGAAATTAAATTCACAGTTATCATTTTGTAACTACTCAAACCCCAACAGCGAGATGCATCAAAATAGCAGATTTGTGCTTGCCACTTACTGCTTTCCGTTCTAATGAGATCCAAAGCTCGATTTGAGGTGAATCTCAGATTGGCAAGATCAACATCTACAACATTCATTCTGCTAACTTGCCTCCATTCAGATCACAAACCAAATTCCTGTTTCTTTGTATAGTTCATTTAAATTTAGATATTTATATTGCTTAAAATTTTTATACTTTGCTTTATTAATGCAAAAGTTTTTGGAATTCATGAATTTTTGACTTCTCAATCTATGATCATTTGATATTTTTAGTCATTATTTATTAATCAAACTTTAAAAAGAAAATACAGAGGAAAATAATTCTAATTCCAAATAATTTTATAATGTGAACTCTAGCAATAGGTTCTCAAACTATTGATGGCTTAACATGGTGTATTAGAATGGGCACGTCCATATTGATTAATATTTTGCCTAGCTTAATTAGATTTGGCCCAGTCTCTGCCCCCATTGATTCGTCATTTTACTCCAGCTGGGCAATTACTTGATGGATTAGTGTCTGACCCTTGTTGATCAAATCCCCCATCCATCTGGCTATCCCTTTCAGCATTTACTATGATGCAGAATTCAACAAATCAACTACCGTTACCTGTAAGTGAAATTTAAAGAAAAAGCAGCAGATGTTTAAAGTCTGTAAGTAAAAATAAAAAATGCTCAGCAGGCCAGACCACATCCGTGGGAAGAGAAACAGAGCTAACATTTCAGATTGAAGACCTCTTCCCATACCTGAAACACAAGACCTGTTTCTGCTCCCACAGACGCAGCCTGACCTGCTGGGTAAATCAACTACCCTTTGAACTGCTTAGCCTTAGCCAGCAGTTCCCAAGTGAGCACTGGGCCTTGTCCTAGGATTATTCCATTATTCCTCCCAGGGTCTCCCACTGCAATGCGTACGGCACTGCTTTGTCCCACAAACCACCATCTTATCTTCTGAAGCATCTGCTCAATCTGCACAAAATGTAGGAATTAAAATATGAACAATTTTGTAAGTCAATCCATATATCCCTACAGTTTAACAGCACTTCATCTGCAGAACACATTTTCATCTCTGACTCCAATGCCAAGGTCGCATGATATCAGCTCATAACATATTAATAATCACATCTGTGAGGATTTCCTGTCAATAAAATCCTTCTTCCTGTTGTCAACTTTCCACATCATTAATTTGTAAATTGACATTTATAATGGGAATTGTCTGTGTAAATTTGCCACACTGCATATCTCTCCCACCAGTGACAGCATAATACTGTTCCCAGTTTTGCAGCTCTCAGCTACATTGCAGGAAACCCTCGATGCTTTACCAAACTGAACACTACCTCTAAATTGCAATTAATTTTATCTAAAAATAAAGGAAATCACATAATCAAAGTACAACTTAGTAATAAGGAAAGTGAGTTTTAAACTGGGACAGTGGTGTAAACTTATCCAATTATTTCCACTTTCTAATGCTTCTTGGGTGCCAAGGTAGCGTAGCAGATAGAGCAATGCTTTCACAGGTCAGGGTATCAGGATTCTGAGTTCAATTCTGACCTCATCTATAAGGAGTCTACATATCCTCCTCATGGAACGTGTGAGTTTCTCCGAGTGCTCTGTTTTCCTCTCACAGTCCAAAGACCTACCGGTTAGTAGGTTAATTAGTCATTGTAAATTGATGATTAGTCTAGGATTAATTGGGGGTTGCTGGGTGGCGTGGCTTGAAGGGTAGGAAGGGCCTATTCCATGCTGTATCTCAACAACTGAATAAATAAATAAACCCATTTCACCCAAAGAAATTTCACCATAGGAAGCATTATATCTCAATGCATAGTGGCTCGACACATGACGAGAAAAAGCTGCAGACTTGTAGACGCAGTTCAGCACATGACAGTCTTCCCTATTCTGTCTCTACTTCTCACCACCTCAATAAAGCAGCCGGACCCCGCCCACCTGGGGCAATCTTTCTCCTCCCCTTCAAAACGTACAAAAAAGCTGGATGAACTCAGCAGGTCAGGCAGCATCCGTTGAAAGAAGCAGTCATTCCTTTGCAATCAGGCAGAAGATAAAAAGCCTGAAAGTACATACCACCAACTCAAAAATGTTCTACCTACTGCTCTCAGACACGAATGGACTTCTTGTATGATAAAATGGACTGTTACCTTCACAATCTACCTCGTTATGACCCTACACTTTATTGTTTACCTGCACTACACTTTCTCTGTGGCTGTTCCACTTTGTCCTGCATTGTTATTGTTTTATCTTGCTCTGCTTCAATGCACTGTGTAATGATTCAATCTGTATGAATAATATGTAAGACAAGCTTTTCACTGTGTCTTGGTACATGTGACAATAATAAATCAATATCAATAGCAAAGATTACTTTGAGCCTTCATCCATACAACATTGTAATGAGATAGCAGCCTGGATCTTGCAGCCTGTGGCAAGCTGCTTGTTCTCAATGTAGACATATGAGGAAGGTCATTGTTACTGATGTAAGCTTTCTAATCCAGGAATACTGTACTCACTCCTTGAATGTAATTCTTCAGGTGTTATTATAGGATTCAAATTCATGGCTCAAGATCAGTAATTCAGGGCACAGAACACCAGACCAATAACTTGACCACTATGCTGCTGTACTCAATGAACTTTACAGATCCTAATGACTTGTGTAAAATATGGAGCACAATATATGTCCACCGCACACACTTTGTATATTTAAAGCTCTATTATACAAAATAGATTGCTTTTTGCTGTTGTACTGATTTTTCATGAATTACCCTATCTTCCTTCAGGTGAAAGGAACTTAAATTTCTTACCAGTATTGTCATACGTTAACATTGCTGATTTAGTACACTGGTATTGAGTGCATTTCTTTACGATATGCTCCACTGGCACTTTTGATTCTTCTTCTGTCATGCTTTCTGCATTACTCTCTCCTGATAAGCTTCCCCTATCATGCTTTGAGTGACTGCCCGGCATTAATGTTGAAGACTTACCACAACTTCCCAAGTCAGAGTGGGATCAAGACACCAATGGTGAAAAGTGATTCTTCTATGTTTGTGTGTCTGAATGCGAGAATCTTGAAAGTGTTGACACTCATTCATGGAGGAAAATGCAAAAGATTTCTCTGTCTAACACCCCAGAAGACCACTGTCTATATGGGAACAAATTATTTTTAAGAGGCCTTGCACCATTACTACCCAATAACCAAGGAATAAAATGAGCACAGCCAGAGCTTACTGTCCAAATAACTGGCAATACAGCTTCAAAGTTGCACTGAAGTGCCACAATTCATGAATACAAGGGTGTCAAGGTTGACATCATCCATGGATGTAAGCATAGAGCACCACAGTACAGAAGCTGGCCCTTCAGCCCTTCTAGTCCATGCCAAACTGTTACCTTGCCTCGTCCCATCAACTCGCATCTGGACCACAGCCCTCCTTACTCCTCCCAAATTTCTCTTAAAGATTGAAATCAAACCACACCCACTACTTCCACTGGCAGTTCGTTCCCCACTCACATATCCTCTGAGCGAAGAAGCTTTCTCTCAGGTTCCCGTTAAATATTTCACCTTTCACCCTTAACCTATAATGTCTAGTTCTCATAAATAAGCAGTGCATTGTTTTACCTTCTTAGAGAATTACAATCTGGATCTGGTTGTCATCTTTCATTGCTTTACTATGTAATAGTGTCAAATTAGCTACTGTAATAAAACATCATAAGAGATGATTAAAAGCCATAACTTAATATTTAGACTGAGATAGCCATCTTTAATATCAAAAACTAAAATAACACAAAGAACTCCCATTAGGATTTCTGACAATCCAATAACTTTTACCTTAAATTGACTTATTAAAATATTACGTATCAGATGACACTATAATTAGACAGATCCTTAATAATGTTGTGGGAAGCGGTCATTGGCAGAACATAAAGCATAGATCTCAGAATGTTTTGGGAACAGGTCCTGAAGAAAGAATGGAGAATATGAGCATACAGTAAACGTGAAGGGTGCCATTTGCATTGGTCTGTTGCTGTCTGACTTGTTGAGTGTTTCCAAGTTTTTGTTTTTTCTACAAACTTCATCAGTTGATTTTTTTTAATTTTTAGATCTTTGGTCATGACTGCATTGAAAATCTGAAAAATACATTTATAACTAAAAAGGTATTAATATTGCACTTATTTTAAAATGTTACTGATCAAGTTTGTGTTGGTTATTAGTATCAAGCTATGCTCTGTAAGTAACTCTAAACCGAACAGTTCGAACTTGTGCGGAGGAGACCAGAGCTCCTTGAGCCAGCTTTCCTTTGGGAATTAGCGGTGGAGAGGAAAGCAACTTTAAATTCCTTAGTGTTATCATTTCAGGGACCTTTCCTGCTTTATTACAAAGAAAGCATGGCAGCACCTCTACTTTCTTAGAAGTTTGCGAAGATTCGGCATGTCATCTAAAACTTTGACAAACTTCTGCAGATGTGCAGTGGCGAGTATATTAACTGGTTGCATCACAGCTAGTATGGAAACACCAACGCCCTTGAATGGAAAAGCCTACAAGAAGTAGTGGATACAGCCCAGCCCATCACAGGTAAAGCTCTCCCTACCATTGCACAATTCTGCAAGGAGAGCTGTTGGAAGAAAGCACCATCATCAAGGATCTCCCAGCACTCAAGCCATGCTATCTTCTCACTGCTGTCATCAGGAAGGAGGTGCAGGAGCCCCAGCGCCCACATACCAGATTCAAAACAATTGGTATCCCTCAACCAGAGGGATAACTTCACTCACTTCACTCACCCCAACAATGAACTGTTCCTATAATCTATGGACTCACTTTCAATGACTCTTCATCTCATGTTCTTGATATTTATTGCTCATTTATTTATTATTATTATTTTGCATGTGCTTTTTGCATTTCTTTGTATTTACCGTGAATGCCTGCCAGATTATGGATCTCAGGTGTGTATATTGTGACATACATGTACTCTGATAATAAATTAACTTTAAACTTAATTTCTATCCTACATAATATGTTAGCAGCCACAGAGATGAATTAAAATCCTGAAAAAACTGCCCTGAAATATGCCAGTTGGTTGGAAAGTGAAAGTTTTGTGAAGACCTTCATGTTGGCTGCATAAATATATGTCCAATAAGATAAAGCAATCATATTGCATTTAACAGATTACTTCTATTTGAATAGAAAGGATAGCGTTAGGCTCTATAATGATTCAACTGAAACACAAAATTGGCCACAAAGAATCCTTTCAATTTTTGTAAAGAATAAATTTGTCTTTCACATTTCTTTCCTTTCCAAAATCCCCAAATGTATTGCAGCTTCCTAAATCCAATGTGTCTAACCTAGCACTTATAAATATTCGATTCAATGCAAATTCACATTCTTCATCATTAGCAAAAATGGACTGACTGCCAAACCATTTCATTGCTGAAAGCATGGTCTTGCTGTGTACCAATTTGGCTGCCATTGTTTGTGCAGAATGTACAAAAACGGCTTCCATAATGTAATTGCATGCTCCCAGTGAGAGAGGGATGAGATATAATCTCTAAAGTGATTAACGTGGCCCACACCTTACACCCGTGAGCAGGCATATCATAATTCTAGAAGGATTCAACACTTATTTGACTCCAACAATGTCACTTCCAGCTTCCTAACTGCAGCCTTGACAATTAAGCATTAAATGGGGGAAAAAAGAACTCCACAAAAGCATCATTTAAGTAAATCAACTACATGCAGTTAGCTGCTGGATTACTCTTCATAACTGTTAACATTTATCTGTACTTGGTTAGAGTTCCAATCATAAAGACTGAGTCGTCTGGCATTTAGTGGATTAGTCTGGTAAAGATTTGTACACAAACGTATTGCCTCAAGACAAAAGTGGGCTTGTAGAGCTTCTTCTTGGTGTTAAATATGAAAGAGGAAGAATGAGAAGCAGCTGGAGAAAGGATTATCAGTCTTGTCTCTTCTCCCAGTGCCCAGCACTACCATCTCCACGGGAGTTAAACATGCAGATAAACCTTTCTATCTGTTAATACAACCCATTGCCTCCTATTGTGCACCTTCCACACCTGTAAAAGAAAGTGTTGTTCAATCAATGTTGCCATCTGTCATGCTTTTGTCACTGTGTGTGTGTCAAAGTCAAAGTCGAGTTCATTGTCATTTGCACAAGTACACGTGTACACAGCTACAAAGAAAAACTTACTTGCAGCAGCATCACAGGTACATAACATTGTATAAACAGCTTTCACAGGAAAAAATACCATAAATTAATCATTTATCATATTCAATTTTTAAAATTATAAGAAATAAAAACAAAGTCCATTTTAGAACAAGGTGGCCTTAGAGATTAGAGTTTTGCCAGTTGGTTCAAAAAGAAATGAGTGGTTTAAGGGAAGTAGTTGCTCTTGTGGGACTTCAGGCTCCTGGACCTCCTGCCTAATAGCTGCCTGAAAGGATGATACACATTTGGTAGCTATGCTCCAAGAGATTGTTAAGTGAATCAAAGACTCTTCATAGAAGCTTCCACAGATTCATTTTCTATTGCTGCGGCCTCACCCGCTAAATGTTACCAGCTTTTTCTGTATTCACTTCAGGTTTCCAGTGGTTTTGTTTTGATTTCCATGTTATCATTGATGCCTTCAGTGAAGCATGCAAGGGAATGGGCTTTACACTAAACATTCAAAAGACAAATATCCTCTGCTAAGCTGCTGTCACCACACAACATATATCTCTGAAAATCAAGATCCAGGACAAAGTACAGGAAAACACGGGTCACATTCTATATCCATGGAGTCACTTCCAGAAAAGGCAGACACTTACCAGTCCTCAGCCCACATACCCAGGTGATCAAGATCCTCCTGTAATTTTTCATAACCCACAACAACATCTATTTTAGTATCATTCACAAATTTACTATCCACATCTTGTACACTCACAACCAAATTAACTATATAACAAACAACAAAAATCTCAGCACAGGCTGCTGAGCCATGGAACATTGGAGAAACCACCCTCAATCATTACCCTCTTCTTCCACTGAGCAATTTGTTCTTTACCCCTGGATCCCATGTGAATTATTCTTCTAGACTAGTCTGTCATGAGGGAACACGTCAAAGGTCTTTTTAACGTCAATATTGACAACATAAACTGCCCTCCTCTCCATCTACCCTCTTGGTTACCTCCATACAGAACTACAGGAAGTTTGTCAAACAGAATATCCCATGCACAAACCATGTTAACTCTCCCAAATCAAACCCTGTATCTCCAAATGCTGCTAGATCCTATCCCCCTGAATCCCTCCCAGTAACTTACTCAGCACACTGTCAGCCTCGTTGGTCTGGAGTTTCTTGGCTTGTTGTTGAGGCCCTTTCTAACCACATTAGCGACTCTCCAGTCCATTACAACCTCACCTGAGACAACTGATGAAGCAAAAATCTCTCTGAGAGCCTCCACAATTTCTTCTCTAGCTTAATCCATCTTAATGCACTTTAAATCCTCCAAGACCTTCTCCCTGCTAATCTTATTGCTGTTGAATACAAAACCACTCATTTCCCCCCTTCCCTTTCCTTGACATCCACTATATTCTCCACAGTAAAAAAATTATGAGGAACATTTATTAAAAATTGCGTGTACAGTATTTCTTTTAGTTCTATATGCAAACAGCCATGCTGATCTTTAAGGGTTCCAGTTCTCTCCCTACTTCTATAGAATCTTGGGATTTTGTCTCTCCTTGCCTGCCAGTCCTTCTCACGTCATCTGTTTGCCCTCCTAACCTCTCTCTTAGGTGAACTCCGACACCTCTCATTAAGAAATACATTAATTCCCAGTTGTTTAGTGTACTCCGACACCTCTCATTAAGAAATACATTAGTTCCCAGTTGTTTAGTGTATACTTCTATATTTTGATTAACCAAACTCTCAATATCTTTTGTCAACCAAGGATTCCTAAACCTGCCAGCCTTGCCTTTCACCCTAACAAGAATATGCAGACCCTGTGCTCTTGACATCATACTTGAAAGGCTTCCCACATGGAAGACACTCCTTTCCCTGCAAACAATCTCACCCAATCAACCACGTCAACCTCAGCAAGATCCTTCAACAACAGTATCTGGGCAGACTGGAGCTCCCTGCAAAGTATTAGAACTTTAAACAGAAGAGTTCCCAAGCCTCACCCTCCCCCACCCAGGCCAATCAACTAAATAAGTCTCATTGCTAGTTTAATAAGGACAATCAACATCTATCTGTTTTCACTTCCTCTGATACTGATATGCTGAGGTCCTGCCCCTCTCTTTCACAACCACTGCTATGTCACCCATTCCCCCTTCATCCCAACCCCACTCACCTTCTTTGGTCTCCTCCCCCTCTTTCCTCCTCCCTCCATCCCACCCAACACTTTCTGTGAAGTAAGAAGACACTTGCAAACTCTTTTGAAAGCAGAACGTTAGGAAAGCTGCAGGCCCCGATGGTGTCTCACCTGGAACTCTAAGGTACTGTGTGGATCCGCTTCACTGCGATATCTAACACCTTCCTGCAGGCTTCCAAACTGCTTTAAAGTTCCTACAATTGTTCCAGTTCCCAAGAAAGACTTAATAACCATAGGTCAGTTGCTCTGACTTCAGTAATTATGAAAACCTTTGAACTTCTGATGTTGGCCTACTTTAAGTCAATTACTGATCCTCTTCTTGAACCACTACAGTTTGCTAATGGAGCAAATCACTCAGTTGAGGACGCAGTTAACTTGTACCTTCATTACATTCTTCAACATTTCGACTCCCCCAACACCTATGTGAGGACCTTGTTTATGGATTTTTGGTCTGCTTTCAACACCATTGTTCTGGATTTGCTCCACAGCATGTTAACCCAGCTAGCTGCACCTTACAGTATCTGTCAGTGGATTACAAACCTCCTAATAGAAAGGAAGCAGTAAACAAGGCTGGGTTCCTTCTTGTCCAAACCAGTGTCTATAAGCACAGACTTTCCCCAGGGTTGTGATGTTTCACCCTTCCTATTCTCCCTTTATACAAATGACTCTACCTGGACAGTGAAATCCATTAAATTCCTAAAGTTAGCGGATGACATAACTGTAGTTGGTCTCATCTCTAATAATGACATTGAATTGAACTGAATTTCAATTTATTGTCATTTAGAAACCACAACTGCAATGAAACAACGTTCCTGCAGAATGATATCACAAAAGCACACGACAAAACAGACTACACCAGAAAATCCACATAATGTTTGGCAATCCCCAAATCCAGAGTCTGTAGAGGCTGCTGCTTATTAATATCACGCTACCATCTTAGCATATTTCCCGGAAAGGAGCTCCAAATCCACCAGACAAAACAAGACTACCCAGACACACCAAGTCAGGAGACCAACTCAACCACCCTACTATCAAAGAGGGAGAGAGATCGTCTTGCAGTGTGGCGTGCTCAAATCAGCTTAATACTATCAAATTATCCCCAAACTAGTCCCGTTGCCCCACGCTCTCCCCACAGCCCTGTATCAGTCCCCAAACTTAATGCCATCAAGACAGTGGAAATGACGACTGACTTCTGCCAACAACCCCCACTTGCTCCCCTTGGAAATGAATGCTCAGGCTGTGTCTGTGGCTGAGTCACTCAAATTCCTGGGGACTACCATTGAAGTGAGACAATCACATTATGCCTTTTGCTAGGAAAACCAAGCAGAGATTGTTCTTCCTACTCCAGCTTAGGAAACTTAACATCTCAGAGCATACCCTGATGAATTTTCAGTCAGCCATCATTGAGAGTGTTGTGACCACCTCTCTCACCATTTGGTTTCTCACCATCTCCTCCTTCTCCAAGTCCAGGTTGTTGTGAGTGGTCCAGTTAGTGGAAAAGATCACTGACTGTGAGCTACTGTTGTTAACAGGCCTGTTCATTGCTCAAATGAAGAGAAGAGCTGAAAAAATTACTGCTGATTCCACCCACCCTAGCAATCACCTATTCACCAAATTGCTATCAGGGAGATGCTACAAGTCCATTACCACCTGGACTACATGTCATCTCCGAAGTTCTTTCCTGTAGCTATGCAACTCAACAAAACTCATCAAGTGTAATACCCTAACTGCCCCTGCACAACATACATTAAATAGAATTTGAGTGACTCAGCCTGACCAATAATTTCCAAGGGAGGCTTTCTTTCCTGTTCTACTTGTTCAGTTGATAACTATTGAGTCTGTTCATATGTTCACATTTATTTAAATTTGATTATTGATGTTTATGCATGTGAATGTTCTGCTAATTGCTCATGACTGTTTGCACTATTGTCTTGTAAACAGTTGGCTAATATTGTGTTGTCTGTTATGGTATTGTCCTGTTTTATGCTTGGCACCAAATAACAATGAATTCTGATATGTATCACACACTGATTCTGATTGTGATCCTGATTCTATCTAATGGCTCCAAAATTTGCTCTGTCCCAGTTCAGGATCTTAACCTTATCCTTCTCCATAACTATTCTAAAACTAATAGAGCCATGGTCACTGAACCCAAAGAGCTCGCCAACAGACACTTCTGCCACTTGCCCTATGTCATTTACAGGCAGGAGGTCTAGTGTTGTACCCTCTCTGATAGATTCTTCTATATATTAATAGAGGAAACTTTCTTAGATACATTTCACAAATTCCATTCCATCCAAGGCTTTCACACTATGGTTCACCCAACTGTTTTTATGAATGTTAAAATTCCCACTAATACTACCATATTATGTTTATAATTAGTTGTATTCTCTCTACATACTTGCTCCTCCAATTCAAAACTTATAGAACTTTTAGGGGGCCTATAATAAAATTCATTTAGAGTGACCATACCCTTTTCAAAGTTCCACCTATGTGTCCTCACTGGATGATTGCTCAAGAATATCCTCTCTAAGGACCATTGTTATGGCTTCTTTCATCAAGTAGGCAACTCTTCCTGCACGTTTGTTATGCCTTTAGTATCAGTATCCAGGAATATTCAGCAGTCAGCCCCACCCTTCCTCAGCTATGTTTCTATTACGGCTATGATATCCCAGTCTCCAGAGTTAGTCCATGCTCTGAGTTCATCCATTTGACCTATCAAGTAATTGAATTGATAAATTGAGTTTAAACCATTAGTCTTTCCTCTCCTTTTATCCTCGACCTGTCTAGCCTGCTGAGTTAATTTGCCCTCATTGGCTACAGTTTATCTGCTGATTTGCCCTCGACCACTCTATTGATCAGGGCCTACCCCCATCATTCTAGTTTAAATGGGAGTCAAAAGCATGAGGACGATGAAAGTGACATTGATTAACATTGATTACAAGCAGACTGACTACCACAGCTGACTTCACCATTCTTAATCCCATTTTAAAAGATTAGCTTTAGTTATCACATGTACATTAAAACATTGATACGTACAGTGAAATGCATCAATTTGCATCAACGACCAACACAGCCCCAAGATGTGCTGGGACCAGTCCACAAATGTCACTCTGCTTGCGGTGCCAACATAGCCTGCCTACAACTTACTAACCCTATCCTGTACACCTTTTGGAATATGGGAGGAAACCAGAGCACCTGGAGGAAATCGGCAGTCAATGGGAGAATGTACAAAGTCCTTACAGGTACTGGTGGGAACAGAACCCCAATCTTCCTTTTGGCTGGTGCTCTAAAATGCTACACTATCCATTATGCTACCATGCTGCACCTTATCTCAAGTAAGGACCTTATCTTATAGAAACATTTAAAATTATGAAATGGATAGATAAGATAGAGGCTGGAAAGTTGTCTAGGGGACATAGCCTCAAGTTCTGGGGGAGTAGATTTAGGATGCAGATGAGGAGGAATTGCTTTTCCCGGAGAGTGGTGAATCTGTGGAATTCTCTGCTCAATGAAGCAGTGGAGGCTATCTCAGTAAATCTATTTAAGACAAGGGTGGATAGACTTTTGCATAGTAGGGGAAAAGGCAGGTAGGTAGAGATGAGTCCATGCCAGATCAGCCATGACCTTATCAAATGGCAAAGCAGGCTTGAAATGTCCTCATTCTTCCCCACTGCCATTGTTAACAAAGCACTTGACCAGATCTCATCAGTTTTCCTAGCCTCTGCTGTCACCCTATTTCCTCTACAACTGAACAAGGATATACAGTAGTTCCCCTGGTCCTCACCATCCATCCCACCAGACTCTGCAGTCAACGGAAAATTCTCCACAATTTCTGCCACCTTCAAAGAGATTTCACACCAGGCAAATCTCCCCCGCTCCTCTCCTTTCAGTATTTTGCAAGGACTGTTCCCTTCAAGGCACCCTGTCCATTCCTCTGTTCCCACCAATTACCAGAATCCTTACGATACTTTCCCTTGCACTGGTTGCCCTTTCATCTCTTCCCTTTCACTATCCAGTACCTCGCCTTCCACCCGTACATGTTTCAGCCTCCAAGTTCAAGTTTATCGTCATTCAATCCCAAGCATGTATCCAGCAATACATCTAATCCTAGGTCTATATCTTCACCTTATAACTGTACCCCTTCGCTAACTGACCAGATGAATTTACAATTTATCTCCATGGTCACCCTTTCATACTTGTACCATCTCCACCACCCATCCTGAAGTTTAATAAGTTTCTTTTCTCTCCTTCCCAGTTCTGACTTCAACCTGAAACATTAACTTTGTTTCTCTTCCCATTGATGCATCCTGATTTGTTGAGTATCTCCAGTCTGAAAACTGGAGTCTCTAGACCCGGAAGAGCCACTCACCCAAAATCTGCAAAATCCTCTAAATCCACTGGCAGGACAGAGCAACCACTATCAGAGCCCTCTGGCAAACCAAAGTCCCAGCACTGAGACTCTCACATGCTCAACCAACTTAGATGTGCACATTTCTAATCTTGACGACTATGGTGCGATCATTTCACATCTTCCTGTTCTGCTTTCAACTGCTCAGTGATACTGTCCTTGTAATGACCCCTTTTCCCTCCACCTCATCAGCACAATTCTGGAACATCTCCTGAGTATTCAGTATATTTCTCCTTCTTCCCATTCTTCCACCATGCAGGCTCAACGATCTAGCTTTCTTGGTCAGCTTTTGTGAGTCATCCACTGCACTATGTTCAGAGAACCCTGGCATTGGCAGCCCCCTAGATCTGTTCCCCTTTAAGGTTCTAAATAGGACTTGGATATAAAGTTTAAAAAACATTAGCTTTGTTTGTCACATGTTTTTCAAAACATTGTAAGATACAGTGAAATGTGGCATTTTGTGTTATTGACCAACACAGTCTGAGGATTGAACTGAGTGCTGTATGCAAGTGTTGCCATACTTCCAACACCAAAATAGCATGCCCTCGTCTCACTAACCCTAACCCTAACTGTGGGCCTATGTCTTTGGAATGTATGAGGAAACTGGAGCAGCTGGGGTACCCTGCAGTCATGGAAAGAGCGTACAAACTCCGTACAGACATCAGCAGGAATTGAACCCTGATCAGAGATCGCTGGCACTGTAAATACGTCGTGCTGACCACTATGCTACCGTATGATATTTGCCCCCGGCAACGTGTGAAGCCAATGAATTGTGTGGGGCTATTTGGCTACATAACACAATCTTGGAAATGAGCAGGCAGCATAAATCTGCTATCCTCTCGCCTTGCAACCAGTGGGCATGGATTAATCATGAGTTGTGAGTTCTGTGTCTATTTGTTAGGGTTTATCCACATTTAACTTGTGTAACCTTTTATCCTTCACAGTCTCCTCAATTCTCACAACTTCCCTTCAAAAAACAAGAATTGCACAATAAAAGTCTTTATTTCACTTACGCTCTATTCATGAATAGCTCTAAATTATTATTTTTGGATTTATTTTGACTCTACGTTCTTTTTAAGATCAGGTAGCTGGACATAGCATGGGTGCTTTTATTAATTTTTGTTTTTGGACAGGCACTTAGTGAGAAACCAACACATTCACTGAATTTTGTAGAATTGATATATCAAAACTGACACAAATATCAAATAGATATAAATTTAACGTTTTCTGTATTGTAATTTTACCTCCCATTGAATTAACTTAAACTGTTTACTTTAAATCTTCAAATTCATACTCTACAAAAACATTGACCTTGCTTCTTGTCAATTATTCTTTCTGTAGTAAAAGTAATTTCAGTAAATCCCAAACCTAATTTCTTTCTCAGATTTTATGAGGAACCATAACAAAATATATATTTGAAAAATAGAAGCCCAAAGCATTCACAAACTTACTAACAGTGTTATATTGGGATGAAATAAAACTCTTACAATCAAATAATTTAGCTATAATGTGCTCAATTTTACTGGCTATAGTTTTTACTTAAAATTCCTATGCAAAATCTTATTGATTATTAATCATAGGCATCACTAAAATGTGAGCAAGTTTTTATTTAATGATTTACATTTACATTTACCCCAATTATAATTAACTGCTATTCACCTCTGTGGTGCCAATTGCTTTGATAAGTTTCCCTTACAATAATCAGAAAATTATTTATCTTTCTTTCATCACTGTCATCATGTTTTCACCAACAAGCCTCCATCATATTCTACAAGTTGTGTAAAAAGTCAACAACCTATATCATTGTAAATCTCAATGAATCATTACCCCACCAAAGCAAGATGTAAGCATTTGCCTTTGTTATCAGAAGAGTTATCAATCAAAATAAATGTATTGTTGTCAATTGTAGACATCTTTGTCACAACCATTTCTCTGTCATGGGGTCTGCGTGCCCTTACAGGAGGGCTGTGGAACAGGGTTGGAAATCACACTTGAGAGTTTGTACTTTCCAGCCGATTAGTGTTTCATTGTGGTAGTACTTAACTCCCTTCCTCCCGTTCCAGTCTTCTCCAGACTTGACCAGAAGCACAGCAACATTTACACTCCCTTCTTACCTTCGTCCTTGATCTAGGAAAGAAGAGTATTGTTTTGACTGATGCTGTGAAGGAGCATATTCATTTAGTAATAAATTACTGCTTCCCAGCTACAGAGTTGGTGTTAGCTTTCAGCTTGAGAGTTTTAGTGAATGGCCCTGTTGGGCTAGCATGAACTGTTTTCCTATTCCCTGCACAGTTCTAATTAAAAGTCAGTGAACAGTTTATCCGCTTCAGTGTCTCTTCTTCTGCACTTGAGCTCTAACCACACACTTTTGTTAGCAAGTCTTGACCAACTAAAATGGACCAAATGGAGAGAGAACAGTTGATCTCAGCCCTGAATTTCACTGGGCAGAAGGAGAGGGTCTGAAGTCAGTAGAGCCTGGTTTGGCTGATGTGGCTTGTACAGTACAACAGCTACTCATAGAATGGCAAGCCCTGTCCAAACCAAAGTTCATTGGTCAGATGGAGAAGGCGTTAAAGTCAATGGAGTCTGAGTTGGCTGTAATGGCTAATCATTTGCAGCCAGCCCTGTCTGAACAGGACTGAACAGCACTTACAGCGATGGTTCAGCAACTTACCACAGACAGTCAAAATCATGTGGCAGCCATTACTGCTCTCTCTACCGCGGTTCAGCAGCAGCTTCAGGCAGGGCAGTCCCACTCCCAAGATCTCCTACATCTTCTCCTGTTACAGTCTCACAGGTCTCAGCCACGAATGCCGGGATTCCCTTCGCAGTTTCCAGATCATTAGTGAGTATTCCTCCGCCAGGCAGATGCTCTGGGGACCCTGACGGCTGCAGGAGCTTTATTACCCAGGATGAGCTGACTCTCTAAGCCTAGCCAGTTTGGGTCGGTGGTGATGCGCATAAATTGGCTTACATGGTGAATCTCTTAGATGGACCCCAACTCAGCCTGTTCATCGCCTTATGAGAACCAGGACCCCCCCCCCCCCCACCAACAGCTCAGTCCTTCCAACAATTCATGGTTGACTTCAAGAGAGTGTTTGATCTTCCATTAAGGCATCAGGAGAAAGCAAACCAATTCCTGAACCTGTGCCAAGTGATGAGGACAGTGAGGGACTGCTCAAGTAAAGTTCCGCACACTTGTGATTAAGATAGCTTGTAACAAGGGATCCTTCATCAGTGTTTTCATGCATGGAGTCGGCATGAGATTACAATGCAGGATGGGTTGGACAGTCTGGATGACCTGATAAATCCAGATGTTTAAATTGACAGTCAAACAACTGAGTGGTGCAGAGAAAGAGTGCCTAAAGCTTCCTACTCTTCGGATCACTGTCTGTCTTCACCCATTCCTCATCACTCAGTACCCAGACAAAGGAGAAACCTATGCAGTTAGAGCACATGTGCCCATCTCAGAAAGCTCCTGCTTCTACTGTGGTGATCCAGGACACTTCCAGACATCATGTCCCAAGTGTCCAGTAAAAGAGGATACCTATCAGCAGGAGGTGAAATTCTGACAGGCCGATTCTTCCTGCAAGCATCGTCCCCTAATCATGTAATGCTCCCAGCTTCCTTGATGTGAGGGTCCCAGACCCATTAGCTTCAGGCATTTATTGTCTCCATGGCAGCCGGGAACCTCAAGGACATCTCTTTGGTTCAGAGGTGGTGAGTTCTGACTCAGCGATTGAGGGAGGATATTGATATGAATCCTCTGGATGGTCGGCCTCTGGGCACTGGCAAGATCCACCTTTCCAAAGAACTCCTCCAACTTGTTACGGAAGGCAATCACAGGGAACAGATCTCGATCTTGTTGATTCGCTAAACTACCACAGGTACCCAGCCTTGCTTGGCTTTTTCAACATGACCCATGGATCGATTGGTCCCTGAAGGCACTCCAAAATTGGAGCCTGGCTGGTCTGTCGACCTGTCAGGGTCCAGCTCAAGTTAGGAAAGCATTTAATTGGTGTAAAGGGAAATATGAAATATGAGGCTATCAGGCAAGAACTTGGAAGCATAAATTGGAAAAAGATGTTCTCAGGGAAATGTATGGAAGAAATGTGGCAAATATTCAGGGGATATTTGTGTGGAGTTCTGCATAGGTACATTCCAATGAGACAGCGAAAGGATGGTATGGTACAGGAAACGTGGTATATAAAGGCTGTTGTAAATCTAGTCAAGAAGAAAAGAAGAGCTTATGAAAGGTTCAAAAAATTAGATAATGATAGTGAACTAGAAGTTTATAAGGCTAGCAGGAAGGAGCTTAAGAATGAAATCAGGAGAGCCAGAAGGGGCCATGAGAAGGCCTTGGCAGACAGGATAAGGAAAACCCCAAAGCATTCTACAAGTATGTGAAGAGCAAAAGGATAAGACATGAAAGAATAAGACCAAACAAGCATGACAGTGGAAAAGTGTGTGTATGGAAACTGAGGAGATAGCAGAGGTACTTAATGAGTACTTTGCTTCAGTATTCACTATGGAAAAGGATCTTGGCGATTGTAGGCATGACTTACAGTGGACTGAAAAGTTTGAGCATGTAGATATTAAGGAAGAGGATGTGCTGGAACTTTTGGAAAACATCAAGTTGGATAAGTCATCGGGACCAGACGAGGTGTAACCCAGGCTACTGTGGGAGGCAAGGGAGGAGATTGCTGAGCCTCTGGCAATGATCTTTGCATCCTCAATGGGGATGGGAGAGGTTCCGCAGGATTGGAAGGTTGTGGATGTTGTTTCATTATTCAAGAAAGGGAGTAGAGATAGCCCAGGAAATTATAGACAATTGAGTTTTACTTCATTGGTCGGTAAGTTGATGGAGAAGATCATGAGAGGCAGGATTTATGAACATTTGGAGAGGCATAATATGATTAGGAATAGTCAGCGTGGCTTTGTCAAAGTCAGGTCGTGGCTTACGAGCCTAATTGAATTTTTTGAGGATGTGACTAAACACATTGATGAAGGTAGAGCAGTAGATGTAGTGTATATGGATTTCAGGAAGGCATTTGACAAGGTATCCCATGCAAGGCTTATTGAGAAAGTAAGGAGGCATGGGATCCAAGGAGACATTGTTTTGTGGATCCAGAACTGGCTTGTCCACAGAAGGCAAAGAGTGGTTGTAGATGGGTCATATTCTGCATGGAGGTTGGTCACCAGTGGTGTGCCTCAGGGATCTCTTCTGGAACCCCTGCTCTTCATGATTTTTACAAATGACCTGAATGAAGAAGTGGAGGGATGGGTTAGTAAACTTGCTGATGACACAAAGGTTGGGGGTGTTGTGGATAGTGTGGAGGGCTGTCAGAGGTTACAGTGGGACATCGATAGGATGTAAAACTGGGCTGACAAGTGGCAGATGGAGTTAAACCCAGATAAGTGTGAGGTGGAGAAGACTCTTGGCAGTGTGGAGGATCAGAGGGATCTTGGGGTCTGAGCCCATAAGACACCCAAAGCTGCTGCGCAGGTTGACTCTGTGGTTAAGAAAGCATACGGTGCATTGGCCTTCATCAATCATGGGATTGAGTTTAGGAGCCGAGAGGTAATGTTGCAGCTATATAGGACTCTGGTCACACCCCACTTGGTGTACTGTGCTCAGTTCTGGTCGCCTCACTACAGGAAGGATGTGGAAACCATAGAAAGGGTACAGAGGAGATTTACAAGGATGTTGCCTGGCTTGGGGAGCATGCCTTATGAGAATAGGTTGAGTGAACTCGGCCATTTTTCCTTGGAGCAACGGAGGATGAGAGGTGACCTGATAGAAGTATATGAGATGATGAGAGGCACTGATTATGTGGATAGTCAGAGGCTTTTTCCCAGGGCTGAAATGGCTAGCACAAGAGGGCACAGCTTTAAGGTGTTCGGAAGTAGGTACAGAGGAGATGTCAGGATAAGTTTTTTACACAGAGAGTGGTGAGTGCTGCCGGCGATGGTGGTGGAGGCGGTTACGATAGGGTCTTTCAAGAGACTCCTGGACAGGTACATGGAGCTTAGAAAAATAGAGAGCAATGGGTAACCTGAGGTAATTTCTAAGGTAAGGATATGTTCTGCACAGCTTTGTGGGCCAAAGGGCCTGTATTGTGCTGTAGGTTTTCTACGTTTCTATGTTCCACTGCAAATCTACACAATTTCTGTTCACTAGAAAGCTCTCCTCTATCAGTTTATTTTTCCAAAAAAAATACAAACTCCAGAGATCTTCCTTCAGCAATATACAGACTGGTGAGGGAAAAATGGTAGGGTTACAAGTTTCTTTAGTAGGAACACTACAGATCCATGAGGGGATGTGGAAGTTTATCACAACATACACAAACATCTCCTTGCCGCAAGTGTTTGTAACCCAGGTTAATTAAACCCAAAGATGTAATGTTAGAAGGCTCCACCTGTGGAGGGATTTTCACAAGGTTTACCAAATTTTTTAAAGAAAGAGAACTTGGTGGGGGGATAAAAAGCTATGCGACAACGAGGTGTGTCTGACGCAGGCACAGACAAGTGAGAGAAACATAGCAAACTATCAGAAACTAAAGATATAAACTGGTAAAAGTGGAATTAGTAGAGAGTACCTCTACTCTACGTACTTGAAAACCTCAGGGTGAAACCCCTGGAGGAGGGACAAAGCATTAAAAGATCTATTGAAGCTATGGCTAAAACAAGCAGCATCTATAATGACAATATTGACAGAGACAAGTGTCTAAGATCTCCACTGTGTAACCCGGAATTAGTTCTGTTTAATCATACCAAGGGATTTAATCAGGTTTTATTCTCTATAAGTTTGTGAATCGACTTTCTGTGGATGATCAACTATTTCATCCAACGAACCAAGAAACAAGATGGTGAGCCACCCAAAGTCAAAGACCCAGTGCGGCAATGAAATGTTTCAAGACGTAGAGGATTTTTATATGGTTGGATGTATAAGTTTATTTTCATTCAAAGAATCTGAATTTGATTTTCTGCAAGAACTGATTATTTTTGCAAAGAATTTATTAAGTTACTGAAAGAGATTTACTTTGTTTAAAAGCTGTGATGTTGGAGAATTGTCATGAAATGAATTAAGCTGTATATATAAAATATTTGATTTTGAATTTGAATATGTAGATATACTGACTGGAACTGAAAATGAAGTTAACCACAATGCTTAAGAAAAAACACTCAATTAGTTTTCTAACAGATCTGTTGTATGTGGCATTTCTCCAGACTCCAGCGGCAAAGCTTGAGTGATGGAAGTCCTCTGGTACTACAGCGAGGAATTTCCCAACTCCAATATGCTTTCTACAATTGTTGACCATGGGCAAACCATTATCCCCAGTGTTGCCTGTTGTTGGGGCAATTCAGTGTATTTTAGATTTCAAATATTCTGGTAATTTAAAACTTTTGAAATTAAAGTAAACATACAAGAAAATAGATAAGAACATTCACACACACACACACACACACACACACACACACACACACACACACACACACACACACACACACACACACACACACACACACACACACACACACACACACACACACACACACACATATAAATAAATCGTAACTGTTAAAAGAAATTAAAAAAGAGACTTGCATTCCCTTTGGCTTCCTGTTCCATAGCTTTACAATTTCCATTGAAACCAATGGGGTCTCTTGCCCCTCATCAACTCTAGAGAGGGCATATGTGCCTAGGAGTGATTTTTCAGTATAGTTGAGGCATCTGTGAGGGACGGGGCTCTGGAACTGCAGTCCATGGGAAGCTCACCAATAAGGCAAACAGACAGTTCCGAATCTAGGAGTAAGTTCAAAATTGCCCTTTCTATGGCCCATGCACGGAAGTCCTGGAATTACTATTATTTAAATGACTAAAAGCCAGCAGTTCCACTCAGAACCATGGATATTAACTGGTGAGAACTGGCCACCTTCCATTTAAGTAAACTAATTCCATGGAAACAAGTTACATATATAAATTAATTGTTTTAAAAGGGGAAAATTAGCAATGGTAATTGATATCACAGTGCAGTGCATCCTTGTTAGTATGCTTGGGTGTACGCGAGAAGGAATACCCAACCACATTCATATAATTTTGCAACACATGGCTGAATAATAAGTAAAGATTTTTTTTCGTGTGGTTACAGGAAATCTAATAATTTAATTTTCTCTATGGAAGAGGCTGCCAGTTTCACTGCTTGCAGGTTATACTACACTTGGGGAAATCTGAAGTGTTAATTGACACGTGTGACACAGTTAACAGATAGCAGTACCTGACGTCTAAAGTACATTGAATGTAATTACTGTGTAGTGAAATCAATTATAAACCAAAAAAAATAAATAAAACATTATTTCCATCTGTACCTTGAAAATAACAAACCTACTTTAAATTAGATTAGTTAAAAATTTAAACCGATGAGGTATTATCATATGTATTAAAATTGAATGACCAAACTGATATCTTAGAGTATTATTTGATTTATTTGCAGGTTCCAATATGTTTTTTAAGAGATGGAATATTGGTTGAAAAAGTTCCTTCTTATTTTTCATGTTTGCATCATGCTACACGATTCTTTTCTTTTGTTATTCAGAACAATGAGTGAGGGTGGGGAATTCTGGACAAGGGTCTCACTGCATCCTTTTTTCCATATCTTCACGTTGCTGAACTTCATGCATATTTCACTCTGGGGGTACCTCATGCTGGCTTGCATGATGAATGATTAAATAGCTTTTTAATTGCTGTTAAATTATTCCAGCTAAACTGTGATTTCATGCAAATTTTAAGCTGTAATGGCATGCAGTGAATCATTTACCAAGATTTAGAATTTGGAACAATGTGAGCCGATTAACTCTAATTGTGTAACAGTCGAGAATTATGCGAACTAGTGGCCAGTTATGAATATATCCTGATTGCATTGTTCTGGCTTATACAGTGGAATTGGATTGCTTGACACAGGAAAAGAAGGTGGCAAGTCTAAATCACAGACAATGCTGATGTGCAGATAACGGTAAGATACCATTAATAAATAGGGATCTAAGCATGAAATGACAAATAGATTTAAGATCATAGAAGGAACCTTATCAGTTACAGTCAACATTAATAGAGGACAACAGGACAACTATGACGCAGGACTATTATTGAAAATTAAATAAGAAGCAGCAGTTCCTTGACCTTATGGAAATTAAAGAAAATTCAAAAGTACTTTTCTATATCTTAATTAAATCTTAATTCATTAAGTCTTGATGCCTGTTAAAGCAACAAAATCCCAGTCAGTAAGAAGAGAATGGGGTGGATAACTGTGATGGCAGGCTAACAGTTCTGTACAGAAACACCCACTAGCTCTGTGAGTATGTATTTCCTACAACTGCCCACGGTACACTAACTAGCCAGCGTTACTGGGCTCGGAGCAGTTAGCCATCAGGTGCTAAACTGAAACGACTGAATACACTTTGTATTTGGCTCTTTCACTCTGTGTCAGCCAATGCTGATGCATCTAGCACTGTCCTGTTATTTGAATGGTGTCACTGGCATGCATGGAAAAGGTTAGCTCGGCAGAGTGCTTATTTTTCACAGACTTTATTTTAATTAATATTCATGTCTTCAACTAACGTACTTATTAAAGGAATTGTAATTAATAAATACTATATAAATTTGTTTTTTTTTACTTCCAAATGTCCCTTGATATTTGAAAGGTATCTGACAGCTCGGGCTGACGGACAATGGTTGTTGTTCGGAAGCTATTTCACTTCATGTCAACGGGATCCTGAGGATATTGGGATTCTCCAGTTACAAAAAGCAAGTGCAACTCCAAGGATCTTACAGCAGGTGTTTACACAATGTCTTCTGGCTCGTTCCCGAGTGACTGTTGGAACAAGCTGAAGAGTTGGTGCTAACTTCAATAGCTTCTCCTTGGCTCTGTATTAATCCTTGTAGAGTTAATAGGTGGGCAGAGATACAGTATTGATTAAAGCAGTGTATTTTGGTGTTGAAGAATCAACATTACCAACTTCTTGAAGATCCTCAGCATTCAAAACATCTAAATACGTTTGAAATGATTGAAATAATTAGGCAATGCACAATACCTTTTATATTCTACCCAACGACATGTTCACAATTTCAGAACAGTTCTAAAATCTTCAGGTTTTTTCCTATACTTATACATTATGCTGAAGCAGATCCTGTGTGCACTTACACTGTGGCCATATTCTCAGAGCTAGTGGTCATCTGAAAGTTCCCTAAACAAGGATGAAATTTTAACATATTGGCTTATTTCAGTCCAATATTATTACTTCCTGTATCAGCAGATAATTCAATTTTATTGTTTGTCAGAATAATGAAAGAAACATTATTTGACCAAGTTATTAATGTGCAATCAATAAATACTGTACTTAACAAAAAAGTACTTACTAGTAATTTAAATATGGCACTTAACTGGAGCTTTGCATAAATATACTCCCAGCTTGTTTTGAAAGGGATGCAAATTTCATTTGTAATCTGAGAGAATTCTGATGATAACTATAGATTGTTCAAACATTGTAAATATTCAATCATTAGCATCCCAGGAATTACAGACAGATATAGAGTTGATGACTTCCTTACAATTTGGTACATCTGTTAGGAAAGTGTAACCTTTTTCAAGTTGCTGCTCTTTTGGAATACTCACATGGAGGTAGTGAAGCTGGAGAGTAGAGTTTAGATCATTTTATATGATAGGAGCACATGAAGCTGTCTCCTTAATGTTGAAGTGTTTGTTTCATCTTGTTTTGATTTATTGAAGCATGCACTCATTATTCTCTATTTCACCATAAGACTATATTTTATGGTCTTCAGTTTCTGTCAGATATTGTGAAAATAGAATTGGAATTGATTAGGAACTAGGTGGTAGTTGATGTTGCTGTGACCCATGTTGGGCCCTGGTCGGTGAAACAAATATCTGCATACAGGTAGGAGAGGTAGAACCAAGTATTACTCAGGAGGGTTCTAACACACTCATCCCTTGCAACTGCTAATCCCATGTAAGTGTGTAGACAGGCTGCTTCAATCATTGGGCTGAGATTGGATGACAGCAGGTTGGAAGGTCTCCAGGGAACTGCTCATTAATTGCAGACTTTAGTTTCTGGGATTCTGCATTAAAGTGCGCACGTTGGGAATGCACGGTAAGTGAATGGTACATATGGCTGGATCTTTGGTTCATACTTGATTCTCTTTTGAGTCCAGGAACTATTAGGAGCTGGAAATTCTTCATAGCTGGCCAGTTCCTAGCTCCATATCCAACAATCGCTGGTGGATTCAGTGAAATTACAGTTATTTGAATGACTTTGTTAATTTTCAACTTAAAGGTAACTTCAAGTATTTTTGGTTTTTTTTTGCTGATTTGTGATATCCATGTGTTAAATTAACAACCAGCTGTTTAAATTTAAATTTTAAAAAGTATTGTTAGTTATGGCAGCACTATGATGCAGCTAGTGGAGCTGCTGTCTCACAATTCCTGTAACCTGGGTTCAATCCGGACTCCAGTGCTTACTGTGTGGAGTTTGCACATTCTCTACTTGACTACATAGGTTTCCTCTGGGTGCTCCATTTTCCATCCACCTCCCAAAGATATGTAGGTTGTTAGGTCAATTGGTCATTTGCTGACAACGTGTAGGCAAGTTCAGTGATAGGACTGGGGGAGGGGGAGCTGATAATAATTGTTGGGGGAAAACAATCAGTGTAAATGGATGTCAGATGGTCAGCATAGCGTTGGTAGGTGGTAAGACTGTTCCTGTGCTGTTTGACTCTCAGACGTCATGACAGAATTATTTAAATTTTCATATTTCTGTTTATGAAAGGCATCCGGAAATAGTGAAGCAGCATTCAGATAGCTCAAGCTGTGTAGGATTACTAAAGGGGGGAGGGTAGGGTCTGAGGATAGGGCTTTGTTTTCCATTGCCTGTGCCTGAGTCACCGGTCTCACGTCAACTGAGGCAGTGATGTCGGCAGCACCTCAGGATTCTTGTGGCCACAAAAGGTTATAGCAGCTCTGAGGCTAGAGCAGGGAAAACTGCAAGGAATGGATCAGGTGAAACATGATCCGGAAAGTGCTTTTGCATGGCATTTCTTTCATTCTGCAATCCTTAAAACATACTTAACATTCATTTATTAGACTACTTCAGTGTTCTCTGAAACAAAGGAGATGCACCTGATGTGCCTGGTGGTTGACTGATTTTCAAAGGGTTATTGAAATTCAAATGTGCTCCTACAATGGGAAACATTGCAAGAATTATTTTAGCTTTGCTACCTGTTATAATTAATTCCTTCATTTAAAATGTTCTGTTTACAAAGTACAGACGAGTTGAAGATTAGACACTGGGAATTAAGGGCCAAATTGTCGTTTTCTTTTACCTCCTCCCTGCTAATTTGCAGTATAACATAATTTTAAATGTCCAGTAAATAAGTCTCCTACAAGCACGCTCCCCCACACTGCAGACTCCCGCCCCCATCTCAGATTCAGGTATATGCTATTCTTTGGGCCCCACTCTGACAGAGGCCTCCTCGCTGTCCAAGTCGTGAATATAAAACCCTGCAGACAGGTTTTCTAGAGCTGTTGGGGAGGGGAATGGGATGCAGAATCACAGGTCAGAGGATGGGGAAGTCGGTGTAAAGGAGGCTACAATGTGTAGAGGGGCTGTGAGCAAGGATAGCAGTGGATAAGTCATAAATGCAGTCAGTTGAATGGGCTGGAATGTGCCTGCTTTAATGGAAGAAGCATCAGGAACAAGGCTGATGAGCTTAGAGTGGATCAGTACATGGAACTACAATGTTGTGGTCATTGCAGAGACTTAGCTGTCACAAGGGCTGGGACGTTCTGGGGTTTAGATATTTCAAAAGGGAAAGGCAGAGGTAAAAGAGGTGGGGTATGGTAATGCAGATCAGATATAGTATCACAGTTGCAGAAAGGGAGGACATTATGGAGGTATCATCACACTGAGGCAGTGTGAGTGGGAGTCTGAAACAGGAAGGGAACAATCACTCTATAAACACCCCAATAGCAAAAGAGACCCTGAGAAGCAGATTAATGGAAATGTGCAAATTTAATATGGCTGTTGTCATAGGTAACTTCAACTTCAACTTCCCTGATATTGATTGGCACCTCCTTAGTGCAAAAAGGTGCAGATGGGCACAATTTGATAGGTGAGCCCAGGAAGGATTCCTAACATAATATGTGGACAAGGCGACTAAAGAAAAGACCGTATTAGATATAGTACTGGGCAATGAACATAGTCAGGTGCCATATCTCTTGAAGGGTGAACGTTTCCAAGAGGGTACCCACAACTTGCTGATGTTCACAGCCTTGGATGGGGATAGGAGCAGATGACACGAAAAAGTTATTAGGGAGGGTGAATAGTGATGCTATTAGGTAGGAGCTTGCATGCACAAATTGGGAACAGATTTACTCAGGGAAATGTACAACAGAAATGTGAAGGTTGTTTAGGGAGCATTGCTGGGGTTCTGGATAGGTTTGTCCCACTGAGGCAAGGAAAGGTGAAGAAGCCATGGTTAATAAAGGAAGTAAAACATCTAGTCAAAAGGAGTAGGTTAGACCACTGTTGCAATATTGTGTTCAGTACTGGTTACCTCAATATAAAGATGAAGAAGCTTTAGAGATGGTGCAGAAGAGATTTACAAGGATGCTGCCTGAATTAGAGAGCATGTTGTATGGGGAAAGGCTGAGCAAGCTTGGACTTTTCTCTTTGAAGTGAAGGAGACATATATCTGATAATAAGAGGCATAGCCAGAGTAGATAGCCAGCATCTGTTTCTCAAGGTGGAAATGGCTAACATGGAAGGAATAATTTCAATGTGATTAGAGGAAAAGATAGTGGGATTGTCACAGAGGTATATTTTTATTTTACACAGAGAGGCAATTGGTTGTACTACACTGCCAGGGCTGATGGTGGAGGAGTTTACATAATGGATATTTAAGAGACCCTTGGATAGGCAGAAATGGATGAAAGAAAAATACATTTGTTTACCTAGTCCATAGATGGCAAAAAATACTTTCAACCCAATGCCAAATCTTGGCAGCTGGCCTACAGTCCTGCGAGGTACAGCGAATCAAGTACTCATCCGGCTGACTTAAGTGTGATGACCATTTCTGCAACCACTACACTATGAGAGCTCAAGATATTTCTCTTCAATCTCCTCTCTAATTGGTAAAACAGTTATGCAGGGATAATACTGGGTATACAATGACAAGGGGCACACCTCATGGCTTCCCGAAACATTACTCGCACAAGACAAGGGCATGGTGGAATATTCTCCACTAGCCTGCATGGGTTCAGTTTTAACATCACCGAGTGCAGATTCCTCATGTTACATCCCATTCTGGGTAGAAACATATCACCAATCATTCATCTTGACCAGGTCCAAATCCTGCAGCTCTTCACCCAATAGTATAGTATGTACACTCTCACCAAAAGGACTGCTTTAAGTAGCTCATCACCAGTTTACCAGGGGCATTAGGGATCGGTAGTTAAAGCTCCCTTTTCAGCAGTGCACTCATCCTGAAACATCAATAATATGACTCTATTGCACCAGTGGCTAGTACAATTGTGTACAGAAATTCCAGTCAATTCCAATGCATGTCCCAACGTGATCCACTTCCATAACTGTGGGCTGCCACATGAAGGTACAAAATGCACTGAGGTTATCCATGGTATTAAAGCCTAAGAAGCCAGGTACACTGCATACTTGGTCTTCCAATTTGCATCCAACTCGGCTGTATTCACGTGAATAGGGCTGCCAACTGTCACTCAGAAAATAAATGGCTTGTTACTTTTACTTTATTTTACCTAACAATTAAAACAGTAATATAAATTAAGCTGCCTGTGTTTTTAAATAAATGTAATATTTTTCATGTGGATTTGTGAACATTTTGTAAATTTTCAAGCATCCTTAAATATATTTTAATGTTTCTGAACATCTGTCAGCAGTCTATCAGGGCAGTTTGGGAAGGGACCTTGTATGGAACTGCCTGTAGTCTCGTCACTGCTGCAGGTCCTCTGTGCTTTGCAGAACAGCTGTGGCTACCAGACTTTGAGGACATTGAAGGCTATGAAACAAGTGAGAGAGCGATATCTTGCAGGGCAGAAGCCAATTGAAAACTGCAAGTCTTGTTGGGAGTGAGTTTTATTTGAGGCAATAAGGAGAAAGAAGTTGTAAGTGGAGCAGATATTGTGTGAATGGGCCAGTGTTAGAGTGGTCTGGCTTTGACTCTACGGGCTTGGGTAAGCACTGACAGAGGTTCTGAGTAAGTTTCCAGAATGTTTTGTTTTATCTGTTGGTTTATAGATAGTGCACAGAAAATGGATCCAGAGTGTTGTGAATTTAATATTTCAGCAGTATTACTTGGGAGTTTGACTGCTCCAGCCAAACCATGGAGCCATAGAGAAATTCAACGTAGAAACAGGTCCTTCAGTCCAACTAGTCCATGCTGAAACCATTTGAACTGCTTACTTCCACTGACGTGCACTGGGACGATAGCCCTCCATATCCCTACCACTCATGTACCTATCCAAACTTCTCTAAAATGTTGAAATTGAGCTTGCATGCACCACTTGTGCTGGCTGCTAATTCCCACACTCTCTGAGTGATGAAGTTTCATCTCATGTTCTCCTTAAACTTCTCACTTTTTACCCTTAACCCATTACCTCTGGTTGTAGTCCCACCCAACCTCAGTGGAATCAATGTGCTTTGCTGATATCGTAAATGTAATGTAGAAGTATTTAGAACAGAAACCATTCTTGAATACATTTAGGTCTCATAAGCAAAATCAAAAGGAAGGGGAGTCCATTTCAGCATTTGTGGCTGAATTGAAGAGATTATCTGAGCATTGTTAGTTTAGTAATGGGCTTAATGGTGCAATGAGAAATCATATAGTTTGTGGAATTATACAAGAAAGCATTCATAAATGGATTTTAATTTAAACACAGCTTACATTTACAAGAGCAGTTAAAATAGCTGTATCAATAGAAACAGCAGAGATGAAATTGAGTTATGGTCAGGAATGAAGGTGAGTTGTGAACAAAATTGCAGCATCTAAACAGAAACTGGCCCGGCTGAACAAATAGTGTTACCATTGTGGCAGGGGCTGACATACAGCAGCCAATGCAGGTTTAAAGGAGAAACTTGCAGAAAATGCAATAAAGCAGGTCATATACAAAAAGCATGCTGGGCAGACAAAAATAAATAGACTGCACAGAGAAAAGTAAAAAAAAGTGAAGTTGCTGTTTCAAAAAGAGTACTAATCTGCACGCTACTGATGAAAAATCTGACAATGATGAGAGTGACACCAGACTTGTTCACCTTACAACTTACAATGTGAAAACTAACAAGAGACAAGCAATATGCTTACCCCAGAAGTGAACGGCAAATTAATAAAATGTATTTGGACACTGGTTTGGCTGTTTCAAACATTCAACAAAATGAGTTTAAACGGCATTTTAAACATATCAAACTGAAGCCGCAGATATCCAACTAAGAACTTATACTGGTAACAGTTAAATAGAACAACCAACAAGCCACATTGGGCTTGTAAGAGGTAAATAAAGGAGGACCAGTATTGTAGGGTCGTGAGTGGCTGAGACAGCTACAATTTGACTGGAGATCCATCCACGATTTGTGTGCCTCATCCCTTGTAAAAGAGTCAACTGAATGTGAATTAAGAAAGGTAGTGGATGACACAACTGTATCCATGCTATATAACATGAATCATTACCCAATAGAAGGTAAACAGGTGTCGCTGCCTTTGGTTGGAAAGAATATTGGACCAAGGAAGGTCATGCAGCTCAGAGGGATCGAGAAAGTGTTGAGAGCAATGGTCCGACTACAACAGTTTTCATAAGCAACAGATCTGAGAAAGCTTCTGATATGTTAATCAGCCAGTTGCTTGCAAAATGTGGCTTGGTTTTAAGCTGAAGAGAGCTCAAGGAAAGCTGCAAGCATTCCATGTTTGTGAGTATAAAGAACCAGAATCTACTCTGTGTGCATTAAGGTTATTGCAGGAACTTCAAGTGGGAGACAAAATGATGCTTGCAAAAGTAGATTCAAGGATAAAAGCCCAGCTGGATGAATGGAAGGCCAATAAGAAAGTAGCCAATAGAGATACAAGAATAGAGGATTCGACAGCTGACGTAGTGGATGAGGAAACCAAGAGGACAGATCAGATCGTAAAGGGAGCAATGGTAAGATTCATAAATTAATACTGCAGTGAATGAAATGCACCTTCCCAAGTTCTAGTTGCATATCCTAGAAAGAATAAAAAGGAAAAGAAATAGAAAGGCGTGAATGAGAAAAGGAACGTGAGAAAGAAAAAGAGCGGGATTGGGACTGTGAGTGAGACTGTGAAAGGGATCATGAAAGAAGCAGGGATTGAAGAAGATCCAGAGAGATGCATTCTATATTGAGTTGGAGTTTATAGCTAAGCAGTATATCGTTTGATTAAGCATTCTTGTTCATTTAAATAACTCATTATGGGTTATATGTAAAAATAATTGAATAGCATACGTCATAACGCCACCATGTGAAACTTGCACACCTCTCTTAAAGTAAGCACAAATCGAGATACATTATTCTGGACTCCCTTGTTTTCATTTTGATTTATTTTTATGATTTGGATTTACAAAACAAAACACAGAGCTAGTGATACGTTCCTTGTGTGAGACGTGGAAACTTTGGGAGATCTCTATTCTTCCTGATAAGTACATCTGCATGAAGTGCACCAAACTGCAGCTCCTCAGAGACCTTAAGGAACTGGAGCTGCAGCTCAATGACTTTCAGCTCATAGGGAGAATGAGGATGTGATAGATAGGAGCTGCAGGAAGGTAGTCACTCCTAAGTTGCAGGAAACAGGTACTTGGGTGACTGTCAGGAGAGGGAAAGGGAATAGAACAGCCAGAGCAGACTACCTACCGTATGTGACCATTCCCTTCAGTAATAAGTATACAGCTTTGGATACTGTTGTTTAGGAACAACCTAACTGAGTGAAGCCACAGCGAGCAGGTCTCTGGGAATGTGGGGAGTAGAGGCAATTGGGAGATTCATTGGTTAGGACAATAGAAAGGAGGTTCCGTGGACAAGAACATATTCGTATGGTTAGATGACTCCCAGCTGCCAGGATCAGGGACATCTTGGAATGAGTCCACAGCGTTCTTAAATGGGAGGGTGAGCAGCCAGAGGTAATGATCGACGTTGGTACCAATGACATGGGTAGGATAAGTGACGATGTCCTGCAAAGTGAGTTCAGGGAGTTCGGCGCTAAGTTAAAGAAAAGGACCTCTATGGTTGTGATCTCAGGATTGCAACCTGTGCCATGTGCTCGTGAGGCCTTATACAGTTTAATACATGGCAATAGAGTTGGTGCAGAAGGAAGGGCTTCAGATTTTTGCATCATTGGGCTCTTTTCAAGGGAAGTTTGGACATCTACAGAAGTGATGGTTTTACCTGAACTGGAGCTGGAGGGTGTTTACTATCCTAGAAGCAGGTTTGCTAGTGCTGCACGGGAGCAAGGTGGGGGATGTTAAACTGGAGTTGCAAGGGGATGGAAATCAGAGTGCCAGAACAGGTAGTGGAGTGGTTGAGGAGAAAGATGTTAAGCCTACATACAAGGTTAGGAATCAAAAGGTTGAGCACGTTGGAACTAACATTCTGAGCTGCATATATTTCAATGCAAGGACTATTGTATTATAGGAAAGGTGGATGAGCTTAGGGCATGGATCAGAACCTGGAATTATGACATTTCAGCCATTAGTGAAACTTGGTTGCAGGAGGGGTAGGACTGGCAGCTCAATGTTTCATGGTTCCATTGTTTTAGAAGTGATACAATGGGAGGGATTACTAATTAAGGAAAATGTCACAGCAGTGCTCAGTCAGGACAGACCAAGAGCTCATTTAATGAGGTTTTATGGGTAGAACAGAGGAACAAGAAAGATATGATCATATGAATGAGATTCTATTATAAATCGCCCAACAGTCCATGGGATTTAGGGGAGCAAATTTATGGAGAGTGCAGACTGTCACAAGAAACACAAGGTTGTGATAGCAGGTGATTTTAACTTTCCACATATTGATTGGGTCTCCCATACTGTAAAAGGGCTGGATGAGAAAGCAGTTGTCAAATGTGTTCAGGAAAGTTTCCTTAACTAGTATATAGAACTCCCAACTAGAGGGAATGTGATACTAGATCTCTTATTAGGAAATGAGATAGGACAGGTGACAGAAGTTTGTGTAGGGGGACACTTTGCATCTCGTGATAATGCCACGAGTTTCAAGGCAATTATGGAAAAGGATAGGTCTCGTCCTTGGGTTGAGATTCTAAATTGAAGAAAGACCAATTTTGATGTTATCAGAAAGGATCTGGCAGGTGTGCATTGGGATATGTTGTTTTCTGGCAAAGGTGTACTTGGTAAGTGGGAGGCCTTCAAAAATGAAATTTTGAGGGTGTAGTGTTTATATGTTCCTGTCAGAATAAAAGGCAAGGATAACAGGCTGGTGGAATCTTGTTTTTTGAGAGATATTGAGAAGCTGCTTAAGAAAAAGAGGCGGTGCATAACAGATGCATAACAGGCATGAACAAATGAGATACTTGAGGAGTATAAGAAAATCAAGCAAGCACTGAAGAAGGAAGTCAGCAAAGCTAAAAGAAGACATGAGATTGCTCTATCCGATAAAGTACAGGAGAATCCTAAGGACTTCTACAGATATATTAAGAGCAAAAGTATAGTAAGGGACAAAATTGGTCCTCTGGAAGATCAGAGTGGCTGTCAATGCCAGGAGCCTACAGAGATGGGGGAGATCTTAAATGGATTGTTTACATCTGAATTTATTCAGGAGACAGACACAAAGTCTATAGATGTGAGGAAATGCAGCAGCGAGAACATGGAGGAGGTGTTTGCTGTCTTGGGTGGATAAATCCCCAGACCCTGACAAGGTGCTCCCTTGGACTCTGTGGGAAGCCAGTGGAGAAGTTGCAGGGCCCCTAGCAGAGATATTTAAAACATTCTTAGCTATGGGTGAGGTACAGGGGGATTGGTGGACAGCTAATGTTGTTCTGTTGTTTAAGAAAGACTTTAAGAGTAAGCCAGGAAATTATAGGCCAGTGAACCTGACATCAGTAGTGGGCAAGTTATTGGAAGATATTCAAAGGAACTGGATATATAAGTATTTGGAGAGACAGAGACTGTTTAGGTGTAGTCAACATGGCTTTGTGTATGCCAAGTCATGTCTAACCAATCTTATAGAGCTTTTCAAGGAAGTTACCAGGAAGGCAAGGCAGTGGGGTATCTACATGGACTTTATTAAGGCCTTTGACAAGGTCCTGCATGAGAGGTTAGTCAGGACAGTTCAATCATTTGGCATTAAAAATGAAGTAGTAGATTGGATTAGTCCTGATGAAGGGTCTTGGCCTGAAACATCAACTGTTTATTCCTTTCCATAGATGCTGCTTGACCTGCTCAGTTTCTCCACCATTTTGTGTGTGTTGTGTTAGATTGGATTAGGCATTGGCTTCATGGGAGAAGCCATAGAGTGGTAGTAGATGCTTGCCTCTCTGACTGGAGGTCTGTGACTAGTGGTGTGGCACAGGGATTGAGTCTGGGTCCATTGTTGTTTGTCATCTATATCAATGATCTGTAGTAAACTGGATCAGCAAATTTGCAGTGATACCAAGATTGGGGTATAGTGGAAGACCATCAAAGCTTGCAGCAGGATCCAGACCAGCTGGAAAAATGGGTTGAAAAGTAGCATATGGAATTTCATTAAAACAAGTGTGAAGTGTTGCACTTCGTGGGCGGTACCAATCAGGGTAGGTCTTACATGGTGAATGGTATGGCACTGAGGAGTGTGGTAGAACAGAGGGATTTGAAAATACCTGATTCCTCAAAAGTGGCATCACAGGTAGATAAGGTCATAAGGAAAGCTTTTGGCTTTCATAAACAAATGCATTGCATAAAGAAATTGGGATGTTATGTTGAAATTTTATAAGACATTGGTGAGGCCTAATTTGGAGTCTTGTGTGCAGTTTTGGTCACCTACCTGCAGGAAAGATGTAAATAAACTTGAAAGAGTGCAGAGAAAATCTATAGGGTTGTTGCTGGGACTTAACACCTGAGTTATAGGGAAAGGTTGAACAGGTTAGAATTTTATTCCCTAGGACATAGAAGATTGAGGGAAGATTTGATAGAGGTATACAAAATTATGAGGGGTATAGATAGGATAAATGCAAGCAGGCTTTTTCCACTGAGGTTTGGTGAGACTACAACGAGTGGTCATGGGTTAAGGATAAAAGGTGAAATATTTAAGGGGTGCATGAGGGGGAACCTCTTCATTCAGAAGGTGGTGTTAGTGTGGAACAAACTAGCAGTGCAAATGTTGGACGAGGGGTTGATTTTAACATATGAGAGAAATTTGGATGGAATAAGGGTGGTAATGAGAGCTATGGTCTGGATGCAAGTCGAAGGGACTAGATGGGTTGAAGCGTCTGTTTTGGTGCTGTGGTGTTCGATGACTCTATGACTCTAAACTGCAGAAATCACCATGGAGTCAAAGCTGAAACATAGTCTTGGTTGAGCATAATTCTGCCATTAAATATCTTAATATATTGCCTCTTTACCTTTTCTGGTGCATTTCAACCTAATCAAAGATCTCAGCTGATGATTCAAAACAAGTGTGAGAAGGCTTACTGCCTCCCTTTCAGGCAGTGAAATCCAAATTTCCATTGTCCTGCTGACACGGTTGTGGACAACACACACGGTTGCACTAGAGAGAATGCAGAAGAGATTCACCAGGATGTTTCATGAGATGGAGTGTTTCACTCATGAGGAGAAACTAGATAGGGTCAGTTTGTTTTCTTTGGACTGGAAGTGGCTGAAGAGGAACTGATAGAGGTATACAAAATTATGAGAGGCCTAGATAGGATATTTAGGAGGAAATCTTTCATTATAACAGAGGTAACTAAAATGAGAGGGCAAAGACTGAAGGTGAGGAATAAAATTTAGAGGGGATCTGAAAGTGAACTTCTTCACCAGAAGGTGACTGGAATCTGAAATGTACTGCACAAGATGGTGATGGAAGTAGCTGCTCTCACAACACTTTAGAAGTATCTACAGTATATGTACACTTGAATCATTAACAGATACAGTAGAAGGCTAGGGCATTGCTAATTCGGACCAGGGTAGACAGGAATTTGCCGAAGAGCTTGGTTCTGTATCATATGACTCAAAGACTTTTTTCAACACTCCTATTCTGTTTACTAAAACTCTTCCCATAATGTGGTGATCAGAATATTGCATGCTATGTGGCTGCAGCAAAATTCATTCTTTAGCCATTTAAAAAACTTGAATATGAAACAAGGGATGCATTTACTTACTTGTACAAGCCATGGTGGGTGGGTCTTTTTCTGCTCTGAAGTAATTTTTGTCACATACACATACTTCTGATGCATCTTCATGGGAGAAGCTGTGTGGAGGACATTTGGAGCACTTGATGTTTCCAGCAAAGGCTTTGTAGAATCCAGGTCTGCAAGCTGAAAGGAGTTACAAATGCATCAATATAGATAGAAGATTAATGATTACCATTCAATTAATGTATATGTTAGAGATAATAGCACACACTCTCTCTGGTTTTAAGAGATGGTTTGCACAGCACTGACTTTGCAGTCTATGTTTTTTATTCTCAGTAAATTTAACTCTTCCTCGAGCCACAGTAGTTTTTTGGATCTAGAGCCTGGAATAAAGTCTAACATCTGGACATTCTGGGATTGAATTTCAGGACTCTGAGGTGGGAGTACTAAGCAGACTCCAGGAGTCAGATAGTTGGGAAAGGAGAAGGATCTTAAATCTGGAACACTGAAACCAAGAAACCAGGAGAAGTAGAAGGCCACCTGTGCCACTCCATTTAATATGATCATTGCAGATCTGTGCTAGTCTTCCCTCCTCTTCTGTGCCAGTTCCTCATAACTCTCCTCGATCTTTTAAATGTATATCTATCTTCATATTAAATTCAACTAACAATCTGACTTCTCCTTGGGAAGTCTAGGATGAGGGAACACCACTAGATATGAGGAGGTTGTAGAGGGGAACGTAGACACGATGGTCTGAACTATACTTTGGCGCATTGCTTGTAGCTTTGAATGTGTTCTTGAGGAATAGCACTACCAGTTGGTCAAGCAATTTCCTTGATTTCTATAGAACAAAACCCAAGGAAAGGGACATCACAACCACACCGGCCCCCTTTGAACTACCAGGCAGTCCTGTTATACCCATTCTCCATCATCATCCAGTTCCTGCTTTTATGTGTTCTCAATAAAATTCTCTTGCACCTTTCATATGTTTGGCAGGATTTTCCTTGTTTCCATTTGTATAGTGCTCAGTTCCAAGGCGTAGGAGTGGGAGCAGGATCTACTGCATGCACTACAATTTCAATACAACTCTGGAAGCGAATAAGGTCCTGCTTGAGCTTTAAGCCACAAGGAAGGCATCTTATCCACCAGGTTAAGCCCTCATTCCCTCCACCACTAGCACATGATGGCTACATTGCGTATCATTTACCAAGTACTGAACACTTACTCATCTAGGTACTTGTAAACCCACAATCTCTATCAAGAGCACCAAGCACAATGATGACACCACCGTCTGCATTTACCACTCTAAGTCACACACCATCCTGACTTACAGGTAAATTCCTATTCCTTAATCATCACTGGATCTAAATCTTGGAATTCCCAAGCACACAGCACTGTGAAAGTAGGAAAGCAAGAGGTAGGCAATAACTGCTGACATTGCTAGCTCTGCCCTTTTTCTGCAAATGAATAAAACACGTTCTGAATAACAAATATCACTTTTTTATTTCACATATTATTTAAAGTACTTTAAAATATCCAATGTTTTACCATTGTAATACTTCAGATCTTTATACCACAAGGTAAATATCGCCCAAGCGTTTTTTTTGTACTCTGTACTGAAATCATTTAGCCAATCACAGAAAAGATTTTTAAAAGGCAAGGTGGCAAGCTCGATTGTTTTCGCTGTCCTGAATGGTTTACCTACAGCTTCAGCTAAGGCAGAAAATATGCCACACAACGCTGTGGGTGGATCTGAAAGCTGGGTAATGTTTGATTTAAAGCCAATGAGACAGAGCAGTTGTACTCCCATCACCACATTATCATAATATAGGTGGAAAAATTAATAGTTAATATGAGTATTTTTGGTGAAATTTGACTAAACATATTATGATCAAATGCTTCTATATTATTAACATCAAACCTACTCAAAAGTATTCATAGATTGCATAATTGAGATTTAATCAAATATTCTTGGAATCACTTTACCCAATTTTTTCATTGCCAAAATTATTCAAACATTGTATCTGGAATTAAATGTCTCCCTGGGGTGGAGATGGGGAAAGGGAGATAAAATTGTTATCTGCGGCAATGTTTTAGAGAAAGATGGGATGAGTACAAAATGGGATCATATTTTATACATAATTGTTTTACTACAATTAATGTCAGCAATCTGTCCTGTCTCCTGGTGGAGCAATTAATTGCAACAAAGCTGAAGCTTCTCTGTTTTTATTTTTGATTAGAATTGTTTCAGCTCTAATTTACTTCAACAGTATTTTTAGAACATATTTATTATGTTTAAAGTAATTTTCTGCATGACAATGAAATTATTTTTCTCTATGAGTACCTGTCAAGGAGTAATAACAGGGCTTCCGAGTGGACTATTTTCCACTTTGCACTCAGTGACAGCATTCAGCGCTATTAAGTATGACAGCCTAAATGCAATGCAAATCTCCCTCAGACAGCTTTGAAATTCACCTCAAAATATATCTTCAGATTATAACCCTTTACTGCACATTTTTTACACTTTGTAAGACTGAAATTTTTTCTATCCTGTGCTGTTACAGCAGGTTAACTGGAATAATTTTTGCTTAAAATATTTTCAGTATTAGTGAGGATATCCTAATCTATTCACCTAAGTGAATTCAAGCACAAGCCTTTCAGCTGAAAAGGATGATTTCGAATTAATTGGAAGATCCAATTCTGCAAACAAAATCCACGGAGGATGTATGTGCACATACTGTGGTTTGGAGTTCCGTAGCTGTGTTTTTTCAAAGGTATACAAACCAAGCTGAGGGCAATACATCTTGCAGGTCTGAAAGGAAGCAGGATTCCACCAGAACCAAAAATTGTAAAGATAACGAAGAATATTACTGACCAACACAATCCGAGGGTGTGCTGGATGCAGGCTGCAAGTGACACTATGCTTCTGGTGCCAAAAAGCATAACTCCAACTTGCTAAACATAACCCATGCGCTCATGGGGAGAAGATACAACCTCGGTACAGACAGTGGTGGGAATTGAACACTGATAGCCAGCACTGTAAAGTATTGTGCTAACCACTCTGCTGCAATGCTCTTTCGAGTGGATACAGTGGATTTGACATCCATTGGCAGTGGATAGGAACTTGTTAGCACAAATGCCAAATAATAATCAGATTATCAAAGGGAGATCACTCGAGAGACTGCCAGCACTTTGGCTTGTTAAATCTCCTTGAACTCAGAATACTGTATCTTTGGAAATTCCCCAACAACCAAAATGGATATCTCCAGGAGAGATTACAATTTGTTATTGTGTCCTGGTCAATAAAGTCTGCAGATGGTGGAAATCCAAGCAACACACACAACATGCTGGAGGAACTCAGCAGGTCAGGCAGCATCTATGGAGATGAATAAACAATTGATGATTCGGGCCAAGACCCTTCTTCAGGACTGAAAAGGAAAGGGGAAGATACCTGAATAAAAAGTGGGGTGAGGGGAAGGAGGCTAGTTGGAAAGTGATACGTGAAGCCAGGTGGGCGGGAATGGTCAAGGGCTGGAGAAGAAGGAATCTGAAAGGAGAAGAGAGTGGACCATAGAGAAAGAGAAGGAGGGAGGCCCGGGGGAAGGAAGGCATGTGAGGAGGTAAAATGTAAAAGTGTTTTTTTTTACTGTAAGGAGAAATCAATATTCATGCTATTAGGTTGGAGGCTACCCAAATAGAAGATAAGGTGTTGCATTTCCATCATCAGGGTGGCCTCACCGTGGCACAAGAGGAGGCCATGGACTGTCATGTAGGAATGGGAATGGAAGTCGGAATTAAAGTGTTTTGCCACTGGGAATTTCTGATTCTAGAATAGAAACGGAGGTGCTCAATGAAGTGGTCTCCCAATTTACAACTGGTCTCAGCAATGTAGAGAAGGCCTCTTTGGGAATACCAGACACAACATATGACTCCAGCAGATTCGCTGGTTTGCCTCACCTGGAAGAACTGTTGGGGGACCTGAATGGAGGTAAGGGAGGAGGTGAATGGACAGGTATAGCTACTTGCAGGGTTAAGTGCATTGAGGGAGATTAGTGGGGAGGGACAAATGGACAAGGAAATCACAGAGAGAGTAGTTTTGTGGTAAGAATTTAATGGAATTGTAGAGGCTACATGAAGACATTACATTGTTCTAGAAAGATAAACTGATTATGGCCAACACAAAGCAGAGATTTTCCTACTAAATTATTTATAACTGTCAGTAATTGCTTTGACAGCAATTTCAGATACTGGCATTAATCTGTTGTTTCTCCAAGCATGGCATTTTCCTTCAAGGTAAGTTTTCAGTGTAAAATTTCTAAATTGAAGGAATAATAAATAATTCACTTGGTGATTTGCAACATTAGGCTCAATTAGAAATGCACATATTTCATTGAATGACAACTGAACAGAAGTGTTACCAGATGTTGATATCAGTCAGGACATCTCCTATAATGGTTTGTATTATGAACTTCATCCTTACTTTTAGAACTATAGTTGGATTTGAACAGCTTCTACACATTTTGTACTTACCAATGTATACTGTAAGAGCTAGATCTTTGTAATTAATCTGATTATTTCCCCTCTAGTTCAGCCAATGCATCTGTTCCTCATCTTTCCCAAGAGGTGGCATGGCATTGAGGGGCTGAGGTTGTATGGGTAAGTCTAAATGGGTTGGAGACATTTCTTTGTTGTCTGCATCTTCATGGTCCAGAATTTCCTTGTAGTAGAAAGTTACGATTGTGTGCTGCAGCCCTACCCACTAGGTCTAGCTTTAGATTGTGTGCTTCTCTTGGTGAGGCCCTCTTTGGAGAAGCCACCCTAGTTCTTGCCAATAAGGTCCTTCATAGCACATTGTATCAGGAGAGTCTGGGGGACTGTAGAAAGGTATGAGGTCAAGCCTTCTCTAAACCTAGCTGACTGCTTAAACTGTCAATACCTTCAACTTTTCTGAATATCTGACATATGGAAACATTAAAAAATCACATATACAAAAACTACCAAAATTCTATTAAGACTATTCCAAATATTATGTGAATGAGTCAGAACTGTAAGCATTTCTTTGACAAATCTAGACCCAGTGGTTCCTATCTTTTAATGTTCTCTTAAATAAAAGGTCAGTAACATGTTATAAATTAGCTACAAATAAGGGATTAAGTGGGTAGTCAAGCTGGAATTTGTCAATAGCATTGCCACTGTTCTAGTATTTATTTATTTATTGACATACAGGGTGCAATAGGGCCCTCCATTCCTTCGAGCCACAGTGCCCAGCATTCCCCCAGTTTAATGCCAGTCTAATCACGGGACAATTTACAATGAGCAACCAACCTACCAACAGGTCCGTTTTTGGACTGTGGGAGGAAACAGGAGCACCCAGAGGAAACCCACTTGGCACAGGGAGACTGCACAGACTCCTTCCAGGCAGCTGTAGAAACTGAACCCAGGTTGCCAGTACTGTCAAGCTTTGCGCTAACCAATATGCTACCTTGCTGCCCTTTATAATGAATGGCATTAGTGATAGAAATAAAACGTGAATCTTAATTTGAAGTGCACAGAATACAGGGCATTTTAAAAATATTTAACAATTCTATAGAAACTGACAACAAGAGGTGTTTGCTATCTGTACATTGATCTATGAACATTTTGATAACCCAAGCTCTAGAACATAAAATTCCTAAATAGATGCAGATATGCACGTGCTAGTAAATCTGACAGTACCACCCATTGGGTGGCATTGAGTTGCAATGTTATGTATATTTAGTTTGAACCAGTAGAATAAGGGCATGATGTCGTGCTGCTTTTTCTTTCTTAGTGTAATTAGGGAGCTCTTACATCCAGGTATCTAACAAAATAAAATCACCTCTTTCTGAGGTATTGCTTGTTTTTAAATCATCTTTACTGTCATTACAGAAAGTACTGCTTGAAGCAATTAGGTAATTTTACCACAGGTAGTGGCATTACATATGCTGAACTGACTTTTGTTCATCACAATATTAATGATTAGACAATATAAAAATAGTAATAATTTAATTGGCATGACCTGTGGAAATTCAATTGCTCAGGGGGTGTAATAAACTAATATACTGACTGAAACACCCTGAGATTCAATTGGCAGCAACACAGCTAACACTTAGCCAGCCACTGAAAGTGGCTAGGAAACAATTTAAATTAAGGACAGAATATTGAAATTATACATGACAGTAACTTTCCTAATTTGCTTATGTCTCTTTTTCCATATCCATTCTGTGTTAGAATCGAAGATATATATATTTCCCCTAGATTATAAGCTTAGTTTCTTCTTAATGATGGCTCCTTTACCTTTCTCTGCTACCACTTTGTCATTTAATAAATTCATGTTGCTCTAACTCTCTGTTTTGCAATTCTACTTTTTCTGTATTTGTCATACACTGCAATGTTTAATTCATAATCATGTTATTTCTCTAGGCATATCTCACTGACTCATGCTCTCTAAATCTGATTCCTTGCAAATATATTGTTGCCCCAGTTTCACTTTTTAAAATTTATCATGCACGAATTCAATTGGCTTTATACGTAGTGATTAAATTATTTAATGTTGTCTTCTGTTTATTATCATTGTAGTTTCATCAAATCCAGTTGATCCATCTTCCTGGGAAATATCATAGCAATAAAATTGTTTAGCTTTTACCATTTGGATATTCCTTCCTGTGACTTTATCTTGGGTATCCCTTAACATGTTTTGAGATATTATTTTATGCTATTTGAAAATTTAATATAAATTTCTTCTTTAACCTTCCAATTTCTTATTGACTTCATTTCTTGTCTCTTTAAATTCTCCCTTGTTATGACCTTCCCAGTTTTGGCAATCATTTAAATTATTACCTTGGTCTATAATTTTCATTATTGTCTTTACAAGACAGAAATTTTTACAATGTCTGCTTTTTTTAATATTTGTTTCGTTATTTAGTTCACTCCTTTTTATTAGTTGGAAAATAGCCATAGCACAATATCAAAGGTACTCATGAAGAGAACTGCAATTATGGGTGATTTAATCTGCATATTGATTGGATTAATCAATCTGACAAGAGTATTGTGGAAGGGAAATTTGTAGACTCCATCAGGGATTTCATCTTAGCGCAATATATTATAGAATATATCCCAAGAACAGGTGATTTTAGAATTTGCCATTCTAAAAAGGGAAGATTAGAAAGAGATCCTGTAATCTAGGATACCCTGAAGAGTAGTGATTGCAACCTACTGTCCAAAGAAGATGTCCACAATTAAATAAGGACAATTAGAGAAGTATGAAGGAAAGGTGCTGAAATTATCTCAGAAAATAGGCTAAAGGTCAGAAGATGAGTAGGAACAGATAATTAAACAGATATTTCATAATGCTCAGCAGTAATTTATCCCAATTAAAAAGAGTGTTTCAATGTGAAAGAGGAACAAAGAGGTCAAAGATTTTCCATTTAGATTAATGATTTGGATGAGGAAGCTGAATGTAAAGTATACAAGTTCACTACTTCTATGAAAATAGTTTGGAGTGCATGTTGTGATGATGATATTTATTCTTTGCAGCAGGGTCTAGATAGTATGAATGAATGGTGAAAACTTGCAAATGGAGTTTAGTGTGGGAAAATTTGGGGGTATGCACTTCAGTAGGAGGAATCAAAATGTAGGCCATCACCCAAATACAGGGCAATTATAAATAAGTATAGTTCATTGGGATTTGAGTTCATGAATCACAAAAAGATTATCAGGCAGCTGCAGCAAGTACAGTAGTTAGGCAGAGAAATAGCATCATACACAAAATGCTGGAGGAACTCAGAAGGCTAGCCAGCAATGAAGGAAAGGAGTTTAGTCGATGTTTCAGGCTGAGACCCTTCATCAGGATTGGAGAAAAAAAATGAGGAGTCAGAGTAAGAAAGGAGGAAAATCGAAGAAGAAACACAAGATGATAGGTGAAATCTGGAGGAGGGGAGGGGTGAAGTAAAGAGCTAGAAAGTTGATTGGTGAAAGAGATACAGGGCTGGAGAAGGGGGAATCTCATAGGAGAGGACAGAAGGCAATGGAAGAAAGAAAAGCGACGGGAGCACCAGAAGGAGGTGATGGGCAGGTAAGGAGAAGAAGGAAACTGACAGGAGAGGAGCCTAGATATTGGGAGGAAGGGAAGGAGGAGGGGCACCAAGTGGAGGTGCCAAGCAGTTGAGGAAAAGGGATAAGAGACCAGAGTGGGGAGATGAAGAAGAGGGAACAGGGAGGGGAAAAATACTGGAAGTTGGAGATGTTGATGTTCATGCCATCAGGTTGGAGTCTATCCAGACAGAATATGAGATGTTGCTCCTCCAACCTAAGAGGGGGCTCATCATGGCCAAAGAAGAGGCCATGGACCGACATGTCTGAATGGGAATGGGGATAGGAACTGAGATGGCTGGCAGCCAGGAAATTCCACTTTTTGTGGCTGGAGTTGAGATGCTCAACAAAGCAATCCCACAATATGCATCAGGTCTCAGCAACATAGAGGATGCCAAACCGACAGCACTGAACAGAGTCAGCGACTGCAACAGATTTGCAGTGCAAGTGTTGCCTCATCTGGAGGAACTGTATGGGGTTCTGAATAGAGGTGAGGGAAGGAGGTGAATGGGCAGGTGTAGCATTTCTACTGCCTCCAGGGTTAAGTGCCATGAGGGTGATTAATAGCGAGGGACAGGTGGTCAAGGGAATCACGAAGGGAGCAATCCCTGCAGAAGGCAGAGAGTGTGGGGAAGGTGACGATGTTTAGCTGCCTTTTCTGGCTTGACTGAAGCACCAATAGGTTAATGAAGTCAGGACAGGTAGCAGAATGAATGGCTGCTGCCTTCGAGAAAGAAGCAACATAGAAGGGGAAAGGATACCATTTTAGAGTGGCAAGAGGAGGAAAGTAGGTTACAAATAAAAGTGCTGGAGCCACTGATGTTTATAATCTTTATTAACAATTCAAACTGTGGAATCAAAACCCTGGAATGTGTAAATTGCTACCACTACCACAGGAAGCAGTCCAAGCAAATGGAAGGGGAGTATTTAACTTTCACATATACCCGCAAATTCTCAGGTGTAGTTAGCAACGTACTGGTCTGGAAGAAACTTGAAGAAGATATCAATAAATTCGCCAAAACCCTAGCTTGCTGCCAAATAAATTTCAAGTTGTTACATGTAATCTATTACATTTTGGCAAGAAGAAAATGAGGTCATATATTACTTTAAAAATACGAGTCTAAACAGGATGGAGACAAAATGGATTTGGGAGTACAAATGGACAAGGTGAGACACAGGTCAATGAGGCCTTGGTACAAAAGAACGAGTTTCTGGATTATTTCCAAAGGGATAAAATTGAAAAATCGAGAAGTTATACTGAACTCTTATTGAATTTTCAAGTGTGATTGAACTTCTGTGTGCAGTTCTGGTCAGTATATTATAATAAGGTAATAAAGGTACTGACAAGGGCAGCAGAAGTGGGAGGTTATACCCATTAAAAAAGAATGAGCCTTTTTTATCTTGGCAAAGGAAAGCTGATGAGTTGACTGAAACATCTGTGAAAGCATGAATGGTTTAATTAATTAGACATTCCTTTGTGGAAGTCCAAAACAAAAGAAGTTCAGCTGAAGCAAGTCACTAAGATGTTGAATGGGAAATTTAAAACCAGTATCAATACTCAGAGCGATGAGAATGTGTAAACCACATGCACAGCTCTTCCTCCTGTCAAAGGTGCTGAATTTTTGAATGCCCCTGACATTCAGAAACATACAAGAATGCCAAAAATAAATAATGAAACAATTAAACATTTTTTTTAAAAATCACTTAGAAATACAGCCGGAAAATTGCTGCCAGACTCGGCCAGTAACTTCCACTTTTTTGCAGAAGTCCAGAAATTTCTAGCATTTAAGGGGACATGCCAGTTTCTTCATTTTGAATTTCTGGCACTTCCTTACAAATTCTGTTCTGTATAATGGCAAACTATAGCATCAGGCCTTGTATCCATCACATCTACATTGGTATAAAAAGATTTGATCATGCCCTCAAGTTTTGCAAAAAGCTCTTAAAATTAATTTAATTTTGAAAGTTGACATTGAATTTCTCTCTTGGACCTCATGAGTGGTGAGGGGAGGAAGTTCACCTTTAACAATTGCTGCAATGAAAGAAGCCTCCACATTTTACTTCTGGCTGTTTGCTGTATCCTTTGGATTCCAACCCTCCTGCTATGGTTTCTCCAAGTCAAATTCAAACCTTAGAAAAATCTGAACTTCTATTAAATCTCCTCTTAACTTCAACTCCTCTTAGAAAAAAAAACACCTAGCTTCTCCATTCCCTTTACATAAGTGATATCCAATCATCCCTGGTATCATTATGGCAAATTCACCCTCCATTGGACAACCTCCTTAATCAATTCTTTGAACTACCTACCAAACTGATTCCATAGGTTTTGACAGCTCCTCTAGTGGTCTGGTATGGGTCTGGTCACTGTCAGGTATGGGGTGGCTACTGCACAGAATTGAAAGAAACTGCAGAAAGTTGTGAACTCAGTCAGCTCCATTATGGAGACTAGCCTCCTCAGCATCCAGCTAATTTTCAAGGAGAACTATCTCAAAAAGGTGATATCGGTCATTAAGGACCCTTCCCCCCCCCCCCCCCCCCCCACACACACACCCAGGATGTGCCCTCTTCTCATTGCTATCATCATGAAGGAGATACAGGAGCCTGAAGGCACACCCTCAATGATACAGGAACAGCTTCTTCTGCTCTGCCATCCGATTTCTGAATGGACATTGAACCCATGAACACCTCATCACTTCATTTTTGCACTACTTATTTAATTTAACTATTATGTATATATATAATGTGATTTGCAGGTTTTATTATGTATTGCAATGAGCTGCTACTACAAAAGCAACGTATTTTTGCACATACTGGTGATATTAAACCTGATTCTGATTCAATTAGCTCTTATACTGCCATCCTAGTCTTACCTAAATTGTGGTGTCAAACCCTGTATTATGGTGAAAGGACTGATGTGTTTACAGCAACTAATTGATATTTAAATGTTAGTATATGATGATAAAGATGCTTTAGACGTTTACTTCTTCTTGTAAAGTTTAATGATGGTTGGCAGACCAACTAAAGGTGCATTATCGCCACCTACTGAGTTGGAGTGTGGAGCAAAGAAACAGGAAGTATCCCCACTAAATCAAATACTATCAAAAAGACGAATGTTTTTCAGAAAGCTAAATACTCACTTATGTACAATACAATTGCATTGATTTCCTAACAACCTTTCCATGTTAAACTGCATCTGTCTCAAAGATTTTAATTTAGCGATTAGCACCTCATAGGAACTACATTCAAATATTATATGCTGCACCATTTCTTGATTAGTGCACTCCTTATAAATGCTCATATCATGCATATTAACTCTGAACAAGGAATTATATAACCTAGTATGTCCAATCCATAAGCGTATAATTTCTTTAGTCATTAACTTTCAAGTAACCATGTCATATGTTTTAATGAAGCAACTTGACTGGAATCAAGCTGTCAATTAAAAATGCTTAATTCTAAAAGGTAGCTTGACTTTGAGGGTAAAAGTATGTATTCATTTTTATTGAAAAGCAAATAGCTGCAGATACCGGAAATCAGAAATAAAGTACAGACTGCAGGAAATAATCAATAGATCAGGCTTATTGGTGGAAAACAAAGTTCAAAGTTTAACGTATATTCATTATCAAAGTATGCATACATTATATAACCTTCAGATTTGTCTCCTTACAAGCCGCCATAAAACAAAGAAACCCAAATGAGCCCATTAAAAAAAGACCAAACACCCGATGTGCAGAGAGAGAGAAAAACACAAATTATGCAAACAATAGAAGTAAGCAAATAGCATTCAGCACAAACTGGGTAGGGAGCAGCTGAAGTTGGCCACAGCCTCAGCTCAGCAAAAAGCCGAGTAAACATTGCAGAGCAGTGAGCAGAACCACCCAACCCTCTTGATCCGACACATTGCCTTTTCAAACCATCTGCCCAGGCATTAAAATTGTCCTCACACCAGGACCCGGGCCCTGTTGCATCGATACTCTCAGGGCCTGGATCCCACTGCCAGGTTTCGGCACGCACCTGACCTTTTCAAATCGGTCTGGCACTTAGATTCATCAAGCCTTGTGGTCACATTAGGTGGATGGTCCTCGAATCTGCCTCTCTTCTGCTCGCTCTGATTTCACCTCAAATATGTCTTGACCTCACTCTGACCTTTCCTTAAACATGCCTCGATCTCTCTTCGCAACTGCACACTTTGACCCTCGACTCAGCCTCACCTTGGCTTGCCTCTGTTTTGTTTGCCATGAATTTTACAAGAAAAGGTGTCATTAATAAAATATTTAGTTGTATTCTTTGTTTTGTTTGCTGCTGGTAAGTAGTCACTGGTGCCATCTTAAACTGGAAGTCATTAATGTTTCAGATCAATGACCTTCCATTTATCATCAACCTGAAATACTAACTCTGTTTCTCGACTTTTCCAGTTGGCTGACCATTTCTGGAGGAGGATTCAACGGGCATCAAGTATTCTCTGCTATCCTCTTTGTTTAAATCCCATTATTTTGATTATGAGTAGTAACTGTAGCAATAGCCCCTTACTGATAACAGTCTTTTGAGATGATGCTCTCGATACATTTTTCCCCTATTTCTTCAAAATTAAAACTTCATTGCTTGACTATAATTGGCATTAGTGATTTCGTTTTTTTGTGTTAGCAGGTTCTCCATCCATTACTTCACATTCATAGTGAGAAAGTTAAGAAGGAAGACAGTTAAATAATAAACAGATTCTGAATATGGCAGAATCAAAGGTGAAGGTGAAGAAAGAGATAAAGCAAAGGCAAAGAGACAGTGAGAAACAGGAAAGGCATGACCTTGTTCTTCAACTTATTATCGTACTAAGACACTGTAGAACATCACATTCAAAGTAATATTACTTGTTATGTGTAATAATATTTCCACAATCATGCCTATAAGCACCTACTGATTTCAGAATGAAATGTTAATTGAACGTGGAAATGCTGAAATTTCTATCAGCACATTGTCAAAACATGCTACTTCAAATGATTTCTCATTTTCCAAGTGAATAGTCCATTGATTAGTAAAGTAACAAGTGCGCTTGATGTCTACACACACCAGTGTCATTCCGTTTATATGCGTGAAGAACAGTTTGAAAGCAGAAGCTCACAAATGCAGTTGAAATAAGGTGATCCCAAGTGTACTGAAGACTTTAATTTTCCGATAATATTTGTATATACAGTTACACAACAATACAGTTATCCCAATATGCAACACCATTGCCATGGTTAATTATTTTATTTATATTTTACCCAGATTCTTAAACAATTTCATATGAAAAATATTAAAGAAATCCCTGATGAGGCTAAATGGGACATTATGTGAAATTACTTAAGTCCCAGGAGTTGTCTTTGAACAGAACTAGAAAATTCAAGGAAACATCAGGCTGAGTTGTTTGACTAAATTGTAAGGGCTGAATGTAGGAATTTGTATCCACCACGAGGGTTTCACCCTCTGGGAACTTGTTTCAGCAGTTCAGACATAATGTATCCATTACTTCCTTCCCATCAGTTTTAAGATGAACTGATACTAAATCACATTGACCATGCTTATGATGTCCCAATACAAACTCTTGACAAGCAGACATTCCAACAGAGTTGATTTTTAATATTTTTAGAAATGAGAAAGAAGGCATTAAACAAACACAAAAGAGTATTGAACCAAATGTGAAGGGCTTGAGAGGTTTCAGTGAATCTTTTCTGATGGCTTGAAAGTCTCCTTTCTCTAAACCTTTGAAACATGCTGAATAAAATCAATTTGGTTAGTCTTCACTCAGCTCCTGCTGCGTACAAGTCTATATCACAAAATAATTTGACATCAAAACTGGTGTACTTGCACCCACAGCTCAAACACAGAAATGTAGAGGAAATCAATTTATTCTTATATTAATTCAACAGGCAGATTCCTTCAGAGCAGGGGAGATATTGCACATTACTAGCCAAGAATAAGACTTTCATCTGCATTCAAAGCATAATACACTTGGTGCTAAACTGTGATCTTTTGCCTCTTTCTTTTTTTATCAACACTTGGCCACAGTCATGTTTAGGTTGTGAAAATGCTTATCTAGGGCTTCAGGAAGGTTATAACTTCTGTTTCAAGTGCTACCTGGAGTTAAAGTTCTTTTGAATAAAAGGGGAGGATAAAAACAGAACTTTTATCAGCACAGTAAAATTCTTACCAGTTTCCTAAACACAGAAAACATTCTTCCATTGTTAATCCTCCCAAAACCATTGAAGCGAGTTAGAGCTTTTCAGTTTGGAGTGAAGGAGGATGAGAAGTGACTTGATCAAGGTATTCAAGATGATAAGAGGCATAGATTGAGTGGATGGTCAGAGACTTTCTTCCAGAGCAGAAATGGCTAATATGAGGGGGTATAATTTTAAGATGATTGAAGGGAAGTATAGGGGGATATCAGAAGTAATTATTTTTTTACATGGAGAGTGATGTGTGCATGGAACACCATGCCTTTTGTGGTGGTAGAAGCACATACATTATGAGCATTTAAGAAATACTTAGATAGACACATGATGATAGAAAAAATGGAGATCTATGTTGGTGGGGGAAGAGCTTGTACCGTGCTGTAAGGCTTTACCTTCTATCTCCTAAACCTGTACAACAAGGTACCTAGGTCTTTTCCAGCAATTTCTCTTTTCAGCTGTAGAATGCCGGCATCTACAATTGTCATCTACACAGCTAATGTCAATTAGACTGTCTCCTAACCTTTCATACTTGAGGAAAAGTACTTGGGGCACCAGAACATTGGTAATGCTGGCAATGGTGTGGCAGGAGCGTTCGTTTGATACCCTATCATTGAGATTAACATGACCAGCAGGGCAGGCCTTTAGAAAAAAGATCCTGTTGAATATGTGCTTGTTTACCTTGGACCCTCTTGATTTATTTGACTTTTTTTGTTTTATTAGTCCTCTCATACATTAGAAGGGCTTTTGCAGCTGATGACAGCAATCAACAATAGTGGAAAGTTGACGGTGACACCTTCCTGGGAAGACAGAGTCTCCAGCAGGAGTCTGGATGGGATTGACTCCTCCAACTAACAACAAGGAAGACCTCAACCCCAGTGCATTTACAGTGCTCACATGTAGGTAATATTGAGTGGCATTGTAAGGCATCCGACATTTCTGATCAGGTTCACTAGGCTTCTTGCAGCATTGTGAGAAGTGCGGACAACAGCTTTGCTGTGGCAGTATATGCTCCAATCTGAAACCAACTCTCCAGTGCAATATATCTCCATCCTTCTGTTTTGTATCCTTCATTCCTTGCATTATTCAGTGAACTTTTTTTTTGTATTTTATTTCATCGTGTTCTTCTGACAGTGGTTTCCTCAGACATTCATTTTAGATTCTAATTATCATACAAATAATATCTGGCTCAAATGCCATGTCCTGAGGTAGAAAAAATAGATTCATAACTGCTTCTTTTTAAATTGCATTTTTGCCCCACTTTCACAGATCTGTGCATGTAGACCTGCAGCTTTCTGTTGTGGATCTTCATGCCACCATGGCATTTAGGCTTTAAATTCTTTCACAGCTTTTGCAAAAGCAACTCATAAATCTTTTGGATTGAAATATATCTGTCACCCAGTGTGCCTTCCTGACACCGTCTTCATTCATCCTCACTATTTGCCATGCCTGTTTACTGTTATATCAGATTTCAATAGCTTTCTGAAGTCTACGTCCAAAACATTTATATAGATTGACAAGTCAAGAGGTCCCTGCTCAGATTTCTAGAGCATATCATTAGCCATCAATTTCAGAAGTACATTTCCCTCTACTCTCAATCTCTTCAAAATCTCACTGCATTTTTAATATAATCTGCCTTTTTATATCACTTCTGTCTTGTACACAGCAAGAATAGAAGTTAAGCTCTGATAAAAGGAGTCACCCTGAAACATTAATTCTTTTCTCTTTCCAGCAGTACATTTCTATCTCATGCGTACATACCCATCTCTTGATCTACTCGAACATTTCTTTAATTTCAATTCAACCGTGTCTTAAATTTGGCCACTTATTCTAACACTTTTTGATTGAAAGTATAACACCAGCCTCTTTTAAAGGTAATAATTATGATCAAACTTCTATTTGCAGTGTCTACACTTATAAGTAGTATATACTGAGAGCCATTTTATACAAAAATCCCTTTTGCAACTCCATGTTACTCCATTACACCAAGGAATGGCACATGGTGTGCTAATTAGCATTGGAAAATACACACGTGGAACTCTGATTGGCACCGATAAGTGGCCTCAAATCTGTTTTGGGAGAAAAGCAAGCTGGCTATTTCAGGATTGATTGAAAATCCCATTGGCTAAACATAGGGTAATCAAAATGTCCTTTTAAACATTAAATGAATAAAAATGCAACTGTTAGCTACTCAATTAGCCAATGTCAATGGGGCAAACAATATAAGAAAATTGCCCCCATTATAATAAATTATGTTTACATGGTCTTTGTGCATAAACATGGTGAACTGTCACACATGGTAATAATGTTCCATTACTCTACTGTATTTTCTTGCTTTACTTTCTAAGCAAGCCCATCTCCTAATGCATCTGCCATTTAGTATACTTACCTCAACATCACTTTCCATTGTTTTCTACAAAATGCACATAGTTAACTGCCTATATTTATGCTACAGAATAGAAAACATAACCAATAGAAAACAAAGCATAAGCAACTTGAATACTCAAAAAAATGAAGGAACAATTCCATTTGATTTTACAAAATTTACTTCACTTGCCATGTGAAATAGGGTAGTGGTTAGCAAAACACTGTTACACCTCAGGGCATCAGCACCTTTATTTCCTGCAGAGCATCAAGAAAGCTCACCTCTGTCCCAGGATACTGACGGACTTTTACCGCTGTACCATTGAGAGCATAATCACCAAATGCATCTCAGTGTGGTATGGCAATTGTCCCGTATCGGACCGCAAAGCACTCCAGTGGGTGGTGAAAACTGCCCAGCGGATTGTCGGCACCCAATTGGCCACCATTGAGAACATCTATCATAAATGCTGCCTGGGCAGGACGAAAAGCATTATCAAGGATGCACCTCATCCTAACCATGGACTTTTTACTCTCCTCCCATCCGGTAGGTGCCTCAGGAGCCTCCGATCCTGCACCAGCAGGCACAGGAAGAGCTTCTTCCCTGATGCTGTGACCCTGCTGAACCCCACGTCACAGTGCTAAACAGTATTGCACCCATATTGTACTGTCTCAGTACTTTTATATTTGTGTGCTGTAGCACTTACATTTTGTTCGCAGTTATTTTGTAAATAACACTATTCTTTTGCACTTCTGGTTAAATGCTAATTGCATTTCATTTGGCTTTGTATCTGTACTCGGCACAATGACAATAAAGTTGTATCTAATCTAATCTAAGTTCAGAGTACAATTCTGATGTCACCTGTAAGGAGCCTGTACATCCTCCCCATAGAGTTCGTGGATTTTTTTCTGGGTGTTCCAGTTTCCCTCACAATCCAAAGGCATACTGGTTAGTAGGTTATTTGGTCTATGTAACTCGCCCCGTGATTAGGCTAGGGTGAAATGGGGGGTTGCTGGGAGGTGCAGCTCAAAGGGCAGTAACAGCCTATCCTGTGCTGTACTTCAATAAGAATAATGAACAAAAACAAAATCTCTTTGGATTCCTCCATCTTTCAATCTCCTCACCAGTTTTGTAGGTCATACATAATACTCCTGTTATAAAGAGGGCTATGTGTAATGTAACAACCTGTCTAAACCAATACATAACCAATTTTTTGTACCTTTCAAATTTCTTTAACTTCTACTTGGAGAACATAAAAGTTACTGCATTTTGTAAGGTTGTAAAGATGATTGGAGAGCAAGGGAAAAAAAGTCATCTGTCAACTTAATTCAAAGTGAGCTGTAATAACTACTGACCTAAATAAAATGGCTTGTTTTCAAAGACGATCTGACAAATGCTCATTAATGTCAACTATGTAGAGATCTTGGTCAATCAGTTATTATTGGCAGGTATGAGCTACTTAGCAACAAATTTAAAAAGAATTTTTTATCTTGACACTTTGGGAATAGCACTGCAGCTTAATGAAATCTGTGTAGGAAGCACTTTGATTAACACCCATAGACTTTCTGTGGCTTCTCAATCCTATCCAATCGGTGCTGGGGATGAAAGGTGGCAGCAGATGTCCTTTTCTCAATGGGACAGAGGAGAAAAAGCAAGTTGTCATTTGGCAAAGCTCTCAGATTTTTCACTAGATAGTTATTAAAAGCCAGTTACAGAGGACAAGAAATGTACTCAAGTCTTAATATAAAACTTTGAACTAGCAGTTATCAATTGCATCATATCATTCTCAGTAAAATTTACAGAATTAACCTTGCGGCCATTTGGCCAGGTAATTAGTGACACCAGAATTATAACAAAAGGAACCATCACATTTATAGGAACTCTGTTCTCCTAAAATAAAGTGTAGTTTGGATGGATGAGAGTGTAAAATTACTTGATTTTCTTCCTGGTGTTTACTTTTATCTATTTATGGTTTTGTTGAATTTATTCAGAGCCTCGTCACAAAATATAACAAACTACTCCAAGTAATGCGAAATTATGATCTACAGTTGAAACAAATTTTTAGTCCAAGATTCAAACCTTTTCTTCTTGTTATAATGGTCCAGGTGATAAGTGTCACTGACTTTTCCATTACCTTGCTCTTTCCTTTATAACTTCCTGAATTGAATGTACGAGAATTTTTATTTAAACAGTGATTCAGAAAACTGTTTTAATTTGAAGATTGAAGGAGATCACATGATAGTTTGTCATTTGGCTTGGATGTGAAGGAGGTGTTCACATGCTTAGACAATTAGAATTTTAAAGGCAATTACTTGCCTTTATTTTCCTAGTAAGTTGCCCCTTTAAATCCAATCCAAACAATCATAAATATACCAGAGACAGATTTTAAGCTTAACTAAGGATATCATTCATTATTTTGATCAAATAAAACTTCTAACTCAGGACAACTTTTTATGTAAAATTAGGTTCTGCAATTTACATAGTTTAATGAATAATATGTGATTAGTTTAACCAGTATTAATAGATTCTAAAATTGCACAAACTTGATAATGCTTAAATTCATGCATGATCCAAACTAATTTTATACAATGCAAGTTATTTTCCACATAAATACGAATCTTAACAGAATTTGAAAAAACCTTTTTACAATCAAGGTTGACCTTGAACAATTTTACACTAAAGTAGTCATATTCCAGAGGTTTGTGAATACATTACTCATGCACATACCATAGTCTCTCTTTCTTTGTCAATTTGCTAATGAATGTAAGTTCATTTTCTGAATTAGCAAATTGGACCTTTACACACCTAGTTGCTGAGATAACAGAACAAACAAATCTTATTCATATATTATTTAAGGAAATAACTCTGAAATTTAAAAAAAATGAAGTCTATCTTTAAAAATTTCTCTTTTGGTATGCTCAAATGAAGACCTCCTTGAGCACACATACTGTCTGATTAGCTGTGAAAAATCCTGGAAGAAAGGTTTCCTCAGATTGCTTTATTATAAATACATCTATATGAAATCCATTTACAGTCTCACTTGGGATAAAAGTGCAATGGATTAAAGTCCATGTAAGCTGTCAATTTTAAAACAGCATTCTCAAAGCAAATATCCTCTCCAGAAGACATTCCATTTAAAATCCATTTTTACCATAAATTTCATCTTTTCTCACAAATGCTGAAGAGAAAAGTTTTTGTGAAGACAATTAACATTCCATATATCAATCGTCCAGTGTTTCAATGAAGAAACTCACGACAAATAAATCACAGAGATCAAGAATGATCATTCCTTGGACTAAAGATAGCTGATCCCCAAAATCAAATATAACCATTCAGCGATATTAGGTCAACAAAGGGACTATTACACTATTTTTACTATTACTATTATTATTCAGGATTATTACACCAGGTTAACCTCCGGAAATCTTGTTCGACTTGCATCTGTTTAAGTATTAGGTGACGTTAGAATCAAATTAACAAACCTTGAAGTGGATGGGCTACAGCAGCAGAAGACCATGAACATACAGTCAGTGGCTACCTTATTAGGTAGAGGAGGTATGCTTGCACATCTGAGGGTGAAAAATGATGGTGCCAATCCCTGCCCTATCTGTTTGCCAAGAAATTAATCTCCGTTGTAGTGTAAATGCATGATCCGCTCAGCAGTGTTCAATCCCCTGTAATGAAGATGGAATGCAATGCATTGGTGGAGCCATCAATTTGCTTTACTGGCCAGGGGTAAATTTCCCAGCAATTGATAATCAGCTGAGATCATATAGCAATAACCCATTTGTGGTTAGGTGTATTAAATGTATAATATTGTAACCTGTTGCACTGAACTCTGCTTCTCAAATACGGACTTCACTCAGCTGTGTAGTTGTGCATACAGCGAAGGAACAAATTCAGTCCCATTAATCTTAGGGGCATGGAGTGGGGGAGGGGAGAGCTGGAAGTAGAGGTCGACGTTATATACAAGGTCAGGAATATCTGATTCATGACATTATTTCTAGGAAGTCTGAATTTGGCTGGTCAAGGAAAATCTAAAGAATCATTTTGTTCTAACATTAAGAAAATAGCTTTTATGTAAAATATGTTTGAAACAATGAGAACACATTTCCTTTTATATAAAATCACATGTTCTGCAGAACACTTTACCAGAAGGGGTAAATCTCACTTTTCACAAGGATAAAGTGGTATTTGGAAGGAGAAGACTCTAAGTAAATGTAATTTTATCTTTGCTGATTATAATAATCAAGAATTAATATTTTTAGAATAATTGATCATTTTTTTGCCAGAAGCCTCGAATCTACTTTTATATTTTATAACACATAATAATATCAAAATGCTTATTTCCTTGGGATGTTGTTCATGTATAGATCAGTCCAAAAGCATGTCTGGATAATGAATCTTTATTTCTTTCTGATAGATGGGAAAATTTAAAGCAAGTAGTTTGATTTAAGATATGGTCAATCCATTCACCATAGTTAACTACTGAAGTTCATTGGGAATTAATAATGCTAGCTGCTGTTTTTTTTTAAATGTCACTTCTAAATTTTTAAGATCACACGTTGAAATTTACATTTTTCCTTGCTTGTTCCTCTTTAACTTGTTGGGCAGACGCAGAGCAGCTTTCACTCATGCATGGCAATGGCTATTTTGAAGTTATTACATTGAAGTGAAATGCAAGTACTACTCATTGGAGCATTCAGCCTATCAAAGTTCTATGAGAATACCCTCCTCTGAGTGCCTATTATCATTTCAAAATATGATTATGAAAATATTTCCCATGATCATTCAATTGCACACTTTCCAGAGAATATCAGAGGTCCTCACTCTATTATCACTCTCAGCAAGATTTAAAAGTGTTCAAATATATGTTGTCAACACCAGATGAATAAAACTCTACCCCCGCTAAGATTGAGTATAATAAACATTCTTGTTCTTTCTCTTGATGTGATGCCATTTTCATTGAACAAAGTAACAAAATAAGAAATTTTAAACTGCCGGTTCAGAGGGAAATAACTTTTAGCCTAGAAGCAATGACTTAAGATCAAGCTTTTGGACCTTCCCAAAGGCATATCATTCAACTCTCTTCTATTGGAAACACTGACAAAGTTCAAATAAATAGCTCCCTTAACCTTGCAGACATAATCTTAAGTTGTTGCAACACACACAAAATGCAGGAGGAACTCAGCAGGCTAGACAGCATCTATGGAAAAGAGTGCAGTCAACATTTTGGCCCAAAACATTGACTGCACTCTTTTCCATAGATGTTGCCTGGCCTGCTGAGTTCTTCCAGCATTTTGTGTTGCGTTGCTCACATATCCAGCATCTGCAAATTTTCTCTTGTTTGTAATGTTAAGTTGTTGTTTACTAATATTTCCTCCAGTTACTCCTAGGTTATGGAGCATTTCCATTTGGAAATTTCTTGTATAGTCGGTCCACCACCATTTTCCCAAGGGGAACCTGTGATTGACAACTGCTAATATTGCCACTGGCATCCACATGTAAAGAACATTTAAGACAAACATTATAGTTAACCTAATAGTTAAAAACCTTTACTTGCAGTCTTTATCGTGTCTTTAGTTTAAAATATTACCTTTTTAACATCACTAGAATGAAACCTAATAGAAACATCTTAATTATTTTATATTTCCCACACCAGGGCAAGTGTAAATCATCCACACTATGGTTTAAGCTTTTAAATCTACATTAAATACTATGACTTGACCTCTATAAAGTGATTAACTATGAAGGAAAAGCCATAGACATTTACTACACTTACTCGCTATCTTTCTGTGGGAAATTGCCCTGCAATTGGCTGTCATTAGAAAGCGATTTGCCTGCAGTGCCCTCTGCAGGGTTTCTGGGACCTGTGGGAAAAGAGCAATGTACAGTGTGTTCCACCAACAAGATGGAACAAATGTTAATCTGCTGGATTTTGGAGTGGGTGGCAAGGGTTAGGTTTTGCTTTTAACATGAAAAATGCCTCTAGAGTTCTTTAGCAGAGAATTGTCAAACAAAGGACAACTACAGCAGGAGATAAAACGGAGATGACCTAAAGTTTAGTCAAAACGTGCACTTCAAATAACAATATAAAAGCAGCAAAAAGCAATGTGATTAAGGAAAGAAATTTCAGAGCTCAGCGCTTCTGCAGCTGAAGGTGCAGTGGCCAACAAAATACGAATTAAATCTGTGATGCTGAGGAGACTGACGTGGGAGCAGGTTACAACTGGTGAGGATATGGAGAAATTAGACAAACAAAAGGATTTTGGAAGTCTAACAGTTATACAAAAAACTCTATTTTTTATCCGCATAATATTGCATTGAGCAATACAAGTTTTCAAGGCCTGCGTTTGGTCTGCAGTCTTGAAAAAAATATATTGATGTACCTTGGAAATAAGTAACCAGACATTTAATATCACAGAAAAAAATGTAGGAAAATTGTAACATACAACTTGGTCTAGTAATAAGTAAAATGAAAATGCCAATCATATTGAACCATTACTTGTGAAGAACATGTGAAAAGACTGTTTTTGAAGATCAAATCAATTAATAGCATGTCAGGAGATCAATAAAAATGTTAATAAGAAACTACAAAAATATGAAAGGACCTTTTTTCTTTGCAGCATAAATTGAACAAATGACAATTAAAAGAAATGAAACTAATTTAAAAAATTCACTAATTATTTTCCCTATTCGCAGTCCAATAGGCAAAAGAACAAATTATTCTTTCTATAATTTAATGAACCAAAGAAGCCTATTAAAGGTTTTACTTAAATAAAAGTTAATATAAAACAAAATGACAATAACAATCTTTTTCTGTTAGGAAGGAGCAAAGAAACAATTCCAAAATTTTATTCAACATGAATATAACCATTGTACAGTAGTACGTAAAGCTATTTATTTAACTGGATTCAACTATTAATTTTAAATAGATTTAAAATCCACTTTGGTTCCCTTAAAAGTATGCTGATTTGAGTTTTCCACTGGGATGAGCTTGTTAGTGGAAAATGGTAAGGGTCAGATTCCCATACATTGCTTTAATCCTATTCAACTTTGCATGTCTAGAACCAAATACTTAGCAGACCCCTGCCACACCAAGAAACAATGGGTATGGTGGTTGTTATGAAACATATCAACTCCTGCCTGAGAAGTGACTTCGATCCACTCCAGTTTGCCTATCAGAGTAACAGGTCCACAGCAGATGTCATCTGATTGGCTCTTCACTCAGCTCTGGAACATCTGGACAGGAAAGGTGCATTCATGAGGATGCACTTTATCAATTACAGCTCAACATTCAATACCCTCAAAACTAATCAATAAGGTCCAAGACCTTGGCCTCAATGCCTCTTGTGTAATTGAATCCTCAATTTCCTCACTTGCAGACCCCAGTCCATTCGGATTAACAACATCTCCTCCATCAGCACAGGTGCAGCACAAGGCTGTGTGCTTAGTACCCTGCTCTATTTGCTTTATGACTGTGTGGCTAAGCACACATTGAATACATCATATTCAAGTTTTCTGATGACACCACTAATGTAGCCCAAATCAAAGGTGATAATGATCAGCATATAGGAGGGAGATTGAAAATCTGGCAGAGTGGCGGCACAGAGTCATAGAGAAGTTCAGGAGAGAAACGGGCCCTTCAGCCCTTCTAGTCCATGGTAAAACAATTTACACTGCCTTCTCCCATCGACTTGCACTGGGACCATAGCCCTCCATACCTCCACCATCCATGTACCTATTCAAACTTCCCTTCAATGTAGCTCATACCACATTCGCACGACTCTCTGAGTGAAAAACTTTCTCTTCATGTTCCCCTTAAACTTTTCACCTTTTATCCTTTGGTTGTGGTCTCACCCAACCTCAGTGGAAAAGTGCTTGCATTTATCCTACCTATATCCCTCATAATTTTGTATATCTCTATCAAATCTCCTCTCAATCTTTTACATTCTAAGGAATACAGCCCTAACCTATTGAATCTTTCCTTATAACTCAGGTTCTCCAGACTCAGCAACATCCTTGTAAATTTTCAATGCACTTTCAATCTTGTTTACATCTTTCCTATAAGTAGGTGACCAAAACTGCACATAATACTGCAAATAAGACTTCAGTAATATCATATACAACTTCAGCATAACATTCTATCTCCTGAACTCAACACATTGACTTATGAAGGCCACTGAGCCAAAAACTTTCTTTACGACCCTATCTACCCATAGCGCCACTTTCAACAAATTATGGACCTGTATTCCCTTTTCTGACCACACTCTTCAGTGCTCTACTATACACTGTGCAAGCTACCCTGGTTGGTCCTACCAAAGTGCAAAACTGCACACTTGTCTGCATTAAATTCCATCTGCCATTTTTCAGCCTATTTTTCCAGCTGCTGCAGATCCCTCTGCAAGGCATGATAGCCTTCCTCACTGTCCACTACACCTTCAATCTTATGCAGATTTACTGATCCAGTTAATCACAGTATCATCCAGATCATTGATATAGATGACAAATAAAGGACCCAGCACTGATCCCTGTGGCACATCACTCTAATACCACTCTCTGATTTCTCCCACAAAGCTAATGTCTAATCCAATTTACTACCTCAACTTGAACGCTGAGAAACTGAACCTTCTTGATCGACCTCCCATGCAGGACTTTGTCAAATGCCTTATTAAAGTCCACGTAGACCATTGCCTTGCATTCATCCACTTTCCTGGCAACTTTCTCAAAAAACTCTAAAAGATTGGTTAGGCATGACCTACTATGCACGAAGCAATGCTGACTAATCTTAATCAGTCCATGTCTATCCAAGTACATATACGGTTCTTTAGAATAACTTCCAAAAACGTTCCCATAACTGATGTCAGAATCACCGGCCGATAATTTCCTGGTTTATGGTTAGAGTATTTTTTTAAAGTTGAACAACATTGACTAACCACCAATCCCTGGGTACCTCTTCTGTTGCTGATTGATTTAATATCTCTGCTAGGGTCCCGGAAAGTTCTGCGCTGGCCTCCCGAAAGGTTCAAGGGGAAACCTTGTCATGCCCTGAGGATTTATCCATCCTGATTTGTTTCAGGATAACAAACACCTCCTCCTCTGTAATCTGTATAGGGTCCATGAAGTTGATGCCGCTTTGTCTCACTTCTATAGACTCTGTGTCCATCTCCTGAGTAAATACAGATGCAAGAAATTTATTTAAGATCTCCCCCATCTGTTTTGGTTCCAGTCATTGATTACTATTCTGATCTTCCAGAGGACCAATTTTGATCCTTGCAATCCTTTTGCATATCTTAACATACGGGTGTTACGAATGTGCCACAACTCTGAGGGGCCGAAGGGTACAAAGTCGCCCCCTCCTTTTTGAGAATCGCAAGATCACTATTAATTCAGGTCTGGGACCCAGGAAATGAGAGAGAGACATGCAGAATCCTCAAGGTTTGGAATGTGTCCTGGCCTCAGCGGAAAAAAACCCCCTGATAACGGCTATTGTCTCTTGGAGACGGAATTGTGTATTGAGTACTGTACTATTCATTGAAGCCCTCAGGGGACAACCAGAGTGGGCTGGTTGAGGGATTGCATCATCCCAACCTGATTGACAACTGAGACCCCGTGAGTAAGGATAAAAGAGGGTCTGGGGATCAACCCCTTTAGACGCACCAGGAGAAATGCTAGAAATCCCGTGACAGCGTTTAATAGCGACAGCCGGTGGGGGGCTCGTGTGCGTCTTTCCCTTGCCTGGGATTGGCGGCCTCACCACGGAATAACGGCTTTAGCTAAAGGAGAGGCCACAAGTGAACGGCCACACCAACGGGACTCCCGACGGATCGAAATCATAAAAGGAATTGGCAAGTTTCTCAAAATCTCTCTCTCGACTCCAACCAAGGCTGCAGCCTGCATGAACTGAGTGACTTTTATATTTCCATCGGACAATACATTTATCCCCTAGACAACGATAGAGCTTATTTCTTATTGATTATTATTATACCCGCACTTTTAGATTTAGTATTGATGACGTATATTATCTGTATATTTGCATTGATATTATTTTTGTGTATTTTTACCAATAAATACTGTAAAAAATAGTATCATCAGACTTCAACGGACCTCTCTATCTTTGCTGGTAAGTGACCCAGTTACGGGGTTCGTAACACAGGTATCAGTGGAATCCCTGAGGATTCTCCTTCACCTTTTCTGCTAGAGCAACTTCATGACTTCTTTTAGCCCTCCTGTTTTTTTAAGTGTTCTCTTGCATTACTGATACTCCATAAGCCTCTCATTTCTTCCTAACTGCCTATATCTGCTATGCGCCTACTTGTTTTTCTTAACCAGGTTCTCAATATCTCTTGAAAACAAAGGTTCCCTACACTTGCTATCTTCACCTTTTATTTTGACAGGCACATACAAGCTTTGTACTGTCAAAATTTCGCTTTTGAGGCCTCCCACTTACCAAGTATATCTTTGCCAGAAAACAACCTTTCCCAATCCACACTTCCCAGATCATTTCTGATACCATCAACAATGGCTTTTCTCCAATTTAGAATCTCAACCCATGGATCAGACTAACCTTTTTTACTTTTACCAATAGCTTTCTTTTCATTGGATGCAAAGTGTTCCTCTACACAAACTTCTGTCACTTGCCCTCTCTGATGTATCAGATGTACAGTGGAGAAAATGGAATTACAGAGGAATGAGAGAGGAGCTGGCCAGAACTGATTGGGGAAAAAAACACTGGCAGGGATGACAGCAGAGCAGAAATTTCTGGAAGCAATTCGGAAGGCACAGGATATATGCTGTAAATCCCAAAGAGGAAGAAGTTTTCTAAAGGAAAGATGACATAACCATGGCTAACAAGAGAAGTTAAAGCCAACAAAAAAGCAAAAGAGAGGGCATATAACACTGCAAAGATTGGTGGGAAGTTAGAGGATTGGAAGCTTTCAAATAGAAACAGAAGGCAACTAAAAAGTCATTAAGAAGGAAGAGATGGAATATGAAAGTAAGCTAGGCAACAACATTAAAGAGGATACCAAAGTTTCTTCAGATACATCAATTGTAAAAGAGAGGCCGAAGTGGATATCGGACTGCTGTAAGGCGATGCTGGAGAAGTAGTCAAGCAGGATAATGAAATGGCGGGCAAACTGAGGAAGTATTTTGCATCAGTCTTCAATGTGGAAGACACTAGCAATATGGTGAAAGTTCCAGGGGCATGAAGTATATGAAGTAACTAGAGAGAAGGTTCTTAGGAAATTGAGAGGTCTGAAGGTAGATAAGTCTCCTGGACCAGATGGTGTACACACCAGAGTTCTTAAAAGAGGTGACTAAAGAGCTTGCAGAGGCATTATTGATGATCTTTCAAGAATCACTAGATTCTGGAATGGTCCTGGAAGACTACAAAATTGCAAATGTCACTGTACTCATCAACATGAGAGAGAGGTAGAAGAAAGGAAACTATAGGCCAGTTAGTCTGATCTCAGTGGTTGGGAAGATGTTTGAGTTGATTATTAAGGATGAGATGTTTGGGTACTTGGAGGCAGATGATAAAATAGGCCATAGTTAGCATCGTTTCCTCGAGGGGAAATCTTGCCTGATGATTCAGTTGGAATTTTTTAAATAACAAGTAGGAGAGACAAGGGAGAATTGGTTGACGTTGGCCACTTAGATTTTCAGAAGGGTTTTCACAAGGTGCCACATATGAGATTGCTTAACAAGCCACAGGCTGATGGTATTACTGGAAAGATTCTGGCATAGATAAAGCAGTGGCTATTGGCAGGAGGCAAAGAGTGGGAATAAAAGGAGCCTTTTCTGGCTTGCTGCCGGTGACTGATTCTTTTTATGTTATGTGTCAATAGTTTGGATTATGGAATTGATGGCTTTGTTGAAAAGTTTGCAGATGATATGAAGATAAGTGGAGGGGCAGATAATTTTGAGGAAGTAAAGAGCTGACAGAAGGACTTGGCCAGATTCGGAGAATGAGCAAAGAAACGGTAGATGGTAAATAGATCGGGAAGTGTATGGTCATGCACTTTGGTAGAAGAAATGAGAGGATTGACCGTTTTCTAAATGGAGAGAAAATACAAAAATCTGAGGGGCAAAGGGACTTGGGAGTCCTTGTGCATGACTCCTTAAAGGTTGATTTGCGGGTTGCGTCTGTGGTGAGGAAGGCAAATACAATATTTGCATTTATTTCAAGAGGACTAGAATACAAAAGCAACGATGTAATGTTGAAACTTCGTGAAACACCTGTGAGGCCTCACTTGGAACATTGTGAGCAGTTTTGGGCCCTTCATCTTAGAAAGGACATGCTGAAACTGGAGAGGGTTCAAAGGAGGTTCACAAAAATGATTTCCAGGTTTGAACAGCTTGTCATATGAAGAGTGTTCAATAACTCTTGGCATGTATTCACTGGAATTCAGAAGAATGAGGAGTGACCTCATTGAAACCTATTGATTGGTCAAAAGCCTTGATAGAGTGTATGTGGAGAGGATGTTTCCTATGGTAGGAGAGTCTAAGACCAGAGGGCACATCCACAGAATAGAGGGGCATCCTTTTAGAACGGAGATGGGGAGGAATTTCTTTAGCCAGAGAGTGGTGAATCTATGGAATTCTTTGCCACAGGCAGCTGTGAAAGCCAAGTCTTTATGTATATTTAAGGCAGAGGTTGATAGATTCTTGATTGGCCAGGCATGAAGGGAGAAGGGGAGGTTGGGGCTGAGAGAAAAATTGGATCAGCCATCATGGTCTCATTCTTTAATAGCAGATCCAAAATCGCACTCTCTGTCATTGGGATATCTACGTACTGATGAAGGAAACTTTCCTCAGTACATTTGACAAACTATATCCCATCATAACATGGTCATACCTTTCTTATTTCTGTCATAATTCCAGGTGTTAATCCATGTGTTCAGCTCCTCCGGCTCTCCTACAATGCTCAAGGACACTAGTTGCACCTTGTTCAACCTTTACTTTCCTGACTTTGTGTGAGGCCTTACTAACACCTGCCTTCACAACTTCTCCACTATCTGTCTAGGACACTGATTCTCATCCCCGTGCAACTCTAGTTTAAACCCCACCATGCAGCATTAACAAAACCTTCCCAATAGGATATTAATTCCCTTCCAGTTGAGTTGCAAACTGTCTCCCCTGTACAGGTCCCACCTTCTCTGGAAGAGAGCCCAAAGATCCAAAAATCTTATGCCCTCCCTCCTATACCAATTCCTTAGCCACATGTTAAATTGTATAATATTTCTAGCTCTGGATTTATTAGAATGTGGCATGGATATAAATCCTTGGATCATAACACTGGAGGTCCTTTCCTTTAACTTAGCTCCTAACTCCCTGAACTCACTTTACTAAACCTTGTCACTTGCCCTACCTATGTCATTGGGACCTACAAGGACAACAACCTCTGGTAGCTCACCCTCCCACTTAAGAATGTTGAGGACTTGATCTGAGAAGTCCCGGAGCCTGGCATTCAGGAGACAACATACCATCCGAGAACCTTGTTCTCACCCACAGAAACTCCTTTCTGTTCCACTAACAAATCCCTTATCATTACAGTGTGCCTCTTCTTCCCTCTTCCCGCTGAGTCACAGAGGCTGACTCAATGCCAAAAACCCTATGCCTGTGTCATAACAAAAACCACTCACTCAAGTTCAGCAAGTCCAAGGAGTTGATTATGGACTTCAGGAGAAGGAAACCAGTAGGTCTGTGGACCAGTCCTCATTAGAGGTGGAGAGGATTAGTAACTTTAAATTCCTAGGTGTTATTGTTTTGGAGAACCTGTCCTAGATCCAGTACGTAAGTGCAATTATGAAGAAAGCAGGCAGTGCCTCTACTTCCTCAGGAGTTTGCGGAGATACTGCATGACATCTAAAGCATAGTCAAGCTTCAATAGATGAGTAGTGGAGAGTATTTTGACTGGCTGTATCACAGCCTGGTATGGAAACACCAATGCCCCTGAAGGGAAAATCTTACAAAAAGTAGTGGATATGACCCAGTCCATCCTGGGTAAAGCCTTCTCGACCATTATGTCCACATGAAACACTGTCACTGGAAAGCAGCATCCATGATTAGCAACCACCACCGTGCCCCACCCACCCAGGACGTGCATTCTTCTCGCTGTTGCCATCAGAAAGAAGATACAAGAACTTCAGGACTTGCACCACCAGGACAGGAGAGGTTTCTACCTCTGAAATTCAGGCTCTTGAACCAAACAGGATAACTTCATTCAACTGCACTTGCCTCATCATTGATATGTTCTCTCAGCCCATGGGCTCACTTCAGGGGCTTTTCATCTCATGTTCTCAATCTTTACTGCTTATTTATTGATTATTGTTGTTGCATCTTTTGATATTTGAACAATTTGTTGTCTTCTGCACTCAGGTTGAACGCACAAGTTGGGTGGTCTTTCATTGATTCTGTTATGGTTATCATGGATTTATTGAGTATGCCCATAAGAAAATGAATCTCAGGGTTGTTTATGGTGACATTTATGTACTTCGATAATAAAATTTCCTTTGAACTATGAAATAAATAAAAAGGCTGGCCTTAGGCTCTGTTCAAAGGTGAAAGGTATTCAACCTTTAAAGTCCAACTCTTTCTGAAAAAAGTGCATCATCCACTGCTGATACATACTCTTTCTCAGTTCCACCTATGTCTCACCTCATCTGTGGATCTGCATTCAAATTTATTTGATAATAAATTATGTACAGCTTTGGATATTTTGCAACAATACAGGCACTACAACAGTATAACTTGACTTATACATAGTATTTATTAATTAATATATGCTTCAGTGTTCTGCAATATATCTCCTGATAGATTTGATGGGACTGACTTTGCTAGAGAACTACATGTAGGATAACTTACACACATTTCTGTATATATGGAATAAGATTCACTATTAATAAACAAATTCCAATATTTTGATAATAATTCAGAATTTCAGAATCATAATTTATAATATTTTAGACATTATATATTTTAGAGTTTCTAAATATATTTGTGCAAAATATGTGGTTATGTTATAAATATGATAAATTGATTAGATCATTTGGCAATAAGACTATGGGTAAAATCTCATTTGTGGGTGAAAATGACTATCAGCTGCATCTCACTGTGAACCGCACTTGACATGAATTAAATGTTCTTTCTATCTCCCAACAAAACACCTTTAAAATGCATAATCAGTTTTGAAAACACTGAATCAAAATGCAATGAAAATTGAATTGGCTGCAAAATTCTGTTCTCAGACTGACCTGCCACTGCGCCAGTGCATATTCGGCTCACAATAAAAAGCTTCATGATTCATGACTCAGATTAGGACACTTATCAAGTCCACTTTATTTGAAAAATTATGTAAATTACTACCATCAGCATTCCTTTATTTTGATTTGAGACATAGTTGCTTTGATAGCAGTAATTTATAGTTTTAGGATTTTAAGACTTCCAAAACTTTTTGTGATAAAAATTTACTCAGCATTACAAAGTAACGTAACACACTATAAATATCCAAGCCCTTTCTGTTATGTGTTTTAAGAGAAGCACCATAGGTCTAACGCTTTGGCAATTTTATTTTTATTTAGAGATTACGGTGTGGCCCTTTCGGCCATTTGAGCCAAGCTACCCCAGAGAGCCCTGACAATCCCGATTTAAGCCTAACCGGATCACAGGACAATTCCCAATGACCAATTAACCTATCCGGTATGGCTTTGAACTGTGGGAGGAAACAGAAGGAGCCAGGGGAGATCTGTGCATTCCATGGGGAGGATATACAGAGAATGTTGGAATTGAACTCAAAACTCTGGTGCCCCGAGCTGTAATAGCATTATACTAACTGATATGTTACCTATTTTTGCAGAAGTATATTTTCCGTGCTGCACTTTCAGCTTCAGGACACCATACGTCAATCATAACATCATAGAACAGAAATTAAAACATCATTAATCTAAGCATCTGGTTGAACAATCCTATCCTGGGAACAAATTAACCTTGCTCTTCAAAGATGACATGCCCTGCATTCAAATTTCTAATCAGTCCTTGACCTCAGCTTTGCTTTCAGACTGATCTCTTCAGAATGAACATCCATTAATTATACTGAAAATGAAAGGAGCATTTGTTACATTTTGAGGGAAAACTATCTGGACCAATATAAGTGAATATAGTAGCTTAATTTTTCCAATTACCCAAATGTCAACTTTGGGGCTTTTTAATTTATTTCACATTAGAGGTAAGATGATGACTGACTGTGAGTATCATCTGACCCTTCTACAGCTGATTGAAACCCAGAAATTATCCAGTGCCACCAAAGTTCTGTTGTAGCCCATAATTCACTCAGAATTTCTCTATTCCTCAGAAGTCTCATTGCACCTTTCTCTCGACTCACAATCACACCAAGTTTTGAACCAACAGTAAACTTGATAAATTTAACATTGGTCCCCTTAGGTATAACTTGTGAATAGCTGTGATCTGATTAGCTTCACCATCCACAACCATTTCTACCACTGACCGATAACCAATTCTCAATCTATTCTTTGTATATTTATTGTACCTGTTACGTACCCGTGACACGTGACAGTGGTACCCTTGTCACGTGACTGGGGTTGAAGTTATACTGGACATGAGGTAATGGTCTTGTGATGGTGGAGTGATGTCATTTTCCCGCCAGTAGAGGTCATGTGACAGGTTTTTTTTTACAGGGTACAAAAGGAAGACCCACCCTGTCAGGTGGGGCAGTTCGTGGCGGAATTTGCCAAGATGACTTCATGTCACTGCGTGATTTAATGTGATGACGCAGTTTAGTTAAAAATGAAGTTCTATATAATGCCTAAAGTTTAAAAGGTCATTGCCAACGGTTTCTTTGCTGGTGGAGAGTGAAGAAAAGTTTGGAAGGTAAAAATCGAGGAGAACCGATTTTCGAAGGTGGAAAAGTTCGACCTTGTTTGATCCTCATTCCGAAGGATTTCGTTGACTATTCTCGCTGTTAATCCCTGGGTTGACCAGAAAGGATTGAGAATAGTGTGGGAAGAAAGGTCAGTACCTTTAAGCCGTTATATTTTATAAAATTCTTTGTGGGAAAGTTCGACGCCGGGGAATCGAAGGACAACGACGTGGAAGAGAATTTAAATCGCCTTAAAAAGTCTCTCCTTTTAAAAGGACTGTGAGCTTTTGAACTTTCGGCACACCGCTCTAAAGAACTGTTTTCTTTCGGCATACCGTTTTAAAGAACTGTTTTTTTTCAATACTGCTTTAAAGACTGTTTGGGACTGCAAAGCTATTAAGAACTGTTTGAGCAGCTGCCCAGCAGCTGAGTTCCGGTCATGTTTGAGTTTGTTTACTTTTGAGGGGGTTTGTTTTCAGTGTTTAATAAACGTGTTATTTGTTATAAAAACCCTTGCCTAACTCATCTATATTTATTGTTGCCTGAATACGTAACATACCTTCTTAACAACTCACCTTCTGTATGATCTGCCTGTTCATTGTTGTCTTCCTCTCTTTCCATTACAATTGTGTCCATTACTCAGTAACCTGAATCCCTTTCTTTGATATAGCATCATCCGTTAAATCACACATACACAGGAAACACAATCTAGAGTTCCCTCGCAAAGTGAGAGTGAAGATCATTGTACATAAGAAAACAAAAATCAATGGTGAATATGATCAAGCACCTTTTGTTGTTTACAAAATTTGACAAAAATCAAGCAGGGTGCATAATTAGCAGATGTGTAAGTGAAATTCATTCTCTATAAATCTTGATTTAAATCAACTCTCTGAAGGTTAGATTACATGATGGAGGAAAGTTTAATGCCTTCAGATGTGCTATGGTGCTTCTCACATTTATTTAAAACACCCAAGACAGCCTTAAATCCATTCTCAGTTGTCAGGAAAATGCAGGATCCATTATTAAGGATTTTGTTACAGAGTTTTCAGAAAAGCAGGAAGAGCTCATTTTGTTTTATGAAAGGAAAATCTTTTTTAAGAAATCTAGTATGTTTCTTTTGGGAAATACTTAACACGGTAGAAGATGGAAGCTGTGGACATGGATTTTTAAAAGGCATTTAATAAAGTACGACATAAAAAGTAAACTAAAAGTTCATGAGATTGAAGTAACATGCCTGTATGGCTGGAGGAATGTTTAAAGAACAGAAGAGAAAGAAAATGAATAAACTGCTCTTTTTCAGCTTGGCGTGCTGTTCCTATAGGACACTACAGAGATGTCAGTACTGGACTTCCACCCATTCATAAGTTCATGACAGATGAATAGCCAGGACATAACATTTCCAAGACTGCTAATCAAGGCAGGAAAGTGAGCTGGAAAGAAGGCTTGATAAGGAAGTATGGATTCTATGAAGAATAGCTTGAGGAATGGTTAATAGCTAGAAACAGTGTTGGATTTGAATAGGTATTTGCAGTTAAGCAGGCCGTGACTAGTTGAATACCACACAGATTGTGGCTTGGATTCCAGCTATTCACAATCTACATGAACCATTTGGCTAAAGGAATAAAATACCATATTTCCAAGTTTGCTGACCATTGTCAGTAGGGAGGAGGGTGTAAGTAGACTTCAAAGGAAATGATGTGAGTGAGTGAAAACATGCCAGGTAGAACGTATGTGGAGAAATATAAGCTATTTGACCTCAGTACGCGAAACAGAAACAATGAGTACTTTGTTTAAATAGTGGTAGTTTGGGAAGTGTTGATGTTCAAAGGCTGTTAGGCACTCTTGTACATTATTAAATCTAATAAGCAAGTCCGGAAAGCAATTAGGCCATAAGACCTAGGAGCAAAATTAGGTAATTTGGCTCTTTGAGTCTCCTCCACCATTCCATCATGGGTGACTTATTATCCTTTTCAATCCCATTCTCCTGCCTTCTTCACATAAACTTTGACACCCTTATGAATCAAGAACCTATAAACCTCTGCTTTAAATATATCCAATGAATTGTCTCCACAACTGCCTGTGGTAATGAATTCCACAGATTCACCACCCTCTGGCTAAAGAAGTTGCTCTTCATCTTGGTTCTACAGGGACAGTCCTCTATTCTGAGGTTGTATCCGCTGGTCCTGGAGTACCCCGCTATTGGCAACATCTTCTGCTTGTTCACTCTACCTAGGTCATTTAATATTTGGTTGGTATCAATAGACAATAGACAATAGGTGCAGAAGTAGACCATTCGGCCCTTTGAGCCTGCACTGCCATTCTGAGATCATGGCTGATCATCTACTATCAATACCCGGTTCCTGCCTTGTCCCCATAACCCTTGATTCCCCTATCCATAAGATACCTATCTAGCTCCTTCTTGAAAGCATCCAGAGAATTGGCCTCCACTGCCTTCTGAGGCAGTGCATTCCAGACCCCCACAACTCTCTGGGAGAAGAAGAAGCATCAATGAGATGCCTCACTCATTCTTCTAAATTCCAGTGAGTACAGGTCAAGAGCCATCACACACTGCTCATATGTGAACACTTTCATTCCCAGTATCATGATCATGAAACTCCACTGGATTTTCTCCAAGGCCAGCTCATCCATTCTTAGATTTGGGACACAAAACTTCTCACAATACTCCAAATGCAGTCTGATAGAATGCCTTACATCTTTGCTTTTATATTCTAGTCCTCATGAAATGAGTCAGATAAGTAGCTGCATGAGAAGCAATTGAGTAGATTAGGCTATGTGCAGGATATTTGCTGTCCTGGGTTTTAAATTATCAGCTAGCTTGTAAATTTGACATTTGGTCCTCTCAGATATAAATGGTGAATACCTGAGATGCTATTACTTTCACTAATCACAACCTGCTAAAATGCAAAGACTCATTTATTCTCACTCTGCCGCTGACTGATAACCAATTCACAATACATTCTTTGTAGACTCCATGTATCCTTATCAAAGACCACTGTATCTTTGTTGTACTTCTTCTTTGGCAAGTACATCGGTTTCTAAGTAAGGAAACCAAAACTTAAACAATTCTCTATGTGCCGTCTCACTAAGGCACTAAATATAGTTACAATAAGATATCTTTCTTCTTGTCCTCAGATGAGGAGATAACTCTTTAGAGTTGCCAGTCTTTGGAATTGTCTACTGAGAGGACTTTAGTTCCTGAACTCCTGCCTTGGCAAGGACCTGGACCCACTGCAATTTGCCTATCGCCACAATAGGCCAACAGTAGATGCAATCTCAGTGGCTCTTCACACGGCCTTGGACCACCTGGACAATACAAACACCTATGTCAGGATGCTGATCATCGACTATAATTCACCATTTAACACCAATTCCCAAAGTCCTAATGGATAAGTTACAGAAGCTGGGCATCTGTATCTCCCTCAACAATTGGATCATCAACTTCCTAACCGGAAGACCACAATCTGTACAGATTGGTGATAATATCCGCTCCTTGCTGATGATCAATATTGGTACACATTAGTGGTGTGTGTTTAGCCCACTGCTGTACTCTCCATACACATGACTGTGTGGCTAGGCATAGCTCAAATACCATCTATGAATTTGCTGATGATACAACCGTTGTTGGTAGAACTTCAGACGGAGATGAGAGGGCGTTCCGGAGCGAGATATACCGACTAGTGAGTGGTGCCGCAGCAACAACCTGGCACTCAATGTCAGTAAGATGAAAGAGCTGACTGTGGACTTCAGGAAGGGTAAGACAAAGGAACACATACCAATCCTCATAGACAGATCAGAAGTGGAGAGAATGAACAGTTTCAATTCCCTGGATGTCAAAATCTCTGAGGACCTAACCTGGTCCCAACATATTGATGCAGCTATAAAGAAGGCAAGACAGTGCATGTACTTCAGTAGGAGTTTGAAGAGATTTGGTATGTCAACAAAAACACACAAGAATTTATATATATATATACTGTGGAGAGCATTCTGACAGGCTGCATCACTGTCTGGTATGGAGGGGCTACTGCACAGGACCGAAAGAAGCTGCAGAGGGTTATAAATCTAGTCAGCTCCATCTTGGGTACTAGCCTACAAAGTACCCAGGACATCTTTAGGGATCTGTGCTCAGAAAGGCAACGTCCATTGTTAAAGACCTCCAGCACCCAGGGCATGCCCTTTTCTCACTGTTAGCATCAGGTAGGAGGTACAGAATCCTGAAGGGACACACTCAGTGATTCAGGAACAGCTTCTTCCGCTCTGTCATCTAATTCCTAAATGGACATTGAACCCACAAACACTAATTCACTTTTTTAATATATATTATTTCTGTTTTTACATAATTTTTAATCTATTCAATATATATACTATAATTGATTGACTTATTTATTTTTACTTGTCTTCTATATTATGCATTTCCTTGAACTGCGGCTGCTAAGTTAACAAATTTCACGACACATGCGAGTGATAATAAACCTGATTCTGATTATTATGAAGGCCATATGTAGGTCCTAGTCACTGCATAAATTCATGGCTAAGATTATTATTAGTCTTAAGGGCATAATGGGAATTAAAAAATCTAGGGATCTGCCAGGCAAGTTGATGTTGATCAGCTACGATCATACTGATTGACAGAGCCCCTTCAAGGTACAATATGGTCGCTTGTGGTTCTATTCCTTATGTTCTTAGCTGCACTATGATTTCGAGAAGAAAGTTGCTCTTTTTTGTCAAAAACAAAGATTTTGGAACTTTGTCTTTATCAAGTCAAGCATTATTTTAGTCTTTAATTTTCTTTAATGCTTATGTCTGTCAGATAGTTGACGATCAGAAGGGAACTTCCCTCCACAAGGACCATTGCTACTTGCTGGGAAGTTTGAAGCAAGTTTTGTGCAAGTCCTGGTAATTGTGGTATCTCAATGTCAGTATTTTGGTGCAGGATTCAGATTTAGCACCTTACCAGAGAACTTGATCTTGGGGAGATACTATCTGGATGACAGAGACATTGTTTGCTTCCTATGTTCAGAGGTGTCAGGAACATGTACAAGACACAATATTTGGAATCTTATCCATTTGCTCTTGTTTAGGCTTTCAGGAAGTCATTACACACAGTGGCAAGGATTTTTAACATTTCTTCAAAGATCAAACCACATTTCTCTTAACTATCTTGTTTGTTGGGGTAAAATCACTGTTTTAAATTTGGACGCCGTGGGTTTTTAAAGAGATGGGGATAAGAATTTTTAACAATTTCTGCAATATCAACACTGTAATTGATTCACATTAGCTGGTGAAATACAGAGCTCTGAAATTAATAGAGCTTACTGCTGGATTTGGAAGACGCATGTTCCTAGGAGTTTAGGGATGATATAAAAAGTAGATGGAAATTTTGCCAATGATCTTGTTCCTGAAGTTTCTCCCAGTTTAAGAAAGTGGACAGAAAGTTTTTTGTGTGTCCTGATCCAAATTTACCTCAGGATCATCAATTCAGTGCTGAGCTGGCAAATTAGAATCATAAAATCCTCACACTCAGGTGAACTACTAGAATTAGGTCCTCAGCCTTCTGAAGTCACTTTCTCTGTTGTAGACTTCTTTATTTTACTGATACCACAATGCTCTTAACATTCCCTGTGGCATCATCTAAGCTTCAAAAGCATTATTCACCTCATATTCTTCCCTACTGTAGTCAAATTCATTTAGATTTCAACATTTGAAGTGGTTTTCTAATGTGTCATCGGGTTATTTTACACATTCAGGTTGTTCACTGCAGTGTAACTTCATAACTTAACGAACTTTCCCTCAGTCCCTCGCTGGTCCTGTATGGCAAACCTGCCATTTACAATTGCTTCCCACAATTGTATTTTTGCTTTCTAAATTTCATGAACCTATATACCAAGTCCTTTGGAACAGAATCTCTCAACTATCTCCTTCCTACTACATTACAATAGCCACCGCTTGAGAGTGTTTCATTTTTATTCTTTTTTAATTTCCTCTGTTCCTGTCAAATGCCTCAGCACTAATTCCTCCTGACATAACTGTTCTCCCCACGTTACTGTCACCTACACATGGTAGGTTTTAATCACAATGCTTCTGTAGCCTTAGCTATGTAGTTCCTATGCAGTGAAGTCCCTCTTCCTAATTCTCTTTATCTCTCAGTTCTCTTTCTTTTCTTAAGATACTTCTTGAAATTTACCACATTGATTGAGCTTTGAATCACTTGCCCTAATATCTCCCCAAGTGGTTCACTGTCAAGTTGTTTGATGATGTTCTTGTAAAGCACTTCAGAACATTTTATCATGTTAATGGTGGTCTATAAATTAAAGTGCTTCTTGCTGATTTTGTTGCTGCAATCTAAACACAAGGCTCTCTTATTTGACTTCCAGAATTAGGTATCCTTTTGCATAAAGCAGATGATAATCAATTAGAAAATATTAGCTGTGACATGTCTGGTCGGTAAGAGAATTTTACACTGCAATTCCTTTCATCAAGACTGAAAACGAAGGGGGCAAGACTATATCTTCACCACCCAATGAGGAAACATTTGTACATAACTTTATTGTGCTTACATTATGGGTATAAAAACTGTGTGACAAACGGATGGTATTGGGTTTGCTGTCCATGAAGTACTGAACTCAAAGATTTTAAGCCCTATCTGATATATTTCGCTGACAACATCCTCACTAAAGGGAGGTTATACTGTAGTTACCTACTCTTCAAAGGCTAGATCACTTTCTTATTTATCTTCCGTGGCAAGTTTAGCTGCCGATATCCGCTATTTGAGCGTTGGGTCCCCTCTCCCTACCAAGGAAGAGATAATTCCAACTAACAAACACTCAATTTATTTCAAGCAATACACATTTAAAATCACGTAAATTCTTACAACACATTTAAAACTCACAGAGGGTTTCTATCTTATAAAAGATTTCAAAATTACAAACCACTTCTAAAATACAAAGGATCACCAAAACACAGCTACAATTTCCATGAGCTAAAAAGACATACCAACAAGTTGAGACAAATGGATCGTCCATTGCAGAAACTGAAGGCCGAGGAATGGATTCTAGTCATCCAATCTTTCTATCACTCCTTGATCATTCCTAACAAGCCTGATAGACGGCTCTCTAACATTTACACAGTTTTTTTTTTAACTACTTGGTGACTTTGCACAGATGGTCCAAAAGCTTCTGGAGACACCCAAAATTAATGCTATGAGGACTGACTCTGAGTATGCAAATCACCCAACTGTTGATAGATCAGCTATTTGATGTACTAAATGATAGTATCAGTTTGGTCTGCAAGCTTCCTTGAACTAAATAAATTAGCCAGTGTTGTCTAATTTGATGCAAGCCCAGTTAAAATAACTTCACTGTCTTTCACTGCATTTATTGAGCAGAGGAAAGCATGAAACCTTAAGATTTTTTTGTGTGAGGCACAAGTGTTATTCAAAAATTAACCATGTAATTTACCTATCATTTATTCCATAATTTACATGGAACAGTAAATGGGTTTTATTCCATGAATATTTCTACTGTCACATTTCTTTGCATTAAAAATAATTGAAATGGATAATTCTCTGGTAAACAAAAGAAGTATATCTGAGTATTGTACAGATTAAACTTTAATCAAAGGTAAAAGCACCTGGGGAATTTTTTTCTTGCCACAGATAGATGTGGAGGCCAAGTCTTAATATATATTTAAGGAAGAGGTTGATAGATTTTTGATTGGTCAGGATATGAAGGGATATGGGGAGAAGGCAGGAGATTGGGGCCGAGAGGAAAATTGGATTAGCCATGATGAAATGGCAAAGCAGACTCGATGGCTAAATGGCCCAATTCTGCTCCTATATCTTCTTATCTTATTCTTTGATGATCAAAATAAAACAGGGCAATGCAGTTCATTCTCCCCTCCCTCTCATACACCTCTCTATTTCCGTACTTACTGTGTGCCTCTGAATTGATAGACAAGAATCAGATGATGATGACTATGCTGAGGATTCTTCAAGCCTCTCTGCTCTAGAAAAGTAATACTGCTCACCACAGGAACCAAATGCAGTATTGGGCTATAATAAATCATACTCTGCTTATATTATTTGAATATTTTCATTCCTAGAAGTCATGTTGTTTTATTAATAAAAAAAAAGAATGAAGAGGTCTAAGAAAACCATTTTCACAGGAACAATGAAATTACATTCTGTGAGTAAGAATAATAGCCGTGATTTTGTTTTATTGTCTGATTGTTGTATATCATGGTCCATCCATTCCACCAAATCACACAGCCATGTTTCCAAATATTTCTCTTTTCGACATCTATCCATCAATTCATCTACAGAAATTAACCATGTAATCTACCAATCATTTATTCCATAATTTACATGAAGAGCATTATTTGGGTTTTATGCCATGAATGTTTCTACTGCCACACTTCTTTGCACTAAAAATAATTGAAATGGAAATAATTTTCTGGTACACAAAACAAATATATCTGAATATTGTACAGATTAAACATTAATCAAAGGTAAAAGCACCTTTAATGAGCACTAGAAAAATGCCAAAGGTAGTGAACTGATTAAATATTAATCATTTTTAAAGCCTGAATTAGGAAATGGTTGCTACTCTTTTAATCAGCACATCACTCCTTGTTAGGTAGAAATTACGTCTTCAGAATTTAGTTGAAAGTAATTTCAAGAAATTAATCCCCAGTCTATCATAGTACCGTATACGGCAAGGTACCTACTTTTTTATCATAAGACCATAGTCAATCAAAATAGTTGAATATCTACATTCAGAAAAGGGAAGTGTGTGTGTGTGTGTGTGTGTGTGTGTGTGTGTGTGTGTGTGTGTGTGTGTGTGTGTGTGTGTGTGTGTGTGTGTGTGTGTGTGTGTGTGTGTGTACGTGCTTATTTCACACTTGAAAATATACCCTTAGTGGCCAATAAATTAGGTACCTAATGAGTGTATATTCATGGTTTTTTGCTGCTGTAGAGCATCCACTTTAAGGTTCAATGTGTCGTACATTCAGAGATGCTCTTCTGCACACTACTGTTGTAACATGTGGTTATAACATAGAACTACAACTGATTGGATGTTTTTTCTTTGTTACTTTATTTGTACCATTCTCTGTAAACTCTAGACACTTTCTGAGACCATCTGGCACCAACGATCATTCCACAGTAAAGTCACTTAGATCATATTTCTTCCCCATTCTGCAGTTTGATCTGAACAACAATTGAACCTCTTCACCACGTCTGTATGCATTTATGCATTCAGTTGCAGCCACCATGATTGGCTGATTAGATATTTCATTAACAAGCAGGTGCCCGGTGGACCTAATGAAGTGGCCACTGTGTGTACTTACTTTATTGCTGATTTTTATTAACTTCTTCACTTTTGTATTCTTAATGTGGTCTTTTATGTGATATAAAGACCATAGTTGTGGAATTACCGCAGTTGAAGAGGAAACTGGTTTTGATTGACAGAGAACTCTAATTGCCTGCAAGCTAAAACAAATTCTTTTACAGCTTACTTTTATATACTTATAAAAATAATGTTTACAGGGAGAAATGTTCTATAATGACTATATTTTTCTACCTTCAGTACTGGCACTGCTATACACCTGCACATGTTATCAGCCCGAACCATGAGGTTTTCTCTGGATGACTGAACAGAGTGTTTAGATTGTAGAATAGGTGCTTTGGGGTTCCCATTGGGGGGGAAAATTACTAAACCAAACAGAAAATGCTATTATATATGTTTTCCTCCAGTTAAGCAGGTAATTTTCCATCATAGCTTTCTGCTCAGGAGCCATTGTTGGCCCAACTTCTTTCTTTTAATTGTTAAGTAGAATAGGAAATGATAGGAATTAAAAATTGAAATTCAGACTAACATACATGAGCGTGAACATTAATGCAGAGGACAGATAGTCAAGAAACTCTACCAACTTACATTTCATCACCTTTGAGTGAATTAGCACATGGAATTCTTGTCCTTCCCTCCCAAATGTAGATTGCCTCCCAAATGTCTATCAAAATATACTGTGAAAGCCAACATCAAATACAATTACTTATTGTGCTAAAGGCTGAAGAAAAGAACAAGAATCTCATGTGTTAATTCACTCAAAGGCGATGGAATGCAAGTTGGTAGAGTTTTCTGGCTACATGTCCTCTTCGTTAATGCTCTCTCTCTCATATATGTTTGTCTGAATTTCAATTTTTAATTCCTATCTTTGCCAGCGCCACACATTAACAAGTAAAAGGATTCTAGTTACAGTCTGTCTGAAGTATTTAAGGGCTGTGTAAATCGATGTGGACTGGCTGACCTTTGCCTTCATCAGCATTCCCAGGGTGTGCAGCGGGTGCTTGATGGAACAGCAGGGAGCAGGTGGCAGCAGAACAGGTTTAAAATGAACTGTGGAATCTGCTTCAGCAGAGACCGAAGCAATTAATTTTACATCATACAGCACCGTTTGGGGTTCTAATCAGACACTCATTGAGCTCTGTGCAGTCATCTCACAACATAAATGTATGAGCCAAAAATAAATATTGAACTGCCGTGAAAATGCCATTGTGCTGCAGAGAAACTGGCCATTAAAAAATATCTTGATTGATTTAGCCATAATTCCAAAGTTATCTTGATTTCTTCTGGTTTTGGCTCAGGTTCAGCTATTATTATTTAATTTTCCACACCTTGTTTTCGCCCATATTTGAATTGAAACTGGCTGTGAGGAAACAAAAATAATGTGAGGAAACTTGCTGGGCAAGGGTTTCTAACAACGTTAGACTTTGGTTGGCATTATTCAGGTTTGACTAAGTTTTTTAAAGAACCTATTGCAAATTGAAAATGTCATGGCAAAGCATAACAAGAAAATGGACATCTCTTTAATCAACTGTGTTGAAGAGGCTCCTCCAAACTAGGCCCCTGCCCATCTCCAGATTATTTTTTCCATCATATTTTGAAGTTCCAAGTCCCCAATGTTATGCTTTGTAACCCCAAAACATCAAATTAAAAGGAAGACATGGGAGTCTGAAATGTGTGTCTAACTTTGTTCTTTAAGGTATCATGTGGTAATGGTATGACGTATGCATTTCACCTACTTATACCTATAACCTGTAATGAATTATTTAAAAACCAAAGAATGCTTAATCAAACAAATTGTTCACCAAGATTACTGAAATGTTAAACACACAAGACCTAGCCTCAGAAATTCTCTCCCCAATGACACTTCATCTTGCAAGATGTCCCTGATATTCACCTCCTTCACCAAGTTTTCCAGTTTACACTATATCTGATAATTCTCCAGTAAAAAAAAATCAGATGATTCTTTAATGTAAGTTGCCATTACAGTGAATTAATAACATGAGACTCAGAAGGAAAGTTTAAACAGGATTGAGTAAACGCACTGTTAAAGTAAGGAGAGGAAGAATTAACAAGGAGTTTTTAAAATAACAGAACCATTAAAAAAAAATTCTTTTTCAATTTTGTAATTTGCTTCAGTTTGCCATTATCAAATAATGGCCTCAAACTGCCTCACTTGAGGTTGAAAGTGTGTTACATTTTCAAAAATTTTACAACTGAATAATTAATTTATGCCCAACAAGCAATTGGTGCTTTCAAGATCAAGGTAGATGAAGTGAACAATGGAAATATTGTAAAGCCATTAACCTTTATTTTACTGATTAAGTGAAATAATTTACTGATGCATGACCCCTCCCATTCTTTCAACAATCTCTGACTGCCTACCATAAAAGCAGGAGGTAAAGCATTAGCACAAGAATTAGCTTTCTCCCCTAGGGCCTGGGTCAACTCCCTGCCACCAACCAGCTCTTATCACATATGAAGTGCAGGTAACATTAAACTACTTACTTTTAAAATTGTATCATATATGCACCTTACTATTTGATAGTTTATTTGTGATAATGTTACTTTATATGTTACAGGTATGTGCGTGAGTTATATGTACTGTGCTGTGCACCTTGCTCTGGAGACTTTACAAGTTAACTTTACAACTCCTCCCTTGGAGTGTCAGACACCCTGAGCCAATAGGCTGGTCCTGGACTTATTTCCACTTGGCATGATTAACTGATTATTATTTAATTATTTATGGTTTTATATTGCTATATTTCTATACTATTCTTGGTTGGTGCGGCTGTAACGAAACCCAATTTTCCCCTGGATCAATGAAGTATGTCTGTCTGTCTGTTACTGACACTCCAGTGAACTTTTTCATCAAGAATATGACAAAATAGAAGAAAGAGTAGCGACCTGATCCCTCAGGCCTGCTCTGCCTTTCAGTTTGATTATGAATGATTTTTTTTCCCAAGCTTCAACTCTTCTCTGTGGCAGTTCTCCATAACACACAATTTCTTGACCTTTTAAAAGTTATCTACCTTGTCTTTAAATATGCCAGTGCCCTAAACTTCACAAGTTTCTTTTTAGGGTAGAGAATTCCTGAGACTCATCACTTTTGGTCTTTCAGCCGAAATTTCAATCCATAGGTCCCAATGCCTGTTCAAAAGCAATGTCTCCAAGGGTACAATGTGAAAAAGAGACACAAGATATTCCACATATGCTGAAAAACTTGAGTTACATGCAAAAAGGAACTCAGCATTTGTGTAGGGAAATTAAAGAGTTGCCTTTTCAGGCCATGGTGTTCATCAGGATTTGAAAGTAGCTAATTTGGGCTGAGACTTTTCTAGTGCTGGTGAAGGTCTCTGCTCACAATGTCCACTGTTTATTTCTCTCCATAGATACTCCTCCTCCCGGCTTACAAACAGAAACTGAAGCAGGAGGTCACGGTGTCAAAAGTGGTGTCGCGTTGGACAGAGGAAACAGAAGAGGTCCTCCGTGACTGCTTTGAATTGGTGGACTGGTTAGTATTCAAGGACTTGGCAGCTAACCTCGATGAGTATGCCTCAGCTGTCACGGACTTTATCTGGAAATGCACTGAGGACTGTGTGTCTCGCAAGATGATCCGGGTATTCCCTAACCGGAAACCTTGGATGCATTATGAGGTCCAGTCCCTTTTGAAGGCTAGAGCTGTGGCTTCTAGATCCGGGGATACCAGTCGCTACATGGAATCTAGGCGTGAACTCCGGAAAGCCATTAAGGGCACCAAGAGTTAATATCAGCCAAGTTGGAAGCCCAGGCTAACCAGAGTGATGCCAGTAGACCATGGCAGCGTCTAAATGAGATCACTGGGTGCAAAGAAAAGACTGGGAATATCAATAACTGTAGCGCTTCTCTTCCTGACGAACTTAACGTATTCTCGGCAAGATACGAACAGAAGAGGAGCGTCCCGCCCCCTCTGGATCAACCGGACCTGGTGGCATCGAGATTCATTGTCACCGAGGATGCCGTTAGAAGAGCCTTCCTGAAGATGAATCCAAGGAAGGCGACGGGCCCAGATGGTGTCCCGGGACGGGTTCTCCGGGTCTGTGCAAGCGAGCTAGCTGGAGTACTTGCTGACATCTTCAACTGCTCCTTGCTTCAGTCTAAGATCCCCTCGTGTTTTAAGAAGGCAACGATAATCCTGGTGCTGAAGAAAAGCAAGGTGGCATGCCTGAATGACTATCGACCTGTGGCTCTGACATCAATTGCAATGAAGTGCTTCGAGCGATTGGTTATGGCATACATAAACTATAACCTAACGGTCAACCTCGACGCTTTGCAGTTCACCTACCGGAGCAACAGGTCAACGGCAGATGCCATCTCTCTGGCACTACATTCCTCATTAGAACACCTGGAGAATAAAGACACATATGTAAGGCTCCTTTTCATTGACTGCAGCTCTGCCTTTAATACCATCATTCCAAATAAACTGATTCCTAAGCTCCGGAACCTGGGTCTTAGCACTCAGATCTGCAGCTGGATCTTCAACTTCCTCAAAGACAGGACTCAGGCTGTAAAAATAGGGGACGAGCGCTCCTCTACAATCACTCTGAGCACCGGTACCCCACAAGGCTATGTACTCAGCCCCCTGCTGTACTCACTGTACACCCATGATCGTGTAGCCAAGTTTCCATCGATCTCAATATATAAGTTTGCTGATGACACCACAATTGTAGGCCGTATCTTGGGTAATGATGAGTTTGAGTACAGAGAGGAAATTAAGAACCTGGTGGCATGATGCGAAGACAATAACCTATCCCTCAACATCAGCAAGGCGAAGGAATTGGTTGTTGACTTCAGAAGGAGTAGCGGACTGCACGACCCCATCTACATCGGTGGTGCGCAGGTGGACAAGGTCAAAAGCTTTAAATTCTTCGGGATGAATATCACAAATGACCTGACTTGGTCTAACCAAGCAGAGTCCACTGCCAAGAAGGCCCACCAGCACCTTTACTTCCTGAGAAAGCTGAAGAAATTTGGCCTGTCCCCTAAAACCCTCATTAATTTTCATAGATGCACCGTAGAAAGCATTCTTCTAGGGTGCCTCACAAACTGGTATGGAAGTTGTCCTGCCCAAGACTGGAAGAAGCTGCAGAAGATCATGAACATAGCCCAGCACATCACACAAAGCAATCTTCCATCCTTGGATTCACTTTACACCGCATACTGTCGGAGCAGTGCTGCCAGGATAATCAAAGACATGAGCCTCCCAGCCAACACACTTTTCGTCCCTCTTCCTTCCGGGAAAAGGTTCAGCAGCTTGAAGATTCGTACGGCCAGAATTTGGGAACAGCTTCTTTCCAACTGTGATAAGACTGCTGAACGGATCCTGACCCGGATATGGGCCATACCTTCCAAATATCTGGACCTGACTTGCACTACCTCACTTTCCCTTTTCTATTTCCTAATTATGATTTATAATTTAAATTTTTATTATATTTACTTTGATTTGTACTTCAGGGAGCGCAAAGTGCAGAATCAAATATCGCTGTGATGATTGTACGCTCTAGTATCAATCGTTTGGTGACAATAAAGTAAAGTACTGCTTGACCTGCTGATTTTGTCCAGCATTTTGTGCGTATTACAATGCAAAAACAAATAGTTTTCCTAGTGCCTTGCTAGCACTTACTTCTCAACCCAGTCTGCCACAGCAGATTAAATGTTCACTTGCAGTTTGTGAAAGTGACTGCGCACAAACTGGCTTCTAGATTTCCTTTCACAAAGACAAATATCAACACATTGATAGGGAAGTGATGAGAAAAGCCAAGTGATGTTAAAACATGATAAAATGTAAGCTCTTGGATTCTTCTTATACATCAGAATCCTAAACAACACTAAGGCCAACAAATAACATCCAGTATTTATATTATTATTCCTTTTATTATGTCCTCATAGTTCAAATCCAAGACAGAATCTCAAGTGTATTCCTCGAATGGCAAAGTAATGACATCATCACTCAAAACACAATACAATCACAGAGAACTCACACATTCTGGGAGACATCAAGAGGAGGACTGATGGTGTCGTTAAAGAATAACATTTTGCAGTGAACAATATTTCCTTATAATAATGTATTAGGTGATTTGAAAAAATAATGAAATATAATTAACTGTTGTTTCTGCAATGCTCAGTTCTAAAATACTTTGTTATGCATTACTGTTCAATGCTCCGGAAATACCACTTTCATCTTTCAGAATATTCATTTGTAGACATCTTATTAAAAAAATTTAATTTAAACCAGTATTTGTCAGAATTGGTCTGCTCCCAGAGAATAAAAGTTTCAAGGCATCTTAAATAGCAGCTTTCATCAAATCATGGATTAGCATTTAAAAATACTTGAAGCATTTTCTTTGGGACTCTTATATGAAACAAAGATTCCTTTTGTAAAATTTCTCAAAATATGTGACTAGACTAAAATATGAAAAAGGAGTACAGAGCTTTCTATAAATAGACAAAAATCCCTACAGTGAAAACAATCTGCAGATTCTGTTTGAATATTAATGGATCTGCATGTTGACTTGCACCCTCAATTGACTGGAAACATCACTCTGACGTGAACATGCCAACAAACAATATTGCCAAGTCATACATATTTGATTATCTTCATAAAATTCCTGTGTGCTCTGGAGAATACTCAGATTCTACTGCAAAGTTAACTATTACATACGCAGCTGTTTATACAACATATTGCATGGGTCTCTGATCTGTAATTTATTTTAAATTGTTCTAATATTTTCAATTGTTACTCAGAATCCAAGTTACATTTTTTTGCAGTCAAAGAAAAACAACTTTTGACTCCTATAACTTTCATATCCAAATTCTGCAGTATGAGAACGGTCCTTCCTAGAGTAATCTATCTACAGTTCATGATATTTTTTAATAGTTACATGCTTTAACTTTAATGAGAAGTTCCCATCATTTCCATTATATCATGAACTGTCAAATTAATACATTTTAGTTATACTTCAAAAGGAATATAAATGAACAGCTTTGATGCTTGGGAAGTAAACACCACAAAATAAGAAAATGGGCAATGCAACAATGGCCTTGAGCTTTGCTATTAACTGTAAACAAACTATTGAACTGATAGCCAACTGAAATACAAAGAGTCTTTGAATGAACTCAGCTTATTTATTATTTGTATCTTATATCCTTAAAAGGACAGATATCTAAAACAAAGGCAGTAAAGTGGAAGTTTAACCTCTAAACAGAATTATATTTCTGTCTTATATTTCATTGCAAAACTTCCTTTGAATAGTGTAAAGATTTGCTAGTAAAATGTTTATGCCTACATGAGCCGATATTGTAGACTGACAGAAGAAAAACAATTTCAAGATTCTGTGTACTTCCTAACAAAAACTTTATATTAGTAAATATATTACAACCTCTGTCAATTCAAAAGAAACATAATTAAGCAGAATAAGTCTCAAAAATTAGACGTGGTTTTAGGTTGCACTCGAAGTTCCTTGACTGACTGACCTCCAATTTCAGTAGATGGAAAATCGTTGACAGTTTGATCTGAGGTTAACGCCATAACATTTAAGATGCTTCACGCTCCTAAGCAAGCGTGAGTGAATGCAGAAATCCTGAAGCTCCTCACTGACAATTCCTGACTGTGGTCCAACAGTGGATTCCTGGCAGAGCCCATGAACAGAGCACCAGTTTCCTGCAGTTTCTCAGCAGTTGCATGGGGAGTTCCGCTTGCTCAATCAGGGGTAAGATCAAAGACTGCAATCATGTCAAATGGACCAGAACGGCAATGAGAAATACGGGCAAACCAGATAATTCACAATTTTTACTTGAATTTATTTAATCGTTTGAAAATGTTTGCTTGTATTTTTAAATGGCCTAATTTTAAAGCATTTTCATTTTAAAAATATTTGTTAACACTATCATATCTTTAGATGTTATTGAAACTTTGTAAATGTTAACCTTCAAAGTTTTAAAACAGGTTGCTAATGCTTGAGATGTGGATAATCCAACTGAAATAATCCATGTGATGTCAATCCCAGTGGCGGCCTCTGTATTGTGTACAATCTTGTCAACTTGTTTGCAGTTGCTTTGTGATCACAATTGCTGCACAAGTACCATGGGTAAGTGTGAATTTGACAGGTGGGGGAAATGAAGGAAGACAAGAGATTCTGCAGATGTTGGAAATTATCGAGCAACACTCAAAAATAAAAGTGTTGGAGGAACTCAGAAAGCCAGGCAACATCAACGGAAGGGAATAAGCAGTGCAGGTTTCAGGCTGAGACACTTCATCTCAAGAACTGGAAAGTAAGGGGGCAGAAGCCACATTAGTAAGGTGCGGGGAGGGAGGGAAAGGAGTGCAAGTAGCCAGGTGATGGGTGAGACAGGTGTGAGGGGGGGAGATGAAGTAAGAAGCTTGGTGGTGATAGGTGGAAAAGGAAAAGGCTGAAGAAACAATTTAATAGAAATGGACAGTGGACCATGGAAAAATGGGAAGGAGGAGAGGGATCCGGGAGTAATTTCTTCCATCTGCCCCTTTTCTTTTTCTTTTCCTCATCCTGAATTCCCTCATATTCCCTCTCCTCACCCCCTCTCCTGCCGAGAGACACTCTCAGGCCACACAAAGCTCTGTTTGGTCTCTGCAGTATTGTAAAAAGTACATAAAATATTATAAGGGGAATTAATGTTTATGGGGAAAAGGCAGGTAGGTGGAGATGTGGCCATGGCCACATCAGCCAGGATCTTATTGAATGGCGGAGCAGGCTCAACGGGCCAGATGGCCTATTCTTGCTTCTATTTCTTATGTTCTTATGCAAGTATGGTAATTGAACTGAAAGGATAAAACCAGCAGGAAATTCTATATAATACATTTTTCTCTCTCTAGAAAAGAGAAGAGTGAAAGATAAACTGATAATTATTTGCACAATCTGACAAGGTAAATTTAGAATAGACGATTATATTTTAGTGACAGCGGGATCGGAGCTGTTGCCAAAACTAGGGGCCGAAAGTCAACACTAATAAATTTGGTCCTGGGTTCGAGAGAGAATATTAAGAATATGCAATACTAATTCAGAAGTGTTGTTCAGATGAACGACATGGGTATTTGAAACAGGAAAACAAAAATTTGTGAGTAAGATTAGTATGAGATGGAAACATTTTTTTTTAAAAAATACACATAGGGGATATTTGCATTGCAGGCAGAGCCAGCATTTAATTGTCCATCTCTCTAGAAGGTGAAGTTGCCTCTTGAACCACAGCAGTCCTTGAAAATCCAACAAGAGAAAATCCAGCTATTACCCCCAACATTCAGTGGCATTCCCGTCACTAGGGTATACCCATAATGCTTTTTGGAAGAGAACTCATGGATTTTGACTGGGTGATGGTGAAGGAACGGTGACGTAGTCAGGACGATGCGTGGCTTGGATGGCAGCTTCCAGGTGGATGGTGCTCTTGACCTCCTTGCTGGTAGAGGTTTGGTGTGTTGCTGCCGTATATCCTGCAGATGGTACAAGTTGTGTGTTGGTTGTGATGTGAGTGAATGGTTGTGGAGAGGGTGCCTGTCAAGTGGGTTGCTACGTTTTGTATGGTGTCAAGCTTCCTGAGTGGTGTTGAAGCTGCGCTCGTGGAGAGTGCTTCATCACACTCTCGACTTGAACCTCGCGGATGACGGCCACGCTTTTAAGAGTTACTCACCCCAGAATTCCAGCCTCTGACGTACTCTTGTAACCACCTTGTGTATATCGCTCCTGTTTAATTTCTGGCTAAACGTAACCCCCAGGACATTGATACTGGGGGACTTAGTGGTGATAATGCCATTGAGGGTCAGGGGGTAAGCCACTCATAAGCCTAGATCTAGCTGCATTTGGATGAGACCTACTTCATTATTAGAGGAGTTGCAAATCGTGCTGAATATTGTGCGATCGTCAGTGAACCTCCCAACCTTCGATCCCTGTATCATTGCATTCCCTTAAAAATTCCTGTGTTCTTTAATTTACTGAACAGGATATGTGCACTTTTAAGAGTGACATAAACGTTATCAATGCAAAAATATACTAGACATGCCAGGTGGGATGATTCAAAACACAATAAATTTAGAAACCCATTTTACGAATTTCAAAGTGGGATATGTATGAAGACACAGGCACAGGCTGTTCTGAACAGGGAAATCTGACACCTCAGTAGCTGCAGAAAGCAGATTTCTCTGCAATATTCCATGAAGCTGGTTTACAAACTCGAGGGCTTTAATAGTTGATATTAAATTAAATCTGGTACATTACATCTGTTTCTTTTTAACAATAAGTGCTGATTCAGGGGTAAAATGTGCTCATCGTAAATCCCCAGATAAATAACTGCTAATTATAAAGAGATGCAGACAGAATGTGAGGTAACAGTAAAACAGTAGCAGGGGACACATTACTCAGGGTTTAGCGCTAACCTTGTTGTTTATTACAGTACATGGTAACACTAGCCTATTTTGTACGTAGCTTATTCAGAGTAAAAACATACTTTAAGCACTCTTGAGATACAAGAGCTAAAGCAGACATTATCTGATTTGTTGAACAGAGAAGAATGTCACACAAGATATTCTGTGTACACCTTCAGAGAAAGGGAGATTTTATCTGTGTTGCATATCTTTCACAGACCTACTTGGTTTCTCATTGTGCTCATGCTCTGAAATTACCTTCCAGTTTTCAGAGTAAGCGCTTTTCTCACACACAATAATCGTACTTTACCTATCAGAAATTCATTAAATTCAAATAGTGCAGAATCATAGTGAAATCCTCAGAATATTCAATTAAAGTGCACTTTAAATAAAAAGGCTTTTACTTTGTGGGACCATAACTCATTTGTTAGAGAAAAAAATATTTTTTCCTAAACATTAAATTAAACCCCAAGATAAATTTCAAGCCTTACCGTGCAGGCTACCAGTGAGGTTTTAACACTATTCATATTAATGGACCATTTTCCAACATACCAGTAAGGATCCACACTCTGAAATGTGCGAATTTGTGCAGTGGTTACAGAGCTAGTACATTACCCAGTCTACACAGGGAAAATTTACTAAAGTACAAAATGAAAGAATTATTAAGCCAGCACCCGATTTGGCAAACACCTGACTCCAACACCAGATTATTTTAACCTTGAACATAACTCAAGACAGGCCAAATTCTTTTTAGACATAGGAGCAGAATTAATTCATCCCATTGATAGCGTGCTCTGCCATTTCATCATGGCTCATCCATTTCCCTCTCAAGTCCATTCTCCTGCTTTCTCCCTGTAACATTAGACCCCCTGACTAATCAGGAACCTATCGAGCTCAGCTTTAAATACACCCAATGACCTACCCTCCACAGCTGTCTATAGCAATGAATTCCACAGATTCACCACCCCATGCTTTAAAAAAAATCCTCATCTTTGTTCTAAATAGGTGTCCCTTTATACTGAGGTTGTGGTCCTAGCCTCCCCACCATAGGAAACATCCTCTCCACATCCACTCTATCTGGCCTTTCAACATTTGATAGGTTTCAATGAAATCACCCCTCATTCTTCTAAAATCCATTGAATAAGGGCCCAGAGCCATTAATTGCTCCTCATACAATAAGTCTTTCATTCCCAGAATCATTATTGTGAACTTCCTTTGAACCCTCTCCAATGTCAGCACTTCCTTTCTTAAATAAGGGGCCCAAAACTGCTCACAATATTCCAAGTGAAGCCTCACCAATGCCTTATAAAACTTCAGCATTACATCCTTGATTTTATATTTTAGTCTTCTCAAAATGAATGCTAACATTACACTTAACTTCCCCACCACAAATTAACCTTTAAGAAATCTTGCACAAGGTCTCCCAAGTCCCTTTGCACCTCTGATTTTTGAATTTGCTCCTCATTTATAAAATACTCTATGCTTCTTTCCTTCTATCAAAGTGCACGACCACGCACTTCCAGACACTGTATTCCATTTGCCACTTCATTGCCCGTTCTCCAAGAACTTCTGCAGCCACTCAGTTGCCTCAACACAGCCTGCCCATCCACCCATCTTCATATCATCTGCAAATATGACTACAAAGCCATCAATTTTGTCATGCAAATCATTAACATACAAAGTATAAAGAAGCAGCCCCAACACCGACCCCTCCAGAACACCACTAGTCACCGACAACCTATCAGAAAAGGCCCCCTTTATTCCCATTCTTTGCCTCCTGCCAACAGTCTAAATTGAGTAAAGTGTTTGTACATATTGGTTTTCAGTGGGTAGTTAATTTTTCCATGTCACTAAGATTTATAGCAGACCAATGGTCCCTTATATTTCCTTTGAGGTTGTGGTTACCTTAAAGTTGCACCTTTTATGTTACAAAAGTTAACACCTTGAATCACAGTTCAAAAGAACCTATGTACTGTATATTGGTTCTGTTGCAATGGCAGAAACACAGAAATCTCTGCTATCCCAATTAAAACACGTTGATAGAGCAACTCAGGGGGTTTGGCTACTTCTTAATTAAGTACAAAATCAATACTTGTGGTCTATGGTCCTTCATCAGGATACAATGAAATGTTATCAATTTGAACCATTAATTTCTCTTTCTCTCTCTCTGCCTGATCTGCTGAGTCTCTCCAGCTTTTATTTAAGTGTTCCAGCATGAGGAGGAGTTTTGCTTTTCTATTACTGAAGTCTGATGATCAGCAACATCTGCACGTTCCTCTTAGAAAAAGTAGGTGTAGCTTAAAGTAGCTTCTTAATGTAGCTCTTAATGTAGCTTCTTGGGAAACCTCTGTGAACATAATGGACTGAGAGAACTGTTCCTGCACTGTGTGACTCTATGAAATAATCCTCCACTGGTGCACTGAGGTCTGGGTTTCCACCATTAGGAGTGAGGCGAGGCAAAGGACTGGGGCCTTAAACCAACATCTAGTGGCAAATATGCAAAGAGATTGGTGGAGTTACAATCCTGAAGGCAGCAGCATTAGGAAAAGATGAGACATAAGGGGATGAAATATGAGGAGTAAGTATACTAATCTGGAGGCTTTGGAAGAAAAATGAGTCAAAGGTAAAAGGTCAGCGAGACCTGGTATATGATTGGATAAAGGTTACTGAGGGGTGAGTAGATACTTTCCGGGGGCAGAGTGAAGGAGTGGAGTCTCAGAAGTATTTGGATCATGATAAAAGGTTACACCATCAGATAAACAGAACTGAAATGAACATAACACTATGGACATGAAAGTTGTTGGTCTACGCAAAGTCTAAAGGAACAGCGCTGGGTGAAAGAAGCCCCAGGTTGCCAGTGTGTCAGGTATATTCTTAATCAGTGACCAAGAGAGTATAGCTTTCTTTTAATTCTGCCATCGCTATTCATATTATAGTCTTTGCTTCGTCAGAAGAAACGCAAAGTAAGGGACACATACTTTTTTTAAAAGACAAGGTATATATAGGCAGTATAAAATATTACAGCAATTTAATGCTAGACTTTTGATGTATGCATTTAAACATTCACACTCCCGATACGGTATTGCTGCTGCTAATAATTTTGGTCCTATTTTTCACTTCCATTTTAATGGATTTTTTGCACTCCTGACATCATGACTTCAAACCATTGTTCCACTGGGATTGTAATAAATGTTCCATATTATGTTGGGCTGGAAAATTAGATCATGCCGATTAAAATGCATCATGCTATATGATGTTCTAGATTTTGCAATTATAATGATGGCAAAACTGTCAGCAGTCACCATCCTGAAAACAAAGCAACTTCTGAATTAAATGAATAAATTGCCTAATATTTTTTTCATCATTGCTTTTAATGGTTCCCTGTTCTTCCACAGGAGGTGCTGTTTTACAATCTTTGCTAGCATCTTGAGAATTCAGCGCAGTGATGTGAAATTCAGGTTTTGAGGAGCTGTTTGTTCCATCACAAAGTGCCTCAACAATATTACAACTTGTTACAAGAGGGATTAGAAAGTTTTCAACAAGATACAATACCACAACTAACACATGCCTTCTCTCTGCCCTACTAGATGTACAGATTGCAATCTAAAATGCTTCTTTATTATTTTAAAGTGTATTCAATTTCTCATTCTACATTAATAACGTGTGCATGCCCTAATATTTTTTGGGAAATGTTTAAAATACTTTTTTTTTAAAGTTGTGAACTTCTGTTTCTGATTTGTTATCTGACAACTGTTCAACATGTTGATAGCTCAACCAGCTTTATGGCATCAAAATTGGTGTATACCAGGAATCACCATGAATGGTTACTGACATTGACTTACACAGACACACTGAGATCCCTAGACTGTCATGGTCATCTTTCTTAGAGCTGCATTTAGCAGCACATCTTTCAATGTGCTGTTGACTGCAAAGACTGAGCCATCAGCAGTTAGCTTCTGAAGTAATGATTAATTGAGTGGTATTTGAACTAAATGATATTAGAGTCTATTTGGCCCTTCTAAAATACACTGCTCTTGATGCAGCAAACTGGCCAGTCCCACCCCCATTGATTTTCCTTTTGTATCTAGCCAAAGTCAAGAAGGCTGGTTCTGTTCTGGGGATGGAACTGGATACCCTGGTTGTGTCTGAGAGGAGGGTGCTGCAGAAGCTACGGAGCATTATTGACAATCTCTCTCACCCCCTCGGTGACATACTGGACAAACAGAGGAACGCCTTTAGTAAAAGACTGATTCCACCAAGGTGTACTACTGAATGTCATGAGAGATCTTTTCTCCCTGTGGCTATAAGACTGTACAACTCCTCCTTAAGTTGCAAGTATATGGTTTCATTGCACATCTGCATTTTGCACTAATACTTTCCCTGCACGTTTTGTATCTTTTCGTACCTCAATGTTTACATTTTGTACTTTGAAGTATATATTTCTGACTGAGCAACCTTGCAACAATAATTTCTTTCGGGATAAATAAAGTTGTATCTTATATTTCCATTTATACCATCCTTAAAAATGGCATCTTCCATAGCATAACTACTGTCTGTGTAAAACAAAAGCTTTATCTTGTACTTCTCTTGTAACCTGCACCCCAAATTTAGAACCTTTGCCCTTAACCCTTGAACCATCTGCCAATGATAACATCCTCCCTTTATATAAATTATTTTAAATTGCCGTAATTTCTAGTACAAGCATTTCACAGATGAGAAAACACTTAGGAACATGTAATGAGAGGCATAGATAGGGTAAATGCAAGCAGGTGTTTTCCTCACTGAGGTTGGATTAGACTAAGGGTTAAGGGTTAAAGGTCATGAGTTAAGCGTGAAATGTTTAATAGGAGGAGCTTCTTCACAGAGGGTGATGATGGTGTGGAATGAACTGCGAGTGGAAGTCAAGTCAAGTCACTTTTTATTGTCATTTCGACCATAACTGCTGGTACAGTACACAGTAAAAATGAGACAGTACCATGGTGCTATATGAAACAATACAAAAACTACACTGAACTACGTAAAAACAACACAGAAAAAAACTACACTAGACTACTGACCTACCCAGGACTGCATAAAGTGAACAGTGCAGGCATTACAATAAATAATATACAAGACAATAGGCACAGTAGAAGGCAGTAACTTGGTGTCAGTCCAGACTCTGGGTATTGAGGAGTCTGATGGCTTGGGGGAAAAAACTGTTACATAGTCTGGTCGTGAGAGCCTGAATGCTTCAGTGACTTTTCCCAGATGGCAGGAGGGAGAAGAGTTTGTATGAGGGGTGCGTGGGGTCCTTCATAATGCTGTTTGCTTTGCAGATGCAGCGTGTAGTGTAAATGTCCGTAATGACGGGAAGAGAGACCCTGATGATCTTCTCAGCTGACCTCACTATCTGCTGCAGGGTTTTGCGATCCACGATGGTGTAATTTCTGAACCAGGCAGTGATGCAGCTGCTCAGGATGCTCTCAATACAACCCCTGTAGAATGTGATGAGGATGGGGGTGGGAGATGGACTATCCTCAGCCTTTGCAGGAAGTAGAGACGCTGCTGGGCTTCCTTTGCTATGGAGCTGGTGTTGAGGGACCAGGGGAGATTCTCCACCAGGTGAACACCAAGAAATTTGGTGCTCTTAACGATCTCTACAGAGCAGCCATCGATGTTCAGTGGAGAGTGATTGCTCCGTGCCCTCCTGAAGTCAACAACCATCTCTTTTGTTTTGTTCACATTCAGAGACAGGTTGTTGACTCTGCACCAGTCTGTTAACCACTGCACCTCCTCTCTGTAAGCTGACTCATCATTCTTGGATGGATATGGATCCATCCGTAATGGATATGGTTCTCATTAGAATAAATACACTCATGTTCTTAGCAGCTCCAATAGAACTTGAATTGGTTAGATTCTCAATGAAGCAGAACCAGGTATATTTGTTCTGAGTTTAAAAAAAACTCCAATTAAGGGTCTCATGCAGTTTACTAATGATAAAGAATATTCAAGACTTGAAAAGATTCATATGACCTGGGAAAGTGATGAAATGCTGCAGACAATGCAGTATATTAATTAAATAGACAGTGACTTTGTGAGCAAAGGTGGCAAGTGAGATTAATGTTATCAGAGAATTAACAGATCTATGACTGCACTGTTATATGCTAAAATGCTGAAGGAGCATGATTAAAATCTGCCGATCACTCATCTATAACTTTCAGCTGAAGAAACTACTGAATAATTGTTTGTTCACAGCTATCATCCACAAGTGTTAATTCTGAAGGAAATCTGAACAGGTGCAAATATCATTCAAATAACATGAAACTTCCGTCAACCACAGTAGAACACAGAATGTTTCTTTTTCCTTGGGGTGCAGAACTGGAAAAATTCAGGTTAAAATTTTAAAGGGAAGTCTGAGGCATCGATTGTTACTTTGAATATCTTTTTGAAGGCATTTCTGGTGTTTTGTCAATATGGATATCAGAAACTTGTATTCAGCTGCAAAGCTACGATTTCACTTATACATCATTAATGGCATATTTTTCAAACATCAAAGCAATTAATAAATTAATCATTAATATGATATTAGATTATGATGTGAGATTTTCTCACATGTATATCAATGCAGTAACACATGAATAATTAACTTATTCAATAGTTTATAGCTTTGATGAAGTATTGGCAAATTCAGATATAAAAGACCCACCAGCTTCCACAGATGCTGCTTGAGCAATACACATAAAATGCTGGAGAACCTCAGCATGTCAGGCAGTACCCATGGAGGAAAATAAACAGTCAATGCTTCAGGCTGTGAGCTTTCATCAGGATTCATGAATCAGTTACATGGCCACTTATTTATGTAATAAATTACAGAACCACTTATTCTAGACACAAGAGGTATGGCAGATGCTGGAAATCTAGAACAATACACACAATGTGAGGGAGAGTTCAGCAGGTCAGGCAGCATCTATGATGGGAATAAATATCTGATGTTTCAAGCTGAGACCCTTCATTAGGAATTTGATGAAAGGTCTTGGCCCAGAACGTTGCCAGTTTATCCCCATCCACAGATGCTGCCTGACCTGCTGGGCCCCTCCAGCAAGTCATGTGTACCACTTAATCTATTCCCTTTCAAATCACCTTAATGCATTCTTCATTCACTCCTTAACTTACTATGGAAGTGTTATGATCTGTCATATACCATCTGTCTCCGCGAGAGCAGCAGGTCAGAACAGAAGCCAGGAGGATAACAGATTCTACTATTATTATAATGCCTCATAGATGAGCTTCAATAGGAGTGTTGGTGATGGAGACACTGATCTCTGGAAGAAGTATCCTTCACACAAATTTTTAACTCATTCAATCCCAGGAGCATAATAAATAACCAAGGGATTTATCAAATGGAGGTCTGGCAGCATACCACGCTCCTTTTGTGGGGAGTGGTGTGATGCCACTGCCATGACAACGGACAGATTTTCAACCGATCCAATGGCTCTGAAGTGGAATTCATGAGATATGCTGGGTCATCAAGTAGGAAAATTGTAATCCACCATAATTTACCTCATGGCCTAGCACTACATTGTCACCACTGAGCCTAGGAACCAAATGTTCCAGAAGCTAACTCACATTCCTGTTCCAGAATGGCTGTAGCATTAACATCATCCCAGTTGCTGGTGTACACACTGTCCACTTAATGCAGGATAAATCCAAATGATCTAACTTCCTCATATGAGTCAGAGACCATTTTGATTTGGAAACACATAATTTGTTCCTTTAAAATCACGTTGTTGTTGTTCCATTTCATGCCTTGTGACAAATCGGGCAGCATTTTCTGTTGTTTCCTTAGCATTCTGATTTTTTTTTAATAAAAAAGGCTGAGTTGCTAGCTTGATGCTCAACCCAGCATGGATGGAATGCATGTCAATCAGTTGGTTCCTTTAAAATCATAAATATTCTGGAGCAGTGCAGGGAAGGCTCCTGAGTCTGCATAACCAATATAACCTCAAACAAAAGTTCACCAGTGCTTCTACTTCCTCAGGAGACTAAAGAAATCTTGCATTTTCCTATCAACCCTTACCGATTTTTATCATTGCATCAAAGAAGCCATCTTATCCAGCTGCATCAAGATGTCAACTATGTCCAACTGCAGAGATTTATGGACAAAGCTCAGCTCATTAAGCAAACCAGCCTCCTCTCCACACACTCTCACTGCCTCCAGCTAGCATCGACAAAGACTCCTCTCACATCAGGTATTCCCTCTCCTCCCATCGGACAGAAGGTGCACCAGAGATGTCCTCCTTCTTCAAAGAAAGGGGTTTCCCTTCCTCCATCATTGATGCTGCCCTTACCTGCATTGCCTCCATTTTCCAAACATCTGCACTCACCCTATCTACCCACCGCCCTAGCAGTGATAAAGCTCCTCTTGTCCTTACCTACCACCCCATGAACCTCCACATCCAACATGTCATTATCCGCAACTTCCGCCATCTCCAAAGATATCATACCATCAAACGTATCTTTACCTCCCCTCCTCCATTTTCCGCAGGAATCACTCCTTTTGTGATTTCCCTTGTCCATTCATCCCTCCTCACTAATCTCCCAAAGTACTCTACCTTCCCATTTACCTCCTCCCTCACTTCCATCCAGGGTCCCAAACAGTCCTTCCAGATGAGGCAACACTTCATCTGCTGGGGTCAGTGTCTTGATACACACCCTGTGCTCCTTGATGCGGGTTTCCACTGTCTGGGCCAATATACGCTACACTGCCTTCACAGAGAATCCTGTAAATGCCATCCGACTGGAGTCCCAGGTCATCTTTGACCAGCATAAGCGGTGATTTGAGCTTCCTTGTGGGTTTGTGGATGGTATTAATCTGGTACTTCTTCAGGATCCTGGCGATCCTTCCAGAAACCGTGGAAATATAAGGAAGAATAGTGGTAGCAACAGGTTCATCATTGTAGTTCGGTTTCCTGGTCTTTCTGTCAGCCTGCTTAAGGGCCTGATTGACATGGGGATCATAAGTGAACAGCCCTTTTCAAATTTTCAATTGGGTTGAGGGCTGGACTCTGACTGGACCACTCCAGGACATTAACTTTACTGTTTTTAAGCCATTACTGTGTAGATTTGGCTTTATGCTTGGGGTTATTGTCTTGATGAAAAACTAATCTTCTCCCAATTTGCAGTTCTCTTGCAGACTACAACAGGTCTTTCTCCAGGATTTCCCTGTATTTTGCTCTGTTCATGTTTCCCCCTTACCTTCACAAGCCTTCCAGGGCCTGATGCAGTGAAGCATCCCCACAGCAAGATGCAGCCACCACCATGCTTCACGGTAGGGGTGGTGTGTTTTTGATGATGTGCAGTGTCTGGCTTACAGCAAACACAGCATTTAGTCTGATAGCCAAATAACTCAATTTTGGTTTCATCAGACCATAGAACCTTCTTCCATCTCACTTCAGATTCTCCCACATACCGTCTGGCAAACTCTAGCCAGGATTTTGTGAATTTTTTTTAACCCAACAGTGGGTTTCTCTTTGCCACTCTCCCATACAGTTACGACTAGTGAAGCACCTGAGTAACAGTTGTTGTATGCACAGTCTCTCCCATCTCAGCCTCTGAAGCTTGTAACTCCTCCAGAGTTGTCACAGGTCTCTCGGTGGCCTCCCACACTAGTCTCCTTCTTGCACAGTCACTCAGATTTTGAGGACAGCCTGCTCCAGGCAGATATACAGCTGTGCCATATTCTTTCCATTTCTTGAAGATTGACTTAACTGTACCCCAAGGGATATTCAGTGACTTGGAAATTTTCTTATCCACCTCCTGACTTGTGTTTTTCAATAACTTTTTGCAAAGTTTTTTGGAGTTTTTTTTGTCTTCACAGTGTAGTATTTGCCAGGACACTGACTCACCAGCAGTTAGACCTTCCAGATACAGGTGTAATTTTACTACAATCAACTGAAACACCGTGACTACACACAGGTGATCTCCATTTAACTAATTATGTGACTTCAAAAACTAATTAGCTACAACAGTGATGATTTGGTGTGTCATATTAAAGGGTGTGAATACTTACTGTATGCAATTATTTTGTGTGTTATACTTGTAATTAATTTAGATGGCTTTGTAGGAATCTCTTTTCACTTTGACATGGAAGAGTCTTTTTCTGTTAATCAGTGTAAAAAAAAAGCCGAATTAAATTCACTGCGATTCAATGCTGTCAAACAATATAATATGAAAACTCCATGGGGGTGGGGGGGGGCAGTGGTTATTACTTTTATAGGCACTGTATATGCCGGGAAAGCACTAGATCCTTTTTGTTCTGCTTTATTCTGCATTCTGTTATTGGTTTACCTTGTACTGCCACAATACACTGTGTAGTGATTCGATCTGTATGAACAGTATAGAAGACAAACTTTGCACGTGTGACAATAATAAACTATTTTCAATTCCAGAAAGAACATACTCTTAATCTCCCCTTTAAATCCCCCTCCTTAAGGGGAAAAAAGCAATGAATGCCTATGTAAACTTTATGTTTATATCCTTAATGTTTAACAGTCCAACAAAATATAATCAATGTAAAATAGAACTTCATTTATTCTCATTATACCCCTGAAGAAAGTTAATCCAATCTATTTTCCCATTACTTCAGGGCATGAGAACATCAAACAGTCAGATCCCTGTGACTAACTATTTCTTTACTGAAGTTTGAATAATTTCCTAATTCAGTACTGTCCTACTGAAATGGACTTGGTACACCCAGGAACTACAAGTAGAGAAGGAGTATTTCAGATAAATCCTTACATCTTGGATTACTACTCTAGTATGCCTAGTCTATCCATGATAGTGAGAGTATCAATTTGTCTTTCTACACTGAGTTGCAACCTATGTTCCCTCTACACTGTGCACGTGTGCGCGCACACACACGTTTTTCAACCAGCACACAAAGGAAATTAATGTGCACACAAAAGGTTAATTACTTAAAATAATGTAGTAATTAATATTTATACTTATTGAAAATAATCTTTTAGCTAAATTTTTCTGTTAACTAGTTAGTCAGTTTTTCAAATACCACAATGCACGTCACTAATTTACGTCACCTCACCTTTCCTGTTCTGGTTCGTACAGCTGCATCACGGCGGCAGCCATCTTTGGTGGACAGTGTCCATATCATAATGTTTACAAAGAGCTGCTTCAAACCCTGTAGATAGCTTACTATGTTTTTATTGAAAAAATATTGATTCACTGTGTCGAGTTCAAAAGAAGCGAAGGGTGTGAAGCGCAAAAGAAGTGCAAATTTGTTTAAAGTTGAATGGCTTAACGAAATAGTAGAAACTGCTACACCAAAAGCTCATGAGGTCAGGAACGTTCAGCCACAAGAAATATTTATGTATAATTCAGAAACTGGAGTTATCTGTTTGTATTGTTGTGATGCAAAAGTTGCTGGAGAATTTGCTAGTGGAAAGAAGTGGGATGATATTTGGAAACTTGACTTTTTGAAGTGTCATTTGGCAAGTAAATCGCATTTGGACAGTGTACAAAAGCTCAGGCAACAGAACCCATCATTACCCGATACAGGAGTGCTATGCATGTTACGGTTGAGTGCAGATGAGCAAGAGCGAAAACGATCAAACCCAGAGGAGATCAAAATCTACAATGAACAGTTTTGCGACTTGCACAGTTGATGGACATTGGTGGAACCTTTCTTGCATCTAGTGCAGACTGTGAGCGAGGTTTTAGCCTAATGAATCAACTCAAAAACAAGCTGAGGAACCATTTAGGTGAAAGTCATTTGGATATGTTAATGAGAATCAAAAGCTATCAATTGGATGGAAGTTCTATTAATCTAGAAAGAGTTTACAAAAAATGGGTAAATGCCAAAGACAGGAGAAAGAAAAAGTAACTGATTGACTTAAATATGTATGTTATTTTGCTGTTATTCCGTGCAGTTTTATGTCAAATATTTTGCAAACCTGCATAAACTGTGGCATGTGTGCATTCAGTGTGCACGTACTTCTGTCACAGGAAAAAATTTGCACAAAATAAGATTTTTGCGTACACTGACTACTAAAAATTAGAGGGAGCATTGGTTGCAACTCGTTACTTCTCTGAGCTAATGCTAATAAAGCTGAAAGAAGGAAGACAGCATTTGTATTTAAAATGATGGCCAGCATTTACAATAGTTAACATTTCATGTACTCCCAGTGGAGCCATTATTAAAGAAGATTTGATACCAAGCCAAATCCAGATCAAAGATCAACACGCACAGAATGCTGGAGGAGCTCAGCAGGTCAGGCAGCATCTCTGGAAAGAATAAACTGTTGACGTTTTGGACCGAGACCCTTCATCAGCATTGGAAAGGAAGGGAGAAGAAGCCAGAACAAGAAGCTGGGTGGAACGGAAGGAATACAAACTAGAAGCGGTAGATGAAACCAGTTAGGGGAGGGGGCAGATACTGGGAAAAAAGGTGGATTTGAGGGCATGTGTCAGAAAAAGGGGTGCAGAAGGACAGTAGTTTAAAGGAGTTTGTGATCCCAACGTTTAGGGTCTGAGCGTGAATTGCATTATCATCATTTACCCTCTTCAATATCTAGGAATATCTTAAATCATGTGCTTGCACATTTTGAATCAAAAATAAATGGCTGCAGAAGATATTTGCTGTTTTCATAAAATGATCAATGGCCCAGATATGGTTCTCGAGATAAAGCACTGCATTTTCTGAATATAATCCCTCTGTTCATTTTTCACCAAGAAACACCTTCTGCTTTCTCTATTTTGTTTAATAAGAGGTACTCAACTGATTTTCAGGTGTGTTTCTATTGCAAGGCAACTATATTTTACAGCACAAGGAAATGGTTTCACAAGTGCTTCGACTCACTTGAAAAGTAATTGTGGTTTCTGGCATTTGAGCGACCTCCTATTACCACATCGTTGGTGTCAATTGAACAGAATGATACACAACCAATTTTGTAAAAGAATTTTGATGTTTTCTATCAGCTGAAGGCCAAGCTAAATAGCTTAAGTTGGCAGCATATATGCAGTCATCGGAACTGATCCCGTCTGTGTTTCATTCGAAAGCTACTTTGCTGATAAATTGTTCTGACATTCATATATCATCATGCAGTTGCAGAGCACTCAAGCGGCTGAGAGACAACGACCACTAATTTGCTCTTTTCACTTGTCAGATAAGAAGGATTGCCAGAGTGACTTTTTGTTACGTTTGAAAGTTACCACATCCTAGTATTTCTATTTTAAAGAAAATAAAGTTTTAGTCAATTCTTTGACATCATGGTACAAACATAAGAATAAAACAAACTTGTACTTGTGTTTTCTTTTCTGTGTTCCTGTCATTAATCCAAACTACTCAAACTAAATACATTACAAAAATGTTTCAGGAATTAATGATTGTTTTTAATCAATGTCTTGATAGAAGTTTTCACTAGGACATGCAGCCTACTACAACCTTTTCAAAATTCCCTTGGGGAAGCCTAATGTTGCAATGTTATGATTTACCTTGAACCCGCATCTCTGACACACTAACGAGAATTCTAAAGGGAAAATAATGCAGACCTGCAGCCATACCTCTCACATCATTAGGTAACACAATTATCATTTTCTTGTTACTAAAACTGGAATATTTATCAATCTCTATATTATTGAACAACTGCTACAGTCCAAAATTGGATTTAAAAGCAATCAACTAACTACACATTTCAAGGTAAGGCAACTAAAATATTTTATTGTATTCCTTGCTAATGTCTCATTTGTTAGTCTTTCCAAAAATCTCTGGTTTATTCACTGTGTTAGCTGCAGCCTGCACATTCTGAGCATGTGCAGTGAACCAATTTCCCAAGATGCAGTTTGTCACCTGAACTACTGCAATAATTTCCTTTACTCTTTTCCCTTATGTATATGCATATTGCCTGCTCCAAAACTTGTGTTCCAGCTCTATGAATAATTATGCATAGTTGCTAGCTTTTCCCTTGTGCGAGCAGCCAGGACAAGATCCCAGCTATCAATTCCAGATTAAAGGGATGTGTGTACTTAAAAGGTAAGCGTGTGGATCGTGGGATGAAGATATTTTTCAGTTTTATCAAGCTTCAAAATCAATTTCACACATTTTAGATTCAGTGTAAATTAAATGAAATGAATCCCAGCATGGGATATAAAACCGATTCTGCAGGCAGGTCAATGGGAGTGATATACAGCTGTTTCAGGGATAGCAGTGTAGGTAAAAGGGTGCATGATGTGGCAAAAGAATTGCTTGATTCCCCAAAAGACATCGCTTAGTGTGGGCAAATCAAATTATTTATTCGGTGGGGGAGTTTATCTATGCATTTTCATTTGTAACTGTAATTGGATGATCTTATAATTGGGCAAAGTGAAACAGAATTGCGAGTTAAGAAGTCAATAGGTGCTGGAAAATACAATTAATTTCATTTGAAAATTCTTAAATTTATTACATCTATAAAATTAACCAAACAGGTTTAGTCATTGTTTAGTGGCCAAGTTTCTATTGTACCAAATATGGAAGGATATATAGCGGAAAGTAACAGGTTTTCACAAGCCACACTTTGACTGATGTAGAAATAGACAGTCCCAAACTAGTACAGCGTTAAACTGGAATAATGAAATGCCTTAATAATGATTGACAAACGTCCAAAAAGAAGGTAGAGGGTTTCAAGTAAAATGTGGATAAAATTAAACAATAGGAAAATGGAGCATAACCTTGTCTTCAGATTAACATGTTTAAATATAGAAATTAAAACATTGCGTTCTTCTTCAAAACTAATTAATAATGAATAGCACTGTGAAAACAAATAAGTACCTTAATTGAGATTGTCAGTTTCATAAATATTTATTATAATTTGCTGATTTAAATATTAATTATTAACTAGACTGTTGGATCACAGCTGGTAAAATAGCACTTTAAAACTAACACTTCTTTGGAGTGGTCAGTTGTTTTGTAATTCATCTCACACCGAGTTTTCTGAACTTGGTAGTGCTGCATGCATGAATTGAGGTCACATAAATTGAACAGAGCATTTGACAGACAGCCTGTAAATGGCCATTTTAAATGGCTCTCTATTATTGTCCTGCCAGGCACTTGCTAACAGGGAGCAAAGAAAATACTTGTTTAAAAATACCTTAATAGAAGTAAACAATAAACTATTTTTTTTAAAAACATTAAGATAGGTAAGTCTCCAGGGTCAGACAGAATGCAGCCCAGGTTATGATGGGAAATGAGAGAAGAGATTGCTGCGCTTTTGATGATGATGTTTGTATCCTCACTGGCCACTGGAGCAGTACCAGAGGATTGGAGGGTGGAAAATAGTATTCCTTTGTTATAAAAAGGGAGTAGGAATAACCCTGGGAATTACAAACCAATATGTCTTACTTCAGTGGTGGGCAAATTATTGGAGAAGATTATCTGAGACAGGATTTATGATGATCTAGAGAGCATAGTCTGATTAAGGATACTTGGCATGGCTTCTTGAGAGGCCTGACTGAATTCTTTGTGGGAGTGACAAAGCTCATTGATGAAGGTATCAGAATCAGGTTTGATATCACTGGCATATGTCATGAAATCTGTTGTTTTGCAACAGCAGTACAATGCAATATATTAGATAGATAGATAGATAGATAGATACTTTATTCATCCCCATGGGGAAATTCAACTTTTTTCCAATGTCCCATACACTTGTTGTAGCAAAACTAATTACATACAATACTTAACTCAGTAAAGAATATGATATGCATCTAAATCACTATCTCAAAAAGCATTAATAATAGCTTTTAAAAAGTTCTTAAGTCCTGGCGGTTGAATTGTAAAGCCTAATGGCATTGGGGAGTATTGACCTCTTCATCCTGTCTGAGGAGCATTGCATCGACAGTAACCTGTCGCTGAAACTGCTTCTCTGTCTCTGGATGGTGCTATGTAGAGGATGTTCAGAGTTTTCCATAATTGACCGTAGCCTACTCAGCGCCCTTCGCTCAGCTACCGATGTTAAACTCTCCAGTACTTTGCCCACGACAGAGCCCGCCTTCCTTACCAGCTTATTAAGACGTGAGGCGTCCCTCTTCTTAATGCTTCCTCCCCAACACGCCACCACAAAGAAGAGGGCGCTCTCCACAACTGACCTATAGAACATCTTCAGCATCTCACTACAGACATTGAATGACGCCAACCTTCTAAGGAAGTACAGTCGACTCTGTGCCTTCCTGCACAAGGCATCTGTGTTGGCAGTCCAGTCTAGCTATTGTAATGAAATAAGCTATACATTATAATAAGAAATACATTTAATTTTAAAAATTAAATAAGTAGGGCAAGAAGAGAATTGAATTAATGCACATGGGTTCATTGTCCATTCAGAAATCTGATGGTGGGTGTGGGAGGGTGGGAAGCTGTCCTAATGTGTTGAGTGTGTGTCTTCAGGCTCCTGTACCTCCTCCTGGATGGTAGCAATGAGAAGAAGGCAGTAATGTGAAGGGTCTCATTAATGACAGATGCTGCCTTTTCGAGGCATTGCCTTTTAAAGATGTCCTCAGTGCAGGGGAGCCTAGAGTGCATGATGGAGCTGGATGAGTTCATAACTTTCTGCAGCTTTTTCCAATCCAGCCCTCCCCACCATACCAGACAGTGATGTAACTAGTTAGAATGTTCTTGACAGTACATCTGTCGAAATTCACTAGAAACTTTGGTGCCTTTAAATGTGAAATACCCTTAGAGAGTAAGACCATATATTTTGGATATATACCTCAAGAATGGTTGATAAGAGATAAATATTTAATGAATATACTGTTGGTGGCTGGTAAAAAGACTCTTACTAGAAAATGGTTATCACAGGAGAGCCCAACTTTAAATACATGGATGGAAATTACAATGGACATTTACAAAATGGAGAAGATAACAGCTGGAACATAAGCTGGAACAATTTGATTCATACTGGGAAAAATGGTTTAACTACATAATGCCTCACAGGCCTGATTTTATTCTCACAAATCAATGAATCTGTTGTTAAAAAAAAGATCACTCCCTACTTGTACATAGTTCTTTCCCTTTGCTTGTTTTTTCTCTCCACTCTTTTCTGTAAGTGTATACCTCAGATAAATACTTTGTGGAGATTTGTGATATATATGATTATATGATATATATGTACAATGTCTTAAATACATCTTATGGAAATGTTTGTTTGATGAACTTCAATTAAAAAAAATTACAAAAAAAAACTTTGGTGTCATACCAAATCTCCTCAAACTCCTGATGAAATATAACTGCTGTCATGCCTTCTTTGTAATTGCATCAATATGTTGGGCCCAGGACAGATATTCAGAGATGTTGACACCCAAGAACTTGAAGCTGCTCACCCCTTGGTGAGGACTGGTGTTTGCTCCATCAACTTCCCCTTTCCTGAAGTCCACAATCAATTCCTTAGTCTGACTGATGATGAGTGCAATACCACTCATCAGGGGAGAACACTGGATGTGCTTTACACTCAGTGGCCACTTTATTAGGTATTTCCTGTACCACATAAAGCAACCAGTGGGTGCAAGTTTGTGGTCTTCTGCTGCTGCAGCCCAGGTGCTGAGTCAGGCGTTGATTTTTGCCATGATCAACCTCTCAAAGCATCAAAGCATTTCTTCCCCGTACTGGATGATTGTCCTTGAACCAGCTTACACTGCTCTTCTTAAAGCTTCTTTGATTATTTGAGTTACTGCACCCTTCCTGTCAGCTTGAACCAGTCTGGCCACTCTCCTCTGACCCCTCTCGTTAAGAAAGCCCATAGAACTGCAGTTCACCTGATGCTTTCTGTTTTTTTGCACCCTTCTCCCTAAAGTCTAGAGACTGTTAACTGAAAATCCCAGGAGGTCAGCAGTTTCCCATTCTGGCACCAGCAGTCATTCCACGGTCAAAGTCACTTAGATCATGTTTCTGCCCCATTCTGATGTTTGCTCTGGGCAATAATTAAACCTTTTGATTATGTCTGCATGCTTTTATGCTGAGTTGTTGCCACACGACTGGCTGATTAGATATTGGCAATAAAGATACACCTTTTAGATATTAAAAGGTGTATCTAATAATGTGGCCACTGAGTGTCTATGTATTTTAGTAAGGTTCCTGGTGGTATGCTCATTCATAAAGTCAGGAGGCATGGGTTCCAGGGAAACTTAGCTATGCAGATTCAGAGTCAGCTTACTCACTGAAGGCAGGGAATGGTAGTAGATGGAGGTAGGTAACCAGTGGGGCTCTGTAGGGATCTGTTTGGGGACCCCTGCTCTTTGAGATTTTCATAAATGATGGGGAAGTAGTAGGGTGGGTGAGTAAGTTTGGAGATGACTCAAAGGTTGGTGGAGCTGTGGATAGTGTAGTAGGTTACAATGGGACATTGATGGGATGCAGAGCTGTGTTAAGAAGTGCCAGATCTAGTTAACTCAGAAAATTGTGAAGGGATTCACTTTGGGAGTTCAAAAGGGTAAACAGTTGACATTTCAGGCCAACACCCTTCAGTCCTGATGAAGGGTCTTGGCCAGAAAGGTCAACTGTTTTGTCTATGCCAGTGGATGCTGCCTGACCTGCTGAGCTCCTCCACCATGTTGAGAGTGTTGTTTGGAGTATTGTGCTCAGTTCTGGTTGTCTAATTATAGGAAGGTTGCAGAATCTGTAGAGAGGGTGTAGAGGAGACTTACTAGGATGCTACTTGGAATACAGAGCATGCCTTATGAGAAAAGATTAAGTGAGCTAGGGTTTTTCTCTTTGAAGAAAAAGAGGGTGAGAGATGTCTTGATAGAGGTGTACAAGATGATAGAAGTATAGATTGAGTAGATAGTCAGAGACTTTTTCCCAGGACAGAAATGGTTAATATCAGAGGGCATAATTTTAAGATTATTGGATGAAATTATAGGGGACACATCAGAGCTAATTTCTTTACACAGAGAATAGTGAATGCTTGGAATGCCCTAGGGTGGTGGTAGAGACATTTAAGAAACTCTTAGATAGGCACATGGATGAAAGAAAAACAGAGGGCTATGTTGGAGGGAAGGGTTAGATTGATCTTGGAGTAAAGGGCCTGTACTGTGCAGTTGTGTTCTATGTTCTATATTATGCACTGAATAAGGGATGAATTCACAAGTTCTCTATCAAAAGTTTACTGGTGGTATATAAGACAACTGTTAGTAGATAACATGATGCAATGAAGGTAAAACAAACTACCTAAGTCACACCAGTAATATTTCTATTTATTTCCCAAAACAAATAGTAAAGCAAAACCTGGAATGAATCACCCAGTTATTATTGTTTACAAAGGGCCGAACTTCACGTAAAAATGCAGTGAAATATAATTGAAAGTCCATCTAAAAACACAAAATGCAAGAAAGCATCTTTATAAAACTAATCATGCATATATATTAAAAAGTCTAAATCAGACAGAGTTTCTTGGGGTGCTTCTGTAAAAGATGATTTCCAAGGATTTCCACTCAAGTGGTTGCAAAATATTCAAGAACTCCAGATGCAAGCAGTTTTAAAATTTAGTACTAAAAGTTAATTTTCTTTTATATTAGAATTCTGAATTTTTTAGGCCATAAGACTGAAGAGCAGAATTAGGTCATTCAGCTAATCGAATTTCCACTGCCATTCCATCATGCCTTATTTATTATCCTTCTAATCATGAACCTATTGGCCTCCATAGCCATCTGAGGCAATGAATTCCATAGATTGACCATTCTCTGGCTAAAGAAATACCCCCTCATTCCTGTTCTAAATGAACATCTCTCTATTCTGAGGCTGTGCCTTCTGGTTCTAGACTGCCTCACTATAGGAAACATCCTCTACACATCCGCTCTATCTAGGCACTTCAATGAGATTTCACCCCCCCCCCCACCCCCCTAACTCATCTAAGCTTCAACGAGTACAGGCCCAGAGCCATCAGATGCTCCTCATACTTCACATTAAATCTTTCATTCCAAAAATCATTCTCGTGAACCTTGTCTGGACACTCTGCAATGCCAGCACACCTTTCCTTAGATAAAGGACTCAAAACTACTCACAATACTCCAAGTGCAGTCTGACCAATGCCTTATAAAGCCTCAGCATTACATCTTTGCTTTTATATTCTGATCCTCTTGAAATAAATGGTAACATTGCTTTTGCCTTCCTTACCATTGACACAACCTGCAAGTTAACCTTTAGGGAATCTGGCACAAGGACTCCCAAGTCCCTTTGCACCTCTGATTTGTGAATTTTCTCTCCACTTAGAAAATAATCTACAACTTTATTCCTTCTATCAAAGTGTATGACCATACACTTCCCTACACTATATTCTATATGCCACTTATTTGCCAACTCTCTCAATCTAAGACCTTCTTCAGCCTTCAGCTTGCTCAATACCACCTGCCCCTCCAGCTACTTTGCATAGTCTTCAAAGGTTGGCCACAAAGTTATCAATTCCATCATCCAAATCATTAACATATAATGTGAAAAGAAGCAGTTCCTATACCAACACCTATGGAACACTATTTGTCACCAGCAACCAACCAGAAAAATCCAGATTTATTCTAGCTCTTTGTCTCCTGCTAGTCAACTAATCTTCTATCCATGCTAGTATTTTTACTGTGATACCATGGTCTCCTATCTTGTTAAGCAGCCTCATGTGTAGCTCCTTGTCAAAGGCCTTCTGAAAATCCAAGAAAACAAATTCCACCTTCTCTCTTTTGTCTATCCTGCTTGCTATTTCCTCAAAGAATTCCAACAGGATTTGTCAGGCAACACTTCCTCTTAAGGGAACCATGCTAACTTCGGCCTATTTCATCATGTGCCTCCAAGTAACCTGAAACCTCATACTCCATACTCCAACATTTTTCCAACCACTAACTAGCCTATAATTTCCTTTTTTCTGCCTGCCTCCCTTCTAAAAGAGTGAAGTGGCATTTACAATTTTCCAGTCCGCTAGAACCATTGCAGAATCTAGTGATTATAGAAAGATCATGGTAATTATCTCCACAATCTCTTCAGTTACCTCATTCAGAACTCTGGCACATAGTCCATCTGGTCCAGGTGACTTACCTAATTTCAGACCTTTCTGCTTCCAAAGCACCTTCTCCTTAGTAATAGCAACGACACTCATGTCTACCCCCATCACTCTTGAATTTCTGGTGTACTGCTAGAGCCTTCCATAGTGAAGCAAAATACTTAATACATTTGTGCATCCTTTCTTTGTCCCACATTATTACTTCTCCAGAGTCATTTACCAGTAAGTAGTCTGTTATTCACTCTTGGCTCTCTTTTAATCTTTATCTATCTGAGAAAACTTTTGGAATCCTCCTTTATATTATTGACTAGCTTACCTTATGGCTTTTTTTGGCCTTCTATTGATTTTTAAAAGCTTCCCAATCCTCTAACTTCTTGCTATATTATATACCCTCCTTTTGCTTTTACGCTGCGTTTGACTTCCCTTGTCTGCATAGTGCAAGTTCAAAGTTCCAAAGTAAATTTATTATCAAAGTACAAAAACATCACCATATGCAACCCTGAGATTCTTTTCTTGCGGGCATACACAGTAAAACAAGAAACGCAATAGAATCAATGGAAGACCGCACCCAACAGGATGGACAAGCAACTGATGTGCAAAGGACAACAAATTATGCAAATATTAAATACAAATAATAATAAATAAGCAATGAATATAGAGAACATGAGATGAAGCGTCCTTGAAAGTGAGTCCATAGGTTGTGGCAATATTTCAGTGTTACAGCAAGTGAGGTTGAGTGAAGTTATCTCCTTTGGTTTGAGAGCCTGTTCCTGAACCTGGTGGTGTGAGGCTCCTGTACCTTCTTCCTGATGTCAGCAATGATGAGAGAGAGTAGCCTGTGTAGTGGGGATCCTTGATGATGAATGCTGCCTTCCTGTGCTCCGTGTAGATGTGGGGAGGGCTTTATCTGTGATGCTCTAGGTTGTATCCACTACTTTTTTGTAGAATTTGCTTCTCGAGGACATTAGTGTTTCCAATAATATAATGTGATTCTTTTCCTCAGATTACTTGTACATTAAAGGTTGCAAAATTTGGTGAATAATTTGACTAAGATTCAATGCCATCTGCATTTTATGGGTATATTTGCAAACATGATGTTCTCTTGATGGTTCCGCTCCATGTTAGAACTACACTACAATAAAACCTTCCATGTGCCACTGGACCAGATAATAGTTGCAGAATGTCATTCCCTGAACAGTTAAGGTAGTGTGCTGACTGAGATCTATTAAGTCATTTAAGCCCCTTTTGGGGCAATACTGGCTATAATTTTTTTCAATGGTAATGAGTTGACAACTACCTACCATCATTACAATTTGAGTGGAACCCAATGAGATCTGGTTTGTTTTGCCTCTCAGAGGCTTTGATAATATTAACTTAGTGGTTGGCATCTCTGTTGGAGTTTGGTTGTTCTGGGCTGTTTCAAAACAGTTTAGCCCCTTGACGTGAACAACATTACCTTGCAGGGAAAACCATCACAGATGCTTTGCGGTTGGCATACTGTGTGTTATACATCAAAGAGTCAATATTTAGCTGACTGAATAGTAATCCCATACTATTATTTTTCTTACACTATCTAAAAGTGTGCAATGGCTACTTCAACATCTAAAGGTCAGGCAATACTGGTCAGACCTTCATTCTAAACACCTCTTTGCACCAAATGTAACTACCACAGTTCTGTTATATTTGATTTGAAAAAAAAATTGGTCCTTATCCTGTGATTTGATTTTGTTCTGAATGAAGAGAGATAACTAGCCTACAAGATTCTTTTAATAAGTACAATTGCAATCCACAATGCTGAAAAAGCAAACTCTGTGAATGCAATTTAGTGCACACATGCAGTGCTTGGCCACAGCAACCATAACAATGAGTGTGGCTAGAATATCTCAGCAGTTTCCATTTCAATGGCTACACAAATGGAGCTGGCACTAGGCCAACACAAATATAATTGGACCATAAATTTCTCAAACAAATTGTGTCCATTTTCCTTCCACATGACATATAGCTTGTCCGTGCTTGTGTACAATAAATATTCCAGGAATACAGAATTAACACTTGTATGTGGTAATTTTACAATTGCAGACTTGGGGAAAATTTTAACTCTAGAAATTGTTTATAAGGAAGATGCTGTAATCAGTAGGTAAGAGTTGTTTCAATTACAGCGTTCTGTTTAATTAATAGGCAATATGTGTGCATCCAATAAAGAGTCATTTATGGTTTCATGATAGCACATGCAATTAAACATTAAAAAAGAACTTCAGAGTGATAAATTCATGGACAAACCAGCAAAACCAAAGTAAGGCTCAGCAATGTATATTCTACCTGCATTGTCCTTAGGGATAAACAGACATATGGCTTATAGTCCTGAACTGTTAGCTCATGTGATTAGAGGAGTGGATTTGCATAATAAGTATATTATATCACCCAGAAATACCAGCACCTTCCCAATGGGTAAATCTTGTAATAGTTATAGATACCAATCTTAAGATTGGACCATAATAAATTAATCATTAAATATAAAATTAGAATTAAAAATATATGCCAAGCTTTTGAGACTGCCAGAAAAAAAGTGCAGAGATCAAAATGGGTGATTTGTTCATTCCAGTTCAAACCCATGGAGCCCAGACACAAAGTTTGACTGTGGCCTTCTTAATATCATTCCAGTGCCCAACCATCACCAATCATATTTTTGGTTGCCTTTGAACACATATGAGGGACCAATCATGTGAGTGGCTAATGACTGCTTATACTAGCCAGCAGATCTACCTTGAGGAAGTTAGATATGGCCCTGGTGGCTAAAGGGATTGGGGGTATGGAGAGAAAGCAGGTACAGGGATCTGAGTTGGATGATCAGCCATGATCATACTGAATGGCGGTGCAGGCTCGAAGGGCCGAATGGCCTACTCCTGCACCTATTTTCTATGTTTCTATGTTTCTAGATGTTAAACCCATGCCTGTACTACTTTAAGCGCAGGAGCTTTGAGGCTTCCTATGATTAAATAGTACATTTTACTCTTTTCTGAACCATGATGAAAATATGGCTTATCACAGGTTAGACTGGGTAGCTGGATATCAGCATTTGGATCTGGAGGCAGTAAGTAAAAGAGAGCTACTGTTCTGAAAGAAGGTCCAGAAGTCCCCTTTGCTGGCAGTAAATTGTGGGAGGGGATAGCAAACAAGGTTATTGTACGGAGTTGATCTCCAACATCATGAGATTTAATCTCATCCATGAGGTTAAAGTTAGTCTAAATATCAAATTCTATCTCCCAATAAACTGAACCACAAACCTCATCTGTTGTTACATGCAATATATTTGCATATCCATTTCATCTTTCCTCCTCCTCCTCACACCCCAGTGTCTTCATCCACAGCTTTTTCTGGTTAAGTTTCATGCACTTTGTATATGACACCCAAACCTTTACCATAACATTACCTTTATCTTTCTTCTTGAAGATCTCCAAGCACACCCAGCTGACCAGATCGAGGGTGAGCATCAAGAGATGAATGAAGGCATATGGTACATTCTGACTCACACTCATCACCTATGACACTGGAGTTTGCACATTATGAAGGTAGACTGAGAAATGGAACCTCATGGTAGGACACTGGGCACTATTCACCATTGGAGTTGGCAGAATTTTAAAGCTTTGATCTGATCTGATTGTAGGATGATGATATGGTTCCATCTAAGGTAGGGGGCTCAACCTGTGGTCTACAGACCACTCGGTTAATGGTAGGGGTCTATGGCGTAACAAAGGTTTGGAACGCCTGGTCTAAGGCGTGTGGCTTTCATGGTTTAGCATTCACTGATCTATTGTTGTATTTCCATCAGAAGCAACTCAAACAAAAGATGCTGCTGGAAATTTCTGGGTTGTTGAAACAGGCAAAATGCAGGAACGTACTTGCAGCACATCTATATGGAACATTGTCACAGGAAAGCAGCATTCATCATCAGGGACCTCCACCACCCAGGGTCATGCTCGCATCTCACCACTGCCATCAGTAAGAAGTCAGAGGAGCCTCAGGGCTCACACCACCAGGTTCAGGAACAATTATTACCTCTCAACCTTCAGGCTCTTGAACCAGAAGGGATAATTTCACTCAGCTTCACTTACTCCAATGCTGAACACTTCCTGCAACCTAGAGGCTCACTTTCAAGGACTCTTCATCTCATGTTCTCGATATTTTTTGTGTATTTATTTATTATTTTTTTTTAATTTTGTATTTGCACAGTTTGTTTTTCTTCATACACTGGTTATCTGCCCTTTTGAGTGTGGTTTTTCATTGACTCTATTACAATTACTGGATCTATAATGAATGCCTGCAAGAAAACAGATCTCAGGGTTGTATAGGGTGACATACCGTATATGTAATTTGATAATAAATTTACTCTGAACTTTGAAACACTGTATGCAAAAAAATAAAGACTCGGGTGTCTGACTGGCCCTAATTCATCATTTATTTTGTCAAATTTAAATATCAGGAATGTCACTGTCACTGTCTTATATGATAAGAAATTTGTTTGTTTTGAGGCAGCAATACAGTGCAAAGGCATACATTTCAAAATAAATACTGTAAGTACTGCAAAATAAAGGAATAAAGAGATGGCGTTCACCTGTTGACTTCAAAAATCTGATAGTGGGAATCAGGAAGCTGATAGTTGTTTCTAAATTGTTGAGTGTTGGTTTTCTGGCATCGGTACCTCTTTGCCAATGGTAATAATGTGAAGAGTGTTTGCCCTGGATGGTGAGGGTCTCTAATTAGGCATCTGCCTTCGTGAGGAACTGCTTCTTGAAAATCTCCTTGATGGTTGGGAGTGTTCGGTCCATGATGCGGAGTCTACAACTCTGTGATCCCAAACCACGGTCCCACTGGAGACTCCATACCAGGCCATGCTGCAACTAGTCACAATATGCTCTACAGAATATCTGTAGACTTTAGTGTAATAACAAATCTCTTCAAACTCCTAATGAAGTAGAGCTTTTGGCTTATCCTATTCATGATTGCATTGATATGTTGTGCCCAGGATACATCCTCAAAGATGTTGATATCCAGGAAGTAAAGCTGATTAGCCTTTCCACCGTTGACCCCTCAATGAGGACTGGTGTGTGTTCTCCCACCTTCCCCTTCCTGAAGTCCACAATCCATTCCCTGGTCTTGATAATGTAGAGTGCAAGGCTGGTAATACACCTCTCAACCAGCCAATCTATTTCAATCCTGTATGCTTCTTTGTCTCCATCTGAGGTTTCACCAACAATCTTAATGCTGGCTGTGAATTTATAAATGGCTTTTGAGCTGTATTTAGCCATGAACATAGAGAGAATAGAGAGCATCTTTGAAGTGTGTCTGCATTGATTGCCAGTAAGGAGGAGGTGTAGTTACCAATCCGCATTGACTGTGCTCCCCTGATGAGGAAGAGGGGGATCCAGTTGCAGAGGGATGTAGAGGCCCAGGCTTTGAAGCTTTTGAACTAAGAGGATGATAATATTGAGCAGCAAGCTGCAATCGATAAACAACAGACTGATGTACAATACATTTCACAGTTATTTAGGTATTAGCAACCAATACTTACTGCATGAAAGTTGATAATTTAGCAATCTGAGTCCATATTGGTTCCTCTGTTAAGAGGAAACTAGTTAGTTTCTCTCCCTATAGCTCTGTGAATTCTTTTCTAAATCTACAAAGAAGTGTTTCCTTATTTCATATTTGGCTCCTTTGCCAATCACCTTCAGTCCATGTTCCCTAGTTCTGGAGCCTTCCACCAATGAAAACATATAACTATATAACCATATAACAATTACAGCACGGAAACAGGCCATCTCGGCCCTTCTAGTCCATGCCGAACGCTTACACTCACCTAGTCCCACTGGCCCACACTCAGCCCATAACCCTCCATTCCTTTCCTGTCCATATACCTATCCAATTTTACTTTAAATGACAATACCGAACCTGCCTCTACCACTTCTACTGGAAGCTCATTCCACACGGCTACCACTCTCTGAGTAAAGAAATTCCCCCTCATGTTACCCTTAAACTTTTGCCCCCAACTCCTAACTCCTAAACAGTTTTTTCTCTACCTCTTTTATCTATACCTTCAAGAACCTCTATCAACTTCACGTGCAGCCATTTCTGTTCCCTGGAGAACAACCCCAGTCTCTACAGTACAATCACATTACTTAAGTCTCACATCCCAGGAATCATTTTAATCTCTTCTGCATGCTCTCTAAAACTATTACATCTTTCTTAAAGGTTAGCACAAGAATATATAGAATTAAACACACTTCCCCATATGTGATTAACAAGTAATTTATACAGATTGACTATGATATTTTTGAACTTTCTTGCCTCTGCCTCTATTAATAACATCTAAGATAGTGCATATTCTTTATCAATTTCTGAGCTTGAGTAATATTTTTAACAAACTTTGTACACATTCCTCTAGATCAGGGATTCCCAACCTGGGGCCCATGGTATTGGTCCATGGCATAAAAAAGTGGGCAATCTCTGTGATCTTATACCCGACTAGAATACTGTCTTCTAGTTTATATCTTTTCATTCTTCAAACCAAAATGTAATCCCTTACAACATTAATTTACTTTTCCATATTAACTTTCTCAAATCAATCCACATTTTTCCAAGCTAATTTTAATCCTGGCCATTGTTTATCAGATCTTCTCCATCATTTGGATTAGACTGATCGGCCCGTATTTACTGGATCTAATCCTGAAATAATGAAGTAACATTTGGAATTTCCCATTCCTCACGTACCACACCTGAATCTATTATGGCAAGCCCCTGTTACTTCCTCCTTTGCTTTACACAACATCCACTGATCAACTCATCTAAACCAGGTATTTATTACATTTAAGTGCTGCCAGCCTTTCTAGTACCTCCTCTTTAGCAATTCTTAGTGCATCAGGAATCAGAAATGTATCTCTTTTGTTGAGATTCCATCTGCGTTTTTCCCTTGGTAAAGATTGATATAAAGTACCCATTTTGTCTTGTAGCCATGTATTGCCTTCCTGAGTAAATTTCCTCTTCGATCAGCTATGTCTCCTCTTACAACCCTTTAGCTTTCATATTTATAGAATATTGACAGCATGATCAAAGCTTTCAATATATATTACTTTAACCTTGTCTTGCAAGATTAAAGGGCACGTTTCATACAACAAAAGCTTTTAGAGATTATACAAGTGCCCATGAGAATGCTGGACTGAACGAGGAGCAAACAAAGTCAGGGAAATGAAAGCCATTTCTATAAAAGAGGACAACAGAGAGTTTCTTAAAAGTGAGTAGACAGTAGAGCCAAGGATAACAATGGATTTGTGGCTGCACCAAGTATTTGGGAAGCACACACAAGTTCCAGGTATTTCAGGTAATTCTAGTTGGAATGGGTGGAGGATGGCAGAGACTGATGAGGAGAGGCTATGGCTTCTTTCTTATGAACACTTATTTGAAATGATGCATTCACCTGTAGCTAAAGGAATGGAAGCACACTCATATTTGAAAGGCCAAAAAATTTAAACTCATTCAAGATATGTGTCCCTAATTTCAGATGTAAAGGAAAATAATAAATTTAAGCCCTTATGTTGGAGTAAGTTTCTTCCTTTTGATAAGGAATTTGAATGAGTACAGTTCACTTTCAACAACTAGAAAAAATAAAATGAACTCAAACGGATGGATTGAATTTTACCTTGTAAAGATTATACTTAAGATTGATAAATTTGAACTAAAGAATGTACAAAACAAGACTTAGGAGTAATAAGAGGGTGGAGTGTAAAATGAGCTGCCAGCAGATGTGGTGGATGTGGGTTTGATTGTAATATTTACGAGAAGTTTGGATAAATACATGGATGGGAGGGGTATGGAGTACAGATCAATGTGACTAGGCAAAAAAACAGCTCAGAACGGACTGGATGAGTTTGATTCTGTACCGCAGCTCCCTCCCACTGATTAAAGCAATTTGTCCATTTATCGAGAAGCAGAATGAGGAAGTGCCAATTAGATAAATGCAAAACATCCACGCCCACATTTAAAATCCACAGCTTTAGTATTGTCGCTGCCAACCACTGATGATGTTGTTTCTCAGTTCTACCTTGGCAGCTTGTACCAAAGCAATATTTCACACCAGAGGTTTGAGGAGGCTGGATCCTGAGTGGTAGCAGAAGAGGAAGAAAAAGTAATTTTTGAAAAAAATCAATAATTGAACTCTATGGGAAACAGAGATGAAACCTGGAGTAGAGCAGACGCAATCATTGTGAATAGTAGGGCAACTCTGAGGGCCAGGTAACCTGCTCGCTATGATCTTGTGTACTTCCCCAAGTAGATAATCATCTTATTAGTCTCGTTACAATCATCACCAAATTGTTCAAGATAGGGAACATTAGAGAGTATAAAACTATTATTTTCATACTGAAGACCTCCACATTCTGATTTTAGGCAGTTCTAGAGATAAGCGTTCAGGGATTGGAAACGACGTGAGAAACTTTTATTTGCACTGTAATTTTGACAAGTTTGGAACATTTAAACGTTCTTTACAGCCAATGAGCTGATTTTGAAGTGTATTCAGAGTAAACACTTTGCTTATAAAGAGCATAGCTCACTGAACAGCTCTAGCATATAAATTTTGCTGAGGTCAGTTGGATTTGTCACCAGTGTTAAGAGATTACAGGCTCGATCAGCCCTCTCACTGCACGAAGGTACCAATGATTAAGGAAGAACAAGGAAATAGTTTCTACTGAGGGAATTTGAGCGGATAGAGACTATATTAAAAATGGAGAACCAAAAAGGTAATAATCTCCTGATTGTTACCTGAGCCATGTGTAAATTGGCACTGGGTGAATAAGATCATAGCTGAATGATTGGTGTGGGAGAAGTGGCACATTGGAACCACTGTTGGTGGAGGAGCAAGATGTTCTGGTGGGACTTGCTCCGACTGAGCCATGCTGTGATCATGCTGCTGGGGAATCACATAAATGAGCTATGGATATGACACTTAACTAAATAGCTCTTAACTAAGAGCTCAACAGCATGGAAAAGTATAGATGAAGTGAAAAGGAAGGAGGGTGCAGGAGAGGTTATTGCGGTCTCCAGAATAAAGAACAAGACATGATGTTTGGAAAGGGATAAGGTTTTAACTTCAAGCAACATTGTGAGAAAATTGAAAACAAGAGTGGTGAGTTCAGGATTGAAGGTGTCAGATTTGAATGCTCACACATTACAAAATAAGGTAGATGATCTGGCAGCACAGTTACAAATTGGCAGGAATGATATTGTGAGCATCAAAGAATCATGTTGAAAGAGGATCACAACTGGGAGTTTAACATCCAAGGACAGGCATGGTATTGAAAGGACAAGCAAGTGGGCAGAGGGGTGGGGTGGCTTTGTTGGTTAAAAAAATGAAATCAAATCCATAGGAAGAAGTGATTAAGGATCAGATGTAGAAACCTGTGTGTAGAGTTAAGAAACTGTTTGGGTATAAAGACCCTAATGAGAGTTATATACAGGTCTCCGAACAGTAGCCAGGTTGTGGGGTGTACATTACAATGGGAGATAAAAAAAGGTATGTAAAATGGGCAATGTTACAATGGTCATGGGGATTTCAATATGCAAGTAGAATGGAGAACTTGACTTGGTGCTGGATCCCAAGGGAAGGAATTTTCAGAATGCATATGAGAGGGATTTTCAAAGCAGTTTGCGGTCAAGACCACTAGGGAAAAGGCAATTCTGGATTGGGTGTTATGCAATGAACCAGGTTTGATTAGGGAGCTTAGAGTAAAGGAACCCTTAGGAGGTAGTGATCATAATTTGTAGAATTCACCCTGCAATTTGAGAGGGAAAAGCTAAAATCAGATGTATTGGTACAGTATCATAGCAGTTAGCAAGACACTTTACAGTGTAGGTGAACTGGGTTCATTTATCTCAGCTGTCATACATTCACCCAGTGATGGTGTGGATTTCCTCCGGGTACTCTGGTTTCCTTTCACATTCCAAAAGGCGTACAGGCTAGTAAGTTGTGGGCATACTATGTTGGCGCGAAAGCTTGGCAACACTTGCAGGCTGCCCCAGTACATCCTTGGATTGTATTGGTCGTTGACACAAATGAAGCATTTCACTGCTTATTTTGAAGTAGCAATAGACATGTGATAAAAACGTTAATCTTTAATATATTTTACAGATGTGTAAAGATAACCACAGAGGCACGAGGGAGGAGCTAGCCGAAGTTGATTGGAAGGGGACTCCAGCAGGGATGACACCTGAGCAGCAATGGCTGGAGTCTTTTGGAACAATTTGGAAGATTGGTTCATCCCAAAGAAGAAGCATTCTAAAGAGAGGATGAAGCAACCGTTATTGACAAGAAAAGTCAAAGATAGCATCAAAGCAAAAGAGAGTATAGCACAAATAAGCGGGAAGCTAATGGATTGGGGAGCTTTAAAAAAAAACAAAAGGTCACTAAAAATACAATAAAGAGTGAAAAAATAAAATATAAAGGTTAACATATTAGGAGTGTTTCCTGGCCTTGGGCCTCTATTGGCTAGAGTTTAGAAGAATCAGGGGGATCTCATTGAAATCTACTGAATATTGGAAGGCCTAGATAGAGTGGATGCAGAGAAGATGTTTCCAATAGTCAGAGAGTCTAGTACCTGAGGGCATGGCTTCAGAATAGAAAGAAGTTCCTTTAGAACAGAGATGAGGTTAGAGTTTGGTGAATCTATTTGGTGAATGGGTATATTAAAAGTGGAGGTTGATAGATTGTAGGTTAGTAAGAGCATCAAAGGTGATTGCGAGAAGGCAAACGAATGGGGTTGAGAGAAAAATAAATCAGCTACGAGAGCAAGCACAATAGGCTAAATGGCCTAATATTACTCCTATGTATTAAAAATGATTGAATGTCTCCTTCAGTCAATTCTACATTCCTCTTTTTCTACATACCATTGTTTTGACATTGTAAACAAATCACACATAAGAATTACTCAAGGTCAAAACGTATGACTTTAAAAGGAGGTTAAATTGTTCCTCTTTGTGTTGATCAAATTCCACTTCACCTGTCATGACTAATCAAGCAGAGATCACAAATCAAATCTGAAGCAACAGATATGGGAAATAAATAGACAAATAAACCAAGATGAACAGATTACACTGGATGTAAAATCATTTTATTAGTAAATAACATGTAATCCAGTAGCTACCTGCTTGAAATCTCTTATAAGTATTAAGTGATATATTTTTACATAGAGGCATGGTAAACAGAATAGTAAATTTTTATAGGGAGTGTCAACATAAGGACTATTTACAATGACCTTTGAGAATAACAATCCAAGCTGTGTATTTGGCTACAAGCGCACACTGGTCTCATAAGAAGACCCAGGAAATTTACTGTAAAGGAATTAGATATCTGTGATTTTAAATACAGGGAAAGATGAGCTAAATGGAAATTGTTTTCATTTAGACTAGTGAATATTAATGAAAGTTTTGGTAGAGATGATCAAAATTTGAAAAGGTTTTGATCGCTCAGAGATTTACATGACGTAAACAAAAACGGCTTTACAGGTTGACCACTGATTTTCCAGAAACCAATGGTTCAGCACCTGTTTTAATTTGGATGAAATTATGAGGCCAAGCATCGCTCACTTTTCATGAAAAGTCTGTTAGATGAGGTAAATGCTGGTAATTCTGTACGGACATTCGTTAAAGAATTTAACATGAAGGACATCCTTGGTTCATTGCTTGAGGGTGGGAGAAGGTAGAACTTTCACCACTAAAGAATGGCTGGCATAAGTCATGGCCTGCCTTGATGTCTGATAATGTGCCTGAAGAAAAGCTTGACGATGGTTTTACAGGATTTTGTGTACCAAAGGATAAAGTAGTTGTTCCTGATTTGCTTGTGTGTTACAGAACTTGCTTTCAAAGATACAGCAAGTAATCTTAATGATGAAAATATACATGAGTGGATGATTATAAACGTCTGTTGTGCATCACCTTATGGACTTGGAAATGACAGACTGTGTTCCGAATGCTGATAAAAACACTGCAAGAGATGAAGATGGCAGTGATGATGACAAAATGGATGAAACTGAAAGATTTACTATTAATGAGTTAATTGAGTTGTTGGGTGATTTAATCAAAGGGTTGGTTAGAAAAACGTACCTTCGTGACTGAACAAGAGCTAATGAATCTTTATTTGACGCAAGAAAAATTACACAGGGAAGGATCAAAACACACAAAACAAATTTGCCTGGATGAAATGTTTAAAAAGATAACTGAGAAGCAACGTTCTTTGTAAGCACAGTAATTAATAAATTTACATTTAATTTTTCTTTAATTAATAATCCTTTTTAAGCTTCAACAGTTCATTTTTGCCATTAATATTGTGTTAACTTTTTTAATCTGGCAAAAATGTTTATCCAGCAAGGCTGAGGAACCGAGGGTGCCGGAAAATCGGTGATCAACCTGAATTAAATTGTAAAGTCAGATGCTCCAAATACATTCCAAGAAATAATAATGGGAACAGATTCAACTTTAATGCTCATTGGGCAATTGATTTAATAGTTGAAAAGTATATTCTACAGGACAGTAGAAGCTTAATTCAGAAATCAGAGGTGCAAAAGGATTTGAGAGTCCTCATGCAGGGTTCCCTAAAAGTTAACATGCAGGTTGAGTTGGTGGTAAGGAAGGCAAATGCAATGTCAGCACCACTTATTTCAAAAGGACTAGAATATGAAAGAAAGGATATAAAACTGAGTCTTTATAAAGCATTGGTCAGACTGCATTCAGAGTGTTATAAGCAGTTTTGGACCCCTTATTTAAGAAAGGATGTGCTGGCATTGGAGAGGATCCAGAGGAGGTTCATGAGAATGATCCTGGGAATGAAAGGGTTAATGCACGAGGAGCATTTTAATGGACCTGGGCCTGTATTCACTGGGGTTTAGAAGAATGGGGGGGTTCTCAGTGAAATGTATTGAATATTGAAAGACCTAAATTGAGTGGGCGTAGAGAAGATGTTTCCTATAGAAGTGGAGTCTAGGGTCAGAGGGCACAGCCTCAGAATACAATGACATTCCTTTTGAACAGAGATGAGGAGGAATTTCTTCAGCCAGAGGGTGGTGAATCTGTGGAATTCATTACCAAGTTGTTAGATATATTTAAAGTGGAGGTTGATAGATTCCTGATCAGTACGGGTGTCAAAGGTTACAGGGAGAAGACAGGAGAATGGGGTTTGAGAGGGATAATAAATCAGCCATGATGGAATTGTGGATCAATCTCGATGGCCTGAATGGCCTAATTCTGCTCCTATGTTTGATGTTCTCTTTCAAAGAGACATTTGATAGAATGACCTCTTTTTAAGTATGTCAAAAACATGGAGAATATTGCAAACTACATTCAGGCAATACTGATATTTTGCTATCTTTTTGTCAACATTCAAAATGTGGCAAACATCCACAGAATTTAATTGTATCAGATTTATTTTATTTAGATTGTCTTCAAAGGTCTGTTCTATTTTCATTGAAAACATCTGTTCCCAATGAAAATAAACCATTTTCTTATTGTACACCACAGCAATCAATAGTTCTGCCAACAGCATTTTGTCCCAGGGTTTTATAATAGGCTTCTGCTATTCCACTGAATCCTCTGCTAAATGGCAGAGATTACCGTGTGGATTAGAGATTCAGAGATGCAACTAATAGCTATATGCAAACATAATTAGAAATATAAAGCAAAGTAATCGATAATCATTAAAAGTAATTATTATTAGAGAATAAAATGGGAGGTTAATAATAGGCTAATTGCCCCTGAGAATAGGTTTTGAATCTGTTCTGTGCTTTTGCAAAGTTTTGCACAAATATCCAAACTATGCAGTTTTTCTCCCTCATGCTATCTTTCAAATTAATTCCCACTTCAGACTTCAAACTTTACATTGCTAATGCTCCGACATCAATACTTGTGAGATCATCTGATATGCAAGATATTAATTGAGTTTCTCATTCCACAGTTAATGTCTGAACTGCTGACTATTTTGAGCATTTTCTGGTTTTAGTTTGGATTTCCCACAGAATCCATGTTTTATGTTGATGTGTGGTTATCTTGTTTAGAAATAAATGTTCCCAGTCTAAGTCACACATACAGACATTCTGTATGTCTGAATGGAGTATAATATTATTGCTAATGGAATAAACAAGCCTGTAATTAATTAAACCAATTAACTGGACTGTGCTGATATAAGACATAGAATACTCAAATAATTTTGATAAAAAAAACCTGCTTGGAATTAATTAGAGGTCCAGTATGCTTTGCAGCAAATTTTAAAGAATGACAGCATTGGAATAAAGCTGCCATTTATTTCCATATAGACAACTGTCATAGAACATATCATACAACTGTTGTACGACACAGGAAGAGATCCCTTAGCCAATGATGTGCACACTGAACATTAATTGTCTTTTGCCTGTACTTAATCCACATCCCTCCATTTCCTATATTCATGTGTCTATTTAACAATCTCATCAACACCATTATCATATTTGTTCTACCTCTATACCAGGCAGCTTGTCCGAGGCATCCATCACTCAGAGTAAAAAAAAATCGCCCTACATATCTCTTTTAAACTTTCCACTTCTCACCATAAGTACATGCCTTCCTGTAGCTGAGATTCCTATCCTGGGAAAAAGACTGCATTTCTACCTTATCAATGCTTCTCATAAACTTATAAACATCAATCTTTGATGCTCCAGAGCAAACGTCCAAACTTGTCCAATCTGTTCTTACAGCTCATACACTCTTATTCCCTTGGCATTTTAGTTAGCCTCTTCCACACCCTTTCCAAAGCCTCCACATGCTTCCTAATATGGGATGACCAGAATTTCACACAATAATGCACACTCTATCAGGAAGGACTGAGGTTAGAGAATCCTGAAGTTCCAAGCAACACTTCACTTGAGGAAGTTACATTGGATACAGTTCAGCTTTCATCTCTAAGCGTTACTGTGCTGCCTTTATGGCAGTTATTTAGTTTATAATATTTTCGCTTTGTAATTTGTTAGCATTTTTTAGTTAAAGTTAGGATTGTTTAAGTAAATTCATTTGTTTGTAATATATCGCGGCTGTGATGACGTCACATCCGGGTTCGCCGCGTCTTGTGGGAAAATACCAGTTTGGGATAAACGCAAGGGTGGGGGTCGCTCACATGTGGCGCCACAGCGCTAGTTAAGTTTCTCTCTATGCACCAAAGACACAGTGAAAGCAACGCTGTAAGTCATTAGATAATCGATATGTTGAGTTAAAATGTTAATGCCGATTCTGTTAAAAGTAACGACGGTCGATAAGGTTTATGTTTTCGTTAGTTAAAAAGTCGGGATAGTTTGTATTGAAGTGTATTTAAAGCAGTCAATGGAGCAGCTAGATTCTGACTGTATGCTGCACTTTAATGTAATGTAGTTATTGTAGTTTTACCTTTGCAAGTATTCACAACGTAAATGTGATATTTAGAAGGAAACAAACACTGTACCAATCTTGTATTGTTTTATCAACAGTTTTCACCATACGTTAATGTGAAGAGTGAACAGTAAATGGTTAATCTTACTGTGACCTTGTTTTCATTGACTCCGGTTTACCTCGATGTTTAATTTGGGTCCGTTACACCCGAGCGAGAACGTTACAGTTACATTGAATTGGATTCCCAACCACTACTTAGGAAAATTTCAGGATGTCATCTTCATGTAAATACTATGTGAGGTTCGAACTTTTACAAGTCAACAACGTTGATCTAAAGAATTATGCTATTAACATGTCATTACCAACTTTAATTATTTCCTACAACCTCGAATTAAACAAAAATCTGTTCTAAGACCTTTTTATTGCTGAGAATTCTTCTCTTTGTTGCAACTGCTCCATCATTAAATGAATGGATACAGATCCATTTCATTGTTATTCCCCAGTCTTTGTGCACCAAACATTTAGCAGATTAGAGGAGGCACCTCTGTATAAAGATGTCAACAGTGCAGAAGATGTAACACAAAAATGTCAGGTACTATTCTCCAGCAATCTTACAACAGCAATCATGTTATTACTGAGTCCTTAACAGCAAAACGATCATATATAATATCAGCAGTTCAAGTTCACTGAACACTGGAATTTTTTTTCTCTTTACATTGCTTGTAATATTTATGAATTGCAAAATTAAAAAAAAATCTGTATAATCCATTATCGCAAAGTACACTTATAAGGAACTTATTGGAGGTTGTGTTGGCAGGGAATATTCTATTATACTGTCATTGTGCAGTAAATATAGGAAAAATGCATTTATCTCTTGCCGTTCATTAACCTCAGGATGCCCCTAGTTTCTTTATTAGGCAATGAAGTATTGCTGTACTCATTTCACAGCAAACTCCTCTGGACATCAGCGGGAAAAGAGGGGCAGGAGAGGGGAGAGATATATAGGGAAAAAGATTCTCCTCTGATACATTGAAATCAAATTTATTAAGGGCATAAGTCTTTGAACTGTAAGGAACTGTAAGAGCAGATAATCTAGAAGTGTGTGTGTGTGTGTGTGTGTGTATTCAGAGAGTTTAATAGCTTTCTGCAGGAATCTGCTTTGATTTCAGTTAGAATCCAACAGTGTAAAGAGAGAAGCATAAATTGACAGGGTTTACTTTTTGTGAAACCTGCTGGCATATTAATATGCATGTAACCAATCAGAACCCTAATTTTACAGTACATCACTGTCAGATTAGCCTGTTACAGGCAACTAAGCATGATGGGTCTCCAGGGATTACTTTCTGCATTGCTCAACTGAAACAAAAGAGAAGCTATACTGGCCACCTCTTCCTGTTTGGAATGCAAATGGTAGATTTCCACCATACCATATTAAACCTCCTCTCTCATTTCAGTTTCATGCAGCATGTCACTTTTAAAAAGTTCAACTAGGAAACAACAGTATGTTAAAACAAGTTAGACTTTTAAATAATCAAAATTATTAATGCTTAATTGATTAGTGATCAAAATAATCCTAAAATAAATCACTTTTTGGATTAATTACAGCCAGGGTTACAACAAACTTCACATAATAATTGATATCAGAGATAATATGTCAACTGCAATAAATTATCTTAATTGCAGATCTATTGGTTAAGAAGTAATTAACCTTTTAATTAAAATTTAAGCAAAATAGAAGCTGCCCACTAGTTTAATGCTCAGAATTGTGCTTTCTCAGCCAGTTTCTCAATCTCTCATTCTGTCTGATCTAGGAGATTAGTAAATTCATTTGTATTCTAATTTGTATTGTGCGGTTCTTTGCTTCACCTCCAAGTTCTCCATCTACAGAGAAACATGCTTGGAACAGAGTGGATGATTGTATTAAAAGGCTTTTATTGCATACAGAACTGACAGGGGATTTGCAAGTCATCAAATAGCATTCCCAAATCCTGTGCATCCTGAAAATCTGAAATAAAATAGGAAATACTGAAAATGCTCAACTCTTAGCAAGCATCTGGTAGTGCTTGAGATAGCAGTTCAGGACCATGACTGATGTTTCAATGAATAGTCATTGACTTGAAATGTTAACTCAGCTGTCTTCTTTATAATTCAAAAACAAAGTCAGATAAAAACTGAATTCAAGGTCAAAGGTGAGATTCGGAAAGGTGATAAATGCTTGGTCAATGAGTTTTGATGAGATGAAGGGGGCAATTGTGGAGCTTTTGAACTGAGATAGGTGAATGTACATGGTGGAGAAAAGGAATATTATGAAGCAAAAGCAATGAGGAAAACAATAATTTCATAAATTGTATCGAGACAAGCATGCAAATGTGAAAAAGAAGTAAGTGAGCTCAAGGAATTTCAATGGCAGATGCACATTGAAAGGACCAGAAGGAAGTCATGTATGATAGAAGATGCAAATGATGATGATTATCTTGGGGTCAAGCAACCAGGTGAGAATAGGCCTTTCAAACACCTTGGCCTCGCTGCAAAAATCGAAATAGGCACTTAAGACTATCATACTATTTAACTAAATCATGGTTGATCTGCACCTCAGCAAGATTTTCCTAGATTCCAAATGTTTCAATTAATTCTCTTAACCAATAACCTCTCCATTATCCATCGCAACTACTCTTTTTTGGAGTGATGGGAAATGGTTCAAAGTTCTAGACAACTTTGTTTCAAATTGCTTCTTAATTTTGTACTCAATGACTTCACTCAGAACAAATGATCAGCTCCTAGATGATACTAAGGAAGAAGAGATTCCAGAATTAAAGTCTGTGTTATGTGCTCTGTAGAAGATATGGTGAATTTAGGTTAGTGCAAATCCCAGCTTGGAAAATAGTTGTGAGGGTCAGAAGAGTTCAAAGAATAGAAAATCACACTGCATTTTGCTGGGTTAATGACTCACTGTAAATTGTCTCTAGTATGAAGGTCAGTAGTATAAAATGGGGGTGGGGTTAATAATGAAAAACAGGATCAATATAAATGGGTGGTTAATGGTCAACATAGACTCAGAGGGCTGAAGGGCCTGTTTTTCATGCTAAATCTCTCTGTGACACAATTAACATGGATTTCTGTCCTGTGTCTAATAGAGTCCTAAGGGTCAGTAGGTAAACAATTACTGTAAAATTTGAAATGGTTAAAGAACAGAGCAAAGGCACGACTGTCAGATCTTAGACTAGAGCAGTAGTGTGATCCAGTCCGGATAGCAAAGGGAATCCAGAATATTGGTAAGTTAATATAGGTACTGTTTTACCCAATGAAGGCTTTATTTACGCTGAATAAAAATATTTCAGGAAAAGATGATGTACTGTGTACTGATAGTGTAAATTGTTCCTTGAATTTCAAATATGGGGTAAATAGGACTTGAGAAATAGCTGGCATTAGAGAAGGTCCTGAGTAAGTTTATGAGATAGACCCTGGGAATAAAGGGTTAATGTATGAGGAACATTTGATACTTCTGGGACTGTACTTGCTTAGAGTTTAGAAGAATGAGGGGGGAACTCATTCAAGCCTATGGAATATTGAAATAGCTGGACAGAGTGGGCATGGAGACAGCATGGCTCCAACAGTGGAAAGGTTTAGGACCAGAGTGAACAGCTTCAGAATAAAATAATGCCCCTTTAGAACAGGGAGGAGGAGGAATTTTTTTAGCCAGATGGTGGTGAATCTTTGAAAGTCATTGCCACAGACAGGTATGAAGTCCAAGTCATTTTTAAAACAGAAGTTGATATTAACAACATCAAAGGGACAATTGGGTTGAAAGGGAAAATAAATCAACCATGAGCAGATGTGATGGACCAAATGGCCTGCTTCTTTGCTTTATGGTTAAATAGAAAGGAGATTGGGAAGGAGGATAATGGATAGATTTATGTAGGGGAGATCACTAAGGAGCTGCTATTCCAGGAGCTATCTTACTGCAATAATCGCTTAATATACTACATAGCTTATATCAAAAACCCTTCCACTGAAAAATGATTTGTCTGACACAGGCACTATCGCTTTTTGTACCACTATATTTACATAGTGGGTAAGTGGAAACTTACTCAACTGCTGTAAAATGGAGCTCAAATCAAGTCTGCCAACTACAAAAAAAATGCTTCCTTCTCTAAAAATGCATTAAGTGCTGGCAGTGTCAATCTCATCATTCCCAGGAGGCAAGCAATAAATCTACAACTCCAAACTGCTTCAAATATGGCACTAATTGAGCAATCTTCTCTGGAGAAGCTGCAAAGACAGATTTTGTGAAATGGAAATGTCAGACTGGTGTTGTGGAGGAACTCATCTACGATTAGGTTGAGCTGCATTGTTGAGGTAATTTAAGTGGAGCTGTTCTTTGCATAAAACCAGTGCTACATCTTATCAACCAATACTCATTACTTGGAGCAGAACAGAAAACTTCATCCTGTCCAATATGGTCATCCTTCATTTTTCTGAGCATGGGTGAAGGACTGTAAAGGTTGTATTATCATATAAAACTCTGGTAAAGAGCTGAAGTAAAGTCATTATGAAGAAAAAGCATCCTTAAAGGTACAGCATATCTTGCAGGATAAATGCTAACTTCATTGTCATTCAACTTCCAGACACCTATTCTCAAGGAAAAAGGCATTTGTTTAAATCTATCTTTTGAGACATTAGGCATGGCTGTGGAATGACACTCAAACTGATAAATTATTGTCAAGTCAGTTAGCCATAAATAATTGTCAACTCTGCTAGTCATAAATAATAAGGAACTGCATTTCTCAGCAATGTTTCAAAGCAATGTTTCCATTAATTATTTTGAGCTTATGAATGGAAGAGTTGATGGACAAGAAAAGGCTGATTGTGCTTTGAGCCTGATCAAGCAGTTACGACACAGCCTGCCATCGAGACCATCAGCGTTTCCTCTGAGCAGTGCCTATAATCTCCAGCGACAGAACAGAAACTGATCACAGATTTTTTTTTTAATTCTGTGGTCCAACTCAAAGAAAATTAGTCTTGTAAAGTCCTCTCTAATCCCTTAAAGTACTTGGGGCAAGTTCAGGAAATCACAGTGAAAGAGAGTTCATTTATTCCTTTACACAAAAATGCTGCAAGCTTGGAAATACTGTACACAAAACAGATTCAGGGGTGTCTGCAGGAATTTCAATTTGCCCATTTCTATGGGGCCAGGCACCTGTGATCTAAACACAGGGATTATGCATATGTGCAGCAGCTATAATCTCATGGTTTATATATTTAGGAGTCATTTCCTGCCTATCCAACTTTGCACATGGCTTGAAAAACATGTTCTAATCAACAAAAACCCACTGACTGAAAAAGTGCTCTTGACATTGAACAAGCAATGGATCTCATTTTTCCAAAAATATCCAACACTAGTAGCCTGTCCAAATACTTCAAATCCATGCTTCATTTAAATACATCAATTAAATCACATCAAAAATAAGGATTTTTTTGGAGTTAAACAGCTATCAAGCTAAACGTGCTGTGACTATCAAATCATAATGGCTCTTGTTGAGCCTCTATCAGGACCTTGGTCACTCACAACGCAGGAAGAATTGAAGTACAGTATCTATATTCAAGGTTCATGACTGTTTGGTGTCATTCATCAGTACATATGTGTAAAGGAGAAAAAAATAATTGCTACTCTGGATATGATGCAGCATAAAAAACACAATAAGCAGAAAGAACACAATTTAAACAGAGGGTTCCTGTGCTGTGGAAGACATCCTGCCTCGTTCCTGTACCGAAGATGCCGCGCCCCAGTGGCTCCAATGACTACAGACCGGTGGCATTGACCTCCCACATCATTAAGACCCTGGAGAGACTTGTTCTAGAGCAGCTCCGGCCTATGGTTAGGCCACACTTAGACCCCCTCCAGTTCGCCTATCAGCCCCGACTAGGAGTTGAGGATGCCACTGTCTACCTGCTGAACCGTGTCTACGCTCACCTGGACAAGCCGGCGAGCACTGTGAGGGTCATGTTTTTTGACTTCTCCAGTGCGTTCAATACCATCCACCCTGCTCTGCTGGGTGAGAAGCTGACAGTGATGCAGGTGGATGCTTCCCTGGTGTCATGGATTATTGATAACCTGACTGGCAGACCACAGTATGTGTGCTTGCAACACTGTGTGTCAGACAGAGTGGTCAGCAGCACTGGGGCACCACAGGGGACTGTCCTGTCTCCCTATCTCTTCACCATCTACACCTCGGACTTCAACTACTGCACAGAGTCTTGCCATCTTCAGAAGTTTTCTGATGACTCTGCCATAGTTGGATGCATCAGCAAGGGAGATGAGGCTGAGTACAGGGCTATGGTGGGAAACTTTGTCACATGGTGCGAGCAGAATCATCTGCAGCTTAATGTGAAAAAGACTAAGGAGCTGGTGGTGGACCTGAAGAGGGCTAAGGCACCGGTGAACCCTGTTTCTATCCAAGGAGTCAGTGTGGACATGGTGGAGGATTACAAATACCTGGGGATATGAATTTGCAATAAACTGGACTGGTCAAAGAACACTGAGGCTGTCTACAAGAAGGGTCAGAGTCATCTCTATTTCCTGAGGAGACTGAGGTCCTTTAACATCTGCCGGACAATGCTGAGGATGTTCTACGAGGCTGTGGTGGCCAGTGCTATCATGTTTGCTGTTGTGTGCTGGGGCAGCAGGCTGAGGGTAGCAGACACCAACAGAATCAACAAACTAATTCGTAAGGCCACTGATGTTGTGGGGGTGGAACTGGACTCTCTGACGGTGGTATCTGAAAAGAGGATGCTGTCCAAGTTGCATGCCAACTTGGACAATGACTCCCATCCACTCCATAATGTACTGGTTAGGCACAGGAGTACATTCAGCCAGAGACTCATTCCACCGAGATGTAACACTGAGCGTCATAGGAAGTCATTCTTGACTGTGGCCATCAAACTTTACAACTCCTCCCTCGGAGTGTCAGACACCCTGAGCCAATAGGCTGGTCCTGGACTTATATCCACTTGGCATAATTTACTTATTATTTAATTATTTATGGTTTTATATTGCTATATTTCTACACTATTCTTGGTTGGTAACAAAACCCAATTTCTCTCGGGATTAATAAAATATGTCTGTCTGTAAAAAAAAACTTAAGATTAGTTTCTATACATAGACTGATTGTATGTATGTAAAAAGGCACTAGGTGCAGAAGTATCTGTTATGAAGGGTGACTCTGATAGGAAATGATCAAGCAGTGGTGGTAGGGAGTGGGGTGGGGTGGGTTAATGGATGGAAATGTCAATCAGCCTCACAAACAAAATGCTGGAGGAACTCAGCAGGTCAGGCAGCATGTATGAGGGACATTTGATGGTTCTGGGCCTGTACTTGTTTGGAGTTTAGAAGAATGAGCTCAGAAGTGACGAAAGGTCTCAGCTCGAAATGTCAGCTGTTTGCTCTTTTTCATAGATGTTGCCTGACCTGCTGAGTTCCTCCAGCATTTTGTGTGCGTTGGTTGGATTTCCAGCATCTGCAGACTTTCTCTTGTTTGTGTTGATCAGTCTGATGGCTGGGGGGGGGGGGGGGGGGGGGAGTAACTGTTTACGATTCTTGTGGTCCTGGCATGGATGTTGTGTAGCCTCTTCCCTACAACAAAAACAGGCATGAAAGCCTTCTGCACACACAGTCAGTAAAAAGATTAATGGCCAGTTAATTCTCTTTTGGTGAACCATTCATCAGTCGCTCAGGGTGAACTTTCAGCTCTTCTTCAAATATTGCTGTAGGATCTTTAATATTTACAAGAACCAGAATAACATGCAGACAGGTTACATTTACTATCTGACTCAAAGAACAACGATTCTGACACAATTGGTGCTAATATGGGAACTTTCATGACCTAAGGGCATCAGAGAGCATTTTGCAGCAATTAATCTAGCTAATGTGCTGCAATTAGGAGTAGCAGTTGCACAATCGTCCTAGGAGCAATGTTGCACGATTTCCTAGGAGCAACATTGCACCAAGCATAGTGTTGCAGTTGTTTTCCTCAGGGTAAAATAACTCCCAGGAGCTCCTGAGAGAAATTTAGAAACTGAGATTGACCTTCTTAGCAAGATTAAGGTGAAGGGATGTATATAATGATCTTCAGAATTATCTGATCTGTTGATAGGAAGAATCTAGTTTTACTAGCAAATGCACTGATGTTTGGAGAAGTAAAACAATTTGCAAAACAACCAAAGGGGAGATAAGACGAAATATGTTTCTACATTTGAGCTTTTGAACGTGCAATCTGAAAAGGTAATGGAATCGGTTTCAATAAAAAAAACTTCCAAAGAACAGTTGGACCCATGCTTTATTTTGCAGTGTTAATGGGGGTTGATTTAGTCAAGGAAAAATGCAGTAAATTAGGGATTTCCATAGAACATTACAGCACAGAAACAGGCCTTTTGGCCCTTCTTGGCTGTGATGAACCATTTTTCTGCCTAGTCCCACTGTATAAGGCATTGGTGAGGCCGAATTTGGAGTATTGTGTGCCGTTTTGGTCACTGAGTTACAGGAAGGATATTAATAAGTTTGAAAGAGTGCAGAGAAGGTTTACAAGGATGTTGCTAGGACTTGAGAAACTGAGTTACAGAGAAAGGTTGAACAGGTTAGGACTTTATTCCCTGGAGTGTAGAAAAATGAGGGGAGACTTGATAGACGCACCTATCTTGGACCTATATGGCATCCGGCCGATATCCCTCCATACACCTCTCATCCATGTACCTGTCCAAGTTTTTCTTAAATGTTAAAAGTGAGCCCGAATTTACAACTTCATCTGGCAGCTCATTCCACACTCCCACCACTCTCTGTGTGAAGAAGCCCCTCCCAATGTTCCCTTTAAACTTTTCCCCCTTCACCCTTAACCCAGGTCCTCTGGTTTTTTTTCTCCCCTAGCCTCAGTGGAAAAAGCCTGCTTGCATCCACTCTATCTATACCCATCATAATTTTATATACCTCTATCAAGTCTCCCCTCATTCTTCTACGCTCCAGGGAATAAAGTCCTAACCTATTCAACCTTTCTCTGTAATTCAGCTTCTCAAGTCTCAGCAACATCCTTGTAAACCTTCTCCACACTCTTTCAAACTTATTAATATCCTTCCTGTAATTCGGTGACCAAAACTGCGCACAATATTCCAAATTCGGCCTCACCAATGCCTTATACAACCTCACCATAACGTTCCAACTCTTATACTCAATACTTTGATTTATAAAGGCCAATGTACCAAAAGCTCTCTTTACTACCATATCTATCTGTGACGCCACTTTTAGGGAATTTTGGATTTCCATTTGTATTTGTATTTGTATTTCCATAAAGTCACAAATGTTGGAGGCTGTCAACTCAAAATTGTAATCTAGCACTCAGATATCAGAGTAACAGAGTAGGTTGAAGATTGGCAGTAGGGAAGCCACATAAGCCCATTCTTAGCTAAACAGAGCATGGATCTGAGATTTCCTTTACTAATTAAAGTACATGAGAAACGCTTTAAAGAGTTGCAATTTTAATCTTAAGAATTGTTTTGAGTTATTTGAACATTTTGGAATGTTTTTGTCTGTGGATGAGATTGTGCTGGACTGGGCTCACTGATAAGATATACCTCTCGAGTTAACCACATGCATGTATTTTCCAGATCAGAATGCAAAGGCCCAGAGGGAAAGCCTGGCCCTGAAATGCCCTTGAAAGGAGACAAAACTTTGCCTTCTTTTAAGTTGTCATTGATTTTAATGACGGTCAAAATGCTCCCTTCCATGACTCTAATGGTAGTCTGGCCATTGCTTCCATAGCCTCTAATTCCAAACATAGGATATGTTATTAAAAGGAGCAATGTTATTCAGCTTCTCAGCTCAGTTTGTCTGGATTCTTTCAATCCATTATGCAGTGACTATATAGCACATTAGCTATCAGCTTTTTGATAATATTCCTGAAATGTACCTTGCTTGGGATTCACAATAAACCTTTGTGGAAAACCCTTCCCTGTTCTCCCTCCCTACTTATCACCTTCTCTGGGTGTTTTTTTTTATTGTTTTAACTATTTTCAGCTGAGCTAGTTATTTTTAAAACTTTGAAACTATTTTTATTTAAATATAATTTGAAGAAAAATCAATCAAATATACTTTCTTGTGAACACCACCAATTCTGTAACATTCAGAACTGAAGATGTTTAAGCCATGAAATGATGTTTGTGGAAGTCTATTGGGATTAATGTCTCTTATATATTTAACATGATTAGAGCCCTGCTCTACTCAGTTTATACTTATGACTGTGAGGCTAAGCACGGCTCTAACGCCTTATTTAAGTTTGCTGATGCCACCTCTGCTTTTTGGCAGAATCAAAGGTGATGACGAGTCAGCATATAGCGGGGAGACTGAAGCTCTCAATAAATAGTGCCACAATAACAACCTGTCACTCAATATCAGCAAAACCAGAGATGATTATTGACTACACAATGAAGAAACCAAAGGTCCATGAGCCAGTCCTCATCAGGGAATCAAAGGTGGAGAGAGTCAGCAATCTTCAATTCCTCAGCGCTATCATTTCAGAGGATCTGTCCTGGGTCCAACACGTACTGTAATTGCAGTTACAAAGAAGGCACAGCAGCACCTCCATTTTCATAGAAGTTTACGAAGATTCAGGAGGTCATTAAAAACTTTGAGAAACATCTATAGATTTTGGTGGAGAGTATACTGACTGGTTGCACCACGGCCCTGTATGGAAACACCAGTGCCCTTGAGTGGAAAAGCCTACAGAAAGTCATGGATCTAGCTCAGTCTATTGTGGGCAAAGCCATCCCCACCACTGAGCACATCTACAAGGAGCACTGTCGCAGGAAAGTAGCATCCATCATCAAGGACCCTCACCACCAGGCTGAGGAACAGTTATTTCCCTTCAACCATCAGGCTTTTGAACCAGAAGGGATAACTTCTCCCACCCCAACACCAAACTGATTCCATAACTGATGGGCTCACTTTCAAGGAACACTATAACTCATGTTCTTGATATTTATTGCTTATTTATTTATTATTATTTGGAGCAGACTTGATGGGCCAAATGGCCCAACTCTGCTCCATTATCTATATCTTATGGTCTTATTGTTCTTTTCTTCACTTTCTGTATTACCTGAATATCACCTTCTTGAATAAGAAGCACCTTTACTTGCCCCATTTTAGCTGAATTTTACAGGAGCACCATTGAGAGCATCCTGACAAGTGTCATCTCCATCCGGTGTGGGAAAACTGAGCATCAGACCGGAATTCTCTACGAAGGATTGTGAGATAGGCTGAGAAGATCATCATGGTCTCCCAACCATCCATCGGGGACATTATTTAGGAATGCTGCATATGCAGGGCCCTTAGTATTATCAAGGATCCCACCAATCCATCCAGCATCCTCTTTGACTTTCTGTGATCAGGTAGGAGACTCTGATGCATAAAAACAAGAACGGTCAGGATGAGAAACAGTTTTTTCCCTCAGGCCATTAGGTTTCCGAACTCTCTGCCGCATCTCATTTTAAATTTCACTGGTTAATTTGTTCTGTACCCTATAATATCTGTTACGAACCCCGTAACTGGGTCACTTACCAGCAAAGAGAGAGAGGTCCATTGAAATCTGATGGTACTATTTTTAAACGTTTTTATTTATAAAGGGGCACAAAAGTAAGGTTAATACAAACATTCAGATAATATACGTTGTCAATACTCAATCTAAAGCGCGGGTATAGTAATAATCAACAATAAGAAGTAGCTCTATTGTTTGTCTAGGGGTAAAACTATTGTCCGATGGAAATATCAAAGTCTCGGAAGTTCATACAGGCTTTTAGCTTTTCAGGGACCGCTGGGGTCTCACGTGTTGGAGAGAGAAAATAAACTTGCCAGCCTTTTGGACTCAACTCGTTGAATCGGGAACGTGGGTTCCCCATTGTCATTTTGAAGTCTTTTTCAGGGTTATCAGCCACTCGTTCCCCAAGCTAGGGGAACTGAATCACACATGGCTCCCGAACAGCTTCCCGTCCTCACGGGAGCGATGAGCGATGGTCTCTCCTTCTGGTGCGTCGCTGGGGTACTGCCTCCTGCAGTCTCCTTTTTATCATGACTGGCAGATTTGTAAATGTCAATCAAGGTAGGGTGATCCAATCCCCATCCCACATTGCCCGAGGGTGTCCATGTCCCTGATAGCTGGCACGTACTATAGAGTTGTAATTCACACAGGTGTCTCTAAGAACAATGGTCAAATCCATTGCATTGTCTCTCATTTCCTGGGTCCAAGACCCGAATTAATAGCGATCTTGCGATTCTTCGGAAGGAGGGGGCTGGTCCCGCACCCTTCGGCCCCTCAGAGCTGTGGTACATTCATAACATATCTAACTTATGCACTTCATTTATTTATGCAAAATTCATCTGTAGATTTTATTCTTGCTTTCGTAAGTCATTGTGTGTTATGTGTACTAAACTACTGTGCCTTACACCCTTGTCATGAGAAACATTGTCCTGTTTGCAGTATACATGTACATAGTTAAATGAAAATACCCCTGACTTGATCTGCAGACTTTGTTGTCTTTTGCTCATTTATTTGTTTGTCTGTTTATGTTGTGTATGGTTTTTCATTGATTCTATTGTTCTTTAGTACTTACTGTGAATGCCTGCAAGAAAATTCCCTGTGGGTTGATAATAAATTCACTTTGAACTTTGAAAATGGCCTATTAAGTAGCCTTGGTGTTCTATGTACTAGTGGTGTAAGATGTTAACCAAGGAATTTGAAATCATTCAGTGGAATTTGTTTTATAGCAACCCTGCATGGGTGTTTCTCCAGTGTAAGGGGCAAAACTGGTTCCATGACACTGTTGAAAATTATACTGCTATTTCCTCGGCATTGTCTTGAGGATTACCTTGGTGAATTTCACCAGATGCAGGTGGGATTTCCTTATTTGGATTTTGCAATACCTTAGGTATTACAGATTCCACCACCTGTTTCACTGGCTCATCTAAAGGCATCATCCATTTGTTTATCCTCCACAATCTTTCCACCCAGTGTATGCCATACAAGAATATAGCTGCTATTTAATGTTCTGTCTGCTCTTAGTATAATGAAAGATATTATAGAGTCATTAAGTCATAAAGTGCTATAGAACAGAAAGTGTTCTTTTGGTACATCTTGACTGTGCCGAACAGTTCCTCTACCTAATCCCATTGGCCCACATCTTGCCCATAGCCGTCAACACCCCTCCCATCCATGTACTTATTCAAGTTTCATTTAAATGTTGCAATTGAGCCTGCATCTACCATTTCTGTTGGCAATTAATTTTGCAGCCATCAATAACAAAGAAGATAAAATCTACAGATGCTAGAAATCCAGCTTCCTGCGTGTAATGCAGCCATCAATCATTTCTTTGCTTGTGCTTCACACGTTTATAAAGCTACTTTTGTACAACATTTATTTAAATAATTCCTTTTGGCTGACTTTATTCTTCACATCTTTACTGGGCCATTGTGATTTATTTGTTGGGACATATCCTACTGACAGCCAGCTACTGGCTCCAACAGTACACTTGTTTTCATGGTTTTGGTGTTAGTGCCCTGCAGTGTGAAAATGGGAAATGTAGATGCAGGCAGATCTGACCTGATGAAGCATCTCTATCACTAAAGAGATTCTGCAACTTACTGAACCTCAGGGCTTTTGCATGAAGGATGACTTGGTACCATCAGAAACTATTTGCACATGGTCCTCAGTTTCTCTGCACCATGTTCCTTCTTCATTTTGGGAGATCGTGACCGACGAACGAGTGGCGATACTATATTTTTCAAGGAGGTTTTGAGAGCATCCTTGAAATTTTTTCCTCTGTCTGTCTGGTATTTGCTATCTGTGACATAGTGTGCAAAAAGACTTTTCTAAATCTATTAGAAGGATAAGCAAACCAATGATATTGTCCTCTTCTAGGCCAACATCCCCGGTGTAATAAAGGCTATCGTCGGACAGGGGCTGTCATCTGCATGCCTGACACTGGTATCATCTCAGCTTTAGTTAATGTACCATACGCAGTCACTTGAATGAAATCACCTACCTTCATTAAAAATGAAATTAATGTTTAAGTGTTTATACTGCAGTTAACATTAACATTTTAAGCTTAAATTTCCAGTTAAATGTGTTGAAGTCAATTTGTTGTTTATTTTTCCCTTTTTATGTTATTGTTAAGATCATGATTATCACATCAAACTATATGATTACTGGTGTTATGAATGTACCACAGCTCTGAGGGGCCGAAGGGTGCGGGGGTAGCCCCCTCCTTTGTGAGAATCGCAAGATCACTATTGAGTCAGTTCAGGGGACACAGGAAATGAGAGAAAGACATGCAGAATCCACAAAAGGGTTAGAATGTGTCCTGGCCTCCGAAAGGCGGACCCATTGATACCGGCTATTGTCTCTTGGAGACGGACTTGTGTATTGCATCCTGGACGATGCAATCAAAGCCCCAGGCAATGAAGCAAGGAGGAGGGTGGTGGAGGGATTGCATCATCCCCAACCTGATTGACACCTGAGACCCTGTGAGTCAGGATAAAAAGAGGGTCTGTGGGAACAGCCCCTCAGACGCACCAGAAGAAATGCTAGCGATCCCGTAATAGCGAAAGCTGGTGGAAGGCCATGTGCGTCTGCTTCCATTTGCCCGGAATCGGTGACCTTTGCCACGGAAAAACGGTTTTTAGCTAACAACAGGGAACTCAACTCTCAACGACTCTCGAAGGATTGACATCATAAACAGAATGGGCAAGTTTTAACCAGTCTCTCTCTCTCTCCAACAATTGCCACACAGGGTCCCCAACGGCTGCAGACTGTATGAACTGAACGAACTATATATTTCCATCGGACAATTCATTATCCCCTAGACAACGATACAGCTTATTTCTTATTGATTATTATTATACCCGCGCTTTTAGATTTAGTATTGACGACGTATATTATCTGTGTGTTTGCATTGATATTATTTTTGTGTATTTCTATCAATAAATACTGTTAAAAATAGTACCATCAGACTTCAACGGACTTCTCTATCTTTGCTGGTAAGTGACCCAGTTACGGGGTACGTAACACTGGGTCCTTAAATATTCATTTATCTCTGGATAACTTGTTGTTTGTGGTAACTAATTTTTTTTAGTATATGTAACTGTAGTAAGTGTCTTGCAAACCTCTTTGATGAAAAGTTGTGGCATATATTTTGTCACGTACCCATTAATAATTTCAAAATAACTTGCATTGTTCAGGAAAGCATTCAATTCAAGTCCTTCATCTAGTACATATGCAACTTCCAAGATCACATTATAACAAGCGTATGTTAAAGATGCAGTCATTTGCTTTTGATTATTCCTGACTTGATAATCTGGCCTTTTTCCAAAACAGACCAATGTCTGATAACTTACAGCAACTCTCCTCAAAATAGGTTTTTTAATTGCCTTTGGGATATGTGCATTTACATCAAATTTTCAGGTGTGCCTCCAAGTTGTAGCTATGATCGAAGTCAGAGGAAAGCAGCAAAAACCAAAGTGGTGGTTTGCATATTACCATGAAAGGCCCCTTTTAGGAATTGTTATGCCCGCAGCCCCCTCCTTTGCGAGAATTGCAAGAGCACTGGGGGGGGGGGGGGCGGCGCCAGGACATGGGAGAGAGACGTGCCGGATACCTCGTTCCCCGGAGATGCAAAATAACGCGACATTGGCCATTGTTTCTTGGAGACACATCTGTGGATTGCGATCCTATACTATGTGACAGCCTTCAGGGCAAAGTGGGCTGGGTGACGGGGAGAGATTGCATCATCCACCAACCTGATTGACATCTTCAATCCTGCCAGTCAGGATAAAAGAGGGGCTGTAGGAACAGCCCCCTTAGACGCACCAGAAGAGACGCTAGCGATCCCGTAATAGCGGGCAGCCATTTGAAGGAAGCCACGTGCGTTCGGTTCCCTTGCCTGGGAGCCGGTGGCGGGTATCACAGAAACGATTTTCTTGAACTAACAACGGGGAACCAACTCCCCCGACTCAACGGATCGACCTCACCAAAAGACCCGGGCAAGTTTCTTTTCTCACAAATCTCTCTCTCTCCAACAAGTGAAAACCCAGCGGTCCCCAAAACCTAGAAGCTTGCAGGAACTGAGTGACTTTCATATTTCCAAACGACAATATATTACCCCTAGACAAACGATAGAGCTACTTCTTATTGATGATTATTACTATACCCACACTTTAGATTGAGTATTGACGACGTATATTATCTGAATGTTTGTATTAACCTTATTTTTGTGCCCCTTTATAAATAAAAACTTTTAAAAATAGTACCATCAGACTTCAACGGACCTCTCTATCTTTGCTGGTAAGTGACCCAGTTATGGGGTACGTAACAGAATCAACACTTTTTCAATTGCTTGCACTTTTAACTGAGTTTCACCAATGCACTTCTGAGGTAGGCTATTTCTCCAGATGTCTTCCGTTACCCACTTTGCATTTCCAAGGACTATTGCTCTCTTCACACCTAGTTTGGGGCAGTTGACGATGATTAATTTTATGTCTCCATCAAGTTGAATGGATCTGTTGTTTTGAATGTTATTCACAATCACTGTGAATTTTATTCACATCACTCATCCTCTGCCCTCCTGTTGCTTCCCATCATGGTTTTTGTGTTAATAATAATATTTTGCTGTTTAAAAAAAGAGAAAGGAGGAGCATGACAAATGTGATGGTCACATTTTCCTCATTTTCATTAATTTTGATATTAGTACTTTATAAATCTCATTAAAGAACCTGATGATTAGCTACCATTTTATTTGCCCAGCTGCGAATAGAAGAACCTAATTAGTGCACTCTGATCTTCTGCAGCAGGGAATTCTCATTACCTTGAAGCAGACACCAAAAGAACTTGTAAATTAATACAGCTTTTTTTTGTATCTTTTAGATTGATTGGTTTGTATTCATTAACCTTAAGATTTTTAAAAATATAGCAGGGTATAGAAAAGGAGCTATAAAATAAAGGAACAGAATCTGATAACACTCCTTTAATTTAGTTACAACTATACATACAAACTCCCAAATGCATTTCACCAGCTCCCCTGTTCCTCTAACTTTCAATTTGTTCTTCCATTCTTCATTTCCACCTTTGATATATCTACCCTCCCCCAACCACTTGTCCAACACCAGAAAACATACATTCCCACTAATCTTCCTAATGTGAAACCACATTTTACTTCCCCAAGAGTAAACCTCCATTCTCACTTCCCACCTGGCTTACTGCCCGGTGTTGGAGGTGTTGTTTAACAACATTACAACCTGAAGTGTGAGCACATTTGCTTTGGTAATCTTTTGAAAAGTGACAAATGTCGTTCCTGCTGCTTCCAGGTGTAATAGCAATCATCCCACCCACCACTAAATCCATCCAGGCTATTTATGGTCAAGTCATATGTGACCTATTTCTGCTCCAGAAAGAATATTTCTACAGAGGACTTGCCAAGCATATATGCTAGCAGGGCATCCCAAACAAGTCTACCTCTGAGCTTGACCAATAGGCTTTTAGTATAATAAATTCCATATAAAAATACATAGTTGAAAGTGATAATGGAGTAACAAGTAACAATGAGGAAAGCAAGTAACAATGGAGTCAGATGACAACACCATAAATGCAAAAACGTGATCTCACCGCATTAGATCGCACCTCTGAGACTATATGGCTTGACTTGGCCTTTCCACTAGTGTGCAACATTTCTAAAATGTAATTGTTTTGGTGTTGAGTTATCTTTTGCAAGATGAGCCATTTATTTATTGTTTATTTGTATTGGATACAAGTGGCCAGATGAACTGTTTGCCAGACTTGACCATCCCATGTTACTTCACTCCTGATGAAGGGTTTCGGCCTGAAACGTCGTTATTACCTCCTCCCATAGATGCTGTCTGGCCTGCTGAGTTCTGACAGCATTTTGTGTTTTTTAATTTAAATAACCATTGACTTTCATGCATTGGACATACATATGTAAAAAAGATGTTGGTGATGCGGGCATTCTAAAACCAAACAGAGAATGCTTCTGTGGTGGGACAAATATTTAACATTTCAGGTTGGCCACTCTCTGTTTCTGTCCCCACAACACTACATGACCAACAGTACTCCCAGCATTTTCTGTTTTTACTACACCAAAGGCAAACTCTGCATTTTCTCTGAATGACATTCAAAAAGCAAAAAATCGCTGCTGTTCAGCTCGTTGCTATGCTATTTTACACTCGCATTCTATACTTCAAACTTGTCTAAAGCCATGTGTACAGATTGAAGCTGTATTAATTTTGCAGTTCATATGCCCTCAGAGTAAAAGGTGATTTACTCAATTTGGAAATCAACCACTCAGGTATAATCCAAGGAGGAAATAAGAGGTTATCCAAAATGTATAGCATTGATTATAATTTTATGTGCCTATTTGTCCTAAGAGTATCAACAAGAGCCATTGGGAATTGAATTCAAGTGACAAAACTGAATTACCAAGTTTATCAATACTGACACATTCATAACTTATTTTAGAGATAATGTTTTTAAAATTGTGCAGGTTAACTGGAGGCCCTTTGTGAATCAGTGTAAAAGAGGAGACACGAACATTCGTAGTTGCATTGGTAGAATAGCATTCAGTCACTGGTTTAAAGGATATAGGATTCTCCAATAGAAAATGGGGCCTGTTATTTCTTGTTTTCCCTTAATTCCCTTAATGTGAAAACAATAACTAACCATCAAAATATCACTGCCAGCATTGCACCAGTCTTTGCTGTGTGGCTTCTATCCAAATGGGTGTTAGGATTCTGTAGTTCCTAAGTTGTTGAGTTTGATGACATCAATGTGATCAGTTCTGTATTTATGGATGCTGTCCGCATCTTCTGCTTTTATTTTGTCACAGAAATATTATATTTTATTAAGTAGAGCCGGCTCTCGGTGGCTAAGTCATTACCCTTCAATAAACTAGCCTGCTTTTGCATCAGCGTGACCAGCCTCTAATATGATGATGCTGCATTATCAGGTAGATATGAACTACTATTAGAGTTACAGAGGCCCATTGAAATGGATTCCAGTTAATGGCACCATCAGTTAATCAGGGCAGTTGCTTATTTGGGACAACACCGAAAGAACAAAAACTAAGTGAGAAAATAGCCAGGATTCCCCTCGTTTATTTGAGACATAATGCTGCTTAATTGGGACAGGAGATTGTTGCCAAACAGTTTCAGTCACATGCACATGTGATTATTGACACCACACCATGTTAGAGTGAACAGTTTTTAAATAGTGACACCTGTGTGTGCATGTATGTTAACCATTTGGGCTGATGGACGCTGATTCAAAAAGCAGTGATTTTCTGATAATTTTGTTTTTTATTTTGACTTTATAAAATTGCAGACTTTTGCCAAGATGCCACAAAAAGAGTTGACACTAGCTGCAAAAATTACCCTACTGGACCAAATTAAAATCATCCACCAAACACCAGCTGACGGATAACTGGAGTGCTGAAAGCATTCAACTGTAGATTGATACATCAGCAAGATAAACTGTGAGAAGGATGAGCATTACGTGAGGGTCAACTGGGAACATCCCAAATGTAAAAGCATAAGGGTAAGGATCCAGCTGTTGGAGAGGTCCCCCATTAATGGCTTTCCATTGTAACTGGAAGAGATGTACATGTCAGTCGACCAATGTTAAAAAACAAGTCAGAAGAGCTAGCTAAGAAGCTGGATAATGAAGATTTTAAAGCAACAGATAGTTGGTTATCTCAATGGAAATATAAATTAAATTCAAGAAAGCACGTAGTGAACAAAATAGTGTCAATATGGTATGTGCAGAAATCTACAAAACTCCCTGACTTGCTTCAAAAATCTTGTGCAGATGACAAATGCTCATGAAACAGGCCTTTTTTTTTAAATCATGCCACATTGGACGGTTCCCTTTACTACAAACCTGGAACACTATCAGGTTCAAAGAAAACAATGGATTGCATAACAGTGTTGTGTTGCTTAAGTATGTCAGGAACTGATGAAAAGAAATTAGTGGTGTTTGGGAAAAGCATTAAGCCTCAATGTTTTAAAGGGCTAAGTAAGCATGGATAGTTTACCAATTGAGTACGTGGATGATTTCCAATTTTGTAAGAAATGGCTGATGTGATTAGGACATGGAGCCACAGTGGAAATCAAGAAACATAGAAGTTTGCTGACAATTGTGCAACACATGCTTATTTAGAATATTTGAGAAGCATCCAGCAGGAGTTTCTGCTGGTCAATATAACATCCGTGGTGCAGCTAGTCGATATGGGAATCATAAAAAAATTTAGTGACATTGTACCACAGGAAGTTGGTGAACCACATTCTTGAAGCAATTCTAGAAAATACACTGACATTTTTTTCATCAGCCAAGGAAGTGAGTGCAAGGGTTAACCTTTTACATGCAGTAGAGTTTATCACTGATAGTTGGCAAGAAATAAACAAACAATTCAGAACTGTTCAGCTCACTGTGATTTCAAACATTCAGGATTACAGATGTCAGATATGGCTGGGGGGGAAAATGAAAAGATTTCACTACTTCAACAAGTTAGGCACTATGACAAACTTGAAGGTATTGACGATCATCTTGAATATTACAATGAAGATTTGGAGGATGCAGTTGTTGAAAGCATTGTATCAAAACTCCAAGATGGGAAAGAAAAAGATGAGGAAAGTGATGAAGATGACATATCTGAACTTGAGTTTGTGACTACACAGGATGCCAGGAAACTTACTGTTCGATTACAACACTACTTCATGCAGGAAGGCAATGAAGGCAGTCCATTATCTGCACCAGGTGTCTGTGCTGATTTTGTTCAGTTACAGTCAAACAAAAGAACAAAGTAGTGTACACTGGATAAATTCCTCTGTTGATAACTATTAGGAACTAATACACATTTTATAGTACTGTAGTAGCATTGGTAGTATTCTAATTTGTTCTGTATTTCACTTAAATACATAATTTGTTACTCGGCTAAACAGTGATTTATCTCATTAACTATTTCCATAAAACTTCGATTAATTGGGACAGCCACTTCATTGGGCCTAAATATTCTATCCTCATGTGTCTCAATTAACTGGAATCCACTTAAATGTACTCCACTGAATTAATAGTAGGCTTCCCAGTTCAATAAGAATCCTTCCCCACTGCCTTGCCAAATCTTAATCATCCTTGCAATGCTGTCTGACTTCTGAGATTTAAAAAATATGTATCCATGCATGCACAGTCAGAGTAAATACCCATACTCTTGTGGAATTTGATCTTGAAAAGGATTATTACATTTGGTAGAATTTTGTACAGGCACAGAAGCTTACATTTCAATAGTCATTACAGTTGTCACAATGGGCAGTTATGTTAAAACCATTTAAGGTTGAAATTTGGATTAAAACCTTTGTATTGTTTCATGATGTTTATGTGCAAATTGCCAGTTTATTATTTGTTGTTTTCATGTGTTTCAATAAACTTACTCAGCTAATTATAACTGAATTAAAAAAGCAACTTTTTCATGTTTGTTAGGTACAATGTACAGTTAAGTATTAGGCTTGCACTGTTCACTGCTTCCGTCAGATCTGGTTTTGCAATTATGTGTAGTCGAAGATAAAAATCCTATAGATTTTATTCTTCTTTTTTTTCAATTTTACTTCTCCTGTATCCCAGTCACCAGGTGGTGGATTATTTCTCAAGTGGCAGCAACCTCCTAATGTGCTGCAAATAAGATGCTTCTTTCTGTTCTCTATCTCCCATATGTTTAGAGAAAAGCTTGATTTGAGGTGTCAGAAGTTTACAATGAAATTGAAAGAGCAGGGATTTTTTTTAAAGCAGTGCTGACATTACCACTGCTTCAAAAGTGTGATGGTCGGACCAGCAGAGCCCAGGATTTGCTACCATTCGATATGATTGTGGATCATCTGCTCAAGGCCTCATCTCCTCTTCAGTGCCAGTTCCCTATAGCTTAAGTTTCATAATCTTGCAAAAAATTTAACTTTTTTCTCTTTAAACATCACCATTGATCTAGGCAATGCAACCCTCTAATATAGAAAATTCCAGGGATTTTCCACCCTCTTTGAGAAGAACAACTTAATTTTAAATGACTACCCCTAATTCTGTAACCACACCTTTTCATTTGAGATTCTCCCTCTAGCACATGGGTTCCCAACCTGGGGTCCATGGACCTCTTGGTTAATGGTAAGGTTCCATGGCATAAAAAAGGTTGTTATTTTTTAGCAGAAGCATCTCAACATGTAACTTGTTGTGGCCCCATCAGATAACATATATTTAATAAAATCACCTTGAATTCTTCTAAACTCCAAATAATATAATTCTAATTTCAGTGGCCTCTTGTAATGAAACAACATTTTCATCCTAAAGATTAGCAGAGTGAATTGTTTTCCAACTCTCTCTGATGCTGGTATACTCTTTCTAAAGTAAGAACTATAACAGTACCCAGTACTTCTGGTGTGACCTCCCAGTTTCCCCTGTACAATTATAACAAAGTTTCCTTATTTTTGAACTGCAGCCCCTTTACAATAATTCTAATATGACTTTTGCAATTGCAACCACCTGTTGCACCTGCTTGCTAGCTTTTCCTAATACATGTGCAACACTTAGATTCCTTTGTACTTCAATCATCTGCAATATTTCTCCATTTAGATAATTGTCTGCCTTTAGATTCCTCTTACTGAAGTTCATGGATTCAGTTTCCACATTGAACTCCATCTGCCAAGTACTTACTCTCTCACCCAACCCATCTATATCCTGTGGTAGAGTCCACGTAACGTCAAGCCAACATGCCCTCCCACTTTGTTTCCTGGTGCTCATTCCTCCTCTCCGACTATAATAACCAATCTCCAATACACTTCCCCAATATAATACACTCATATGCATTTATGAGGCATCTTACAAATGCCTTCTGATTTTTGTCATGACTTTACTGAACACTGTGCATGTCAGATGTTAGTTTGGGGCAAGCTGGATGTTTTGGCATCTCCTATCATTTTAAATAGAATATTCACATCATATGAATGGACACTAAATATTTTATATTAATAGTTACTGACTCTATTTCTTTCTTCACAGATATTGCAAGACCTACTGAATATTTTTATTTGATTTTCAATTTCCAGCATGCACAGTATTTTTTGTGCACAGAAACTTCCTGATATTCAATGTTTTACAATGGTAAGGTAGACAGCACTATATCAGTTATGCAAAACTCATAGTGGAGCAAAGAAACTTTTGATAAATTCTCCAATATATTTACTTCACCACTCATATGCTATTTCCTTTGAAGTTGATGCCGAATTAAAGCACAAACATCAGAAATATAAAAATAGTAACTTAATAAATAAGAAAAATGTTAAATAATCAGGTGGAAAAATTGAGCCGTTCATTTACCTCAATTATAATGGATAACATTAGTAATTTCGTTTAGTTAGTAAATTATTATAATACTTCAACTGGAACTCAGATTTTCAAGACACATGGTTCAAATTATTAAACAGATATTGCCGTTCATAATGATGTACGGTATTCTAGTTGCAAAAGAAAATAATGCTGGAGACATGTTTACTGCAGAGCCAGGTATGCTAAGATAAAATACAGCTTTCCTGAAGAAATAAAACTAACCATAGGGAAATAATCCTAAAATCCTGCTACTAACATGCTGAAATGTTATCATGAGTATGTCAGTAGAATGACTGAAATACAGTGGTAGTATTACTGAAATAACTTCACAATTAATAAAAGCGTTCAATACCTTATGTGAATTTGCTTGAGAGTCTTGTACTAATCATTCATCAGTCTTAAATATGTTTAGATAACATATTTCTTTTTAATTTATTTGTTTTGGAATATAGACATGGCTGGAAAGATTGGTGCTCAATGTCCATCTCAAATTGTCATGGAGACACTAGGAATGATTTGCCACTTTGAGTTGTTGTAATTGGGCAGTGCAGGTACTCCTAATGTTCCTGATCTTCTGTGGCACATTTTCTGTACAAAGCAGGATCATTTCCAAATACAGCTTTCTGTATGTTCACAAAGCACAAAGCAGGTTTATAATACAGGCTTTTCCTGGGTAATGCTGGCATCAACACTGACAATGTAGAGCAGCAGTTGCCATCTTTGCAACCCTATGCAGGTATACCACAAGTATTTACCGGAGAATGTTGCTAATGAAGGATTGGGAGAATGTCCTGAGAGGACTGGAAAAACTTCTGGAATCTGCTGAAAAAATGTACCTCTAAAACAGATGTTCTCTGAGGAAAGGGGCCAGGTTTATAGTCCAAAACTGCTTGTAGGAAGTTACCAGGGAGGCATCAGAGGACCATGAAGATATGAATGCAGTGAATCAATGACTACTTTTTGGGGAAGTCTGCAAACAAGACACTTTACCTGCTCCTGCGACCTGAAGGAAAAATGGATGAAGCCTTTGATCCTGGAGCATGGAATTTTAGTGAATGTTCTACAGTAACATTGGATAATAAACTAGAATGAGGCAGTAATCAGCAGCAGCAGCTTAGAGCCAAGTTCAGTAAGCTGAGACTAACCATCAGTGGAAATGTAGCAGAAACTTATGTGGTATTGAATTAGCAGTCACAAGAGGTCACTGATAGTGAGATCAAGGACTGCAGATTGAATGTTAGCTCCTTAAACAGTAGTTTCAGCTGTAAAGCCTGGCTGTTCTTCAAGTAGCTTCTTTTACATTGATCAGAGGGCATCCAAATCAATGTGTTGTGTTTTCTTTAAATATTTTATATCTTGCTTGAATGTAGGTGGTCCACAGAATAACCGAGATCAGGATGCCTATTGTTGTAGTGAGATAATTTCTCGCAGTGATGCAATACGTCATAACATTGTGGAAAACTACAGGTAAATCCTGGTCAACCATTTCAAGCAGCATTGGAATTGCATGTTATTATTTAATTCCAAACATATAATCAGAAGTAAATATTCTAGAACCCCGGTTGCCTGTGACTTTGTGAGCTCCAATCCGGCTATCCTTTGACGAGTACAGGAGTTGGACAGATTGGCTGATTGAGTGGAGTCATGAAAACAATATTGCACTAACTTCAGCAAGACCAAGGAATTGATTGTGGAATTCAGGAAGGGGGAAGTCAGACAAACACACACTAGTCCTTATTGAGCATCGGCAGTGGAAAGGGTGAGCAGCTTCAAGTTCCTGGGCATCAACATCTCAGAGCATCTATCTTGGACCCAACATATTGACGCAGTTATGAAGGAGGTCCACCAAGTGGCTGTACTTCACTAAGATATTGAGCCTTGCTGTCACCAAATACGGGCAAATTTCTACTGATGTACCGTGGAAAGCACCCTAACTGGTTGCGTCACCATCTTGTATGGAGGCTCCAATGCACAGGATTGAAAGATTTATAAGATAAAATAAAATTAGGATTAGCTTTGTTTATCGCATGCACATCAAAACACACAGTGAAATGAATCAGGATCTAAATCAGGTTTAATATCACTGGTGTTTATGGGTTCAATGTTGTTGGGGTTAATTCGAGACTGCCATTACAGGTCAGGAGTGGCTCACGTAACACACATTATGTTAGGAGGCTGGGATGCGAGGGAGGGGGGAGCGAAACTGGGGACCCCGCTACACCGATACTATTAGTGTCACGCGATTCAGTAAACAAAAGAAACAGGTAACTCGTGAGCATATGGCTGCGGGCCAATAAGATGGACACAAGTGCCCGATATTACCTAATATGTAGCGGGGGGTGTGCTGGGGGGAAAAGGGGTATAAATAAGAGCAGATTGTAAGGGGAAAACAGAACGCCTTCTCCAGCGACTCCGTGGATTCACTGTGCCAGTTACGAATTCTGCAATAAAGCCACGTTTTGTAATATTCCGGTGTTAGTTGTCTCTCTTCCTAAACGAACACAGGGCAGAATTTCAAGCCCAACATTTGGTGACCCCGACGTGGGGAGGGAGAGACAACACAGGCTGGCGGGTCCGACGGCAGACAACTTGTGGCCGCAAGCTCGACTAAGGTCAGGAAGTGCCTGTTATATCGAAGACTTCCACTAGGTAGTTAAATCACTGAGTTAGATCTTGTCTGCTGACGGATCCTCACCAACCCCAAATTACCCTGGGAGAGATCATTCCCGGTGCAGAATCGTGACTGGTAAGTACTAACTCTTATCTGTTTTTAGGAAAATTCTCCGCCCGTGGAAAAGTCTTCTGAGTGAGGGTACCCGCCGCCCACGATGGGCATAAAAGTCTCAAGAGTGAGGAGAAAAGTGTTGCGGACACCGTAGTACACAGGGATAATGACGGCGCCTACCTTAGACTGGTTGTTAAGAGGAGAAATCTCCCACGCGAAGGTCAGGTTTTGAAAGGCGACCGTCCCACATTTGATCCTCTCTGTGTACTAGGGAGCCATGGAGCACTTCAATTTCGAGTTACCGAAAACTCAGACATTTGTGTGTTGAGTAACAGAGTATATGAGAGTTTTTAGAAATATGGTAAAATTGATAACTCTGCGAGTTCAATAATCTAACAGTGAGCAGCCGCAGGGGTCGGACACCATCAAGGTAGGAGTGGAAGTGTTCCTCCGAGGCCCGGGGAAGCTCACCTGGAACGGAAAACGGTGGCATGGTCCATACCCTGTCGCCGAGGTCTCCAACAGGGCATTAAAAGGTAAGAAGGGAGGGGGACAATAACTGGCATCATTTTCTACTGGTTAAATAAGACCTCTGGCAAGTGGGGAGCGTTTCTGGGACAGTCGGCTCTAGGACTGTCTATTTAAATTGCTATCTTTATCACGTGTGGTTGTTGTTGCATACCCTGTATTAGGACCCTAGTCATCCGGACTATAGATCGAGCCTTGACTGGAAAGAATGGACCTCCACCGGCGTACCAGGCACCCTTGTTCCCGGTGGAAGGGGAGGACACGGCCCTCCCGGAAAGCGGACGCGCTATGTGAGGACACGGACTGAAATGGACCATGGCAAGGGGGGGATTGTGAATTTGTTATTGATTAAGTTTTCTGAAATGTTGCATGCTACTTGTAAAAATTGCGGATGTTTAGGGAACCCCTACCCATATTTTGTGACCCTAGGTCGGACAAATCAGGATAAGCAAATAGGGAGGACACGCCAAAGAGTGCCGGGGGACGCTCACCTCTCTGCCTGATCCCGGCAGCCGCGGAAAAGATTGTAAGGGATGTGGGGATGTGGCCTCTGGGAGGCCAAGGGAGGGAGTGTTGGGGTTAATTCGAGACTGCCATTACAGGTCAGGAGTGGCTCACGTAACACACATAATGTTAGGAGGCCGGGATGCGAGGGAGGGGGGAGCGAAACTGGGGACCCCGCTACACCGATACTATTAGTGTCACGCGATTCAGTAAACAAAAGAAACAGGTAACTCGTGAGCATATGGCTGCGGGCCAATAAGATGGACACAAGTGCCCGATATTACCTAATATGTAGCGGGGGGTGTGCTGGGGGGAAAAGGGGTATAAATAAGAGCAGATTGTAAGGGGAAAACAGAACGCCTTCTCCAGCGACTCCGTGGATTCGCTGTGCCAGTTACGAATTCTGCAATAAAGCCACGTTTTGTAATATTCCGGTGTTAGTTGTCTCTCTTCCTAAACGAACACAGGGCAGAATTTCAAGCCCAACAATGTCCATTCAGAAACCTGATGGTGGAATGGAACAAACTGTACCAGAAACGTTGATTTTGTGTCTCCAGGCTCCTGTACCTCCTCGATGGTAATGAGAAAAGGGCACAATGTGTGTGATGGGGGTCCTTAATGCTTAATTATAGTTAATCCTTAATTTATAGCTTATGCGTTGTTTGCGTCAAATCAGTTCAGTGAGGATTGTGCTGTGGGAAGCCCACAAGTGTTGCCATGATTCTGGTGCCAACAGAGCATGCCCACAAGTTACTAACCTTAACCCATGTGTCCCTGGAATGCGGGAGGAAACCAGAGCATCTGTAGGAAACCCACACATTCATGGGGAGACTGTACTAACTCCCTACAGACAACAGTGGGAATTGAACCCTGATCAGTGAGCAATGGTGCTGCATGGCAATTGTGCTAACTACTATGCTATCATGCTGCCTTAAAAAAGGCTGCAGGAAATTGTAGGTGTAGCTATCCACAGGCACAAGCCTCCTTTCCGTCAAGGACATCTTCAAAAGGCAGTGATTCGAGAAGGCAGCATCCATCACTGAGGATCCTGTCAGTCCACAGCATGCCCTTTTTACAATACTACCATCAGGGAGGAGTCGTAAGACACACACTCAGTGTTTTAGGAACAGCTTTGTTCTCTCTGACATCAGATTTACAAACGCTTCATAAACTTCATTATTCCTCTTCCTATTCAGCGGGCTTCAATCATCATGAGCAGTCACGCGAAATTTAAATAGAGCTCAGAGCCTTTTGGGACTTCTCACCGGGCTTCAATCATATGATCCATCAGGCACTTGGCAAAGGCAAATACGAAAAAGTTAGCTTTAAACGGAGTGGTCATTGTTGGAGTGGGCAATTTTGGAATGGTCAGGCTTTAGCTCAAAAGGCTTACACAAAAAGAGGCAAGTGCTCTAGGTAAATTTCTAGTAAGCTTTTAATCTTTCTTTGTCTACTATTAGTACATAGTTAGTGCAGTGAGAATGGGCCCAGCATCAGGGTCCGCTATGTTCTTCGTGCGAGGTATAGGGGCTCCTGGAGACCTCCACTCTCCCTGGTAACTACATCTGCACAAGGTGCATTCAGCTGGAGCTCCTTACCAACAGTGTTAGGGAACGGAGGCTGTGTCTGATGATCTATGGCTCATACAGGAGAATGAGGGGGAGATAGATAGGAGCCACTGGGGGGTAGTCACCTCGGAGTTGCAGGAGGCAGGTAGCTAGGTGACTGCCAGAAGAGTGAAAGGGAATAGGCAGACAGTGCAGATTACCCCTGTGGCTGTCCCCCTCAATATAAGTATACCACGTTGTATATGTTGGGGGAAGGGGATGACCAACTAAGGGAAAGCTGCAATAACTGGGTCTCTGGCACTGAGTCTGATTCTGTGGCTCAGAGAGAAGAGGATTTCAGATTTCTAGATCACTGTGACCTCTTCTGAAGAAGGTATGACCTGTACAAAAAGGAGATGGGTTACACCTGAACTTGAGGGTGATCAATAACCTTGCTGGCAGGTTTGCTAGAGCTGTTGGGGGGAGGGCTAAGGTAATCTGGCAGGGGGATGGGAAACAGAGTGATAAAGCAGAGGAGAGGGCAGTTGATATACAAATAAATGCAGTGTGTAGTTTGGAAAGGGATAACATAGGTGCAAAAATGAAAAGGGTGATGAATACAGCACCAAAGGTGTTATATTTGAATGCATGCAGTATATGGAATAAGTAGATGATCTTGTAGTGCAATTAGAGTTTGTCAGGTACAATGTTGTGGGCTTAACTGAGTCATGGCCGAAATAAGATCATAGTTAGAAGCCCAGCATCCAAGGATATGTATTATATCAAAAGGACAGGCAGGTAGCTGGAGAGGTTGGGGTTGCTCTGTTGGTAAAAAAAAATTAAATCCTTAGAAAGAGGTGACATAGGATTGAAAGACGTAGAATCCTTGTGAGTAGAGTTAAGAAACTATCAGGGTGAAGTGATCCTGGGGGAGTTATGTACAGGCCTCTCAACAGTAATCAGGATGTGGGTCATGAATTAGAATGGAACATAGAAAAGGCATGTAAGGAGCATGATGTTACAATAGTCATTGGGAGTTTCAATTTTCAGGTAGATTGAAAAATGAATTTGTTGCTGAATCTCAAGAGCAGGAATTTGTAGAATGTCTACAAGGTTGCTTTCTAGAGCAGCTCGTGGCTGAGCCCACTAGAGAAAAGGCAATTCTTGATTGGGTGTTGAGTAATGAACCAGATTTGATTATGGACCTTAAGGTAAAGGAACCCTTAGGAGACTGTGATTATAATATGATAGAATTTACCCTGTAGTTTGACCGGGAGAAGCTAAAATCAGATGTGTCATTATTACAATGGAGAAAAGGGAACTACAGAGGCATGTGAGAGTAACTGGCTAAAGTTTATTGGAAGGGGATACTATCAGGAATGAGAACAGAGTGGCAGCGGCTGGAATTTCTGAGAGCAATTTGGAAGGCACAACACAGATACATTCCAAAAAGAAGGATTCTAAATGGAGGATTAAGCAATTGTGGCTGACAAGGTAAGTCAAAGACTACAGAAAAGGAAAACATAAGGCATACAATATAGCAATACTATTACAATGTTTAAGTTACTTGGACAGATACTTGGATACAAAAAGATTTAAGAGGTAATGTAGGCAATCATAAAAAGGTATTACATTCATCATGGGCAAGGAGTGCCAAAAGGGCCTGCTTCTGCGCTTTCTCTCTTTTGCCCGTTTTGCCACAATGAAGGTCCTCCATCACTGGCTGTGCTTCCTTCGTTATGTCAGTACCATCCTCTTGGTTTTCACTACTGTCAGCCATGCAAGTCCCAGGTGGAGACTCATGGGACACAACCGCACTCAGGTGTAGGAGGATTCCTCATTCCTGTTCCATTACAACTTCGGTTTATCAGTCAGGGTTGTTCGCACTGAGCTGAACCCCCGAACCTGGAGGACTGTGCTTTCTATTTCTATCATTTTATAGATGATAATTTAGTGGATTATCATCTGAAATTTATTGAAATTCATTAGGTATAGCTCAATTGCAAGTCCAAAGAAGAGCATCTTCCTATCATGGGTCACTGCATTGTTCTTCCTACTCCTCCTCTGTGCCACTACACTTCCCCTGCAGCAAGACCCCTGTTGTTGTTACAGGGGAGAATGAAGAGGCAGACTGCCACTGTAGAACCCTCTGGGGCTACCTGCTCAACTGTCCAATCAATGGAGTTCCGCTTTGTAAAGTATGATGCAGTCTTCATATTGTGCCCTTTTGTTGTAATTTTATTCTCCAGACTCTTTTGCACAGGGGCTTTCATTGAGAATATTTTGACACTACTTACATGGCTGGAATGATAGCTCCAGGTTTAAATATAAATTCTTGCATCATTGGTGTGCAGCCAGTCAACAGGAAATCCACAATGTGGGCACACTCATGCCTCTGCATTGCTTGATAGAGAAAGGTGTAATTTCCCGCTCTTGGTCTGGAGACATCATGAATGCAGCAAATAATTGCAAACAGGGTCACCTGGCTGATATTGGCTGCAAACAACTGGATACCATGAAGTTCAGGGTTAACTGTGATCTTGACTTCCATGCAGAAGTGAGTTAATGGAACCCTGTTCGCTAGGGGTGATAAATTCAAACACTTTAGCCTATGAACAGGTGATGTCAGTGTGGCTCTTGTGGGACTTCTGAGGCAGTCTGCCCTCCTGAACAAAGGCCCCCTTCCCCCTCCTCCTGCCCTTTCTCCATACAGGCCCTCCTTTTTTCTGCCCATATCCGAGTTCCAGTCGAACACCCAGTAAAGGGCTTCAATTCATCCCCTCAACTGATACTCTTAAAACACGCTCACCTGCACCAATGAGATCTCCTCTAAATAAATCAATCCCAAATAATTATCAAAGTCGACAAAGATGCCTTTGAGTAGCACCGGAATGGTCCTGCTTTCGGTAATTCAGATGAGATATCCTTTTCGTGGACCACATTGTTTGATAATTGCATGTGCATGAACCAGTCTGGCAGGAAGGTGCAACATTTGTGTAGTTCAATGATTGATGTCACTATCATGCTGTCCTCTGTGTGCTGGACTGAATAATGGAATCTTTGAACTAGTGTGATGCAGGGTTTAAACTACTGGTCACAAATGGTAATTGGTTTTGTGAACACATGGAATTGAAACATATTATAAAATTTAATTTCCAGGATTATATATTTAAACAATTTTTATATTTTTTGTTTTCCAGTGTAGAATTCTTTGGTTACTTCTTAAGCTATCTGAACATTGAAGGTTCACATTATGGAACAATGGAACAACATGACCACTGCTGGTTAAACAAGTCTATTATTTAGCCGGGCCTTTGCATCTGGACACTCGAGGGTTATATGTCTGTCCTTGATCTTTGTAAATTACACTCTTGTGCTCTAGTACTTGAAAAAAAGTCACTCCATTTCTGTTCATTAAATGGAATACATTTTATCTAACTCTCTATTCCAAGACAATGCCTGTTTAAAGCAATCTGTTCCTGTTTCTGTAAATCATTTATTCTGTCTGGGAAAGCTAGAAGGATATTTGGACATCAAATAGTGCTGAAGAATTTTGACACAAGAAATCAATCTAACTTTTTATATATTGAGTTAATGTTTTAAAAGCAAAGATGAGTTCTAGATCCAGCTACAGGAGAAATATCAAATCAATTCTGTTTTACTTTCCTTGCTAGTGACAAATTCCAATCACTTTTCTATAGTCTGCAGCAAATATACATCTAAATTTAGAACTGTTGTCTGTCTCCACATTAATGTCACTACTAGATTTTCTGTTCCCTGCTAGAATTGAATCATTAGAAACCAGATGACAGCTGCAAGGGGAAAATGCTATGACTGAATACCACAGACTGGTAAAATCAAATAGAATTGATCGGTGGTCATATATTTCATTGATGTGGGGTGAAATTTAGGGAGAGAAATGAATAGTTGTCAAGTTCAAGAATATTAGGTCTGACTTTATTGTTGAAACTTTAGTATCAAATCGGTAAGCATCAAGTTACAGTTGTTTCAATTTGAATTAATCTTATTGATTTCTACACAACCTTTAACAGCTACTTAAAAAAACTAAGATTCTCAGTTAGTTCTCTAAGCCATTATATTTTCACCACACTTAGTGGAAACTGCAAAGATCACCTGTTCTGGATAAGAGATAAAATACTTTGAATGAACTTTTGAGAGTATATCTGGGTTGGAGTTTATGCCAAGGTGATGGTATGGTGGTTGGTATTTATTATATTTAGTGCTGTCCTTTAACATCTTGTAGACATTTCCTTGGGATTTCAAGTTTATGCAGTTTGTGACACAGCTTGGTACCCTCTGCATTGGATCTGGGACCTGTATGAAGAGGACAATCATATTTGTCCTTACAACTACCCAGGATGAATAATCCTTATTCATTAAGCCCCTTGCAATCTTGATGAATTTGCAAAGAGTTGAAATATGTCACTGGTAGCAGTCTGAAAGGCAAGAAGTTCAAATGGTACAAGTTGTCTATAAATTAACTCCAAACAATTGTGCAAACACACAGCAATCCCTTTGAAAGTCTGACTCAAAGGATGCAAGTCACAAACTAAAAATGGCACAGTGCACATTGAAAGACTGAGCCACGTGCATCTTTTCAATGTCCACAAGAGCTGCTGCAATGTCTTTAAGCTCAGATGCTATGAAGCAACTCCTGACAACTTTGGTTGCAAAATAGCAGTTTGAAGCAAGGCACAGTTTTGTGAAATAGAGAAAACTTAGACAGAACAGCAGCATAAATCATCATGGTAACGTAGTGTTTAATGCAAAGTTATTACAGCTCAGAGAGTCAGAGGTCAATTGCAGCATCCTCTGTAAGGAGTCTATGGCCTCCCCGTGGAATGTGTGTGTTTTCTCCAGGTGCTCTAGCTTCTTTGCACATTCCAAAGACATACACTTTTGAAGGCTAGTTGGTCATTATAGATTGTGCTGTGGCGACCCACTTCCTAGCGCACTCGAACCGGCTCACAAATAGCCAGCGCGCAGGCACAAAGGCCAGGTCCGCAACAAAGGGAAAAAGCCTGCGGGGGTTTGTGAGTTCGTGTCCCTTAGAGCATCCGCGCCCGGGGAGGGTGGGATGAGGGAGGCTTTAAAGCAAGGCTGTGAAGTTCGAATAAAATTATCTTTGATTGCAGTTTACTGACTCCGTGTTGTTATTTTAGCGCTGCGTGTAGCACACCGCTACGGTCCAAACGATTTTTGGACCGGAGATGACCGACGCCGCATCTGTTCATGCGGTTTCGTTGAAACTGCCAAGCTTCTGGACGCTGCGACCTCACCTATGGTTCCAGCAAGCAGAAGCCCAATTCCACGTTCGGCAGATAACCTCGGAGGACACACGTTACTACTACGTGGTGAGCTCCCTCGACCAGGACACAGCGGCCCAGGTTGCGGAGTTCGTACAGTCTCCCCCGGCGGACGGCAAGTACACGGAATTCAAAGCCCTATTCATAAGGACTTTCGGACTCTCACGGCGCGAGCGGGCTGCCCGTTTACTGCACCTGGATGGCTTGGGAGACAGACCTCCATCGGCTTTAATGAATGAGATGTTGTCTTTGGCCAGCGGACACACACCCTGCCTCATGTTTGAGCAGGCATTCCTGGAGCAGCTGCTTCAGGACATACGCCTGCTGCTGTCCGACGCGGATTTCAGCGACTCCCGGAAGGTGGCAGCCTGGGCGGACTTGCTGTGGAACGCCAAGAAGGTGAGTGGGGCGTCCATCGCACAGATCACCAGGCCACGCTCCCAGCAGCAGACCAGACCAGGCCCGGCAGCAGAGCCCACTAGCCCCAGAGGCAGGGGTGGGGAGCCCAACGAACACTGGTGTTTCTACCACCAGCGGTGGGGCGCAGAAGCCCGCCATTGTCGCCCGCCCTGCCAGTTCCCGGGAAATGCCAGGGCCAGCCGCCGCTGATGGCTACGGCAGCTGGCCATCGGGATAGACTCCTGTATGTGTGGGACAAGAGGTCGGGACGCCGTTTTTTGGTCGACACCGGTGCCAAGATCAGCGTCTTACCTCCGACGAGTTACGACACCCGCAACAGGGCACTGGGTCCCCCCCTGAGGGCCGTGAACGACAGCACGGTAAGGACCTACGGCACCCGTACAGTGCAACTACAGTTTGCCTCCAGCCGGTTCACGTGGGACTTCACACTGGCCGCCGTAGCCCAACCGCTTCTGGGCGCAGATTTTTTGCGGTTTCACAGCCTGCTGGTCGACCTGCCGAGGCAGAGGCTGGTCCACGCCGAGACCTTTCAGACGTTCTCCCTGGGAGAAGCCCAGTTGCCAGCCCCACACCTCGGCTCCATCACGCTGTCCGACAACGACTTCACCAGAGTCCTGGCAGATTTCCCATCGGTTCTGGCACCGCAGTTCACGGCAGCCATGCCCTGACACGGCGTACAGCACCACATCCCGGCCCAGGGACCACCCCTCCACGCCCGTGCTCGGCGGCTTCCCCCGGACAAGCTCTGACTGGCGAAGGAGGAGTTCAAGAGGATGGAGGAATTGGGGATCATCCGGCGGTCTGACAGCCCATGGGCCTCCCCCCTGCACATGGTGCCCAAAGCAACAGGGGGCTGGAGACCGTGCTGCGACTACCGCAGGCTGAATGAGGCTACCACACCGGACCGCTACCCTGTGCCGCACATTCAGGACTTTGCAGCAAACCTGCACGGCGCATGGATCTTCTCCAAGGTAGACCTCGTCCGAGGATACCATCAAATCCCGATGCATCTGGACGACGTCCCCAAAACGGCTCTCATCACCCTGTTCGGCCTTTTCGAGTTCCTCCGCATGCCGTTCGGCCTAAAGAATGCCGCACAGACGTTCCAGCGGTTAATGGACGCGGTGGGACGTGACCTGGACTTTGCTTTCATCTATTTGGATGACATCCTCATAGCCAGCAGCAGTTGTCAGGAGCATCTGTCCCACCTCTGTCAACTCTATGCCCGACTGAGTGAATATGGTCTAACAATCAACCCGGCCAAATGCCAGTTCGGGCTCGACACCATTGACTTCCTGGGCCACAGGATTACCACAGACGGGGCAACCCCTCTGCCCGCTAAGGTAGATGCGGTCCGCCATTTCCCCCGACCCATCACGATCAAAGGCCTTCAGGAATTCGTAGGTATGGTCAATTTCTACCACCGCTTCCTCCCTTCAGCTGTCCGAATCATGCGCCCTCTGTTCGCCTTGCTGTCGGGTCCGAGCAAGGACATTGCCTGGGACGAGGAGTCCGCCGCCGCTTTCATTCAAACAAAAGAAGCCTTGGCGAACGCCGCGATGCTAGTGCACCCCAGAATGGACGTCCCTACCGCCCTCACAGTGGACGCATCTAACACGGCAGTCGGTGGGGTGCTGGAACAACTCATCGAGGGGCGCTGACAACCCCTGGTGTTTTTCAGCAAACACCTACGACCACCCGAGCTCAAATACAGCACTTTCGACCGGGAACTGTTGGCGCTATACCTGGCAATCCGGCATTTCAGGTACTTCTTAGAAGGTAGGCCCTTCACCGTGTTCACGGACCACAAGCTGCTTACCTTTACGTTCACGAAGGTGTCCGATCAATGGTCGTCCCGCCAGCAGCGCCATCTGTCCTACATCTCTGAATACACGACGGATGTCCGGCACGTCTCGGGAAAGGACAATGTCGTGGCAGACGCGCTCTCTCACCCTAACATTCATGCCCTTTCCCAAGGGGTAGACTTTGAGGCGCTGACAGAGGCGCAGCAGGCAGACGAGGAGATCCCGAGTTACAGAACTGCAGTCTCCGGTTTGCAGCTCCAGGACCTCCCCGTAGGCCCAGGTGAGAGGACCCTACTCTGTGATGTCGTCACCGGCCAACCCCGTCTCATCGTCCCGGCAGCCTGGCGGCGACGCATTTTCAACTCCATTCATAACTTAGCACACCCCTCCATCAGGACAACTGTCCGGCTGGTAGCCAACCGGTTCGTTTGGCACGGACTCCGCAAGCAGGTCAATGAATGGGCCAAGACGTGCATGCACTGCCAAGCTGCCAAGGTGCAGCGGCACACCAAAGCTCTGCCGCAGCAGTTCCACCCCACCCACCGGCGTTTCGACCACATTCATGTGGATATCGTGGGCCCCCTGCCAGAGTCACGCGGAGCGCGGCACCTCCTGACTATCGTGGACCGGTTCACAAGATGGCCAGAGGCGGTCCCGCTCACTGACACCACCTCTGAATCTTGCGCCCGGGCACTGATCGCCACCTGGGTGTCCCGCTTTGGTGTACCGGCCCACATTACCTCCGACAGAGGCGCCCAGTTCACCTCCAGCCTGTGGTCTGCTATGGCCAGCCTTTTGGGGACACAGCTGCACCACACCACTACCTACCACCCACAGTCGAACGGACTAGTGGAGTGTTTCCACCATCACCTAAAGTCGGCTCTCATGGCCCGCCTGCGAGGAGCTAACTGGGTGAACGAGCTTCCCTGGGTCCTACTCGGTATCCGCACGGCGCCCAAAGACGATCTGCACGCCTCGTCGGCCGAGTTGGTGTACGGCGCACCCCGGTCGTCCCCGGGGAGTTCAAACCAGCCCCAAGGGGGCAAGAGGAAGAACCCGCAGCAGTCCTGGGCAGACTATGTGAGAGGCTCGGCAACCTGGCCCCCATACCCACTTCGCAGCATGGGCAGAACCCAACCTGCGTACCCAAAGACCTGCAGAACTGTAAGTTTGTGTTTGTACGAAGGGGCGGGCATCGGCCACCGCTGCAACGGCCCTACGAGGGGCCATTTACGGTGCTCAGGAACAACAGGTCCACGTTCGTGCTGGACGTTGGGGGGAGAGAGGAGGTTTTCACGGTGGACCAACTCAAACCTGCCCATGTGGACCTGGCGCAACAGGTTGAGTTTCCGGCACCGTGGCACAGAGGCCGACCTCCCAAACAGAGTCCGACCCAGACTGTGGACATTGGGGGGTGTATCGCCGGTTCTGGGGGGGGGGGGGGGGGTTATGTGGCGACCCACTTCCCAGCGCACTCGAACCGGCTCACAAATAGCCAGCGCGCAGGCACAAAGGCCAGGTCCGCAACAAAGGGAAAAAGCCTGCGGGGGTTTGTGAGTTCGTGTCCCTTACAGCATCCGCGCCCGGGGAGGGCGGGATGAGGGAGGCTTTAAAGCAAGGCTGTGAAGTTCGAATAAAATTATCTTTGATTGCAGTTTACTGACTCCGTGTCATTATTTTAGCGCTGCGTGTAGCACACCGCTACAGTACCATGATTACCAAGGTCTGTAAGGGCCTATTCTGGGCTATATCTATAAATCTGAAAATAAATAAATAAATAAATAATCAGGATGCCACTGAAAACAGATCAATCAATTTACTCAAAATTTAAAAAAATATATTTCTTCTCAAAAAAGTCACTTTCTACATGTCAGGTAATCAAAGACTGCTGCTCCAGTTCACATAAATAATGAAAGGAAACTACTAAAACCATGATGATTTCATTCATTTTTCATTCAATCAATAGCATTATTTTACTGCAACTGATTAGCAGTGAAGTCTTACAGGAATTGAATTTCAGAAGCAGAATACAATGCATGCCTATTTGCTTGACTCAACTGACAGAGGGTGGACTTCAAGGTACTTATGTTTTTGCTGTTACGTTAATGGTAAGAAGATCATGAAGCCTACTTTCGTTCCCTTTATCTATTTGTTCCAGAGATATGGGCTTTGCGGGCTGAGCCAGCATTTAATTCCCCATCCCTAACTGCCTTGGTGAGCCATTGCAGTCCATAAGGTAGGGTACAAGTTATTAGAGAGGCAGAGTCAGTGCGGTGAAGAAACGGCCAAGTATTTCCCAGTCAAGATGGTGTGTGGCTTGGAGGGGCATCCGCCAATGGTGAAGATCCGATGCTTCTACTGCCCCTGTCCTTCTTGCTGGTGGTGGTCACCGGTATGGAGGTTGCTGTCGAAGTTGCTGGTCGGTTGCAAACTGCTGCTGCTGTGTTCCAATGGTGGAGTGAATGGTTGTGGATTGACTCGCTCTGAATCCACAGCCATTGGATACTACTGTGTCCTGCATGGAGTTGAGCTTCCTGTGTGTTGCTGAAGCTGTGCACATCCAGGCAAAGGGAGAAGTATTCCACTACACTCCTGATCTGAGTTAGCTAGACGGTGGATAGGCTCTGGGGTGTATTTTTTATTCAAGATAAACTTTATTCATAATCTTAAAATGTTTACAAGGATAAACTCTGCAATGCCTTTTCATTCCTACATTGATAGACAATGCATGGAGTACTGTCAAATTACATTTTATGAACAATGGGACAATTATCACTCATGTGACACCCTGGATTGCTACAATAACTGAGGGGCCTTCTCACCCATCCGAGCTCTTCGCTATCCAGTAGTGGAAAACCCTACACTGTGCTCCTCTCTCACCGAGTTCTTGAGCCAAGCACCAAGCTTCAGTGCGTCCTTCAGCATGTACTCCTGCGGCCTGGAAGGTACTACGACGTGCTGGCGGACCGCCTTTCGCCGAGTTGATGATTCTTCGGCAACGTTTGACTCCCTGTGTGTCCTGGGAAGGAGCTCATAGATCAGAGAGTCCTCTGCTACGCAGGCGCTCGGGATGAGCCGTGACACAAGCCTTTGCATCTTTCTCCACACACTCTTCACAAATCCACAACCTGCAGAGAGATGTGTGATCATCTAGTCCTCACAACAGTATCCTTGGGGGCTGCACACAGTGGGAGTGATACTCTGAGCACCTAGGAAATATTATGAAAGGGACTGGGAGAGATCTTCTCACTGGCAGCCAAACAAGCGAAGTCTTCAATCAGTGAGTTACTCACCGCAGGATTCCTAACCTCTGACCTGTTCTTGAAGCCACATCGTGTACATGGCCTACTTCAGTTCACTTTCCGGTCAATGGTTGCATTCGGATTGTTGTCAGCCAGTGTATTTCCGAAGTGCACGTCTTTCACTTGCACTCATCTATTTGCTTAGGTCAGTATTACCATAAACCTGATTTACCACCGTTGTAGAAGCATGAACTGGCAGGTGAAGAAGTTTACTTCCCGGCCAGTAGAAATGGAAATAGTTGTTAGTTTCAGGATCTTCTGACCTTTCCACTTGTATTTGTCTTAAGGGCCAAATAAGAAGAAACATTGGTAGACTCTGTCAGCTGCGTAGAAAGCACAATAGTCACTAATGACCCTGTATAACTTTCAACAAAAGTTCAAGCCAATGAGACAGGGCATTGTGGTTCTGCACCCTTCGCCTTTTTGCTGTATCACTCTCCCAGCATTTGCTCATTTCAACATTTGTTAGCAGTATCTAAGCAACATAAACTGCATGAAGGCACACATTTCAACCTTGTCTATTTTTCATTTGCTTTGTGCCAAGGAGATAAGTGTTCCCTTGGCACAGATGCAAATTGGCTCTCACATATTTTAGGAATGCCTTTTCTTGATACAAATTTTGTTCATTGTAAATAAATTTCAAAGGTTCGTTAATGAACATAACAGGAGATAAAGATTTTCTCTATGCTTGACAAGTAATCTAGCAGTGCTCGTGGCACTTTATTTTGCCACATGTATTGTGTATTTTGAAACAGCTGAAACAAAGTTTTAATCCCATTCGCCTGCGCTCTGATGAAAGTTTGACTATGCTATAAACTGAATCTGCTCTACTGAGGATCGGATTGCATTATCTGTCTTCTGTGGCCAAACAAACCACTCTGCTAAATGAGAAATTCTTGATCCCCTTTCCTTCAGTCCCTGACTAAATCAATACTGTAATGGATGCAACATCCCTTCAATGCCTACCTTGGATACCACAATCAGGCAAACAAATCTGACTCAATCTCGTCTTCTCTCTTTATTATGTTCAGTTTCATAATGTTGTTGGCCTTTTGTAACCTCACTTCCTGGATCCATTCTGTAATTTTCCCTGAATTAATCCTTCTATCCAGATAAACCATTTCAGATTTATATTTGGTCAGTTTCATGCCTGTGTGGCTACAGCTTCTAACTCTGCAAAATTACAATGATTCTTAGTAAAGCACAAATCAATAAAAAGCTAACAAAGCAATTTGCTATCCCCAACAATAAATACAATGGCATTCGGTGGAAATCCTGCCTGAAAAAATTTGACAGGATTATTCTTAGATTGAAGGGAAAAATATAATGTATGAACTGGCAGAAGGTGAATTTCATCCACGGTAGTGTAATGGTTAGCACAACGCTTTACGATGCTAACGACCTGGGTTCAATTCCCTCCACTGTCTGGAAGGAGTTTGTTTGTTCTCCCCATGACTGTGTGGTCTCCTCTAGGTGCTTTGGTTTGTTCCCACAGTCCAAAGACTGGTTGGTAGATTAATTGGTCAAAGTAAGCTGTTCTGGGAATAGTCTAGGGTTAAATCGGGGGATGCAGGTGGCGTGGCTCAAAGGGCTGGAAGGGCCTATTCTGAGCTGTATCTCAATAAACAACAAATTAATAGCATTGTGATTTCCTTACTTATAAGAAAAGTACACCTTTCAATATTTTGCTAGGTTTAAAAAAAACAATTATTGTTTGAGGTTAGAGTTGCTTCAGTCCGTATTGTTATAATATAAACATGAGTACCCACAAAAAGAATGTATTGAATAGATTTGTTACAGAAGAAAATTGAATAACTTCTATTCATTAAAACACAACTTGGTCAAATTATTGTTGGACTGCTTCCCAGAATACTGCATAAAAAGCATGACAATGCATGACTAACCCATTGAAATACTGGGGATAATTGAGGGGCAGACTGTTCACTTTACAGCATGGGAACAGGTCCCTGGGCCACCTGTGCCTACGATGGCAATGATGCCAAGAAATAGAATGAGATCTGTAATGTCTTACACTCAAGGAGTAAAATAAAGGAATATTTCAAATGGTCTCTGAATTTTTTTCCTCAGAATTTATGATGGCATGAACATAGATTTCTCCTTCCAGTATTTTTTCCTCCCCTTTTCCTCTACTTCTATTTCCCACACTGACCTCTTACCTCTTCTCCTTATCTGCCTCTCACCTCCTCCATGTGCCCCTCCTTCTTCCCTTTCTCCCCTAATCCACTTGCCTCACCTATCAGATTTCTTCCACTCCAGCCTTTTACCTTTCTCACCCACCTGGCTTCACCTATTGCCTCTAGCTTGTCTCCCATCCCCTCCCCAAACTTTTTATTCTTCTTTTTTTATTAGTTTTTCAAAACATTTTACAAAATTAAAAACCCCAAATCCCAATGAGGACAAACTTTTTATTCTGGCGTCTTCTCACTTCCCTTCTAGTCCTGAAGAAAGGTCTCAGCCTGAAACCTCAACTGTTTACTGATTGACCTGCTGAGATCCTTCAGCATTTTGTGCATGTTGCTCTGGATTTTCAGCATCTGCAGACTCTCTTGTGTATATGATTTGATCTGTTTGTTGTGGGACCATTTCAATGTGACTTACTGATATCTCGTTTTCAATTTTGTTTCAGATTGCTCAATATGCTTTTCCACAATCTGTATTCAGGTTACGCTTGGCAATGCAACTGATCCCCAGTGCTGGAATACTTCGTCTTGCAAATTCCCAGAACAGGGTTGATTTCAGCAGGGTGATCTAATCTAATTCACTAATGCAATGTGCTTAATATCAATGAAGATTTTTTTTTTTGGAAATTATTTAAAAAGTGGATGGTGGCTGCAGTGAATTTGAATTTCTTAGTGCCAAGAAGAAAGTGTTGATCACCAGTAGAACGATAACCTGAACTGAAAAGGATCATTGTCCTTTGCTGATTTCAAAAAAGTCAGCACCATTGGTCCAGTTAATTCTCTTGGGTCCCATTTTTAGTTTCATAAAGATTCTTTAATTGTGCAAATCAATGCAATTTTACCATGTTCAAATTTAAAGAGGGCAGCTGTTGTCTGTTCAGTGCCCCTAACTCACCTTAAACATGTTCCCCATTACCATGACTGATTGGCAGCATGACACACCTGTATTGCACATACACACTTATCAAACTGAGGTGCTAAGGTGACAGAAACAAACGCTACAAACTTAGTTTCATCTCAGACATACAAGCGGAAATGAAAATAGGGCTTTTAATAATGCCAGTGGATGAAAAGTAAAATGAGATTCCAATGCTTGACAACCAGCTGTAAGGAAAACACAAAATGCACTCTACAGTGCTCTAGTCAAAGTACAGTCCAATGGAGATGACTTGCCAGTTATATCCTCAATGCCATTACTACTTTAACTATCTGTTTGAGGTCCATTCTCTGCACTTTCCACAAGCGTTATCGGAATTGCTCTTTCAAATGCTTTTCCAGTTCTCTATCATTTATGTAGTAACCTGCGGTACAATGTTAGTGTGGTAACAACCCTACCAACTACTTCTTTCATTCTGTGTATTTCCATTGGCATAAGGGAAACCCCTAGCTATCTTAGACTTCTGCATAGTAGGGGAATTAAGAGTTATGGGGGAAAAGCAGGTAGGTGGAGATGAATCCATGGCCAGGTCCACCATGATCTTATTGAATGGCAGAGCAGGCTCGATGGCCTACTCCTGCTCCTATTTCTGATGTTCTATGTTCATATGTGAGGTGAAAGAGAGGATTCTGTGGGTTAGGCACCAGCACTTCTGAGTGTATTTGTTACCACTGGACACACTATTGAATCCAAAGGAAGAGCTTCTACATATGGGCAAAGATCCCATTCATTTGAAAGAGATTCATGGTTTCAGGAAAATGGTAAATGCTTAAGTTATTTTGATTTATTGCAGGACTTTTTAATTAGTGATAGATAATTTCAAATATTTCCTTTTTAAAAATTAAATGATTTGAATAGTTTTAAAAAGCCTCTCAAGAACAACCCCCAGAACTAGTAAGGCAGAATCTCAAGAAATAACACTACTAATCTACTTGTTGCTCAAATCCCATTCCACCTCATCCCCTCTTGGTGGGGCCTTCTCAATGCCTCCAGAAGGAGCAAATTCTTAGCACGCTGTCTAGCAGCCAAAAATTCTGATGGATTTGTGACAAGAGTGAAATACAGGCAATAAACTATTAGAATTCAGTAGAAAGACTTTGCCTATAGGCCATAAAGAGCAGTTTAGCTGTAAGAATAATGATAGAATATTTGGAATATACTAACATTTCTGTTATTGGTGCCATTACCACACAATAGAGTGAAGCACAATAAATCTCCAGACAAGCCAAAGTAGAATAAATAAAATGGGACATCAAGTTTTACTGGTTGGATGGATGTGGCATGTGTTGTTAAGCACGTGCCCGAACCTTTCCCACAGTTATTGATAGGATTGGGAGGAGAGGTGCTCATATGATAACTAAACAGTGGGAAGCTATACAACTGCAAATGTATCCAGGGAAGCATTTGTATTGTTGCATATAATAGGACTGCTGTGCTGTCCTGGGTCCTAGCTGCTCTAGGGTTAGAACTTGCTGCGCACATAATGCCCTTTACTCAACGGCACCATCTACAGGGCTATTCTGCTCTGCCCTCGTGCGGTGGCAGAAATAGCCCTGCAGGTGGCACAATTGAAAAAAAAACAGGATGGGTGACAGTCCACGATACCCATTGTTCGCAGTACCCACTATCTACTGTACCCGCCATCCACAGTTTCCACCACCTTCAGTTCCCACTGCCCCGCAGTACCCATTGTGCACAGTACTTGAGGCACACTGTACCCACCGCCACACTGTCCAGCTGCCACAGTTCCAGGTGCCCAGAATAAGAATACCCACCATGCTACTGCCCAGAGTACATGACACACACTTTACCCACTACCTCCAGTACCCAACACCACCAGGTTGGCTGCTTAACTTGCTGTCAAATCTGATAAACCAGAAATAATTAAAAACATTCACACACTTTTTAAGATCAAACAATAAGAACTCAAACATAATAAATTTAAATCTCCTAAAATACTTGCAGACATTTAATTCAAATATTATAATGAGTTTATTGTTGATAAATAGCTGATGAGGTGCAGTCAGCAAATTTAGGGCTCTCTTCTAGAATCCCAAACTTGTGGCATTAAGTGGAGCAGGAGCAGCATTTTGGGGTGTATGGACAGTTAAAAAAAATAAATGAACTTGTTTTCATTCAATGATGCTAGCATTCATTGGACATAATGGATGCAGGGGGAAATCAAGTGTCTATGGTTAGAACATAGGGCACAGTGGTTAGCGTAACACTTTTACGGTGACAGCAACCCAGACTCAATTTTGCTGCTGTCTCTAATGAACATGTGAGTTTCCTCTGGGTGCTCTGGTTTCCTCCCACATACCAAAGACTTTTGGGTTAACAGGGTAATCGATCACATGGGTTTAACTGGGCGTGGGCTTGTTGGGTTGGACGTACCCGTTACTGTGCTGTATTTCTCAATAAATAAAAATAAATATACATGACCTTCAGCAATGAGGAATTCTTTCCCATAGCCCGCTACTCCCTCTGTCATTGATTTATGAAGTGCTGTAATCTTCTACAAAGATTTGCAAGACATTAAAGCAGGCTCCATCTTAATTTGCGGCCTTCCTATCACTATCTCCCTTGAATTATGGTAGGGGGTTCATGAAAGAGTTGTAATCTTCCATCTCCAGTGTATAGATTAAAATTGATCAATCAACAACCTTCAGTAGTGTCATATTTGACTTGTCATACTGATACAGCAAATAACCCTCATTAAGTATGCTCTGATCCATCAGAAATCCCTAAACTGATACATAAATAATCACAGAGCACTCAATGCACATCTCAACAATCATAGTAATGTAGTCACATATTTGAATAATAGTTAGATATGTCAGGAAATGTGCGTGTGGTAAAATGCTGGAAGTATGCGGCAGGTCACAGAGAAAGAAATGAAGTTAATGTTTTGGAATTAGGATCTATTAGACCAAAAAGCAGATGTTTTCAGTATCTCAGAGTGCCACAGTAGTGTAGGTGATAATGCAATGCTACACTGTGTCAAATCAGAGTTCAATTCTTGCCTCTGTGTATAAGAAGTTAGCACAATCTCCCGTGACCGCATAGGTTACCTCTCATATAGTTAGAGTTCGGGGTTAATAAATTGTGGACATGCTATGTTGGCACCGGAAACATGGCACCACCTGCGGCCACCCCCAGCACCTTCTCTGACAGCGTTGGTCATTGACATAAATGGTGCTTTTCACTGTCTGCTTTGACTTATCGACATACACGTGACAAATACAACCAACCTTTCTCTATCTCTTTAAATATCTGGAAATCATAAAAGCAAAATTGTCTCAGTTGTAAAACCAATTTAGCTATTAAACATCTAAGTGATCCAATGAATGACTTACACCACATTCTGCTGTCTTTGTGTAGTCACATACAAATATTTATTGCACAGCACAAGGATGAGTTTGATGACCTAGATTTAAAACCTATATGTATATTAAAGAGCAGGTTGGTTGTATGTTTACAGAATGTGATTCGTTCAGAGACTCAGAGACCAAAATACAAACAATGGACAATAAAAAACCATTACCAGCTCATGGAGTTATCTATTATTTAAGTACAGTACTAAATGTTCTTTATAAACTGTTTTGATTTTCATAAATTGTGACAAACTCACACATGGAATCAAGCTGCTGAAGTATAATTAAATAACTATGAAAACAAGGGATCAGAGGCAAAAACTATAGCCCTGGAAAGTCATCTGGGGCTTTTGAACAGAAACCACACATGCCTAAAAATTGAAAGGCAGCAGCCCACCAAGTGATTTCACTGACAGCCTGCAGCTGAGAAAATTAATAGAACACAAACCCAATACATCATGCGCTATTGAACAGGCCCTCTAAAATCAAAGCCGTTTGCTTTGCACTCGTAGGAAACTAGTTATGTCAGGGGCCACATGAGCGGGGACGATTATGTTATCAGTGAAAAAGACTGGGTGAGTAGGTGTCTGGGTCGTTGCATTGGGCTGAAGCCCTTACGTGGTCAGAAGTGGTTTCAGAGAGAGATGGGCAAAATGAGGTTTGGGAATTGGTGGAGGGAGGGGTGGGCAATCTCAGTGCATGGAACATCATCTGATTGGTTGGTGGGAAAAAGACTGGATGAACTTGGAGTTGGTAGGTGGCTTCTATGTGGGAAGGAGAGTGGAAGAAAGATGGCTGGAAGAGGAAGAGTGCAAATAAGAGAGATAGTTGAATAGGTGGATTTGTTAAAAGAAATATATTGGAAGTGCATTCCCAGGACTGGACTGGATCTGCTGATACAAGTCCTCCTTAATTATGTGCTGAGGTAGGCGGACAAATGCTCTCTTGCTATTGAATGTTACTAGACTTCTTCAACCTTGCCACGCATAAGAACAAAAGATGTACGATGGACTGGAAAGTTAAATTGCAGTGAGTCCCCAATTTTCTATTCTATTTAATTTCTCAGTGAAATCGAATCAAGTAATACACACAAAATGGGTGCAGTGCAATCAATTATTTAGCCAATAAACGTTCAACTACCAGGAGCTCGTTCCTCTAGGGCAATGTTTCTCAAAGTGGGGGATATCAGTCCCCTGGAGGTGGTGGGAGTTTCTAAGGGGATGATAAAGGTAAAGGAGGTGGTGGGGTGGCACTCAGTAGCAAGGGGGACAGCTGAGGGGTTACAGGCTTAATTTAAGAAGTTAATTACTTATAATAAACATTTGATCCTCAGGGCCACATAAAATTGATTACAATTATCAAGTAATCACCTCATCTCTTGTTAACCCACCATCTCCTCAGGCTTTGCTCGAAATGCATTATAGTTGTTCAAAAACTACATGAAACTTCCAGATTTGTTATATCATGAGAAATCTAGACTGACAAAATTGTGTTAGTTCCGGGCCCAGCCCACCCATTATTGGCATTCACTATAGTGTTAGCTAGTATAATTCCCATACTCTAATTATGCAATTCCTGTGAATTAGGGTACATCATTCAATGGTGTAAAGTTCAGGATCTGCACTTTTGAAAGGTCTTGACTGTATTTCTCTAGCCTACAGCCCAACTGAGGAATCACTGCCCCACTTTATGTATCCTTAGTCAGAGTCAGGTTTTGCCTGAGTAGTGATGATGTCATAACTTTCCCCTTCATTAATCACAGAGCTTGAGGTTGGATACTAGGTGATTAACTGTGGTCATTGACTCATTACGAAAATTTCACAGGCAAATCAAATGAAAAAGAAGTGCAGATAGTATATAGTAAAGTTTGGAGTATCTGAAATATGGATTTATACCAGTTCCAAGCGACCTGCAACAACCAATGTGTCTATCATATGAAAAAGTTTTTTTTTAATGCAAGCAATAAAACCACCCAGGTTCCTTGAACATTTGAAGAGAATACACACTAATAAAGCAAGTAAGAATTTAGCTTGCTTCCAGTCACTTTGGGGAAGTTTTCAGAAACAAAAAGCACTTGAAAACATGTTTGCTAACACTTACAAAAGAACATTGATAGTTTAGTTGTGCCGACCCTCAAACCCTGCCTCCCATATAACCCCCCACCTTTAATTCTTCCATATATCTGTCTAGTAGTCTCTTAAACTTCACTAGTGTATCTGCCTCCACCACTGACTCAGGCAGTGCATTCCACGCACCAACCACTCTCTGAGTGAAAAACCTTCCTCTAATATCCCCCTTGAACTTCCCTCCCCTTACCTTAAAGCCATGTCCTCTTGTACTGAGCAGTGGTGCCCTGGGGAAGGGGCGCTGGCTGTCCACTCTGTCTATTCCTCTTAATATCTTGTACACCTCTATCATGTCTCCACTCATCCGCCTTCTCTCCAAAGAGTAAAGCCCTAGCTCCCTTAATCTCTGATCATAATCCATACTCTCTAAACCAGGCAGCATCCTGGTAAATCTCCTCTGTACCCTTTCCAATGCTTCCACATCCTTCCTACAGTGAGGCGAGCAGAAATGGACACAGTACTCCAAGTGTGGCCTAACTAGAGTTTTATAGAGCTGCATCATTACATCGTGTCTCTTAAACACTATCCCTCGACTTATGAAATCTTAACACCCCATAAGCTTTCTTAACTAACCTATCTACCTGTGAGGCAACTTTCAGGGATCTGTCGACATGTACCCCCAGATCTCTCTGGTCCTCCACACTACCAAGTATCCTGCCATTTACTTTGTATTCTGCCTTGGAGTTTGTCCTTCCAAAGTGTACCACCTCACATTTCTCTGGGTTGAACTCCATCTGCCACTTCTCAGCCCACTTCTGCATCCTATCAATGTCTCTCTGTAATCTTCGACAATCCTCTACACTATCTACAACACCACCAATCTTTGTGTCGTCTGCAAACTTGCCAACCCACCCTTCTACCCCCTCATCCAGGTCGTTAATAAAAATCACAAAAAGTAGAGGTCCCAGAACCGATCCTTGTGGGACACCACTAGTCACAACCCTCCAATCTGAATGTACTCCCTCCACCACGACCCTCTGCCTTCGGCAGGCAAGCCAATTCTGAATCCACCTGGCCAAACTTCCTGGATCCCATGCCTTCTGACTTTCTGAATAAGCCTACCGTGTGGAACCTTGTAAAATGCCTTACTAAAATCCATGTACATCACATCCACTGCACTACCCTCATCTATATGCCTGGTCACCTCCTCAAAGAACTCTATCAGGCTTGTTAGGCATGATCTGCCCTTCACAAAGCCATGCTGACTATCCCTGATCAGACCATGATTCTCTAAATGCCCATAGATCCTATCTCTAAGAATCTTTTCCAACAGCTTTCCCACCACACACATAAGGCTCACTGGTCTATAATTACCTGGACTATCCCTACTACCTTTTTTGAACAAGGGGACAACATTCGCCTCCCTCCAATCCTCCGGAACCATTCCTGTGGACAACGAGGACATAAAGATCCTAGTCAGAGGTTCTGCAATCTCTTCCCTTGCCTCGTGGAGCAGCCTGGGGAATATTCCATCAGGCCCCAGGGACTTATCCGTCCTAATGTATTTTAACAACTCCAACACCTCCTCTCCCTTAATATCAACATGCTCCAGAACATCAACCTCACTCATATTGTCCTCACCGTCATCAAGTTCCCTCTCAGTGGTGAATACCGAAGAGAAGTATTCATTGAGGACCTCGCTCACTTCCACAGCCTCCAGGCACATCTTCCCACTTTTATCTCTAATCGGTCCTACGTTCACTCCCGTCATCCTTTTGTTCTTCACATAATTGAAGAATGCTTTGGGGTTTTCCTTTACCCTACTCACCAGGGCCTTCTCATGCCCCCTTCTTGCTCTTCTCAGCCCCTTCTTAAGCTCCTTTCTTGCTACCCTATATTCCTCAATAGACCCATCTGATCCTTGCTTCCTAACCCTCATGTATGCTGCCTTCTTCCACCTGACTAGATTTTCCACTTCCCTTGTCACCCATGGTTCCTTCACCCTACCATTCTTTATCTTCCTCACCGGGACAAATTTATCCCTAACATCCTGCAAGAGATCCTTAAACATCGACCACATGTCCATAGTACATTTCCCTGCAAAAACATCATCCCAGTTCACACCCGCAAGTTCTAGCCTTATAGCCTCATAATTTGCCCTTCCCCAATTAAAAATTTTCCTGTCCTCTCTGATTCTATCTTTTTCCATGATAATGCTAAAGGTCAGGGAGCGGTGATCACTGCCCCCCAGATGCTCACCCACTGACAGATCTGTGACCTGACCCAGTTCGTTACCTAATACTAGATCTAGTATGGCATTCCCCCTAGTTGGCTTATCAACATACTGTGACAGGAATCCACCCTGGACACACTTAACAAACTCTGCCCCATCTAAACCCTTGGAACTAATCAAGTGCCAATCAATATTAGGGAAGTTAAAGTCACCCATGATAACAACCCTGTTATTTTTGCACCTTTCCAAACTCTGCCTCCCAATCTGCTCCTCAGTATCTCTGCTGCTACCAGGGGGCCTATAGAATACCCCCAGTAGAGTAACTGCTCCCTTCCTGTTCCTGACTTCCACCCATACTGACTGAAAAGAGGATCCTGCCTCATTACCCACCCTTTCTGCAGCTGCAATAGTATCCCTGACCAGTAATGCCACCCCTCCTCCCTTCCCCCCCCCCATCCCTTTTAAAGCACTGAAATCCAGGAATATTGAGAATCCATTCCTGCCCTGGTGCCAGCCAAGTCTCCATAATGGCCACTACATCATAATTCCATGTATGTATCCAAGCTCTCAGTTCATCACCTTTGTTCCTGATGCTTCTTGCATTGAAGTACACACACTTTAGCCCTTCTACCTTACTAACTTTACACCCTTTATTCTGCTTCTCTTTCCTCAAAGCCTCTCTATATGTTAGATCTGGCTTTACTCCATGCACTTCTTTCACTGCTCTATCGCTCTGGGTCCCATCCCCCTTGCAAATTAGTTTAAACTCTCCCAAACCATGCTAGCAAACCTACCAGCAAGGATATTGCTCCTCCTGTGTGCTTCATACAAGATTTCACTGCTCATTGCTAAATCTGGAAAGCCCCATACAACTGCAGAAGTCCCGATTCAGCTCGCTAATATTCTTGCTTGTGCAACAGATGGGCCACCATCAATGACAGGATGCCAGAATCAGAATCAGGTTTATTATCACCAGCATGTGACTTGAAATTTGTTAACTTAGCAGTAGCAGTTCAATGCAATACATAATCTAGCAGAGAGAAAAAACAATAATAATACATAAAATAAAACATAATAATAAATAAACAAGTAAATCAATTACATACATTGAATAGATTATTAAAAATGTGCAAAAACAGAAATACTGTATATTAAGAAAAGTGAGCTGGTGTCCAACGCTTCAAAGTCCATTCAGGAATCAGATAGCAGAGGAGAAGAAGCTGTTCCTGAATCGCTGAGTGTGTGCCTTCAGGCTTCTGTATCTCCTACCTGATGGCAACAGTGAGAAAGGGACATGCCTTGGATGCTGGAGGCTTTCAATAATGGACGCTGCCTTTCTGAGACACCGCTTCCTAAAGATGTCCTGGGTACTTTGTAGATTAGAGCCCAAGATGGAGCTGACTAGATTTATAACCCTCTGCAGCTTCTTTTGGTCCTGTACAGGAGCCCCTCCATACCAGACAGTGATGCTGCCTGTCAGAATGCTCTCTGTAATAACCACAGTGAGGTTATTACTTTCTTGAAAAAATCTGTACCTGACATATTTAAAACTCACTGTGTAATTCACAGACAACAACCTTGTTGCAAAAAACCTAAGTGATTGGCTACACTGAATACTGTTATCACAGCGATAAATAAGATCAAGTCCCATGCTCTCGATTTTCAATGGCTTTGAGAGCTTTGTATTGAGAATGAAGAACAGATGGAACACTTGCTGGTGCACACAGAAGTCAGGTGGCTCTCAAAAGGAAAATGCCTGGGATGCCTTTATGAACGTTCTGAAACTGTGATAAAATTCTTTGCAGACTCAAATGCTTTATTCAGTAATCAGCTCAGGAATATTAGGCATGTCATTGCTTATTTGACAGAATTTTTCACAAAGTTTAATGAAATCGATCTTCAATTACAAGGAAATGATGTAAATCTTATCAAATTCAAACCAGTCTGTCTAAGTTAACCCTATTTAAGTGCAATATTGGCCATTATAATCTTTACCATTTTTTGAGCCTCTCTGATTTGGAAAAGAAAGGAAGTAATGGTCCTGAAGAAAGGTCTTGGCCCAAACCCTCAACTGTTTATTCAATTCAATAGGTACTGCCTGACCTGCTGAGTGGCTCCAGCATTTTGTGTGTGTTGCTATGAATACCAAATGATGATCTTCAAGTATTCTGTGCCCATGTGGGTGAGCTGCATAAAGTCATGTCAGAGATTTCAGGATCTTCTCTCGATCCAAATTCCAAATTGCGTAATAAATCCATTCCTGAACTCTTGAAATGGGAAATTAACAGGAAGGATGGAGGAAGAAGCGATCCTGCCACGAAATAACTTTGAGCTGAAGTCAAGGTTTAAAACGTCATGTCAAGACTTTTGGTTGAAGAAAGAAATCTCTGAACACTATTCTCCACTACTGAAGGTATGGTTTATTGCCTTTCCAATATTATATTTAGTGGAGTGCAACTGCCCAGCTTCTTTCAAAGAAATGAAACAGACTGCAATTTAGTGAACGTGGGGATGTGAGACTCCTTCTGAGTGACATTCAGACTGATGCTGAGAAAATCTGTGCACCAAGCAAGCCCATTGGAAGGTGAAAAAGCAACAAAGTAGAGAATAGTTGGACTACTCATGTATGCTCTAAAATTATTGATGAAAATTGTTTTTAATGTATGAGGGGTAATTGATAAGTTTGTGGCCTAAGGTAGAAGGAGATGAGTTATTAACTTCAAATTTTCTGCATAATCACTCAAAGAGTTTAACTGCATGTGCATGTAACGAGAGCTGTATAACTCATCTCCTTCTACCTTAGGCCACAAACTTATCAATCACCCCTGCTGTGGACACTTTCTGGAGGTCCAAGATCCGTATGCTCCACGACCGCTGGACTAAGTGTGTATATGTAGGAGGGAACTATGGTGAAATATAAATATGCTAGGTTTTCTAAAATTGACTCCTTCTACACTAGGCCATGAACTTATCAATCACCCCTCGTAAATAAATAAAATAATTTTATTTGTAGCTTTATTTGAATTTTTGAAAAATCTGAATTTTATTTTGCAAGTATTTGTCACTGCTTTGAATTTACAGTTCCTATTTTCTTTCACTGTGCATTGTAAATCAAAATTCTTTATAGTTTTTATGTAATGGCCAGAAAGGGGGAGGAGGGCACTGGGGATGTGTTCTTGGAGCCAGGGGAGCAGTAACCCAAACAAGTTTGGGAACCACTGCTCCAGGGGAACTGCACAACTACATTATTTTTTGTCTGATACTCCTGCAGCATGTAAGAAAATTCATATGGAACAGTGAAACTCAAGGGAGCACAGTTCTTTCTTCTACATAGTGGATATCAGTGTTACCTCTGGATTAATGGCCAGCAGGTATCTTTACTAAATATGGCAAGAGGCAAGGGGAAACCCTGTGTGAAATGACTTAATAAAATGTGAGCATCGAGTTCATAAACGATCCTGAATGAAATTATTCAAAGCAACTTTTGCCATTAATTAGTTGCACAAAAGTGATAACACATTCGATGGCCAAGAATGAACATGATTTTAACTATATAAGAACAACAATCACCATTAATAAGCTCTGTGTATTTAATCAGCAAGAGAAAACTTCACAGACTTCATGCTGAAGACAGAATCTCGAGCCAAATGTGAAACGTTGACTTTGATCCAGAAGTTTTCAGGTGACACAATGGGGGTAATTTTGACTTTGAATGATAGTGTGAAACAGACACTATTGATCCAGCTGCATCTCTGCTGATTTTCATTTCCACTGAAGTCAGCAAAGTTGGAAGAGATCTATGATGGGCAGCTGAATCAATATGGTTCAAAGGGGGGAAAGATTTGGAATCTTTGCATTTAGAATTTAAGGAATTATTAGGGTTTATTAATGACTTTTAATAAAAGACTAAAAAAGATCACAGATCATCATTGATTTGCCTATGTTTGCAAGTTGATGACTTTGTGCTGTGAATGATTTCACAAAGCAATGTCTTATAAATGCGATAACTGTCCTGTTTATGCTTAAGCTGAAGAAAGGATAATTGACCAGGACACTGACAGATACACTCTGCTCTTCTTTCAGTGGTGTGGTGGCCTATTTTACATTCACTTCAGGGGCTGGATTTAATATCTAATCTGAAGAATTGTATTCTGGATACAAAGTACAGGAATATTTGAGATACGTGCTTTCTAGGTGAGAGGAGAAAGGTGGCATGTTGTGATTTACTGAAGGCACCCAGATGTGTATCACTTCTGTTTAATCTACTCTTCTACCTGTCTAGGTTCCTCTAATGTGATCTTCTCCATCTTCAGCTTTTTATTGCAGATATGGGGAATTTCATCCATTTCTGCAGAACTTTATTGTGAAACAATAAGCTATATTGAAATTACTGTTTTTCACTAGATTTATTTAGGCAGTTGAATCAAATCTGAGAAGACTATTGTTTGCTCTTTCATGCTTCCAGTAGTCCTATGAGACCTCATTAAACTTATTCCATCTGTGTCTGCCATACTGACACCAGGAACCATGGATACAAGGGGGGTCCCTAATCTCTAATTCAATCACATCATGGTTTAGACTGAAGGAGCTGAACTGGTGGACATGCACTTGCTGTAAAGACCATCAGACGTAGCAGCAGAATTAGGCCACTTGGCCCACCTAGGATTTTCAATATTTGATAAGTTTCAGTAAGAGTTTTCGTCATACTTCTAAACTCCAGTGAATACAGGCCCAGAACAAGCAAACACTCCATATCTGTTAATTCTTTCATTCCCAGGATCATTAGCATGAACTTCCTCTGGAGCCTGTGCGCGCCCTACCCCCCAAGGCCAGCACATCCTTTCTTAGATAAGACACCCAAAACTGTTCACAAAACTCCAAATGTTGTGTGACCATTGGCTTTAAAGTCTCAACATTACATCTTTGCTTTTATATTCTAGTCCTTTTGAAGTGAATACTAACATTGCATTTGCCTTCCTTACCACTGCCTCAACCTACAAGTTAATCTTCAGGGAATCCTGCACAAGGTCTTCCAAGTCCAGCAAAGAAAGCCCAGCAGCATCTCTACTTTCTGTGAAGGCTGAGGAAAGTTCATCTCCCATCCCCTATCCTCATCACATTCTACAGGGGTTGTATTGAGAGCATCCTGAGCAGCTGCATCACTGCCTGGTTCCAGAGTTGCACCATCTCGGATTGCAACACCCTGCAGTGGATAATGAGGTCAACTGAGAAGATCATTGGGGTCTCTCTTCCCGCCATTATGGACATTTACACTACACGCTGCAACCGCAAAGCAAACAACATTATGAAGGACCCCACGCACCCCTCATACAAACTCTTCTCCCTTCTGCCGTCTGGGAAAAGGCACCGAAGCTTTCGGGCTCTCACGACCAGACTACGTAACAGTTTCTTCCCCCAAGCTATTAGACTCCTCAATACCCAAAGCCTGGACTGACACCTTACTGCCCTATTGTCTTGTTTATTATTTATTGTAATGCCTGTTCTGTTTTGTGCACTTTATGCAGTCCTAGGTAGGTCTGTAGTCTAGTGTAGTTTTTTTTCTGTGTTGTTTTTTACATAGTTCAGTCTAGTTTTTGTACTGTGTCATGTAACACCATGCTCCTGCTAAAACATTGTCTCATTTTTACTATGTACTGTACCACCTGTTGTGGTCGAAATGACAATAAAAGTGACTTGACTTGAACTCTGATTTTCGAATTTGCTACCCATTTAAAAAATAGTATACACCTTTATTCTTTCTACCAAAGTGTATGACCATTCACTTCCCAACACTGTATTTCATCTGCCACTTCATTACCCATTCTGCAGACTTCCTACTTCCTCAACACTACCTGCCCCTCCACCTATCTTTGTACCATCCACAAAGTCATCAAATCTGTTATCCGAATCATTGGCATATAATGTAAAAAGAGGCAGTCCCAACATTGACCCCTGTGGAACACCACTAATCACCAGCAGACAATTATATAAGGCACCTTTCATTCCCAATCCTTGCTTCCTGCCAGTCAGCCGATCTTCTATCCATGATAGCATCTTTCCTGTAATACCATGAGCTCTTATCTTGTTAAGCAGCCTCGTGTGCAGTTTCTTGTCAAAGGCCTTCTGAAAATCCAAGTAGACAACATCCACTGATTGTCTATCCTGCCTATTATTTCCCCAAAGGATTCCAACAGATTTGTTGGAAAGATTTCCCCTGAAAGAAAAAGTGCTAACTTCAGTCTATTTTATTGTGCACCTCCAAACAACCCAAAACCTCATCTTGAATAATGGATTCCAACATCTTCTCGACCACTGAAATCAAGTGAACTGGCCTACAATTTCCTGTCTTTTGCCTTCCTCCTTTCTTAAAGAGTGGAAAGACATTTGCAATTTTTCAGTCCTGTTAATTCCCCCTACACCCCCTCTATTACCCCCCTTCAGTGCACTTTACTGTAAACATTTTAAACCACTTTTTGAAAAGCTGCTTACATTGTAAATACATTTTATTTCCTATCCATACATTAACCTCTAACTTTATTTTCTTTATATTTCATTACACTTTATAATTGCTGAATGTTATCTTTTGTTGGATATTGTATCTTGGCCAACACACCACAGCAAATTCCAAACACATGTGAATGTATATGGTGAATGAAATTGATCCTGGATTTGCAAAGAGGAACTAGCGTTCCTACCAGCGCTTATCTCCACCTAAAAAGAAATCTTAGACCTTTGTTTAAGATCTCACTGTAAAAGGGCACAATTACTAATGTCGCCTGTTTTCAGCACTGCACAGAGTTACTAGCTTAGTTTTCTGCTCAGACTGCATTTTACCTCCATCCATGATCTCCTGACTGAGACACAAAAGTATTGCCATCAAACCAAAGCTGATCATTTATTGTGCACTGCTGTCAAGTAGACGTGATATCATTTCTCAACGTAACCTGGAAAAAAGACCGAAGAATAAAAAGTGCTCAAGATAACAGTCAGTTAAAACTTTTTAGAACTGTTGATGTATTTTATTTCAGGAAGTAAAATTGTCAATATACACTCAGCGACCACTCTAATCAGTACCCCCGGTACCTAACAAAATGACCACTGAGTGTATTCTTATAGCCTTCTGCTACTCTAGTCCATTCACTTCAATGTTGATGTGTTGTGTGTTCAGAGATGCTTTTCTGCACACCACTATAAAATGTGTGGTTACTTGAGTTACTGTCGCCCTCCTGTCAGCTTGAACTAGTCTGGCCATTAATCTCTTGACGTCTCTCACTAACAAGGCACTTACACCTACAGAACTGCCACTCACTGGATGTCATTTGATTTGTTTTTCACATCATTCTCTGTAAGCTCTAGAGATTGTTGGGTGTGAAAGCAGTTTCTGAGATACTCAAACCACCCCATCTGACACCAACAATCATTCCATGGTCAATGTCCCTGAGACTACATTGCTTCTCCATTCTAATGTTTGGACTGAACAACAACAGAACCTTTTATGTTAGGAGTTACTGCCACATGATTAGCTGATTAAATATTTTCATTAGCACCAAGGAGTATAGGTGTACCTAATAAAGTGGCAACTGAGTATAGATTAAAACCAAATGAGCAGGGGATTTTTCTTTCTGCATCTGGTGCATCTCTTCATTACATCAAGCTGGACTCAGTTAAATACTGACTGGCAACTCCTGTGACACAACTGGTGCTAAACTGGATCAGTCTCCCGTCTTTTGGACTCATCAGCCGCGTGGACAGCAGGAGCTTTCTGCACGGGAACAGTTTGTTATCTATATTGCACTGTCCTGGCTTGTGTAGACAGCTAGGACGCAATGTCCACGGACAATCCTGATCAACAGAGTGCTGTTCTGATTTTGCTTTTGCAGATTAGCCAGGGGTCCAGATGCCATATTCGATCAAGCTACGCTCTGGGATTCATTCCTTGTGTCCATCGTTCGATCAAGGCTGTAACAGGGCCATGGGCTGAGTGATCTTCACAATGAGACTTGAGATCAAACACTAACTTAACTTTCCCAATTTACATGCATAAGGACTTCCTCCATAACATTGCCCTTTACATCCACTCCCTGGTTCCAGCATGGTGCAGATGGAACCTGTCCCATTGGAACAGCTCTCCTTCCCCTATACAGGTGCCTGTACTTCTCCCACATCAATATTTAGGCCACACATTAAATTTCCTATATTATTAAACATGTACAGTTTAATAAGGTAACAATCCAGAGATTAATTATTACATTTCTGGCTCTGTGTTTTAATTTAGTCCATAGCTACTAAATTCCCTTAGCAGAACCTCTTCCTTGGTCCTAGATTGTTAGTACCAACATGGACCATGAAAATTGGATCTTTCCCCTCCCACTTCAAATTCCTCTGCAGATCAGATGAGATGAACCAAACCTAGGCACTAGACAGGCAACACAGCCTTTGAGAATCTTGATCCTTGCAACATTAAATGATGTCCATTCACCTGAATATACCATCCACAATTACAACTACATTCATTTTCTCTCCCCCTCTTGAAAGGCTCCCTGAACCACAGTGCCATGCGCATCCTTCCTAAAGCCCCCACTCTCATCCTCACAGAGAGCAACAATCTAGACTTGCTGGGCAAGCTTAGGGGCTGAGGCTCCTCCAGCAATACCTCTTGGATACCCTACCTGTCTCACTCACAGTCACACCCTCTTCTCCCTGGGCACAGACCAAGTTTGAAGTAGTTAATCTAATGGGTTGAGTGCCTCCTGAAACACAGGGCCCAGCTAACTCCCTCCCTCCCTCCCTCCCTGACGATTCACATCTCAGGCCTGCACATGCAGCATCTTCCCAGTCTCCATCCAGCTTGGAGGAGTCACCTGCCACTCACTTCTAACTCATCACCTGCAGCCCATTTAAACCCAGCTCTCAGGCACAGTCCTCGTACAGCCAGCATCAACCAGTTGCTCCCCGCCTTCAGTCACCTTGCTGTGTTAAGCATCTATTCTCTCTTGTTCTGTGGCCCTGTGTGACTTGTTATTTTGCAATTTACTTTTAAAGTAATCGCTCGCTGCTAAATCGTCTCAGCTGCTCTGCCTTTGAGTCAAGCCCCCTTTACGTTTCCTGACAGCAGTGTCTGAAGCTCAGACTCCAGTTATGAACTTTGAGCCTGAGTTCCTTGAGCAACCAACATTAGCTGCAGGTGTGGTCATCAAGAACCACAATGGGGTACACCAGCTCCCACATAGCACAGCTACAACATATCACCAGATCCTACATCCCTATTTTATTTGATTAGTTTTAAGTTGACGTCTTTTTAGTTAACTGTTACTAAAAACAAACTTAGTTCTTACCATCACCAACCTTATCAGCTCTGGGGATCTCCCATCCACTGCCACCAACCTCATTGTTCTCACACCCCACACTTCCTGTTTCTACCTCCTACCCAAGATCCACAAACCTGCCTGTCCAGGTAGACCCATTGTCTCAGCTTGCTCCTGCCCCACTGAACTCATTTCTGCATACCTTGACACTGTTTTAACCCCCTTGTTCAATCCTTTCCCACCTAAGTTCGTGACACTTCTCACGCTTTGCATTTTTTCAATGATTTTAAGTTCCCTGGCTCCTACCGCCTTATTTTCACCATAAATGTCCAATCCCTATATACCTCCATCCCCCACCAGGAAGGTCTCAAAGCTCTCTGCTTCTTTTTGGATTCCAGGTCTAACCAGTTCCCCTCTACCACCACTCTCCTCCGTCTAGCGGAATTAGTCCTTACTCTCAATAATTTCTCCTTTGGCTCCTTCCAGTTCCTTCAAACCAAAGGTGTAGCCATGCCTTTTGGGTCCCACATGGGACCCAGTTATGCCTGCCTTGTTGTTGGCTTTGTGGAACAGTCCATGTTCCAAGTCTATACCGGTATCCATCCCCCTCTTTTCCTTCGCTACATTGACGACTGCATTGGCGCTGCCTCCTGCACGCATGCTGAGCTCGTTGACTTCATTAACTTTGCCTCCAACTTTCACCCTGCTCTCAAATTTACCTGGTCCATTTCTGACAACTCCCTTCCCTTTCTTGATCTTTCTGTCTCCATCTCTGGAGACAGCTTATCTACTGATATCTACTATAAGCCTACTGACTCTCACCTACCAGGACTACTCCTCTTCCCACCCTGTCTCTTGCAAAAATGCCATCCCCTTTGCGCAATTCCTTCATCTCCACCGCATCTGCTCTCAGGATGAGGCTTTTCATTCCAGGATGAAAGAGATGTCTTCCTTTTTTAAAGAAAGGGGCTTCCCTTCCTCCACCATCAATTCTGCTCTCAAACGCATCTCTCCCATTTCACACACATCTGCTCTCACCCCATCCTCCCGCCACCCCACTCGGGATAGGGTTCCCCTTGTCCACACCTACCACCCCACCAGCCTCCGGGTCCAACATATAATTCTCTGTAACTTCCGCCACCTCCAACAGGATCCCACTACTAAGCACATCTTTCCCTCCCCACCTTTCTGCTTTTCGCAGGGATCGCTCCCTACGCGACTCCCATGTCCATTTGTCCCCTCCCCATCCCTTCCCACCGATCTCCCTCCTGGCACTTATTCTTGTAAGCAGAACAAGTGCTACACCTGCCCTTACACCTCCTCCCTCACCACTATTCAGGGCCCCAGACAGTCCTTCCAGGTGAGGCGACACTTCACCTGTGAGTCAGCTGGTGTGATATATTGTGTCTGGTGCTCCCGGTGCAGCCTTCTATATATTGGTGAGACCCAACGCAGACTGGGAGACTGTTTCGCTGAACACCTATGCCCTGTCTGCCAGAGAAAGCAGGATCTCCCAGTGGCCACACATTTTAATTCCACGTCCCATTCCCATTCTGATATGTCTATCCATGACCTCCTCTACTGTCAAGATGAAGCCACACTCAAGTTGGAGGAACAACACCTTATATTCCATCTGGGTAGCCTCCAACCTGATGGCATGAACATTGATTTCTCTAACTTCCATTAATTCCCCTCCTCCCCTTCTTACCCCATCCCTGATTTATTTATTATTCCCCCCTTTTTTTCTCCTTTTTTCTTTCTCTGCCCATTACTCCTTGCCTGTTCTCCATCTCCCTCTGGTGCTCCCATCCCCCTTTCTTTCTCCCTAGACTTCCCGTCCCATGATCCTTTCCCTTCTCCAGCTCTGTATCACTTTTGCCAATCACCTTTCCACCTCTTAGTTTCATCCCACTCCCTCCAGTCTTCTCCTATCATTTCAGATTTCCCTCTCCCCCTCCCACTTTCAAATCTCTTACTATCTCTTCTTTCAGTTAGTCCTGACGAAGGGTTTCAGCCCAAAACGTCGACTGTACTTCTTCCTATAGATGCTGCCTGGCCTGCTGCGTTCCACCGCATTTTGTGTGTGTTGCTTTTAGCTCTTACCTGCCACTCAGCCATGCCTCCTTAAACTGAGAAAGACCCTACTATTGTTTGACCATTGTGATTGGGAATCGGTTATAAATTTGCTCTAACTATATAGCTATGGTAAAAGTGGAATGTTCAGTAATTTGAAAATATTAAAGCTATTTTCCAGGCTACAAATTAAAATATTCTTAAGTATTCTAAGAGTTAATTGGCATCTTGAAGTGCTAAGTGGGAAATAGGCAGCCACTGCTTAAGCCAAAAAAAGACTATGCACAGCTATTGAGAGGTGCCAGGAAGAACAAACAGAGAAATGCAACTGCTAACCAGAGAAACGGAAGGTGAAAGAAGCAGCAGAAGGAAATAAAGGTTGAGTCTTTCAGGGTTCTGAGCAGGTTGTTGTGAATGATCAGCACCATGAACCTTAGGCTGGAAGTTAGTACCATGGGAGGAGTAAGTCTTGGGTGAATGTACCATTGGGACTTCCGAAGTTAAATACGAAATGCCTTAAATGAAAGGAACAGACTCTACTGATTTAAATAAATCTGTGCAAGTTTACTTTAGGGATTAATTCTTTTGTTTATTGATAGAAAACAAGAACTAAGCAGATGGGTGCATATTCCATATACTCCTTTGTATTAAACTTAGATTTATGAGAATGCAAAAACATATTTGACTCAGCATTTGTGAATAGTGCACAAGAAATGAAAATATATATCACATTGCCCTTGTAAAATAAGGTGCTGCTGAAGTCAACATTTTATTGAACATCAAGTTTACATATTTTCATAAGAATTCACCACTGAGCTTTCAAGACGTTTGTATCAATTTTCTTTATATTTATCTTGTTTTGTATTATTAAGCACTTCAAAGAGTGATTTAGAAACAGACAGAAATGACTTGCTCCATAGTCCAGTGCGTTTAGCTATTGAGTGGTAAATGAAGGCGAGGAGAGCCTGCTGCCTCACTAATGGTTCTCAGTAAAGAGCACACTTAAGTGTGATGAAAGGGGAAAAAGGATAGTGCAGTGCCTAGGGATCGGTATCTCAGCAAAGTGTAAATGGCTTTAAAGAAAAAGGGAGAGAAAAATGAAAATGCTTCAAAGTCTAGCTAACAGATTTCTGAGGATCCACAATCATTCTGATCATAATCACACATTTTCATTTATCTATACTGGCTTGTTATTTGAAACTTCAATTCATGGAAGACTGACCTTATTTCCATCAGGTCAATCTGAAAGATATGCAGTTATTCATGAGGTAATTTAGTTTAGTCTGGGTTTCTATGAATATTCCCTTTGATATTGTTTCCATTTTTTTTATTGTTCTGCTCCATTTGACGCATCTGAATTGTATATTCTATTTATAAAAACTTTTATGGTCTTTAGAAATGTATTTCCATTTTTTTATTGCACAAATATTTTTTTAAATCATATTTTATAGGAATGAGACATTTCTAAGGATACAATATTCTGCTCAGCCAGATAATGCTGACTTTCCTCAGGAACTTGGTCATGCAGGTTAGAGTAAAAATCTACAAATCTAGACTTAACGACATAGACAAACATCTCCACAATTGTTAGAAGAATAAAGTCCCAAATCTTAATGGGTAAATTAGTTGCATGAGAGATGCTTTATCTGGAAATATTCATTAATGCAATTAATAACAGAGTTGGTGTGGAAAGCTGGTGTAACTTTTGGACCTAAGAATAGAACATGCAGGAAATAACCAACAGATTAGTTAGAAACCATGGAGACACAGACACTTTTTGTTTCAGGTTTGCGACCTTACATCATGGCAAGGCAAAGGATGACATCAAGCGTGTTTTAAGTTGTCAAGAAGGGGGTGGAGAAAAGCAAAGGGAATGCCTCTGGGAAGGTGGGAGACCAAGAAAGAACGAGACACCGGACTGTGCAGAAGTCTGAGACACATGTTATAGCTAGCGTGCCTAAGACTTTTGCACAGTACAGTAGTAATTTTACGTATTGCACTGAACTGATGATGCAAAAGAAATTCATGACATTTGTGAGTGATAATAAATACGGGTCTCTATTGTGGTCTGAGAGTGGGACGGGGGCAAAGAGAGGGCAATGTTGGTTTGGAGAAGAGGGAGGGAAGGGAGCAGAAAACACGTGAGAGACTTCCTGCAATGATCAATAAACCAATCATATGGAATCAAATGACCTCGCCTAATGGCTCAGAGCTGGGCATGTATCTGCACCCACAGCATCCCCCGCTCCCCTGGCACTCTTTCTCGACCACCTGTCGCACATCCCTCCCGTGTCACTCCAACCTCGCCTATTCCGAACATTCTTTGCTCCTGCCAAAGTTACAAACTCGCTCTCTGCTCCACATTGACAAGTACAGCACAGTGCAAAAGTCCTACACACCCTAGATACGTGTGTGTGTGTGTGTGTGTGTGTGTATACCTGCGCGTGTCTGTCTAAATTTGCAGGTGACGGTAGTAGAGGGACTGCAATGGAGGGAGGAGATGGAAACAGAAGGAGAAGAATGAGGGGTTTTTAGAAGCAACACTACAACTGTGAGCTAATTCTGATATAGCCATTCCAGGTTTTTCAGATATGTTAGTTCTGAAGAAAGAATTCAATAAAATAGAAGCCTAGCAACTGAAATTTGGGCCTGCCCTACCTTTTATTATGGTCATTGTTGATCTGCCCCAGGCCTCAACTCCTCTTCTGTGTCAGTTTCCCATGTCCCCCTACTCCCCACCAACCATCTTTAACAAAAAAATCTTTCCCTCCATAAATACTGCTTGACCTGTTGAATCTTACCAACATTCTTTCATCTCAGGTTTCCAGCAACCACTGAAGCTTTGTATCTCATAGTTCTGGCAAATGTTCCATTTCTTCTTCTTTTCCCATTCATTTCCTCCTATTTACATCTTGTCTGGACAGATTAGCTGTGATTAACAAACCTTCCTTCCTCTCTCGCACCTGGCTCCAGCATTCCTTGTGTCATTGAGATTTTCTTGGCCTCCACTCTATCACTGGCATTCCCTTTTTTTGCAACCTCTCCCTTCTTGTGCAACTTAAAACATGCTTTCTTTCCAGCGTTTCCTTGTTTTGATGAAACGTCATCTTTTGAAGTGTTAACTCCATTTCTTCCCTCACGTCCAGGTGCTGTGTACTTACTAAGGTTTGTTTTCAGATTTTCAGTGCCTGTAGTTTTTTTTTAAATTATGTGACTTTGAGGGAGTCCTCAACTTTCAGAGGGTTTCAAATGGAACACTCCAGAGGTCCTGATGGACTACTTGCTAAGGCTCTGAAAACCTGTGCCAACCAACTAGCAGAAGTACTCAAAGACATTTTCAACCTCTCACTGTTACTGGTGGAAGTTCCCACTTGCTTCAAAAAGGTAACAATTATATCAGTGCCTAAGAAAAATAATGTGAGCTGCCTTAATGATTATTGCCCGGTAACACTCACATCTACAGTGATGAAATGCTTTGAGAGGTTGGTCATGACTAGACTGAACTCCTGCCTCAGCAAGGACCTGGACCCATTGCAATTTGCCTATTGCCACAAGAGGTCAATGGCAGTTGCAACCTCAATAGCTCTTCACACAGCTTTAGATCACCTGGACTACATCAGGATGCTGTTCATCGACTATAGCTCAGCATTTAATACCATCATTCCCACAATCCTGATTGATAAGTTGCAGAATCTGGGCCTCTGTACCTCCCTCTACAATTAGATCCTCGACTTCCTAAATGGAAGACCACAATCTGTGTGGATTGGTGATAACATCGCCTCCTCATTGACGATCAACACAGGTGCACCTCAGGGGTGTGTGCTTAGCCCACTGCTATACTCTCGATTAACCCATGACTGTGTGGCTAGGCATAGCTCAAATACCATCTATAAATTTGCTGATGATACAACCATTGTTAGTAGAATCTCAGATGGAGACAAGAGGGCGTATAGGAGTGAGATATTCCAACTAATGCAGTGATGTTGCAGTAACAACCTGGCACTCAACATCAGTAAGATGAAAGAGCTGATTGTGGGCTTCAGGAAGGTTAAGACGAAGGAACACACACCAATCCTCAGAGAGGGATCAGAAGTGGAGAGAGTGAACAGTTTCAAGTTCCTGGGTGTCAAGATCTCTGAGGATCTAACCTGGTCCCAACATATCAATGTAGTTATAAAGAAGGCAAGACAGAGACTGTACTTCATTAGGACTTTGAAGAGATTTAGTATGTCAACAAATGCACTCAAAAACTTCTATAGATGTACCGAGGTGAGCATTTTGACAGGCTGCAACACTGTCTGGTATGGGGGGTGGGGGGGGGGGCTATTGCACAGGACTGAAAGAAGCTACAGAAGGTTGTAAATTTAGTCAGCTCCATCTTGGGTACTAGCTTACAAAGTACGCAGGACGGCTTTAGGGAGCAGTGTCTCAGAAAGGCAGCATCCATTATTAAGGACCTCCAGCACCCAGGGCATGCTCTTTTCTCACTGTTACCATCAGGTAGAAGCCTGAAGGTACACACTCAGCGATTCAGGAACAGCTTCTTCCCATCTGCCATCCGATTCCTAAATGGACATTGAACCCCTGGACACTACCTCACTTTTATTGATATACAGTATTTCTGTTTTTTGCATGATTTTTCATCTATTCAATATATGTATACTGCAATTGATTTACTTATTTATTTATTATTATTATTTTTTTTTCTTCCACATTATGTATTGCATTGAACTGCTACTGCTGAGTTAATAAATTTCATGACACATGCTGGTGATAATAAACCTGATTCTGATTCTGATATAACAAGTTAGCTTACAGAATAGGATGAAACCGTCAATCTTGACATAAATCACCTTTGTTTTCTCCAAATGTTGGGTTGTAGAGTGCAGACAGGATGTTTTAGAAACTCATTTTAAATGGTATTTTATGATTCTTAATAATAAGTCTGATATTATTAAGTTTAGCCCAAGCCTAGCCTGGACAAAAAATGAAATCCTTTTAAAAGGTTTTAGTCAACTGAGGTTTTAATACTTTTGAAAGTTTAAAGAAAATAAGCCTGCTGACAAGTTAGATAGTGTATTGGCGGGTGAGGCTGTTAAAATGGATGTCAATGTTTTAGTAAAAATGTATTCACCTTGGGTTAAATGCAATAGAATTGAATCTAATATTAACAATGTCCACATGGTCCACATACCAAAGTTGATGTTCCAGCTAAATTTGAATAAAAAATATTGATAATTGGAGACTATTGCTGTTGGGTCAAAATTATTAAGGGTGTACACTAAATTCTCGGCAGAATGGTTACATAATATAATCAACCTGAACAAACATCTGGTAAAAAGCATTTGGAGCAGCTAACCCTAAATATAATCAAAACAATGCAATGTTGATTCGCTTTATAATGGGGGCTAAGAGGAACAAGAGGACATTGCAATAGTTTTTTTAAAAATCAATCATTTCAATGTATCTGATAATTACACAAGAGGTGCAAAGAAATTCCAATGGAGCCTAATTTGTTGGTTCATACCCAAAAATATTCCACTTCTGTATAATTTCACTGGAATGCTAGCTAAGCAATATTTTTTAAATACCGGTAATCTTTTAGAGTTGCACTTTGATGGCAAAGTAGTATATATATCATTGCCTGGAGAATAGTGCCTAGGCCAGATTTGGGAGCATCTTTGATTAAGTAACTGGGTTTAAACAAAACTTTCTGAAATCAAAGTGGCTTAGTACATTTATTAAGTGACACCACAGGCAAGTTTATCTGAGTCAATACTCACAATTATTAAAGGCATGTACTGAAAAAAAAATCAAAGGTTTTTTTTCTAGACAGCAATGGACTGGTTGTCTACATCTCAATCTCTTAAAGTGTCAGAAATAATTCATATAAATACCAGCCTATTGAAAAATAAGCAGAGGCCTCTTCAAAGAAACTGCTTTGGCACTTCAAGGATATGATGGGTGTATATGGATAGTAATCCACGATGTTCAGTTCACTTATTTTAACCTTTCATCTTCCACATCAAGGCAGCAAGAGGTGATACTATGGATTCAGACTGTCTGCACTGAATCATTAAGTCTCCACTTAAAGGACTCAAATTCTGGATGAAGCAGCAGTTTAAAGTTTGTCACTGTTTTCTGTTTTGGCTGAGTATTAATATTCCTTTGTACATTTATTTCTCACCTTTGATTTCCTTGATGGTTTTACTGTGAATTCAATGGTCTGACAGCATGTGCTTTTCTGTATTTACCCATGATAAAAGTATAGTAGGGCCATCCACATATAGTAATTCTCCCGGTATAATCCTGTAATATCGGCAACCTCAACATTTGCTTTCCTTCCCCTTGTAAAGCTATCAATTACTTGGACTAATCAATAACATGCACATATATTCTCTTCCCTGCTTGACACCAACTGCCTACCATTGATCCTTTATCTGGTTTCACTTCCCACCCACTAGTTTCTCTCTGTCTACTGCCTGTCCCTCCCCTTCCCCATTCCCATCTGGTTCCATTTGCCCATCATCCCCACCTCACCAGATTCCACCTATCACCTACCTGCCTGTGTCTTTGTCCTCCCTCTCACCTCTTTATACTGTCTGTTTTCCTTTCACACACTGAATCCTGATGCAGGGTCTTCTTCCGAAACATAAGCCATTCCTTTGACTCCACTGATGCTACCTGACCCACTGAGTTCCTTCAGCAATTTCTTTTTTGCTCTGGAGTCTAGCATCTGCAGTGTCTTGTATTCCCGATGTGATTCATTCTCTCTCTCTCTCTCTCTCTCTCTCTCTCTCTCTCTCTCCCCTCCCCCCCCCCTCCCTCCCTCCCCCCTGCCTTGGGATTGTGAATAGCTTATATCCTCTCCAGTTCTGTAGGTTACAAGGTTACTAATGAGTTCAGGCTAGGACTTGTAGACCCTGCCTCTGGTGGGAGTGAGAGGTGCTTCATGGCACAGGTAGGCGAGTAGTTTGGGAGATGATGTTCTCTGGCTGCTATTTATGTTGGGCCTCTGTGTGCTCCCAGCAAATGGACTTGACGCCCCCAATACCAAACTGTATGGCCTCTGAACGCATGCAGAGGAAAGAACAATGACTGAAGCTCGGGTGATCTTGGTCCTGCAGTGGAGGTGTCATAGGCTGAGCACCTTCTGCTGACTGCTCCTGTAAATTAGCTCCACTTAAACGTGTGGAGGTGAGCAAAGTGAGAAGAATCTTGATGGAGACTGCACTGAGATCAGGTCTGTTATACACTCACTGGTTGAGACCACAGCTTGCATATTATCATGAAGGAGATATAAAACAGAGACACATTTTTGAAAAGATTGCAAATCTGACAGTCAATGAAATAGTTGTAAGACTTACTCACATTTATAAGTAAATTAATGATGTAATTACTGAGAGTAAATGTGCCTTCTGTATGTGATAATGTAATGACTAGCAGGTATCATTATCAGAAAAGGCCCTCTCCTGTGCTATAAATTCATAAGATTCAATGAAAGAGAATATTTTTGTCTGCTGAAAAACACCTTTGAAGAAATAACAGTCCATGTGAGCTGTCATAAATTCTACCACATGGAGCATAAAGAATTTCAAAGAAAATTTTGAGTACCACGGGTAAAGCTGATACTTAACTAATTGCTGTGATTATTCATTGTGGGAATGTTTAGGAGCTGGTCGGTGCAGTTGTGCAGAGCTTTTCGAATGCTCAGATATCACTTCACCAGATGTGTGAGGGGAGAAGGAGAATTTTCAGATGTTAAATGTTTTCACAGCATTCCCCGGAAAGTTATGGTAGCAGAGGAAGCATCTGAGAGGGAATTCCCAGTCAATGACAGCTCATTCATTTGACACCTCAGGGCTGAGGCTGAGAATTCCTTTCTTTTTAATTAACATAAACCTGGATTCAGAAATTGATCAAATCTGCAGACAATAAATATTAATGGGAGATTAGTAATTCAACAGAACAATGGTAGAGTAAGTTTACTGTAGACGTACATAGGAAGAGAAAAATTAATATAGGTTTTCTGTTAAAATATTATAAGATGTGAGGAAGAAGCCATGAGAGCTTTGGTAAACTTGCATCAACCATTCAATTACGTGCAATCCACAAAATGTCTGAGATGTTTGCAACATAAATAACAGTATGGGAATGTCAATTAGATGGTAAAATGATTAAATATGGGTATTAAACAAGTAGCAGCCAGCAAGTACTGAATATGGTGAGGCTGATTCCCAAGGTCAAGAGATGTGGACTTTATGCTTTCTTTACTTTATCCACTTTATGCTGGAGGAACTTCAATTTCTTATTCTCTCTCTCTCTCTCTCTGTGCCCCCTCCCTCCCTCTTCCCCCCCCCCCTCGATCGCTGCTCCCTATGTTTCAATGATTTCCCTCCCCTTTGATGCTGTCAGGGGTTGGTGCCAGAGTCCTGGGCCTTGGGCAGGGTTTCATTGACACGAGTTGTGGAACGGACTCTGTAGTTCACGTTACGATGTGTTTCTCGTTTCAGGTTGCTCCTTTTTTTGTTGCATTTTGGGAGATTTTGAACCGGGTGGTCTGCAGATAACGAACACTGGACTGAACAGAATCTGGTTGGACACTTTCCAGTTTGTCTTTCTCAATCTTTTTTTGTTGCCATTTGCACGGTAAGGTTTTTTTCCGCACAGTTGGGGTGGAGGCAGAGGCAGTGTTGATATTTATTCTTTCAACAGGTTCCAAGGTATTCTTTGTTTCATGGCTGCCTGTGGGATGAACCTTAGGATTGTATACTGCATGCATACTTTGATAATAAATGTACTTTGAACTTTGAATCTTTGAATGTGATATGAAATGCAATGGCATTATAGAGGGTATGAGGTTGAAGAAACAAGGCAATGTGCACATGAGAGGAGCAATAGGTTAATGCAATCGCCATTCACCTCCAAATCCTATGTCTTCAGCTAATGAATTAACTTCATTAAATTACTTTTCAGCAAAAATAAATCTTCCACGGATGATAGCGCATTCCAAGTTACAAGGATCTTTATTTGGAACCTGACCTAAATACTGGTTTCTGCATGCATAGAGTAGAAACTTAATACACTTGGGGAAACTAGATTCAGTGACGCAGAATTTTCCAACATCAATGTGTAATGTGGAGTCACATTGTGCTCCCAACAGTATTGTTTTACAGATTTCAACCTCTTTTTAATGATCATGTATGAAGCTGAAGTCTTAATTTTGTCCTCAGCTATGTCTCAAGCCTCAAGAAGTTTATTCAGTGTGCCATCTATCAAAAACAGGATCTGCATTTCATTCCTCTCCCTCCTATCATTCCTGTCATTGATATTATATTAGATTGCATGAATATATATCCACATTACTAGTAAAACCATGCATGACAACCTCAATACTTATCAATTTCAGTTAAAACTCTAATCCTTGCTTCTGTTCCCATTCATAGATAAACTGTAGAGAGTATCCCGACTGGTTGCATCACAGCTTGCTATGAGAACACCAGGATAGATAGATAGATAGATAGATAGATAGATAGATAGATAGATAGATAGATAGATAGATAGATAGATAGATAGATAGATAGATAGATAGATAGATACTTTATTCATCCCCATGGGGAAATTCAACATTTTTTCCAATGTCCCATACACTTGGGTAGCAAAACTAATTACATACAATACTTAACTCAGTAAAAATATGATATGCATCTAAAATCACTCTCTCAAAAAGCATTAATAATAGCTTTTAAAAAGTTCTTAAGTAGTTTACTTAAATACATTAAATACAATACAATCAACCTACAAAACCTACAAAAGGTGATGGTTACAGAGTCCAGTCCGTTACAGGCAATGTGGTCCCCACCATTAAGTACAGCTACAAGAAAGCAGCATCCACCATCAAGAACCCTCACCATCCCAGCCAAACTCTCTTCTCGCTGCTGCCATTTGGAAGGAGGTACAGGTGCCTTTGGTCGCTTATCACAAGGTTCAGGAACTGTTACTACTCTCCAACCATCCGGCTCTTGAACCAGCACGGATAACTTCAATCACCTCAGTTTCAAACTGATTCCACAACCTATGGACTAATAGCCAAAGACTCCAAAACTTATGCTTTCAGTATTATTTATCTGCTATTTCTTTATTTCCACCATTTGTTTCCTTTTGCACATTGGTTGTTTTATCGGTCTTTGTGTGTAGTTTTTCATTGATTCTATTTAGTTCTTTGTTCCACTGTGAATGGCGGTAAGAAAATGAATCTGAAGGTAGTATGTGGCGACACATACATACGTTGATAATAAATAAATTTATTTGAACTTTAAATTCTTTTGAACTATGTCCTCAACTATTTCTGGTCTCCTTTGCTCTGAAACTCAACTGCCCATATGCCAACTGCACCAAATCCTGCTCATTCATTACTCTCCACTGCTTATTTACAGGATAAAGCAACATCCACATTGTGAAGTGTTCACTCTTGTCAGTAAATCCCTCTGTGGCATTGCCCTCCCTATAACTTGAACTTACTTCAAGATAAAAACCATTCAGTACATCGGTTCTCATCCAAATGGCTTGTTATCGATCTCCATACTTAATCACTTCCCCCTCATTGGCTACACGTTCAGTTGCTGGAACTTAACCAGTGGAGTCCAATCCTACCACAAACATTTTCATTCCTTACTCAAAATGCTTTGAGGAATGGGATGCAATGCAGATGATTGTTTGATTAACTGTCAAAAAGTATTGTTGTATTAGTCATTTTCTTGTAGTTCAACTTTCTTTAAGACTGCTTATATGTTTGTGTAATAACCTGTTGTCTGTAAATGTTCAGTGGATTCTTAGTAATTTGTAGTATTTGTAGCTGGTTCTGTTTTTTGTAGCTTTTTTCTTTGCGGCCATTAATCAAACTGCCTCATTGGCTGTTTTATCAATGAAATTTCCTTATCTGTCTACTGATAACTGGTAAAAGAAGACCGCTTATTTTCTTTGTATTTCTCTGACTTTTCTTTGTCTTCTTCCTTCCAGGAGTGTTTGCTGTTGTCAACATCCAATGGAATGTAACTATCTTGGAACTAGTTATCAACAGATGAAGTGTGGAGAGGTTAGGGGAAACTCTTTGGCAACGCTGTGGGCATGGAAGCTATTATAGGAGATTCATTGACCATAGAGGATGTTGAGATATTGTGGCCATGATTTGTCAGAGCCAGATGGACAACAGTGAAGGGGCATTAAAGGATAACAGTCTGTACAGACATATCCAGATCCTGGACATATTGACTTGGATAGGGAAGAATTTTAGTTGTTGCAGACACATAGAATGCACAACTGACATTGCTATGAAATGCTTTGGTCCAACAATAGGGCACATTTTTATTTATTCTGTTTAATCTATTCCTATAATTTTAGGCAAAATGGCAGGGATTTTGGATGTTCCAACCTGTTCTGGTCAAAGGGGTTGGTGGAACTGGAAACATTTTCAAGACATGAGGAGCCAATTGTGTTTTTCAAGGCGAATTTGATGACGTTCAAATTTTTGCCTAAAGCCTGATCACTGTTGAGGCTTTTATATGCCACACTGGACACGTTGCAATCCAAGGAGTCAGTACATTCAATCTTCAGGGATCAGCAAGTACATGGTATCCTACTTGTTTGATGACAATTCTTCTGTCTAAAGATTTCAATTAACCATCTAGACATTGAAACCTCTCCAAGGAGTCAGTACATTCAATCTTCAGGGACCAGCAAGTACACGGTATCCTACTTGTTTGATGACAATTCTTCTGTCTAAAGGTTTCAATTAACCATCTAGACATTGAAACCTCTCTGTCTGTTACTGATCCAGCACTTCAAAGTCGGGAATAGTTAATTTTTCTTGTCACTCTTTTTTCCCTTCCCTTGTTTCTCACTGGCCATTCACACTGTGATGCTACAGGCGTTTCAAATGTTTGGGGAGGGAATGGTATGACAACTTAACTTAGCTTGATCCTGCCCTGATCATACTGCCAACGGGGATGGCTGGATTATGGTCCCAAATGATACTCCAGCTGTTAGTCTTCCTCACTGATGCAGAGGCATTAAACTAATTACATTGTCGTCACCAGCACCCTGATAGAGATCAGGTGATTTAGTATCAAGGCAAGTTTTCAATTCACAAGCTTGCCTGACTACATGGTTTAGCTCCTATGCACCGTGACTATAGAAGTGCAGAGAAATATTTGTTTTTATTTTATATATTCATAAAGTTAGGCTAATATATAAAATCTTTGAAATGATTGCAAATATATCATTGTCTTAAAAATGTGTAGTAAGGCAGTCTGAAATAGCTGACAGGTGCTGCGTAGGCAGATGAAGAGGACACCTCCTTCATCCAAGCTGCATCCAATATCAATCTGAACTTGCTCAAATGCATTATCTAGAATTGCAGGCACAGGATTGTCAAACGCAGGATGGTTATCCTGTAGTCTAGACTCTCAGTAACAGAATAGCTATGCAGGCATCTAGCCTGGCAGACATACAGCAGTTACACTGGCATTTTGACTCTCAGATACAAAATGGCTACATCGCTGTCTAGACTTGCAGACATAGGAGAGTCACACCTGTATCTGGCCCGCAGACATAGGACAGTGATGCTAGTATCTAAACTTACCGATGCAGCATGGCCATATCAGTGTCCAGACCCTCAAGCAATAATTGACTATGCTGATGTCTAGACCAGCCTTCCTCAAACTTTTTGACCTGGAGGAACCCTTAAACTAATTTTCAGGTCTCAGCAAACCCCTGCATAAAAATGATTATACCTAGTGCTCATGGTGTGATCAGTAAGTTGTAGATATAATAAACCAAACATAATTGTCAATGCTCTCTTGAGTAGAGAATAAATTTTTAGCCAAGCTTTCTTAAGAAAAACAAGTGGTTAAGCTTAGCTTACTTTTCTTGAAATTAATCTCTTTCTTTCCCTTTCTTAAGTTTAAAATACTCATAAGGCATACAATAAATTTCTTTTAAATAATTGGCCTAAACCAAAATGGGATTTAATTTTTCTAAAGGTAGGCTCAGTAGATTTAATTTTAAATAAAGCATGTAAATTGACTTTAATTAATGCTATTTATAACATGAAATTTATTGACAACATTAAATAGTAAAGTTACTAAAAACCATAAGCCAAAGCAAGCTGAATGAAAATATAGCCTCACACAATTTTATACAACTTTGAAAAAATGTTTTCTTACTAAGTGACATTATCAGGCTCAAATATAGGCCTAGCATGTAAAACCTGTGCTTATTTTTTTGCACAAATACTCAATTCTGGGTCAAAAGTGAGAAGCATACACAGATTTCACCCTCAACTGAAATAAGGTGATCTCTACCCTTGCTCTTGATGAACAAGAAAAAGTTTGCTCACACATAGAAGAAGTTGAAAATTGCAGTAACATATTCTTTGCTTTCCTATGAAAGGCAGGATACCCTTCTTCCTCAGAAACCCAGAACTTGTCCAGGGGCTGGTCAGTAAATCTCATCTTGAGTGCTGAATCAGACTACGTCTCACAAAGTTCTTCCTTTTCTCTCAAAGTCATGTTCTCTGCCTGAGCAGAAGATTCAGAGAAAGGGTTCCTCATCCAGCTATACGCTTGTGTTGAAAGGGAGAAGTATGTTCAATTATGTTCTGCAGATCTTCCAGATGGTTTTCAATAAGACACAAGACTTTCTGATCCTTCCTCCCTCTCAAGCCCAAGCAGCAGTGGAAACATTTCAAGATTTCCTTTTGCAACAGATTTTTCCAAAGATTCAGTTTCTTTTGAAATCCAAGAATCTTTGTCACGGTCAAAACATTTTGTCCAGGGCCTTGCAGAGACTTGTTTAACTGGTTCATATGATGAAAAAATGTCTGCTAGTTTTAAGTAGGCTAGTTTCTGCAGCCATTCTTCATCTTCAAAGCACTCAGCAAAATCTGGCTGACTATTTTCTTGAGAGTACTCCTGCAATTCACCTTTCAGCTTGAACACCCTGTCGAGAACTCTTCCTTTGCTAAGCTACCGGACTTCTGTATGTAGCAGGATATTGGTGTGCTCTTTGTCCAGGTTTTCAGACAGTTTTTCAAACATTCTTGAGTGAACTGGCCTTTGGTTAATAAAGTCAACCATTTTTGTAGCATCATCTGGAACTCCTTTCATTTTCTTTCCAAGAGTCTTTGACAACAGCATCTCTCTGTGAAGAAAGCATGTGTTGTCACGTCAGGATATTTATTCTTTTTTAGCAAGAGATACAAAGCCTCTAATGGAGCTAACCATTGATGGGACACCATCAGTACAGATGCCAACAGAGTTCCTCCAAGACATACCTTTTCTCCAACATATGAAGACAAAATATTAAATATATCTTGGTCTTTGCTCTTTTCAGAATGCTCTTTGCAATAGAAAAAGTTTTCCTGAATTTCACCATACCTTAGAAACCTTACAAATGCTACAACATGACTTTTATTGGAGAAATCTGTTGACTCATCAACCTGGATTGTGAGGCTGTTGTTTTTCAGATTATCACACAAACCTCTTCAGCATTATCTGACATGTCATCAATACGTCATCTTATCGTACTATTTGAGAGTGGCCACTTCCTCACCCGAACAAAAACCATGCAAGAGCCCATTCTCGGAGTGCTATATGTAGATGACTGTGCTCTTGTCATTCAAACAGAGAACATGCTACAGGCTGCAATCATTCAGTTCACCAAGGCTGCAAGGGCTTTCGGGTTAAAAGTCAGTATGAAGAAAACAATGATCCTCCATCAGAAGCTCCCTCATGGCGTTTACAACTCACCTTGGATCTTCAATGATGACCATCCTCTCACCACGGTTGAGCAGTTCACCTACCTAGGCAGCATCATCTCCAACGATGCTACAGTTGTAATGGATGTTGACAAACGACTCGCCAGAGCTAGCAGTGCCTTCGGGCACCTCCAGAAATGCATGTGGAAGAACCACCAGCTGCATCTGTCCACAAAAATCCAGGTGTACAGGTCTGCCATTGTCACAAAACTGCTATATGGCTCTGAAGCCTGGGTTTTGTAGCACAAGCAAATCTGGTTGCTCGATCGCTTCTATCAGCACTGCCTCTGTTCCATCATGGGTATCAGTTGGCAGGATCGTGTCTCCAGCAATGAGGTCCTGGAGAAGGTTCAACTTCTAAGCACTGAAGCCACTTTGCTGTTCAGACAGCTCCACTGGCCAGACCACATGTCTCACAAGGACAACTCCAGGTTACCAAAAGCACTACTCTATGGAGAATTCTCTCAGGGCAAGAGAGACTATGGTGCCCCACGCAAGAAATACAAAGACCAACTTGAGCAGTAGCTCTCTCAGGCAAATATCAAGGTCAAAGAGTGGCATTAGCTAGCTTGTAACAGAGACCGCTGGAGAACGCTGAGCCATGGCACAGAGATGAATTCTGAGCAATCCAGAAGATAGACTGTTGAAGAGAAGAGGAGATGCAGGAAGGATCTAACTTCTCAGGCACCCATCTCCCAGCTGTCCCCCTGTTCTTACTGCTCCAGAGTCTACAGGTCTAGAATTGGCTTTTACAGTCGGCAATGATTGTGCCATCGCTCCTGAGGACTCTTCTTCCCTCCTGATCTTCACAAGTGAAGAACCAGCCATCATCATTGAGCATGAGACCTTTCAATTTCTTTTCTGTGTCCTGTTCTAGCATTTTACCCACTATAATTTTACATGCTGCCATTGTTAGGTTTTCACCAACTGTGGGACTTCTTCTTTTCTGGATAATAAGTTCTGATACTAAATAACTTGCCTCCTGGGTCTCTCTACTGACTGTCTTTATCAACAAAAGCTTTACTGTTTGTTTTCAGATTCCAATAGCCATTTAAAATAATCAGCACTTTTATGTGTCATATGTAGTTAAGTGTCTTTTCAATTTTGGGGGAGCCATTGCTGCATTTGCAAGTTATTTGCCACAGATTAGGCACAATGGACTAGGACAACTTAGATCACCAGTCCATGTAAAACCCGGTGATCAGTAGCTTTCATTATAAAGATGGACCTTTTTGTGTCCATTGTTGCACTAGTGCAGTGAAATGACTCAGAAGATTGTAATTCAAAAATTATCACATTGGACCATCAGACATGTCTGTAAAATACAGGGATAATGAAACATAAAAATGGGCGAGTCCATTCCATGCTTGGAAAACATGCCTCCCCTATCTCGTATCAAAAACTGAGGACGGACTCAACGTAGTCCTACTACGCATTGCCATAATTGGCTGAGAGACCTCTAATGAGATTGCTAATGGGTTTGCTTGGTCACTGTCCATCATTACAAGCGCTATTATCGTGCATCACATGAAGTTCAAAAAACTATGTTTTTTTTAATCACAATCTCTCATGGAATGCTAAGGTTCTGTGGAACCACAAGTCTGGACTCACAGATTCTTTCTCTGTTCCCCTCTTTCTCTCCATCTTTTTCTCTCTCTCTCTTTCTCTCTCCCCCACCTCAATCTTTCTCTCTCAATTTTCTCTCTTTTTCTCTTTCCATTCTCTTTTTCCCTCTTTAGCCAGAGAAAGATGAATCTATGCAATTCTTTTCCACAGATGGCTATGGAAGACAAGTCCTTAGGTATATTTAAAGCGGAGGTTGATAGGTTCTTGATTAGTAAGGGCATCAGTGGTTATGGGGAGAAGGCAGGAGAATGGGGTAGAGAGGGTGACGATGGAATGGTGGAGCAAACTCAATGGGCCGAATGGCCCAATTCTGTTCCTATATATTATGGACTTATACAGGCTGGCCATACTGCTGCCTGCACTTGTAGGTACAGGATTCCCACATCAGTGAGTCACCAGCATATTTTGACATTTTTGGAGCTAAATGTCACCACGAACCATTGGATAACAACAGAATGGTGATTTGAAGAAGAACGCCAGCAATAAATAAGCAAAAAAGAACATCTTTGACCTTACTGTCTACCTGCATCTACAGACAGGATAGATTACTTAAGACTTCAGGTGAACAGGTGCAAGAGCCCATATCTAAAGAGATGACTCAGATTTTCACCATTAAAGTTTATTGCCAAATCAGTTGTCATGAACCTTCAATGCCCAGCGATATTGAACTCATCAAGGAAGATGCTGAGGAAACATTTTAAAGAAATCTCAGAAACAACATATCTGGATGTAAATGATTTTTGTACTTAACTTGATTTTACAGAGAGCAAAATAAAAATAATGGAACTTATGCGGAGATTAGTGGCTGAAATAATTTTAAAAATATTTTAAAGGGAATTTTGAAATACTGAGCAAATTATAATTCACAGGTAAAATGGTTTTTCAGTGCAAAAGATGACTTCCTGCAACAATTATGTCCTAGTATTCCATTGAAACTCAGTTGCAGCTAATCAGATAGTTCAAAAAGTTGTCAATTGTTGAAGCTGTTGTCACTTCATTATTTTGAGCTGATTTGATCTGCACATACTGTGGAGGAGCAGAGAATCACTAGCTCCATTTGTATATCTGTGTGCCTATCCACACACATGCAGACTGTGGAACTGACACCAACTGTAACCATAGCAAAGGTTGTTGTTTTTGCCATAGCAGCATCAAATCTGAGCCATTAATGTTTGTGTTTTCCCCACATATATTGGAGTATAAAAGTATAAATTTACCAAAACTATGAAGTCAGTTCTGAGCTTGCTATTTGCTATGCATGTACTCAATTTAGTAGAGTGAAATCTTAGGAATGTAAAAGACAATGGTGTGTTAATGAGAGGTAGCTAAAGAAATGTAGATTAGAACATTGCTCAGTTCTGAGTTTGCTATTTGCTATGCATGTACCCAATTTGGTAGGAGACTGAAGTCTTAAGATGACAATGGTGTGTTAATGAGAGGTAGCTACAGAAAGAGCTTGCTATTTGCTATGCATATATCCTAAAAATGTAGAAGACCATGAGAAGTAGCTAAGATATAGATTAGAACATGATTAAGTCAATTGATAGAAACAATAGGGACGTGAGGTACGTGTAATACGCAACTATAGATCGATTACATATGCTAATGCAACTGGACCAGGAGATTGCTATAAAAAATGTTGTGTCCAAAGGATTGGTGGGCAATCAGCGACTAGCTCAATGACTGTCTCAGCTTTGATTTGCATATTAAAGTTTAACCCTTCTTGAAGAATCTTCTGCGTCTCCTGGTCATTTGTGAGGCACGAAAAAACACGACACATGCTGACTAATCTGCCATGTTTTCTCTTTTATTTTGCCTGTTCCACAGCTTATATATTTTTAAACTTTCAGTTTATGCTACCTTTCATACATACTGTTTGGTTGGCAACTCCAAGCAGCAGAAATCCTAGTTTACTTTTTCATACAACTCTTTAGCATTTCGGCTGAACTTTACCACATGCCAAGCAAAATAAGTTGAAAAGAGAAATGAAAATCACTAAATGCTAAACCTGAGAGGTGCTAATAAGAACAGGACTGATCACATGCAGTGGTTGTGAATTACCCCACCTTTCATTTTGCAGTTGGTATTCTTAATCAATTCTCATTTTGTCTTTTAAATCTTGTTTTGGTTTACAATGATTTCCCAGGTATTGAAGCTTTTGAACAAAATAATGAACGAAATGCTGACAGAAAAGGAGCTAAAGGTGAATAAAGGTCCAAGTTAAATTTTGCTGGAGGAAATCAATAGGTCAAGCAACATTTAAGTTTTGGGTCAAAAATTTGGTTCTGAGTGCTGTCCTGATGCAGAGATATGAGCTGAAACATCAATTCCTTTCCCAACATAGAAACTGCTCAACTCACTGAGATGCTCCAGCAGATTGTTTGTTGCTCCAGATTTCAACATCCATAGTCTCTTGTGTCTCCGTGTGAATAAAGGTTGTTGGCTGAGGGGAAACTACCAAGCTGACACCAACATTAAAATTTAGCATCAAGTATATTTTTATAAAGCATTAGTTAATGATATTCAAACAACAACAACACACAAAATGCTGGTAGAACACAGCAGGCTAGGCAGCACCTATAGGGAGAAGCACTGTCGACGTTTTGGGCTGAGACCCTTTGTCAGAACTAACCGAAAGAAAAGATAGTAAGAGATTTGAAAGTAGTGGGGGGAGGGGGAAATGCGAAATGATAGGAGAAGACCGGAGGGGGTGGGATGAAGCTAAGAGCTGGAAAGGTGATTGGCGAAAGTGATGCAGAGCTGGAGAAGGGAAAAGATCATGGGACAGGAGGCCTCAGGAGAAAGAAAGGGGGGGAGCACCAGAGGGAGATGGAGAACAGGCAAACAACTAAATATGTCAGGGATGGGGTAAGAAGGGGAGGAGGGGCATTAACGGAAGTTAGAGAAGTCAATGTTCATGCCATCAGGTTGGAGGCTACCCAGACGGTATATAAGGTGTTGTTCCTCCAACTTGAGTTTGGATTCATTTTGACAATAGAGGAGGCCATGGATAGACATATCAGAATGGGAATGGGACGTGGAATTAAAATGTGTGGCCACTGGGAGATCCTGCTTTTTCTGGCGGACCGAGCGTAGGTGTTCCGCGAAATGGTCTCCCAGTCTGCGTCGGGTCTCACCAATATAAAAAGGCCACACTGGGAGCACCGGACGCAGTATACCACACCAGCCAACTCACAGGTGAATTGTCGCCTCACCTGGAAGGACTGTCTGGGGCCCTGAATGGTGGTGAGGGAGGAAGTGTAAGGGCAGGTGTAGCACTTGTTCCGTTTACAAGGATAAGTGCCAGGAGGGAGATCGGTGGGAAGGGATGGGGGGGGGACGAGTGGACAAGGGAGTCACGTAGGGAGCGATCCCTGTGAAAAGCAGAAAGAGGGGGGGAGGGAAAAATGTGTTTGGTAGTGGGGTCCCGTTGGAGGTGGCGGAAGTTACGGAGAATTATATGTTGGACCTGGAGGCTGGTGGGGTGGTAGGTAAGGACAAGGGGAACCCTATCCCGAGTGGGGTGGCGGATGGATGGGGTGAGGGCAGATGTGTGGGAAATGAGAGAGATGCGTTTGAGAGCAGAGTTGATGGTGGACGAAGGGAAGCCCCTTTGTTTAAAAAAGGAAGACATCTCCTTTGTCCTGGAAAGAAAAGTTAATGATATTTTTGTGTTATCAGGACTTGGATTTACTTGCTGTGAAATAGAAATTGTTGGCAACTCTCCCATTAAGTTTCGAAGTGCGGATGTCCTGAACTTTGGCACTGAACTCCTCATGGTTTCCAATGATGGAACACGAATTTGCTGCAGTTCGACTGCAGCTATTCAGGGGACTCCACTGAGGCCACACAGAAACTGAGAGTCCATTCATTTCAATGGTCAGGAATCTGGCTCAGTGGGAAATATAATGACTCACTTGATTGATATATTATCCAGCACCCTAAACATTCATTACCTCCCTTGTTGCACATTGCTCGCACAGCGTGTCACATCTAAGATGCACTGCAATTATTCACCCAGGCTGCTTCACCAAAACACTTCCCAAACCTGCTACCTCCACCATCAAGAAAGACAGGGAAGAAAACAAGATCTGAAACACAACACAACAGGATTCTGTACAAATCACGCACGTTCCTGACATGGAAATACATTTCTATTCCTTTATCTTGGCTGTTTCTAAATCCCGGACTTCCTTAACAATTGCCTTGAAATATTATCCTCACCTGAAGGACTTAGCATTCGGACCAGGCCAGTTAGAACTGGGCAATAAATACTGGCCTTGCCAATGATACATACATTCTGGAAAAAAAAGACCAATTAAAGATAAAACTATTGTCAGGAATGAAAGTAATTATACAATAACAAAGAGTATTCTAATTAATTTTGTTTTTGTAATTGATTCAATTGTTTAGATGTGTTTTAGAAATGCAAAAGCATTCAACATATTTTACCTGTTTCATTGACTATGGACATTCCAAATTTTCTTGAACATTGGGAAACATCCAAAATTCTTGATAACCATAAGCATGGCTTGACCATGGTTTGACGAGCTTTTTTTTTCATTTTTTTATGGTATAACTTTTTTATATCTGCCTATTTGACACCATTATGTCCCACAATGTTCTGCCACCAAGCAGGGACTTGCAATGTTGACACGGAATGACTTTAGGCAACACTGACATAAGAAAGTCAAGTTTGCACCTACCATATTGGTCAATGCTGAATATTGGTAACTGGAAGTTCAGGTCCATTATTTTACACAGACCACTGCAGATATATTAAACAAGTTGATCCAATTATTTGGCTGAAACAAATTATCATGATTTTCCTTACAGAATTTTCAAGCATGTACTTCTTCCTCAACAGCTGGCATATGGTAGTTTTATTTCTCCAGCGCTATTCAGAATCAGAATCAGAAACAGGACCAATCACCGGCATATATCAGCAAATTTGTCATTCTGTGGCAGCAGTATTTATGTGTATATATAATATATAAATCAAATTGAATAGTGCAAAAAGAGCAAAAACTAGTGAGGTAGTGTACGTGGATTCATTGTCCACTCAGAAAGCAAACAGCAGAGGGGAAGAAGCTGTTCCTGAAGTGCACATCTCTAAGTTGCATTTCAATTTGTATGTGCACGTTGAGTGTTATATCAAAATTGAAATTTTAAATTTTTTTGATGCAGTAGGTAGGAGTTAAGTGTACTGTAGCTCTGTGGCAATCTCCCGATCTTTGTTTCATTTCCTGTTCCTGGCCTCATGAGAGGCAAAACAGATGGAACCAGGACGGTTTGCTTCATCACTTCAAACCTTTGATATGCAAATCTGCATTGCAGGCGGTTTATAAATAAACTGACCACTACTTGCTGACATCTCACCCTCAAGAGAAAGAAAGGAAAATAGTTCATGAACTCTGAAGTGATTTAAAAATAGCTTTACATTTAGCTTGCTGCAAACTTTAAAATCGAACCAGACACCAGTCATTTTCATCTACAAATCTATAAGGTAAAATGGCAAAACATGTCTTTTTGAAAACTCTGTTCATTGCTGAAAACAGAATCAAAATTCACACCATTTATTTACTGGGCAATATTTGCTTCCACCATTAGGTACTATTTAACAATTTTTTACTAAATTGGACAATGAATTTCGGTCATGTTTAAAGCAACTTACTGCTACTCAGTGTACGGGGAAATGGGGGAAGTCAAAAAGGGAATAGTGATAAGGCAGACACAATGAGAATAAAGTTGATGACAAAGGAATTTAAATGCCACAGATGAAGAAGGATATAGGATGCTGATGACAGGGAAGGTAGACCCCAAGGATTAAAGTTCCTGCTGCTGGTCTGGCAGCTAGTGCAAATGTAATGAAAGTGATCTGGAAATATTGAGTTGAGTAATTGATCGTATTTCTCTACATTATTTCTTAAGGTTGCCATAGCCAGGGGAGGTAATGGTGATAAACTGCCACTACCTATGTGATGGAGACCACTCGGTAAACACATTCCTTACACATACACACAGAAAAACATCGCCTTGTCATGCTGGTGTCGTTGTTCTAAGTGTACACAGTTCAAAGTCTTCCCCTGGTATATTCCCTAAACCGAGCTGCTGCACTCAGGTTGGTTTTTATGGTGCCTTTCCCACCATACATGCTAGAATATTCCATTTCATTACTAATGCAGATGTGTCAATGTGTATATGTTTTTTGTATACTCTATTTAAGGTAGATACTTCTGTGTATTTTGGAATATGATAATAACTATATTGTGGGGTGCATCATATTCTAATTTATCTGTAGTCTTTAAGTTTACTTTGTGGGTAATTAAAAATGGTATGTCCTGGGCTCATCATTCTCAGTAAGAGAGAAAGATCAGGGCTGCCAAGGGTTCACAGTGGACAAAAATAGTATTGAGCTATTATTGAGTTTTCTGGTGGATATCTTTTTGTAAATATTGACATTTTTATTTTTGCTATTTTCACTAATTTTTGTAAGTTTGATTTTTGACATATCTAATAAACACTGAAATGCTAAAGTGCACTAAAGTGCTAAGCAACTCCTTTGGTTATAACCCACATACTTTATATAACACTATTAAATACTTCCAATGGTGTCCATCTCAAATAGTCTCTGACAACCAAATCCAACTTCTAGCCGTCACGTGTTAGCTATTAAACCTGGCAGAACAATTTCTACTGACAGATGAAGTGGCAAAGGTGGGTAACTGATGCCTTAAAACCCTTCGCTTTGGTCAGATGGGGCTCATCAGCCATGGTTGGCAGCTTATCTACGAGACAGAAAATTCTGATCTCAGATCTCCACTGCCTTGTGGCTTTACCCACTCATGGAGAAGGCTTCTGGAGTAAACCCCAAAGAAAAATGCGGAACTGGAGCCTCTAAGAAAGTCCCACGTTGAGTTCCTGCGACACTGCTGGTACCAAACTGTATCGTCTCTGCCATTCCTTTGGATTCATCAGCTGCATAGCCTGCTACGTGAGCAACAGCTTGTTCTCCACATTGTACTGGCCTGGCTAGGACGCAATATCCACGGTAGACACCGACCAGTGGAAGGCTTCAGTTCTACATTGCATTGTATAGGTTTGGCTTATCAGCAGAGTGTGTCAGGAAAAGTTCAAAAGATAGCTGCACCCAGATGAACAGCACATGGTTCAATTTCCCTCTCTATATTATTATAATAAAAGTTATTTTGGTAAGGAATCAATCAACATCTAGGTATCTTTGTTGGTTAGGTGTAATATATTAACTACGTAATTCACCCAAGGTGAGGCCATAGTCAACATTTTATCTGTAAGGGAACTGGTATTCTGAATGTAAGTTATTTAGGAATGTCAAATAGAAAATTATTTTACTCTTAATTTCCTTAATTTACAGTAAAGATCATTAGACAAAAATGCATATTTCTCCATAATAAAGTAAAAATTAAAGCATTTTTTTATTTTCTTAGGCTTTTATTTCATAACAAATGACAAATAATAAATTTTCTATTGAGCAAGTGTTTTAACAAAAGAAAAAGTTATAATAAGAATTACTGAGGATTCCGATGTGATCAGATATTTTCACATGGGAGCTTTGTCTAAAAAAAACTAATTCAGTGAGGAAGTCCCTTCACCATCTCTTGCAATATTAAAAAGAAAATGTTTAGCTAAAAGAGACTATTGTGGGCCACAGCTAAATATAAAGCACAATTATGTTAAGAAGCTAATTCGAAAATCTTACATTCTAGGTTCTTTTTGTGCACACTTAATTTGGATGAATAGTTAAATCCAGGAGGAACATACCTTTGAAATGCTAGTCTAGAATCTTAAATATGCATAATAAAGTAATTATTTACAATAGACTGAATTTGATTACAAACTTTTACCATCATACATATTTTTTTCTATGCGATTCTAAACTGTTTCCAAAATGCTGAGCACTTAACATTATTATCTTCAGGAGGTTTTTTTTGAAACAGCTCTTTCACTGTATCATATGGGAATTTCATTCAGCTTTGATCGACACGTCTTTGAAGTAAGAATTCCTCAAAGAATACACACTTCCAGAGCAGTCTGCGACTGTCTTAGATGCATTGCCACTTATTACAATTTTCATTCGACTTATCATAATCCATTACAGTAACTGGGAAAGCTGTCAAATATATACTGCTGAACAATGAACATCCCAACGTAATAATTACAAAATCTGGTGTGGGAGATAGGATCTGATTAAAATCAGTAAATTAAGCAGTGACCTGATAAAATAATACCCTGAAGCTCATTTAAAAAGTTCTGCAGTATCATAATTTTATTTTTTTAAATCACTTAATATTTAATATGGAAGACATACAGATAAATATATTAAAATAGTGAATGTTACATATCTCTTACTTGAAGCGTTATGCACTGATGTGCAAATTATGGATTTATTTAAGTGTCGCCTAGATCTGACACATTAATCCATTGTTATCATCACTTTCTAAACAACATATTTCAAGAAGGCAAAATTATGAAATTTGGGGAACATTGCACATTACATTGCTGTCACTGAAAGTCTGCAATATCATCACAGGAATTCAGGATAAGCTGTTGTCTGTTATGTAAGTATATAATGTGAGAGAGCAATGTGATTACTGATAGTGCATTTCATAAAAATAGTTGCAATTTATATTAACGTACCATCGTTATTATACTTTCACACAAAGCAGCAGTAATTATTCATGGTTTTGTAAAAAAAACTAACATCAGTTCGAGTTATTTATCTAATTCACTCAAAGTAGAATTGCATTGGCAATGAACACCTACTGGATTCTTTACTAAACGGACCCGACCTTCAGTGGTTGGTTTGCATCAGAAACACACACATAACATATTACTCATGACTCGTTAGCAGCCCACTAATGTGATGAACTGAGAAGTGAGGGTTGAGGCCTACTCTGGGCTGTTCCAGGATTTGTATCTGAGGACTCGTGCCCCAGAAGGCAGTGGAGGCCAAGTCTCTGGATGCCTTGAAGAGAGAGTTGGATAGAGCTCTTATAGATAGCGGGGTCAAGGGATATGGGGAGAGGGCAGGAAAGGGGTACTGATTGTGTATGATCAGCCATGATCACAGTGAATGGCGGTGCTGGCTAGAAGGGCCGAATGGCCTACTCCTGCACCTACTGTCTATTGACTCAATTTTGGTTCAGAATGCTATTGCTCGTTTTAATTGTTAACATGATTTTTATTTTTCTCTATCTCTTGCACATTGAGTGTTGATCTTTTATTTTTATTTTCATTCTTTTTTTCTTTAATTGGGTTCTTTTGGGTTTCTTGCTTTGTGAGCAAGCAAATCTCAAGGTTGTATAAATTGTACATTTTCTGCTAATAAATAAATCTTGAATTTTGATGGAAACGATCCAGCCCAGAACAATGAAATATCCTAACAAGTTGCCTGACTGTCAACGGTCGCAGAATCACCGATGAGAGAGACACTCATTTCCAGATTAACACACACTGCCACATATGATGCATGTGAAGACAGGAGTATGAAAGTGAATCACGTATTGCCAGGAGAATGGGAGCAAGATCTCACGATCTTGTAGCTCTGGATTCATTTCGACCAGAAATTAAAGGGCAGTGGAAAGATGCAAGCAACTTCCTAAGTGTCAAACACTGAAATATGAAGCCACTGTAAAAAGCGAACCCTTTAGACTTCAGTAGAGTTGGTTAATGGGTCAGTTCATTACAGTATATACTCAAAATTCCAGCAACAAAGGCAAACCTGAAGCACTGCTCTGAGATAAAATACAATATCAGTTAGGAACTATAGGCTGCAGCTAGCAAAGCATACATTTCAGTTAATTCCTCCAGGAGAATTTCTTCCCACAACAACACTTGAAAATAAAAAGAATAAGTGAAATAAAATCATTTAAGAAACAGTCAATCTCTGTAATAATAAAATAATATGGCTGGAAACTCATCTGCCTGACACTGAAAAAACAAAATAAATGCATGGGTAAAAATTCTGTTATTGTGGCTTTGAACAATTCTATACTTTTCTCAGAGACACACTGCCAGTTATTAACATCCCGCGTTCTACTTGGTGCAAGATGTTGATATAACCTGGTGCTTGGTATGAAGATCTTAACCAAATAACACAATATGCCCAAAATGTATTGTCAGTGAGACATCCAACTACATTGGTGAAAGTAACAACTGATGTTTTTTCACTCAGTAGAAGACTACATGGCTTACTCAAAGGCAGATTATTGGACAACTGTCTGTACAACAAGCATAACATAAATGGACCCAAGCAGAGACCCAATGGTCTCACCAGATAGTTTCAGTATGTTTAAAATTCAGCAACCAGAAATTCCTGATTAAGACTTGCAAATTGAATAGAAATTCCAAATTTAACAGGGGACTAAGGGATACTTTCTTCACCCTCTTTCCTAATTTTCCTGCAGAAATAATGTCTAAATAGGCTACACTTCCATAAGACAGTCCACACCATTAATGCTGCCCTTACCCACATCTCCTTCATTTCTCAAACATCCATACTCACCTCATCTTCCTACTGCTTAAACAGTGATAGGGCTCCTTTTATCCTTAACTTCCACCTTATGGCCCTCCGCAACCATCTCATCATTCTCTGCAACGTCTGCCATCTGCAAAGGGACCTGACCAGCAAATGTATCTTTATTTCTCCCCTCACTCTGCTTTCTGTAAGGATTGCCCCCTCCATGATTCCCTTGTTCTTCCCCATTAATCTCCCTCATGGTACCCATCTCTGCGAGTGGCTATGGTGCCACACCTGCCCATTCACCTCCTCCCTCACCTCCATTCAGAGCCCTAAACAATCACTGCAGGTGAGGCAGCCCTTCATCTGCAAATTTTGCTGGTTTAGTCTAATCTTTCCAGTGATCCCAATGCGGCCTCCTCTACGTTGGTGATAACTGTCTTAAATCGAAGAACTGCTTTTTTGATCATCTCCGTTTCATCCGCCAAAAGTGGAACTTCCCGGTGGTCAAACATTTTAATTCCCATTCGGACAGGTCAGTCATGGCCTTCCCTTGTGTCATGATGAGGCCACCCTCAGGGTGTAGGAACAACACCTTATATTCCTATTAGCTAGCCTCCAACCTGATGGCATGAATATTGCTTCTCCTTTTGGTAAAAATTTTCCCTCCCTCTCCCCTCTTCTTCTATTCCCCACTCTGGCCTCTTACCTCTTTTCACCTGCCTATCATCTCCCCGGGGTCCCCTCCTCTTTTCCTTTCTCATCCCCTATCTGGTTTCTCTTCAGCACTTTCTGACCCACTTGGCTTTACCTATCACTTTCTAGCTATCCTCCTTCACTTCTCCCATCTATTTATTCTGGCATCTTCTCCCTTTTCTTCCATCCTGTAGAAGGGTCTTGGCCCGAGACATTGACTGTTTATTCATTTCCATAGATGCTGCCTGGCCTTTGAGTTCCTCAAGCATTTTGTGTGTGTTGCTTAAGATCACACTCATTCTTCGACTTCAGAAATCAAGTTCAAACTTCTACAAGTACCAGCACCACTCTCAACATCAAGGTCACCTTCATTCCCAGAAACTTGTCCTTAGGATACATGTCAGGCTGCTTTTACTGATACTTGGAGTATTATATACGTGTTGCCATTATGTTTTGTGGCATTCGTTCAACTATGGACATGGAAACGTACATCTCATTACCACTCACCATTCTTCTTCATTCTTCATGTTGAACAGCACTTGAAAGAAGCACAGAAAGTTTGTCCATCATCGCTAGTCTTTTGACTGTACTACCACAGACTGAACTGTCTAAGATTGGGATGGAAGGGGTTAGTGACTGACCATCATGAGGGGTAAGTTGGCCTGACCTTGTCCACACGACTCTGCCTGTGGCAGAAACCCCTGCCCATTTGAGCATTGGAAGGAATAACCACTTAAATGTCCAAACGGAGACTTTGCATTGGAGAACACCACTCATTATGTTCTGTAACACACAACAATGATACTAAAATGGATAGGCTTGGCAGAAGTGGCAGCTCAGAATTTCACACCAAAGAGGTGCTGAGGGCCAGCAGCAATATAGATCATAAAAAGCTATAACTTTATGGCATGGCATATCCCCTCACTCTACATGAGGAAGGGGAATACCTACCATGAATTTCAAACTGAGGAATGACCTTACTTCAAGAGGCAGTACAGAAAAGCATGCTGGGACAGCACCAAAACTCCCTAAAACTTTGAGCTCCTGTCACATTCTTTCTGCAAGCTCAACAACACAAAGCAACACAAGTGATCTCACAAAAACAAAGATTAAAACCCTTCTCTCATCTACTGATGATTGACAATGGACAATTAAACAATTAATGGGAAGAGGAGACTCCATCCACACCAAAGCTGAGGCTCTGTGTGCAAATGGTAAAATAAAATAAGAAGCAATAGCAATATGTTCAGCTAGAAAAGGGCGGAGTAAATTATTCAGCTTGGCTTCCTCCTGAGGTACCCTCACTTCTATGCCTTCCTCCAGAGGCTCCCTCATAGAAGTCAGCCTCCAGTCATTCCAATCCACTCAAGTAATATCAGGAAGAACGTGAACCTAATCCCACCCTGGCAATGGAACACCAATGCCATCTCTTGCACTAATGTGGGCTTGTCTCTGTGCTTTCATTTTCCATTGATGTCTTGTTCTGCACAGTCTTTTTTTTTACTGTCTGTTATATATTATGTATAGTTTGTATATTTATGGTCTATGTGTGGTCTGAACCTACGTGCCGGTGATGCTGCTACAAATAAGTTTTTCATTGTACCGGTACCTCACTGTGCTTGTGCTTATGACAATAAACTTGACTTGAAATAGCACAGAACAGGGGAGCATGCCTTATGAGAATAGGCTGAGTGAACTCGGCCTTTTTTCCTTGGAGCAACGGAGGATGAGAGGTGACCTGATAGAGGTGTAGAGAGAGCTGATAGAGAGATAGACCTGATGAGAGGCATCGATTGTATGGATAGTCAGAGGCTTTTTCCCAGGGCTGAAATGGCTAGCATGAGAAGGCACAGTTTTAAGGTGCTTGGAAGTAGGTACAGAGGAGATGTCAGGGGTAAGTTTTTTACGCAGAGAGTGGTGAGTGCGTGGAATGGGCTGCCAGCAACGATGGTGGAGGTGGATACGATAGAGTCTTTTAAGAGACTCCTGAACAGGTACATGGAGCTCAGAAAAATAGAGAGCTATGGGTAACCCTAGGTAATTTCTAAGGTAAGGACATGTTTAGCACAGCTTTGTGGGCTGAAGGGCCTGTATTGTGCTGTAGTTTTTCTAAATTTCTATGTAACACTGGATACAGCAAAAGGTGCGGGACAATATCCCTGTTGTAGTATTGAAGATTAGTGCAGCAGAACTAACTGGCCGTTCCATCTCAGTTGCAACGTTGAACAATGTGGAAAATAGCCTAGTAATATCCTGTTCAGAAAAAGCAGGGCAAATCCAGTCCGGTAAATTTCAGACTGCTGATCATCTGAAAAATAATGGCAGTTGCCATTAACCATGTTATCAAACCGACCAAGGATCCATATACTATACATGAGATGTGAGGGACTGTCCTTGACTTCAAGGAACCCTGCTAAATCTGGTCAACGTGCATCAATGGAAAAATACTCCAATAGCTGGCATATTCCCTACTCAAAGGGAGATGTGTTGGAGGTCTGTCATCTTAGGTCTAGGAGTCCATTGCAGGATTTCCACAATACTGTGCTCTTGGCCCAAACATCTTCAAACGCTTCATCTATAACTGTTCTTACTGTCAAAGGTCAAAGTGGAGATGCTCCCATTGTTCAATTCCAATTACAACTCCTCAGCAGGTGAAGCAGTCCAGACGAGCATGTAACGATACTTAGGCAGTCTTTAGACATGGGCTGAAAGGTGACATTAGCACCACAAAAGTGCTTGCCAGTGACCAACAAAAGACTATTCAACCACCTAATGCGGATTTTCAATGGTATTGCCTTTGCTAAGTCCCCACCTAGGGACCGGAAGCACAACAGAACTAGCCACATCAATGCTATTCTCACAACAGTAGGCCAGAGGCTGAGAGTGTAGCTGCCTGGAATTTATCAGTTCTGATGAAAGGTTATGGACCTGAAAGATTAACTCTGTTTCCTTTAATCGCAGGTGCTGTCTGCATTGGTGAGTATTACTGACATTTTTTAAAATGTTATTTCACATGCTGTCTGCTGGTGGAACAGGCCTAAGGAATGAGAAGTTAGCACAGATAAGTAGGGACTCTTGGTGTTCTGCTCCAAGAGGAATAATCAAATATTCTCTTTTAGGATTACTACAACCGAAATCCACAGTCACAGCCATGGGTACTTCAGTAAGTTTTAAGACATTTAAAAATTCAACTAATACTCAAAATAAAATCGATGGATCCCAGACTGCAGCCTCAGGTCATGGGTGCAGTTCCCCTTTAAGAAAATGTGGCAGGGGGAAGGCATGCTGGTCTACAGGTAGGATTTAAATGCACAGACCTTACACCCCCACTCCTGACTCTGCTGCTGACAAACTTTTGGTCTCTGGAAAATAAAATTGAAGATGACAGAGCAAACTGCAGTTCCAGAGGAACATCAGTGACTGCTGATCCTTTGCTTCATGGAAAAATGGCTATCCCCTGTCATTTTGGACACAGCGCTGCGGCCCGATGGCTTCACCATTCTCCACAAAGAGGGGACAGCTTATTCTTTTAAAAGTAGAGGAGGTGTGGAGTATGCTTTATGATTAACTCATCATGGTATATAGACATGGTGCTTTCTGTCTGAGTTCCGCTCATCCAAAATGGAACACCTGGTGGTCAAATGTCATCCATTTTATCCATTGACAGAGTTTTCCATCATCATTCTGGTAGCAGTGTACATTTCACCTTAGACCAAAGTCAGGCAGGCACTGAAGGAACTGAGCACCATAATCAGCAGGCACAGAACAGCGGATTCTGATGCATTCCCTATTATTGCGAGGGATTTCAACCGGGGCAGTTGGTCTCTGAACAACTACCACCAACATATCACTGTGGAGCCAGAGGAACCAGTGTTATACCACCATTAAGGAAGCTTCCTGTGCCATCCCATGCCCACACTTTGGAATGTCTGACCACTTGGCTGTACTTCTACCCCCAACACATAGGCAGACATTAAAGACTGCAGCATCAGTGGTGAGGACCAAGAAGGTATAGTAAAGGGTGGCACACTTACAGGACTGCTTTAGGTAAGATGGTGGTGCATTCAATCACAATGTAACCAAAGGTGTTATTGTCTTTTTTAAGCATATCTGTAATGATCACAAGACCCTCCAGGATATCAACAACTTAAACTACAGCATGTCCACCCTATCAGCAAGCTGTTTGTTGGCAGAAAACTGAAAGAGCTGGACTTGATTCAGATCGTGCTGCTGCCTGCGTCAAAGAGGCGTCAGTGCATTGCCATCTAGTGTGAATCATCCAGTGCACAGGATCCGGAAAATACTGCAGAAAGGTGTGAACTCAGTCAGCTCCTGCATGGGCACTAGCCTCCCCAGGACCCAGGACACCATCAAAAGTTGACATCCATCATTAAAGACCCCATCTCCCAGAACCTGCCCTCTTCTCATTGCTACCATAAAGGAGGAGATACAGGAGCTGGAAAACACACACTCAACATTTCAGGAACAGCATCTTCCCCTCCGCCATCTGATTTCTGAATGCACAACGAATCATGAAAACTACTTCACCTATTTTGCTTTCCTCTCTTTTTGCGCTACTTACTTAATTTATTTTAATATATGCTTCTAATGGTAATTTATAATTTTTTATTAATATGCATTGCAATGTACTGTTGCCACAAAATAAATTTCGTGATGTATGCCAGTGATATTAAACCTGATTCTGATTTTCAAATTGTCTGTTGCCTATAAAAGATGTTGATTTTTGTTAAGTGGCAATGGAAATTCAGATATGATTGGTGCTCTGGGCAATGAAAAATGTCATTTCTGATATTTAGGGTCAAAAGAATGAAATAAAGTTGTGTAGCTCAAGAGTTTGAAACGAGTTGAGCTACCACAATAAGTAAACAGCATAAGCAGCTCAAAATATCCTTTTGACACCGAAGTTTTATTATTGAATTATAATATTTATTTAATGTCTCATTATTTTGCTCATCAAGTAAATTGTTTGTGTACTGAGTGAGAGGCTAATACTTGCTTCAGCTTGTGAGTGTAGCTTTTCTTCTGCTTTGCTTACAGGCATGTTCCACGGATAATGTTAATGATGCAGCAAAGGCATTTGTTGTGTCTTTGTCAGCCAGAGTTTTACTCTAATCAACCACATCATCTCTCATAAAGCAGGTTCAGTGGTTTAATTTTGTCATTTAAATTTTTGGATATATCACTTCAAAACATCTTCATTCTTTAATTTCACATTTTCCAAATACAGCTCTGACAAGGAGGATAACAACATTCTTTACACTGATTTTCTGTTGAATCCTAATTCCTGCTGAGAGTGTACTGTCTCTCTGTCCAGAGGAAATCACTAGCTAATTACATTAGCCTCATATAGAAAACTCCTAATAAACATGAAGAAAACAATATTTAAAGCATCTATTGATCTAACAAGCATCTATCACTATTCAGTGTTAATCGCTTTTACCACTGCTGGCAAGTGCCACTGATTTATCTGGTGGAGCTCATTTTAGGTTTCTGCCCAACAGCTATAAGTAGTACTTGAACTTTCTCTGACTGATTGCCTAGAATGTTGACTTGCACAATGAGATGCAGCAGACCTGCATCTGAATGAGACTGAATGCTGATTTCTTATCTAACTCCAATCATTCGCTGTGGTTTAGTGACCACACAGAGCCCGTGCCCTTTGCTGTGTCCTGGCAGGCTGGAGCCCAAATGATAATGCTGTTTCTTGAAAGCCAGCATGAGTCCTGCCCATTCTGTCTGAAATGAGGCAGGGTCATGTCTCCCAGGGTGCATACCAGGGTGTGAGCTGAACCACCTCAACCCTGGAAGACTCATTTTGACACACAACAGCTTGATAACTCATGCAGCTCAGGTTGCACCTAGGAACAGGACTAAATTAAAATTCAGGGTCCATCCGTCATGCAATAGCACAGTGATAAGAAGCACCACACACAGAGAGACTTACAGTTTTCATGTCATCATAAATATATGTCTAAACATGGCTGATTTAGAGGTGTGATAATTGTTTTTCTTTCCAATATTATATGACCAGCAGATCTGAGAGTGTCAAACACGGAAAATGTTCTTCAAGTGACAGAGGGCTTAAAGGTAGGAATATTGTGTTTGTATACATTTTATACAGTGGGTAGAAATGGAAGTCAGTCTAATGCTTCCTTCTTTGAGGATAACACCAGTTTCTCATATAGTTAGCAAATGGATCCTCCTCTGCCAATCAATGGTTGCTCCTTTGACTTCTCCATTGACCTACCATGTACACCTTTTTCCTTTAAAAAGACCATATTAAAAGACGTCTGGCTGACAGACCAGCATGGATGAAGGCTGTTGGCTCACCCGGGATCGAGTTGTCGGTGGGTTCTGAAAATGGAACTTTGTGTGGGCAGAAGGAACGTGGTCCGGGGACCCTCTGGGTTCTAAGCCATTGTAACTGGAATTGAAGGCCTACTGTTCAGAGTCCCATCAATGGCAAGACTGCAGTTTGAGGTCTTTGTTGGGTCCTGTGGTCAATGCTGGGGATTGAGGCCCAAGAGTCAAATCGGAAATCCAGAAGTTAAGGCCCATTGGCCAGAGCTCCAGGTCTGGAAATCTCCATGAGTACACTGGGGTAGTTGAAGGCCCAGGGCCTGTCTGTCCAAGTCCAAATCACAGTCCGCTGGAGGCCAAAGAATACTTTCTGTCTTGGAGTTAGTGAGCTGTAGGTGTGCACAAGTGTGAGGGAGGAACGGGACTTGTTTTGCTGCTGTTGTTTGTTGTGTTCAGATTTGTTGTATCCTGTGTTGTTCTGCCTAGTATTGCGGACATGCGGTGTTGGTGCTAGAACATGAAATGCACTTACTGGCTGTCCCCAGGAGACCCCTGGGTGTGTTGATTGTCAGCACAAATATGTTTTCACTAATATGTTTTGTTCATGTGATAAATAAACTTGAATCTTGAATATCAACAGGAGTCATTTACTGGTTGCAGTCTTCATTGAACCCACTCTGACATTGACTGGGTGCCTTTGTTCTACATTGGACATGTGACTAGGATTAACAAATCAGAACAAGCAGATCTTAACTGAAAACCAGCTGGTCGTCTGGAAAATCGGAGTGGTATTCCATGTGAGGCGCTGAAAGAGACGGGGGAGATCTTGAATGGAATTTTTGCATCTGTATTTACTTTGGAGATGGACACAGTCTATTGATGAGTAACTGCAGCAGCAAGGTTATGGACCCTATACAGATTACACAGGAGGAGGTGTTTGCTGTCTTGAGCAAACTGGGGTGGATAATTCCCCAGGGCCTGGCAGTATGTTCCGTTGGACCCTGTGGAAGGCAAGCACAGAAAATGCAGAGGCCCTAGCAGAGATATTGATGCAGGTCAATAGAATTAGCAGATTAATGGTTTTCCACAGACTATATGGGCTGAAGGGCCTGTTTCTGTGCTGTAGTGTTCTATGATTTTATGAATACATAATTAGAGATTGATTTGATTAATCTGAACCAATCTGACTAAACCCATTAACAAAGGATTTAGTCAGCATTCATTTAAAAGTAGCTCTTACCTCTGAAACTAACTTGCAAAATAACCAGTGACCCATTAAGAACAGTTTCAGTCATATTATGCTGAAAATTTTCATCTGTTGGAGAGACAGAGTTAGTGGGAAAGACATTGTGGTTCTGGTTGTCAGTGTTTAGCTCAATAATCTGCAGTGAATCCGTGCATGCACTTTCATTGCTGGGGAGGCCATATTGGAATATTGTGTGCAGTTCTGGTTGCCATTCTATATGTGAATAAGCCAGACAGGGTCCAGAAAAGATTCGTATGAATCCTGCCAGGAATGGAAGGCTTGAGTTATGAGGAGAGACTGGATTGGCTGGTACTGTTTCCCTGGAACAAAGAAGGCTGAGGTGCGTTGTTTTTGAGCTTTATGGAATCATGGGGGCAAAGATAGGGCGCATGGTTCCAGGATAGGCGAGTCCAACATCAGAGGGCATAATTTAAAGTGAAGGGGAAAGATTTAAGGGGGACTGGAGAGGGAAGCTTACAGAGGGTGATATTCTTATGGACCAAGCTGCCAGACACGGTGGTAGAATTATAACACAAAAGACAGATGTACAGGTTAATTGATGGGAAAGGTTTAGAGGGATAAATCCAAATCCAGGCAAATGGAACAAGTCCAGTCATGGTCCTTGGTTGAGCTGAATGGCCTGTTTTCATTACGTATAACTGGATTACTCTCTTGCACACTTGATGGCTGTTATGATAGGGCTTCCTTACTGCACCAGCTCTAGACTAGTCATTGAAGTACACAGCTGGACAATAGGGAAATGGAGGACCAAGCTCGGCCATCCACTTCCAGATAATGTAAATACTGCTGTACTAGGCTCTTCAACTGACTCTAGGAGTTGGGACCTGGCTCATGTGCCTGATACAACTTACTTCTGCAGTTTACTTCTTCACACTGCCTTGTCTACTGCAAATTTCCACCTCAAGCTATGGAAAGGAACTTAAGTTTGAATATTCATTGATTATAGAAAGATGGAGAATTTTTCACCCTATAACTATTTTCTTTTTAATTTTCAGTGATTGCCATAATCAACATTTGAAACAGTTATCTTTGGTGGTAACTTCCAATAGAAAGCTCAGCTTTTCTTTGACTAACCTTATTTAAGTGCCAGAGACACAGAAAGGGAAAAGTAGAATTTGTGCAATGCTTAGTTTGATTAAAGGCCCATTACTTAGAATAATCTGCTGCAGCCCATTCTGAAAACTATTTTATTTTTATTATGGGAGCAGCAAAACAAAACACTAAATCAAGTGTTATAAGAGCCAACACCTTTAATGTAGATTAAGCCTTCTTGTGTGTTGGCATTCTTAAATAATGTAGCCCATGCTACAGAATCACTGCTAAATTATACAATACAGCAACGCTCGCCATCTCTTTAAGGGGCAAGAAATTCACTCATAACAATGTTAAAGTCGTCTGTTGCAGAATCATCAGAGCGGAGGCTTAAAGTAATGAATTAGAGACCTAGAATATATCTAAAGATTCTTTTGTTCATCCAGAGGGTATTTGATAAGGTGGTGGAGGCAGGTACTCTCATTATATTTAAGAAGTATCTAGGTGAACAAATACAATTTACAATAGTATCAGTTTATCTGCAACTTTCCCAAGTCTTGGACGGACGGTCTCTTTTCAAAATTGTCTATTTCTCCATTAAAGGCATAAAGGGAGCTCGATTTCTTAGAGTGCTGTTTTACCATTTATCAAGGTGTTTACAGGGATTTCTAATACAACCATCGAAAAAATGTCCCAACTTTGTGTTTGTAAAAGTGCAAGCTTGATAACAAATGAATTTTTTTAAAATCAGAGAAGCAGACATTATGCCAATTGCCTTTAAAGACAAGTTGCGATTAATCATTCTAAACTCGTAATGCACAAGTAACAGCAAACAAAATGTGACAGTGACCTGATCTGTACTTGCCTCTAGCTACGAGGAACATCACATTCCTGTGCATTGACATGCACAAAACAGAGCTCAACTTTTGGCATATAACAACCTGCTTAAGAAACAGGAACAGGAATAGGCATATCAAGCCTGCTCTATCATTCAACCAGATTGGGCTGATCTGACATTAGCATTACATCACTCTCTGCATTCGCTCACCTGACACCTCAACTCACTTGGTTCAAATGTCTGCCAATTTCATATTCAATGACTAAGCCTCCACAGCTCCCTGGAGTGGAGAATTCCAAAAATTCAGCACCTTCAGAGAAGGAATTCCTCTATATCGCTGTTTAAATTGGGCAACTGAAACTATGCCACCTAGTTTTAGATTGTGCTAAACTTCCTTTTAGCATAAATTTCAATAAGATCTCATTTTCTTCAAAACTCCAGTGCATATAGGCCCAACATGTCAAACCTTTCTTCATATATCTATCCTTTCATCCGAGGATTCAGCTTTGTGAACTTTCACTGTACTTCCTCCCATACAAGTCTATCATTACTTAAAAATACAATATTCATGTCTATAAAGCTGAATCAATGCTTACTAATTTTCCTGCTCCATACCCCCTGCAATAAAGGCAAACTTACAAAGTTGACAAAGTTAAAGTCTGGAAAGATGGCGACACATTCAGACTCAGCAGTCCAAACAAAGGTGTATTTGTTTGTCTTGAAAGTCTTTTTTATGATCACAAGTCACTGATGGATACTAAATACATCAAGTACGGCAGGACTATCCCATCAGAGTTGCTCAATAGCAATGGAACTGAACTTATTGCATACCGTTGTTGTATTGTTGCTTTGACTTGTTGTGCACCATTGTTGTGTTGAGATGGTGTGTGGTGGGAGTGATTGCCTTGGACATTTTTACTGTGATAGAAAGACCTGTTGGACATTGGTAATGTAGAATATTGCAAGTCCAATTCACTGTTCCATTGGCGAGACTGATGGCAGGGAGCTGTGTAGCCTCACTTATGGCCAGGACTAGGCCCTCACTGAAAGATCACCTGCTGCAGTCTCGCAGGGGAGGGTCTGTGGGAAAGAGCAGAGGCCTCTGTAAACATGCAGAATCCATTCTGGTGCTGACTCCACTGTCGCTTTGTGCTGCCCTTTGGCGTTTGCTGGACCAGGACAACTTAACATCAATCTGCAATCATGCCATTTGGGGACTTGGACTATATATTTTTTTCTTGAAACTGTTTTTCTGAAATTGTAACCATATGTGCTGTTTGTGTTATGTGCTATGTGTTGTGTGCTGTTGGTGATGTGTTTTGCATCTTGGCCCCGGAGGAACATTGTTTTGTTTGGATGTACTTATGTGAATGGTTGAATGATAATTAAAACTCCAATGCAGCATCATCACAACAACACAGCATCAAATAAGCAACATTCACAAGAAAAATTTTAATTATTCATAAATCATATACAGTTTTTACAAGAAACACATTTAGAACAAAAAAAAGCAAAGTCAATCTTAGTGTAAGGAGGTCAAAGTCGTTGTAATGTTGCCAAATTGTAGTAATTAGAGTTTTGCTGGTTGCTTCAAGAACTGAATGGGTGATGGAACCTGTTGGCATGGGCTTTCAGGCTTCTGTACCTTCTGCCAAATGGTGATTGTGAAAAGATGAATGGCCTGTATAATGGGAATCTTTGATGATAGATGTTACTTTCTTGAGGAAATCCTGCTGAATCAGGCAGACTCTACTACTACCTGCAACTTCTTGCATTCCTCTGCATTTGAACAGCTGTAGCACACCATGATGTAATCAGTCACAATACTTTCAACAGTACATCTCTAGAAGTTTGTTAGAGTGGTTGGAGGAGAAGCCAACCCTCTTAAGCTCCTAAAAAAGTAAAGACGCTGGCGTGTTTTCCTTATATTTGCATCTATTGCTGGGCTCAAGACATTTCATCCAATATGTTAACGGCCAGGAATTTAAAGCTGCCGCCAATCTGGCAGTGGAGACCGGTGCACGTTTGCCCTCTTTCCCCTGCCTGAAGTCAACAGTCAGTTTATTAGTTTTGCCGACGTTGAGCGAGAGGTTGTTTATGCAGCACCACTCAACCAGGTGACTTACCTTGCTTCAGTAAGATGAAGCATGATTCATGCAATAACGGCACAGTACTTCATTTTATCAGACAGACAAAACTGCTGCTGAGTTTAGCATTAAACCTAATCATTCTTCTATTGTTTCTTGATGATCACCAATATTAATATTTTAATTAGTTGTCTGGCATTAACTTAAATAATTTTAAGAATCTTGCTTATATCGTTTGAAATTTACTTTCAATAAATTATGGCATTTTGTAGTGAGGCAAAATAATGTTTATTTTAACATACAAAATATAACTACTGTGCCCATAATGAAATGCAAAAGTCAAGACCTAATGACTTCAGTGAATGTTTTCTGACATATATAAACATAAACATAAGAAATTCTGCAGTTGCTGGAAATCCAAAGCAACACATGCAAAATTCTGGAGGAACTCAGCAGGTCAGGCAACATCTATGCAGATGAATATGCCGATGTTTCAGGCTGAGACTATTCGTCAGTACTATATATAAACATAGTTGTGTATTCATTTCCCGGTTCACCAGGGAAACACGGTGCTCTGTAGGACCAGCTTCAGGGAAAAGCAGGAAAACTACTTTGGATTTCACATGGCAATGTTGAGCTTTTGCAGCCCTAGTAGCATTTAGCCACCACGCTAACTTAAATCTTCATCTAGTAGACATCATATCAGTTAAAATGGTCTAATCCTCAGGCAGGTTAATCAGACCCAGGTTATAATTTGTGTTTAGACAATTTTATTTGGCTTATGTTAATTTTGATATTTTAAACCATGGAACTTGGTATGCCAGTAATGTTGCCCATCATATGGAGCTCATATTTATGTGATGACAGCTTAAGGAATGCACAGTATTCCTGATTTCTGTTTTGCCTTGTCAAATCCAAATCTGCAATAAAATGCAAATGTACTGTCAGGATATGAAGCTCAAGACACTAACCAGTTAAACGGTTTAATTAGACACAACCATTTGATGAAAATTATAAAAATATATAAGTACCGGTAATAATTTATTAAATAATAAAGTACTATTTTCCCAAAACAAGATTATTTTAATGAAACACGATAATCAGCAAAGACATGTTTGTACTTCTGTGAGTTGTCCTTACATCTTGGTAAAAAATGCCTACAATAATTCTGCTACATCGATGATTGTAACATGTTCCTGAATAAAATCCTGTATTTGATAGATTTTATTACAAAACTACATGAGAGAGAAATAAACCCACGTTATGTTCTTGTAATACATTACATAGAGAAAATGAAAAGATATTACTTCCATGGCAATGTACACATTTTAGGGCTCATTGAGTACTTTGTGAGAATCTATTGTGTGATATCAAGGAAGATTGCGAGGTAAAACTGTTTTTAAGTAGTCTTTGTGGGATATTAATCTAATACTGATAGCTGGTATCCTGTGATGGTGCTGAGAAAAAAAAGTACAGATTTGCAAACATAGATGGGAAATAAATGCTGACCAAGATATCGGGCAAATATAATTTGCTCTTCTTGAACAGTGAGAGCTTTCCAACAGAAAAGGCATAAGGAACTTTGGTTTAATATCTCATGTGCTAGCTTAAGCAACATAACACACACAATACATGATACCATTTTATTTCCAGAATGGGAATGAATTCCAAGAGTTTCTGATTCAAGAGCATAAAACTCTTTTTGTCAATACATTAAAATTGTACATTTTTAACTCAAAGTGGTTGGATTAAAGGACTTTCCATCTTCTTCACTTCTTCTCTCAATGGAACATATCCTGCGCAAAAGCATCGATGCTGGAAGCACAGTGGTGCAGTTTTAGAAAGGTTTGGTTTTATGAATTATCAACATCGAATACTGTGATCTAGAACATAAACAAGGAAAATGTCTGTTGATTATTATTACTGCCCTTCCTTAGCTGAATCAGCAGCAGTTTTCCAATTGAATATTATTTGGATAAAGCACTTGCAGCAAAAATAATTCGGTACATGTTAGAGTAAGGAACTTTTCTGTTTTATCATGGATAACAAAGCTAAGCTTGAAGGATACTACTTGTCTCTCAGCTTCCTTAATGAGGAGGGACAGTCAGCCTTTGAAAATAACAGCTGATTTCATGCAAGGCTAATTAAATTTATTGCACTCTAAAGCCGTCATGTAAAAGAAAGTAGATTATTTTAGGTTGAAACTTTGTTCTGTAGTCAGTGAAGTTTGAGTATATATTGTTGTGAATTTATTTCTATGTATGTGTTATAATTTTACTGCTTACATTAAGAATAAGGGAGGTTCAGATTTCTGATATGAAGGATTTTATAGAAGTCTTTGATCTAATCAACAATGTTTTGATAGGTCTGGTTTAAGATGGCACTACTGAAGTTGGACGACAGCTTACTGGTAAGTTAACTCATATTTATGGACAGCACTAAGTTATTCGTTGTACTTTACTAAAAATACCTGCTCTTTCTTAATATCTGTCCATTTTTTTCTCTATTCTTGCTCAATCCGGCGGCCCAATCAAATTGTGATGCATTCACAAGGGCAAATAAAAATAAGATAGGGACAAGTGGAATGGCTATTGTTGGAGTGGACCAGTGTTAGAGTGAGGAGGCTTTAGCTCAACAGGCTCAAGCGAGTTAAGTTTCTTCTTCATTCTTTGTCTGTTAGTGCATAGGTAGTGCAGTGAGAAATGCTCCATGGGCTGTGTTGTGTGCTTTGTGTAAGATGTGGAAATTCTGGGGAACTTCAAGCCTCCTAGATAACTACACTTGCACCAGGGGAAACAAACTACAGCTCCTCAGAGAATGTGTTAATGAGGTGGAATTGTAGCTCAATGACCATCATCTCATATAGGACACTGAGGAAGTGATAGATAGGAGCTACAGAGAGGTAGCCACTCCAAAGTGGAAGGAGGCAGGTACCTGGGTGACTGTCAGGAGAGGGAAAGGAAATATGTAGCCAGTGCGGAGTACCTCTATAGATGTTCACCTGGGTGGGTGCTGCAGTGACCCGGAGTCTGGCACTGAGTCTGGGGTTGTGGCTCAGAAGGGAAGGGAGGAGAAGAGGACTGCAGTAGTGATAGGGAATTCCATAATTAGAGAAGTACACAAGATTCTGTGGAAGTGAAGGAGACACCTGGATGGTATGTTGCCTCCCAAGTGCCAGGGTTAGGGTTGCCTCGATCAGAGTAAGTTTGAGCAGCCTGATGTCTTGGTACATATTGGCAAAAACGGCATTGGTAGGAAAAGGGAGGAAGTCATGAACAGAGAATTTGTAGTTTAGGTAGAAAGCTGAAAAGCAGGACATCCAAAGTAGTAAGCTCTAGACTGGTGCCTAAGCCATATTCCAGTGAGAGTAGGAATAGATTGATTTGGAAGATGAATGCATGGCTGAGGAACTGGTGGAGATGGCAGGGATTCAGATTTCTGGATCATTGGGATACCTTCTGGAGACCAATGACCTGTACAAAGGGAATGGGTTACACTTGAATCTGAGGGGGACCAATAACCTTGCAGGCAGGTTTGCTAGAGCTGTTGGGGAGCATTTATACTAATTTGGCAAGGGGATGGGAACCAGAGTGATAGGGCTGAGGATAGGGCAGTTGTTGTTCAAGTAGATGTCGTGTGCAGTAAGTCTGTCAAGGACAGGTAGATGATAAGGAATACTGTAGTAAGTGGGATGATTTGTAGTGTAACATGAGAACACCAAAAAGGGTGATGAATAAGGACCGAAGTGTCAAATTTGAATGCACACTATATGGAATAAGGTAGATAATCTTGTAGCATAGTTAAGAGATTAGTAGCTATGACATTGTAGGCATCACAATAGCTGAAAGAAGACCATAGATGGAAGTATAACATCCAAGGATACACATTTTATTGAGCAGGTAGGCAGATGGGCAGTGGTGGGCAGATTTCAATACGCAGGTAGATTGGGAAATCAGGGTTGGTGGTGGATCCTACGAGAGATAGTTTGTAGAATGCCTGTGAAATGGCTTTTTAGATCAGTTTGTGGTTGAGCCCATTAGGGGAAATGCTACTCTGGATTGGATGGTGCATAATAAACCAAATTTGATTAAGGTAAAGGAGCTCTTAGGAAGCAGTGATCATAATATGATTGACTTCATCCTGCAATTTGAGAGGGAGAAGCTAAAGTCAGATGTATCAGTATTACAGTGGAGTAAGGTGAATTATAGAGACATGAGAGAAGAGCTAGTCAAAGTAGACTGGAAGGGGACACTAGCAGGGATGACGGTAGAACAGTAATTACTGAAGTTTTTGGGAGAAATTCAGAAGGTGCAGGACAGAAGGAGAAATATTCTAAAGGCAAAATGATGCAACTGGTCATAAATGCAAATGAGAGCAAAAATAGTGGGAAGGTCGAGATTGGAAAGCTTTTAAAAGACAACAGAAGGCAACTAAAAAGCCATAAGGAGGGAAAAGATGAAAAACAGGCCAGCCAATAATAGAAAAAGTTTATTCAGATACATAAAGAGTAAAAGAGAGTTGAGAATAGATATCAGACCGCTGAGAAATTATCACTGGAGAGGTAATAATTGGGGACAAGGAAATGGCTGCTGAACTAAATAAGTATTTTGCATCCAAGTTCATTGGGGAAGGTATTAGCAGTATGCTGGAAGTTCGAGACTGTCAGGAGTCAGTAGTGAGTGCAATTGCTGTCACTAGGGAGAAGGTGCTTGGGAAGCTGAAAGGGCTGAAGGTAGGTAAGTCACATGGACCAGATAGACTACACACCAGGGTCTGAAAAGGGTAGCTGAGAGATTGTGGAGGTATTAGTAATGATCTTACAAGAGTCACTAGATTCTGGCATGGTTCCGAAGGAATGGAAAATTGAAAATCTCATTTCACTCTTCGAGAAGGGAGGGAGGCAGAAGAAAGGAAATTATAGAGCAGTTAGAGGTTGGAGTTAATTGTTATGGACGAGGTCTTGAAGGCACATGATAAATAGGCTGAAGTCAGCAGGATTTCCATCTGGGAAAATCATGCCTGACATATCTGTCGGTATTCCTTGAGGAAATAACAAGCAGGATAGACAAAGTGGCTGATTGACAGGATGAAAAGTGTGGGAATAAGGAAGATGTTTTTGGTTAGCTCCTGGTGACCAGTGGTGTTCCACAGGGGTTGGTATTAAGACTGCTTCTTTTCATGTTATATGTCAATGATTTGGATGACTGATTTGATGGGTTTGTGGTGAATTTTGCGGACGATATGAAGATAAATGGAGGGACAGGTAGTGCTGAAGAAACAGGGAGGCTGCAGTGGGACTTAGATAAGGAGAGTGGGTAAAGAAGTGGCAGATGGAATACATTGTTGTGAAGTGTATGGTAGCAGGAACAAAAGCACAGAATATTTTCTAAAAAGGCAGATTCTGAGGTGTACAGGTTAACTTGCAGGCTGAGTCAGTGGTGAGGAAGGCAAATGCAATGTACGGGTTCATCTCAAGAGGGCTGGAATATATAAGCAAGGATGTAATACTAAGGCTTTATAAGACACTGGTGAGGTCTCACTTGGAGTACTGTTGTCACGATGTACACAGAGAATGAGGGGATCCAGACAGACTACAAATGCAGAGACGGCCATCGGAGATAATAAATAAGAATCCCAAGAGCACATCAGTGGCTCGGACGAGTGACATTGCGAGATGAACCAATCTCAAAACAAGGACTCCCAATAAGTGCCAATCAAGCATCCACTCATATAAAGCAAGTAACACCGAAATCCGAATGCCCCAAGCCTATCAAAGTAAACTTAGTGAGATAGTCTAAATGGTTAGCAACTGTCATTAAACAACAATTAACCATTTCAGGTGCTCTAAAAAGCTAGGAATCAAACACTCACTGACTCCCTGCACAGGGCTGAAGAGCTTGGTACAGTATTCTCCCAGCCCACATGTGTGGCCCAAGGAGACCTGCTGTACTCAAGATCCAGGTATGACTCAAGACAGCCCTGGGGAGGTTGAGACAGGCCTGAGGGACTCAAGACAGAATAAACCTCAGGAACATCGAATAAACCTTGGAAGCAGCCTAGAATGTAGACTAAAGAAGCTCAGAACGAAGACTTGAGAATTGATGGCACCCTCATCTCACACGGACAAATATCAAAATGTCGCTAGGTTCATTAGCTCGCAGGGTCCTTCTGGCACAATGTACATGGAAAATGACGGAACCCAAGTTCAGAGGAAAGACAGATTTCAGTGTAGAGGCAGTGATCAGAGTTAATACATAAAAGCTCCAACAGAACATTGGAGGTTCAGCCGAGGCATATCACGAGATAAAACTTTCCCAAAACTAGGACCCGTGATAGCACTAATCGAGTGTCCACTTAAATAATATAAGTTACACAAAAATCCCCAAGCCTATCAAAATAAACTTAATAAGGAAATCTAAACAATTAACAACCACCATTAAACAACAATTAACCAGTTCAGGTGCTCTAAAAACCCTGGAGCTCAACACTCTCTGGTCCCCACACAGGCCCACCCAAAGAGTTCATTACAATTGTGTGCAGTTTTGGCTCCCTAATCAAAGAAAGGATATGCTGACATTAGAGAAAGTTCAGAAGAGGTTCATGAGAATGATTCTGGGAATGAAAGGGTTATCATATGAGGAACATTTGATTGTGTTGGGCCTGTACTCATCGGAATTTCGAAGAATGGTGGGGGTTGGAAATCTCATTAAAACATTGAATATTCAAAGACCGAGAGAAGGTGAATATGTAGAGGATGTTTCCTATATTGGGGGGTGGGACTCTAGGACCAGAGGGCACAAAATAGACACACATCCATTTGAAATGTAGAGGATGGGGAACTTCTTTAGCCAGAGGGTTCTGAATCTGTGAAATTCATTCCCACATGTAGCTGTGGAGGCCAGTTTATTGGGTGTCTTTAAGGCAGAGGTTGATAGGCTCTTGATTAGTCAGGGCGTGAAAGGTTACGGGAAAAGGCAGGAGAATGCAGTTGAGAGGCAAAATGGATCGGTCATGATGAAATGGCAGAGCAGACTCGATGGGCTGAATGGACCCATCCCTTATGGTCTTATCTTTGGCAAGGGATAACTTTTCAGTCCCTTCTCATCAAGCATGCTCTAAAAAGAGCCTTTCCTCTCATAATGGTGTGCAGAGTTACTTGGGAAGAAATGATGAAGCATTCCAAGTCAGCTGTATAACAAAGCTCCAGCATATTTATGTGGGCAGCAGAATTACTAGCTGAGAATGCATTACGTAACTCCGCACAATTCCATAGGCCTTAAAACACCTGCTGATCTCCGTTCATTGCAAATATCTTCCAATGTCAGTTCAGTAATTATTAATAGAGAGAACAACCTGTTAATAATCAATCTGCTTTGTCATGGATCTTGAATATGGAACAGTTGACTGTAGATATTCTGCACATAATATTGCATTGACATGCATAATGAAGTACCTGTCCTAACATGATGACTGACCCTTAATAGAATGGGAGCCAAATGCAGAGTTATTTATCTTCTGATAGTTGGGTAGAGTTTTGATATGTTTTTAATATGAGGTAAATCATATGCTTGAATAGATACTGTTTGGTTCATTGGATGTTCAGATTTTTTTTATTGATGCAATGTTTTCTGAATACACTTTCAATCCACTTGTCAGTGGGACTGTCATTAAACCAGGGGAAAATGCAAGTCACATTTCAGTGGCTCCAATAATAGCCAGATTTAATCAAATACTTTATAGTATTTAATAAATACATTATAACATTCAAAACATCAATGATATTTTTCAGTAAAACTTTACAGAGTGGAGCAAAACCAGTTTTAATTTTTTTAAAGGCAGAAAATGCGAAACCAGCAAGGAGTGTTTGATTAGAATTTCCCAGCCTCAAACTACATAAACCCTCCTTCAATAATCAGTGTCTTTTCATAGCAGTATTAGCAGTATTCCCATGAAGGTGCAATATTTCCTCATAATGTTATACCTTTCAATAAATGTACGTAGTCTAATAAAATTTATTTTATCATGATACTTCTTTTAAGATCCTTTTTGGTTTTTTCCCCCTCTTTTACACAGTGTCATTTGCCTCAATTTTTTTTGCCATTGCTTTGCACCTGTCACAGAGCACATCCTTGGTCCCAGGAGAGGAAAAGCTTCTTTGTTCTTAGCTTTGTCCTTTATATCATGCAATGTGGGTCTATTCAAAAACAACCTCAAACAGGGCAATTTCTGAAACCACTATAATGGTAGTAGATTCAAATGCCATGAACATTTCACAAAATGAAATGGCAGAAAGTGATCTCTTGGTCTTAGGTTGCCTTAAAAAGATTTTCTTCATCTTTTATACCTCTTCAATTAACAAGAATAAATATTTTGTTATTTAAATCCCAGGTCTAAAACACGTTATTGTTGAACATCTGGGATGATTAATACTAGAGTAAGCACAGATACCATGAGAAAGCTCACCTGAAGTACCGTAGATTCCGGTCTACAGAGCGCACCTGATTAAAAGCCGCTGGCTCTAATTTTAGAAAGAAAATCAATTTTTTATTTGTACAGGCCGCGCCGGATTTTAGGCCGCACCGGATTTTCGGCCGCAGGTGTCCCACGTTGTAATATGAGATATTTACACAGAAAGATATTACACGTGAGGATTTTTTAACTTTTAATTAAATCCATATGGTAACATAAACAAATACATATTGCAAATGCTTTTTTTCGAACCGTGCCTGTAACGCGGCTACTTTTAAATATACGTTGCGTATACTTTTTTACTGAACAACATTCCAATATCTCCTAACGACTGGTAAAAAATATATATACTGCAGCCTACCAGGAAAAGTTATTGATCGCCTTTAACTTAAAAGCAGCGTTCGCTCAGATCCAATGCCGCTCGCGTAATGCCGCTCGCCCCCCGCCTTCCCGTTTATCGCAAACCGGCATTTTCCCACAAGACGCGGCGAAACCGGGTGTGACGTCATAGCATCCCGCGATGTAGTACAGAAAACAAATATAGTTAAAACACTTCTAACTTTAACTAGAAAATGAATTACTAAGCAAAAATATTATAAACTAAATAACTGCCATAAAGGCAGCACAATGCTTTTCTTCGAGTGTTTTCCATGTTGATGAGGGTGAGTACAAATGACTGATTTACAATAATTTAATTGTGAAAGTGCGCTTGATTTATCGTACAATTTCATTGGACCTCTGTGAACTACTCATCAATTTTATTGGTCTACTGTTACGAGGCAAAATGTTTTTGGCGGCATGAAAAAAATCATGTATTAGCCGCACCGTATTAAAGGCCGCAGAGTTCAAAGCTGTTCAAAATGTGGGGAAAAAGTAGCGGCTTATAATCCGACATCTACGGTACTCATTCTTTCCTTTTGACTGAAGAGATGTTAGCACTTGCAAAGAACAGTGCCATAGGGTATCAAATACACCATCATCCCTTGATTGCAAAAGCAAACCCAATGCAGTTTTCATTTATCTCTCTAAATGCTCGTTCACACCACACACTAAAAATAGAAGCAAGAAATCTTAACTAGGTAAATAAGAGCCCAATACTAATTGTAGGAAATATAATGTCCAGAAGCAGGCAGTATCCTGTAAAACACACCAGTGCTAACAATGAGATGATTAAAATATTAGCACATTAAGGTCATTTTGGTTCCTCAAAGGGTTCTGTACAGGTTCTCCCTAGGTTACAACAGGGTTTAATTCATGTAAACTATTTATAATGCAAAGAGTTTGCAAGTGGGAAATGGGATCTCAAACCATGTTCCCACAGAGCAGAAGATACCTGCAGCTCTGCTCTGTGGAATTTTGGTTTGAGGCAAATGAATTCCGGTGGTCTCCCAAATGATCACTTGCTGTACACAAGTCGGGGATTTGTTAGTTTCAGTTGACTGGTAACCGATTTTGTTAATCTGATTAAAGTACACTCACTGACAGCTTTATTAGGTATATCTGTACATCTGCTCCTTAACACGAATATCTAATCATTCAATGGTGTGACATCAACCCAATGCACAAAATTTCAGACTGGTCAAAACTGTTGTTGTTCAGACCAAACAACAGAACGAGGAAGGAAAGTGTCTTTGAACATGGAACGATTGTTAATGCCAGATGGAGTGGCTTGAGTATTGCAGAAACTGCTGATCTCCTGGGATTTTCATAGACAACACCCTCTGGAGTTTACAGAGAATGATGCAAAAAACAAATAAAAAAAAACATCCAGTCAGTGGCAGTTCTGTGGGCAAAAATGCTTTGTTAATGTGAAAGGTCTGAATGATTGATGCCTTCAAAGATGGCGATGTAGGCATCTGCATCAGATTCCTACTGATGGGAAATGGTTCAACCTCAGGAGGCTCCAAACAAAAATTAACGTTATGATGGGCATCATCAGAGACTTTCATTTTGCTGATGACTGTGCCCTCAATACTGGTTCAAAAGCTGATAAGCAGTGCTGTGTCAACAAGTTTTCTGGTGTGTGTGCCAATTTTGGACTTTACATCAACATCAAGACTGAGGAAACGTATCACCCAGATCCAGGAAAATCATACGTCACAATTTACAGTCAAAGACTCAACCCAGTGAACAGGTTCTCACATCTTGGCAGCACCCTGCCCCAGAATATCGTCACTGAGATCGCCAAAGCAAGTGTAGCCTTTGATAGACTTTATAGTAATGCATGGAACAGAAGATGCACACGTCTGCAGATAAAGCAACTGGTAGAAAGAAGCATAGTATTTCCCCTTCTGCTTTATGCCTGCGGAACATGTACAGTGTATCAACAGCATGCCAAGAAACTGAACCATTTCTGCACAGTCTGCTGCTGAAAGCTCCTCAACATTAAGTATCAAGATAGAATTCTTGAAACTGAGGTAATTACCGTAGATGTCGGATTATAAGCCGCTACTTTTTTCCCACATTTTGAACAGCTTTGAACTCTGCGGCCTTTAATACGGTGCGGCTAATGCATGATTTTTTTCATGCCGCCAAAAACATTTTGCCTCGTAACAGTAGACCAATAAAATTGATGAGTAGTTCACAGAGGTCCAATGAAATTGTATGATAAATCAAGCGCACTTTCACAATTAAATTATTGTAAATCAGTCATTTGTACTCACCCTCATCAACATGGAAAACACTCGAAGAAAAGCATTGTGCTGCCTTTATGGCAGTTATTTAGTTTATAATATTTTCGCTTAGTAATTCATTTGTTAGTATTTTCTAGTTAAAGTTAGAAGTGTTTTAACTATATTTGTTTTCTGTACTACATCGCGGGATGCTATGATGTCACACCCGGTTTCGCCGCGTCTTGTGGGAAAAATGCCAGTTTGCGATAAACGGGAAGGCGGGGGGCGAGCGGCATTACGCGAGCGGCATTGGATCTGAGCGAACGCTGCTTTTAAGTTAAAGGCGATCAATAACTTTTCCTGGTAGGCTGCAGTATATATATTTTTTACCAGTTGTTAGGAGATATTGGAATGTTGTTCAGTAAAAAAGTATACGCAACGTATATTTAAAAGTAGCCGCGTTACAGGCACGGTTCGAAAAAAAGCATTTGCAATATGTATTTGTTTATGTTACCATATGGATTTAATTAAAAGTTAAAAAATCCTCACGTGTAATATCTTTTTGTGTAAATATCTCATATTACAACGTGGGACACCTGCGGCCGAAAATCCGGTGCGGCCTAAAATCCGGTGCGGTCTGTACAAGTAAAAAATTGATTTTCTTTCTAAAATTAGAGCCAGCGGCTTTTAATCAGGTGCGCTCTGTAGTCCGGAATCTACGGTACCAAGTCAGGCCTGTCCAGTATCTGCACCATCCTGAAGCAGTCCTAGTTACACTGGGCAGGCCACATAGCTCATATGCCAGACCATCAGCTGCCTAAGAGACTGCTCTACAGTGAACTACAGAAAATAATGTATTCCTATGGAGGCCAAAGGAAACACTGTAAAAACACTTGAAAACTTCACTAACGGCCTTTGGCATTAGCCCATCATCAGATTTTTTGGCACTTCCCCTCCATAAGGATGCAATGAGGCAGAATGGACAACTGCAGCAGAGAGATGTAGGCTGGCCAGGAAAGCTTGAGACAGCGACCCCAACCCATCTTTTGCCCACTCTCAGGCTGTATGGGCAGCCATCTTTTGTCAACATGGCCAAAGTAAGTTTCAAGTGTGGATTGGCCCCTCCAGCCATCTGCATACCCACAGACCAGTCCAGCCCTCTACAAATAATGGATGACTACAGTGGCTCTCATCATTGCCCGATGGATGAAAGAACAAACAAATGAATAGTCAAGAAGATAATGGCCAAACTGGTTCAAGCTGACAGGAAGGCAACAGTATCTCAAATAACTAGGCATTACAACAGTAGTGTGCAGGAAAGCATCTTTGAATGCACAACATGTCAAACCTTGAAGTGGAAGGGCTACAGCAGCAGCAGACTACAGTGGCCACTTTATAAGGTACAGGAGGTATCTAATAAAGTGGCCACTGTGTGTACTCTTCCACACGGATTTTCGAACAGTTTTGAAAATCAGTCTGGAGGAAGTTAAAGTGCAAACAATTCATTTTTGCCAATGTTATTTTCTCGAAACCATTTTGCAAGTAAATTTGCAATTCTTGAGATATCTATGGACCAATAATTCTCGTATGATCCACTACAATTACAAAGAAAGCGTGGCAGTGCCTCTACTTCTTTAGGAGTTGCTGAAGATTAGGTATGACATCTATGTTTGTACAACTTTGACCAACTTTTATAAGTGTGTAGTGGAGAGTTTATTGACTGGTTGCATCATGGGCTGGTATGGAAACACCAATGCCCTTGAAATGAAAATCCTACAAAATATAGTAGATAAAGCCCAGTCCATCACAGGTCAAACCTTCCTCACCACTGAGCACATCTACATCGAGCACTGTTGCAAGAAGGCAGCATCCATCATCACAGATGCCCTCCACCCAGGCTATGTGATTTCCCCACTGCAACCATCAGGAAAAAGCTACAAGAGCCTCAGGACCCACAACATCAGTATTAAGGAACAGTTATTACCCTTAAAACATTAGGCTTTTGAACCAGAGGGGAAAACGTCACTCAATTTCATTTGCCCCATCACTGAACTGATCCCATAACCTACGGAATCACTTTCAGGGACTCTTCATCTCATGTTCTTGATATTTATTATTATTACAGGTTTCCCCCACTATCCGAAGGTAGAGTGTTCCTATGAAACCATTTGTAAGCCGAAATGTCGTAAAGCGAAGAAGCAATTACCATTAATTTATATGGGAAAATTTTTTGAGCGTTCCCAGACCCAAAAAATAACTGACCAAATCACACCAAATAACACAGAAAACCTAAAATGACATGAACATATAGTAAAAGCAGGAATTATATGATAAATATACAGCCTATATAAAGTAGAAATATTGTATGCATGGTGTAGTTTCACTTATCAGAATTGGGAAGAGCGAGCGAAAATCGATTTGGAGAAGAAAAATTGGCACATACACGTACGTGCACGTACACACCTATGCACATACACACATGCGCACACAACTGCCCACACAAGGCTTCACGGTTATGGTAGTCTTTCTTGGGGTAAACACACATATAAAGCGGGCGCCTTTTTTCATAAAAGTGAAAATCCTCTTTGGTTAGCAAAAACAGGGTAGGTCTTTAACAGCGAGCAGTCATAAAGTTAATGTTCAGAAAACGGGGCCACCTGTATTTTCCTCTTTCATATTTGCACTGTTTGTTGTCCTTTGAACATTATTTTTTCTGTTCTTCCTGTTGGATGCAGTCTTTCTTTGATTCTATTGTGTTTCTTGTATTTACTGTGCATGCCTGCAAGAAAATGAATCTCGGGGTTGTATATGGTGACATATGTGTACTTTGATAATAAATTTACTTTGAACTTTGGATTGGCAGTAGGCATTGCAGTCCCTTGAGCCTTTTCTGTCATTCTATTTGATCATGGCTGACCTCTACCTGAACTCGATTTGCAGCAAGGTATGTGAATGCTGTGTTCATTTCAATCTGCTGTGGTTGCAGTCTGCCTAGAAGTCGGTAAAGTACTTTAGGTAGAATGGAAACAAAAATCAAATTTGTCCCAGTTCAACTACTTAGAGTCAGATGTCAAACGCACAGAGTACACTGCCTGACAACACGGACAATTTATATATGTTTGTTAAGAGACGACCGGGGAGATCCAAAATGCAAGGAAAATAGCAAACACTGGGTGCTTAGTGCCTACACGAAAAATAAATTTAAAACTAAAAATAGTGCAAGCAATTACCATTCAAATCATGTTTAGTATTCACAGATGGTATTACACAAAGGAGCAAATTTGTCTCAAGGCGCAATCCTGGTATTTATCACGGCATCTATCAATCTTGCAATAAAACTAAGCTGTAGAGGTCAAAGCTCAGTTCTAATAATGGATAAAGTCGTATTACATAAAAGCCAGAACCTTATTCATATCAAAGCATAATTTCTGGGTTTTCACAGTTATATAGCACAGAAGGATAATATAGCTGGAGTGTAGTACTACGTATAACTTTACACAAAGCACACTAACATCACTTGCTGGCTAAAATAGATCTGCAGTAGTAACAAATATAGCAGGAAAAGATTTAAATCTACCGGTATTTGAAATCAGTTTATTTAAGCACCCTCCCAAATGCATATGCTTTCAACATGTTTCTTTCCAGTTCAATTGATTCAAATTCCTCAAAAACAAATCAACCTAGTGTTTATGACCATGCTTTGTTAATACAATGATCACAATTGGCTTAGTTTCAAAATTAAAAGGAAAACACAGGTTCTAGGTTAAGGCAAAAATAGCATAGCCTCAGTGGTTTGCAGAGAAACCTCATTTTTTTTGTTTAATCTATTATTTAATAAGGATTTAATAAATAATAATGAAACAATGCTAGAGAGGTCTGCCTCAAGAAAGGACATTTTATACGTTTAAATATACACACAGTAGCCACTTTATTAGACATACCTGTACACGCGCTCATTAATGCAAATATCTAATCAGCCTCTGATGTGGGAGCAACTCATTGCATAAAAGCATACAGACATGGTCAGTTGAAAGGTTTGAAAGATTCATCTTATTATCTAAATATGCATGTACAATACAACTCAGATATTCGTCTTCTCTGGGTAGCCATGAAATCGATTAAAACCATGGGAGTTGTGAAAGAAAAGACATCAACTCCCTCCTCCACCCCCTCCCCCGGCATGAAAAAAATGAAACAAAACTCACAAACTCCAAAATCCCCCAGGAACAGCAACAATAGCAACAAATCCCCAACCCCTCCTCTGCAGAAAAAACAGCAAAAGCAACAAATCCCCGCCCTCTCCCCACAGAAAAATACAGTGACAATAACAATCCCTGACCCCCTCACTCACAGAAATGAACAGCAACAGTAGCAGCAAAGCCCCCCACCAAACACAAAAAGTTAACAGATCACCCACCCGCCAATCGGCAGCTGAACAGTTGTTGTTCAGACCAAACATCAGAATGGGGAGGAAATATGATATGAGTGACTTTGGCCGTGGGATGATTGTTGGTGCCGTGCAGGATGGTCTGAGTATCTCAGAAACTGCTGATCTCCTAGGATTTTCACACTCAATAACCTCTAGTGTTAACAGAGAATAGTGTGAAAATAATTTTTAAAATTGTGGAGTTGTGAAATATCATGAATCTTGAATTGTTGAGCAAATCCCTTTTCCCTGTGACCAAAACTATTCTTTTATATGACATTCTCATATTCCTTTTGATCCACATCATTTTTAAAATGTCTTCGACAAAATTCCATCACTAAAAAATATTGAGAGCCTGAAGAATGGTTTGTGTAAATGAAGATTAAAAACCCAATGCATTAGGTGTTCTTGCATCATTTCAATGTCTCTCACACACTACAACAAGTCAAACAGAATTAATCTAAGTCAAACTGAACTAATGCTGACACAATGTTTTCTTCGAAGTTACAAAAAATTTTAATTACATGTTTGAAAATATTTGGCCTAGATCTAGCACAAAAGTTGACATGGTATTCCCTATTGCATGACATCTAATTTGTTTTACATTGAATGTATTCATAATACAAGTTCTACATTTATATTTTTAGATGCTTAGCTATACTTATCTAAACCATATTTTCTAACACCAAGGAAATGAATAAGCTACAGATTCGAGAAGAGTAGAAGATGTACCAAGTCTTAAAAAAATTTCCAAATACTACAATCATGGACTCGGCAGCTGAGGCAAGGGTGCCAGAGCTTGCTGTTATGTACTGCAGTCTGTATTTGGTCAGCAATAAGGCAATCACAAATGAACAAGTATAAACTGAGTGGAGACGCTGGATGAATAACTGGGAAGGTATTTTTAGATCTGTCTGTCAGAAGAGTATGGTGAACTCAGTGAAATGTTGTAGAGTGAAAATAAGCTGTGCCACAGCACCAGAATAAAGATAGCTTTAAATAAATTTCAGTGTTGATCTACTATTAAGAGGAGATCGTTAGGAAATATGCATTACCTTATATACTTGGACACAATCATTACATTGTGATAATATTAGTCTTGAGCAAACAAAATGTCAGCATAAATAATTTTAGTATCATAGTCATAATATTGTACCTTCTTTCAGATATTTATCCAATTCTTCCTAAATATGCTCCAACTGTTCCATTTGAAATATCCTCCTATCAATGTCTTTATGCTGCTGAGGAATCAAATGTTCTATTTTAATACTGTCACCAAATCCTTCATCACTCATTGACAGAAATCATTTTTCACCAAATTCTCTCAAAATGGTATTTTCAAAACTCCTGTCTATCCTTTGTTACTGTGGGAGCACTCCCAATGCTTCAAGTTTCTTCTCTGAAACATTTCCATTCTTGTCTTTTAATTAGATTATGGCAAAAATCTATTGATATTTGATAACATTATTGAAATATCTTAGCCTTTTTCCATGCATTTATCAGCACTAACTTCACCTTTATCTGTTCTAAAACACAGCATTTTATTCACAAACTAATGTTGGCTTTTCTTTTGGTGTGCATTAAAGGAAAATACACTAAACACTTGCAGCAGCTACAGCTGCAACATAACATTCACCATGCTCTGCTCTGACTCTGGGGTGAAAGGAATCATTCACCTAGAGGTAATAACCTCTCATCACTTTGGTTTAACATTGCGTAGTATGTTGCTACAGGTCCAGTACGGTGTCGATCCTGATTTATCAATTGCTTGCAGTTTATTGAATTATAATCCAATTGTTCTGAGTGTACGGAAGGATATGCTTTGCTCAGGTTTTCCTCCAAGATAGATGTATGGTTGGCTCTCCAAAAGAGCACAGTTAACACTACGGCAAAGCAGAAGCAGAGCAATGTAAATAGCATCCTGCCTGCTGTAGACTGAGAGTGATAGCTTGACTGCATTGCACCTATGGTGCTTTTCAGTGGCTGAGAAATGCTGCACTGGGTTTAGAAACATTAACTGAGTAACAGCTGGATCCAAGAAAAATTGCGGCAATATCAAGTCCAAATCAATGCTTTAAACTTTTATAAAAATAAATCGAAAAATTCTTGACAAAGTGATTTATTTCCTGAGTCCTGATGAAGGGTCTCAGCCTGAAACCTTGACAGTTTATTTCCCTCCATAGATGCTGCCTGACCTGCTGAGTTTTTCCAGCATTTTGTGTGTGTTGCTCAAGATTTCCATCATCTGCAGAATCTTGTGTCTCCGATTTATTTCTAAATTATTTTGTATACTCAGATATTTAGCTAGTCTGATTCTTATTTATGTCTTACAGTTCAGGTGTAGACATTGTTTACAGAATAAGCTGCAATTGATTCTTACAGAACTGAAAAAAATTAAATCACAAAAAGATCTTTGCTAAAAATTCAAGCATATTATGATCAGGACAACATCCTTAAGGGTATGCATATTTTCCATCTGACACCTAATTAATTAGGCTGACTCGACAGAAAAACACAGTGATAACATATGCAAGGTATGTACTGTATGTGCATTGTCCTCTGTCTCGCAGGTGTCCTGCCAAGTGATGACCATTGTTAATTAAAATTGTATGATTTACATTTTATTATCAAAATAATCCACTTGGCAATTTTTTTGCAACCATTAAAATCATCAGATTGTCCAAATGATTTACATTCAGCAAGGAAAACACTTGTTTATGGCTGCTTGATTCCAATCAGATGGGAATTTCAGCAAGAATTTTGTGACACAAAGGTAAACAAGCAAACATCAAAGTAGGAGCCTGTGGAGCATACAGCCACTAGGTGATCACTCTAGCTGACATGAAAATGCTGTCTCTCTTCCTGGACCGTTAGCCAAAGATTGTGCTGCTGATTGGAAATGCTGGGGTACGGAAGTACACGAGAGGACCATTCCACAAAGAATCTAAAAGAACTCCTTAGTGGTGGTGAAGCAATTAATTTTTATATTGGTTCTGGGCAAAATGTAAATGAATATTGTTGGCCTTACTGCAGACATAGTGTACATATGTTTCCCACTCTCAGTTGAATATTTACTCTTTTTAAGTACCTTGAAATCTCTGGATAAATTTGGCTGTCAAAGCGAACAGCAGTTTTGAATTTAATTTGTATTAAATTTTTTTAAAAAAACAAGATCAAAAATCAGTGTTTCTCTGATATAGCTTCTCCTTAAACTTCCATCTATACCCATTGGAATCAAGCTCATCATGGGGCATTGATGAGCAGTATTGAAGTCTTAAAATACTCAGGGGTATCAAGTTGGAAATATCAAAATGCAGGGTGTGTGGATGTAATTATTACAATAAATTAATAAACATGTAAATGACCACTTGCCAGTGATTGTTAAGTCTCAGGTATATTAATTTCTTTATATAAAAAACAGAACAGCCAGTGCTGGTACACATCTGACCTAACCAATTAGCAAATGAAAAGTGAACACATAAATGCAGCAGAGTGCTCATCGTATACAAACCTCACCGCAGAGTAATTTGCTTTATTTTCCAACTCCGTTATTTGTACAATGCTTTCTTTTTCATCGTTAAAAGAGTTTTTCCTTCAACCTTTCTGATTGCCTCAGGCTATACAAGTGGACTTTTCCCAGATCTTTGACAGAGCCCATTTGAAAACTGGTCTATCTAATAAATACCACAAATGATTACATCCCTGTGTTAGTTCCCACTGGATCAGAAAGGGGGCTCACGTGTGATTGTACACCCCAATCTTGAATTTCATGGATCACACTGCAACAGGGATTTTTATTGAAAATTTGGTTTCAGCCAGTCTTAATTAACAAGCCAAGAATCCAAAACTAAACAGGATATTGTTTAATAAGCAAATAAATATGACAAAATATTTATCTTTGTCTTCTATAATGTACTCATAATTATTTCATTTCTAAGTTTAAAAAAACAGAAACTAATGGATAAAGACTAGTTAGTATGACATTGTGTGATATTCCATAGCTAAACTTCTACTTCCTGAGGAGACTGAGGTCCTTTAACATCTGCCGGACGATGCTGAGGATGTTCCATAGCTAAATAGTGAGAGTTTATTCATACCCATTTCAAACAAAACTTCCATTTTGTAATCGTTTAGACTGGAGATTTGACTGTAGCTTTTGAAACAACTTATATCAAAACTTTCAATAGCTTTTCTTTTTTTTTTGCAAATTACAAGCCATTGTCTGTTTTGCAGCCCTGCTATGTTTTCCCTCCAGAACTGTCCCATGAAACTTTAGTTTTGAATAACGCAAAAGTACAGAAACTGATTGGTACTGTTTTATTTCTATAAAATCAATGTCAGACCCAATGACCCAACTTGACACTGTGTTTTTGAGGCGTCATGTGATGGGATGCCTATTTTTGATTTTCTCTATTTTCCCCATTGTTTATATAAAAAAATTCTCTCAAGAAGCATTTGCAGAACATCTCAAATACTTAAGTACTTATTTCATTCACTTACCGTGGCAAGCTTCATCAACTTCCTCATAGCCAACACTGCAGACACACCTTCCCAAAGGAACCAACCAGTCTCCATCGGCACCACAATAGAGTTTTGGTGTATCTTTCTCCTCTGAATTCTTTACACAGGCACCTCGAACTTCCACAAGGGATGAAGAATCAACTCTGGGGATTGTATCAGGAAACATTGCCAAGTTGCGAAATGTAAATGGGCATTTTTTATAGTACACCCGCACAGAAACGAGAGCAATACAAGCTCCAATATCTTGGAAGGCCAAGTAAAATCCCTTTTTGGTTATTGGCCCAACCTCGCGGATCTCAGTGTTTAGTTTAAGTATACGATCTCCCAGATCCATCTGGGTAAAGCTCTCATCAGCTGCAATTGTATCAATTTTAGTATATTGGCTTTGTCTGAATTTAATTCCATGAGATTCATTTGACTCCATGTAATACAAGTTGAATGTTTCCTTGCAGGTTCCGAGAACCCAGGGAATGCTGTTACAGTCCCTCAGGGTGAATTTCAATTCCACATACACTTTCTGTGCTGCCTCACGAGATATCCAGTTCGTTCGCAGCCAGTTATTTTGATTTGGTTCCATCACATTGCAGACCTGGTACGTGTGGATGGGTCTGTTGCGTTCGTCCATTTCTGGGATAGCATCCCACTGTAACACAGAAAAGAGAAACATATGTAGAAAATGATGAGCTCTACTTTCAGCTATGTCTACAAAATACATATTATTCAAAAAGTAGAAAAGTACACTTACTAACTTTGTAACAGGAGAATAAATATTTAATGCAGATTCCCTAAATCTATTATAACATAGAACTACAGTCTCTTAACTGCTTTGATGGAAAGGAACTAATAACTCCATAAGAGTGGAGAACTAACAAATCCCAGTCTGGGACCAAAGTAACACCACTAAGTGGAATGTATTTGACTTTGATTTGAAAACAACGATCCTGCATAATCGACCTTTATGAACGACAACTTGGACACCAGAGTAAATTCAAAGTCACTGCTAACTACCTAACGATAAATACCTTTCTTACATTCAATACTGTAATATGTGCACACCGTTCACATTAAATGAACCAGAGAAAGTCTTTGCCTGGAAACAGATCCATCTGATAACCTTGTCAAACTGCAATTTGGGAGCAGAGGAGAGGCAGAGAGAAGGGGAATGGAGAGAACATGGGATGGTGAGAAGGGCTAATGAGGATGGGAAATATGGCCAAGCAGTTATTTTGTGATGTGGAAGACATTACAGGGAATAATAAGTTATTTAAATAGGTTGGCAGGCGAACATGAATTTACAAAGCAGAGAACTTCAGAATAGATACTGTAGATATATACAGTAACTATTGGGACAATACAGCCTTCTTGCATGTGGTTAGTCGATTATTTGAGGTTATTTAGCATGGTTCGATTTTACATTTAAAATTTGGGGGAATTTTGAGATGTACAGCAGGAAATGAAGTTGTGCAGATTAAAAATAGTTATCTTGTGCGTGCTTTCAGTCACACTGGCTTTTCTTAACTGAGCAATTTTGCTACACAGTTTGTGTTATCACATAGTCCACTTTAATTTTAACAACAAAAATGATGTAGTATTACTTACAACAATAACACATTTTCAACACATTTTTGTGGTACCAGAGAACAAACTGTTAATATTTTAATTGAATTTACTTTCACATTTTTGCAATATTTTATTTAGCTTGCCTGGAGATTATACAGTGTAACCTGAAGCCCCTAAATTCTGGAACAGATAAGGACAGAACCATCCTTATATGCCAATACTACTAAGTACCTTTCTAGTAATTAAATCCTTGGTACACTGGACACTCATAACTGCTAGAGCCACAGGCAAATAAAGCAGACCACAGCTGCAGAAGCAAAAGAGATTTTTTTTAAAGATTCCCAAGGATTTTTTGACAGACCTAATTAAAACTATAGTCTGGCTTTAACGTACTCTGCTACACATTTAATTAGCAAGGTTACTTTACCTGCATTAAAACAACCCAATTGACTTTAATTTACTGAACTGAAAATGAAACAAAGGATATTCGAAGTCTAGGCAAATACATGGCAGGGATCAGTGACATAAGGAGTGAATCTGCAGGCTCCACAGAAAAATCTGAGGCTACCTTTGGCATAGATTCTATCCCTCTCAGTACCACACATTCCCAGCAGATTATTCAACCAAAATGGCAAATGATTTTCTAATATTCACTGCAATCCAATGTTTTAGAATTCTGATGGCTCACTTAATGAGCCACAGATATTTATTTTGGAGCAGTGCAACCTATTCACCTAATATTGGAAACTGTTCACGGTATATCATGCATTTTACAAAATGAGAACATCCTGGAAACAATCAAGTTAGCCCGCATCTGCGGGAAGATGATTTTCTCAATTTTTCAAAGGGGTGTCTTTGTCTCTATCGCGACGGTTCTTGCCTGAACTAATGAACATTTCTGGGATTTTCTATTTCTGCAGTTAGTGGAAATATGAAACTAATTTTTGCTTCAGATTTTATAGATGTTTTGATTTCCATGCCACTGTAAGAAAAGTGATCTTCCAAGGAGAAATTTCTCCTTAATTTTAACAATGCTATTTAGTAATATGTCAGTGAGGTCGAGGTGGAAGAGCATATAATTTTACATGATCCATAGACTAGACTTGGAAAAATATATTAAAAGAATAATTATCTGACATTTTACACTCTAGCTTAAGAATTTCAATGAAACTACAGCTATCTATTTCAGCCTCTGACATTTCATTCTATTAATTGGTGTGTTCAGATTGAAGCTGCTATTGAGGAGGCTCGACATCTAGTTTGTCACAGCAACTATGTTTTCTCCATCTTCATCTTATACCTGAATCTTTCACTTTTATCTCTTTACTCCTCAACCATCAGAACCTTGAACCAAACGTTGTAACCACTGTCATTTGATTTTGCATACTTTGACCTTGGCTGCTTTCCTTTCTGAATTACTCATGCACATCACCTGCTCTAGAACTTTGCAGTCTAAATGCTTTCTCACTCTCACACGCTGAAACCATCCTTCACTGACTCCTGGAACACTAGCTCGTTTATTTCAAAAATATCATTATGTTCCTCTTTCAATCTATCCACGTCCTTTGTTAAACACAGTTTGAATAATTTATTTTGCCGCATGTTAATTTCACGTATTCCAATCATTTTATTAATACTATTGTCTTGTCTCCATTTTGTTTTCTTCCAATAGCATTTAGCACCATACTTCTCTCTGGAAAGCTATCCGGAAAACAAACTGCCATCTGCTGTATTTCTGTTCTTTTGCAAAAAGCTCTTAAAACCCACATTCTGGAAACTTTCAGACTACTCTCCTTTGAAATTTCCTTTTCTCTCCCAGAAGTTCCAGCTATTCCTGGAAAAGAAACCAAGTAATCTGTAGTCACTTATTGCAGTTGTGAGCAGGCAGGCAGACATTTCCAGATATATAATTTGGTGTCCAGTCATTTTTTTTATCCCAATGTTATAATTTAATACTTCAAGCCCTTAAAGTATATCAAAGCAAGGTAAGGAAAATTTGCCACTAAGAACACTGGGTTGATCCAATTTACTTATTGACATCATTGCTGGTGAAATCAAAGCACCAAGGCTGACATCTTAAGTGAGTGTAGATTCTGAGGCCTCAAGACTGAGAGATATCCTGGGGGAAGAAGGGGAAATAGACTGGGTTTCACTTTGAACCTCACTCAGTAATGACAATTTTTCTAGACCCATTTTTCTGAAAAATAGCAATCAATATTCAGTTTTGGCTGCCTCATTATAAAAATGGATGTGGAAGCTTTAGAGAGGGTGAAGAGGAGATTTACTAGGATGATGCCTGGATTAGAAAGCTAGGGCTTTTCTCTTTGGTGAGAAGGAAGATGAAAGGTGACTTGATAGAGGTGTACAAGATGATAAGAAGCATAGATTGAGCAGATAGCCAAAGACTTTTTAACAGAGTGGAAATGACAAGTACAAGGGGCATAACTTTAAGGTGTTGGGAAGAAAATGTGGGGGGGGGAGGGATATTAAAGGTATATCTCTTTTTTTACATGGAGAGTGGTAAGTGCATGGAAATGTCAGTATTTGCATAATCGAAAACCCTACTATCGCATGAGGCACATTTTAATGGAACCAAATATAGAACTGTGTTCTGTCATAATCAGATACAATTGCAGTTAATTCTCATTTATGAAATACCAACAAATTCCGAAACTACTTCTACTACCAGGTTCACTTAGTGCATAATCTGGATTACACTTGTTGACAAATACTGTAATAATGCACTCAAAAACAGGAAATAAATTAAAATGTAGTACACTGTAAAAGGACTGGTTTAATTAATGCTTTTATGTGTGCAGGACATTTATGCTTATAACTTGGATAATGTTATGCAATTTTTCCAGAGCAACCCAATCCTAAGGCAATCAGTTCTTGTTAAAACTGTGTCAGTTGTGGAGATAAACTTAGCGTTTAAAACCTCAAATCATACCTTTTCCTCATGTCAAGCTCATATTTAACATCAACCATTGTGTAAGGGGTATTTTTATAAACCAATTGCAATAGAAGTTGGAGCTCCTAGTTTCAGGTAACAACTTCAACAAATTGCAGAAAAACTATTTCCACATATTGACATAAAAGACAGATGTTAGCCAAATTTAATTTTGGCAAAGTTATAAAGGGACAAATATCAGAAATATATTTTGCTTGCTACTGCTCTGTTATTTTCATTATTTTTAGAATTAGCAATTTCTTGGGGCAATAACACAAAGAAAAGCAAAAGTGACCCATCTTGATGTTAGACCATTCAGAAAAATCATGTCATTATTGCCCAATCCATCCATAGCTTCATTAGTATCCAAAGATCTATCAGTCTTTGTATTGAATTCAGCACAACCCTCTAACTAAAGATATTACTGCTCACTCACTCCAAAAATAACCAAACCTTCATTACAAACCTGAAACCCTGGAGAGGAAATGTGGGTAATGTTTCAACTATTTCTTAAATGTATCCTAAAGTTTCAAACTGCTCATGTTTCTTGTGCATTGAATGATGTGCCAATACATTTAATGATAGAGCAAGCAATAAGGCCAGTTATAAAACAAAATCTACATTGATGAATATACAACAAAACAAATACACTTTTCAGTAAATGTCAGTATTTCGAGGCTATGTAAGATTGAAATGAACAAATCATTACCAAAAAAAGCATAGTTATAACTAATAATAGTTATAACTATTTTTGCTGTAATTAGTCAGCATTTTACTTAAGGACGACATTGTAAATCTATTTCTATTCTCAGTTAATACAAATTCCAGCTAATCAAAGTCTTGATTGCCAATCTTTCTCCAGTTCTCTGGTGATTTCTTAAAAATAAATGAGTGACAAAGCCCCACTGCTAAATTGAAAAACTAATATTATACTAGCTGCAGATGACCAGCTTTTGACCTGAAACTTGAAGCAAGAGGTCCAAAACCTGAGGATCATTGATGGGTCATGCAACAGCCAATGAATTTGCCTATTGCACTACACTACAATTTTAGATCATTCACATCGAGATAAAATGGAAAAAAGCTACTAATAGCAATGGATCGCTGAGATAAACTTCATGGCCTCTGCATTAACTTACACATGAGCACAAATATCATCACCACTTTCATAGAGTAATGGCACTAAATGGAAAATTTTCTACCCTCATCATCACTTATAGATTCCATGCAAAAGTGAGATACTCTGTCATGCAGTAGATTTGATACTTTTGAAGTACAGTTCTGATCACAATAATTTATCAGATGAAAATAGACAAAATGTGATCCATGTAGTGTTTAATTTCATACCTCTGTTCTATAATACTTCCATTTATTTAAAAATAGGTATTGCTATTGTCATTTCATGCCTGTCCACACCCTCTGAAAGACAGGCATTGCCCGAAGTCAATATAGCAACAATGAGAAATATCAATATTTTAAAAGCAAATCAAGCAGTTAAAAGATTGATGTGATTTCAAAGGATCTCATTACAAAAGGAAGAAGGTGATTTAGAAAATACCAACCACATATGATGGCTTTCTGTACTTTAATATATAGACTAATATAATTGAAAATGTCTGCATATTGACTTGGGCATATAACTGTATGCATTTTAAGGTTTAAATATTTTTCACATCTTGTTCTTAAAATCTTTTTTATATTTCTACTAACATAATCATCTACTGTTGCTTTGAGGTCATTGCTTTACTAAATCGCTTAACTTGAACCAAATATGCAATACATTGCAAGTTCAGAACAAAATTACAAATGCTTTATTTGTTCCCATTTATAACTTACATTGGGTTCAATATGGATATGCTTTTAAAGATATTTTTACTGTGGATCAAATTTATGGGGGGGGGGGTTCAAAGTTTTAAGACCAACACCTATCAACATTCAATGATTATCACTTGGAAAATTGAGGTTAAAAGCCTGTTCTAATTCATAGTCAGTTCTCAATTATAAAACCTTTCCATTTTATCCTGAATAGAATTCTTAACATTTTAAGTCACAATGAAAATTCAAGTTAAGTAGACTATTATAAAATAGTTGAAAACAGAATATGTTCATGGCTTGACCAGTTATCTGCTTTTCCTTAATGCTACATTTGACTTAATTGTTCTTTTATTCATCTAATAGAAACATATGCATTAATGGAATAAACATACAAATACACATTTACAAAGACTATAAAAAGTATCCACCCCAACAGAAGTTTTCATGTTTTATCGTTTTACAACATTAAATCACAATGGAAGTCATTTGGCTTTTTTGACACTGATCAACAGAAAAGACTCTTGTGTCAAAGTGAAATCAAATTTCTACAAAGTGGTCTAAAATTATTACAATTATTAAACACAAAATAACTGATTGCATAATTACTCCCCCCCCCCCCCCCCTCGAGTCAGTATTTAGTAGATGCATCTTTGGTAGCAATTACAGCCTTGACTCTGTGTGGATCTGTCTCTATCAGCTTTGCACATCTGGACATTGAAATTTTTCCCCATTCTTCTTTACAAAACTGCTAAAGCTCTGTTAGATTTCATAGGGATTGTGAGTGAACAGCCTTTTTCAAGCCTAGCCATAAATTCTCAATTGGATTGAGATCTGAACTCTGACTTGGCCACTCCAAGACATTAACTCTTAAGCGATCCCTGTGTAGCTTTGGCTTGATGCTTGGGGTTATAGTCTTAGAACCATAGAACCATAGAACACTACAGCACAGTACAGGCCCTTCAGCCCTCCATGTTGTGCCGTCCCATATAATCCTTAAAAAAAAGTACTAAACCCACACTACCCCATAACCCTCCATTTTTCTTTCATCCATGTGCCTGTCCAAGAGGCTCTTAAATACCCCTAACGTTTTAGTCTCCACCACCATCCCTGGCAAGTCATTCCAGGCACTCACAACCCTCTGTGGAAAAAACTTACCCCTGATGCCTCCCCTAAACTTCCCTCCCTTAATTTTGTACATATGCCCTCTGGTGTTTGCTGGAAAACAAATCTTCTCTCAGGTCGCAGATCTCTTGCAGACTACATCAGGTTTTCCTCCAGGATTTCCCTGTATTTTGCTGCAATCTATTCTACCCTCTACCTTCACAAGCTTTTCAGGGCCTGCTTTAGTGAAGCATCCCCACAGCATGATGAAACCACCACCATGCTTCATGGTAGGGATGGAACGTTTTTGATGATGTGCGGTGTTTGGCTTATGCCAAACATAGCATTTAGTCTGATGGCCATAAAGGTCAATGTTAGCTTCATCAGACCATAGAACCTTCTTCCAGCTGACTTCAGAGACTCCTACATGCCTTCTGGCAAACTCTAGCCAAGATTTCATGGAGGTTTTTTTTCAAGATTGGCTTTCTCTTTATTACTCTGCCATAAAGCTGCGACTGGAGAAAACACTCGGGCAACAGTTGTTGTTTGTGCTGTCTCTCCTATCTCAGCCACTGAAGCTTGTAACTCCTCCAGAGTTGTCATACGTCTCTTGGTGGCCTCCCTCACTAGTCCCCTTCTTGCACGGTCACTCAGTTTTTGAGGACAGCTTGCTCTAGGCAAACTTACAGCTGTGTTATATTCTTCCCTTTTCTTGATGATTTACTAAACTGCACTCCAAGGGATATTCAGTTACTTTGGAATTTTCTTGTATCCATCTCCTGACTTGTGCTTTTCAATAACGTTTTCGCAGAGTTGCTTGGAGTGTTCTTTTGTTTTCATGGTGTAGTTTTTGCCAGGACACTGACTCACCAGTTGTTGGACCTGCCAGATATAGTCGAAATACGTTGACTACAGTGATCTCCATTTAACCAATTATGTGACTTATAAAACCATTTGGCTGCACCTGTGAAGATTTGGTGTGTCATATTAAAGGGGGAGAATACTTATGCAATCAATTATTTTGTGTTTTATGTTTGTTTAATAATTTAGATCACCTTGTAGAGATCTGCTTTCACTTTTCCATGAAAGAGACTTTTTTTCTGTTGATCCGTGTCAAAAAAAACCAAATTAAATCCATAGAGATTCAATATTGTAAAACAATAAAACATGAAAACTTCCGCGGGGGGGATGAATACTTTTTATAAGCACTGTAAATTACTAGTTTCTGACCTTGGGCAAAAAAATTCCATTCAAAAACAGTACAGGTTGAGTACCCCTTATCCGAACTTCCAAGATCTAAAATCCTCCAAAATATTTTTTTAGCGGGCCAATATGACATCACAAATGGAAAATTCCACGGGATGCTGGAAAGGATCCCAGGTAATGCACAGTTCTCTACAGACGACAGAGAGCTCTGAGAAGTGACTTCACATGTGTAATGAACAGAAGTTAATGAAAAATAGAAAAACACTGCATAAAGTGAAAAATGTAAATCTTGATCATGTTTCGACAGTGTTGAAGTGAACATATGCTGCTTAACAGTGTGTTGATCATGAAACAAGCAAAGATCTGTCACGATGAACTGAAAATTGAAGGTAATTGTGAATATTCATCAGGCTGGTTGCAGAAATTTAAGAAAAGGCATTGCATTAAATTTTTGAAGCGTGAGCTGATCAGGAACATCTAGCACCAGGGCAAGTCTGCAATGCTGATTGCTTTTTCATAGTTTACATAAAGCATAAAAAAGAATAACATACAAATACAGTGTACTGTAACCTTTTAATCAAAACAGGGCATTGCAGGTGGAGACTGAGAGCCTGCTGTTGTTGTTGCTGTTCAACAGTTGATTCAGGTATTCTATCAATGCTGCTGTGCCACTTTTGTGACCCTGCGCACATTACATTTTCAATATACTAAAGGTATGTTAGAATTTTTACTGTTAAGTAAATATCAAGTCAAGTTTATTGGCATTTAACTATATACCTGTATGTGCACCATCAAACAAGACAATGTTTCTCTGAACAAGGGTGTGAAGCACTGTAGTACACACAACACACAGTAACTTATGAAAGTAAAGATGAAATCTACACGTGCATTGCACATAAACAAAAGAACTAAAGTGCATAAATTAAATATTCTAAGGTACAGAACAGATTAACCAGTGACACTTTGCCATGCAGCAAGGAGTTCCAAAGCCTAATGGCTTGAGGGAAGAAGCTGTTTCCCATCCTGACCGGTCTTGCTTTTATGCACCGGAGTCTCCTGCCTGACGGTTGAAAGTCAGAGGATGATGGATGGATGGGTGGGATCCTTATTAATATTAAGTTCCCTTCATACGATGCGCTCCTGATAAATATCCCTGACGGATGGTAGGGAGACACTATGATCCTCTCAGCTGTTCTCATGGTGCTCTGTAGGAATTCCTGGTCCGATGCTCAGTTGCTCCCATACCAGATGGAGATGCAACTTGTCAGGATGCTCTCAATGGTGCTGCTGTAAAGTACAGTTAAGATGGGGGAGGGGAGCCTTGTTTTCCTCAATCTCCTTAGGAAGTGGAGATGCTGCTGTGTCTTCTTGTTCAGGGAGGTGATATTACGGGACCAGGTGAGGTAATCTGTGATGTGAATTCCCAGGAACTTGGTGCACTTACAGAGGAGCCAGGTATTTGCAGAGGGGGATCGTTCATCTGCACCTTCCTGAAGTCCACAATGATGAACAAGTGCAGGACAAAAACCGCTCACTGGTAGCACTTAAATTCTGTCGGAAATGATGGAGATCCCAAGCTATCTCATTATATATTCCAAAATTCAAAACACTTCCGGCCCCAAGCATTTCAGAAAAGGGGTACTCAACCTGTATCAGACTTCTTCAAACTAAACAAAAGATGTTGCTTAGCATTGTGGTGTAACTGGCAGAGTTAGTGTCTCACTGCTCCAGTGATCAGGGTTTGATATCTGTCATCCAGTGCTGTTTATGCGGAGTTTGCACATTCTCCCTGTAATTATGTGGATTTCCTCCTGGTACTCCAGATTCTTCCACATCTCAAAAATGTTGGGTTGGTAGGTTGATTGGTTCCATTAACCTGCACCTGCCTAGAGTGTAGATAAGAGGTAGAATCTGAGAAGAGTTGATGGCAATGTAGGAAGAATAAAACTGGATTAAGCTGGTACTGGTGTGGGTGGGTGCTTTGTGGCTGGTTCAGATTTGGTGGGCTGAAGGACTTGGTTCTGCTTTATAATTTGTTATTTCAGCTCTTACCTCATTACATTTTTCCTGATCACCTGTTTAGAAAATTATTTCCATATGCTCATTGCATACAGTATATGAATGACAATTCTTATAAATAATGCACTGAATCACACACTCCATACACTATTATTCTCAAATGTCAAGAGGACAATAGTTCTACCCACCTGACTCTGACACTCAACACTAACACATCTTCCCCCTTTGTTCCGTCCACAACAATAGACAGGATTTCCCACCAATTTTTATTCTACTTCCCGTTCCCATTCTGATACATCGGACCATGGCTTCCTCTACTGCCATGATGAGGCCACGGTCAGTTTGGAGGAGAAATACCTCATATTCCATCTGGGTAGCCTCAAACCTGACATAATAAACATCAGTTTCTCTAACTTCTGATAATTGCTCACCCATCTCTTTCTTTCTTTTTCCATTTCCTATTCTGACTCCGCTCTTACCCAATCTCTTCTCTGCACCTGCTCGTCTCTCTGGTACCCCTCTCCTTCCCTTGCTCCCATGGTCCACTGACCTCTCCTTTCAGATTTTTCTTCTTCAGCCCTTTACCTTTTTCACCTATCACCTTCCAGTTTCTCACTTCATCCTTCCCTCCCCAACCGCCTACCTTCCAGCTTCATGTGTACCTGCCAGGTTGTACTACTTCTTCTCCCACACACCACCTTATTCTGACTTCTTCACCCTTCCTTTCCAGTCCTGATGGCTCCGAAACGTCAACTGTTAATTATCCTCCAGAGATGTTGCCTGACCTGCTCAGTTCTTCCCACATTTTGTGTCTATTACCCACCACCTAAATTGCAAAAATAAATCAATATCATATGCTCATATAAATTATTTCCCGAAGCCTCAATCTCATAAATTACCTCATAGAAGATTTCTTTTGAAATAATCCGCAAAATAATAAACAATTACTATTTGCTAAAGCTATTTATATTGAAATTAAACTTTAAAAATATCTCTCTCCAAGTGTTTAAGAAGGAAGTGATGAATTTTAAACTTTAAATAGAAGGGTGAATAAAAGAAATAAACTTGACATTTCTCAGTAACCTATTTCGAACTATTAGCCAAACACTGAAACTTTCAAATGCAATCAGCGGCACTTAACTATTTCAGAGAATTTCTTTAAGTTGGTGTTTTAAGCTTTACTTTAATGTTTGAAGCAAATAAGCATCCATCTTGAAAATACACAATAACAAAATAATATGAATACAAGCTAAAAATCCTATGGTATACATTCAAATCTGTAACAAAATTTTCAGCAGTTACCCTAATAACTGCCAGCCACTTCTGGCATCTGGTGCGAATGGATTAGTTTCAAACTTGGTAGCCCATCTTTGCTGACGATTTTATAGTAGTGCTCCACTTACGCGTGGCCAAGTGGTTAAGGCATTCGTCTAATGATCTGAAGGTCGCTAGTTTGAGCCTTGGCTGAGGCTGCGTGTGTCCTTGAGCAAGGCACTTAACCACACATTGCTCTGCGATGACACCAGTGCCAAGCTGTATGGGTCCTAATGCCCTTCCCTTGGACAACACTGGGGACGTAGAGAGGGGAGACTTGCAGCTTGGGCAACTGCTGATCTTCCAAAAAAAACCTTGCCCAGGCTTGTGCCCTGGAAACTTTCCAAGGTGCAAATCCATGGTCTATCAAGACTAACAGAGGCCTACACAGTCCTCCACTGTTTGTGCCTGCAGTGGCAACATGAACTTGCTGAAATCCCCAACCCTTATATTGGATTTTGTGCTACCCAAGTCTATGATTGGTTAGAGATGAATTTTGGGTATCTTATGTGTGCCAGGGATCTTCTTCAAATCTACGCTGTATGCTACAAGATGTGAGCCCTACTGGATTCACACTTAGAGAGTCATAGAACTATATGGTGCAAAAATGGACCTTTCAGCCCATCTTATTCCTGCTTACATTTTTGCTCATGAGAGATATTATCCACACATGGACAAAAGTTGAAATTTCCAATTCTTAGCTCTATTTAAGACTTTAGTTGCAAAGATAAATTTCAGCCCTTGTTACTTGCAGAATACTAACAAAAGTATGCAGATTTAAAAATTAATATCAACTTTAATTACTTGAAACATTATTTTATTTGAATTTGTCATCATTGTAATTTTTAGTTGCCTGAATGCTAGGAATATTAAAAATATAGAAAAGGTTGAATGGTTTTGTAGACTGTACACCTAAGGATGTATAGTATATTTAATCATTGACGGTGGATAGTGGTGGTGGTGGTGGGGAGCGGGGAGGTGGATTGCAGCGAAGTTTTAAGGTAACGATGCCCCCTTTGCACCTACTGCTTTCTCCTCTTGGTCATGGGGTTGGAAGGCAATTGTAGTGTAGTCTTGGTGAATGACTGCTGTGCATTTTATATGTGGTGCACACTGCAGCCAATATATAGAGGGAGTGGACACAGAGCGTGATGAATCAGGTTGCCAGTCAAAGATGCTGCGTTATCCTGGATGGTGTCCAAATTACTGAGAGTCGCTGGAGCTGGACTCATCCAGGGTAGTGGTGAGAATTCCAGCACACAAACCGAAATACCATGTGGATAATGGAAAGGATGAGGTGTCAGGCTTCAACACCTGATTGATTATGAATTTGTAATCACCTTTGTTTATTATAATCGTATATTTTAAGACTTTAACTATGACCTTCCATGCATTAGGAGATCATAAGTGGGGAAGTCTGCTGATGATTGCATGAAGTTCAATCGCATTAGCGGCACCTCGGCAGGTAAGACAAAACCTGGAGAACAATCAGGCGTGAGCTGATGAGTGGCAAGTCACACCATGTGACTCACTGCCGAATACTCAAATCCTAATCTGTTCTCGTAGTCACGGTTTTGTGTGGCTGATCCAGTTGAATTTCTGGGCAAGGAGATCCCCAAGGATGTTCATGACTGGGGCCTTATTGATGAGGTAATAATACTGAAAGTCAAGCAGAGTTGATTAGAAGCTCTTTTATTGGAGATGGACATTGCCTGGCAGTTCTCGTGATTAACGCCAGCCCGTGGCTGATTGTTGTCTAGATTTTGCTTCATCTGTGGAGGTGCTGCCAATGAAATTCAACTTTATGCAATCATCAGCAAACTTTCCTACTTCTGTCCTTCTAATACAGGTCTTCGATGAAGTCTTGAAAAATATGCCTATAATAAATAAAGATAATTATAAACACATTAACATGTTGTTGGCAACTAGCATTTAGCTGGAGAAACTTATATTGTACCCAGCAATGTGAAAGGCCAATATTAGTCAACCTCCAGAATGACTAAGGAAAGAAGATCTTGCTGATTATGTCCTGAGCTTTACATCAATCTGCACTTCTATATAACAGCAGGAAAGGTTTGGGTGCATCTGAATTGATGGCTAAGGCAGCTTGGCCAAGATATAAGGTGGGCTGGGACACCTTCCAGCTGCTAATATTATAAAGCTAGTGGTTCTTGAAAGAAAACATTTATTTTGTTATATTAAATATCATTTATAATAGATCAATTTGTGAAAATCTTCCCACAGCAAAAATATTTTACAGTTCAGCAACGCATTTAATACTAACAATTCATCAATTACAGACAATTAGAAGCTTCAATTAGGCAGCCCAAGGAACATTAACGTATAGGCCCAGAGTTTATTTTTGGTGGGAAAAGAATGACATTCACCAGAGACCTTGATGAAACCTGCACACAGGGATTCAGTGGATCCGTTGTGTCGATTTGCTTTTGACCCTGTCTGCAAGTTAGTGCTTTCTGTAGGGCATCCATAATGACAAACAATAGTGACATCAATAAACTGTGACTATGGCAACTTGACATGAAACCAGGAAAAAATACTTTAATTATTATAATATTATACAGAGGGCAAAATCACTTTAATCCACAAGACTTATTATCTTCATTATTTTTCAGCACAAATACAGAATTTATCATTCAATTGCTCACCAAGCTGGTGATTGTATGTCCTCTACAATGACAACGATGGTATTAATAACATTATAAAATTATGAGCAGCATAGATAGGGTAGACACATCAAAATTTCTTTCCCAGGTTAGAAACGTCAAATACTAGAGGACATGAAAATATGGTGAGATGAACAGTTTAAAGGATCTGTGTGAGCTATTTTGCTTTTTACACAGGGTGGTCGGTGTTTAGAACAGGCTGCTGGGGCAGTGGTGGAAACGGATATATTAGGGGTGTTTTAAGAGGCTTTTAGATAGACACAGGAATACGCAGGTAATGCAGAGATATGAATCCAGGGGTTCACAATGTGCCACTTTTTGAAATCCCCAGACGCGGCCCAGAAGACAAGTGCGCCTTCGGGGTTCTGAGGTTTCGTGGCCCTGTGGATGAGCTGACTCTAAGCTGGTGCCGCTGACCGAAGGGTCACAGGAGAAAATGGAATATTGGGTACAGCAAATCAGCCATTGTAGGCTCTGTACTTGGTGAATCACTCTCTCTCTTTCTCTCTCTCATTGGAAAAGGAGAGTTTGTTGCCGATTCTCCAATCAGAGAAAGCGGGAAAAAAAGTAACGTGACAGACTTTTAACACTGTAAATCACCATAATACCATTATGTCTCCCCTCTCACTGTGAAAGGGGACACCTCTTTTTCCCTTTATATGCATTATATGAGAGAGAGAGAGAGAGAGAGAGAGAGAGAGAGAGAGAGAGAGAGAGAGAGAGAGAGAGAACGAACCTATGGCACGTTGAAGTTTTGGGTGAATGATTAATTTTTATTGTACTGCAGATCATGATCTTTCTTGCGGGCTTTGCTATTGCTTGCTTTCTGGGTGGAGGGTGCTGCTGCTTTTTTGCAGAAGTAGGTGGGAATGAGAGGGTCATTGTTTTGTGGCTGCTTGTACATGGGGGAAGTAGGGGAGCTTTGGAGTTCTAACATCTTTACTGTCACTTATTCTTCTGGGAACTTCTGTTTTCGTGGAAGTCTGCGAAGAACAAGAATTTCAGGAAGTGTATTGCATGTATTTCTCTGACATTAAGTGGAACTTTTGAACTATTGATGATGACTCCCAGGGAATATAGAGAAGAGCAACATGCTAGAATATCAATAACCCAGCTCTTCTACTGACCAGTGAGCCCCATTGTTCACTTGCCCTCAAAATCTGCTCTTAGCTGGAGAAGGTCCTCGGGGACACTATCTTCTGGGGCCCCTCTCTGAATATTTAGGTGGCAAGTCCTATCGCTAGATTCACTTTGACAGTGGGTTAAGCTCTATTCACAGGCTTCCTGTGAGAGCTTTTTATATTCATAACTTTAGCGATGCTATTAAAATATACAGCATATGTTTAAAACAGAAGAAAACAATTGACACTTAAAACATTTAAATCACTATCATTATTTGAAAAAAAAGATCATTTCTATTTGCTCGTTTCCCTGCAACCTATTCATTCTGTTCAAATGAACAGGTTCAGTGAACTTGTGCCAAGTTTGCTCAGCATGGGTCCGGCAGGCAGATTTTGCAGTCTAAGCGCTGGGAAATTTACAGAAGACAATACTCAGTGGTGGAGCGGTGAGAGGACACAATAATCCAGAAAGTGAGGATTAGCACCTTCCTTCACCTGTAAGCCCCAAACTTCAGCACACCTACAGAGACAATAACTGGCATGTCAAACCAGTACTACTATCTTTTAGGTAACAGATCTGGGCCTTTAAATGCTTCTATCCAGGAGAAAGTATTTGGAGTTGCCCATTATATAAATGGATGTTTACAATATTGCATCTTTACTTAACAAGCTAAGTGACAATGGCCTTTGACATGGAACAGTGAAGCGTATTTATTTTTAGGTGCAGCAGGGGTGGTTCACTCTATTGCAAACTAGGGAAACAAAAACACCTTAGATTTTTTGAGCAGGATCTCATTTATGCAAAATAAGTTTTGTTAGTCTTAAATCCCTTCTTAATTGGCAGTCCATAAATTTCCTTGATTATGTGTTTTTATCCATTAGTGCTTGCAATTCTGATGAAGCATATTGAAGGATGAAATAATTAAGATGACAGATGTGTTAAAAAATGATAGCATGTAAGTACTGGAAAAATTGCCTAGATAGGATGAGATTCATCCTTGGATTATGAGAGAAATGTGAAATGTAATTGTAGGCAATTGATCATAATGGTCTTTGTACATAGGGATGGTATCAGAAGATAGGAGATTAGCAATCTCCCCTGGTTGCATACCTTGACTCTGTTTTATCCCTCTCATTCAGTCCCTTCCTACCTATTCGTGACACTTCACGTGATCTTTCAACGATCTCAAGTTCCCTGCCCCCGATCGTCTCATTTTCACTATGGACGTCCAGTCCCTATACACCTCCATTCCCCATCAGGAAAGCCTCAAAACTCTCAGCTTCTTTCTGGACACCATACCCAACCAGATCCCCTCCACCATCACTTTTCTCAGTCTGGTGGGACTAGTCCTCACTCTCAAAAATATCTCCTTTGACTCTTCCTACTTCCTTCAAGCACAAGGTGTAGCCATGGGCACTCACATGCCTGCCTTTTTGTCAGCTACATGGAAGAGTCTATGTTCCAAGCCTACACCAGTATCACTCCCCTACTCTTCCTAAGCTACATCGGAGACTGCACTGGCGCTGCTTCCTGCACCCATGCTGAGCTCATCAACTTCATCAACATTGCCTCCAACTTCCATCCTGCCCTCAAATTTACATGGTCCAATTCTGACTCTTCCCTCCCCTTTCTCAATCTCTCTGTGTCTATCTCTGGAGAAAGCCTGTCTACTGATATATTTTATGAACCCATTAATTCTCATGGCTACCCGTACTATAACTCTTCCCACCTTGTCACTTGTAAAAATGCCACCCCCTTCTCTCAGTTCCTCCATCTCCGCCGTGTCTGCTCTCTAGATGAGGCTTTTCATTCAGGTACTAATGAGATGCCATCCTTCTTCAGTGAAAGGGGCTTTCTTTCCTCCACCATAAATGTGGCCTTCACCCTCATCTCTTCCATTTTGCGCACATCTGCCTTCACCCCATCCTCCCACCATCCCACCAGGGATTGGGTTCCTCACATCCTCACCTACCAGCCCACAAGACTCCGTGTCCAGCAAGTAATTCTCCACAACTTCTATCATCTCCAACGGGATCCCACCACCAAGCACATCTTTCCCACCAGCGATCAAAAGGCAGGCAGTCATTGCTCACCTTCTGCATTCACCTCAATCTTTCAATCTCACTCGTTGCTTCAATCAGTGAACAATGGAAGCTTCGGTCAGCAAAACGAAATTGAACATCGGCTCGTGACCTATCCTGCAGTCTTTTTACCACGAGGTTCGTGCACACTGCCTCTGTCTCCCAGAATCCTCTCAGAGATGAGATCCCCCTCCCCTCACCTTCATACTCTGACATCTCATCTTTTTTTTTCCAGTCCTGATGAAGGGTCTCAGCCCGAAATGTTGACTATTTACTCTTTTCCACAGGTGCTGCCTTTTTTGCTGAGTTTCTTCAGCATTTTGCGTGTTGCTTGGATCTCCAGCATCTGCAAATTTTCTCTTGTTTGTGTTACAAGAGAAGGGAGTAAGATTAAACAAGCATCAAGGAGCCAATATATACCTTTGGTGATAGGAACGCTTTTAGAAATGATCTGGGGAAGGATTAGTAATGACCTGGAGAAAAATAGATTATTTAAGGCAGGCAGCGTGGATTTATTAAGAGCAAACCATCTTTAGCCAACTTAGAGGTTTTTGATGAGGTAACAGACAGAACTGATGAGGCCATTGAAATTGTTATGACGTATATGAATTCCAGTAAGTTTTTGTGATGGGGCTTATCGGCAAAGTTGAAGCATGTGGCATGAAATGTTCATAATGAAGCAGACAGCATGGTGATTGTTTTTTTTTGGATTGAAGGAAGGTGAATGATGTCATTTCCCAAATACTGATTTCAGGGCAATAGATTGTTTCAATCTACAGTATATGAATGAACTAGGCTCAAGGGTGGAAGGCACAATTTTGTAAGTTTGCCGGTGAAATCAGTATCATGTTTGCAAAGAGGAAAGTGACAGATTACAGACGGATATAAGCAGTTGGCAGAATGGGTGGGCACACGGCAGATGAAATTTGAGATGAGGCATTTTGAGAAATGCATGTGAGGTGGTGAGAACAAGGAATGGCAATACAGAATAAAGATCCTAAAAGTGGAGTATGAAATGAAGGACCTGGGATTTGGATGCACAAGTCATCAAACACAGCAGGGTATGTGGAGAAGGCAGTTAATAAAGCACACACAATTCTGAGATTTGTCAAAAGTGGCATGGAATATAAAGTGAGGAAATTGTGCTAAACCTTTGTAAAATGCAGTTCGGGCTTCAGAAATACTTTGCTGAATTTTGGTTGCCAATTATAAGAATGTGAAGGTATTAGAGAGGGTTCAGAATAGATTTTCCAGGCAGTTCCTATGATCAGCAGAACTACCATAGATTTCGCACTACAGAGCGCACCTGATTAAAAGCCGCTGGCTCTAATTTTAGAAAGAAAATCAATTTTGTACTTGTACAAGCCGCACCGGATTTTAGGCCGCACCGGATTTTAGGCCGCAGGTGTCCCACGTTGTAATATGAGATATTTACACAGAAAGATACTACACGTGAGGATTTTTTAACTTTTAATTAAATCCATATGGTAACATAAGCAAATACATATTGCAAATGCTTTTTTTCGAACCGTGCCTCTAACACGGCTACTTTTAAATATACATACGTATCGGTAACACACAAATTACGTTGCGTATACTTTTTTACTGAACAGTGCACGAACAACATTCCAATATCTCCTAAAAAATATATACTGCAGTCTACCAGGAAAAGTTATTGATCGCCTTTAACTTAAAAGCAGCGTTTCGCTCGGGTCTAATGCCGTTCGCCCCCCACCTTCCCGTTTATCACAAACCGGTATTTCCCACAAGACGCGGCGAAACCGGATGTGACGTCATAGCATCCCGGGATGTAGTACAGAAAACAAATATAGTTAAAACACTTCTAACTTTAACTAGAAAATACTAACAAATGAATTACTAAGCGAAAATATTATAAACTAAATAACTGCCATAAAGGCAGCACAATGCTTTTCTTCGAGTGTTTTCCATGTTGATGAGGGTGAGTACAAATGACTGATTTACAATAATTTAATTGTGAAAGTGCGCTTGATTTATCATACAATTTCATTGGACCTCTGTGAACTACTCATCAATTTTATTGGTCTACTGTTACGAGGCAAAATGTTTTTGGCGGCATGAAAAAAAATCATGCATTAGCCGCACCGTAGTAAAGGCCGCAGTGTTCAAAGCTGTTCAAAATGTGGGAAAAAAGTAGCGGCTTATATTCCGACATCTACGGTAGTTACAAGAATGTTTAGAGACACTGGGACTCTTTGCTTTATTTTAGAAAATGATGGTCTGGCCACTCGATTGTGGGAGATTGTTCCTGTTGGTGAAGGGAAAAAAGATTAGAGGTCACAATTATAAAATAAATAACGATAATTTAGAGTGGCAGAAAGAAATAATTTTTTCACAGCATGTAGCTGGAATCTTGAAAGCACTGCCTGTGAATTTGATGAATGCAGGTTTTACTGTGTCCTTCAAGAGGTAAATGGATAAACATATGAAGAAGTAAATTGCAAGAGCCAGAGTTTGGAACCATAGAGCTGTTCTTCTGGATAGCTAGGGTGGTTACAGAGACCCAAATACTCTCCTTCTCTGGTGCAACCATTCTATGCAGGAGATCATTTCAGTGATGAGGTAGCTTCATGAGAATGTTATTACGATTAACTCCTCATTAAAGTTCATACACTTCCATTTTCCAGCTGCCATCGTGCAGTTTGAAGACTTCATTTGATCAAAAGCCCAGAACACACGACCACACTTGCTTAGTCAGGATTATGAACAGGGAGGTATATTAAAAAAAAGCTTTGGATAAGGCACACAATTACTGCACAGATGAGTATTACTACTAAATAGCTGGATGTGGATTATTTTGATTTGGGTTTTATCAGTGCAATGATGTTTGAAACAATGCCAACATTCTTTGGCTTGAAAATAACAAAGTTGCAAATAATTTATTAAACCACTCAGTGTAAACTAATTTCTGAAATCCCACTTGCGTATTCACTATGTGTAATTGATGGTTATGAGATTATTCACATCCAGGCATGATTAACTACCGAAAGGCCATAGTTTGACCAGAATTTCTTGAACATCTGAACTTGCCTCAACTTTTCATTCACCTGCCCCACACCTTCAGTTATCTCGAGTAGATTTATCCCAATTCTCGGTAGCAAGACTGCAAGATGGGTTATTCTAGATACGAATCTAATTATACAGTGGGAACAGAAGAAGCAAATGCAGAAGTACTGGAAAATAGATTCTTGCCCAGTATATCTGGAAAACTACTGAATGCTTCTGAAAGTCTCTGCCATACAGGAAATGCAAAAAAAAAATAAAAGAAATTGGTAAAATAATCAAAATAATTAAACAGTAAAAAAATAAGCATAGAAACTCAATTAAGAATGCAGGTTATCTAATCATAATGTAGGTTCTGAATAGCCACTCCACTCATTAAACTCAATTGATCTGGTAACCAGTTAAAATGGTGTGGCATTATACTCAACTAATCAGTTAGCTCTCCTCTCAGTTTTGTTTGTAGTGGCTCTCCATCACAATCAGAAATAGATTAATCAGAATTAGAATCCTCTAAGCCATTTCTGAGGTATTCGCCTTCTCAGATTAGTCAGTGTTACTACTTGTACCAAACTTAAGGCTTTCATTCCAGTAAATTTCTCTAGATCTTTCAGTTACAAATCTGCTGGCAGGTCAATTAGAGAAGGAGCAGGCATTGAATAGAATGGGAATATCCTTGCAAAATATTCATTCTCTGCCACTCATGAACGGTTGGGAGGAAAACATCATCTTCAAAATCCTAGTAAACACCTGTCAACAAGTTCAAGTCTTTTCCATTTGCATCAGAACTCCATGGCACTTAAGCGGGAAGTATAGTTCGGCCACCAATGATAGCCATAAGCAAGTGGATTGTCTTACAGTGACTGCCAGAGAAAATCTGAACTTAAAGATGGAGACGGCATTCCTGCCAGATTAGTCTTATTAAGAATTTACACTCTTTGATTTTGCAATTCTATTTATTAATTTAACGTAAGAACTATGTTAAATATTTCAGTAGCCTGGAGTGAACATGGAATATTCCTATTCATATCTTTTCTCTGTGAATTCTCTCACTAATTTCTGTTCCCATTCTCCATGTTGTTCACCTATTTCATTTAGACTTAATATGTCTCCTGCACGTCCACATGTATCTAAACTTCCATTGATCTATTACTGTGCAGTGATCACTTATGTTCTTACCAAGTTGTACTTGCTTCATGTGTCTTGGAACTGATTATAGAATCCTTGTGTTTGTTTTCAACCATTTAAAAGCATATCTAATGTTTATGAGTGCCCTTGTGCTATAGCAGAGAAATTTTACTCCCCCATCTCTATATTATACAATATCTTATTTCAAAGTCATTAATAAAGCCAGGCATACAGTCTTTCCTGCTGAAGTTCCCCTCCAAAGCTATGAAATAATTTACTAATTTCTCCACATATAAACTTTTCTGATAACATGTTCATTTCTGACAGCTTCATTAATCACTGTACTTCCATGCACTTTCTATCAGACATCCTTTTCTTTTTCATTTAGAAGTGCTATGTAAAATGTAAAATTTGTCACTGCCTTTCTAATAATCCCATTCTCTTCAGTATTATTCCTCTACTAACTCACCAAGTCAGCAGACCAGCAACTGAGAGCAGGAGAAGAATTTACTGAAATTAAAACTCCCAACTTGGTGGAATTAATAATAATGACCGATTTTAGAAGGTAAATGCTACAAAAGGGGCATAAAGAGCCACTATAGCAAACAAACTGTTGAGAGCTAAGATTTAAAAATCCATTTCTTACAGCAAATTTTTATGCATTGCACTGTAGTGTTGCCAAAAAACAACAAATTTCATGGCATATGGCAGTGATAATAAAACTGATTTTGATTCTGTTAACAGCTAACCTTGGTGCCACATTTTTATAATAAATATAACTTATACATGCAAGACCTTACATTCACCCAAGCTTTTCTGGTTTTCGATGACTTCACATATTCAATAATCAATTTTTTTTTTCCACAAACCATCTGTACCTAAATAATACTGCAACATGCCAAATAATTCCAAGGATTGAAAGGGCAGATGTCATATAACACAATACTACACGGCTTGTATTTTGTGGGGAATTATTGTTAAATCTAAATGGAGCTGTTATGTAAGTTTCAGCAAATTTGCAGTTCCCATAAGTATATATGCAACCACAGAGGTCCACAATTTTCATGGAGCTGTTTACAAATATTTTCCCAGCTCCAATCCAATGCTGGACTTCGTAAGGAGCCCCACAAAGAGCTCACTGGAAGAGAGTTAATCATTCAAAAAACTTATTGGACATTTGTGCTAGTCCAGGAAATATGTCACCAATCATTTGAGGAACTAAGTTTTGGCTTAATTACAATTTATTTTCAAATGACTTTAACTTACTTAAATGCAGCTGGGATTTAAATGTGCTTGTTGCTTCTTTTTATATAATTGTTTAAGTTTTTATAAACTTTATAGCTTTCATAAGAATGATTTTAAAAAAAATATCTTCTAAGTATGAAAAATGTTTGTGGTATTTTGACTGTTTGCACAGCCCACTAAGCTAGGGTGATTGTTCAGTATGCTGACAGACACCTTTTGTCTATACCATGATCCAAACCCCCGTCAGCATGCTAGCTTTGGAAAATATTCACAAGATAAGATCCTTCTATGTAAGTCAATCTTAAACTAGGGCTGCTCAACACTGACAATTTCTGGGTCTATATTGTAAATAACATTGCAATAATATGTTATAAGTTAGACCATCCTTACCTTTCTATAAAGAAAGCACAAACTCTCGCAAATTGCAATGATGTGAAAAATGTTCTATTAGAAATACTGAACTTGTACCATCAATAGAAAGAAGTGCTCAGGAATGTATCAGTCTGCTGCATTTAAGTAAAGCAAAGTCAGAGTGAATGTTGAAGTGAGAGAGAGGCCAGTTTTTTTTAGGGAAGGCAGTACGCCAGGATAGTCCACGGGATCAGCAGCTAGTGTCTCTGATGGATTTTCTGGATATTTGTTTCTTTCTCATGTTTTCTAATTTGCTTTCTAAATGATGCAAGCTACATTTGAAAGATCACAAACAGTTGCAAATAAACTTGTAACTAAATTTGTTTAGCTTATGGTCATAAATGGGAGTCAGACCATTTAAAAAAATGTAAATAGAAAGCAGTAATCAGCTTGAAGTTAAAAAATACTCCCTATCTGTCTGTGAAAACAGATGCTAGCTCACTACACCTGCTTTATTATTGCTCAAGGTGTCATTTAAGAAAATGGGTTGTTTCAAACAGACAAGCTGACTCTCAAGTTGCTTATTCGAAGAAGCTTGCAGAACAGATGGATAATATCATTTAGTGTATCAATAACTGATGTGCATATAGTTGAAAGGTGTTACGTACTCAAAGAAGATAGCTTTACAGCATTACTTGTAAAGTGTGAACTTTAAGCTGAGGTCTATGTCTCCAAAAGACGCTTTTAGACTTGAAAGGATATCTGAGGAAATTTCATATGCGTGTGAGATCATCCAAGTGGAGAAAAGGGGTATAAATGTAGACAGCATTTCAGACTTATTAGGAATGAGCTAAGGAACATTAAGAAACATGGTATATATATATTTTTTTGGTTATAGGAATTCTACCTGTATTTTGGAAATTATTAGTCTTTTAGGTTTAAGAAATGCTTATACTTTGTGCTTTATCCTTTATGTTTGAGAAATGCTTTATGTTTAAGGAAATGATTTGTGTTTTAGAAATGGTTTGCAATTTGGAAATATTTATGATAGAAATCCTCTGTGAGTTTTAAATGTGCTTTAAGAGTATTGTTTGGATTTAAACTTTTATCACTGTAAATAAATGTTTTAAACTACGTTGTTAGCTGGAAGTATCTTCTCCTTGGTAGGGAGAAGGGACCCTCCACTCGAACAGTGGGCATTAGCAGCTAAACGCACTATGGAAAACAAACAGCAAAGTAAACTAGTATTTGACAATTGGGTAGTTACAGTATAATATTCCTACAGTGATAGGTGACAGTAGTCATGGATATTTATATCGGACAGGACTTAAGGTCTCCATTTGAGTTTAGAACTCAGCGAACCCAATATCATCACAGTGTCAAAGAGTCACAGAGTCCTACAGCATTGAAACAGGCTCTTTGGCACATCTAGTTTATGTGAAACTATTACCCTGCCTTGTCCAATCAACCCACACCTGGACCTTAACTCACCATTACCCTCCCATACATGTACTTATCCAAACTTCTCTTTAATGCTGAAATCCAACGCGCATCCACCACTTCCACTGGCAGTTCATTCCACACTCACACCACTCTCTGAGAGAAGAAGTTCCCCTTCATGTCCCCCTTAAACATTCCACCTTTCACCATTAACCCATCATCTCTAGATGTAGTTGCACCCCTCCTCACTGGGAAAAGCCTGTTTGCATTTAGCCTATCTACACTCCTCATAATTTTATATACCTCTATCCGATTTCTTCTCATTCTCCTACACTCCAGGGAATAAAGTCCTAACCTATTCAACATTTCCCTACAACTCAAGTCCTCAAATCCTGGCAAAATTCTTGTAAACTTTCTCTGCAGTTTTTCAATCTTATTGATATCTTTCCAGCAGGTACATGAACAGAATGGCACATAACAATCCGAATTAGACCTCACCAATGTTTTATTTAACTCCAACATAACATCCCAACTCCTGTGCTCAATACTTTAATTTATAAAGGCCAATGTGCCAAAAGCTCTCTTTATGGCCCTATTTACCTGTGATGTGACTTTCAAGAAATGATGGATCTGAATTCCCTGATTCCTCTGTTTAAGAACATTCCTCAGTGCCCTACTGTTCACTGTGCAAGTCCTACTGTGGCTTTACCTCACAAAATACAATGTCTCATACTTGTATGCATTAAATTCCATCGGCTAATTTTTTGCCCATTTTTCCAGCTGGTCTAGATCCTGCTGCAAGCTTTGATCCCTTCCTCTCTGTCCACTCTGCCCCCAATCTTGGTGACATCCGCAATTTTTCCGTTACAGTTTACCATATTATCACCCAGGTGATCAACAACAGACACAGCAAAGATCCCTGTGGCACACCACTGGTCACAGGTCTCCAGTCACAGAGGCAACCATCTACTACCACTCTCTGGCTTCTCCCACAAAGCAAATATTGAATCCAATTTACAGTGTTATCAGTGCCAGCCACTGAACCTTCGAGACCAAACTCCCATGCAGGATGTTGTCAAAAACCTTCCTAAAGTCCATGCAGATAACATCAACTGACTTTCCATCATAAATTTTCCTGATAACCTTCTTGAAAAACTCTTAAGACTGGTTAGGCACAACCTACCATGCACAAAGACATGTTGACTATCCGCAATCAGTTCCTATCTATCTAAATACATATCTAATTCTTTAGAATATCTTCTAATAATAACAACCCACTACTGAAGTCCCAGTTATTCTGAAAGCTTTTCTTAAAGAACCACTGGCAGCTCACCTGTAGTGAAGAACATTTTAAATACCCCTGCTAGAGCCTCTGCACTTGCCTCCCACAAGGTCTGAGGGAACACCTCATCAGGCCCTGGGATTTATCCACTCTGATTTGCCTTAAGATAGCAAGCACCTCCTCCTCTGTAATCTGTACACAATCCATGACTTCTCTTACTGTTTTGCCTCATTTCTATAAACTCTGTGTCCATCTCCCTAGTAAAGACAAATGTCAAGTATCTATTTGGTCATCTTGGCTTGGAATCTTTTTCAGTTCCAAGCCAAGATGACCACTCTAATCTTTAAATCAACTTTGGTCCCTTGCCATTGTTTTGCTCTTAATACGTCAATAAAAACCCTTTGAATTCTCCTTCAACTTGTCTACGAGAGCAACCACATGCCTTCTTTTAGCTCTCCTAATTTCAATATGTTTCAATAGGTACATTTAATGACAGAGAAATGTATACAATACGCATCCTGTAATTCTTTCCTCGAAGAGTTCTGTTGCTTATTTTCCTCAAGTAAATCATTTGCTTAGGATGGTGGTGAATATCAGATAGCTCATTTGTTCCTTCCATTTATGCCTACTATGCACTTTCTTCTGCTTCTTAACCAGGGCCTCATTATCTCTTAAAAGTCAAGGTTCCTGAACTTGTCAGTCTTGCCTTTCATTCTGACATGAACATACAAACTCTGAACTCTCAAAATTTTGCTTTTGAAAGCTTCTCACTTACTGAGCACTCCTTTGCCAGAAAATCACCTGTCACAATCCACATTTGCCAGATCCTTTCTGATATCATCAAAATCGGCCTTTCTCCAATTCAGAAACTCAACCCAAAGAGTAGACCTATCCTTCTCCATGTTCATCTTGAAACTAATGGAATTTTTGACACTTCTTCAAACGATTAAGAGTAATGATCACAAATATCTTTCATGTGTTAAATATCTTTTAAAAGAGCTTGTTTCCACATAGTGTTTTGTGTTGGGCAAGTTTAAGGCAGTTTATTTTCTGCAGGCGGAGAGTAGAAAGAAAAGAGCTGGTAAATTTACACAACACACAAAAAATGCTGGAGGGACTTAGGCAGGATGTTTCCAGGCAGCATCTATGGAAAAAAATAAACTGTTTTGGGCTGAAACCCTTTATCAGGCCTGTGTTTTTCCAGCATCTGCATATTTTCTCATGTTTGGTAAACTTACAGGGCACATTAACCAGAATGCAGTGGCTTTATAAGGCATTAGTAGGACCAGACTTGGAGTATTGTGAGCTGCTTATCTAAAAAAGGATATGCTAGCATTGGAGAGGATTCATGTGAATGATCCTGGGAATGAAAGTGTTAACATATGAGGAGCATTTGATGGATATAGTCCTATACTTGCTGCAGTGTAGAAGAATGAGAGGGAGGGTTATTGAAACCTACTGAATATTGAAAGGCCTTAGATAGAGTGGACATGGAGATGATCTTTTCTTTAGTGGAAGAGTCTAGGATCAGAGGGCATAGCCTCAGAAAAGAATAATGTCCCTTTGAACAGAGATGAGGAATTTTTAAGCCGGAGAGTGGTGAATCTGTGGAATTTGTTGCCACAGATGTGGAGGCCAAGCCAATGGGTACGTTTATAGTGAAGGCTGATAGGTTCTTGATTAGCAAGGGCATCAAAGGTTATGGGGAAAAAGGCAGGAAAATGGGGTTGAGAGGGATAATAAATCAGTCATGATGGAATGGCAGATCAGACTCGATGGGCTCAATGCCTAATTCTTCTCCTATGTCTCATGATCTTATGGTAATTAAGTGTCTGGAAAATAGGAAAGAAAATAACTCAGGGTAACAATCTAACCAGATCATTAAAATAATATGGAAATAAAAACAATATGTGCATTATAATGGATTTATGGTTTCACATTTCAGCTAATACACAATGGCAATGAAGCCACAACAATGCTAATATTGTTACATTAACTTAATGGTATACTCCTGCTTACATTTGCTATATAGAAGCTCCAGCTATAATTATAAAATGTGGTAGCAATGATCGGGCTCCAGCCCGTAATTGATTTTCCATAAAGGTAGCTGCCATACCGTGGCAAACATCCAACTAGATTCCTATTTATCGATCAACAAACCTTTGTACCATAGCACTAAATAGCACATTCACACACCACTAATATTAAAGCAGTCTTTCAACAAAGAACTAAGTAGATATTTGGGTGAAATAACTGATTTAGACATACACACTCCTCTTTCAATTACAAACTAAACTGGATAGTTCTGATATTAAAGCGCTAGCTAAAGATAAATGGATTATTTTAGCTTTGTCTGTCCAAATGGATGCAGTTACATCCACAGTGATGAAGTGTTTTGAGAGGTTGCTAATGAAACACATCAACTCCTACTGGAGCAACAGGTCCACAGCAGATGCCCTCTCATTGGTTCTTCACTCAACCCTGGAACATCCGGACAGCAAAGATGCATACATCAGGATGCTCTTTATCGACTACAGCTCAGGATTCAATACCATCATCCCCTCAAAACTAATCAATAAGCTCTTAGACCTTGGCTTGAATACCTCCTTGTGCAATTGGATCCTGGATTTCCTCACTTACAGACCCCAGTCTGTTTGGATTAGAACAACATCCCTCCATAATCTCCACCAGCACAGGTACATTACAAGGCTGTGTGCTTAGTCCCTGCTCTACTCATTTGCACATATCCTGTGTGCTAAGCACAGCACCAATACCATATTCAAGTTTGCTGATGACATCACTGTCGTTGGCTAAATCAAAGGGAGTGATGAATCAGAATATAGGAGAAAGATTGAAAATCTGGCAGAGTGGTGTCATAACAACCCTTACTCAATGTCAGCAAGACCAAGGAGTTGATTACAGATTTCAGGAGAAGGAAACCAGAGGTCCATGAGCCAGTCCTCATGAGAGAATAAGAGATGGAGAGGGTTAACAACTTTAAATTCCTAGGTGTTATTATTTCAGAGGACCTATCCTGGGCCCAGCACATGAGTGCAATTAAAAAGAAAGTATGACAATGCCTCTTCTTACTTAGGAGTTTGTGGAGATTTGCCATGACATCTAAAACTATGACATACTTCTATAGATACGTAGTGCAGAGTGTATTGACTGGCTGCATCACAGCCTGGTATGCAAACACCAATCCCCTTGAATGGAAAATCCTACAAAAAGTAGTGGATACAGCCCAGTCCAGTACAGGTAAAGCTTTCCCAACTATTGAGCACATCTATATGAAATGATGTTGCAGGAACCAATCATCACGAACCCCAACCATCCAGGTCATGCTCTCTTCATTCACGCTGCTGCCATCAGGAAGAAGGTACCAGAGCCTCAGGACTCACACCAGCAGATTCACGAACAGTTACTAACCTCAACCATTAGGCTCTTGAAACAAAGGGGATAATTTCACTTGCCCTATCATTGAAATGTTCCCACAACCAATGGACTTAGTTTCAAGGACTCTTTATCTCACGTTCTCGATATTTATCACTTACTTATTTATTATTAATGATTTCTTCTTTTTGTGTTACAGTTTATTGACTTCTACACAATGGCTGAATGCCCTAGTTGGGTAGTCTTTCATTGATTCTGTTATGGTTATTATTTTATAGATTTATTGAGTATGCCCACAAGATATGAATCTCAGGGTTGTATATGAGACAAATATGTACTTTGATAATAAAATATACTTTGAACTTTACTATTGCTGAACTCCATGGAATAGACAATAGACAGTAGGTGCAGGAGTAGGCCATTCAGCCCTTCTAGCCTATGTTCCTAGCTTCTAAGAGGCAAGTGTGGAAAATGCATTCATGCATAACTACAATATGGGTACACACGGTTCTCATGCACACGTGTGCATGCAGTTCTTTAACATTACCAATCTGCCTTGGTATATTTGAGCCAATTTAGTAACTTTAGGGCGTGCTTTGTGTAATGAGAAATGGTACTAATAATTAGAAAAGTTCTCACTGATGAGAATTAGTGAAAATCTGTTCTCACTAAAGAGAATTTGTTTTCATTACTTCACTCATGCGTATTTTAAAGTTAATATTTTTTTTGAGGTACAATTAGTAATGGCCTCCATTTCAGTAACAAACCTAACCAAACAGATGTTGATGGAGTCAAGATGAAAGTCAGAATAATATCTTTCATTACTGTGATATTTTAACTTAAAGGACACTAAATTCATTCTTTCAAATTAATATACATGTACAGTTAGCGGTGTGATGTCTGCATTTCTATATAGGCTGCGGAGATGGAACTATCAATCAATGAAATAGTAGGGAAATGGAAAGGTGAAGGTACAATCAATGAAATACGTCATAGAGAGTCTAAGCTAATGCTTTCAAGAGATAATGTAGAGACCCAGTACAATGTTTCAATATAGTGTCAAATTCAACTTGAATACCAGTTACTCCACATACTAAAAGTGACTACCTAATCTGAAAAGTAACATCAAAGCAGCAAAAGTGGAGGACAGATCAATCTTCATGGAGAAAGGGAACAAGGACCTAACCTTGACATTGACATACTCCTGAGAGCAGATTATATCACAAAATACTATTGTCTCTTCATTTGGAGATGTATGCATGCATTGGTACCAGTAACATCTGCATCCCAAGATAACTGAGCTAAGTGGCAGGGGCAGGCACCTGGACAGTTATTTTAGCCCATACAGATCAACTGCTAAACCAATCCCATGGGCCCAAATTGACCACAAATCCTATTTTTCCCCATTGTCAACATGAACAATCCTACAAAGATAATTTCAGCTAAAACTTACCCGAACAACTGAAATGGCCTTGGAAATTGTTTTGTATTTTACAAAGTTTCTCCATGATATGTTAAATGATATATAAAGCACGAGTTAATAGAATACCATGTTAGCCATAATAAAACAAGCTATTATTTTGCTCTGCGGGAGTGGTATATTTGGCTGAAAAATTATGGTTCAGACTTTTCCATAACTGTTTTAAATTGAAAAAAAATAGTTTGATTGTATTTCAGACAATTGAAATTGTTAATTTTATAATTTACTTTTGGTGGACATTTAATAAATTAAAAGCTATAAATAGTTAGTGAAGCTATAAATTTTTTGTTCAACAAAATTTAATACAGTTCTCTAATACCGAAGGTAGAATTTTTATATTAGTGTAATGATCCTTTACAACACATACAATATTTTTGTTAAACACTAAATAAGAATGCCTTGCATTGCACATCAATTAAAAAATCACCTTGTAGTTTAAAAAGATCACAAAAACAATAATTACATTTGAATAACAAATTAAATTAGAATCATTTGCATTTAACACACAGCATGACATTTATATCTATAAATCCTATATATTTAAATAGCATGACATGTACATGTATCGACATTGTGCTTTTGCATGAACTGCTCAGAAATGATCAATTATTCTGAGACCTAAAACTGGCTCTGTAGATTTGTCCATTCATTGCCTAAGAAGCAGTTACTTTTACAAAGTCACTGTAAGGGGAATTAGAATTTACAGTAGGTTGTTACTTAATGGTCGAATTTGTTGCAAGTTCCCAAGGTCCACTGGACATTTCCTTAAATGCTTGATAAGACTCAAGAAAATACAACATTTTATCAGCAGAAGAGGTCAGCAATGTTCTTGAACATTGGTATGGGGAATGGGATCTTGGTATGGGAGTTCAGGTTTCTGTGTCTCCTGTCTGAAGGTACCTGTGAGAATGTCACACAGCCTGGATCGTGAGAATCTTTGATCACATGTGTTGCCTTCTTGAGGCATCACCTCCTCTAGGTACTACTGACAGTGGGGAGGAATGTGCTCATGATGTTTTAGGCAGAGTTCACGACTTTGCAGCTTCTTAAGTTCTGCACATTCAGATTGCCATACCAGAGCACGATGCAACCAGTTAGGATGCTATCAATGGTGCATCTGTGTGCATTTGTCACAGAATTCAGTGACAAGCTGAATAACCATAGTCTCTTCACAAAGCAAAGATGTTGCTGTGTGTTCCTTGTGATTGGATCTACCTGCTGGGTATGTTATCCAATATGTTAAAGCTGTGGACTCTCGTCACCACTGATTTTCCCCAGTGTAGACTGGCCCATGTTAGTCCTCCTTCCCCTTCCAGATGTCAACAAGCAACGCTTTTGTTTTCCATTCTACTTCAATTTCCTCACCATGAGACCACAGTTTGTGCAGATCAGAAATAACATCTTTTCCTTGCTGACAATTAGCACTGATGCACTTCAAGGAGGTGTACTTAACTAGCTGCTCTACTCTGTCTAAACCAATGACTGTGTAGCTAGGCTCAGCTCAACTGCCGTCTATCAATTTGCCGACAACGCAACTATTATTGGCGGAATGTCAGATGGTGATGAAGAGGTGCACGGGAGAGAGATAAATCAGCTGATAGAGTGGTGTCACAACAACAACCTTGTAATCAATGTCAGTAAGACCGAGGAATTGATTGTGGACTTTAGGAAGGGGAAGTCGGGGGAACACACACCAGTCCTCATCAAGGGATCAGAGCTGGAAAGGGTGAGCAGTTTCAAGTTCCTGGGTGTCAACATCTCTGAAGATCTATCCTGGGCCCAATGTATTGATGCAATTACAAACAAGGCAGAACAATGCTATTTTTCATTTAGAGTTTGAGTGGACTTGGTATGTCACCAAAGACACTTGCAAATTTACAGTGTACAGTGGAAAGCACTCTAACTGGTTGCATCATCATCTAGTAAGGAGGGGTCACTGCACAGGATCGGAAAAAGCCGCAAGAGTTGTAAGCTCAGCCAGCTCCTTCATGGGCACCTGGCTCCCCAGCATTGAGGGCAACATTGAAGGCAACATCCATCATTAAGGACATGCTCGCTTCTAATTGCTACCATCAAGAAAGAGGTACGGGAGCTTAAAGTCACACACTCAATATTTCAGGAAAGGTACAAGAAAGAGTGTGATGGAGCACTCTCCAACAGCTTGCATGAGTGCGATTCCAACAACAATCAAGAAACTTAGCACCACACAAGACAATGCAGTTGGTGTGACTGTACCCTATCCATGACTCCAAGCATTTATTTAATTCACTACCAAGGCACAGTGACCGATATTTCAGCAGCATCTCGCAAGCACAATCAGTACGATTGAGAAGGATGAGGGTATCAGGTGCATGGGAGCAGAGCTGTCTGCATTTTCTCCTTCAAATCATAAATCATGTTGATTTGAAAATTTGTGGCTCATCTGTCTAAATCCTGGTACTTGCTACCCAACAGCATGTTTAACAGAATTACTACAATGGTCCAAGAAAGCTGGTCATCCCCACCTTTTCCAGGGCAGTTAGGTATGGACAATTAATCTTGGCTTTGCTATTGACACTAAATACTAAAGAAGATGAATAAACAAAAATCATCTTGCAATTCAATAGACAACATCCCCTTGGTTTATTCATCCATCTTCAAAATCTAGGATTCTGTACTTACCTTTGCAGCTGGATGCTCAACTTCCTTACTGGGAGACCATAGTCAAAGTGGATCGGAAACAACATCTCTTGCTCACTGACAAACAACACAAGTGCATCTCAAGAATGCATGATTAGCCCATTGCTTTACTCTCTCTCCACTCATAACTGTGTGGCAAAGCACAGCTCAAACACCATTGGATTGAGTGGTGTCACAACAACAACCGCACATTCAAGGCCAGCAAGTAAAGGAATTGACTGTGGGATTCAGGAAGAGAGATCATGGAGAACATGCACCAGTTCTCACTGAGAGGTCAGCAGAAGAAAGAGTGAGCAGCATGAAGTTCCTGAGCTTGCACAATGCGGAAGATCGCAAGAGGCTACCGAGGGTTGTGACTTCACCCAGCATCATCATCAGCACAACCTTCACCATCATTCAGGAAGGCAGCATCCATTACTAAAGAAGTGAATTGAATTGACCTTATTACTTACATCCTTCATGTACGTAAGGAGTAAAAATCTTTATGTTACGTCTCTGTCTAAATGTGCAATGTGCAATTCTTAGTAATTTATATTAAATAGTATGTACAACAGGACAGTCAATCTAACATAGAAATACAGATGAATTTATCAGTCTGATGGCCTGGTGGAAGAAGCTGTCCCGGAGCCTGTTAGTCCTGGCTTTTATGCTGTGGTACTGATTCCCAGATGATAGCAGATGGAACAGTTTGTGGTTGGGGTGACTCAAATCCCCAATGATCCTTTGGGCCTTTTTTAAAACCTGTGTTTGTAAATCTCCTGAATAGTGGGAAGTTCACATCTACAGATGCGCTGGACTGTCCGCAACACTCTCTGCAGAGTCCTGCGACTGGGGGCAGTACAGTTCCCATACCAGGGAGTGATGCAGCCAGTCAGGATACTCTCAATTTTGCACCTGTAGAAAGTTCTTAAGATTTTGGGGCCCACACCAAACTTCTTCAACTGTATGAGGTGAAAGAAGAGCTGCTGTGCTTTTCTCACCACATAGCCAGTATGTACAGACCACATGAGATCCTTGGTGATGTGTATGTCAAGCAGCTTAAAGCTATTCACTCTCTCAACCCCAGATCCATTGATATCAATAGGAATTAGCCTGTCTCCATTCCTCCTTAGTCCACAACCTGCTCCTTTGTTTTGGTGACATTGAGGGAGAGGCTGTTTTCTTGACACCACTGTGTCAGGGCGATGACTTCTTCTCTGTAGGCCAATCAATATGGTATCATTAGCAATTTTAATTAGCAGGTTGGAGCAGTGGGTGGCGACACAGTCATGGGTATATAGAGAGTAAAGGAGGGGGCTTAGGACACAACCTTGAGGGGCACCTGAGTTGAGGGTCAGAGGGGCAGAAGTGAGGGAGCCCACTCTTATTACCTGCCGGCGATCTGACAGTGAGTCCAGGATTCAGTTACACAAGGCAGGGAGAAGGCAAAGGTCTCTGAGCTTCTACTCAAGCCTGGAGGGAATTATGGTGTTGAATGCTGAACTGTAGTTCAAGAACATCATTCTCACATAAGCATCCTTCTTCTCCAAATGTGTAAGGACGGTGTGTAGAGCTGTGGCTATTGCATCATCTCTCAATCGGTTGTGTGGGTAGGTGAATTGTAAGGGGTCCAGTGTGGGTGATAGCATGTTGCAGATGTAGTCCTTGATCAGCCTCTCAAAGCATTTGCTTACTATTGAGGTGAGTGCGACAGGACACCATTCAGTCAGACACGTTATTTTGGTCTTTTTAGGTACAGGGACAATGGTGGATGCTTTGAAGCAGGAGGGCACTCTACACTGGGAGAGGGAGAGATTAAAAATGTCTGTAAACACACCTGCCAGCTGTGCCGCACACACTCTGAGTACTCACTCTGGGATGCCGTCCTGTTCTGCAGCCTTGCGACTGTCACCGTTTGGGAAAAGCCCTCTTCTCATTACTATCATCAAAGAGGAGGTAAAGGAAATGATGACGGCAGACACTGAACTGACACAGTATGATTCACACAGTCCAATGAAACTTTACTTTGTCACCAAACAATTGATACTAGAGCATACAATCAACACAGCAATATTGGATTCTGCGCTTCGCGCTCCCTGAAGTACAAATCGAATTAAATATATTAAAAATTTAAATTATAAATCATAATTAGAAAATAGAAAAGGGAAAGTAAGGTAGTGCAAGACAGGTCCGGATATTTGGAAGGTACGGCCCAGATCCGGGTCAGGATCTGTTCAGCAGTCTTATCACAGTTGGAAAGAAGCTGTTCCCAGATCTGGCCGTATGAATCTTCATGCTCCTGAACCTTCTTCCGGAGGGAAGAGGGACAAAAAGTGTGTTGGCTGGGTGGGTTGTGTCCTTGATTATCCTGGCAGCACTGCTCCGACAGCGTGCGGTGTAAAATGAGTTCAAGGATGGAAGATTGGTTTGTGTGATGTGCTGGGCTATGTTCACAATGTTCTTCTTTCTTCCGGTCTTGGACAGGACAACTTCCACACCAGGTTGTGATGCACCCTAGAAGAATGCTTTCTACGGTGCATCTATGAAAATTAGTGAGGGTTTTAGGGGACAGGCCAAATTTCTTCAGCTTTCTCAGGAAGTAAAGGTGCTGGTGGGCCTTCTTGGCAGTGGACTCTGCTTGGTTAGACCAAGTCAGGTCATTTGTGATATTCACCTCGAGGAACTTAAAGCTTTTGACCTGTTCCACCTGAGCACCACCGATGTAGATGGGGTTGTGCGGTCCGCTACTCCTGAAGTCAACAACCAATTCCTTCGTCTTGCTGACGTTGAGGGATAGGTTATTGTCTTCGCACCATGCCACCAGGTTCTTAATTTCCTCTCTGTACTCAAACTCATCATTACCCAAGATACGGCCTACAATTGTGGTGTCATCAGCAAACTTATATATTGAGATCGATGGAAACTTGGCTACACAATCATGGGTGTACAGTGAGTACAGCAGGGGGTTGAGTACACAGCCTTGTGGGGCACTGGTGCTCAGAGTGATTGTAGAGGAGAGCTTGTCCCCTATCTTTACAGCCTGGGTCCTGTCTGTGAGGAAGTTGAAGATCCAGCTGCAGATCTGAGTGCTAAGACCCAGGTTCCGGAGCTTAGGAATCAGTTTATTTGGAATGATGGTATTAAAGGCAGAGCTGTAGTCGATGAAAAGGAGCCTTACATATGCGTCTTTATTCTCCAGGTGTTCTAAGGAGGAATGTAGTGCCAGAGAGATGGTATCTGCCATTGACCTGTTGCTCCGGTAGGCGAATTGCAAAGCGTCGAGGTTTGACCGGTAGGTTATAGTTGATGTGTGCCATAACCAATCGCTCGAAGCACTTCATAGCAATTGATGTCAGAGCCACAGGTTGATAGTCATTCAGGAATGCCACCTTGCTTTTCTTTGGCACCGGGATTATCGTTGCCATCTTAAAACACGAGGGGATCTTAGACTGGTGGACTGTCTCATATACCCTTGGAAAAGGAAGTGCCTGGAAAATTTACAAAAGAGGACACTCCTCTCTACATATTCTCCCAAATGCAAATTGAGAGTTTCCCTATTAGGGCAGAGATGATCTAAGGCGAAACCAGGAAAGACCAGAAACCACTGCCTCAGGTCTATGTGGCAACACAAAATGCAAGACGATTTATCTTCAGGAAGGCTCTTCTGAAGTCTTCCTCGGTGACGATGAATCTTGATGCCACTAGGTCTGGTTCATCCAGAGGGGCCGGGATGCTCCTCTTCTGTTTGAATCTTGCGTAGAATATGTTAAGTTTGTCAGGAAGAGAAGCACTACAGTTATTGAGATTCCCTGCCTTTTCTTTGTGCCCAGTGATCTCATTTAGACCTTGCCATAGTTTACTGGCATCCCTCTGGTTAGCCTGGGCTTCCAACTTGGCTCAATACTGCCTCTTGGTGCCCTTAATGACTTTCCGGAGTTCATGCCTGGATTCCGTGTAGCGACTGGTATCCATGGACCTAAAAGCCGCAGCTCTAGCCTTCAAAAGGGCCTGGACCTCATAATTCATCCAAGGTTTCCGGTTAGGGAATACCTGGATCGTCTTGCGAGACACACAGTCCTCTGTGCATTTCCAGATAAAGTCCGTGACAGCTGAGGGATACTTATTGAGGTTGGCTGCCGCGTCCTTGAATACTAACCAGTCCACCGATTCAAAGCAGTCATGGAGGACCTCATCCGTTTCCTCTGTCCAATGCGACACCACTTTTGACACCGTGACCTCCTGCTTCAGTTTCTGTTTGTAAGCCGGGAGGAGGAGTACGGCCTGATGGTCCGATTTTCCGAAGTGAGGTGATGCCTCACCTTATAGCATAGGTACAGTAATGTCACACGTTATAAGTGATGGAAGTGAATGCCCTGTAGCCTTTGCATCACATTCCCTTACCGCTGCAGACAAACACTACACACAGGTTGACAGCAAGGCCTGGAATCCAGCTTGAAGTGTAAAACATTTCAGCCAGTACTTATATAGGAGAAAATTTATCGATCTTGATTACCGACCCTCAACCACTATGTCCAGTTTCAATCTACAGAAGGCAGCTCCACTAACAACAGCAGCACGAATACAGAGATGGGCTCTGTTTCTTGGAGGACATGGAAATACTGGTGGACTGTCTCATATACCCTTGGAAAAGGAAGTGCCTGGAAGATTTAACAAGGAGAACACTCCTCTCTACATATTCTCCCAAATGCAAATTGAGAGTTTCCCTATTAGGGCAGAGATGATCTAAAGCGAAACCAGAAAAGATCAGAAACCACTGCCTCAGGTCTATGTGGCAACACAAAATGGTTGGAATATGCAAAAAAAAACTAGTTCGAACACTTTTACCAGTGCTGGGATGAACTTGCATTTGACGGAGGCTGTCTTTTGTGAGGATTAAGATGTGTACCATTCAAGCTGAGAGCTAAAGTGTTGGAGGAGCTACATGTTGGGATAAGTCAGCAGATCGAGCAGCTTGCCGTGCACTCTTCAAAATTCCAACACGTCCAGAAGGAAGGTGTCCAGAGCTGCCAGCACCAAAATCTGCAGTCCCAGAGACAACTCCGACAATTTCCAAGTACGGCCCAGAACCTGAGATTATTACACAGCCACAAGTCACACATGCCAAGCAGAGTGATTCCCCCTAGTCAGAAAAGACTTTATCCCACAAAAGTAAGAAATCCTCCACAGTGATTAAATCTTAAGGCCAAAATGGGACAATTCAACATTTATTATGCTGTGGATGAGTATATCTAGTAGTTGCATTGGATAATATCCTATGTACATAGTGAAGATGCATTCTATATCGAGTTGGAGTTTATAGCTAGAGAGGATCATAGAACCATAGATCATTACAGCACAGTACAGGCCCTTCAGCCCTCCATGTTGTGCCGACCCGTATAATCCTTAAAAAAAAGTACTAAACCCACACTACCCCATAACCCTCCATTTTTCTTTCATCCATGTGCCTGTCCAAGAGGCTCTTAAATACCCCTAATGTTTTAGCCTCCACCACCATCCCTGGCAAGTCATTCCAGGCACTCACTACCCTCTGTGTAAAAAACTTACCCCTGATGCCTCCCCTAAACGTCCCTCCCTTAATTTTGTACATATGCCCTCTGGTGTTTGCTATTGGTGCCCTGGGAAACAGGTACTGACTATCCACCCTATCTATGCTTCTCATAATCTTGTAGACCTCTATCAAGTCCCCTCTCATTCTTCTACGCTCCAAAGAGAGAAGTCCCAGCTCTGCTAACCTTGCTTCATATTACTTGTTCTCCAAACCAGGCAACATCCTGGTAAATCTCCTCTGCACCCTCTCCATAGCTTTCACATCCTTCCTATAATGAGGTGACCAGAATTGAACACAATACTCTATAAGTGCAGTCTCACCAGAAATTTGTACAGTTGCAACATGACCTCTTTACTTTTGAACTCAATCCCCCTGTTAATGAAGCCTAGCATGCCATAGGCCTTCTTAACTACCCTATCAACCTGCGCAGCGACCTTGAGGGATGTATGGATTTGAACCACAAGGTCCCTTTGTTCATCCACGTTCTTAAGTAACTGACCATTAATCCTGTACTCAGTCTTCTGGTTTGTCCTTCCAAAATGCATCACTTCACACTTATCTGGATTGAACTCCATCTTCCATTTTTCTGCCCAACTCTGCAGCCTGTCTATATCCTCTTTTAACCTTCGACAACCTGCAGCTCCATCCACAACTCCTCCAATCTTTGTGACATCTGCAAACTTACTCACCCATCCTTCTGCCTCTACATCCAGGTCATTTATAAAAATCACAAATAGCAGGGGTCCCAGGACAGATCCCTGCGGCACTCCACTAGTCACCGACCTCCAGGCAGAATACTTTCCTTCCACAACTACCCTCTGCTTTCTTCCTTTAAGCCAATTTTTTATCCAAACAGCCAAGGTTCCACTTATCCCATGCCTCATGACTTTCTGGATGAATCTCTCGTGAGGGACCTTGTCAAATGCCTTGCTAAAGTCCATGTAGACCACATCCACTGCCCTACCCTCATCAATTTCTTTTGTTACCTCTTCAAAAAACTCAATCAGACTCCTGAGGCACGATCTTCCCTTCACAAAGCCATGTTGACTATCCATGAGTAGACTGTACTTCTCCAAATGCTCGTAGATCCTATCCTTAAGAATCCTTTCCAGGAGTGTTATGTATTTAATGTCAGTAATATTTGAGCAATATTGTAAATATACTGTTTGATTAAGCATTCTTTGTTGTTTATATAATTTATTACAGGTTATATGATAAAGTGCGTGAATGGTGTATGTCATTACTTGACCACACCACAAGTGCGCACCTCATTGAAAGTAAAAACGAAGTGTACGTGTACTTCCAGTCTCCCTGTGATTTCCTTTTGATTAATTTTTGGAGTTACAAAACGTAACATTTCCTCTCTGCTATCTGATCTCTGAATGGTCCATGACCTACGAGCACTACCTTGTTATTCCTCTTTTGGTGCTGTATTTGTTTTGTAATTTATAGTAATTTTATGTCTCTATAACATACTGCAGCAGCAAAGCTACACATTTCAATTCTATGAGGCAGCAATAAAAAACCTGATTCTAATTCTGATTCATTTGTGTGATCTCGCGCTGCACAATTGGGTGTTGTATTTCCCATGTTATAACTTTGACTAAACATCAAAAATAATTAAACACTTTGGATTTAAAGGTACGTCCCCGTGCAAATTCAAGTCTTTTATTCTCAAATGAACACAAGTTTGTTTTGTAGCCTTAAAACCTTGGCAAAGCTGTCAATGCGTTAGTGCACTTATTCAAATAACATTTCAAACATAGATTATACAATAACAAAGATATTATACAGAGCATTGAATAGAAATGGTAAATATCATGCATAGAAGTAATATACCAGAGATGCTTCTTTGTGATAAAGCATAGTGGATTCCGGTTAAATGGGATATCAGTTAATCGAGGCAGCGGCTTAATTGGGACAACTCTTAAAGAACAAACACGAGGAAATCTGCAGATGCTGGAAATTCAAACAACACACACAAAATGCTGGTGGAACACAGCAGGCCAGGCAGCATCTATAAGGAGAAGCACTGTCGATGTCTCGGCCCGAAACGTTCAAATCTCTTAGTATCTCTCCTTTTAGTTAGTCCTGACGAAGGATCTCGGCCCGAAACGTCAACAGTGCTTCTCGTTTTAGATGGTGCCTGGCCTGCTGTATTCCACCAGCATTTTGTGTGTCTTAAAGAACAAAAATTGATCAAGAAACTATTCCTTTTATTTATTTGGGACACTATGCCGCTAAATTGGGACCAGAGACTGTTGCTGAAAAGTTGCTAAGTAGCGTCAGTCCCGTGATTTTGTGTTGCTGTTGGACACTACACCATGCTTAGAGTTAACAGTTTTTAAGAGTTAACAGTTTTTAAATATTGTCATTTGCCGTGTGTTTGTGTTCAAAGAGCAGTGATTTTTCCCACTAGTAATTGGCAAGAAATAAGCAGTAAGACAATTCTGAATTTCTTTGCTCACTCACTGTGGTTTCAAACAGTCCAGCTTGGAAATACAAGAAATGCCTAGTAACAATGAAATTATTTCACTTCTTCAACATGTTTGGAATTATGAAGAATTTGAAAATACTGACAATTGTCTTAAATGTTACAATGAAAATGAAGATTTGGAGGATGCAAACATCAAGGCAGTCCATTCGGTGCCTGTGCTGACTTTGTTTATTTACAGTCAATCAAAAGAACAGGGCACCGTACACTGGATGAGTTCCTCTATTGATAAATATTAGGAACCAATACACAAGTTTTATAATACTCCAGTCATATTGATAGTGTTCTAGTTTGTTCTGATTTAATTTAAATGCATAATTTGTTACTTAGTTAAACGGTAGCTTGTCTTTTTCATAACATTTTAACTATTTCCATGAAACTTCCACTAATTGCGCCACCACATAATTGGGTCCCGATGTGTCCTAACTAAATGGAATCCACTGTAATTAAAAGCATTATCTGATGAAGTTCTCTATCTTACTGTTGATTTTTTGAGGAAAAACAAAACCTGCTTGTATCTAATGCAATATGTATATCTTCAGTTTAACTCTAATTTGCCTTTGTTTTTTTGCTGGCCAATACCTCTCAATCACACTCACCCCTCGTGCTGCTAACACTCTCAAAGTGCTTAGTCCTTGCTCCCTTTTCCCCATCATTTCTGGGTTCTTTTAACAAGTGACCTTGATCAAAAATATTAGATACTGTACAAAGTTCCCTTCAGACCATTGTGACCTCAAACCACCTTCCCTCTCCCTGCCATCGCCAGTTGAGAGATTCAGCGTTCACTCATTGGTTGGAATAACAGCAAAGAACTAAGGCTGAGATTTCAGCATTAAGAACCGTGAGCTTTAAGCTTTTGATATTTAGTTTACTGTTGTTTCAGCAGAATACAAGTAATAAAACTTGTTTCCCAAAGGCTGCAGGGCAATTCAAGTTGAAGAAGATGCTTATTCTTTTCCCCTTCCAAAATGTTGATCCCATGATCCCACGTCACTTGCTGTGGAATGTGTCAAAATGTTTTCTTTTCCAGGATAATATTTTTAAGCAGGTTGAGCTTTCTCAAATTAAAATAATTTTAACATACTTGTCTAAAGGAGAGGAGATGCCTGAATAAAGATTCAAGCACCCAGTAGACTTCCCAAGTAATTTACAGGCAAGTCTTGTTCACTGCTATGAATAATTAATCAGGAGACATAAAATAAAAAGGTGGATCAGAAAATTGTTTCTTATTATCCTGCTGCAAGTTTAGTAATTGGACAGGTAGAATATACCGACTTCGAGTAGACTGAATTTTCCTTTGGCCTCTTAAAACAACTGAGAGGTAATTAGAGGTTATTCAGTTTTATTATTTACACTAATTGTTAATTCAATGTTTTTATTGTAAAACCATTATTTGATGTGTTATATTCTGTAATACTAGCTATAAGAGACGTTCTTCACACTGGTTTAGTTTCTATGTTTCAGCCCTGCAGAGGTTTTCATAATAATTTAATAAAATAATATATAATTTTCATAATAATCGACAATAGGCACATCAGAACACTGAAAAACATATCACTGATGCTCTCTCTTCAAAATTCTGTTAATTCACTGGAAGGACAAATGAACCAATGTGAGCATTCTCCCCCTGGGCAAAACTGAGGCCATACATTCATTTACACTGTACTGATCATGTTGTTCACCCACCAAACACCAGAACCCTGAACCAGAAAGTCTTTTCTGAGCTCTTTTTGGGTGGACATTTTCAGGAAGTATCTGCTTGGAGCTTCCTTGAAGAGGTACACTGTTCCTACTGACTCCTAGGAAATGCTGGGATATAACTACTCAAAGGAGGGAAGGAACATTCAGAATTCGAAGCCATGCGTCAGGGGCACACAGAAGCCCTGTACAGGCAGCAGGAGTGGACAACTTCACAACCAGCCCTCTCTATAAGCCATTTCCTGCCCATTTGCGTAGGAGTCTGCTGTTCCCACATTAGCCTCATGAGTCACATTCAACCCTGAAAGCCATATTGGAAGCAAAACTTTAAAACAGTATTTGCTGACAGTAGAATACACAACTTCAGCAATGCAAACTTGCCACAGCCTGCTTCCAAAGTGGCAAGATTCTAGCAGCAGTAGGTAGCCAAACTGCAGTGAAGCACCCTGTTGACTGTCAAAGTCACAACCAATACATCTGGCAGTAGTCTTGGGATTTGTTTTGTGTTTTTGAACATCCTGATTAAATAACACTTAAAGGCAAATAGGGGCTCATACATCATACCAACTATCCTGTTTCAGAACCTTCAAAACCTTCTGTTTTGCTGATACATTCAGGTGGGACAGTTTCAGTAAGAATGACATTATTTGCAGAGAATTACCGGTAATACTTTCTCCCATGATTCTGGCAAATATTTCCCCCAAGTCACCGTAATCAACAAAAAAACAACACATTGCAAGTTAACATAGCTATTATTTATGGAATGTTGCTTCTGAGAAATGCCAGTAATTGTGTGCACTTGTCAGCATTTCTCATGTCACTGTCAGTTCAGAATTCCTGTATGAGTGTCACATATTAGGCGCTCCAATACAATTTGTATACTGAGCACTAACATCTTATAATTTCCTCGCAATTATGAAGGGAAACCTATCTGCTGAACCCATAACAAGTTAGAATGAGCTTTGGTCAAATAGTTCCAGATCAGACCGAACATTGATCAGCAGTTCCCATTCATGTCCTGAATAAGATCGGCTACAGGGGACAAAAGTAGGTTTTAAATTCAAACAAAAAATACTTGAAGCTACCAGAAAACACTAGTAAACAAGTAAGTGCCTTACCCTATCCAGATCACTGCTGAAAGTTCCTTCTCTCCTGCAGTCTAACATTGGAGTACAGCCAGAGGCTGTCCAAGAGCAACCAGCAAGCTTGGGACATGCAGTGGGAATTCTGAACTTGGTGCCAATTATGCATAGAAAGGCTGAAGTTTTGCAGAGCTGGCCATGATTTCCCCAAGAAGCTCTAGACCACTTATTATTTGTGAAATGTTTCAGGATATTTTGAAGGTGCAATACACGTCAGGTGAATGCAAGTGGTTCCTTGACAATAAAAAGTTGTTCATTTATAATTATTTTCAGAGAAAGCTTGATCTTTTTTCAGTTGCTTTTCTTGTGCTCGCTAGACTCTGTGGGACAGTGAAAATGTGGAATGCTGCAAGTCTGATTCATTGATTTATTGGCGGACGGCAGGGGAGCTGCCTGACCTCGGTCGAAAGGAGGACTAGGCCTGCAGCCGCGGTTTTGCCTGCTGACAGCTGCCCAGAAGAGAGGTGTCAAAGTCGGAGTGGTGTGGCATCCAAGCTGCAGCTGGTGCTGTGCCCCAGTGTTTGTTCAGCAGAAGACAGGCTGTACTGTGTTCGACAGCAGACTGCTGCTACGTTCATGGACTCAGGATCTTGGACCACTTTTTTTGTATGACTGTATTTTATTGACATCTTACACGTGCTTGCTATATTATAAATGCTGTATGTACCTTGTGTGTGACTGTTGCTACTGTGTTTTGTACCTTGGCCCCAGAGTAACACTGTTTTGTCTGGCTGTACTCATGGGTATTGACAATTAAACTTGAACTTGAAGAGAGAATTTAGATTAGTTTTGTGTACATTTAAAAACCCACACTTGATATTTTGATTATTATGTTGGACTTCTGGTTTAACAGTTTATGATTTCAGACTGAGTGAAACACCGAATACTGAGACCAATGCTGGTTTCCAGAATTGCAATGCCATCACTCCAATTGCCCCTCCTATGTTTTATTTGGTTAGAGATATAGCACAATAACAATCCCTTCTGGCCCTAAGAGTTCGTGCTGCCCAGTTTCCTGTAACTTACATGCACATCCGCTCATCTTTCATTCTTCTGTCATTTACCTACACGAGGAGCAACTTACAGAGACCAATTAAATTACCAGCACGAGTCCAGCATGCTGGAGGAAACCAGAGCACCAGGGGAAACCCATACAGCCACTGCATGGAGAATGTGTAAATGGCACACATCATGTCTGATTGCTTACATGCATACAGAAAATGCTGGCGTGTGGCCTAGTGGATAAGGCATTGGTCTAGTGATCTGAAGGTTACTGGTTCGAGCCTCAGCTGAGGCAGTGCGTTGTGTCCTTGAACAAGGCACTTAACAACACATTGCTCTACGACAACACTGGTGCCAAGCTGCTTGGGTCCTAGTACCTTCCCTTGGACAACATCGGTGGCGTGGGCAACTGCCGGTCTCCCATACAACCTTGCCCAGGCCTGCACCCTGGAAACCTTCCAAGGTGCAAATCCATGGCCTCATGAGACTAACGGATGCCTATTTATACAGAAAATAATTACTTTGTTTGGTTTTATTTGGCTGGGTTTAATGGGACTGCTGGCTTCAAGCAAGAAGAAATCTTACTGAAATAATGTTCCTTTTTATTCCTTCCTTCAGTTATGTATTATCATTCCTGGGTTGTCAGAAATCAGACTTGAAGTGCCTGGACATTTTAGATGGCCATACTTACCTCCTTCAGTGCAACGCTTTCAGTCAACTACCTAGATTCACTATTTCAATTCTAAAAAATCAATATGTCAAAATGGCTTGACATTTTGAGATAATTAACTGGTGACAACTGAATTTTCCCAAACACGTTTGACCTACCACACTTTCAGAAAACGAGACCAAATTGGCTGGTCTGCAAAGAAGCTTGTACAATCTGATGTAAGTGAATCCTGTTTGGAATAAAGCCAAAGTGATTTTAAGGTGCAGGCCTCAGATAGCGTTGAAGGCCGGAGAAACAAAATCTGCTTGAGCAAGGCTGGAAACCATGAGGAAAGAAACAAACTTATCTTGGTAAGGATTAAAATTAAAATTTTTATCCTGTAATTCAATGTGAATCGCTTGAATAGTTGGCTGATTTAGTACCCTCGAGACTTGCTTTTTAACTAATTACTGCAGGAATAGGGCAAATCTGGTTGGTGGCTTCAACTGACTGGTCAGGTAATTAATGTTGAATTCATGTCATCACAAGTGTGTGTGTGCCTGAGGATCTGGGCTCATTGTGATGATGAATTCCCTTGAATGAATGTATAAGCAGAAAGCAGACATTCCTGGACCATTTCGTAGGTTGGGACTGCTTTGGATGCAAAGCTTAGTTAACCGAAGTAAAACAGTGCTCTTACTAAATTATGAAATAATTTTAGATGCAACTTAATGGTTCAAATTCTACTTTCTGTTCAAATTGATTGTGTTCCTATAATCAAAAGCTAATTTGATTGACGATTATGTAGAAACTTCAATTCAATCTTATGTACAGTGTAAACTTACTTGATAATTTTGTAAATTGATATATAAAATGATAAAATGATACAGTAACCCATTACTTTTATTGATTTCTTTAAATACAAATTGCAAATTAAAGTATGCACAGAATTAGAGTTATTACTGCTAACTACATTTAGTATGTCACACAGACATTCTGCATCTTTAGGTGTTAAATTTCTTCAATGAGTTACATCCAGAATACTTATGATATAGAAGAAGGCCATTTAGCCCAGTGTGTCTGTGCTAGCTCTCAGCAAAGACATCCCATCAGTCCCATTCCATCTTTTGTTTCCCTGCTATCTACATGCCTATCCTCATGCTTTTGATCCTTTCATTATCTATAATACAAGAAATAATATATAGCAGCCTTTTAATCCAGTTTAAGATGGTGCTGGTGAAGCTGACAGCAAACACAACTATTATCTACTTCATTACTCACAGTTTTTCTGGTAAACAACCACCGCAATCAACAGCCTGTAACTTCCCTTTCAAAGATGAGCTTTTGAACCACCTGTATGACCTGACGTTTTTGCCTTGTGAACTGAAGTCTCGAAGGTGCAGGATGGTTGCCGTGTGGCGTGTATGGGCGAATGGAACTGGTGGGGTCTGGGTCCGAGAGTGAGGAATGAGTCAATGTTGGCTGTTGCAGCCTACTTGGAGCAATTCGAAGTGGCAGAGCCGAGGTGGGTCCTGGGCCTGAGAGTGAGGAACAAGCCAGTGCTTGACTGATTTAAGTACCGAGCCAAATTGGATAGGTTGGATACGGGTAGAATTGAGTAGGTGGGGCCCAGACCCGAGAGGTATCAGAGCAGCGAGGCTCAGGTCTGAAAGTGTTGCTTGGCCAATTTAAGCAGCAGACCAGATTGAAAAGGTCAGCATGCTGGGGTTTGAGGTGAGGGACGGGCCGGATTTAAGCTCACTGCTCCACGAGGTTAACTCGTCTCTGCACTGAACTGAGGGTGTGGCTTGCAACTAACAGGCTCCTGGATTGGCTGTGATGAGTTTTGTGGCTGGGAACTCACTTTTGTGAACTTTTGTTCTGAATGTTATTTGCTTACTTTTATTGTTTGCTCAAAGTTTTCCTCTGCACATTGGGAGTTTGACGGTCTTCTTTTTTAATGAGTTCTAATGGGTTTCTTTGTTTTGTGGCTGCCTGTAAGGAGACAAACCTCCAGGTTGTATGTTTATTATCAAATACTTTGATAATAAATGTACTTTGAACCTTTAACCTATCTAGATGTCTTCATGATGTGCAGGTGGTCGGAGCACTAGAGGGAAACTCATGCAAACACAAGGAGAATCGCATTCGAAGAGAGAGGCAGAGTAGTGAGGTCGCAGCATTAGCTATACGGAGTTTAGATTATAAAATCAGTTACAAAGACATGATTTTGTAAATATGAAACTTATGAGCTATGCTTGCAGTGCAGTAGCTATTTTTCATTCGGCATCCAAGACCAAGCTGAATATGGTGCTCTGGAAACACAAAGTGAACAAAGTTGCAAACATTTGGAATTACCAGGACCTCAACCCTCAGATCAATAATGTTATTGCCTCAACTATTTTCTCCCATTCTCTATTTAGAGTTTCTAGCATTCTGAATACTTTATTGATAAACTGGACTGGTCAAAGAACACTGAGGCTGTCTACAAGAAGGGTCAGAGCCGTCTCTATTTCCTGAGGAGACTGAGGTCCTTTAACATCTGCCGGACGATGCTGAGGATGTTCTACGAGGCTGTGGTTGCCAGTGCTATCATGTTTGCTGTTGTGTGCTGGGGCAGCAGGCTGAGGGGAGCAGACACCAATAGAATCAACAAACTCATTTGTAAGGCCAGTGATGTTGTGGGGGTGGAACTGGACTCTCTGACGGTGGTGTCTGAAAAGAGGATGCTGTCCAAGTTGTATGCTATCTTGGACAATGACTCCCATCCACTCCATAATGTACTGGTTAGGCACAGGAGTACATTCAGCCAGAGACTCATTCCACCGAGATGTAACACTGAGCGTCATAGGAAGTCATTCCTGCCTGTGGCCATCAAACTTTCCAACTCCTCCCTCGGAGTGTCAGACACCCTGAGCCAATAGGCTGGTCCTGGACTTACTTCCACTTGGCATGATTAACATTATTATTTAATTATTTATGGTTTTATATTGCTATATTTCTACACTATTCTTGGTTGGTGCGGCTGTAACGAAACCCGATTTCCCTCAGAATCAATAAAGTCTGTCTGTCTGTCTGATATGCTTGTGGATCTTCTTTGAGTACTTTAGTAAGAGTCCTGGATGTATTGTTACATAAAAAAGCCGCAATCTAAGTTTTTTGAACATTTCCTTAAAATTCTGATTGTTAAGATCTTATCTTTCTGCCAGAGTAAGCTATACTTCCCTCATTGTCTTATCTGCTTTGATACGAGGGGAACGTAGCACAAAGACTGCAGCCCCCACTACCACCCAGCACAAAGCCTGTGGCCTCCTTTACTTAAGTTTATCTTTTAGTTTGGTATTCAGCTTGATTATTTGACTTGCTAATGTTTCTTAAACTCAGAAGGAAAACAGTTTCAAATATACTTTACATTTGGCCTTTACCTGCAAAGGGGATGGCAGCCAAATGGTCACGCTATCTTATCCCAGAACCACCCATAATGCACAGCATAATTGAAGTGTGTGGCCACAGGGAGATCCCGTCACTGCTGGAGGACTGAGCGCCGGTGTTCGGCGAAACGGTCTCCCAGTCTGCGGCGGGTCTCCCCAATGTATAAATGGCCACATCAGGAGCACCGATGTGGCCATTTATACATTGGGTTTCGCCGAACACTGGCGCTCCGTCCTCCAGCAGTGGCGGGATCTCCCTGTGGCCACACACTTCAATTCCACAGACAACTCCCACTCCGATATGTCTGTCCATGGCCTCCTCTACCGTCAAGATGAGGCCACACGCAGGCTGATGGAGCAATACCTTATCTCCCGCCTAGGTAGCCTCCTTCCTGCTGGCATGAACATCCAACTCACTGACCTCCGTTGATCCCCGTGCCCCCCCACCCTTACCCCCATCCCTATCTATAATTTTAGTCTGGTTCTCTTTCTCTCTCTTTTTCCCCCCTCACTATAATCTCCCCCCAGCACTACCTTTCTTTCTCTTTTATTTCCCATAATTCTCCACCTTCCCCCTAGCCTATTTCCCCTCAGCCTATCACTTCCCAGCTCTCTACTTCATCCCTCCCCCCACTTCTTATCGGCCCTCGACTATCCCATGTTACTTCACTCCTGATGAAGGATTTCGGTCCGAAACGTCGTCACTACTTCCTCCTATAGCTGCTGTCTGACCTGCTGAGTTCTGCCAGCATTTTGTGTTTTTAGTAATAATTTAATAATTTGTTTACTTCCACTTAGTATTACATGCACAGCTAAGAGCCTTTAATAATGCGGCTTAACTCTTTCATAACCCAGTTACACCTCTGTGAACAAAAAAAAATATTACTTGCTGCAACTATTCTTATTTCAAGTTCCATCTTTAGTCTTTGACAGCTTTTGATGAAATGTGATGGATATGAGAGTGGGAATTCCTTTGTTTCACTCTTCCCTCTATCCCATTCCACTTAGGATTGACTTCATTTTCCTGCTTTTTTAAAACTTTTCTACATGCTGAATATTTGTCCTAAAATATTTCTTACAGTCTGAAATGAACTCTGTCCATATTTAACCCACATTTTAACTGATTCTAAACATTTGAAATTGCCTGCAAATTAGCCCTTCTAAAGCTAAATGCTTGAGTAAGGTTTTACAGTATCAGTTTATCATATTTCACATTAAATTTGATATTAAGTGATTGTTAAGCACATAAATGACAAGAATATTTTTGTAGCAGTTTTTGACAAACTATTATCTGCTCAATTCCTTTACACCCAAGAACATTGATATTGAGGTAAATGAGCCTTGACTTTGAATATGTAATCAATTAACATAACTCATACTACATACAAGTAACAGAATTATTGGCTAGCACAACATAATTGTTGTGAGGTTAAACTCTGATATTTTCCTGTAAAAATATATTGCGTGTTTTCTATAAAATTGCATGCAAAGATAATTGCATAACAATTAGATTCTAGATAATTCATTTTCTATATGGTAGTCACATTTCACTAAAAGGCTTTTTAAACTTAGCTGCAATTAATATTTTTGATTTGTTTTCAGGAATATTTATTTTATTAGAACACAACATTTATATTAGTGAGAAGATTCTGTCCACAATATTATGTTATCCCAAATCCATTAAAGATATTTTCAGAAGTGAAATTGTATTCCCAGCTTTAGATTTTCAATGGTAATTTCTTTACAAGTATACTGACCACTTCAATTATCCAGCAATATAACTTATGAGCAATATTTCCTTAATCTTGGAATATGTGTTAAAATGAATTTAAAAAATCAAGAAGAGTTAACAATTGTGGCAATGTACAGGCAGCATCTTTGGAGAGATAAGCAGGCTCGATTTTTTTAATCATAACCGGGAACAGTTAGAAGTAAAATAAACTTCAAGACGCAGAGAAAATTGAGAAGTGGCAGAGAATACAAAATTAAAAGACAGTTATAGGCTGGAGATCAGGAGAGATATCATGATACAAGGGCTGGTGGTGCTGGCTGAAGGAGGATAATAGAAGAGGTGTCTGCAGGCAGTGTCAGTAGGAGAAATCACATTAAATATAAAAGCACCAAAAGAGGAGAGAAGAAGAAAGACAAAGCTGGAAATTGCATACATAAGGTCAAAATGGATGATCATCTGCAAATGTTAAATTTATTATTGAATCCAAGAAAATGTCATTGTGCCTCTGTGGCAAAAGACAGTGATCAGTGTGGTGTGCTCAGTGACAAGCAGCTGGAAAGTTAGGGTCATTGTTTCAAGTTGACTCCATTTCCAGTCTTCAATTCTCTTTCCCCTAGTTCATAATTTTATTCGTGAACACAACACTTTTTTTTCCACTCATTTGCCTTAACGACTCTTTTTAAACCTGCAAACCATCAGAAGCACCATTCACTCTTTTCTTATCTCCACCCTATCCTCTTCCTCTTTGTCCTTCCCACACCTTAAACAGGAGTCCTTTTCTCTGCAATTTAAAATTTATTTTCTCTAACTTTTCCCAGTGCTACTGAAAAGTCATTGTCCTGAAAAATAAATGTTTTCTCTTCCTGTAAACACTGAATTTCATGATTTTGTTTTCCTCCTCCTAATGTTGGCTGTTTCTAGTGGCATAGTAATGAGATGAACCTGTCACAAGTCTCTTCAAACTCAAGGAATAACTTTACAGTAATTCACTGCCGAGTTTATATAGAAGCTATAATGACTTTGTTAGCCTCCTGTGTATTACTATAGCTACAAAGTTGATGAATCCTCAAAGCATTCTAAGCCTCAAAGCATTAACTGGTCAATAAACAACTTTGCCTAGAAATTAGATTGTGCAAAGCTGTTTAATTCAGAGGTATGGATTGAAAATTTGTTTATCTCAGAGAAACATGCAATAATGATCATTTCCCTGGGCCTTTTTGCATCAACCCTGAAATATAGCCCAGCACTTCCTGGAAAAGCAGAAGAAACTTTATGTTGTTGTCAGTTCAACCATTAATGGGCACCCTTAAACCAAAGATGTCCTTATAGAACATACTGAACTGCAATACAGCATGCATATCCATACTCACTCTCTACTATGCAGGTCATATTCAATGCTACTTATCACACACTGCCCTCAAATCTGCTCATGCAAGGCCCTAATCCAAAACACTCTGTCCACTTCTCACCACATAATCCCTGGTCAAACAAAACACCCTTCACTCATTAATTTCTCTATCTCTCTCAGCAGCTATTTACCTCACTACTCATCACCACTCTCTGCTCACTGGCAGCTTACCTGTTCACAGTAGTCCACTTCCCTCCATTTGACATCTTATCTGAACTCAAACCTGACTACTTGACTGAGTTCAGAGATGTCCGCATTCTCAGCCGGCTCTGACCCGGGCAACGCATTTACTTTGGCAAAAATGTGCAAATGCCACTCAGTTGTGGGCGAAACTAAACTTTTAACAGGATCCACTAAGGCACAAAAGAATTTTTGTTTGAATTCCTACAAACAGCTCTTCAGTAAAGGGAACTGTAAATTAAAATGTACGAAATCAAGAAGCATCTCTCTCAACCACTCGTCAGATATCCAGTCTGACGTCTAAATTATTGAACCAAAACAAAAGGACTGCCCTCACCATCTAAACTGAACCATTTCAAAATCTTTGTTATCATAGGATTATTTATACCCCCGTACTTTTCTGCATTGCACACGGCCATATCTGTTTCAGTATCAGATGTGTGTGCGGGGTTCAGCAATACACTGTATACCGGTACTTGGTTTCATACAAATTCAAGCAACAGTAAGACAATAGCTCTGCAATGCATGGAAAGAATCTTCCTAGGTTGTTGGAATACAAGGCGCTGGCGATTTGGGTAATTCACATAGATTCACATGAGTCTCCTGAAAGTCTTTAAATGTTGTTTCTTTGCTTCATAGTTGGTATGTTCTGAAAAAAAGAATCATGCTAACTTTTCCCCACAGTTTCTCACAAGACTTCCTGGATGCCTCACACAGTCCATTTAAACACTGATCAAATAAAAATGTTTACCAAAAACAACACCATTATGTAAATTTAGCATTTCTGTTTGGGAACAGTTAAGAGTCACAGCTAAAGCCTTCAAACTATATGGGGATTTGTGAAATATTTCAATAAATGAATTAATCTTCTACTGCACAATATTATTCTGATGATACAATTTTGATCACATTATATGCCTTACAAAGTATACGTGCAAACACACAATTAACAGGATTTTGGATATTTTGATGATAAAAATATTCTCTGTTTTTCTCAAAGAAAATTTATTTTACATGATGAATCAAATGCAAAACCTTTTCAGAAAAAACATGCATCTTGCTCAAAGTTTTCTGAACTAAATTTATGAAGTTGATTTTTTGGTTTTCCACTAAAAGCTTAGCAGTATATTTTTTGTTCTTATACACCCAATTCCATTTTGCTAGCTACCACAGACTCCTGCTACTACTGAATTGATATAATGATTCTTATGCAATGCTTTCCAAATGCTGCATTGTAAAAAAAAAGGTCATCACAACATCTCTAGTTCCTTTGTCAATCATCTTATCTCAATATGTTATAGGTCTTTTGGCTTCTTTTACAATATCTGAATTTTTAATTGACCCATCAGTATTCCCTTTCCAACTTCTCCAATACAAGAACACTCCCAGTTTCCCCAGCCTATCTAAGTAAAACTAATTCCTTAAACAACAGAACAATTCCAAGGAAATATCTTTGTCATCTTCCAAAAGCCATCCTAATCCATTATGACCAAAATTGCACAGAATTCTCCAATCCAGCTGGGACTGAATTGGTGTTTGTGAAAATGCACAATAAAGCAATGAAATCCAGCAGTGCTTTCTAATTTTAGTCCTGAAGTGTCTCAGCCCAAAACATCAATTGTTTACTACTTTCCATTGATGCTGCCTGACCTGCTGAGTTCCTCCAGCATTCTTTGTGTTGCCTTCCAATTTGTCCTATTTTTTCACAAATAGTGCTTCATTAGTAACTTGTTTATATAAGGACCATTGAAATAAGTGAGAATTTATCATAGCCATCCTTTAGAGAAAGTCCTCTTAAAAGCATTTCCCCATTTAAATGAGCTTCATTTTTCAGCATCCAGGTATAATTAAGCCTTTTCATGCAATTAAGATGTTTACTTTTCATTCATTCTGATTTTGAATTTGATTCCAATGCACTTTTTATTGAGTTTCATTGGTTGAAAATTATGTCTTTACATTCCCTACTTATACAGGGCCCAAATCCTGCAGAGGACTCTGCTGTCTCAGGTGTTTTGATGGCCACAGCTTGTTGCTCAAAACATTTAAAAGGCAATTATGAAAAAAAAATCAATCTTCTAAAGCATTAGCTGTCTGTCTCTCCATAGGTCCTGCCTGAGCTGCTGAAAATTGCCAGCAGAGATGTGGCAATTGCTGGTTCGATTAGTGTCAGTTGTTTGGATCTCACCTATAATGCAGCCTTCTGGGGCATCACAAAGAGAATGAGAGTGGGAGGTGAGGGGAAGCAAAAGCTGGCAACCCAGGCATTATGAGAAAAGGTGGAGCTGAGTCATCTATGCATGCATTAAGAAATGAGAACTGGGGAAAAAAAGTATTTGCTTTTTACCCACAAGATTCAGCAAGAGTGAATTTTACTCACTAACCTAATTTTTTAGACAGTGATTTGTTAATTCCACCAGATTGAATTTCTGTTACCTCAAAGGCCATAATACAGGAGTGACCTGTAAACCATTAGAATTTTAACAAAGTTGTGAAACTGTCTCAGTAAAAGTGATACATAAATAAAATTAAAATATAATTTATAATGGAAAGCCATGCAACTGAAAAGATATGACAGTGAATTTGTAAAAGATCTGTAGTCCACATGTTTACCCATTCAGAGTATCTGTTTCCTCATCAGTTGTAGATTTGTCACCTCTGTGCTTCTGTATTTCACAACTGGAAATGTTCAGTTTAAACCATTTTACTCATTTTTATATTGGCACAGGTAAACATAATAATCAAACAATCATTTCCTGTACTCAGCGTAGGTGTTGGATAACTTGGGAGCTCTGGTTACTGAGAAAAGAATAATTTGAATCTTCTACAGACCAGAAAAATATCAAAGTTCAGCCTCAATAACTGCTGCAGAACCCCGAGAAAATCTTCCTCCAAGAAGCCACCTCGGAGCTAATTGTCAAGGCCCATTGTGATCAATACAAGAAAGCCCCTCCCCTGAGTTGCTTTGAGGCGAAAATATATCCTGTCTTCAGGTTTATAGGCCGTTAAATTGATCAAAAATTCATTAGTCAAACATTTGCATACCTCCAAAAACAATAACTATGAAAATTAAAAGTTTTAATATTTATAAATTAATAAATATTCAAATCACCAGAAAGCCCTGTTTAAATCAAGCAAATCAAAACCAAGAGAAAATTTAGCTTGCTGTCACCCATATCTCTCCAGCCAATCTTCTCCATTAATATCAACGTCCCATTGGACAGAGATCAGCACACAGGACTCCCAGCCTTCCTAATGAACAGTTTTGGAAGTTTCCATTTCATCACTGCACTCCCAACAGTACATTATAGCAGCCATTAACTACACAAGAGGTTTGGGCTCTCCCTGCTAGGAGTCCTGAACTTCCAATAGTTTCTAATAATATTTGTTGATATCTGTGATTATCCAGATTTAAATTGTGAGGTGATCTTTCTGGGAATAGCTCCTTAGTAACAGACTGCAATCTGTAAAGACAGGCAGCACTATCTCCACCACAATTTTCCTTAAGACTAGTGGCTGGCAAGGCTGAATCCTCAGTCCCCTACTCTACTCCCTATACGCTCACCACAACTGCATGGCAAGATTCTGCTCCAACTCCATCTATCAATTCACAGTTGATACTGTAGTGGGCTATAAATCAAATAATGACGCATCAGAGTATAGGAAGGAGGTAGAGACAGAATGCCATGGTAAGGTGACAACAATCCTTCCTCAATGTCAGCAAAACAAAAGTGTTGGTCATTGACTTCAGGAAAGGGGTGGGGTAGTGGTCCACCTACTTCTATTTACATCAACTGTGCTAAGGTTAAAAGAGCCAAGAATTTCAAGTTCTTAGCCTGACTTAGTCCAACCATATTGATGCCTTGGCCAAGAAAACTGAACAGCATCTCTACTTCCTCAGCAGGCTAAAGATATTTGAAATGTCCACTTTGACCCTTGCCAATTGTTATTGATGCACCGCAGAAAGCATGCCATCCTGATATGGAACTACTCTTCCCATGACTGCAAGTAACTACGGAGAGCTGTAGACTCAGCTCAGCACATCACAAGAACCAGCCTGTCCTTTATGGATTCTGTGTTTCTCCTTGTCTCCATAAAACAGCAAGAATAATCAAATGCCACCCTCATCCCAGGCATTCTCTGCTCTACCCCCTCCCATCAGGCAGATAATATCAAAGCCTAAAAGCACATACAAACTGGCTCGAGGACAGCTTCTATCCCACAATTATATCAATTGATTACCTAGTATGATGAGATAGGCTCTTGACCTCACAGTCTAGCTTGTTATGACCTTGCACCTTATTGTCTATCTGCACTGCACTTTCTCTGCAGATGTAACATTTTATTCTACACTGTGATTGTTTTACCTTGTAGTACCTCGATGCACTGTCATAACAAATTTATCTGTATAAACAGTATGCAGAGGAATATTTTGCCACTGTACCTCAGCACAGGTGACAGTAATAAAAAACTTTACTCAATTGCCAGAGAAAACAGGATCCATTGGATAGTGATTCAACATATAGTGTCAGTGACCACTTTATTAGGTACAACTGCTTGTTAATGCAAGAATTTAATCAGCCAAGCGTGTGGTAGCAACTCAATGCATAAAAGCATGGTCAAAAACCTCAGTCGTTGTTCAGACCAAACATCAGAATGGGGAAGAAATGTGATCTAAATGACTTTGACTGTGGAATGATTGTTGATGCTAGACAGTGTGGTTTGAGCAAAATGGCTGATCTCCCAGGATTTTCATATACAACGGTTTCTAGAATTTACAGAGAATGGTGCGGAAAGCAAAAAAAAAATGTCCAGTGAGCGGCAGTTATGTGGACGAAGAATGAATTGTTAATGAGAGAGGGCAGAGGAGAATGGCCAGACTGGTTCAAGCTGACAGGAAGGTGACAGTAAGTCAAATGACCATGAGTTACAACAGTGATGTGCAGAAGAGATTCATTGAATGCACATCATATCAATCTTAAAGCAGCAGAAGACCACAAGCATACACTGTTGTCACTTAATTAAGTTCAAGAGGTACCTAATTAAATGGCCACTAAGTGTATTTATAATTGAATAGATCAAGAAGCAATACAGGGATTGATTTATAATCTGACAATTAAAAGTAAAGACTTAAGACCACTCTATTTACTTTTAGACTAAATTCACTTTATAAATGGTTCTGATAAATGTACCAGAAGTACACATGTACTTAAATGTACTTAAAATAATAGCTGTGACACTTGAATGATTTCACTCAAGAATGCCACATTGTAGATGAAAGGCCGAATACCAAAGCAATGTTAGTTTTTTTTACATTGTAATTCATCTTAATACAAGTGTTTAAAACCAATATATAAAACCGAGAATGCATAAAGGGGCATAATAATGGTTCTGATGAAATGTTAATTCTGCTTGTCTCGCCACAGATGCTTTTTCATCTGCTAAGTATTTCCGGCATCTTTATTTTTCACTGAAAGGTTCTGCAAGTTTATGGTGGGCCAAATATGCAAATCTACGGATTGATAAATTAATGAACTAGAAATACTAATGCCACTAAAAAGTTTCATTTCATAATACCAAATAAAATCTCTGGCCTTTCCATGGTTAAAAGAAAGACAAATCTTGCAATGGCTGGTGTTGGAAATACAGAGACTGCTGGAAACATTCCACAGATGAGATAGTATCTATGGAATAAGAATCAAGAGTTACAGTTTCAGGTTGAGGACCCTTCATTTGTTCTGACGAAGGGTCATAGACCTGAAACATTACATATCTATCTTTACGATGTCAAGTTTCTTCCAGGCTTGACAACAGTTACTCTGGAGAGCACTAAGGCTAAACCTGCTCAGAAATAACAAGCGTGACATTTGAATCTTCTATATTTAAGGTAACCCTTATTCTATATGCAAATAGAACAGGATACCCCTCAATCACATTGATTTATGTAGGTCTTGCCCCTCTAGTACAGTTTCTTCCCCGACAGAAATACAAAATCTGGATCCAAATACGTGATCCAGATCTCTTGTATACACATGTTGAGTTGCTATCCAGTAGTGTCTAGGTCACTTTTGCATTGGTGCAGCAATTTGCATTGATCACGTGACTTGTCCATGTGTGGTGGATGTGTGGAGTGATGCAATGGGCACCGGTAAGCAGCAATGATAAGAAAGCAATAAAGAGAAAAGGATGCGATTTCTTTTGATCATTCATTGTCAAGTGATATCCTTCAAAAAAAAAGAATAATAGAGGGTGAGTTTTATCATCACCTTCAATACATCAGTCCAGTCTTTGACAAGCTGAGGAAATGGTGTTTAACCATGTCAAGCCAGGCTCAAAGCTCATGGTATACTGGGCTGTGATCCTTGATCTTGTGCAGGCTTCAGAATCACGCTATCTAGAAAAGAGTGTGTGTGTGTGTGTGTGTGACTGAAGATGGACAAGGACAGGCGACCTAAAACATCTTTTTACATTTCAATGTGACCATCTTTTATTCTTCCAAACTCTCGAGTTGGGCCCTACTTAATCTCTCATCATCCTCAGAATTAATCTTGTGAAATTCGGTTGCATTGCTTCCATAACAAAAGATACTTTTTTAAAAAAAAGAAAACAGTTGCTCTATAGCTATTGTGACTTTTGATAGAGTACAAGAGCAATATTTTCAATAAAGGCCAACATTCCACTTATCTCCCTAATTGCTGTGTGGAGGCTTTGCCTGCTTCAAAAGCAATATTATTTTTGGACATTGAAACGTCTAATGTGTGGTGTGTCATATTAAATTTTGTAAAACATTGAATGAATGTCTGGAGGGTGAAATGACAACTTAACTCTTTCTGAACTCTTAACATATGGGGTCTGTATGTTTGTTAGCACTGAGTTAACACTGTAGGACTGTTAATGACAATTGACACTCTGAGAGTTAGTTTGATGGATTCTTTCTCAGTGTCTGCAGTCTAGCTTATTGTTTATGTGTGTAAACCTTAATGTTCTTTCTTTCTTCCATCCATCCATATATCTCTGGTATATATGTCAACAGCAGTACATACAGAAGGTAAAATAAACAATATCAGAATCACACATAGTGTTGATCTACAAAGTATAAATTTGATATAGAATGTATAATTCTCCTCTTATCAATCTATGAAGAAAGGAAGGACTATTAGAAATTTTTATATTAAAGAAAAGAGAAAAAAACACTATTCTAAACAAAAAAGGACTGGGCAGTCCATCCTGAGAGAAAAACCAAGAGAAGAGAGACTCTCTGATCAAATCCAAGGTTCTGAAAAAATAGCTGGAAGAGAATCAGTACAAAAATCAGATCATATGAAAATATTGAATAAAAGGTCGCCAGATTTCTTCAAATTTAAAGGATGTATCCAATGTCTGACTTCTTATTTTCTCTAGACTTAAATAGGACATGATAGAGGAAAGCCAATAAAAGGTGGTAGGAAAGTTAGGGTCCTTCCATTTAAGTAAAATGGCTTTCCTAGCCAATAAGGTTGAAAAGGCTACCATCCGCTGAGCGGAAGCAGGAATATATCCTGCTTCCGACGGAATAATCGCTAAAACTTTCATAAGTGCAAAGGAATGTAGTCTGCTACAAGATAACAGGGAGTGACCATTAAAGTGTCTAATTAGTTTATGAGGATTATGCTGAACACTGTGCTAATGAATATGTGCTTCTTAATTGAAAGAAACCAGGTTGAGTTAATGTAAGATCAAAGTGCTTGTCTGTCTTATGGTTGCTCTGCATTTCTGAAACTTGTATTTATTGGGGTGCCTTTCCCCATTTTGTTGGACTTCAACCAAGAACCAGAAATGACAATCAATGCCCCGGACCCAGGGGTGATTTCAAGAGAGAGTCATAATTCAACAACAGCAACAATCAAGTGGTGACTAAGAATCATGAGCTCTGAAATCTTTGTGACTTGCTATGTAGGTTTATTTGTGCTATCAATTTTATGATAATAAATTAGGCTTGAGTTACTTTTGTGCTTGTACACTTAATACCACATTTTCTGAACACTAAAATAGTTTAGGTCTGATCAGCCCAGCCCATTACACCTTGGCATTGCAAACGGTGTCCAGGAAATGTGGTGGTAGAGAAGCAAGTTGAATGATACTGTATTCAAGACTTATCAGGTTCCTGGATGGATGGATAACTCTAAGGGCTTTGGATTGCTGGCTAATACTCTGAGTAAATGGGGTCCTCCCAGATGTTGGAAGATGAAATTTGCTGAATTGTCTAATGTTATGTTTCCATGTGTAGAACTACAATGCCTCAAGCATATTGCTTTTCCAGTTCTGAGGGATTCTCTGCCACAGGTAAGATGGATTCTTATGACTGCATTGTGGCAGTTGAGTATCAAAACAGTTGAACTCTCTGAGGAAATCAAGTGACTGCAGTGCAAGTTGGCCTCTGTGGTCTCAGAAAACTGTTTTATGTGACATGCCACGGGCAGGGCAGGAGCATTCTAAACGCTCCGAGCCTTAATAGACTACCATGGCTGATGGGGATAGGTGGAATAATGTTGATTCGGATGGGGATGCGAACAATGTAATCGAGACGCACATCCTCAGACATGGAAACGTTAAAAAGGAATGCCAGAACGCTGATGAACAAAATCAAACTGCAGTGGCTGCCCCTAACTCTACCAAGACCATTATTCGTAGCTACACTAACACCAAGTTACAGAACTTAGCCCAAATCCTTGCCCAGCTGGCTCACCCGCCTATAGGATTTAGGAAACTCTCAACTTATTTGTAACGTGCATGAATTGATTCACTTAGGATCATTAATGATGGACCAATAGGTCTTGGCTGAATTGTGGGCTGGTCAGTCTGACGGAACTGAACGCCCCTGTGGGCAGTGGTCATACACGACGTCCATGCTCATTCCACGCCCTTTGAATTGGGATGCATCTCCTTGTCCCTGGAAATCACACTTGGAGGATAGTTCACTCCTCCATGATATGGCCACACAATTTTCCATTTATAGTAATAATGTTTTTATCGGCCCTGAGGCTGTACGTACCCAAATGATGGAATGGGGACCTTCATGGAGCAGAGGTGCCTTGCTGGCTTGGTGAGGGCCAGTTGAAGGTTGGACTGTTGCAGAGTCTAGCAGTTTATGGGGCCAACTTGAAAGGTCAGATGTAAATTGGGGATGAGTGCAGGTTAAGGCTGCTTTTAAATCTCGGCTGCAGCAGGGGCAATCTGAGTGCATGATGAATGGAACTAGGAATGCCCCAAAGCAGCCAACAACTGTACCTTAGCAGTCGGCCTCAAAGAGCACCTCTTAGCAGAAATGAAATGTTTCTGTTCCTGCTGAAGGCAGGGCTGGATAAGGAAAAAAAATGACTGTGTACTTTATGCTGTTCTTTATGCGTTATGCCGTGAGCATTGTGACCCAGGTGGGTTGTATTCAATAGCCCAGACAAAGGGACTGGGCCTTTACACCAGAATGTAACATTCATCCAAAAAAGCAGGCCGTTCCCCCGATACAGCCAGACTTCGATGAATTAGACGCTGGATATTTGGTTACTTGGCCCATCTCCTACAGGTATGGCTGGGGTTCCAGGACTGCCACTGTTGCTATGGCAACTTGTACTTCCAGCATCCCAGAGGAAGACCAGAGGCCATACGTATCTATTACCTTTGGTGGTCACACGCAATAAGTAGCACCTGACGAAGGGTCTCGGCCCGAAACGTCGACAGCGCTTCTCCCTATAGATGCTGCCTGGCCTGCTGTGTTCCACCAGCATTTTGTGTGTGTTGCTTGAATTTCCAGCATCTGCAGATTTCCTCGTGTTTGAATAGTATGCACTGCCACTTTTCGGGGTCCAGGATACAAGAGTGGGCTCTAATGGGTCTTCCATGTCTCATATTATCCACAGGCCAGTTGCTATTGAACGAATGAATGGCCATTAAAACATCAAATTCATTGACTTACTCCTGCCTGCACCTTATCTATAAGGTAACCTGTCCTTCCCAGTGCTTTGTATAATTCAAACAACTGCCCTTTAAAAGGAGATATTCCCTTTTTGTTAATGACGGGACAATCTATTCCTTTTGTTCTTGATGACACAACTGTTTGTGCTGATAAAGAGCCAATTCATTTCTGCAAGGGGGGTAAAGTGTTTGTGACAGACCCGTCTTCCTCTACAGTGGAGGTGAGATTGCAGCTGACAGACAAGGAAATACATACCAGGTGATGGTATGAGGACAGACCCATCCTGTATGTGAGGATAGGGGTAAATGGACTAAGAGGGAATCAAAACATTTCCATGATCTGTCCACTTTTGTTTTTAAGGTTCCTGCCTGAGTGTTGCTTTGTTCTGTTTTAATGCTTGCCTTGTGTTTGTTGGATGCTGGATTTCTATTGAGACCCGACAAGCCACTGATAACCTTGTGATTTGTGAAAACATTGTTTTGGGAAAAGATGTACAATATGTGATAAGTGGTAAGTGGCGCCTGTAAGAGTGAGGGAATGTTATAAACCTAGAGTAACTGACCGCATATGACTTTTTTTTGGTGAAACAAGTGCACAAGAGATTGTAATTTGACTCCTGATCACAACATAGCGTTTATACATCTTATTCTGTTCGAATTGTCAACAAGATGTTGTTACCACCCCCTAAGGATGAGGACATATATATTAATTTAAATGTTGAGGTTAATCATTGGATCTGTATAATTTTTCATATTTTATTAATCATGATAATATTAGTTTTAATCATCCAAAGATTTCTTTATTTTAAGCCGAAGGAAGAGTTCCATGTGTCTTTAACCTACCAGACGTTCAAGGGCAGGAACATGTCATATTAAATTTTGTAAAATACTGGATGAATGTCAAGAGGGTGAAATGATATTTTAACTCATTCTGAACTCTTAGCATGTGGGGTCTGTATGGTTGTTAGTGAGTGAACACTGTAGGTCTGTTAATGGCAGTTGATCACTTTGAGAGCTAGGCTGATAGATTCTTTCTTGGTGCCCACATTCAAGCTAATTGTTCGTGTGCGTAAACCTTAATGCCCTTTCGTAAGTCCAAAGGAATATTATGTGCTACAAGATAAGGGGGAGTGACTATTAAAATGTCTCATTGATTGATGAAGATATGCTGAACACTGTATTAATGAAAACATCTGTTGTTTGAATGGAAACCAGGCTGAGTTAATGTAAGGTCAAGGTGTTTGTCTGTCTCGAGGTTGCTCTGCACTTGTGAAACTCTTATTTACTGGGGTGCCTTTCCCAGTTTTGTTGGACTTCAACCAAGAATGTGTTCGGTGATTAGGACCCAGAGGGGTTTCATGTGGGAGTCGGAATTCGAAGTGACAACAGCGACAATCAAGTGTGACTAAGAAATGTGAGCCCTGAAACCTTTGTGAAAGTATTTGTGACTTGCTATGTAGGATTTTGTGTGGTTTATTTGTGCTCTCTACTTCATGATAATAAATTAGGCTTAAGTTATTTTGTTGTGCTTGAACACTTAATCCTACATCTCCTGGACACTTGGATTGACCGGGTCTGATCAACCCAGCCTGTTACCTGTGGACGCACACTAACAAAAATATACACTGTAACTGATACCAAGAATAGACAAAGGGATCAGCTACCTGAATAGTTCTCAGTGCATCTGCTGCATTTCATATTTTTACCATTAAAAACTAGGATGTGCAATTAGATTGTTTAGCCTCCTTCAGCTTAAGAAGACAATAAGAAGCAATTATGACAGACCAATTACTGAAATAGTTGCAGAATGAACTGAAATTTGCCAGAACTTTCATTGTGTCAGTGACTAGTAAATGGTATAGAAACATCTTTAATTATTATTTGACAGTAATGTATTTTGGCTTTGCTTAGCTGAAGTTCTTTACAAATCATTCCAAACTGAAGTTGTGCTTTAAAGTACATTTCAAGTGTTAATGCAGAAAAAAAGTATAAACTATAAATTGAATATCATTTTTGCTCATTCTACCTCTTTCCACTCCCATGACCATATCTTCAAACTAACCCTATTTCAGCACGCGTTTCTGAGAAAGTTTGGGTTAAAAGTCGCTTGTGATCTCCACAGTGGGTGCAGCTGAAGCAAACACCTCTCTAAATGTATGTGCTTAGATCAGTCAGACCATCAGTACAAGTCATTTCTGCAGATCCATACTAGGTCTCAATAAAAAGTTCTTTGGCAGCCTGTTTTGACGGACAGTCAAATTTGCAGACCATTGCATTTGCAATGGCCATAGAACTTTGAAGGCATCAAACTACTGTGCTGTGCCAATGGCTTTTGAAACTGCCTGATGAAGGAAGCCATTGAACTAAAACAAAGATGAAGGTCTCACTCTAATTAAGAACTGGAATTCTATTGTAAACAAGGTGGTTCAGTGGAAACTGGATCGGATGAGGACCAACCAATCAGGGGGGACAGACAACAGGGTATAAATACCACTAGAGTAGACATGCCCAGGCATTATCCCTGATGAAGACGGCAGAGCTTATCTTTGAAATGTTGGTTAAAGTCGATACCTGTACCAAGCTGGAAGTCTGAGAAGAGTTTATTCGACAGTCAAACTTGCCGCAGTGATACAGTGACTATCCATACACATTCAAAACTCTTCCCTCAAAGGTGCCAATTCTGAATGCAAATTATAATGTACTATCATAAGAAATAGTATCCTAAGTATAGGAAACAGGTTGAGCAGGTTCGACCCACCCAAGCTCAGTCACTGGGGATTCAAGTAAACATTGTCTTCATCAAGCAAAAGACAAGATGCTAGTAAACATGGCTGTGAAGTAGTGGACAAGGACATTGTCAGCAGGATAGTTGAGGTGGACACGGAAGCAGAGTACAGGGTGTGCATTGTAGTAAAGACCGAATTCTACAAGTGAATGTGTGGGACCTGCAAAAGTCACAAAGGAAGTTGTCAGCTTTGTCTAATTATTCACAGTCCATGAACAAATTCTCTTAATGAGAAACTAATCCAGAGAGCACCAGCACCAATTCGTGCCTACTATATTCCAAGATAACATAGCTGTAAAACTTCCCCAGACCGGTTTTTGCAAGCTACACCCAGGCAAAATACTCAAGCTTCCACCTTCCCCCATCACCTGCTAACTTGTACTCCTTCCCCTCGTCCCACCTTCTTACTCTGTCTTCTGTCTCCTTCCTTTCCAGCCCTGATGAGGAGTCTTGGCCTGAAATGTTGACCATTCCTTCCATGGATTTTGCTTCTAGCATTTTGCCTGTGATGCTGTAGAATGCACTGGTGCCTCCCTGCACATAGCATACCCAGTTGCAGGACATACTAGTGCTACTCTATGCATGTTGGCTGTCCCGTGATTTCATGAAAACTCATCTGATGTGTGTTTGCAGGTGACTGTGGAACTCATTTCTTCAACGGCATAGATGTTCACAGTGGGACAAGGGAGTTGTCCTCATTCCCTAGGCAAGGCTGTTGCTGCTGTTTTCTTTTTCTGTCATGCGATGTCCAGGTGAGCATGATGCTCATCTTCTCAGTTGCAGTCAACAAGTTTAGTCAAGGCATGACATCAAGTTCTGTATCATGTCCTTTGTCCCAGAAGCCAGGGAGTAAAGCCAATTATAAGCAATGCTGGTTTTCACACAGTCTTTTTACCTGTTATGAGGTCTACCATGGTTTCTGATTCCCTGTGCCAATTGGCTTGGGGAGCTGCTTGGGGAGTCTAGAATCCTCCATGCATATATCATGTCCAGTCCAGCGAAATTATGGGTTCAAGATTATGGCTTCAATGGCCATTTGAACAGCGGCCAATCAGAGACTGAGATGTGCCATAGGTCAGTAAGAGTGCATTAGAAAGCATCACTTCATGGGCGTTCCAGTATTTGAATACCGGTCAATTAGAAATCTGGATTCATTAATTTATAATGTTCAGTGCAACTTTGTGGGCCGAAGGGCCTGTATTGCGCTGTAGGTTTTCTATGTTTCTATGTTTCATTAGCCAGGGCAAATAAAAATAAGGCAGGGGCAAACAGAGATGCCTTTGTTGGAGTGGACAGTATTAGATTAGAAGCTTCAGCGAAGAGAGGCTTGAGTGGGAGAAGGCAAAAAGCTGCAGGTAGATTTTTTTTCCAGTTTATTTATTGTTTCCTTCTTTTAATTGCACAGAGCTGCAGCAATGCCAGGCAGGATAGTTGAATGCTCCTCCTACAGGATGTGGGAAGGCAGTGAGACCTCCAGTGCCCCTGATGAATTCACTTCCAAGAAGTGCATCCAGCTGCAGCTTCTAACACTCCACATTCAGGAGTTGGAGCTGGAACTGGATGAACTCCGGATCATTCAGGAGGCTGAGGGGGTGATAGACAGGACATATAGAGAGGTAGTTATAGACTTGAGCACTTAATCTAGGCTGACACTTTGACAAGACAGAACTCATTGTAGTTATACACAAGGTGCAGGACACAGCAGACTGGGTAACAGTCAAGAGAGTGAAAGGGGTTAAACATCCAGTGCAGACTACCCCTGTGGCCATTCCCCCTCAACAGCAGGTATATTTTGGATACTCTTGGTGGGGGGTGACTTAGAAGAGAAAAATCACAGAGATTATGTCTCTGGCATTGAGTCTGGCTCTGTGTCTCAGAGGAGAAAGGGGGAGAAGAGTTGAGCTGTGGTGAAAGGGGATTTGTTAGTTAGGGGAACAGAATGGAGTTTCTGTGTCTGAGAACGAAAATTCCTCTCAGTTGACAAGGTCTGGGACATCTTTGATCAAGTCCACAGCATTCTTAAGTGGGAGGGTGAGCAGCTAGCGTTGTGGTCCATGTAGTTACCAATGACAGAGGTAGGAAGAGGGATGAGGCTTTTCAAACTGGGTTCAGGGAGTTAGGTGCTAAATTTAAAGGACAGGACCTCCAGGGTTATGATCTCAGGCTACCCTTGCCACATGCTTGTGAGGCTGGAAATAGGAAGTTCATACAACCTACATGTAGCGAAGGAAATGCTACAGGAGGGAGGGCTTCAGAACTTTGGATCATTGAGCTCTCTTCCAGGGAAGGTGGGACCTGTACAGAAGAGGCAGCTTGCACCTAAACTGAAAGGGGATTAGTAGACGAGTGGGAAGGTTTGCTAGTACTGCACGGAGTGGCTTAAACTAGAGTTGCAGGGGGATGGGAACCAGAATGCCAGAACAGACTGTGGAGAGATTGTGGAGACAAATGTTGTTAAGACCCCAGATGAATTCAGGAATCCATTGTTTGAGCATGGTAGGGCAAATGTTCTGAGCTGCATATATTTCACCATTTGTGTTATTGACTGGCTCTGAGGCTTCCCCAGTCGAGTGGACAAAGCCAGTCATATCATCGTGGAAAAGGCGAGTAAAACTGATGAACTTGCGTGGGCATCCCAACTCTCAGAAGTTTGTCCAGAGCACTTTTCTCTTAACAGTGTCAGGGGCCTTGGTTAAATCTTTAAAGACAATGTACAGATTCAGGTTCTGTTCAATACATTTTTCTTGAACCCAAGAGACAGCGAATTACACCACACACTGCACCCACAAAGCTAACAGCATTATGAAGGACCCCACACACCCCTCACACAAACTCTTCTCCCTCCTGCCATCTGGCAAAAGGTACCGAAGCATTCGGGCTCTCACGACCTGACTGTGCAACAGTTTCTTCCCCCAAGCCATCAGGCTCCTCAATACCCAGCGTCTAGACTGACATCTACATAATTTATTATTATATTGTAATTTGTCCTCTACTGTGTCTATTGTCTTGTTTATTAATTATTGTACTGCCCTGCACTGTTCTGTGTACTTTATGTAGTCCGGTGCCGTTCTGCAGTCTAGTGCAGTTTTTATGTTGTTTTACGTAGTCTAGTGTAGCATTTGTTACGAACCCTGTAACTGGGTCACTTACCAGCAAAGATAGAGAGGTCCGTTGAAGTCTGATGATACTATTTTTAACAGTATTTATTGGTAAAAATACACAAAAATAATATCAATGCAAACATACAGATAATATACTTCGTCAATACTAAATCTAAAAGTGCGGGTATAATAATAATCAATAAGAAGTAAGCTCTATCGTTGTCTAGAGGATAATGTATTGTCCGATGGAAATATAAAAGTCACTCAGTTCATGCAGGCTGCAGCCTTTGGTTGGAGTCGAGAGAGATTTTTAGAAACTTGCCGGCTTTTCCTTTTATGATTTCGATCCTTCGAGAGTTCCGTTGGTGTGGCCGGTCACTTGTGGCCTCTCTTTTAGCTAAAGCCATTCTTCTGTGGCGAGCCCGCCAATTCCCTGGCAAGGGAAAAGGACGCACATGAGCCCCCCACCGGCTGTCGCTATTAAACGCTGTCACGGGATTTCTAGCGTTTCTCCTGGTGCGTCTGAAGGGGTTGTTCCCCAGACCCTCTTTTATCCTTACTCACGGGGTCTCAGATGTCAATCAGGTTGGGATGATGCAATCCCTCAACCAGCCCACTCTGGTCATCCCCTGAGGGCTTCAACGAATAGTACAGTACTCAATACACAATTCCGTCTCCAAGAGACAATGGCCATTATCCATGGCTTTTTTTCGCTGAGGCCAGGACACATTCCAAAACCTTGAGGATTCTCTCTCATTTCCTGGGTCCCAGACTCGAATTAATAGCGATCTTGCGATTCTCAAAAAGGAGGGGGCTACTTTGTACCCTTCGGCCCCTCAGAGTTGTGGCACATTCGTAACACCTTGTGCTGTCTCACATAGTCTAGTGCAGTTTTGTGTTGTTTCATGTAGCACCAGGGTCCTGGAGGAATGTTGTTTCATTTTTACTGTGTACTGTACCAGCAGTTTATGGTCGAAATGACAATAAACTTGACTTGACTTGACAATGGTGTTTCTTCCAGGGCAGAAATCACACTGTGCCTCAGGCAGGTTCTTCTCTGATATTGTGGTAATCGGGTGGTTGAGAATGTATTGGGCCATGATCTTCCTGGCAATTGACAGCAGGGACATGCTCTGGTAGTTACTGCAGTCAGTTTTGCTGCCTCTGTTCTTGAGAAGAGGTATGATCGAATTCATTGGGCATGTCCTCATCTTCCCAGATGCTGATCAAAATGTCATGGAAGTCCCCTAGTGCAACTGGACCCATTGACGTGAAGATGTTGGCAAGTATTCTGCCCTTCCCAGAGGCTTTTCCAGAATTTAAGTAAGCAATGGTTGATTAACCTGAGCAATTGTAGGAAGGAGGTTGAGGCTGTCAGCAATGGTTTCTGGGAGATCTGGGTGCTTGCAGCCTGGTCTGTGGTAGGGGGCTGTTGAACAAATTGCTGAAGTGCTCTCTCCACCTGTCGTTAATGCACCTTACCTCTGAGCAGCACACTGTGCCTACTGCTGACAGACGGGGTGTGGTGCATGGCTTGTGTGGTCTATAGATTGCTTTGATGGTATTGAAGAGCATCTTAAAGTTTTTGTTGTCAGTGTAGATCTTCTCTGCCTTTCTCTCCCACATTCACTTCGCAGTCTGCACAGTGCAGTCTGTGCTTGCCTCTCAAGATGTTTGAAGTGTTTGTTTTTGAGATAGAAGAAACATCATTCTGCCAAGCAAGAAATGTTGCCTTCCCTTCCAGTATCCTGGTGATATTTTCATTTTCTTCAAACCAATCCCAATGAGCTCTTTATTGATCCAAGGACTGATTTGCTGATTTCATCACCAGCATCTTGTGTTCATCCTACTTCTGTGCTACACCCATTCAGGGGCCGATGGGACGCCAGTGTATCGAGACAGTGTGCACATCGCCCCTGATGTTTATGGTGCTGCAACTTGTCGTTATCAAGAGGTTGTCGGATTTCCTTTGGTGCAGTTGGGCAACGTGCAGTGATAGGCTGGATCTAACCTGGCGATGATCACTCCAGCACGTTGCTCCACACATGGCTCTAGTGATCTTGAAATCATGAGTGTCTCATCTGTGACCAATGATGTAGGCAATTAAGTACCATTGCTTGAAACTGGGCTGTATCCATGTTGCTTTGTATTTGACTGCTCGTCTAAATGGGGTGTTAGTGATTGTCAAGTTGGTGTTGGGATTTCAAACATAGTGATGTTACCCTTTCCAGTTGTTGGGGGAATTACCCTCCCTGGCATTGAATTCACCCATCAGGATGAGATTATCACTTGGAGGTGTTGCTTTCATGACTTGACCAAGGTTGGCCTAGAAGCTCTCTTTGATTTCATCACAGCATGTCATAAGCACTAAACATGATCACACTTTGTTTTCTGCTGAACCACTCTTACCTTGTCATTCCATGTATACCATACCAAGAAAAGTACAGCAGTATAGTGCAAAAAATAGCTAAGTTTATAATGAGCCCTTTAATTCCTCTGATTTGATCACGTTTCCTCAAACTATATTGGATTTATTAAACACAGAACAAGAAGTGTTAACTCATTGGCATACAAAGCAAAGTGGAGATTACAATACCTTTGCAATTTAAGAGCCCCTCCCATGTTTCATTATCACATTGCACCTGAGCCATTATGAGCAGGTTTGGGCCCTTCTCTAAGAAAAGACCCAGAGGAGATTCATAAGAATGATTCTGGGAATGAAAGGGTTAATGTGCATTTGGTGATTCTAGGCCTGTACTCATTGAAGTACAGAAGAATGAGTTGGGGGAAGGATCTCATTGAAACATCATATACTGAAAGGCCTAGATAGAGTGGATATGGTGATAATGTTTCCTATAGTGGGGGATTTCCAGGACCAGAGGACACAGCCTCAGAATGGAGGAACATTCATTTAGAACAGAGATGAGGAGGAATTTCTTTAGCCAGAGGATTCTTTACCATGGACAGCTATGGAGGCCAAGTCATTGGGTATACTTAAAACTGAGGTTGATATGTTCTTGATTGGTCAGGGCATCAAAGGATTCATGAAGGCTTCATTCTAGACTAATTGTCCAGAAAGAGTTAGTGAAATTTTGTTCATAGAAATTTCAAGGTTGGAGCATGAATTCTAAAGATCATGATTTGTATGAATGTCCTCATACAATTGTGCAACTGGAAGAATCGGTGGAAATAACTAACATGAGAATTGAACAATTTACAAAATGTAATACATAAATAGACAGATACACATGGAACCATCAATGAAACATAACCACAAAAGAATCCAAAGTCCTTAGTGACCACAGAACCTTCTGCCAAGCACTGGTGTGGGTGAACTCCATCAGTTGATATGATTTTGGTATATTGTTGTCGACTAGATAGATAGATAGATAGATAGATAGATAGATACTTTATTCATCCCCATGGGGAAATTCAACATTTTTTCCAATGTCCCATACACTTGTTGTAGCAAAAACTCATTACATACAATACTTAACTCAGTAATAATATGATATGCATCTAAATCACTAACTCAAAAAGCATTAATAATAGCTTTAAAAAAAGTTCTTAAGTCCTGGCAGTTGAATTGTAAAGCCTAATGGCATTGGGGAGTATTGACCTCTTCATCCTGTCTGACTAGTCTGACTCAATGAGATTTATTGTTTAACCACAATGGCATCCTTATTCTGAATTAAGCATTAATCTTTGAGTGATGCCTATAATTTCAGCGAACTATAAGTACAAAATGGCATTTTGATCTTGGCATATTACAGGCAAGGCCAAGTTTACTAGGATGGGATATAACAAGAGAGGACTGAAAATATCTGAAGGGATTGAGAACAGTTGGAGGCAACCACAGAAATGACAAGTTTTCGGAGCAAATATGTTACTACCAAGATAAGACTTTGGACTACCAAATGCAGCAATGTCAAGCAGCATATAAGCTAGGGATAAGGCAAAAAAGGAGCTTATGGAGCTTATGTAAGATAACAACAGCTCAATACTCCAGAATGCTGAAAGGAATATAAAAAGTTCAGGGATGGAATTCAGGTGGTAAAGATAATCCAAGGTATAATATCAAAAAGAAAATCAAGGACAGCCGAAGATATTTTAAAAGTGCAGAAAGGTAAATAAATGTGTCTACTGGAGATTAAAAAGTTAACATGTGGTAAGTGATATTGGCTGAGGTGTAAATGAATGCTGAATGGTCATCTTCGTAGAAGAAAGGGATGCTCTAAATTGTGTGGTTAAGCAGAAAGACTGTGACATTTTAGAAATGATAAATTACTGAGGGGAAATTTACGGGAATTGGTATCTTTGAAAGAAGATCAGATCAGATAAAATACATCTCATGCTATTGAGAAAAGCAAGGGAGGAAATAACAGAGGCTCTGCTGAGAAATTGAAGCATTAATTGCTTTGTAGGCGAAGATAATAGTCTTTTTATTTTGCATAGAAGACCGCACAATATTACTGAATTATCTGACTTGTCTTTTCTCCTGAACATTAACAACTATCCTTTTCATGCAAGAACTACTGAATATTTCAAGTAGTTTTTGTTTTCTTTATTTTTTAATTATGCTATTAATACATTTTAGTGATGTTGAAGAATGATGATTTTCCGAGACTGATGGGAGATCCAAATTTTGGGAAAAATACAACAGAATCATTTTTGCTGATTTACAGCAGACAGAGCTTCAGTTTAATGTCTCCAAAGGAGTTCTGTCTTGTCAAAGTGTCAGCCTAGATTAAGTGCTCAAGTCCCACAGCAGGCCTTGAATGCACAGCTCTCTGAATCAAATATCAAGTGTCTCCCATTTCAATCTTGACAGGTAAAGCAGGGCTTACAAGCAGGAAATTGTTCCTCTATAAGAAAAGCCAGTCTCATCACAAAATCACTTTGGTGTTTCATTCTTCATATTAGACATTTCACAAAAATAAAAGTTCTTGGAAATCACCTGCCATTATCACATTCCAGTACAGTTAAGTAGGAAGTAGGTACTAGAAATACCAGAAAATGTGATGGTCTCTAAGCTTGTATTAACTAACTGCACACTCTAATCACTCTCAATACCCATACTAACCATAGGCAACCTCAGAGATTAGGTATCTATATGTATTTCATAAATTATAAATGTGAAACTAATGTTTGCTTCAAAAATAAAACTTTTCAGTTTTGTGGCTGTAACTGTTCCATGACCATATGAAATGGTAAAGGGCATAAATAGGTTGAACACACACTATGTTTCCCCAGGGAAAAGGAATCACAACTTAGAAAGCACGAGTTCAAGTTGAGAGGGGGAAGTTTTAAAAGGGACCCGAGCTACTAACTTTGCACAGATGGTCGTGCAAACGTAGAACAAGCTGCCTGAGGGAGCACAATAACAACATTTTAAAAACATTTGGACAGGAAAAGTTCAGAGGGATATGAGCTAATGGGACTCTAAGATAGACATCTTAGTTGTCCTGGACAAGTTAGTCTGAAGGGCTTGTTTCCATGCTGTGTTACTCTATGACTCTATCAGATTACTGTCACGATATCAAACCCTGTTGATGTTAAATTACCAGAGATGGATAGGTAAATATTGAATCACGTTTCCAAGGACTAACTTCTGTCGCAAAAAATGTGCTCAAGGCCAGTAACTGGATCATGAAATAATCTAACAAATCTACTCTTTCCTACCTGCCAAAGCCTGCAAAACCTGCTGCCTGCCTTCTGTCTCGTTACACTAGTGAAGAAACTGAAACCTCTGTAGATTTATTTGCCAGAGGTCTTCCTGCTAACTGATCCATTTTGCTTATGTTGTAAATTTTTGGAGAGGAGTAAACATTTCTTTCTGGTTAGAAAGGTTGTTTTGAACTCTTAGCTTTGTGAAGTTTCAATTGATATTCCTAATTCTCTACCTCATTGAGATCAGTCCCAGGTCCGAAGTATTGGGAATCTGGAATATGGAACTAAGTCAGCCCTTTTATCTATCTATCTATTTATTTATTTGTTTATTTGTTTATTCATTGAGATATAACGTGGATTTTTTTTAAATGAATCAAAATATACTTTATTCAAAAATAAAATTATGCACAATAAACCATTCAATGACTCTCAGTCCTTTACAAATGTTTCCATTACAGTCTTTACATTCCCATACTTTTGCCACTCACGTGGCACTCTGTTATTTCATATTTACATACACTTGTTCAGGGGTATACACCCCACCCCCATACCCCTCAACTCCCACGGGAGATGAACCCTAGACTGTGGTCCCTCCCCACCGAGCCCTTGCGGTGGCTGCACCGAGTTTGAGTGCATCCCTCAGCACGTACTCCTGCAGCCGAGAACGTGCCAGTTGGCAGCATTCCCCCATGGACATCTCCGTGTGCTGGTAGACCATCAAGTTTTGGGCTGACCAAAGAGCGTCTTTCACCGAGTTGATGATCTGCCAGCAGCACCAGATATTGGTCTCCGTGTGCATCCCTGGGAACAGCCCGTAGATCAGAGAGTCCTCTGTCACACAGCTGCTGGGGATGAACCTCAACACTGTCCCTTCCATCCTCCTCCACACCTTCTTGGAGAACCCACAGTGTGCAAAGAGGTGGGTCACCGACTCCTCCTCACTGCAGTCCTCCCGTGGGCACAGGGGTGTGGAAACGATGTTCCGGGAGTACAGAGGGGATCAGACTGGGAGGGCCCCTCTCACCACCAACCAGGCGAGGTCTTGGTGCCTGTTGGTGAGGTCTGGCAATGAGGCATTTTGCCAGATGAATTGGACGGTCTGCTCAGGGAACCACCCCACTGTGTCCATCTCGTCCTTCTCCTGCAGTGCCTGCAGGACCTTACGTGCTGACCACTGCCTGATGGCCCTGTGGTCAAAGGCGGTGACCTGAAAGAACTTCTCTACGAAGGACAGGTATGGTGGCAGCGACCAGCTGACAGGAGTGTTGTGCGGTAAAGGGGTCAGACCCATCCTTTGTAGCCAGGGTGACAGGTAGAACCTGGGCACATAGTGGTACTTGGTGCCCACGTACCTGGGATCCACACACAACCTGATGCAGCCACACACGCAGCTGGCCATCAGGGTAAGGGTGACATTGGGGACATTTTTGCCCCCATTGTCCAGGGACTTGTGCATGGTGGTCTGTCTGACCCGCTCCATCTTGGATCTCCAGACGAATCTGAAGACGGCTCGGGTGATTTCCGAGCTGAAGGAGCGGGGGACTGGCCACATCTGTGCCAAGTACAACAGCCCTGAGAGCACCTCACACCTGATAACCAGGTTCTTGCCCATTATCGATAGGGAACGCCCTCCCCACAGTCCCAGTTTCTTTTTGACCTTGGCAGTCCCCTCCTGCCAGTTCCTGTTGCACGCCTCGGCCCTTCCGAACCAGATCCCCAACACCTTCACGTGATCAGACCTAATGGTGAAGGGGATGCTGGATCGGTCGGGGCAGTTGCCGAAGAGCATGGCTTCGCTCTTCGTGCGGTTGACCCTGGCCCCCGACGCCTGCTCGAACTTTTCGCAAATGCTGATCAGCCTGCGAACTGACCTCGGATCAGAGCAGAAGACGGTGACGTCATCCATGTACAGGGAGGTTTTGACTTGGGTCCCTCCACTGCCTGGCAGCGTCACCCCTCTTATGCCCTCATCCCATAGCGTGGAATAGGCCCAGCTTTCCCCTAATTTAACCCTTGCCTAATCATAGGACAACTTAAAATGACCAATTAACGTTCCAACTGGTACACCTTTGAACTGTGGGAGGAAACTAGAACACCTGGAGGAAACCCACGGGGTCACAGGGAGAACGTAAAAACTCCTTTGGGGCAGCGGTGGGAATCGAACACAGGTCATAATGTAAAGCTAACAGTACGTTACTGTGCAGATAATGTTGGGATTAAGTCATTGGAAGGAACAATTGTAATTAAAGGCAGGGGCTGGAATGTGGGAATTGGTAGAAATATATTGTGATTATTCAGTTATGATTGGAGAAAACCTATGTTATTAAAATATAACCTTGTGGTGACCCACTTTCCAGCACACTCGAACTGGCTCACAAAATGGCAGCGAGGCAGGCCCCCAAAAAGGGCGCCAGGCCTTCTTCACCAGCAAGGGGAAAAGCCCGCGCGCGGGAAGGGACTGTGAATATGCGCCCCCTACAGCATTCCCGCCCGGGGAGGGCGGAAACGGGAAGGCTTAAAAGCGAGGCCGCGAAGTTTGAATAATTCTTTTACGCAACTGCAACTCACCGACTGCGTGTCGTTATTCCAGCGCTGTGTGTAGCACACCGCTACAACCTTTCCCTCCAACCTTTTTCAGGATCAGGTTTAAAATCACCAGCAATTGTCATGAAATTTGTTAACTTAGCGACAGTAGTACAATGTAATACATGATAATATAGAAAATCAATTAGAGTAAGAAGATATATGTATATTAAATAGTTAATTCAAAATTGTGCAAAACATAAATAATAAAATAAAGTGAGGTAGTGTTCATGGGTTCAATGGCCATTTAGAAATCAGTTGGCAGAAGGGGAAAAGCTGTTCCTGAATCACTGAGTGTGTGCCTTCAGGCTTCTGTACCCCCTCCCTGATGGTAACAATGAGAGGAGGGCATGTCCAGGGTGATGGGGGTCCTTAATAACGGATGCCGCCTTTCTGAGGAACCTTGCTGAAATGTGTATTTGTAAAGCAGCCTCTCCTTTCCTGATCCCAGCTACCTAACTCAAATATTAAAGCCACATTCAGAGAATTTAGCACTTTAAGGAATCGGCCCATAACATTTCTTAATCATGTTGCTTTTATTTAAAACTACATTTATTTTACACCTTTTTTTTCATAAAATGTTCTATTGAGTATTTTAACTAACCTTCCACCTCTACTCTCTGTTAAAGTGTAAAATGGATAAAAGTCAGCAAATGTGTGTGGAACTTTTATCATTTTCAAGCTAATGCATTTACTGTAATTACATCCACTTTAAGTGCAGTCTTTTGATAAAGCATTTCGCAAAAAAGCAGGTGAAAGTTTTATGACTTTCTCCTACTTCTTTGCGAGTATTGATCAAGGGTTTATAATTATTGATTGTTTACTTGTTTGACAATCAGATGCTAGCTTGGACTGCAGGCAAACTTCTCTGCCATTCTTCATGTGTGCTGGGATCACACATGCACATCTGATGGTGTAATTGGAGCCAAAAACTTCAGATGCTGAAGTCCAAAACAAATTGAAAATGTTGCACCCACTCAGCAGGCCAACAATTCAGGTCAGAGATTGGAAAAGTGAAAACAAGAGTGTTAATTTGATGTGCAGAGAAGCCAAGGACCCAGAGGCCATTTTGGATTGGCCATTGTGTGAGTGGGCCAGTGTAAGAGACTGAATGCTGAGTCTTCAGCAAGGAGGCAGAGGTGAGTAGCATGTAACAAGTAGATAGCGTTTTAAACAAAATAGTGGGGTGGGAGGAGGTTTGACAGACTGAAGGAGAGTTTACTGAAGTCTCCAAAATAAACAATATGACAAAAAGTTTTGAAAGTTCAGGCAACATGGAGGCAAAAATAAAAATAACGATGGTGAAAACAGGACTGAAGATGTTATATGCACATAGTATATGAAGTTAGGTAAATGATCTTGTCGTGCAGTTAGAAATTAGCAGGTATTACATTGTGGGTGTCCATTGTGATGTGGATGATAGAAGATCACAGCTGGGAGCTTAACATCCAAGGCTACACATTGAACTGAGGCTTTGTTGGTCAAATAAAAAAGAAATCAAAACCTTTGAAAGAAGTGACATAGGATCATGTGATGGAATCCTTGTGGATAGAGTTAATAAGACCCTGATGGGAATTATATTCAGGTCTCCGAACAGTAGCCAGGATGCAGGGTACAAATTACAACAGAATATAGAAAAGGCATAAAAGGACAATTTACGATGATCATGAGAGATTTCAATATGCAGGTAGATTAGGAAAATCAGGTCAACACTATTTTTTAAAAGGAAATCTTGTCCAACAAATCTGTTAGAATTCATTGAGGAAATAACAGGCAAGATAGAGGAAGGAGAGTCAGTGGATGCTTTCTTGGATTTTCCAAAGTATCTTGACAAAGTGCTACACGCGAGGCTGCTAAACAAGAGTGGATGGGCAGGTAGTGTTGAGGAAGTAGGGAGTCTGCAGAAGGACTTGGACAGGTTAGGAGAATCAGCAAAGAAGAGGCAGATGGAATACAGTAACACAAGATATTCTGCAAATCCAAATAACACATACATTGATGTTCCTCCACCACTGATGTTTCCCTCACCCATATCTCCTCCATTTCCCAGACATCTACCCTCACCCCATCTTCGCATTAGCTTATCAGCAATAGATTTCCTCTTGTCTTTACTTGTTGCCCCACGAGCCTCTGGATCAAGCACATCATTCTCCACAACTTCCATGATCTTCAACAGGATCCCACCATAAAAGAGATCTTTACCTACCCCCCATTCTCTGCTTTCCACAGCAATTGCTCTCAAAGATTCACTTGTCCATTCAACCCTCCCCACTGTGTGGAGGAATTTTTTGGCAGTGGAGGTCAAGTCATTGCGAATATTTAAATTGGAGTTTGATAGGTTCTTAATTACTAAAGCCATCAAATGCTATGGGGAGAAAACAAGAGAATGTGTTTGAGAGGGAAAAGAAAGCAGCCATTATAGAATGGTTCAAATTGCTTAATTCTTCTCCTATGTCTTAAGGAATGGCCGAGACAAAAAAAAGAGGAATTACCTGTGTTAAGCTGCCAACTGTTGTCAACATAGCAGCATTTAAATAAACGCTGACAATCAGAAGAGTGAATAAAAAAGGAACAAATTCAAACTGAAATATTAAGTAACATCAGTGAGAAGAAAAAAAAGAGTTCCAAGGACTGCAGCAAGCTGAGATTGAAGAAGAAACATTTTTGAACAGTATATTTGTCACATATGCATTGAAACAATACAGTGAAATGTGTCATTTTGCACAACAACCAACACAGTCCAAGGATTATGCTGGGAGCTGACCACAAGTATCACCACTCTGCCGATGCTTATACACTGCAATTGGCTCACTAACCACAGCCAGTACGTCTTTGGAATGTGGGAGAAAACTATATCACCCAGAGGAAGTTCACACGGTCATGAGGAGAACATACAAACTCCTGATAGATAGCGATGGGAGAGAATAGGTTAGAGAAACTAAGGAACATATTTCTGGAAGTTCAAGGTTGCTCTTTCAGACCAAACTGATAAATTCTGCAAAACAATCATACAAACTGACTTTGTTTCGTTGAAATTAGATGAATTGCATGGTGAACAATGAAGAAAATTGGAAGTATTACAAATGAATTGTTGTTCTACCTGGATTGTGGAAAGGGTAAAGCTAAAACAACAAGTTTGACATGCTAAAGTATCGAGTTTGGGTTTCTGTTGTGAATCCCCAGGATAATTCTTAGCCAGCTATCAATTTTTGTTTCCCCCATAAAACATCTGGTTCACATTTGAGACCTCGTCCAATGCAACCCTGTGATGTTCCATTTATATTGTGAAGTTTAGTTCTTCACCATTAAAGATCTGGGAGACTATCCATCATGTCTGTGCTGCAACTTAGTCAACTGGATTCTCAGTAAGTAGATCATCAGTAGGTCTGGGTGACTCACAACTGATCTAGAAAGTCTTGTACATTATATATCCTATGAAGATGGGTTGAGTGAGTTAGAACTTTGGTCTTTGGAGAGGAGGAGGATGTGAGGTGACTTGATAGAGGTGTACAAGCTGATATGAGGCATAGTTAGGGGGCTAAGGTGGTAGTTAAGATGATAAAAGGGTAAGAGTAGACAGCTAGCACCCTTTTTCCAGAGCAGAAATGGCTATTATGAGGGTGTATAACTATAACATATTTGAAGGACAGTATCAGGGGGATGCCGGAGATAGTTTTTTTTTGCAGAGTTGTAGATGCATGGAATGCACTACCAGGAATAATGGTGGAGGCAGATATATTAGGGATGTTTAAGAGACTCTTAGGTAGGCATATGGATGAAAAAAAGGAAGGCTATATGGAAGAAACAGTTAAATTGACTTTGGAGTCCGTTAAAAGGTTGGCATACATCATGAGCTGAAGGGCCTGTACTGTGCCATGCTGCTCTTTGTTCTAAATTTTACGCATACTAACAGGAAAGGTTGAAAAAAAAATCAAATTATGATAGTCACTGCAGTCGAAAAATTACTTTTTCTGGTCATTATTAAGTAATTCTATCCCCATGATCTTTTAAGTTGCTTTTTTAAGTGACATTTTGCACATTAGATATTACGTACATCATGAGAAGCATGCAGTTAACAATTCAATACAGAGCATGGTCATAAATTTAGATTAACTAGGCATACCCCAACTAGACTGACGAATACAAAGAGATATGCTTTAAAATTAAATAGATTTCTCTATCCATTCAAGACCTTGGACATGGTTCCCAAATTTAAAGACCATCATTCACATGAAGATGTATTAAACTTAATAAATACTGGGTTACCTCTTCAATATATCACTGTCTCCTTAACAAGTAATGTGATAAATTATGTTTATAATCATAACAAAACAGGATGCTATTTGCCCAATCATGTGCACACTGGTTCCCGAAAGAGCAATTCCATCGTCCCATTGCCTCCTTTCTTAGTTCTCTGTAATCCTGATTAATGCATTTTCCCTCACACATGTCCATCAACTCCTCTTTGATTCTTTTTTGCCAAGGACTAACACCAAAGGGCAAGTTATGGTAGTTCAATGACCAGCCAACATTTTTTTGGGATGTGGAAGGAAATTCAGGTCCCAGAGGAATTCCACATTATCCTGGAGAAACATGCAAACTTCCCACTGACAGTGCCTGAGGATAGGATTGAAATTGGGTTCCTGTGGCTGCAAGACAGCTGCACTAACTGTTGCACTTCTGTGACATCCTAGTTGAAATTAACTGGAACCGAGGATTAAATCTAGCCCAAGTTAATAAGATGAAATATCCTTTCCCTGTTGACTATAATGGTCTTGCATAAAGTGTGTTCAAACAATTGCAGGCTGACAGCACTTAACTAAATGTCACATGGTTCACGTTGGCAGTGAATTAAACAATCTGATGTGACATGACAATAAGAAAATCTGTAAGAAAGATCAATTTTCTGACAACATATTTATCAAATAACAAACTTTGCACGAGTGACTAAAAGAAAGCACAAAAGGGTTGCTAATTTTCAAATGTTATTTTCAAACAGTCATCAAGAAGAATCTTCGAGCAATGATTCAGCTTCATTATAAATTATAGCTTGCTTGGGCAAATCAAGAAAGCCTGATGTTGCAGTGAAGACTGTCACTCGCTCCACTACTAGCACACTACAGTCTGATAAACATGTTCTGATGGGATTTAGAAGTAATATCAGTGATGTGCTGAATGTTTATGCACAAAATCTCTTATGAAAACACAGATGTTGCATTTAGCAGTCTTGAGAGATTTCAATGAGGGTCTCTGAAGAACAAAAGATTTAATTTGCATTGTCATTACTGATTTGTCTTTAATTGTATGAGTTAAACAATTCACTTACCTTTAGATTCTATTTAAATCTCTCCGTTCCTCAAATGTACTAAACAAGCAATCATGTACAGATGTATACAGCTGTGCAGATTCTTATTTAATAGGACACTTTATCTTTAATTTTAGTTTATAATCAGATCTGTGTATTTATTTGAACAGGATTACATAACAGCAATACATGGTTTAACTGATACTGCAATCTTTGAGTTGCAATTGTTACATTGCTGCTGTAATAGTGGAGCTGCACTTCAAATGTTTTCAATAGGGCTCCAGGCGCAAATTTAATATTTATTTCAATTAGCTGTACTTTAAAACAAGAGCTTCCTATTCAATGCTGGGAGAAAACGTTGCTGCAAAGAAATTTATTTACTGCTTACAAACTAGTGCTGCTGCCCAGTTTAGGATAGAGAGGCAACTGTTTGGTCAGCTCTTCAGACATTGAACTGCTAGGTACTTATAAATTTACACACTTCAGAAAAACACAGTATGTACACTGATGTTGGTGAAGGTATCATTTGCCATCCGTACTCTTGCAGACAGCATATAGAAACTTAGAGTCATAAAGTCATGCAGCATGGAACTTGCTAACTTGTGGGACAAAGGCATGAAGCACCAGTTCTGTTTTTTCCCTAACTTCTCCACATGTTCCCAAATGTGTCTGCCATTTCAAAATACAAGGAATATGATTAAAGGTTCTTCATCTCAGGACTTCGTGCTATTGAATGAATATAGTCAAATGCAGTGCATCAGTGCAGAATTCTGGACATAACACTTGCGTTTGTTACCAATTGCATTTACGGAGTCAAGAACACTTGCCCATAAATGCTTGCACACCAGCAGCGACACTCAGCAATAAAGCAGAACTGTGCTGCCTGCTCCAAGATGACTAGAATCGGAGCTTTTCAAGAGACAACAATCCCACCGCCCATCAACTCTCCAATCTACATTACATGGCTGCAATAGCAAGCAATAATCTTGGCTCGGAATAGGAAACATAATCAGTAAAAAAATGCCATAAAGGGTAACATAGGCAATAATGCTATTAGAGGTATGATATTAATAACTACACTCCTGGAGAGGGCACTGAGAACCAAAAAATAAGTGGAACACAAAGTAAAAGCCAAGTATATTGCCTTAACAAATCAACTAACAGAAGTAGTCTGGGGAGTGAGTACATACGAAACGTTCAAATATGCCTCAGGAACAAAGGTCAGGTAACAACTAGAAAACAGGCTTTTTTATGTTAGGCCATTTTAATAAGGTAAACATTATGGTTAATCTTAACAAGTGGTAATTTAGGGAAGTGTGACTGCAAAATGATATAATTTTACAGACTTCATGAGTGACAAACTTAATTCAAATAGTATTATATAGTTATGAGGAAAGAATTTATTATAATAGATGAGGACATTGAATTAAAATATTTTAAAGTAGATACAATCTGACAACTACTTAAAATATTTCATCATTTTCTTTTATGAGGTATAACCACTTCAGTTATTGCCCATCTCTAATGTCTTTTCTCTGAGCAGATAAACAATCTATTGAAAAATAAAGTCTCTATTGCAAGAGAAACCCATCTGTGACTAATTAAAGAGATTAGGGGTAAGATTTGATTAAAATGGTTTACACTGTTGCCGAGAGTACTAACAGTTTTAGAAGGCTGCAAAGGATGGCCAGCGATAGATAAATATGATAATAAAAATAAATCAATTAGCAAGAGATATAAAATACTTTAAGAGCTTTCATAAATATATAAATGAAAAGAAAAAGTAAATATGATCTTTGAGGCAGAGGAAGGAGAAATTATAATGTCGAATAAGGAAAGCTCAGATATTAAACTAATATTTTTCAGTTGCTGTTACAATAGGAAATAATGAACATACCAGAAATATTGGGGAAATAATGTGATGAGACTGAGGAATTTAGAGTAATCAGAATTAATAAAGTGAATGCCCTGGAGAAATTAAAATGATGAAGTCTCTTGGATCAGATGACCTACATTACAAGGCTGTGAAAAAGCTGCCTATAGAGGAAATAAATGCATGAATGATCTTCCAAAATTCCTTAGAATCTGCATTGCTCACAATAGGTTTGAAGTTAACATGTGCAATACCACTTTCAAAAAAATAGGGTTAGTTTAATGCTAGTTGCCAGGACATTGCTTAAATCCATTATTAAGTTAATGCTAATGGGCACTTGGACATTATAAGGAACTTGTACTTGTGGTCAAGCACCCTCCTAATGTTCATCTGCTCCAGGACTCCCATGGCTGCCCATGAATAGCAAAACCCAGCCTGGTGGCAAGACAATATCAACACAAGTTGATGATTACAAACTTGTCCACTGAACAGCTGAGAAAACTTTCAGCCAACTATATCAGATCCACAGATTTACCTGGCTGTCAATCCACTGGTTTGGGTCTGTCTTGATGTTCAGAGTCTTTTTTTAAAAGTGTTTTTGTCAATTCTAAAGATAATATTAATTTACAATTTTAACTTACAACTGAGTTCACTAAATTATTTCTGAAATAAAGACTATCTCTGCCTAATAATACGTACTTCTGTCTCTAATATATTTCATCAGCGTTGAACTGAATGATCTTCCCTTCAAAAATTAACCAAACTCTGTACTGATTCCGTTGACAGACCCCCGTTTTAAGAGATTTAAAACATGCTGATTTGAAGTGCAGGTGGCAAGACCAAAAGGAAGAGGAAAGAGCGAAAGTCAGGTCTTCTACCCAGGAATCCTAAACTCGGTGAGGAACATATACTCAAAACAGTTTCAACAAATTTAAATCGTGTTTAAAAAAGTTAATACTTTTTTATGAAAATGAAAATAGCCAAGGCGATAACAGCTACCAGTGGATGTAGTAAATCTGAATGATCATAAGGCATCTTGGTCAAGCTTCAGACATGTTTGCTAGGTAAAGTAGATGTTTGTGGGATTGATGACAATAAATTAGCATGGAGAGAAGTTTGATTAAAAAATAAAAAAGGTTAAATGTGTCTATAACCAGTTAAGGGCAAAATGATGAGTGCTGGGCCTTCACCTATGTATGATTTATCTTAATACTTTAATATTTTCTTATGACAAGGCAGACTATTCAGCCATTGAGTCCATGCCAGTTCTCAGAGCAATCAACTTAATCCTATTCACTTATTTCTCAATAATCTATTTTCCCTTTCATGCCTATCAACTTCTCTCTGATTCTTCATGGACCCTTTACAGTGGACAATTAGCCTACCATCGACATATGTTTGGAATGTAGGAGGAAAATGGAATATCCAGGAGAAACACATCATCACAGGAACATTGCACAAACTCCACACTTACAGCATCCTGTTATGACCTCAGCCCCCTCCTTTGTGAGAATTGCAAGAGCCCTAGTCAAGGGGGGGGTCAAATGACCCAAGAGGGAGAGAGACGTGCTGAAGACCACGTTCCCCCGGGAAGCAGAATAAAGCGACTCTTTGACTATTGTCTCATGAAGACCACGTGTAAAGCCCTCGGGCAAAGTGGGCTGGTTGAGAGAGAGATTGACACCGGTGATCCCGTGAGGAAGTATAAAGGAGGGGCTGGGGGGGAGGACCCCCTCAGACGCACCAGAAGACACGCTAGAGATCCTGTGACAGTGTTTTGATAGCGACAGCCGGTGGTGGGGTTCGTGTACGTCTTTTCCTTGCCTGGGATTGGCGACCCCACAACGGAAGAACGGCTTAGCTACAGGGGAGGCCACAGATGAGCGTTCATTCCCCCAACGAGGCTCCGACAAACCAAACTCCTCCAGGTTGGAAAACCGGTCGGGTAACTGTTTCATCCCATCTCTCTCTCTCTTTCTAACAAAAGTGCACCAACGCGACACCACCGCGACGGCAGCTGGTGGAACGGCAGTGACCGCAAAAGACTTTTAGATATCCAGTAAACAATATATATCTACATTACCCCTAGACAACGATAGAGCTTATTTCTGATTGACTATTACTATACCTGTGCTTTAGATTGAGTTGTGACGACATATACGATCTGAATGTTTTGTATTAACCATACGTTTGTGCCCCTTTATAAATAAAAACGTTTGAAAATAGTAGCATCAGGCTTCAGCGGACCCATCTATCTTTGCTGGTAAATTACCCGGTTACTGGGGAACGTAACAATCCAAACTCAGGATCAAATCTAGGTAGAAGCACCACCTGGTTGAAATGACTTAATGGCTTAAATAAAAGGGCAGTGCATGACGTATAGAAATTTACCGATATCACAGAGCTGAGTGGAGAAGGAAGACACAGAGTCTGCCGAGGGGAGCAGATAGATTAAGTGAGTGGGCAGGAAGTGTCAGGTATGATAGAATGTACAGAACTTGCTGCAATATGATTAATCTTTTACACAGTGCTTACTGCATCTTTTCACAAATTTATTGCTGTTAAAAATTGTATTCACATGCTGTCATACCGAAGCTTCCACGAGGAAAAGAAAATCTGCACTTAGAAGAGAGCACCACGTGGATTTAGCAGATCATTACTTGACAATACTGCATGAGACCATTTTCTGGACTGATCTCAGAGGGAATGTATCAGAAATGCAATGTAGCGGAATTCGTGGCTTCATTGGCATTTCATGTAACATCCACTACAGTAGCAATGAAGTAGTTAAATATGATGGTAACAATGGCATTAGCCATACACTACGATTTTCTTAGCACTCCAATAATTTAATTAGCAAAAGGATAAATAATCAGTTTAAAAAAGATCACATTGATATCACCTCATCCACTGTGACATTTTAATGTGGTTTAATCCAAGGTTCTATCATTAATGACATTAGAGTATTCACCATACTCATTCTTGAGCAATTATGTTATAGGTTTATTCCATAGATAATAAAAACACCTGTAAAAGCAAAACAAGCCATGACAATGACAGAATTCCAAATGTGAAGGTCTGATTTCTTTGTTAGTTAAGCTGCCATTTATGACCTGCCAGTTCTAAGCACAAAGTAAATGAATATCATTTGCAACTCACCCCATTTACTGGGTATGCCTTCCATCCAAGTTCTCCAAGTGCAGCTGTTGTGTCCAGCAGCACAACTGGAAATAAGTAAAACAACAGTATTAGCATGATTTGCTTATTTATTGTCATTTCATTGAATGCCTAAGACTACATTGCATTCCAACTGAAAAGTTGATATGAGCCTTCTCTGCCATAGATCATCATGGGGTTGACTCACAGGTGAAGCTGGTTGAGCAAGTTTGGGGAAAACATGTGGGTCAGTCATCCATCCTATCCACATGTTCTCCCCAGCCTAGAGATCCTAAAACTAAGATTTGGACCTTTACAATGCTCTGAACATCCCAAAGCACTTAAGTGCCAATGAACTACTTTTGAAACATTAATATTGTACAATAAACAATGCAGCATTTAATCTGTACACAACACATACGAACAAACTGGATGAACTCAGCGGGTCGGGCAGCATCCGTTGAAATGAGCAGTCAACGTTTCGGGCTGAGACCCTTCATCAGGACTGAAGAAGGAGGGGGCGGGGCCCTATAAAGAAGGTGAGGGGAGGGTGGAAGGTGCCAGGTGAAAAACCAATCAGAGAAAGATCAAGGGTTGGGGGAGGGGAAGCAGGGAGGGGATAGGCCAGAGAGGTGAAGGAGGAAGGCAAGAGGAAAGCACTATGGGTAGTAGAAGAAGGCAGAATCATGAGAGGGGTGATAGGCAGCTAGAAGAGGAGGCAGAGTGAAAGTGGGATGGTGGAAGGGAGAGGGAGGGAATTATCAGAAGTTGGAGAATTCGATGTTCATACCAAGGGGCTGGACACAATCCCTCTACAAAAACATCAGTCAGAAATGATCAAAAATGATGCACAATGAATAGATCTGGCCAAGTCTCTCTCCATTATGAATGAAAATGGTTATCGAGGAACTGACACAGCACATTGTTAATAGATGCTTAGAGACCCACTTATCCTTTTGGACTTAAAGCTCAGACCTCGGATTCAAAAATGCACATATTACTATGTTTCCATAGTTGGATGCCTAGCATTTAGGTGACTTCAGTAGTTCAAATGCTTATGGAAGCATACGTTCCTTCTCAGTGCTATGTGCCTTGTATCTATTAAAGAGTTGCTGTGTGCACAGTGTGACACAGTATTTAATAATTTATCCATTGAAAAAAAATTATGACCTTCATAAATTAAACATGACAGTTTTATGCACGATAGTCACCTTTTTGTTGAACAGCAGCACATTTGCTAAATAGCACAACAACCAAATGGGTCACCTTTATGTGCTGTAAAATCAGATTCTTGAACTTAGCTGCAATGCGTGCATGCAGGCAGCAACTCATTATTTATTCAAACACTCCTGGGCAAGGCACCAAACAGCAGGTGTGCAACCAAAATGTATTGTAAAACAAACTGCAATTTTCCCCAAATGAAGCTCACACAAGTGAATTACTGGGAGCTAATTGTAATACCCATTCATTTATCCAGATTTCCAAGAAACTTGCCATGATACGTGATAGCGTACCACATTTTTATTGAATTCCCCAATGTCCAATTTAATAACATATATCCTCATTTATTTAAAATGCTGCGCAAAATTCTAACCATAGGGTAAATACAGCTGGTGAAAATATAAACTCTCGAACATCATCTCCACCGCTACGGTACATAATCAGAAATACTGCAAGAAGAAAATAATAACCTTGAAACATTCCAACTGTATATTTGATTCCTTGAATGTAGTTATCACGATATTCATCTCAGTTATTTACAAATGTGGCTTAATATGTTTCTTGTCAGCTTATTAGGTTAATGCCAAGTTACTCTTCTGATGGAATGCATCAATGATATAAAATGCTATGTGGACAAAATGGCTCTATTTTTATCCTATCTTGTAGATACCTGCTGTAAGGATCTCAGCAGAATTGAATTTAAACAGAACATTTTCCCTGTACGTGTAATGAGACCCAAGGCACATGTGAAAAAAAAACTCGATATCATTATTTATGTGACTGAGTTTTGTTCTGAACTACAAGTATAGTGAAACTGCAAGGGAGAGAAGAAGCATTCCCTCCTTGTGTGAATATTTTGCTCATCAAGGTTGAATGCATCAATGCACAGCAAAGGACCATTTATCACTTTTATTTTATTGAGTTAGCATCAATCCTTCCCGGATGTATTGCAGAGATCAAATAAAGAATATGGTAGGGACTAAGGACAAGGGAGAAGGACACGGAATCTTGTGAGTTGAGGCGAGGGAACAGTGCTATCCTGGAGGATTTCAACATTACAAAGCAGGAGGTGTTGGAAGTGTTTAAATGCATAAAATAAATTCCCCTGGGCCTGACTAAGTGTATTCCTAGATGTCAAGGGAAGCAACAAGGAGATTGCTGGTGTGTGTGTGTGTGTGTGTGTGTGTGTGTGTGTGTGTGTGTGTGTGTGTGTGTGTGTGTGTGTGTGTGTGTGTGTGTGTGTGTGTGTGTGTGTGTGTGTGTGTGTGTGTGTGTGTGTGTGTGTGTGTGTGTGTGTGTGTGTGTGTGTGTGTGTGTGTGTGTATAACTAATGTTGTGCTTTTCCTTTAAGAAAGGAGAGAGAAAAAGGGAACTACAGGGCAGTGGCAAACTTATTGTAAGGGATTCTGAGGGACAGCATTTATTTGTATTTGGAAAGGCAAGGACTGATTACTGATATTCAGCATTGCTTTGTGCCTGGGAAATCACGTATCAGGAATTTGACTGAGGGTGGTGGGGTGGAGATACGTCTCTTCCAAAGGAGGTGTAAGCTGCTCCTTCCCTCCACGAGCTTGCAGGTCACCCTTGGGCAGGGTGTAGCACCTGCTTAACCCCCAATCGGGATCATATGAAGCCACGAGAGCAAGTGGCGGATGGTCAAATGAGCAGCTGGTGCAAACCACAAGTCCTGGTTATGCGACCACTGACACCAGGCAGACAATCTCTAAAGAGTATAGATAATGGCTGGAGTCACCCCTCATATAAGGACACTGCCCAGAAGGCAAGATACTTTTGTAGATTTTCCCAAGAGCAATCATGGTCATAGGTCATGAGCACCCATGTCACATGACATGGCACATGATGATGATGATGATGATGATAATGACCAAGAGGATTGATCAGGAAAGTAGGAAAGTGCAACATGATGCATTTTGGAAAGTTAAACCAGGACAGGACATACACAGTAGATGGCAGGACCTTGGGGAATGTTATTGAATAGAGACATTGGAGTACAGATAAATAGTTCACTGAAAATAATGTACCGAGGAAGATGTAATAGTATGCTTGCTTTCATCAGCCAAGGTAGTGAGTATAAGAACTGCGTCATCATGTTACAATTGTCCAAAACATTGGTTAGGCCACGCTTGGAATATTGTGTACAGTTCTTGTCACCATACTATCGGAAGTAAGTGATTAAGCTGCAGATAATGCAGAAAAGATTTTCGAGGATACTGCCTGGATTGGAGGTTGAGTAATCAGTGGAGACTGAATAGGCTGGAACTGATTTCCCTAGAGTGCAGGAGAATGAGAAGTGAAATGATAGAGGTATATAAAATAATGAGCGACACAGATAAGGCAGATAGGCAGTCATTGTCTAAAACTTGAAGGCATAGGTTAAAGTGAGAGAACAGAGTCCTGAAGGAGATCTGAGGGGTAAATCTTTCAGGCAGAATAGTCGTTTCATGGAATGAGTGCCGGAGATGGTGAAGGAGGCCAGATGCTGATCGGCAGATCTATATGCCTTCAATTAGTCAAAAGGAAGGAGGTTAAAACCACTATAGAACTCAAAGTCCCAATGCATTTTAAACAAACACAGAGTCTCTAAATGATAATAAACAAAAGGTCAAGTTTGTTGTCTGTGGCCAGTAGCTAACTTCAAATGCAGCCATCCGAACGTAAGTGTGGGATTTATGTAACATGCTTAGAGTGTGGTATGTACTGAATGTCAGATGCAACAGCATCTGCCACTGGATTGTAAATGGAGCCCAATAGTGGAGCCTTGTCTCATTGGGATTCACCAGTATTACACCAGTCAGATCTGGCACTGGCTCTGAAATTTCAAGGACTTCATTGTGGATTATAATCCTGCAAATTACAAAACAAAGGAATTTATTTTATATGTCCAATTAAAACAAAATATTTTTGTGCTTTAATTAACTTCAAGTATTTCAATGTAACTCCTTTAACAAATTACCTTAAATTATATCACTTCCTTAGAAACTGGTATTACTCAGTAATTTTGACAAAATATGAGGTGTGTCCTTGGTTTATGTAGTATTCTGGGAATAGAACCTCTTCACCACATTGTCTGGAGCCTTCTCACTGTCTCAATCATGTTGCCTCAGTGCAAAAGGATACAGAGACCTGCCTTCTGCCTCTGGTCCAGACCAGGCATAGGCATAAGGAGACCTTCACCAGTCGCTATAGTTGGAAGGCTAGATCTTGCAATGTCTGCACTGTGTTTTTAATTTCTGATTAAGTTTATTAATAGTTTGATGCAGTTGAGTTCATGATGCATATGACGTACCAGGACTCAAGATACATCCTTTCCAATATGTAATATGAGGCATCCTACTGGATTTTATAATAAAGACACTGGTTAACTTTATAAAAAGATGTTTATCTCTCAACACAACCGAAAGACCATAAGACGTAAGAGCAGAATTAGTCCATTTGGCACATCAAGTCTGCTCCGTGGAGGCATAGCTATGTGGTGGTTAGCATAACGCTATTACAGTACAAGCAACCTGGGTTGAATTCCTGTTGGTGTCTGTAAAGAGTTCATACAATTTTCCTGTAGCCACATGGTTGAATATCTGGCTGAATGGTGCCTTAACAGCAACCTCTTACTCAATGTCAGCAAGACCAAGGAGCCTATTATTGACTTCAGGAGGAGGAAACCAAACGTCCATAAGCCAGTTGTCATCTGATGATCAGAGATGAAGGGGGTCAACAACTTTAAATTCCTCAGAGTTATTATTTCAGAGGACCTGTCCTGGGCCAAGCACATAAATACAGTAACAAAGAAAGTATAGCAGCGTCTCTACTTACTTAGGAGTTTGGGAGATTTAGCATGACATCTTAAACATTGACAAACTTCTATAGATGGGGAGTAGAAAATATATTGAATTGCTGCATCACAGCCTGGTATGGAAACATCAATACCTTTGGACAGAAAATTCTACAAAATGTAATGAATGCAGCCCAGTCCATCATGGGTAAAGCCCTCTCCACCACTGAGCACATCTACATGAAGTATTATCGCAGGAAAGCAGAATCCATCATCAGGGACCCCCAGCACCCAGGACATCCTCTCTTCTCACTCCTGCCATCAGGAAAAAGGTACAGGAACCTCAAGACCCACACCACCAGGTTCAAGAACAGTTATTACCCCTCAACCATCAGGCTCTTGAACCAAAGGGGATAGCTTCACTCAGCTTCACTTGGCCCATCATTGAAATATTCCTACACTCACTTTTAAGGACTCTTCATGTCATGTTCTTGATACCTATTGCTTCTTTTATTATTATTATTATTATTATTATTATTAATTCTTCTTTCTTTTTTGTATTTGCACAATTTTGTTGTCCTTTGCACACTGATTGAGGGCCCAAGTTAGTTCAGTCTTTCATTGATTCTATTATGGTTATTATTCTATTTTGGATTTTTGAGTATGCCCGCAAGAAAAAGAATCTCAGGGTAGTATATGGTGACAAATATGTACATTGATAATAAATCGACTTCGAGCTTTGAATTTTTGAACATGGGTTTCCTCTAGATGCTCTGGTTTCCTCCCATATTCCAAAGACGTATAGGTTGGTAGGATTGTTACTGTGTTGTATCTCTAAATAAAATATAGTAACAACTTTTACAGTATGTGCAACAATAATCTGACAGGTATATATGACAAGTTTTGAATATAATAAAATTCTTCCAATTTTAATAGAAAACACTTTTTTCTCTGGATCAGACAGAGCAGAAGCATTATCATGTTAAGTAAAAAGAAATAAGTAAAAAAAAGAATAAAAAGATTTTAATATGAAAATCATTTAAAAGCTCTTAAAAATATTTGTTATTATTACAGTCAATCCATATTAGAATCTTAAGAAATCTTATTTAAACTTGGCAATGTCTTTCGACCATTTGTAAAATGCTAGAAATTTATCACACAAGAGATAACTATTGTAAGATACCTTTACAATGCTCTCACTGAAAATATCAATAAGGAGTTTTTGCTACTGAATAATAACATTCTGGCCAATTAGAATTTAACTAATAAACTGCCTGTTCACTGAGAATGGACAACGTTAAATCAATACATTACATAATATGTTTACCTGGGTCATCTTCAGCTTTTTTGATTTATTAAAATTAAATTAAATTAATGAAATTAAAGCAAAATATTCAATTAGGAATAAAAAAGACATGCTAAAAATTACTTGATGCAAAGAACTGGAGATACAGGAAATCCAAAACAAAGTGCTAGAAGAGATTAATAGTCAAGTTGCATCCAGGGGAGGAAAGTTCATGTTTTGGGTCAAGGACCCTTCAGCAGAATTGGAAAAGAAAGGCAAATGCACTTTAAATTGCAGAAAGAGAAAGATGGAAAGAGCAGAGGGAATTTCTGTGAAATAATGTATACCAAAGTTGTCAGAGTAATGACTACTTTATATAAAAGATAGAAGTGAGAGCAAAATACTACAAAAACAATTTAAAAGTCTAAATAGGTTGGTGCAGTCACACCTCTGGATAGAATAATAATGCTTTTCTGATATTGATAATATTAAGTTCTTAATACTGTCACATGCCTAATTAGAATACAAGGTACAGTTCTTCTAGCTCATGCTGGGGCATGGTTGGAATAATATAGAAGACTGAACACAAAAAGGTTTGAGTGGAAGCAGGATAGAGACTAGAAACTGCAAGTTACCCTTGTGGATTGAATAGATATGCTGGACAGTGATCAGGCAAGCTGCATTTTCTGAGGATTACATTGTGACAACTAAATGCAATAATGGACTGGAGTGGAAGAAGCACTGGTGAATCACTGCTTCAGCTGATAGGGCTATTTGGGTCCTTGATGGTGGCAAAACTGAAGGCAGATCCAAATGGTGTCTTGATTTCTTTCATGTTGACATTTTATGATTTATTCATCAGTTCTATCATTTAGTATTGCAATTTTCTGTTAAAAATACAGGATTACTATTACCTTTGACAAAAATACTGTAATCATTAATTATTTTTAGATTCATTTTCAGAGATTAGATTAAAATGCAGAGGGCCATACAGCCCTCATCGCTGAGGGAAAATCAAGTTGGCACTTCCGTTGTATCCTGGATAATGGACTACCTGACTAGCAGACCATAGTATGTACGACAGCAGAGCTGTGTGTCAGGCATAGCTATAAGCAGCACAGCGGCCCCACAGGGGACTGTACTGGCGCCCATCCTGTTTACCATGTATAACTTGGACTTTAGATACAACAGTTTGAGTCATGTCATCTGCAGAAATTCTCTGATGACTCAGCAATAGTTGGGTGTATAAATGAAGGACAGGAGGACAAATACATAGCCCTGGTTGAGGATTTTGTCATCAAAAGCTGCAAACTGAATTGTCTGCAGCTCAACATTGGTAAGACAAAGGAGATGGTGATGGACTTTAGGAAGACTAAGCCTGCACTGCTCCTGTTACTATTGATGGTGAGAACGTGGATGTGGTGAGGACCTACAAGTACCTGGGGGTGCACTTGAATATCAGACTTGAGTGAGGCACCAAACAGAGGCTGTGTACAAGAAGGGCCAGAGTCACCTCTACTTCCAGAGGAGACTGAAGTCCTTTGGAGTATGCGGACTTCTCCTTCAACGAGTCTGTCATTGCCAGTACAATCTTCAATGCAGTGGTATGCTGGGGCAATGGCTTCAACAGGGGTGATGCCAACAGGTTCAATAAACTGATTAGAAAGGCTGGCTCTGTTATAGGAGTCAAACTTGACACACTAGAGGCTGTGGTAGAACAAAGGACCCTACAGAAAATCCTGGCAATTTTGGACAATGTTTCTCACCCTCTGCATGCCACCTTGGCTGAACAGATGAGCACTTAGTAAAAGACTAAGACAACTGTACTGCTCCAAAGAGTGCAATATGAGGTCATTCTTACCCTTCGCTATTAGGCTCGATAATGAGTCAACCTATAGCTAAGGAAGTACTGACCCCCTCCTGTTAGACTTTTAGTGGTAAGTTATTTTTTATTTTTTCTATTTCTCTTCTAATATTTACATCTGTGCATTTGTAATGCTACTGCAACACTAAAATTTCCTTTGGGATCAATGAAGTATCTATCTACCTACTTATTTTTAGATTCATTTTAAGATATTAGTTTCAAATGCAGATTTTCATAAACAAGAGATAACCTTTATCCAAGGGAAGTAAATGCCAACAATATCAAATGGAAAGAGCGGCTGATCATCTTACGTAGTTAGTTCACCATACTTTTTAGTTCTAACTATAGTTTCTTCTGTGAATTTTTCTTCACTGCAGAAGTCAGTGGATTATCTAAGTACAGATGAGACAGCACTAACTTGATGGCAAAGTCATTCTCAGTCCCCTATTAAAAGGTAGAATTCAATCAAATGCTTGTTTATTGAAAACAGATTCCTCAGTGTCAAGAAGTACAATGAAACAATTGCCTGCACAGAAAAATTGTTACAGGAACATTGACTTCCTAATCTGCTAGAAGCTTTGCAGAAGGAAGTTCAATTTGTCAAATCGTCTGTGAGCAATCCAAGTTGAGTGTGAAAAGATAATAAATTGGAGTTGGTCCAAGTTGCATTTCATTTTACAGATAAAAATCCATCTCAAGTTGCTTTTACTCCTGTTCTTCTCTATTCCCCACAGACTTGGAACTTCCAGGCAATGAAGTAGAAGCATGCTGCTCCTAGGTGGTGTACATAGAAATTTTTCTAATCAACATATACATTTATTGCTTCCCAGGCCACTGTGTTTTGCAGTAAGGCAATCTGTTTGTCCTATGGCCTGTTAATATGGCAAGCAACAAACATCAAACACTGCCAAGTTAAGTAGGTGTTGGTCTGGTCATTTGGATGGCACTAATCTCAAATTCCTGTTCAAGCTTAATTTTCTCTGTGGAAAAAACCCAGGAATAATTAAAAATATCACATGCAATGGGAGAGGCCATAATTTATGACTTTCACACTTTGAGAGGTCTGGCTGCAGAGATTCTCCCCATGCAGCCAATATATTTCAGTTGACTAAAATCTGAGTTTTCTTGTATATTGAAAATAACTGCACAGCTGCAATTTTTGCCCTAATGAAATTGATACACAAATCCATTTCAAATTGAAAAGGAAATTGCTGATAGTGAGTGAGAAAAAGTAGGCTAGCACAATGTCATTGCGTGCTTCATTTATTTTTATTCATCTGAAGATTCCCTTACGCAGGTACAAACAAATCAAATGCTACTGGACTCAAGAACACTTTGTTGTATAAGTTATGTCAAAGGAATCACCATCTTTAGCCAATTGTTCTTTTGCCAGGCTAAATGCCTGAGAGTAAGTGGTTAAGCACAAAATGCCTCTCAGAGAACCCGGCATCATCCATTCGTGCAAGCATAGCAGTGACATCCAGGCTCATAAAGGAAGTAAAATGGACAATGGGTGTTAACCCAAAACATTGATTGTCTATATCCCTCTACAGGTTTTGTCTAACTTGCTGTGTTTCTCCAGTGTTCCTTTTTGCTCCAGATTCTAGATTCTACAGTTTCTTGCAACTCCATTCAGCCACAAGATGGTGAAATGGTGGTTTGCAGAAGGAAGAATTTGGGTGTGGAGTGCAGCAGGCAGTTAGAAATGAGTCAGGCATTGTGATACTTAATGATTAGTTGCTGTACCTGCAAACTTTAGTAGCTGCAGAGAGGATTTCCTACTATAGAGTCTCTTCCAGCATAGTTCCAAACTCAAGCGTATCGTCTATCACAAAGGCTTTGACTTTGGCCCTGGACTGTCAGCAGTATTATAATAGTCTACTTTGGCAGAGAACTTAATAACAAGACTTCAGATATCTCAACAGTGCTAGTGACCTAATCTGAACAGATCACAATGTAGGTTGAGGGTTTATCTCAAAGTAGAGCTACAATAGACTTGGCATATTTTTAACCAGCATTCACATCCTTGACATCCAGCCACGGCAGTCAAATGACTGCTGCAGGCAGCCACTCTATAATTACCTGTGGAGCAATCTACTAGCCTGACGTGACTCTAACTCTTAAAAAACAATATTGTCACATACAAGTATATGACTTAGGGGCCAAGCAGCCTATTATTGGTCCATGAGACTGCTCCGCTGGTTAATAGCATCATAACATTTTCAGTAACTTTGTATTCCCATATACTTTGGATGACCTTACTTTTAAGAGTTTTTGCCCTAAAAACATTCAAAGACTCGCTCTCCACTGTCCTGAGAAACATAGTTCCAAAAATGTATGACCCTCAAATGAAAACAAAACTCTACCTCATGTTTGTCCTAAGTGGGTAGCTTCTAATTTTCAAATTTCAACAGAAACTCTCCCACAAATTCATCCGTTGTGGAAGAACAGAAATGAGAATCAGCTTAGCAAATGTAGATTGGTGATCCTTACATCAGTGGTAAGGAGGCAATTGGAGAGGATCCTTAGGATGAGGATTTATGAACATTTGGAATAATACAGCCTAATTAGGGACAATCAGTATGGCTTTCTGTGGGGCATGTAGTTTCTTACTAACTTGAAAGAGAGTTTTGAAGAGGTAGCAAAGGTGATCAAAGATGGTAGACTTGTTGCCCACCTGGATTTTATTAAAGTGTTTGACAAAGTTGCTCATAGTAGTTTCATCCAGATGTGTGACTTGGCTGATTAGACATAGAATTGGCTTGCCCATAGAAGGTAGTGGTGGAGGGGAGTGGTCTTATTCTGATTGGAGGTCCATAACCGGCAGTGTTCTGTTTATTGTGGAGAAGGTTGACAAAGATCATTTGCAGATGTGGATGATGTAAGATGGAGTTTATTCTGGCCGAGTGTGAGGTGTTGCACTTTGGGAAATCAAAAGGAACAGTACAGAGTTCATGGCAGAGTGCTTTGACGTACAAAGGGATCATGGTCAAAGTCCATAGCTCCCTGTAAATGGTTGAACAGGTTAATAGGGTGGTTAAGAAGGCATCTGGGATGCTTGCATTGTTGATTAGAGTTCAAGTCAGGAAGCAATCGAGCAGCTTTATTAAGCTCTAGTTCAACCACATCTGGATGATTGCGTTCATTTCCGGTCACCCCATTATTGGAAGAATGCAGAGGTTTTCGAGTTGATGCTGCCTGGATAAAAGGGATTATGCCAGAATGAAAGGTTGGACAAATTTGGATTTTGTTTTTGGAACTGTAGAAGGTGAAAAGTGACCTGAGAATGAAAGGCATAGATTGAGTAAACAGCCTAGACCTTCCCCCCCTCCGCCCCCCCCCCCCCACCAGGGTTGAAGTACTGAAAAATACAGGGCATGCATTTAAGGTGAGAGGGAGTAAGTTCAAGAAAGGAGATGCACAGAGAAAGTTCCTCTTTTTTACATAGAGAGTGGTGGATGCCTGGGGTGGTAGTGGAGGTAAATACAATAGAGTAAGAAACTCTTAGATAGACACTTGAAAGTGCAGAGAATGGAGAGATATGTGTTCATTGCATCGGTAGAAAGGATTGATTCAGTTAGGTATTTAATTACTAGTTCAATTAGTTCAGCATAACTTTGTGTGCTAAACCTCCTGTTCCTGTGCTTTACTTCCAATGTTCTATCTTCCATGCTCTAAGACAATAGTTCCAAAAGTGGACAATATCACGCCACTGGGAGCAGAGGGAGCTTCTATGGGAGGGATAAAGATAAAAGGGGCAATGGGGATGGCATTCATTAGCAGGGGGCAGCTGAGGGATTATTGGCTTAATTTAAGAAATGAATTACTTATTATATGCATTTGATCTTCAGTGTCTCATAAAATTGATTACAATGATCACATAATCACATTATCTCTTGCTAACCCACCGTTCTCTTAGACTTTGCTCAAAGGGCGTTATAGTTGTTGAAAAGCAATAGGATATTTCTATTTTTGCCATATCATGAGAAATCTGGACTAAAGAATTTGTGTTATTTCAGGGCCAAGCCTGCACATTACTGCCATTCATTACTGTAGCACAGAGTTAGCTAGTATGATTCCTGTACTCCAATCCCACAGTAACGTATTTCCTGTGAATTAGGGTATGGCATTCAATGGGGCAAAGTTCAGAATCCATCCTCTTGAATGGTCTTAACTGCATTTCTCTAGCCCACGGACCGACTGAGATGTCACTGCCCTATTTTATGTACTGTACCTTCAGTTAGAGAATCAGGTTTTGCCTCAGCTATTTTGACTTTCCCCTTTATTGATTGCAGTGCTGGAGGTTGCTGCCTGGATAAGTACTTGGCTTATTTCAGTCACTTCATGAAAACTTTCAGAAATGAAAAATACTTCAAAACACATCTGCCAGAACATCACAACAAAACAGTAATGGTTTCTGTGCTTCATACAACATTGTATTGCTCACTGCTAAATCTGGAAAGCCCCATACAACTGAAGCAAAACTGATTCTGCCAGCAGTAAGGGAGGTTCTGAGTACAGTTTTGCATAAATCATCAGACCAAATAATTAAAGCAATTCTGCTCAGCCAACAATTCTACTGAAAAACAAATAGACAAAAAGTCTGAGAATGTGGAAGACACATTGTGCAACATACTTAGGGCTAGGAAATTAGCTCTGCAATTGGATGAGTTAACTTTGCCAGGCGACAAATCTTTGCTTCTTGGTTATGCTCACATCATAAAAGATGAAAGCATGGTTGTTATTTGCAAGGGGGCAAGGAGACATATGAAGGGAGAGTTAATATTTCAAGTTGTTGAGCAATTTTTCAAAGAGAAGGACATTTTGCTCACCAGCATTTTTGCTTGTGCAACAGATGGGGCACCATCAATGACAGGATGCCACCAGTGGTGGGGGGGGGGGTGGATATTACTTTCTTGAAAAAAGCTGTACCTAACATATTTACCATTCACTGTGTAATTCCCAAACAACATCTTGTTGCAAAAAAACCTAAGTGATCAGCTGCACACATCATTAAATGCTGTTATCACAGCAGTACAGCGGTAAGTAAAATCAAACCCCATGCTCTCAATTCTTGATTATTTTGAGATCTTTGTATTGAGAATGATGAACAGTTTCAATGCTTGCTGTTGCACACAGATGTCAGATGGCTCTCAAAAGAAAAGTGCCCGAGACACTTCAATACACTTTCTGAAACTCTGATAAAATTCTTTGAAGACAAATGCTTCATCCAGAAATAAACTCAGAAACATTAGGCATGACTTCAGTTATTTGTCAGAATTATTTGCAAAGTTTAATTAAATCAATCTTCAATTGCAAGGAAATGAAATGAATTTTATCATAGTCAAATCAATTGCTTCTATATTTCTGTCCAAGTTAACGCTATTTAAATGCAATATTGGCTGTCGTGACCTTCTCCAATTTCCTCCCAGAGTTTGAAGAGAAAGACAGAATTCCAGACAATGATCTCTAAGTATACAGTGCTCACATGGATGAGCTGCATAAAGGTATGTCAGAGAGATTTCAGGATCTTTTCTTGATCCAGTTTCCAGATTGGGGAATAAATCCATTCCTGAACACTTGCCATGGGGAATTTACAGGAAGGCTAGAGCAAGAACTGATCTTGCTACAATATAACTTTGACCTGAAGCCGAGATTCAAAAAATCATTCTAGGCAAGACCTGAGGTGGCGGTATCTGTATTTTCAAAAATAAGAACCACAGTTCTCCAATGATTGAGTTCATTTTTGTGAAGTGCAGACCTTTTTATATAATGAGGGAGTTCACTCTAATTGTGTAGTTAGATGTATATATTCCCCCTCCCACTAATGCCAGCGAGGCACTGGGTGAGGTCCATAGTGCCATTAGTGACCTTCAGACCAAACACCCCAATGGTCTCTTCATTACTACAGGCAATTTTAACCATGTAAACCTAAAGACAGTCCAGCCTAAATTCCACCAGAATGTTGATTTTGCTATCAGAGGTGAAGATACACTAGACCTGGTTTACATACCAGATGCCTATAAAGCAGTTCCTCGTCCCACTTTGGAGTCTCGGACCATTTATCTGTGATGTTAATTCCAGCATACAAACCAGTGATCAAACGGGTCAAACCAGTTCTAAAGGTGGGAAAACCTGAGGGTGCAATCTCTGCACTGCAGGACTGCTTTGATAATATGAACTGGAGAATGTTCAGGGAGGTTGTTACCTATAGCAGCCATGTTAACACTGAGGAATATGTGAATTCTGTGACCAGCTACATAAAGAAGTGTACTGAAGATGTTACCATCATGAAACACATCCAGGTGAGGGCAAATCAGAAGCCATGGCTTCTGCAGAGATCTATGCCAGGCTAAGGGATCGTGATGAGGACTTTAGATCGGAGGATGCAACAGCTCAAAGGGAACCAGGAACTGTGCTTTCTCATTCCATCAGGAAGGCAAAATGGGAGCATTCTCAGAGAATTGACAGCCACTTCTGTAACAGCACAGACATGAGGTGATTGTGGCAGGGAATTCAGAGGATTACAGACTACCAGTCTACCCTGCACATCAGTGACCAGGATGCTTCACACCCTAACAAGCTGAAAGTCTTCTACGCCCAGTGTGATGCACAGAACAAAGTGCTGGCAAAGGTAGCAGCCTTTCACCCAGGGAAGCAGACACTCCATCTGGCTGAAGCTCAGGTGAGGAAGACGCCGGCCAGAGTTAACCCATACGAAGCTGCGGGGCCGGATAATAGACCAGGTTGGGTTCCGAAGGACTGTGTAGCCCAGCTGGCAGATATATTCAACATCTTTCTGGAATAATCCATTGTCCCCTTGGTTTTCAAGGCGGCAACCATCAACCATCATCAAAGAAGGCAACAGTAATCTGTCTAAATGACTATTGTCTGGTGTATTAACATCAACCATTATGAAATGCTTTGAGTGACTGGTCATTGAGCACATTAAAGCTTTTCTCCCAACTACACTGGACCCTTTCCAATTCGCTAATCGCTCAAATCAATCCACTGATGATGCAACAGCCTCTGCCCTCTGTTCTCTCCTATCCCAGCTGGAAATTGCAGTCTCATAAGCCAAACTGTTGTTTATAGACTTCAGTTCAGTGTTCAACATGATCCTAGTCCAGAAAATGGTGGGGAAATTGTCTTTGCTGGGTCTCAACACCTCCCTCTGCATTGGATACTGGACTTTTTAGCAGTAAGGCCACAGTCAGTTTGTGTAGGCAGCAATGCCTCTTGCCCCATTAAACTAAGCACTGGCGCTCCCCAGGACTGTGTCCTCAGCCTGCTGCTGTTCACATTGCTGGGGCACGACTGTATCGCAGGATCCAGCTCAAACCGTGTCAACAAGCTAGTGGACCTTATCAAGAATGAGGATGAGATGGAGAGGAAGTAGAGCAGCTGGTGGATTCGTGTAAGAGCAACAACCTAAGCCTGAACATGGAGAAGGCATCGTGGACTTTGGGAAGGTGCAGACAAACCATCCCCCTCTACGAATACATGGCTCCTCCGTAGAGAGAGTTGTGCATCAAGTTGCTGGGAGTTCACATCACGGATGACCTCACCCAGTCCCTCAATATCACCTCCCTGACCAGGAAGGCACAGCTGCACCTCCACTTCTTAAGATGATTGAGGAAAGCAATGGCTCCCCCACCCCCATCTTAACTGCATTTTACAGCAGCACCACTGAGAGTGTCCTGACAAGCTGCACCTCCATCTGGTATGGGAGCAGCTGAGCATCGGACCAGAAATCCCTACAATGGATCATGAGAACAGCTGAGAGGATCATAGTGTCTCCCTAGCATCCATCAGGGATATTTATCAGGAGCGCATCGTATGAAGGGACCTTAGTATTAATAAGGATCCCACTCATCCATCCAGCATCCTCTATGACTTTCTAAAAACATGAACGATCAGGATTGGAAGTTTCTTCCCTCAAGCCATTAGGCTTCTGAACTCCCTACCGCATTATATTCGAAGTGTCACTGGTTAATCTATTCTGTACCTTACAATATTTAATATTAATGTACTTTAGTTTGTTATTTATGAGTGATTCATCTATAGATTTTATGCTTACCTTCATAAGTTATCATGTGCTATGTGTATTATGCTTTGCATCCTGGTTCGAAGAAACATCTCGTTTCTAAATGCATTATATGGTTATATATGTTATATACATGTATATAGTTAAATAACAATAAACTTGATGTTGAGCTGATATCATTGCACCAAGCCCATCCATCCCATTGAAAGGCGAAAAGCAATGAAATAGTGAATAGTTAGACTATTAATGTACACTTGAAAATCATTGCTGAAAATTGTTTTAGTGTAATTAAAGACATAATTTTATTTGTAACTTTAACTAGATTTCAATAATTTTTGCAATTATTTCTCACTGCTTTGAATTTTCAGATCCTTCTTTCTAGTACTATGCATCGTAAATCAAAATTCTTCATAGTTTTTACGTAATGGCCAGAAAGAAGGGAGGTGTGGTTCCTGAGGATGTGGTCTAGGAGCCTAGAGGTCGGTAATCCAAAAAAGCTTGGGAACCACTGCTCTTAGAGAAGACATCCTTTCCACATCACCTTATGGCCCTTCCACCCAGTAGGCATGGCAGTCCAGCTTAAATCCTTCTCCCAAATGAATTGGACAGCGAGTATAACATCTATATTATAAAATAGGCAGAGTACAGAATTAAGAACATATTTGAATCCAGTATGTTCTTGGAATAAAAATTAGGTTAATTATTAATGTAAAATACAATGTAATTTCTTTTGGGATAGAGCAGAGTTATCTGTGTGGAGAAATTCTGTTGTAAGGTTACGGATTATGGTGGGAAGATTTATATTACAAGAATAAGGAGCATTAACAAGCACGATTCAGAAAGTGGGACAACTTTGCATATAGTTGGACTAAATGCCACAAACAAAGCTTTTGCATGTCAGTACATCTAGCTGATGGTGGCAATGACCAATGGTGACATCCAGCAGACAGTTCACAAAACTACTCCTTCTTTTCAACATGCTCTGCTTCTCCTACTGAACTGTGTGCAATGGGAGCCTATAGTTTACATTTTGGTGGTGTGTTTTGGGCTGACTGGGCAATCTGGTGCATTTGATGTCTCTGGGAAAGTTGGCAAGCCTGAGAGCGGAGTGTGCAGCCTAATGGCGGAGCACAAACTCATGAATGGCCCTGTTGCTCATGGCAGATTAAAGCATAGAGCACTACTGAAATCGTTGTTCCATGGTGTTTCTTTGTTTCATGGCTGCCCATGGAGGATGAATCTCAGGGCTGTACACTGTATATTTACTTTGATAATAAATGCACTTTGAATTCTAGAATTTTCTGAATCTTTGATGCAAGAACTTTCAAAACTCCCACCAAGGAAATCCTGCACGCGGTTGCAGAAACACATGCATGTTGAAAACAATAGGCCAAATACAAGTTAAAGTAAACAAGAGACAAAATTAATGACAAAACCTTAAATCTTATTTGTAAGTATTTAAATAATTAAAGGTCAATTAAAATAAAAATGGGGTGATGTAAAGGAAATCACAGCATCATCTTGGTGTACAAATATAAGCATCCTTAAAGAGAGCAGTTTGGGTCGATAAACTTGTTTGGACAACAAGTTAATAATTCACTTAAGTTACTTAGTAATTTTCTGTAAGTTTTCTTGTCTTTGTGCTGCTGCTTAGCAATGTGACTTGTGCAGAATGATTGTATCAGTTAAGTGATCATATCAGTGCGATGTTGCTTTAATTGAGATAGAATTCATACTAAGATCAGATTTCTGTGAAACTGCATAATAAAAATTGGACGGCATTTTAAAAAGCTAACACACAGCAATTATGTTCATAAGACAGGAAAATTACATGCCTGTATGAGATGGATTCAGCAGACGCCTATAAGAGAATTCATATTAACTAAAATAATTCCACAAGCCACTTGAGTGAATCAAGAGAAGGTGAAGGCTGCTATGATTGCAATCAGAAATTGGAAGTAAAAGCCAGAAATTGGTTTAAAAAAAAATCAAGATCTCGAGATTTAAATTGAAAAATTATAATCATTATTTCCAAAGCCAATTCACTGCAGGGCATTAAAATTGTGCAGTGAAACTTATTGGTAGCGATATTAATTCAGGTTTCATCGAAATGCAGGCTAATGGAACAGGATGTTAACAAGCCCCACTCATCAGTGCAGGAATGTTTATGAATGATTCATTTTCTAGATTGTTGTTTAACTGGAATCATTGCCACGGAGAGTGCAAATTGCAATCTTTGGGTGTCAACATATGATGTATCTACCACTGGGCTGGCATTCAATAACATTTGGCTTCGACTCAGACCCAACAGCTCACATCAAGCAAAGGTGCTGGAGAGAATTTTGGGCTAATAGAGTTGATTTTGAACAAGGAGACAGCTGGATAAGGGGAGAAAGCTTGAGGAGAGGCACGTTTACAATTTTGCAGTAGCTTTCTGAAGCACTGCCTTCCACAATGGAATTTATAACAATTACTTACCTATCTAACATGGGTTATTTTTCATGACTACCAAAAGCTCACTGCACTGGGTAGAGTGTACGAGTTCCAAAATACATGAAAGATTAATTGTAGGAAGGTTCCGCTCCGCCAAAGCCCTGTCTGGAAGTTTGCAAGCATCTGGTCTCAATTCAATACTTGAGGCAATCTGACAATTACTCCTATTAATAGCCGCAGCTACATCATCAACACTCACAAAGAAAATGGCATCAGCTATTCACTTGCTTGAGATGGCTCTGCGTTCTGTTATCTTGAGCTGTTCTGCAGCACAATACTGTCTGGCTTAAAGTGTGCAGCAGATAAAGAACTGCACTCGGTCATGCCTGAGTACTACCTGAGCTTTCTCATCTAACTCCATTAGAAGAGCCCTCACTTCCCCACTTCCCTCATGAATGCATCATCATTTTAATACAATGTAATACAATATACAAAAGAGAGAGTTACCAAGAAATTTGGCTTAAAATCCCTCCCTGGGTTACGTTCTATATTCTTAACACTTACAAATTTCTTTCGAATCCGCTGCTAGATTTTTTGAGGACTATCTCATATTGATGACTTTGGGTCTTATTTGCCCTCATGTGGAAGTATTGAGATAGAATTTCATCCTTGGTTGCACGTATTAAATATTCCATGTGGTAGTACCCAGATATAGGCTCCAAAATTTGGTTCTAATTTCAGCAATGGAATTGATTTTCAGAAGCAGATTATGGGCATAAACAACAACATCAGACATTTACAACATGTAAATGGAGGATGAATTTTAATGGATTCTTTTAATTAAAAATATCTGACTTCCACATCCTTGTTTCAGAAAAGGAGGTAACCTGTCTTGTTTAGTCATTTATACTTTTAATGTTATACTAGACAACGGGGTAACCCGTTGGCGCACCCTTTGAGAGAAGGGTAGTGCAGTCTGATGTGACCAGAATGAACATTAAATTTTCCTGAATGCTATTGGTATCGCTTGGCTTTGGAAATTGAAGAAGAAACCTGAGTTTATTAAAGAAGAACGACACGTCGCAAGGCAAATATAGTTCTTCCTCGTTTAAGGAAGGACACTTTTGATGGCATAATTTCTGGTTTACCTGCTACCCTTGTGCCTCTTGTTGTCATTCTGGAGACGTGCAGTCCTTTCATCCCCCGTCTCTTCCTCTCTCCTCCTTCTGTGCCAGTTGTTGTCATTCTGGAGACGTGCATACCTCTCCTCCTCTGTCTCTTCTTCTCTCATCCTTTTTGTCCTGACTCTTTGATCCTGCAGTCATGCGGCCCTGGCCTCATCCGATTCTTGTTCTCTCCCTCTCCATGCCACTTCCCATCGACATTCGGCATCATCTCTTGACCATAATGTCCCCCCCTTCTCTTTACACGCGGCATAATTAGGCTGACCATATTTTTTTACCTTAATGCTGGATAGAAGATATGAACCAGTAACACCAAAGCCTCCAGGATGCTGATTATTCTTGATGATGTGGTTGGCGCTCTCCTAAATGGATGTGATATAGTCACCGCTGTCCTTTGACTGCAGCAAAGGGTTTGATGGGTGTTTCAAAGTACATCATTACAATAAGATTTAATTAGCTCTTATTGATGGGCGGCAGTTTGATCTGTCCCAATCCTGCATATGCAGAAAGTGACTGCTCGAAATAGAGCTGCCCTGCCCTTATGCTCCAGTTGGTGTTGCTGCCATGAGCATCATGAGTTGCCTCTGAGGCTGGCCATGCGCATGCATCATGGTGTCGCGTCGCGGTTTCCATCATGGCTGACATCAGCTCTCAGGTGAGAGCGGGGCTGTTGATTTTGGCGAGTGAGCAATTTTATACGAATATATAACCCTGAACTTTGCCTGCATTCTGTAAGTTAGCGCATTTTAAGTCGACTTAGCCAAAAATAGTGCCGCTGTAATGCACTGTTTGGGTTAATTGGAGGTCACAAATAGACAAACAGAGCATGAGAGTTTTAGTAGTATATAGATTCCAGTGTCATTCATGTTTTTTTTTGTATGTTCTCTAGTTACTTTGCATCCCTTTTATCTTATAGTTTGAAGACAAAACACATTGGAGCAGAATTAGGCCATTCAGCCCATCTAGTCTGCTCCACTATTTCATTATGGCTTGTCAATTTCCCTCTCAACCCCATTTTTCTACTTCCTCCCTATGACCATTTATACCTTGACTTTTCAAGAATCTATCAACCTCCGCCTTAAATACACTCACTGACCTGGCCTCCACATCGCCTGTGGCAATGAATTCCGTAGACTCTCACCCTCCAGCTAGAGAAATTCCTCCTCATCTCCCTCTATTCTGTGGTTGGCCCTCTAGTCCTAGACTCCCTCACTACAGGAAACATCCTTTCCACATCCACTCTATCTAGGCCTTTCAACATTCAAAAGGTTTCAATGAGATCCCCCCTTATCATTCTTCTAAATTCCAGTGAGTATAGGCCCAAAGGCCATCAAACACTTCTCATAAAATAAGTCGTTCATTCCAGGAATCATATTCATGAACCTCTGTTGAATCCTCTCCAGTGTCAGCACAATCTTTCTTAGATCAGGGACCCAAAACAGCTCACAATAGTCCAAGTAAGGCCTCACCAGTGTCTTATAAAGCCTCAGCATTATATCCTTGTTTTTATATACTAGTCCTCTTGAAATGAATGCTAACATCACATTTGTCTTCCTCACCACTGACTCAGTCTGCAAATGAACTTTCATCGAGTTCTTCATGAGGATTCCCAAGTCCCTTTACACCTAGGATTTTTAAATTTTCCCCCGTTTAGAAAATAGTATCTGCTTTTATTCCTTCTATCAACATGCATAACCATACACTTCCTGACACTGCGTTCCATCCTGCCTGAAACATCAAACTGTACTTTTTTCCATAGGTGCTGCCCAGCTGCTGAGTTCGTCCAGCATTATTTGTGTTTGTTGCTCGGATTTCCAGCATCTGCAGATTTTCTCCTGTACTGCATTCCATCTGCCACTTCTTTGTCTATTCTCCTAATCTGTTTAAGTCTTTCTGTAGCTCCCTGCTTCCTCAACGTTACCTGCCCTATCACCTGACTTCATATCATCCACAAACTTGCCCACAAAGCCAACAATTCTGTCATCTACATATTGACATACAACATAAAAATAAGCGATCTCAACACCAACCCTTGTGGAACACTACTATTCACCAACAGCCAGTCAGAAAAAGCTCCCTTTATTGCCATTCTTTGCCTCCTGGCAATCAGTCAATGTCAATGCTCCATCCACACTAATGACTTTCCTGTAATACCATGGGCTCTTATCTTGCTAAGTAGTCTCATGTGTGGCACCTTATCAAAGGCCTTTTGAAAACCCAAGTACACAACATCCACCAATTCTTCTTTACCTATCCTGCTCGTTATTTTCTCAAAGAATTCCCGCAGATTTGTCAGGCAAGATTTTTCCTTAAGGAAATCATGCTGACTTTGGCCCATTTTATCAAATACCTCAAAGTACCCAAAACCACACCCTTAACAATCGACTCCAACACCTTCCCAGCCACCGAATTCGGGCTATCTAATTTCCTTCCCTCTGCCTCCCTCCTGCCCTGAAGAGTGGAGTGACATTAGCAATTTTCCAGTCTTCCAGAATCATGCCAGAATCTAGTGATTCTTGAAGGATCATCACTAATGCCTCCACACTCTTTTCAGCCACCTTTTTCAGAACCATCAAGCGCAGTTCAATTGGTTCGGGTAACTTATCTACATTCAGACCTTTCAGTTTCCCAAGCACCTTCTCCCTAGATATAACAACTACACTCATTTCTGCCCCCCCTGATACACTCTAACTTCCAGTATGTTGCTAGTGTCTTCCACAGTGAAGACTGATGCAAAATACTTATTCAGTTTGTCAGCCATTTCTGCCCTCCCATTACTATCTCTCCAGCAGTACTTTCCAGCAGTCCAATATCTACTCTTGCCTCTCATTTTTTCTGCAAATATCTGAAAAAAAAGCTTTTGTTATCTTCTTTGATATTATTGGCTATCTTACATTCATTTTTAATCTTTTCACTCGTTATGGCACTTTTAGTTGTCTTCTGTTGGTTTTTAAAAGCTTCCCAATCCTCTAGTTTCCCACTATTTTTTGCTCTATTATATGCCCTCTCTTTTTGATTTTATGTTGGCTTTGACTTCCCTTGACAGCCATGGTTGTGCCGTCCTGCCTTTGAATACTTATTCTTCTTTGGGATAGATTTATCCTGCAACTTCCAAATAGTTCCGGTTACTCTAGCTATTGCTGCACTGCCACCATCCTTGCTAGTGTCCTCTTCCCATCAACACTGGCATTCTGCTCTCACATGCCTCCACCTCAGTACTGATGCATCTGCCTTTGGCTTCTCCCTCTCAAACTGAAGGGTGAATTCTAGCATATTATCATCATTACTCCTAAGTGTTTATTTACCTTAAGCCCCCTAATCAAATCCGGTTCATTACACAACACCAAATCCAGATTACCTGATTCCCTGGTGGTCACAACCACAACCTGCTCTAAAAAGCCATCTTGTAGGCATTCTACAAATCCTCTCTCTTGGCATCCAAAATCAGCACCAAGCCGATTTTCCCAATCTACCTGCATATTTAAATCCCCCATGACTATCGTAAGTTTGCCCTTTTGACACGCATTTTTTATCCATTGTTGTAACTTGTAGCCCACATCCTGGCTACTGTTCGGAGGCCTATATATATTTCCTAACAGGGTCTTTTTGTCCCTGCAGTTCCTTAGCTCTACCCATAATGATTCTACATCTTCCGATCCTACGTCACCTCCTCCTAAGGATTTGATTTCAATTTATATCAACAAAGCCACACCACCCGTTCTGCCTACCTGCCTGTCCTTTCGGTGCAACATATATCCTTGGATGTTAAGCTCCCAACTATAATCTCCTTTCAGCCATGACTCAGAGAAGACCACAATGTCATTCTTGCCAATCTCTAACTGTGCTACAGGATTATCAACCTCAAATATAACAACAGCTTCAGTCCTGTACTTGTCACTCTTGTTGATTATGTCCCCGTTACATGGCAACTCATTCTACTGCCTGAAATTTTGCTCCATCATCTGCCTGTTCTTATTGACAGTCACATTACACACTGCTTCTGTATGTACACCAACTGCCCCAGCATCAGCCCGATCACACAGTTCCTCAATCCCCTGCCAAATTGATTTAAAATCTCCCCAAAAGTTCTAGCGAACCTGTCCACAAGGATATTTGTTCTCTGCAGGTTCAGGTGTATCCCATCCCTTTAGTACAGTTCATATCTTCCCCAGAAGAGATCCCAATGAGCCAGAAATCAAAAGTCCAGTCTCCTGCGCCAGTACATCAGCCACGCATTCGTCCGCCAAATCATTCTATTTTTACCCTCACTGGCACATGAGACAGGCAGCAATCCAGCCATTACTACCCAGGAGGTCCTGCTATTCAGCATTCTACCTAGCTCCCTATATTCTTTGTTCAGGATCTCCTCCCTTTTCCTACCTATGTTGCTGGTGCCAATACATACCAAGGCTTCTGGCTGCTCTCTCTTCCCCTTTAGAATGCTCTGGACCTGATCCAAAACGTCCCTGACCCTGGCACCTGGAAAGCAACATACCATCCAGGTGCCTCCATCGGTCCAAACATTCCTGTGTCTACTTATTATTGAGGGGAATGGCCACAGGGGTACACTACACTGGCTGCCCATGTCCAATCCCTCACCTGACAGTCACCCTGTACCTGCTCCTGCAACTTAGGGCTGACAACCTTCCTGTAGCTCCTAACTATCACTTCCTCTGTTTCCCATATGAGCTGAAGGTCATCGAGATGTAGCTCCAGTTCCTTAACACCTTCTCTGAGGAGCTGCACTCAGTATATCTAGTGCAGATGCGGTTATCTGGGAGGCTGGAGGTCTCCCAGCATTCCCACATCTCACACAAAAAACGCAACACAGCCCCTGGAGTTTTCAAGTTGTCTCGTCCATACTTGGTGCAAGTTTGGAATTACAACCGTCTTTTCAATATCCCTCTATGAATCAATCCACGTGATTTGTCTTTGAAAGATGACCTTATTAACCCTACCTCTTCTCCTGTTCATGGATACACTTAAATTTCTAGCTCCCTCTGTCTGTGAGCAGGATGTACATTTGGGCTAAATACTGTCTCCATTCATCTTGACTCTATGACTCCCGATTGTCCTTATGAGAGTCTATTCACTGGCGATTGATCGAGAGCCAGAGTAAGTATAGAACAGAATAATGCAATGTTGCACATCACTTGCCAAAGAGCCAAGCTTGTGTTCCACTTTCACAGACACATTCTTCCTAGCAACCTAAGTTGTTCTTTTTACCATTATGCCAAGGTGATATCTGTCATGCCATTTTCACTAAGTTCTACCTCACCCTGCAATGAATACTGAGAAGGAAATTTGCTCAATTTCTTCAAAGCTCATGATTCAGTGAAGTCTCCAAAACTCTGGCAGAAAGGCACAACATTTAGTTATCTTTATTATCTTCAGTCATCCTTCTGCCTTTTCACTGCCGAATCTCAAGTAAATCCAAATAAACACAGTGAGAACACTGATAAAAATCCTGAAGCAGTAATATATCTGGTAACAAATTAAACACAATATTCACAAAACTGTGTACCAGAAATATTGCATCAGACTAATTCTCAGAAAGCACCTACTGAGTTTGTTTTGTTACAATAATCAAAATTCAATTTAATGAGTGAATATTTTAAATTTAAAATCAATAATTTGATGATAGCTAGATCAAAAGTCTGGACTATTACCAAGTTCCCATATTTGATAAGAATTGTAGTATAAAAAAGATTGAGCAAAATTTGTTGAGAACTCAAAAAACAATGGCCATAACTTCTGAGTTTTATTTTATGGAATCTATTGGGGTATTGCTTCTTCACAGCTATCAGCACATACTGAAAATTGGCTGCATATAAATTCGCTTTTAAACCTTCATATCCAAAACTAAAAGGTTCAGTACTGGTAAAGTAACTGAACTGAAATATTTCTCAAGAAGCTTACTTCTCAAAGTTACATTTACATTCTAAATTTCAAAGTACTATGACTTATTTGTAGTAATCCAATGTTGCTTTAAATCCTTTAATGTCCCTATTAACCTTAGTGCAAAAAAATTCAATTGATCTAACACCTACATAGCCTTTTGGGGAGTGAGAGAAATCTAAATTTCCACTATGCTTTGTGCTTACAGATTTCACTTCTAAATGACCAAGCTCTCACTTTCATATAGTTGTATGTGGGTATGACTCTTGGAAGAGAATTGGAGGATAGTCTTTTGTCTACAGTTCCTGATATCTCTGCCAGCTGAAATAACGCCTCAGTACCTACTCTATTGAATAATTTTTACTTTGTCTTGAATGAAATCACCACAGATCTACTGCACTCCAGGGAGTACTAGACAAGTTTATGCAGTCAGCCCTCATAGGTTAATCCTTTATATACTGGTATTGTTCCAACTTCAAAATCTTTTGCACGTATCCAGTCTAATTGCCGGGACTCTTTCCTGGTTTGCCATCTTGTTTGGGTATATGCACGGGTGTGCCATACACATGCAAATGGTACTTTCAGGAATTACTTTCAGGAGGTGATAGGATTCAAATCAGAGGGGAGGTAGAGTGGCTTCTGGACTGGTGTGAATACAACTTGAATCAGAACATGTACAAGACTGAAGAGATGATTGTGTGTGCAGGCTGACCACTCTTTACTGAGGTGAACGGCTCCTCTATGGAGATCAAGAATACCAAGTTTCGTGGACTGTATATCACATATGATCTCACCTGGACCATCAATACCACTTCCTTAGTCAAGAAAGCACAGCAGCGCCTCCACTTCCTGAGGAGATGGAGGTGAATGAGGTTCCGCACCCCCTTTCTACTGCAGCATTCTACTCTATTGAGAGTATCCTGACCGGCTGTATCAATGTCTGCTCTGGGAACTGCACAACATCAGACTGCAATACCCTGCAACAGATTGTGAGCATCAGGGTCTCTTTATCCACCCCACCTCATCAAAGATAAATAGCGGAAGCACTGCATTTGTGGAGCCCTCGGCATTGCCATGGACCCCTCCCATCCGTCCCACAATCTTTTTGACCTCCTACCACCATAAGATATTGGAGTAGAACTAAGCTATTCGGCCCATTGAGTCTGCTCCACCTTTTGACCATGGCTGATCCATCTCTCTCTCAACCTCATTCTTCTGTATTCTCCCTGTAACCTTTCACACCCTGACTTATCAAAAATCTATCAACCTCCCTTTAAACAGACTCAACAACTTGGCCTCCGCAGCCATCTGTGGCAATGAAATCCAGAGATTCACCACCAGTTTACTGACGAAATTCCTCTTCAGAAATGGACATCCCTCTATTCTGAGTTTGTGCTCTCTGGTCTTAGACTCCCCCACTATAGAAATCATCCCCTCTACATCCACTATGTCTCTGTGTTTCAATATTTGATAGGTTTCAATGAGATCCCTCCTCATTCTTCTAAATTCCAGTGAGTACAGACCCAGAGCCATCAAACTCTCTTCTTATAACAAGCCATTGCCCATTCTCCTAATCTGTCCATTTTTGTAATCTGTTTACATCCTTCTTTAGCCACTCTACCTCCTCAAAACTACCTGCCTCTCCACCTATCTTTGTATTGTCCACGAACTTTGCAACAAAGCCATCAATTCCATCATTCAGATCATTGACATATAACGCAAAAAGAAGCGATCCCAACACAGACTCCTGTGGAACACCACTAGTCACCAGCAGCCAGCCACAAAAAGTTCCCTTTATTCCCACTCTTTTCCTCCTACAAGTCAGCCACTGCTTTACCCACACTAGTATCTTTCCCGCAACAGCATGGGTTCCTAACTTGTTAAGCAGCCTTATGTGTGGCATCTTGTCAAAGGTTTTCTGAAAATCCAAGAACACAGCATCCACCAATTCTCTGTCTGTCTTGCTTGTTATTTCTTCAAAAAATTCCAACAGAATTTGTCAGGCAAGGTTTTCCCTTGAGGAAACTATGCTGACCACAGCCTATTTTATCATGTGCGTCCAAGGACTCTAAAACCACATCCTTAGCAATCGATTCTTGATAGATCATTATTAATGCCTCCAGAATCTCTTCAGCCACCTCTTTCAGAACCCTAGGGTATATACCATCCTGTCCAAGTGACTGATCTACCTTCAGATCTTCCAGCTTCTCTTGTAATGGCAATTTCACACACTTCTAATTCCTGATGCTCCCAAACTTCCAGCATACTGCTTGTGTCTTTCACGGAGACAAAATACTTATTCAGTTTATCTGCCATTTCCTTGTCCCCTATTACTACCTGTCCAACATTGTCATCCAGTGGTCTGATATCCACTCTTGCCTCTCTTTTACACTTTATGTATCCGAAGAAACACTTGGTATCCTTTTTAATATCATCGGCTGTCTTCCTTTTGTATTCCACCATACCCTTCTTAAGCAACACACACAAAATGCTGGTGGAACGCAGCAAGTCAGGCAGCATCTAGAGGGAGAAGCGCTGTCGACGTTTTGGGCTGAGACCCTTCGTCAGGACTCTGACAGCGCTTCTCCCTATAGATGCTGCCTGGCCTGCTGCATTCCACCAGCATTTTGTGTGTGCTGTTTGAATTTCCAGCATCTGCAGATTTCCTCATGTTTGCCTTCTAAATATCCTTCTTAATGATCTTTTGTTGCATTCTGTTGCTTTTTAAAAGCTTTCCAATGTTCTAAGTTCTCACTAATTTCTGCTCTATTATATTTCCTCTCTTTGGCTTTTACTTTCCTTGTTAGCTATGGTTGTCATCCTGCCTTTAGAATACGTGTGTGTTACTTGGAACAATTCTTGCTTTTAGGGATGTATATGTATATCCTATGCCTTCCAATCTGCTTCCAGAAATTCCATCCATTTCTGCTCTGCCCTCATCCCTGCCAGTGTTCTTTTCCAAACAATCCTGTCTCATGCTTCTATAACTCGCTTTACTCTGATACATCTGACTTTAGATTCTGTTTCTCAAACTTCAGGGTAAATTCGATCATACTATGATCACTTTTCCCTCAGTGTTCTTTTATCTTAAGCTCTCCAATCAATTCCCGTTCATTGGACTATTCCCAAACCAGAAATGCTGGTCCCCTCATGGGCTCAACCACAAATTGCTCTATAAAGCCATTTCATGGGCTTTCTAGAAATTCCCCATCTTGGGATCTACACCCAACCTGATTTTCCAAATCTACTTGTATATTGAAATCACCCATGACAATTATAACATTGCATTTTGGGCATGCATTCTCTATCTCCTATTGTAGTTTGTAGACCCATTTGGGGGTCTGTATATAACTCCTATCAGAGTCTTTTTACCCTTGCAGTTCCTTAGTTCTAACCACAATAATTCAACACCTTCTAACCCTATCCCACCTCTTTCTAATGATTTGAATTCATTTTGTTCCCAACATAGCCATGCCACCACCTCTGCCTTCCTGCCTGTTCTTTTGATACACTGTGTATCTTTGGATGTTAAGCTCCCAGCTATAATCTTCTTTCAGCCATGATTCAGTGATACCCATAACATCATACATGCCAAAATGTAACTGTGCTACAAATCACTCTACCTTATTCTATAAACTGCATGCATTCAAATATAACACCTTTAATGCTGCATTAGACATCCCTTTCGATTTTGTTTGCCTTTTACATTGCAACTCATCCTATTGATTGAAATTTTGCCCTATCAGCAGCCTCACTTTGCTAGGAGACTCACTACACATTGCCTTTGATTGTAAACCTGTACTTCATCTTTAGTACTATCACTCTGGTTCCCATCCCTCTGCCAAATTAGTTTAAACCCTCCCAAACAACTCTAGCAAACCTGCCTGCAAGGATATTGGACCCCCTTGGGTTCAGATGTAACCCGTTTGTACAAATTGTACCTTCCCCATAAGAGATCCTAATAATCCAGAAATCTGAACCACTGTCTGTGCACCAGTTCCTCAGCCAAACATTCACCTGCCAAATCATTCTGTTCTTCCCACACTGGTGCAGGGCATAGGCAGCAATCCAGTGATTACTACCCTGGAAGTTCTGTTTTTCAGCTTTCTACCTAGCACCCTTAAATCTCTCTTATCTCTCTTCAGGATCTCCTCACCTCATCTGCCTATGTCATTGGTTCTAATATTGGCTCTCCCCTTGAGAATGCCATGGACCAGATCCAAGACATCCCTGACCCTGACATCTGGGAAGCAACATACCAGCCAGGGTCTCTATTGCGCCCACAGAATCTCATCTCTGTTCCTTCGACTGCAGAATTTCATATCACCACTGCAATCCTCTGCACCTCTGCTCTTCTGAGCCACAGCACCAAACTCTGTGCCAAAGACCCATTCACTGTGGCTCCCCCCGGTAGATCATCTCCCCTCAACAGTATCTATATTGGTATACTTAATATTGAGAGTAATGGCCACAGGATAACTCTGCACTGGCTGTGCAGTTTCCTTCCTTCTCCTGACAGTCCTAACAGTTAAATGTCTCCTGCAACCTAGGGGAGACTACCCTCCTATAGCTCCTTTCTATAAGCCTCCTCATTCTCCCATATGATCCAAAGATCATCCAGCAGCTCCATTTCCTTAATACGTTCTCTCAGGAGCTGCAGCTCGATGCACCTGGTGCAGACGTGGTTATCTAGGTTACTGGAGGTCTCTCAGAATTCCCACATCTCGTACACAGTACAAAATCAATCTTCTTATGATTGTCTCTGACTCTCCCTTATGTTTGGTACCCCAGCAGGTCCATTCTGTGGCATCGCCTTCCTTCTTCTGTATCATGACTCAATCTTTACTCTTTTAAGGATTTAGTGTTGTGTACTTTTTCATGTTTGAGGATTTACACTTGTCATGGCTGTTCTGCAATACCTACCCCCATCTTCTTACTCATGTAAGCTCTAGATCAGCCATTCTCAACGGGGGCCTTGGCAAATTCGAAGGGGGCCACCAACTGAAAACTGTGAGAAGGGGAGCCCTAAGTGTTTATGGGGGCCCTGGTAAATGAACAGATGAAATACCCAAGCAGTAATAGTTTCCCTCCTATTTATCATATCTTTCCAACACACCGTTTGATAGATGTTTCATTTCATACAGTCTTTTTTAAAGTTTTGTCCAGTATGTCGGAATATTCAAGTTTTCTTGGTGTTCAATAATAAATGATTTTCTGTCTATCTGTTCATGTTGTATCCGTGTGAAAGGGGGGCCCTGGAACCTGACAAGTGTTCTTAAGGGGGCTGTGGCCAAAAACTGTTGAGAATCACTGCTCTAGAGAAACTGGCTGCATTCTGAAGCACCATCTCAATGCTGTAGGCATGCCCACGTGCTCTACTATCTTTTAGCTTCCTGGCATTAAACTGTTGTACCAAAATTCTCCTGACACTTTCTGATGTTAGATTGCAAGTTCCCTTCAAGGACTTTACCGTGCCCTTGCACAGTCAACAGTAGATCAGAGCACGAATAGACTCACCGGCATTTCATCTGTCAGTGACTCAATTACTTGTAACAATATTTTTTAGAACATAGAGTAGTACAGCACAGAAACAGGCCCATAGGCTCACAAAGTTTTACAAAAGTAATTAAGCTCATGCTCTTTGATCTCCTCTGTCTGCACATTGTCCATATCCCTCCATTCAACGCATGTTCATATCCCATCTAAGAGCATCTTTATGTCTCAACCCATGTCCCATATATAGGGCAAAGGCCCATGTCGAATTCTACTATCAACTCATCTGTTGCCTGCAATCGAAATCAGAATCAGTTTTATTATCATTGGCATGCGACATGAAATTTGTTAACTTAGCGGCAGCAGTTCAATGCAATACATGATATAGAAGAGAGAGAGAAAAATAAGTAAATAAGTAAATCAATTACCGCATAAGTGTATTGAGTAGATTTAAAAATGTGCAAAATACTGTGTATTTAAAAAAAGTGAGGTAGTGTCCAAGGGTTCAATGTCCATTTAGGAATCCGATAGCAGAGGGGAAGAAGCTGTTCCTGAATCGCTCAACGTGTGTCTTCAGGCTTCTGTACCTCCTACCTGATGGTAAAAGTGAGAAAAGGGCATGTCCTGGGTGCTAAAGGCCCTTAACGCAGCATTTGAGATACCACTACTTGAAGATGTTCTGGGTACTTTGTAGACTAGTACCCAAGATGGAGCTGACTAGATTTACAATTCTCTGCAGCTTCTTTTGGTCCTGTGCAGTCGCCCCTCCACCTCACCCCCCATACCAGACAGTGATGCAGCCTGTCAGAATGCTCTCCACGGTACATCTGTAGAAGTTTTTGAGTGTATTTGTTGACATGTCAGATCTCTTCAAACTCCTAATGAAGTATAGCTGCTGTCTAGCCTTCTTTATAACTACATGGATATGTTGAGACCAGGTTAGATCGTCAGAGATCTTGACACCCAGGAACTTGAAGCTGCTCACTCTTTCTACTTCTGATCCCTCTATGAGGAATGGTACGTGTTCCTTCATCTTACCCTTCCTGAAGTCCACAATCAGTTCTATTGTCTTACTGATGTTGAGTGCCAGGTTGTTGCTGCGGCACCACTCCACTAGTTGGCAAATCTCACTCCTGTACGTCCTCTCATCACCACTTGAGATTCTACCAACAATGATTGTATCATCAGCAGATTTATAGATGGTATTTGAGCTGTGCCTAGCCATACAGTCATGTTTATATAGAGAATAGAGTAGTGGGCTAAGCACACACCCCTGAGGTGCACCAGTGTTGACCATCAGCGAGGAGGATATGTTATCACCAATTTGCACAGATTGTGGTCTTCTGGTTAGGAAGACAGGGATCCAATTGCAGAAGGAGGTACAGAGGCCCAGGTTCTGCAACTTATCAATCAGGATTGTGGGAATGATGGTATTAAATGCTGAGCTATTGTCAATGAATAGCATCCTGACGTAGGTGTTTATGATGTCCAGGTGGTCTAAATCTGTGTGGAGAGCCATTGAGATTGCATCTGCCATTGACCTATTGTGGCGATAGGCAAATTACAATGGGTCCAGGTCCTTGCTGAGGCAGGAGTTCAGTCTAGTCATGACCAACCTCTCAAAGCATTTCATTACTGTAGATGTGATTGCTACTGGGCGATAGTCATTAAGGCAGCTCACATTATTCTTCTTAGGCACTGGCATAATTGTTGCCTTTTTTGAAGCAAGTGGGAACCTCCGCCCATAGCAGTGAGAGGTATAAAATGTCCTTAACTTCTCCCGTTAGTTGAATCATCACTCATCCTCTTTAGTGTGCTCCACTCTCTGTGATCTATCCCCCCGCACAACAGTATTGCATCATCTTAGTATTGTACTACTTGTGAATTTCTTTCACAAATAAAAAGAGGTAGAGCTGCAAACAAAGCATTATTTATTGAAGACAATACTGGAATGCCAGATGCAATGTTTCAGGAAGTTCATGTTCAAATTTATTGTCATTCAACTGTACGCATTGTTATATACCCCTAGGGTTCATTTTTTCAGTGGACTGTCAGTTTAAAATGCTGAGAGACTGAAACTGACGTTTGGACACTTGGATTTCTACTGACTACAAAATTGCTTGGCTACTATGGTGAGAGAGGTGGAGTATTTGATGGACGATGAATGTTTACATTTTTTTCTGCAGCTTGTTTTGAATATACAAGGACACAGAGTCAGAGTCGAAATGGTTTTGGTCAATGAAAGACACCAGTGAGTGCGGTCGTTGTTTAAACTTTCAGTAGCCCAAAGGGATGAGTTGAGATAGATTCAGAGTTTTGATAAGTGACTCAAACAATTGCTGCAACTAGAAGCAGTTACAGGAAGAGAGGAGAGGAGAGGAAGGTTTGAAACAGAAGAAACCTAGTGATGAAGAGATCACTGTTTGGACTCTCTCTCTCTCCAAGCAGCCTGCAGGGGTAAGTTTGATTCCATTCGAATACAAAAGTGTGATCACATAGTTAATCCACAGGAGTGGGTTCTCTGGTGAGGGTGAAACCTTTGTGAATACCACATGTGTTTACCCTTGTCTGGGTGTGGTATTTCACTGAAGAATGCACCCCTGTGGCAAATCACTGTTGGAGCTATTTCGTATGTCATGTAACTGGATAAGTGGCTATCACCTCATGGAATCTACTGGTGTGTCTACACTTGCCTGGGTGGTTGTTTTCCCTGGAAGACGGTCCCCTTTGTGATAAGCTACTGTTGGTGATAATCCATATTTGGATTCTGTTTGAGTATCCTGTGGCCACCCCTTTGGGATGTCCCGTAGCTGAATTTGGGTGTGGTACCACTTGTGTTGCAAGGATATTCGTTGAAGATCAAGGTCGGTGATACTTCGTGTGTGGAGTGGAACAAATTCGGAGATAAAACCTACTGCTATTGTTGTTTTGTATTGCTGTCCTGGAATCTGTGGAATATGGACGTAATTGCCTTCTCACAACATTCGCCTTTGGATTACAAATATCTCACATTAATTAACCTGAGGATTGAACAGAACTTTCTTACATACCATCGTAAGACTGTAACTCTTGCCACTTGAGCTTGAATATGTTTGAGATCTTTATTTACACCTCTGTATATGCATAACACTGGTAACTCTTAGTTTACCTGGTTTAAGTTACTATATTACATAGTTACTAATAAAATAGTGATTGTTAACAGCAACAGGTGTGTTCTATTGCTCCTGATACTTTTACAGGGTTGTGTGTACGAAACATAATGTATACAGCTAAATGAAACAACATTCCTCTGGGACCAAGGTGCAAAACACAGTGCACTACCTATCACATTCAGCAATAAAATAATATTAACATATTATTTATTATTTGTTAATATTGTTATGTATGTGCACAAGTTGACATAAAGTGCATATGTGACATATAGTTATATGAACAACAGTATATGCTACTGATGCTGTCATAAATGATGTGCACTGGGTGTCAGCAGGGCGTTCAGAAGTCTCACTGCCTGGAGAAGAAAACTGTTACCTAGCCTAACTGTCCTTACTCTTATACTTCAGTACCTTCTGCATGATATATTAAATAAGGTAGATGATCTTCTAGCAAAATGAGAGGTTGGCAATGAGATGTTGTGAGCATCACTGAGTTGTGGTTGAAAGCACATTTCAGGTGGGAGCTTAATGCCGAAGGAACATGTTACATCAAATGGACAGGCAGATAGGCAGAGGGGTGGCGTAGCTCTGTTGGTAAAAAATGAAATCAAATCCTTAGAAAGAAGTGACATTGGATTGGAGATGTAGAATTGTTGTGGGTAGAGTTAAGGAACTGCAAGGGTAAAAAGACCCTGATGGGAGTTGTATACAGGCCTCCGAACAGTAGCCAGGATGTGGGCTACAAATAACAATAGGAGACAGAAAATGCATGTCAAAAGGGCAATGTTATGGAGAATTTCAATATGCAGGTAGAGTGGGAAATTCAGGTTGGCGCTGACTTTAGATCGCAAGAGAGAAATTTTGTAGAAAGGCTATGGGTTAGCTTTTTAGAGCAACTTGTGGTTGAGCCCACTAGGTGATCGGGTATTGTGAAATGGGTGTTATGTGATGGAACAGATTTGATTAGGGAGCTTAAAGTAAAGGAGTCTTTTGAGGCAGTAATCATAAAGTGTTAAAATTCACCCTGCAATTTAAGATGGAGAAGCTAAAGTCATGTATATCCGTATTACGGTGGACTAAAGGGAAAGAAATATAGAGGCATGAGAGAGGAGATGGCTGAAGTTGCTGGAAGGATCAACAGTAGGGATGGCAGCAGAACAGCAATGGCTGGAGGTTCTGGGAGCAATTTGGAGGGCTCAGGATATTTAATATCCCAAAGGAGGAGGTAGGGTGACTCCACCATGTCAGACAAGGGAAGTCAAAGCCAACAGAAAAGCAAAAGGGAAATCTTAATTAGTGGGAAATTAGAAGACTGGGAAGCTATATTAAAAAATCAATAGGAGAGAACTAAAGATGCCATGAGAGAAAAGATTAAATGTGAAGGTAAGCTAGCCAATGATATCAAAGATGATACCAAAAGTATTTTTTTTAGATATATAAACAGTAAAAGAAAGGTGAGAGTAGATCTTGGACTACTGAAAAACTGCAGAGGTAGTAATGGAGGAACAAGGAAATGGGAGATGAACTGAATAAGCATTTTGCATCATTCCTCACTGTGGAAGACACTCACAGTACACCAGAAGTTTGAGAAGGTTAGGTGCAGAAGTCACTGCTAAAACTAGAGAGAAGATTGCTTGGGAAGCTGAAAGGTCTGAGACAGATAAGTTGCTTGGACGAGATGGACTGCACCCCAGGGTTCTGAAAGAGGTCGGTGAAGGGGTTGTGGAGGCTTCCGTAATAATCTTTCAAGAATCACTGGATTCTAGCATGGGTCCAGAGAAGTGAAAAATTACAAATGTCACTCCAGTCTTCAAGAAGGGAGAGAGGTAGAATAAAGACATTATAGGCCAGTAACCCTGACCTCAGTGGTTGGGAAGATGTTAGAATCGATTGTTAAGGATGTGGTTTCAGGATCTTTGGAGGCACATGATAAAATGGGCCAAAGTCGCATGATCTCCTTAAGGGTAACTCTTGCCTGAAAAATCTGTTGGAATTCTTTGAGGGCATGACAAGCAGGATAGACAAAAGAGAATAGGTGGGTATTTTGTACTTGGATTTTCAAAAAGCCTTTGACAAGGTGCCCCACCTGAGGCTTAGCAAGATAACAGCCCATGATATTAGAGGAAAGACACTAGCTTGGATAGAGCATTGGCTGGCTGGCAGGAGGCAAAGAGTGTGAATAAAGGGAGCCTTTACTGATAGGATGCCAGTGACGAGTGGTGTTCTGCAGGACCACTTCTTTTACATCATATTTCAATGATTAGGATGATAGAATTGATGTCTTTGAGGCTAAGGTTGCAGATGAAATGAAGATAGTTGGAAGGGTAGGTAGTGTAGAGGAAGCAGGGAGGCTGCAGAAGTACTCAAACAGATTAGGAGAATGGACAAAGAAGTGGCAGATGGTATACAGTGTCAAGAAATGTACGGTCATGCATTTTGGTAGAAGAAATAAAAGCATGTTCTAAATGGGGAGAAGATTCAAATACCTGGGGTGCAGTGGGACTTGGGAGTCCTCATGTGGGATTCCTGAAAAGTTACCTTACAGGATGAGTTGCTGGTGAAGAACGTAAATGCAATGTTAGCATTCATTTCAAGAGGACTAGAATATAAAGACCAAAGATGTAATACTGAGGCCTTACCAGGCACTGGCAAGGCCTCACTTGGAGTATTCTGACCAGTTTTTAGGCCCCTTATCTAAGAGAGGATGTGCTGGCATTGGAGAGGATTCAAAGGAGGTTCACGGAAATGTTTTGGAAAGGAGGTGTTCCAAAAGCCATTCACACTGGTCCTTTGGATGGCACCAAAATGTCTTCAGCTACCAGAAATGCAGCACAAGACATAAAAAGAGTTGCAGTAATGTTAGCTCTAGAAATCAAGATAAAGATGAATAAGCTGCTACTAAAGACAGTGCAAAGGTACAGAACAGGTACTTTACAGGGAGTTACTGATGGAGCTTGGCAGGATAAATACTACTCCTTATGGATCCTAGATCAGGATCTATAAGCCTTATCATCTCAGTAGGGATTTTATAGGTGCAAAGAAGAAAGGACAAATGTTTCTATTATATTTTGCTTGCTTTCAAGATCATAGTTTAATTAGATTTGCAGACCACGATCATAAAAGCTTATTCATTCTTCCAAACTCATATCATGTGCTTCGCAAATGATACAATTTATTCACTTTATTAAAAATGTGGTGCACTAGTGACTGAGGAAATACTAGTTGTCTGCCAACAATAAACAGTATCATTCTCTATTTATTCTATTAACATCACTTTGACTTGGGTGATATATTGTTCTTGTTGCAGAAATTTCTGTTCCAAATATTGTTTAGGCATAAAACTATTATATCTTTCATCTTGCCATCTTGACTGTAGTCATTCTTAACTGTAAGGAATTGGTTTTATTGTTTTACTGATGCTGTTCTAGTTGTTTCTATTGTTGTGGAGGTTACACTCACATGCTCTGGTGCTGCCTTTCCTGTCCTGTGTATGTCCTCAGTCAGTGACTTTCTCATATACACTGATGCATGGTCTTGGCTCCATATTTCTATGAACTGGTCTTGTGCATGCTTTGCATGCCTTCTCCACAATTCAGGCAATGACTTAACGTGGCTACTGCACTGTTCCTCTCCCCTTGCTTATTCAGTAATCTCCCTATGGCTTTGTTTTGTGGAGAATGTATTTTGAGTATAGTGTCATTCAGAAACTCAGGCGAGAGTTCACATCAACTAAAAGCCATACCTCTGAGTGAATGAAGAATGTTTAAGTTTTCCATTTTTTCCATCCATTTAGTTAGGATTTTCTGAAATGTGACTCAGTAACATATGTATTTATGTATTCTTACACCATGAGTTTAGCAAATGATACAATACTTCGTACAGATTATAGTATGAAGAAATTGGGACAGCAGATCAAGTATCAACAAAGCACTAGAGAAATCAGCTGGTCAGGCAGCATCCATGAAGGGAAATAGACAGTTGGCATTTTGGGTTGATAGATTTTATAGAATTACAGATGAAGGGACTCCACCTGAAACACTGACTGCCCAGGTACCTCAGTAGATGATGCCTGACCTGCTGAGTTCCTCCAGTGCTTTGTGTTGCTTCTGATTCTAGCATCGGCAGTCTTGTGTCCCCAGAGCAAGTACTAAGTTACTGACTTAAAATTTAGTGTCAAATGCATTCTTATTATATATGTACAAAGTACTACCTCAAACAGAGTTTATATGATATTAAGTGTCTTTATTTAACTGATTGATCCCAAAGGGCGTGGTTTTTGAATTCGGTTTTTTTGGATGATGGTGGTTGCTCTGGCACGCCCCAGCATGCTCAGTAACATTCGAGAAGTTCCAGGAGAATTGGGGCTACGCACAGCCTTGAAATTTAGGATGCACTTGATCAGCAAGTTTAACTTCCAGATTTCACTTGGGGAAGTGCAGGATAATGGGGGGAGGGTTGTAGGTTGCACTCAACTTTTTTCTTAATTTATAAGATAAGAGACAGATATTGAATATAGTTAACTTATTGTATTTTGGACTAGCTAATGGAAGACAATCACAATCACATACTTTCACATCTTAAAACCTCATGAATAATAAATCCCCAGTTCAATTCTCTAACATTGAAAATTGAAGAATAGGAAGAAGATTTGTTCAATATCTTTTCATTAATAGTTCTTACATTCCAGTAGATTTCCCATTCATTAATCAAATTCTTTTCTAGGCCCAACCCCAGGGAGCACAGTCAGCAGAGCTAGCATGTGAAAGCTTATTTATACAGACAATCTTTTCCTATTTATTATGACATATAGGGAAGCCATTTGGCCTGTAACAGCAGAGAAATCCCATCAGTCCATTTCCTCCACTCCTCATTTGTCCTGTGGCCTGCAACTTATTTTCTTTCTGTCCATAAACTCCCATTTCTATCATACTTTTGGCAGTTACCCACATTGAAAGGTAATTTATAGTCAAGTAACCAATCAGTGGGTCTTTGTAATGCAAGGGGAAATGCACTGGCAAAGGGAAAATATCCAATCTCCTAACAGCATGGGAGGTCACAATCACACCTGTATTCCTGCAGCTGGGAGGCTACAGCAACAGCTGTTCAAAGAACTGCAAACTTCAACCTATCCCATCTCACTTTGGTCATAGAGCACAACTGGCTGTAGATCTGTTTGGGAGCACATGTCCACCAGAAAGACACCCTTTACACAGGTGTGCTATGACCGCAAAATGCATTATACAGTATATAGAATACACTGCAGCAATTAGCCCTGCTAATGAGAAAGCTGGCAATCAATGCAGTATTACAACCATCTCCCTTGTAGTGCATTGTCAGGGATGTAATCTTTTCCCTATAAAGTATCATCTATGCTGCTGGCCAGAAAGAACTACAGTCTACAAATCAGTGAATTTGAATGAATCAAGGACAGTGGAAGCAGACAGACCAACTGTCTTTGTTCTTGCCATGACGGAGGAGATGGAGGCAGCCATTTTATGAAGAGACTGTGTTCTCTATTTTGTGAGTTACAGTCACTTGGCTTGATCAGTGTTTTAAAGTTGACATAATCACAAGATCATAAGATCACAAGACAAAGGAGCAGAAGTAGGCCATTTGGCCCATTGAGTCTGCTCCGCCATTCCACCATGAACTAAACTATTCTCCCATCTAGTTCCAATTTCCGGCTTTTTTCCCTATACCCCTTGATACCCTGACTAATTAGATACCTGTCAATCTCCTCCTTAAAAACCCTCAATGATTGGGCCTCCACAGCTGTATGTGGCAACGAATTCCATAAATCCACGACCCTCTGGCTAAAAAAAATTCTCCTCATCTCTGTTTTAAATGGGTACCCTCTAATTTTAAGACTGTGACCTCTTGTCCTGGACTCACCCACCAAGGGAAATAGCCTTTCCACATCTACTCTGCCCAATCCTTTCAACATTCGAAATATTTCTATGAGATCCCCTCTCATTCTTCTATACTCTAATGAACACAATCCAAGAGCCGACAAACGCTCCTCATATGTTAGTCCCTGCATTCCAGGAATCATCCTCGTAAATCTTCTCTGAACTCTCTCCAACATCAGCACATCCTTTGTAAGATAGGGGGCCCAAAACTGCACACAGTATTCCAAATGGGGTCTCACCAGTGCCCCATAGAGCCTCATCAACACCTCCTTACTCTTATACACTATTCCTTCTGAAATGAATGCCAACATAGCATTTGCTTTCCTTACTGCCGATCCAACCTGGTGGTTAACCTTTAGGGTATCCCGCACTAGGACCCCCAGGTCCCTTTGCACTTCCGATTTTTGAATTTTCTCCCCATCTAAATAATAATCTGCCTGATTGTTTCTTCTTCCAAAATGTACGACCATACATTTCTCAACATTGTATCTCATCTGCCATTTCTTTGCCCACTCTCCTAAATTGACCAAGTCTCTCTGCAACCTTTCCGTTTCTTCAACACTTCCTGCTCCTCCACCTATCTTGGTGTCATCTGCAAACTTAGCCACAAAACCATTTAATCCATAATCTAAATCATCGATATACAGTGTAAGAAGAAGAGGCCCCAACACCGACCCCTGAGGAACACCACTAGTAACCAGCAACCAACCAGAATAGGATCCCTGTATTCCCACTCTTTGCTTTCTGCCTATCAGTCAATGCTCCACCCACTCCAATATCTTTCTTGCAATTCCATGGGCCCTCATCTTATTAAGTAGCCTCTTATGCGGCACCTTATCAAAGGCCTTTTGAAAATCCAAATACACAACATCCACAGCCTCTCCCTTGTCAATCTTATTCGAGATTACCTCAAAAAATTCCAATAGGTTGGTGAGGCAGGATCTTCCCTTCATGAAACCATGCTGGCTTGGGCCTATTTTGTCATGCATCTCAAGGTAATTCATAATCTCATCCTTGAGGATCGACTCCAATAATTTTCCAACTACCGATGTCAGAATAATGGGTCTATAATTTTCTTTTTGCTGTCTCCCCCCTTTCTTAAACAACGGAACTACATTTGCAACCTTCCAGTCCTTTGGAACCATGCCGGAATCTACTGACTCCTGGAAGATTATTTCCAATGCCTCCACAATCTCCAAAGCCACCTTCTTCAGAACCCGTGGATGCACTTCATCCGGTCTGGGAGACTTATCTATCCTTAGTCCATTTAGCTTCTCAAGCACTTTCTCTCTAGTAATCTTGACTGTACCTAATTCTATTCCCCGAGACCTTTGGCTATCAGGTATGTTGCTAATGATGCCTCAGATAATCTGCTGATCCGGGAATCTTTTCCAAATAAGAGGTTACTTGTGAGGTGTTCTTTGGTTGGATATAACATGCAGGTTTTTAATATTAGGGTTTCATAGCACCAACAAATCTAAAAAAATTTTGAACTGCTTGATCTCAGACACCGGACACATTCTGTCAAACTCATTTGAGGTCACGGGCCGGATTGAGCAAAATGCAGCTTCATGCGGGCCGGAGCAGTCGGACGCGTGCAAACGCAGCTTTCGTTGCCTCCGTTGCTTCGATTACTGGGGCCAGCTTTAATAGTAATTAGATATTATCTCGCGGGCCAAAGATAATTCCACCGCGGGCCGGATTTGGCTCGCGGGCCTTGAGTTTGACATATATGGACTAGAGCATGAGCGAAGGAAGTGCATGAGCTAGATTTTAACTTTAGAAATACTCCAGAGGCAGCTAAAGAGTCTTTCCTCCAAGAAAATACATGGAGAACTGTGTGGAGAAATGTGGGTCAGGACAGATGCCAGGAGAGAGATTGTAGAAGGGAAGTAACACAGTGCCTTCACCCAATCAGGGAAGCTGTTGTCTAGGACAGTGCAGTACTCAAATTTGTTGTTTCAGATGTGGTCATATGGGTCATTATGTGCGGAAATGTATAGCAGACAGTTCATGTAAATTAATTCCGAACAAAAATCAGAGATTGGAGTTACAGAAGAGTCAAACTATGCTGTAATGTTGGGTAATATGAGGGTTTTGTGCTCTAAACTTGTTGGATGTTGTTTATTGGTGCATGTTGAATGACAATAGACAATAGGTGCAGGAGTAGGCCATTTGACCCTTCGAGCCAGCACCGCCATTCACTAAGATCATGGCTGATCATCCCCAATCAGTACCCATTTCCTGCCCTCTCCCCATATCCCTTGACCCCACTATCTTTAACAGCACTAACTCCTTCTTGAAAGCATCCAGAGAATTGGCCTCCATTGCCTTCTGAGGCAGAGAATTCCACAAATCCACAACTATCTGGCTGAAATTTTTTTTCCTCAACTCCGTTCTAAATGGCCTACCTCTTATTCTTAAACTGTGGCCTCTGGTTCTGGACACCCCCAGCATCGGGAACATGTTTCCTGCGTTTCTAAATTTTAAAGGCTTAGAGTAACACATTCCCTCAAATGGGAGGAGAGAGGAGTAGGAGAGAGGGCCTTTAAAAAGTTGCATAAGATGTGTTATTGTGTTGGGGGTACCCAACCAGCACTTTTTCACTCTTCCTTGGTTCACTGAAAAATGTGTGCAAGTTTCATGGAGTTAATTAACCATTATTTGAAGTTTTGCAGTTACTTGGAGAAGGTTCTGAAGGAAATATAGTGCAAGCATGGATTTTTGTTTGTCCTCTCTATGGTTTTGGTTTGTGTTTCTTTAGTTGTGCTTGTGTTTTAAATGGATTTGTATTTTTAGAAACTCAGACGCCATATTGCCCAGGTGTAATCTGGGTTGGGAGTGAAATTTGTGCATCTCTATTTCTGATAATGAGATACCCACATTTTTGATGGAAATGGGCATTCAGAGAAATTGTGCCTTGGTGGACAGTTAAACTTTGAATTTGAATTTAACATTTTCGGAAGATTGGAACTTTGTGTGGGGGGGGGGCAAACCTAAAAGTTGCCTTTACTAATAAAATTGCTTCCATTTACAGAATATAAAAGACATTGCTCAGGACTTTTGACATACTGATTTTGAATTTGAGACCCCTTGGACAAATAGTTTTGAAGCAACCAGTTTTTAGTTGTGCAAAGTGCAAGTAGAAGTTCAATTTAAACATTGGATTGATCCAAACAACATTTCAGCATTTATCAGTAGCTACCACTAGATGTTGAGATTAAAATAACCTGGTCAATCAGCCTTAGCACCACAGGGTTGAGATGTAGCTGTAAAGGGTATCAAACAGTCTACTTTCCTTGCAAATAATCTTCATTGTACTGGAGAATCTTATGGGCCTCAGCATATGATAGCAAATGATGCAAGGGACCATTTGTATCAAAATAATAAGGGGTGAGGTGGAGGGAGACTAAAAAGCAATACTAGAGAACAAAGACACAAACAAAGGGAAAACCCAAAGGAAAATAAAACAATTTTAAATGTTTGTAGTGGTTCCTTATCAGTACAGATGGGTGAGAGGAGAACTGAATGCAGTATATATGTAGAGGATGAAGATAGCCAGGAAAGGTAAAGTATAGCTTTAAAGTTACCCAACACTATGAGTGCACAGGTAGCAAAAATGGCAGCTGTGGTACGTGATTAGCCACTGAGCATGTGTCCAACCCAGATTAGAATCAGGTTTATTATCACCAGCATATGTCATGAAATTTGGTAATTTTTAGCAGCAGCAGTTCAATGCAATACATAATATAGAAAAGAAAAATAATAAACAAATCAATTATAGTTATACATTCTTGTAGTATGTATATTTGCAATTGACTTACGGAACATTTACCTCTTTAGGAAGTACAAGGGTTCGTTTCAGCTGACAGAAAGCCCCTCCCATCTGCTGCTCTGTTGGAGTATATATTTGAAGACAAAAGGGAAAGCATATGGAGTTATAAGGTGAAACCCCAGTCTAAATGATCCCCTGAGGGGGATAAAAGGCTGATGAGTTAGCGAAGCAAGGTGCTTTAAATGGGTAGGAATGGCAGCCGCAGATCAGGGAGATGGGAAGGCAGAAGGGGCAACAGGTTAAGGCTATGAATTTAATTAAGGAGCATAGTAAAGAAATGGAATCTTAAAAATTTAATGGAAAGAGCAGAGTCTGAAACGTACAAAGAGCAGAAGGGTGTACATATTAAGGATGGAGTAGCCCTGTATGAAGGGAAGCTTATTGTCCCAGAGGGAGGAAGAAATCAAATGATCTATTTGTACCATGATCTACGGGGACACCAGGGAGCCAACAGCACCCTAGAAAAGATAAAGGAGGTGTTGGTGGCTTAGGATTAAGGACAATGTGGAGCACTATATTAGGAATTGCTTGATTTGTACACAATATAATCCTGATAGAAATGTAAAGAAAGAAGACATCTGACATACCAGACCAGTGGAAGGGCCTTGGGCTAATTTGTAAACATATTACGTTGGACCTTTGCCTTCCACCCCAGGAGGGTAAAGTATTTTGTTGCAGTAGATACTTCAAGTGGATGGAGGTTTTCCCAATTAAGGCAAACATGATTAAGCCACTGCAAAAATCTTACTGGAAAGGGTCCTCACTCACTGGGGATTAACTCATAGTATAGAATCAGATCAAGACACACATTTTACTGTCCAGATAACGCAAGGTATCTTGGCATTTTTAGGGATCAAGCAAAGATTTCATATACCCTATAGAAAATAGTCCAGTGGAATTGTGAAAAGGACGAAAAAATTGATGGCCAAAATAGTGCAACAACATGGAACAACAGGGCAGGTAGTTTTGCCTTGTGTACCCATGATAATGAGGAATAGAGTGGTATCATCAATGGGTTACACCTCCGATAAACATGACTGGAAGAGACTTGAGAGGGTTGGAGCAGTTGTTAGGACTAGACTTGAGAGAACCTGAATCAGATGAGATTGTGTCAGAAAAGCAGATACAATTATAGGTAGAGATAGTGAAAGAGGCCAATTATGTGGCAGCCTACCAACTACAAAAGACAAGGCAACAGAATAAAGTCTACTTTGACTCAAAATTCAGTCCCATAGAATTAAGTCCAGGAGAAAGTGATGATTAGAAAACTTATAGGACTATGCTGATACTGAGTTGCTGCCAATTCCTTATTTGAATGCGGACTGGACTCGAGTTGTGGAGGAGGCAAAGAAGAAATCCATCAATGGACTAAATATACAGAAGTTATTCAGATATGCTGAGAAAGTAAATGACACATTGCATGATATGTTTTGGAATTGGGGATCAAATGTTCAAATACATCCATGTGTGAGGATAATATTGTATGCTGTCGTAGTATCAATTTTATATACGCTATCACTAATATTGTTCAATGTGCATCACCCTAGAAGGTGGAAGAGCGTAGTTGTGCAAAAGGAAGAGGATGATGCTGTTATAATACAGAGAAGATTATCTGTATACAGAGTGTATGAATTCAGTAAGTAAGTGGCACCTTTATCTTTGTATAATGCAAGTGTCACACATCTGCTGGGGGTTCACAGCAGACCAATGAGTAGTCAATAGAATAGAGCAAGTCAGTGATCCTAAGATAAATATCTTTTGGATCGGGGGTGGGGGGAAGCTATTGGCCAGAAAGAGCTACAGTCTACAAATCAGAGAATTCGACTGAATCAAGGACAGTGGACAGACAGACCAACTACCTTTGTTCTTGCCATGAAGGAGAGATGGAGACTGCCATTTTATGAAAAGACATTTTGTGAGTTGAGGTCGCTTGGCTTGATTGGTGTTTAAAGTCGATAGAATGATGCCTCAGGTATTTCGCTGAACTAAGAATCATTTCCAAGTAAGAAGTTATCTGATTGAGAACTAAGAGCCATAAATTAACAATTGGCACTTGCTGGGAAGAGGGCAATAAATGAATGCTGGCCTGGAGCAGAGCCAATAAAAAGGTTTCAAAGGTCAGGCACATGACCTACAACCAATGATATCAAAATGTGACATCTGAATTGGTAAGGAATGAATATAAAAGCAGACACTTCAAGTGCGCTGGCAGTGTTAACTCTGTAAGGGATCAAGTATCGTGGATGTGAAGTGCCTCATGGATACGTGGAGATTCGAAATGGGACCACAAGGTACACTTGGCCAGCAGCAGAAACTCCTTTTAAACTGGTATTATATCTTCTATTCTTTGACTGTTCATAGAAGATCAGGAAAAATTTAGAAGGTGTGCACACAGGTACTTGGTTGTGTAAGTTCCTGTGTTCTTCCATTGAGACAATAAAGGTAATCAGTGATTACAGATTCTCTCTGTGCCTCCCTGATCATTATTATAAGGGGTGATTCCTGTAACAATGCTGATTTTAGCCTACCATCAATAACTTTCTACATTAGTTTGAATAGAATCCCGATTCTTGAACATTATTTGCTGCTTTACCTATATTACTACCAACATACACCTTAGGCTGTATTAAAGGCTGTAAATAATATACATTTTATCATGAAAATACAGCTATTATTTTAGTTGAGTTCATGTATCAGTCTTGTTCTTTATCCATGATACCTAGCTTGTGTTGCATTGCATTACCTTACTGTAAGATAATGCATTGTGTTATTAGATGCAATCCAAAAGGAGAGTTCCTTTCACATCATAAAACTTCACATGTGAATAATTTATTGGCAAAATCAATTCACTAATGCAGAAGTATAGAGATAAGGAAAGATTTGTTCAATGCCCTTTAATGAATAATTCTTACTTATTTGTCATACATTAATCAAAAGATTTAAGGCTTAAATCTAGGTCTGATTTAGGAGCCATTGCCAGATGCACTTATTATATTTTCATGGATAATATATTTGAAAAGCCCATTTGCCTAGGGGAACTCAAGACAAGACATGATAAATCTTAGATTGTTTCTTTATATTGGCATAGAACTTGGGTGACAGAAGGCTACTTAAACTGCCTTGCAGCTTGCTTTTGATTTTATCAAGGAAGTGACCTTGATTGGTCCATAAACACCATTCATTTCAACAAGGGAACACAATTATCTGACAAGCAATTTAACTTGGACAGTTTCCATTGCAAATGTCTAAATAGAATTTTTGAAAAATCTTAGTGAACTCAGGAAAAAATTTTGATCTGGGGTGACTGGGATCTAACCCTGGGTTCCTGGTCTTCTCATTTGCTTGATGAGTCTCTACTCCGAATCTTATCAGCATTGCCCATTGCCGTAATGAACATCAGTAGTTTAGCTGTGTATTGAGTTCACTGATATTTATCGTCAAATATATGCAAGGGGCACTTGACGTAACTTTTCATTCCATGACAGGTAGGATGTCCTTTCTTCTTTTCAGAGAACGGGGTTTCCATTCCACTGCTAACAATGCAGCCCTGGCCTGCATCTCCTCTCTCCCCCATTTCACTCCAGCTGTCATAAACAGGATAGGGTTCCCCTTGTCCTCACCTACCACCCCATGAGGCTCTGCATTCAACAGATCATTCTCTCCAATTTCCACCATCTCCAATGAGATACCACCAACAGGGACATCCTCCCCTCCTCTCTCTTCTTTCCGTAGGAACTGTTCTCTCCAGGACTCCCGTGTCCACTCATATCTCTCTATCAATCACCTCTAGGAATTATTGCTATATGTTACTCCTGCCCCAACACCTCCTCCCTCACAATTCAAGGCCCCAAGCAGTCCATCCAGGTGAACATCCCATGAGCTATCATTTATTGCAACTAGCATTTAATGCATCTGAGGAAGCAGCACTTCACAGGTGCTATCATTTATTGCATCAGCTGCAACCTCCTCTGCACTGGTTATGTAATGCGCTGTAAGGTTTCACTGCTAATGTAATGGCCTCTCTGTAATGTTTCACTGCTACGGTAATGGTTTCTCTGTAGCAGCAATGTTTGGGTTATGACAAGAGATAATGGGGGCTTTGGAATGTATGCTACCCAATTAGCGGGATGTTCTTTCTTGTGGGTCTGGGAGCAGGGATTTCCTTGTCTTTTGCCAGGGAGAGATGGGGAAAGTAGACTGAATGAAGAGAGTTGGTAGACCGTCAGATGGAGTCGAGGAGGAGTGAGGGTCCAAGGGTCGGCTGCACTCGGAGGAAGTTGACGGGGAACAAATGAATGGAACTGTGAGCTCCAACGTTGTGCATTAGACTATTTCATGAGAATGGGCCCCTTTTCTTTTTTTTTGTTTCTTTACTAACCATATAGACAAATTAAGAATTATAAAACTCAATTGTTTAATCGCATACTGTTTACTTTTTGTTATTTTGTGGCACTGAGTTATAACAGGGGACACATCGTGCAGCATCCACTCAAACAAGATTTCTTAAGTTTGGCCGGACCAAAGACCATCTTCCCCTAGTTTAAGCCACTAGCAGAACTGAAAGTTGCAGTTAGATCCCACACTCAAGGGGGTGGGGGGGGGGGGGGTGGGAAATCGCTCTGTTGAGCACCTTTACTCCCTACTCCCTCTGCCAAATCGCCTGGTGGCCAACCATTTCTAATTCTACTTCCCATTCCCACAGTGACATGTCTTTCCACTGCCTCCTTTACTGCCAGGACAAGGTTAAATGCAGATTAGAGGAACAACACTTCATATTCCGTTTTGGTAGTCCCCAACCTGATGGCATCAATATGAATTTCTTTAGTTTCTGCTAAGCAATCCCTTCTCACCTTCCTCTCCCACCAATTCATTTACGCTTATTCCACTGGCCCCTTCATCCCTTCTCTGCACTTGATATCTGCCTTGATGTATATTGTGAGGAATAGCCTGTAGATTAGAGTCCTTTGATACACAGCTGCTGGGCATGATGCTTTGCCGTACTCTCCTAGCAATTGCAGAGTGTAAAGAGGAAGGTGACCATCTCTTCCCCACTACAGCCATCTTAAGAACAGTGTGCATGGGTGGGGTGGGAGAGGGTGTATGTATGGGAAGATCTTGGTACTGCTTGGTACTTGAGGCATTCTGGCTGATGACTTGGACCTTTGCTCAGGAATAAACCCTGAGTCCATAGTGTCCCTATCCTGCAGTGTCTGTAGTACATTCAGCAGACCACTGCCTGATGAACTTGTGGTCAAAGGTATTTACTTGGGAAAACTCTGCCGCAAAGGACAGATCCTGTGGATACATCCAGCTGACTGGGATACTGCACAGTAATGGATTAAGGCCTTCCTTCCACAACACCAAAAGAACCTTTGCACGTGGTGACACTCAGTGCCCACGTACTTTTGGTCCACACACCACAGGCACGAAGGTAGTCACCAGGCTGAGATGCAACATCAGTTATGCTTTTGCCCCAATTCTGTAGTGACTTGTGCAACATGACTTGACAGACTCACTCCATTGTGGATGCCCAGGTAAACTAAAAAATATCCTGGGTGATTACTGTGGTGAACTACGTATACCTGTCTGGACTGCTCCTGTGGCTCCTCCCACAGACCCCTGTATAAAGCTCCTGTGGCTCCTCCCACAGACCCCTGTATAAAGGCGATTGAGGCCTGAGCCCGGCCTAATTTCTCCAGGATGTAGTGTTGTTCATTCTTCCAGTCAATAAAAGCCGATATCTCGCTTCTTACATCTCAGAGTGAGTTATTAATGGTGCATCAATTACCAAGGCAAAGATTCAAGGAACAAGCTATACCTGCACCAAGCACAAAGGCCTGAGAGCATAATCACACTTGATAACCAAATCCTTCCCAGCTATTTACAGACTATTTTTGGTTTATATTCTCAATATGCACCAGCTAGCTCTCATTAAACAGCTCAGAACTTCCAAACCAGATACTTTGCATCATTAGAACATCAGATTGGTTACGCCAGTTACCAAAGAGCATGGCCTGATTCTTCGTGTGATTGATTTGGATCCCATCTAGAACAAACTGGTCAGAGATGCTGATCAATCTACAAACTGACTGTAGATCCAAGCAGAATAAGGCAACATTGCCCACAGACAGGGAGGTTTAACTTGCATGCCTCCACTGCCTGGCAATGTCACCCCTCTTAGGTTCTTGTCCTTCCTGATGGATTCAGCAAATGGCTCTATGCAACACACACAAGATAGGGGAGGAGTGGGCAACTCTGCCTGACTCCGATATGGAAGCTGTTGGTCTCCCATCCATTGATTTGGTCCACACAAAGGATGTCTGTGTACAGCAGATGGACCTAATTTCTAATTCCCTCCAAAAATCCCATTTTGGAGAGCACACCCATCATGGAGTGTACATATGTGATATCATACTGAAGGCCTACTCTTGTTCTAACGTGATCAGGTGGCATCCACACTTCTGTCCTCTCAGGGCGATTGTATCCCCGAGTACTGCAAGGCTAGAGATTTTCCTGCCAGGTACAGCACAGGATTGATCTGGGTGTCTCACCAGTCCCAAAGCAAACTTGACCTGCAGCAACAGCCTTGGACAGTATCTTAGTCCACACATACAGTGAGGTGGGACTCCAATTCCTGGTGATCTTCTACTCTTCTCCTTGCTGATGAAGGTAATGATGCCCTTCTTCATGGAGTATGGCCACAGATGCTGATCAGTCTACAACCTGACTGCCAAACAGAAGCGGAGTGTTGTACACTTCCAGCAGGTTTGGGCCCATCAAGTCCCACCAAGCTGAGTACAACTCATCTGGCAAACTTGCTTCTGGGAGTTTTATTTGTGCTAGTCAGTTCCCCAGGTTCAGAGGTTGGTTCACACTTTCCTACTAGATACGGATAAGCACCTTTGTGATAGAACACAGGTTGCATGTGCTGCCTGTGGACTTACTGTCATACAGACCAGTATAGGTTCTGCAGATCCTCAGTATGTCTGTTAGTGAAGACATTACTGGGCCATCCTCCTCTTTAAGGCTGTGGATCACAGAACCTGCAGTGTGAACTTTTTGAAAGGAGAAATATGACCATGTCTCATCCTACTTCACAAAATGGACTACAAATCAGAAGATGATCTTGGAGGATTCCAAGGTAAAGAGCGCAGCTTGCCAATTCTTCTTCTGAATTCCTCTTTGACATCAGTCACCTGAGCTGCAGAAGCTGCTGCAAGTTTGACAAAGGTTGGCAGAATTTCTTTTGATCTTTGTCTTGCTTTCAGAAAAGCTTTGCGAATGAAGAACTCCTTGATGTTCTCGTTGATTGCTTTCCACCAGTGAATCCAAGAGTCTAAGAGAGACTTCACAGTTCTCCAACCTGTGCAATTCTTCTTTAGTTCCTTGATGCTCTGTGAGGTCCGCAGCTTAACATTCAACTTCCATGTCCCTGTGTCTGCTTTTTGGTCCTCCTGCTGGGGAGGAAGGCTCAAAGGAGAGAGCTATCAGAGAAGAACACCAAGTGATGTAGGTGGATCTGACTGTGATTGTCTTCGACAGAAAGAGTAAGTCAATCCAGGATCATACTGAGCTGCCTGTTCTGGTCCAAGTGCACTGGACTATGCTCTGCTTGAGGGGTGCTGAAGGTGCAAAGGGTTTTGCATCTTTAACTGCTTCCATCAGGTTTGTTGTCTAGTCTCTGACTGGAAACTAGGGTTTAGAAACTCAAGGTCAATGTCCGCTGTTGAGTTCTGCTGTCAGTCTCTACTGGGGCCTCTGTACTATTAAGGGATGTATCAGCATTTCCCTGACAGGTGTTGGAGTCAGTTTCTTCTCATTGCCTGAGCACAGATTATAGGCACATTTTGGGCAAGATTTGTAGGGATGGCCTGCCTGTCTGCACTGATTGCAACTTTTCTTCCTCTGCAGTCCTTCCTCCACTCAATTCTTCCGGATGACTGCACTACACTGGGCCCACAGTCGCCTTCGACAGCAAACACAGATTGAATGATGGCTCCATTAGCATCCACCCTTAGCTTGACTTTCACCTGGTGCTTGGTGGCCCAGACTGTAAACAGGACCTTGATATTTCCACAGCTTCCTATTCTCTCAATGTAAAGGGCACACACGAGTTGAATATGTGCACCAGTACCATATGGTCCTTCTGTTACAAGAGGGTGAAGTGTGGTTGTAACCTCAGCAATGAGAAAAGAACCCATTTCCTTCTCCTGCAAGTCCTGTAGTATCTTCTGTCATCCAACTGCGTACTTGAAGGCAACAAAGTGCCTGTTACCTGGGAATCCTGGAGGCAAGATATGCCCTTTGCCACTCAATCAGGATTTTCATGATAAAGAGAACCCTGTTGAAGGGTTTCCCCTTCATCAAGATCCTTCACTGCCATCCTGACAGTGTTTCAAAGGCTCTGCCCTCCTCCTGAGAGGCATGTTGCTTCAATCACCTTGATGGTACTGATTGATTATATCAGGTTTAGCTGTTAGAAAAGGCATTAATTTCCCAAAAAGCAACAATATTGTTCACTCAACAGTCAGAAACTATACTTATCTGTGGAATTCCCCTTTCTGTTCTTCTAATTTACAGTACCTTGAAAAAGTGTTCAACACACACCTATTTTCACATTTTACTCATTTTCTAAATTTAAAATATATTAAAGTAGGATTTTTATCTCTAATCTACAAAACATAGTGCATCATGTCAAATCAAAAGAAGAATGTCAAAATCTGTCAACAATTAACTAAAAATTAAAAAAAACAAAATGGAGGCTGAGAAACTGTTCATCCCCTTTGTAATTAGAACACTGATTTTCCTCAGGTGCAATTCTGTATATTACATTATCAACTCACCCAATTTGTTGATGCAGAAAACTGGAGGATCACCTGAACAAGTACCCCCTCTCTCTGTAAGGTCCAACAGGGCAGTAGATTTTCAACAGACCAAACCAAAATGAAGACACAAGAGCATACAAGGCAAGTCAGGGAAATGATAATAGAGACCATCTCAAAGGCACTAAACCTTCCAGACTGTATGTACTTCCTTTACAATGAATGCTGTTTGTGGATTTCAGTGCCTGTGAAATTTTAATTAAGGTCTCAAAGAACCCATTATTGTCAGTGACAAATCAACTCCAGAAAGTATATTATCGGTATGCTCCTGTTGGATTTATCAGCATAACAGGGTCAGGTTGCAAATTAGCTAACCATATTTCTCACAGGCAGTGGACAAATAGGTTAATCTTATGTGCAGTGATGGTCATTAAATAAATTCTGCTCTCTACAATACTTTACCAACAATCTATAATATATTATATAGATTATATAATATATATCTATAAAAGGCATTTTAGAATTCATATGGCAAACACAAGGAAATCTGCAGATGCTGGAAATTCAAGCAACACACACACACAAAATGCTGGTAGAACACAGCAGGCCAGGCAGAATCTATAAGGAGAAGCGCTGGTGATGTTTCGGGCTGAGACCCTTCGTCCTGAAACGTCGACACCGCTTCTCCCTATAGATGCTGCCTGGCCTGTTGCGTTCCATCAGCATTTTGTGTGTGTTGTTAGAATTCATATGTTGTTGGTTTTCATTGACCAAAAAACTTAACTGGTTTCTTAGCCACTGAATTTCCTAGAAAGATTAGTTTTTGATGTAATACAACTTTGGACAAACCCATGTCCAACAAACTTAGACCAATGACTGATCATGGTATTAAAAATACATTTTCCTAGTTTTGTTAACAATAAATCACTATGTCCACTGTGTGCAGAAATCAATTCACCAAACATCCTTTCAGTTCATTTATATTTAAACTCATAAGTATTGCGAATCAGATCTCGAACAATGACACTAAATGGAATTTATCAGATTATAAACAACATTTTTTCATTATAATAGCACTGATTTCATCTATCACAAATTTATTATGCAATTTTATTATACAAAACAAAAATCACAAGTTTTAAGTAGTATTTTGTTGATATGATTTCATGATGATCAAGCAAGAATAAAATCACAAAATAGATTGCCGAGTTGACCTTAAAGATGACCGAATGTTATTACTGATGATTTGTCACTTGCAAGAAGTGGGACTTAACGGTTACATTAGTGAACTAGTAAACCAGGGACTTGGTCTAATGATCTGGAAACAAGAGTTTCAATTTGCAGTGCAGCAGCTGGGAAATTTAATGTAAAACTGGAATATGAAGCAAGTTTACTAATGGCGACAATGAAACTAATGAATTGTTGAAAATCATATTTGGAAACTAATGTTCTTTAAGGAAGGAAATATAACACTCCTACTTACTCTGGCCAATATCCAACCTCTGATTCACAACAAAGTATCCAATGATCAAGCAGTTCACACCCAGGCTTCCTAAGGCCAACCCTGCTGCTGCAGCATCTCCACATGGAGAGGGATGAGGTTGTTTTCTCTTTCTATGAATGGAATATTCTGTTCTATAAAACAAACTATGCACATTTCCAGTAACACCTGAAAAACATTCACAAATGAGTTGATAAATACCAGGTATCTTTTCCTTCACAAAAAGTACAATACAGCAATCGCCATTTATTACGTCCGTCCCCCACGCAATTGTGTTGAAAAGTATTGTCACTAAATCCCCTAGCATCAACCTCCTAGAGCTCATTTCGCTAGAAAGTTAATTGAGTCTGGTACTCCGCAGCAAATGACTTGATCCGTGACCGCTAAGCAATTCCCCTCTCCACACAGCGTATCAGGAGCAAGGTGAAATATTGCCTATTCTGCTGCATGAGTGGACATTCTTCAGGGTAGTTGTTCCATGTGATATTTATCCAAGTTAACTTTGCAAAGAAGCTGATTATTTGGCAATTGGAATTTCTGAGAGCTTGCTTTGTCCAAACTGGCTCATGCATTTTCAATATTAAAGATTATGTTTCAAAGGTACTTCAACTAGCAACTGTAATATCACACAAAGCAGAATGATTGGTTTACAGCTCATATAGTCACTAGGGAATTATCTCTGCTCGAGGAACTTGCCATGACATTTTTTGAAAGTATCTGCTGTATTTGTATACTTCAACCAGCAGAAATGCCTCAAAGTCACACACCATCTTGACTTAGAAGTACATCTTCTCCCTTATCCTGTAAAATCTGAAACACTCTCTCTCACTATGAAATACAGCCACAGATTATAGCAATTTAGGTAACGCCTTGCCACCATTCTGTGAGCAATCAGGGTCAGGTAATGGATGTGGGCATCAACATAAATGCTTGTATCTGATGTATAAATAACCAAAACAAATAATCCCATGTTCAGCACAAGGTTTTACTTAACTGAGAGCATTACATGTCTCTCTTAGGATGATGTAACTACTTAAGTAATTTAAGATATATTATTAAAAAAAACAGTAATGAATTTGTTCCCTTATTTGATCTGAATCAATTTAATTGCTGCATCACAGCTCTAGTTCTGTGCCTCAAAGGTGATTTCAATCCCAGTCAAAGGAGAATTCAAACCCGATGAGAACTGTGTTCAGTTGCCTGCTAGGATTTCTCGTTTCTCACTCACACTAAATGATCATGAACAAGTTTCACCCGCTTCCATCCACTCCCTCGGTCCACTAAACAAAACTATCCACAATCTAACAATAATGGCTAGTGAAATTGATTCTACGCAAGCTTAATTTCTGAAGAAGGTGCTTAACCACATCAAATAGGATTAACGCAAGCACTCCTGCAGATGCAAAGCTATTTAATGTTTCTGGTCACAAAATGCACTGGTAGTTTTCACCAGTCATGTCAGCTGTGATTAAAGTGGTCAATCCCATCCAAGTCAGAAGGCTGGAATTTCAAATACCCCTCTACAGACATAAACACAAATGTTTTGGCCCCATCTGAGTTCTCAGGAAAACATTTTGATGAGGAGCGGGGAAGTTGTCCAAGGTGAATGAGCCAAAATTCATCTTTCAATCAACATTAATGAAACAGATCACATGGCCATTATCACACTGCTTTTCAAAAACCTAAGGCCACATCCACACTACGCTGGATAAATCCGTTACTGAAGCTTTTCTCTTCGTTTTTACCCTCCATCCACACTGAAACGGTGTTTTCGTGTGTCGTCCCCCCCCCCCCCCCCCCGAAAACGAAGCTTTTCAGAAACGCTTTCCAAGGTGGGTTATTTTTGAAAATGCTGCTCGGACAGAACAGTATGAACAGTGTAACCGGAGAGTTCTGAAAATGCTATCAGACGGCAGCGCGCTATTTCATTGTTTTCTTGAACGCAACTTAACAATTTCAGAATAGACGGCAAAGAGACTGAAGCCAGAAGAGTTAGAAATGTACTCACCAAATACTTTGACCCATAACTTACTGAATAAATAAGTATACTGTACTCACTTTGCCCTGTTTTCTGTCCTTGCTCGTATGAAGGTGGTTTACCTATTTATGCAAGTACTTCTCTGACAATAGATGTGTAACAGCCTAATGTAACATTGTATGGAAATACAAGATAACACTGATGCAGACATGTTTTATACATTTAACAAGGTGCTTTATTAATGCAACAGAGTTAGTCAGTTTTTCAATGTTCGTCATCAGCTGGGTCAATCTGTCATTGAACTCCCGGTTGGTTGCTGCCGTACGCTCCAGTATTTTTAAAAATATTTTTAAGTTCTCCTGCGCGAGAGCCAACAGCTGTCCATCGTTTTAAGTTTTTCTAGTCTGTAACTACACAAACGTGCACTTTTACAGCGAGATTCAACACCAAACATGTCACTTGTTTTCAGGAGATGTGTCCTGCGCATGCGCAGGAGGAGATTATTCGCCAAAATCTCCGTTTCAGTGTGGATGGAGATATTTCCAAAAACGCATAGTGTGGACGCCTATCGTTTTTACTCGAAACCAGCGTTTTCAAAATTATCCGGTCTAGTGTGGATGTAGCCTAACAGACCATTATACAGATTACAATGGCAACTATATTTGTAAAGTACTACAGTGGTTGTGAAGAACTTTGGGACATCATACAAGCGATGTGATAGGCTCCATGTTAAAGCACATCTACTTCTTGCATGTAAATTAAAGTGCCTATTTTTAGTCTTAAGATATTCAAATTCTAATTTATTTGAAAATGAGAAGAACTCAGACTGAGGCAGAGTAAGATTCTGTTTCAAAATTCTGATTTTTCTTCCTCATCACACACTCTGTATACCCAGTTTGATTTTAAATTCCACTGATTTCCATCATTGCATCCTTATAATCCTCAATCCATATATTCCATTGGTTGAGATACAAATACTGGTTGTATGGCCCCAGGAGTTTCATTACAAGCTTATCCATTCAGCAAAAATTGCACAAAATGCCTGAATATAAGTGTTCAATGAAGTGAAATGGAGCTCCATCAAGGTCTAGGTTTACATCTTTCGTCTAATAATCTAAAAACCCGACTGAGCTCCTAATGCTGCCTCAGAATTTTTTGTAAAAGGGGTTGGGAATAAATAAAATGGTTTCAACCTACAATAGGATTTTAGCAAACCAAATGCCCCAGTGTTTATTTCCCTTGAAACCACTAATCTTTAAGGAGGTTACAACAATGACAAGTCTCTGTTCAAGTCCCAGGAGAAAAAGCTCATTTTACACTGAAAATAATAATTGATGATTTTTCAGCTGCTTAGTTTATCATGAACAACACTGCAGTCTGCATGACAAACAACAGGTTTCTCCTTCAGTGGGATAAAATTAAATATATCATTTGCACTAGAATATTTAAACATATATAGTATTTTCAAAGCAAATCGAATACCATTTTATGGCAACTTCCAGCATTTGTGCTTTTGAATGTGTATAAATATTCATTACATATGGACTGAAACTCAATTCAAGAGACTTTAATGCAAAATCCAATGACCCCATTTTGCTTCTTATCAGCCAATTTCTTCTGTGTCTTGCATTTCAAACTTAAGGTTAGCTGCATGAATTGGAAACCAGCACCTTTACTCTGGCAACTTGATATGGTACAAGACCAGATACTCCATTTAAGTTTCTTCTGTTAATTCTGTGAGGCTAAGAACTGCAAACAATTTGATTTTCAAATAGAAGGCATAATAATGCACCATTGGCTGAGCTGATACTGGGAAGATAACTGTGGGTTCTCAGCATTAATCATAATTAATGTGTAATAAAAATAAAACTGTGGCAAGAGATGTGCGAAGAGGAATGAATACGTAGTTAGAAATGGCCATTGTAGTTTTTGTTCTTCTACTCTGCCTTACAAATGCAAAAGCAGTTAACTTCTCGTAAGTGTCAGAAATTATTGGATTTATGCCATTAATGCAAGTGCATCTCTTTACAGCCATTTAGGTTTCATGTTTTATGTCTTGTGGTTTCTATTAATGATGTGATTTATAGTTCTACCTCAAGTCTCGACTACCATGTTCCAGAAAGGGAATATTTGAAATTGCCCTATATTTAATTTTTAAGAAATACACTCCCATCTTTAAATTATTTTCCTGTTCGATTCTTTATCCAAAAACAGTCCAATTTATCTATTTTGCATTAGCTCTCTGTTTATTTCTGTACCTTTGTATTCCATTGGTGAAAATGATAATCTCTTGGACTTGGGGTTCAGGATGAACCAGATGTCCTTTAGTACTATGATCAATTTAAATAACTATTATTCTGCATTGCAAAACATAACACAACACCAATTGAAGGGCCAGGGAAAAAGCCAGTTATGGTGCTCACTTGAAGATGCACTACTCCAGTCATCTCTGAGCCATTTATAAACCCCATAGATAGGACTAGCTACATCAATAGGATTGCTTTCAGCAATTCTGACATGTACCGAAAAGGTCAAGTGCAAGCAGCAAATGCTTCCCTAAATAGATTTTATGGAACACATAATGAAAAGTTAAATAGAGTATTTTTCGGGTGTTAAAATAATAATGCCACAGTAATCTTGCAAAGTTAAATTGAAAATAAATAATTAAAAATAGTGAATTTGAAATGTATTGTCAACCTCTAATCTTTATACTGGGATAAGCATGTGTTGTACATCTAAGTTAGTTAAACAATTAAATAAGCGGAAAGATTAGATTTTGTTGTGGATGATCTGCATACTAACTGACTAAAGTCTCAGACAGTATTAGTGTTTACGTAGGGAAAAGGGAATACTACTTAACATTTCAAAGACTGTTGACTTTGAACCATTATATAAAGATAACCCTGCACGGACAAATGGAGATCATTAACTGTGTGATTTCTGCAATCTTCACGTTGGGCTTGTGCTGCAGTATTTGTGAAGTACAAGTATTTTGGGCTTCCAGACTCTATTTTGGTAATAATAATCCCACTGAACATTAGCAATTCTGATCACTTTTGAGGCAAAACTGGATCAGACAAATAATGACTATGGCCACAAAAACAGGCTAGAAGCTGGATATCATTATTCATCTCCCATCTCCTCAGGGCTTTTCCATCATCTATGCGAGTACAGCTCCAGCTACTCAGGAGGTTTGGCACCATCTTGAGAAAAACTGAATTAGTATGCTATCTACCATGGTGAACATCCACTCCTATCCACAGAGCTACTTCATAAGTAATGTGGGCCATCCCCAAAATACCCATCAAGCATGGTAACATTAATACCAAAAAGGATTAATTCCCATGCTCTTAGTGCATAGGAACTCTATCGAATCACCAGTCTTTCACTATGGTTTGATCCAAATCCTAGAAATGAGTGAGCAACTCCATCAGAATCACTGCAGCTTTCTAACCAGCATCTCACCATACTTTCTCAAGGGCACTGAATGCACATATTGTCAGTTACAACCTTAACCTGTAAATGATTTCTTTCACATAAAGTTGGAACCATGATTGCTTTTATTTGAAGCTTTTTACAGTGAAAGCAGTCACTCCACACCGAACCATACATCAAGATGAACACATCTTCCAATTATTTGCTAATGGCTGCTCGACTTTGTGACTAAAATATCTTTGAAAGGTCAAGTGGAACAACCTTTGCGTAACTGAAATTAATTTTTAAATCATTAGAAATAAAAGGTCACTACAGTACAAGTCATCTGTTGGCTTCTCCTCCAAAAGACTTAAGGACAATGGAACAGAATACAAGGAGGGGACTATAATGAACATCCAATATCATGATACCGGTTTAATTTCGGTAAACAAAGAATTCTGGCTCCGAGATCCATGCAACATTTACTTCCTTTTAAGCATTTCTAATAATCCACAAATTTCTTTGATTACAGGATGCCGTGTCTAGTGACCTAATGTTAACACTGTCAATTGCTTTCTGAAATAGAGATTTTTAAGAACTTTCTTAGGATTTCATTTTTAGAGAGAAAAAAAACAACTTCTACAAACTTTTATATCATTCATTTTGTTATTTCTCATCAGATTTCAAAGATAAACGATAATACAGCTGATTACCAAAGTTTTGCAGAAGGTGCCCTTAAATGATTAAATAAGACATGATAGTTCTGTACAAGGGACTGTTTTGAAGGAAGTGCAAGAATAAAACCACCAGGGGGTGAACATTCACAACACTCTGGAAGTGGCAATACACCTGGTTAAGAAATTGAGAGTTACCTGGCTTTAATAAGAAATACGATACTGAATACAAAAGCAAAAGCAGCATTCTACACTTTACATACCTTAGGTTATTCTGTACAATTCTAAACATAACACTCTTGGGAAGGATTTAGAGAAGATATGTGTATATTACTGAGATGATACTTAGGTTGAGTAACTGGATTGGCTTTGGAGGCTAATAAAATAGAACTTTATTTTTCCGCTTGGGATGGAGGAATGGTTAAAGGCCAAGTAGAAATCTACTCGAGTCCTCAAAACTGAGGTTTTTAGAGAACAAATAGGGGAAACTGCTTCTTCAGGCAAGTTAAATGGTAAGAAGTTTCTAATTCATGTTAACTGGTGGAAGAATTAGAGGAGAAATAAGGGAAAATCTCATCATTCAATTATCATTGCATGAAATGTTACATTTGAAATTTGATGGCAGCAGTTTCTATTGGAACATTCAAAGACAATTATATATACAAGAAAAAAACCCCAATTTTCAGAGATACAACTTCAAAGCTGGGGCATGGAGCTAGCAAGATTCTAATTTAATTATGTACCCACTTATTTACAAAATTTATTCTGCTTCCAGAATTCACAGGTAATACACAGTAAATTCTTTCCTCATATTCTGAATTAGTGTCTCTTTCCAGTGGAAGCAATTTCTCCATTTATTATCAAATGCTAGAATTTTAAACACAAACATGTTGAATAGATGGTGTACTAACCCTTTCCTATTCTAAATTTTCTCAAAGAAAATAGTTGAAATCTGGTTTAAGTTAGACCATAAGATATTGGAACAGAAGTAGGCCATTCGGACCATCGAGTCTGCTCCGCCATTTAATCATGAGCTGATCCAATTCTTCCGGTCATCCCCACTCCCCTGCCTTCTCCCCATACCTTTTGACACCCTGACTTCATTATGTAATACACTAGGATTTTAAACTATGAACATTATAGAGCAATAAATTAATCAAAGATTTTGAAAACATATATTGACTTATTTCAGTGAATTGAATATCATAATTAGTTTGGATTGATATCAAACCATTGAGCACATCTGCATGAAACAATGTCACAGAAAAGCAGCATCTATCATCAGGGAGCCCTTTCCACCCTAGACAAGCTCTCTTCTCGTTGCTGGTATCAGGAAGGTACAGGAGCCTCAGAACTCACACCACCAGGTTGAGGAATTGTTATTACCTCTAAACGTCAGGCTCTTGAACCAAAGGGGATATCTTCACTCAACTTCACTTGCCCCACAACCTATCGACTCACTTTCAAGAACTTTTCATTTCATGTTCTCAATATTTATTGCTCATTTGTTTTGTATTATGTATTTCTTTTTGTATTCGCAAAGCTTGTTGTTCTTTTCAAACTGATTGAGCACCCAAGTTGGTGCAGTTTTTCTTTGATCCTGTCATGGCAATAATTTTATCATGGATTTATTGAGTATGCCCACAAGAAAATAAATTTCAGGGTAGTATAGGGTGGCATATGTGTACTTTGATAATAAATTTACTTTGAACTTTATGTAATGAAACCACACAATTTAGTTAAAAAATATCAGTTCAATCAAAGTCAAATGACTGTCGCATGCTCTTTCAGCATTGTTTCGTTCCCAGAACTTGGAAGGACATCAAGATATTATAGAAGATGCACAGTAGAAGTTTTACTGAGATGATAACAATGATGAAAGATTTTGTTCACTTTAATATTACTTTGCTTTTGCTTCATCCTGACTTCTAAATGTTTTCTAAGTGCCAGCAGTCTTCATTTCAACTGAGGGTTCTGAATGTTAGAGATGATAAAGAATCATTAATACAAATGGATAAGATTTCACCCATAGAGCAATAGACCTTATAGCACATCTTTAAAAGAATTTTACAACATAGAATACATGTGTTTTCTCATGATTACACTGTGTATTTGAAAGATAATTATGTTAACTTTGCCCTTAAATAATTTTACATGAACTATTCTGAACAAATTTTGGGATTGGACTATTGCATACCACTTTGTACCTGAGAATACAGAAATCCAATATTAAATGATTCTATATAATGTATAGATATATAGCCAGAATTACATTTATCAGCTCTTACCATTCAACTTCATTTCCTTGCTCCTGCATTTCCTTTTATAACAACTTTCATCCTGAGTGCTTCTAATGCTCCACTTCAAACATTTGAAAATCCATCTACTAAACACCCACTGCTTTTCCTCAAACTAAACACTTGTTAAATTTGTCAGACATGACATGTCTAATAAATCCATATTGGCTGTGTTTTTCTTTAAAATGAACGTTTCTGTTCAATTTATTCCATATTATAATCTCCAAATGTCTGCCTGCTGTAGAGTTCCTGTACTTATCTAACCAATCTGTATTTGCTGCAATCCTGCACCAATATAACTGAATATGAAATACCTTTATGAACCTTTCTACTTCCATTACATTTTAGTGTTTAATCTTCCAATAACTGTAGTAGTTTATTTCATTATAAACTAGAAAATAAAATGTCTCTAAAATACATTATGAAATGATACTAAATATAAATCTGAAATGCACACAGATTTTTGTCACATTATAGGTTGTACCCTACAAAGTAATAATGAACAATGTGCTCAGTGTGAGCACACATATCACTTCACAGTGTGTGCTACAAATGTTGAGTTCCGCAGTACTGTCATATCAATGTTAATCCTTTCACTAACATCGAGGTGCATTTCTGCACTGATAGAGTTCAAGATGGCCAACAGTGACCTGTATTATCATCAATATCAGAAACAAAAAAAATGTAGAGAAATTAATTCAGTCAACATTGCAAGTTGTAGAAAGTCAATATGAAGCATTGACTTAAATGTTCTCTGAACAGATGCTGCCTAATGTACTTAGTAGTTCTACCATTTTCCATTTTGTTTGGAATGTCCTGCTTTTTAACTACCAGCTACACCATTTGCTTTCACATTTTAATAAAATAAAATAAATACTTAACAATTTGCATCATGACAGTTGAATCATTCATCGATGCATTTAAAGAATGTGCCATTTTGAACTGTTACACCTGTTAACAGCTAAATATTAAATAAAGTGCATGTGACAAATCCAAAGCAGAGAGAATTGCATAGTGTAGATATTTGTTTATGCTTTATATCAAATGCATTTATCTATCCATCTTTCCCACTTTGGCTCATTTCTCAGAAGTGACCTGGCTCATACAGGTTCAAAGATGAACTAGGTGAGGGGTTCCCAACCTGGGGTCTACAGACCCCTTGCTTAGTCCACAGCATAGAAAAGGTTGGGAAACCCCTGATAGGGCATGCTGATCAGTCTCTGAGAAAGCAAACAGGAGTCTACCATAAGCTAATTAGCTACAATTTCCACCTTCAAAATTGCACGACAGAAACAAGTAGAAGAATACAGGCATTTAATAATGCATTCTGCTACAGGACCATGAAGTTAAAATATGGGAATCGGATATTGCAATTGCAAGTATTTTGGGTAACAGGTTTCACGATGCAGAGCAAACAACTTCCCTTCTGCCGGACAGTATGAAGGCTCTAGGAATTTTCAGAATTGCACAGCAGAGGGTCAAACAATAATTAAAAGGACTCATACCTGGCTCCCAGTGCTGCCTAGCTTAGAAGCATTGATAACACAACTGTAAGCAAAAAGCCAAACAGAACACAGAAAAAAGTAGTTTACAGGCATTAAAAAGGATATTGTAAAGTTCACTGGCTAGACAAAGGTTTTCTTTAAATTCAGTAAATAGATTGCTTCCATGCACATATTGCACAAAAAGCAAGCAAGTATTCAAAGATAAACTTGACTCTTCTACTTCAACTAGGATTAAATTCAGATACCAATTTCACCGAGCACAAAAGCTGATTAGTGAACATAACCTGCTTTCCTTAATATTTACAATCAAACACACTCAACAAAATTAACAAATTTTCATGTAAAATGCTTTGAAAACTTTTGTTCCAAGTAACTGAATTAATTCTTTCTACATTATTAAAGACACTAGGTGAAGCAGTTTAATAGGCTCAAAGTTTTAAAACTATACAAATTCCCTGTAAATTATAGTCATTTAAGCCCAAATTGAAAACCCAACAAAAAATGATTGCTGCAACAGAGACAATCAAAAACATTTAGGGAAATCAATGAATCTCCTCTGCTATGGGCACTAATCTTCTTTGCTTGGGTATTTCCATTAGCATTCTGAATTTACATTGTACTCATACCCATACAATAAGTTAAAGATATCACCATTAAATCAATCAAAATAAATCCTCGGAATAATTTTTTCCAGCTTCTACAATCCCACATGTAAAGCTACCATAATCAGTGGATTTTTGTATATAATAAGTTTTTACTTTTATTCCAAGTAAAATAAGCAAATATTGCACATCTAGTTGCCTTTATAACATAACCCTTTCAAAAATTAAATAAGCAAAGCCAGATGCTGATTTTTCTTTCCGATATGGTGTGAGAATATTGGATGTCATATTTCAGTGACCAATTTGAATCTATTCTAATTCCAAGCTTGACTTTGTTAAATTTTGAACTGATTAAGATATTTTCCCAGTCTCTAAGAGGTGATTGACATTGTGCTATTAATATTCTAAGCCAGTCAACTAATCACAAGTATTAAACACAGACCAAATTCAAAGTGATTCCTAAGAATAAGCCAGTTTGCAGAATACCCTATATGAAAACTGCATCTTCTCTAAGACTTGTGATTAAAGTACGAAAGTGTTCCTTAAGACTGAAGTTTATCAATTACTCTATATATTCTGCATCAACATGAGAAAATGTACTAATTTTATTTCTAACGGCTTGAGCCACTATTTGTTGCAGCTGGCTATTTAAGACCCGACCTTGTATAGAAACTATACAGAGTTTATGTTGCATGTTGCTGAGAATATGAGCTAGGAACAGCACTGCCAATGGGGGGGGGGGGGGGGGGGGGAAGGCCTTTTGGAGCCTGACTGAATCGGAAAACTAACTATAGACTTCTTTATCCAATAAAGGACTAAGAAATTAACATCCCAAGGTTTGGAAATAAAACGTAAACACAAGTGCATGGAATTACTGCTAAATCAGGTTCAGAGAAAATAAAGAGAAAGAATATTTTCATTGAGAAAAAGTTGAAATATGAAATACAAGCCACCACTATTTTATTTGTTAATTAGCACTGTAAATTAATACTTACTCACTGCCCATTACACTGCTGACGTTTAGGGCAGCAATGAAGGATTTTTTTCCTTCTTTCTGTTTCTAACAGTTTTGTTTGACTAGTCAGGATTGTTAGCCTTGAGCTAAACCCCTGAAGCTGCAAGACCAGTGGACAACTTAGTCCGGCCTCTACTCTTTGACCTATTTGGTATGGGTGACCCTACCAAAAGCCAAAGTATAAGGCCCTGACTCCTACCAGCATATGTAGTTCTCCAGGTCATTGAGGCGCTCAAGCTTCTAAACCATGACAAGACTGTGTCCTCTTGGAGGACTGTAAATTAACTGGGCTTGGTAACGGGATTGAAATGGATAAGCCACGAACCGTTTTTTCCACCTTTAGAACACAAATATGGCAACTATGCACCATTTTAATATCTGGTAGCTTGCAAGTCAATATTGCACTATTTAACAGAATAGAGTAGCGCCAGCTTTTAAATTTAATCATGCAAGTGCCCCATGTGAAGTTATTTTGCCATTTTTACATGAAACTGCAAGCACTGCCAGCCTCACCATTACTTTAACAGAGAACTGTAACAGGATATAATAAATAAATACAAAAAAAATGTAAATTAAGTCCACAAATACTACATATAATTTGGTTATAATAATTATGCATTTTATTCTTATGAATTTGCTGACTTAATATGTTATACTATTCCTACGTAAATCCTGGGCTTGTGTAATAGAACTATTAAAGCAACTTATGAAAAAAAAACCAATGCTTTTACCACAAGCTCAACTTAAGCAACATCTTCTCATCCCTTTCAGATTATTATACACATCACACCTGTCCAGTCTTTAGAATATACTGTATTATTGCAATCAAATGATGATCCATGAAATTATAAAATGTTTGCTTTAAACCATAAAACCACTTATTTTACATTAGGGTCTGAATGCAGAATGTTTAGGTTAAAACTTATTTTACACCTCCTGAACCTTTGTTGACTCTATGAAGTTAACTTTTTGTTGAAAGAGAAAACAAATTCAAAATGTTCCCAAGTTCAAGTTCAATTTACTGTCATTCAAGCCTACACATGTATACTGCCAAAGGAAACAATATTCCTCCAGACCCAGGTGCACAACATATGAATATGACAATTAACCAATACTAAGGCACATTTATGACACAAGTTAAAAAGTAAGCAGTATAATGCTAGTGGCGCATCATGCACGAGACCTGGGCGGTGGCCGGGAGTTCAGTAATTTTATGGCCTGGGGGAAGAAGCTGGTTTTCATTCTAATAGTTTTATCCTAAAGCTGCGGTACCTCCTGCCTGATGATAGGGGGTCAAAGAGATTGTTGGATGGATGGGAGGAATTCTTGACAGTGTGAAGGTCTTGATAAATATTTCTGATGGGTGGAAGAGAGACCAAAACCTCCCAGGATGAAGTATTAAAAATGGTTGCAAATGTTTAATCAACCAGACTGAAGTTTTAGTTCCAAGGATTAATTTCCAAAACAAAATCCACAGACCACTAAAACTGCAACATTTTTTTAATTGAAAGGATTCTGACAACCCTATAAATTGACACTATAGTTCAAAAAGTACTCATTATAACTATTAAGGGAAATGATACCCAAAGGCATTTAATGGGCAGAGTTAAATAACTCAATTATAAATTTAGCAAAGATTTACATACTGACCAAGTGAACAAATCATGAAACAAAAAAGCAACTACCACCACCAGAATACTTAAAAACTCCAGATAGTTTGCGCAGTTAGCATTGTTTCCCTCGGTTGTATTGCTCTATGCATCTTGGATGCACCCTTTGATTCAAATATTAAAGCATTCTCAAAATCCCACTCTTCTTCAGGACATTGATATGTAGCAGCACACTAATGACATTAAATAATGCATTGGCTTATCTCATAAAAGAGAAGAGGAATAGTTGTTTTCTTTGCGAACGTATATAAACACTGCATATAAACATGTTGCAAACCTTGCTTTTAGTTCACATATTGTCCCATCAGACATCAACATTACAGATAATTTTAGCAGAATCCATTCTCAATTTTATTACAATTGTCCCAGCAAAAAGCACCCGAATGATGACGTACACCTATTTCCTGAAAGCAGCTGCAGTCACTGTTTTAACCTTGCAGCAGTCCTTTTCAAATGATAAACTTTAAAAAGAGCCCGATTGTCCTTAGTATAGGCATGACATGTCCCAAGCCTGGCTTATACGAACAGCTGCTTGATACCACTGTTGGTTATCTCTGCTGAAAATCTCAATGGATGTCGATCTTGGTCTCGAAATATTTACGGGAAACGGATCATGGCTCAATCAGATAAGGACTGAATCGGAAAGTACTTCGGCTGGGCCTTTGGAACCAAGGCCGGCAACTGTAGTTTAAATTTGCTGTTACTACTACCTTTTATTTCATTATCTCCCCTCAAACTGGTAAGTTATTACAGTGAAAGTGAGATTATTCCAGAATAGTTTAAAACCATTTAGAAAAGATATAAGGAAAACTGCTTCCCTTTGAACATTATATGATCTACGAACAATGCAATATGATAAATTAGGACAATATTGCACATTATAGATTGTTTTATAAAAGAAACTGGAATAACAACATATCAATGTGTTAATTTTAAAGGAAATAGCTACAAAATAAATTTTGCAATATTTAAAACAACACCAGAAGGATGGACCCAGCAACCAGCCGTTTAAGTTAAAACACAGATCTATTTGAACAGAGCGATTTTCAGTTATAAACTAAGCGCCCACGATTTTCCACAAACATTAAACCCGAGTGTAACTCATTACCATTTTGCATCAGTTTAGCTCCAACTTATGGAAGGTGTTATTTCAGATACTGTACAACATCGCGGGGTCCGTTCCTGCGCTGGGTTACTGAGATACCGGGAAAAATATGCATTTTATTTTTAAACGCCGCTGTCATTGCCATTTTGTAAACATAAAATCCTGCGCCCACTTCAAATGACAGCAACAAGAGTGGCGCTCCCCGGGCCGAAGCGGCTACTGGCGGGGTTGCTAAAGTTAAAGGTGGTGTTGAGTGGCTGTCACTTTCCCCGGGGCGCTCTCTCTTACCTTCGGTGGAAATGTGACTCTCAGCGCCGAGGACCCGATGAGAGAGAAGCAGGAAGATGCTGAAGCCCACGCTCAAAATCATCCTTCAAACACACCCTTCTCAGTCCCGGCTCCAAGAGAAGCGGCTCAACTCACTCTGGCTGAGACAGGAAGGCACCAGGTAGGCCCTCCGACTGTCAAAAATTTGAAAAAAAAAAATAATAAAATAATAGGAGCGGAATAGCCGGAGAAGCGTGTTAGTGCGGCTGCCCTCCTCCGGTCGTCCGCTCACGTCCAAACTGAGGGAGCCATCGTCTGGGAATTGCAGTCACCAAGCACACAGCAGCATCCCTCTGGTCTCTCGGCTGACGGACAGGTAGTCAGTCACTTCACAGCCAGACCCCCCTTGCTTTCAACAGTGGTCACGAAAATTCCCATTCGTTGGGAAGGGGGAGTGGGAGAGACCCCCGCCTGGCCTCATGAATCTCAGGACTAATTATCCTCCTCCCTCTATAGTGACGGCTTGTAGCTGCAGAATATAAGTACGAACGCCAATTATCTCTCGCCGGTTTGAAAAGTATTATATTTAAAATAATCAGACAAAGGAGTGTACAAGAAGCCGGCTTTGGTGGGGATTGTTTCCAGCAAATGCGAGCGCACCACAAATTACCAACTTTCAGCAGCTCGCTCGCCCAGTCCGCTCACACTGTATAAAACTTGCTATTTTTTATACATCATCGTTATAGAAACCAGAAAGACGGGCGCTGGCATTCTTGCCCCTTGGAGGATAGTCATAGCTGCGCTTTTTATAAAACGCCCCTGGGAGAACGTGTGTCCAGGCGGATGAGCGGGAAAGCTGGCGGCGAGGGAAGAGCTGGACAGGCGCCTCTGAGCCACTGGCAGGTCAAGTGAGCTGACATTGAGCACCAGAGGGTGTCAACAACAGCTACTCAACGCTACTTCCCGCTCTTAAATAACAAAACATACAGCTTGTTCCCAACTCTTACAAGGTTGAGTGAGAGTATTTTGGCAGGGGTCTCGAGCAGCTTTAAATCAGTAACCACTGATGACTTTGTCCACGCAATTGGTCAAACGTACTGGGAAACCCAAGTAGGGCGGGGAAAGTATTTCACGTCTGAGGTCACCCGAGCGGCTCTTTGGGTGTTCAGTTGCACAGGAAAGTGCAATCTCGTACAAAATACAGCAGGCAGCTCCCCCGGCCCCAGAAAACAAAATACCACCAATTGTCTAACTAAATAATGCCGGGTAGAGGAAAGGGAATATTCAAATTGAAATTAATCACAAGCGGAATTTTGCAGTCGGGGTTCACAAATTTGGTTCTGATTGGTAAATAATAACCATCCTCTAGGCGTGTGGCAATTTATAAAGGATAGAGTAATTATAAATTGGATTAAGGTGACTAGTATGAGATCACACACCATTCTTAAACTAGCTTCATTCTCATCGTTCAAACATACCGCTTCATCAACTAAATTTCATTTGTGTGCAATTGTGTAGTTTACAATAAATGGAAAGAGAAGGGAAACTCTTTCATGATAAGCTTCTTCATTCACCCTTGCTTGAAATTACACCATCTGATCTGTATTGCGTGGTATCATAGCACAATTAATAATCATTTTGCTCACTTTATCTCCTTCAATTTCATTAGATTAACTATGTTCTGAATATCTGACAAATACCAATCAATAATATTCTACATTGCAACAATATTCATTATGTCCCAACGCCTTCCGTGGTACCAAATGACACCGTGAGCAATTGGGTGGGAAGCCAAAGGCTTGGGGATCAGAGCTTGCTTGCCAAGTCTTCGGATGTTTCTTAAATGCGGGGGGAAAGCAGAAAAAAAGGGCAGAAAATGCTGGAAAAACTCGGACGTCGAGCAGCATCCATAGAAAAAGAACTGTTAGTGTTTTCCGTCTCCAAACCTTCGTCAGAGCAGTCGTACCTCCAATTATAGAATAATGTACATTGGGGATATTTGGGCCAAGGGCCGGGGATCGCAGAGATTGTATAAGGTGAGACAGTAAAGACATTTAAACTCAAGGCTTTTCTTAACTAGGAGCCATGCAGACTAAAATATAAATTACAACCATATTTCTTAATATGTAAATACGTTAAACAATGATGGAGTATTACTATAGTCACATACAGGTGGGACAAGCCATGAAAATATATGTACATTTTAAAACGCTGCAAAGGTATAACACAAGATCACACCAATTCTATTAATAGACGAAATTAATTCTGCACATTTGTAATTAATAACCTTAATATTAATATTGTAAATATATATTTTCGGTTATAAATACAGTAAATCATTTGACTGCAATACTTTCTGTCTAGGATCCGTGGAAATTACAATGAGTGTCCTAGAGAACAACTCAGACACTTGACCTATCAGCCATGAGGCTCTTGCTAATCATTCCGATTGATCTTTGATTTAACATGACGTGGATGTATATGATACCTCCTGTTCGTGGTTGATGTAATTGTTTTAAGGATGCGTCTATTTATCGTTAACTGGACTCTCCTTTGCCTCTTTATCTTGCGAATAAACCAGTGTGTGATTTATACTTTATCTGTGGAGACGCTGGTACTCTGCTGGCATGGAACGAGCCTGAGGAAGCGCAAGCCCGTGAAAAACTCTGAAGGCAGCTGCCGTTAGGGGACAGTACTCTCATGATTATATCGCGCAGTCTTTGATTTACGATCGGCAAACATTTCACCTCTTTAAGAGCAGCTAACACGGTATCATGTAAGTAGGTGAACGGATTATGAGAGTTTTTAAACATGCAAGGTGGACATTTGTTGAAGAAATCGCCAGGGCGAATTCTGAGAGAACCTAAATAAAATGTTTTAACTGATTTTAACGTTTGGTCGACGGCACGTTCAGATATAAGGCTGCTTGCCTTTTAAACAAGGTATTTCTTGGCCCTGTTGTTACACGCATCATAAAATATTTGTTCACTTCATTGTCACATTCACCCATTCGTCAAAGTTCATGTTCCACTTTTAATTCTTAAGAGTTTTATGCGACGACGTACGCCCCTATCGGAAAGCGGATACTCTCTCTATTTACGGCGAGTTAATAGTGCTTAAGATAAAACACAATTTTGCTAGATCATTTAACAAGTTATAGCATTCCCTGTATTAAATATATTATGCTTAGAAATATCAGATTTTTAGAAGCATTGTAGACATCAACACTAAATCATTAATAAAAAATGGAATTTAAAAATTTAAAAAGCATCTCAGTAGTTAATACGGTATCACAATCGCAGCGTCGTCATTATCGTAATATTGGATAATCAAAGCCGATGATGAGGTATTATAGGTAAGTGTGTGGGTTACAAGAACCCCCCGTCAAAGCCACGCCCATTTCATCGTTATTGATTGTTTGATTGCCGTACTTAAGGTGAATTGTTGCTGGTTGCTGCCAATTGGGTGAATTCGTGATGAACTCCCACTTGGAAGCAATTACTGGAAATTCTGAAGGACGTTTACAGATTTCTCCTTTCCATCTCTTTCTTAACCTTCAGCAGAATACATTAACTATATTAGGAATATGGACCAATATTGATTAAAGACAATAATGAAATTTGGAAAGTACTAACATCTTCTTGGTGGCATTGAGAGTAGCTTTATCTCTGGGATGTTGAGCATGAGATTCTAACTTGTGCGACAGATTGTGTCAATGTAGGGATACAGATTGTTAAATTCAAAACCAGGCAATCAGACATAAAATTAAGTATAAACTCCTCAGGTGGAGGAATTGGCAACTTAATGCATTCAATAAGTTGATGAAGTGATATTTTTGGTGACTTAATGCATTCAATAAGTTGATGAAGTGATATTTTTGGTGACTTAATGCACAAGGTATTTTTAATAAGGACTATAATGACAATCAGTCACTTATGTTTGTAAATGAGAAAGAAATTATTAATCTAATTGTAATTAATTTGGAGGTAAACAAATAACAATAGTTGCAAGTGACTCAAAATTCTTAAAATTATTTTTCTTTTTATGATTTCATTGAGATTTGAGAAACTGCAAAGCAGACAGAAGCTGAAGAATTTCTGGTGATAGGTCATTGACCTGAAATAATAAGTTCTTCCAGTGTTTTCTGACTCTTGGATTTAAGACATTTTGTGTAAGAGATCACAAACTTCCTCAGTGAAGAAAATCTGCTTATTTGAACAAAATATATTGGAAAGTTTTATTATTCCTAATTTTCAAATGTGCAAAACATTGTAACAAACTTCATTGTCTATATCATAGTTTAGTTCAATCTAATTTGCCAGTGAAATCGACTAAGTTTGTCAGTGGTAGATAACAATTTAAGAAACTGTTCTGGTAGTTTGGATTGATTTTTATCACTGTTGTGGATTGGTACCTTTGTGAGATTTCTTTGCCTCACCTCCAGTTTTCAATGCGATGATGTTTCCTTTGTGCTGCCATGACTCATGTTACCATTTTGTAGGTAAAAGTTGGTAAGATCTATGGACTTATTACATATCTTCAGCACAAACTTCATTTTCTTTGTCATCGCTGATTTGTCATTCAACAAGTTAGATGTAAATTTCTCTTCTCTGTATTTAAATATCTGGATTTTTAAAAATCTCCATCTTATCTCTCAAACATTCGTCAGAGCTCCAGTTTCTCCCTGACCTCCTTACATCGCACTCACATTGCTTGTTGTTCACTTTCTGTTTGTATTTTGTTCTTCGCCTTCTGCTGCGTGATGTCAAGGTCTCTCCCTCCCCTCCCTCTTCCCCTTTCTTCCTTAAATTTCATTAACACAACTTCCATCAAGATTTTAGCAATAGCTAATTTCTTTAACTTGTATTTTACAATTTTTCATCTGTTAAGGATATAAAAATTGGAATTTGTTGTTTTCAATAATAAGAGTGTGAGTTAGACTGTTTTGGATGCGGTCTGCGGGGCATTAATAGTATGCTGGGCAGCTAGGATACTAAGTAGAATATCTAAGGGTGTTTTCATTGAATCAATATTAGTGTGGTAATACTTTTATGGAGTCACTTTGATATTGCTTACACTTGCATCTCACATAGCTGATGATGCAACTCAAAAGTTTTGTGGAACAATGTAGCTATCAACCAAAAAACTAAGTGTCAAGCTGGATAGACTGGAGTTTGACTTGGAAATTTTGAGATATTTAAAGGTTGCCTTGTTGTTGATGTTCCTAGGTCCTTAAGACTTTTTGCCTTTGCCAGGAACTGAAGTTTCTGTACCAGGCTGCCAGTGGAAGTTCAAGTTTGCATCGTTATTATAAACTTAACCTTTGATATCTCATGGGGGAGAAATCATAACCAGGACAGTGAAAGATAAGTAAATGTCATGGGTTATTTCATTCAGGTGTCTGTGCAAGAGATGTCAATCATCCCACAAGTCAACAGTCATGAAAAACTGCAATAGTGACAAAAGGTGTAATTGTTTTCAATGAAGAGCCACCAAATGGACTTCACTTGTGATTGGAAACTCAAGTATTTTCTTCTGTCCTTTTTTTCTTTCTTTTTATTACAGGTATGAATGTGGAGAGAATGTGATTCTATCCTTAAGAACTCATTAAGCTGAACTGTATTCCTCCTGACACCTGTCTTATATCACATCATCTAAATTCTGAAGCCTGCTTCACTACTATTAGCATAGCAATGAGTCAAATCTCTCCTCTGGTACTACCCACTAAAATCAACTAATTGTTACCAGTCTGCTGAGCTTGCCAAACGTTACAAAAGAAATCATTTCATTATAATTGCCATGTAATTGTATTACCCCTCCCTTAATTCATGAATGGCAAAAGCTCACTTACTGCCTAAATGAGCTTATGTCAGTCACCGATGCTGAGTGGTAGTTAAGCATAAGGTAGTAAAATGGATGTTTGTCAGGGAGTTACATAATAGTAATTCAGTTGAATGGTTCCCAAGATATAATGGGCTATGTGAATAATAGCAAATGTGGTTTCTCAAAGTATCTAGAACCAAGTGATTGCATTTTCCACCCTTTCAAAATCTATCATACAAAATGGTAACTGTTATCATGATTTAAAATCTGTCTGGCATCATTCAGACTCGAGAACCATTTTTTTACTAGCAAGTAAAATAAGAGAAATTACTTTCTTATTAGTGACTATTTCAATATTTAGCTATTCTCTTTGTACTGTAAATCTGGTCCTTTAATTCGTTATTTAAACTTAAAAAAGATTCTTACTATTTATAGCAAAAATAAGTGTATCATTGATATTCCATCTCCATTTAGCCTGAAAACAAAAGTAGGAAAAATGCTGAAAATTTTTATTCAGGAATTGACAGTATAGATTCATGGAAAAGAAATAATGTTTGAAAAATGTCAGCATTTATTTTCAGGGTGGTTAATTGCAGAGTAGAGAAGCAGCTAGTTATTGTGTTGTATTTAGAGTTCCAGAAAGCCTTTGAAAAGGTGTTTCATGAGAGAATATTGGACAACTCTGGAGAGTGTGGTCCTGAAGGTAATATGCTAGGGATAATACTGAGGGTAAATTGTAAATAAAAGAACAGAAATAGAGTAGTAATAAATTATTCCTTATTTTGGTGCTGTGGGGACCTATGCTGGCTTCCAACTCTTCACAATCTCAATCAGTGATGGGATGAAGGGGTCAAGTATAATTTATTCAAGTTTGCTTATTTGGTGATGGAGCAGTGCAAAGCAAAAAGTCTTCTGGGAAATATTGACAGAAGAAGAAAATGGGCAAAGGCATGGAATATTAAATGGAAATAATGTGTTGTTGTTTTGGTTGAAAAGATTGCAAAGTAGAGTATTTAAATGATGTAGGGACCTGGGCATTTTTGTATACATGCTACTGTAATTTAACACAAGTACAGCAAGCCACTCTAAAGGATAATGGCATGTTAGCCCTTTAAAATGAAAACCCCTTGTCATAAGAGACAGATATTTCCCTTCGGTTGTATGGCGTTCCAGTGAGATGGCATCTGGAATATTTATGTACATGGCCATTCTCCCCATCATTAGAAGAATTTGTTTATGACAAAAGTGGAGATTCACAAAATCGATTCTTGGGTTGGCAACTTGGCCATGTAAGGAGAGATCAAGAAGTCTGAGCTGATGCCCTGTTGAGTTTAGAAGAGTGCTTCCTCTGCTTGATGTGTCCGGAACCATTGATTCATCTCTAAGTAAGAGCACAGTCATTCATGATCGAGATTCATCTGGAGGGTAGAGAAAGTAAAAGGCATTAGGAGGCTCAGTTACTAAGTATGTTGAAGGCAGAGATTAATAGTTTTTAATTAATAGATAATCAAGGAATATGAAATTAGTACAGGAATGTGATACAGAGATAGAAGATTGAACATAATCTTACTAAATGTTGAACTGGCACTAGGAACTGAATGGTTAACTCCTAATCCCTTGTGTTCATTGGACCTATTGTAGCCAGAGTGAACAAACAGAACAAGTTATTTAGGCTGCTTGCACGCTTCAGTGCATGGTCCATAGCCTTGCAGATTATGCTCACTCAGGTGCCTTTTAACTGTGATGAGTTTTATCACCTCCACTGCCTTTACAAGCAGAGTTCCTGACACTCGCTGCTCTTTTAGTCAAAAGCATTAATTTTTCTCCCTCATCTATCTATTGTTTAGCCTGGTCTCGTTTTTGATTTCTGTGCCAAGGGAAATGGACCTATTCTGTTCATTGTCCATTCTTCATAATTTTATTCAACTCTAATTAATAACACTATTTAATATTTTATGACATATTCCGATGACATTAAATCTGGTTCTGATATTTCCTGTCTCTGGTGTCACAAAAAAAAACTGACCTCAGCCAGTCTTTCCACTCATCCAAAATTCAGCGATCTTGGCACAATGTTTGTAAAACTTTTAGCATCCTTCCAATGTAAGTAGCTTTGTAGGCATCTTGTTATCAATATAATAAATTTCTTAATTCAGCGTGCTCAGGAATTTGATGCCAGATTGACAGATTTCCCAGAGTACTGGTATTATTCCTGACTAATAGATTATATTTACTTTTTTGATGTTGTATAACACAGTGGTATAATAAACTTTCCATTTAAACAAGTAACTTTGAACTGAGCAGCAGAAATGGAGCTAGGTGAGTTGAAAATGATTTTGAGAAATTGGAACCCAGTGTATTAGAGGGAGGAGGGGACTCCGAGCCTGCTTTACCAGATGCTGAATGTCCTGAGTTTCTGAATAACCAGATAGAATTTATTGGAGTTTTAGTGTAATAGAATTATTCTCCTCATAGTGTTGTAAAAGGGCATCCTAAAGAAATTATATATTACCTCTTAGCAAAGATATTGTTTCATATTATACTCTTCACATTGAAGCGCTAAACTGGTTACATTTTATTCAGGTTTCTCCAGTGATTGCAAGTAAATTTATTCATTGAATAAATGAAGCATGCAGAAAAATAGATATTGATTGACAGTCTTAATGAATGCAACTTGTTTGCCAGTGCACTCAAAAGTTGTGGATCCTAATTGGGGCAATAGGGTGCAGCAACTGGGATCAGGCAATCCTCATGGAAATGTGTACATGTGGATCGCAGAAAATGCCAGATTTATAATTCATTTTATTTCAGAATGCAGTTACACTTACATGCATCCCTCAAATGTAAATTCATGGACAATGAGCCAGAGAAGAATTGGATATAAATCACATCATTGAACTACATGCTATGTGATTTACATCCAACTTTAAGAAAAGGTTAGAATCAAAAAGCCTATATGGCAAAAAGGTGATTAGATTTGAAGTGTAAATCATTGTTGATCAATCATTACAATAATTTTATTTAGTTATTAATATAGGTGTTGCTGGCAAAACAATTTTGAAAGCTCATGCGTAATTACTCTCGAGCTTCCTTAAATATAGGCGAAGATACTCCACGAGTGCTGTCAGGTAGAGAGCAAGAATATAAACACACTGATGATGTGGCAATGGTGATGTGCTTTCTTTTGGATGGTAGAGGGGAAAATTCAAGTGGTGTCATTCACAAGCACCTGTTATCATTGACCTCCTAGTGAGATTGTGTGTTTGGCTGTAAAAGTGGTGGAGGAACTGGATACCAAGGTTAGTAGCCCATTTTCTCCAGGATGCTATTGAACTCCATGAGTGCCTTTGAAGCTACTTTCATGTAGTTAAGTAACGGTGCTTACATGCATGTTACTTGTACGTGCCAACCCCAACATGCTTTAATGTTATTTATTTTGTATTCCATTATTTGAGGATATCCTTGGGTGCTTGGGAAGCTGCAAAGTCTCAAGGTAGATAAGTCAACTGGACCAGATGGACTAAACCCCAGGGTTCTTAGAGGTAGCTGAAAAGATTGTGGAGCCGTTAGTTGTGATCTTTCAAAAATCACTGGATTCTGGAATGGTTCTGGAGGACTGGAAATTCACAAATGTCACTCCATTCTTTAGAAAGGGAGGCGGACAAAAGATGGGAAATTATAGATCAGTTTGCTTGACTTCATTGGATGACAAGATCATTAAGGATGAGGTTTTGAGGTATTTGGGGGCACGTGATAAAATAGGCTTAAGTCAGCATGGTTTCTTGAGGAGAAATCTTGCCTGACAGATCTGTTGGAATTCTTTGGGGAAATAACAGGCAGAATAGACAAAGGAGAGTCAGTGGACATTGTTTACTTGGATTTTCAAAAGGGCTTTGACAAGGTGCTGCACATGAGGCTGCCAATTCAGATAAGAGCCAATGGTTAACCTGTAGATTGAGTCATTGTAAGGAGAGCAAATGCAGTGATAGCATTTATTTTAAGAGGACTAGAATATAAAAGCAAGGATGTAATGCTGAGGCTTTATAAGACATTGGTCTGACCACATTTGGAGTATGTGAGGCTTTTGGGCTCTTTATCTAAGAAAAGATGTGTTGGCGTTGGAGATGGTCCACAAGAGGTTTACAAGAATGACTCTGGGAATGAAAGGGTTAACATTTGAGTGTTTGATGGCACTTGGTCTACAGAAGAATGAAAGGGTCATCTTATTGAACTCTAACAAATATTGAAAGCCTAGACAAGTGAATGTAGGGAGGATGTTTCTAATAGTAGAAGAGTCTAGGACTGGAGGACACAGAACAGAATACAACAGAACAGAGATAAAGAGTTTCCTTAGCCAGAAAGTGGTGAATATTTGGAATTAATTGCAACAGACAGCTATGGAAGCTATGTCATTGAGATATTTAAAGCAGAGATTGATAGATTCTTGATCAGTAAGGGTGTGAAGAAACAGGGGAATGGGGTTGAGAAGGAAATTAAGTCAACCATGATTGAATGACAGAGCAGACTCAATGGCTGAATGGCCTAACTCTGCTCTTGGGGCATGGTTATATGGAAATGGATGTTTGGGATGGTAGATGATATACATAGGCTGCTTTGACCTGCTTGTGACTAAGTTTCATGGGAGTTATCTAGATCGCACCCCTTGGGCAAGTAGGGATGATTCCATCACATATTGAATGTGTGCATTATAAATGGCGGAAGGATCTTTGGGTCACTCACTGCTGGAAATCCAATGACAGACCTTGTCTTGCTTCTACCTCTTTCTTTCCAGTCCTGACAAACGGTCTTGGCCCAAAATGTCAACTGTTCATTTTACTTCATAAATGCTGCCTGACCTGCTAAATTCTTGGAGCATTTTGGTGTGTTGCTTCTTCCATGTATATTCTCTTGTGTATCTCCATTTGTGATGCTAGTGTTTATGCAGTTGACCCAGTTACATTATTCAGGAGATTTATCATGATGCTGCCTGGATTAGAGAGCATGTCTTAAGAGGATAGGTTGATTGAGTTAGGACTTTCTCTTTGCAGTGAAGGAAGATGAAAGGTGATTTCATAGAGGTGTACAAGGTGGTAAGAGTCATTGATTGAGTCAATGAAAATGGCTCATTTGAGGGGGCATAATTTTAAGGTGATTGGAGGAAGGTATAGGGGGTGGATGTCAGAGATAAGTTCTTTATACAAAGTGGTGGGTGCACGGCACGCCCTGCCCTGGGTAGTGATGTACTCAGATACATTAGGAGCATTCAAGGAACTCTTAAATAGACATACAGGAGATATGATAAAGGTATTTGACTCTAGATGTTATTGTGAAATTCCTATAGTTGAAATAATTGGCATCCAATAAACATTACTGTCTTCCTACTGTGTGTAGTCTGACTGCAGATAGTGGAAACCTTTTACAATAAATTTATTGGATTTTTATGCGTAGCTTACAAGGTCTCTCACAGGAGGCTCATTGAGAAAATTAAGATGCCTGGGATCTATAGTGTGATGGCCATTTGGATTCAAAATTGGCTTGCCCATGGAGGACAGAGGGTTGTGGTCAATAAGATTTGTTGTGGCTGGAGGCCTGTATTCTATAGGGGTACATCTTGGGATGTCTACTGTTTATAATGCATGTACTTTAATAAGTTTACAGATGATATGAGGATTGGTGGTGTTGTGGATGGAAGATCAATAAAGGATATAGATCAGTTGCAGATATGAGGATAAATGGTAGATGAAATTTACCAGGTCAGATGTGAAATATTCCACTTTGTGAGCTCAAAGGTGAAGGGACAGTACATTGCTAATGTGCAGAGAAATTTTGGGGTCCAAGGCCATGGATCTCTGAAAATGGCCACACAGGTTAATAGGGTGGTAACGACAGCATATAACATGATTGCCTTCATCAGTTGAAGAAGTGAGTTGTAGAGTTGGGAAGGTATGTTGCCGTTTTATAAAACTCTATTTAGACCTTGTATGAAGAATTGTGAAGGCTGCATGTCAAGGCTTTGGAGAGAGAACAGAAGAGGTTTACCAAGATGCAGCTTTGATTAGAAGGCATGTGCCATCAGGAGAGGTTGGAAAAAATTGGGTTGTGTTCTCTCTAGAAGTGGAGATCTGATAGAGGTTTATAAGATTATGAAAGACATAGAGTAGGCAGTCAGTATCTTTTTACCAAGGTTAAATTGTCTAATTCTAGAGGGTAGGCATTTAAGATGAGGGTGGGAGTAAGTTCAAAAGAGGTGTGGGGCACGCTTTTTACATATATGATTGGTGGGTGCCTGGAATTCACTGTTTGGAGTGGCAGCGGAGGTAAATATGAAAGTGATTTCTTGGTTGCTGCTCAGAAATAGATAATTACCCAAATAAGGTCGGTAATGTTTAATTTAGAGTGGATTGATTTAAATTTAAGGTACGAAAGTATGTTAATATAATCTCATCCACAATATGGCTGAAAGTAATTGACAAATTTACTAAGTCATGCTCTTAGCTTGGTTAAATGTTTATTCTATTGACTGGCATAATTGCTTCTAACCATTGCTGACATTCAAGGTTCAAAGTAAATTTATATGCAAAGTACATATCTGTTACCATCTACAATCCTGGGATTAATTTTCTTGTGAACAATCACAGTAAACACAAGAAACAAAAAAATCATCAAGGAAAGGCCACACCCAACAGGATAGACATGCAACCATTGTGCAAAAAAACAACGAACTGCCAATACAGTACAAATGGAAAGAGAAAAATAATAATAAACAATAAGTATCAAGAACATGAGATGAAGAAACATGTAAAAATGCTGGAGGAACTCAGCAACTCAGGCATGGAAATGAATAAACAGTCGATGTTTTGGGCTGAGACCCTTCTTTAGACTGGAAAGGAAAAGGGAAGATGCCAGAATTAAAGGGGAAGGAGGATAGCCAGAAAGTGATCGGTGAAGCCAGGCAGGTAGGAAAGGTGAAGCGCTGCAGAAAAAGGAATCTGATAGGAATGGAGAGTGGACCATAGGAGAAGGGGGAGAGGCCACTAGGGGGAGGTAATATGCAGGTGAGAAGAGGTAAGAGGCCAGCGTGAGGAACAGATGAAAAGGGGCGGGGGAAGAAAACATTTTTGTACTGAAATATAAGGTGGTGCTGCCCCATCTTGAGGCAGACTCATCATGGCATGGGAGGAGGCCATGGACTGACATGTCAGAAGAGGAATGGCAATTGTAATTAAAATGTTTGCTTACTGGGAAATGCCACTTTTGGAAGATGGAGCCAAGGTGCTCGACAAAGCGATCTCCCAATTTAAAATGGGTCTCATCAATGCAGAGGAGGCCACATCGGTTGCACCAGACACAAAAGGGAACTCCAGAGGATTCACAGGCATATTGTCGCCTCTCCTGGAAGCATTGTTTGGCACCCTAAATGGAGGTGATGGGATGGTATACCATTTTGAATTCTCAGGACTGAAAAATGGACCAACTGAATTTAAGGACAGGGTGGAAGTTGGAAGCGAAGTTGATGAAATTGATGAGCTCAGCATGGGTGCACGAAATAGTGCCAGTGCTGGTGCCAATGTAGCAGAGGAAGGGTTGGGGAGCATTAGAGGGGAAGGTTTGGAGCATGCACTTTTCTACATAGCCAATGAAAAGGCAGGCATAGCTGGAGCCCATGTGGGTGCCCATAGCTACCCCTCAAGCCTGGAAAAAGTGGGAAGAGCCAAAGGAGAAATTGTTGAGGGTGAGGACCAGTGGGAGGGTGGTGGAGGTGGAGGGGAACTGGTCAGGTCTGTTGTCAAAAAAGTAGACAGCCTTAAGGCCTTTCTGAGGTACTTGTATAATTGAAGCCTGCTTGAAGAAGTTGGGTACCTCAGACTGCCAAAGTGAGAGGTTAAGCATATCAGTGAACACTCCCCTGATATCCACCGATTGAGCAGTACAGGTCTTCAGTGCTCGGCCTGGTACCCTTTCTGGGCCAGATGCTTTCAGTGGCTTCACACTCTTAAATGGCATTGAGTACACCTGAGAGCAAAGTCCTGTTGTCACCTATGTCACTTGGGTTCACTTTGTAGGATGTGATAGCATTCAAGCCCCACCACAGCTGTCGGACATCCTTCATTGAATCAAGTTTGGATTTGCCACTTTGCATGTGTGATGATTTTCCTGAGATTGTACCTGGAGCTCTTGTATTTAATTTAACTTGGTTGCCAGACCTGAATGTCGCTGATCTGGCCCTCAGCATATTGCATATATCATGGTTCATCCAGGGCTTTTGGTTGAGAAAGACTGAATGTTTTTTGTGGGGACCTGCTCATCAATAAATGTTTTTATAAAGTCTGTGACAACTGTGCTGTATTCTCTGAGTCCTTGAATACAGCCCAGTCCACTGACTCGAAGCAATCTGGTAGCTGCTTCTCTGCCTCCGCAACCACCTCTTTGTTATCCTTATCTCTGTCGTCTTGCTCTTTAGACTCTTGCCTGTATGCAGATAGGAGGAGGTCTGTCAAGTAATCAGATTTCCCAAATGTGGTCTAAGCATGGAACAGTTGACATTCCTAATCGTAGTGTAACAATGGTCGAGCGTTGACCATTGAATGGCGGAGCAGACTTGATGGTCCAAATAGTCTAATTTTGCTCCTATATCTTATGATGTTGGGAGCCCTGGTGCAACAGGTGATGTGTTGATGATAATTAGGCAGAGAGCTCTTCAAGCAAGCTTGATTGACGTCCCCGACAATGATTGGAAAGGTTTCGGGATAGACTGTTCCTTGTTTGCTGATTGTGACACTCAATACCATGAGTGCCTGCTTAGCATTGGTCTTTGGCAGTATGTAAACTGCGGCCTGCATTTCAGAGGTGAACTCTCTTGCTAAGTGGAATGATTGGCATTTAATCAGTAGGTGTTTCAGGTTGGGGTAACAAATGCGACAAGGCCACTGTGTCAGAGCAATACAAAGAGTTTACCATGAGTCACAGACCCCCCCCCCCCCCACCTTTTACCTTCTCTGAATCAGCAGTCCAGTGTAGCCAGTGTATCGAGAAGCCCTCGAGTCTTACCAACAGACATTTAAAAGCAATTTAAAACTAAGTCATAAAATCTATTTACTATAGAGTTGAAAAAGAAAATCACTTCAGTGCAGCCAAACTTTTCTTTGAAGGAAAAAAATCATAAAACCAAACTCGATTAAACAAAATGTGAATTAGATGATACTTGCATTGTTGCTCACAGCCATTCCTCTCCATAGCTCAGTGTTCCTAACCTGACAGATTGAATGAAGAGATTGCTGTATAAGTTTCTGCACCACTGCTGGACTCTACGGGGAGTGCCTCCGGGAAATTTGCAGTGGGCTCAGTAGGCAAGTTCATAACTTCTGCCCTTGTGTAGGAATTCAGAACTTCCTGATAATTATGGGGTCATATCAGTATGGGATTGCTCGTATTTCTTAGCAAATGCCACCGTTATAGGATAACCACGGGCATGCTTATATTTAATAAAAATGAAATTATATACAATAGTTCTACCAATGCATCCAGATGTTAAATTGGCAATGAGTTCAGTTTCATTTTTATGATGTCATCTCTACTCATGGATTGTATTTCTGGTTGTAATTTGTATGCAATTTTTTGTTACCATTAATGTTATTGCTTTTATTCTCCCCATATTATCTCTTTCTTTAGCACAGTAATTTTTTTTATTGATGTTTCTGTATCTTTGAGGTAGATTTGAACATAGAGGAAGCAATCTAAATGAAAGTTCAATGTTACAGTAGGGAATCAATGTGCAATATGTTTTGGACCGACAGCTCATACTGGTTTAAATTGTAGTGAGTGACATTAGTAATCAAAATATTATGAAATAAATCTGTCCATTATTTGACAGGATGTATTAACCTATTTAAATAAAACAATTCATTGTAAAGCGTATTTGAATTTTTTTCAGTTCACTTTCTGGGAGATTCTTTTTTGCTTGGTTTCTAAGTAATCTAGCCTCTAATTTTTTTAAAAAGAAAAGTATATTTCTGTTGGGGAGAAAGAGCAAAAATTTAATTTCAAATGAATATTCTAAACATTAAAAATGTTTTTTCGTTCTGTTGGGGAGGGGGAGAAACAATTTTTAAAATATTTTGACTGTGAATGAACATTGTATTTTATCTAATTTTTAACCCACAACATTATGACTAATTAGCCTTTAAATAGCTATGTATGAATCATCCTATTTTCTGTGTTTCTTCCAATCAATAGTGCTCATCAGAGTTCTAAGATTATATTGAGGGTATGCATTGAGGTGTAACACTGTTATAATGCTAAATTTATCATTGATTTTGTGAAACAGTGTCCTCATAAATCGTGAAACTCAAATTCACTTTTAAAATGCTGAACTTACTGGGAACAATTCATTAATAAACTTGTTCCTTTTGTGACTAATAAATTTTAATCTTTATTAGAGAATAGGCTTTACCTCTAAGGTTTTAATAGCAAAGGCTTTACTTCCCTACAGAGTTTTCTGGAGAATTACTTTGTTTTCCTCTGAGATCTCCCCCAATGCCAGAAAAGACAACATATGGGAGAGAGTGTTGGGAAAGGAAATGCAAGGAAGTTTGAGGATGATGGTTTTGCTGTAACATGGTTGCTGATGTATTTTTGGCCAAAGTGCCCATGCTTGCCTAGGGAACTACTAAGTATTAATCAGGCACTAAAGCTAATTCATCTATAAGACTTTATTGCCACTATTCCCATCCCTAACAATTATATTCTCATTGTTACATTCCAATTCCCTCCTCCAACCAATTCCCTCCTAGATTCAAACAGATTCTAGCCACTCTTCATGAATTGTATATGAAAGGCCTTTGTGCGCTGTTGCTAGTCACCACACAGTGTACCTTTGGCCTTGCGTTGGACAATGGTCCCCTCAAAAATTTGACACTCTCATCCCTAACATTCCCTGCCCGTTCCCTCCTCACACATCTCGAAACATCACTACCTAAACATATTTAATGATCCTACTTCAACTGCCCTTTGAGAAAAGACTACCAAAAACTCACAACCCAATGAAAAAAAAACCTTTTTCCTGAGTGTTCATTTATTTTTTAGATGATGATCTCAAATTTTCCTGCAACAGAAACAATATTAATTATTATCCCTGTTAGTAGGTACAACTTTTCCTCATAAGATAACTGATCCATTTTGGGAGTTAGTTGTTTAAACCTCTGCAACATATTAACATCTTTCTTTAAATTAGAGGATCATTATTGTACATAGCATTTCAAATATGGTCTCACCAGATATGTATAATGTGACTTTCTGTTAACTTTGCTAATTACTTAATATATTTTCGTATCAATCTTCTACAAAACATGTACTAAGACAGTTAGCTCCCTCTATATATGAGGACTCTGCAATATCTAACCATTTGGATAATGCATTTTTCACTTTATTTTTTCTGTCAAAATGGACAGTTTCTCTTTTTCCAAATTATATGCCATTTGCAGATCCTTGCCCAATCACTTAACCTATCTGTATTCCTTTATGACCTCCTTATTTCTTAACTTGCTTTCCTTACTACCTTTATGCCTTCAACAAACTTATTTACCATATATCTGTGCCATTTATATAAATTGTAACCAGTTGAGACCCCAGTAATGATCTCTGCACACCGTTTGTACATCTCACCAATCAAAAAAGACCCATTTATGCCTCCTGTCTGTTTCCTGTCAGCCAGCCATTCTTCAATCCACACTAACATGCTACCTTTTATATCTTGAGATTTATTTTCAGCAACAGTACCTTAACAAATGTTACTGTTACTTGAAAGAACTTCAGTAAATTGGTCAAACCTGTTTTTTTTAATTCTCAAAGATATGCCATCATCGTTTGATGGCCTTCATTTTTTTCTAAATTTTTGCTATAAAGTCATTAATAATAGTTTGCAATATTTTCCCTCTGTTGAAAGGTATGCTACATGGTCTGTTGTTTTATTGTTTTCTATCTTTTCTCTATATCATTTACAACATTGTGTTTGTTCTTTTGCAATGTAATGAAAGCTTGCATGGGAAGTTTTAGAAAATTGAATTTAATAAATCCACTGTTTCACCAACTCTTCCTTTTAAGACGCTAGGATGAGGTCCATCAGGATCAGAGATCTTCCAGCTTGTAGTTCCAACAATTTGCTCAGGGCTTCTTCCCTGGTGACTAATATTCCAAAATTTCTCCTGTCTTTCCAATTTCTGATTTACAGAAAGTGACAGACAGGTAAAAATACAACAATTAGAAGACATAAGTGTAGGTACATAGATAAGAAAGGCTGGAGGAATATGGACTAAACATAGAAAAATGGGACTGGCTCTGGTTGCACAGGAGAAATTGAGTTGAAAAGCCTGTATCTGTGCTGAAATATTACTTGTATTGTGTAGATTGAAGATTGAAGCAAAGGTATTCATCTACCATTTCCTTGTTTTCCATTATTAATTCTATATACAATACCTGCTTCGTGTAGGACTAGAACTCTTAATTGTTTTCCTTTCTGATATTTATAACTATAGAAACTCTTATCGTCTGTATTTTATGTTTGACTGGCTTTATTTTCTACACTGATTTTTCTTAGTAATCTTTCAATCACATTACTTTACATTCTGATCAATGCTCTGACATGTAAACCATCTTAATGCAATTATATGCTTTACTTTTTACTGGGCTTGGTAATATATTTGCCTCTTTTTGTTCACCATGGACGGTGGCCCTGCTCCTCCTGGATTTTTTTTCCTGTTGGTTTCTATCTATCCTGAGTTCTAAGATTTCCTTCAGTACCTGCCACTGTATATGTCTGACTGACCCCTAATTTGGTAGTTCATTTTAGTAAGCATTGTTTTTGTGCCTTCATTATTACCCCTATTTAAGTTTAAAATATTGTCTTGGAGTCATTCTCCTCCCCCTCACTTTGAATCTAAAATTCAAGCATACTATTTTTGATATTTTATTGTGCAGTGTTGCCTCTTGGCTAGTCCACTACTAAAGATTAGCTTTATTTGTCACATGTACATTGAAATATTCAGTGAAATGTGTTGTTTGCATCGGTGACCAACACATTCCAAGGGTGTGCTTGGGCCAGTCTGCAAGTGTCATCGTGCCTCTGGTGTCAACATAGCATGCCAACAAGTTACTAACCCTTATGTTTTTGAAATGTGAGATAAAACAGGAGAAACCTTCTGGTCATGAGGAGAATGTCCAAACTCCTTCAAGATCAAGTTTAATTATCATTTAGCCATACATGGATACAGCTGAGTGAAAGAGTTTGTCCAGGGCCAAGGTGTAAAACATACACAGCACATTCTGCTGAGCAAGCAAATATAGTCACACAAAAGACAAAATGTGTCAGTGATAGAGGCAGCAGTGAGAACCAAAACCCTCCCATTGGCATTGTAGAGCACTATGATAGCTCCTATGCTACCATGCTGATCGGTATATTTTGTTCTTTGTCGGTTGTCCACTAAGCAGTGCTTTTACAAAATCTTCTTGGAAATCCTGATATTACAGTTGCTATGTTAAAAGTCCAAAATAAATTTATTATCAAAGTACATATATGTCACTATGTACAACCCTGATATTTATTTTCTTGTGGGCATACTCAATAAATACATTATAGAATAATAACCAGAAAAGAATCACTGAAACGTTGCACCAACTGGTGTACAAAGGACAACAAACTGTGCAAATACAAGTAAAGAGATATAAATGTAATAAATAAATAAGGAATAAATATTGAGAACATGGGATAAAGAATCCTTGAAAGTGAGTCTGTAGGTCGTGGGAACAGTTCAACGATGGGGCAAGTGAAGTTGAGTGAAGATATCCCTGTTGCTTCAAGAGCCTGATGGTTGAGAGGTAATAAATGCTCCTGAACTTGGTGGTGTGAGTTCTGAGGCCCCTGTCCCACCATCCTGATGGCAGCAGTGAGAGGAGGGTGTGTCCTGCATGGCAGGGCTTCCTGATAATAGTTGCTGCTTTCCTGCAACAGCATTTTGTGTAGATGTGCGTAATTGTGGGGAGGGATTTACATGTGATGGACTGGGCTGGATCCACCATTTTTGGTAGGATTTTCCGTTCAAGGGCATTGGTGACTAGGCAGTGATACAGCCAGTCAATATATTCTCCACTACACACCTATAGGAGTTTGTCAAAGTTTTAGCTGTTTTGCTGAACCTTCACAAATTATTAAGGAAGCAGAGGCACTGCCGTACTTCCTTGATAATTGCAATTACCTGCTGGGCCCAGGGCAGGTCCTCCAAAAGAATAACACCAAGGAATTTGCTGACCCTTTTCCTCCTCTGATGAGGACTGGCTCATGGACCTCTGGTTTCCTTCTCTTGAAATCCATAATCAGCTTCTTGTCATCAGCAAACTTGAAAATGGCATTGGAGCTGTGCTTAGCCACACCATCATAAGTATAAAGTGAGTAGAACACGGGACTAAGCACACAGCCTTGTGGTGCACTTGTGCTGATGGAGATAATGAAGTAGATGTTTCCAATCTGAATGGACTCCAGTCTGCTAGTGAGGAAACTGAGGATCCAGTTTATAATGGAGGTCAAGGTCTTGGAGCTTATTGATTACGTTTGAGGGAATGATGGTATTGAAAGCTGAGCTGTAGTCGATAAAGAGCATCCCGATGTATAGGTATGTATCTTTGCTAACTAGATGTTTCAGAGTGGAGTGAAGAGCAAATGAAATTATATCTGCTGTGGACCTAATGCCCCATTGGGCAAATTGGAGCATATCCAAGTCACTTCTCAGGCTGGAGTTGATATGTTTCATTACCTTTATCAACTTTTTTTATTTTTCATATTGCATGAACAAGTTCATTGAATTTGTAGAAACATAGAAAACCTACAGCGCAGTACAGGCCCTTCAGCCCACAAAGTTGTGCTGAACATGTCCCTACCTTAGAAATTACTAGGCTTACCTATAGCCTCTTTTTTAAAGCTCCATGTACCCATCCAAACTCTCTTTAAACTCTCTTAAAAGACCCTATTGTATCCACCTCCACCACTGTTGCCGGCAACCTATTCCACACATTCACCACTCTCTGAGTAAAAACTTTCCTCTGACATCTCCTCTGTACCTACTCCCCAGCACCTTAAACCTGTGTCCTCTTGTGGCAACCATTTCAGCCCTGGGAAAAAGCCTCTGACTATTCACATGATCAATGCCTCTCATCATCTTATACACCTCTATCAGGTCGCCTTTCATCCTCTGTTGTTCCAAGGAGAAAAGGCCGAGTTCACTCAACCTATTCTCATAATCCAGGCCACATCCTTGCAAATCTCCTCTGCACCCTTTCTATGGCTTCCACATCCTTCCTGTAGTGAGGCGATCAAAACTGAGCACAGTACTCCCAAGTGGGGTCTGACCAGGGTCCTATATAGCTGCAACATTACCTCTCAGCTCCTAAATTCAATTCCACGATTGATGAAGGGCAATACACCGTATGCCTTCTTAACCACAGAGTCAAACTGTGCAGCTACTTTGGGCCCAAAGATCACTCTGATCCTCCACACTGCCAAGAGTCTTACCATTAATAATATATTCTGCCATCATATTTGACCTACCAAAATGAACCACTTCATACTTATCTGTGTTGAACTCCATCTGCCACTTCTCAGCCCAGTTTTGCATCCTATCAATGTCCCGCGGTAACTTCTGACAAACCTCCACACTATCCACAACACCTCCAACCTTTGTGTCATCAGCAAACTTACTAACCCATCCCTCCACTTCCTCATCCAGGTCATTTATAAAAATCACGAAGAGTAAAGGTCCTAGAACAGATTCCTGAGGCGCTCAACTGGTGACCTCCCTCCATGCAGAATATGACCTGTCTACAACCACTTTTTGCCTTCTGTGGGCAAGCCAATTCTTGATCCACAAAGCAATGTCCCCTTGGATCCCATGCCTCTTTACTTTCTCAATAAGCCTTGCATGGGGTACCTTGTCAAATGCCTTGCTGAAATCCATATACACTACATCTACTGCTCTTCCTTCATCAATGTGTTTAGTCACATCCTCAAAAAATTCAATCAGGCTCGTAAGGCACGACCTGCCATTGACAAAGCCACGCTGACTATTCCTAATCATATTATACCTCTCCAAATGCTCATGGGTCCTGCCTCTCAGGATCTTCTCCATCAATTGACCAACCACTGAGGTAAGACTCACTGGTCTATAATTTCCTGGGCTATCTTTACTCCCTTTCTTGAAGAAAGGAACAACATTTGCAACCCTTCAATCCTCCGGAACCTCTCCCGTCCCTATTAATGATGCAAAGATCATCGCCAGAGGCTGAACAATCTCCTCACCTCCCACAGTAGCCTGGGGTGCATCTCATCTGGTTCCAGCGACCTATCCAACTTGATGCTTTCCAAAAGCTCCAGCATGTCCTCTTTCTTAATATCTACAATCTCAAGCTTTTCAGTCTGCTGCAAGTCATCACTACAATATTGAAGTAAAGTATTCATTAAATACTTCTGCAATTTCCTCCGGTTCCATACACATTTTCCCACTGTCACACTTGATAGGTCCTATTCTTTCACATCTTATCCTTTTGCTCTTCATGTACTTGTAGAATGCCTTGGGGTTTTCCTTAATCCGTTAGAAAACCAAACTTCTGAATACTGTGTTGATTACTCTTTATTATATTTTCTGGTTTTGGTGATGTGTCTGGTTGCTTGGCTGAAACAGTGTTATAGTACCAATAGTCCGCACACGCCCTTCCAAAATTCAGTTTGATTAACTTTATTGAGAAAAAAATCAACCAAAGAAATAAAATTTCAACACTGACCTCTTGCCATCTCCCTGACCTTCTCTATGACGAGATAGTCCACACTGATCATTATTGGATGACCTTGCTTGACTTTGTTCTCCTTAAGTGCACATTTGTGTAGATTGAACTGTTCACATTGTCTGTTCCCCTGTCAATCCTTATTACATATGTTATTCTGCCATTAAGGCTTGTTGATACATTGTGATTAATTTTAGCAGATAAATGTAGTTTATATATTCCAAAAATAATGACAGTTTATCCCTGAATTAATACCATACTATATTGCCAATAATGCAAACGAAGGTGAGCATATACTCATATCTTATGAAAAATGAATATTCAGATTGCAAGCCCAACAATAGTGCACATTATCAATATTACTAAGTACAATTGCCATGCTGCCATAGATGGTTAATAGTTAATATATTAAATGTCATTGCAATAAGCAATGTAAGAAGCAGGTATTTGAATTAGTGATAATTATCACGAGATGTGAGGTCTGGCATTCCAATGCTCAATGGAAGATAGAGAATTTTATATTGTTTTTCTTGTTAGTCTGACTAATTAGGACTTTTTTGCACTTTCACTTCTATCAGCATTTCCTTCCACCTGTCTCTTCTAAATTACTTCAATATTGTTTGAAGATAATTAAACAATACTGCCAAAAATGCACTTTAGAAGATGAGCTGCATCAGCAATATTTTTTGGTCCTTACGTACTGATGGCAGAGAACTGTGGGGTTTGTTGAATGTGCACTAAATGCTCATGGAATCATATCCACCACCTTGGGAGCTAATAACCGGATCTACCTTAAAACCAGTGTACACTGGTAATACAAGGAGGTAGTTGTGCCATCTAGTGGACCTAAGCTAGAAGAGGAAACTATAGTCAGTGCAGATATGTCTTGGAATATGGCCATCTCCATGGCCTTCATTTTTCTGTCTGTCTATTTTGTGGAAATTTCAGCCTTCCATGTAATTAGATCACATTGAACTATTCCTTGGTTTGGGTTTGTCTGCTGTCAACATGACTTTGTTAAGACCATATGCAGTCTGCTACATATAATTTTGCAATGACCTACAACAACAGATATGAGTTGGATTTGCTTATGGCAATTTTCCAAAGATGTAGGAATCAGTTGCTGATATGCTCATTTAAATCCTTTAGAATCCATGGATTTCAGAAATTTAAAAAAACAGAACGATTTTAGGAATCTCATTAAATTTCAGATTTCTGCAAAGCTTTGTAACTGTAATAACTTGCTAAGATGATGAGCAGTTGGTTTAGAAGTTGAAGATAAAATGCTGTAGATTGAGAAGATTGACAAGTGAGAAAAAGACTAATAGGCACACTTAAACCAGGAGGAGCTGTAGTGTGAACGGATTACCTACTTCGGCTAAATTACCTACTGTATTAGAATGCAACCTGTAAAGTACTGGTATTAACTGTTATTCAAACTTTATAAAATTTCATTTTAACTTTTTTTTTAACTTGCATTGCTGAGTTTTCTCATCTGTTTGATGCATGCTTCCTTAAATTCTCAACCATAATAGAAGAACTGTAGCCTGTTTATTGGATAGACTTTCATATTGCTTTTTGGTATTGAAAAGACACTTTCAGTTCTTCAAAGGGTGAAGCAAGTGTACCAGAAATAAACGCAAATTGCTTGCAGCATAGTCAACTTGGAACATTATTAGTTGGGAACTTGATATTTTGGCTTTGCCCAAAAGAGTGAAACTGTGTTACAGATTCCTCTTGTTTGTTCAGTAGTGACTAATAAACTGCATCTGGCCCATGGCAGCTCTGCACCTATTAAATATGCTGGTGTGTGCAGAGCAGTGGGTTGCATATACAATATTAGCATGCGTTCTCTTGCTCTTTGACTAGAGATCTCCTTAGATTGGAATGACAAAAGGAGAACCTCTTCTGCCTTAAATTTCTTCAAATTTGCAGAGGTCAATTCCATTTTCCTGGCCTATGTCCATAACCTTTCATTCCTTTTCTTTTCAAAGATCAATTTCAGTCTTAAATATACTCATTAATTCAATCTTCACAACTTAGTGAGCAGAGAAATCTAAAGATTTGCAACCCTGAGGGAAGACATTGGTCTTAATTGCTTGACTTTTCACCCTGGTACTTTTGTGTACTGCTCAGCACAAACAGAAGAAATATTTATTCTCTCAAGCTCTCTAATAAAATTAGGTATTTCAATGAAATTGCCTCTCTCTTTTTGGAAACCAGGGAATATAGGTTGACTAATTTTGTTTTGCAGTCCTCTAATCCAAGGAATCAAACAAATGACTATTCACTGCATCTTCTCTGGACATAGATGACCACCTTTGGGTAAGCACGCTGTAGATATAAACAGTACTTCAAATTTGATCTTAGCAAAACTGTGCAGTGGTTGTGTCCTCATTCTAACTCCTTTATAAATACACAATAGTTGCTTCCTTTGATTTTAAATTGGTGAGATGCATAGAAGGGACATAAACTTCCTGAATACTGGTACTTATTAATCTTGCAATTTCTACCAAGGAAAATAGTCAAGTCAAGTCACTTTTATTGTGTCTCTACTTCCTGCGAAGGCTGAGGAAAGTCCATCTCCCACCCCCCCATCCTCATCACATTGTACAGGGGTTGTATTGAGAGCATCCTGAGCAGCTGCATCACTGCCTGGTTCGGAAATTGCACCACCTCAGATCGCAAGACCCTTCAGCAGATAGTGAGGTCAGCTGAGAAGATCATTGGGGTCTCTCTTCCCGCCATCATGGACATTTATACTACACGCTGCATCTGCAAAGGAAGCAGCATTATGAAGGACCCCACACACCCCTCATACAATCTCTTCTCCCTCCTGCCATCTGGGAAAAGGCTCCGAAGCATTCGGGCTCTCACAACCAGACTATGTAACAGTTTTTTCCCCCAAGCTATCAGACTCTTCAATTCCCAGAGCCTGGACTGACACCTTACTGCCCTATTGTCCTGTTTATTATTTATTGTTATGCCTGCACTGTTTTTGTGCACTTTATGCAGTCCTGTGTAGGTCTGTAGTCTAGTGTAGCTTTCTCTGTTTTTTTTTAACGTAGTTCAGTCTAGTTTTTGTACTGTCATGTAACACCATGGTCCTGAAAAACGTTGTCTCATTTTTACTATGTACTGTACCAGCAGTTATGGTTGAAATGACAATAAAAGTGATTTGACTTGAAAATAATTTTGTTACTGGCTGCATTCTCGTCCATTGTATCCAACTACTTAACTGCTCCTTGTGCTTTTGCAACCATTCTGTGTATTGACTGTTTCTATTCCCACCCAGTTATGGATCCTCTGTTAAGTTGAATGTATTACTTGTGATCTCCTGATCTAATCATTGATATGGATTGTGAACATCTGAGACTGCAGTGGACTCCTTGCTTTTTTTTTCGAACAGATAAATTACATTTGCTTCTTTGCAACATGTGTACACAGATTTAGGAACTAAAGGATTCCGAAAGATCAATGCAGCTAAAATCCTGCTGCCAGTTCTCCTTCATCTCTAGAGGGTAGGCTGTTGAGCCTGAGGGAATTCTCAGCTTCTGGAAAAAGAGTTCTGTAACATAGGCAGCCTGGGTCTGGCTGAGCACCCTGTCAACAGGTAATGAGGCGTACCAATGATCTTAAATCCCAATTCCCCATTTCATCTCCTGTTTTTTTTAAAAAAACAGTACGGAATAACAAAGTCAAAAAGAAAAGGACCCTGTTTAAACTTGTAAGTGAAGTTATGCCAAAGTGGAAGCAAAAATAACCAAATTGTCCTTGTGCTGTTCTTGGTATCTTGGTGCCTCTCCCATTATCCTGGGCCTGTCTGAATGTGCCCACTGGATTATTCCTCCAGAGTATGGCTGGTGGATGGATTCTATGGAAAGGCTGTCGGTGGCCTTGTTGGTAGTCTCAAGTAGCTCAGTGCATTCAAGTCCTTCGTTAGAGGCAGCACCATTATAGTCTACAAGCAGGTACTGTAAATGCAAAGCTGCTGGTTGTTTAACTGAATTTGAAAGTAATGATAAACAGTGATTTGTAGAGCTGTGGAAGTGAAAACTACATGACTTTATGTGGCAGCACCCATGGATTGGAAGGGTGACATTTGAACTGTTGTGTAAACTGTGAAATTTTCCAATATGATTGCTGCTAGAGATCCAATTTCCATTGGCTGTTATGGACTATCCTTCCGTCTCACTCTCTCTCCAGAACACTTGTTCCTGATGCCTCAGCCACAGGCAAACCTCACATATGCACACAAGGGATTTTGCAGACGCTGTAAATCGTGAGAAACACTCACAAAATGCCAGGAAAAATCAGCAGGTAAGGCAGCATCTGTGGAGGGAAATAAACAGTTGATGTTTTGGGGTGAGCCCCTTCATCGGGACTGTTTGAATGTCCCTACTATTACCTATGCACTATTCTCTATAGTATGAACCAATGTGGAATAGGATCAAATCTCTAGCTCCATTTTTTCTGCCGCCTTGTCTCTGTCTGCTGCCTTTTGTATATCAGGGCAAGAAGAGAAAAAGATGGCTTAAGAAATGCATACTCATTTTTGGAACCTTCTCAAGTCAGAAGACCTAGGAAGAGGGAATAAATGGGATGGGAGAAGGAGGATTAGGATAGAGCATACAGTACTCGTGTCTTTGGCTTCAGCCATGCTGGCAGCCACCATACTGGTCTTTTCATAAGAGGCAGACGTGCTGCTTTCACCAGGGTTTGAATATGTAGTTACACATCTGCACCAAACAGATCTTGCTTGTTAAAGGCTGTGCTCTATTCTCTGCAAGAAAGGTGCAGCTTAGAATTCTGTTGTGTACATAAAGTGTATTAATGCACGTGCAGAAATGACATTGGCATCTTGTCTGCATTCCAGTTGGAGAAATTAAGTATAGATGGGTAGTTTATATGCAGATAAGTTGGAGCAAAGTATCTGCACAGTAAGATTCTATGACTGAGGGTCATTCGTGATCGTATTAGTGGAGCAGGCTCGAAGTGCTAAACACCTCCTGCTATTCCTGTTTGTTTCTGCATCATTTCAGATTTATAACCTCATTGCATTATTTCTTGCAACTGGTTTGTTTGTACATGTCAGGAAGAGGTACCAGATATTCTGAGGACCCATTTCTTCAGTGTAGAGCAACACTGCAGCATCAGAAATCTTGGCACCTCTGCTCTCTCACAATGAGCTATGGTTCATTTGTTCCTCTGAATATCAGTTAGTGACCTCAGCACCTGTACAAAGCCTAATACATCTCCTTTTAAAAAGTACAGAAAATCTTCAAGTAATGTAGCCTGGCATTGTGTGGTACATACAATATTGGGCCTGAGCTGATGCAAGCAACAAATGGGTACCTTGGCAACTCTAGTTGGCTGCACAGATTAAATTAAATGCAATGAAGTTGAAATGCAATGAATAATTGAAGCAGAAATAGACTACTCAACCCCTCAAACCTGCCGTATAATTTAATATGATTATGGTTGACAGCCTCAGGCCTCATTGGCAGCCTGTGGCCTTTTCTGTACCAGTTCCTTATAACCATCAATTTCTTTAATACAGATTAATGACACATCATCATCACTGTGCCAAATTTGATTATCCAATTTCATTCCCCTACCTTTTACCAACTCATCTACTCATGTGGACAGGAGTTCAGCTGAACCTGAACATAGCTAAGCCCCCATCAGATGAAAGCAGATGCATTTGAACTGGGGGGGGGGGGTCAAATAGCTGAAATCATTGAGAAACTTACTGTGCATCAAATACAGATAAAGGCAGTGATTGACATCCAGAGGGAGTGTAGTACAGAATAGAAAGTCAGAGGTCTAGGGCTGAGGCTGTTGTGGGACTGGTAGGCTTGTATCAAACAACAGTTGAGTCCAAAACTGTACATGCCCTCCTGCAGGAGTTCTTCAGTCAACTTTATGAGCTTTTTCAGAACATAATGCCTGAAAGGTAGAATGAGAACAATTCTGCTGATTGGTAGATGAGTGAACATTGGAACCTGTGGAGTACCCAAGGAGCAGGTGTCATTTCTGAAGTTCCCTGCTAGAACCACCTTGAGCACGCGTTGCCAGTGCCAGTATTTAACGCGCTACCAGAAAACTTTGGGCTTAATTGCACGAGGATTATTTTATAGATACTGGGAGATTTTCTTGATAGCACCTAAATGGTTTCACACTCTTTTTAAGACCAAAAGATACAGGAACAGAATTAGGCCATTCAGCCTATCAAGTCTGCTTCACCCTTCTATCATGGTTCATTTATTATCTCTCTCAAACTCATTCTCCTGCCTTCTCCCTGTAACCTTTGATACCCTGCTAACCAAGAATCTCTCAACCTATGCTTTAAATATACCCATTGACTTGGTCTCCACAGCCGTCTGTGGCAATGAATTTCACAGATTCAGTACCCACTGAATAAAGAAATTTCTTCCCACCTCTGTTCTAAGTGGATGTCCATCTGGTACTAGTCTTCCCCACTCTTGGAAACATCCTCTCCACATCCACTCTATTTTGCCATTTAATATTTGCTAGGTTTCAGTGTATCCGCCCCCGTTGTTTTAAACTCCAGTGACTATCAGGTCCAGAGCCATCAAACACTCCTCATACGTTAAATCTTTCATTCCCTGAATCATTCTCGTGACTCTCCTCTGGGCCCTCTCTGATGCCAGCACATCTTTTCTTAGATAAGGGTTCAAAACTGCTAACAATACTCTGTAATAATCAATGCCTTATTAAGACTCAACATTACATTCTTGCTTTTATAATCTAGTTCTCAAAATCAATGCCAACATTGCATTTGCCTTCCTCACCCAAGACTCACTCTACAAGTTAACGTTTAGGAAATCCTGCATGTGGACTCCCAAGTCCCTTTGCAACTCTGGTTCTTCTCTCCAATTAGAAAATAGTCTGTGTCTTTATTCCTTCTCCTAAACTTCCCATACACTTCCCTACACTATATTATTTTTGTCAGTTCCTTGCCCATTCTCCTAATTGGTTTAAGTCTATCTGCAGGCTCCCTGCTTCCTCAACAATACCTGCCCCTCCACCTACATTGATATTGTCAACAAACTTGACCAACAAGCCATCAATTCTGTCATCCAAGTTATTGACATTTTATGTAAAAACAAGTGGACCCAACACTAATCCCTGTGGAACACCACTAGTCACAGGCAGCTAACTATAAAAGCCCCCCTTTATTCCTACTGTTAGCCTCCGGCCAGTCAGCTAATCTTCTATACAAGCTAGTATCTTTCACATAAACCACCATGTCTCGTTAAGCAGTCTCATTTGTGGCACCTTATCAAAAGCCTTCTGGAAATCCAAGTAAGCACCGTCTACTGACTCTCCTTTGTCTATCTTGCTTGTTATTTCCTCAAAGAATTTCAACAGATTTGTCGGGCAAGGTTTTCCCTTAAGGAAACCATACAGTCTTTGGCCTGTTTTATCCATATGCCTCCAGAAAACCCTGAAGCCTCATCCTTAATAATGGACACCAACATTTTCCCAACCACTGATTTCAAGCAAACTGGCATATAATCTTTTTTTCTTCTGCCTCCCTCTTAAAGAGCGCAGTGACATTTGCAATTTTCCAGTCCTCTAGAACCATTCCAGAAGCTAGTGATTCTTGAAGGATCATTACTAATGCCTCTACAATCTATTCAGCTACCATTTTAAGAACCCTGGATTGTGGTCCATCTGGTCCAGGAGACTTATCCATCTTCAGAGCTTTCCTTCCAAAACACTTTATCCTTAACAATAACAACCACGCTCACTTCTGCCCCACTGACACTCTTGATTTTCTGGCATACTGCTGATGTCTTCCATGGTGATGACTGATGCAAGCTATATATTAAGTTTGTCTGCTATTTATTTGTCCCCCAGTTACTATCTTTACTGCGGTACTTTCCAGAGATCCAATATCCTCACTTACTCTTTATATCTATGAAGTATCGTCTTTGATATTATTTGCCAGCTTAACTTCATATTTCATCTTTTCTCTCCTTACGACTTTTTGATTGCCTTCTGTTGGTATTTAAAAGCTTCCCAAATCCTCCAATTTCCCATTAATTTTTGCTATATTATATGCCCTCTCTTTTGCTTTTATGCTGCCTTTGACTTGTGAGCCTCATCCTCCCTTTAGAACACTACTTCATCTTAGTGATGTATCGATCCTATGCCTTCCGAATTGCTTTCAGAAACTCCAGCCATTACTGTTCTGCCATCATCCCCGCTAGTATCCTCTTCCAATAAACTTTGGCCATCTTCTCTCTCAGGCCTCTGTAATTTCTTTTACTCCACTGTAATACTGGTACATATGATTTTGGCTTCTCACTCTCAGACTGTAAGGTGAATTCTATCATATTATGATCACTGTCTCGTAAGGATTCCTTTACCTTAAGCTATCTAATCAAATCTGGTTCATTACACAAGACCTGATCCAGAATTGCCTTTCCCCTAGTGGGCCCATCACAGGCTACTCTAAAAAGACATCTCGTAAGCATTCTACAAATTCTCTCTTTTGGGATCCAGCAAGAACCCTATTTTCCGAATCTACCTGCCTATTGAAATCCACGTGACTATTGTAACATTGCCCTTTTCACATGCCTGTTCTACCTCCTGTTGTAATTTATAGCTCATATCCTGGCTACTGTTAAGCGGCTTCCCAACAGGGTCTTTTTAACCTTGCAGTTTTTCAACGCTACCCACAAGAATCTTCCAATTCTTCATCACCTGTTTCTAAGGATTTGATTTCATTATTTGCCAACAGAGTTATCCCGGTTCCTTTGCCCTCCTACCTGACATTTCAGTACAATGCATTTCCTTGGATGTTGAGCTTCCAACAATGATCTTCTTTCAGCCATGACTTAGTGATGCCCAAAACATCATACCTGCCAATCACTAAATGTGCTACAAGATCACCTACCTATTCCGTATAACACCTTCAGTCCTATATTCATCTCCCTCTTCGATTTTCTTCCCATGGCACACTGCAACTCATCCCACTAACTGCAATTTTGCCCTATCATCTGCCTGTTCTTCCTCACAGTCTCAATACACATTGCATCTACTTGTATACCAACTGCCCCATCCTCAGCCCTATCACTCTGCTTCCTGTCCCCCACCAAATTATTTTAAACCTTCCCCAATAGCTCTAGAAAACCTACCTGCAAGGATATTTGTCTCCCTTGGGTTCAGGTGTTACCCGTCCTTTATGTACAGGTCGTACCTTCCCCAAAAGAGATCCCAATGATGCAGAAATGTGAAAGCCTGACCCCTGCACCAAATCCTCGGCCACATATTCATCTATCAAATCGACCTATTCTTACCCTCAATCATATGTGGCATAGACAACAAAACAGAGATTACGGCCCTGGAGATCCTGCTTTTCAGCTTTTACTTTAACTCCCTATATTCTCTCTTCAGGACCTCCTCCCTTTTTCTATGTTGTGGTACCAATACATACTATGACTTCTGGCTGCTCACCACTTTAGAATACTGTGGACCAGATGTGAGACAACCTTGAACCTAGCGCCTGGAAGGCGACTTACCATCTTTCACATCAGATAGGAGATTCTCTGGCTTCTCTGACTGTGGAACCCCTTATCACTACTGCACTCCTTTTCTTGCTTCCCTTCTGAGCCTTAGTGCCTAAATCTCTTTCATAGGTCTTTCTCCCCCAACTCTCCCCCCCCCCCCCCCAACAGTATCCAAAGCAGTATACTTAATATTGAGAGAATGGCTAATGGGTATTCTGCACTGCCTGCCTATTCTCTTTTGCCTTCCTGACAGTCATCCAGGTACCTGCCTCCTGCAACTTGGGGGTGGCGACCTCCCTGTAGCTCTCATCTAACACCTCATTTCCTGTATGTGCTGCAGCTGCAGTTCCCTCACATTGTCTCTGAGGAACTGCTGCTTGTGCAATTTCTGGGGATGTAGTTATCAGAGAGACTGGGGACCTCCCTGAGTTCCCACATCTCACACAAAGGACATACCACTAACCATAGACCCACTCTCACTGCACTAGCTATGTACTCGCGGGCAAAGAAAAACTAGAAACTTACTTAGAACCTCCGCCTGTTCTCGCTGAAGCCTGACCACTCACAAGGTGAATAATGATCTGTTTCTGCATATCCCTGTATTCTACAAGAGAAAGCCAACAACTAAGCATGTTTAAAAAGAGATGTGGATGTTACCTTTCAGAGCTGGGGCCAGTATGCTGTAAATAAGCAATGTTCTTTCGCCTTTCTAATGTGCACTTCTGATTTTGTTCTTTATCACTGGGTTCCAAACTTCTTTTAGTGTCATTAAAGCCGCAGTTCACAATAAATGGTAAAATTGTACATGATACATTGTCCAGCTAATTATCAAGACTCTCTACAAAAGAGGAGAGGTATGTATACAGATATCAGAAGGTAATGACAAATTAGGTGAAGAACACTGGAGGACTCTCAGATCATCTAGTGGTTCATTTGTATTATGATTGTTCATTTATAATGACGTAATGTGTATTGTCAAAAGATTACAATATTATGGATACTACTTATCTCCTTTGTTATTCCAGTAATTGAATGGTTTCCATTTTAAGTGATTAGGTTCCTTCAAGACCACCAGATCCAATATATATTAAAACGTTTGGACAGTGAGATGGAGAGGCGTTTTAGGGAGATGTAGACCAAACACAGGCAGCGGGCAATTTGGTTGACATAGGCAAGCAGTGCTAAAGGATTGTATAGCTCTGTAACTTTGTCAAACCTCCAGATGCTGATACATGTGCAGTTATAAATGCCAGCACATTTGAAAACCCTACCACCTTGGAGTAATGCTGCATCATCTTGAGTTCTTTTATCATTAGCAGAAAGATGGTGTATTCGACTGAACAAGAGTATTGCTTGTGTGGAAATGCATGATACTAAGAACTAGGTGGGGGTGGGGAGCAGCACCATGGCAAGGAACAAATTTCAGTCAATCACATGAGAAATAGCAAGCAAAGTGCAACTCTTACAAATATAGTATCTTGCTTTAAGTCATGCTGTTCTGGTTCAAAGCTTGGAGGTCTGTCAGCACCTGTTTTACACATGTGCTCTGCAATCAGAATCCTTGTTGCTGAACAAAACCAAAAAATTGTCATGGGACCAATTATCGTGCATTACATAATTTCTTAGTCATTGATGAAGTCAGTACATTCCGGTCGTGTAGTACTGAAGCATGGAATTCTGCTATCATAGAGCTGAAAATGTAGCATTACATCTGCAAAAATTCATTGGATCTTGCACAACGTTAGGGAATGGTCATTCCTGGAACTGTATTGGGGGAATACTTTGCCAGCTGCCAGATAAAGAAGCTTTCTATCTTAATGCACAAGAAAGCCGGCAGCAGAGCTAGTATTATCCAGGGATGCTGTTACCCACGCTTGCAAGGATTCCATGCTCTGTTAATCAGATCGTTGCTCAGATTTGAAAATGCAGAGGACTTCACCAGAAGCAATATCACTTGTTGCATCTAGTGTTGTACTGCTCTGAAAACGAGGGATATCTAGAAATTCCATCCATTAGCATTAGCAACTAACTTTTGTGAAAACCACACAGTGATAATTAAACTATGTGGATCATAATTATTCTGGAGGAAACTGTGCTTGGGAAATTGGCCCATATGCAATTAAGTTAATCTTAGCTGATACTTTCCCATCATTGATAGTGCACCTACTGATATTACAAATCCCAAACAGCAACTCCTCCATTGGCATTCTAAATTGGAGATTTTTGTAATAAACTTCAATAAACATTGCACATTCACAGTAAAACTAAGTGTACATTGAATTACCTTGCTGCATTTGTGTCTCCCTAAGGATATATAGCTAACATTAGGAGACCTAACAATCTCTAAAGACTGTTCAAACAACTCCCAAGATAATAGCATATACTGAAACTAACAAGGAACTCTGTTTGTCAGCTTTTAGCTGCTGACATACTACTTCAATATGTGCCTCAGTCGTGACACCAGTGTAGAACTCCATTTGCAACAAAGCCAGCAGCTTCACACCACTGTCAATTCTCATGTTAAGATGTGACTTGCTCTTAAACAAGAACTGATCTTAATGGTGTGTGTCTTCAGAAACTAAATTGAAAAAAAAATGCAAACCACAAGTAATGAAAACTGAACTGCATATGTTGGAAATCTGAAATAAAAATGCGGGAAACAGCATGTCGGGCAGTATCTGTTCAAAGGGAAAACATGTTGATGTTTCTGGTCAAAGATCCTTCCTAGCTCTGAACAAAGATATTAACCTGAAATGTTAGTTTCAGCCCAAACAAGGACATTAACATGAAGGTTAATTCAGAATTTAAGCAATGCTGTATGGCCCAAGATGTTGACTGTACTATTTTTCCATAGGTGCTGCCTGACTTGCTGAGATCCTTCAGCATTTAATGTGTGCCATATGGCCTACTTTGTGTTTCTAGTGTTTTTTTTGTTTGAAAAATTACACTTTTTATCTTTAATAATGCCATTTTTGTTTCACTTCTTATGTATTTATATTTAATGGTTCAAATGCTACATTAACATTGCACTGTTCTTTATCCAAACCATCTTGACAATGATGACTTTCACAATTTTTCATAGAAGGTTTAACTGCTAATGCAGCACAAGTTTAGAGCTGTAAAGAAGGGTTACCCATAACGTTGGGGTTGGGTTCTGAGCCTCGCGTTTTTCAGTCTGCTTAATTTTGATACTCTAGCATCCAATTATTTATCATAAATGAGTGTATAAGTGCTAAGTTCATATGTGCTGAAAAATGAAATTGCTACCTACAGCCATTTCAAGAACTTATCTGGAACAATACTTGAAATAATGGTGCAGCCTTTTGATTCATAATAATGGACTATTGGTTTGGGAATTTAGACCCTTGGGTGAGATACTTTTGAGGTGTTGGCCAGCTAGCTGAAGCATTCAAGAACATATCAGTATCAGGTTTATTATCACTGACATATTTCATGAAATTTATTGTTTCGCAGCAGCAGTACATAAAAACTATAAATTACAATACAAAATAGATATTATATAAAATTAATGATATTTAATTATATATTATTAAAATTAAGTAAATCATGCAAAAAGAGAGAAAAATAAAGTGAGGTAGTGTTCATGGGTTGGTTCGTTGTCTGTTCAGAAATTTGATGGCAGAGGGGAAGAAGCCATTCCTAAAATGTCGAATGTGTTTCTTTCAGGCTCCTGTACCTCCTCCCTGACAGTAGCGATGAGAAGACAGCATGTCCTAGGTGTTGGGGATCCTAATGAGCAATGACACTTTTCTGAGGCATCATTGCCTTTTGAAGGTGTCCTCAATTTTGGAGAGGCTAGTGCCCTTGATGGAGCTGGCTGAGTTTTCAGTCTTTTGCAGATTTTTCTGATCATTTGTAGTGGTCCCTCCATACCAGGCAGTGATGCAACCTGTTAGAATGCTCTCCATGGTAAGCCCGTAGAAATTTGCAAGAGTTTTTGTTGACATACCAAATCTTCTCAAACTGAATGAAATATAGCCGCTCTTCTACCTTCCTTGTAATTGCATTGATGTGTTGAACCCAGGATAGATCTTCAGATATATTGACACCCAGAACTTTGATACTGCTCACCCATTCCAAGGCTAACCCCTCAATGATTAGTGGCATGTGTTTCCTCAACTTCCCTTTCCTGAAACCCACCATTAATTCCTTGGTCTTACTGATGTTGAGTGGGAGTTGTTAGGACACCACTAAACCAGCTGATCTATCTCACTCCTAAATGCCTCATTGTCACCATTTGAGATTCTGCCAACAACGGTCGTGTTCATTGGCATACTTATAGATGGTGTTTGATCTGTCATGGGTGCAGAGAGTAGAGCAGTGGGCTAAGCACACATCCTTGAGGTGTGCCGGTGTTGATTGCCAGTGAGGAGCGGAAGTTACCCAATAGTGACTACCTGGTGAGGGAGTCAAGGATCCAGTTGCGGAGGGACATACAGAGGCCCAGGGTTTGAAGCATGTTGAGTAATACGAAGGTGTGATGGTGTTGAACGCTGAGTTGTAATCAATAAACAGCAGCCTGAGGTAGGTATTGCTGTAGTCTGGGTGGTCCAAGGCTGAGCAGAGAACCAGAGAGATCTGCTGTAGACCTATACTGGTGGTAGGAAAATTGCAGTTGGTCCAGGTTCTTGCTCAGACAGGTGTTGATCCTAGCCAGAACCAACCTCTCAGTGTAGTGTAATGTATAAAAAATTAGTATAAGTTATAATAAGAAATATAAAGAGCTTACTAGTGCAAAAAGAGCAAAATAGCGAGAAACCTGATGACGGAGCAGAGGAAGCTGTTCCCAAAACATTTAAGTCTGGATTATCAGGCTCCTGTACCTTCTCCCTGATGGTAGTAATGAGAACAGGGCAGGTTCTGAATGGTGAGGGTCCTTATGATGGATGCCAGCTACTTCAGACACCACTATTTGAAGATGCCCTCAATAGTGGGGAGCCCAATGCCCATGATGTAGTTGGCTAAGTTTACACACCTCTGCACTTTTTTAAAAAAAATCCTGTGCATTGGGGATTCCATACCAGGTAGAATTTTCAACCTTTCACTGCTGACGTCTGAAATTCTCATCTACTTCAGAAATGCAGCAATCTTACTGGTGCCCAAGGAGTGCAGGGTGAGCAGCTATAGGGGCACAATTGAGAGCATCCTGACTGGCTGCATCACTGCCTGGTATGGGAACTGTACTTACCTCAATCGCAGGACTCTGCAAAGAGAGGTGCGGATAAAACTGTGCATCTGTAGATGTGAACTTACCACTATTCAGGACACTTACAGAGACAGGTGTGTAAAAAGGGCCTGAAGGATCATTGGGGTTCTGAGTCACCCCAACCTCAAACTGTTCTAGCTGCTACCATCTGGGAAATGGTACCACAGCATAAAAGCCAGGGCCAACAGGCTTGCACTTTGCCCATCACTGCAACAAGTCTACAGCAGACACAATCTTACTGACTGTCCAATCATCACTGGATCCACTAGACAACAGCAAGGTATGCATCAGGCTGTCATTTATCAATCACAGCATGATGTTCAACAGCATAATCCCTCAGTATTGATTACTAAACTCCAAACTTGGACCTCCATACCTCCTCTTGCAACTGGTTCCTTGACTTATTAGACATGGGAGCAGAATTAGGCCATTCAGCCCATTGGAGCTGTTCTGATATTTATTATGGCTGAAATATTATTCATCTCAACCCCATTCTCATGCCTTTGCTCTGTAACTTTTGCTGCCCTGACACAAATCAAGAACCTATCAACCTCCTCTCTAAATATTCTCAATGACTAGGATTCCACGGCTGTCTGTGGCAATGAATTCCATAAATTTGCCACTTGTTGACTTAAAAAAAATCCTCCTCATCTCTGTAATAAATGGATATCTCTCTATTCTGAGGCTGTGCCCTTTGGTCCTAGACTCCCTCCACTATAGGGAACATCCTCTCCACATCTATCTAGGACTTTCAATATTCAATAAGTTTCAATGTGATCCCTCTCATTCTTCTAAACTCCTGTGAGTACAGGCTTAGAGCCATCAAATGCTTGTCATACTTTAACCTTTTCATTCTTGGAATCTTTCTCATGAATCTCCTTTGGACCCTCTCCAAAGCCAGCACTTATTTTCTTAGATAAGATATTCAAAACTGCTTACAATACTCCAAGTGTTGTCTGACCAATGCCTTAAAGCCTCAGCAAAACATCCATTCTTTTGTATTCTTGTCCTCTTGAAATGAATGCTAACATTACATTTACTTTCCTTACCACCGACTCAACCTATAAGTTAACCTTTAGGGAGTCGTGCATGAGGATTCCCAAGTCTCTTTGCACCTCTGATTTTTGAATTTTCTCATTGTTTAGAAAATAGTCTACACCTTTATTCTTTCAAAGTACATGACCATACATTTCTCAACACTATATTCCCATCTGCCATATCTTTGTCCTTTTTTCCAACCTGTTTTAAGTTTTTCAACAGATAACAACCCTGCACTCAACATCAGTAAGACGAAGGAATTGATTGTGGACTTCAGGAAGGGGAAGATGATGGAACACACACCAGTCCTAATCAATGGATCAGCAATGGAAAAGGTGAGTAGACAATAGGTGCAGAAGTAGACCATTCGGCCCTTCGAGCCTGCACTGCCATTCTGAGATCATGCCTGATCATCTACTATCAATACCCGGTTCCTGCCTTGTCCCCATATCCCTTGATTCCCCTATCCATAAGATACCTATCTAGCTCCTTCTTGAAAGCAAGATAGTTTCAGATTAGTGAGTAGTTTCAGATTCCTGGGTGTCAACATCTCTGAAGATCCTATCCTGAGTACGAAATATTGATGTAATTAGAAATTCAGTGGCTATATTTCATTAGGAGTTTGAGAACACTTGGTATGTCACCAAAGAGTCCTGCAAATTTTACAGGTATATCGTGGAGAGCATTCTAACTGGTTCATCACTGCCTGGTATGAAGGGGTCATTGCACAGGATTGGAAAAAGCTGATGAAAGTTGTAAACTCAGTCAGCTGAAACATGGACACTAGCCTCCACAGCCTCAACAACACCTTCAGAAGGTGATGCCTCAAGAATGGCATCCATCATTAAGGACCCATGTGATCAAGAACATGCCCTCTTTCATAGCTACCATTCAGGAGGTGGTAGAGCAAAGGTTCCCTATGTATTTTTTTGCCATGGACTCTATCATTAACTGAGAAGTCTGTGGATGCTAGTTTAGTAACCCCTCTACCTGGTAGAGGAACCTGAAGACATACTCAAAGTTATAGGAAACAGCCCTGGAATACCTGGAGAGCAAAGATGCTTGCATACATCAGGATACACTTTATCAACTACAGTTCGGTATTCAAAGTCATCACCCCTTCATAACTGATCAATGTTTCAAGACTGGTCTCTATACCCTCCACAGCAAGCTGTGGCAAAGAATTCCGCAGATTCACCACTCCCTGGCTGAAGAAATTCTTCCTCATCTCTTTCTAAGTGGACATTCCTCTATTCAGAGGCTATGTCCTCTGTTCCTAGACTTGCCCGCTATAGGAAACATCCTCTCCACATCCACTCTATCTCTGCCTTTCAACATTCGATACATTTCAATGAAATCCGCACCCCCCCCCCCCCCCCCCATTTTTCTAAATTACAGTGAATATAGTCTCTTCAATGCCAGCACATCCTTTCTTGGATAAGGGGCCACAAACTCTTCACAATGCTTCAAGTGAGGCCTCACCAGTGCCCTATAAAATTTCAGCATTACATCCTTGTTTTTATTTTCTAGTCCTCTCCAAATTGCACTTGTCTTCCTCACCGCTGACTCAACCTGCAAGTTAACCTTTAGGAAATCCTACATGAGGACTCCCTAGTCCCTTTGTACCTCAGATATTTGAATTTTCTCCACATTAAGAAAATAGTCATAGTTTTATTCCTTCTACTAAAGTGCATGACCATACACATCCTGATACTGTATTCCATCTGCCATTTCTTTGCCCATTCTCCAAAACTAAATCCTTTTGCAGCCTCCCTGTTTCCTCAACACTGTCTGTCCCTCCATCTATCTTAATATCATCTGCAAACATGACCACAAAGCCATCAATTCCATCATCCAAATCATTGACATACAACATTAAAAAAGCAGCCCCAACACCAATCTCTGTGGAATGCCACTAGTCACCAGCAGCCAATCTCCCTTTAATGCCTCACTTTGCCTCCTGTCAATCAGTCAATGCACTATCCCATACTAGTATCTTTCCTGTAATACTATGGGCTGTTATTTTGCTTAGCAGCTTCATGTACAGCACATTGTCAGAGGTGTTTTGAAAATCCAAGGACATAACATCCACTGATTCTCCTTTGTCTATCCTGCTTGTTATTTCCTCAAAAAATTCCAACAGGTTGCCAGCCTAGATTTTCCTTTGGGAAACCATGCTCAGTTTGGCCAATTTTATCATTTGTCTCCAGGTATCCCGAAACCATATCCTTAACAATTGACTTCACCTTCTTCCCAACCACTGAGGTCCAACGAACTAGCCTATGATTACCATCTCTTTTGCCTCTCTCCCTTCTTGAAGAGTGAAGTGCCATTTTCAATTTTCCTGTCCTCTGGAACCAAGCAAGAAACTAATAATTCTTGAAAGATCATTGCCAATGCCTCCACAATCACCTCAGCACCTCTTTCAGAACCCTGGGGTGTTGGCCATATGGTTGAGTTGACTTGCCTACATTCAGACCTTTCAGCTTTCCAGTCGCCTCCTCTCTAGTAGAGGCAGCTGCACTCACTTCTGCCCCCATAAGTACTCACTTTATAATCATGACAGTGAGGCTAAGCACAGCTCCAATTCCATACTTAAGTTTGCTGATGACACCACCGTCACTGGCAGAGTCAACCTTGGTGATGATTCGGCATGTAGGAGGGAGAATGGAAAATCTGGTTGAGTGGTGCCACAACAGAAACCTCTTAACCATTGTCAGTGAGACCAAGGAGCAGCTGATAATTGACTTCAGGAGGAGGAAACAAGAGGTCCATGAGCCAGTCCTCATCAGGGCTTCAGAGGTGGAACAGGGTCCACAACTTGAAATTCCCCGGTGTTATCATTTCAGAGGATCTGTCCTGGGCCCAGCATGTACAGTAAGTGCTATTACAAAGAAAGCACAGCAGCACTTTGGAACTTCTTAAAAGTTTGTGAAGATTCAGAATGACATCTAGAACTTTGACAAGCTTCTATAGATGTGTAGTGAAGAGTATATTGACTGGTTGAATCACACCTGATATGGAAACACCAATGCCCTTCAGCCGGAAAATCCTACAAAAAGTATTGGATATGGCCCAGTCCATAACAGGTAAAGCTCTGCCCACCATTGAGCACATACAGATGAAGCACTATCAAGGGAAAGCAGCGTCTATCATCAAGGAACCCCAGCACCTTGGCCAAGCACTCTCTTCACTATTGCCATCAGGAAAAAGGTACAGGAGCCTCAGGACCACACCACCACATTCATGAACAGTTATTCTCCCTCAACCATTGGCTGTTGTACCAGTGGGGATACTGTAACTTCACTCATCCAGTCACTGAACTGTTTCCACCACCTTTGGACTCACTTTCAAGGACTCTTCCTCTCATGTTCTTGATATTTATTGCTTATTAATTTATTATTATTTCTTTTTCTTTGCATGGTTTGTTGTCTTTTGCACACTGGTTGTTTGTCCCATTGGGTATGGTCTTTCATTGATTCTATTATGTCTCTTGGATTTTCTGTTTATGCCTGCAAAAAATGTATCTCATGGTTGTATACGATGACATACAGTATATGTACTTTGAGACTAAATTTACTTTTGAACTTTGAACTTCTTCCCCTCCACCATTAGATTTCCGAATGGACAATGAACTTATGAAACATTACCTCACTGTTTTTGCAGACTTTTTGTATTACTTACATAATTTTTATATATTTCTTTCTTATTATTATGTATTACAATGTAATAGTGACACAGAACAACAAATTTCAAGACATACTATATGCTTGTGATATTAAACCTAATTCTGATTTTGAGACTCCCTGATTCCTCAACAATACATATCCCTCCACCTATATTTATATTGCCTGCAAAATTGGCCACAAAGCCATTAATTCCATATCAAAAGCATTTACATATAACGTGAAAAGAAACAACCCCAACACCGACTCATGCAGATCACCACTAGTCACCAGCAGCCAACCAGAAAAGCCCCTTTATTTCCTCGCTTTGCCTCCTGCCAGTCAGCCAATCTTCTATCCATGCTAGTATCTTTCCTGTAATGTGATGTGCTCTTGTTAAGCAACCTTCTGTACAGCACTTTGTCAAAGGCCTTCAGCAAATCCAAATACACAACATCCATTGACTCTTCCTTCTGTATCCTGTTTGTTATTTCCTCAAATAATTCCAACAGATTTGTCAAGCAAGATTTCCCTTTTAGGAAACGATGTTGGCTTTGGCCTATTTTATCATGTGCCTCTAAGTATCCTGGAGCCTCAGTTTTAATAATGGATTCCAACATCTTCCCAACTACTCAGGATAACTGGCCTATTATTTCCTTTCTTCTACCTCTCACCCTTCTTAAAGAGTGGAGTGACAATTGCAATTTTCCGGTCCTCCGGAACCATACCAGAATCTAGTGATATTTTTTTTTTGAAAGGTCATTGCTAATGCCTCCACAATCTCTTCAGCCATCTCTTTCAGAACAATTGGGTATAGTCCAACTGATCCAAGTGACTTATCTACCTTCAGACCTTTCAATCCAAACACACACAAATCGCTGGAGGAACTCAGCAGGTCAGGCAGAATCTATGGAAATGACCAGATAGTTGATGGTTTGGGCCAAGACTGTTCTTCAGGACTGAGAAGGAAGGTGGAAGATGACAAAATAAAAAGTTGGGGGGAGGGGAAGGAGTGTGGCTGGAAGGTGATAGGTGAAGCCAGTTGCGTGGGAAATGTCAAAGGCAGGAGAAGAAGAAATCTGATATAGGAGAGTAGACAATATCAAGAAAGGGAAGGAGGAGGTGACCCGGGGGAAGTAATAGGTAGGTGAGAAGACTTAAAAGGTCAAAGAGGGGAATAGAGTTGGGGGTGGGATTATTTTCCGAAGAAGAAATTGATATTCATGCCATCAGGTTGAAGGCTACCCAGACGGAACAGAAGATGTTGCTCCTCTACCCTGAGGGTGGTCTCATCTTGGCACAAGAGGAGGCCATGGAGCAACATGTCAGAACTGGAAATGGAATGGGAATTTAAATGTTCGGCCACCGGTAAGTCTTGTGGCCCATGGTGTATAGGTGCTCGGCTAAACACTCCCCAATTTATACAACACACACAAAATGCTGGTGGAACACAGCAGGCCAGGCAGCATCCCCAATTTATGATGGGTCTCGCCAATATAGAGGAGGCAGCATCAGGAGCACCAGACATAATAGGTGATCCCAGCAGATTCGCAGGTGAACCGTTGCCTCACCTGGAAGGACTGCCTGGGGCTCTGATTAGAGGTGAGGGAGGATCTGCATGGGTAGGTGTAGCACTCAGGCTGTTTGCAGAGATAATTGCTGGGAGGGACGAAATGAAAAGACAAGGGAATCACAGAGGGAGCAGTACCTGCAGAAAGCTGGCCATGGGGTATGGAGGTAAAGATTTGTAGGATTCCTTTGGAGGATGCTGCGTTGAATGTGAAGGCTGATGGGGTAGTAGCTAAATTTCAGAGCTTTCGCTTCCCAAGTACCTTCTCTTTAGTAATAGAAACTTCATTCACTTCTGCCCCTGACACTCATGAATTTCTGAAGTGCTGCTAGTGTTGTCCACGGTGAAAACTGACACAAAACACATGTTTGTCCACTGTTTCTTTGTCCTCCACTACTAACTCCCCAGCATCGTTTTTCAGTGGTCTGATATCCACTCTCACTTCTCTTTTACTTTTTTCTGAATCTAGAAAAAATGGTTTCCTCTTTTATTTTTTTGGCTAGCTTACTGTCATATTTAATCTTTTCTCTCCTTATGGCTTTTTAGTAGCCTTAAATTGATTTTTAAAAGTTTTCCAACCTCTAAATGCCCACCAACTTTTGCTATTTTATATGCACATTATTTTGATTTAATGCTGTCTTTGTCTTCTCTTATCAGCCACAGTTGCCTCATCCTTCCCTTAGAATACTATTTCATCTTTGGGATGTATACAAAAAGTGCCTTCTGAATTGCTCCCAGAAACTCCAGCTGTTGCTGTTCTGCCATTAACCCTGCTAGTATCCATTTCCAATCCTCTCTTATGCCTCTATAATTCACTTTACTCAACTGCAGTACTGATATATCTAACTTAATTTCTCCCTCTTTCCCCTAGTGGGCTCAACCACAAGCTGGTCTAACAAGCCATCTCATAGGCATTCTACAAATTCCATCTCTTGGATCCAGCATCCACATGATTTTCCCAATCTACCTACATATTGAAATTCCCAATGACTATAACATTGCCTTTTTTTAACATCCCTTTTCTATCTCCTGTTGTAATTTGTACCCTACATACTGGCTACTGTTTGGAGGCTTGTATATAACTCCCATCTGGATCTTTTTACCTATGCAGTTTCTTAACTCTACTCACAAGGATTCTACATCTTCTGATCTTGTGTCACCTCTTTCTAAGGATTTAACTTCATTTTTCTATCTACAGAACCAGTCCATCCCCTCTGCCTACCTACTATCCTTTTGACACAAAGTGTAACCTTGGATGTTAAGCTCCCAACTATGATCTTCTTTCAGCCATGACCTAGAAATGTCTACGACGTCATACCTACCAATTTTTAAGTGCACTTCAAGATCATCTACCTTTTTTCTTATACTGTATGCATTCAAATATAATACCCGGATTCATGATTGTTTTCGATTTTGGCCCTATTATCTGCCTGTCCTTCCTCACAGTCTCACTGCACACTGCATTTAGTTGTTTACCAACTGCCTCATGCTCAGCCCTCTCAATCTGGTTCCTTCCCCCTGCCAAAGTAGTTCAAATCCTCCCCCAACAGCTTCAGCAAACTTGCCTAGAAGGATATTAGGCCCTCGGGTTCAGGTGTAACCCATTCATTTTGTAAAGCTCCTATTTTCCCCAGAAGAGATCCCAATTATCCAGAAATCTGAATCCCTGCCCCCTGTACTGGTTCCTCAGTCATGCATTCATCTGCCAAATCATCCTATTCTTGCCTTCACTGGCACATGACAAAGGAAGCAAACCAGAGGTTACTAACCCTGGGTGTCCTGCTTTTCAGCTTTCTACCAAACTTCCTATCTTCTCCCTTCAGGCCCTCCTTCACTTTCCTACCACTGTTGTTGGTACTGGAATCAGAATCAGATTTATCATCACCGACATATGTCATGAAATTTGTTAACTTAGCAGCAGCAGTTCAATGCAATACATAATATAGAAGAGGAAAAATAATAATAATAAATCAATTACAGTATACGTAAATTGAATAGATTAAAAATCGTGAAAAAACAGAAATAATATTTTTTTAAAAAAGTGAGCTAGTGTTCACAGGTTCAATGTCTCTTTAGGAATCGGATAGCAGAGGGGAAGAAGCTGTTCCTGAATCGCTGAGTGTGTGCCTTCAGGCTTCTGTACCTCCTACCTGATGGTAACAGTGAGAAAAGGGCATGTCCTGAGTGCTGGAGGTCCTTAATAATGGACACTGCCCTTCTGAGACACCGCTCCTTGAAGATGTCCTGGGTACTTTGTAGTCTAGTACCCAAGGTAAAGCTGACTGAATTTATGACCCTCTGCAGCTTATTTTGGTCCTGTGCAGTAGCCCACCCCCTTATCAGACAGTGATGCAGCTTGTCAGAATGCTCTCTACGGTACATCTATAAAAGTTTTTGAGTGTTTTTGTTGATATACCAAGTCTCTTCAAACTCCTAATGAAGTATAGTTACTGTCTTGCCTTCTTTATAACTGTACTGGTATGTTGGAACCAGGTTAGGTCCTCAGAGATCTTGACACTCAGTAACTTGAATCTGCTCACTCTCTCCACTTCTGATCCCTCTATGAGAATTGGTATGTGTTCCCTCATTTTACCCTTCCTGAAGTCCACAATCAGCTCTTTTGTCTGATTGGGTTCAAGATTGTTGCTGCAACACCACTCCATTAGTTGGCATATCTCACTTCTGTGTGCCCTCTCATCTCCATCTGAAATTCTGCCAACAATGGTTGTATCATCAGCAAACTTACAGAAGGTATTTGAGCTATGCCTAGCCACACAGTCACGGGCATAGAGAGAGTAGAACAGTAGGCTAAGCACACATCCCTGAGGTGCACCAGTATTGATCGGCAGTGAGGAGGAGATATTATCACCAATCCACACAGATTGTGGCCTTCTGGTTAGGAAGTCGAACATCCAATTGCAGAGAGAGGTAAAGAGGCCCAGGTTCTGTAACTTCTCAATCAGGATTGTGGGAATGATGGTGTTAAATGCTGAGCTATAGTCAATGAACAGCATTCTGACATAGATATTTGTATTGTCCGGGTGATCTAAGGCTCTGTGAAGAGCCATTCAGATTGTGTCTGCCATTGACCTGTTGTGACAATAGGCAAATTGCAGTAGACACGGGTTCTTGCTGAGGCAGGAGTTCGGTCTAGTCAGGACCAAACTCTCAAAGCATTTCATCGCTGTATATGTGAGGGCTACTGTGCAATATAGTTATTAAGGCAGCTCACATTATCCTTCTTGAGCAGTGGTGTAATTGTTGCCTCTTTGAAGCAAGTGGGAACTTGTCTGCATAGCAGTGAGAGATTGAAGATGTCCTTGAATTATCATGCTAGTTAGTTAGCACAAATTTTCAGTGGCTCACCAGGTACCCCATCGAGGCCTTCCACCTTGCGAGGGTTCACCCTCTTTAAAGACAGCCTAACATTAGCCTCTGAGACAGAGATCACTGGATGCAGAAGGGATCTTCGCAGATGTAGTTATATTCTCCCTTTTAAAGCTGGCATAGAAGGCGTTGAGTTCATCTGGTAGTGAAGCATTGCTGCCATTCATGCTATTGGGTTTCGCTATGTTGGGAATAATGTCTTGCAAACCCTGCCAAAGTTGTCATACATCCAATGTCACCTCCAACCTCATTTGAAATTGTCTCTTCATCAAATCATACTTGGTTTTCTGGTACAGCCTTGAGTCGCCAGCCTTGAATGTCACAGATCTAGCCTTCAGCAAACGATGTACCTCCTGATTCATCCATGGCTTTTGGTTTGGGAATGTACAGCAAATCTTTTTAGGCACACACTCAACCACACAGGTTTTAATGAAGTCAGTAACAACTGCAGCATACTCATCCAGATTCAAAGATGAATCCCTGAATATGGTCCAGATGATCGATTCAAAGCAGTCTTGTAGGTGCTCCTGTGCTTCCTTGTCCAAACTTTCTTGGTCCTCACTACTGGTGCTGCTGTCTTCAGTCTCTGCCTATACTCAGGGAGTAGAAGTACAGCCAGGTGATCAGAATTCCTGAAGTGAGGGTGTAGAATAGCACGGTAGGCATTCTTGATGGTGGTGTAACAATGGTCTACTGTGTTGTTTCCTCTGGTATTGCAAGTGACCTGTTGATGGTAATTGCTTAGAGATTCTTTTTTCCAGACTGGCCTAGTTAAAATCCCAGGTTAATTCCTGGGATGTCTTACGCAGAGAGGTTAGAGAGACTGGGCTTGTACACGCTGGGATTAAGGAGATTGAGAGGGGATCTGATTGCAACATATAAGATTATTAAGGGATTGGACAAGATAGAGGCAGGAAATATGTTCCAGATGCTGGGAGAGTCCAGTACCAGAGGGCATGGTTTGAGAATAAGGGGTAGGTCATTTAGGACAGAGTTAAGGAAAAACTTCTTCTCCCAGAGAGTTGTGGGGGTCTGGAATGCACTGCCTCAGAAGGCAGTGGAGGCCAATTCTCTGGATGCTTTCAAGAAGGAGCTAGATAGGTATCTTATGGTTAGGGAAATCAAGGGATATGGGGACAAGGCAAGAACCGGGTATTGATAGTAGATGATCAGCCATGATCTCAGAATGACGGTGCAGGCTCAAAGGGCTGAATGGTCTACTTCTGCGTCTATTGTCTATTGTCTAAAACAATGGTGAAGGCATTAGGGTGTGCTGTTTCGTGCATGTTGATCCCATTGCTCAGATCGTCTAAAGCCTGACTGATACTGGCCTGAGATGGAATGTATACCACTACCAAAATGAATTCAGAAATCTCCCATGGTAGGTAACATGGACAGTACTTAACTGAGAGATATTTCAGGTCTGGTGGGCCACAGCTAGTATGTACCATAACTTTCAGCTGCTCACTCTCCCCTTTCAAATGTTATGGACCCGATCCGAGACATCCCTGACTCCGGCAACTGACAGGCAACAAAACCTCCTGTCTGCTCGTCTAACTATGGTTTATCCTATCACTACTGCATTTCTTTTCTCCTCTGAGATACAGAGCCAGACACCTGACCACTGTGGTTTTCCTCTGCTATGTCATCCCTTCAAAGGGTAACTTAAGTGATATACCCGTTGTTGAGGGGAACGACCACTGGGGCATTGTGCATAAGCTGCCTTTCCCCCTCCTGAAGGTCACTCATTTACCAGTGTCCTAAACCTTGGGTGTAACTGTCTCCCTGTAGTCAGTGCAGATTGGCAATACCATCTTGTTGCTGACTATTAATACAGGTACACCTTAAGGATATGCGTTTGGCCCACTGCTCTGCAGTCATGACCGTTGGTGAAGCACAGCTCCAATGCCATCTATAAATTTGCCAATGACATCACTGTTGTTGGACATATTTCAGATGGTAATAAGGGGTTTATAGGAGTGAAATAGATCAATTGGCTGATTGGTGTTGCAACAACTTCACACTTTTTGTCAGCAAAACCAAGGAATTGATTGTGGACTTCTGCAGGGGAAAGATGGGAGAACACACATTGGACTTCAATAAGGGATTAGATGTGGGAAAAGGGAGCAGCAAGTTCCTGGGCATTAACACCTCAAATGATCTATCCTGGGACCATCATATTGATGTAATCATGAAGAAGGCACACTAGTAGTTCTACCATGTTAGAAGTTTGAGGAGATCTGCTATGTCACTATGGACAGCATTCTGACTGGTTAAATCACAGCATGGAGGCTCCAAGGCACAGGATCACAGTAGGTTCGAGACTCACCAATTCTATCATGGGCCCAAACTTTCCCACCATCAATGATATCTTCAAAAGTCTGTGCTTCAAGAAGCAGCATCTGTCATTAAGGACCTTCATCATTTGGGACATTCCATTTTCTTGTTACTACATCAGATTTCTGACAGCCCATGAAACCCATTTAAACTACCTCTTTATTAGGAACAAAAGAAAATCTGCAGATACTGGAAATCCAAAGCAACATCACAAAATGCAGGTGGAACTCAGCCTGCCAGGTTTTTTGTGTGTGTTACCCTGTTATTTCTTTGCTTGCACTATATATCTTCCATTTATAGTGATTTTATTCTTTGTACTGCTTTGTCTAAATAACAAAGTTCATGGCATATAAATCAGTGATAATAATTCTGATTCTATTGGTCAGGGTGCCCCTTATATACATGGAAATCAAAACATTCTCTGTCTTGCAAGATCTACACTGATACTTATGTTGTCAAACAACACAAATCATGAACTAAATGTGTCAGACCAAAGAACTGTTGAATTACACAGTGGATATTCAGCATTATGCTACTTACTACACTGTAACTTTTATAGTAATGGCATTGCTATGGAATGTAAACCTTCATGGACTTGAATGAATTTATGTCTATATGAATAAACTCTTCTTGGGCCTCCAGCTGTGTACTAGTATCAATTTTAACTGAAGTTTCAATGACAAACTCTGTCATCTTCTTCAGGGATGATGCCTGGGCAGGTCTAGTCTGGTGGTATTTATACACCCATCTTCTGTCCCGCCTGATTGGTTGGTCCTTATCCAATTAGGATTCCACTGTCCCACCTTGTTTACAATCAAATTCCAGTTCGTACTTGGAGTGAGGTCTTTTTGCCTTTGTTAAAATTCTTTTCCTTGGTTTTATTTCAATGGCTTCCTTCAGCAGGTGGTCACAAAAGCCATTGGTGTGGCACTGTAGTTTTGTGCCATCGAAGTTAATCCCATGGCCATTACAAATGCAATGTTCTGCTACTGCCAATTTTCCCAGATAACCTGAACAGATACATCTCCTGTGCGCCTTGATGCATGTTTCCACCATGCATCCCGTCTGGCCAATTATACAACAAACAAACGGACAGAGTGGCCGTAGATTGCTCTTGTCAAAAGCTATTGCCAATTTCTACATGGAGGACTTTGAGGAGACGGCTCTGAGTTCATTGCCCTTACGCCCCAATTCTCCTTCATAACCGTCAGTGACACCTTTGTAGTGTGGCCTCATGATTTCAGGCATCCCAACAGTTCCATGACCAGATGAACAGCATATATTCAAACATTCAATTTACAATGGAGATAGGGAAGAAGACATTCTAACATAGTAGAAACTGGATGGTAGTCTCGAAACTGGCATCTATCGGAAATCCATTCACACGGACTTGTACCTGAACAATAACGGCTACCATCATGCCTTTAACACTGAGCAGTTCTTTCTACTTTGATTAACTGTGCAAAAACTATTTCAAACCCAGAGAGTCTCCACAAGGAAGTAAGATAATAATGTATGATGTTCCTACAAAATGGCTACAAGGTGAAGAAAATCAATCAGGCCCTTAAAAAGGCCAAAGAAAAAAACCAGGAAACCGAACAACAAGGAGGAACCCATCACTACCGCCTGTCTTCACTGTATTTCCTCTGTTTCTAGAAGGATCGCCAGGATCCTGAAGGAATGCCAGATTAATGCCGTTCACAAACCTGTAAGGAAGCTTAAGTCACAGCTTATGAGGGTCAAAGATGACCCGAGACTCAGGACGGCTGAAGTTTACAGGATTCCTTGTAAATATGGAGCAGCATATATCAGCACGGTGGGTGGAAACCCGCATCAAGGAGCACAGGAGGTGTATCCGTTTAAGTTACCCAGGGATATCAGCAATAGCAGAACACTGCATTTGCAGTGCCCATAGGAAAACTACTGTGCCATACCAGTGGATTTTGGGACCACCTGGTGAAGGAAGCCATTGAAATATAACTAGTGGAAAATAATTTTAATAAAGGTGAAATCCCACTCTAAGTAGGAACTGGAATTTGATTGTAAAAACAAGGTGAGAGAGCAGGAACCTGATAGTATGAGAACTAACCAACCAGGAGGGACGGAAGTCAGGGGTATAAATACCACCAAACTAGACATGCTCAGGCATCATCCCTAATGAAGATGACAGAGCTTGTTATTGAAACGGTTAAAATTGATACCTGTTCCTGACTGACAGCCCAGAAAGAGTTTATTCATTAAATACACCGGGAAAGCACTAGCTCCAAATCTATGTACTGTATGATTATCAATCTTCATTGCTTTGTAAAAAAAATACAGCCTATAATGCACTACTGAGCTCTTATGTTGGAAGGTTAGTGTAATTCAAGTAAGTAGTCCAAGTTTAACATTTTACAAGCTGTGTTTTAAAGGGGTAGAATCTAAATTTTTCTCTGCAATTTGCAGCCCGTTTCTTGGTAATACTTAGAAAACGGTAAAAGTTCAGTAACATGTTGTGAGACTTTCTGCATAACTCATTGCCCCTCTTCTGCTTTGACAAGCCATCCTGCAGTTTCTTATGTGGGAATGTTCATTGGTCTACACTCACAGCAAGGATCTCTCCTCACCAAGAGCACAGATCAAAAATGAGGTACAACACTGCACTGCCAATCCCAAACCTCTACTTCCTCCAGTGTGAGAATGGTGAATTTACTCCGAAGTTTTAGACCACATGAATTTTCATTCGCCATGCAGAAATAAATATGATGTATCCTTAGTTCCTTTAACAAGAACTCAGTCTATGGTCCAAGACTGCGCTAGTAATGTTCCCCAACTCTACTGTGCTGTATTGCTGACTGTATTGGTGCTGCTTCATGCACCGATGTGAATCTCAACAATTTTGTCTCCAACTTCCACCCTGCCCTTAAGATCACTTGGTCCAATTTTGAGCCTTCTCTTCCCTTTCTCTAATTCTCTGTCTCCATCTCTGATCAGAAACTATCTACCAATATCTTTTAAAATTAATTGACTCTCCCAGCTATCTTGACTATGCCTCTTCCCATCCTGTCTCCTGTCAAAATGCCAAGCCCTTTCCTTAGTTGCTTCATCTCTGCAACATCCCACTAGGTTTCGCCTATCACCTTTGGGCTTGTACTTCTTTCCCTCCCCCTGCCTTCATATTATGGCTTCTTCCCCTTTCCTCTCCAGTCCTGATGAAGGGTCTCTGCCCAAAACGTCAATGGTTTATTCCTTTCCATAAATGCTGCCTGACCTGCTGAGTTCTTCCAGTATTTTATATGTGTTACAATGTGTTTTGTTTTCTTAATGCTGCTTTCATTTCTTTGACTTTCTTTATCTTGATAATTTTATTGATGTTAATAATCGTGATATAGCGGTTTACAGCACCAGCAAGTGGGATTCAATTCCCACAACTGTCTGTTAGGAGTTTGAATGGTCTCCCTGTGACCGCATATTCCAAAGATGGTTGGGTTAGTGAGTTCTGGGCAAGCTATCTTGGTAACTAAAGCCTGGCGTCAGTTGTGGGCTGCCCCCAGCACACCATTGAACTGTTGTTGAGGCAAATGGGGCATTTCACTGTACGTTTTGATGCTTCAATGTGACAAATAAAGCTGATCTTTCTTTCTAATAAAGCTAATCTATCAACATCTTTAGTACCTAATATAGAACAAGATGTTGTTTGCCTCCCCATTACTTGTTTTAGTGATTTTCATAAAATTAAGTATGCACCTAGGTTAATGAATTCCTCCATCTAAAATTTCAGGGAACTCTGCCGTGGAGGTTCCAAGCCCAGCTGCAAAAGGAGGAGGTTGGGCAGGGGGCTAGTGACCCCATTCTGTCAAAACCTAGAGCTACAGAAATGCCAGCAGAAGCTCCTAATATCTCATCCCTGGGAGAGGAAGGATTTTTGAAGCTGGGCTACACCTGGTGCTCCTTGAAACACTGGCCCAGGACAAAGGACTTCAGTGAGCTGCTGCTGGTGGTCTATGCTCCAGTTGGGGTGATGGGCTTCAGAAGAAGATGAAGAATATTTCAGGGAGTTTTGGTAGTAGTTTACTTCATCAACTCAGCGGTAACCTTATGTGGTTTGTGAGATTTGTTTTATTGGTGCATTTTGTCTGCCAAAACTTCTCTCTACAGCTACATTAATGTCTCAATCTGAGTGACTTGGGCCTTCACTTTGCCAAATGAGCTGCCTTCATATTGGCTGCTTGCTGTAAGAAAATAATCCTTCGGGAAGTCAAGTTCACTGACCTCATCAGAGTTGTACTTCTGGCCATTATTCCCCTCCTAATTTTATCACTTGTTTTATTTTTGGTTAGCCATTGTAGTTTTTCAACTTCAGAAACTGCCTCTGACAATATTAGTGTATTTCTTCTGTTCTCCACAATTAGCTGATAAACTGTTTAAAGGGTCGCACTGCTGTTAGAAGTAAACAGTTTGAATTTTTAAGAATGCTAAGTGGCATTGAACAAATCTATCAATAGACATTGGTCTTATAAGTAGTTCTGATAAAATAACAGTGCTATTGAAAAGTAACCCTTAACTGCAAGATGCATAATTATTAGAATATAAGACTTTACCATGATTTTGTTGCCATGTGCTTTTGGAATTGGGTTTTGGTACCATTCCTTGGATCTCATATGTTGCATTCAGTTTATAATTTAGGACAATAATGCTTGAAATGAGATGGTGCCATTCTGATGTAAATAATAGTCCTTATTGTGAGTAATTAAAGTATTTTACTATATATTTACAATTAAAAGTTTTAGAAGTGTGAATATACTTTTATTTGGCTACAGTAAATGCTAATACATCTAAAATCAGATGCGTAATAAAATGAATTTGTGTACTGCCGTAGAACAGATGTAGATTTAGATTCAACGCACTGGTAAACAAGCTTATTGTTATCCTAGTACTATTCATTCATGTTATGAAGCTATTCCACAAACCAAGCAGCAATTGAAACTACTAGAAATCAATTAACTCATGTCAAGGAGACTACTTAAACGAGCTTTATTGACCACATGCAACTGAAACAGCCTTCCAGGTTGAACTTAAATTCTTTTGTGCATACTTTTATATTATATTTTCATTTCTTTTACATTTGTGAGGAAAACTTATGGAAACTGTAATATTTTGGGCAGATTGATAGATGAAAAGAGCCATTCAGGGTTAGGAGGTCAATAACGTGGGCCACTGTACACACAAATGTATACACGCCTCTTCAGTCAGGCCTTGGAAATAAATTCCAGTTCATGGATATTTCTAACAGTGCTTGTTTAGGTAAGAACTGCTTTTACAGTCTAACCAGACAACAACCCTATTGCATCATGATAGCTTCAGATATTGCACTTGCCTTTGAGAATCAATTAATCTTTGTTCAATGGAAAATACGTTTAAGCAAGAGAGAGCTGTGCTCCTTGAACATCTGGTTGGATTCCTCAAAAGGCAATGCTAAGTGGATTTCTTCGCTGTAATATTTTTTTAAGGAGTTCAGTTAACATGATCTTCCTGATTGTCAGCTGTGGCTATTTCCTGTACCTGATACCTACTATATTCTTCAGAGGAACTTGATTAAAATTTCTTGCACAAGCACAATGCTGAATTAAATTTGCATACAAAATTATATTTGAGCCATAGCTTACAGACTCTGGTGCATTTGCACTCCATGTATTCACCACGTTTGCTTAATGTTGGAGGTGTGAGTGCTCTGGCTCATAATGAAAGTTGCCCCTTCCCTTTGGTTACTCAGCTGAAGGTAGAAGTGAGGAGAGTATCACTGGGCTCTGGAAGGAACATACTTGGATAAAATGCCCTTATGTTAATTCAGTACATAATGTTACAACGTTAGGTTATGCCAGTCTCAGTGCTATGTTGTGTAACTGTAGGTTTGTTATTCTTCTGTAATATTTTAAAGGAGACACACATAGTTGAGGAATGAGAGTGCAGAGATGTGATTCGAACTACCTAAAGTAGCTGTCCAGAAACTGACAGTGCACTTAGTGCTTATTGGCTCATTGGAAGCATTCTTGCCTCTTGATTAGAGCCCACTTCAGAAACTACATTATCTAATCTAGACTTATTCTCATGTAGAACAGAAGGAACACTACCGTGCTCAAACTGCCCTAAATGGGCTATGGTATTAATAAGAAGCTTTTAGATGGAACAAAAGATCTCATTGGATTAGTTAAGGAGAAACAATGGAGTTTCCCTTGTGTTGTGAGCAACCTTTATCTCCAGAAGCATCACAAAACATGCATCATCTCATAGTTTATCCAATTGCACTATTTATGCTATTTAGCTGGTGTAATCCTGTTCTCCAGGTGAAGTGTTTTGCAATGATCTTGGATCATGAAAATCAGTATAAAAATGTAAGTTTTTTATTCACTGAGTTGTCTAACTACTAATGATATGTGGAAGTGCAAGTTATCTATTTATTCACTGTTAGTTTCCTGCTGTTCTCCATTCAAGGAACAAAAAGAAGCTGTATGTGACACCAGACATCTAAATATATTATGCACACAGAAAAATTCTTGATTTTCTTTGCCACAATCAGTGAACGAAGAGAATAGTCATATTGAAATGATAGCATTACACAGTGTATGGAAATATAATGGTTAATTGTGTGAACTCAGAAAGTACATGTACTTTAGATAAAAATACACTGAGTTATATTTTAGTATAGTTTGGTCAAGATGTATTGGAAATCAAATCTGATGATACTGAAATACAGTGTACAGTGATGTTTTAGGGCCAAAACCCTTCAGCAGGACTGGCGGAAGGTTTTGGCCCGAAACATCGACAGTAATTTTTTACCATAGATGCTGCCTGATCTGCTGACTTCCTCCAGCATTTTGTGTGTGTTGCTCTGATTTCCAGCATCTACAGATTTTCTCTTGTTTGCAATATAATATTCTGTTATTACTATTGTCAAATGTGGACCCATGTTATCCACATGGTTCTGTTTTATGAATGTGTCTGTATGTATGTAGTACTTCGTCAGTCCATGTTTGTATTGCCACACTCCATGGACCAGCCTCCTCTAACGTTACTTCACATTTGTCATGTTATGATTGCCATTGGCCTGCAGAGGTTTGCCCAACATTGAGTTTAGCTTGACTGAGCTTCATTTGGCAGGTTGGTCATTTCCCTTCACCAGCCATTTTATACGGTCATTTTCAGCCAGGGCACCAGAATTGTGCAGTTTTAATGACTAATCTTTACTTATTGCCCAGCTGTGCTAGAATCCACTGAAATTACTATTGTTGTCTTGAGTTCAGTCTGCATTTTAACATTTTTGATATCTTCATTTCCATAATATTTTATCACCTAATTATATTATGATCATGTAATCTTTTCTCATTAGATGCCAATGGATAAAACCAGAGTTTTTTAAAATCAAAACATTGCTCAGAGTTTAGATGAAATGTTACTGGCAAAATTTTGCACGTAACTTGAGAGTCTTTTTATTGGATTAGTTTGGGTATAAAGAGAGACAAGATAAGGTGGGTTTGTTTTCTTTGGAGCAGAGACAAAATCTGATAGAGCTGTGTAAAATTATAAAAGGCATTAGGGTAGATAGTAAGAGACTTTAACCCATGGCAGAGGTCATTGATTTAAAGTAATAGGTTCAGAGTGGGTCTGAGAAAGTTTTTTTTTCCACCCCAAGGGCGGTGCAGAATTCACTGCCTGACAAAGTAATGGAGGCAGGGATTCTCACAATATTTAAGAAACTTCTGGAGAAGTAGTTGTATCACCAAGGCATAGTAGGCTACAGACCAGGGAATGTTAGACTGGATTAGCATAGTGATGGTTGACGTGAATGAAGTATGACAATTGTTACGTATCCCGTAACTGGATCACTTACCAGCAAAGATAGAGAGGTCCGCTGAAGTCTGATGGTACCATTTTTAAACATTTTTATTTATAAAGGGGCACAAAAGTAAGGTTAATACCAACATTCAGATAACATACATCGTCAATACTCAATCTAAAGCGCAGGTATAGTAATAATCAATAAGAAATAAGCTCTATCGTTGTCTAGGGGTAAAGTATATATTGTCCGCTGTATATCTAAAAGTCTCTTGCGGTCACTGCAGTTCCACCAGCTGCCGTCTTTTGGGGTGTCGCGGTGGTGCACTTTGTTGGAGATAGAGAGATAGAGATTGAATGGGACAGTTACCCGGCGGGTTTTTCCAACCTTAATGAGTTCGATCCGTCGGAGTCTCGTTGGGGAATGGCCGATCACTTGTGGCCTCTCCTGTAGCTAAGCCGTTCTTCCGTGGTGAGGTCGCCAATCCCAGGCAAGGAAAAGACACACACGAACCCCCCCACCGGCTGTCGCTATTAAACGCTGTCGCAGGATTTCTAGCATGTCTTCTGGTGCATCTCGGGGGCCGTCTTTACAACCCCTCTTTTATCTGAACTCACGGGGTCTCAGATGTCAATCAGGTTGGGATGATGCAATCTCTCTCCGTCTCTCCACCCATGTTGCCCTGAGGGTATACACGTAGTACAGTTCCCAATTCACAAAGGTGTCTCCACGAGACAATGACCACAGTCGCCAGCTTTTGCCTCGCTGTTAAACGAGGGACACCGCACGTATCTTTCTCTTCTCTTGGGTCATTGACCCCCCCTTCACTAGGGCTCTTGCGATTCTCACAAAGGAGGGGGCTGGGGTCATAACACAATGGAGAATTTTATACATTTATGTAGATGTTTAACCCAATATGCACTATTCTACAATATTACATTTTGAGTCATTTATCAGATGTTTTTACTTCTTTTGTTGCATTGCCAATGAATATAAATAGAAAAATCTATTTTTGTAAGAAGCCTGGTAAGGGAGATTCAGTTGTTTCATCTGGAATTAGAAGATTAGAATAACTGAAGGGATTTAGCTATTGTAGTGCTGCTGCAGGCTCTGAAGCTTGGCTTTCAGTCTGTGTGCATCGTGGTGAATTGAACTATTCCTCATGAAATTATGATCCTATTTTTGAGCTGTTTGCTGTCGGTTTGTACAATTGTGTGGGGATACATCCTACCCAGTCATGAAGGCTAGACATTCCAATAGTTGTCACAAACGGTTAGCAATATTAAATTGTGGCAATCAGTTGTTAATTGAAATTCTAATTCAGATTTTATTTTGTGAGTAAAACAGTATTACATATTATTGCTATGAACAAAGGTTATCATAAGACCCAAACATTTTCTGAACCCAAAGAAATAGTTGAAAATAAGGAAACCATTTTAACCCAATAAGAAGCTGTCCACATTATACAAATGTTAAGATAGTAAAATACAAAAATAAATAGCAAGAACGGGTTGACTGTACTCACTTGTGACCCAAAGCAATTACTGATTTATCTTTACTGGATCCACTTAAGTTGAGAAGCTCCTGACATCATCTCAGTCCAAAATTCCCTAGCCCTTGGCGGTCATATAGCCTTCAGTAAGCAAGCCAGAATAAACTTAGCCCAAGGAAAAACAAGAAATATGTGGACAGCAGCTGAACAACTTCCACAGGCTTGTCCAATTGTAAATGTCAGAAATATTCAAAAGCAACAAGCAGTCAATGAGAGAATTAAAGGATTTTAGGTTTTAGAAAAGATTATTTAAAAAAAGATAGAAAGACAAATTTGCATTTTTAAACAACTTTAAGGAAGGAGCGAGTGAGAGCAACATTGTTGCAAGGCGGACACTATGTAAAAAGACAACTCTTGTTGGGGTGAGTTATAATTTGAAGGAGCGAGTGAGAGAGCAACATCATTGAAAAGTGGGAGCCATTTGGAAAAGAAAGGGTCTTGATGGGAGTGAGCCAATAAGAAGAAGTGAGGTGTAAGTGGAGCGGCCATTTTGTGAGTGGGCCAATGTTAGACTTTGGCTCAACGGGCTTTGGCAAAAACAGGCACAGGCTGAGGGTGCTGATTCTTTTTTGGAATTATTTAATTGATTTAATTGATGGTAGAACTTAAAATTAAGAAATTAGAGACAAAAGTATACAAGTGTAGAGAGAATGGTAGTTAAGTTGATGGAATGCTCCTCCTTTGAGATGTGGGAGTTCAGGTACCTAACAGTATCCCTGATGATTGCATCTGCAGGAAGTGCATCCAACATCAGTTCCTGAATGACAAGGTCAAAAAACTGGAGCTGGCTGTACTCCGGACCAGCCGGGGGACTGAAAATCTCAATGATGAAACTTTTATTGAGTTGGTCACGTCTGGAATGCAGGCTTAATATTGTAGACGGGTGACCACCAGCGGAAGTAAGGGGAGAAAGCAGTCAGTGCAGGGTCCACACCCCACCCCCAATAGCCATTCCCCTCAGCAACAAATTTACTCCTTTGGATACAGCTGTAGGGGAGGGGAGCAGGTAGACCAGTGGCAGATTAGTCAGGTAGAGCAATAGTGATAGGAGACTTGATAACGAGGGGGACAGACAGGAGATTCTGTGGCCATGAAAGAGAAGCCACAATGGTATGTTGCCTCCCAGGTACTTAAGACAAGGCTGTCTCACAGTGACTGCAGAATATTCTCAAGGGGGAACGGTGAGCAGCTAGAGGTCATGGTGCCATTGGCAACAATGACTAGGTAAAAAGGGGGAAGAGATCCTTCATGGAGAGTATTGGGATTTGGGAAATTGGCTGAAGAACAGGACCTCCAAGGGAGTAATCTCTGGATTACTACTAGTGATAGTACAGATGAATGAGTGGCTGAGGAACTGGTACATGGGGCAGGGTGTCAGTTTCTTGGAGCATTGGAATTTTTTCTGGAGTAGAAATGAATGTGCTAAAAGGACGGGTTGCAACTGAACAGGAGAGAAACCAATATCCTGGCTGGGATGGTTTCTAATGCTATTCAAGAGGATTTAAACTAGTTTGGCAGGTGTATAGGAACCATGTCAGGAAGTGGAATAGTCAAGGTTCAAGGTCATTTTATTGCCATTCATCTGTACACATGTATATCAGAAACATAACAATGTTCCTCCAGACTAAGGTGTACAACACAGTACATATAACTCACACACATAACACAAAGTAATATTACCTCAAATAAATTAACAAGTAATGGTGCATATACGATAGAAGTTTGAATAGAGAAGTTGCACGACTAATCAGACAATATCACAGCTGTAGTCAGGGGACATAATGGAGGGTTCATCTACTGAGTCTTTATAGGTAGAACTAAAAAATAGGAAGGGTGCAATCACTCTAATGGGATTGTTTTACAGACTCTAATAGTCACTGTGCATTGAAGAACAGATATGTAGGCAGATTAAGGAAAGGTGCAAAAACAAAATCATTGTTGTCATGGGGGCTTCAACTTTCCTAATATACAACTGGGAACTTCTGAGCGCAAGAGATTTAGATGGGCTTCAACAGGAGGGTTTCTTAAATCAATATGTAGATAGTCGAAAAAGAGGAGGAGCTGTTCAGGACCTGGTGTTGGATAATGAGCTTGTCCAGGTGACAGACCTCTCAGTGGGTGAGCAGTTAAGGAAGTGATCAGTTGTAGACGTGGGCAGAGGAATGGCAGATGAAGTTTAACCCAGCCTACTGTGAAGTATGGCACCTTGGTAGGTCAAATGTAAAGAAAAAGTACACTGTTAAGGGCACAATCCTTAAGTGTTGATGAGCAGAGGAATCTTGGGGTCCTAGTTCATTGCTCCCTGAAAGTGGTTACACAAGTTGAAAATGGTTAAGAAGGCATATGGCATGCTTGCCTTTATTAATCAAGGCATTGAGTTCAAAAGTCAGGAAGTTATGTTACAGCTTTATAAAACTCTAGTTAGGCTGCATCTGGGAATTGCATACAGTCCTGGTTGCCCTAATAGATGGATGTCAAAACTTTGCAGAGGGTGCAGGAGAAGTCAACCAGGATGTTGCTTGTATTAGGGGACATGTGCTATAATGAGAGGTTGTATAAACTTTAGTTGTTTTCTCTGCATCAGCTGGGGCTCAGGGGAGATCTGATCTCATCGAGGGATGTTTATAAGATTGGGAGGCATAGATAGAACAGACAGACAATACTTTTCTCCAAGGATTAAAATATCAAATACCTGAAGGAATGGATTGAGGTAAGAAGGGGTAATTTCAAGGGAGATATGAGGGGGCATGTTTGTTTGTTGTTTTTATTTTATTACACAGTGAGTGATTGGTGCCTGGAATGCTCTGCCTGGGGTAGTGGTAGAGGCAGAAACAGAAGGTTCTTTAAAGAGATATTTAGATAGGCACATGAATGTGTGGAAAATGGAAGGATATAGACCTTGTATAGGCAAAAGAAATTAGCTGTTTGATTAGTAATTGGCTCAGCACAACATTGTGGGCCAAAGAGGCTATTCCCCTGCTGTATTGTTCTATGTTCTAATTAAAGACAAAGTAAATAGTTTAAGGACATATGATTTATCCGATGCTTACGTCCCTCAGTTATTCCTCTTCATTCAAAAGAATGGATTTGTTGGCCTTTTGCTAGGCCTAACTAACAGGTTCTCCAAGTTTATACCACAGCAGAGGAGATGCCAGCATATTCAGGATTTCAGTATTCATGTGTGAAATCCTGAAATGAATGGTCCCAATTCTGGCAAAAGTCCATTGCATTTTTATGTAAAAATGAACACTTGAACAATGAACTTTGACTTTAAAAATAGCCTTAGAATTAAGGAGAGGCATGGACCATATCAAGGAGTAAAAAAAAACACTCCAAAGCAGCAATGCTGTGCTTAGGAAATGGAGAATGAGCAAAAGACACAAAAGATAGTTTGCAACATATCTTGTAAGGCTGGAGGGTTTTGTATCAGTAAAGAAACTCAGGATTTAGTTTGTAAGAATTTGAGTTTAAGGCTGCAATGAAGTTGGAATCATCATAGTGCAGCAAAAACTAAATACTGGATAAAAGTTACTTAATGCAAAGTGAGTTATAGATAGAGCTTTGGAATATGCTAATATATAAAATGGGTGAAGAAGTGTTTAACCAGGAAAGATTAGATGATTGAATTTAAAAGTGATGAAGGTAGGGGGATTTTATGAAAATAGTCTGAAGTGAGGTAGATGTTGGTGTTATTATTTGAAGAGAGTGGAAATTTAGTTATAATGCAATGTAAGGATTAGTATTACCACAGAAATAGAATTGTAATGCAGCCGATGAGTGCTGAGCTCCGTGAGCAGAAGATCTATGTGATTATGTAGGAAGATGATACAAGAGAAAATTACCTTGAAACTCTCTTCATATAGACTTCAGCCTCAGCACATTTAATGCTGACTGACCTTCTCTGACAATAACATTACTGATGATGTCTTCCTTATGAATGAGGTGTACTACATGGCTGTGCCTGCCTTGCTGCGCAGGCACTTGTAGTCATGTGAAGCCAATGTTAATCACCTGTGCCTTCAATGACTAGCAGTGAATCAAAGCTTGAACCAGGTCTCTTTCTCCGCCTGCTGCTGCAATTGCTTTAAATTACTTTACATTCAATTTAAATTAAACTCAATTCAATCAGTTGCAGCAGAGGAGTACACACGTGTGGCTTCAATTGTCACCGATCTGATGTGCAAGGGCAGACCAAGGCAGTCAATTGAAGGCAATTAAAAAGTAAAGCCAAAGGTATTATCTCAGGCAGTTGAAGAATGGCTCATTTCTTGGCAATTGCATTCATCTGTGTGGTGATGGCAAATGCCCTATATTAGTGTCAAATCAATTACAATCGATTATGCAGCATAAGTGCTGAATTCGTGGAGGTTTTGCATTTTTTGTTCATTCTATTGAATATGTGTGACCATCGGTGCAAAACCACCTTGACTGAAACTGGTAACATCCAGCATACATTTTTTCCAATTGTGCCTCTGTGGAAACTCCGTACCCTTCTATTTAAAAATTACATTTGGCTTGCTGCTTCATTTTCTAATTTTGTCCAACACATTAATTTGGCCAAGGACCTTGCAGCTCTGATGTGAATGGTAGATGATGATGAGCAGCAGAATACTGAAGAGAAGGTCATTCAGAAGTCTCTGAATTTCCAATTGCACTGGCACAATCACGATAATATTGCTTGTTTTCTCACTCCTGCATAGAGCTTCATTGCCTAACTGGAGGATCAGTTACAAGTAGAGCTAGAAATTTTTGAACACAGCTTGATACAAAACAGCATCGTGCTGCTGAAAGTCAATTCAACCTAGTGTAAAGCAACTTCACAGAAAGTTTTGGGAAGTCCCATATTTTAGTGGGATTTTCCTTCTCCCTAATACTTACTTTCTCCTGAAAAACTTTCCCATATAATGGCAAACAATAAAACAATCAAAATTTGTTTGCAGTGAGACTGATATCTTTATCTGTTTAAAACAGTCATTTCTCACTCAGCTATTAACTAGATTTCTGAAACTGTGGTTTAAGCTGCCACCACTCAAGCAGTTCTTGACCTCAGTGGAATCCATGAATTCATCTCACAGGAGTTTTGCCTATGGAATTCAGACCACTGTCACTCTTGGCATCCTTGTCTCTGGACCATTCCTGGTTGATCCTTGTCAATTTTTGCTGCATTTTATTATTTGCTGCCCACAACTCCAGTAGAGAGATCAACCAAGTTCTATATTCTAGCAGAGAAAACTTCATCCACCTTTTCTGCTGCTGGGAATTGGAAGTATGTCTGCTCTTCCTGTGTACAAATATCCCAGAGAGCATACTGTACTCTTAGCCCTACGGGGACCTTTCTAGGATTACTGGCCCAAAACATAAAAGAGAATTGCAGACACTGTTCCAAGCTTACCTAAGGCCTTCTGACTTCTTCAAAGTACCCTCCCATCTCAACCCCTTGTTGTAGTGTACAGCCATTGAGTCAGTGCTCCCCTGTAACTGGAAAAGTCTATGGTTGGATGAAATAATGTCAGATACAGCGGATGTCATACAGGGAAATGTAATGTCTCTGCCTTTTGAGCTTTGCAGCTGAACGTCTTGTTATGTATGTATCTTCCACAAGCAGTGTTTGGACGACATGGAACGCTGTTAGGTAACCAAAAGCCCAATGTGGAACAATTTCTATGTTCAGTAATATACATCAACCAATAGCATGAAGTGATTCACAGAATATGAGGATGTCTGAGAACTGGGAAGGTACGTGCACAGATAGTTAATAGAGGGAAGTTCACCATAGCCTTGGAGGTGTGAATCTGTGGTCTTAGTATGAAAATAAATATAATCAAAATCATCATCTTACTGCTCATTCTCAAGGTTAGTCTGAAAATGCGTGATGACTTGTTAAGAGATTCTGCAGCCTCTGGAAGTTTTGAACAATATACACAGTCCTGAAGGAACTCCATGCAGCATCCATGGAGGGAAATAAACAGCTGATATTTTGGACCAAGTCCTTTATAAGAATTATCAGGAGTCCTGATGAAGAGTCTCTGCCCAAAATGCCACTTGTTGGTCTAATGAGATCATTGTAGAGGAATTTGAAGTGTAAAAAGAAAGAGTTGGATTAATATTTCCAGACATTCCTAAACTCTGTATGTTTAATCAAAGATTTTCTTGGAAAGATGTACACTGTTATAATATAAGACCATAAGAAGTAGGAGCAGAAATGGGCCATTCAGCCCATCAAGTCTGCTTGGCCATGCCAATTCATCATGGCTGATCCATTTCCCTCTCAACCCCATTCTCCTACCTTCTACCCATAACCTTTCACACCCTGACTAATCAAGAACCTATCAACCTCTGCCTTAAATACATCAATTATCTGACTTCCACAGCTGCCTGTGGCAACAAATTCCACAGATTCACCACCCTCTAGCTAAAGAAATACCTCCTCATCTCTGTTCTAAATGGACACCTGTCTATTCTGAGGCTGTGTCCTTTGGTCCTAGACTCCCCCAACATAGTAAATATCCTCTCCAGATCCACTGTATCTTATTGATAAGTTGCAATGAGCTGCCCCCCCCCACTCCATTCTTCTAAATTCTGGTGAGTAAAGGCCCAGAGACATCAATCGCTCCTCATATGAAAAGCTTTTCATTCCAGGAATCTTTCTCGTGAACCTCCTCTGAACCCTCTCCAACGTCAGGGCATGCTTTTTTAAAAATAAAGAGCCCAAAACTGCTCACTGTACTCCGAGAGACCCCAGCAAGGGGGAAAGGAAGACTGCATCAGTGATGGAGGATTTCATAGTTAGAGGTGTAGATGCGAGATTCTGTGGATGTGATTGTGACAGCTGGGTGGTATGTAGCTTCCAAGTTGTCAGGATCAGGGACATCTTGAGTTACGTCTATGACATTCTAAAGGAGGAGGGTGGGCAGCCAGATGTATTGGTACATATTGGTACCAATGACATCGGTAAAAAAAGTGAAGAAGTCCTGAAGAGAGAATTTAGGGAGCTAGTTAGATAGCTGAAAAGCAGGATCTCTAGGGCAGTAGATTCTGCGTTGCTGCCTGTGCCACGTGTCAGTGAGGGTAAGAGTAGAATGGTTTGGTAGGTGAATGCATAGCTGAGAAACTGGTGCAGGGGGCAAGGTTTCAGATTTCTGGATTATTGGGATCTCTTCTGGGTAAGGCATAACCTGTACAAAAGGGATGGGTTACACCTTAACCCAAAGGGGACCAAAATCCTTGCAGGCAGGTTTGCTAAACAAAACTTGGAGTACTGTGTGCAGTTTTGAGCTCCTTATTTTAGAAAGGATATACTGACGTTGGAGATGGTTCAGAGAAGATTCATGAGAATGATTCCAGGAATGAAAAGGTTACCGTATGAGGAATGTCTGGCAGCTCTTGGGCTGTATTCCCTGGAGTTCAGGAGAATGAGGGGAGGATCTCATAGAAACATTCAGGCCCAAACAGATTAGATATGGCAAAGTTATTTCCCATGGTAGGGGATTCTAGGACAAGAGGGCATGACTGAAGGACGTCCTCTTAGAACTGAGATGCAGGGAAATTACTTTAGTCAGTGGGTGGTAAATCTGTGGAATTTGTTGCCATGAGCAGCTGTGGAGGCCAAGTCATTGGGTGTATATAAGGCAGAGATAGATAGGTTCTTGATTAGCTAGGGCATCAAGGGGTATGGGGTGAAAGCAGGGGAGTGGGGATTACTGGAATAATTGGATGAATGACAGGGCAGACCCGATGGGCTTGAATGGCTTTCTTCTGCTTCGACTCTTTTGGTCTTTTGGTCTTAAAGCTGTTGGGGAGGGCTTAATCTAATTTGGCCGGGGAATGGGAACCTGAGTGACAGGGCTGAGGATGGGGTAGGTGTTTATAAAAAGCGGCATATGTAGTGAGCTGACAGGGAAAAATTGCAGTCAGTGGGATGAGCTGCAGTGTAAAATGGAACAAAATCAAGAAGGGTGACAAATACAGGACTGAAGGTGCTATATTTGATTGGCAGGTATGGCATTGTGGGCATCACTGAGTTGTGGTTAAAAGAATATTATAGTTGGGAGCTTCACATCCAAGGATACACAGGACAGGGACAGGCAGAGAGGATGGAGTGGCTCTGTTGGTAAAACAATGAAATCAACTCCTTAGAAAAGTGACATAGGATCAGAAGATGTAGCAGTAATAGCTGGAGTTTCTTGGAGGAATTTGAAAGACACAGGATAGATACATCCCAAAGAAGTAGTAATATTCTAGCCAGTGATATCAAAGAAGATAATAAAAGTTATTTTCAGATATACTGTTTAAGAAATAAAAGAGAGGTAAGAGTAGATATTGGGCCACTGGAAAATGAGACTAAAGAGTTTGTAATGGAGGACACATAAATTGCAAATGAACTGAGCAAGTATTTTGCATCAGTCTTCACTGCAGAAGACACTAACAGTATTTTGGGAGTCTGATAGTGTCAGGGGTAGAAGTGAGTACAGTTGCTATTACTAGGGAGAAAATACTTGGGAAACTGAAAGGTCTAAAGGTAGGTAAGTCACCTTAACCAAATGGACTACACCCCATGGTTCTGAAAGAGGTAGCTGATGAGATTGTGGAGAAATCAGTAATAACCTTTCAAGAATCACTAGATTCTGGCATGGTTCCAGCACACTGGAAAATAGCAAATGTCACTCATCTCTTTGGGATCAGAGAAAGGCAGAAGAAAGGACTTTATAGGATGGTTAACCTGACCTCAGTGCTTTGGACGATGTTGAAGTTGATTGTTAAAGAAGTTGTTTTGGGGTACTTAGAGGCTCATGATAAAATAGGTCAAAGTCAACATGGTTTCCTCAAGGGAAAATCTTGTCTGACAAATCGATTAGAATTATTTGAGGAAATTACAAGCAGGATAGACAAAGGAGAATCAATGGATGTTGTGTACTTGCATTTTCAGAAAATGCCATACATGAGGCTGCTAAATGAGATAAGATCCCGTGGTATTACAGAAAACAAACGAGCATGGATAATGCATTGGCTGATTGCAGCAGCCAAAGAGTGGGAAGCCTTTTCTGATTGACTGCTGGTGACTAATAGTTTTCCACAGGGGTCAATGTTGGGACCTCTTCTTTTTACTTTGTAAGTCTATGATTTGGATGACTAAGCTGGCAGATGATACATAAATAGGTGGAGGGGCAGGTAGTGCTGAGGAAGCAGGGAGTCTGCAGAAGGACTTAGACAGATTAGGAGAATGGACAAAGAAGTGGCAAATGGAATACAGTGTCAGGAAGTGTATAGTTAAGCGCTTTGATAGAAGGAATAAAAGCAGATACGATTTTCTAAACAGAGTGAAAATTCAAAAAATCAGAGGCGTAAAGAGACTTGGGAGTCTTCGTGCAAGTTTTCTTAAAGGTTAATTTGCAGGTTGAGTCAATGGGAAATATAGGAAATATGGTTGTCAGCTGCAGTATAGCAAGCTCCGAAATGCAAGTGATTTTAACCAGGATATCTGTATTTGTGAAATAGCATGATAAACTCCTCAACATTGAGGGTAACTCCCTAAGTCTTAAAAATAGTGTTATCGAAGCAGGCTGAACCTGAGTCTGATAGTTCATCTGAAAGACGTTTCATTGACAGTCTCCCACCACAGAAGTATCCAAAGGTGAATTGATGGCTCAGTGTCTGTTGTCCACAAGAACACTTTGAACAATATTCTTCACGCTGATTTCTTCTCAATCTCTTTTTCTTGATCTGCAGTTCTGTAATGAGAGAGCAACCCAAGCATGCTGTTGAAGATGATGAAGCCTTAAAAATAGCATCCTTACTCACCACTTTCAGGACAACAACTGATACTGTTTTTGAGATTCAGTGAATTAGACACAATCTGCTGAGAAAACCCCTGTTAGCATTTGAAATATCTAACAACTTCCTTGGAATGGAAAATATCAACTGCATTTTTAAAAAAAACTTTATAGGATGAGGTAAAATTTCACAAGTGACAAAAGAAGACTGGGGAATGACCCAACCTTATGGATGGAGTTGATGAAAATGTTGGGTGGATTTATGCACTATTGAAGTTTTATTTGTTTCTTTGATGTTATTGGAAAGTGATATCAGGCAGGATATAAAACATTGAAGTACAAAATACTGAGCTAATTATTCACAAAACTTAAATTCCCGTTGTCTGAAACTTTCATAGAAAATGTGTTGCAAAAAAGCTGTGAATTTGAACAACTACAAACCCCCTTTTACGTTAGTCCAATACATATATAATGTGCAACAAATAATTTGATATATTACTAAACTTAACTTGACATACAATCGTGAAGACAACAAATTAATGTTACTGTTTCCCAGCAAGATTATCTGGATCAGCTGTAATGAAGATGCCACCTGAGATGCTAGCAAGGTTAGTAGTGGAGGAGGAGAAGAGGGCATATTCATTCTGTTATAAGGGCCATATCAGGGCTGCAAAGATTCTGGGATGTGGGTGGTAGTCAATGTTGTGTAAAGCTGGACGCTGCTTGCAGTAGTTTATTTGTCATGCTGTAGCTACACAACAGCCTCACCTGGGCAACTATTGACGGTTTCAACTGCTAATTTATGACAACTCAGAAGTTTAAAAATGTGAAAGTTAAGGATTTCCTGTATGTGGCCTACACTATGAACATATAATTTTGGTAGGTATTTTTAAGAGGTGAAGCATGTGACCAACAGATCTCTGACTTGTTTTTATACTGTTATTTTAGAACTTGCCAGAATGCCAATTAGGCACATAAAGGAAATGCTGTTTTTTTAAAATTTTATTTAGTTTAAATTGCTGGTTTTTCTCCAGTACTACAGTGTGAAGGTGAGAAAATGCAGAAACACAGTGTTAGAAACACTGGCTTGAACTATGAAATATAGACTCTGTGCCTGAATGTGAATATGGAACTTTGGGCATCATCCTTCCTGACTGAAACAGCACTTGGACATGTGCTCACAAGTAGTGAGCTGTGTGGGTCAATAGAGCTGATACACATGGAAAAAGTAAAGAGAGCCAGGCTGGATTTCCAGGCAGATCACCTGAAGAGTGAAGACAATGGAGGAAAGTGTTCACATTTCATAATGAGCTGGCTGTGGCAGATAAACCAGAACAGGAAAATAGACATGATTGCATCACAGTTGCCCAAGGAGAGAGAATTGTGCCTTTCCATCAAACCCCCAAACAAGAGTCAAGAGAATGCATCGTGACGTTGGATTGGTGTAAGTGCTGAGCCAATTTGGAGAGGTTAAGAATGGCTTTGGGCTGGCTGGTGTGGCCTAGGTATGGAGTGTTTTGTATGGCAGGCACAATCCACTGGGATTTGCTGTGTTAGTATGATGAACTGAGGCTTTGGGCCTACTCTGGTTGCTCTGGAGATTTGGATCTAAGGACTTAGTTTGGTTCAGAATGCTGTTGTTGTTGTTGCTCGCTTCTATTGTTTGCATGATTTGTTTTCTTTTTCTCTTTCTCTGCACATTGGGGGTTGGTCTGTTTTTTTTAATAGGGTTCTTTCAGGTTTCTCAATTTGCTGCAAGGAAGCAGACAAATCTCAAAATTGTATAATTTATACATTGATAATAAATGTACTTTGAATCTTGAAATGAGAAATGAAACATAAAAAAAGGAGATGATGCTGGAAGCAGTCATCAGGTCAGAAAGCATCAACGGTGGGAGAAAGAGAGCTGATGTTTCAGGTCATTAACCCTCCTCTTTCTACAGATGCTGCCTGACTGGCTGAGCATTTCCAGTATTTTCCACTTCTATATTAGATTACCAGCATTTGCTGTATTATCTCCTTAATGGAAATGCAGGTAGTTACTGAAGAACTTGCTCATGAATGAACAAATTAGAGGTGAAGATGGATGTGCACTGCTACAATGCTACGCAATGTCAGACTAGACTTGTTGGATGGCAGAAGATATACCATATGTAGGGAAATGCAAGACAAAAGGCAGAGTATGTTCAGCCTAGAATTTTGCAAGTATTACAGGCAGTAGCATGAGGGGCTGAAAACAAAATTCCCTGTGTACAGAGGTTGCCTTATCTGCAAGGTTCTGCACTGATTGGGTTGGATGTGACTTTTTGGATATGGCCCTGGGAAGTCGTGATTTGGATGTGACATTTTCAATTTATTTCATTATTTAAAATAAGGTATATAATATTTGCATTCCTGACTGTCCAGGGAGGCCCATTGTCTCTGCCTGCTCCTGCCCCAGTGTTCCCGATTCAGCCTCCTCTACTTTGCTGAGTCCTGATTTAAACTGGGGGACTGCTTTATCAAGCACATCTGCTCCATCCGCCAAAAGCGTAATTTTCTAGTGGCCAACAGTCGTTGTAATTGTTATCCCCATTTCTGTTCGGCATGTCACACCTCTTCTGTCACAATGAGGCCACTCTTAAGGTGGAGGAGTAACACTTCATATTCGATAAGACCATAAGATATAGGAGCAGAATTAGGCCATTTGGCCCATTGAGTCTGTTCCACCAGTTCATCACAGCTAATCCATCTTTCCTCTCAGACCCAATCTCCTGCCTTTTCCTTGTATCCCTTCATGGCCTGACTAAACAAGAATCTATCACCACATAAAGACTTGGCCTCCACAGCTGCCTGTGGCAATGAATTCCACAGATTCACCACTCTCTGGCTAAAGAAATACCTCCCCAATCTGTTCTAAAATGATGCCCCTCTATTCTGAGGCTGGGTCCTCTACTCTCCCACCGTAGGAAACATCCTGTCCACATCCACTCTATCTCAGCCTTTCGACATTCGATACATTTCAATGAGATACCTCCCCCCAACATTCCTCTAAATTCCAGTGAATACAGGCCCAGAGCCATCAAATGCTCTTCATATGACAAGCCATTCAATCCTGGAATCATTTTTGTGAACCTCCTTTGAACCCTCTCCAGTTTCAGCACATCCTTTCTAAGATAAGGGGCCCAAAACTGCTCACAATACTCCCCAATGAGGCTTCAATAGTGCCTTATAAAGTTTCAACATTATACCCTTGCTTTTATATATTTGAGTCCTTTCAGAATGAATGCTAATATGCAATTGCCCTCTGCACCAGACTCAACCTGCAAATCCATCTTTAGGGAATCCTGCCCAAGCACTCCCAAGTCCCTTTTCACCTCAAATTTTGTATTTTCTGTTCATTTAGAAAATAGTTAACCCTTGTTCTACCAAAGTGCATGACTATGTACTTCCTGACACTGAATTCTATCTGTCACTTTTTCCCCATTCTCATCTATTTAAGTCCTTCTGTAGCTTCTCTAATTCTTCAAAACCACCTGCCCCTCCACCTGTCTTTGTATCATCTGCAAACTTTGCAAAAAAACCCATAAATTCCATTATCCAAATCATTAACATATAACTTAAAAAGAATCGATCCCAACACAGACCCCTGTGAAACACCACTAGTCACTGGTAACCAACCAGGAAAGACTCCCTTTATTCCCACACTTTGCCTCCTGCCAATTGCCACTGCTTTATCCATGCTCTGCTGTCATCCCTGCCAGTGTTCTTTTCCAAACAATTCTGGCCAACTCTTCTCTGCTGCCTCTGTAATTCCCTTTACTCCACTGTAATACTGATACATCAGACTTTAGTTTCTCCTTCTCAAAATTCAGGGTGAATTCAGTCATATTATGATCATTTGCCCTAAAGGTTTTTTTTTACCTTAAGCTCTCTATTCAACTCTGGTTAATTGCACACTACCTAATGCAGAATAGCTGATCCCCTAGTGGGTTGAACTACAAGCTGCTCTAAAAAGCCATCTCATATGCATTCTAGAAATTCTCCCGCTTGGAATCCAGCACCAGCTTGATTTTACCTATTTAATCCACATATTGAAAGCCCTCATGACTATTGTAACATTGCCCTTTTGGCATGCATTTTCTGCCTCCTGTTGTAACTTGTAGGCCACATCCTTACTACTGTTTGGGAGTCTGTTTATAACTCCCATCAGGGTCTTTTTTTTTACCTTGCAGTTCCTTAGCTCCACAATGATTCCCAATAATGCAAAACCTTCCAACCGTATGTCACCTCTTTCTATTGATTTGATTTCATGTTTTTACCAACAGAGCAATGCTACCCCCTCTGCCTTCCTGCCCATCCTTTCAATATAATGTGTATCCTAGGACATCTAGGTAGCTTCCAACCTAATGGTATGAATATTGATTTCTCCTGTTTTTTTCATTCATTTTTTTTCTTTTCCCCTCGCCCTTCCCTCTTCTTCTCTTCCCCACTCTGGCCTCTTCATCTGCCTATTATCTCATCCTGGATGCACCTCCTCTTTCCCTTTTCTCCCTTTCATGCATGGTTCACTCTTTTCTTCTTGTTTGTCCTCCTTCCCATTCCCCACCTTTTATTCTGGTGCCTTCCCCTCCTTTCTAATCCTGATGAAGGGTCTCAGCCCAAAACTTTGACTCTTTATTAATTTTCATAAATGCTACCTAACCTGCTGAGTTCCTCCAACAAGCAAGAGAAAATCTGCAGATGCTGGAAATCCAAGCAACACACACAAAATGCTGGAGAAACTCGGCAGGCCAGGCAGCATCTACGGAAAAGGGTACAGTCGACGTTTAAGGCCAAAACCCTTCCACAGTTGACATTTCAGGCTGAGACCCTTCGTACAGTCAATGTTTCGGGCCGAGACCCTTCTGCCTTTTGGGAAGGGTCTTGGCCCGAAGTGTCGACTGTACTCCTTTTCCAGAGATGCTGTCTGGCCTGCTGAGCTCCTTCAGCATTTTGTGTGTGTTGCTCTATATTTCCAGAATCTGCAGAATCTCTCGTGTTTAATATTTACTTAAGTCATTTTAAGAATTGCATTATGCAACATTGTTGTTACCTAGTTGGTAGGGAGCTTGCTGGAATCAGTCTTTCTATATCCCTCTCTCCAGGGTCTTTTGGCCAGTAAAGCTTCTTTTAAATTTAAATGATCAGATGTCATGCAGTATACTAGCCAGAAACACAAGATATTGAGACACCTGCTGTTTATATGAAGCTGCTTGAGTGCATATTAAATCTAGCAGAGTCAGTTTTTCATATTGTCGTCTTTGATCAGTGTTCAGGTCCATTGAATCTATTGTTTGAAAAAGATAAAGCACTATTATGTTAATTCAGCTTCCCATTCCTGTTCCGACATGTCGCGTCATGGCCTTTTCTTGTGCCAAGGTGAGGACACCCTCGGGTGGAGGAGCAACACCTTATATTCCAACTGGGTAGCCACCTGGCATGAATATCAATTTCTCCTTTCGGTAAACAAATTCCTCCCCTCCCCCCCCGCCGCTTCCTCTATTTCTCTCTCTGAATTTTTTCCTCTTCACACCTATCTATTACTTCTTCTTGGGCCCCACCTTCTTCCCTTTCTCCTATGATCCACTCTCCTCTCCTATCATATTCCTTCTTCTCCAGCCTTGTTATTCTGGCATTTTTCCCCTTCTCAGTCCTGAAGAAAGATCTTGGCCTGAAACGTCAACTATCTAATCATTTACTTAGATGCTGCCTCACCTGCTGAGTTTCTCCAGTATTTTGTGCATGTTGCTTAAGATAATGAACTATTGTTTATCAAATCATTCATATTTACCAGGACTTTCTAAAACAGTGCAATTCAAAATGAAAGAGTACTCTTTTAAAAAGTTCGAAGTAAATTTATTATTGAAGTACATATATGTCACCTTATAAAACGCTGAGCTTCATCTTCTTGTGGGCATACACAGTAAATACAAGAAAATGTGCAAATGCAAAAGAAGAAATAATTATTATAATAATAAGTAAGCAACAAATATCGCAAACATTTTTGAAGAATCCTTGAAAAGGAGTCTGTCAGTTGAGGGAACAGTTCTGTGATAGGGTGAGTGAAGTTATCAAATCTGGTTTAAGAGCCTGATGGTTGAGGGGTACTAACTGCTCCTGAACCTGGTGGTGTGGGTCCTAGGGCTCCTGTTCCTTCTTCCTGATGGCAGTAATGAGGAGAGAGCATGGCCTGGATGATGGGGGTTCTTGTTGATGGATTCCGCTTTCCTGCGACAGTGCTCCGTGTAGATGTGCTCAGTGGTGGAGAAGGCTTTACCCATGATGGACTGGGTCATATTTACTACTTTTTGTAGGATGCTCCATTCAAAGGCATTGCTGTTTACATGCCAGGCCATGATGCAGTGGGTGGAGCTACCATGGCACTCAACAGCGACTTCTTCGAGCTCATCTGTGGAAACAACTTAATTTCTACCTTTAATGTCTCTCTTACTCCTTTCCAAGGAGGATAAGGTTCTGTTGAAGACCCTAACCTAGAGCTACACTCAAACTTTGATTCTTTATGGCAATGGGATCCACTCCTGAGCCTCACTGACCAGCCGTTGTTTGATATCTCAAGAACATGGTGTGGAAGACAAATGCGCCTTCGGGGTTCCGAGACTTCGAAACCGTGGGCATGGGCCGATTCTATGCTGGTCTCGCCGAATGAAGTGTCACAGGTGAAAATGGAACATCTGGAACAGCAGATCAACAATCAGGGTCTCTGTACTTTGAATTCTCTTTCCTCCTCTCTCTCCTCTCTCTCTCTCCTCTCTCTCTCTCTCCTCTCTCTCTCTCCTCTCTCTCTCTCCTCTCTCTCTCTCCTCTCTCTCTCTCCTCTCTCTCTCTCCTCTCTCTCTCTCCTCTCTCTCTCTCCTCTCTCTCTCCTCTCTCTTTCTCCTCTCTCTTTCTCCTCTCTCTTTCTCCTCTCTCTTTCTCCTCTCTCTTTCTCCTCTCTCTTTCTCCTCTCTCTTTCTCCTCTCTCTTTCTCCTCTCTCTTTCTCCTCTCTCTTTCTCCTCTCTCTTTCTCCTCTCTCTTTCTCCTCTCTCTTTCTCCTCTCTCTTTCTCCTCTCTCTTTCTCCTCTCTCCCTCTCCTCTCTCCCTCTCCTCTCCTCTCCCTCATATTGGTGGGGGAGAGTTTGTTGCTGATTCTCGAGTCAGAGAACTCTGGGGGGGAGAAAAGTGACGCAGCAGACTTTAACACTGTAAATCAGCGAGCTGGTTATTTTTGTTGCAGTGAAAGAGTGATACCTCTTTGACCCTTTATCAGGGAGAGAAGAGGCTGTGATAAGTTGAATTGTCAAGTGAACGATTAGTTTTTATTGTATAGCAGATTATGTTTTTTTGGGGGGGGCTTTGCTATTGCTTGCTTGGAGGGAGGGTATTGATTGGATATGATTTGGATGAGTGGAGGGTATTGATGCTTTTTTTTCACTGTACATTCTCTGATATTAAATGGGACTATTGAAATATGCAACCAGTCAATATACTCTTCAGCATACGTGTATGGAAGTTTGAATGTATGACACGGAAATTTGGTAAAGTTTTTGAAGTTGTGCCATATCTTTACAAACTTCTAAGGAAGTAGAGGTGCTGCTGTTACTTCTTTGTCATGGCCCTTATGTGCTGGATCTTCTGAAATGATAACCGAATAATTTGATGTTGCTGACATCCCCACCTCTGAACCCCTGCTGAGGACTGGCTCATGGACCTTCTAGTTTCTCCTGAAGTCAATAATCAGCTCCTTGGTCTTGCTAACATTAACTGGGAGGTTGTTGTTATGGCACCACTCAGCCAGATTTTCAATCTCCTTCCTATATGCTGATTTGTTCAGCCAATGGCAGTGATGTTTGGTTCAGCCAATGGCAGTGATGTTGTCAGCAAAATTAATTATTGGTTTTGGAGCTGTGCCTAGCCTCACAGTTATAAGTATAAATTGAGTAGAGTAGAGCAGTGGTCTAAGCACACAACCTTGTGGTGCGGCTGTACTGATGAGAATTGTGCAGGAAATGTCGTTGCCAATCTGAACCGACTGGGAGCAAGTGAGGAAACCAAGGATCCAATAGCAGAAGGAGGTATTGAGGCCAAGGTCTTGAAATTTATTGATTAGTTCTGAGGGAGATGATTGCACTGAATGCTGAGCTACGGTCATTGAAGAGCAATCTGACATTTGTATTTTTCCTGTCCAAGGTTGAAGTGAAGAGCCAAAGAAATGGCATCTGTAGTGGACCTGGTGTGTCAGTAGGTAAACTGGAGCAGATTCAAGTTGTTTCTGAAGCAGGAGCTGTTTCATCACCAACCTCTCAAAGCACTTCATCACAATGGCTGTAAGTGCTATTGGATAATGATCATTGAGTCAAGTTATTATGTTCTTCTTAGGCACTGATATAACTGAAGCCTGCTTGAAGCACATGGGTACCTGAGACTGCTGAAGCGAGAGGTTAAAAATATCAGTGAACACTTCGACCAGTTGATCAGCACAGGTCTTTAGTATTTGGCCGGTTACCCCATCTGGGCCAGATGCTTTCTGTGGGTTTACCCTCCTGAAGGCAGCTTTCAAATGAAATCACAGGGTCATCAGGGGCTGTAGGTGTTTGTGAAGGTTCCTTCATGCTTTGACAGTCAAAGCAAGCAAAGAAGGTGTATGAATGTAGGATAAGGAGAAAGACGTGGAAGGCAGAGGGAATATTGATGGAAGAGTTTCAGTCACTATTCTGAGCAGCTCATACTGTATATGTCTGCTAAAAAGTAAAACTGGCCTGATACTGATACAATTGCTTTGGATTTACCTTCACACACACCAGTCCCCAACTGCTGCTTTGATCAGCCAATAAATGCACTCAGTGACGTCGTAGTCCAGAAATTGTTGCCAAATAAAGCCACTCTCTCTTACTTGTTTTTACTAGATGCAAATTGAATTATATGTCCAGAACTGGAACTAATTGAGTAGGAGAACAGATCCAGCATCAGTGTGATGCAGCCTTGCAATTTACCAATATACTAAATCACTTTGCCAGATTTAATCACTGGTTAATCATGCTTTTATCTGGACACTTACCCCAAAATTATGTTCTGCAAATTTCATGTATGAATGCCTAATGAATCCTTCAGCATTTCTCATGACTGCTTAAAAGTGCCATTTACAGGGAAGCAATCTAAGAGCAATAAATTATTGGCATTTAACATAGCCCAATCAGCTTGGTTTCTCTCTTGCCACATAAGCCTCCCGATTGGGTGACTATTTCCAGCATATCTTTCATTTCATGTTTCTAGCAACTACTGCATTCAAAAATGTGTACTTCTAACATTTCTTGTTTTTTTCCTCTCCCTCTGCACTCCTAGAGAAAGATCAGTTATGATTAACACAAATTCTTCACAATATCTGATAGCATCAGCACATTTATGTCACCTTTATCATGTTGGTCATTACTCTATTTCAGACCTCTCCTTGATATCTCCTCACCCACACCCCTCTCCAACTCTGTTTTCTCAACCTTCAAGTTCTGACTGAAAGATTATTTACCTGATACATGAATTCTTCCTCTTTCTGCAAATACTTTCTGAGACTTGCTATCTTCAACGTTTTCTCTTTTTAAATTGGCATTTGAGTGTTTGGTGGTGAAGACTTCAACTTCGAAATGGAAGACACTCTGAATATTTACACAACTGCTATGGTGAACCTGATCCGATCAGCTTCAAATTTAAATTACATTCAAATTAACTTTGGATCACTTTATGAATAAAAATGAAACTTTGATGGCGTGTTTCAAATTCAAAATTGATGAATAGCAGTTTGCATTGATTTGTATAATTTGTTGCCTCAAGTAAACAACAGCTTCTGTAATTGGAATTGGTGCAAAATTAGTTGTTTACATTGCTTGCAACATCTTTGATGCATGAAATGCTTTGCATATATTGTGTACATTTAAAACACCTGTGCCTCAGGGGCTTGACAAGATGGATATTGAGATACTGTCACTAATGGGAGAGTCAAAAACAAGGGGAAATGGATACAAAACAAGAATTTATCTTTGAGCTCATTTCTCAAAGGCCAGTCATTATTTTCTGGAATTCTGTGCATGTATTGAGGTGGAGGTCATATTATTAGATATAGGTAAGCTGGAAATGGACAGATAATTGAAAGAATGTGGTTATTTGTAGAATATTGATACTTGTGGAATTGAGGATTATGGAGACTGGTATGAAAGAGGAGTGGTGGGCAGCAAAGATCAGTCATGATCGCATTGAATGGTAGGATAGACTTGAGGAGCCTGATGGCCTCTCCCTGTTTCTAGTGTGCTATACCAGGGCTTTGCTTTGTACTAATGTCTAATTGGTTACCCTAACAGTGAAGTAGGCTAAAAAGAATTTTGTAATTGTGTTAAGAGAGTTCACAACCATAAAAGATGTGCTAAACAGAGACTTGAATCGCTTCTGTCAGGACCAGGCTCAGCTGTTTACAGCTTCTACCAATTTGCAGCTCACTTCTCTGAGAAGGGTGCAAATTCCTGAAGGTGCATTGTGACTGCCATGGAGGAGGGAAAGGAGTTGCAAAAGAGAGGGGGAGAAGATCAGACGTCAAGGACCTAACATGTAAGATCTGTTGCAAAAGGATATCCTGGACATCAAGAAGACCAGGAGATCTGCTAGGGCCACCACAGAAGGAACCAGGCAGGAGGTGCTTCAGGTTGTGTCCTTCAGGTGTGAAAATCTCCAGATGAGAAACATGCTTTCACCTTCAGAATGTATGCCATGGTGAGTTGTTCACCAGTAAAACAGTGGCAGCAATGTAATTAGACCAGAGATTGATGTATTATCATTACTGCAGATAAACATAAAAATGTATGGAAATGCCTAAAGCAATTTCCTAGTAGGTACTGTTTCACAAGGAAGTGATTCCTGAGCAGGGTTAATGTATTTCTGTGCTGTTCACAGCTGGAGAACAGTCTTAGACAATCTAGTTCTAAACTTTGAACACTGGCTTCATCTATTACCCTCAAGCTTGTACTCCTTTCCCTACCCCCATCTTCTTATTCTGGCTTCTTCCCCTTTTCTTTCGAGTCCTGATGGAGGGTCTCAGCCCAAAATGTTGATTGTCTATTCACTTCCATAGATGCTGCCTGACCTTCCGAGTTCATCCAGCATTTTGTATGTGTTACTCTAGATTTTTATGTCCATTTCTAGGCATTTCCTCCTTTATTATTTAATTAATCAATCAATCTGTGTTCTGTTAAGTAAATAATGTATTTAATATTCACTGATGAAAATTCCAAATGCTTGTTTGATAATTTAATGCCATGAAATATAAATTGAAAATGCAGTGAATTGTTATGTTACGCACATCAATTTGCATTCCAGAATAGCTCTAAAGCCCACTGCAAAGTTCACACATTCATGCCTTTCTGATGATGCATTGCTACTTTTATTTCACTTGATTTGCAAAGTAATCAAGCATCCTGTTTTTTAACGCTTCCATCACACTTTCATTTGCTTTCTTGCAGACTTTACACTTTGAACCATTTCTTGGCCAGGTTTAAAGGAAGGCACTTATGTTGCTCTTGATGCTGCTTTCCAATTAGTCATGTCATCACTCAGCATCATTTTCTTTTACCAACAAAAAATCAAATTGAGATCTTATTTATTCTGGTTTGGCTACATTGATTTATTTCTTCTCAACTATTGTTTCATTTTGCCATCATTTCTTAAATGCTGATCAAGTATTTGTGTTTTATATGTTCATAAAAACTGAGTTAGAATGCACTCTTTGGTTCATGGACTTTTAGGAATTTTGTTCCATGTTATTTGCTTTGAACAACCACACTTTCATTTGGTTTGCTAGAATAAAGGAGAACCTACAAATCAAAAAAAATATTGCTGAAATGCCTGTAATATTAACTGATCACTCATCTTTATAGACGTTGAGTTTTCACAGTACTTTTGTTTTACTGATTTTTAAAGCAAAATAGCAGCATCTTTGATTTTTTTGTATCTAAGTCTTTCTGTTTTTAAATAGATGAAGTAGGAAGTTACAAAGGTAAGATGGTTGATTACTAATTTTGCTAATGTGTCCACATTAAAGAATTATTATGGGACAAGGAGTGAGGTGTTCTTTAACACTTGAAACCCATTTTCATTTCAGATCCCCAATCTTCTTTAGTCAGTGAAAAGGGGAAAAAGATTAGATTTAAGTATACAGCATTTGTATTATAACTTCCAAATAAAATTAAATACCACGTTACTGCACTGAAAGTTTTCTGTCTTCATATTCAGTTATTAGTTATTAAAGCAACCTTGTACGGTTATTGAAAATGAGATTCATTTTACACTATGATTACCAATGTGCTTTTTTTAATCTGTCCGTGTGAATATCATGACAAAAGTAGCAAGTTAGAAATGCTTTTTGATTTTTGTTTTACTTTTTATATACACTGGAAAATAGACTTTGGAGTTGGCTACACATTTCAAAATAATCAGAAATCTGTATGACTCTTGAATACAAGGATTTTATAAATGAAATGCAAGACTTCAAATACCAATGAGTAACATCTGACATATCTTGTTGTTTCTGTAGCTGTCCCTATCAAGTTCATTGTCAACAGTGGTTAAAACGCTTAAATGTAATTTATGGCAAGATGTATTATTATGCATGATAATATAGATGCATTATTATGATTGTTTGAAATTTTGCACTTTGGAGCGGTCTTTTATGCAGTCATTAGGCAATGACTATTTAAGATATCATTACCATTTTGAACTGCTTGTCCAAAGATGCTTTACCAATCATTTCTTTAAAAATAAGGTCTGCTTTTAAGACTTGGGAACAACTTCAACTGATTAAATGGGAAATTGAAAAGGAATCATTTAATCGGTGACTCCTTAATACGTGTAGGCCAAATATATTTTAAAATGCTGACATTGTACAACATATAGATTACTCCAAGAGTCCAGTTAGGCCTTTTACCACACTGGAACAAAAGGAGTATTGCATAGATTACAGAACTTTTTAAAAGCAGTTGCAATATACATTGCTTTTGATAGAAAATAATTAGTAAAGGAACATTGTATGCTTCCTATACAGTTGCTAAATGTATTATCGTGAACTTACTCCAAACTTTAATTAGGAAGAGACTTATTTTCATGGAAGTAAAAACAGAAAATGACAAAAACATGAGTGAAATGGCAAGAGATGCTATGAGTATAATAAAATGAAAAATGTTGTCTTAGAAGGGATGAAACAGTTTAGAGTGAAAGGACCCATCTGACGGAATACCAGAGATGTGTAATAAGTACTCCCCTTAATTTTGGAAAAGTACATAAAGCTAAGATGAAGCTTCCATTAAGAATTTGAAAGGGCTGCTGCAGGAGATAAATACCCAAAAGTATATATTTTAAAAAGTTAACAAGGAAAAGAGGTCACAGGACTCAGGGTTCTGAGATAGTGCATCTGCTGCACAAACTAACAGATGTGTTTGTTCCAAAGGACAGTCTGGAGTAAGATTTTGTGTTTTGTCAGTGACAGAGAATGAACAGAGTGCAGGGAAGATAGACAATCAGTTGCTGCCAGTTTTCTACCACTGCTACAATTAAAAATCTTCTAATGTTATATTATGGTGGATGAAATTTGACTGAAAAGGGAAATTCAATTTTATGGTTAGCATCTGATTCTTCAAGTGCTACTGATCCCAGATTCGTCCAAATCATTGCTAGCCCTGCCTCTTGGGCAGAATCAGTACATTTGACCCACCCCTGCCTGCCGTTACAATCCCATTGAAATCAGTGGGGATCTGCATCCTGGACCTAGCATAATGCTCAAAGTCGCTGAAAGATCAGGCCCTATTATTAGACTTAATTTGAAGTTTGCAGTGGACGGTGGATTCAATCTTCCAAATCTATCATTAAGCCCTGGATTTCCTTGCATGGATGTCGGAGGTTTATTTCAATTTCCATCTGAGCCACCAGCAAAATTCCAGTCCAAAAATTTTGCTGGTTGTGGTGTGCCTGGTGAGCTTAGAGAAAAAGGAAATACTCATTGTGGGAAACACTTCATTTCATGTGTCAAGGCAAGTTCTATTTTTTCCTATTTTTCTCTTCTAAACTTTAAGCATGTAAAACCTAATCTATAATCTTTGGTTGGAATACACATTAATTGTTTTTCCCAATAATTCTCTTTGTGTTCATTAATGTAAAATTAATATTCTTTCATTTTCAGTTAAAACATTTTGTCTTAAATATGCTTAAGGATAAATTCTTATGCATAGTGTTTATTTTCCATTATCAAAATAAGTTGAATTTCTTACTTAAACAGCTGGCACTCTGGTATAGTGCCATGTTCTTCTCTAGACTCAAAGGCAACAGAAATGTTTTCCTGAATTATATGAGTTACTGCAATGACTCTATGTACACAAGGGGCAAGAATAACAACACTGACCTATGGCACTTGATGTATGTTTGCAAGTATACCTTATTTCTCATTTGAAGCCCCAAGCTTTGCTGAATACTGGACATGAAAGTAATACATGGCCAGAACTTTGCATTAAAGAATCAAGTGATGTTCAGTGGTTCTTGATTCTCAAGAGTTAGAGGGGATCAATAAGATTTTAATTTGCAGAATTAGTGAACGTGCTGAAGTTGGAATTCTTCACTGCAGCTGTGTCTATGACCTGGCTATTGCTTCGATGAAGGATTGTCTCTTTGCCTTCCGATAGACAAATGGGACAAGGCTTCTGATGCAACCTTAATGACGATGCTAGCTTGTCAATCCCTACCAATTTTTCTATGTTCATTTTCATGAATAGTTTTGGGTTTCCCTGTGCGTTATTTGTACCCATTGGAATTTTGACCCTGTGCTGACTAGCATTGCATTGTATTTTCTTAAACTGTTGGGTATGCACTCAATGGGCAGCTTTCTTTCTTGGAGGTTTTATGATTTCTTTTAATTATCCCATATAGTTCCATAGGGAATGAATGCACACTGTGGGAATAATTTAATCTTACTAAGCAAAGACTGAGAAGACATCTTTTCCATTAATTATTCTAAAGCAGCTGGTGACTGGATAATCTTTGCATATTACACTGTCCCTGCTTCACAATTGTTATTATAAGGCATGAAGTTTAAGCCATTGATGAAGCAGAAGAAAGGTTTTGGCCATCAAAATAATCATGCCTAATTTTATGCTAATACTTAAATGCATCATTTTACATTCCTCTTGTGCTTTCTTTGTGTGACTAAAGCATCCTCATTTTCTTTTCTGGCTGCTTACGAGCCCATTACAGTTATTTTAGTAAATGATAATTTGAATACTGAAGCCACTTTCAACCTTTTATGGTGTTTTGTTTTTAAAATGCCTTTATTTACCATTAGCAATCTGTGGGATATACATCAATAGCTCTGTAGTTTGCAGAAATGAGCAAGCCTTTATTGTGTCACAAAGGCAGTTTACCACTAGCATTATTGTATTTTACATGCATTGGACTGTAAATGTGAACTCAAGGTTGTCTATGCACTAGATGGGGTCATCCACTCCTGTGTGCTGAGTCCAAGAGGCCTTTGATGACTGAAATGGGAACCCTGAAATTCTGGTTGAAAATTGAGCGAATAAAAACACATCAAAAGAATGAACAAATTGAGTCAGCTCAAAAGCAGAGCATGCAATTTTGAACTGAGGCTTGAAAAATTTTTGTTCACCAATGTAACCTTGGGACTGCAGAAGACAGTTGGCACGCTTGCTAGAATATTCAAAGTTCAAAGAAAATTGACAATTATGTCAGTGCTAACAAAAATGTGCCGATGAATTAGTGCTGGAAAAATGTTCATGTCCACACCAAGAGATGCAATGCAATTAGAACTACAGAGTTATATGTTACAGTAACTATTGCTTCTCCCATGATCCTACAGTACTCACTCAGCTTAAAAAACTGTCCGTTAAGTGAAACTTAATGGGCCCAGTTTTATCTCCCTCAGTTGCAACCTTTTGCTTTCTGTTGATGCATGCTTCTTTCTTTCCATAAATAATTCCCTGGCTTTGACGTATGTGATGCTACACGTATGAGTATTTAACATGTGTATCCCTGTTTTTGTAGGAGAAAAGAACCAGGCTAAGGAGATCACCCTTAGTACCCAAGGCAGGTAATACTATGCTAAAAAAAATTAACAACATGTAACATTCCCTCGACCAATGCTACTTAGATCGAGCACCCAACGGACAAATACACAAATCCAAAGGAGCATTTACAGAACAAAGTTGACTCTTAGCAATACAGCACAATTGATGAGGATAATAAATACAGGTGGCACAGATCCAGCTCTAACTCAGGAAAATAACAGGGATGGTGATATTGAATCATACAATTTCAATTCTTAGGTTGTTATTTTTGAGGCTGTATAGAGTGCACATCTTTCACAGAAGAACTTGTGAAACTATGCTTTCTGTATTTTACATCCGCATATTGTCCATGGACTGGGTGCAAACGGTAGTTTTCTAATTTTATCTGTTTCATCTGTGTTCCTTTATAGGCTTGAATGAGGCTCAAGTAATATCATTCTCATAAGCTTTATAATAGTAACTGGCAACTAATTAAGGTATAAATTCTGAATTTGAGCCATGTATATTCCTTCCACTTGAGGTTTCAGTAGATAATATTTTCATAACACATTCTGATGTGCATCAACTGATAGGAATTTCTGTCATCTTTTGCAATAGTTTGGGTAGACAGTGGCAACATAATCCTGAAAATATTGGAACAGTCAAACCTCAGCAATGACACAGCTGAACCTGACAAGTGCTGGGCAAATTGTTGGTCTATATGAATTTTTACGATGGAAGTAGGTTGCCTTTATGATGGACATGTTATGAGATCAGAATTCGAAAACAATTGAAGCCTAGGCCTGAGCTATTCTTTCAAATGTGCTGACAAATTAGGCTTAGAAAATGGCACTGCTTAGCAGGACTGAGCTAGTGTGGGTGTTGTGAGATATGATTGAAAGGTAATGAAACTTTGTACTGAGGGGGTAAGTGGATGTTGGTATTCCATTTCCATGGATGACATTTTCCAAGAACAGCCAGAGCTGTGGATACTTTTCGGGGATGTGCAAACCGTGGCATGTAAATAGCCTACCTCTATCCATTCTGATGATTTTAGCTATTTATCAGCATACCTTCAACAATGCAAGCAAACAGAATCCTAGAAAGTAGCCTGGTGCAATTGGGATGGGACCCTAGCCATTGCCTTGTGAAATTGTTGCTGTTTTCCATTAGTTTCCCGCACAAAAAAAGTATGTAGAGAAGACCAATTTCTATCTTATGACTTCTGAAAGAGGGAAATTATTTGCCTTTCCCAGTATGACACGTTTGAATGAATTTATTTTTTTCTCTGTTGATTTCATCATGCATGTTATTTTACATGTCCCCTACCTTCTGTTATTGAGGCCTATGGGTACGGAGTTTGCTCAGAATACGTACTCATGTAGTCCCTATCAACAGGCTACAATTTTCATTTTATTCTGGTGGAATCAGATCAAGCAAAATTACTAGTCACTTAATGGATTTTCTTTCTGAAAGTAAGTGCTTGTAGAAATCTACACAGTACCAATATATCATCAAAGGAAAGTAAATGACTTACTAGTACCAATTTCTCCGGAATCTCTATATCTAATTGCATACTACCCTAAGTGGGTATAGAAAGTGGCCCAGATTCATTTTTACCTTGACATGGTAGGTATTCTGGAATAAAAGTAGTGGTAAAAATATTATTCTGAATTTTACTTTATTTGTTTGTAATTTTCATAGGGTTTTGCTTTTAGTTCAGGAATATGTTCAAAATGGTTAATTGTTGGTATATTTGTCCTTGTTATTATTACATTCAGGAAATTTAATACCATATGAGCATACCATTTTAGTGCAGATGACACCTGAATGCTTGTAAATTATATTGCTTTCTCTTATTCCATAGTTCCATGATCCTGGTGATGTTGCCATGTTAATACACTTCACAATCACACTCCAGTAGGAATGTTTGTGGTCATTATTTTGTTTTTGTCGCCATAAAGATGGATGAGACAGAAGGGTTATTTCTTTTGCACATTAAGATGTGACCTTACCGAAGTTGCATCTGCTATTTTTCAAATCCTCCTGTTTCCATTGTTATACAATTTGTGTGTAGAATTAGACAGAGCTATCTCAACTCTTTGTGCTTTACAGAATCCTGACATTTATTTTCATTTGTCATATTGTGCTGTATGATTAATGAATCTGATTGTGAACTTACGGCAACAACAGTTATGCTAATAAGTTACTTCAGTTCAAAGCTGTAACAACCATAAATGCAAATCCATTATTTTCCTCCTGTTTTAAGAATTAATGCAATATTTCTGCAATGGCTTGCATTCATCAAAAATTTCAAACTTGAATTATCTAGAACTATTTGTATCTATCATAAAGGCAGTAACATGTATGAAAACTGAACTGATCAACTTTTATTTTGCTGTCTTTCTATTTTTACGTGTCATTTAATACAGTGAAGTCAGAAGAAAGCATTAAACTCATTTTGATGGTGAAGAAATGCTAAGCAAATATCAACCGAAAACATTAGAGATGCTCTGCACGTTAGGTTGCAGTTGTAGAGAGGAAAGTATTAAACATTAAGCATTCATGATCATGGATAGTATTACTTTTGCAGAAGTTTCCATTTTAATTACACAACTGTAATATTCTATTGTCAATTTATTAAACTGAAGTTTAATAGACTAAAAATACATTGGGCTTCGTATCTTTAAATGCACTCAATTTAAGAATAATTATCACAGCATAGAAAATTTGGATGCTTTTAATTTTGCTGGCATATTTGACAATTACTGTTTTTAATGGCTTTTAATTTCAAGCCTTAAGAAAATTCTTTTGTTCTTTTCACTAAACAGCATGATTTGTATGTCATACACTAAACCAAATGCTGTCAACTACTCTGTTTTTATAACCGATGTGTTATCACCTCCGGAATTAATAATACGTTGTGTTCTTGGTCTAATATTCTATTACTACTCCATGCCATAATCTATATTGAAACTGAAAGTACAATATAATAAGGAGTGTCTGCATATGATTCATTCTCTTCATTTTGTCTTTATGAAGTGTATAATCAGCAGAATTCAAAGCCACATGCATGTCAAAGAACAGAGGGATTTTCAAGTTCCTGGTGAACCACAGGTTTTTTTTTGGTGGTATTTTAACTCATCTTTGAATTCTAAAATACAAATTTTAATGCTCAGAATATCTTTAACTGAAATAATAATTTTGAAATATAGACTTGAGATTCAAAATTGCACTTGTATGAATCGCAGATTCAAGCGGAGATTGAACTCCACACTTTAAAACGAGCAGATTTTATGCCGGAGAGATTTTATGAATCAAATATGATACAGCCTAGCGCAGGAAGTCACTTTGGCTATCTTAACAGTAGTCTACATTCCACTCCAGGCGGACGTGGAGCTTGCACTACGCTGCACTATCCACAGCCCTGAGATCTTGTTCAACATCTATAACCTCTTACTTCAGCAGTCTGTGGTGCTGACCTCTTTCAAGCAAGGTTCAATTACACAGGTCCCTATGAAGAAAATAGTAACCTGCCTCAATGACTATCCTCCAGTAGCACATACATCCACTGTGATGAAATGCTTTGAGAGGTTGGTGATGAAACATTTCAACTCCTGCCTCAAAAGGACTTGGATCCACTCCAAGCAGATGCCATTTCATTGTCTCTTCACTCAGTTTTGGAACATCTGGACAGCAAAGCTGCACACACTAGGATGCTCTTTATTGACTACCACCCAGCATTCAATACTTCCATCCTCTTAAAAACTAATCAATAAACTTCAAGGCCTTAATGGCTCCTAGTGCAATTGGATCCTCGATTTCCTCACTTGCAGACCCCTGTTAGTTAGGCTTGCAACAAAATCTCCTCCCCAATCTCCACTAACACAGATGCATCACAAGACTGTGTGCTGAGCCCCCTGGTCTACTCCCTTTATGCTTATGACTGTGAAGCTAAGCACAGCTCCAATGCCATATTTAAGTTTGCTGATGATACCGCTATCATTGGCCAAATCCAAGGTGGCAATGTATTAACATTTAGGAACAAAATTAAAAATCTAGCTGAGTGCTGCCACAACGACGACCTCTAAATCAATGCTAGCAAGATCAAGGAGCTGATTATTGACTACAGGAGGAGGAAACCAGAGGACCTTAGCCTGTCCTCATTGGGGGAATCAGAGGCAGAGAGGGTCAGCAACTTTAAATTCCTTGGTGTTATCATTTCACAGGGTCTGCCCAGCATCCAGCCAGTAAGTACCATTACAAACAAAGCATGGCAGTGCCCCTGCTTTCTTAGAAGTTTGTGAAGATTTGGTGTGTTATCTGAACTTTGGACAGATTTCTATAGATGTGTAGTGGAGAGTTTGTTGACTGGCTGCACCTCCGCCTGCTATGGAAACATCAATGCTCATGAATGGAAAAATCTTACAAAATTAATGGATATGGTCCAGTCCATCACGGGTAAACCGTTCCCCACCATTGAGCACATCTATAAGGAGCGCTGTTGCAGGAAAGCAGCGTCCTTCATAAAGGACGCTCACCATCCAGGCCACGCTCTCTCCTCATTACTGCCATCAGGAAGGTGGTACAGGAGGCTCAGGACCCACACCACCAGGTTCAGGAACAGGTATTACCCCTCAACCATCAGGCTTTTGAACCAGAGAGGATAATTTCACTCTACTCCACTCACCCCCATCATTGAACTGTTCCACAACCTTTGGACTCACTTTCAAGAACTCTTCATCTCATGTTCTCAATATTTATTGCTTATTGATTATTTTTTATTTTATATTTACACAGTCTGTCATTTGCATATTAGTTGTTTGTCCATCTTGCTGGGTGCGATCTTTGCTTCTATTGTGTTTCAGGAGGATGTGGGTGGAGTACATTCTTCTGACTTTATCGTTGGTGCTGAGGTGGAGCAGATTGTGTTCATGTTGAATGATAGTTAAGCCATACATGAATATAGTCAAACGCAACAGCATTCTCCCAGGCCAAGGTGCAAAACACTGCACTTACTTAACACTTAGCACAAATAGCAAATTTGGCACACATGGCTACATTTTCAGAAAAACATAGAGACAGAAAGAAAATACAATAGTCAACATGGTCATCCTGGATTAACGAGTCTGGTTCTGTGCAGAAGAATTCTATAACTGCATTGTTAGTTCCATTTAATAGAAATTCAGATTTCAGTTTGGTTGCCTTGCTCTTTTTACGGAATATCATTGGCAATGTTCTATCTGCATCTCTTCCCCCAGTGGCTGTATGTCTGGTGTAAGTCTACAGAGTGTAGTTAGCCGGGTGTTGGTGCAGCTGAAACCCTGCTTGAGGCACTCCACACACTTTCAATCACAGGGATCAGTAAGAAACAGCTGGATCAATATCCATGACTGTTGATAACTTCCAGTGGTGAGGGACTATTATGAAATATAATGGTGGTGAAATTCTGTGATGGCTGTTCGAGTTTTTTGCCATTAAACATTGGGAAGATTTTGCAAAGATAGCTTTTACAGAAATTAACATTCAAAACATTTATTAGATAAATCTTTTATGAAGTGTTTCTATCTTAATTTAGAAACATACATTATGAAACAGCACTGTTGAACATCATAATTTTCATTTAGTTCTGTCAATGACACTTAGCCCCCTAAACAAGATGTGTGCACAAGTGCATATTGGTAAAATTTACAAATCGAGGTAGCTGAAGCTATAAAGCAGAACTTACATAGGTTCTGCCATGTGCTTGTGTCCTCTATATCTCCTCTGTTGGTGTAACTGCCATTGAGGAGCAGGTACAGGAGACTGAAGATCCACACTTAACAATTTAGGAACTGCTTCTTCCGCACTACCACCACATCAGAAACAGAATCAGGATCAGAATTGGGTTTATTAACACCAGCATGTGTCGTGAAATTTGGTAACTTAGCAGCAGCAGTTCAATGCAATACATACTATAGAAGAAGAAGAAAATAATAATAATAAAAAATAAGTAAATCAATTACAGTATATGTTTATTGAATAGATTAAAAATCATGAAAAAATATATATTAAAAATATGAGGTAGTGTTAAAGGGTTCAATGTCCATTTAGAAATCAGATGGCAGAGGGGAAAAAGCTTTCTTGAATTGCTGAGTGTGTGCCTTCAGGCTTCTGTATCTCCTACCTGATGGTAACAGTGAGAAAAGGGCATGCCCTGGATGCTGGAGGTCCTTAATAATGGACTCTGCCTTTCTGAGACACCACTCCTTGAAGATGTCTGGATACTTTGTAGGTTAGTACCCAAGATGGAACTGACTAGGTTTACAACCCTCTGCAGCTTCTTTCAGTCCTGTGCAGTAACCCCTCCATACCAGACAGTGATGCAGCCTGTCGGAATGTTCTACACGGTACATCTATTGAAATTTTTTAGTGTATTTGTTGACATGCCAAATCTCTTCAAATTCCTAATTAAGTATAGCTGCTGGCTTGTCTTCTTTATAACTACATCAATATATTGGGACCAGGTTAGGTCCTCAGAGATCTTGACACCCAGGAACTTGAAACTGCTCACTCTCTCCATTTCTGATCCCTCTCTGAGGATTGGTGTGTGTTTCTTCGTCTTACCCTTCTTGAAGTCCACAATCAGCTCTTTTGTCTTACTGGCGTTGAGTGCAAGGCTGTGCTGCGACACCACTCCACTAGTTGGCATATCTCGCTCCTATACACCCTCTTGTCTCTATCTGAGATTCTACCAACAATGGTTGTATCATCAGCAGACTTATAGATGGTAATTGAGCTATGTCTAGCCACTCAGTGATGGGTATAGAGAGAGTAGAGCAGTGGGCAAAGCACACACCCCTGAGGTGCACCAGTGTTGATCATCAGCGAGGAGGAGATGTTATCACCGATCTACATAGATTGTGGTCTTCCAGTTAGGAAGCTGAGGATCCAATTGCAGAGGGAGGAACAGAGGCCCAGGTTCTGTAACTTATCAATCAGGATTGTGGGAATGATGGTACTAAATTCTGAGCTATAATCGATGAACCGCATCCTGACATAGGTGTTTTGAATACTATTTGTTATTCCATTTTTGTTACTTTGTAATTTATAGTAATATTTATGTCTTTCTACTATATAACTGCTTAAAAAACATTTCCAGACCTATAAGTCAGAAATAATATATTTGATTCTGACTTGACAATGACTAAAATAAATCCTGTGTAGACAATTGTAATGATTACACTTAATCTTCATGTCCCTCATTTTATTTGCCTGTGTAACTATACTGTAGCTTCACTTGGAGCAGCTGACAGCGGATTAATGACTACTGGTAATAAATAATACTAAGATTCTCAAATTGAAAAAGGGAACAGACAAGTAACAATGATGAATATTTGACTGTGGTGTTTCATTGAATGGATGACTAAGTTCATGTTGACCGTTTATTGTTTTTTCGAACATTTAAGGCTACAATGTTAACGTCTTCTGCACTTTAGTACCAAATATTACTTAATCCTGCACTCAGTAAGCTCCTGTGTTTTTGCTATGTGATTGCATTTCTTAAAGAAGTTAAAATACTTTTGAAATTCAACCACTGAATATTTTATTGAAAACATTTGCAGCAAGCGTTGATGGCATCGCTGAGCTTGATCTACCTATTGAAGGCTTAAATCTTTTATAGAAAGTTCTGTAAAATATCTTTCTTCTGCAGTACACCATCACAAATCTAGAAATGAGAAATCCCATGACATTTAATTAGTATAAGATGCAAAAATGCAATATAATTCAAGATTGTACTAAAGCAATGACAATGTATTCATAAAGTAAGTTCAGTTTTCATATACTGTAACTTTCTGATTAGAAACAATCATAGCAGAAGTGTGAAACACACTAAAGAATGTGTCCCTGGTACAAAAATTATTCTTCTCTGAAGTAGTTTCTTCTCATTCCTATACAGTTAAACAAACTTAAATATTAAGAAGTGTCTCAGCCTGAAATGTCTACCATCTATCCATTTCCATAGACGCCACCTGACCTGCTGAGTTCCTCCAGAATGTTGTGTGCGTTGCTTTAGATTTGCAGCATCTGCAGACTTTCTCATGTTTATAACTTAAAATATTTGGTGCATTGATAAAATGAACACACTTGTGTCAGATTGACAAAGGAAAAAATGGCTCCTATGATCACAATATCACACGGCTACATGAATAGATTCCAGTCATCATGATCAGAAACATTCATATGTTTCACTCTTTTTGAATCAGGAAAAATAATTACAGCTGTGCTTCAGGCATTAAATAAATGTTACTCCCAATGGACATGCCAGAGCAAAAAAAAGCCAATGTACCATAGCACTGAGTTCAATGTGAACAATTGGTCGACAAAATAAGTAGCTGCCATTTGAACTAACTATCCTAATACAAAATTTATAAACTGCTACATGTGCATTGAAGCCTGCAATTTTGTGAGAATGCACCATCAAACTGAAGTAATCCCTCTTTAGTATCTATGTCAAAGGGCCACAGTGTACATTTTGCTCTCAGCAACATTTTACACTGTAGAATGCTTTGAGACCATATTACTGACAATGAAATGTATCACAGTTTTAGCAAGTATCTTTCAATGCAGGAATGATTAAAAACTAGCTTCAATACAGCTATGCTGGAATGACTAGAAATTATCTTTGGATTCACAATGTTGTTTCCTGGTCTGGTGTCAATATATCTGCACTGGTCTGTTGGGAGTACATAAGCATCTGCCATAATCTATCTATCTTGAAAAAGAATGGAATGATGGGCATAGCCATTGATGCATCTTGTGCCCTCAGTAAAATGTGTTTGGCCTGAAAATTGAAAATCAGTCTTTTCTTGCCGATCCAAGACTCATCTGTTTCCCTAAAGGCCATGCTTTCCTAAATCTAATAACTTTTTGAAAGGGAGGTCATCAAAAATATCATCTCTGTTCCAGGAATCTTCCTCCCACAGCTTTGGACTGCACACTTACATTAATTTTCAGCTTAAACTTTCTTTTCCTATTACAGTACATTAATATTACTCAGACACTGGCACAAGGATTATATTATAAACTCATATTTTTAAAATCATACTTTAAAAATTTTTGCTGAAATCATTTTCTTGTTCCTCCTTTCCAATTACTTATGCAAGAGGATTTGTATTTGAGTAACACTTCCAGATGAAACTTATTCACTGTACTGGTACCTGATCAGGTTAGTGCAGAGACACAGGGGTTATTAAATTCCAGCTGTTTTGACGTTATTGCCTGCAATGTAATTTGATCTCCTTCATGGTGATACAATCTTAATTGCACATTCTTAGGTGTGCAGTATATTATACAGTATATGCACACTTTTTACTAAAAGGAAACTAATAAACACTTAGTTATAAAATTACTTTATAGCTACCAAAAGAACATTGTATCGAGCTAATAAATCTATTAATTTTGACCAAGCAAGGTCTATTTTCTGGGAATGGCTGAGGTATGATGAAACATGGTGTATCCAGGACTATCCAGCTTATGATTGATGAATTGGTTTTCACTCCTTAGCTCAGGAAGCATTTGCTGGTGAGAACTGTAAACCTCACTCAGTGGAGTAGATTTTCAGCTGCTGCTGTGTATAACTGATGAAAGCAAATTAGCAGCCTGTATTCGATCTTACCCATTTTTTATTTCCATAGATGGCAATGAGAATATAAGAGAGAGAAGTGTAAAGCTGTCGTCTACATTGTGGTCCACAGATTTACACAGAGTCAAAGTCTACACTTGTGAAGCTAATTACATACATGTTGCTGGTTACTGGCTACTGGTTGCTTTCATACTGGATGTATCTCAAATGTGGATTCTTCTGCAAACTTCACTTCAGTGTTTTTTTCAGAAAGTCACAGAGTGCAGGATCCATGTATTCTTCTGCTAATTTGAATTAGTGGCTTTTGAGCCCAGTTACGACTGTGCTTCATAGACATATATTTGCCTTGGAACCTACTCCAAGCACAAGGAGTTCTAATGAGTGACCAGTTCATACCTTTAGAAAACTGAGTCTATCAACCTTTAGTTTAAATTTAATATTGATCAGAAGCAATTAAAAGCATTTTAACCTCTTGCACCTAATTAGAATTGAGTGTTATTTTCAATAGCTAAAACAATCAGCTAAACAATTCTTTTTTAATATTTGACCAAAGGATGCAAAGTAATTAGTTTTAAGAAATTTAAACTCATTAGCTCTGCATCAATTGGTATTAGATGCCCTCAGATGCATATTCAGGGAACAGTGGAACAGATAGCCCCAGGGACATGTATAAGAATTTAAATTTGCTGATGTTTGGAGGACTATGCATGGTTTTCACATTACGGAACTACCATATATATGCAGGTCCATTAACTTAAACTGTTTTGGAGAGCGATGATTTAAGGATATGTTCCTCTTCCCCTTTGCAAGACAATATAAAAATCAATGTTTAAACTGAAGCAGCAAGGACCTGAAATTATTGCCACAAAATAAATCACTCAATGGTCCACAAACTGGCAGATATTCATATTGTCTTCAGGAAGGAACAAAGCATATCAACATATGTTGCTATAGTCACAGCCACTCAGAAGGTGGTCCTCAAACGTTGTCATTGCAGAGTGGCAATGAACATATCCTTACTGAAGAATGCATACAGTATCTTGCCTATTGCTTCTCACAGAGTTTCACAGGTAATAATTATATGCACCCAGAACAGATATATCTTCTGATCAAAGAACATTTCCAAACCTCTCTTCTAGGAGTTTGTCCATTTCATGGGTATCACCTGGTCACTTCTTCAGTCATGTTACAAACATAACAGGGACAACTAGTCATGGTTTGCACAGAAGCTTTGAAGTCGGCAAAATGTCCTTTTACACCTCCTGTTGCTTGCCTAGTTTGAAAGAACTTTCGAGAATATCATGTACTTGAGGAATTGTATTAATAATCGCACTGAGGCTTCCTTCCTGATGCTTTACACCTATGCAACCACATGTGATTCAGCAGGGGAATCAGCTAGAGATTAGACTTCCCATATTAGAAACCCTGGCATATGATCAAAATTGCTCACTGATTTAGGGCTTGTTCTGCTTTCTACGGACACTTGTATTGGGTTTTCAATTCACAGCCAGTCCCAAGAGAGTGTGTATACAATTGACTGTGCATCTGCTCACTGGCGCCATTTCATGAACTAATGGCAAATACAGTTTCATAGTGAATTGAATCAGAATCAGGTTTACTATCACTGGCATGTGTTGTGAAATGTGTTAACTTAGCAGTAGCAGTACCACGCAATACATGAAAAATATAAATAGAAAAAATACGTAAATGAATTACAGTAAATATATATACACACACGTACAGTATATTATATAGATTAAAAACTGTGCAAGAACAGAAGTATATTTTTTTTAAAAAGTGAGATAGTGTTCAAGGGTTCAATGTCCATTTGGGATTCGTATGGCAGAGGGGAAGAAGTTGTTCCTGAATCGCTGAATGTGTACCTTTAGGCTTCTGGTTCTCCTTCCTGATGGTAACAATGAAAAGAGGGCATGCCTTGAGTGATGGGGGTCCTTAATAATGGACTTCGCTTTTCTGAGACACCGCTCCTTGAAGATGTCTTGGATACCACAGAGGATAATACCCAAGATGGAGCTGATTAATTTTATGACTTTCTGTAGCTTCTTTCGGTCCTGTGCAGTAGCTCTCTCCCCACCCCCCCCCCCCACACCCCCACCTCACCATACCAGAGAGTGATACAGCCTATTGGAATGCTCTCCACAGTACACCTATAGAAGTTTTTGAGTGTTTAAGTTGACAAACCAAGCCTCTTCAAACACCTAATGAAATATAGCCACTGCATCAATAGATTGGGTCCTGGTTAGATCTTCAGAGATCTTGACACCCCGGAATTTGAGAACTAATCTTTGTTACCCTTGCTTGTAGCAAAAGAAACTTATTGTTAACACATTGTTAGTGCAAGTGGAAGAGAAACATTATGTTTGAGAATATAGTCACTTCTACAAAAGTCTTCAATAATCTATGCTGTCAAGTCATTTTCAAAAGAAGAAAAAAGATCTAACAAAAAAGAAGCTGTATAAAATAGGTTTTCAAAAGGGAAGCACAGAGTATAGATGCACACAACAAGAGTGAACCATGTTTTCCAAAGCTGTTGTAATTATTATGCTCTTTATGCCCACCGTCATATATCAAGTTGAATGTTCATTTCTGCTTTAGTGGTATTTAGCATTTCTGCATTTAAAATACACGATTAAATATTTATTAGAATAAGGCAGGAGTTAGTCAAGTGTGACTTTATTGAATGCCAGGTACAAGGGTTTGAAATGTCTTGTCCCGCTTTTTTTTTCCATGTTCTTAATTTATGGGGGTTGATGTTTTTTATTAGCTTTGATCTAATGTTACTTTTGGTTACTTATAGAGCTTCATGTTTCTGCTGATCACCAAAGCTGTATGTCACTGGCTCCATAATCTATTACAAAGGGGTAGCAGTACTATTGAAGGGACCCCCTGCTATCTGCCACAGGGAAAGTCAACATGAGGATCATCACCAATAGTTCTGCTCAGGAGCTGAAAAGCTGCTTCATAAATTGTGGTGCTGATTTCAGCCATTCAGATGCACAATCAACATGATCATTATTGTACACCAGTTCTAAAGAAAATGACAGGGAGTACCTGCACCCAATTCAAAATGCCTTTCTTTGATGTCAGTAAAGGCATTGACTCTGTCAGCCAGGAAGGACTGCATAGCATTCCTTTTTCCTGGCTAACCAGAGAAATTTGTATCTATTTTACAATTGCTATATGATGGCATGGAAGTTAGACTCCAAAGCGATAGATACCCAATAGGCTGAATCTCATGTTAAACAGCGTCATCACCCCAACAATTTTCTCACTATTTCTCAGTGTAATGATGCATTTCACATCCAACAAACTTCTTGCTGGACTGGAACTAACAGAGAATTGAGATATTGGTCAGCCTTTGTGGTTTCCACTCAAGGACCAAGGTCACCTGAATCTCAATGATTGGTTTGTAGTAAGTAGTATGTATATATTGCATATACTTGCGTGCTGAACTCCAACTTATTGTCTACTTATATTCATGAGAACAGACCTTGCATTCAACATACACCAGACAAAGGCCCTGTACCAACCTGCCCCTGCTATACAATGCTATCTCTTTGACAGTAAAGTTTCACAATGAGATCCTGAAAAATGTGGACCCTCCCCATTCCTCATATGTTAGGAGCCATCTTTCAGCAAAGACAGTTGTTGATGATGAAACCTATGATCAGATGCAATCTCAGCAACCTCGCACTTAATGTCAGTAAGCCCAAGGAATTGGTTGTGGACTTGAAAGTGAAATCAGGAGAACACATACCAGTCTTCATTGAGGGGACAACCATGAATGTGATGAGCACTTCAAGTTCCTGGACACCAGCATCTCAGAGGATCTAGCTCTCTCTGGCTTTTCCTTCATCTCTCATCTTTTCCTCAGCTACCTATCACACCTCCCCCTAGTCCCCTTCTCCTTCACTTTCCCTCATGGAACTCTCCTGTCAGATTCCTTCTTCAGCCCTTTGTCTCTTCTACACATCACCTTCCTTCCTCACCCACTTTTCTTCACCTATCTGGAGTCCAGAGGCCAGAGTCACCTCTACTTCCTGAGGAAACTGAGGTCCTTTGGAGTATGTAGGCCTCTCCTTCAGATGATCTACCAGTCTGTTGTCACCAGTACAATCTTCTATGCAGTGCTATGCTGGGGCAATGACGTCAACTTGGTTAATGCCAACAGGCTCAATAAACTGATGAGAAAGAGTGGCTCTGTTATAGGAGTCAAACTGGACACACTGGAGGCTGTGGTAGAACAAAGGACTCTACAGAAAATCTTGGCCATTCTGGAGAATGTTTCTCACCCTCTGCATGCCCCCTTGGCTGAAGGAAGAGCACTTTTAGTCATAGACTAAGATAACTGCGTTGCTCCAAAGAGCGCTATATGAGGATATTCTTACCGTCGGCTCTAAAGTGAGTCAATCTATAGCCAGGGAAGTTTGAGGTAACTGTTAGGCTGTTTGAGGTAATTTATTTTTAATTCTTTCTACTTCTAATGTTTATAACTGATCACTTGTAATACTTCGATGACACTATAATTTCCTTTGGGATCAAAAATGTATCTGTCTCCTTCTAAGTTGTACTTCTTCCCTCCCCCCCCCCCCCCCTTCTTATTCTGGCTTCTTCCCCCTTCCTTTCCAGTCCTGATGAAGGGTCTTGGGCCGAAATGTTGACTGTTTATTAATTTCTATAGATGCTGCCTGACAGCATTTTATGTGTGTTGCTCTGTATTTCCAGCACCTGTAGAATCTCTTGTGTTCATGGTTGCATCATAGCCTGGTATGGAGCCTCCAATGCACAGGATCACAAGAGGCTGCAGAGGGTTATAGACTCAGGCAGCTTGATCAACCATCCCCACCATTGATGACATCTTCAAGAGGGTGTCACTCATCATTAAGGACCCTCACCATGTAGAATATGTACTCACCTCATTACTATTATCAGAAAGGAGGTACAGGAATGTACTGGAAGACCCATGCTCAATAATTTAGGGACAACTTCCTACCCTCTGCCATCAGATTTCTGAATGGCCCACACACACTGACTCTCTATTCCTTTCTTTTCCTACCACGTATTTGTTTTTGTAATTTATAGATGGTTATGATTTTGCATTGAACTGCTCCCACAAACACATCATATGTCAGTGAGAATATATCTGATTCTGATATGTTGGCACAGGCTTTGGGCATTTCAGTAAAAGGATGTTTGAAGAACAAGAGCTCAATCAAGATAATAACATGGCCTACTGAGTAGTAGTAATCCCTGTTCTCCCAAACCTCTCTGATCCATGGATTACCCTTAGCCTTAAGGCTCTGGAGAGAGGTCTCCAACTGTGACTCAAATTCTCCAAATCCACAGGAAGGATAAATAAACCAATATCAACATCCTCTCCCTGTCCAAAATCCTTTAATTACATTCAATTAGCTCTGTTGGATGAGCCACGTTACCTACATGCCCAATAGAAAATTCCCGAGATGGGCACTTTATTCAAAGCTCTGTCACAGCAAAAGATATCCGGGTGAATAAAGGAGGGGATGCAAGAATACTCTGAAAACTTCCTTTAAAAGATGCATTTTTTTTTCTGATTCCAGAGAATCCTTGGCCATTGACTGCTCAGAATGAAGGAGGGGCGTTCAGGATGGTACTGAGAACCTCTCTTCCATTCATCAGAAGTACTTGAAGGTGCAGTGTAAATGGCAGAAGAAGCATATCCCCTCCTACCCACTCAGCCTGTAATGCACTCCTACCTTCCTCTCCTCATCAGTCACTGCAAAATCCACAGAACCCGGCTGACAGCTGGTTATTCTCAATCCCAAGGGACTGCTGAAGAGTAAAGGAAGATACTGCTTGAAATCGCTCAGCTCTATCTTTATGTATAAGCATTCAAAGTTCAGGTTACAATCATTCAAAATGAATCATTAAAGACCTTTTTAATGTCTAAAAAAAGTAATTCAAAGATTTAATGAATACTTATGATCAATATCAATGCCAGTTTGAGTATCTTGAAGGGACAATTAAATTTTAGTGTGGGTGTAAATGGACCGTGGCAATTTGCCTGCTCAAAGTTAATACATCTAATGAAAGAGCATACAGTGTGACTGGGGAACAATCAGATGGGGTTCGGAGCGAGAAGGGGAGAGAAAGCTGGTGTAGGGATTACAGGCAAACAAGTCTGCAAGTCAGGATGGAGTGTGATAAAGTGTAATCAGCCAGTGGTCAGGTAAACAACTGTTACACTGTCATAAGGAATGCCTATCATTCCTTCCCAAGACCGCATTTTGCATACAGACAGAGCCTAAGAGCAAGGCTCCAGAGATCAAGACAACTAAGAGGTGGTCACAGGAGGCAGAGGAACAGTTACAGGATTGCCTAGTCAGTGGAGTGGGCCGTGTTCAAGAACTCATCTGAGGACCTGAATGACTACACCAGGGTCATTTCAGACTTTATTAAAACAGCTATGACTGAGTGTGTCCCTGTGAAATCATTTAGGGTTTTTCCTAGTCAGAAGCCCTGGATGAACAATGAAATCTGGAATCTATTGAGAGGCATTCAAGTCTGGAAATCAAGAATGCTAACAGAGGTGCAGTTATGATCTCCGGAAATCCATGTCTCGGGTTAAGTGGTGATTCCGGATGAGGCTGGAATCAACGAGGGATCCTCGACAGCTGTGGCAGGGTTTGAATGCCGTAACCTCCTACAAAGTTAAATCTTTTGATATAAGGGACAGGAGAGCATCACTTCCAGATGAGCTCAATGCCTTCTATGCTCACTTTGATCACCAGAACGGGGAGGAACCATTGCATATCTCCATGTCTCCTGATCACCCTTTGGTCTCAGTATCTGAAAATGACATGTGGGCTGCCTTCAAAAGAGTGAATCCAAGGAAAGCACCTGGCCAAATACTGAATACCTGAGCCAACCAACTGGCTGATGTATTCACAGATATCATCAACCTTTCACCCCAGCTGTATGTGTTACCCACCTGCTTCAAGCTGGCTTCAATTATACCAATGTCCAAGAAGAGCTAGGTAACCTGTCAAAATGACTATAGTCCAGAGGCACTTAAATGGAATGTTTTGAGAGGTTGGTGTTGAAACATATCAGTTCCTGTCTGAGTGGCAACTTGGATATGCTCCTATTCACCAACCGAATCAATAGGTCTTCAGTAGATGCCATCTCGTTGGCTCTTCACTCAACCCTGAAACATCTTGACAGCAAAGTTGCATACATCATGATGCTTTTTATCGATTACAGCTGAGCATTTAACCATCATCCCCTCAAAACAAACCAGTAAACTCCAAGAATTGCACCTCAATACCGCCTTGTGCAATTCAATCCTGGATTTCCTCACTTGCAGACCCCAGTCAGTTTGGATTGGCAAAAACATCTCCTCCACAACCTCCATCAGCTCAGAAGCACTGCAGGGATGTGTACTTAGACCCCTGCTCTACTCACTTTACACCTATTACTCTGTGGCTAAGTACAGCTCCAACACCATATACAAGTTTGCTGATGACACCACTGTTGTGGGCTATATCAAAGGTAGTGATGAACTAGCATACGGCCCTCCCAACCATTGAGCACATCTACACGAAATGCTCTCATAGAAAAGCAGCAATAATCATCAAAGATCCTCACCACCCCAAACCATGATCTTTTCTTGCCATCAGGTGGAAGGTACAAGAATCTCAGGACTGTGACCACCAGGTCCAAGAGCAGTTACTGCCCCTCAACCATCGGGCTCTTAAAAAAAGTGGATAGCTACATAATTCTTTTTCCAGTGTTCTCACAACTGATGGTCTCACTTTAAGGACTCTTTATCTTGTTATTTCATGCTTATTTTATTTATTGCTACCTACTTCTATTTGCAGTTGCACAGTTTTCTGTTCATTGATCCTGTGTACAGTTGCTGTTCTATAGATTTGCTAAATATGCCCGCAGGAAAAAGAATCGCAGGGTTGTATGCGGTAATGTGTACTCTGATAACAAATTTTACTGTGAACTTTTGAAAAACTGTTGAGTTTGTCATAGTTACGTTTGTCCAGGCAAGGGGATGCACTTCCATTGCTTTCCCGACCTGTGGCTTGTAGGGTGTCTGGAGGTTTGTGTTGTCATGTAACTACAGAGTTTATATGACTGATTTGTTTAAATCTCTGGTAATTAGTCATTGCCAATTCTCCATCCAATTTTATATTTGGCAGAACTGGGTGGTAATTAGCGACAGGGTGTAGTTAATAGTCAAGGTGAAGGGCAGGTTCAGTAAGGACAGCAGATTTCCTTCCCTGAACCAAATGAGTGTCTGCACTTATGCAATCTAACAGTTTCACAGACAGCATGACTAAAAGCAATGCTTTTTTTCAGATTTGTTTTGATGTTTTTTATAGTATTGAAATGCAAGTTCCTTTGTTGTTATGATATATTTTGAATTAATTTCTATGTATCGTGCATTTATGTCACTGGATTATCACCAGTGTTCAAGCAAAGTAGTTTATAGATCTATCTGAAGTTGAAGTGAAATCCACCATTAACTTTTTGCTTACTAATTACCTTTAAGGGATAACATATTGTGAAAGGTTGTTTTCCCTCCTTTGGTTTAGTTCAAATACCACTGGGCAAATATAGTCTTGCGTTAAAGTGCTGGTACTACAGAAAACTGCTTTAACCAATATAACATTGACAGATCCTTGTAACTGGCTGGGCCCTGTTTTAATAAGTTTAGCCAAACTAATTTAGCACATGGGTGGGCCCTGTTTTAATAAGTTTTACCAAACTAATTTAGCACATGGGTTCCTCCTCAATAAATAAATAATTTAAAATTAAGAACATGTATCATAACTTCATGAACGAGGAATGCTGAGTAGCATTTTCATACTGGAAAGATTTAATGTCCTTTTGGAATAAGCTGTAATACTACTTCTGTTCAGTCAAGCAGACATTGATAATGAAATTCACCATCAACTACAATGCACAAGTACAGTCTTTTGGTTGAATGAGGAAAAGGAACTTGAAAAATTTATTCCTCAGACTGGGCACAAAATATATGGTCTACTGGGCAGCAGTGATCACTAGCCTTCTATGTGATTCCAACTCAAGGACTACCTGCAACAGGCACTTGAAGAAACTGAAAAAAATATAACTAATGCTGCCTCAGCAAAATACCCCAGATTCACCGGAAGGGCAAGCAGACCTACTCAGCAGTTTCTCTCGGGGCAACCCAATTGCACATATTCAGCAGTAGTGAGTAGAGCACATTATTCACATTCACTCTTTTCAGGGTTCAGTCATAAATAGACGTTGGTCAGAAGGAAAATTAAATCATGCACATCTTTCAAGCTTTCTTCCCACCTCTGGCCCATATCTGCTGAAAGTAGAGGAGGAGAGAATATCACTGTGACACAGGAAAAATACCGAAACAGCATATCACATAACTGACTAATGTATTTGTAGTCCAGTTTGCCCATCTCAGTCCAATAATTGCTTAAGATTTTGGTGATTTTTTTGCTTCTCTCAAACCTTGTTATTTATTTACACTGTGAATTTTATTTTGAATTCCTCTGTGGATTTGAAACATTTGGTTAAGATTCATGCAAAATAAATTTTCAATTATTTCCAGAATCAGAAGCAAATTTATTATCAACTGACACATGTCATGAAGTTTGTTGTTTAAAGCAGCAGTACAGTGCAAAACACTAAAAAAAATCAATTTGTTACAATAAAAAAGTGCAAAAGACGAATAGCGATGTAGTGCTCATTGTTTCATGGTCCATTTAAAAATCTGATGAGGGGGGAAGAAGCTGTTGCTATGATGTTGAGTCTTCAGGCTCATGTACCTCTTTCCTGAGGTAGTAATGAGAAGAGTGCATGTCATGGATGGTGAGGGTCTTTAATAATTGATGCCTTCCTGAGGCACCACCTTTTAAAAATATCCTCAATGGCGGGGGAAGTGAGGATTGTACCCATGAGAAACTAGTTGAGTCTACATAGATCTGCGGCTTCTTCTGATCCAGTGCATTGCATCCGCCATACCTGGAACCAGTCAAAATGCTCTCCATGCTAGAATCCAAATCTCCTCAAACTCTCAATGAAGTATGGCCGATGGTGTGCCTTCATCATGATGGCATCAATATGTTGGTCCACAACAGACCCCTCAATGAGGATTGGTGCGAGTTCTCTTGATTTACTCTTCCGGAAGTCCACAATCAATGAGTACAAGGTTGTTGTTGCATCACTGCTGAGCCATCTGATTTAACTCACTACTGACTGGTTCCTCGTCACCATCTGAGATTCCACCAACAACAGTGGATGTTGTAGACTATGAGTGTTTTCCAACAATTTATTCCTCACAACGAAGTTGTAATTAGAACTGCTAGAGTGTGCCAGCACTGTTTAACATTCAGTTGGTAGGCCTCACTGATGTAACTCATAATACAATGGAAGAACAAATAAACTTTTCTTCTTCTGCCTCGCATCTTACCAGCAGTATAGAATGAAAACATCTCAAGAAATGGGTAATTCAGAACTTTTTGTGAAGTGTTTTCAGTTGGATAAAATATTACATTAATTCTTCTCTATGCGTATCGCACTTATTTGTAAATGTTCTGTTTGGTTGTCACACTGCAACAATAGTCGACCGTGGGTTATTGCAATTCCCCAGCAATAAGATGAAAATGACGTTTTGCTTTATACCATTCTGTGACTGGGACACATGAGTTATGTTGGGGGGGGTGACATTGGGAGTGGGGATAAGGAATGCATGGCACTTTACAGTCTAGAAATAAATTAACAAAACCAAAAAATCTGGAGGTCTTGCTAAATTTAAAGTCAGGATCTCATTACAATTTGTATTTTATTTAATTTTCCTGACTAACCAGTTGCCAACATGATTGGATTGTTAATGGGCTGGTGATTGGAAGAGGTGATCAGCAACTGAACTGAATTAAATATGTTAATAGAATCCTACCTAATCTCAGAACACTGCTGCTTTAGAAGACAGCAGGAAGTGTGGTGGGAATATGGTTCATATTTTTTAAGAATATAACATTACTCTAGTCCTCAGCCACCAGTCATGGATGTTAATATAAAGGACACAATTTGCCAGTCATCGTTCCTTAGAATTCATTTCATGCTCAGCACTTCTCTGCCTTCATGACTATGGATACTATTTTAACACATTTATAGTACATGTTGGAACTTCAAATTCAACAATGCAATACTTGCCTGTACAGGATAAAACATCAAAGAGGAGGGAGGGGTTGATACAGGAGGAGTAGTAATTCTGCATTCTTACTTTACTTCAGAAGCCAGTCCTCATAACACAAGCAAAGACTTTGAAGAACAGATAAGAAAAGGAGAATAAAGATTCTGAATCAGAATCAGGTTTATTATCACCAGCATGTGACGTGAAATTTGTTAACTTAGCAGCAGCAATTCAATGCAATACAAAGAGGTATGATCCAAGCTCAGCTTTTGTTCTTCACTAGTATCTACCATCTCTGTTTTACTTAAACAAACACTCACTGAAACATCTGTGTACCCAAAATAGCAGGTTTAGTAAAATGAAAATTATTATTTGTTTCTTTGACTTATGCATTACATATGGAAACTCCCAAATCAGGCCTCTTTTCCTCTTAATTTGCCTGCCTGAAGTGCATTTTTCTTGGGGGAAACTATGTTGTTTCCATATAAATTGTCTAAAGCAAATGGTAGCTTTCTATGTACCTGTAAACCACCAACCACATATGGGTCTCTGAATTCCCATTTCAACCATCCGCCCCTGTGTCTCTGTGGTCCAGGTGGAGATGAATAGCACCTATAAGTACAACAAGAATTGGCAGGAAGCTCACAAGAAAGGATATTCAAGGTTCAAAGCATCCGGTTGTCGGCTTAACTCATGATACTTCCATACACATCAGGAGTTTGCTGAAAAAGTTAGGGACTTTCACAACCAAAGGATTATCACCATTTTGTCATGCTTCTGCAGAATTCAAAAGATTAGCTAAAGTTCTTCCCTAATACATTGCACCAAACAATGAGCTAATTAAGAAAAAAATGAAGTAATTTCTGCTACTATTGATTAAATAGGGACATTATTTCAATGTTTGATATTTAGCCTACTTTATGAAATCCATGCTGAACCCAAGTAGACAGATTATGGAACTGGAAATACAGATAAGTTTACTGCTTAAAAAGTTCAATGCATCTTTTAAAATTTGAATTATATTATTGGTGTGTCTGCCGGAATGGCATAATTGTGATTTATAACTGGGATTACTTGTGCATTAATTCTATGAGACAAAATGTATCTGTCACATAAGCTTATTGCAAATCTACAGTAATTCCAAGAGATGTTTCTTCAGTTGAGATAAGTCTAAATCAATCTAAATCTCTTTCCTTTATACATTGGAAACAATTTAGGTATAATTTTCTATCAGCCTCTTAAAGCCTCATTTCAGCGATTTCATTATTGAACTCACAAAACCCCACAAAGGGAATAATTATATATGTGACTTCTCCTTGATTCAAGCCCACATTAAAAGAGCTCCCACCGTCTATGATTTGATAGGTAATGTTCCTTTCACCAATTTTCAATGGAGTCAATTTCTTAAATTTATAATTAACAGCCAAAAATCTGATTCATTGAGCTATTCCTGAAAATAGAAGGTTAATAAGCAATTGTGAGGCATTGGTCAATTTTAACACTGAATGGGTTTCTGTTGGGCAGATAGCACAGTGAATGTGAAATAAACACACTGACTTAAATATGAGGCTCCAGACCTTTAAACTCCTTGGTGTTATTAGGTGCCAGTATTTTCAGTTGTCCTATAATTTATGCAACAGATCCAGCTGCTGGGAAAGCAAATTTGGAAGGTTTTCTTCCCCCTGGTGGAGCCTGTGCTTCCAGGCCGCAGAAAGGGAACCTTTACACCCATCTTACTTGCTAATTGCAAGAGAGTTGTGTCACCTCACTACAATGACACCTCTTTAAAATATTTGGATGGTTGTATGAATTCATTAGCTATCTTGCTTGTTAAAAATAAAGAAGGTTGAAATGTTGAAATGCTTAGAAAGGATTTAACTTAAACTGCCCAACCTCCTATTTAACATAAACTACACTTAACCTGAAACAGAGAGCTATTATTAACTTATTAGGTAAATAGCTAAGCAGTTTGTCATTGATTTTTGTGCTGAAATCCTGAGGATTAACACTCCATTAGATCACCCATAGTCATTCCTTGACTCTGTTATAAAAAGGCTTGATATATTGATGTGGCTTCTTGGCCTACATTTTCTGCATACCCTCCTGCCTACCTCAAACTCTCCCTTTTTCCCAAACTGCTAACCCATGATCTATTTCCATCCCTCATTTCTAGCCATCATCATTATATCTATTTGTTAAATTTATAATAGCCTACAAAGGCCACTGTGAGGCACACCCATTTAAGAGAATGTCTATAATGCTGGAGGATCAGAAAATCAAGGCTGATTAATTCACTGAATGGAATGACAATTTGGAACCAAATAGCAAAACTTTCTATTTATAATCAAGTTCTGCAAGATATGATCCCTTGAACAGTTCTACAGTCCACAAAAAGACATAAAAAACTCTTATCCCCTGTGTTGTTTATTTAAGTGTTTGAGGAGGGGTAGTTAGTATCATAAAATCGATGCAACCCTGCCAATGAGAAGTTGATATAAAAGTGCCTGAAAATTGGGTTCGTATAGTTTAGCAATGTTGCCCTTCTAAAAGAGATGGTTTTCTTTTACCTGTGTCTCTAGTTGTTCTCTGAGCTCTCCTTCCTTTTTCCCCTCATTGTCCGTACGACATCACTCAGTTTATTGGGAAGCAAATAGTCAGGTGGTGATTCCATATGGTCATTATTAAGCAAAAGTTAAGCAAAAAACTTAGGTTCTTTGAATCATGTCGGTGCTTTCTTTGAGCTTTCATTGCCTGGACTGAAAACAGTTATGACAGAGCCAGACGTTAATGTATCCTCAAGCACTAATGCTTATAACGTAGGTCATTGCAGTAAAGAAAACAGCTGCAAAGAATACACTAATGTGACACAGTTTTATAAATGATCAGAAAACAACCATATATATTCACCAGTGATTAAGTGATCAAATTTCTGAAATTCACTCCTTCATTATCTCTGCTTTTCTTGCTGCTTTAAGATAGTCCTGAACCCTTATTCATTTGATTAATATTTTGTCATCTCTTAAATTCAACTCGTGTACCATTTTGTCAAACTTCATTTTGTAATACTCCTGAAACAAGCCCAGAGATATTTTGAGGTGCTGTACAAAGACTAGTCATTGTCCTTTTTTGAATCCTGTGGAAATGTATGGTAGATATGCCTTTCAACTGCAAACTTGCAAAATTGACTAAAGAAAATAATGCATTTCATTCAGCAGCAATAATACGTTAAAGTTCGATCTTGGGCTATTATGTCATGTGGATTCTAGTGGCCTTTGAAGGGGCTAGAAGCATTCACAATCATCTTCCAATGATGATCCATCCTGCCCCTTTTGAGATCATTGCAATTATAAAATCAACAGTTAATTTACTGTTGTGACAAGAATTGCCTGACAGCATGGATACAAAACAAAACTGGTGTAGTGCTTACTCCTGAATTGCTGCAGATCTGCATTCAGGAGTCTTTCTAAAATTGAATTGAATAGGAATTAAAGATTGAAGCTTCCACTGGCAGATGTCATACATATTGAATGTAGCACAGAGGACAATGGTTTGTTTGTTGATGGTCAGTCTTTGCAGAGGCTTCTCAGGCCCAACTATCCTCAGCTATTCACTTTTGGAATGTGGTCAGCACTGGCAATGCCAGTATTTATTGTTCAAATCCTGATTGCCTTAAGAGGATGGTGGCGAGCCACAGCTTGAGTAGCAGTAGTTCTATTGATGAAAATACCACCAAACTGCCAGGCAGAGCATTCAAAAATTCAGACCCAGTGATCTTGAAGGACCTGATGTTGAAAAACCGGTGAAGAGTCTTCTAGTTTCAGTGAAATTACTTCACATTCTTCTATACTCCAATTAGTATGGATCCTACTTGTTCAATATTTTGCTCGTACATCATGCTTCTCATCCCAAGTATCAACCTAGCGAACCTTCTCGATGCTCCCTCCAGTGCAAAGGTACTCTTTCTTAAATACTGAAATACAAACTGTATGTGGGACTTCAGTGTAGCTGCCAAGAGTGCTACCTAAAGTTGTGTCAGAGCTCCTTGATGCTTCATAACCCCTGAAATAAAGATCAATTTTTCATGTCTTCCTAATTACTGCTGTACCTGCAAACCAACATGTTGTGTGTCACCTACCTTAACAATTAGGCCACCGTGTATGGTAACAGTACCGTAGTCTAAACAATAACTTGTTTTCTCAGTCTTCCTTTTAGAGTGAATAAACTCTTATTTCCTACATTTTTTTTGCCATTTTCTTAACCACTTACTTCACATATCCACACACATATCCTTGCATCCTGTACGTACCTTTATCTTTTCAGCAATCCTGCACTTGTTTCCTTTATCCAAGTCATTAACATGCTATAGATTACAACTATTTGTGGACCCAGCACTGATGCCTATTGCCACCCCATTAGTTGCTGATTACCAATGCTGACTCTGTTCCCTTTGTTTTCACTTAATTCCCTATCCGTGATAGAATATTACTCCCAACCTCATAGCTCTTAACTTCTGCAGTAACCTTACTAAATGCCTTATGCAAATCTAAACATACTCCTATCCACCATATTTATTATATCCTGAAATAACTCAAGCATATTTGTCAAACACGATTTACCATTAATTAAACCTAAATTGTCTTAAGATTTTCTAAATATCCTGGAATGATCTCCTTAATAATGGATTGCTGCATATATCAAAAGGCAAACTGGTTGATAGTATTTTTGCTTTATCTCTTTCCTCAAACAGTGGTATTACATTTGGCTCACTTCCTGACTCCCTGTAGCCTCAGTACAGCACATGGAATCAGTGCAGCTCCAATATACAAGAAGCACAACATTGTACAGAGCTTAGCTGTTCACTAAATTGCCATTTAAGTCTCCATCCCAAACATTTCCTCCCCACTGGCTTACCATTGCTGCAATATATGCCAGCTATAAAATAAAGTATGTCTAGTCATCTTTAGTGCTACCTCTCAAATCTGCAATTACTCCAGAGGACGAGGTATATGAATGTATGGAATTCCCCCACTTGTCAAGTCACACACCATTCTGAATTGAGATTCATGAGAAATTCAAAAGCACTCCACCCAGCAACAATTTCAAAATTGCCTCCCTGCTTGATTTAGTGCAGTTCAAGAAGGAGGCTTGATTCATTTCTTGGAATGGGAAATAAGGATGCAAATGTGAAGCAGAACTTCAATCACAAAGTTCAAAGTGCATTTATTATCAAGGTATGTATACAGTATAGAACCTTGAAATTCACCTTGCAGGCAGCCATAAAACTAAGAAACACCATAAAACCCATTTAAAGGAAATCCAACACAAGACCATTGGATCAAAATTGACAAATCAAGCAACCAGTAAAACATAAACAAATAACATTAACTGCAGTGTCTCCCAAAGTGAGTCCTCAGCGCTGTGCCGATGGCTGCAGGCCACAGCTGCAGAGGCAGTTCAGCACCAAAGAGCCCGAATCAAATCACACAAATAGTAAAAAGAAATAAGTGAAAAACGTAAGGAACATGATCTGCAGAGACCCCAAAGTAAATCCAAAACAGCAGAGCATGTTCAGTGCTGAGGCGAGCCCATCCAGAAGCCCAATGGTTTCAGGCAACAGCTGCTCCTGGATCCAGCAGCGTGGGACCCAAGAATCCTGCCCCTTCTAACCACTGACAGTGGCAAGAGAGACTGGTCAAACACAGGCAGATGATGCTGAATGCTTTTTCGTTTTCCTTCCTCATCCTCAATGATTTTAATCTTGCTTGATGCTTTGATCAGTAATGGAGTAATGGAGTAATGGAGCCAACCTCAGGTTCATATTCCACCATTAGGAATCGACACAGAAGCTCATCCGCACTGAATGCCCCAGGAGAACTTAGAAGTGCCAAATCATTCAGTCGGCCCAAAAAAATACATTCCTACAAGGGAAGTTACTGGCTGCAATCAATTGGAGTTCTGAAGAAGAAGGAGTATATTTCAAAAAAGAAGACGATCCATTTGTTTTGTAAGCTGTCTGCAAGATGTTGCTGCTAGTCGTGCGCCATCGTGCCAGAGGATCTAATGTTCCGTTCAATATTATTGTGGGTGATCCTCCCCTCGTCTTTACACTCTTTGATTTCCTTACTGTCTTTCAATCTCAGTTTTGTAAATGCGTAACTATGAAGCATCTGTAATCCTCAGAATTAAAGAATTTCAGCATTTGTAAGCCTCCTGAGGAAAGACTTTTTCCTCTTCTCAGTTTATTATGTCCCCATCTTCCTAGGCTCTTTTGCCTAAGGAAACAACCTCTCTGCATCTAATTTGTAATAACCTCTCAAAATTCTGTATTAAAATGATCGCTTATTATTCTTTGAAATCCAACGAATGTAAGTCCACATAACTTGATCTCTCCTGTTTCTCAGAATCTGACTAGGAAATCTATTTATATTATGTCCAAGGCAAATATCTTCCTTCTGTGAGGCAAAGCAAAACTGCACAAAACACTCCAGATGTAATCTGAAGGCTAATAAAATTTCCTCTAACCACAGACATTCACTTCTTGTAACCAAGTAAATACATTAAAATAAATCACACTAATCTGTTTATCAATGCAAGTTAGGATCCTGACAGATCCTAATATTGTCCTGTAATCTGAAAAGTGAAGGGATCCTGAGATTTTGCTGTTAGCAATACTTTTGAATTCATTACATTTATGTTGCACATTCAACAGAAGTACTACAAATTATAGGGCTTTTAGTTTTGACAAAATGAAAATTGGAACAAAGAACACTACAACACAGTATAGGCCATTTGGCCCACAATGTTATGCTGATCTCTTAATGTACTCCAAGATCAATCTAATGCATCCCTTCCATATAGCCCTCCATTTTTCCTTAAACCTTAAATTTTTCTAAAATGTTCCTAATGTATCTACCTCTATCACCACTCATGGTAGCATGCTCTATGCCCCACCACTTCCTTGTAAAAACCTATTTCTGAAATTCCCCCCATATTTCTCCTAATCATCTTAGAAATTATGCTGTCTCATACTACCCATTTCTGCCCTGGGAATTCTGAAAAAGGCACAGGCTGTCCACTCATAGAGCATAAAACACTACAACAGAGGCACAGGCCCTTTGTGCCAAACCAAATAAATTAGTAAATAGATTAAGCCAAATAAACTAATCCAATAAATTACTCAATCAATGCCTCTGTCAAGTCATCTTTCATCCTCCTTTGCTCCAAAGAGAAAAGCCCTGACTCACTCAACGTTTCCTCACAAGGCCTGCTCTCTAATCCAGGCAACATCCTGGTAAATGTCCTCTGTACCTTCGCTAAAGCTTCTACAACCTTCCTATAATGAGGTGACCAGAACTGAGCACAATACACCAAGTGTGGTCTCACCAGAATTTTTTAGAACTGCAACATTACCTCACTGCTCTCCATTGCCCTATTAATGATGGCCAGCACACCATATGGATTCTTAACATAGCCATTAATTTACATGCAAACTTCGAGGGATCCACAGTCATGGACCTTAAGTTCCTTCTGTTCCCCAACACTGCTTAAAAATCCTGCTGTTAACCCTGTATTCTGCCTTCAAATTCAATCTTTCTAAGTGAATCACTTCACACTTATCTGGATTGAACTCCACCTGGCACTTCTTCTTCCCGGTTCTGTACCCTATCAATGTCTCATTGTAATCTACAAATTTATTAGAGATTAGTGCATTGATTTACTCAGGAAAAGTCTTTCAGTTTCTGGCAACATGTATTGGCAATCATAAAGTAGTCTCAATCTTCACCACTAAGTAGTTAGTAACCCTGACTTTTGTGCAGTTCTACAGCATAGGATTTAATGTGCAGTATTTTCATGCTGTGCCATTATTCTGCTTAATAAAATTTCAGCTTCTGAAAATAAAAGAGAATCAGGCTTGAATATTTATTGGGATAAGTGGGGAGTGAAGCAGAGTTTTAGGAGCCACACACAGAAGGCAGGGCCTGCATGCCATTAAATTCCATTTCCACAGTTACGTATTTTGGCCCTAACTGGTACACTGATGTCCATGGAGCCTAACTTTGGAAGAGTATTCCATTAAAAATACTTTTATTTTAAATGTTTTTGTGTATTGAATTCCTGAATTAGCAAAACGTTTTTTTTCCATCCTGAATGCCAATTTACCAACCCCACTTTAGGGCCTGCCATTTCCATTGTCAGTTCCTTAATGTGCAATAAGAAAGTTTCATGTAAATTAATTTGCAGATGTTCCACTTAGCTGCTGACATTCACTTGTTTGTTTTTGAATCAAGGTTAAAAATTAGTTATTTTTCAAATAACTGGATTATTTTCCCTTTAATTTACCGTATGAAACACTGACCACATTTTCACCTGAGGAGGACTGGTTTCACAACGAGGTTGAGGAACATGAGATGGAGCTAATCTATAGATCTTTTACAACCTATCAGAGCAGCAGTCGATGGTTTGAGCTCTCTTGGGAGGTTTTATCAAAGGTACATTCAATGCTGGAAACCAATTTAAAGGGATCACCGGAGGCTCTACTGGATTATGTTTACTGTCTCCACAACTATTTCTTTGGGTTTTGTGGAAATGGATGAGCCTGCCAGCCTTACGAAACAGTGCATCTGTCACTTCTCGAATGCAGGTGGATAGAGTACCTTGTCGAAAGCCAGAGAAATCAACCTCTTGTGATTGGAATACTCCAAAGCCACCAAACTAATGCTGCTGTCATAGTTACAGCCACAAGCAAGGTAATTGAAGTCATTGATTAGCACCTGTGCCAATGGATATTCTCGTCCTCTGGTAGGTCTAAATAGGGCACAGGATTATATGGACTTCTGTGTTGAATGAAGGTTATTTATTCTTATTTTACATGCGTGTGACTCTATTTTTTCTTTTGATAAGATTCTGTCAGCAGCTTTTGCTGTGATAGTTAACCTCCAAAAGAAAACTTTCTACTAGTGTTGTTTCCCATATGGACTTTCTGAATTCAAAAATGGCAGAGTACACAATGTAATCATTTGCAACATGCAGTTTAGCAGATCTTAATGTAGTTTAACTATTTGCACCTCCCTGGTGTTCAATTTGGTATGTTAATTTCAATTAACCATCCGAAAAAAGATGTCGATCTCTAACGCTAATATATTCTTCTTCCAGCATCTCATCTACCTAGCCTTTGATTAACCAAAATTATGCTCTGTTGATCATTCCAAACACTTATTATTGAGTGTGCTTTTTCCTCAACATTTTTCTTGATTCAAACTTATGATTTGCATTTGATGCTTTACATTCGTATCTTATTTTGAAATGACGTTGCTAAGATCTACATTGAAATTTGTGAGCTGCCACTAGAAATATCAATTGCAGTTAATCTTGCAATAAATCACTTAAGTTATTACGTTGTACTAACCTGATACCATTGATTAAGAGAAATTGCATGGTCTTAAATAACAGTGCTAACATTTTAACAAAATTTTAAATGGGCAGTTTTAATGTTTAAACTTTATACCCTTCATGTTCTAAACTTTAAAAGATTTTTTCTAAACTTTTATATACCTTTGAAGTTGATACAGTAAAATATTCACCTATTAAATTAAAAACACTTTTATTACATTCATACACTTGGATATTCTCAGCTATTATTGAAAATTGTGAATTAGTTTTGTCCTTGTTATCAAACCCAATTTAGAATAAGCTAACAAAACTTGTCATCTCATTTTTATTGATCTCTGTAGGTAAATGATGGCCTTTCTGACCTTCTTTGGTCTGGTACTTAATGCAAATAAACAGCTATATTTACATTCACATCAAATGCAAAATACCTCAACAATATCATGATCCAGTTTGGAGCATAAATCATTAACACATGCAAATTAAGTATCTGCTGTTGGGTAAACAGGTTTCAATATTTGGCACTTCTGCTTTGTTACAACAGGCTGCCTGAACCTAATCAATCAAATCAATGCTGCTTTCTTCTCCCTCTCTCTCTCTCTCTCTCTCTCTCTCTCTCTCTCTCTCTCTCTCTCTCTCTCTCTCTCTCTCTCTCTCTCTCTCTCTCTCTCTCTCTTCTCTCTCTTCTCTCTCTTCTCTCTCTTCTCTCTTCTCTCTCCTCTCTCCTCTCCTCTCTTCTCTCTCCTCTCTCTCCTCTCTCTCTCTCTCTCCTCTCTCCTCTCTCCTTTCTCCTTTCTCCTATAGGGGTATTTTACCTTCATTACCTATAAGATGATCAAGTGACTTCACTGTGATCCTATATTTTCTTGTTATTTATGTGCCTGTAAAATTGTATTTTTAATATTCCTTGATAATTTAATTTCTTGTCACTCTTTACTACTCTGGTTGTGTATTTCAATTCTTTGCCAAATTATGAATGTATTTTAATCATTGTGTACCCATTTCACCATCCCTCATTAATACAGATGTAGCACTTATATATTAAATGAATTAACATCATCACTACGACTGCTAACAAATCAATGTCATCCAAATGCATTAAAAATTAATTGATTAATGTCACCAGCAGAAATTATTTTAGTTTGAAACACCTTGCTTCATCCTTGTCAGATTTCTAACATAATGGTCCAGTGGCAACAGGCCCAGCAGAGCTGACGGTGAAAAAGCTGAATAGCATCAGCAAAGACTCACTAAATGGTCAGTATTCTGCCACAGGAAAATTTAATACTCATTTGGCTGTACATTGCTGCTGCATTTGGCCTTACCCCCCACCCCGTGCAATGGAAAATAGGTAAGTTCAAGTCTGAGTTGTGAAGTTTTGGTTAGAGAAATCCTTCCGCCACTAGCTAAGGAATTAGAACAGGAGTCAGTATCGAGGGTCAATGAAGGAGGTTCAGCAACAGTAAAAGGCCTGCCTGGAAAGACAGGGGCTGAGGATTAGTGGGAGGGGAGTGAACTGGGGTGCAGCTAGTTTGGGTTTTTCCTTTGAAATAGATATGCTTTATTCGTAACGTATGCAAATACAAGCTGCAGTGTATTCGTATATAATCACTCACAGTAAATGGCAGAAAATTTACTTTATGCATACATTTCACAATATATTAGCATTATTTTAGTTTTTCTTGCACATAATTTCCACTGTCAAACAATCCAAGAGATTTTTACACAGGTTTTGACTCTGTAGTGTGCAATAGTGACAGAGTCTTAAATAATATTCTATAACCAAGGGACATTCCAATACATAGGCCAGACCTATCCTTTGCAATAGCAGGATTGATAGAACCACAGCACCAGGTGACACTTGGTGATTGTATATTTATAATCTACTCACATGTTGATTAAACCACACATGAAGGTAGTTATTTGGATTATAGTCATGTTGAGTACATGTTCTGCCTAACCTTTGTAGTTTGCATTTTGCATCTCTGCAGACACAATCCCCTTTCAATTTCTTCATAAAGTGCAAGATAGCTTGGATGATAATTGCATTACATTAAGCCTTCACAGTACAACAATGGATTATAACTCTACTATGGTAATACCTTTGATACTCCTGTGATAGCTACAAACAATCTGCTGAAAGAACTTGGTGGGTCGAGAAGCGTCTGTGGGAGGAAAAGTGGCATCAATTCGGCATCACTTCCCTTGCAGGGTTTCAATGCAGAGCATCAACAATTCCTTTCCACACACAGATGCTGATCACCCCGCTGAATGCCTCCAGCAGATTGTTTGTTGCTGCAGATTCCAACATCCCAGTCTCTTGTGCCTACAAACCTTTGCTATTAGACTCCCAAGCAACAATTCTCCTTTTCAGAATGCTAAGTTAATAATCCCTCTCAAATTGGCCAAGGCTTTGATCTCCCCCAAACTAGCCTTTAACTTGCTTGTTAATTCTCTTTTGAGATCACCCCCCCCCCCCCAGAACTTACTTGATTTCTGACCTTGCTCAGACCGTAATTGCTCTTCTAGTCCCTTTTATCCCCTTAGGCCTAACCTCAATCATGTGTACTTTTACGTGCTATGTGTTACCACTTTGATTATTTTCTGATACACTACAATTTGTTGGCTGAGGTGTCTTTAACAATCAATTTCTTCATTGAAATAATAGTTATCATTGAGCTTACGTTGAGAAATAATTGAACTTACTTTAATTAAACATGGAATTAGAGAGTAATTCCTATTTCTTAAATGGCACACACTAGGTATTACATAGGGCCATACAGAAACAGTGTTGGCTGTGCATTTCAGCTTTGCATTCTTGTTGAATGAATAGCTCAAATGTTTGCTTCTCAAATACCAGGCTTTTCTGATCCAAAAATCTTCTCAGCTACCAATGTTCAAATCGTGCCATGTGAACCTTCAGGGCTTATTCTCTTTTGCATATCACACTGAGAGAGGCCAGATGTAGAACATCAGAATAAAAACTGGAAAACCTCCACAGAAAGAGTGTTTCTTGCTGTTGCAAACCTGTAAGCTGAAGGTCACTAAAGGAGTAGGTGGCTGAGTAGATGTTAAATTCCTGTGCAGCCAAATACAATACCATTCGTGTGGTACAGAGGGAAGGCATCAGATGTTTGAACCTTTGGGATCTCCTCATGGTGAGGTGACCTGCACAAGAAGGAGGGATTGCACCTGAACTGGGGGAGACCACTATCCTTGCAGGGAAGTTTATTCGTGCCGCTTGAGAGGGTTTAAGCTAAGGAGGTAGTGATGTAGGACCTAGAATGACAGTTCAGCATGTAGACTAGCAGGCAGAAAGTCGAAGAGTCAGAACAAATGGAAGTGTAGGCAGAGGTAGGAGGAGGACCACAAGAAGGCTGCTAAGCTTAATTACGTTTAGTTTAATGTTAGAAGCCTCGGAGGTAAGATGATGAACTGAAAACATTTTCAGCACCTGTGATTATGATATTGTTGCAGACACATGGTTCAGAAAAGGTTGGGACTGGCAGCAACGTATTCTGGATATAGAAGTTTCAGGTTGACCTCGTGAAGTATGGGGTTGTTGAACCGCTGTTCAGAGAGAGCATTATGGTAGTACTCAGGCAGATTGCCTGTGAAACTAAAGGGATAGAATTTAGAAATAAGAAAGGGGCATTGCTTCTTTGAAGTTATACTATAGGCTTCCCAATCATCAGTAGGAATTGGAAGAAGAGAAATGTTGACAGATGGCAGAATGGTATAAAAAATACAATTTGTAGCAATAGGGGATTTTAAGTTTTCCGATATTAGTGGTAGAGGCTTTGATGGGTGGAATTCATAAAATAAGAGGTTTTTTTGAAGTGGGGAGGGAACTAGCTAAATTTTATTTGTCAGAACAAGGGTGGACGCGTCTGTGGAGGAATCCTTCGGGAGCAATTGCCATAGTCTGGTAAGCATAAGGGAGGCATGGAAAAACATGTGGTTGGTGCTCAGGATGGGCCCTAAACAAGAGGAAGGTAAATTTCAATAGTGTAAGACAGAACCTGCTGGAAGATAAATGGGAGCAGTTGCCAGAAGTGAAAACAACATCCAATCAAGGGAAGTAGGATAGTAAGGGATCAGACACAGCTGGTCCCTGTAAAGGTAAAAGCAAAGATAATATACTGTATTTAGGGAACTTTAGTTAACAAAGGATATTGAACAAGGAGGAGATGGAATCATATACCAAATATAGGAAATTGATATTGAAGGAGGCCTTTGATGTTTACATGGTTAGCGAAAACTAAAGTAAAAATAGTAAGAAGGGCAGAAAGAGGCCATGAAATGACTTTGGCAAATAGGATTAATGAGGATTCTAAAATCTTTTAAAAGTACATTAGAAGCAAGAAGAAAGCTTAAGAAAGGGTAGATCCCTCGAGAGTCCAGAGTAGTAATATATGTGTGGGGCCAGGCAGCTAGGAGTGAGGTATTAAGTTAATACTTCTGATTGGTATTCTCTGGGGAGAAAGATATAGAGGCTGAAGAATTAAGAGAAGGGGTTAGTCTGATATTCTGGAGTGTAGAAGTGTTAGAAGCATTGGCAAACATTATGGTGGATAAATCTTCAGGGGCTGATGAGATCTATCAGAGGATGCGAAGAGAACCAAGGGCAGACATTGGTGGGGCTCTGACAGAGGGGTTTGCATCTCAGTTAGCCACAGATAAATTACTTAAAAAGTAAAGGATAGCTAAGGTTGTCACTTACTTCAAAAGGGCAATGGGCAAGAACCTGGAAATGACCAGCTGATGAGCCGTATATCATCTGCAGGGAAGTAGTTGGAGAAGATCCTGAGAGACAGGAGTTGTGTTCATTTGGAAAGCCAGGCACTGGTTAGAAGGAGGCCATGTTGTTTTTGTACAGGAGGTTATGTCTTACAAATCTGATTGAGTTTTTGAGGAAATAGCTAATAGCCAATAGATAGACATTGTAGCATGGTCAAGGGGGGCCCCAGAAATCCCGTTTCTATGATGTTTGAGTTTATTCACTGTCAATCTACAGTTTACGTCATGGCATTTTATTCCATTTAAAGCATATCATTGTATAAGAATCTAGCTCAATGATCAATGGTCATTTATTAACTCTTAACTCCAGCTGCAGTTTGTGCAAGTTGCTGTTGTTTTGCATGTGTTTTGACCTGCTTGGTGTATAAAATACCCCATGAAATACAAGTGATAAAGCCAAGAACATGGAAGATCAGTGCAGATGTCTTTGCACAATACAGGCAGTAATCTGAAAATTTTTCCTTTAGACTGTTCTTGTAGTTGCATTTAAGAAAGACGTGATAAGGGAGGTGCAAAGCAGTTAGCATAACACTTGTCAGGAAAACTAGTGGAGGCTATAATTCAGTTTAAAGTGACTAAACATCATGAACATTTTCACATTAACTAAGAACACCTGCAGAGGACAGATCAAGCTTGATGATGTAGTGCAGTTTTTTAAAAAAAGAGATACAGATATTACCCAGAGGAATGATAATGGTTTTGCTCATATGGACCAGAGGGAATTGATAAACTCTATATTAAAAGTCTGTTAGGTAGCTGAAGTTTATGGAATTGAAGGGAAATTATTAGCTTTTTTAGGAAATTGTCTGAACAGGTAATCTACAGTAACTTTTAGGATTTGACTAATAGTTTCCTGCAAGGAACTATTTTTAGGTCATTTATTCACTATTCGTGACTCAAATATTAAGCCAAAGTACCAAAGTTTCAAGAAGGCTGATGACACAAAGACAGATCATCATGTCAACAAACTAGATAGATGCGTAAAACTGCAAAAGATATGGACCAGTTAAGCAAATTTTCAATCAGATTTCAATGTAGACAAGTCTGAGGACATCAGATTTTAACCACAAATGATTGGAATGGAGTACTTTCTAAATAAAGGATTTATGGAGAACAACATAACCTTTATTATATTCTTCTCATTACTGTTATTATGCACCCTCAGCACATTCAGAAAGGCTGGTCCCTTACATGCCAGAACTGATAGAAAGCTGATCACCCTTCCCTGTCTAAGAGCTAAGGCAAACTATGCTCTGCCCACATGACAGACTTTCTCAAAGCATTAGGATTGGCCATCAGCATTAGAAAAAATAAGTACTATGGCCAGGAAGTTAAAAAAAATAGAATAGTTACATTTTTGGACTATTTTTGGAAATAGTCACCTGGTCAGACAGCACATATGGAGAGAGGAACAGTTACAATTTCTGGTCATTGGCCCTTCATCAGAACTAGAGAAAAAAATAAGCAACAGATGTGCCTTAAGTTGCAGACACAGGGAGGGCAAAGAGAATAAATAGACTATCAGTGATTGGAGTAGACCTAGATAAAATGGGCAATGCAGACTGATTGACACTTGTTAGTGGGAGCTGATCTGTCTCATGGAGAGAGAACAGAGGGGAGAAACAGAAAAGAAAAAAAATGCCAGAATTGTGAGAAACTAAACATAGCAGTTACTAGAAAACAGAAGTAAAACAAAATGCTAGGTAAATATCCGTCTACCTCCTAAACTTTCCCTGTATCTTCCTTTATGTCAGATTTCCAGCAGCTGCTGTTTTCTGTACCTATCATTTCAGCATATTAGACTTCTATCTCTGTTTCTTTGTCTATCTGTCTGTCTATCTCTCTTCATTATTGGTGTCAGCCTAAGTCATTTGCAGCTGGCTGTGACTGCCCTGTATGGATCTGGTGGACTCTTCATGGGACCAATAAAGAAGTACAATCTTCTATAAGCTTCAACTCTCAGGATGGGCTATCTGTCCCCAATCCTGTGCAGGGTTAACTGCAAGCACCATACTTCCTATTCTAATGAAAGAAGTCATTGGCTCCTGTGAGGATGCTAAACAATTATGCTTTTATTATTTATTTGTTAGATTTTTGGTGTTTGGGTGTGCTTATCAGCTTTTAAATGTGTAAAAACAGCAATGTGACTGAACATTTATGAATATCTATGATCAGAGACATTCAGTGATCCATTCACACCAACAGTGTTGGGTGGGAACATTGGTCCCACAGTGGTTCTGTGAGTAAAGCTAGCGGCCTGCATCCAGATAGCTCTTGCACTGCTCTGGGATTTGGGCTCCCAATGGAAGTTGCTCAGGAATGAAGCTGAGTTTAAAAAAAATACACTAGTATAGGAGCAGGTGGCCTGCAATAGAAAATCTGACCCATGAAGAGATTTGGGTAAAAGGTGGTATGTGGATTTAATTCACAAATCAGCCTTTACACTGGTTAGTAGGCATAGGTAATACTGCACAAAACACCCCAGAGACTGTAAACAAAGTTGTAAACTCAGCCAGCTCCATCATGGGCACTAGCCTCCCCAGCAACGAGGACACCTTCAAAAGGCAATGCCTCAAAAAGTAAGCATAACGAACCCACATCACCCAGGACTTGCCCTCTTTTCATTGCTACCATCAAGGAAAAGGTACAGGAACCTGAGAACACACACTCAACATTTCAGGAACAGCTTATTCCCTTCACCAATAAATTTCTGAATGGACAATAAACCCACAAACACTACTTCACTATTTTTATTATGGTCTTTTTTTTTGCTCTTATTTAAGTTAATTTCAATATATATTTCTTATTGTTATTTATAGTTTTATTTTTACATTTACTATGTATTGCACTGTACTGCTCCCAAAAAACAACAAATTTCACAGCATATGCAGGTGATATTGAACCTTATTCGGATTCTGATTTTGATATCTGGTTCAGTTCTATGTGAGGCAAGGGATTTCAAAAGTGTGCCTTTAGAGACATTTCCAAATGGGATTATTTTCCCTTGTCATCTTGCTCCACCTCGTTTGCACATGCTCGAAGAAGAAAACAAGGCTATGTGAATTCCTATGTGTCTGTTGTTGATATGAGCAGTGTTCTGTATACCTTGTAATTGGTTGTTGGAATTAACAATACAAGCAATGTGTTGTAATTTAGACACACTATAAAATCAATTCAGAATTATACATGTTGTGTCATTTGTTAATATTTTATCATGTTCTTTAACTGTTCATTATCCAAATCATTATCAGTAGAGAGCAGAAAATTAACAATAATCAATGCCAGTTGTATATGATAGGTGTATATGGACTCAGGGTAAAATGAATTGTTCAAAATTTCTGCAGTGAATAGATTCTATAACATCAGGATCTTATTTGTTTTGGGACATTAAGAGAGAAAGAAAAGATATTCAGAGGTCCAAGGGAAGTTTGTCTAAACTTTCCTTATTTTAAAAAATAATGAATGAGTATATAATTTTATGTAGTATATTTATAGTATATGTATATAAATAGCATTTATATACTATATATCATGGCTGAGGCACTCCAGTGGTTGGGGTCAACAATGGATGTTGTGTCCTAGCTGTCTACGTTATTGATACACACTCCAGTTTGCAAGCCAGGACGGTACGACATGGAGAGCAAGCTGTTGCCCATGCCGCAGGCTCCTCCTCTCCGTGCAGTTGAAACCATTGCACCATTGGCATCTCAGGAATTGCCAGTCAATGTTGAACACAACAGCTCCGGATTTTCCCTCAGGGTTTTCTCCGCAAGCCAGCAGAGGCTTGCGATCTGAGCTTTCCTTATTCTGGATGAGCTCCCAACCACAGCTGACGAGCCCCATCTGCTTGGAGTGTCTGGTTTTAAGGCAGCAGTAATCTGCCTTCGCCTCTTGTCCTGTCAACAGAAATGGCTCCACTGGGCTTAGTAACTAAGCCACACGTGAAAGCCAGGAGCTGGACTTGGCTGCCAGAGGCTATATGAGGCACGCACCATTGGGAGCATTTAATAGGTAGTGGAAGCTTATTCCCACAAACCCCTCCTTAAGGAACCAAATCATGGCTACTTCCTGAGAATATTGAGGTGCAGGAAAGACTACATTTGGTCTTGATCTGTACAAATAAGTGACAAATAAGTTATCCTCATCTACTTGATATGGGATAAAAAAGTCTGATGTGATGTTTCACTAGACCGTCCTTTATCATGTCACCTGAAATAAAACATAATCTGACAGAACATAAGCCAGAGAGACACAAGAGGCAGCTGATGCCAGATTTAGGGGAAAAATAAGAGCAGGTGAAGGAATTCAGTGTGTCAGATGGCATAATTGAAGGGAAATAGATAGCTGATGTTTTGCAACAGCACCACCCTTGTCTGTGGGTTTGATATCACCAAGTTCATTTCAGTTTGTCTAAAATTTTATTTTCTGGAACCATTCCATCCCTTTCCCCCCTTCTCCATGGGGAAATGCTTTAGCGTCAGAATAGATTTACGTGCTGCTTTGAGTTTACCCTGGGGAAGGGAATAGAACTTGCAATATTTTAGGATAAGTAGCAGCTTGAAAAATTTATCATATAGTTGTGTCAAAGAATGATGTTAAGAAAGTGAGAATACTTCAGCAGTGAGTTGTGGGCTGATCGACTCTTGAAATGGTTAGTGGAGAGTTTCAAAGGCAGTCAATCTGAAAGTCCCTTCAGGTTTCTCGGTCACCAAAGCAGCTTCTGCCATCCTTGAAGAATCTTTGCCCACAGGCTTTTCCATGTTAAGCAGTTATTCAGGATAAAATTGGAGTTAATTTTGCTAATATGTCATCTTCCATAAATTGCACAGCATTTCTAAGGCTCCAAAGATTACCCTTGTTACAGAGGTTGAGCTTCTCTGATATTGTTTTCCAACTCTCATTGGAGCCATTGTTTGTGACAAAAAAAAACATTAACTCCTCTCACTCAAAACCATCCATTTACTGTAGTCCATTAAATGAAAAACCCACCTTATCAATCTGACTTCTCATCTTTTTTTCCAGCCCTGATGAAGTGTCTCAGCCCGAAGTTCCGACTGTTTACTCTTTTCCACAGATGCTGCCTGGCCCTCTGGGTTCCTCCAGCATTGTGTGTGCATTACTTTGATTTCCAGCATCTGCAGATTTTCTTTTGTTTGTGAAATGATTGGAATTACTGAACCCTTGGCCAATGTTACCCAGTGTTGGTTGTCAGGCACATTTTCCCAGTCTGATTCTTGGGGAACTGCAGAAAGTTGGCACTTGAACTTCAGCACATTTGGAATGGATGTGAAGATGTACAAGTGTTTCATGTTCACTAGCCACTAGCACAGCAATACTGAGCTTCCCAACAGTTGTGGAAGGAGATGTCAACTCTTCCATATACCGATGCTGTGATCCCTCAAGAAGTTCCATGCCAAAAAATAAAGGACCACTTTTATTGTCTCTATATTTTTTATGATCATGGAGGGAACAATATTCTTTTGACATGCTAACTTAAGTGCAGTTGTACCTTTAAAGATGTAATTCTTTACCCTTAATGTTCTGATGGGTATGTAAAGTATGTTAACGTAATGTACATTAAGAAACAACTCCCTTTGTTCATCTTGATTCCATTACAACACCCAGAGACAGTAAATAATTTAGTATTTGTTGTTTTATGTTAGAAAGGTCACAAACAAAATGTAGTAACAAAGATAGAAATCTTCGTAATATAGTAAAAAAAAGGCAATACTTTGCAGATAGCATTCTTTGATCAATTCTCAGTGGGTAATGCAGATTTGATAACTGCCTGGTCTTTGTCAGGTTAGATTAAGCAGTTGGACTTGAGTGTTTCCACACATGGGTATGTTAAAGTATCAACTTACATTGAAGCATATTTCATTGTGTTTTTGGTCACATTACATCAAACAAAATATTATAACTGTGACTTTGTGATGTGGTTTGCTTGTCTTAGAATGTTTGATTTCCAAAATAATAAATTAGAATAATACATAGTTATTTCATAGCACAAAGGTAGTCTCAATTGCTTGTAGTTTTCAAAGGTCTGAGAAAAAATACATTAATTAGAAAGTGTTGAACCTCATTTCTATATTCATAGATCAATTAGGCAAGTTCAGAATTAACTAATTTGATGTCTGATTGTTACACAAGCTGTAGATCAATACAGAACATATTGTACATTTTTGTGTCAGAGAAATCATTCCTAGTGGTACTAATTAAAAATGACACATCATTGACTTCTAGAAATTAACAATCAGAAAGCTTAAGCAATGCTTATTAATGCATTGTTCATGCATTTCACAGAGAGATTACAAGATTCATAAAGTCCACAAAATAACAGCCAGATAGATAAAGCATTTCCTTTTAACACATTATTCTTGCCATTCCACACAAAGATCATGTTCTTTGTTCTTGTGTGCAAATGCAAAAATAATGAGGTAATAGGCTCATCACAGTTCATCTCAGCAGATAAATCCTCAATTCCCCACATTGTAGCAGTTAATTGTCTCTTAAATGATTTTCTCCATCATTCTAACTGGAAGTTATTTCACATATTGATTACACTTTATATGAAAAAAGAAATTCCTGACATCCCTTACTGTATTGAACAACTTCAAAGTAGTGGATTTTTTTCCGTTAAAACACTGCTTAAGATATTTTCATTCTAGAGAAAATACCATATTCTTCGGCTGGTCAAATCAATGACTCTACTGGTTGTTCTTCTCTGCTTTCAGAGTTCTTGCATATCTCTTTTCATGCGACGGATATAGCTGGACTCGGACAGCATTCTCTGAGCTAAATTCTGTTGTTTTGCTTAAAGCTGAGCTTTCTGTAAGCTCTTTTGATATTCTTTATTGGACTTATTAAATGTCATATCTATTAAGTGTCAGCTCTCCTTCAACTTATTTCACATTCCAACACCACGGGTCTGGTATCATTGTTATCGATTTAACTGGTGGCTGACAAATTAATGCTAGCAAGTGAGATGATGGAGCAAGGATTTTTTTTTCATTGAATTGAAGCAAAGTGTATTAAAGTCATGTGTGTAAGAAACCTCATGACTACAATTTTAAACATGCTTGAATATAATAATGAATTTTTAAAGATGCTGAGTTTTGAGATAATATTTGAGGATGCTAAAGGATAAAAGAATAAGTTAATAAAATGGGTTGAATGCAAAAGGAAGATTCAGTAAAGGAAAGTTTAATGCAGTCTATCATACCCACAGCTGCCTGGCTGAATACTTTTGGTTAAAGGGCAAATTCATTTCAACCAATTTTTAAGTTTATATTTGATAACTCAGTAGTGGCAAATTAAGATTCCTATCAACAAATCTTTGTAAAGGTCTCACTGGCAAGAAGCTTGGATGAATACAATTCAAGGAGCTTGAGGAAGTGGGTGAAGTTCTTCATGATTACTTTGTATTGATTTTTAATAAGGAAAATGACATGGGCAATGGAGAGATTAGGGAAGGGCACGTGCTGATGCTAAGAAGGAGGAGATGTTGGGTGTCTTTAAAAATATTAAGGTGAATAAGTTGCCAAGGCTTGATGGAAGCTATGCCAGGATACTAAGGGAGGCAAGAGAGGAGATTGTTGTGGCCTTAACATAATTCATTGTATATTATTCATTTCTCTAATTGGAGGCAATGGTGTGAAGCTTCCATCATGGGAATATGACTGAACACTTCTAAATCAGCATTCATCCTATAACCAAAAAATGATTTATTGGTGAGCCTTACATCAGTGATAGGGAAATCATTGAAGAAGATTCTTAGGGACAAGATTTACTTGCATTTGGAAATGAAACCACCTTCAGGCTGAAGGAGCAACACCTTATATTCCTCTGGGTAGCCTCCAACCTGATGGCATGAATATTGATCTCTCCTTCTGGTAAAAAAAACCCTCCTCCTCTTCTTCTATTCCCCACTCTGGCTCCTTACCTCTTCTCACTTGCTTATCACCTCTTTCGGGTTCCTTCTTCCTGCCCTTTCTTCTATGGTCCACTCTCCTCCCTTATCACATTTCTTCCTCTCCATCCCTTTACCTTTCCTACCCACCTGGCTTCATTTATCACCTTCTATCTTCCTCCTTCCCCTCTCCCCACCTCTTTATAATGGTGTATTCACCCTTTCTTACCAGTCCTGAAGTTGAGTCTTTGGCCAAAATGTCAACTGATAATTCATTTCCATAGATGCTGTCTGACCTACTGAATTCTCCCAGCCTTTTGTGCGTGCTGCTTTCGATTTCCAGTATCTGCAGAATTTTTCATGTTTATGTTTTATTAGGATAGCCAGCATGGCCTTGTGCGTGGAATGTCTTGGCTCATACATTCTTCCAAGCTTTTGGAGTGTATTAACTGTAAGGAGAGTTTAAACAAATTTGGATTGTTTTCTTTGGAACCTTGGAGGCTGAGAGGTTGATCTGATAAAAGCATATGGAATAATAAGTGGTATAGATAAGTAGATTATCAGAATCTTATGTCCATATTCTTTCAAATATTAGTGAGCATTGGTTTAAATTGAAAGGATGTAAATTTGAAGGAGATTTGCAGGGCAAGTGTTTTTTTTTAAACACAGGGAGTTGTGGCTTCCAGGGGAAAGATGGGAACATATGTGACCACAATGGCAAGCGGCATTTTGACAGACACCTGAACAGGCAGGGAATATGGGCTGTGTACAGAAAGACAGAATAGTTTAGGTTGGCAGCATGGTTGATGCAGATATGATGGAATGAAGGGCCTATTCATGGGCTGTACTGTTCTACACTCAGTGGCTACTTATTAGGTACACCTGCTCATTAATCCAAATATCTAATCAGCCAATCATGTGGCAGCATGTCAATGCATGCAGACATGGTCAGGAGGTTCAGTTGTTGTTCAGACCAGACATCAGAATGGGGAAGAAATATGATCTAAGTGACTTTGACCATGCAGTGGTTATTGGTTTGAGTAACTGCTGATTGCCTGGGATTTTCACACACACAACAGTCTCTAGAGTTTACAAAAGCCAAAAAGCAAATCCAGTGAGCAACAGTTTTGTGGGAAAAAATGTCATGTTAATAAGAGAGGTCAGAAGAGAATAGCCAAACTGGATCAAGCTGACAGGGAGGCAACAGTAACTCAAATAACCACATGTTACAACAGAGGTGTGCAGAAGAGCACCTCTGCACACATCCAGCCTTGAACTGGTTGTGCTACAGTGGCAGAAGACCACAAACATGCACTCAGTGACCTCTTTATGTGGTTCAAGAGGTACCTAATAAAGTGGTCACTGAGTGTATGTCACAGATTACTGAGGAATTTCAAGATTTATGATTTAAGAAATTCTACATTAAAATTTATTCCTTCCCCCCACCCCCAAATCTATTGTGTGTGGAAAAATGGTCCTATAAGATCTCAAAGCAAGACTTAGTTTCTCAGTTTCTTGAATACCAGTGATAATAGATACAGCATTTACAAATAAAGGCATGGCATAATTTAAAAGCGCAAACACGAGGAAATCTGGAGATGCTGGAAATTCAAGCAACACACACAAAATGCTGGTGGAACACAGCAGGCCATGCAGCATCTATAGGAAGAAGCACCGTCAAGATGAAGCCACACTCAGGTTGGAGGAACAACACCTGATATTCCATCTGGGTAGCCTCCAACCTGACGGCATGAACATTGATTTCTCTGACTTCCGTTAATGCCCCTCCTCCCCTCCTACCCCATCCATGATTTATTTATTATTCCCCCCTTTTTTCTCCTTTTTTTTCTCTCTCTGCCCCTCTCACAATCACTCCTTGCCTGTTCTCCATCTCCCTCTGGTGCTCCCCTCCCGCTTTCTTTCTTCCTAGGCCTCCTGTCCCATGATCCTTTTTTGTGTGTGTTGCATGGCATAATTTGAAGGCATCAACAAGATAATGTTAAAAGTGAATAATATGGAGATTTAGTGGCAACTGCCAAGGCTGCAAGAGCAGGAAAATTATGACCTAAGAGTACAGAGGACATGAGAGGTATGCCACTCAAAGGGTAATTGAGCAATGACACATCACGAGCTGCATTAAATTTATTTCCATTTTATTTTGCTGCATAAGCTAGCTCTGCATATGTTTTCTAAGTGCTCAATGAAATTGCAGTCAGACTGTACCTGTATCTAATCTACTGATTTACAGACGATCCCTCTGTCTTAGTGTCTTGTCCTTCAGAAGGCAATGCTTTATTTCTATTTGACTCAATATTCCTGAGGCCCAAATGCTCCGGGACATACAATGTTTACAATCTTTAAGTTCTCCTTACGCTGTTATATAAGTCCATACTGACTAGGCCAAATGAGATAACCATTAGTAATGTTGCATCATTGTATTTACTGTACATGAAGAAACAAATAGTAAGCAAACTATATTTCCTGCAATATTAACTGGCCATTCCCAGCAGTGGTACTCTCTCAAACAGGGGAGCTGTTAGTATTAATGTACTTAAATACTCATCATGGAAATACTGAGGTAAATAAATAGTTATTATTTATTAAATTATCATTTTAAAATTATTAAAGCACATAAAACATAAGTATTGTAATGGAATCAGCTTATTTCCTGTTTGATAGGCTGGAATGTGCCTGACCAGGCAATCCAGCTTTTGGATGAAGAGTGGCAGACAATGGTGGGGACATCCAGTTCCAAGCATCACAGACTGCACTGAAGAGAATTGAATTGAACTGACTTTATTACTTACATCCTTCATATACAGGAGGTGTAAAAATCTTTACGTTACATCTCCATCTAAATGTGCAATGTGCAATTTATAGTAATTTGTAATAAATAGTATCTACAACAGGACAGTCAATATAACATAGAAATACAATTGTATCAGCATAACTTAATCAGTCTGATGGCCTGGTGGAAGAAGCTGTCCTGGAGCCTGCTGGTCCTTGCTTTTATGCTGTCGTATCATTTCCCGGATGGTAGCAGCTGGAACAGTTTGTGGTCGGGGTGACTTGGGTCCCCAATGATCCTTCAGGCCCTTTTTACACACCTGTCTTTGTAAATGTCCTTCCTTTGTAAATGGATGTGCTGGGCACATCCAGCACAACACGGCCCATTGCAAGTTCTTTTTTTATATAAAAGAGGTCTTTACATGTAATCACTGAATCACAAAATCACTTGAGTGTGGAAGGAGCTATGTGGCCAGCATGTCCAAACTTCCTGTGTGTAAGAACAACCTTTGCAACAACATTTGCACCCCTGCCCTGAAAGTTCCTTCCATTTAGCTCCCTGTTAAATATGAGATTGGTTTTACTTCTATTACTGTGTAATCCATTTCTTAACCAGTCTTTACATTAAAAAACACTGTTAATTCATGTCACTATTAGTTCTTTTGCCAGTCATTTTCTTCACCTTATGCTTGACCAATAGTAACAGTATCTACCTTTCCCATTTACAATTCTTAAGTACTGCACATGCTATCTAAAACTGGGTACAGCATTACATTTGTGGGTGAACAGTGTTTCATAAGGTCATTACTTCCTTTCTCTTGGTGCTCTACTCTGATTGTGTAAAGTCCTGGGTCTTGCTGGTTTTTCCAACCGCTTTCTCAACATGCTGTGTCAGATTTAATGAACTATGCACATCCAATCAAAGATTTCATGTTCGTGTACCCATTTTAGAACTTTGACCTCTGTGTGAGATGTCCAATCTATTCTTCCTTACAAAATGTAACACACCACTTTCCTCAGCGTTAATTTCATTTTGCTGCAGTTTATTCATTCTGACATCCTGTCTGTGAGTTCACAAATCCACTGGAGGCCAGGAGGCTGCCTGTCCTGGGGATGGAGGACTGTCTGTGTGTGAGTGTGTGGGAGGGCTCCATTTGCTGTTGTTGTTTTGTTCCAGTTGTTCTGTTGTTGTTGCTTGTGTTCTGTGAGCATGGTGGGTGTGCTACGATGGCAACACTTGCAAGCTGCCCCTAGCACATCCTTACGGTGTGTAGGTTATTAGTGCAAAGAACGCATTTCGCTGTATGTTTTGATATACATGTGATAAATAAATGAAATAAAATATAACATCTTTATTTCCCAGATGGAGATTAGATAAACTGAAACTGAATATAAACTGAATATATTGCTTCCACAATATATTTTTTCAACCATGAACTGAATCCCAAAGACTCTTACTCAAGGTAGAAAATTATGTTTTTTTCAGTGTTCTCCTACTCTGTGTTCTTGTAAGTTAATTGTGACAAATGGAACTGTTAACTTGGGCTCTTGCCTATTTTCTTCACGACTTAATGAGCCTGGTAGAGCCAATTAATTTTGTAATAGGAAGTGGAAAAATCTCAGTGGGTCAATGATAAAGGAATATTGAGTGCATTATGAAAAAAATAAAATGTCCCTGTATATTCATAATATCATCACCAATCCTTAATCTTTGACCCTAAGAAGCTATTCTAAATCCCTGTTCTAATGTCATTGGCGGAAGCAGACATTCACTTTTCTTGCGTACATTATGGGACACAAAAAAGGTCTGATGATGCCCCTCAGTGGTATTTTAAGGTGTTAAATTTACATTGTTGTATCAACATCTCCTTCAGTATAATTTAGATTATTATATCATTATTATACAGAATATGCCAAATAATAATTGTAAGAACAACTGACATGCCATCACAACTAATGTGCTCTTTGTGATTTTATGAGGGCATTACATTACAATCATTCCTTTTACAAAGCACCATTTGTACATTTTGGTGGTATCGTTTTGATTATGCTGAGACAATCAAACAGGAAAGATGGTTGGATAAATTTTGAATGGGATGTTAGGAATCCCCTTGGAAGATCTGTCTGTAACTAACTACGCCTGTGGTTGCACTTTATAGCTGGTCATAGCTTATTGAAAAGAAAGCAAGCAATTTGTTATTTCTAAATTTGTTAAGAAGAACTTGTCCAGATATTTTATTTTATTTAGCTTACAAAATTTCAGTAGCAAACAATATTCATTACAGTCTTTTATAAGAGTTCTTTATTCAACAGTAAAGAGAATGAAAACTAAGGCAGGTTTACAAAAGGTGACTAGTGCAGATTTGTATTAGCTAACTGTACTTCCTTTTGAATCTTCTTAAGATAGAGTGAGATGGTAAATCAACATTAACGTGGGAGTCCTTCTGATGCTCTGGTATTTTCAGATTTCTCTGTGTAATCTTTAGATACGCTTTATGGCTACGGCAGTATGTCTCATTGCATGCAGAAAAAAGTGGTTTCTTTCCCTTGTGGACATTTTATTTGAATGAACCTTGAGATGTTCCTTATCATGGCTGTTAATAATCTTTTAATCTCTCTTCCTACTCTTTATTTTACTTTTATTTGTTTTTCTGTATTCTTTCCATTGGCGCCTTAATGATTTGTTGAGATTTTCCCTGCTGAGCATTCATTATTATTATTATTATGTTTGGAAAAGGAAATAAGGAGCTAAGCAATCCTTAAATGTGTGGACAAAACTTTTCTCAATGAAAGGGTACTATTTAAATTTTCATTTTGTTGCTAATGGTTTAACAGCCTGGGGCTCATGTTGCTGTGATTCAGAAACAGCCTTGATCAATTCCTATCATCTTAACACTGATTCACATTGATATAATTCTTACAGAGGGATGTACTTTGATATTGTTTCTTGAGCAAATATATTTATCTTTACTCACTCAATCATTTTATTCTGAAGTGCTTACAGGTTCTGATCCTGTTCGACTTTAAAAAAAAATAAAACCTTGATTATATTCATAATATACCATTATTCTTGTGTCAGCAAAACAATTAAAAGTTGTTGATATTTATGCGTCCCATTACCAATATGATACAAACCAATAGAATGTATGAAGATAATCAATGCATCAAAAAATTTGACTGAAAGCTGTATCTTTTAAACCTCCTGTGTAGCTTCATGACTACTTATTTAAGCTTGTCATGTTTTAAATCTGTAGGTGATCCTTTTTATTTATCTAGGAGCTAGCAAAGTCACTCGTGAGCAACCTTATTAAGTGCAAGAGTATAAACTTCTACCAGACTGGGTGCAGGCACTAGAGAAGTACTTGCCTGAAATATTAGGCAGAAAAAGACAGCTGGAAGGTGAGAACTAAAGGTATGCACATGGGTTGACTTTGGTTTACTTGGTTTTCATCTAAATTGGATATATCATGCAGGTTTATGATGCAGGGTTTTGACCTGAAACATTGACAATTCCTTTGCCCCCAAAGATGCTGCCTTCAGCAGATTTTTTTTTGCTCGTTTGTGATTGATTTGTATGACTCTTGGATTTCTACTGCTTCATGCTGCAGCCATAGTGTGCCTAGGTGCATAGGGTAAATGTTCACTGTGGTTGATAGGGGAGTTAATTAGGTGGGTTGTTTTATTTTGAATGATGCTAAATGTTTGAATGTTATTGATGTGCACTTATCCAGGCAACTGAGAGGATATTCTCAGTGTTATTACTGTTGCACTCATCCAGACAAGGGGAGAATATTCCATCATGCCCTTGACATGCCTTGATGAAAGCATAAATGTTTTTGAAATTTGGAATTTGAGTATGTACTGCAGGCTATTCAGACTGACATGTTCTTCAAGATAGTTATGAGGCAGATTATGTTCAATCCAGACTGTTGCTTGCATGGGCCTTGTGCACTATTCTTGTACCTATATTGTGTGGGTCCAGTGGTCTGCAATGGCATGCTAAGACAGCTACTGAGTGAAGTCTAGTGACCTGCAAATGCTATCAATGTTTCAGGTGACAATTCTGTATGCCCTCCCCGAACTGCCCTTCATTCTCAAAGGCTTACTGTATATAATGCCCCTGATAATCAGAGATGTTTTTAAACAGTTTAAAAGTATTTAAATAATTAATTTTTAAAAGATTCTGCAAAACTGTGAGCAAATTCATAACCGTAGTATTAAGAAAAATGAGACCATGTCACATTAATTTTAGTCCTTGAAATCAAAGGAAATGAATTTTGAAAGTGGATGCAAAGTACACTTATACCCACCAGTACACACCCTTGATGTTGTAAGAGCACTTTAGACATTTTCATTTGTTCCTATCAGCCTTGTCCTTTCCTTCTCCTCCTGCCTTTATGCCTTGCTTAACTTTGACCATACTCTTTTCTATACGATCCAGTGAAATTGTGACTGGTCTATATTCTAACTTCAGTATTCATTTCATTGTTTAACAGGTTCCAATTCAACATCAGATCTTTAGTTAAAAAAAACCTTCTGATCATTGTGGCACAGGTTGATTAAAGAAAATTGTGGGAGAGTCGCGATATATTCAGAGCATGGTGGCTGACCCAAGCTGTGGATGCCACTAGAAATCAATTGGGAGGGTTTGGGTATCTGGGAGAGAAGACCAATGTTTGTCTTGGGCTAGGACTGGTGTGGTAATCTGGGAAACACATCCTCAATGTATAGAAGCAATCGTAACAGAAATAATTTAAAAGACGGTCTATTATGCTTTGAAACTCTAGAAACTAACCAAAAGAAAAACACAGGAGACAGGATACTTGTCTACTTAGGTTTTTTTTCTCCTTTGTTTCAGTGAGGTGGCTGCATGTGACATAATGATGTATATTTTTACGTACTTCTTACACATTACCCATAATGAATTCTGTAAACAAACAAAGAATGCTTAATCAAACAATATATTTACAATATTACTCAAATATTACTGAAATATTAAATACACTACACTCCTCCTTGCTTAGCTATATACCAACTCAATATAGAATGCATCTTAACTCAAATATGTAACAAGTTGCTCTATAGTAATTATATATATATATATATATATATATATATATATAAATCACTACTATATAGTCATCCACAGCATAATAAATTTTAAGTTGTCCCATTCAGACTGAAAGATTTAATTGTTGTGGAGGATTCTTACTCTAGTGGGATTACATCTTTCCTGATGGAAGTGGGGGGGGGGGGGGGGGATGGTCACTCTGCTTGGCAGGTAAGACTTGTGGCTGTGAAACAATCTCAGGTTCTAGAGCCTCCTCCATCGTAGTTGTGGGAATTGACTCTGGTACTGCAGGAAGTGGTTCAGATAGTTCTGGGCACCTTTCTTCTCTAAAAATTGACTTTGCTCCCCTCAGTTGATCGATGTGTCATCTTCAGATGACATCAGACACAATCTCCACTGTTTGAGAGAGTGGTCCAAGTTCTGTCCTTAATCTTTCCAGGTACCTACTTTTGATCATCTCTGTAGTTCCCTGCCAGAGCTGTTTGTCCAGGAGTGAAACATCAGAACTCCTTGTTTGAGAAGCCCTCACTTTGTCTCAGCTGGTTGTCCTGCATGCTCCTTCTGAGCTTGGGTTTGAGGAGATCTAAGGGTGAGTGCAAGGGAATAGCGTACCTGGTGAGTTGTTTGTTGTGGAGTGTGCTGCATTGCAAATTGCAAGGAGCTTCTAGACTCTGGACAAGCCCTTCCACCAAGCCATTTGTAGGTGGGTGGCATAGTGCAGATGTAATATGTCTTATTCCATTCATTTTCAGGATTGACTGAAACTGTTCCACAACAAATTGTTGTCCATTGTCACTGACTAAAGTGTTCTGGAATACCAGTCTTTCACAACACATCAGCAGCGTGCAAGGCTGCAGTGGAAGCTATTGGGAACACTTCTGGCCACGTTGTTACTGTATCCACAACTACCAAGAAATTTATGCGCATGAATGGTCCAGCAAAATCCATATGCATCCTCTGCTAGGCAATGTCAGCTATTTCCTGGGGTGGAGAGGTGCTGCTCTTGCCAACTCCTGGATGTGTTGGCATCCCAAACAGTTCATGGCAAGCTGTTCGATCTGCTGATCTATCCCAGTCCACCAGACAGAGCTTCGGGCCAATGCTTTCATTTTGACCACACCTGGATATGTAGCTCCTCCAACACTTTAGCTCTCAGCTTGGATTGTACATAATATTTCAAACCCCACATAAAGCAACCTCTGTCAAGGGCAAGTTCATCCCGACACTATTAAAAGTGGGGAAATGGGATTTCAGCTGTACATTCCTGCAGTTTTGGGTTGCCATCTAGACCTGAGAAAGGAGACAATGTGGGTTCTCTTTTGGGTTTCCCTTTGGATTATACCTGCCATAATGGGGACACTTTCAATTTTACATGAGGAAAAATATAGTATGTAAATAGCAGTGTCCCCTTTTGTAAAGTTTTCATTTTTTTCCTTTTCCAATGGTAAACAGGACAATCCATCTGTGTTTCCATAATCAGTTGTCCTCTTGTGAATTTAGTCCTGTAATTGTATCCTCCAAGAAACAGAGGCATCTCTGTATTTATGCCACAGATCCTGACAGACCCATCCTTCTTGGTTACTGGAACCACTGGTATTGCCCTTGGGCTACACTCAAACTTGAAAAGAATTCCTTCAGCTTCCATGCTAACTAGTTTACTAGCTATTTTATCACGGATGGTATAAGGAACCAGATGGGCTGTAAAAAACTTGGGTGTGGTATTTTCATTTAACACTAGTTTACCATTGATATGTTTAAGTTTTCGAATGCCATCCTTGAACACTGCTGTGGCATCATCTTTCTTAATTCGCTTTCAGTTGAGTCTAATGCAGGGGATGTGGAAGGTAGGTGATGGATGGATTTCCAATCAAGTTGTCATTGTCTCAGCTAATAATGGACCCACAATGCTGGTCCTCCTATTTTTACCATACACATGCCCGCTATGGCTTGTTGGTTGTCATATATCATTGTTAAGAATGTCATTACCACAAAAGTTATCTTTTGTCCAGTATAAGTTCTTAGTTGGATATCTGCAGGCTTCAGTTCAGTGTCTTTGAAAATGCATTCAAACTAATTTTGTGGAATGACTGAAGCAGCTGAGCTAGAGTCCAATCCAATTTTAAATATTTTGCCATTCACTTCTGGTGTAAGCCAAATTGTTTGTCTCTTGTTAGTTATTATGCTGTAAGTCTCAAGGCTACTCTGTTCTCTGTCACTCTTATCATTATCAGAATTTTCATCAACAGCATGCAGATTAATGTTCTTTTTGAAACATTTAACTTTTAACTTGAAGTTTTAACTTTTTCTCTTTCCTGTGCATCCAATTATTTTTGTCTGCCAGATATGCTCTTTGTATGTGCCCTACCTTGTTGTATTTTCTGCAAGTTTCAGCTTTAAACCTGCATTGGTTGATGAGACCCTGCCACAACAGTAACACAATTTATTTAGCTAGGCAAGTTTCTGTTTAGACTTTGCGATTTTGTTCATGCTCACTTTCATTCCTGACTGCAACTCAATTGTGTATCTGGCTGCCATTTCCATTGATACAGTGATTTCAATTGCTCTTTTAAATGTGAGTTGTGCTTTAGTTTAGAGTCAATTTTTAATTTTCTTTGTAAGATTCCACAAACTAAATGATCTCTCAGTGCTTCATTAAACCCATCACTGAACTGACAATGTGTGGACAAGTTCTTCTATTTAGCCGTGTTAACTGAAATGGGCTCCCCTTCCTTTTGATTCTGTTTATGAAATCTAAAGCACTTTGGTTCTAAAAATTCCTGCATTATGTTCATTATATCAGGAAAGCCCATTTTGGCTGGTTTGGTTGGAGCAGATAAACTTCCAAGCAAACTGTGTGTGCTTTTCCATCCATTGCACTCAGCAAATTTGGCACTTGTTTTTGATCGGCTCTTTCATTTGTTTCAAAATAATTCATTCAGTATACATCATCCAGTTATCTGTTGTGCAATCGAACACTTCTATCTTTCTGATGTAGTGAACCATTTCTGCTTTTTATAAATTATTATTATCACCTGATACTCACTGCATATGAACCTGTGGCTGTATTCATTGCTTGTTAATTTCATCCCTTTTCTGCCTTTTTAAAAAAAACCTCAAATGTCACTCTCCCTATCCAAAGAAAAACGCGCTGTGCTTCAACAGGTAGGTACTGTAGTCATCTTGGGTTTCTTTTAAAACTTCCTCATCACCACTGTTTTTTTTTTGTATCTCCAGAATCAAAAGAAAAACACAATGGCCAGGATACTTGTCTAATTATTTTTTTCTCCTTTTTTTTAGTGAGACATTTGACGTTTTACGTTTGACGAAGTGGTGTAATGCCACATGCCATTCACATAGTTCATACATATAACCCATAATGAATTATGTAAACAAACAAAACATGCTTAATCAAACAATATATTTACAATCATTACTCAAAGATTACTGAAGTATTAAATGCATTACAAGTCCACATGGAAGATAATGGAAACATCTGGCTCTCTAGACAGGGACCAGGGTAAGGTCAATCTTTATTAACAATTGCTAAATGGAGCTCCTATTAAAGCCCACTCCCATCTGTGAGAATGGTATGCAAAACTTTATGCAGATGACATCAAAACACACATGTGCATTGCTTTACACCACTGCTTACACCCAAAGGAGCTTGTTCATATGTCAAAGGCCTACAGGATAAAGAAGAAAAATCTGAAAGTACACCAGTATTCGATTACACTTATGTTACTGGATTTTAGGTAAAATTCTATGCTAAATCTCAAAAAAAAATCATTAGGCTACATGATAGAATTTCTAGGCCAATGTCTTTTTTAAGCATTTGATTTGGTCCTTTGAGGCCTGTATCAATGCCTTCCAGTCAGCAGATTCCTGCTGTTCCAGTATCACCACCACTTGCTTATTCTTTCTAATGCTGTGATTCATTGGATGTCTGTGCCCTCTTCAAACTCACTACCTAAATCTCCTGAGGTAGATGTTTCTCTGCTGACATTGCAGCACGTTGGGTGAAAAATGGAAGGTGTTATTAGATGCTGCCTTCTTTACAGCTGATTTCTAGTCTCAAGTCTGATATGACATTTTATAATGAGATTACTAGTTCATTTTAAGCTGGTAACTGTGTCTGTACACATCAGCAGCTTGAATGCCAGAGCAATGTGTTGTATCATGCTGATGTGTTTAATTATAATAATGTTAAGAAAGATTAAGATATTGTTTATGGGAGAGATGCAGGCCCATAATTTGTTGCCTGCATAACTCTAGCTACAAATATATCCTTGGTTAAAGCCTCTAAATACGCCATTTAGTAGTGTAAGCACATTTGTGCACTGTCCCCAAATATTATTGCATTTGATTCATTGAGATCCATTTTGGAGATAGATTAGATCAGCTGACAGAGGTGAATTTATTGGTACAGAGAGTTTAATGTTAAATACGGTTCATGATTTGTGAATTGTCCCAGAGGTGGAGCAAGGCAGTGAAATCTGTGTTTATTGTCATTTGGCACTCTCTAGCCTTAGTTGCCATCAACTTCATTGTTGTTTTGATGTTAACTATACATTAATAGAAATAAAGTTTTCCATTAAAAGTTAGGGGCCGCTACTTAACAAGTAAAATCTGTTTTAATCGACTTGTTTTAGATTCATACATTTCTAGTAAATTTATCCAACGCAGAATGGGAAAAATTTAAACTCATTCCGTTTGGTTTCTTAAATCAACCATCCTTCCCCTTTTATTATTTCTCCTTTGAATTGACTCTGATTTGCTTTCAGTTCTTAATTTTTAGTGTCATTTTTATTCTTTAAATCTCATTGGTTAATGAGGTAGACTGTTGGTCGAATCAGTCACTGATTTCCCAGGTAGCCACTGCTCCTCTTCACAGTGTGATCTGATTGTCCGGCAGTCCACTCACAGTTGAAAGAAAGCAATTGAAGATGCTGTCAGGTGACCTGCTGTAGATCAAAGGAGAAGAATTTTATTTGGACCTCTAATGCATCGATCTGCTCTCTGAATCTATAATTTAGTGTCATCCTTTTATATAGAATCAAAACTATGAATACTTGAATGTTATTCCTAGAGATTTTCCTTCTTTTGTTTGTCCTGCAGGTGAAGAAGTAGTGTTGAAATTTTGGAATTATTTTAAATGATACGCAAATAGGTATCTTGCACCTCAACATGTGATTCAGACCATCTAGGAGGCTGAAAACCTCATAGAAGAGACTTTTATTGTGGTGTCACACTCAGAGTGTGGGTTTCAGATAGTATATGGGTGACCACCAGAAGAGGTAAGGGGAGTAAGCAGTCAATGCAGGGTTCCTTGTGGTCATTCCCCTCAGCAACAAGTATACCTCTTTGGATACTGCTAGTGCTGGGGGTAGGAGTGGTAGGGGAACAACTTATCAGGACACAGCAGTAGCAACCAAGATAGTGGAACCTCTGCAGGGAAGGGTAAAGTCAGATGGAGAGACAGTGATAGGAGACTTACTAGTTAGGGAAGTGGACAGGAGATACTGTGGCCACGAAAGAAATTCCAGGATGGTGTGTTACCTCCCAGGTGCTCGGATCAAGGATGTCTCAGAGAGGCTGCAGAATATTCTGAAGGAAAGAGTGAGCAGCTAGAGGTCGTGGTGCACATTGACACTAATGACATGGTAAAAAGGGGGAAGAGGTTCTGGACTGTGAATCTAGGGAGTTAGAAAAGAGGCTGAAGAGCAGAACCTCCAAGATAGTAATCTCTGGATTACTTTCATTGCCACATGATAGTCAGGACAGGAATATGATCATAATGCAGATGAATGAGTAGCAGAGGATCTGGAAAAGAATACAACAGGATATAGATCAATTGCGGATATGGGCTGAGAAATGACAGATGGAGCTTAACCTGGACAAATGTGAAGTGTTGCACCTTGATAGATCAAATGCAAGTAGACAGTACGTTGTTAAGAGTAAGATCCTTAACAATGTTAATGAGCAGAGGGATCTTGGCATCCTAGTTCATTGCTCCCTGTAAGCGGCTACACAAGTTGATAGGGTGGTTAATAAGGCATATGCTATGCTTGCCTTTATTAGTCAAGGCATTAAGTTCAGAAGTCAGGAAATTATATTGCAGCTTTATAAAACTCTGGTAAGGCCACATCTGGAGTATTGCATCCATTCCTGGTTACCCCATTATTGGAAGGATGTCGAGGCTTTAGAGAAGGTACAGAGGAAGTTTACCAGGATGTTCCATTGAGTCGAGAGCATGCGCTATAATCACATGGTTAAAATAACATTGGTTAAAGTTGGGTTATTTTCTCTGGAGCGATGGAGGCTGAGGGGAGATCTAATCGAGGTTTATAAGATTTTGAGAGGCACAGATAGAGTAGATGGGCAATAACTTTTTACAAGGGTTGAAATGTCTAATAGCAGAGAGTGTTCATTTAAGTTGAGAGGGAGTAATTTCAAAGGAGCTGTGAGGGACGAGCTTTTTACACAGAGTGGAGGTTGTTTACAGACTGGTGGGTGCCTGGAATGTGCTGCCTGGGTGATGGTAGAGGCAGAAACATTAGAGACTTTAAATAAATATTTAGAAAGACACATAAAAGTGAGGAAAATAGAAGGATATGGACATTGTGTAAGCAGAAGAGATTAGTTAGCCATTTGATAAATAATTTAATTGGTTCTGCACAACTTTGAGAGCTAAATGGCCTGTTCTTGTGCTGCACCTTTTTATTTTCTCTGTTCTATAAATGCTAGTTACTTTTATTTCCATTTCTTACTAGGCCTGGAACAGAGGGCCATAATCATAGAGCTAAAGAGAGATCCAACATGGAAACAGCCCATTAAATCCACACTGACCATTAGCCACCCACTTACACAACGTTCATGCCAGTTTTACATTCCCCACATTTTCTCTAACTTCTGCTGGATCCTACCACACACCTGCAGTACACACCAGGGGCAATTTGCAATGACCGATTAATGTACCAACCTCCATGTCTTTGAATTTTGGGAGAAAACAGCATCTGGAGGAACCACAGACAACCACAGGGAGAATGTGCCAACTTCATACAGACAGGACCTGATGACAGGATTGAACCAGTTGTAGTTCAGTGTGCAGAAGCAGCTCTATTAGCTGCAACACTGCATTGTCCATGACTGAGAGGGTAGTGGCAGAAAAAGGAAGCGTCACTAGTGCTGCCAATTAACTAAGCTGCTTTTCAGATCAGTTTCGTATGTGGCAAATGTTCTGAAGCTTCACTTTAAGTTCTTCACTTCTAAGTTTTTTCTTTGCACTTGAAGTGAATGCTGCAAACTGACAATGCGGGCAATCCTGCTCCCAGCGTGCAGACTCCCAGCAGTTGGCATATATAGCAGCTCCAACTGAAGAGATAATTAGGTATGTTCTTGAAGTTTCTATCATGACAGTACAATTATAATACTGCAGAACCTGAATATCTGGGCAACTGCTCTAATGACACCTGGGGGATACTTTCAAGGAAACCTCATCAACTGACTTTGACCTCCGTGGAGTGGGTCTGTTACTCGATCAATTGGGAGTTTCTTTATAAAATTTTATTTTGACTGAGCCTGCCAATGAATCATTGCAGTAAAATTTTAATGATAACTGAATTAAAATTGAAGACAGCTAAGGTCAAGTTCACATCGACAAAAATTCATTCGAGTAACAATACCATTTCAATTGCATTTCTTTGCAAGAATTAACTCTGCTTGCTCCATAACCCTTTCCCTGCCTTTTTATTCTTCATTGGCTCAATTCCTTCATTTTGTTTAATACTTAAGTTTTCCAGTCAGACCCCATATATATTAAAATGGCTTTATCTGATAATGCTATGAATGATCATGTTATCTGAACAGCAAAACTTGTCCTCACTACTGGTTTAACAATTGCTTTCCATGATATATTGATTATTATTCATTGTGTAATCAGATAAATTACAATATGGGTATTGCTTACAGTAATTCTGGGAAATATCTCAGGTGTCTTTAGTTAGAGCCATGTTTAGTTACTTAATAATATTTTCATATCTCTATATAATCCACTCAATGTGCACCAGGGACTCTATTTAGATATACTTTTAAAATTAGAGATGCCGAGTTTTATTATTAATCTGAATTCTACAATGCCATGTCATGATATCATTGGTCAAATTGGTAGATGGACATTTCATATAATTATAATTGATTATATGACAAGTTTTTTTTTCATCTGATTTGTTAAGTGATGAAGAATGTGATTGAGTGGAAGGTTATTTTTCCACTTAAGCAGTATGGGAACTGGTTTGTTTGGCCAAGCAATATACCAAGAGGATTTACTAGATGTTCAAAGATTTAAGATAGAAGGTAGAATAATTCTGAATTGATGCTGCTTTGGTAAATTGACTGTATTCTTAACTCTCACCAGTGCAGATTTAACTATTTCCATGACAGCTACCTGAATTGACCAAACAACACTATATAGTTAAACAGGTGCTAATCATACATCCTTACTGTGGTTCGTTTCTAGAAGGTATAAATTGAAGTACTGAAAGTTGTTGGTTTAGTTTTAGGGGATGCTGTCCATGCTGAAAACAATTGCTGTATTAATGGTGCTGGCTCATATTTTTTGTAATTGTTGAAAGATGCTAGAAATCTCCATGCTAAACATGCAAGGAATTGTTCTGCAGTAAATTATTACTCATCTTATAGTAGATACTTTGCAGCTTTTTAATTTTATATTGACTGTAATTTTTGTGTAAATTCCGTGGAATTTTCATTCCCATTTTGCTATTGTTTCAGTCATTGCCAGCAGTGTTCTGTGTGGCATAATTGGAAAATGTGCACTGGGACTATGATGCACAATTCTCCACCTGGCTTGGCTCCAACTGATGAACAACAAGAGAGCAGAAGGCATTCCCTCACTCACAACCACCAGTTCAGATGCTAGAAATGTGTATTACTTGGACTGCAACTTAGAGAAAACACCTGAATTCGATGTGTCCCTGGGCATAAGTGGCAAAATTCAGGGCAAGGAGCAAGTGGGCCTATTCCCAGGAGGGAGAGGATGCATTGACGTTACCCTGACTGAGGGCCCTGATGAACTCAGATGAGAACGAAGTAGCTACCCTGCCAGAGAAAATTCATGAAGATTCAGGGAGAATTGCTTTGATTTATGCTTAAATTTCCTTTCAGTCTGAAAGTGGCGGACAATTCAGTTCACACATTTTTCTGGTGCCGCTGATGTCAAACAGTGCAGTTTCCAATACAGGATGAGCAGCAAATAACTGAGTGCCATCATGGAAGCCCACTCTGCTGTCAGCTCGTTGGCATCATAGCTGTTGATTACTTTGTGCAAATGGGACTTGTCAGTTGCTACAGATGTCTAGCAACCTGTCCTCCAATAGATTTTGAGTATTACAAACGCATTCTTGCAGGGAGTGACCGTGGCTTTGCAGATCACAAATACTGACCCATTAGGGAAAGTATGTCTGATCTCCAGTCCATCCACTTTGCCAAAACCTGGTGTTGCCTGTCAGATTGTACAATCCGCAATCAGAATATCATGCTCAGAGCCGCCTGATTATCCTTCGTAATCAACTGCTGCTGCTCCACTAAAACCCTGAACCTTCCTCCAGCATCCACTAGGATAATGCATAATGCTGTGGAGGAGCTTGAAGACAGATAAAGACCACAGAAGGCAGGATGAATTTCTTATATTTTCTGATGATACAGAGAGTGGTCACTTGGCCCAACAAAACTATGCTGACATAAATCCTATTTTCATGTTCATTTCCTTTTACCTACTGTGGTATGAGCTATGAAATAAGTTGGAATGTGATATGCACATGTTGCACACTGAGTCACAGACCTGGCCCAGACACCTGCAGCAGCATGAAGACATTGGCCTGCATAATGTGCTGCCCAAGATCACAGATTAACTGGAGGTTAAGGTATGGAGTTCCTTTAAGTTGAAAGTTAATGACAAAGTTAACAAGTACTGTCCACAATGCCCTCTGCATATTGTTTGTGCCAGCCTGCATCTTTGAGAGCCCCAGTCCTTATACGTACTCTGCATTGCTGATTTCTGGGAAAGAAGAATGAAAAGTGGTTAGCTCCGTTGAAAACAATCATTTAGTAACCTCCTCTATTGCTGCGATGAGACCCCACTCAAGATGGAGGAACAGCACCTTATATTCCATCTGGGTAGCCTCCAACCTGATAGCATGAACATTGATTTCTCGAACTTACGGTTACTGAACACACCCCTCTCCTTTACCATTCCCCATTCCCACTTCTCTCTCACTTTATCTCCTTACTTGTCCATCACCTCCCTCTGGTACTCCTCCACCTTCCCTTTCTTCCATGGTCTTCTACCCTCTCTTATCAGATTCCCCATCCTCCTGCCTTTTACCTCTTTCACCAATTAACTTCCCAGCTCTTTACTTCCCCCTTCCCTGTCTCCTGGTTTCACCTGTCACCTACTACCTTGTACTTCTTCCTCCCCTCCCCCCATCTTCTTGCTCTGAATTCTCATCTTTTTTTTCCAGTCCTGATGAAGGGGCTGTGCCCAAAATGTCAACTGTTCGGTCTTGTCCATAGATGCTGCCCGGCCTGCTGAGTTCCTCCAGCATGTTGTGTGTGTTGCTTGGATTTCTAGCACCTGCAGACATTCTTGTGTTTGTGATTCAGTAACCTCCCTTACATTGTGACGAACATCAAATTGTGAGGTATCAAAACTTTTGCAACTCCAGTCTGAAGTGAGACGTTGCACAGAAATCAGTTGCTAGTCTGATCTAGCAAACCACTACCAATGCGGCCTTAGTCCTGCTCGAACAGGACTGGTGCTGCTGCCTCAGTTTGCTGAGTTCAGTGAGGAAAGACAAACATGTCACATCTTCACCCTTTCTGACATCTGTTCTCTGATGCCCCCTGGTAGGCTTGGCAGTCCTCCTCAGTATACTTTTGCCCAATCTTCCATGAAATTCCCATAGTTTTTCCTACTTTGTCAGTTCTCAGCTCATGCTCCCATTGGTGCTTTATTGCTAGGGAACCCCTTTTAGTGTAATAATCCCTGAAGGATCTGGTTTGTGCAGAAAATTTGAAGTCAGCTAAAATACATTCAGCATCTGACACACCATTCCCTGTAGACTCTTGTATTAACTATAGAAAGAAGCAAATGTTTATAGAATTGTAGCAACAGCTATAGAAAGAATCAGCTCAAAATTAAACTCTGTACAGGGCATTATTTCAATTCCTTCTTGCTATTCACACTAAAAATGAGCATAGCCCTGCCATAGGACACTTGTGTAACACTCTTTAATCTGGGAAGAACTGTTGGGTTGGACCCATGCCAGAAGAAAGGAGGAATTGATATTTCTCATTAACATTGATAGTTTGCTATTCAAAGTGTAATAGGATGAACAGTCGAAGGTATGTAAATGGACTTAAGAGCTGGGAAGTAAGATGGACCTAAGTTGAACTTTTTTTGGCAGTCTGAAACATATTGGGCTGAATGGTCTTCATTTCTGCCATAAATTTCCATACTTTCATATTATTTACAAGAATGGGTATTTTGGAATGTTCACTGAATAATTTTGAAAATTAGGATGCATTTTAAAAGATTATTTTGACCAAATTAAATCATTAGTGGATGTTGTAAAACTCAACCTGAGGAAGGAACATGGTCAATAAACCTTGTTTCTAAAGTGAGGTGTTTTACCTATTTATATTTTACTTCTGCCTCTTCTGGTTACAATAAACTTTACATTTGCATTAATGCATCAAATGCATTAGACAAGCCATATCCATGCTTAGCAAAGGTATTGTTTGCTTATAACACCTTTATTTCTTCATGTTTGAATGGCTTTTGTTTCAGGGTTATGTTCAGAATATCTGTACTAAATTTCAGGAAGCATGCTCAAGGATTAAATACAATTCCTCTTGCAAAATGTCAGGGCAGAAATAAATTGAAAGTGCCATTTTTAATTAATTTTTTCCCAGAAAATGTAATTGCTATTAGGCAGATTCTGCCAATAACCAAACTTGCTCAACGGCAGCTGCTTAAAACCTCCCTTTCTGAACTCTACCATCACTTATAACTCTTACAGAGAATTTCATCCAATACTTCATTCTTGAAGTTTTCTGAACTTAAGCTCTTGATAGATTGGCTAGGTGTTATCTTAATAGTCTGTTTTGCCTCTTACTGTCTCTGTTAATGACCCTGCTCAATTCAAAAAGGTTTGGTCTCCAGTATTTACAAAAGGTCTTTGACCTAAAACAATAATGCTTTTCTCTTTCCTCAGACTCTGTCTTTTTTTCACATTTTCTGATCTTCAAGATTTGTTTCCCAGTGCATTTCTCAACCGATATACGTCACTGTCCATATTGCTTTCTGGTGGGGCAAACGGTCACTTACATGTTGTGGGATAGAAAGTTAGTGTTTTCAATTACTGGATAATATGCATATGAATCATTATAAAATGGCTTGAATCAACTTGCTTTGGAAATCCAAAGTAAACCAAATATTTTCAAAGATAATGTTTGTAGATATTCCAGTGGAAACAATAGTAATGTGTTAAGAAATCTCAGAGTGTTTAAGCTCATTCTGGAGCAGTTACAGAAATGACACAGATTTATCATTAAAGTAGCAACTTACGGTTCCAGAATTTCCTCCTCACAATTCCAAAACAGTGGTGGACTGTGGCTGAAGATTGAGCTGGCAGATGTTGCACACATTTCTGGAGATGTTAAACACCTGCATGTAATGTCTGACATTGGCCGTGACGTGCTTTTGCTGGCACAATTTGTCCAATTGAAATCATACTGAATGGTAGAGCAATCTCAATTACAGTATAGAGAACAGAATAGTTTTAAATTACTCACAGAATGGCCAGATATTTCTAACCCTGTTTTTTTTCTAAGACCATGCCATTTAAAAGTCCCAAGAAATGTTAGATCTGAAATACAACCCCACATTTGTGCCACGATTGCATTGCTTCGAAAGGTCTGGGTCGCATTCACTCTCATCTCATTGTCATTCCAGGATGTTGCTGCTGATCCCTCCTACATCCCACTTTGTTTCTTGCTGTGAAAATAGAGAAATCACAAATACTCCATACTCAGTGATGGGAGACTACATTTACTTTTCCAACCCCCACAGACACAGCACTTAGCCTGCAGACATCCACAGTGTTTAGGCATTGATTAACCCCACATGCTCTTAGAGAGATCTCCCTAGCAATTTTCTACTGGGAGCACTTGGTTACAGTCCTGGAAGGTCTTCATATCTCCTTTGCACGAAGAACACAAACTGCTTTTTACCAGAACTTCCAGAAGCCTCTGGCTCACTTTGAAGGTCTCCAAGCTTCTTGTTTCATTGTAACGTCCAGTCATTCGATGCAAATAAAAACAGCGGCTGAATGTGTGCTGCTTCTGCTAAAGGAAATGTATGTGAAAGCTGGCTGGCAAGTTCAATCCTGAAGGCTACAGGCTCGTACTGGACAGAATCTGTAACTCATCAATAGAAAACACCACTTTGAAATGGCCATAGTGTGATACTACACTAAGAATCTAGATAACACCATTCCATGAGCCTTGTCGCTGGAGATATTGATTTTTATATGACTTTTGCAAGCAATATTAGAGTGATCCAAAATGCTGACTTAATGTAAGTTGGAGCGATTTTCCTTGTAAAATTTGTTTTGACCTCAGGAGGCAAGTCAGGCTGAGCATAAAAAAATACTGCCAATACAGTAGTGCTCGTTTTGTTTGGCTATCTAAGGTAAACTTTTGATTTCTAGTTTTCCCCGCTTTATACTGAACAGAAGCCAAGTGCAAATAGTACCCTGATTTTGTATGCACTCTTACTTTCATAAGCGCAGCAGAAATAGGAACAGGAACAGGTCATCCAACCCTTGAAACCTGTTCCGCCATTCTCTAAGGTCACGTTTGTCAACCTCAGCGCTATCTTTCAGAACTATCCCTATAGTCTTTGATTCCAGAATTTACCAATCTCTACTAACTAACTTTTCCTGCCCTTTAGTATAGAGGTTCCAAAGGTTCCCTCTACCCTGAGTGAAGAAATTCTTCCTCATCTCAGAACTAAACAGCACCCATTCTACCAATGTAATTCTGAATCTATGCCCCCAGTTCTAGACTGCTCAACCAGGGGAAAGATTGTCCTTGTATGAAGCATGTCAAGGCCATTCAGAATTTTGTTAGTTTTGATGAGATATTTCATTCTTCTAAAACCCAAGTATACAATGACAAATAATCTGCAGATTGATGTGTCTCAAGAATACAGTCTCTTTAAAGAATACAGTCCCAGTTTACTCAATCTTTCTGCATATTGAAAACCTACCATCTGAGAAAGCAATCTAGTGAACACTTGCTGCAACTTATCTATGTCAATTACATCCTTACATAAAGACACCAAAACTGTACACAGTATTCCAGGGGTAACCTCACCAATGCCTGATATAATTGCCAGAAGGCTTCCTTACTCCTGTATTCAAACTACCATTAATCTTTCTAATCATCTGTTGTGCCTACATGTTGGCCTGTGTGAAGGCACACCCCTGGTCAGGTTGTGCAGCTGTGACTACTGAGGTCCCTGCAGTGTCCCACTAGTCACAGCCTACCAATATGAGAAGGATCTGTTTATTCACACTTTCTGCTTTCTGTGTTGAGGTAAAAAATCATTTGGAAACTACATTGACTTGAAGGATGACATTGATAATAGGGGATGAGAACTGAGTGCAAGCTACGCAGATTGCTAGCAGAGTTATACTGAAGCACACGACTATTTATGGATCTTCACCATCTGCTGTATGGATCCTTGCAACCAAGCTGAAGCATGGAAGCAGCACATGCCAATGCTGGTTATGTTTGCCAGCTCCTATATTTTTCTTCCGTCTGGCATGCAGCACTGCTATCTTCTAGAAATATAAGTGAGCTTTCCTTGCACCCACTTCAGGCACCATCAGCTACCAAATGGGGCTTTGCTTGGCACTCTTTCATTTATTCACACTCAGTGCCTCCATCCTCCGCATTCTCCGTTATATTTTAACAACCATTTCTTCTCATTTTGTAACTGCCAAGGCCAAGATATTATTTGGAAATAGTTACCACTTTGAAGAATCTGATACTTGGCTTCTTCGTCTAGAAATGAAATCATGCAGAACTGTTTGTTGGGATATGAGTGCTTCCTGCTATGTATATCATTGATTGCTTGTCCCTAATTGCCTCCCTAAGCCACTTCAGTGGGAAGTTAACACTCAACTTCACCGATGGGTCCACACTCATCTGTGGGCCAGATCAGAAAGGCGAATCAGATGTCCATTCCTGAAGGACATCAGCCAACAATAATTTTATAAAAACAAAACCACATTCTGCTATTTTTTGCATCGCTATTATGTTTCTTCTTTTTGAAAAAAAAATTATTTAATAACTTGAATTTAACTTTCCTTGCTGTTACGATGAGATCTAAATTGTTGATTCTGGGTAATGGTGCAGGCTTCCATACAACAGTTCAGTAAATATTAAATATCTTGCTCTCAGTACTGATCATGATTAAAAGGTATTTAGTTCCTTCATCCAAATGACTGATATATGTTGTCAAAACATAGGACCTGAGCAGTGAACCCTGCAGCACCCATGAGTCCCAGTCTGTCAAATATCTACTTTCTTTGCATGTGGGCCAGTCCTTTTGATGATGAAGTATGAGGCCAACTGTACTAATCATGGCTTCTGGTTATACACCTCCATTACAAAGTTGGATTGTGCATTAGAGAAGTATGATGCCTATTCCTGTGGCAATATCACTATTTCCATATATCAGGCCTAACTAGGTTGTGTAGCAGATTGAGAACCTGCTGCTTTACTGGACATTGCGTGAACATGTGCTAAAAGGCTCTACATTAAGATATTGTGCTCATATGAAAAACAGCCTTCTGTAGACCTGGAAGTGCGCCCTGCACGGTTCCCTTTTAGTACCTCTTCCTAAGCATAAAATAATTGTCTATCCATTCATTTTTAAGTTCCTGCATTTGTTGGATTTTCCAGGTGAGCTGCTGACACATGGTTTCTTATCCCCTTCTCTCAGGCGAGCTTCCAGTGCGAAGCATCAGGATGGGGAAAAAGGAAAACCTGTCAAGGCAGACAAGTTCGTTGATATTACTTCTGGTCAGGGCAAAGTTTACTAGCTTGCTAGAGCAATAAAGGAAGCAATGGAAGATGGTCTTTAATGTTTTAGCTGGAGAGAAAAGCAATCTGCATTTTACCCATCATGTTTGTGGATAGCACCACATATAGAGGGACATTTATCAGCAAACAATTATTACTGATCTGCCTTAGACTCTGTTCAAAAAGCAATAGTAGCAATTGTCATTTACCTGACTGTCATATTACCCGGGAATTAATGTATGGTGAAAGTCAGCCTTTGCTTATTATACTCTTCCTCTGGGATTCGGGCCTTTCTGTATTATGAGTAAAGTTCCTGGGGCATTTTCCTAGAATTTTATTTGAAACCAGTTGTAAATTTAGTAACAGAGATTATGGAATTTTAAATAATTTATTTTTATTTTTATGGCTCTTGAAGGATTGTAATTCAGTCTGTGCATGGGATGAAACAAAGCTGGGAGTGGCAAAACAATGGAAAAATAAGACCAAGTACTGAATGTAACCAGTGAGCTAAGTGCCGCTGCTTGGTTTGCACCTTCATTAAAGGCGAGATCCATTTCCTAAATGTCCTTCCATATCAACATTATCTTATCTATAGATACTTTGAAAATGCTGAATAAATCTGCAACTCTTTTTCATTGAAGGTAAAATGGAACAATATTAGTGACAATATCCACAAGTCGGAAGATGAGACATTTAATTCCTAGCTCTATATACTAGCGACCATCAAATTCTGCATACTTCAAATTAACCTTAGCTACATTAGTGAACTTGCTCTCCTGTGAATTCTAGAGATACTACCGGTATATTTAATCAAGACTACAATATATATCGCTTATTAAAATTAATCATTGCCAACATTTGAAATAAGATCAGAAGAAGATTAATGCAAATGGGATGTAATTATCATCAACAGACCAGCGAACCTTCCATTATGTCACTGGACATGAACAGAGCTGGAACCATAATCATTTTTTTGAGTATACCATAAACATATTCTGTAACCTAAATATGGAACAATCTATGTCATATATATTATATATTGGTTAAAATAGAAATATATCTGGTATGATTTTATCCAAAGATTTACTTTAGCATTTGAAAATACATGCAAATTCTAACATGAAAATCCTGATAAAGGCAGTGGTGATAGATTTTTCTCTGCGACATGGTAATAGTGGAGTTTGTTGGGTAGTGGCTCTTGCGACAGAAGGTCAGGCTACTCACAATGTTCCTCTATATTCATTGCAATGAGTTTCTGGTGTGCATGAAAAACACTTGCACTTTCAATTAAAAGCCATAGTCATAATTTGTACTCTAGTAATGTAATAGGTGAGGAAAAATAATTTCTTTTCAATGCAAGTATTTAATGGCTTGAGAAGTATATAAGACAAGTAACTTTCAAATGGAAATTTTTGTTGAATTCATTTTTGCAGAGTCTTAAGCATTCAGTCCATGATGACAGATAGAAAAGCTGGTTTATCTCAATGGCCATTTTTATTGTGACAAGCACAACAACCGAAAGAGCGCAATAGTTTGGTGAGAACTAACTGAGTCACATACAGACAGAGGAGGTGATTATTACACACCTCAGTTACATTCAAGGTGGCACACAAACACACATGTGAATAACTGTATAACCCGGGATAAAAATTAACAAGAAATGAACTTGAACATCTCACCATAATTTTACTGGACACATGCACTCTGAACGCATTTTAAAAAACAAGAACAATAAGTAGTGTTGGATGCACGGAATGCTGGTGTGAGCTGTTGGCATCACCCCCAGAGTGCCACTGTATGTTACATTTCTAGAATTAGCACACGTTTATGTCATGCTGCAGTGCTGCCTTCCTGTCCAATGTGGAGCAGCAGTGGACGTATTCAGAGGGAGGTTTTTGAATAATAAGTGAGTCAAGATTTATGGGAACTCTAGTTCCCCTACCCTTGCAAATTAATGTCTATTTTTCCTTTCTGAACTCCACTCACTCCCGGTACTCCCAATCTCTAACCTCCCCAAGCCCAACTAAACTCCGTCCTCCCTCAAACCTCTACCTTCCCCAAGCACCCCTGTACTCATGGCTCCTTGACCTTGAATTTCAAGCATCTCCCAATCGTCCCCAATCCCTCACCCACCTCCTCTCCACCACACCATCATCTTCTCCAGGTCAGATGAAGCTATTGTGGAGTTCCATGGACAGACAGACAAGCAGATAAAAAGACCCTGCTCTGAGCAGGCTTTGCTGATACCAGCCACCTGTCAGGAGGTTGCATCTGTGGCAGCTTATTGATTTTTGGAGTTCAATTCTTGTATGTATGCTGCAGTTCTTCTGGACATCTTTGTCAACCTACATTACTTCATAGCCATAAATATTTTCCACAGAAACAAAGTTACAGATTATAATACAATAACGTGAACACAAATTAAATAAAAAACAAAACACGCTAGTAATTCTGAGCAGAACTGGCTGTATCTGTGAGAAGAGAAAACATGCAACATTTCAGATGGAAGATCCCTTCATCAGAATCAACTAAAACCAAGCATGTTTATAAAGGGCAGTCACTTCAAAAAATCCAGCATAATTTACTGAGGCAGAGCTGATCACTGAGCTGGAACTAGGCATGCAAGGTTATGAATGCTCAAAGAAACAAATTTTGAATAAATATCTGAAGATCCATAAGCATCACGAAATGTAACTTCTAAAGGGAACAGTCCTATTTCTAAATTATAAGTAAATATCTGGTGAATATGTTAAATTTGAAATAAATTCCTTACCAATTGGATGAGTCAAAATTGACAATTTTAAATAAAAACTGTAACTTTAATGAACTTGGTAAAAGATTTGGGGAACAGGTATATAAATCATGTGAGGTATTTACACTTCATAGAAAAGTTAAGAGACACATTTCATACAAAAGTTAAAAGAACCTGAAATCATATGCATCGAAATTAGCCAGTTAACTGGATATAAACGTGTATAGAGCATTAAAATCAATTAAAGCTGACAAAAGCAAATCTCTCATACTCACTTCTCTCTTAACTGTCCTTGTGTGTGCATTCTAATATTGGACTTCATTCCTTCGCAAAAGTTTGAGTGTTGCTTCTGTAATCTTCAATTTTACTGAGTATAACAACTGACCCTATTGCCTAATATTACATCAATGCAATCAATCCATTCTTAAGCCTATTTTGCAGTAGTATTAACTCATACATTAATTAAGATAAATCTGTATTTGGTTCTTTGTCTATGACAGGTTCACGGGTAATAAATAATGTATGTATTTTTTCATAATTGCCTATAGTTCTGATCATTTTGGAAATCCACAGTTTGAACAGGACACATGGATGTCTCAGTTACCATATTTCCATATTTTGAGAAGAAGGCTATACAACCTGCTAATTTTCCTTGTAATTTGTTTCTACTAAATCCACCCCCCTTCCTCCACCAACCAACAAACACAGAAAACCATCCACTTACCAGATTCTACCAGCCACCAAAACTCTTCAGTGGCCATTCAAATTCCAACCCACTCATATTTTGGGATAGAGTCATAGAACACCACAGCACAGAAACAGGCCTTTTGGCTCATGTAATACATGCTGAATTATTCATCTCCCTAGTGCCATCAATCTGCACTCAGATCATAGACTTCCATATCCCTCCTATCCACCACCCTCATGTTCCCCTTAAACATTTCATCCTTCACCCTTAACCCATAACCTCTAATTCTAGTTCATAGAACATAGAAAATCTACAGCACAAAATAGGCCCTTCAGCCTACAATGCTGTGCCAAACATGTCCTTACTTCAGAAATTACCTAGGGTTACCCATATCCATCTATTTTTCTAAACTCCATGTACCTATCCAGGAGTCTCTTAAAAGATCCTATCATATCCGCCTCCACCACCGTTGCCAGCAGCCCAGTCCATGCACTCACCACTCCCTGTGTAAAAACACTTACTCCTGACATTTCCCCTGTATCTAAACACAAACTACACTGCAGATGCTGTGGTCAAATCAACACGTATAAACAAGCTGAAGCTTGTTTGTACGTGTTCCTCTGTATCTACTTCCAAGCACCTTAAAACTGTGCCCGCTCATGTTATCCATAAGTTCATCCAACCTTAGTGGGAAAAACCTGCTTGGATTTACCCTATTTCTACCTCTCATAATTTTTTATACTTTTATCAAATCTCTGCTCATTCTATGCTCTAGGGAATAAAATCCTAACCTATTCAACCTTTTCCTATATTTCATTTCCTCAAGTTCTGGCAACATTCTTGAAAATTTTCTCTGCATACTTGCATTCTCATTGAGATCTTCCCTCTAGGTACGTGACAAAACTGTACACAATACTCCAACTTAGGCCTCAGCAATATCATCTATAACTTCAGCATAACATCCCAACAGCTGTATTCAGTACTTTGATTTATGAAGGCTAATGTGCCAAAAGCTTTCTTTATGATCCTATCTACCTGTGACACAACTTTCAAGGAATTATGGATTGGTATTCCCAGATCCCTCTGTTCTACTGCACTCCTCAGTACCCTACTGCTCACTGCATAAGTCCTACGCTGGTTTGTCCTCCCAAAATCCAACACCTCACACTTGTCTGCATTCAATTGTATCTGCTATTTTTCAGTCCATTTTTCCAGCTCGTCCAGATCTCACTGCAAGTTTTGATTGCCTTCTTTGCTATCTACTACATCCCCAGTCTTGGTTTCATCCACAAATTTGGTGATCTATTTCACCACATTATCATCCAAATCGTTGATATAGAGTAGATGATAAATGACAATGGGCCCAGCACCAATCCTTGTGGCACACCACTAGGCACATGCTTCCAGTCAGAGAACCAATGATCTACTAATGCTCTCTGGCTTCTCCCATGAAGACAATATCTAATTCAATTTACCACCTCATCTTGGATGCCAAGTGATTAAGCATTTGTGGCCAAGTCCCATGCAAGACTTTGTCAAAGGCTTTGGTAAAGTCCATGTAAACAACATCCACTGCCTTGCCTTCAGTGACTTTCCTGGTAACTTCCTTGAAGAACTCTATAAGACTGGTTAGACATGACCTATCACACAAAAAAAAATGTTGGTGTGAGAGGAGGCTGGAGCATTCAGAGAAAATCCATGGTGTCCCATGTTAATGACTGTCACCCGGATACCCACTCAAAAACAGATGTATCTTTTTTTGAACACCTTTGTCACAACTCAATATTTATTGGGTTAGTATTTTAGTACAATCACTATTATACACTGAATTGTAATAATAATATTTACTTTCAGTGTTAATATCCATAACAAGGTTGACCCTAGGAAACATAATGTTCATGTCACCTGGTGGATTTTATGCAGAACCTTTACAACAAGCTGAAATGTGTTAGAAATAGATACAGTTGTCTGACTTGTTAAAAGAAATCAGTTTTTCTTTTTTTTTTCTAATTTATCAGTTCATTGCCTTTCATTCATCCAATTGAAATATTCTGCTTGTTATTGGTCACATTTACAAGTAGATATTTACACAAGGACAGGTAAGTTATAGTTTAAAGCTTTACAGGCCTTGCTTAAAGGGGAAATTATGCATTAATAAGTCTGATAATAGTTTCACTTCAAATGATACAGGACTTAGAGTAATAAGGATGTAATGGAAAATTTTTCTCTTCACAGGGCTTTGCATTTGATGAAAAAGTAATCACTAAAGTGCCACTATGTCATCAGGAAACACTAATTAATCTTTCTGGTCAGTGCTTTACATCTTGAGTGAACTGAAAACCACTTGTAATACAGTTGTTCTTATGCTGTATACAAATACAGAGGCTCTCTTACCTTTTCCAATCCTCTGCTTGACATAAATACAATCCTTTACCCTTGAAAACTTGCCTTTCCATGGTTGTATGTGGTCAGTCATATTAACACACACAATATGCTGTTATCATCTTGCATACCATCCATAAATAGTTTTGCAAAACATGGTAAGAAGTAAAAATTTACACAGAAAGTGAACACACAATAAATGAAAAAGTAATACTTGGTTGGTCGGGCAACATCTGTGGAGATAAAATCTGAGGTAATGTTTTAATGATCCTTTCCTCAGTTCTGATGAGAGCTCAGTGGTTACATTTACTCTTTCTCTTTCTCTCCCTCTAGATGCTGCCTGACCTGCTCTGTTACGAAACATTTTTGGATTTCTGTTGCAGCATCTGTGCTCGTTTGCTCAGAATAAAACGGTGATAATCTCTCGTACTCTCATTAAACGGGTACCATAAACAATGATGCGTAACTTCTGCACTGTATTTTGGGCAGTAGTTAGAACATAAGACATTGGACCAGAATTAGGCTATTCAGCCCATTGAGTCTGCTCTTGTAAAAGTTGCTAAGCCAGGCAGAGCCTGTTTTTCTTTGTTAACCAGTAACCAGTAACCCATGTCAAACTCTAAGTGAAAGAGGAGGACGTGTCTGAGCTCCCATAGCCAACTTTTACTTGTATATGTTGTCTGGTCTCACAAATCATGAAGGAGGCTGTGATAATGTAGTGAATTTCAAACAATATTTTGGTGTGAGTCATAGGCATCAGTAAATAAAGGATTCTCGACTGTGCAACAGTTACAAATACATTTGTGCACAGTAACTCAGGAATTCAGATTCAACATTCAAGATTGTTTAATATCATTTCCAGTAAAGGAGAACAAAATAATTGTTACTCTGGTTCTGATGTAGCCAAAAAAAGAAACAATAAAAAAGTTTAAAAAACACAATAATATAAATATAAACTAGAGGTACGGGGAGGGGGTGGGTGGAGAACCAGAGTGATAGAAAAGTTTGTAGAGACAGATGTTGATAAAACCTCAAAGTCAGGATACAAAAGATTGAGCATGGTGTGATGAATATCCTGGTATGCATATATTTCAATGCAAGAAGTATTGCAGAAAAGGCAGATGAGCTCAGGGCTTGGATCAACACCTGGAATTATGACATTTTAGTCAGCTTGGCTCTGTACATGGTAGGTCATGTCTAACAAATCTTATACAGTTTTTCAAGAAAGTTACCGGGAAAGTTGATGGAGGCAAGGCAGTGGATGGTCTCTGCATGGGTTTTACAAGGCATTTGACAAGATCCAGCATTGGAGGTTGATCAAGAAGGCTCAATCACTCACCATTCAAGTCGAGGTATTAAATTGGATGAGACATTGGCTTTGTGGGAGAAGCCAGAGAGTGGTAGTAGACAGTTGCTTCTCTGACTGGAGGCCTGTGACTAGTGGTGTACAACAGGGATCAGTGCTGTGTCCTTTGTTATTTGTCATCTATATCAATGATCTGGGTGATAATGTGGTTAACTGGATCAGCAAATTTGCAGATGACGCCAAGATTGGGGATGTAGTGGTCAGCGAGGACGGCTATCATGGCTTGCAACTGGATCTGAACCAGCTGAAAAAATGGTCAGAAAAATGGCAGATGGGATTTATTGCAGACAAGTACGGGGTGTTGCACTTTGTTAGAACCAACAATGATAGGTCTTACACAGTGAATGGTAGGCCACTGAGTAGCTTAGGAGAACAAATGGTTCTGGGAACGCAGGTCCATAATTTGTTGAAACTGGCATCAGAGTTAGATAGGGTCATTAAGATTGCCTTTAGCACATTGGCCTTGATAAATCAAATTATTGAATATAGAAGATGGTATGCTATGCTGAAGTTGTATAAGACATTGGAGAAGACTAATTTGGAGTATTGTGTGCAGTTTTGGTCACCTACCTATAGGAAAGATGTAAGTAAGGTTGAAATAGTACTAAGAAAATTTACAAGGATGTTGCCAGGTCTGGAAGAGCTTGAATAGATTGGACTTTATTGTTTGGAATGTAGAAGCTTGAGAGGAGATTTGATAGCAGTATATAAAATTATGAGGTGTATAGATAAGGTAAATGCAAGCAGACTTTTTCCACTGAGGTTGGATGGGACTGCAACCAGAGATCATGGGTTAAGGATGAAAGGTGTAAAGTCTAATAGGACCATTAGGGGAAGCAACTTCTTTCAGAAGGTCATGAGAAAGTGGAACAAGCTGCTAGCACAAGTAGTGCATGAAAGCTTGATTTCAAGATTTAAGAGAAGTTTGACAGGTACATAGATGGTAGTGGTGTGGAGGGCTATGGTCCCAGTGCAGGTTGATGGGAGCGGGCAGTTCAAATGGTTCAGCATTGACTAGATGGGAAGAAGGGCCTGCTTCCGTGCTGTACTCTTCTATGACTCCATGACATAATTCAGCTTGTATACATAGATGGATTCTATGTCCATAGAGTGACAAAGGCACAGAAGTGTCTGTACAGTGCGTATAAAAAGTATTTCCCTCCTTAGAATGTTATTGTTTTATAACATTGAATCAAAGTGGATTTAATTTGGCTTTCTTTGACACTGATCAATAGAAACAGACTCTTTAGAGTCAAAGTGAAAACAGATCCTTACAAAGTGATCTAAATTAATTACAAATATAAAACACAAAACGATGGATTGCAGAACTATTCACCCCCTTCAAGTCAGTATTTAGTCGATGCACCTTTGGCAGCAATTACAGCCTTGAGTCTGTGTGGACAGGTCTCTGTCAGCTTTGCACTTCCGGACATGGCCTTTTATCCCCATTCTTCTTTACAAAACAGCTCCGGCTCTGTCAGACTGCAAGGGGGTTGTGAATGAACAGCCCTTTTCATGTCCAGCCATACATTCTCAATTGGATTGAGGTCTGGACTCTGACTTGACCACCCCAGGACATTAACTTTGTTGTTTTTAAAGTCATTCCTGTGTATCTTTAGCTTTATGTCTTGCTGGAAAACAAATCTTCTCGCAAGCCGTAGTTCTCCTGCAGACTGCATCAGGATTTCCCTGTATTTTGCTGCATTCGTTTTAGCCTCTACCTTCACAAGCCTTCCAGGGCCTGCTGCAGTGAAACATCCCCAGAGCATGATGCAGCCTCCACCATGCTTTATGGTAGAGATGTTGTGTTTTTGATGAAGTGCGATGTTTGGCTTATGCCAAACATAGCATTTAGTTTAATGGCCAAAAAGCTCAATTTTGGTTTCATCAGACCAGAGAACCTTCTTCCAGATGACTTCAGAGTATTTCAGATGACTTCTGGAAAACTCTAGCTGAGACATCATGTGAGTTTTTTTCAACAGTGGCTTTCTCTTTGCCACTCTCCCATAAAGCTGCGACTGGTGAAGCACCCGGGCAACAGTTGTTGAATGCACAGTCTCTCCCATCTCAGCCACTGAAGCTTGTAACTCCTCCAGAGCTGTCATCGGTCTCTTGGTGGCCTCCCTCACTAGTCCCCTTCTTGAAAAGTCAGTTAATTTTTGAGGACCGCCTACTCTTATCAAATTTACAACTGTGCCATATTCTATTCATTTCTTGGTGATTGACTTAACTGTACTCCAAGGGATATTCAGTGACTTGGAAATTTTCTTGTATCCATCTCCTGACTTGAGCTTTTCAATAACGTTTTTGCAGAGTTGCTTGGAGTGTATTTTTGTCTTCATGGTGCAGTTTTTGCCAGGGTACTGACTCACCAGCTGTTGAACCTTCCAGATACATTTTTACTCCAGTCAGTTGAAACACTTTGACTGCACACAGGTCTCCAAAAACAGATCTCCATTTAACTGATTATGTGACTTCAAAAACCAATTGGCTGCACCAGTGATGATTTGGTTTGTCATTTTAAAGGAGGGTGAATACTTATGCAATCAATTATTTAGTGTTTTGTACTTGCAATTAGTCTAAATCACTTTGTAGAGATCTGATTTTACTTTTAGATGATAAAGTCTTTTTCTGTTGCTCAGTGTCAAAAAAGTCAAATTAAATCCACTGTGATTCAATGTTGTAAAACAATAAAACATGAAAACTTCCAAGTGGGGGTGAATACTTTTTATAGGCACTGTAGATAATGTGACTGACAACAAATGATAAAGTAGTGGTGGTGGTTTGGGTTCATGAGTGTAAGTGTTGATCAGCTTTACTTCTTGGGTCTATGACTGTTCTTGAGTCAGGTAGTTCTAGTGTGGATGCTTCATATCCTCCTCCCTGTTGTGAGTGGGACAAACACTCAATGAACAGGGTGGGATGGGTCCTACGTAACATTACTGGCCCTATTTCAACACGTTTTGGTAGATATGTCCTTGATGTTGGATAGGCTGCTGCCAGTGAGGCGTTGGGCAGTTTTGATTACCTGTTGTAGGGCGTTCCTATCCTCCGCAGTGCAGTTTCTGTACCATGCAGCGATGCAGCTTGTTGGGATGCTCTCTACTGTGCATCTGTGGAATGACGAAAGCGTAGACATGCATACTCCAGCTCTCTTCAGCCTCCTCAGAAAGCAGTGGCATTGGTGAGCTTTTCTGATGGCTTCTGAAGATATCCGACTAATTATAGAAAAGGCTGTGACAGAGAGAATTTATTAATTCTTCAGGCAGAATCAATGTTTTCTTATCTGTGTCCTGAGTTTCAGGACAGATATCTGGTCAGTTTGTGTCAAAAGGTTATCTCTCGTTGCGGTGTTGATAAAATGACTTGGCTACATCAGAAGGTTGATAAAAATCTAAAGAAAATAATCTTAGCAAATTCTTACAAACTAGGTGGTTTATTTTGCCCTAATGCTTCATGAATCAGTTTTAATCTCCAAGAAAACAGAAACTGATACTGCAAAGCCCTAAATAATTAAAGTGTAAGTTTCTGAAAATAAAATGAAGTGAGGCATTTTATGTTCAAGGAAAACCATAACAGATTTTATTGAACTCCAAAATCTGAACATAAAAGCATGTTAAAAGCTATTTACATAATTACATCATCACGTCAGACCAGCCTCGTAAAGTGAAACCCCAACTCAACATTATTGGTTATGAATTAGGTACATTTCCATCAATTAAGTTGGCCTACACAGGCCCCCAACCCCAGAATTCACTAAAACCGGTATTGTGAGCCTGTCTGGAGCTTGGATGGGCCATCCGGGTTGGGTTCTATGTTCCATGGGTGGAGGAAACAAAGCTGCCTCTGGCTCATCCAGAGGTGTGTTGGCGTGCATCATGGCAGACGAAAATGAACGAGACGGAATGCAGTTCAACAGGGACCCAAGCATGCTGCAGGCGATGATGGAAGATAGGAATAGGTGAAAGGAATTGGATTTACTGAGGAGGGTGGAGTTCTGTTGAGAGGCTGACCAAGCATCATGGTATCAGGAGTGAAATCACCTGGCACTCGTAATGGCTGACTGTATACCAACTCAGCCAAGGACAACTGCAGGTTCTCCCTTGGAGCTGTTCTGAGCCCCAGCAGGACCCACGGGAGACGATCATGTCAACACTCATATTTCAGAGAAACCCTCAGAGCAGCCTTTAGAGAGCGGTGAACCCATTCGCACAGGCTTTTAGACTGCAGGTGATACACCGTGGTGTGATGTAGCCTAATGCTGAGATTCTGGGCCATCGCAGCCTTGTGGTCTGAAATGAATTGGGGATTACGGTCAGAGGAAATATCAGATGGGGTGACCAACTGAGCAATCCAGGTGCTGATGAATGCCTGAGCTACATCTGCGGCCATCGTCGAAGCTAGAGGGACAACCTCTGGGCACCTGGTGGTACGGTCCACTATGGTAAGGAGGTACATGAAACAAGGGGAGGGGGGATCATTAATATGGTTAAATCGTCACTCAGGGACCTGAAAAGGTGCCAATGGTACCTGGACACGATGGTTAAATTTTGCCTGCTGGCATTTACACAGGCTGCAGCCCGATCACACATGTCCTTTCTAAGGCCGTGCCACAAAAACTTTAGTGTATCTAGTTTCTGTGTGGCCTTCTAGCCTGGATGCAGGAGGCTATGAATGGAGTTAAAAAGAGTACACCTCCAATTTGCAGACACTATAGGGCAACGGTGACCGGTTGAGACATCGCACAGCTTTCTCAAACATATGTCAGCCAACCACAAGCCCATGATTACAAAATAGTCCTTGGGCACACAGGAAATCCGCACGAGAGCTTCACCTGTCATGTCCCATACATCTAGATCCTACTGCCTTTGGCAGCCTCCAGCGAGATTTCATTGCTGTTTGTTTTCTCAAGAATAGGCGATGCTGGCAGCATATCAGTTGAGCATCTGCCTCACACAAGAAGTGTCGCCCTGAAAGGGTGTTGGTAATGAACAGTAGATGACCCTGGCATCCAGATCCCATGGTGTTCACAGTCCTCTGATGTCTTGATGTGCTGGCACCGTTCGAAGCAGCAAAGTGGTCAACACTTCTTAGTGTTTGTACCAAAGCAAGCATGGCAAAAACACAGGCTCAGCCTTTTCTGTTTCACAGCCGCGGGTGTCCTTGTGTTGGAGGCCTTGCTGACCAGGCTTATTGAGGTAGAGAAAGGAGGAGGAATTCCACATCGTTGCTTAGCAGAGTGTAGACTATCGGTCACTTTAACAAGCTCACTATAGTTCTTCAAGTGTACTTTAGCGAGGGCTATCTGAACTTGATCAGGCACTTGCTGCATGAAGAGTTCTTTAAAAATAAAACAAGGATGGTGATTTCCCAGGAGAGCCAGCTTGTGGTCTATTAGCTCCGATGGCTTAGCATCACAGAGGCTGGGAAAGGAGAGCAACTGTTTGGTGCGCTCAGGCTCCAATAGTCCAGAAGTCTGTAAAAGGTGAGTCTTCAGTGTTTGGTATTTCTCACATTCAGGCAGGTGTTCTAGTAGACTCACCACTGTCATAGTTGTGGACTTTCCAAGCAATGCCACCACATAAAAACATTTGGTGTTGTTGGTGGATATTTCTCACAGTGTAAATTGGGTCTTGCCTTGTACAAACTAAACAAAGGCATTTTGCTCCCAAAACTCCAGCTGGTTCAAAGTAACTGCATTAGTCACATGTTCAATAACTCTGGAATCATCCTAGAGCATCGGGGTCACTAGTGTAGGTTTTTATAATATGAAGTGAGGCATTTTATGTTTAAGGAAAACCATAACACATTTTATTGAACTCCGAAACCTGAACACAAAAGCGTGCTTAAAACCCTTTACGTAATTATGTCTTCACATCAGACCAGCCTCTTAAAGTGAAACCCCAGCTCACAGTTAGTGGTGGTGAATTAGGTACAATACATTTCCACCAATTATGTTACCTTGGAAATGATGTAAACTTAATGAAGAACAACTTAAAAATGTGTTTCTTCTCCTACATATTGTCTAGATTTTCAAAATACGCTGGGGAGTTTTAAATAAGAAATGGGAACAGCTGCAGGCTATTAGATTCTCAGGAACTTCTAGCACTCCTTAAGATCACAGTTGACTAGATACATAAGACTCCACTTTTAGTCTCTACCTCCAGAACTCCATAATTATGTTGGCTCCTTATTTCCGTAAGAATATCCTAAGTGACATAAAACCCTCTAAATGATTATTTATTTACTTATTTCACAATTCAGTGCAGATTATGCCCTTCCAACCCTTCGGCCCATGTCGTCCCAGCAACCCCCAACAAACCTGATTCACCCTAACCTAATCACAGGACCATTTACAATGACCAATTAATCTACCCACTACGTCGTTGGACTGTAGGAGAAAACTGGAACACCCAGGGAAAACACACACATTCCACAGGGAGAACACACGGAGACTCCTTACAGATGGTGCTGGAATTGAACTCTGAGCTCCAGAAAGACCTGAGCTGTAGTAGCACCACACTCACACTAACCGCTATGCTACCATGGTGCCCATTGTCAATGTCCCCCTGTCATTCGAATAAAGAGCAAAAATAAGAAAATCTAGTTATTATTGCAGCTATTGCCTTGAGCTGTATTAATATGGACCTGCTAGAGTTGGGCATATTGTTTACTGATGGAAAATTTCATTGTGAATAAATTTATTGCAGTTACAGGCAACAGGAAATTAGATTAAGGAAAAGAAGAGTATATAGACTGAAACTGGTGCAAATTCACTCAAGAAGAAAATAACCAGAAATAAATTGTTACTGACTTAAATAGCAAAAGAAAGCTTTAAAATGCAGGCCTTTATTATGCACATATTTTGACCATGCTTGCTGTCACCTTTTATCAGGGCCATGAACTTGATTTTCTAACCCCACCAAATCACATTAAAGAATTATCGCTGGACTATCGGATTTAAAAATCAAAGTGTCAAAGACATTGCACAAATTTCAAGAAGCATTTATATTCCTGTGAATATGCCAAACTCAGGGTACGTATTGAGAAGATAGTCTGAGGAGTTCTGCATTCTATACATCAATTTTTGAGGTGGAGTGGACCTTCTTTTCCATATACTAATTTAATATTTGAGAGAATGACAAGATACCTCGGTTATAAAACAATTTACCTTTTTATAACTTATATGTGTGTGCAATTTTATAAGAAACCTTAATTTGGTTAGCACACTGCCCATAACATTAGCCGCCGATGGGAGGTGAACTATATTAGGACAGACCCTGTATCATAAACCCAGGTATAATATTGCATTTGTGAGTATAAGTGAGTATAGGGGGTTCAGTGTTGAATAATGCCAGATTGAAGCAATAGAATTTTTATTCCCTTTAAACATAGACTGCAGAACAGTAAATCACAGTATAGACACTTCAGCCCATGACGTTATGCCAGCCTTTCTAAACCTATTCTATGATCAATATAACCCATCCCTCCTACATAACAGCTAACCTCTCTATTTTTCATTTATCCATATGCCCCTCTAGGAATCTCTTAGCTATCCCCAATGTATTGGCCTTAACCATTACCCTCTGTGGTGAATTCCAGGCAGTTACCACTCTCTGTGTTAAAAAAAATCTATCCCTGACATCCTCCACATACCTTAAAAGGATGTCCATTGCCATGTTGGGAAAAAGTCTCTAGCTCTCTACAAATACTATACCTCGTTTCATCCTGTACACCGCTAACAAGTTACTGTAACTCTCATCCTCCTTTTCTCCAAAGAGAAAAGTCCTAACTCAGTCAACTTTTCCCCTTAAGCCAAGTTCATTAATCCAGGCAGCATCCTGGTAAACCTTCACTGCATGGTCTCTAAAACTTCCACATCCTTTGACAAGAACTGAACACAGTACTTGTCAGTCTGGTCTAACCAGAATTTTATTGGGCTGCAAATTCCCTCGCAGCTCTTGAACTCAATTTTCAGAGTAACAAAACCAACACCCTATATGCCTTCTTAACCACCCTATCAACCTACGCAGCAACTTTGAGGGATCTGTGGATTTGGACTTTAAGATCCCTCTGTTCCTCCATGCGGCCAAGACTGCTGCTATTAACTTGATGTTCTGTCTTCAATCTCAATTTTCTAAAGTGTATCTATCACTTCACACTTTACTGGATTGAACTCTGTATGCCCCTTCTCAGCCTAGCTCGGCCTTCTGTCCCATTGTAATGTACAACAACTTCCTATGTTATTTGGAATATCACCAACCACTGTGTCATTTGCAGACTTACTAACACACACTTCTCCTTCCTCAAGCCCAGTCATTTATAACAATCACAAGAGCATGTGTCCCAGAACAGGTTTTTGCAGAACACTGGTCACCGACCAGCAGGCAGAGTACACTCTATCTACTACCACCTTCTGCCTCACGCTGCCAAGTTTCCATGGATCCCATGTCTCACGACTTTCTGGGTGAGTCTTCCCTGAGAAACTTCCTTGTGTAAGGAACTTAAGACCACAAGATATAGGAGTAGAAGAATTAGGCTATTTGGCCCATTGAGTCTGCTCTGCCATTCAATCATGGCTGATCCTTTTTTTTCTCCTCCTCAACATTTGCAAGTCTTCTCCCTGTAATCTTTGATGCCATGTCCAATCAAGAACCTATCAATCTCTGCCTTAAATACACCCAACGACCTGGCTTCCACAGCTGCACATGGCAACAAATTCTACAAATTCACCACCCTCTAGAAGAAATTTCTCTGCATCTCTGTTTTGAATGGATGCCCCTCTATCCTGAGGCTGTGCCCCCTTGTCCTAGGCTGTCCCACCAAAGGGAACATCCTCTCCACATCCACTCTATTGAAGCACTTCAACACTTGATAAATTTTAATGAGGTCACCTCTCATTCTTCTGAATTCCGTTGAGTAGAGGCCCAGAGACATCAAATGCTCTTCATATGACAAACCGTTCAATTTTAGAATTATTTTTGTGAACCTCCTTTGAGTGTTCTCCAATGTCAGCACATCCTTTCTTAGATTAGGGGCCCAAAACTGCTCACAATATTCCAAGTGAGGCCTCACCAGTGCTTTACAAAGCCTCAACATTACATCCTTGCTTTTATATTCTATTCCCCTTGAAATGACTGCCTTTATTACCATTGGTTCAACCTGCAAATTAACCTTGAGATTAATTAACCTGCACAAGGACTCCCAAGTCCCTTTGCACCTCAGATTGTTGAATTATCTCTCCATTTAGAAACTAGGCTATGCTTTTATTTCTTCTATCAAAGTACATGACCATACTCTTCCATCTGCCACTTCTTCTACTAATCTGTCTAAGTCCTTCTGTAGCTTCTCTTCTTCCTTAAAGCTACCTGTCCCTCCACCTATTTTTGTATCATCTGCAAACTTTACAACAAAGCCATCAATACCGTCATCCAAGTCATTGAAATAAAACATAAAAAGAAGTGGTCCCAACACAGACCTCTTTGAAACACCATTCGTCACCGGCTGCCAACCTGCAAAGGCTCCCTTTAATTCCCGCTCTGCTTCCTGCCAATCTGCCAATGTTCCATCCGTGCTAGTATCTTTCCTGTAATACCATGTGCTATTAACTTGATAAGCAGCCTCATGTGTGGCACCTTGTCAAAGGCCTTCCTCAAATCCAAGTACACAACATCCACCGATTCTCCCCTGTATATCCTGCTTGTTATTTCTTCTAAGAATTCCAACAGATTTGTTGGACAAGATTTTCCTTTGAGGAAATCATGCTGACTATGGCCTATTTTTTCATGTGCCTCCAAGTACCCTGAAACTACATCCTTAAATTCACCCCAACATCTTACCTATCTCTGAGGGCAGACTAACTGGCCTATAATTTCCTTTCTTCTACCTCTCTCCCTTCTTGAAGGGCAGAGTGACATTTGCAATTTTCCATTCCTTCGGAACCATGCCAGAATCAATAGATATTACTAGTAATAGACATTACTAATGCCTCCATGATCTCTTCAGCCATCTCTTTCAGAACCCTGGGGTGATACCATCTGGTCCAGGTGACTTATCTACCTTCAGACCATTCAGTTTCCCAAAAACCTTTCTCTCGTAATGGCAACTTCACACACTTCTGCCCGTTTGACACTCTTGAACTTCTTGTATACTGCTAGTGTCTTCCACAGTGAAGACTGATGCAAAATACTTATTCAGTTCATCCACCATTTTATTGTCTTCCATGACTACCTCTCCAGCATTATTTTCTTCTGGTCCGATATCCACTCTTGCCTTTCTTCAACAGTTTATATATTTAGAGAAACTTTGGTATCCTTTTTAATATTATAAGCTAGCTTACTTTTATATTCCATCTTTTCCTGCTTAATGACTTCTTTAGTTGCTTTCCATGGCTTATTAAAAGCTTCCACATCCTCTAATTTTTGCTCTATTTTTGCCCTATCTTTGGCAAAGAGGGTTTCTTTGTGCAGTAACTGCCTGAAAGTTCAATGGGAACATCGTTGTTTGATTAAACATTTTTTTTTTCTTTGAGAAACAATCAATACCTGGTTCAGAAATTTTATCTGGCAATTTCGAATTAAGTCACTCTTAAATCCAAACTGGTCTCTGTAGACGGATTTGCCATGAAATGACATTTGTTGAAATGAATTGTTCAGCTGTGCTATAGGAATTCCTTTCCTTTAAAATTGGATTTGTGAATATTGACAAGTATCAGAAGAACACAAAAAATTACCTCTCAGAGCCTTGTCATAAATGAACAAACATCTTATGATAGTGAATTTAACCAGCTGAAGATTTCAGAACATCATCCTGGAAATGATAGGCTCCATTATTACAGAGTATGGGACTACAAGGGTCCAGCAGCTACAAAAGTGCTATTGCTGTATAGCTACCTCAGTGGAAGTAGCTGTAAATAGAAGAACAGCGTATGAAGATGTTCATCGCTATCTATCAGGTTATGCATAAGTTATGCCGAATATGTATGTATATACGTACTGTACATGTGTAGATACAATACTGTGCAAAAGTCTTATGCACATGTAAAAATATTCTGTAAAGCAAAGGTGCTTTCAAAAGTAATGAAAAAGTCTCTAAATATTGAAAGGATTACTATAAAGAGCAGTAAACAGTAAAAAAATAAATTAAATTTGTGTGACCTCCCTTTGCCTTTAAAACTGAATCAATTCTCTTTCTTGCAGTTTTATAAGAAAAATGGCTGGTAGCCTGTTCCAAATAACTTGGAAAATTTGCCACCGTTCCTCTGCAGATTTTGGCGGTCTCTTTTGCTTCTGTCCTTCCGGGTAATCCCAGATATTTAATATATATTTATTCATTATAAGTTATAGTACGTTATATGTATAGTACTGTATTGCTGCTGCAAAATGACAAATTTTGTGACATATGTCAGTAATAATGAACCTGATTGGAATAGTGATTCTGCCTGGTCCCTCTCTGTGGCTCCATCTTCCTGTACAGTATTATCTAAGCTGTACAGTGAACTTGCAGTAGTAGTTGGAATCGGTTCTCATCTTTCCATCAGAGCATCAGTCAATGCAGCATGGTTTCAGCTCCTGCACAGGACTTCTGAAATTACTCACTTTGATTGATTCAGATGGGAAAATCATTCTGATTATTGCAAGACCCTTCAGGTGAGGTGCACACAATGAAACCCTGCACACACAGCACTGGTGCAAACTGGCAAAAGTAGCTAATTTTGGTGCATGTTTTCATGATAAATTTCTTATGCTCTCTTTACACAGCCCTGGGTGGTTCTAACATTTTTTGCTAAACAATGCAGAATTAGCTCCCTTCACCAAAGGCAATGAATGGTTTCATACTAACCTGTATTAAATTCACCTGGTATCTCAACTTTCTATTTACAGTACGTGCTGCTGAGTGCCAAATCAATTGTCACTCTTTTTGTCTTCGCTTTAATTGTTCTACATAATCTTTTATGCTTATCACATCCATTTTTATTTTAATCTACATATAGTATCATTTAACTGCACTAAAAAGACAATTTGCAATGTATTAAATCCAAATCTGTTTGCAGACTTTAATTCTGTTTCAATTACCCTGTCTGATTTCCTTCCTTCTCCCATTTTAACACTATCTGTAAATTTGACTGTGCATTGGGATTCTGAATCTAAACTATTACTGCAGATTAGAGACCAGTTTGGTCCCTGGAGTCCTTTGTCAGCGTTAACCCACCCAACATCATTTGTCTATTTAGCATGCATTGGTTCCTTTCCTGCAGCTAATTGCTAATCCTTGCCGTCTTGACCTCCCTTTGGTTTTAGTTTCAGTGACAAATGGGAATGTTTGGAATGGCTTCTTAGAAACTTAAGTGAGGCAGGTTACATAATTTCCTTCTGACCCAAAATGAAAGTGGGAATTTGAACAGACAATTCTGACCAATGTGGCTCATCCATTTGTTATAAAAGCTCTAAATGATAGTAATGGCTGTTCTCAGTAATGTGGAAGCCCCACTGGTGGTATTAATTTTGCAAAGCATAAAATATCGTCTGGTCCAGATTATTGGAGTTAACCACTCTGACTTGATTTCTTTGATGCATTGATTTCTGTGAGAGGTTTCTGCTTGTTTCGTACAAAAGCACTTACCTGGTTCTTACTCCATAATTATGGTGCATTTATTATTTAGATTTGGTATAGCTTAGAAGGAGGCCATTCAGCCCATTGTGTTTCTGCTGGCCAACATGGGCTCCAGGTTATCTCTGGAGGGCGTTTGAAATCTTATGGCTGGTTCAATTGAGATAAACATTCTCATTCAGAGAATTTTCAGTTACCAGAGACGTATTTTGGGAAAAATGGAGCAAGTGGAGGAAAACATTTTTTTTTCCACTCAGGGCAGTTCTAATCAGCATCTCACTACCCTGCAGAGATGGTGGAAACAAAATTTGCCATTGTCTTCAAAAAAAGAATTGGTTAGGGACTCAAGAGAGAATAATTTGCAAGGCTCTGGAGAAAGAGCAGGGGTATACAACTGATACGAATATAGTGAGCAGCCTGTCTCAGTTGGCTGATTAGCCTCCTTTATCTCTCTAACAATTCTCTGTTTCTATATTTATTAGTGACTACATTTAGCATCATCCAGAACATTACAGCTAACTAGACAAACTACAAACCTAGTTAGCTTTCATAGCTGACTCAATTCTGTCTGTACCGTATTAATATGTTGTTTATCTGGCAGGAAGTCATCAGTTCACCTTGTATTTTTCTTGCTATGAATTAATTTAATTACCACAGGAGTACTATAGTAAATTTAAACCAGTGTGGGAATCAGGTTGAAGGTGTGAACAGGTAATGAGTTTTATTTGCGTAACATTTTATAATTGCTCTCAAAATGTTTCAAAGCTCCTCACGCATAGTAAGCTGCAATAGCCATGCTTATGGTGACATGTATTATTGAGGGCTGCAGAGCAAGATCCTCTAATTAATTGTGAGTTAAATAATTAGTCATCTGAAACTGACAGTGTCGATGTAAGGGGCAGACGGTGGAAGGACACAAGGACATCTTCATGGCAGGTGTTTATTAGAGTCATGATACATTTTTACAGCACCTGACCCAATGGAATAGGTGTAAAAGCATTCGGTTTCTGTTTGGTGCTGCGCAAGCACTGCCGGGCGGCTGTTACAGCGCGCAGTCGGTGTGAACGGCGTGAGAGTTAAATTGTAAAGTGAGCTTTTTTGACTAGATCCCCTAAATTGATTTGATTGAGTCTATCGTTAAAAATATTAATGTCAGAAATGCTGCGCAGGTCTGGCGGCAGAAGTTTCCACTCTCTTGTTGATCTTTGGTAGAGGGAGTACTGGGAGCAAATCTTGTTGAATGAAGGGGTTTCCAGTATGTACGGTCCAGTTTGCTGTCGAGTTGAACTGACCCTGTGATGAATTTAGATGTCAGATGGAGTGTTGTTGTGAAATTCTTTGAAAATGGAGATTAACTGTAATTTAGTACGTCGGTTTTCAAGTGGTTCCCATTGAAGTTTAGAGACAATGTTGGTGACACCGGACTTCTTGCTGTAATCGTTTAGCACATAGCGAGCAGCACGGTGTTGGATTTTTTCAATGGACTTCTTATTGTTAGCTTGTTGGGATCCCATATGGCCGCGCAATACTCACGCTTTGGATGGACGAGTGTCTTGTATGCCATGACCTTGACGGATTGCCTACATGAGTGGGGGTTTCTTCGCAGGGTACCTAGCATTTTGTTTGCTTTGGCTGTAATCTGATTGATGTGGCATGCCCAGTTAAGATTCTTGCTAATCTCAACACCAGGATATGGGTGGCGGGTGACTGGTTCAGGAATCTTTCCTTTCATGTTATATGTCATGTTGATTGGTTTAACTTTGTGACTGACATGCAGAGCATAACATTTGGATGAGCTGAAGGACATTTACCATTGAGACTCCTATTGACATAATGAATCAATATCTTTTTGCAGCAGCTGAGCATCTTGGTCATTTTTTATCTCACTGTAGATTATGCAGTCATCTGCAAAGAGTCTGACCTTGGATTTGACTGTATTTGGCAAGTCATTGATGTAAATGAGAGAAAGTAAGGGTCCCAACATGGTCCCCTGGGGCACTCCGGATGTTACTGGAGATTCAGGGTTTCTGCCCCCTCGAGAAACACACGTTGCTGTTTGTTGGTAAGGAACATGTTTAACCAATGTAGAAGGCTGTTGTCAATGCCTGCATGTTCAAGCTTACGTAGCATTCTGTGGTGGGGGACAGTGTCAAATGCCTTGCTGAAGTCAAGTTTCAAGTCTGCTCGGCTTCTGTTGTCAAGGGTCTTTGCTAAGTCGTTGATCAGCCCTGCAAGTTGCGTGTCACGAGATCTGCCCTGTCGGAATCCATGTTGGTGAGGAGTAAGAACATTGTGTTTGTCTAGATGGTCCATAATGTGATGGTGAATAATATGCTCAAGAATTTTACAAGGGATGGAAGTGAATGGAACCGGTCTGTAATTTCCCGGATTTGTATGCTCGCCCTTCTTATAAATTGGAACGACTTTCGCTTTCAACCAATCATCCGGTAATGTCCCAGAATCAATAGACTTCTGGAATATCCTTTGCAAAACGGGAGCTAGACTAGAAGCACAACTCTTCGGAATCATGGCTGGTGTTTGATCAGGTCCTGGTGCTTCCTTAGGCTGTAATTCCTCAAGAAGCTTCTTAACCCCTGTTACAGTTCGAATGAGATCTGGCAAGCCTGGGATATTGCTGGGGTCTAAAGTGGGGAGTTCATTCACGTTTTCCCTTGTAAACACAGAGCAAAACTGCTGGTTAAGTGCTTGTGCTTTGTCTGCAGCAAGAAATACAACACGGCCGCCAGATGAGAGAGAAGAAATTCCAAAAACTTCTTGCCTTGTAGATTTAATAAAACTCCAGAAGGGTTTGGTGTTGTCACTCTTTAAGCTCTCACCTATTACCTCATTAACATTCTGATGGTGAGCTTTCCTGATGTTTCTATCAATAAGTCGGCACGAGGATTTGAACTTTTGCCAGTCTTCACTATGACCGGATTTCCCAGCTTTATTATGGAGTGGACTGGTTTACCCGTGGTAAGTTGAACCTGGAAGAGCTCATTTTAGAGGGACATACTTGTCAATTGCTGCTTGAAGGACCTCTTGGAAGTTAGACCAAAGAATATTAATACTGACCGATGCTAGATATTCCTTAGCTGGTGATTGATGTTTCTGGAAAGCTGAACTACTCTGACACGTCCAAAAAGCCTTTGCAGTTGAAGTACCCCACAAAATACTTACAGATCTCACTAAGTAAACATGTTACATTTTTAAGAGGGCTGTAAATATGACAGAGAACAGGAAAATCCTTGTAATTAACTTAATAGTTAAAACACTATACACCAAATATGAAAATCAAAAACTGCGTATTGTGAGAAATCTGAAGCAAAATCAGAAAATGTTGGAGAGACTCAGTGGGTCAGGTAGCTTTTGAGGGAAGAAAAAGGAGTCACGGTTTCATGTCAGACACCATTCATCCGAATTGAAAAGGAGACAAAAGTTTGTGAAGCTGTAGGAGTGCTGGTGGGTGCTGTGGTGGAGGGGAGGAGATGGCTCTGATTGAGTAGAAACAAGTTGACCATGGGAGAAACTATAAACAAGATTTTCTGGTGAATGAGTAAATGTGAGCTGCTAACAAGTAAGAATGGTAGACAAACTAAAGTGGGACTTGCAAAATGCAGATCAGGGGACATGTCCAAGATCTCAGCCTGGGCATGTCCTCCAATCCTAGAGAGAGTGAATAAAGGAAGGAAGAAAAAAAGTAAAACAAAAAAATACAAGCTTCTGTTGTTTCTTTTTCAGTTTTACCGTAGGGACTCCAACCTGAAATATTGATTTTGTTTCTTTTCCTACAGATGTGGCCTGACCTGCTGAGTATTTTCAGCATTTTCAACTTCTGTTTTAATATGTGACAAGTGTCATGGAAAGCTGGCATAAAGGTTATTCTAGTAATAGACTAGAAGACAGTTTATGGAGCTGTGCGTGTATTTAACTGATCTTAAGGAGAGAGGCAGCAGTGAAGGTTCTCAGTGAATGTTTTCTAACCTGCAGCAGTGTGAAGAGCTACTTGTGCAGCTGTTAGTACAGAATGAATGTGTGAACTCGTTTCCAGGCCACTGAAGGCTAAAGAGATGGAGCACGCCGTCTTTAACTTTGTTTGTCCAGGTGAGATCAGTCAACTATATAAATAATAATGTGCATATTTCCTACATACCACCCCTCTGTCTCTTCTGTGTTCAATGTTCAAAAATTCAAAGTATATTTATTATCAAAGTACATATATGTCACCATATACAACCCTGAGATTTATTTTCTTGCAGGCATACTCAGTAAATCTATAACAGAATTATAACCATAATAGAATAAATGAATGACCGCAGCAACTTGGGTATTCAACCAATGTGCAAAAGACAACAAACTGTGCATATACAAAAATAAATAAATTAAATAAGCATTGAATATTGAGAACATGAGCTAAAAAGTCCTTGAAAGTGAGTTCATCGGTTGTGGAAGCAGTTTAGTGATGGGATGAGTGAAGTTCAGTGAATCAAAAGCCTGAGATGGCTGAGGGGTAATATCTGTTCCTGAACCTGGTGGTCTGAGTCCTGGGCTCCTGTACCTACTTGCTGAAGACAGCAGTGAGAAGAGAGCATGTCCTGGGCAGCGGGGGCTCCTTGATAATGAATGTGGCTTTCTGACAACAGTGATTCATGTAGATGTGCTCAGTGATAGAGAGGATTAAACCCATGACATATCCACTACATTTTACAGGATTTTCCATTTAAGGACGTTGGTGCTTCCATACCAGGCTGTGATATTCTCCACTACACATCTATAGAAGTTTGTCAAAGTTTTAGATGTTATGACAAATCTTCTTCTCAAATTCCTAAGGAAGTAGAGGTACTATTGTGCTTTCTTTGTAGTTACACTTAAGTGCTGGGCCCAGGACAGGTCCTCTAAAATAATAACACTGCAGAATTTAAAGTTGCTGACGCTCTCCTCCTCTGATCCTCCGATGAGGACTGGCTCATGGACCTTTGCTTTTCTTCTGAAATTAATAATCAGCTCATTAGCCTCGTTGGCATTGAGTAAGATGATATTGTAATGGTACCATTCAGCTAGATTTTTAATCTCCCTCCTATATACTGATCATCACTGTCTACGACAATGGTGTCATCGGCAAACTTGAATATTGCATTGGAACTGTGCATAGCCACACAGCCTTGAGTGTAAAGTGAGCAGAGCAGGGGACTAAGCACACAGCCTTGTGGTGTACCTGTGCTGATGGAAGTCGTGGAGGAGTTGCTGTTGCTAATCTGAATTGACTGGGGTCCATAAGTGTGGAAATTGGGGATCCAATTGCACAAGGAGGTATTGAAGCCAAGACCTTGGAGCTTATTGATTAGCTTTGAGAGGTTAATGGTATTGAATGCTGAGCTGTAGCCGATAAAGAGCACCCTGATGTATCCATCTTTGCTGTCCACATGTTCCAAGCTTGAGTGAAGAGCCAATGAGATGACTTATGCTGTGGGCCTGTTGCTCCAGTAGGCAAATTGGAGTGGATCCAAATCTCTTCTCAGGCAGGAGCTGAAATGCTTCAAAACACTCAGTCACTGTGATGTAAGTGCTAGTGGCCAATAGTCATTAGGCAGGTTATGACATTTTTCTTAGGCACCTGTATACCTGAACCTGCTTGAAGCAGGTGGGTGCCTCTGACTGCTGAAGCAAGAGATTAATGATCTCAGTGAACACTCCAGTCAGTTGATCAGCACAGGTTTGCACTGGTCAGCCCTGTGTTCAATTTTACCAGCAGATTTATGGGCAAGGTTTGCTGAAGTAATAGCATTGTCTGCTCAGTCTCAATCCACTCCTCCTTTGGTTCTTGCTTCAAAGCTCTCCACATTAGAGTTTCTAAATAGATGAAAATGTGCCACTTTGGGTACACTTTTAGGTTAACTATCTTAGAAGGGCACCAGGAAAATGAGGGAACTTCAGAAAATGAATATAGATCAACATATAAATAAAATCAGGAATTCATGAGCTGGAGATAAGGTTCTCAAAGAGGAAAAACATTCTATCCATCTTGTGAACACCTGGGCGTGAAAGAGCTATCTAATTCATCCCACTCTTCTGGGCTTTCTGTGTTACTCTGAAGAAATACATGTACTTATCCAATTCTCTTTCAAAAGTTATCATTGAAAGTAACATTGTCATCCTTTCAGGAAGTGTTTACGGAAGTGTAATAATTGCAGAGAGCCTGATGGGAGTTATATACAGACTTCCAAACAGTAGCCAGGATGTGGGGTAGATAGAAAAGGCATATTAAAAAAAAGCAATGTTATGATAATCATGGGGTGTTTCAATGTGCAGGTAGATTGAGAAAATCTGGTTGGTGCTGGATACCAAGAAGGGATTTGTAGAATACCTACAACACGGATTTTTAGAGCAGCTTGTGATAGGATCCACTAAGGAGAAGATAATTCTGGATCGGGTGTTGTGTAATGAACCTGATTTGATCATGGAGCTTAAGGTAAAGGAACCTTTAGGAGACAGTGCTTATAATCTGCTAGAATTCGCTCTGCGATTTGAAAGGGAGAAGATAAAGTCAGATGCATCAGTATTACAGTACAGGGAATTACAGAGGCATGAGAGAGGAGCTGGCCAAAGTTGATTGGAAGGGGGCACTAGCAGGGGTTAGCAACACAGCAATGCTGGAGTCCCTAGGAGCAATTTGAAATGCACAGGCAAGATACATCCAAAGATGAAGCAGTATTCTGAAGGGAGGCAAAAATAAAAGACTAAAAAGCAAAAGGGAGGGCATAAATAGGGAATCTGCAGAAGGACTATGTCAAATTGGGAGAATTAGCAAAGAAGTGGAAGATGGGAGTGTAGGGAAGTATATGATCATGCGCTTTGGTAGAAGAAATAATGGTGTAGACTATTTTCCAAATTTAATAAAGAGAGTAAAAGGGGACTTTGGAGTTCTCGTGCTGGATTTCCTAAAGATTAACTTGCAGGCTGAGTCAGAAGCAAGGAAGGGAAATGCAATATTAGCATTCATTTTGAGAGGACTAGAATACAAAAGCAAGGATCAGGCTTTATAAGGCATTGATCAGACTGCACTTGGAGTATTGAGAGCAGTTTTGGGCATCTTATCTAAGAAAATATGTGCTGGCATCGGAGAGGGTCTAGAGGAGATTCATGAGAATGGTCCTGGGAATGAAAGGGTTAACTTTTGAGGAGTAGTTAAATGCTCTGGGCCTAAGGCTACGTCTACACTACACTGGATAAATCTGTAACCAAAGCTTTTTCTCTTCGTTTTTACCCTCCGTCCACACTAAAATGGTGTTTTCGTCCCCCGAAACCGGAGCTTTTCAGAATCGCTTTCCAGAGTGGGTATTTTTGAAAATGCTGTTTGGGCAGATCAGTGTGGATGGGGTAACCAGAGAAATCTGAAAATGCTGTCAGACGACAGCGTGCCATTTCATTGTTTTCTTGAACGCAATCTAACAATTTCAGAACAGACAGTAACGAGACTGAAGCCAGAAGAGTTAGAAATGTACTCACCAAATACTTTGACCCATAACTTACTGAATAAATAAGTATACTGTACTCACTTTGCCCTGTTTTCTGTCCTTGCTCGTATGAAGGTGGTTTACCTATTTATGCAAGTACTTCTCTGACAAAAGATGTGTAACAGCCTAATGTAACATTGTATGGAAAAACAAGATAACACTGATGCAGACATGTTTTATACATTTAACAAGGTGCTTTATTAATGCAACAGATTTAGTCAGTTTTTCAATGTTCGTCGTCAGCCGGGTCATACAGTCCGTGAACTCCCTGTTGGTTGCCTCCATACGCTTCAGTATTTGTTTTTTTTTACTTTAAAATCTTCCTGCGCGAGAGCCAACAGCTGCCTGTCGTTTAAGTTTTTCTAGTTTGTAATTGAACAAACACAACACCGTCTTTCACAGCGAGATTCAACACCAAACATGTCACTTGTTTTCGGTAGATGTGTCCTGCACATGTGCAGTAGGAGGAGATTCGCCGAAATCTCCTTTTCAATGTGGACAGAGGTATTTTTAAAAACGTATAGTGTGGACGCCTATCGTTTTTACGTGAAACCGGCGTTTTCAAAATTATCCGGTCTAGTGTGGATGTATCCTAAATTTGCTGGAGTTTAAAAGAATGGGATGGGGTTGAGAAGTGGAGATCTCATTGAAACCTATTGAATATTGAAGGACCTAGATAGATTGAATGTAGAGTGGATGTTTCCTATAATGGTGGAGTTTATGGCTAGAGAGCACATCCTTAGAATAATGGGATGTTCATTTAGAACAGAGAGAAGGAAGAATTTCTTTAGCCAGAGGGTAGTAAATATGTGGAGTTCATTGCCACAGGTGGATATAGAGGGGAAGTCATTGGGTGTATTTAAAGTGGAGGTTGATAGATCCTTAATTAGTCAGGGGAGCAAAGGTTAGGGGAAAAAGGCATGAGAATGGGGTTCAGGGGGCAATAAACCAACCATGATGAATGGCGAAGCAGACTCGATGGGCCAAAAAGTGTAATTCTGCACTTATGTCTTATGCAGTGTCTGCATAAAATACTGAAACGCTAAATTTATTCCCTCTGATGAAAATGACATTGAAAGTAGGACATTCTAGGTTTTTAAACATTTTGACAGACATGGATAGTGTAGATGAAAGGAAGTTTACCTTGATCTCAGAGCTAGAGGACATATGTATGAATTCTCCAAAATTAACATGCCTTAAGCAAGAGTGGAGATAAGATGTTTCTTTTCTCTCTGAAGAACAATATGTGTGCAACAGAATAACATCAAAAGAAGTTAATACCTAATATTGATTAACTGATTTGGATGAGTATCCAGTTAAGACAGAATTGGAAGATTAATGAGGATAAGTAGTGTTCAAAACTTGGGGATATTTATATTTGCATGTGGTATTGGCACTGTGTGAATAACAGCCCAGATGTTTCTGTGAATCATACCAGATTTGCATAGATTCGGAGCAATTAGCAATCCAAGCAGCAGCTCCTTCCATAACAATATGCCTTTGTATTTCTCTTACAAATAAAATTGGCAATATACATTAAAGTCCAATGCAAACTAGATCAAGAGGCTATACAAACATGAGAAAAGCTGCAGATGTTGGAAATCCAAAGCAGCAAACACAAAATGCTGGAGGAACTCATGGGCCTGCCAGCATCTATAGAAAAAAGTAAACAGTGAACATTTTGAGTTGAGACTCTTCTTCAGGACTGGGAAGGAAAGGGAGAAGTCATACCCAATCTTTCCAGTTTGCTTCCCACCAAAACTAGTGCCTAATTATTACTGCAACTTTTTAAGGACTAGAGGGGATTCTTGGAAAATGGGTTCAATATTGGGGATATGTTTTTTGGAGAGGTGGTACTGAAGGATTTGGTTAATTTATCTCAATATTAATTCCTTTATGACCTTGGGGGTCCAATCAGGAGTGCAGATTTCACTTATTCTGAATATAGTCCAACAAAAACACAAGAGCTTCTAAAGATTACTAATCCTTACCTTGTAGTGATGTACTACATACAGAGCTAGAGACGACACGCAGTTGGTAAGTCATTTCGAGAATAGTATATTCAAATTTCGCGGCGTTGGCATTTAATCCCTAGTGCCCGCCCTCTCCGGGCGGAAATGACGTCAGAGGTGCATTACCAAAGTCTCCCCCCGCGCGCTGGCTATTTATGAGCCGGTTCGCCTGTGCAGAAAGTGGGTTGCCACATAACCCCCCCCCCCCCCACAGAGCTGGCAATACACCCCCCAATGCCCACAGTCTGGATCAGCCTCTGTTTGGGAGGGCTGCCTCTGCGCTGCGGTGCCTGAACCTTGACCGGCTGCGCCAAGTCCACATGGGCTGGTTTGAGTTGGTCCGGTGTGAAAATCTCCTCTCTCCCCCCAATGTCCAGAACATACGTGGACCCGTTGTTGTTGATCACCCTGAACGGCCCCTCGTACGGCCGCTGTAGCGGTGCCCGGTGTCCACCCCTTCGTACAAACACAAACTTACAGTCTTGCAGGTCTTTGGGTACATGGGTCGGGGTCCGTCCGTGCTGTGAAGTCGGTACGGGGGCCAGGTTGCCGAGCCTTTTGTGTAGTCTGCCCAGGACTGCTGCGGATTCTTCCTCTTGCCCCCTTGGGGCTGGTATGAACTCTCCCGGGACGGCCAGGGGTGCGCCGTACACCAACTCGGCCGACGAGGTGTGCAGATCCTCTTTGGGCGCTGTGCAAATTCCAAGCAGGACCCGAGGAAGCTTGTCCACCCAGTTAGGTCCTCTCAGGCGGGCCATGAGAGCCGACTTCAAGTGACGGTGGAAGCATTCCACCAGTCCGTTCGACTGTGGGTGGTAGGCAGTAGTGTGGTGTAGCTGCGTTCCCAACAGGCTGGAGGTGAACTGGGCGCCTCTGTCGGAGGTAATGTGGGCCGGTACCCCGAAGCATGCTACCCAGGTTGCGATCAGTGCTCGGGCGCAGGAATCGGCAGATGTGTCGGTGAGCGGGACCGCCTCTGGCCACCTCGTGAACCGGTCTACCATCGTTAGGAGGTATCGCGCTCCTCGGGACACTGGTAGGGGCCCACGATATCCACATGAATGTGGTCGAACCTCCGGTGGGTGGGTTCGAACTGCTGCGGCGGGGCTTTAGTGTGCCACTGCACCTTGGCTGTTTGGCACTGCGCGCATGTTCTGGCCCATCCACTGACCTGCTTGCGAAGTCCATGCCACGCGAACTTGCTGGAGACCAGCCGGACAATTGTCCTGATAGATGGGTGCGCCAAACCGTGTATGGAGTCGAAAACTCGCCGCCTCCAGGCTGCCAGGACGATGGGGCGAGGTTGGCCGGTAGCCACGTCACACAGGAGGGTCCTATCACCTGGGCCTACGAGAAAGTCCTGCAGCTGCAAACCCGAGACTGCGGTCCTGTAGCTGGGCATCTCGTCGTCTGCCTGCTGTGCCTCCGCCAGTGCTGCATAGACCACCCCTAGGGACAGGGCCTGGACAGCTGGTCTGGAGAGTGTACGCCACGACGTTGTCCTTTCCTGAGACATGCTGGATGTCTGTCGTGTACTCGGAGATGTAGGACAGATGTCGCTGCTGGCGAGCCGACCAGGGATTGGACACCTTCGTGAACGCGAAGGTCAACGGTTTGTGGTCCGTGAACACGGTGAACGCACCTTCTAAGAAGTACCTGAAATGCCGGATTGCCAGATACAGTGCCAACAGCTCCCGGTTGAAAGCACTGTACTTGAGTTCGGGTGGTCATAGGTGCTTGCTGAAGAACACCAGGGGTTGCCAGCGCCCCTCGATGAGTTGCTCCAGCACCCCACCGACTGCTGTGTCGGATGCGTCCACCGTGAGGGCGGTCGGAACGTCTGTTCTGGGGTGCACCAGCATCGCGGTATCTGCCAAGGCTTCCTTGGCTTTAACGAAAGTGGCCGCGGCCTCCTCGTTCCAAGTAATGTCCTTGCCTTTATCCGACATCAGGGTGTACAAAGGGCGCATGATACGGGCTGCTGAGGAGAGGAAACGGTGGTAGAAGTTCACCATACCAACGAACTCCTGCAGGCCTTTGGCTGTGGTGGGCCGGGCAAAGTGGCGGATCGCGTCTGCCTTGACAGGCAGAGGTGTTGCCCCATCTTTGGTAATCCTGTGGCCCAGGAAGTCGATAGTATTGAGACCGAACTGGCATTTGGCCGGGTTGATCATGAGGCTGAAATCACTGAGACGGGAGTAGAGCTGGCGGAGGTGGGACAGATGCTCCTGACGACTACTGCTGGCTATAAGGATGTTGTCCAAATAGATGAACGCAAATTCCAGGTCGCGTCCCACCGCATCCATTAGCTGCTGGAACGTCTGTGCGGCATTCTTCAGGCCGAATGGCATTTAGAGGAACTCGAAAAGGCCGAACGGGGTGATGAGTGCTGTTTTGGGGATGTCTTCAGGGTGCACCGGGATTTGATGGTATCCCCGGACGAGGTCCACTTTGGAAAAGATTCTTGCCCCGTGCAGGTTTGCTGCAAAGTCGTGTATGTGCGGCACGGGGTAGCGGTCTGGAGTGGTAGCCTCGTTCAGCCTGCAGTAGTCACCACATGGTCTCCAACCCCCGGCTGCTTTGGGCACCATGTACAGGGGGGAGGCCCATGGGCTGTCGGACCTCCGTATGATCCCCAATTCCTCCATCCTCTTGAACTCCTCCTTCGCCAGGCGGAGCTTTTCCGGGGGGAGCCTTCATGCGCGGGCGTGGAGGGGTGGTCCCTGGGTCGGAATGTGGTGCTATACCCCGTGTCTGGGCATGGCTGCCGTGAACTGCGGTGCCAGAATCAATGGAAAGTCAGCCAGGATTCTGGTAAATTCGTTGTCCGACAGCGTGATGGATTCCAGGTGTGGGGCCAGCAACTTGGCTTCACCCAGGGAGAATGTCTGGAAAGTCTTGGCATGTACCAGTCTTTTCCCTTGCAAGTCGACCAGCAGGCTGTGAGCTCGCAAGAAGTCTGCACCCAGGAGTGGTTGGGCCACGGCGGCCAGTGTGAAATCCCACGTGAACTGGCTGGCGCCGAACTGCAGCTGCACTGTGTGGGTGCCGTAGGTCCGTATCGTGCTGCCGTTTGCGGCCCTCAGGGTGGGTCCTGGCTTCCTGTTGCGGGTGTCATACCCCGTCGGGGGTAAGACGCTGATTTCCGCTCCGGTGTCGACCAAGAAGCGGCGTCCCGACTGTTTGTCCCAGATGTACAAGAGGTTGTCCTGGTGGCCAGCCGCCATAGTCATTAGCGGCAGCTGGCCCTGGCTCTGGCCTTTGTAGGGCGGGCGACAATGATGGGCTTCTGTGCCCCACCACTGGTGGTAGAAACACCACTGTTCACTGTCCTCCTCACTCCTGCCTCTGTGTTGTGTGCGCCCCCCTGCTTTGCCTGGTCTGGTTTGCTGTTGGGCACGTGGCCTGGTAATCTGACCGACGGACAGATTACCGCTCTCCCTCTTGGCTTTCCACAGGACGTCTGCCCTGGCTGCCACCTTCCAGGGGTCGCTGAAATCTGCGTCGGCCAGCAGCAGATGTATGTCCTCGGGCAGCTGCTCTAGGAACGCCTGCTCAAACATGAGGCAGGGCTTGTGTCCATCAGCCAGGGCCAGCATCTCGTTCATCAATGCTGACGGCAGTCTGTCTCCCAAACCGTCCAGGTGAAGCAGGCGGGCACCCCGCTCACGCCGTAAGAGGCCAAAGGTCCCAATGAGCAGCGCTTTGAATGCTTCATATTTGCCTTCTTCCGGGGGCGACTGTATGAAATCCACAACCTGGGCGGCCGTCTCCTGGTCAAGGGCACTCATCACGTGGTAGTAACGTGTGGAATCAGAGGATATCTGCCGAATCTGGAACTGGGCTTCTGCTTGGCTAAACCACACGCGTGGTCGCAGCGTCCAGAAAGTCAGCAGTTTTAGCGAAACTGCGTGAACAGATGAAGAGTCAGTCATCTTTGGTCCAAATCCCGTTTGGACCGTCGGGGTCACCAATGTAGCGATGTACTACATACAGAGCTAGAGACGACACGCGGTCGGTAAGTCGTTTCGAGACTAGTTTATTCAAACTTTGCGTCGCTGGTATTTAATCCCTAGCGCCCGCCCTCTCCGGGCGGAAGTGATGTCAGAGGTGCATTACCAAAGTCTCTCCCCGCGCACTGGCTATTTGTGAGCCGGTTCGCCTGTGCAGTAAGTGGGTCGCCACAACCTCTCCAATACTCAGTTCCCTTTTCGAAACACAAAAAGTATTATTCATTAACTTCCGCTGCTTATATGTTCAAACATGCAATGTGTGCAGTTCTGGCAACCACATTACAGGAAAAATGTGGAGACTTTGGGGAGGGTGCAGGAGAGGTTCACCATGATGTTGCCGAGGTTGAGATTGTGAGCTGTAAGGAAAGGCTCGTCAAACTTGGATCATGTTCTCTGGAGCATCAGACCTGTGTTAGGAAGTGTTCTGGAATGATGTGAATATAGAAGATATTAATTCTAACAAGAAGCAGCTTCAGTTCCTATTGTAAATGTAAATAAATTCAGGCAGTTTGCAATTAGCCTTCAGTCCTTATTGTAAATTGCAAGCAGCAAATTGAAGTTAAATTGGCCCACAGACTAAGACATTGCATATGCAAAAGCCTAACGTTAAGGCAATTGGCTGTGTTAATTGCCTTGTACATGCCAGGCAAAATGGCTGAGTTATTTAAACCATGGGTGCAAATGACTTAGCCACGTTGCCTGGCTTGATGTAAGCCAATTAACACAAGCCATTGTCTTAATGTTTGGCTGTTGCCAATTTACTGCTAGCAAGGCACATTTTTTTATATACAGCAACTGGTAAATGCCAGGACCTCACTGCCAGGGGAAGTGGTAAAAGCAGATACAATATTTAAAAGGTATTTAGATGGCATACACGCAGGCAGAGAATTGAGGGATATAGACAATGTGCAGGCAGATGTGCAGTTCAAACTGGTACCATGGTTGGCACAGACATTGCTGTCTGAAGGGCTTGCTTCTGCAAAGTACCATTGTATTTTCAATAATCAAAGTCTGTCTCATATTTTGTTTTTGCTTTGTTTAGATCTGGATGAGTTCTTACATTTCTTTTCATTTCCCACTGTTAGCAATTTCTTTGGCCACGAGGTTTTTATCATCATTCCTTTTACAGCTCAGAGAGAAGTTTGAATTATATTCTCCTCACCACAAATTCCAGAGTTGCCAGTCAAATCTGAAGCATTTAAAAAACTCGTAATCAATCTATCAAAGCCCATAGGTCCCAAGAACTCAAAGGAACGTTGAGGTCATGGAATAAAGTCTGAAAAATTCCAGCTGGTGTTGGGAACTACTGCACACATCCAGCAGTTGTCCAGTTCAGTTAAATATGTCCAAAGCTTTATCCGACTGGATCTGCAGCTGACAAGGTGTCCTGGAGGCTACCTAACAAAAGAGCACTGGGCACTTCCCATTACACTTCAGTGATATCATTTATTCCAATGTGGGCTTTCTTCTTTTGGCTTTAACTCACCCAACCAGTGGTCAGTTTGGCCCTGAAATAATCCAGAATTTAGCATGGGTGAATTTGTTGCCATGATGCCCATTTGACAGCCACGGTATTATTTGTTCAAATGATGCCTGATAGCCTACTTGCTTTGGACCACTGACAAATACAAAACAGCTTGAGAAGAACTTGATCTTCACCAATTTCTCCCTGAGTTTCTAACAGTCATTAAGGTTATATATGTCACATAGTACAGTCCCTCTATTTCGTTACAGTGTATGTAAGGTTAAGAAACACCTTCCTGAACATAGACAATCAATAAACTGAAATTGGGTTTATTACTTTCAAAAGTGGAATATAAATGAAATTAAAACAACTGACATAAGGAATTGTGGTAAGATCATTATATTTTGAAAACAAAATTTCAAATTAGTTTAAAAATAGTAAATACAATTAGTGTTGTCAAGTTAGATGGTATTTCTTTATTGTAACTTAAATACTGAGTATAAAGTACTTTAAAATGTTTTGCATAAAACATGATATACACCATATACACTCACTGGCTACTTAATTAGGTACTGTAGCGGTGTGCTACACGCAGCGCTAAAATAACAACACGGAGTCGGTAAACTGCAATTAAAGATGATTTTATTTGAACTTCACAGCCTTGCTTTAAAGCCTCCCTCATCCCGCCCTCCCCGGGCGCGGATGCTCTAAGGGACACGTACTCACAAACCCCCACAGGCTTTTCTCCCTTTGTTGCGGACCTGGCCTTTGTGCCTGCGCGCTGGCTATTTGTGAGCCGGTTCGAGTGCGCTAGGAAGTGGGTCGCCACATAACCCCCCCCCCCCCCCCCAGAACCGGCGATACACCCCCCAATGTCCACAGTCTGGGCCGGACCCTGTTTGGGAGGTCGGCCTCTGCGCCGCGGTGCCGGAAACTCGACCGGTTGTGCCAGGTCCACATGGGCCTCTCTCCCCCCAACGTCCAGCACGAACGTGGACCCGTTGTTCCTGAGCACCGTGAACGGCCCCTCGTAGGGCCGTTGCAGCGGTGGCCGATGCCCGCCCCGTCGTACAAACACAAACTTACAGTTCTGCAGATCTTTGGGTACGCAGGTTGGGTTCTGCCCATGCTGCGAAGTGGGTATGGGGGCCAGGTTGCCGAGCCTCTCGCATAGTCTGCCCAGGACTGCTGCGGGTTCTTTCTCTTGCCCCCTTGGGGCTGGTATGAACTCCCCGGGGACGACCAGGGGTGCGTCGTACACCAACTCGGCCAACGAGGCGTGCAGATCGTCTTTGGGCGCCGTGCGGATGCCGAGTAGGACCCAGGGAAGCTCGTCCGCCCAGTTAGCTCCTCGCAGGTGGGCCATGAGAGCCGACTTTAGGTGACGGTGGAAATGCTCCACTAGTCCGTTCGACTGTGGGTGGTAGGCAGTGGTGTGGTGCAGCTGTGTCCCCAAAAGGCTGGCCATAGCTGACCACAGGCTGGAGGTGAACTGGGCGCCTCTGTTGGAGGTAATGTGGGCCGGTACACCAAAGCGGGACACCCAGGTGGCGATCAGTGCCCGGGCGCAAGATTCGGAGGTGGTGTCTGTGAGCGGGATCGCCTCTGGCCATCTTGTGAACCGGTCCACGATAGTCAGGAGGTGCCGCGCTCCTCACGACACTGGCAGGGGGCCCACGATATCCACATGAATGTGGTCGAGAACGCCAGTGGGTGGGGTGGAACTGCTGCGGCAGAACTTTGGTGTGCCGCTGCACCTTGGCCGTCTGGCAGTGCATGCACGTTCTGGCCCATTCACTGACCTGCTTGCGGAGTCTGTGCCAAACAAACCGGTTGGCTACCAGCCGGACAGTTGTCCTGATGGAGGGGTGCGCTAAGTTATGAATGGAGTCGAAAACACGGCGCCGCCAGTTTGCCGGGACGACGGGATTGGGTTGGCCGGTGGTGACGTCACAGAGTAGGGTCCTCTCACCTGGGCCTACGGGGAGGTCCTGGAGCTGCAAGCCGGAGACTGCGGTTCTGTAACTCGGGATCTCCTCGTTTGCCTGCTGCGCCTCTGCCAGCACCTTAAAGTCTACCCCTTGGGAAAGGGCATGAATGTTAGGGCGAGAGAGAGCGTCCGCCACGACATTGTCCTTACCCGAGACGTGCCGGACATCTGTCGTGTATTCAGAAATGTAGGACAGATGTCGCTGCTGGCGGGACAACCAGGGGTTGGACACTTTCGTGAACGCAAAGGTAAGCGGTTTGTGGTCCGTGAACGCGGTGAAGTGCCTACCTTCTAAGAAGTACCTGAAATGCCGGATTGCCAGGTATAGCACCAACAGTTCCCGGTCGAAAGCACTGTATTTGAGCTCGGGCGGCCGCAGGTGTTTGCTGAAAAATGCCAGGGGTTGCCAGCGCCCCCCGATGAGTTGTTCCAGCACCCCACCGACTGCCATGTTAGATGCGTCCACTGTGAGGGCGGTAGGGACGCCCATTCTGGGGTGCACTAGCATCGCGGCGTTCGCCAAGGCTTCCTTCGTTTGAATGAAAGCGGCGGCGGACTCCTCGTCCCAGGCAATGTCCTTGCCCGGACCCGACAGCAGGGCGAACAGGGGGCGCATGATTCGGGCAGCTGAAGGGAGGAAGCGGTGGTAGAAATTGACCATACCTACGAACTCCTGAAGGCCTTTGATCGTGGTGGGTCGGGGGAAATGGTGGACCGCATCTACCTTAGCGGACAGAGGGGTTGCCCTGTCATTAGTAATCCTGTGGCCCAGGAAGTCAATGGTGTCGAACCCGAACTGGCATTTGGCCGGGTTGATTGTTAGACCGTATTCACTCAGTCGGGCGTAGAGTTGACGGAGGTGGGACAGATGCTCCTGACGACTGCTGCTGGCTATGAGGATGTCGTCCAAATAGATGAATGCGAAGTCCAGGTCGCGTCCCACCGCGTCCATTAACCGCTGGAACGTCTGTGCGGCATTCTTCAGGCCGAACGGCATGCAGAGGAACTCGAAAAGGCCGAACGGGGTGATGAGAGCCGTTTTGGGGACGTCGTCCAGATGCATCGGGATTTGATGGTATCCCCAGACGAGGTCTACCTTGGAGAAGATCCGTGCGCCGTGCAGGTTTGCTGCAAAGTCCTGAATGTGCGGCACAGGGTAGCGGTCCGGTGTTGTAGCCTCGTTCAGCCTTCGGTAGTCACCGCATGGTCTCCAGCCCCTTGATGCTTTGGGCACCAAGTTCAGGAGGGAGGCCCATGGGCTGTCGGACCGCCGGATGATCCCCAATTCCTCCATCCTCTTGAACTCCTCCTTCGCCAGGCGGAGCTTGTCCGGGGGAAGCCGCCGAGCACGGGCGTGGAGGGCTGGTCCCTGGGCTGGGATGTGGTGCTGTACGCCGTGTTGGGGCATGGCTGCCGTGGACTGCGGTGCCAGAACCGATGGGAAATCGGCCAGGACTCTGGTGAAGTCGTTGTCGGACAGCGTGATGGAGCCGAGGTGTGGGGCTGGCAACTGGGCTTCTCCCAGAGAGAACGTCTGAAAGGTCTCGGCGTGGACCAGCCTCTGCCTCGGCAGGTCGACCAGCAGGCTGTGAGACCGCAAAAAACCCGCACCCAGAAGCGGTTGGGCTACGGCGGCCATTGTGAAGTCCCACGTGAACCGGCTGGAGCCGAACTGTAGCTGCACCGTCCGGGTGCCATAGGTCCTCACTGTGCTGCCGTTCACGGCCCTCAGGGTGGGACCCGGTGCCCTGTTGCAGGTGTCGTAAGTCTTAACTCGTCGGAGGTAAGATGCTGATCTCGGCACCGGTGTCGACCAAACAACGGCGTCCCGACCGCTTGTCCCACACATACAGGAGTCTATCCCGATGGCCAGCCGCCGTAGCCATCAGCAGCGGCTGGCCCTGGAGTTTCCCGGGAACTGGCAGGGCGGGCGACAACAGTGGGCTTCTGTGCCCCACCGCTGGTGGTAGAAACACCAGTGTTCGTTGGTCTCCTCACCCCTGCCTCTGGGTTAGCGGGCTCTGCTGCCGGGCCTGGACTGGTTTGCTGCTGGGAGCGTGGCCTGTTGATCTGTGCGATGGACGCCCCACTCACCTTCTTGGCGTTCCACAGCAAGTCCGCCCGGGCTGCCACCTTCCGGGGGTCGCTGAAATCTGTGTCGGACAGCAGCAGGCATATGTCCTCGGGCAGCTGCTCCAGGAATGCCTGCTCAAACATGAGGCAGGGTGTGTGTCCGCTGGCCAAAGACAACATCTCATTCATTAAAGCCGATGGAGGTCTGTCTCCCAAGCCATCCAGGTGCAGTAAGCGGGCAGCTCGCTTGCGCCGTGAGAGTCCGAGAGTCCTTAGGAGTAGGGCTTTGAATTCCGTGTACTTGCCATCCGCCGGGGGAGACTGTACGAACTCCTGCAACCTGGGCCGCTGTGTCCTAGTTGAGGGAGCCCACAACGTAGTAGTAACGTGTGTCCTCTGAGGTTATCTGCCGAACGTGGAATTGGGCTTCTGCTTGCTGGAACCAGAGGTGAGGTCGCAGCGTCCAGAAGCTTGGCAGTTTCAACGAAACCGCATGAACAGATGCGGCGTTGGTCATCTCCGGTCCAAATATCGTTTGGACTGTCGGGGTCACCAATTGTAGCGGTGTGCTACATGCAGCGCCAAAATAACGACACGGAGTCGGTAAACTGCAGTTAAAGAAGATTTTATTCGAACTTCACAGCCTTGCTTTAAAGCCTCCCTGATCCCGCCCTCCCCGGGCGTGGATGCTCTAAGGGACACGTACTCACAAACCCCCGCAGGCTTTTTCCCTTTGTTGCGGACCTGGCCTTTGTGCCTGTGCGCTGGCTATTTGTGAGCCGGTTCAAGTGCGCTAGGAAGTGGGTCGCCACAGTACCTCCTGCATATAATAAAGTGGCCACTGAGTGTATGTTTGTGGTGCTATAGTCCATCCACTACAAAGTTCGGTGTTGTGTGTTCAGAGATATTCTTCTGCACACCATTGTTGTACTACATTGTTATTTAAGTTACTGTCACCTTCCTGTTAACATAAACCAGTCTGGCCATTGTAACAAGGCATTTTCACTCATTGAACTGTTACTCACTAGATGTCTTTCTTTTATTTTTTGCACCATCCTCCGTAAACTTTAGGAACAGTTGTGCATGAAAAGCCCAGGAGATCAGCAGATTCTGAGGTACTCAAACCAACAATAATTTCCCAGTCAGTTACTTAGATCACATTTCTTCCCCATGCTGATGTTTGGTTTGAACAACAACTGAACCTCTTGACCATGTCTGTTTGCCTTTATGCATTGAGTTGCTGCCACATGATTGGCTGATTTGATATTTGCATTAACAAGCAGGTGTACCTAACAATGTGGCCACTAAGCTTTCCCTTTCTCACCTTAGTTCTTCTTTCTCTAGTACTTTGATCCTATTGCCAATCATCTATGCTTTCTTCCTCATTAGCCTGCATTTCTTTCTTTTGGTGGATTCAGTAAAGCCAAATTTACTTTCCCGAGATGTTGATACAAGTTATTGCTGGTAGAAGGAAATGTGATGGTATAATGATTACGCTTTTTGTTGCTGCTAGGTAACTCCATTGTAAAGCTGGATTTTTTTGGACATGATTCGTCAATTGTGATTGCTACACTGTTGATCATTACCTTTCATTTGTATGATCGTGAAGGAAACCTAATTGATTCCCTTAGAAGAAAGAGTCCTCCTCAAACATTTTGAATTTGATTTGTCATTTCCTTCTTTGTCTGAACAAAGAAGATCTTAGAGTTAAGGAATATTTTCTTTGCTTGGATACTTCTGAAAAGAGGCTTCTACTCTGGTATGAAAGTAAACAAGTGAATCCATGAAAAGCCTAGTAGGCTTTCCCTCAATAATCTTTTTAAATGCTCTTTCTTCGTACCTGTTTAAGCAATATCCAAGCAGTGTCCTGCTTCTATGCATCCCTCATATTTATTTCAGAAAAAAATTAAATTTTAAGCCTCAGAAATACGACATAAAAAAAGTTGCTGATCAATAACTGACAGGCATAAGCACCTCTGTGGTATATTTTAAAACTATGGTCTGCATACATTTACATAGTAATCAGGCCAGTTTATACAGATCTGTTTTTGCTGCCTCTGCCTCTGTACAAACAACAGTCTAAACTTACTGCTGCTGACACAAAGAAATGCCACTCAATATGTCTCCTACACTCCGTGAACTGACAATCCTTTGATGATTTTGATTTGTTTTGCATATGCATTTTCGGTATGAAATCAATGAAGTATATTGTGGAATTAGTCAATGTATTTGACACTGGATCTGACAGGTGAAGTGGATCCCCCACTGTATTCTTCAAATTCACACATCCTTTACCAATTAAATATTCCATTGCCCAGGCAGCATAATGGGTGGCTGTTTATTCAATAGGGGTTTTTTTTTTGGATAACTCAATCTATTACAGAATTATATATTTTGGAATTATGAACATTGCATAATGTTTGCTCCCATCAAAGTGCCCTCTGGTGGTTTTTTTTTACAACATACCAGCAGAAGGAAAAGATTTTGAGGATTACCTGGGGATTGCTGGCTTGTTTCTAGTGGGTTATTTTACCGAAGTGGAACTCACTCTGTTGCCTATAAGAACATAACTTCCAGTACTGCCAAGGCACTTTCAATTTAACCAATAATCCAGTAAATCAGGTAATGATGCTGGTTCACATTTGTTGGAAACCCAACTGGTCACCAGTGGTCAAGAAAGGAAATTTGGTATAAACTGGTCACTTGTCCACCTGTAACTGAGCTAGTGTGTCTGGTCTGGTGCTTCTAAGGATGAGAGAAGCTGGAGTTATTTATAGACATACAAATTTGGACTAGAACGAGGACATTCAGTCTCCCAAGCTTACACTGACAATCACTAAGATCATAAATGACTGGAACAGGGGTTTAACTGAGGTATTTAAAATTATGAAATTTAAAATTATCATAATTTAAAATTATGAAAGAAAGAAATTATCCCCTTTTTGGCAAAATGATGAAGAATCAAAGTATGTAGAATGCAGACAGTTGTCAAATGAAGTGGAAGTGACATGGGAAATCTTTTTACCCAGCACTGGTTAGGGTGTGGAGTAGTAGGCAATCTGATGGAAGAACTCAGGGGTCAAGCAGGGTCAAGGGTGAAAGGAAATGCCAATTTTGTGTCGAAACTGTGCATCTGGATTGAAGCAGAGAGGGAAGAGGAGAAGGGGAGTGGTGAGACAGTGGCCAGTACGTGTTTGATGGACCCAGATGGAGCCAAGTGAACTGTGGGGGGGGGGGGGAGGAAAGAGGGGTGGAATTGGGAAACTGTGGATGGTATGTAGCGGTTAAAAACAGTTCAGAAGTAGCAAGGTGGAGGGAGGAGAGGAGAAGATGGAGGCAGCAAGGAGGGGGGTAAGCAGGAACAGAAAGGCTTTCAGAAATGGAAATGGATAAGTAAGGAAGTTGCCACTAGGAACCACTAATGGAGAGAATAAGATGAAACCAGATGGGGGGAGGACAATGAAAATGGAGCATAGGAAATGGGACTCAAATGAGATGACTAGAGGTGGGTTGTGGGTGGGAGATGGATGGCAGCAAGGATAAATGGCAGAGGAATATATTATTTAAGAATGAAATATTCAATGTTCATACCATTGGATTGCAAACCCCAGCTGAATGTGTTGGGCAGAAGGCCCAGGATGAAGTGGAAAGGGGAGTTAAAATGGCATGCAAGTGGGAACTTGGGACACTCAGCAAACACGGTTGGCTCGCCTGTGCTTGATGTTATTTAAAGGTGAAACCACATTAGGATTACTGATTGCATTAGATACAGTTAGAGGAGGAGCATGTACTCTTCGCCTCATCTGTAAAGGCTGCCTGGATCTCTGGAGAGTGGTGAGAGAGGAGGTGTAAGAACATACTACCTCTATTGTGAGGGCAGAGGAAAGGGCCAAGGATCAGGGAAGGATGGTTTGTACGGATGAGCGAACCAGTGAGCCACAGAGAAAGTGGTCCTTGCGCAAGTCAGAAAGGGTTGGGAAGGAAAAGATGCAGCTGGTGCTGGGACCTCATTACAGCTGGCAGAAATGATGAAGGATGATATTCTGGAGTGTAGTCTAGGAAGCTATGGCAGGTAATTGGTTTATAGTAAATGTCGGTAGATAGGATTTTCTCCTGAGATGGAGACAGAGAGATGCAGGAACAGGAGAGAGGCATCAGAAATGATCCATGTCTATTTGAGAGCAGAATGGAATTTAGGAGCAATAAAAATTAACAAGCAGCACAAATGCATTCATCGATGTAACAGAGAATGAGTTGAGGAGTGGTACCAGAGAAGGGTTGGAACAAAGATTTTTCCATGCAGCCTTCAGAAAGAGTTGTCGCTGAGGCCTGTGTAGGTATCTATGGCTACAGATTTGAGTCGTAGGAAGTGAGAGGAGTCAAAATAGAAGATTTTCTGGTTAGAAAGTTCAAAATTCTAAGTAAATTTCTTAAATTTATTACCAGAATACATATTGACATTGAGATTCATCTTCTTGCAGACATTTACAAGGGAAAAATAAATATAACAGGATTTATGAAAAAACTGTTTATATATAAACATACAAAGACTGACCAACAGCAATGACAAAAGGAGACAAACTGGGAAAATAAAAAAATACTGGAAACATAAGTTGTAGGGAGTCGTTGAAAAACGAGTCTGTCGGTTCCAGAATCAGTTCAGAACAGTGATGATTGAAGTAATCCATGCCAGTTCAGGAGTCTAATGGTTGTAGGTTAATAACTGTTCCTGAACCTGGTGCTGTGGGACCTAAGGCTGCTGTACTACCTGCCCATGGCCTGTGTGGTGGGGATCTTTGATGATGGGTGCTGCTTTCTCGATTAAACTAAAGGTGCTGTAGTGCCTGTTTTTGATGAAACTTACATGCTGGATCCAGGACAGATCCACTGCTACGTTCAGCAAGACCAGCAAGGCAGATGAAAGTACTGGTGGGTGGGACTGGTTGGATCTTTCTTGCAGAAAGAAGCAGAGGACCTTAAGATTTTCTTGATGAGGGGTGGAGGCTTATAAAAACTGAACATCAATAGTGAAGACAGGGCACCGGGGATCAGGAAGTTGGAAGTTGTGAAATTGGAGGGGGCTATGTGAGGTATCGTGGATGTAGATGGACAAGGGGAGATGGGAAAGAATCAAGGTATGAGGAGATAAGATCGGTGAGGTAAGAACGGCTAGAGTGTTGAATGTATAGGCAGAAGCAGCAGTGAAGCAGCTTCAGTAGTGGAGTGGTGTCTAAAATGGACCTAGATAAGGATTTGTAGGCCTATGAGCTGCAGGTAGGAGATGGGACCAGTTGGATGGATGGCACTTACATAGAACTGCAATGAACTTGAGAGATCAAATGACCTTCTTCCATGCTGCAAGTAGTCTGTCACATTGCTGTTCCCTCTGACAAACATGTGCAACACCTCCATGGTCGACTTTTTCCTCTGAAGTGGCCTGACAGGCTATTCACTGTCAATGTGGTTGATGGATGATGCCTTTCATTACTTCCTCAGCTCAGCAAAGGACAGGAAATGAGTGCCGAATCATCCATCTGCTGAAAGGATTTTTTAGAACTTACCGAATTCTCTGAATTTTTCATTAAGGTAGTCAGGAAATTCTGTTTACTCCTGCCTGAGGGTTTCACCTCCTGTTGTAAGTGAGGCACTAAAATCTACAATTTTACTGGCTATTATCTATCCACACCCTTTTGCGGGCTATTATCTATTCTACACCCACTCCACCCTCTTCCTCAAAAACTCAGGAAGTGTTTGTTGTCACTGTTTCCTATTGTGAGCACCAGCGACGCACAGTGTGCAAAGGTGAAAGTAAATCTGCAAACAAGAGGTTCATTTTCTTGTGGGCACAGTCAGTAAATCCAGTAACCACAATAGAATCATCACACCCAACAGGGCAGACAACCACCGTGCAAAAGACAACAAACTGCAACTGCAAAAAGAAAGAACATAAATAATAATAACAGGTGATGATGATGATAGCTGGATTTGCTTGCAAAGATCAGGAAGGAAGAAAAGTCCTTAGGAGCAATGCCACGATCGTTGGTGACTGTTGATGCCAATTCTGGATCTGCAGACTCTGGAACAGTAGGGACACGGGAACAGTTGGGATGTGGGCGCTTGCTTGGGTAGTTGGATCCTTCCTGCATCTCCTCTTCTTTTCACCAGTCTGCCATCTGGATACATCAGAATTCTTGGTTACTCTGTGGATCAGCTTTCCCCAGCGGTCTCTGTCACAATCGAGTTGCTGCCACTCGTTGACCTCGATACTTGTCTGAGAGAGCTGCTGATAATGTTGATATTCGTGCCTCTTGTGTGAGCACCACAATCTCTCTTGCCCTGAGGGAGTTCTCCGCAGAGCACTGCTTTCAGTAACCTGGAGTTGCCCATGTGAGATATGTGGCCAAGCCAGTGGAGCTGCCTGAGCAGCAAAGATGACTCAATGCTTGGAAGTTGAACCTTCCCCAGGACCTCGCCGTTGGAGACACGATCCTGCCAGCTGATACCCATGATGGAGCAGAGGCAGCACTGACAGAAGCGCTCGAGCAACCGGATTTGCTTGTGGTACAAGACCCAGGCTTCGGAGACAGATAACTGTGTGGTGACTACAGCAGCCCTGTACACCTGGATTTTAGTGGAGAGATACAGCTGGTAGTTCTTCCACACACGTTTCTGGAGGCACCTGAAGGTACTGCTAGCTCTGGTGAGTCGATTGTCAAAGTCCCTTACTACAATAGTGTCTTTGGAGATGATGCTGCCCAGGTAGGTGAACTGCTTAACCGTGGTGAGATGATGGTCATAAATGGTGATCTGAGGTGAGTTGTAAATGCACGAGGAAGCCTCTGATGGAGGATCATTGTTTACTTCAGACTGAGCATTGCAGCCTTGGTGAACTGAGTGACTGCAGCCAGTAGTGCATCCTCTATTTGCATGAGAAGACCACAGTCATCCACATACAGTAGCTCGAGAATGGGCTCTTGCATGGTTTTTGTTTGGGCAAGAAAGTAGTGGAGGTTGAAGATATTTCCATCAGTGTGGAACCAAATGTAGATGCTTTCCAAGGGTGGTCTCTTTTGCTTCCCATAATATCATGCTAAAAAAGATGGCAAAGAGCATTGATGTCAAAACACAGCCTTGTTTCATGCCGGTACTGATGGGTACTGGATCAGACAGGTCACCAGTGTGTTTAATCTGACATCTTTGGCCTTCATGGAGCTGCTGCAGGATGGTGAGGAATTTTGGGCAACAGTCGAGCTTCAACAGAATCTTCTGGAGACCGTTGCAGCTGACTGTATCAAAGGCCTTGGTCAGGTCAATGAACGCCGTGTACAGTCCCATGTTCTGTTCATGACACGTCTCCTGTATCTGGTGTACAATGAAGATTATGTACCATTTATGATGTGCCTCTGTTCGCTCTGAATCCACAATGACTCTCTGCAAGGTTACCTTCTGCAATGGCAGGGATGGTTCTGTCCAAGAGAATTACTGGTTAGTATTCTCCCGGTGGTGGACAGCAGGGTAACTCCTCGTAGTTTGAGCAATCCGATCTCTCCCCTATCTCCTTTTACTGGGAGATGATTACAGTGTTGCGTAGGTCATTTGGGACTGAACCTTTCTTCCAACAGAGTGTGAACGGGTTTGTGGGTTTGCTCAGGAGAATGCCACTGCCCATTTTGTACACTTCCGTTGGGATGCCATCAATGCCAGGGGCTTTATGGCATTTTAGTTTGCAAATAGCAATGTTGACCTCGTTCAGAATTGACGGCCATCAAGCTTAAGCCTGACCTCATGCTGGGGGATCATTTCAATGGATGCTTCTTGTACTTGACGATTATCCCCGAAAAGGCTCTCTTAGTGCTCTGTCCATCACCTCATGATGGCTTCCTTGTCTGTCCGCAGGCGGGAGCCGTTGGCTGAGTGTAGAAAGGCTTGAATCTGCACTTCAGACAGCAGCAATTCGTAGAAGGCTCAAGTGTTGCCGGTGTTTGCAGAGTGCTGTGTTCATTCTGCTAGGGTAGTCCACCAATCATTTTGCATCTGTCTCAGTTTGGCTTGGAGGGTGCTGCATGCAGCTCTGGCTGCTTGGTCGTCGCGTCTAGACAGCACCACTTGATGGGAGGAGCGGTTCATCTGGAGCAGGTTCTGGATTTCAATGTTGTTTTCATCAAACCAGTTTCTCCATGAGGAATGCCCAACTACCTCGACAGCCGCATCTTAGATGGCAGTCTTCAGGAGCTCCCATTTCTTTCCTGTGTCAGAGTCTGCCCTTGGGGTGCCTCTGCTGTCCAGTTTCTCCCTTAGCTTGATCTGGAACACATCTCCGAGGCCAAAGAGCTTATCCACCCAGAGTCTTATTGCTGGCTTGATAGCCAGTCTGACCAGTCTGTGATCCGTATTACAGTCCACACTCGGCATAACCCTGGTGTGTAGAACAACCGACACATCCTTTTGGCATACCAAGATGTAGTACAGGAGGTGCCAGTGTTTGGAATAATAATAATAAGCATATAAGCAATAAATTTTGAGAACATGAGATAAAGAGTGCTTGAAAGTGAATCCATAGGTTGTGGGAATAGTTCGGTGGTGCGGCAAGTGCTGTTGAGTGAAGTTATCCCCTCTTCTTCAAGAGCCTGATGATTGAGGGGTAACAAGTGTTCCTGAACCTGGTGGTATGTGCCCTAAGGCTCCTATACCACCTTCTTGTGGCAACAGCAAGAAGAGAGCATAACCTGTCTAGTGGAGGTCCCTGATGATGGAAGCTGCTTTCCTCTGTAGATTACTCAAAATGGGAAGGGCTTTACCCATGATGGACAAGGCTGTATCCACTACTGTTCATAGCATTTTCCATTCAAAGGTATTGGTATTTCCATACTAAGCTGTGATGCAATCAATCAATATACTCTCCACCACACATCTATAGAAGTTTGGCAAAGTTCTAGATGTCATGCCAAACTTTGCAAACTTTCATGCCAGAGGCACTGCCTTGCTTTCTTTGTAATTGCATTTGCGTGCTGAACGCTGGACAGGTCCTCTGAAATGAGGAATTGCTGATCCTCTCCACCTTGGATCATGCAATAAGGATTGGCTCATGGATCTCTGGTTTCCTCTTCCTGAATTCAATAGTCAGCTCCTTGGTCTTGCTGCCATTGAGAAAGGTGTTGTTGCTGTGGCACATTTTCAATCTTCCTCCTGTTTGCTGATTCATCATCACTTTTCATTAGGCGAACGACAGTGGTGTCAGCAAATTTCAATATGGCATTGGAGCTGTGCTGAGCCTGTGCTGATGGAGATTGTGGAGCAGATGTTGTTCCCAATCTAAACTGGCTGGGCTGTGCAAGTGAGGAACTCAAGGATCCAATTGCACAAGGAAGTATTGAGGCCAGAGTTTTAAAGATTATTGATTAGATTTAAAGGGACGGAAGTATTGAATGCTGAGCTGTAGTCAACAAAGAACATCCTAGTTAATGTATGCATCTTTGCTGTCCAGATGTTGCAGGGTTGAGTGAAAACCAATGAAATGGCAACTGCTGTTGACCTGTTGTGCCAGTAGGCAAATTTCAGGTGATCCAACTCACTTTTCAGACAGGAAATGATATGTTTCACCACTAAACTCTCAAAACACTTCATCGTTGTGGATGTAATGGTCGGCACAACATTGTGGGCCGAATGGCCTGTACTGCGCTGTATTGTTCTTTGTTCTTTGTAAATGCTAATGGATAACAATCATTGAAACAGGTTACCACTTTCTTGCTGGGCACTGGTAAAACTGAAGTCTGCTTGAAGCACGTGGATATCTCTGACTGCCAAAATGAGAGGTTAAAGATCTCAGTGAACACTCCAGCCAGTTGATCAGCACAGGTCTTTAGTATTTGGCCAGGTACCCCATCTGGGCTGCATACTCACCCTGGCTTCACTCTTCTGAAAGATGCTCTCATGTCAACTCAAACTGAAATCACAGTGTCATTGGGGGCTATGGGAATGTGTGATGGTTCTTCCGGTCAAAGTGAGCATAGAAGGTATTGAGTTCATCTGGAAGTGAAGCCCTGTTATTGCTTGATTTCACTTTTCAGAGGTGATAGCATTCAAGCTCTGTCATAGCAATTGAGCATCTTTCATTGATTCAAGTTTTGTCCATGAGATGGCTTTCCGGAGATCGTACCTGACCATCTTATAATTTTTTTGATTATCGAGACTTGGATGCCTCTGATCTGGCCCTCAGCAGATTGCAGATCTCGTGTTTCATCCAAGGTTTCTGGTTGGAGGAATACGCTGAAAGATTTTGTGAAAACACACTTGTCTATGATTGTTCTTATGAAGTCCATGGCAACTCTGGTGTATTAATTCAGATTCCCAGAGAAGTCCTTGAGTATGGCCCAGTCCACCAACTCAAAGCAATCCTGCAAGTGCTCCTCGGCCTCACGTGACCTCCTCTTTGTTGCCCTAATCTCTGGAGCCTTGATCTTTAATCTCTGCCTATATTCAAGTAGAAGAATGACACCAAGTGATCAGATTTCCCAAAATGCGATCTGGCCGTGGAATAGTAGGCATTCATTATCTTCGTATAGTAGTGGTCTCATGTATTAGGACCTCTGGTACTACAGGTTATATGCTGATGGTAATTGGGCAGGGATTTCTTCAAACAAGCCTAATTGAAATCGCTGACTATGATTTGAAATGCGTAGAGACGGACTGTTTCTGGCTTGGTGATGGCATCATGTGGTATCTCAAGTGCTTGATTACAGTTGACCACTGGTGGCATGTAAACTGTGGTCAGGATCACGGAAGAGAATTCTCTTGGTAAATTGAATGCTTGGTATTAGATTGTTAGGTGTTCAAGGTCAGGAGAACTATGACAAAATTGCCACAACAGAGCATCACAGAGAGTTTATCATGAAACACATACCCCCACCTTTTGCCTTTTCTGAATCAGCAGTTTGGTCCATCCTGTGTATTGAGGTTTGACTGCTGTGACTGGCATACTCAGAATAAGCCACATCTCGGTAAAACATAGAACACAGCAATTCCACATTTCCTTGTGATTCAGTAATCTTTCCCTTAGGTCCTCAGTTTTGTTCTCCAGCAACTGCACGTTTGCTAACCAGACACTGGGTAGAAGAGGGCTCATCTCTCTGCATTTCAGCCTGGCTTGCAGTCCTCCTCTCCTGCCTCGCTTCTGGCCACAGCAATGAACCTTTGTCTGCTTAAAGGTGCCGTACCTGCTTGACCAGCACCATCTTGTTCATCTCTTGGAAGCCTCATTCACAGTCATGACTTTTCCACAGACCAAAATCCAAGCCACTCTCTATACTCCCATGACATAAACTGCAGCAGCAGAGAAGAGAGAATCCAAAGCTTTATTGCAGCTGGGGGCCAAACATACCAGTGTACCGAACATACATATAAGACTATTGAGGGATTGGACACACTGGAGGCTGGAAGCATGTTCCTGCTGATGGGTGAGTCCAGAACTAGAGGCCACAGTTTAAGAATAAGGGGTAGGCCATTTAGAACAGAGATGCGGAAAAACTTTTTCACCCAGAGAGTGGTGGGTATGTGGAATGCTCTGCCCCAGAAGGCAGTGGAGGCCAAGTCTCTGGATGCATTCAAGAGAGAGTTAGATAGAGCTCTTATAGATAGTGGGGTCAAGGGATATGGGGAGAGGGCAGGAACAGGGTACTGATTGTGTACGATCAGCTATGATCACAGTGAATGGTGGTGCTGGCTAGAAGGGCCAAATGGCCTACTCCTGCACCTACTGTCTATTGTCTATTGTTTTCTACTTCCCCACTCATTATACTTGTACTTAATTTTCTCGACCAAAGCACCTGGGGCTGCTTTATCTTGCCACATGTCTGTAACAGTTGATTATTGCTGATGCATCATAATCTTTGTCTATCTGGCATTTCTATTGCTTTCTGCTAAAAATCTTACTGCTTCTAACAATGGAATTCACTTGTCTGCCTGCCTTGCTCCTCCATAATCCCCTTTCCCTTAATAATATATTTTGAGATTTATCTTCTACTTGGATTTTTTTAATCTTAGGTTTATTTTAATAAGATTCTCAATTCAGATAGCATTGTCTGTTCTTGATCTACTTACGATTGATATCTAGGTAATTGGATGTTTAAAATTACTAGCTGGATTATTGAGATAATACTAAACTATATAATTTTAATCAACATATAGGGCCTGTAGTTATAGAAGGTCAAATTGTAAATGGGAATTTAGATTCTAGTTAAAATATGCCTATTATTCATCGAGATAGGATTGACTTGTACCTTAAATGAATGGACAAAAATGTTCACCATGAGAAGGGATAATCACTTTACAAGGCTCACATTAAAGATTTCATTCTCTCAGTGGTTAATATAAAGCAAAGTTTGTAGCAGAAGGAACAATTTTCTTTACAGAGATGCAAAGCATTATAAATTTGATTCATAGTGCAAGAAACATTCAATACTGCTATCAATTGATAATTGCATAATAAAATGTTTCATTTAAAAATACTTTCAAAAACCACCACTTTATAGGATTCATAATTTTGAATTCACAAGACTGAGCAAATTACTGTAATTAAGTAGATCCTGCAGATGTTCATTGGTACTTGATGGAGCACAAAACTTGACTGTCCTTTACATGGAAAGTGTACTATGTAGACTATCTATGGTAGAAATTTAGAATTACATTTGTTCTTAGGACTGATATCAACTCAGGCCTTACTTTTCCAAACATGAGCAAGGTGGTAGCATAGTGGTTAGTGTAATGCTATTACAATGCCTGCAACTTAGGTAAAATTTTTACCATTGTCTGGAAGGAGTTTGTAATGCCTTCACCCCATGTCTCCTTGGGTTTCCTCCGGGTGCTCTGGTTTCCTCCCACATTCCAAAGATGTACAGATTAATAGGTTAGTTGGTCACATGGGTGTTAATGGCTCGTGTGGGCTAGTTGAGCTGGAAGGGCCCATTACATGCTCTATCTCTAAATAAAAAAAAGCATTATATTAATAACTTATGAATCTGTCAGGATATTATAAACAACACATTCAACCAGAATTCAAGGCAAATTCAAGACAGTCCCGGAATGGCGGGACTGTCATATGTTGAAAGATTGGAGCGACTGGGCTTGTATACATTGGAATTTAGAAGGATGAGAGGGGATCTGATTGAAACATATAAGATTATTAAGGGATTGGACACACTGGAGGCAGGAAGCATGTTCCCGCTGATGGGTGAGTCTAGAACTAGAGGCCACAGTTTAAGAATAAGGGGTAGGCCATTTAGAACAGAGATGCAGAAAAACTTTTTCACGCAGAAGAGTGGTGGATATGTGAAATGCTCTGCCCCAGAAGGCAGTGGAGGCCAAGTCTCTGGATGCATTCAAGAGAGAGTTAGATAGAGCTCTTATAGATAGTGGGGTCAAGGGATATGGGGAGAGGGCAGGAACGGGGTACTGATTGTGTATGATCAGCCATGATCACAGTGAATGGCGGTGCTAGCTAGAAGGGCTGAACGGCCTACTCCTGCACCTATTGTCTATTGTCTATTGTCAAATGTTGGCTTGTTAAGCTTGAATGTGTAGTTGACCACATGGGCACGCATTAATTTTAAATGTATGACTAAAAAATTGATAAATATCATTTTCTAATCCCTTTGTCTCAAGTTTGCTCTAATCTTTTATTTACTCAGACTTTTTAAAATAGTGAACATGGTTCCTAGTATTTGGTGTAATTGTGTTTTGGATCAAATAATTTCAACATGTTCTATTCTCCTGAGCTGCTGCAGCTTCCCTTTCTTGTTTATTATTTGCTCTTTTATGAATACCAGGTTATGATGCGGACAACTTCTCACGGATCCCCTTACATACTGAGACAAGAACATCATCAATTCAATCTACTAATGCTGACTCCAGTTGCCTTAAGTGTTTGCAGTTTATATTATGTCATTTGAAATCTTTTCCAATTACAAATTACAAATCATTCTTATCTTCAAAATAGCAATTTTTAACAGAAATAGCTTTCTACATAACTTGCCTCATGCCATATTATTTTATTGTTCACTGTGTCTGGCTAATACTACATATGACCTACACTTTTAAGTACTCTTTTTTTCCCATGGGCATAAACACAAGAGATGCTGCATATGCTAGAAATCCTGAGTAGCACTTGCAACCCAGCAAGACAGGCAACATCTGTGGAGGGGACTGAACAGTTCCTTTGGGCTGAGACCCCTTTCATCAGGAAAAGGACGGTGATTTTAATCCACTACAATACGATGTTTCACTCCAAGTCACAAGCCATCTTGACTTAGGAATCCTTCATTGTTGCTAGCTCTGAACCCTGGAATTCTCTTTGCTGTGGCACAGCTTTAGTGCTTTCACTAGAAGGGCTGTAGTTGTTCAATAAAGTGATTCACCAGCTTTACCTCAACCAAACCTAAGGATGGGTAATAAATTCTGGCCTTGCTATCAATGTCCTTTTCCCAAAAATGAATAAATTTTAAAAAGTGTGCAAATTATTAGTTATGTTTCCAATACTCATGTAAACCATCTCATTGTAGATTTCCTATAATTCATACCTTGAGATGTATAAAAATTATGAGAAGTTGAGACACGATGGAGAGGAATGATCTTTTTCCCTTCCTATAGAGATTTGGGGAGGCATTAATGTAAGTTATTCAGTAAAACAATTATATGGAATCTGTAGAAACAACGTGCCTCCTAGAAGTTTGGGGCTCGATGCCTGAAATACCATAATCTGCATGGTTAAACACCAAGAGTAAGGAATTCTTGTGAGAAATGAGCAAAATGGAAATCCTAATTCCTCCATCCATTCCACAGATACTCCCTGGCATCCTGAGGGATTTCCTGCATTTCTTTGTTTTCCATATAAATCCAGCTATTGTGTATGGAAATTGAAATTTTTACAGACAGACTACTTTATAGATTTTATACTGAACAATTCTAATTTGCTATGATATTTAGCTACACCATTGACAAAATTCTAATTCTGGAATTCTTCACAATTATTTCAATGCATATTTAAATGTTATTGATGCCTGTAAGTTAATTAACTGAGACTTCTTTAGCAGATTTAATGTGGTTCTATCTCATTAATTTAAATTGTTAATTTGGTTGGTCCTTAATGTGTTATTCAAGAACCATAGAATGAAAAATATAGTGGCACAGAAATTAAGCCCTTTAGAACACTTTATGTGGACATTAAACTGCCTCTCACCCCCCCCCCCCCCCCCCCCCCAGTTTGGCAGTTGGTCAGAGTGCTTATGGTTTCACATTTGGAGTGCATTCAGCCACCATATTAATGAAAGTCAAAATATCAATGTGTAGATTTCATACCTGAAATAGGTGTAGATCTTTGGCATATACAAAGTAAGAGTTCCAACATTTTTAATGCTCCCTCAGCCATTTGGGTTAGCCTGGCAGAATCTGACAATAATGCCAGAATACATAAATCGAGTACCTTTGTGAATGAAGTGAAATGTCAAAATCTACTTGAATCTGGAGCTTGGAGCATCAGGAGTCTTCCTGCTAACAGCTCCCCTCCCATAATCTTTGTTGCTGCACCATGCACCCTCTACTGTCACCTTTCTAACCTTTTCTTCTGAATATTTGCTTTGGGTGAGAATTAGGAATGTCCGTGCATCCAAAGTGATCCCCTGCATTGTTGTCAAATTCTATGTTGGTCATATTTGTAAGCTGCAGAAATGCTGTCTGGTCTAAGATCCACTGTGGATGTATTCATTGCTGATAGATGCTTTATGTGGATGTCTGCTTCCTATTCCCTGAATAACTGAACTGTAGCACATTAGAAATGACATTGCCTGGGGTGGCTGTTTCAGACCACAGTGAAAATATTGATTTCACAACTCTGTGTTTATATTGGTTCCAACATATCTACTAGGACAGCGGGAGGCTGGCTTTTTTGCAACAGAGGTGAAAACAATGGTAGACCTTTGGATGACACATTGGAAGTGGGAAGACGAGAGGAATCCTCAATCTGGAAATAGAGTTATTGGTATTAGCAGGGCAGGCAAGAGTGGCATAGTTTATAGCTGTTTCACTTTGCCTCTGTCTGGTGCCAGAATTTCAATAGCTTATTTTCATCCTAGGTTTAGAATATTTTATTCATTATATGATCAATGAAATAATTTGCTTTGAGTAAAAAAACATGATTTTTGGCTTTCTTTATTATTTATACTCTCTGATCCAATCATCACAAGGAAAGCAAACATTTCTCTCTATTTTTCAATTATGTAAAATATTCACAAATCACAGCTTCAGGAGGAAATTGAAGTTTGTTTCTTACTCTTGCCTTGTTTAAATTTTAGAACTTTTAAGGAATGAAAAGAAATAGTTACTCCTCTTACAGAATCCATTGTTATCAATCAAGAATCACAGAGACCACAAATACATGGCCCTACAGTGCCTGCTACTAGACTACTAAATGACTCTTAAACCTTGAGAAATTGTGTTACATAATGTTTTTTATCAAGGAATTCACATTTGTATGTCTGAAACATCCAACCAGTTGTAATTATTTAGAACTTAAAATAAGACACACATACCTAGGCGCTTGAGGGAGGGAATTTAACAGTCTTGACCTTTACAGCAAAAGATATAGCCATTGGTTTTGTAGTTATTTATTGTGATTTATAGTGATTTTCCTGAAGCAAATACATTACACCATGTGTTTCCGAGCACTTTTGTACTGTGAATCATTACTACATATATTCAGTGGCCACTTTATCAGGTACCTCCTGTATGTAATAAAGTAGTCACTAAATGCATGTTTGTGGCTTTCTGCTGCTGTAGCCCATCCACTTCAAGGTTCAACGTGTGCATTCAGAGATGCTCTTCTGCACACCACTGTTGTAATGCATGGTTATTTGAGTTACTGCCGCCTTCCTTTCAGCTTCACCCAGTCTTCTAATTCTCCTTTGACCTCCCTCGTTAACAAGGCATTTTCTCCCACAGACCTGCCACTTATTAGATGTATTTTGTTATGTGCACGATCCTCTGTAAACTCTAGAGACTGCTGTGCAGAAAATCCTCTGCACAGAAAATCCTCAACTTACAGCTGATTTTTTGTTTGTTTCTCAGTCTGCAGTCTGCAGTCTATCAAAATACTGCAGGAAGCCGAAAGCAGCAGAAATCCTCAGCAGGCCGAACAGCACCTGTATAGAGAGAAACAGAATTGATATTTAACATCAAAGACTTTCCATCTGAGTTCAATGATGACTGATCTTGTGATTTATATTTATCAGTTTTCTCCCCCGCTAGTTCTAAGACAAAGGCTGTAAACAGAACTGAGCTCCTTCTGCCAAATGTCCCAGATGCACTCATTTCTGGAGCATAGCACTTCATTTACATGCATTTCCTGAACTGGAGAAGTGGGCAAGAGAACTCTCAATCCCACAGAGCAGCACAGTATGAACTCACACACAATTTTTTAAAGGAAATCCATCTAGCAGATCACAGCCGCTAATACAACCACAGGTGATGTGAAGCTGCTCCATCAGATCAAAGGTCTTCAAAGGAGCAGCAGAACTCCTGTGCGTGGAAAGAGGTTTTTACCTTTCCAGCTTCCTGATACAGAAGGTGCACTGAGTGTTACCGACATTAGATTAGATTTCCAATATTTTTGCAGAGCAAGAAGCTTTAAACTGTGAAAGCAGTGTCTAACCTCCTGCTCCCAGCTTGAACGAAATGCCAATTCCAAATGGAGTTCAAGTCTCGCTGGAGGCCAAGTTGTTCCAAGGACATCATTTCACATGCTCGGCCAAAACACCAAGGGGAGGAAATCTGGCCCTCTCTCTCCTCATTAGCCTGGGCTTTCAGCATCTCAGTTTGTAGCTTTAACTTGCACATTTTTTAAAAACTGTGACTCATTCAACAAGGTTACTGAAGTTACGCTGCACAAAAATACGTGCTGGATCCTGTTATAAAATAACGCTATACCTGAACATGAACAAGCAAGTATAATTCCAAAATCAAGCACACTGTATTTCCTCATTATGCATTTTTCAATAATAAACCTGCAATCAACAAGCACTCAGAGTGCGGATGTCTTGAAAGGGATGATTACTGTTGTCTGAAGTGCCTTTTAAGTAGTTTCTGCAATTTTAGTTTTAACTGGTGAAAGCATGATTACATACATTGTGCTGCAAAGTTGTGTCAATATGCACTTTCACCTGACCTTTCTAGACTTGTGTTTCAAAGGTTCAGGCAAACAGATTCTGGAGTCATTCATTTCAAATAGTAGTTCTAACTCAGCCACATTAATTTTAAGGATGTAAGTTACAGCTACAAAATTCTTGAGAACAAATTTTAACTCTTGATTGAGAATAGACAGATGGCTGACCCAGAAGCTCCCATGTGAAGCCTGGTCCATCTTAAGCTTGAGCTATATTTATATTTTGCTCATGATGATTGCTCATTCAAAACGGGCAAGTTTCTTGGTCTTGGTTTTAATATTTAAACACTTACAAGTCAAAAATGGAAATTTGCTTCTCATCTACACTCAGTGTAGGTACAACTGTAGACTTGCTCATTAATGCAAATATCTAATCATCATGCATACATGGTTAAGAGATTCAGCTGTTGTTCAGACCAAACGTTATCATATTATCAAAGTACATATATGTCACTATATACAATCCTAGTGCTGGCACGTGGCCAAGTGGGATTCATCTAGTGAATTCATTCATCTAGTGATCTGAAGGTCGCTAGTTCGAGCTTCAGCTGAGGCTGCGTGTGTGTCCTTGAGCAAGGCACTTAACCACACATTGCTCTGCGATGACACCAGTGCCAAGCTGTATGGGTCCTAATGCTGTTCCCTTGGACAACATCGGTGGTGTGGAGAGGGGAGACTTGCAGCTTGGGCAACTGCCGGTCTTCCATAAAAAAAACCTTGCCCAGGCTTGCGCCCTGGAAACTTTCCAAGGTGCAAATCCATGGTCTATCAAGACTAACGGAGGCCTACATACATACAATCCTAAGATTCTTTTTCTTGTGAGCCTACACTGCAAATCCAAGAAACACAATAGAATCAATGAAACACCATCTCCAACAGGACAGACAAACAACCAATGTGAAAGGCAAAAACTGTGCAACTATAATGGGTAAAATTAATAAATAAATAAATAAATAAACAATACATATTGAGATCCTGAAATGAAGTGAGTCCATTGGTTGTGGGACTGATCAGTGATGGGGCAAGTGAATTTATTCGCCCTGGTGCTAGAGCCTGATGGTTGAAGAGTATTAACTGTTGCTGAACCCCATGGTATGGCTGCTGATGCTCGTCCCTTCTTCCTGATGACAGCAATGGGAAAAGAGCATGTCCTGGGTGATGGTAGGGTGGGGAGGGGGAGTCCTTGATGATGGATGACACTTTCCTGTGACAGTGCCTCATATGGATGTGCTCAGTGGTGGGGAGGGCTTTACCTGAGATGGACAAAGTCGTATCCACTACTTTTTCGAGGCTTTTCTGCTCAAGGGTATTGGTGTTTCCATTCCTGGCCAAGATGCAACCAATCAATATAACCTCCACCACATATCTATAGAAGTTTTCTTCACAAACTTTTAAGGAAGTAGAATTACTGCTGTGCTTTCCCCATGCTGGCATTTACAGTGCGTACTGGGCCCAGGACAGATTCTGAAATGATAACACCGAGGAAGTTAAAGTTGCTGACCCTCTCCAACTCTAATCCTCTGATGAGGAATGGCTCATTGACCTCTGGTTTCCTCATCCCGAGGTTAATAATCAGATCCTTGTGTGTGCTAACATTGAGTGAGAGGTGGTTATTGTGGCACTGGTCAACCACATTTTCAGTCTCCCTCCTATATGCTGATTTGCAACCACCTTTAATTCAGCCAATGACAGTGGTGTCGTCAGCAAACTTAAATAAAACATTGGACCTGTGCTTTGCGTCACAGTCATAAGTGTAAGTGAGTATAGCAGGGGTCTAAGCACACAGCCTTGTAGTGCACCTGTGCTGGTGTCTATTGTGGAGGAGATGTTGTTGCCAATTCAAACTGACTGGTGTCTGTAAATGAGAAAATCAAGGATGCAATTGCACAAGGAGGTATTGAGGCCAAGATGTTATTAATTAGTTTTGAGGGGATGATGGTATTGAATGCTGAGCTGAAGTCGATAAGGAGCATCCTGATGTATGCATCTTTGCTGTCCAGATGTTCCAGCATTGAATGAAGTGCCAAATGAAATGGTTTCCACTGTGACTTTGACCAAGGAATTATTGTTAGTGTTTAGAGCATCTCAGAAACTGCTGATTTCCTGGGTTTTTCACGCACATCAATCCCTAGGGTTTACAGAGAATGGTGCAAGAAAATACATTCAGCAAGTGGCAGAAAGAGGTCAGAGGAGAATAGCCAGACTGGTTCATGCTGACAGGAAGGTGACAGAAACTCAAATAATCATGTGATACAACGGCGGTGTGCAGAAGAGTATCTCTGAGTGCACAACACATCAAATCTTGAATTGGATGGGCTACGGTAGCAGTAGAAGACCACAAACATGCACTCAATGGCCACTTTACTACTGCAGGCAGTACCTAATAAAGTGGCCACTGAATGTATAGGCACCAAGCAATAAGTGGGTAAAATAAACATAATTGCATTGGCTTGCACCTATAAGCACAGGGTGCACGTAGGTGTAAGCATCTCAAACTTGAGACTAACTCCACTGCAAGGTATTGATAATGCAGTCCATAAGTAATATTCCATTGATCCTTTATAAAAGTGAGCCGACATTACCAAATAATCTAAAATGAGTCCTATACATCGAAAGCTTCCCACATCCTCATGAAAGCTCGGTCTGAGTGTTTGAAGGGATATTAACTACTTATAAAATATCTGGTCTGTACTTTCATGGTGCCTATTGATTACTAGCCCTATAAAACTATTCTAAGAAATTATTCCAGTTAATTGTACAGGACAGCTAACTGTAGCATCTCTGAATCATACGTTGATTAAATCCAGAAGGGATCCTAGATTGTATTAGACTGTATTCTACAGGCTGTATTAGACTGTTACTGCAACCCTGCTGACCATAATCCCATAAGACAGAAGAGCAGAACGAGGCTGATCGGCTCATCGAGTGTGTTTCGCCATTCAATCATGGCTGATGTCACCTTTCGATTCAGCAATCGGGAAACGTGCCTCAGGAATAGAAAATTAAAGCGTAAGTCAAAGTATATAGAGTTTACAGCTCAGAAACAAATGGAATGGCTCAGCCATTCCACTGTTACTTACTCTGCATGCATCTAGTATTCCTGCTTTTCAAGCCATTCCTTTCCCGATCCTGCCCAATCCCTAAATTATTATTAATAATTTCTACCCAAATTTTTTGTGACCTCCTTTTCACAACTGTGGTAGTTTCATTGGTTAAATTCAACTAGATTCAGCTTGGCACTCACTGAGCATGATTGTATTTATGGCGAAAAGTGGAAGGTGAGTTCCTGTTAAGCTTGCGTATGATTATGGCAAAGCTTCTGCCTAGACAACAAGCCCTCATCAGGATGTCAATCACTAGATGTCATCAAAACTTCAGATCATTTAGTTTAACTATCCGGTAATTATTACAATATCCGCTACTAATCCCTGTAGCTCATCCTCGATCTTTGCACTAATCTCTCCATTAGTGTGGCATAGTTCGTATATAATCCCGAATGGCTGTCTGCTTCCCTTCTCAGATAATCCATTGTCACAGAGTGGTTTAAGTTTAATGGCCATTTAATAAATGCATGTGAAAATCTTTAGTCTGATGAAGTGTACACAATGAAACTGCTGATTTTATCAAGCACCCTAAATTCAGGGTTTAGAATATAAACTGCTTTTCGCGTATGCCGCCAGTGTAATTTCACCTTGCAATTCTTGTAATTATAACAATTGTTATAATAAAACATGGAAATAACGCTGGCCAACAACTCAGAACAAATTCCCACAGCAATAATTTCTCTGGGATGTTTAGCCGCAGCCGGTGATCCATACTAATAAATAACTGCAGGGCTATTGATGTGTTGAAGCACCTAAATGCTACATGGGTAACAGGCTGTTGCCATGGTAACAATATCCATCATATTCAAGAGCACTTGTTGACACCATCCATCAGTGTTGCATTTTAAATAAACAACTAGCTTTTGTGTTTCAAGAGCTCTTTAAACACACTGTGTATTGCCCATATGCAACATTATGTTTCATATTATTAATCAGTGACTGAGGCACTATGCAAAATCACAATAATCAGTAAAGCCAAAGTCTGATATAGTTATTGTTATTCTGTCATAGTATTTTTATTCACATTTACAATATACGAATAATGAACTAGAGCAGGTATACTATCCTCAACAAGCACCAAACTATAGTTTGTTTATGTTGCAATAAGACTGGTCCTGTTGACTCCAGTATTTATATGTGTATGACTGAGATACAGGTGCTGAAAGACATATGGGTGCAATTTTTTTTCATTGTTTGCTTGCCCTTCTGCTGGGATTTGACCACGATTCCCTATGGGAGTCGTGAGGCCTTGAGCTGGTGCGGAGTTACTCCAGTGTTGGTATCTTCTGCCTGTGCTGTGCTGGTGGACATCTCATAGAGTCCCGAGGGACTGTACAAATGGCCACAGACTACCTTGTCAGCACAGTAGGAAATCTGCTTGCTTAGCCTGTACCACCTGAAACAAGGTGCAGAAGTAACAGTTCCATTCATGTGAAAGAGAGAAATATAGGTAGCAGATACATTTATTTGATTTAAAGTAATTAGTTTAATATGATTAATTATTTTAATTGTATATGCTATGTTGTATCATCCATAAATTAATTTCTAAATTTTATTTTTAAGTTCTAAGGTTCACTGATGTTTTTGACATTCAGAGATATTCAATTTCAGTGACAGCTTTGGTGGCTGGAGACAGGAACATACTGGCTGACAGTCAAAGGCTATCTGTGAGCACAGAGAGAAGCCCTGCACTGCAGCACACCGAACTTCCGAGACTGCTGGAGCGTTGGCTTCACAGTCCAAGCTCTTTTGTGGCCGGCTGCAGATTTTTAGTGGCACTCAATGGACTCAGGCCTCAAGCTGTGGGGTTGGTTGCTTTTCAGCCACCGGGGAGAGGCGTCTGAGCCATTATGCTCTACCACGGGCGGTGTAGTGCAATTGTGGAAACAGAAGATTTCAAATGGACTGAGGGGCCTGGACTATATACATATATATTAGTCTGGTTGTGCTTTTACTAATATTTTATATGTGCATGTAAATGCACAACCACAGATTCACCTTGTGGGAGTTAGGCTTCAAGGCAAGGATTGGGCCTTAAGGCCACAGAATCACCTAGTGGGAGTCAGGGACCAGTCGACAGAAGATATTGGTGAGTTGGGGAGGTCTGGATATATATATATACATATTCTGCGTTGTATTTTACTGATATTCTAGATGGGTTTGTTGACTTGTATGCATCAAGCTATGGCATTGTGGGGAGGAAGTGGGCCTCAGGACTCTTATTATGCGATGGTGAGCATGTGTGTGCTTACTGTTTGTGACTGTTGATAATGAGTCCTTGCACCTTGACCCTGTAGTAACGTGATCATCAGTATTCATATATCGTTAAATGACAATTAAACTTGAATTGAATTGAATTGGGGTTCACTTTAAGAAGCTAGTCTGCAATAGTGACATAATGATGTGAAGGTTTTGCCATGCTTTATATTCTGTGTTTGGTGGACTGTAAAAGAGTTGTTACGGTTTCCCTTAAACTTAAAGTGCCTCTGCCGTTTTATTTACGAGAACCTACACCGGTGACCCCGATGCTCCAGGACAATTCCGGAGTTATTCAACATGTTGGCCAATGCAGTTGCTTTGAAACTGCCGAAGTTTCAGGATCAAAATGTCGTCACTTGGTTTGTACAAGCCCAGGCCCAATTCACGCTGTGAGAAATCTCCACGGATGACATTATTACTATGTAACAGTGTTGCTCAGTAGTTCTACAGCAGTGCAAGTGGTGAGTCTGTTTGAACATGATAAATATGGCACAGTGAAAACTCACTTATTACAGACTTTTGGACTTTCAGAGTCTGGCCAAGCTAAACAGTTGATCTATCTCTTTGCCTGGCCTGGGGGAGGCTAGGCCTTCAGAGCTAATGGACCACATGCTGTCTCTCCTGAGAGATCACCATCCTTGTTTTATTTTTAAAGAATTCTTTATGCAGCAAATGCCTGAGCAAGTTTGCATAGCCCTTGCTAAATCACCCGTGTAGGACTATAGGGATCTTGCTAAAATGGCTGATAGTCTACACTCAGCCAGGCAGAGACACATAACTCCTCCTCCTCTTTTCCTTGTCTCAATAAACCCAGTTAGCAGGGTTCTCCAACACATGCATGTCCGTGACTCCGAAACAGACAATGCCAGGTCTGTGCTTTTACCACATCTCACTTTGGTATGAATGCTAGGAAGTGCTGACTGCCTTGCAACCTCAACAGTGCTTGTGCATAGAGACATCAGAGGTCTGTGAACACCGAGGGTTCCAGCTGCCAGGGTTCATTACAGTTCACTACAGACACCCTTTCAGGATGACACTTCCTGTGTGACACGTAGGCTCAACTGAGTGTGCTGCCAGCATTGCCTACTGATCAGGAGTAACAAAGCCTCCCTGGAGGCCACAACAGCAGCCGGATCCAGACTTATGGGACATGGCAGAGGACGCTCTGCTTCAGTGGGCGACATTACACATGTGACTTTGTCCTGGCTAATGCACCAGAACTTTGCTCGGCGCAGAGTTCCTGTGTGTCCAAGGACAGTTGATAGATGTTAAGTACTGCTGGCTTGTAGATGTCACGGATTGTGGTCATTGCTCACCCAGTAAGTTCCCCACAATGACTCTGTGCAGCGCATACACTGCCGCCTATGAGTTCACGCGACTGCTTGGTGAATTTCCAAACGTCACCAAGCCCACATTCTCCACTACAGTCACAAAACATGAGCTCGAGCACCACATTTCCCCAACTGGCTTGCCAGTCCATGCCCACTCATGCAGATTGGACCCAGAAGAGCTGGCAACCACAAGGGTTGAGTTTGCCAACATGGAAAGACTTGACATTGCATGCAGGTCGAATAGCCCCTGGGCTTTACAGCTCCACATGGTTGCTAAGCGCATCTGGCAGTTACCCACGTCTTAACAAGGTCACCAGTCCCAATCATTACCCAGTCCCAAAGATCCAAGACTTTTCAGTACGTTTAACCAGTAACTTAATTTTTGCTCAGGCTGACTTGGTTAGGGGCTACCATCAGGTGCCTGTGTGCTTGGAGGACATTCCCAAAATTACTGTAATAGCCCCATTTAACTTCTGAGATTCTGTGCATGCAGTCTGGGCTGAAGGATGCAGAACAGACTTTCTAATGGCTGATGGACTCTGGATGAAAAGACTTAGATTCTCTTTTTGTTTACCTGGATGTCATACTTATCACCAGCACACCTAAATCTGATTATTAATCCTGCTAAATGCCAGGTTGGGTTGTCAACCTTTGACTTTCTTGGACATTGCATCTCCACAGAAGGTGCAAACCCCACCCCCATATTAAAAGTCACCACTGTTATGGATTTCCCATCGCCCTGCACTATTGAAAAATGACAGGAGTTTTTAGGTTTGGTGAATTTCTATCACCACTGAACTTATGCTACCCTTGTATGTGCCCTGAAAGGCAATGCCCCTAATCACGTGTTTGACTGGTCAGCAAATATGATCAGAGAATTTGATGACACCAAATGAGCCCTTTCCAACTGGCACACCAGCTCCCCTGCGGACCTATAGCCATTACTCCTGATGCTTTCGACTGTGCTGTGGATGCTTCGCACAAGCAGTTAGTCAGAGGAGTGTGGAAACTGCTCGCCTTTCTCAGACATCAGCTTCATCCCTGATGCACCATCAATAACTCACGCCGAGACTTAGGAAGTGAGATATCGGCTTTTATTGACTGAAGAACAACACTACATCCTGGGGAAAATGAGGGAGAGCAGCAGGCCACAGTCGCCTTTATACAGGGGTCTGTGGGAGGAGCCACAGGGGTAGTCAGCAGGGTCTTGGGAGGAGCCACAGGAGCAGTCAGACAGGTATATCTAGTTCACCACATTCACCCCCCCTTTGTTTAAAAAAAATTCCCAAGCATATTTACAGGTTAAGTCGATCAGGTGGTCGAATCGTTCGCTGCGATCTACGTAGCTCCGGCTGCAATTGCACAGGAGCCGGAGGTGATGACGGCACAGGTGCCGGAGGTGGTGTGTGCTCCGAAGGCGGAGAGTGGGTTAATTCTGTCCCAACAGGAGGTGTCAGGGACCCCTCGCGTGTGAGCGAGGGCCCTGGAACAGACGCATACGGAGTCTGTGTGGGGCACGGTGCGTGCGGAGTCACCTCGGGTACAGGGTGCATAGTTACCGTGGACTGCTCGGGGTAGTGGTCTGCTGCCCCGGCGGGCGCCAGGTCACGGACAGAGACCGTGTCCTCCCGCCCATCAGGCAAGACCACGTAGGCATACTGGGGATTAGCATGCAGGAGGTGAACCTTCTCGACCAGTGGTGAGTACTTATTACTCCTCGCATGTTTACGCAGCAGCACTGGCCCCGGGGACGTCAGCCAAACTGGCAGGGTGGTCCCAGTGACAGACTTCCTGGGAAAAGAGAATAAGCGTTCGTGAGGGGTGGCATTAGTGGATGTACACAACAGGGAGCGGATAGAGTGGAGTGCCTCAGGGAGGACCTCCTGCCATCGGGAGACCGGCAACCCTTGTGACTTAAGGGCTAAAAGTATGGCCTTCCACACTGTGGCATTCTCCCTCTCCACCTGGCCATTCCCCCGGGGATTATAACTCGTGGTGCGACTAGTAGCTATGCCCCTAGCAAGCAGGAACCGGCGCAACTCGTCACTCATAAAGGAGGACCCTCGATCACTGTGGACATAGCAGGGATATCCGAACAGTGTGAAGAGCTGGCGCAGGACTTTGATGACCGACGTGGTAGTAGTGTCGGGGCAGGGAACGGCAAAGGGGAATCGCGAGTACTCGTCAATAATACTGAGAAAGTAGACATTGCGGTCGGTGGAGGGAAGGGGGCCCTTAAAGTCAATACTCAGTCGCTCAAAAGGGCGGGTGGCCTTGACAAGCTGCGCAGTGTCAGGGCGGTAGAAGTGCGGTTTGCACTCAGCGCAGATCTGGCAGTCCCTGGTCATCGTCCTGATGTCCTCCAGGGAGTACGGCAGGTTCCGGGCTTTAATGAAGTGATAAAACCGGGTGACCCCCGGGTGGCAAAGTTGGGCATGAAGGGCATACAGCTGGTCGAGCTGGGCACTAGCACACGGTCCCCGGGATAGGGCATCAGACGGTTCATTGAGCCTGCCAGGCCGATACAGGATATCGTAAGTATAGGTGGAGAGTTCCATTCTCCATCGCAAAATTTTATCATTTTTGATTTTGCCCCGCTGTTGGCTGCTGAACATGAACGCAACCGAGCGCTGGTCGGTCAGCAAGGTGAACCTTCTGCCGGCGAGATAGTGCCTCCAGTGCCGAATAGCTTCCACTATGGCTTGGGCTTCTTTCTCCACCGTGGAGTGCCGAAGTTCAGAGCCTTGAAGGGTACGAGAAAAAAACGCCACTGGCCTGCCTTCCTGATTGAGGGTAGCAGCCAGCGCGACGTCAGAGGCGTCACTCTCTACTTGGAAGGGAATGGTCTCGTCAACCGCATGCATCGTTGCTTTGGCAATGTCCCCTTTAATGCAGCTGAAGGCCGCGCGGGCCTCGGCAGAGAGGGGAAAGGTGGTAGACTTGACCAGGGGGCGGGCCTTGTCTGCGTAATGGGGAACCCATTGGGCGTAATAGGAAAAAAAACCCAGGCACCGCCGGAGGGCCTTGAGAGTAGTGGGAAGAGGGAGTTCCAACAGGGGGCGCATACGGTCGGGGTCAGGGCCAATGACCCCGTTCTCCACGACATACCCAAGGATAGCGAGCCGTGTGGTTCTGAACACACACTTGTCCTTGTTATAAGTGAGGTTCAAAGCATCGGCCACCTGGAAAAAACGTTGGAGGTTGGCGTCATGGTCCGACCAGTCGCGACCACAGATGGTGATGTTATCTAGATAGGGAAATGTGGCCGTCAGTTTGTACTGGTCCACCATCCGGTCCATCTCCCTCTGGAAGACCGAGACCCCATTTGTGACACCAAACGGGACGCGCAGAAAGTGATAGAGCCTGCCACCCGCCTCGAAGGCGGTGTAGGGGCGGTCCTCTGGGCGGATGGGGAGCTGGTGATAAGCGGATTTCAGATCAATTGTCGAGTACACCTTGTACTGAGCTATCTGGTTGACCATATCCGCGATGCGGGGTAGGGGGTACGCGTCAAGCTGCGTGAATCTATTGATGGTCTGGCTGTAGTCCACAACCATCCTACTTTTCTGCCCAGTCCGAACAACGAGCACCTGGGACCGCCATGGGCTCGTGCTTGGCTCAATGATCCCCTCCCTGAGCAGCCGCTGCACCTCTGAATGAATAAAGGCCCTGTCCCCCGCACTGTACCTCCGACTTTTAGTTGCCACAGGTTTACAGTCGGGGGTAAGGTTGGTGAACAGCGATGGGGGAGGGATCTTGAGGGTGGAGAGGTTGCAAATAATGTCAGCAGCACAGCTATCGACATGGTGCTGGGCGGGATGCGGGGTTCGGGGTGTATGTGCATGTGGTAACGGAGTATATGGCGAAGTCCCACCAAACTGAGGATTCCTGACAGTGAGTGGTGGGTGGGGCCCGTCATATGCCATAGTCACACTTTCGAGATGGCTCTGGAAGTCCAGCCCCAATAGCACAGGTGCGCACAGCCGAGGCATGACCAGGAACGCAAAGTTCCGATACTCTGTGCCCTGCACCACCAATGTCGCTACACAACCCACCCGGATGTCTGTGGAATGCGACCCTGAAGCCAAGGTGATTTTCTGACGGACCGGCCGTGTAACGAGTCCGCAGCGTTTCACTGTGGCCGGGTCAATAAAACTCTCAGTGCTGCCCGTGTCAAACAGGCAGCTAGTCCTGTGCCCCTCCACCAGGATGTCCATCATCGACCTTGCGAGCTGGTGCGGAGCGCTTTGATCGAGGGTCACGGAAGCCAGCGTTGAACGGGGCGAGTCGGGGGCGGGGCCTGGTGACGCCGGCAAAGATGGCCGCTCACATCCGGGCATGCAAGATGGCGGCTCCCAGGTCGCACACGGGTAGGTAGGGGCGGGGCCTGGTGACGCCGGCAAAGATGGTTGTCCACATCCGGTCATGCAAAATGGCGGCCCCCAGGTCTCAGACGCAGCGCTGCTCGACCCCGGGCGCGGTTTAGATTTACAGACCTTGGCGAAATGGCCCTTCTTCCCGCAGCTGGAACACGTCGCTTCGCGCGCCGGGCAGCTTTCCCGGGCATGTTTCCGAAGCCCACAAAAGTAACAGAGTTTCATACCTGGCGAATTCGTGGGGTTTGAGATGCCGCGACTGGCAGCGGCGTTGGCGAATTCGCTCGGAACCGGGGAATCGCTCGGCTGGACTGCTTCGGCGTACAACTGCGCAGCCTCTATCGAATCGGCCGTCTCTATCGCGGAGCGTAAGGTAAGATCAGCGTTTTCCAGCAGCCGCTGGCGGATACACACTGACCGAACCCCAGTCACAAAAGCGTCTCGGACCAAGAGTTCCTTATGCTGTTCCGCTGTGAGCGCTTTGCAGTCACAGGCCCGCGCGAGTATCTGTAACTCGCGAAGAAATTCAGCAGTCGACTCCGTAGGCCGCTGTTTTCGCGTGGCCAAGCGGTGCCGTGCATAAACTGGATTTACTGGATTTACTGTCTTCGGAGGGCGGCAAGCGCCTCCTCGTAGGTGGATATGTCCCTGATGAACGAATAAACTTTTGGGGCGACCCTCGAGAAGAGAAGTTTGAGCCGAACAGCCGAGTCGGTGGCACGAACCTCCTCTAAGTACGATTGGAAGCACACCAGTCAGTGTTCAAAGGCAAGAGCTGCTCCAGGGTCTCGGGGGTCCAAGTCTAGGCGTTCTGGGCGTAAAGCGGTTTCCATGTTGTAACTTTCAGTCAATAAAATTGATGCACCATCAATAACTCACGCCGAGACTTAGGAAGTGAGATATCGGCTTTTATTGACTGAAGAACAACACTACATCCTGGGGAAAATGAGGGAGAGCAGCAGGCCACAGTCGCCTTTATACAGGGGTCTGTGGGAGGAGCCACAGGGGTAGTCAGCAGGGTCTTGGGAGGAGCCACAGGAGCAGTCAGACAGGTATATCTAGTTCACCACAATCCCCCAGAAAGGAAATACAGTACAGCACATTTGATCGTGAGCCTCTCGGTCTCTATCTGACTGTCTGCCATTTTTGTTTTCTTGTTTTCTTCTAGAGGGTTGCCAATTCACAGCATTCATTGACCATAAACCCCTTCTGCATGTGATGGCCAAAATATCAGACCCTTGGTCTGTATGTCAGCATATCCGAATTCACAACTAATATGCAACATTTCAAGGAGAAATATAATGCCGTGGCTGATTGCTTCTCATTGCTAGCCGTTGAGGCCATACACATAGTGGTTGACTATACTGGTATAACAGTTGACCAAGCTACTGACCCAGAGGTCCAGGCTTACGGAACAGCAGTCACGTGCCTGTGGTTGGCAGACACTAAGTCGGGGAAGCTGCATTTTCTTTCTTGTGCGATGTCTCAACCGGTCGCTCTTGTCACACCGTGCCGTCAAACTGGAGACAATTTGTTTTGAACTCCATTCCAGGCTTCTTGCATCCAGGCTGGAAGGCCATCAGGATGCACTGAAGTTTGTGTGACGTGGCCTTAGAAAGGACACGCGTGATTGGAGTGCAGTCTGTGTTGAGTGCCAGTGGGCAAAAATTAACCGTCATGTTCAGGTGCCTCTGGCACCTTTTGAGATCCCACCATGTCACTGTGGACCGAGTCGTTCCTCTTCCCCTCCCCACAGTGTCATGCACCTCCTTACCATGGTGGACTGTACCACTAGGTGGCCAGAGGTCGTTCCTCTCGCGTCGGCACTGGCCACCTACATGGCTCGGACATTCATCAGCACCTGGGTTGCTCGGTTTGTCACCTCGTCTAATATTTCCTCTCACCGCAGTCCTCAATTCACATCAGATCTCTGGGCTGTGACAGCCCAGAACTTCAGTGTTAGGCTACATCACATCACAGCATATCACCTGCAGTCCATTAGCCTGTGCGAGTGATTTCCCTGCTCCTTAAAGGCTGCTCTGAGGGCTTCCCTGACCTATGAGTGTTGGCATGGTCATCTCCTGTGGGTCCTGCTGGGGCTCGGAATGGTTCCAAAGGAGGACTTGCATTTGTCTGCAGCTGACTTGGTATATGGGCAGCTGTTATGAGAGCCAGGTGTTTTTATTCCTGATACTCACCAGTATTCCACCCTCTTCAATAAATTCAATTTCTTTACCTATTCTACTTCTCATCATGGCATACAACGCTCTTGGGTTCCTGTTGACCTACATTCCGCCTTGTTCATTTTTGTCCACCACGATGCACACCAATATCCCCTTAGGCCCCCTTATAATAGCCCATTCTGCATTTTGGAACAGAGAGAAAAGACATCTATCATAGATTGGAGGGGTAGACCTGAATGTTTTTCGGTAAATCGCCTTAAACTGGCCACCAAAAGTTGGAGGATTCCGTTAACATGCCTCTGGCACTGTGATGTGACCATGAGTGTGACAACACACCTCTGGACAAGCTAGAGGCACCTGCTGTTCCTCCATCCTTGGAACATAAGATCCAAGCCAGGTGGTTTGTTGGAGCTCCAGGCAGGCCCACACAGCTGGTTTTGTTGAATTCTGTGGGGTAATGTAAGGGGTGGAAACATGGACACAATTCACAACCACCAACATTGAGCTGGGGTTCACTTTAAGAGGCTGGTCTGACATGATGATGTAATGACATGAAGCTGTTACCACACTTTAAGCTCTGTGTTTGGTTGACAGTAGTGAGTCGTTAACAGTTTCTGTTGAACTTAAATCGCCTCTGTCACTTTATTTATGAAGATCTACACCACACTGAAAGGAACAATGTAGTCTGAGCACAATGGGCAAAGAAAGATCTGCTCAACAAATGTGAAACATCAGCCATATTTTATGTAAATAATATTACATTTTATGTAAATTATCTCTTTTTCCCAGCTGAATCTTGATTGTGCTTTTTATTGCTGGAAACCTAGTAGTCCCAAAATCAAATTCATGAATTAGTACATAATGTGGTCATTAAAATTCATTGTGGCAAATATATTGAGCTGTAGGTAGCTATAAGGCTGTGATCCTTTGTCATTTGTGGCTCTCTGCTGAATGCAGAAGTTCTTGAAGTTTCCAAAGCATTTGCTAAGGAGAAAATTAACTTGTTATTCGAACTGTAAAAGACAGCCAACAATTCATTAATTTAAAAATTTGAAAGCGTATTTGTGCATTCTCCCCACAAAAAAAAAATCCTTTTAGGAATTTATAGAACTGTACATTTGTCACTTATGAAGAGTGGAAAACTTTTGAAAACATACTGCAAATTCCAAAATATATTCTGAAGTATTAAGAGTTCCATACTAAGAATGGGAAATAATTCCCACTCAGATCTGCAATACACCAACAAATTGTTCCCTATTGGATTGTGTTAATTACCAGAGAAATATCAATGATAGCTTCCAAAGGTAAATCGAAAATTACAGGTATTTGAGAATTTTATCATGAAAGATAGAAAAAGAATGACAAAAATTTCAAGTCTATTGTTAGTAATTTCCCTACTGTAGGTATTTCTAATTACAGGGCCCCCCTGGGTTACAAATGACCGGAAGTGTTAATTCAACTTTACACAAATTCACCCACATATGTTTAAACATTTTTCAACGTTTTATCCTATTCATTAATAACTGCGTACGGTATATTCCATTAAATGAATTATGTGTCATTATTTAATGCAATAAAAGAATTATAGCAAGTGAATGTAGAATTATAGTGATACGATATGGGTAGTTATAGAAATGGATACTTTTGACTTAGGAATCAAATCATGGACAGTGCCCAGGAATTGAATGTTTAAGTAACCCAGGGATTGTCTGTATTCCAGAAAAATAATTTTTCCTAATTTCAAAACAAAATAGATAAAGGTCTACAATTTATAAGGTAACAAACCAAACTCCAGAATAAATAGCAATGTTACATTGTGAGGTGAACTTAACTTGTGCACATCTTTGGCATTCAAAAATGCCTTCTCTTCTCAAGTATCAATTCCTTTCTTAAATGTGGGGGAATGAGATTGATGGAATTGTTCTGAGAGCCTGCATGGATTCAATGGGCTGAATGGCCCTTCAGTGCTGACACTTTGAGATTAATCTGCAATAAACTTTAAAAAAACACACAATACTCTTGAATAATTTCAGCCAGCCCCTGCATAGTTGCAGAAAAATATTTCCGTTTCTCATATCAAATCCTCTCACAAAAGATGACAAAATATTCCTTGCCCTCTATCTGCACACTTTCATTTCCTTATGTAGAAGGACAAAGAACATCAACTTTTTCTAATGTCACCATTAAAAATCACCCTGCTCTTCTATTTTGTGGACCCAAGTTACATCACATTATTTTTCATTTGCTGTATTCTCACTCAGATCATATGCTTAAATGTCTGTTCACAACCTCTTCATTGACCACAATCCTGCAGGTCATCAGCAAACTTGGAAATGTAACATTTATTTCTCTTTATCAAATCGTCTTCATAGATAGCAACCCGTTAGGGCCAAGCACTGATACTTCCTCTTCTCTGCAGCTTAAAACATGTTTGATTTCTAACTTTTCCTAGCCCCAGGGAAGGTTGTTATCCTAAAACATTATCTCTATGTCTCTCTCAATAGCGATGTGCCTGACCTTCTGCATGTTCTGTTTTTATTTCAGATTCCTGGCAGTTTTTCTCTTTTCAAAGGACTGTGAACTATGTGCTTGGATGAGTGCAGCACCTGCATCAATCAAGGCCAAGTAACAGGTCTGATTGGAACCCAGCTATTGCACTAAATATTGACTTACTTCATCTTACAGTCATAGAATCACAGAACACTAGAGCTCCTATCTGGTCCATACCGAACTATTAATCTGCCTAATCCTATCAACCCGCTCCTGGACCATAGCCCTCCAAAGCCCTTCCATCCATATGCTATCCAAATTTCTCGTAAAAGTTGAAGAAAATCCCACATCCACTCTTAAACCAGCAGCTTATTTCACTCTTCCACCACCCTCTGGGTGAAGGAAGTTTTTCCTCATGTTTCTCTTAAACTTTTAAGCTATCACTCTAATCCATGACCTCTCGTTTTAGGTTCACCCAAACTCTGTGGAAAAAGCCCTCTTACATTTGCCCTATGTCCTATGAAAACCCCTTATACCTTTGTATCAAATCTCTCCATGTTCTCCAACACTCTAGGGAATAAAGTCTGAATTTATTCAACCTTTCCCTACAACTCAGGTCCTCAAGTCCTCATAACGTCCTTGTAAATTTTCTCTGCACTTTCAGTTTAATTTATCTATTTCTTGATCCAGATGGAATAGGCCCATCGGGCTCAATGAGCCACACCTCACCAGCAACTCCTGACAGCCCCAATTAACCTTAACCTAATCACAGAACAATTTACTATGACTAATTAATTAACCCAGTGTGTATTTGGACTGTGTGAGGAAATCAGAGTATCTGGGGAAAACCAATATGTTTCACAGGGAAGATGTACAGAAGCTCCTTGCAGATAGTGCCAGAACTGAAACCCGAACTCCGATGGCCTGAGCTGTAATAGTGTCGTGCTAACCACTATGTTACTGGGGCACCCTATATCTTTCCTGTGGGTAGGTGACCAAAACTGCACACAATACTCCAAACTAGGCCTTACTAATGTCTTATACAACTGCAATGTAATATCCCATCCCCTGTGCTCAATACTTTGTTTTGTGAAGGCCAATTTGCCAAAAGCTTTCTTACGACCCTCTCTATCTGTGCTGCCACTTTCAAGGAATAATGGATCTGTATCCCCAGATCCCTTTGTTCTACCACACTCGTCAATGCCCTACTATCACTGTGTAAGACCTACCCTGGTAGGCCCTCCCAAATTACAACATCTCACACTTAGCTGCATTAAATTCCATTTGCCATTTTTCAGACCATTTCTCCAGCTGGTCCATATCCCGCTGCAAGATTTAATACCTTTCCTTACTGTTCACTACACCCGTGATCTTGGTGTCATCTGCAAATTTGCTGTTCCAGTTTACTACATTATTGCCCAAATTGTTGATATAGATGATAAACAACAACTGACTGAGTACTGATCCCTGCAACCCACCACTCGTCACAGGCCTCCAGTCAGAGAGGAAACCATCTACTACCTTTCTTTCACTTCTCCACAAAACCAATTTACTACCTCATCCTGAATGCCAGCCAACAAAACTTTTTTGACCAACTTCCAATGCAGGACCTTGTCAAAAGTCCTGCTAAAGTCCATGTAGGCAGCATTCATTGCCCTGCTTTCAACGACTTTCCTGCTAACTTCCTCAAAAAATCTCTATAGGATTGGTTAGACACAACCTACCATGTTGACTATCCCTAATCAGTCTCCGTCTATCCAAATACTTAAATATCTGGTTCCTTAAAAGAACTTCCAATAACTTACCCACTACTGATGTCAAGGTCAACAGCCTATCAATTCTTGACTTATTATTAGAGCCTTTCTTAAACAACATTAGCTATCCTCCAAACCTCTGGCACCTGCCCTATTGCGAAGAATATTTTAATCTTACATGCATCATGGCTGGAGAGCATGCAGTCAGTAAAATTAATTGCAAACTCTACCTCTGTTACTGTTTCAGCATCATTCAAACCTATAATATTTAACCTAAGAAAGACATGCACAGCAGGTAGCACCACTTGAAAGTTTCCCTTCAAATCACACTTCATTATAAGTATGTGAGAAATCCATCATTGCAGTAAATCTTGGAACTCTTCAGTAACAAATGTGGAAGTGCTTTCATGTGAACGACTGCAGCATTTCAAGAAGGTGCATCACCACTACCTTCTCAAGGGCAATTAAGCATGGCAGTAAGTGTCCTGCCAGCACTATCAGCATCTTATTGATTAATAACTTTTTCTGAAAAAAGAACAGATTCATTCTGCTGATATGAGCAAACTTCTGAAAACAAGTGAAGAGTAAAAGAATAGAATGAGATAGAACTTGTCAAGCATTCGATACCATTTTAGACATGGACTTGCTGCAGGTGTCCTTACAACAGATGGCACAAAATAAACAAAGTATATTGTCCACTATAACGTTGTTGACCAGTTGATATGAACTTTGGTCCTAATATTGATTACACAATTTATGATGATTTATGGTTAATAACAGATTCTAGCAGCTCTTTTACTATCCTTGGAAAACCTTTCATTTTCATAGAGTCATAGAACACAGAAATACTAACTTTATCAATCTAACACTAATCCTATTTGTTTATTCTCCCCACATCCTATTAAGTTCCAGCTGGACACAACCACTCAGCCACGAACTGGTGCAATTTACAGAGGCTAATCTACTCATCCACACGTCTTCAGGATGCAGGTGAAAACTGGGGCAAGTGGGGAAAGCATGTGCTGTCACAGACAGAGCATACAAATTGCACTCAGCCAGCACCCCTGGTGTTGCTGAGACTGTCGGTCAGTGGCGCTACTCACTATTGAAAATCTGTCTTCTGTTTCTAGTGGCCAATATTTGTAAGACCTCAGCTGCTGTGTTTGGGTACCCATGTTGTAAGTCTGCTGATGTTAGATTTAATTGACAGACAAGGATGAACTTTCCCCTTGCATTTATCCTTTTAAATAATCTTTACCCTAAATGTTAATGTGCCTTGTTGACCTCATTGCCATAAAGGATTTTGAGTACTGTATTTTTGTTTCCCACATACCAATTAAATCTGCTGTTAGTGTTATGTCAATTTCTTATGAAATGAAACTTCGGTAAACAATACATTCCAAAGCTACTTTATTTGCTTTCGTAACTGCGATTTTATGCACTGACCAGCTGTGCCATATTTGCAGAAACAGTACTATGATTCTCTACGAAAGAACATTAGGGAATGTGTTGCTGCCTTGGTCACAATTAGCAATTCAGACACAAATTGTATTCAAAATTGATTTTATGGTTCAAGATAATGCTCAAACCTTTCTGAATAATTGCAAATGTAAAATCATGCATGAACCAACATAAATGGGCAGAGTTTTAGATGGCATTTTCTTTCATTTGCATTAATTGACTGATGGTGCAATTTAATAAACTCAAACTGAGTTAATCAGAGAAAGTAATCATTTTTAGAAGTTAAACATTTTTATGTCAAAAAGTGAAAATAATTTGAAGAAAATCTACTTACATCTATTTAGTGGGTGAAGTGTTATCATTTATTTCTTGTAGATAATATTTTTTGATACTTGAAACCTTTTTATTAAATGTACTGTTGCATAAATTTTTGGCCCTAGTCAAACTGCAAGTGGGCACATTGGCAGTTTCAGAGAGTGGTCAATTGATGAGAAGAGATAGAGTTTTGCACAATACTTGCTAGGTGATCACAAAAGATCATGGAAATTTGTTTTGCTTTTTTGCAACTTAAGCTCAACATTCCCCAATCTTCTGTGCTGGTTTGACTGACTTTGGCTGAACTGTGCCGAAAATAAACTGATGTTTTGACATTTTACGCAATGCAGTCCCGAGGAGATGCTGGATTGCGCAGAGGGAGAGTTTAAAAGAAGCGAGCTGGGGCAGTTGATACAACTTTTGTGTCACAGTTCTTGAGGAGACACTAGATTGCGCATAATTAGACACTGAGCAATGACCAATAAAAAGTTTTAAGTGGAGTGGCCATTGTGTGAGTGGCTAGTATTGGAATGGCGAGTTGAGGCTTTGGCTCATGGAGGCTTCAGCGAGGAGAGGTGAAAGACATAGGTATACTTTTTTCCATTATTTGTTCTTTATTTCTGTCTTATTGCACATTTAGAGCAGTGGAGATGCCAGACAGAATGCTGCAGTGCTCCACTCGTGGGATGTGGAAAGCCAGGGCGACCTCCAGTGTCCCTGACGACTACACTTGCAAGAAATTCCTCCTGCTGCAGCTTCTAACAGACCGTGTTAAGGAATTGGAGCTGGAACTGGATCATCACCAAAACATTCAAGAGGCTGAGGAGTTGATCGACAGGACAGACAGGGAGGTAGTTACACTCAAGGCGCAGGACATAGGTAACTAGGTGACCTTCAGGAGGGAGAAAGGGGATAGGCAGCCAGTGTAGAGCACCCCTGTGGCCGTTCCCCTCAGTAAAAGGTATACTGCCTTGGATAGTGCTGGGGGGGGGGCGGGACGTTGCGATGACCTAGCAGAGGAAACCACACTGATCAGGTCTCTGGCACTGAGTCTGGCTCTGTGGCTCAGAAGGAAAGGGGGAAGAAGAGGCGAGCTCAAGTGACAGAGGATTAGTTATTTACTAAGGAGGTTATGTGGGCAGGAACAAGATTATTGCATACTTTATACCTTCCGGTTGCCAGGGTGAGGGACATCTCAGATCAAGTCCACAGCATTCTTAAGTGGGAGAGTAAGCAGCCAAAGGTTGTGGTCCACATCGATACCAATGAAATTGGTAGGATGGGTAACAAGGTCCTGCAAAGTGAGTTCAGGGAATTAGGTGCTAAGTAAACGACAGGACCTCCAGAGTTGTGATTTCAGGATTACTACCCATGCCACATGCTGGTGGACCCAGAAAGGAGATGGTGCAAGAGGAAGGGCTTCAGATTTTAGGATCATTGGGCTCTCTTCCAGCGAAGGCTTGATCTGTATAGAAATGACGGTTTGCACCTAAACTGAAGGAGGACTAATATCCTAGTGGGAAGATTTGCTAATGCTGCACAGGTGAGGTTTAAGCTAGAGTTGCAGGGGGATGGGAACAAGAACCTTCATATAAAGCCAGGAATCAAAAGGTCGAGTGTGATGGGACTAATCTTCTGAGTTGTGTATATATCAATGCAAGGAGTATTGTAGGAAAGCTGGATGAGCTTAGGGCATGGATCAGCAGGTGGAATTATGGCATTGTAGCCATTAGAGACACTTGGTTGCAGGAGGGACAGGATTAGCTGCTCAATGTTCCAGGGTTCTGTGATAGAATGGGAGAGATTAAAGGGGGATGGGTGGCATTACTAGCTAGGGAAGATGTAATGGTAGTGCTTAGTCAGGATAGACTGGAGTTTGTCTAGTGACAATTTATGGGTGGAACTGCACTGAGGAATAATAAGGGTTTGAGCACATTAATGGGATTATATTATCAACCACTCAACCGTCAATGGGATTTAGAGGAATAAATCTGTAGAGAAATCGCAGACTGTTGCAAGAAACATAAGGTTGTTAAAGTAAGTGATTTTAACTTTCCAAATATTCACTAGGACTCCCATACTGTAAAAGGGCTGGATAGGAAAGACTTTGTCAACTGTGTTCAGGAAAGTTTCCTTAATCAGTAAATAGAAGTCACAAATTGAGGGAGTGTTACACTAAATCTCCTATTAGGGAATGAGACAGGGCAGAAGACAGAAATTTGCATAGGGGAGTACTTTGCATCTAGTGATCATAATGCCATTAGTTTCAAAATATTCATAGAAAAGGATAGTTCTGGTCCTTGGGTTGAGGTTCTAAATTGGAGAAAGGCCAATTTTGATGTTATCAGAAAGGATCTGACAAGTGTGGACTGGGATAGGTTGTTTTCTGGCAAAGGTGTACTTAGTAAGTGGGAGACTTCAAAAGTGAAATTTTGAGAGTACAGAGTTCCTGTCAGAATAAAAGGCAAGGATAACAGGTTTATGGTATCTTAGTTTTTGAGAGATGTTGAAGAAGGTTTTTAGGAGGAATATGCAGACAGTAAAAAAAAATGAAGTACTTGACGTGTATAAGAAATAAAAGAGAACACTTAAGAAGGAGATCAGGAGGGCTTAAAGAAGAAATGAGATGGCTCTAGCAGAGAAGTTGAAGGAGATCCACAAATATATTAAGAACAAAAAGATAGCAAAGGACAAAATTGGCCCTCTGAAAGATCAAATCGGTAATCTATGCATGGAGCTGAAAGAGACAGGGGAGATTTAAAACTGATTTTTTTTGCATCTCTATTTACTTGGGAGACAGACACAAAGTCTCTAGATAACAGGAAATGCAGCAGTGAGGTCATGGACCTTAAAAGATTACAGAGCAGGAGAACTTTGCTGCCTTGAGGCAAATTAGAGTGGATAAGTGCTCAGGGCCTGACAATACGTTCCCACGGACCATTTGGGAGGTTAGTGCAGAAAGTTAAGGGGGCCTGGCAGAGATGTTTAAAACAGCCTTAGCCATGGGTAAGGTAAAAGGATAGAAGGATATGGAGGATTGAAGGATAGCTGATGTTGTTCAGTTGTTTAAAAAAGGCTCTGAATAAACCAGGAAATTATAGGCTGGTGAACATGACATCAGTAGTGATAAAGTTATTGGAAGGTATTCTAAGAGACCAGATATACACTCAGACCCTGCATAGTGCTGATTCATTCCAACATGGTTATTCAATTTTTTATAGAAATTTTTACAAATAACAAAAATTCATTACAACCAATACATAAAACTTCTCAAGAATAGCTACCACTATAGTAAACATTCAATCAGCCAACTCTGAGCCACTCACAGACAATCACGTTCACGCTCTGCCTCCCCCGCGTGTGTAAACGTTCTTGCTCCCTGGCCAATTTATTCCATTTTTTTTTTCACCCATAATGTCTGAAAAACATTCTGAGATTTCTAGTGAGGGTAGTCTATTTAAGATGTCTAGGAAAAGCATTAGCATGGATGTGAAACTGCAAGGGAAGCTGGTGAGTGTCAGGTAGATGTTGATTCCTCTTTGACATTGGCTACATTGACAATCAGAACAATTATAAATATTACAGACAAGATAGAAGCTTTGCCAATAATGACCTCAAAGTTACCATCAATGAAGGTGACTCGTTCAAGGAGTCATTTGCTTGAAACAATGGAAAATAGACTAAATGTATGGTGGATGACCAAACGGAGTGAAACATGCCCCTAAGCCAGCTGATAATAATGGAAAAGCCAAGAAGCATCTTCAATCATTTTCAAGAAGAAGAAGATATGTTGGTGACCTTCACAGCCGACAGAGGTTGGTTTGATAGATGAAGTGCAATGATCCTCCCAGACTTGTCTTAAATGTGGATGAAGGGGGCCTATTTTGGAAAAGAATTTTCATCTCCTCAGAAGAGAAACGTGCATCTGGGTTCAAGGCTGCAAATGACCAATTAACTCTCTTGCTAGGAGGTAATGCTAAAGCTGACTTTAAGTTAAAGCCTATGATTATGTACCATTCTGAAACACCACGATCATTGAAAGGCATTTTAAAGTCAAGACTACCAGTGATTTGGAAATCAATCAAGAAATCCTGGGTGACGATGTTTTCCAAAATTGGTTTGTTTCCTACATTTTTGTCCAGCAGTGAAGCTGTATTGTGAGGAGCATGACATTCAACCTAAAGTATTGTTGGTACTTGATAATGCCCCAGGTCACCCTGAGAATCCTGACACGCTTTGGACCTGCATTCCTGTAGAACTGGTTTACCTTCCACCCAACACCACTTCATTACTCCAACCAATGGACCAAGAAGTAATAGGGAATTTTAAAGTCTACTATCTTTGTCGCACATACAAACAACTTGTAGAGGAAGCAAACGGTCAAGACAAACAAACCATCAAGCAATTTTGGAAAATCTGCAACATCATGAAAGCTGTAGACAATATCAGAGCAGCCTGGGATTAAGTAACCTCAAACTCCATAAACAGAGTGTGGAAGAAGCTATGGCCAGAAGCATGCAACGGCATCCTAGTATTTCAGGCAGAACCAGTCACCCAAAACATTGTTGAATTGGCCAACGAAGTGGGATTAGATGAGGTTAATGATGATGATGTTGAAGTGTTACTGTATTCTCATGGTGAGAGCATTAATAATGAGGAGCTTTGAGAATTGGCAAGGCAACACATCCTGGGTTAATCTGAAGACATGGTTGGAGAAGAGGAAACTCCAACAAGAAACCTCACCACAAAATTCCTCAGCATTGACATCACCACAATCGCACAACTCATTAAACAGTTCATCGATAATGACCCTGACTAGGAGCAAAGCAATACGGCAAAGAGAGGTGTTCCTGACATGATTTCCTGCTACCGAGAAATGCTTCAAGAGAGGAAACTTAAGAAAAGGCAGTCAAATCTCGACGCCAACTTGAAGAAGCAGTCAAAGTTAGAGGAAGGCTCAGCGTAGTTCCTCCTCTAAGATGTAACCACCACCAGCTTCCTTCCATTGCTGCTGCGATGTGTTACTGCTCCACTGATGTATAGGTTAGGCCTATTTGCATGTTTGTTACTTCACGGATTATTGTGTGCACATAAAATATCATCTATTTCAGGTTTGAATTTTTAAATATCAGGCACACATGTCCGTTAGTGCTCCATCATCAGCATTAAGCAGGATCTGAGTGTTTAACTATTTGGATTGTGGTGAACTACATATACCTGTCTTGACACACCCCCTGATGACTGCTCCTGTGGCTCCTCCCACAGACCCCTGTATAAAGGTGATGGAGGTCTGAGCCCGGCCTCTCAGTCTCCAGGATGTAGTATGGTGGTCACTCACTGCTTGTTCCTTCTTCCAGTCAATAAAAGCCGATACCTCGCTTTTACGTCTCAGAGTGAGTTATTGATGGTGCATCATGGATAGACAAGGACTGATTAGGGATAGTCAACTCGACTTTGTGCATGGTCATTTGTGTCTAATCAATCTTATAGAGTTTTTAAGGAAGTTACCAAGAAAGCTGATGAAGGCAAGGCAGTGGATATTGTCTACATGGACTTTAGCAAGGCATTTGACAAGGTCCCACATGGGAGATTGGTTAAGAACGTTCAGCCACTTGGCATTCAAGATGAGTTAGTACATTGGATTAAGTATTGGTTTTGTGGAAAAAGCTAGACAATGGTTGTAGATGATTGCCTTTCTGACTGAAGGCCTCTGATTAATAGTGTGTCGCAGGAAATCGATGTTGGGTCTATTGTTATTTGTCATCTATATCAACAACCTGAATGATAATGTGGTAAACCGGATCATCAAATTTGCAGGTGACACCAAAATTGGGATGTAGTAGATAGTGAGGAAGACTATCAAAGCTCAGCAAGATCTGGACCAGCTAGAAAAATGGGCTGAAAGATGTTAGTTGGAATTTAATGCAGACAGGTGTGCGGTGTTCCAATTTGGGTGGACCAACCAGCGTAGGTCTTACACAGTGAGTGATAGGGCACTGTGGAGTGTGGTAGAACAGAGGCATCTGGAAAAGCTGATCCATAATTCCTTGAAGGTGGTGTCATAGGTACATAGGGTCATCAAGAAAGCTTTTGGCACATTGACCTTCATAAGTCAATGTATTGAGTACAAGAGATGGGATGTTTTGTTGAAATTGTATAAGATATTGCTGATGCCTAATTTGGAGAACTGTATTGTGTGCATTTTTGGTCACCTACCCACAGGAATGATGTAAACAAATAGAAAGAGTGCACAGAAAATTTACAAAGATATTGCTGGGGCATGAGGACATTGGTTATAAGAAAAGGTTTGATACATTAGGACTTCATTCCTGAGAACTTAAAAAGATTTACAGGAGACTTGGTATTCAAAATTATGAGGGGTCTAGATAGGGTAAATGCAAGCAGGCTTTTTCCACTGAGACAAGAATATCTGCAGATGCTGGAGATCCAAAATAATACACACAACATGCTGGAGGAACTCAGCAGGACAGGCAGCATCTATGGAAAAATGTTGGCGTTTCGGGCTGAGACCCTTCTTCAGGTCTGGAAAGGAAGGGAAGAATCAGAGTAAGAAGTGTCAACTGTTTACTCTCTTCTATAATTGCTGCCTTGCCTGCTCAGTTGCACCAACATTTTATGTGTTTTTGCAGTTTCCACTGAGGTTGGGTACAACTATATGTTAAGGGTGAAATGTGAAATGTTTAAGAGGAACAGGAGGGGAAAATTCTTCCCTCAGAGGGTTGTGAGAGTGTGGAATGATTTGGATAGGTGCAGGGATGGATGAGGAATGGAGGTCTATGATCCATGTGCAGGTCGATGGAACTGGATAGACTTTTGTTTCAGCATAGACTAGATGGGCCAAAGGGCCTGTTTCGGTGCTGCAGTGTTCTATGACTCTATGTAAGTATGTAGAAATATTCAGCTTGAATAGAAAACAAGAGTTTGTAATTCAGAAAGAAAGTTAAGTAAAGAAAGTAAAGAAAGAAAGAAAGAGATAACACTTATAGATGAGCTCCTAAATGTAATGTAGTATTTAATACTTTTGGCAGGGAAAAGGGTGCAGAAGATGGGGATACGAGAACAAAAAGACAAAATGCTGGAAGACAGCATTACTATCTTATTGGAACAGGCAACATCCTTGGAAAGGACAAAGTGTCAGGAAATGTAGAGGAGGCTTGACCCAAACATGAAGCAGCAGAGATGATTCAGCAATGAATGATACTAGACTGCAAAAATAATAAACCATTAGGGGCCACAAGACAAGAAAGAACAAATACCTAACACATCAGGCAACAAAATAGCTGAAGGTGAAGAGTATCTGGCTCAATCGGTGAACAAGGACTGTGGATGAGAAATGGGTTTAAATGGGCTGCAGGTAATGAGTTAGAAAGTTGGCCCCTATTAGCTGGATAGAGACAGGGAGGAGTCTGCACGTGTACGCCTGACAGTAGGTGATGTTTTAGGTCAAGACCCTGCCTCAATGAGATTATTATGTTTGACAAATGCTTCTCATACATGAATAGAAATTCTAGTGATGCAGGGCAAGGTAAATTGCTCAGATGTTAAAATTAACTTACTGTGTAAATTTCTGCAGCATGTTTAAAACTTACATGATGCATTGCCTGAAGTAACAAGAGAACTTCTGCCATGTAATCTGAATGTCAGTTATTCATTATTGTAATTCTTTAAGCAGTTTAATAACATTCAGAAGATAAATTAAAAAAAATACCTGCAGACACTGGAAATCTGAAATAAAAATAGACAATGCTGCAAACACTTGACACATGGGTGACGTGACATCTGTGGAATGATGCTCCCTGGCCTGCAGAGTGTTTCTGGCATTCTTATATTGATGAAAATTCAATGTCAAACTCAGTTTCTTTTTAATGCCCTGAAAGCTTCATTGGGTCTTAAATTCGGATTGGGTGCTTTGAAAACTGGATAAAAGGAATAATATGCAGGTTCTCCTTAGAAGCAAGTTAAATGTAGTGCGGCAATCAGAAAATACATTCTGAGATAATACTTTATTAAGGGGATGGTGGTATGCCAGTTAATTTATTAGACTGGTCATCCTGTACTAAGATGATATGGCTCCAATGTGTTTCATGTGAAAAGTATCCAGAGAAGCATCATCAGATCCAATCATTCTTGCTGGGAATTTTAAATAGCTGCAATAACACATTTGTATTATTGTAGTAAATGTGAAAATATATTTTGTAAAAACTCTCATCCACTGTAATAACTTGGTTTGTCCCATATGTAACTCCAGACTCAATGTAATGTAGTTGACATGCTAGTTGTATGAAATTGCTGCACCAAAATACTACATCAAAACCTTTTTACCATATAAGTAGATGGAATACCCATCATGGAATAGGGCACTAGATCCAGACAGTACAGAATTATTCTCCCTGAACATTCAGGCAATTGAACTTAAATTGGGAAGAGTGGCCTACAGATACATTGGAGAATCCTCGTGATAGAAGAAACCCTGCAGCAGTAATACACCATGACATATAATCAGAGGAAATCTGTCCTGGGTCTTTTTAACATGACTGCATGTTGAATTAAATTTCATGTACAGGCAAGATAGCCTCCTTCTGATTATCATCCTTTACCCTCCCTCACCATTGATTCATTCTTCTCCATGTTGAAAAATACTTGAAAAAAACACGAAAGGAACTAACACTATAGGCTGGGGACTTTAATCAATGGACTCGACCTATACACTGCAGTCTCCCACAACCAGGAGTGAATAGTGAGATATATATTAAACAGCCAGTGGGTGCAGGAGACTCAGATAATGCTTGCATTCTCAAGGCAGGCAGAAGATGGAACATCTGCTATCGCCGTTCGCCAGAACTGCAGTGAAAGATTCATTTTACCCTCCACTAGGACAACACAACTGCAGGGTATATCATGCACAAGATGCACCAGTGCAAGTCACAAAGTCTTCTTTGATAGAAGCTTTCAGACTCACTGGCTTCCCTAATTAGATGAAGAAAGTTAACTGGTATATGTTAAGTTCCTTTCAAAACTAGAATTCAATCACCTTTGCTCCAATTTGCTGATTTAAATTTGGCAGGTCACTTCTATGGAGCATCTTCAACATTAAGCCTGCAGCAGTTCAACAAAGCAGGTTACCGTTACCTTCTCAAGGGCAATTAGGGATGGACAATAAATGCTCACCTTGCGAATGGAGCTTCCAACAAATAACAAATGAATAGAATTGCATGCATTGAAACTTCTGTCCTTCAGACAACAGACAGAGGTATTAAATTGTATGCCTTTTCCTGGTTAATGACTAAGCAGTTTAATTTGAGCAGTGCCCTGGCTGATAAAATGCGGTCTATGCCATGAAGTGCTACTTATTCATTATGTGGGACAGTTGTTTAATGTAATTATGTTAAAATAGTGCAGTTAATAATATTCTGTTATACATACAACGATAACAATAACTGAAGCATGTACTATGAAATAAAAAAGAAAGATGCACACACAAGCTTTTGCCTTTTCCTTCCTTGCACTTTTGTTTTAGCTGCCAGCCATCCTCAAGTTATTAATGTCTGATTTAAGGACCCTTGTATATTTAAATAAGCTTGCAGAACTTTATAAGACTGGCATGTGTACATGCTTTGCTCCTATGAGCAGGAGAACTAATTTCCTTTGATCATCAGGCAATGAGAATACAATTCAAGCCTCCCACGAACACCAGTCATCTTTAGAATGCCTTACTGGAAAGCAGTGTTTGTGATTCCATACAAATGCTGTGCTGTATAATTCCTTAAAGTATCTTTATCATTATCATGCCCCCCCCCATGCATAAAAGATCCATGTGATGGTAGTACATCTATGGTATGGAAAATCGTCACAATAGAAATTGAAATGGATATAATTGATTGATCTGACAAGGGAAGAGCAACATTGAAAATTGGCAGTGTTAAGTTCCAGTTTTTAATAGTCATTACCGTCATAAAGAATGTAGTGCCCAGCCTTGTGCACACAAAGGGCCCCAATGCAGGCCGCCAACATTACAAAGCAGTTGTTTGATAACTGAGATGTTATAAACTGCTGGTGATTTGGCAGATGATAACCAAGCCTGTGTGGATGAATATTGTGTTGGTGCACAACTCCATATCAATGAAAAAGAAGCATGTGTGCAGGAGAAGGCTTTAACCATTGTATTCACATTGCAATGAGACAGAGAGGAAGATGATTGCGCATGTGTGGACAACAGTGCATGCGCAGACAACAGATCAATATGTAGTGGTGGGGGGAGGAGTCGTTGCTCTAAAAGAAATAGATCTGTACATTACACTTCCTCCCCCTTTAGATTAATGCAACATAAAACTATATGTATAAAACATTCAATTTCCCTTTCATAAACTCATATTCCAAATAAACATGCTTTCACAATAACAGTCCATAACAAACATTCCAGTTCTAAAGATTCAGTCTTTTGGGTGGTGTTGTGTTTCTTTCAGGATTGTGCCCTTGGACCTGTGGAGTGGCACCAGGTTTGGCAGGTGTGTTGTCAAAGACAACATTCTCATTGGTGTCACGTTGCTGTTAGTGACATGGTCATCACTGAGTGGTAAGTCTGGTGGCTGTAATGTGTCCATTCTATTGGATATAGTCGACTCAGGTGTGTTCTTTGGTTGAGCATCCATTATCTGGTCCACATGATGTCTCCACGTCTGATCTCCAACATCCACTGTGTACATCAGCTACATCAATATTTGTAGCTATTTTGCCAGGTGTCTTCTCTGTAATGATGCGCTAGGACATCTTGTCCAATCTCAAAGCTCCTTGCTGCTTCACTTGGCAATTGGCTGAACTGGTTATTCTACACTTCCCTCCATATATCTGGTTTCAGGAGGTTTATGTGAGATCTCAGGTTCCTGCTCATGAAGAGCATTGCAAGTATTTGATTTGCTGTCACATGAACAAAGTTCCGATACGCAAAAAGGAAGTTGCCCACCTGTCTGTCGAGAAATATCCTCCTTGTCCATCACTTCAATGGACTTCTTGAAGGTTTGGATAAACCTTTCGGCTATCCCATTCATTGCTGGGTGGTGAGGAGCTGACTTGAAATGTCCGATGCCATTTTCATTCTCAAACAGTTGGAAATCTTCTGACGTGTATTGTGGTCCGTTGTCACTCACAATTTGTTCTGGTAAGTCATTTCTAGTGAAGATAGTCCTCAGAGTAGTAACAGTCTTTGCTGATGTGGTTGACTTCATTGGTATAAACTCTGGCTACTTCAAATGAGCATCCACAGCAATCAGAAACATGGAGTCGATGGATGGCTCTGTAAAGTCAATATGTACTCTTTGCCTTGGTGAAGACAGCCACTCCCATGTGTGTAATGGTACCTGTGGGGATGTATTTTGAATTTTTTGGAATCCCAAACAGATCTTAGCCAAGTTTTCAACCCGTTTATCTACTCCCGGCCACCACGCATAGCTCCAGGCAAGACTCTTCATCTTTACTGTACCGAGCTGTCCTTCATGCAGATTTTCTAACACTTTGGTGCACAGTTTAGAGAGATCCACAGATCAGTGTTTTTAACATACCAGCAGCTGGTCTTATCTCACTGAGAACTTGGAAACAAAGCGTTAGCTTGAGCTGACCATCCTTGCAAGGTGATTTCATAGACTTTTGACAGTCAGGTTCTTCCTGGTTTCCCTTTGTACTTCGGAATTTGTTACCAGCAGCTGGTCCACCAATGTAGTGTGGAACACTTCTGTTGGGTCACAGTATGAAGAATTTTCTTCTTCAGTTGACAAGCCATCAGAATTGCCATATTGTTTGGTATCCTTGAACTCTATGTCATAAAAGTGGGCTCCAAGCAATAGAGCACAACATTGTAATCAGGTAGCAATCAATACTGAAGTTCCCTTCCTGGGGTTGGAAATGGACACCAGGGGCTAGTGATCTGTCACTAGCATAAAATTTTGACTGTAGAGGAAGTGGTGGAACTTCTTTATTCCTCATACTAGTGGCTGTGTTCTGTGCTTGTCAGTGATCATGAAGCAAATGCAATCAGGCATTTAGATCCATCTTTCATACTGGGTGACAGAATGGCTCCAATGCTATAAGGGGATGCATTTCACCCCAGTCTGATGGGCAGGGAAGGGTCATAATGGGTGAGCAGTTCATTGGATGTTATTACTTGTTTCCTTGAATGCTTTTTCAAATCTTTCTGACCATTCCCACTTTGCTCCTGTCTTGGGAGAAGCCGGTGGTAGTAGATAACAAGCCCCAAGTATGATCTGAGTTATGACACATTTTACAGTTTAGGTGCCTGTAGCACTGCTTCAGTCTTCTCTTGTGACTTGTGTAAGCCATGATCTTCACAGGTCCACAATATGAGACTTCATTCTTGAAAAACTTACATTATTCTCTCTTTGTGTGCAGACCATGCTCACTCAGCCTGATGAGCACTTTACCAATGTTCTGGAGGTGCTCTTCATCATCCTTGCCAGTTGCGATGATGTCATCAGGGTAACATTGTGTTCCTGGGACATCTTGGATCACTTGGTCCATTGCTCTTTGCCACGTTACCGGAGCTGATGCAACGCCAAAGACGAGACAATTATACAGGAGCAGACCCTTGTGAGTGTGGATTGTGAGGACCTTCTTGTTTGACTCCTCAATCTTCATTTGCAGATAGGCTTGTGACAAGCCAATCTTTGAAAGCCTCTCCCTGCCTGTCAAAGATACAAAAATATTGTCTATTCACGGCAGGGCATACTGCACTGTACACAGTACTGGGTTGATGCTCACTTTGAAATGCCCACATATGCAAACTGCTCAGGCCTTTCCTTTCTTAATCACCAGGTCAATGAGTGTGACCCAATAATTCCACTCCATCATGGAGAAAATTCCAGACGCCCCCAGTTCTGAAGTTCAGTATCCACTTTAGGACGTAGAGCATAAGGCATTAGATGCACTTCATGGAATCTTTGTGTTGTTGCTTCATTCAATTCAATTCTGGCCTTCATGACTTTGAGCTTACCAATAGCCTTCTCAAGCACCTTCTCATCAGCATTACTTACATTAAGCTGCTGTGCCAGTCTCTGGTTAGTGCTAACATTCAGGCTGCTGTTGCCTGTTGATTTCACACTGAGAACTTTGATTGAGTGCCAGTCTGGTTGATTTTTCTCAGCCATTTATCTCCGAAAAGTGCTGGCCCTCCACTTTTCAATACGTAAAGCTCTAACTGCAATGTTTGGTCTCCATACATCACATTTACCTTCAGTTTGCCTTTGGGAGACAGTTTTCCACCTGTGTAAGTCTTCAGCATCACTGAGGTCTTCTCTTATGGTATCTTAGAAAACAGTTTGTTGTAGTCATCCTCTGGAGTTAAGACAAAGCTGACCCTGCATCCGGCTCCATTTTCAGTTTTATACCGGACACACCTATTGTGATCCAGTTATACTATGTAGTTTAGGCATGGCAGTTCAGCTTTGTCAGACTCTGTTGTCTGATTCTGTTTTATTTGGTAACTTTATGCATTTGCTTAGTGTTGTGTTTGAAATTTTTTGGAGTTGTTATTTTTGTTTGTCCTGCACACTCTCTCTATGTGATCTTGTCTGTGACACTTTCTGCAGACATTTTCTTTGAACTAACAGTCATTTGCTTCACGGGAGGATTTGCCACATCAATAGCATCTTTGGCTTTTTCCACCATTCAGGGACATATTGTGTATTTCACATTCTAACCTTTTTTGTAGTTCTGCTGCATCCTTTGCTGCGGTCTCTAACAATATTGCAATGGTCCATGCTCATTCTAAGGTTAGGTCTCTTTCGGACAGTAACCTTCTTTGAGTGCTTTGACTGTGCATGCCTGTTACTTAATGCTTCAGAAAGACCATCCCTAAAGTATTCAGAAATGCTTTCACCTTTTGACTGGTTCCTTTCATAAAATCTAAATCTCTCAGCTATTGCTAGCGGTTCAGAGTTCAAGCGCTTTTGTAAAATTGTAACAATGTTTCATCAAACGTCTTGCTTGCTGGCTTTGCAAGGTTTACTAAGTTGCGTTAGAGACTGTACGTTCTTGGGCCCATGCAGCTAAGAAGTGTAGGGGCTTTCTTTTGCTCCTCTACATTGTTTGTGTTACAATACAAGTCAACCCTCTTGATATACGACTCCCAACATTCATTAGCAAAATCAAATTTTTCAGCTTTCCTGACCAAAGCCATCGCCACGTTATTTTCACTTTAAATTCAGCGAGCCTTTCACTGTTACTCACGTGTTCCTTTGTTAGCGTCTGTGATGGCCTTTTCATGCTGTTTAACTCTTGCTGTTTTGTCCCGTAACTGACGGTGCAGTTGGCGATATTCTCTGACATTCGCTTTCACACTCACCATCAATTTATTGTGTCTGTACACAACTACATATCGATTAAATAAAAGCACGCACACAGGAGATGGCTTTAACTGCTGTATGCACATTGCAATGAGAGACAGAAAGAAAAATGCACATGTGTAGACAACAGATCAATATGTAGTGCTAAGGGTGGGGGGGGGGGGGGTGTCATTGCTCTAAAAGAAATAGGTCCATACATTACAATGACAATGAGAGTATACAATGCTACAAAGACCTTTCAGAAGAAAAAGGAAAAACAACATTCAATCTTCACGTGTAATATCTTTAAAAAAGTTTGAAAGTAAATCAGGACCAATTGCCTCCATCTCAGCAGTGTCTCTAGAATGATTTGCTTCTCCTTAAGTACTGTGCAGAGGTATGAATACCATAACAGGTAATTTTGTGTATGTGTGGACATATTTTCAGACTTAGTTCAAAGTTCAAATCTCAATGTTCAAGGTAAATTTATTACCGAAGTATGTATATGTCATCATGCACTACAATGAAGTTCATTTTCTTGCAGGTATTCACAGTAGAACAAAAACATACAACATAATCAATGCAAACTTACAAACAAAGGCTGACAAACAACAAATATGCCAAAGAGAACAAACTGTGCAAATGCAAAAAAGTCTAATAATAATAAAAATCATAATAAATTAGTAAATAAATAATAGCGTCCTTGGAAGTGAGTGCATACATTGTAGAGCAAACACGAGGAAATCTGCAGATGCTGTAAGTTCAAGCAACACACACAAAATGTTGGTGGATCACAGCAGGCCAGGCAGCATCTATAAGGAGAAGCACTGTCGACGTTTCGGGCTGAGACCCTTCGTCAGGACTAACTGAAAGGAAAGATAGTAAGAGATTTGTAAGTAGTGGGGGGAGGGGGAAATGTGAAATGATAGGAGAAGGGGGTGGGATGAAGCTAAGATTTCCCATTTCCCGCACATCTGCCCTCACCCCATCCGCCCGCCACCCCACTCGGGATAGGGTTCCCCTTGTCCTTACCTACCACCCCACCAGCCTCCAGGTCCAACGTATAATTCTCCGTAACTTCTGCCACCTCCAACGGGATCCCACTACCAAGCACATCTTTCCCTTCCTACCTCTTTCTGCTTTCTGCAGGGATCGCTCCCTATGCGACTCCCTTGTCCACTCGTGTCCCCCCCCCCATCCCTTCCCACCGATCTCCCTCCTGGCACTTATCCTTGTAAACGGAACAAGTGCTACACCTGCCCTTACACTTCCTCCCTCACCACCATTCAGGGCCCCAGACAGTCCTTCCAGGTGAGGCGACACTTAACCTGTGAGTCGGCTGGTGTGGTATACTACGTCCGGTGCTCCCGGTGTGTCCTTTTATATATTGGTGAGACCCGATGCAGACTAGGAGACTGTTTCGCTGAACACTTACGCTCGGTCCACCAGAGAAAGCAGGATCTCCCAGTGGCCACACATTTTAATTCCACGTCCCATTTCCATTCTGATATGTCTATCCATGGCCTCCTCTACTGTCACAATGAATCCAAGCTCAGGTTGGAGGAACAGCACCTTATATACCGGCTGGGTAGCCTCCAACCTGATGGCATGAACATTGATTTCTCTAATTTCCGTTAATGCCCCTCCTCCCCTTCTTAACCCATTCCTGACATATTTAGTTGTTTTTTTTTCTGTCTCTGCCCATCACTCTGCCTGTTCTCTAACTCCCTCTGGTGCTTCCCCCCCACCTTTCTTTCTCCCGAGGCCTCCCGTCCCATGATCCTTTCCCTCCTCTGTATCACTTTTGCCAATCACCTTTCCAGCTCTTAGCTTCATCTCACTCCCTCTGGTCTTCTCCTATCATTTCGCATTTCCCCCTCCCCCCACTACTTTCAAATCTCTTACTATCTTTCCTTTCTGTTGGTCCTGACAAAGGGTCTCGGCCTGAAATGTCGACAGTGCTTCTCCTTATAGATGCTGCCTGCCCTGCTGTGTTCCACCAGCATTTTGTGTGTGTTGCATAGATTGTAGAATCAGCTTGGAGTTGAGGTTATTTACAATGGTTCAGGAGCTTGATGGTTGAAGGGTAATAATTGTTCCTAAACCTGGATTTGTGGGACCCAAGTCTCCTGTATCATATGGCAGCAGTGAGAAGAATTGCTTTATAGTGGAAGTCCTTGATGACAGATACTGCTTTCTAGTGGCAGCGCTCCTTGTAGATGATACGAAAGGCTTTGCCTGTGATGGACCAGACTCTATCCACCACCTTTTGTAGCCCATTCTGTTCTCGGGCATTGGTGTATCCATACCAGGCTGTGATGTAACCAGTCAGGATACTCTCCACTGTGTATCTCTAGGAGCTTGTCAATGTTTTAGATGACATGATGAGTATGCACAAAGTTCTAAGGAAGTAGAGATGCTGTCATGCCTTCTTTGTGATGGCACTTACATGCTGGCCACAGGACAAATCTTCTGATATGGTAACACCTATGATTTATGAATGTGTGTAAAAACATAACCTATTCATAACCTGCAGTGACCTTTATTTGCACATTACTCAGTGATAAGTGAGACCCTCTAAACCAAAAACCTGTTGGATTGCACCGTGCATGACTGGGTTGTTGCCGTCAGATCTCCTTTGTAATTGGATGATTCAGTTTAGAACAGGCTATATGCTGCTTGAATTATCCTCAGCACCGAGACAGGCAGCCTTGCTCCCTCTTTGTGAATCATTGTGAGGCCTTGCTGAAGTCTTGCCTACTGTTAAAGGTAACTGCAGTGCTGAAACTCATTAGAATGGAAAATATATAGGTCTGTATATATAAGCAACAGACACCAGCTTAGAAAGATCCAAGGCTGATAGGGATAATCTCATCAGGCTGTAGAGAATTTAGTTTATAAAGCTATGGACGATAATATGACAATGGTACTTCTAATCTTCATTATTATTTTATTATTCAGTTCACTGTACTATGGACATTTGTTAAAAGACATGAGAAATTTTTACAACACTAAGTTCCAAGAACAGTCTAAGGTCATACATAGATAAAGACATTTTGCAGCATAAGTGACGTTATAGTCAAACCAGGGGTTAATATTTTAAGAAAAGATGAAAGCATTTTTTTTAGATGTAGCTTTCTTCTGGGAAGACATTTTATCTATTCTTTCTGTTTATTCAAATGAGCTGTGAATGAAGACATTGTCAGAAAATAAAAAGAAACAGAAAATGCTGGAAACACTCGGCAGCTCGGTTCTGATGAAAGATCTCAGATTTAAGTGGTTATCTGTGTCTTTCTCATTCTACAGATGCAGTCTGATCAGCTTACTAATTCCAACACTTCTCTTTTTATTTCAGATTTCCAGCATCTGCAGTTTTTTCATATTTTTTATATTGTCCTGGGGACAGCAGTTAAGTTCAAGTAAGGACAAATACAGTCTCCAAGCAAATGTTCATTCTAATATCCAAATGTAACTACTGTGGATATTTTTATTTAAATTATGAATCATGATCTCCTTTGGTCACAGATTCTCATTAAGTTATATTCACATATCATTGGCCTGCAATCCCATCAGTCTAACTCTTCTCTCTGAAATTCTTCTTTCCGCTATATTCATGAAGGTGCTGACATTTTTAAGATAATTGTGTTAATGCCTCTGCTCCAATTGTTGAGAAATGACTTTCAGACAAATGCAATCAGCCTTTTATATTAACATCCCACCCATTATACGAGGCCACAGCACTTTGAAGGAACTTTAAATATCTATCCCTATATCAGTTCTAATAAATGTCCTTTTCTTTTGCGATAAGATGTCTCTCCACTTAATTTTCAAAGGAGTTAATTGAACGTGACACCATTGGATTCAAGCTTGGCATTGAGAATTGCCTTCCCTCAACTGTTAATCTAATTTGTTAAAAGCAATCTTTAATTGTTATTGTAGTATATATCTGTTAGTGCTGGAGAACTAACAGTAAAAGTCAAGTAATCATTTTTTAATGACTCAGTGTATTTGTGGTATATTTTGTTTAAATTCATGGTCAGATTTATATACTTATTACCAGAAATAAATCCTACCTGGAACTTTGTAAATGCCATTGGCAAAATTCCTACCACAAATCTCATTTGTGTTTTCATCAAATTCATTTATAATGGATGGAATGAAGTATTCCCAGGGACCTCTGCCCTTGATTTTAACTCCACTAGTCTAGTGGAAGAGAGGTGAGTTACAATTAAATTGTAGCATGCAATCAAATTTGCAGTGGAAAATGCCTCACATCAATTATTCTGACTCCTTGACTCCCAGATTGCTTTAACTAATCATGCACCCCAAACTGCAGCCTCACTGAATTCTCCTATTTCTCCTAATTCACCAATTTCCCACTTTCTCCAATCCCACAACCTCTGACTTCCCTGTCATCAGAGCAAGATTCTGATTTCCACTTCCTATCTCCTGCAACGAGGTGCAAATCTCCCACAGGCTGCCACCACAGCCGGCCAACAAACCCTGCTAAGGCCTTTGATGTCCAGCTCTCTCACAATCCTGTCTACCCCTACCTGGCATCAGTCCAAAACTTCTTATCTTTCATCATAAACACAAGAGGTTCTGCAGTTGCTGAAAATCCAAAGTAACACATACACAATGGTGGAAGAACTCAACAGGTCAGGCAGCATCTGTGGAAAGAATAAACAAACGATGTTTCAAGCTGTTTATTCAGACACAAACCACTCCATGGCACAAGATCCAGGAATGTGCAGAATTTTCATTCCCATGACAGATTCTTTTAGGGAAAATATGTAATGAGTAATTATCTTTCCAGATCTCCAATTATAGTTTCTTTACAATTACTGGCAATGCATTAGTTTTGTAGATTTTTTTTAAATTAATTTGTTAAATGGGACATCAATATATAAGTTTGCCAGAATTATCTGGCTTTGTATCTACCAATAGGATTGACTACTTGTTTTGATGTATAGCAACATTCTAAGCACTTTTGTGCTCACTCTCTCTACTTTAATGATGTTTTTCAGATTTCTGCCTGTTCCATATATGGATGGAAAGGTCGTGATGGATTGCTTTAAGTATTGAGTTGTCTAATGTAACCAGAATGGACTGCCTTTCAAAGCAATAATGTTTCAATATCCTCAATGGCTTTGTCACTTTGGATAATTGTTATTCTTGACGATCCTTATTGCCCACGTAAAGTAGAGTCCACTGAAGTTTATTGCAATGTGTACAGTTTTATTCGTTTGAAACACAAGGACCTCAAAGAGGATTTTAAGGTTTATACTGTGCCTCTGGAATTTACAACACAAGTTGCCACCCAGGGAGCTGTTATTCACATGACACCATCTTTGAAAGCTTGAAGTTCTTAAAGAAGTGGAAGACTTAAAAAGACAATTATTGCTCACATGAGTGAATCTGCAGATGCTGGAAATAAATAAAAAACACAAAATGCTGGCAGAACTCAGCAGGCCAGACAGCATCTATGGGAGGAGGTAGTGACGACGTTTTGGGCTGAAACCCTTCATCAGGAGTGAAGTAACATGGGATGGTCGAGGGGGGATAAGAAGTGGGGGGAGGGATAAAGTAGAGAGCTGGGAAGTGATAGGCTGGAGGGAAATGGGCTAGGGGGAAGGTGGAGAATTATGGGAAATAAAAGAGAAAGAAAGGTAGGGCTGGGGGGAGAGATTATAGTGAGGGGGGAAAAAGAGAGAGAAAGAGAACCAGACTAAAATAATAGATAGGGATGGGGGTAAGGGTGGGGGGCAGGGGTATCAACGGAGGTCAGTGAGTTGGATGTTCATGCCGGCAGGAAGGAGGCTACCTAGGCGGGAGATAAGGTATTGCTCCATCGACCTGCGTATGGCCTCATCTTGACGGTAAAGGAGGTCATGGACAGACATGTCGGAGTGGGAGTGGTCTGTGGAATTGAAGTGTGTGGCCACAGGGAGATCCCGCCACTGCTGGAGGACCGAGCGCTGGTGTTCGGCGAGATGGTCTCCCAGTCTGCGACGGGTCTCCCCAATGTACAAATGGCCACATCGGGAGCACCGGATACAGTATATCACCCCAGTTGACTCACAGGTGAAGTGGTGCCTCACCTGAAAGGACTGTCTGGGGCCTGGGATGGTGGTGAGGGAAGAAGTGTGGGGGCAGGTGTAGCACTTCTTCCGTTTGCAGGGATGAGTGCCCAGAGGGAGGTCTGTGGGGAGGGATGGGGGGGATGAATGGACAAGGGAGTCACGTAGGGATCCCTGTGGAAAGCTGAGACTGGGGGGGGGAGGGGAAGATGTGGTTGGTGGTGGGATCACGTAGGAGGTGGCGGAAGTTACGGAGGATTATACGTTGGATAATTATTGCTCACATCAGTTTTACGTTTACTGCAAGGGCGAGAGGAGCAGGACAAATTACAGGAAGATGGAGAGGGAAAGCATCTGCCACATTTGCAGAGTGTGGAGTCATGAGCTGCATTCTCACTGTATGCTGAACATCTCCTGTCGACTTCAGGGTCTACCACAACCAGAAGGCACTCCACTTCCCATTTTCCAGGTCAAGGCAGGTCATCATGTCCACAATAATGATGTCTTTGTTGTCCAGCAGCCTGCTGAGCTGTGAGAAGAAAAAAAGCTGATGATGAGGTCTAGACGCTGATTACTGGGCTCTTGCATAGAAGCTAGCTTTTGGGATACCTTCTTTGCCATGCCCTCTGAGTCGTTACTGCTGCTTGTCAACCAAGCTGCCCACTGAGCTGACAGTCATCTTACTTTACGGCCCACTGATGGTGATTACCATAACTAGAGAATCCATTAAATACCCAGTCTTGATGATGCCATGAGCTCTTAATGGATTCTTAATCGCCATTTCTTCCCTTGAGTTAAAGTGGAGCCATGCTTGCCTCCTGGTTAGCAATGTGATGGTGTGCAAAGCATATGACTTTTAGGTACGAGTCCTGGTTAATAAATACTAATGACAGGTGAGCAGTGGGGAGGTGTTCATTGAGCAGTGTCTGAGATAATGTGTGTCTTCAATACAACATTTAAAAGATGTTTGGGTAAATACACGGTCAGAAGGGATTTAGTGGGATATAGGCCAAACATGGGCAAATGGGACCTGCCTGATGGGCCAAAGGGCCTGTTTCTATGCTCTATTACATTATGGCTATGATTCTTAGACTAGTAGTGGAGCTGGTGGGATATGACATTTGAAAATTCACTTATTAACTTTGGCAGTGAGATGTCCATTTAATTACTTGCAACAGGACACTGAGGTCCTTGGATCTTGATGCTGAGCACTGATCTCCATGACTGTATCTTCTCTTTTCCTTCTCATTATGTATTGAAGCCAGTGAGTATCAAACATGATCATACTGAGGAGTGGGGCAGGCTTGAGAGGCCAGGTGACCTAATGCTGCTGCTATTTTCATGCATTATGTGTGTCTAGAGATGTTCCTGGCTTGTTCCAGATTTCTGGAATCTGTCCTTCGTTCCAGCTCCTCCACCAAAGCCAATTGTACTCCACTGGAAAATGACAAAGCTTCCTCATGCATGCTGGGCCCTGAGCCACTAATCATCGCCTCAATAATTTTGATTACCAGCTGCAGCCGTCCTGTACTTTCCCTTTAAGAAGAGTGAGTTGTTTTAAATGATATTTTATGATATTGGACTCTGTGAATATATATCATTGGATGGATGCTGAGATCATTATAGTGAGGAAGTGGCATGAATGGGAGCTCTAGGCCATTGTTTTCCATTGCCCTTCCCAGCCATTGTAAGACTTTTTCACTTATTCCTTTTCCTCTTTGGCCTTTTCAATATTGGGCTAGATTTCACACAATAGTGTCTGCGGGCAATGACAAATCAATGTTTATTTCCATAGTTATTTATAGAACTATAACTTTCCACACCCCAATCTTTCAGGCAATGGTTTTCCTCTCATTCCTTCAATTAAAAAGCATTCATCCTTCTCTCCTGCCAAATCATCATATTGTTGTAGGATCACAGTGGAAAGGAAGTAATTTCAGGTTGGTCTCTGCTGCAAAGCACCTTCTGTCTGATCCCTCTGCACATTCTCTATCTTCATATAATGCTAGTTTTATGTAATAAAGATTTAGTTACACCACACTTTGGCATGGAAATGCATGTTTTGCTAGAGGCGCTAAATGTGAACCCTTGCAAGGTGTCAGGTCTTGATGGTGTACCTGATAGGCACTGGAATCCTGTGCCAAGCAACTGGAGGGAGTGTTCAAGGCCATCTTCAATATGTCACTGCTGTAGTCAGAGGTTCCCACCTGCTTTAAAGGGGTGACAATCATGCCAGAGCACATGAAGAGCAGGGTAAGCTTCCTCAATGACTATCACCCAGTGGTACTCGCATCTACTGTGATGATATGCTTTTAGAGGTTAGTCATGGCCAGATTCAGCTCCTACCTAAACAAGGACCACTGCAATTTGACTATTGCCACAATAGGTCTACAACGGGTGCAATCGAACTGGCTGTCCACTTGATCTTAGATCATCTGGACAACACCAATACCTACGTCAGCCTTCTTTTTATTGATTGTAACTCAATGTTCAACACCATCATACCATTAGTTTTAATCAACAAACTCCAAAACCTGTGTGTCTATACCTCCCTTTGGAACTGGATCTTGGATTTCCTCATTGAGAGACTACAGTCAATGCAGATCGAAAATAACATCTCCTCACTGACCATCAATGCTGCACCACTCAGGGATGCATGCTTAACCCACTGCTCTACTCTCTCTACACTCATCACTATGTGTCTGGGCACAGGTTAAACACCATCTATAAATCTGCTAATAACACAACCACTGTTGGCAGAATTTCAGATGGTGATGAGAAGGTGTACAAAAGCGAATGGTATTGCAACAACAGTATTCCACTCAATCTCAGTAAGATCAAGGAACTGATTGTGGGCTTCAGGGAGGGGAAGTTGAGGGACCGGACACCAATCCTCATTGAGGGATCAGCAGTGGAAACTGTGAACAGTTTCAAGTTCCTGGGTGTCAGTCTCTGAAAGATCTATGCTGGGTAAAACATATTGATCCGATTACAAAGAAGGCATGACCGTGGTTATATATCATTATGTGTTTGAGGAGACTTGGTACGTCACCAAAGACTCTCACAAATTTCTACAGATATTCTGTGTAGAACATACATCACTGTCTGATATGGAGGAAGGATCTGAAAAAAACTACAGAAAGTTGTAAACTCAGCCAGCTTCATCATGGGCACTGGCGTACCCAGCAGCGAGGATATCTTCAAAAGGCGATGCCTCAAAAAGGCGGAATCCAGGGAATAAGGACCCCGTCACTGTACACGACCTGTTCTCATTGTAATGCACTGGGAAAGGTTTCACTGCTAACATTATGGTTTCTCTGTAGCAGCAGTGTTTGGTTTATAACTAGATATATCAGGGGCTTTGGAATATATGCCGTCCAATGAAGGGAGTTTTTTTGCTTTCTTGTGTGCCCGAGAGGAGGTATTCGTGGTCTTTTGTCGGCGAGAGATGAAGAGAGAAAATGCAGGAAGAGAGAGCTCGTAGACCGCAAGACAGAGTGGACTTGAAGAGAGGGTCCAGGAGTTGATGACACTCGGAGGAAGACGATGGAGGACTAATGGACGGAAAACCGTGAGCTCCAACGTGCACGTTAGACTGTTTCATTAAAATGGGCCTTTTTTCTTTTCGTTTTCTTTATTAACCCTTCAGTCAAATTAAGAATTATAAAGCTTAATTGCATATGATGTACAGTCTGATATTTCATGGTAGTGATTGTAACAGGGTAACGCATCACGCAGCCTCCACACAAACAAAATTTCACATGTTTGGCAGGGCAAGAGACTATCTTCCCTAGACTAATGCTGTCAGCCGAACCTGAGGGTTACAATTGTGGAGTATCGTACCAGGATTGATTTCATTGGATGCTGTGTGATTTCCCTGAGCGTTGAACCGGTGGGTAGTGCTAGTATGGAAGCTGCCAGGGTGGAGCGGGGGTGTGCATACACGGGGTTACCGGTAACTATTACACACGTGTTGAGTGGGGTAGATACTCATACTCCGGATGAATTGTTAATTCGTCTGTAAGTACTGTTAAAGTTGTCAGCAAAATTACAATTGCGGGGCAGAGGTTTGATAAAATGGCAGGCACAGACCTCGTTTTACTGCAGACTAGCGCTGATGTAACGGCAGTGGAACCAGGTGATGGGGTGGCCGTGGACTGTCCATACTTTCAGGGAAGAGGAGAGTGCAGCGGAGTGGACCGAATCACAAGTCAAGTTTCCTGTAGCTGGGGGAGGAGACTTCTAAGACAGGGTTCTATCGTTTCAGAGAAGCGAGGGGAAGGAGTGGTCTGATTTAGAGTGTCTAATTAGTCCCCGACCTCAGTGAAGAGTGAGTGTTCTGAGTTGGCATCAGCCCTTACCTCTCTGGTGAATAAATGGCCCAGTGCAGAGGCAGAGGATCCACACCGGAAGCTAAGAATATTCTCTGAGGGGGAAAAGGAGTACGAGTCTTGGGCAGAGCAGACCTCTCAGTTGCTGGATGAGCGGCAGTGTTCTGATGACATTAGCGACAGAGATTGGTTGAGAGTTTGAGGAGGTGGGCTGCTGAAGTTGTGAGAGCCGTGAAGTCCGGTGTCCCCTAGCAAATGAAGCTGATTACATGGGAGCTGTGGAAAACGCATTTAACATGACAGGATTTCCAATGGAGCTCATGACGGGGTTTCAGAACATGTGTCAGGAAAGGAGGGAGAAGCTTTCTGCCTACATCTTTTGGCTGGTGAGGAAGCTAAATTGCTTGCGGTGCGGAGGGGTCATTCAGGCAGCTGAGGTGGTCAGTTAAGAATGGACCAAATAGCAAAGGGTGCCCAGTCCCAGAACCTGATCGCTTGGGGTCTCCAACTGTCTCATAAAACGCGGCCCCCTCCCTTGTTTGTTGAGCTGATCAGAGAAGTGTGGGAGGAGGAGGATGTGTCAGAGGCACGGGAGCGCTCCATCAGCTGGGTACCGTCCTCGGTAGTAGCCCCTCAGGGTGAAGTGACCATGACTAGCCCAACTTGGTGGTGTGGTAAAGGAGACTGTGGCAGGGTTGAGAACTGAGATGTCCCAGTTATTATCAGTGAAGAGGGGCACTTCAGGCGGGTGTTTGAGAGATGGGAAGACCCTCAGAGAGTGAGCTCCCGGGTACCTAAGCAGAGAGAGACATTGGGAAACTTAGAGGAGATCCAGTGAGGGAACAGCCTGATGTCTTGAGGGGAGAAACACGTTCCCAACAATATGCCAAGAAACCATCGAAAGCAAAAGACCCTATTCCTGAAGGCTTAGTGGGGCCATGCTCCAGTGTATCGCTATGGATAGAGGGTACTTATGCTAAAGCCATACTTGACACTAGGTCGCAGGTCACGTTGCTGTACTTTTCAATTTTCAAATGATATCTGATGCATTTACCATTGATACCAATCAGTGCACTGGAGATCTGGGGTCTTAGTGTTGGTGACTATCCACGTGATGGTTATTTGTCAGTGAAGCTGGAGTTTACGGCAGCCGATGTAGGAGTGGCTGAAGTCCTTGCTACATTAGCGCTGGTTTGTCTGGACCCCGTTGAGAAAGGCAGCATTACAATTCTTGTGGGGACCAACACTCCTACTGTGAAGAGGCTCATGGGAGCCGGCAAGGAGAAAGCTGGGGAGAGCTTTCTGGGAACATTGTCTGTTCACCTGGTGTTTCGAGCTGCTTTTGAGGAAGTGTGTGGCTGCATTGGGTCGGACACCAGATTCAGACGAGGGACTGTGTGGATCACCCAGTCAAAGCCAATTGTGTTACGCCCAGGGAAGTAGCGAGAGTGATGAGAACCCCCAAATTTCTCGAATGGCCTGAGGGCAAGGCCCTTTTAGCGGACGCTTCGAAAGACCACGAGGAAGAGTCAGGACTTGGTGATGTGGTATTAGTGAGGCCTGAGCTGCAGAAGCCCTTGGTTGTACAGGCGAGCAGGATGGCAGTGATTGTCAGGAACACTGCAAAGGGGGAGGTCACCTTCAAGCGGGCGATGCCCCTAGTGCATCTGTTCCCGGGGACGGTAATGTCTGGTGTCCCTGTGAGACAAACCGGGGAGAAACCCTCTGTAAAGGGGAGCATTTGACCACTGAGTTATTCAACTTCAGGGATTCCCCGGTACCTGTGGGTTGGGAAAGGAGGTTGATAGAGAAGGTACTGATGCTGGAAGGTGTCTTTTCCACTGACGAGGCAAAACCATTGATGTGGGTTGTTCCAAGAGCACTTGTCGCATTATCCAGGTGACTGAGGGCACCCCATTCAGAGAGAGGTTGTGGCAATTGGTCCCTGCAGACACGGAAGACATTCAGCAGCATTTGTGAAAGTTGAAGGAGACTGAGGTCATCACTGATTCCAGAAGCCCCTATGTGTCCCCAATAGTAACGGCCCAAAAGAAGAGTGGAAATGTACGAATGTGTGTGGACTATAGGACTCTGAACAGGTGTACCATCCCCGACCAGTATACGGTCCCAAGGATTGAAGACGCGCTAGCCTGTCTGAGTGGGCCGAAGTGGTTCAGTGTGTTGGACTTGAGGAGTGGATATTACCAGGTCCCCATGAGTGAGGCTGACAAAGAGAAGATGACATTTATATGTCCACTGGGATCCTTCTAGTTCGAAAGGATGCCCCAGGGCACATCAGGAGCTCCTGCGACCTTCCAGTCTGTCATGGTGAAAACGGTGGGAGATATGAACTTGCTTGAGGTGTTGGTGTATCTGGATGACCTCATAGTGTTTGGGTCCACATTGGAGGAACATGACGCGATGCTACTGAAGGTGCTGGGATGCCTGAAAGCTGAAGGGTTAAAGCTTTCCCTGGACAAGTGCCAGTTCTGCAAGACAACTGTTAGCTATGTTGGGCACATAATCTCACACGATGGAGTAGATACAGATCTGTCTAAGATAGAGATGTTGACCACATGGTCAAGGCCCCAGACTGTGAGCACTTTGCTCTCGTTCCTCAGGTTCTGTGATTACTGTTGGAAGTTCATGAAGGGCTACAGGAAAGTGAGTCACCCATGAATCAGCTTCTGTGTGGTTACCCTCCCTTGGGGAAGAAAGGGAGGAGGACAGAAGGAGAGGAGGGTGGAGAGTATCTTAGCCCTTCAGAGCCTGTTGGACTGAGGTGGGATGCAAAATGTGAAGAGGCCTTTCAGTTACTGAAGGAGCTGCTGACCCAGGCACCTCTGATAGCTTTCTCAGACTCCTGATTGCCGTATGTACTGCACATGGATGCCAGCAGAGAGGTCTTAGGGGGTGTCCTGTATCAGGATCAGGGCATCGGGTTGAGACCCATTATGCTTGTCAGCCAGAGTCTGTTGTCCTCTGAGAAAAACTATCCCTTGCACAGGTTGGAGTTTCTGCATTCCTGCCCTGAGAGTGAAAGCCATGTGTCAGTTTGCCATCACGGTGAAGGCAGGTGGAAAGCAGGGGTAGGATCGAGCAGTAGATCAATTGGGAGCTTCTGATGTCGCTATTCCACAAGCTTACTGTAACCTGGCTGCTCTGAAGACAAACCAGTTGCCAAAATTGTGTCCTGGGGAAGCGGCAACTGCTCAGTGAGATGATCCGGGCATTAGTACCATGTGGTCAGTGGTCGAAAAGGGAGACATGGCTCAGGGGAGGAGATAAAACACATTGCAGTGCCTCCGTTACTGAGAGAAGGACCCAGGTTGGAGTTGCGGAACCAGATCCTATACTGGATCACGTCACTTCCAGACCGACCTCAGCGTTCCCAGCTGGTTCTGCCTGAGAAGTATCGGAGGATTGTATTGAAGTCACTTCATGATGATTCTGGATATTTTAGGATTGAAAAGACCTGTGGATTGCCCACAGACCGGTTCTACTGGCCCCAAATGAAGCTGGAGGTCAAAGAGTGCTGTAAGTCATGCATTCAATGCAGACGGGGGAAGACGCTGCCTACATGGGTAGTTCCCTTGTCCCACTTGCAGAGTGCAGGGCCCCTACACCTGGTGTGTATGGATTTCCAGTCAATAGAACCAGATGCCAGCAACATGGCGAATGACTTAATCATCACTGATCACCACACCAGATATGCGCAGGCTTTTCCTACCAAGGAGCAGAGGGCGTCCACAGTGGCCAAGGTGTTATGGGAGAAGTGTTTCATTTATTATGGCTTCCCCCGTCGGATACATAGTGATCAGGGATGGGATTTTGACAGTAGGCTCATCCATGAGTTACTGAGCATGCTCGGAGTCGATAAGTCAAGGAGTACTTCCTGTCATCCACAGGGTGATCCCCAGCCTGAGAGGTTTGCTGGACATGCCTGGGACCAGGTCGGCAAGAAGAGCAGGTGGAGTCAACATATTAGACATCTGCTCCAATATGTTATTTGTCCGCTGCTGTAACTGTATATAAAATGAAGCTACTGGGTACTCGCCATATTATTTGATGTTTGTGCACGAGGCGAGATTGCCCATTGACCTTTGTTTTGGGACTGACAGGGGTGACTTACCACCACAGACTTATCTGAAGTATGTGTCTGATATGAGAAGGGAGCTGAAAAAGGCTAATGGATTAGCTGGGGTCACAGCTGCCAAGCAGAATCAAGGGAATAAGAGGAGGTATGATCAAAAGGTGAGGTTCTCCCAACTTCTGCCGGGAGACCGAGTCCTCTTAAGGAATTTGGGGCTACCTGGAAAGCATAAGTTGGCTGACCAGTGGGCAGCTTCACTCTATGTGGTGGAGAGTCAGATGCCAAACGTACCAGTTTTCTGGGTGAAACCAGAGGAGGGGAATTGACCTGTCAAGATTCTCCATCGGAACTATCTTCTGCCTCTGTGACAAGAGTTGTGGGTTGACCCAGAGCCAGACATGGAGCCTATATCTAGTAAGAGGACTCTGTAGTGACATGGGCTGACTGCAGAACCAACAGCAGGAGAGATTAGGCCGGCCCCTGCCCCTGAGTGGGATACTGATCTGGACGATGAGGAAATGGTGGTGTGGTGTATGCTGCCTTTTGCTAACTCCCACTGACTGAGGAAGAGACTCCTAACCCTTCTCATGCTGAGTCAGGTGAAATCGGGGGGGGCGGGGATTATTTGTGGACAGCCTGGGTTTCAGCGGGACCCTGCAAGGGATGTAGCAGGGCTTAGCCAAGAGACAGAGAGGTCCGAGTTGCAGGTGGCCATGAGTGATAGACCAGGTGAGGCCTTGCCAGGTAGACCAAAAGCATCCCCAGTAGTGTGGGAACATGAAGAGGCAGATGAGGGGGTACAGAGGTCTCAGAGAATTAGAAGACCACCAGATAGACTGGCCTATGTAGCACTGGGGGAACAGAGTGTGTCCCCTTCTGCTGTGGGGAGCTATGTCACTGCTTTTCAAACCTGGGTTGGACTTTGGGCATTGCAGGAAGGGTTGGAAAATTATCTCAAGGTCATGAGGACATGACTAAATTTGGTGGGGGGAGAGTGTAATACCCTGGGAGAGGTTTCATGGTTAATGTTATGGTTTCTCTGTAGCAGCAGTGTTTGGGTTATGACCAGAGATTACAGGGCTTTGGAATGTGTGCCGTCCAATGAGGGGAGTGTTTTTTTTTCTTGTTGTGTGCCTGAGACCAAGGTGAACTGAGTCTCTTGAAGATGGAGAGAGGAGATGCCAGAAAAGAGTAGACTTAGAGTGGGACCGGGAGTCACCAAAGACTCTCATAATTTCTACAGATATACTGTGTAGAACATACATCACTGACTAATATGGAGGAAGGATCTGAACAAGCTATAGAAAGTTGTAAATTCAGCCAGCGCCATCATGGGCACTAGTTCCCAGCAGCGAGGATATCTTCAAAAGGCGATGCCTCAAAAAGGACAGCTCCTAGACCTCAGGACGGAGTGGACTTGAAGTGAGGGTCCGGGAGTCAATGATGCTCGGAGGAAATCGATGGAGGACTAATGGACGGAAAACCGTGAGCTCCAACGTGCACATTAGACTGTCATTAAAATGGGCCTTTTTTTCTTTCTGTTTTCTTTACTAACCATATAGTCAAATTAAGAATTATAAAGCTCAATCACTTAATTGCATATGGTGTACTGTCTGATATTTCGTGTTAGTGATTTGTAATAGGGTAACCTATCACACAGCATCCACACAAACGAGATTTCACATGTCTTCCCTAGACTAACAATGCCAGCCGAACCTGAGGGTTACACTACCATCAAGGAGGAGGTACAGGAACTTGAAGACACACTCAGCTTTTTAGGAACAGCTTCTTACCCTCCACCATCAAATTTCTGAATGGACAATGAACTCATGTATACTACCTCACTATTTTCTTTTGATCTCTTTTTGCACTACTTATTTAATTTAATTTATGTATATATACCTGTATTTCTTATTGTAATTTAGTTTTTTTTATTATAATGGATTGCAATTTACCGCTGCTGCAAATCAATGAATTTCATGACTTACAGCATGCCAGTAATATTAAACCTGCTTCTGATTCTGAGATAAAACAACAGAACAATGACAATTATTTAGCAATATAACAATTAGCAGCATCTTTCTCTTGTCTGGTCCAATCTCATTCCCTACCTTGGCACCAATCAGACATCATCACTTTATTAGGTACTTGCTGTACATATTAAATTGGCCACTGTGTGCATGCTTGTGGTTTTCTGCTACTGTAGCCCAACCACTTCAAGATCTCATGTGTTGTGCATTCAGAGATGCTCTTCTTCACACCACTGTTGCAACACGTGGATCTTTGAGTTACTGTCACATCCCTGTCAGCTTGAAGCAGTCTTGCTGTTTTCATCTAACCGCTCTCATTAACAAGGTGGTTTTACTCACAGAGCTGCCACTCACTGGGTGGTTTTGCTTTATCGCACCATTCTCTGAAAACTCTAGAGGTGGTGGTGGGTGAAAATCCCAGGAGATCAGCAGTTTCTGAGATACTCAAACCACCCATTTGGCACCAATAATTATTCCACAGTCAAAGTCACTTAGTTGACATATCTTCCCCATTCTGATGTTTGTTCTGAGCAACGACTGAACCTCTTGACCATGTCTGCATGCTTTTATACATTGAGTTGCTGCCGCATGATTGGCTCATTAGATATTTGCACCAATAAGCAGGTGTACAAACATACCTAATAAAATGGCCACTGAATGTAAATCTTGTACCTGATATCCTTAATTGACAAAGGGTTGTTCAAAAATGTCTTGTCGATTTTGTCTGTTATCAAATTGTCAACATATTGTATTAGTGCCAGATTCAATGAAAGATTGCATGTATCAATTATTGTAAACTTTGTTATGAGACAAATCAACTAAGGCACAAATAAATCTCTCATCTGTTCACTTAAAATAGAAGCCCCAGTGCATGAGCAAAAAAAAGAAAAAAAAGTGCTCTGCTGAGCAAAAGGAGATTATGCATATATTACAGAGAGATAAGGCATCTCTATTCAGGTTAAACAATTGTTTATAATAAAATCCATGTAAGAATAGCTAGCAGGTACAACACAACACAGAACACAAAATAGATACTGCATGACACAGATCAATAAGTGTAATCCTTTCACATTTTCAGCCTTCCACTTGCATACAAAAATGTCATTATTCTAAAATGTCATTTCTTTGCCACTCTCTCTCACCTCTCCCTACCCCCTCACATTCTGTGTTGGCATGCAGTCATACAAATAGATGAAAAATCCTCGGACCACACAATGGACTACAAAGACTGATGAACTGTTGACTTTTGCTGCATAGATTCAGCAGTTCAAAAAGAAGCCAGTGTCTTATGGAGCTGAGAGGAATAAATCTGTTTGTACCTTCTGCTACAGTGATGAAAGTCTGATAGCAATTTACCGTCAGGAGATAGATGGGGTTTTCGGTGCTCGAGGGAGCACTTGGCATACAAAGGCTAGGATGTCGTGTAGTCTGAAATTGTGACTTTAGCTGGGGACATGTGTACCAACAATCCACATTCAGAAATCTGACATCCACTGTTCATTGAAGTGGGCATGAGTTTAGTAGGATGGAAGGATGAGTTTTAGGGAGGTGTGCAGCAGGCGAGATATTCTGCAGGGGAGATGTCCGCTCTTGATTTAAGCTACTTAATGAGAAGTGGGTGGCGGGGGGTGTGGGGAGATACGTCTCTACCAAAGGAGGTGAAAGGTGCTCCTTCCCTCTGCTAACCTGCAGGTCACCCTTGGGCGAGGTGTAGCACCTGTTTAGCCCCCCCCCCCCAGTCATGGTCACATGAAGCCATGGGAACAGGTGATGGATAGTTGTATGAGCGGCTGGTGTACCTCACAAGTCCTGGTTATCCAAACACTGTTGTCAGGCAGAATCTCTCTGAAGAGTATTGATGATGGCTGGCGTCACCCCCCTTGTAAAGACACTGCTCAAAAGAAGGCAGTGGCAAACCACTTCTGCAGAAAAACGATCATGGTTGCTGAAGTCATATGACACAGCACATGATGATGATGATGATGATGATGATGATGATGATGATGAATGAATAGTTACTGATATTAAAAAAAAGTGTATTTTGGGTCAAAATTTTAAACCCAAGTTATGAACCTGGCTTTTGTTTTTACTGATCTTGATGGACTTGTTTTTGGAATGCTCAAATAAGTGATTAGAAGGAAATGATTTTGTTAAATGTTGATGATAATATCTCCCTAGAGCAATGATACAAAGAGATAGAGATGCTAAAGATCTATCATCAGCGCTGTGCCACCTGCTGGAATGCAACAAAGACAATCCTGGCAGCGTCCTCAGGGTCAAAGGCCATACTCGATATTAGCTGGGATTGACAGATGCCCATGCCCCACGAGACTCGTCAAAGGTGAGGGCTTCCTCTCAAAGGCTGTATTGTGTGGGAAACTTTGCACTGTGGAGCTTTTCCTTGCAGATCTTTCCTAACATCCGTTTCTGCTGAAAAATGTAAATTCCATTTTATTCAGTGCTCTCAACCTTTTGTGAGGGCTCGGGTGGGAATTACCAATGATTGTTTTGCTACATCCCCTCCCTGGATAGGATATCCAGGCAATCAATTTAGGCCTGTGCACTCAAAGTGAGCAAATTGCCGAAAGGACCATGGAACGTTTCTGCGGAGCGAGGGCAAGGAGTGGTCTGATTTGGAATGTCTACTGAGTCCCCATCCCCCAGTGAAGAGTGAGAATTTTGAGTTAGTACCTCTCTAGTGAATAAATGGAAAAATGCCCAGGTTCAAAGTTTCAGCTATCGTGAGCTCCGCCTATTCTCAGGAACGAAGCCCACCTCTAAAGGGGGAGAGGAGTATGAGACTTGGGCGGAGCAGACCTCTCAGTTGTTAGACGAGTGGCAGTGTTCTGATGACATAAAACGACAGCGATTGGTTGAGAGTTTGAGAGGGCGGGCTACTGATGTAGTGAGAGCCGTAAAGGCACAGAACCCCCTTGCCACTTCTGCGGCCTACATGCAAGCACTAGAAAAGGTGTTAGGTGTGACGGAAAGCCCAATGGCGCTCATGACAGGGTTTTGGAGAAGGGGGAAGAAGGTTTCTGCCTACATCTTTCTGCTAGAGAGGCAGTGTAGAGGGAACATTCGTACAGCTGAGGTGGATCAGTTAAGAATGGACCAAAGAGCAAACGGAGCCCAGTTCCAGAACCTGATCGCTTGGGGTCTCTGACTGTCTTGTAAGATGTGCCCCCCTCCCTCGTTTGTTGAGCTGATCAAAGAGGTATAAGAGGAGGAGAATGTGTCAGAGGCGCAGGAGGCCTCCGTCAGCAGGGTACAGTCCTCAGTAGTGACCAGAGGTAGCCTGCCTCGGGGAGTGGTAGAGGAGATTGTGGTAGAGTTGAGAACCGGTTGTTATCAGCGGGTGTGTCCCCCCTCCGTATGATGGAGTTGATAGGGAGGTGGATCCTTTAAGGAACCGGCTATGTGGAGGGCTGTTTGCAGCCGGTGTCACGTGAGAAGGGGAGCGGCCGGTATTATCTGTTATAACTGTGGTGAAGAAAGACCCTTCAGGTGAGTTTGTGGATGATGGGAAACCCCTCGGAGAGTGAGCCCCTGGGTACTTAAGCAGAGAGAGTCGTTGGGAAAACTTAAAAGAGACCCAGTGAGGGGATGGCCTGCCGTATCAGGGGGAGCACATTCCCAGCAATATATCAAGGAACACTCTAAAACAAAAAAACATATTCCTGAAGACTTAGTGGGGCCAAGCTCCAGTGTATCGCTACAGATAGAGGGTATTCATGCTAGAACCATAATTGATACAGGTACCATTCATTTTACAACCAGTATTTAATGTATTTACCATTGACGCTGTTCTGCGCAACTAGAGATCTGGGGTCTTAGTGCGGGTGATTATCCATATCGTGGTTATTTGTCAGTGAAGCTGGAGTTCTCGGAGGCTGATGTGGGAGTGGCTGTGGTAATTGATACATTAGCGCTAGTTTGTCCAGACCCTGTTGAGAAGGGCGTTGTTTCAATTCTGGTGTGGACTAACACTCCTATAGTGAGGAGGCTCATGCAAGCAGAAAGCTGCAGAGAGCTTTCTGAAAACATTGTCCGTTCACCCGGTGTTTCGAGCTGCTTTTGAGGAAGTGCGTGTCTGCATTGGGCCAGATAACAAGTTTAGATGAGGGACTATGTCGTTCACCCAGTCCAAGGCAATTGTGTTATGGCCCTGGGAAGTAGCGAGAGTGATGGGAAACCCCAAATTTCCCGGATTGCCTGAGGGCGGGGTCCTCAGTGGACGCTTCGGAAGACCACGAGGAGGAGTTGGGACTTCCTGCTGGGGTACTGGTGAGGCCTGAACTGCAGAAGCAGTGGGTTGTACAGGCGAGCAGGATGGCAGTGATTGTCAGGAACACTACGAAGAGGGACTTACCTTCAAGCAGGCGATGCCCCTGGCGCATCTTTTCCCAATGACAGTAGTGTCTAGTGTCCCTGTGAGACAAGCCGGGGAGAAACTATCTGAAAAAAGGGGGAAAGTTGACCGCTGAGTATTTCAATTTTGGGGACTCCACGGTACCTGTGGGTTGGAAAAGGAGGTTGATGGAGAAGATGTTGAAGCTGGAAGGTGTCTTTTCCACTGATGAGCTTGATGTGGGTTGTTCCAAGAGCACTCGTCACACTATCAGGGTGACTGAGGACACGCCATTCCGAGAGAGGTCGCGGCGACTGGCCCCTGCAGAGGTAGGAAGCGTTCGGCAGCATTTGCATAAGTTGAAGGAAGCTGGGATCATTACCAAGTCCCAAAGCCCCTTAGCGTCCCCAATAGTAGTGGCCAGGAAGAAGAATAAGAGGATATGGATGTGTTTGGACTATAGGAATCTGAACAGGTGCACCGTCCACGACCAGTATACGGTCCCAAGGATTGAAGACACACTAGCCTGTCTGAGTGGAGTGAAGTGGTTCAGTGCACTGAATTTGAGAAGTGGCATTCACTCAGATCATGAGTGAGGCTGACAAAGAGAAGACAGCATTTATATGTCCACTGGGATTCTTCTAGTGTGAAAGGATGCCCCAGGGCATATTGGGAGCCCCTGAAACCTTCCAGTGTGTCATGGAGAATATGAACTTGCTTGAGGTATTGGTGTATCTGGATGACCTTATAGTGTGTAGGTCCAACTTGGAGGAACATGGTGAGGCTGCTGAAGGTGCTGGATTGCCTGAAAGCTGAAGGGTTAAAACTTTTCCTAGACAAGTGCCAGTTCTGCAAGACGTCTGTTACCTATATTGAGCACATAGTTTCACGGGATGGAGTTGCTACGGATCCGTCTAAAATAGAGGCGGTGACCACTTGGCCAAGACCCCAGACTGTGAACGCTTTGCGTTCGTTCCTTGGGTTCAGTGGTTACTATCAGAAGTTCGTGAAGTGCTATGCGAAAGTGAGTCACCTGTGAATTAGCTTCCGTGTGGTTAGCCTCCCTTGGGGAGAAAGGGAGGAGGACAAAAGGAGAGGAGAGTAAAGAGTATCTTAGCCCTTTGGAGCCTGTTGGGCCAAGGTGGGATGTGAAAATGTGAAGAGGTCTTTCAGTCACTGAAGGAGATGCTGACCCAGGCACCTGTGCTAGCTTTTCCCCTAACTTATATCCTGACCTCGGCGAAATTGGATGTCGCAGGCCATTGGTGGTTGGCAGTGTTGTCTGCCTATGATTCCAGCTTGAAGTACCGGCCGGGAAGCAGGAACAATGAATCAGGTGTTTTGTCCCGAAGTGTGCATAAAGGGCTGGACAGGGACGAAGAGTGGGAGAGCGTTGCTACCCCGGGAGTGAAAGTCATGTCCTTTGACCCTGCTTTACTTTTATTTGTTCCTGCTAATGAATCACAAATCAATTGGTCCACTGCTAATGCACCAATCCCCACGAAACGCTCCATTTTTTAAACTCATGACGTGTGCGAAGCTCTCGCTCTCTCCTAATTGATCAGTCCACTGCCAATGCCAAAAACTAAACTATTTACTGTTTTATATATGCAGCGGGCTCACCGTAGAAGAGCAGCACCAATACATCTGGAATTTCTACTTCAATGCAAAAGAAGTTTCCTTTGACATCAAAGAAAAAAATGTGATGCAGCTACCCTTGGAAATGACAAGATGAGAGATAGTATTTGGTGGAATGTTCCTCTTCTGATCGCTCGGTGTTATATACTAACCATAAAATATATACCTCGAGCACGAATGGAAGCTCCAAATAAGAGGGAATCAGGGAGCAGATTCTAGTAGCTCTGATTTCTGAAGATCATGCCTGGCTCTTTACGATTGTCTGAAACACAGTTAGCTCCATATTAGCAGCACTGATTTTTCAGATGCCTCTGGGTTTATGTGATTGTGTGGTCTCCATGAATCACTGGCTGGCCAACATTAATTATGAAGACACACATGAGAACTGTTGCTGTTGGACAGGGTACAGACGGCAGTTAGATGCCAGGCCCCTGCTGAACAAGAATCTCCAACAGTTAAATATCAGGGATTAATTATCTGAAAGGGGCTTTAGACATTTCCACCTCCTTATCTGTGTTTTCAAAGAGTAGTTCTTTCTTTTTTCATCTGTGTTTATAATAGACTGTACTGTAACATGACACATCAAAATGGGAAAGAGGTTTTCCATTTAGGGGAAAGAGAGGCTAATATTGTTTGACATTCATACACAGGTGATGATTGAACGTATTTGAAACTGTTACATTTCTAAATGGGCATGAAAAAATCTTACCTTGATTGGACGTTAAATACTGCATGTCACAGTCGCAGGGAATAAAACAGACTTACTGCATAGTTAAATCAAAATTCCTGTTTATTTTCATTAATCTCTGCCATCTTCACCTCCTGCTGCAATATGTTCACTCCTCCTTTCTGTATCAGCTACAGGCACTAGCTGTTCTCCAATATCTCACCCAAGAGTGGCATAATGGTGAGTGCCGCTGACTCACAGCTCTGGGACCCCAGGCTCAATTCTGATCCTGAGTGCTGTCTGTGTGGAGTTGGCCATTCTCCCTGTGACTGCACAGATTTTCCCTAGGTGCTCTTGTTTTCAGCCACATGTCAAAAATGTGCTGGTATTGTTACAAGGAGGAGGCGTTGGGAGCCGACCCAAGTGCAGGACACAGACACACGGGTAGTATAAACAGAACAGTGTTTATTGATAGTTACTAGGAAGGCCAGGGAGTGAGGACAAAAAGGTCAACATGGGCATAAACGTTGGAACAAACTGGTAAAACCTGGACTCGGACTTGACTCAGATGCGGATGACTCGGACTCGGAACTTGACTCGAACTTGGATCTTGACTTGAACTCGGAACTTGGACCTCGACTCGGATTTGGAACTTAACAGGGACTCAGCCTGGACTTGGAACTGGACTCAGAGCCTAGAATTGAAACACAAAGCTGGAAGTGGAACACAGAACCTAAAACTGGAACAAGGCTTGGAGTTTGGAACTGGAACACGGCTTGGAGCCAGAAATTAGACCACGGCTTGGAACCTACACTTGGACACAGACCACGAGCTTGGACTTGGACATGGACCACGAGCCTAGACATGAAGGACCAGGACGACGAGGACACAGATTACCCAACTCGGAGTAGCGGCAAATGGCCGGACCTACTCAGCTGGAAGGACTTGGACAACGAGGACACAGACTACCCAACTCAGAGTAGCGGCCAACTGCCTGATCTACTCAGCTGGAAGGACTAGGACAGCGGGCTCTCGACTCAACCCAGAAACTGCAGACGTTAGGCTCTCAACTGAACCTGGGAGCAGGGGACGACAGACTCTCAACTTGATCCAGAAACTGCGAACAGCAGGCTCTCGACTCAACCCAGAAACTGCACATAACAGGCTCTGGATTCGACCCAGTCTCAGCCAGCCATGAAAACGACAGAATGATGATAATGATGAAGGGTCTCAGCCCGAAACGTTGGCTACTCTTTTCTCAAGGATGCTGCCTGATCTGCTGAGTTCTTCCAGCATTGTGTTCTTAGTCTCTATTCTGTGAAAGCCTTTCAAAATCTTGTATGTTTCAATGAGTTAATCTTCTGCTTCTCGAAACTCTAGTGAACAAAAGCTTATTGTACTCAGTATCACCTCACACATCCTCCACTTCCCAGGAATCAATCATGCAACTCAAGGAATACCATTCCTCCTGTGCAGAGAGCAATATTGAATGCAGTACCCCAATGTGGCCTCAGCAGTACCCTGTACAATTTCTTCAAGTTGTTATTGCTTTTATTCTCCAACTCCTTCCAATTACAGTGTGTTACCAGGAAGATACTAATTCAGTTAGCACAGAAACACAACCAAAAGCAAGACCTTCCTGTTCTGTTGAGAAAAACAAATTGCTGGAGGGACTCAGTGGATCAAGCAGCATCAGCGGAGACAATGGGATGCTTGACGTTTTGGGTCAAGACCCCACATCAGGACCAAGAGAAAAGAGGGAAGATATATATAAGTGAGAGGGATGGGTGAGTAGAGGTAGATGAGGGGGTGATGATAGGCAGATGGAGCCAGGTAGGAGAGAGAGAAGATACAGTGTTGAGACAAAAGCTCATAAGTGATAGGTGGAGATGTAAGGAAAGATTGAGCTGGTTACAGGAAGGGTAGAAGTAGAAACTGGTGCACAGTAGACAGAACCAGATATGGGTGAGATGATGATTATCTACCTGGATTTTTTTCTCTTGGTTCAGCTTTGCTATCCCCTCCCCCACCAGGTTCCATCTGCCCATCAACCTTCCCTCAACTGGTTCCAGCTATCACCTCCATCTCACCGTTTTACACTGGCTGCATTCTTTCTATACTCTCAGTGCTAATGCAGAGTTTCGACCACAGACAGCGATCCACTGAAGCTACTTGATCCGCTGACCTTTTAACCACACTTTTGTTTTGCTCCAGGTTGCAGTAACTGTAGTTTCTTGTGTTGCCTTTCCAATCATATAACCATATAACAATTACAGCACGGAAACAGGCCATCTCGGCCCTTCTAGTCCGTGCCGAACGTTTACTCTCACCTAGTCCCACCGACCTTCACTCAGCCCATAACCCTCCATTCCTTTCCTGTCCATATACTGATCCAATTTTACTTTAAATGACAATATCGAACCTGCCTCTACTACTTCTACTGGAAGCTCATTCCACACAGCTACCACCCTCTGAGTAAAGAAGTTCCCCCTCGTGTTACCCCTAAACTTTTGCCCCCTAACTCTCAACTCATGTCCTCTTGTTTGAATCTCCCCTGCTCTCAATGGAAAAAGCCTATCCACGTCAATATCTATCCCCCTCATAATTTTAAATATCTCTATCAAGTCTCCGATCTGCAGGTGTGAGCACCCCATAATTGACGTCACAGAGTTTTCAGGGAGTTCATGGAATGAATATTTGTTGAAGGGGCAGAGAAACATTGTGTGTAGGAGGTAAAGTGTACAGTGCAATAGTTTGAAAAGAATTAATGAGATAAGTGATATCTTAAGTGCTTTTATAGACAGAGGTGGAGTATTATATATCATTAAGCATAATATATTGCAATGCATTTTAAGAGTTTTTCACCAACAGATATCAAATCTATTTCATGTTCTAGTTTAAGCTTAATCTTCTCAGTGCTTTTATTGTTTCACTGTTGTGAATTAATCAAATGCACTTGCACAAAGGCCAACTTTCATGCAGTGTTAAGCATTTTAGACAATAATAGCTATTTAAGTTTTGAAGCTGTGCCATATTAATTGATGCTGTAAACAGAAATATTGACAAGAGTAGCAGTGATCAAAACAGATTTTCAGGGGAGCATATGTGTTAGATTAATAGAATCTAGACTGATTTTTACCACCAGTTTTAAAAATAAATTTTCATTCTTAAATGATATGTAAAGGTGGGATTATAGGTTTAATTGTAAATTAAGTTTTTTAAATGCTTGTGCTTATTATTTCCAAACGTTTTTAACATGCACTTAATCAGTTTTAACTATGGCAATGATTTTCTGGCAGTGAGGTGCAAAAGCTCTTTGATGAATTCTTGACGCAAAATAAAGATGCACATTGCAGATAGCTTTCCTGTATAAGTTAATCCATTATCATTAATCAAGGTGATTAAGCAAACACTACAATAATCATTTATGATTATTTAGTGATATGAACAAAGCTGTGTGCCTTTTGGTTAAAAAAAAAACGCTCAAAATAAAATAACAACGCTTTTATTCTTAAATTGTTTTAACCGAAAAGGGAGCAAATTTTGATTTTAAATATAAATCTATCAAAGAAAAAAATGCAGATGCTGGATGGAAATCTTATAGAAAAAAAAGAAAATACTAGAAATTCTCACAGGTCAGGCAGGTCTGATATGGGAAACAGATGATCAGTCTGAGGAAAAGTGGAAATGGTGTAGTTATTAGTTGCAGAGAAGTTGGGGAGGAATGTGCACACCAAAGAGTATTTCTCTGAAAGGGTTTGACCGTATGAGCTAACATGCCAGTTGAAATTTAGTACTTCTTTGTCCAGGTGATGTGACGCTAACCTGCAGGACTGTGGGCATACCAAGCAGGCCAGAGTATACAGAAGAAGGAAAAAAAACGGAGACCAAATCACAGTATAAGGGTAGGTTCAAATCTCAGTCTGTCTCTTTCTATTAGCTTTGACAATTTCTTTGTTCTACCCATCCTTACCCCGCCTATGATGCGACTGAAATGAGATTGCTTTCTTTCCATCCCTGTATCGATGAGTCTTGAACCTGAAATTTTAACCCTGTTTCTCTTTCCACAGTACCTGTCTTAGTCTGTCCAGTATTTTCTGTTTTTATTTTAGCTCCGAATTTGCTGAGCACAATTAAATTAGTCCTTTAGGAAGAATTGGATGCAATGGGAATTCATGGAAATATCTTGATAATACATTAAATGCGTAACATTAAGAAGCATTACTATAATTAGAAAAATGTGATATCTATTTATTTATGACTACAGGCCATCTCCAGGTTAAAAACCCCTGACTATTGGAGAACATCTACATATAAATGAGATCCTATAATAATATTAAATTCAATAGTCTGATGTAGATACATACCTTAATTTCTATGAATGGCTGAATTAGTTCTTTCTCTCTTCATTTTTAGTGACTGTTGTTTCTTATCAATTTAAGTGCTTTTGATGCCATTCATTAAAATGTGTAGGTATGATTACCACATTGCATGATCTTTGTGTATTTTCTGACTTATGGGTAAAATTGACTTCAGGATGTCAGTAGAAATGGAACCAGTTCATTATCCATAGCTTTCCTATGTTTAGAGCTCAAAGATTTCTTTTTATTAATTTAAAATATTAAGAAGTTCAGCCAGTTTTAAGATTATAATTAAAAATCCCATACATTATCCACTTTGTCACTTTTGACATAATTTGATTTTAATATTCTGTTTCATACTAATATTTACTGTGAAAAGTAACCTACTTCAAAGTCAAAGTCAAGTTTATTGTCATGTACAAATACATGTATGCACAGATGTAATGAAAACCTTTCTTACAGCAATATCACAAGCACACATCATTATCAAAATAAGCAGCATCGATAAGGAAAATGTGAATTAAACATGAATTAATGGAATGTTTACAAGCAGAAAAAAACTCAATTGAAACAAAAGACACAATGAGTGTTTTAGTACAAAGTAATCGGAGTGTTCATGGTGTTCCTAAACTGTTGTCATGGTGAAGGTTTGCTGTTTGGTTCAAGAACCAAATGGTTGAAGGGAAATAGTCATTTTTGTACCTAGTGGCTGGACTTCAGACTTCTTATCTTCTGCCTGATGGTAGCTACAGAAAGACAGCGTGATCCAGATGGTGAGGATCATTGATGATAGGTGTTGTCCTCTTGAGGTAGCACCTCCTGAAAAATATCACCAATAGTGAGGAGGGTTATGCCTGTGATCCATTGGGTAGCGTCCATGCTCTGCAGCTATTTAATATTTCTCTATATTTAAGTTGCTGTATTAGACCATGACTCATCCAGTCACCATATTGTCAAAAGTACACCTATAGAGGTTTGTTAGAGGGTTTGACGTCAAGCCAATCCTCCTTTACCTCCTAAGAAAGTAAAGACGCTGGCACATTTTCCTTATAATTGCATCTATGTGCACAGCCCAGGACAGGTAATCGGATACGTTAACACCTAAGAATTTAAAAATTGCTGATTCTCTTCACTGGCTGATTCTCCAATGCTGAGGGGTGCATGTTTTCTCTCCTTCCTCTCCTGAAGCCATCAGTCAGCTCTTTAGTTTTGGTGATGTTATTTATGAGAGGTTGTTGTTGTGGCATCACTCAACCAGGTGTCGAATCTCACTCAAGTAACTTGAGTCATTGCCACCTGTGATTTGCCCAACAACAGCAGTGTTGTTGGTGAATTTGAATTTGGTATTGGAGCTATTCTTAGCTATATGATCATGTGTGTACAGAGTAGAGTAGAGGGCTAAGCACGCTGCTTTGATGTGTACCTGTGTTGATGATCAGCGAGAAGGAGATGATGTTACCAGTCCTTACTGACTGAGGTCTATGGATGAGGAAGTTGAGTATCCAGTTTCAGAGGGAGGTACAGAGGCCCAGGTCTTGAAGCTTGATGATGAGTTTGGATAGATTGATTATGTTCAACACCAAGTTGTAGTCAATGTAGAGCAGCAGCCTGACATATGACTTCTTGTTGTCCAGATGTTGCAGAGTAAAGTGAGGCCCAGAGAAATAACAACTGCTGTGGACCTGTTGTGGCAGGAGGCAAAACGAAACAGATCCAAGTCACCTCTGAGGCTTTCAGAATTTAGTGTAATTCACTCTGAATTGATCAGTAACAGGCGTGGAAAAGCAAAGCTAATGAAAATTCTCCTGATAAATACTATGAAATTAGTCATTGGCATGTGGTAGCCTATACAGAAGTTACCGAGTGTGCGTTGTATTGGGTAAGTAGTTCTGATTAAAGACTAGTGCTTGCATCAGCCCTGACTTTGCAGTTCCAATGCCTTTCACTCATATATCAGTTAAAGTAAAGACATCACATGACGTACATGGATAAAACAAAAAGAACTCCTCATCATTGAAGTGAATTTAACAGCTTAGATTTTGTAGAAGTAACAGTGCTGGCCACTGACCTAAATAAAATTGCCCAGGAAGATTTAGTGATCTCCAAGGGATTTCTGGCATTCAACAATAGTGGCGACATCGAGCAGACTATAAAATTGAAGAATATTTACAGGCACAAAACCAGAAAGTAATAGTATAACTTTTGACTGACATTTGAAAAAAAAGTTTACAGGTCAAAGATTGAAACATAGTTGTGTGGTTAAATATGCAGCTAAAATATCACAAGAATATGATTAAAGAATAAAAGTAAATATATTTTTAGTATATTAAAATGTCAAATGATGAAATATTTATCTCAGGAAGGAACAACTAATGGATATAAATTACATTTGATAGAGCTAGTGATGTTCCTGAGCAGTAATTACAGCAATAACTACACAATAAAACACTTAATATATTCTGAAATTTTTACCGGGAGGATTGTTATACACATGCAAATTTCTTCTTGAGTCTGTTTATTTTTCTTGATATTACCACAAGTATTGTTCCTGCTCTTGAATAGACAGAGTTAACAACAGAATATCTTCATGGAAAATAACTAATCTCAAGCTGTGTCTCAAGGTCAGGCCTCATGGTGTGCTCAGATATTAAAGATATTCTTATTGTCATTATACATAAAAAGATTGCTAGGAACCAGAGTGATAGTGAGGAAGATGTGAGTTGGTTTACAGACAGAGGCGATGTGTAGCGAGACTCCTAGCAAGGAGAGGCTGATGACAGGGCAAAATGATCACTAAATCATGGCTGAAAGAAGAATATAGCTAGGAACTTAATGTCCAAGGACACAACTTGTAAAGAAAGAAAGGCAGGAACGGAGAGGAGTGGCATGGCTCTGTTGGTAAAGTTGAAACGAAATCATTAGAAGGAGGTGACATAGGTTGGGAAGGTGTTGAATCATTGTGGGTAGAGCTAAGGAACTGCAAGGGTAAAAAGATCCTGATGGGGTTATAAATGACCCCCAAACAGTAGTAATGATGTGGGTTACAAGTTACAACAGGAAATAGAAAAGGCAATGTTACAACTGTCATGGACATTTTCAACATGCAGGCACATTGGGCAAATTAGGTTGGTGCCGGATTCAACGAGGGGGAGTTTCAAGAATACATATGAGATGGCTTTTTAGAGCAGTTAATCTTTGAGCACATTAGAGGATTAGCTATTCGGGATTGAGAGTTGTGAAATGAACCAGAATTGATTAGAGAGTTTAAGGTAAAAGAACCCTAAGAGGCTAGAAGAAGAAGAAGAAGAAGAAGAAGAAGAAGAAGAAGAAGAAGAAGAAGAAGAAGAAGAAGAAGAAGAAGAAGAAGAAGAAGAAGAATAGCTCATAACTTGGCAGTGGAGTTATTGGGGCACCATCATGACGGTGTTTCTGTAGCAAGCTACTCTTGTTTTTACGAGGTCGAGTTGCTAGCTCGATGCTCAACCTGACTTGGATTCTAACTCGGGAACCTTTGCTCGGGAGTCCGGCACTGATATTATTGCCCTAACAAGTGGGACTAAGAGGCTAGTGATCGTAATATAGTTAAAATGACTCTGAATTTTGAGAAGGAGAAGCAAAATTCAGATATATCAGTATTACAGTGGAGTAAAGGAAATTACAGAGGCATGAAAGATGCATTGGCCAGAATAGATTGGAAAAGATCACTGGCAGGAATGAATCCAGAGCAGCAACGCTTGGAATTTCTAGAAGCATTTCGGAAGGCACAGGATATATATATCCCAAAGAGGAAGAAGTATTCTGAAGACAAGATGACACAACCATGGCTAACATGAGCAGTCAAAGCCAATATAAAAGCTGAAGAGAGGGCATAAAATAGAGGAAAAATTAGTGGGAAGTCAGGAAATTGGAAGCTTCAAATACCAACAAAATGCAACCAAAAAAAGCATTAAGAAGATAAAGGCTGAAACACGGAAGTAAGCTAGCCAACAATATTAAAGAGGGTACCAAAAGTTTCTTCAGATACATAAAAGTGTAAAAGAGAGGCAAGAGAATTATGCTGGAGAGGCAGTAATGGGAGACAAAAATGGAGAATGAACTGAATAAGTATTTTGCACCAGTCTTCACTGTGGAAGACACTAGTAGTATGGTAGAAGTTTCAGGTTTCAGGAGTCGTGAAGTGTGTTAAGTTACCATAACCAGAGAGGAGGTTTTTAGGAAAGGAAAGGTGACTTATCTGAAGGTAGATAAGTCACCTGGACCAGATGGTGTACAAGCCAGGATTCTGAAAGAGGTGGCTGAAGAGATTGTGGAGGCATTAGTAATGATTTTTCAAGAATCACTAGATTCTGGAATGGTTCCAGAAGACTGGAAAATTGCAAAAAGTCACTTCACTCTTTAAGAAGGGAGAGAGGCAGAAGAATGGAAATTATAGGCCAGTTAGTCTGACCTCAATGGTTGGGAAGATGTTGAAGCAAATGTTAAGGATGTGGCTTTGGTTTACTCAAAGGCACATGATAAAATAGGCCGTAGCCATCATGGTCTCTTCAAGGGAAAATCTTGCCTGACAAATCTGTTAGAATTCTTTGAAGAAATAATAAGCAGAATAGACAAAGGAGAATAGGTTGAGGTTGTGTACTTGAATTTTCAGAAGTCTTAAGGTGACACGCATGAGGCTCCTTAACAAGCTACGAGCCCATGGTATTACGGGAAAGATTCTATCATAGATGAAGCAGTGGTTGATTAGCAGGAGGCAAAGAGTGAGAATAAAGGAAGTCATTTTGGTTGTCTGCTGGTGACTAGTGATGTTTTACAGGGATCTGTGTTGGGACCCATTTCTTTTACATTCTATAACAATGATTTGAATGATGGAATTGATAACTTTGTTACAAAGTTTGTAGATGATACGAAGATAAGTGGAGGGGCAGGTAGTTCTGAGGAAATAGGGAAGCTACAGAAGCACCTAGAGAGATTAGGGGAATGGGCAAATATGTGGTCGATGGAATACAGTGTTGGGAAGTGTATGGTCATGCACTTTAGTAGAAGAAATGAAAGGGTTGACTACTTTCTAAATGGAGAGGAAATTCAAAAACTTGAGGCACAAGGTGACTTGGGAGTCCTTGTGCATGATTCCCTGAAGGTTAATTTGCAGGTTGAGTCTATGGTGCAGAAGGCAAATCTGATGTTAGCATTCATTTCAAGACAACTAGTATTTAAAAACAAGGATGTAATGTTAATGCTTTATAAAGCAGTAGTGAGGCCTTGCTTGGAGTATAGTGTGCAGTTTTGGTCCCCTTATCTTAGAAAGGATGTGCTGAAACTGGAGAGGGTTCAAAGGGGTATCACAGAAAGGATTGAATGGCTTGGTATATGGATTCTGGGCCTATATTCACCAGAATTTACAAGAATTAGAGGAGAACTAATTGAAAGCTATTGAATGGTGAAAGACCTTGATAGAGGGGATGTGGAGATGATGTTTCCTATGGTGGGAGAGTCTAAGATCAGAGGACACTGCCTCAGAATAGGGATATCGTCCTTTTAGAATGGAGATAAGAATTTATTTAGCTATAGTGAATCTGTGAAATTCATTGCCACAAGCAATGTGTTTATTTAAGGCAGAGATTGGTAGAAGTTTGTAAATAAAACAATTCATTGCATTTCTGGTTAGATGCTAACTGCATTTCATTGGCTTTGTATCTGTACTTGGCACAATGACAATAAAGTTGAATCTAATCTAGTCTAATAGATTCTTTTTGGTAAGGGCATGAAGGGATATGGAAGGAAAGCAGGAGATTGGGACTGAGAGAAATAATGGATCAGCCATGATAAAATGGCAGTGCAAACTCAATAGGCCAAATGGCCTAATTCTGCTCCGATATCTTATGGCCTTATGGTTTTTCTGAAGATTATTCTGGTTAGGCTTGAAAACCTATGTTCCCTGTGATGTAACAGTGATTAACTATCTCTATCTACACTACACTGTGCATTCACTGCAGTTTTTTGGCCAAGCCTATTGGTGTTAAATGCTGCCCTTCTCACTCTCTGACACAGTGACTCTCTATTCATTACTAACCTTTTCTGTTCTGGACTACCCGGATGGAAAGGAGGGAGAAAGAGAGAGAAGAAGGGGATGTGAGCAGGAGGGTGTGGGGCTTTGGGGATTTAGCCTACTAAGGAAGTTTAAAGGGCTATTCCTCATCCAGACAGTGTAATTATTATCAGGTATTAAAGATGCATTAAATATGTTAATGTGAGCAATTCTGTTCGGCTTTGATAGTGATATTATAAAATTGTTCTCCTGCAGGAGACACAGAAGAGACTTTGAGTTCCAGTCTACTGAGAAGGGGATAGACCAATGTTAGTCTGTAGGTGAGTTTTCATGTGATGGTTTCAAGGATCTGGAAGCACAGCTCTATCTTGCATTAGGGCTCTACATAGAACATATAGCTACTGTATATATATATATAATATATATATACAGTATATTTATATATATATTTATACATATATATATGTGCGTGTGTATGTGTATATATATAGGAGGAATACACAGGGAAATCTTTTCTGTGTAATGGATTTGTTCACTGACTTTTATGAATACTGCAATGGGGGCCCTCAACTCACAAGTAGGAGGGGTTATCCCCCACAGCTAGACATTTCCTCTAGCTCAACACAGGGTCATTTACTAGAGACCTCAGCCTTGGAATCACACGTTTGTTGCCATTTTTGTTATTTTTTGAGTTTCTTGGTTCTTATTTGTTCAGGGAGTAGATCGATTAAGTTTTATTCTAATTTCAATGATACATTGACAGATAAATACAGCTGGCTAAGGACAAGGTAAAATTCATTTCTTTTAATGTAATGGGCTATTAAATCCAATCAAACGTAAGAGAATTTTATCCAAAATGAAAAAAAAGAACAAGCCCATGTAGTATATTTACAGGAAACTCATTTAACTGATAATGAGTATAAAAAACTAAAGCGAATGGGCTTCACTAATCTTTTTTTCTCCTCATATAAATCAGGACATAGGAGAGGAGTTGCTATTTTTATCTCATGTAAGCTAAATTTTGAAAAAATATTCGAAATGGGATATAAAGAAGGCAGATATATTCTGGGAAGGGGGAATATAGACAGCAATTCAGTTACTCTATTGAATATATATGCACCCCTGGGAAGTGATATTGGTTTCTTTCAGAAAATTACTGATATTATGGTAACGGAAACAAAAGGTCTCCTGATATGTGGGGCAGACTTAAATTTACAATTACAACCAAACTTAAACTCTTCCAATAGAAAAACCTATGAAACAAAATCTTCACATAAGAAAGTTAATACACTTTTTGAGGATGTTGGTTTAATTGATATATGGAGGGACCTTTTCCCTGACAGAAGGGATAACACTCATTATTCTGCTCCACATTCTGTATATACAAGAATAGACTATTTCATAACATTTGGAAAAGACAAAGACAAAATAAACACCTGTGGAATTGGGACAATAGATGTAAGTGACCATGCACCTATATATTTATCTGTTGATTTTGACCTACAACCAAAGAATACTATTTGGAAACTACATTCAAGTCTACTCAATGATCTGTATTTTAAGGAACAAATTAAAAAAGAAATTGGCCTCTACTTAGAATTTAATGATAATGGAGAGGTTTCACCTCCCATTTTATGGGATACTCTGAAGGCGGTCTTAAGAGGGAAAATTATAGCAATATCTTCATATAAGAAAAAAATAAGGAATAAAACATTAGAGGAATTACAAAATAGGCTGAAGGAACTAGAGAAAAAATACAAATTGAATTTGGCACAGGATACATTAGGGGAAATTAAAAGAATTAGGAATGAAATAAATAATTTGACTGCGCAAGAAATCAGGAAAAACTTAATGTTTCTGAAACAGAAACATTATGAAAGTGGTTCGAAATCTATGAAAGTACTGGCGTGGAAACTGAAAAAAAAGATTGCAGAAAATACAATTCATAGAATTAGGGACCCAAGAATGAAAATGATACTAAAATAAGCTAAGTGAAATTCAAGAAGCTTTTGAAGTGTTTTACAAAACGCTATATTCCAAAGTTCCAGGGGGAAGCATAACCCAAATTGACACCTTCTTGAATTATCTAGAGTTACCCACTTTAAGTGAAGAACAAAATAGAAGGATGACTGCTGACATAACTGAAGTTGAATTAAAAGCTGCAATTAGTAGGCTTAAATTAAGCAAGTCACCAGGATCAGATGGGTATACGGCAGAGCGGTACAAAGAATTTAAAAATGAGTTAATTCCTGTTTTACTCCCCACACTGAACTGGGCTCTAAAAAAGGCACAAATGCCACCCAGTTGGAAGGAAGCGATAATCTCAGCTATACCGAAAGAAGGCAAGGATAAAATGGAATGCGGGTCATTTAGACCAATATCCGTTCTTAATGTAGATTATAGGTTATTTACCTCCATCATTGCCAAATGATTAGAGGAGTTTCTACCCATACTGATACGTAATGATCAGACAGGTTTTATATGACAACGCCAGATTCAAGACAATTTACAAAGGACACTTCAATTAAGGATCATATACAAAAAAATAAAATCGAAGCAATAGTGATAAGCATGGATGCTGAAAAAGCTTTTGATTTGGTTAATTGGAATTTTCTTTACTGAGTTTTACATAGATTTGGTTTCCAAGACACAATTATTAAACCTATACAGACACTATATGACAATCCTACTGCTAGGATTAAAATCAATGGATATTTATCAAATAGTCTTACCCTAGAAAGGGGCACGAGACAGGGTTGTGCATGGTCACCACTAGTCTTCGCGTTATATCTGGAACCATTAGCTCAATACATCAGACAAAATGAAGATATCAGGGGAATTACTATTAGAGGGACAGAGCATAAATTGGCTTGTTATGCAGATGACATTTTGATCTATCTAGGGCAACCAACATACTCTTTACCTAAATCAATGCAATCCTTTGAACAATATGGTCAATTATCAGGATACAAGATTAACATAGATAAAACCCAATTACTTTCATATTACTATATCCCACCAAGAGAAATTGAAAGTTGATACCGCTGGGCATGGCACACGGAGTCTTTCAAATATTTGGGCATCATTATGCCAAAAGATTTGGCAAAATTATCAGAATGTAATTATCAGCCTTCATATAAAAAAATTAAGGAAGATGTGGCAAGATGGAGCTTGATTCCTCTTTTCAATCTCAGTTCAAGGATTGAGTCTATTAAAATGAATGTACTGCCCAGACTGTTATATCTCTTTCAGACCCTACCAATAGAGATTAATCAAAATCAATTCAATGAATGGAACAAGATGCTATCAAGGTATATTTGGCAGGGTAAAAGGCCTAGAGTTTGTCTCAAAACTTTGCAATTAGCAAAGGAAAAGGGGGGATGGGGCTTGCCTTTTCTTAGAGATTATTATTTTGCAGCACAGTTGAGAGCTGTGATATGTTGGTGCAACCCATCATATGACATAGAAACATAGAAACGTAGAAAATAGGTGCAGGAGTAGGCCATTCGACCCTTCGAGCCTGCACCACCATTCAGTATGATCATGGCTGATCATCCAACTCAGAACCCTGTACCTGCTTTCTCTCCATATCCCCTGATTCCTTTAGCCACAAGGGCCATATCTAACTTCCTCTTAAATATAGCCAATGAACCGGCCTCAACTGTTTCCTGTGGCAGAAAATTCCACAGATTCACCACTCTCTGTGTGAAGAAGTTTTTCCTCATCTCGGTCCTAAAAGGCTTCCCCTTTATCCTTAAACTGTGACCCCTCATTCTGGACTTCCCCAACATCGGAAACAATCTTCCTGCATCTAGCCTGTCCAATCCCTTTAGAATTTTATACGTTTCGATAAGATCCCCCTCAATCTTCTAAATTCCAGTGAGTATAAGCCTAGTCAATCCAGTCTTTCTTCATATGAAAGTCCTGCCATCCCAGGAATCAATCTGGTGAACCTTCTCTGTACTCCCTCTATGGCAAGAATGTCTTTCCTCAGATTAGGGGACCAAAACTGCACACAATATTCTAAGTGCGGTCTCACCAAGGCCTTGTACAACTGCAGTAGAACCTCCCTGCTCCTGTACTCAAATCCTTTTGTTATGAATGCCAAAATACCATTTGCCTTTTTCACCGCCTGCTGTACCTGCATGCCCACCTTTAATGACTGGTGTACAATGATACCCAGGTCTCGTTGCATCTCCCCTTTTCCGAATCGGCCACCGCTCAGATAATAATCTGTTTTCCTGTTCTGGCAACCAAAGTGGATAACCTCACATTTATCCACATTAAATTGCATCTGCCATGAATTTGCCCACTCACCTAACCTATCCAAGTCACCCTGCATCCTTTTAGCATCCTCCTCACAGCTAACACCGCCGCCCAGCTTTGTGTCATCCGCAAACTTGGAGATGCTGCATTTAATTCCCTCATCTAAATCATTAATATATATTGCAAACAACTGGGGTCCCAGCACTGAGCCTTGTGGTACCCCACTAGTCACTGCCTGCCATTCTGAAAAGGTCCCGTTTACTCCCACTCTTTGCTTCCTGTCTGCCGACCAATTCTCTATCCACATCAACACCATGCCCCCAATACCATGTGCTTTAAGTTTGCACACTAATCTCCTGTGTGGGACCTTGTCAAAAGCCTTTTGAAAATCTAAATATACCACATCCACTGGCTCTCCCCAATCCACTCTACTAGTTACATCTTCAAAAAATTCTATAAGATTCATCAAACATGATTTTCCTTTCACAAATCCATGCTGACTTTGTTTGATGATTTCACCTCTTTCCAAATGTGCTGTTATCACATCCTTGATAACTGACTCTAGCATTTTCCCCACCACCGATGTCAGACTAACCGGTCTATAATTCCCCAGTTTCTCTCTCCCTACTTTTTTAAAAAGTGGGGTTACATTAGCCACCCTCCAATCCTCAGGAACTAATCCAGAATCTAAAGAGTTTTGAAAAATTATCACTAATGCATCCACTATTTCTTGGGCTACTTCCTTAAGCACTCTGGGATGCAGACCATCTGGCTCTGGGGATTTATCTGCCTTTAATCCCTTCAATTTACCTAACACCACTTCCCTACTAACATGTATTTCCCTCAGTTCCTCCATCTCACTAGACCCTCGGTCCCTTACTATTTGCGGAAGATTATTTATGTCCTCCTTAGTGAAGATAGAACCAAAGTACTTATTCAATTGGTCTGCCATGTCTTTGTTCCCTATGATCAATTCACCTGTTTCTGACTGTAAAGGACCTACATTTGTCTTGACCGATCTTTTTCTTTTCACGTATCTATAAAAGCTTTTACAGTCAGTTTTTATGTTCCCTGCTGGTTTTCTCTCATAATCTTTTTCCCCTTTCCTAATTAAGTCCTTTGTCCTCCTCTGCTGGTCTCTGAATTTCTCCCAGTCCTCAGGTGTGCCGCTTTTTTTTGCTAATTTATATGTTTCTTCTTTGGACTTGACACTATCCCTAATTTCCCTTGTCAGCCACGGGTGCATTACCTTCCCTGCTTTATTCTTTTGCCAAACTGGGATGAACAATTGTTGTAGTTCATCCATGCGATCTTTAAATGCTTGCCATTGCATATCCACTGTCAACCCTTTAAGTATCATTTGCCAGTCTATCTTAGCTAATTCACGTTTCATACCTTCAAAGCTACCCTTCTTTAAGTTCAGAACCTTTGTTTCTGAATTAACTATGTCACTCTCCATCTTAATGAAGAATTCCACCATATTATGGTCACTCTTACCCAAGGGGCCTCACACGACAAGATTGCTAACTAACCCTTCCTCATTGCTCAATACCCAATCTAGAATGGCCTGCTCTCTAGTTGGTTCCTCGACATGTTGGTTCAGAAAACCATCGCACATACATTCCACGAAATCCTCTTCCTCAGCACCCTTACCAATTTGGTTCACCCAATCTATATGTAGATTGAAGTCACCCATTATAATTACTGTTCCTTTATTGCACGCATTTCTAATTTCCTGTTTAATGCCATCCCCAACCTCACTACTACTGTTAGGTGGCCTGTACACAACTCCCACCAGCATTTTCTGCCCCTTAGTGTTATGCAGCTCTACCCATATCGATTCCACATCCTCCAGGCTAATGTCCTTCCTTTCTATTGCATTAATCTCCTCTCTAACCAGCAATGCTACCCCACCTCCTTTTCTTTCCTGTCTATCCCTCCTGAATATTGAATATCCCTGGATGTTGAGCTACCATCCTTGGTCACCCTGGAGCCTTGTCTCTGTGATCCCAACTATATCATATTCATTAATAACTATCTGCACATTCAATTCATCCACCTTGTTATGAATGCTCCTCGCATTGACACACAAAGCCTTCAGGCTTGTTTTTACAACACTCTTAGCCCTTATACAATTATGTTGAAAAGTGGCTCTTCTTGCTTTTTTCCCTGGATTTGCCTGCCTGCCTGCCACTTTTACTTTTCAGTTTACTACTTTTTGCTTCTACCCTCATTTTACACCCCTCTGTCTCTCTGCACTTGTTCCCATCCCCCTGCCACATTAGTCTAAAGCCTCTTGAACAGCAGTAGCAAACGCTCCCCCTAGGACATTGGTTCCAGTCCAGCCCAGGTGCAGACTGCCCTGTTTATACCGGTCCCACCTCCCCCAGAACTGGTTCCAATGCCCCAGAAATTTGAATCCCTCCCCCTTGCACCATTTTTCAAGCCACGTATTCACCTGAAATATCCTCCTATTTCTACTCTGACTAGCATGTGGCACTGGTAGTAATCCAGAGATTATTACCTTTGTGGTCCTACTTTTTAGTTTATCTCCTAACTCCCTAAATTCACCTTGTAGGACCTCATCCTGTTTTTTTACCTATATCGTTGGTAGCTATGTGCACCATGACCACTGGCTGTTCACCCTCCCATTCCAGAATGTCCCGCAGCTGCTCAGAGACATCCTTGACCCTTGCACCAGGGAGGCAACATACCATCCTGGAGTCTTGTTTGCGGCCGCAGAAACGCCTATCTATTCCCCTTACAATCGTATCCCCTATCACTATAGCTCTCCCACTCCTTTTCCTTCCCTCCTGTGCCGCAGAGCCACCCATGGTACAATGAACTCGGCTGCTGCTGCCTTCCCCTGATGAGACATCTCCCCAAACAGTATCCAAAACAGTATATCTGTTTAGGAGGGAGATGACCCCAGGGGACTCCTGCACTACCTGCCTACTGCTACGCTGTCTAGTGGCCACCCCTCCCCTTTCCGCCTGTGTAGCCTTTACCCGTGGTGTGGCCAACTCACTGAATGTGCTATTCACGACTTTCTCAGCATCGTGGATGCTTCAGTATGAATCCAATCGCAGCTCCAGACGCTCAATGCGGTCTGCCAGAAACTGCAGTTGGACACACCTCCTGCACACATAGTCGTCAGGGACACTGGAAGTATCCCTAATTTCCCACATGCTGCAGGATGAACAAACCACGGGGCCGATCTCAGCTGCCATGACCTACCCAATACTTGCCTCAACTTTTGAAACTTTCTCCTTTGAAAGGAACTTACCCGGCCTTACCTCACTTGGAGTGAAGCTCGTCCTCAGCCGCTTCTCGCCAAAGCCTTTCGAGTCAAAGCCTCAAATCTCCACTCCTTCACTGGCCCACTCACTCACTGGCTGCTTTCCAATGACGCTCAATGGAAAAACATTGAGGAGCGGGTACTTCCCATCCCCATACAAGCAATTTTGGCTGATAACAACCTGCAAAGGTACATAAATACTATTGATAGCCCATGGGTGAAATTGACTCTTAAAATATGGAAAACTACTATAAGAGAATATAATCTAGAGGGAGATATTGCAGTTCTTAAATGGTGTGCATATGCCTTTGATTTTATACCAAATAAATTGGATGCTAGATTTAAGGACTGGACAGCTAAAGGAATAACAGTTCTTTGCAAGATAATGAAAGAAGGAACACTATTCAGTTTTGAAATGCTTAAAGAGAAACACTTATTAGAAAAACAAGATTTTTATCGATATTTACAGATGCGACAATATGTTAATAAGATGCTTAAAAATGTAACCAAAGCAAATACATGCTTGATAGAGCTCTTTAGAAAAGCATATAATTCAGATAATGGTAGTAGAATCATTTCAAGCATGTATAAGGGGTTGTCAAATCTTAAAATACATTCGACTTCATACATTAAAACAAAATGGGAGAAGGAAGGAGGGATAATTATATCTGAGGAAGAATGGACAACAATATGGAGATATCAATGGAAGTGTACCAATTCACAGAAATGGAGGGAGTTTGGATGGAAAATCTTGATAAGATATTTTATTACACCCTCTCAGAAATCCCTTTATGATAGTAACCTCCCTGTTTGCTGGAGAAATTGTGGAAATCAAAATGCAAATCATTATCATTTTTTTTGGGACTGCCCTGTTTTCAAAAACTATTGGAGGGGGATACACAATGCCCTACAAGACATCTTTAAATGTGAATTACCCTTGGAGAGTAAGACAGTATATTTAGGATATATACCTCAAGAATGGTTGAAAAGAGATAAATATTTAATGAATATACTGTTGGTGGCTGGTAAAAAGACTCTTACTAGGAAATGATTATCACAGGAGAGCCCAACTTTAAATACATGGATGGAAATTACAATGGACATTTACAAAATGGAGAAGATAACAGCATCTGTTAATCATAAGCTGGAACAATTTGATTCATACTGGGAAAAATGGTTTAACTACATAATGCCTCATAGGCCTGATTTTATTCTCACAAATCAATGAATCTTGTAAAAAACATCACTCCCTACTTGTACATAGTTCTTTCCTTTTGCTTGTTTTTTCTTTCCACTCTTTTCTATAAGTGTATACCCCAGATAAATACTTTGTGCAGATTTTGTGATATATATGATTATATGATATATATGTACAATGTCTGAAATACATCTTATGGAAATGTTTGTTTGATGAACTTCAATAAAAAAATAAATTACAAGAACATATAGCTACTCTGTTCAAGTGAAACTAAATAATCAGCTCCAGAAAAACGAATGCTTTCATCCTGAGCTTCTCATGGTCAACCGTCATGGCCTTCTGAAGTGCCCCCACTGAATGTTTAGTAGTCTTCCTTCAAAGAAGTTATGGGGATTATTTTGATCTGGAAATCCATTCCCATTTAGCTGTGCTAAGTGTGTTATATAGGGACACCCTGGAGTGAATATCAGAGACAATATGCCAATGCGGCTAAAAAGCAAGTTCAGTATTGAATTTCTAGACATTTGTTTATTTTTGGAATAAATCAGCAGGCAGGGAAGCAGTTATAATGATTGTTCTATTGTTAAATATTGTTCAATAGATATAACTGGGTTATTGATTTTAAAAGTTTGATGCTGTTCGTAATCCCTTTTATGGCTGTTTCCAGAAAAGGATTGGCTGCACTGGACCAGACAGCACCAACCATTGCATGCGCAGTGCATACTGTAGGAATTGTGTCACACCTACATGCACCACGTCCTGCGCAGTTTGCCAGGGACTCTGCTGTGTATCAGGTTGTACTCTAAGTGATGGTGTTGTCAGAAAGTGGGTGTCAAGGAGCACAACTTTTTAAAATTATTTATGGGATGAATGAGTTTTGCTGGATTTTAAAGAATTTCTGCACAATGATAGTAAGAGAAATGAATATGAACCCGTGGAACACCAGTATTTACAGCAGAGTATAACATATGGTAAGCATCAATATTGTATATGCATTAATTATTTATTGCCTCTTGTTTGTTGAGGTGGATGTTGGGCACAATTACGCAGTTAACCTGAAACCTATTAGACAGTGAGAAGAAACATTCAATAATTTATCCAATAGATTACAACCAGAGTAGATTCTAAACATAATCAATCAATCATTTGTCCTTAATTAAGACTCCAAGAAAAACAGAGAAAGGAGTAAGTGGCCTGGAATTGTGCAGATAATACAGCCAGTCTGCTTGACATTCACAGATAATTCAGTGGAACTGTTATGCCCTGGACTGGCGTGATTGATTTATTAGTAAGGTTCAATTAAAGTGCTGTCTTTGATGTACAGATAAAAAAGACTACTGTCTTTTGGAGTGATAAAATGTACAGGAAACCAAATCTGCAAAATTTAGCTAATTTAGGTAAACTTATCCTCCCTTTATCCCTTCCCTTATGTGAAGAATGTTGTTGGAAAATATTTTTTAATATTTTAAACCTTCTTTAAAATGCCAGCATTGTTCTTTAACATGTCTGAGAATAATGCCAATATATTACCACAAAGAATTTGTACTGCAGTGTTCTTCATAACTGGCAGCAGTAGTTCTACACATAATTATTTGAATCTTAAATAGGATGCGGGATTACATGGAGATGAAAGGAAAAAAAAAGAAAATCAGAACAATTTCAGTCCATGAAGAAACACTTGATTTAACTCAAAAAAGCTTCTTTCTATTTCAGGCTATCTCAATCAAGACATCATTATATACAAATGGTTTATTTAAGTTTAATATCGTAATATCCCAGATGAATTTCTGTGGGAAATATATTTGTCAATGCCATTGCACTATAGCTGTAGGATTAAATCTAATATCTGCACAGTTACAAAGTCTCAGAATACAGAGATGGCTGAAGGTTTATATTGGCATAAACTTTGATAGATTAATGAATGGATAAGCAATTTGTAAACTCAATGAAGTTTGAAGCTACAGTAAACAGCGATCGTTATTTAGCGTGAACTCTAAAGTTTGATTGTATTTAATACCTTAACAATCCAAGTGTAATCAGTCCAGTAAAAGGAAAAGGAGATTTGGTTTATGTTTCAGGAGCAGTGCAGGATAATACCTGGAATACTACATGTGGACTCTACAACCTTCCTACAACTCAGCCTGATCAGACCTTCCTCCTTAATGCTTGTGTGAAGGCTGGAGCATTACTGGGCACTTGTGCAGAAATCCTCTTTTGTAGCATTGATGTCAGTCTAAATCTGAATCAGAACCTTTGACCCAGTCCTTGTCAGCTGTGATTGCCTTGTACTGCCCTGGTGTATATTTCAAGGACAACAGCAGGTTAGAGCAATCTTTCACAATTGTCTCAGCAATCAGGCTGGGAATTCAGCCCCCAGCTGATGCTGGATTAGGTATAGAATAAGCATGGTAGTTCCCATTCAAATGTAAGGCAGATTGCCTCCTGGGTGTACATATATATGATTTTATTGTTTAGTTAAATTAATTATAAAAGATGTTATTGGACTTTAGTTTATGTATTTGTGTTTTTAAATGTCTACAATAGATGTCGAAAAGTATACATTTAAAATTCTTTCAATAATAATTTATTGCTGTAACATACCCTGATACCCAGCATTCAGTGGTGCAGATTGTACTGAGGCCCCATGAGTCTGGGTATGAGGCAGCACCAAGCTGAAAGCATGCAGGCCCTGCACTGCACAGGGTGACACCAAACAGCAGAGACCTGGCCTGCAGTTACAAGGCAATGCTGGGGGGCCACATTGGAACAAATAGGTTTTTACAATTACATTCTTTAAGCATGTTTCCTTTTGAAATTCAATAACTACTTGGAGATAAAAGTAATACACAAGTCAAAGGGAGACACATTATATACGAAGGTTTAAAATGACTTCAGATACAATAAAAAATTTAAAAAATCATGAGCAGCCATAGATATCTCATGTATTAATCACAGAGAATTACATCAATTTTTTTGTGGCATCCGTGAGTCTTGTGAGACCATGGATCTGTGCCTGGACAGTCTTGTGCTAGAGCAGCGACACGGTGAGGCGACGCTGGAGTGTCCTCTCCAGGGTGCAGGCCTGGGCAAGGTTGTATGGGAGACTGGCAGTTGCCCATGCAGCGAGTCTCCCCTCTCCACACCACCGATGTTGTCCAAGGAAAGGGTAAGGGCCGATACAGGTTGGCACCAGTGATGTCGCAGGAGTTGCCAGAACGAGGTTGAAGGCAACGTCGGACTGCCTTAGGGACTCCAGCTCCGGATTTGTCCTCAGGGTTTACTCCCGAAGCCTTTCCCATAAGTGGGTATGGCCGCAAGGCAGTGGAGGTTTGAAATCAGAGTTTTCCCTCTCTTACATGGACTGTCTTCCCAGGCTGATGAGCTCCATCTACCCGAAGCACTAGTTTTAAGGCGCCAGGACTCGCCTTCGCCCCTTCTCCTGTTAGTAGAAATGGTTCCGCTGGACTTAGAGTCTAAGCCAGACGAGAAGGCCAGGAATTGGACTCGGTTGTCAGAGGCTATTTGAGGTGCATGCCGTGAGGAGCACTTTTAGGTAGTGGAGCTTGTCCCCATTACCAATGATTTCACAATAAAATAATATACATAAAAACTGAAACATTCACAAGAGTAAGGAAGAATACAGTTCTCTTGTTTGGGATTCTATCTATATCTTTAGTTCTGAGGTCCCAGAAGAAAAAAGATGTCAAAACATAGGGGTTGGTTATGTCCCTCCCATGAACACACATTGGTCTGCTGCAATAATACTCTCATACCATCCATACCATGTACACAAGTTTCTTCCCATTTTTGTGATTCTGAAGTCTGGGTATAATTTTTCAGATTTCCCCCTTTACGTTGTTAAGGATTGGGCCTAACTGAGGAGAATTGACACATTTTCCCAACTTCTGTGTTTTTTTGCAGAAAACTTTAACTGAGCAAGGCTACTCGGTCTGTTCTGTCAAACCATGGGATTTTATCCACTAAGTACACAAATTGTTCTAGTTACATTTAAATATAAAACAAATAACAATAATATTAGGCTCAGTGATCCTGCTTGTTGCATTGTAGGAGTACCACATGTGCAATATATGTTTATACCTAAATGGTAAGTAAAGCACATACAAATACTTCTACCTTGTAACAATATAACGGTTTATAGACCTCGGAGGCCCCAGGATTGCATCTCGATTTCTGAAGAACTCACAATGGAATAGTTAAAGAGGTTATCAGCGTATAGCATTCCTCAGGGGTGGCTATCTTTCTCCTCCTGGTACGTCTTCCACCATTCTATAATACAACACAAAAAATATAATAAATTAAATGGTTTTAAAGTCATAGGTGTAAACCATGATAGTATAATATTATCATTAGCAGTTTAGAAAGTACACTACATGAAATCTGAAGAACCATACATATAAAAAAGTATCCATGTTAGGTAAATATGTAACATCCAAATAGGTAAGTGAAAAATAATTTTGTTTACTTATCTTTCCATGGGATTGTGTTATTAGATGAATTATTCACAACAGACACATCCCAACCCCCCATCAAGATGAGTTGAGAAACATGTATGCCCCTAACCGTTAGTGATTAGGACTACAGAAAGGAGAGGAGCAAGGATAAAAGAATCAGAGCAGTCCCTGCTCTTCACTCTTCTGGAGTGAAGGACGAACCAGAGGAATAGGTAAAGAGGTGAGTTTGTTGCAGTATACAGTGTAGCATAGTAAACATATGAGACATAACCCATAGTAGTGCAGATTAGGTATGGGAGTTAACCAAGTCCAAAGAGTGGAGCTGTTATACAAGAAACATATGTCACCAAACTTCCTTCCTTGTAGATTTTGATGTCTCAATGGAAAGAGCAGTACACAAATAATGGTTATGAGGGTAATTGTCCATTGGAAAATTACAAAAAAAAATCTTCAACCCAATTTAAAGCAGTGCCAATCCATTTGGAAGCTGTATTCACTGTTACGGAAGCTAAATGTGCAACAGTTGGAAAGGTCTTAGCTATAGTTTCTGCTAGAGCATTAAGCCAGTCAGGGACTTAGTATGAGACTTGACTTGAAATTACTGGAAGCTAGAGAAATCAATGGTCATGCCATCAGGTTGGAGGCTACCCAAATGGAACAAAAGGTGTTGCTCTTCCAACCTGAGTAGGTGGGCTCATCACAGCAGTAGAGGAGGCCATGGAGTGACATATCGGAATGGGAATAGGAAGTAGAATTGAAATGGATGGCTTCCGGGAGATCCGGCTTTGTGTGAAGGATGAAGTATTGGTACTTGGCGAAGTGATCCCTCAATCAACGTCGGGTCTCACTGATATACAAGAGGTCTCACCAGGAGTACCAGATACAGTAGGTGACTACAATAGATTCACAGGTGAAGCTTCACCTCACCTGGCAGTACTGTTTAGGGCCCTGAATGGTATTGAGGGAGGAGATGTAGGGGCAGGTGTAGCACTTGTTCTGCTTGCAAGGATAAGTGCCAGGAGGGACGAATGGACAAGGAAGTAGCGTAGAGAGGGATCCCTGCGGAAAATGAAAAGTGGGAAAGACGTACTTGGTGGTGGGATCCCGTTGGACATGCCGGAAGTTGCAGGGGATTATGTGCTGGACTGATGGGGTAGTAGGTGAGGACAAGAGGAACCCTCTCCCTGGTGAGGTGGCAGGAGGATGGGGTGAGGGCATCCTGGAGTTTGTGTGTGGCTTACTCAGAAAACGACAACACATTCAGGATATATACATTGGATGCAATATATCTGTGAGATCTTCCTTAAGTGAGCAGGAATTGCTTCACTGTTTTGCAGATCTAAACATGTTTTCTCTTTCAATACATCTCACTGTTCCCCCCACCATTCTTGTCAGGGTGTAGGGGGTCTGTGGTGGACCCATGCATTGGTCTAATATAAGGGTTCCACTCAAATGCAGGAATAAATCTGGCTGGGGTAGATTTGACATTATGTATGGAAACAGTTTTACTTACAGTCTTATTTCTCCTCCCTGCCTTGATTACTACAGTTCTATCATTGTTAACCTCAGTAATGAGAAAAGGAGGTCTCCATTGTGGACGGAAAATAGGGTCAGAATTATCTTTATGGAATTTCTTTTTGTGGTCTCCAAACTTCCTTGTCAAGTTCTTTTGCTTTCTCCTAATTCCCGTAAACTCTCTCAATTCCTTGAGGAGAGTTGTATTACGTGTCGGTGATGGTTGGCCTGAGTTAGCAGTTAGGGGTGTTTTTATGTGGAAGTTGAGCACTAAGAAATAAGGTGTAAAATTTTTGTGTACTGATGCACCATCAATAACTCTTTGAGACGTGAGGTGAGATATAGGCTTTTATTGGCTGGAAGAAAGAAAAAGCAGAAATTGACCACCACACTGCATCCTGGAGACTGAGGCCGGGGCGGTGTCCCCAATCGCCTTTATACCGGGTTCCGTGAGAGGAACCACGGTCAGTGGGAGGAGCCACAGGAGCAGTCAGCGGGGGGGGGGGGGGGGGTGTCCAGACAGGTATATGTAGTTCCCGACATGTACTCCTATTTTTGCAATTGGCATTTTGTTTATGGAAAGTTGCACTTCAAGGAGGAGTAAAGCCTACTTTCCCTTTAGAGTAGACAAGTTTTGCCAGGCCTCTTATTATCTCTAGATTCCTTCACTGGACCATGCCATTCGATTGCAGTTGGAATGGAGTGCTGTACTCCATTTGTTTGCCTGTTAGTTCACACATGGCTTGAAAGCCTTTAACAGTGAAGGAAGACCATTGGTCAGTACCTATGCAAACAGAGGTGCCAACATATGGGAATATGGAGTTTTGAAGAGCTGAGACAGTTGTGGTCTCACTACAAGAAGTGATGGAGACTAACCATGTGTATCCTGTACAGAGATCAATTATCACAGGAATATACTTATTAGGTTTCTGTTAAGGTAGGTTGCCAGAAATAGGCCTATATAATCAATTTTCACACCTACCTTGGTGTAGTTGGTTTTGTTTGTCTTATCAGGGGTGGCCTTCTGACTGCTCCTTTAGTACAGGGAAGAAATTTCAATTTCTCTAATGCCTCATCTTCTTCACGGACTCTGCATTTTTCCTGTTTACATCTGTTTTATAATGATATTCACAATTAAGCATCAGCAGGTATGGAAGCTCTAGTTTAATTCAATGTCTAGTGTTGATTGTAAAGCTTTTATGGTCTTTCGATATCCTACTCTAGTCCCTTGATTTCCAAATTCAGGGATTAAACCATGTCCTTGATTGCCAATTGTCACACTTAAAGAAATTTACTTCTTTATGACGGAACTGCAACTTTTTACTGTTAATCACATATCTTCCATCTGTTACTTTCAAGAAGGAATGAAAGCAGAAGACATTGACTTGATCTGTGTAAGATTTATATATTTTTACAAGTCAATCTTTGCAGCATTTGTTATAATGGCTATTGCTGCATCGAAACGGTGTGGTTGAATTTTGCCAAAAAATATGAGCTTGGCAAGATTAGGCATGCCTTTTCCCATTGGCCAGATGGAGCATTTTGATTAGAATTGCTGTTAAGATACGTCTGTGCAGTTTTCATTTCATTAATGTTAGCCTTCTCCTTCTTTACGTTTTGTTTTCCTTGAGCTGCAGCGGAGGGAGTGGACGCTTGGGATGGGCCTTGTCCCTTTGTATATTTAGAGGGTGAAAGATGAGGCAAGCCTCGTGGTGTGTGCTCAGTTTCATTCTCTTCTCCAGAATATCGATGGAACCTCCAATGTTCCCTCTGTCCCAGAAGGAGTATCTTGGTCTAAGACTTTCTTCCACAAAGAAAAGGATGGAGCAAAATCCTGTGACCTATATCTGGCGTCTAGCCATTTACGTTGTGGGTGAATATCACTTCCTAAGGTAGGCAAACCCCAGGGAGCTTGTTGGTTTGTTAATTACATCTTCCCTACATTGCCTATAAAGCAGGGGTTCTCAACCTGAGGTTGATGGATCCCTCGGCTAATGGTAGGGGTCCGGGGATCCCTTCGGAAAGTGGTAGGGGTCCATAGCATAAAAATAGTTTGGGAATCCCTGCTTTAAAGGGAAAAGGGGCGGACTCTGTGCTGGCACCTCATTGCCTTGTGTGAGAAGGAATGGTAATTCTGCTACCACCACGTGGGTGTGTGCAGGATCTTATCAATAACCTGAAATTCTTAATGTATTTGGTGTTGATTAAGGGCTATTCCTTACATAGTGCGGAGGTTTTCACCGGGATAAAGGGGTAACATTAGAGAATGAACTAAGTCCCAGTCTGCACTTGCCATTTGTTCTTTGATTTTATAAGCTGGCTGTAGTCCATCTTTTTAGTAATTCTAGTGCATGTTCCCAAGCAGCTTCCCTCCAGGCTTCATTAGCACCTCTTGGGTTTACTGGTGTGGGTGCTGCTTCATGTGTGCTTGATAGGAGTACGTGATATCCCCATGCATGGAATTAAGATATGGGTCTCCAGGTTCTATCAGATAAGCATGTGGTCTCCACCCAGGAGCTTGGTTTCTATCTACAAAGGGGCCAATTTGTTGTCTGCAAGCACAAATTATTGCTACATTGGTGGTAGCTGGTAGAAATTGTGATGATCTGAGTCTGGCAGATCGTACAGTGTGGGTTTGACCTGTTTAACCTGGATCCTTCAGCACTCCAGTCTCTGACTTGAGGAATAAAATATTCATCATGTTCTATTTGAGGAACAGTCAGGGCATTATCCCATATTCCTGATATATTGTTATCACATTCATCATATCGACCAGTACCACTGCTGGAAATCAGGATGTTGACCATTTCATAGTACTAGGTGGGGGTGTTGGAGCACTTGTCGAGAACTCTCTGAGTTGGGCTACTACTAAATAATAATTCTTTCTGAAATAATACTTCTGGTACATTGGGCACCGACTATGATGATAATGGGTCTGCTGACTGCAAAGTTCTAAACTCAAAGACCTTAAGCCCTCTCCGATATGTGAGTACTCTCACTGAAGGGAGTTTGTACTGTAACTAACAGATTAGTTCACTTCCCTGCTTATTCTCCATGGCCAGTTTAGCTGCCCACTATTCAAGCAGTGAGTCCTCCCTCGCAGCCAAGGAGAAGATACTTCCGGCTAACAAAGCAGTTCATTTATTTACAGTGATAACACATCTAAATCCAAACATTCTTAAAACACATTTTAACTTGAAGAGGAATTATGTCTTAAACAGTTCCAAATTACAAATGATTCTAAAACACAAAACATTTCTAAAAACACCAAGGACAAAGGATTTCTTAAACACAGGTATAGTTCATATAAACCAAAAAGTCATGCCAACATGTTGCAGACGAACAAGTCATCTATCGCAGAAATTGAAGCTAGAGAAATGGATTCTAGTCCAGCCTGTGTTTCTTCCATAGATTCCAGATGTTCCTTAGACAATTCCTAACTGCTCTCGATATTTATACCCCTTTTTCTCCACTTTGGTGACTTCATATATGTAATATCCTTTGAACAGAGATGGTTTAAATGCATCTTGAGACATAGTTCCACAATTAATGCTGAAAATGCTGTGAAGCTAGCATCCTCAAATACATGAAACCTTCCAAATCTAAATACATCAGATTGATATGCTAAATAATACTATCCATCAGATTTGCAAGCTTCCTTGAACTAAGCAATTTAGAGTCAGCTTGTCTGTTTCAGACACCAGAAATTAAACAACTCACTCTCTTATACTTTACTCTCGAACAGTAATACAAGATGCTATGAGATACATCTTATTTCTCACAGATATATCATCTGTGCTATAAACTGAGCTTGTCTGCAAAGCTGTGTTTTTAATTTCAAGCTGATTACTGCTTTCCAATTAAATTTCAAGAGATGAAGACAGGCTCCCATTTATGATCAGAAGTTAAACAATATATAGTAGTTGGAAATTTACTTAAATCTGTTTGATCTTAAGAATGTCAGCTGCTTTGTATAGAAAGCCGAGATAAGCGACAACAAAGAAGTGAATACCTCTCACACCACATGAAAATAAATCTCACAGTTGTATATGGTGACGTATATGTACTTTGATAATAAATTGACTTTGAACTTTGAGGATCCTGAGGTCACGTCTTTCAAAAACACAGAGGTTCCGCAGAAGGAACACATCTGTTCACCTAAGTGCAGAAAACTACCTACATTGGCAAAACCTGACTCATCTGTAGGAGAACTTATGATACCCTCATGTTCTTAAATTATATACATCAAGGCAGTGAAACGACAATACAGGGTCAAGATCCAAACACAGCTCTCCACCAACAACACATGCAGCTTATGTCAAGGTGTGCATACCATCGCAGGCTTCAAAGCTAAATGCAGTGGTGCTGCCAACATCATTGCTTTTCTCCCAGATGAGATAAGTCTTCCTTTTTTTTACGCTCGGTTTGATGTCGCCAACACTGAGCCCCCAGAAGAGAGCTGCTGGTCCGACCCTCACCTTGGTCACCTCTGAGACTGAAGTAAGCGGGCGTTTCCAACACGTGGACTGCCGCAAGGCTGCAGGATTAGACGGCATCCCAGGGCAAGTACTCAGGAGGTGCATGGCACAACTAGCTGGTGTGTTTACAGACATTATTAACCTCCCCTCTCCCAGGGTATAGTGCCCTCCTGCTTCAAAACATCCACCATTGTTCCTGTACCTAAAAAGACCAAGGTAATATGTCTGACTGAATGGTGTCCTGTCGCACTCACCTCAATAATAAGCAAATGCTTTGAGAGGCTGGTCAAGGATTACAACTGCAGTGTGCTGCCACCCACACTGGACAGATGACATAATAACCATCCTTACACACCTGGAGAAGAGGGTTGCTTATGTGACAACTCTGTTCTTGGCCTACAGTTCAGCATTCAAAACCATAATTCCCTCCAGGCTTGACAAGAAGCTCAGTGACCTTGGCCTTCACCCTGCCTTGTGTAGCTGGATCCTGGACTTCCTGTCAGATCACTGGTAGGTGGTCAGAGTGGGCTCCCTTGCCTCTGTCCCTCTTTTCTTCAGCACAGGAGCCCCCCCAGGGTTGTGTCCTAAGCCCTTTCCTTTACTCTCTGTATACCTATGACTGTGTCACCACCCACAAATTAAATTTGCTGATGATACTACATTGATTGGCCTTATCTCAACTGAATTGAGGCAGCCTACAGAGAAGAAGTCATCACCCTGACACAGCGGTGTGAAGAAAGCCAGCTCTCCCCCAATGTTGCAAAAACTAAAGAGCTGGTTGTGGACTACAGGAGGAACAGAGACAGGCTCACCCCTATAGACATCAATGAATCTGGGGTTGAGAGGGCGAACAGCTTTAAGTTCCTCAGTATACACATCACCGAGGACCTCACCTGGCCTGTATGTACTGGCTGTGTGGTGAAAAAAGCACAACAGTGACTCTTTCACCTCAGATGGTTGAAGAAATTCGGCACGAGTCCCCAAATCCTAAGGACTTCCTACAGGGGCACAATTGAGAGTATCCTGACTGACTGCATTACTGCCTGGTATGGGAACTGTTCTTCCCTTAATCGCAGGACTCTGCAGAGAGTGGTGCGGACAGCCAATGCATTTGTGGATGTGAACTTCCCACTATTCAGGACATTTATAGCAATAGGTGCATAAAAAGGGCCTGAAGGGTTATTGGGGACCTGAGTTACCCCAACCACAAACTGTTCCAGCTGCTGCCATCAGTGAAATGGTACCACAGCATTAAAACCAGGTCCAACAGGCTCCAGGCCAGCTTCTTCCACCAGGCCATCAGACTGATTAATCCATGCTGACACAACTGTATTTCTAAGCTATATTGACTGTGCTGTCGTATATCTTACTGTACATACGATTTATTACAAATCACAATAATTTGCACATTGCACATTCAGATGGAGACGTAAAGATTTTTACTCCTCATGTATGTGAAGGATGTAAGAAATCTCAGTACTTTAGAGCTCACAGATTTCAATGAAAGTAAAGTTTTATGGAATATTCAGGAAGAGAAGACCTCAAAATACAAAGCTAAGGATACCTGAATGGGGCGGCATAGGTAGACAACATAGTGGGAACAGATAAGGGGTTTTGCCTGCACTGGCTGGGCAATAGGATATAAAAACAATGAGACAGAGTGGCACGGTAGCTTACTGGTTTGCACAATGCTTTACAGTGTGGCAGCTGCAAGATCAGCGCCAATTTCCTGCCGCTGTCTGATCGTTCTCCCTGTGACTGCATGTGTTTCCTCTAGGTGCTCTAGTTTCCTTCCACATTCCAAAGATATATGGTTTAGGTATGGATACGCTATGATTGCAACTCTTGTGGGCTTGTCCCCCTGCACATCCCCAATGCAAGCGGCACATTTTATAGTATGTTATGGTATGTTTGGATGTTTTAATGTGCATGTGACAAATAAAGTTAATCTATGGTTCAACTCAACTTGTTAGTTTACAGCTAGAGGACCACATCACATCTATAGAAATAATGCAATTGTGCTGGAGAGGGTACAAGGGAGATACGGCTTGATGTTGTCTGGGATGGAAGCTGGACTCCTCACAAATGAAATGTTCCATTCCAGACAACATCCTGAAGGCTTGGCTTTAATATCCTTAGAGTGGAGGAGGCTGAGGTGACAAGTTAGAGATATACAAGATTTTAAAGGCATAGATAGGAAAGACAGTTGGAAACTTTTCCCTACAGCACAGCTACCTACAACTGGAAAGCGTAAGTTTAGGTTAAGTGACAAGGGATTTTAGCTCAGAGATTGGAACCTGAAATACATTGACTGGGTGAGTGCTGAAGGTGGGTACTCTGACAATATTTAAGGAGTATGCAGATAACCACATGAATACCCATTATAGAGGAGGCAGTAGGCCAAGAACTGATTAGTAGGATTGTATTGATGGAACTTGACGGACATGCTGGGCTGAAAAGGCTGCTCCTGTGCTGTGATTCCATGAGAACTGGAGTGGAGCAAATCACGGTTGCCTCTCAAGAAAGATATCCTTTCTCCTTGCTGCTCACATCAGACTCATTGGCTTCTCATCTGGATGAAGTGTTTTTTATTAGCTTGTCACACTTGCACCTAAAAAGGGAGAAATATTCCACATTCAGTATTTTTGAAGTAAACAATTATCAAGAAAATAGAAAAATAATTATCATTACATTGCATTTAAAATACTGTTTGGAAAAAAACGTGGTTATTCATGACTTGAAACACCATGTTCCATAAAACATATATTGACAGGGAAATGTTTCTTAAAAGAATCCAAGTGATTTGTCAGCATTATGGTGATTACAGGAAGTTATTTATTGATTGGACAAACTTGAACAATATTTGTCATGTGATGAATGGTTGTAAAACTTGCATTGGGTTTATCATGACTGGTCTAACCTTGCTGCCAGCAATGTTGAAGAGGATTATTATTAGTATGTGAGAGCACTTTCAGAGCTTTAGGAAAAGCAGCACTAGTCCCACTGATGCATATTAAAACTCCATACAGCATCTTAAACTCCATCTATATTGCACTGCTGATTGTGCTTGAAGCAGCGCAGTAGTAAGTGTTGGTTGTTGATGTGATGGATTCCAGCCCATTACCATTGCTGGTTGGAATTCAGAATGTCAACAGCATCTGAAAAATGATGGCCAAAGATTATGACATGTAGCAAAGGGACACTTTGCTTGTCTGTCTATGACTGGTATTTTGAAAAATGAAGACTGTGCAAATGACATTGTCTGAACAAAGGTAACTTTCAATTGTTTTTCTTAGCTGTGTATGTGCTCATCCAGGTAAAGCACTTCAGTTTCAGGCCTCAGCCAAAGTGCATTTATTCATCGTATAATTTAGCATATTCAAAATTCCAAACACTGCCTTCAATTAGTTTTGTGTTAGACTGGAATAATTTCTGAAGCTGCACATAGCTAGTTAGAGATGGTCTCCAAATTATTGCTTTAATTTGAATCTATAATAGTAGAGATTGATTTCATGGAGGAAGCTGATTCTATTGTCTCGGGATGGTTCAAATGTGAGTGCTTTTTTTTTATTCCATCCAATTCACTGCAGCCAGTTTTGGCCAAATTTTATACTGACACAAAACAGAACTGCAGGAAATGCTCTGCAAGTCAGGCCACCTGCTGAGTATTTGTAGCATATTTTGTTTTTGTTGGAGATTTCCAGCTTTGCCATATTTTTGATTTTCATGCTGTTCAATGAGCTTGTAAATAATTTTAGAGTCTCATTTCTTAGTAGACTTAAGGAATCAAGAGTCATACAAAATAATAATCATTGGCTTAAACATCATGAGCTGAAGGTTCTGTTCTGTGTTCCATGTAACAAAAATAATAGTAACCTTTAGAAAATAAATTATTTGGGTATAGTTGATGCACCCTCCCATCAGGGACAAAGAAAAAACAAACAAATTCTGAGCTCCCTGGAAGGTGAAAGAGATGCAAAGGAAGATTAAGACAAAAAAAGGGTGCATGTCCTAAAATTTAGCTTCTAAATACCAGTGAGAGCTAAGAGAATTAAGGAAAGTAAAAATAAAATAGGAGAGGCAAAGAGTGCATATTAAAAACTATTAGCTGCCAAAATAAATGTAAATCCAGAAGTGTTCTAAACAAGTGTCAACAAAATATGCGGAAAACAATTCAAGAAGTCAGGCAGCATCAGTGGACGGGAGTATGGAGTTAATGCTTCAGATTGGACAAAGAGTCTTCAATCTGAATGATGAATTCTGTTTCTCTTTCCACAGATACTGCCTGACTTGCTGAGTGTCTCTGGTGCTGTCAGCTTTTATTTTAAACTTGAAACAGCTGCAGTATTTAAAAAAAAAATTCATTCAGTATTGTATAGGTGCAAAATTGAAAAAAGGAAAAAAAAACAACCTGTAAGGACATAATGAAAACTTGCACATGGATTATTAAATGAGTACTTTACAGCTGTCTTCACCAGGGAAGAAAGTGTGTCCATGGTAATGGTGAAGGATAATGTAATTGAATTACTAAAATTGATAACAATTGGTAAATTGTTCTAAAATTGGTAAATTTAAAAAAAACAATGTTTGAATTTAATGTTAGCACTCCACAAGGACTTAATGCAACATATTCTAGGACTTTGAGAGAAAATTGGAAGGTAACCATGGGGGGTACTGACAATCATTTTCCAATGTTCTTTTTATGAGGTGAGTGGAAACAAGGGTGGGAATATGGCAATTGATGCCAGATAATTGGAGAGTAGCAAATGCTACTAATTGAAGAATCATTTTAAACTCAGCAGTGAAAAAGCTTTTAGAAGTATTGATCTGCAATAGGATTAATAGTTACCTGGAGGGAAATAGATTAATTAAGGCATGTCAGCAGAGATTTGTTAAGGGGAGATCATAATTAACCAGTTTAATAGAATTTTATTATGAGTTAATGAATAGAGTTAATGAGTCTCACACGGTTGATGTGATGTACAAGGAATTCCAGAAGGCTTTTGATGAAGTGCCACATAATAGGCTTAACAAATTGGAATTTCATGGCATAAAAGGGACATTGGTGGCACATGTATGAAGTTAGGTAAGGAACAGACATAGAGGATTCTGGTAAATTTTTGTGAATTTTTCCAGATTGATTGAAGTTCTGAATGGCATTCCCCAGGTTTATTGTCAGGGTCTTTGCTTTTATAGTTTGTATTAATGACCTAGACTTGAAAGTACAGTTGAGAATTTCTAAATTTGCAGCTGAAACAAAACTTGTCATTGTTTCAAACTGCGAAGGGATTTGTGATAGATTAGAGCTGGGGTTCCCAAACCCCTTGGTTAATGATAGGGGTCCATGGTCTAAAAATGGTTGGGAATCCCTTGGATTAGAGCAAGAAATAAACAGCCTTATGGAATGAAAAGACACATTACAAATGAAATTTACTGTGGGGAACTCTAAGCTAATGCACTTTAGTAAAATGAGGAGAGGCAATATGGAATAAGGGATGCTGTCCTAGCATGAATGCAGGAGTGCACAAGTTATTATAATTGTAAGGACAAATTATGAAAACAGTTAATAATTTGCACAAAAGCTTTATCAAATGAGGAATAGTCTATAAAATCATGAAAGTCATGCTGAATCACTGTAAAACACTCGTCCAGCCAGATTGCCACATCATAGGAAGGATGAAAAAAAAACATTTGAGAAGGTCCAGAAATGACTTAGAAGAATGGTTTCTAGACCAAGAGAAATCAGTTATAAGGATAGATTGGAGAGGAATATAAGGATAGACTATTTTGTTTGGAGAAGAAAAGGCCAAGGGGAGATTTGACAGAAATATATAAAATGCTGAGAGATCTGGACAGAATGATTAATATTCTTTCATGTTGAGGAGTCAAAGACAAGAAGTCCCAGGAGTGAATGGGAGAGTGAATTAGAAATGATATAAGGATTATTTGTTTACATTGCATGTGGTTAGAAATGGGAAAACATTGCCTTCAGATGAGGTGGAAGCAGGTTCCATTGAGCCTTCAAGAGGGATTGGGAGAAATGCACAGTATGTGGAGAAAAATTTGCAGACTTATGGAGTGTAGACTGGTTGTTGGAACTAGACAGTTGCTCTTGTAAAGAAGCAGCATGGACATCGTGAGCCTAAGGTCCCCTTTTGTACTGTATTTTTTCTATAATTCTACAAAATACTTTTGAAGCTATTGTACAGTTTTCATCCAGATCTATCATCCTTGTTTTACCATGATGATCGAATTCAGATATGAGAACTCTGTTCCCCAAAACTTAAAAGCAGCACATTATTTAATAAAATTCATTATTTTAAAAAATTAAATATGTTTATATATGCTTTACATTTATATCCTAGACCTAAACAATGCTTACAAAGTTCTGTTATTCAACCTACCTTAGATCAAAGTATATCTGATTCAAATATAATTCTAATGTAAGAATAGAACTACACCTTCTTAATTCATTAAATCATATTTAAATTTCTGATTCTTATAGTTAAATATAGAATCCCACTTTCTTCATTTGAAACTAAGAAATTATAATCTCTTTACTCAAATTTATCTGGAGTCAGCAGTAGATTTAATGTCTAGCGACATTATTGAAATATATGGTTTTTAATAAGTCTTTCCAATTTTTTTGAATTACAATGAATACTCAAGTTGATGACAATTTGGCAATTTTATCACCAATAAACAAAACCATATTCTACATGTAACAATTGTCAGTGAACATGGCTTTACACTATCAAAAATCATCTTGAATACAATAGCAATACAAAAGCAATAACATTTACTTGTTCTTGTGTAACAACTTGAAGTTAAATAGTGTCAGAATGTGTTACCATGTTACATTTACACTGTCATACATGGCTTTATAAGGACTGGTGGTCAAAGCGGGTCAGGTTTAAGAAGCATCTTAAAGGAAGAATAAAGAGGGATTAGGAGAAAATTCTGGAGCAGAAGTCTATGGCCCCTGCACACACCTAGAGCTCTGACCCCCACTGGTGGACCAGTTAAGGTTGTTTTTAAGCAAAGGACCAGATTTGAGGATGACTAATGTCTTGCAGGAAAGCCAGTCTTCACAAAAATATTGAAGCACAATCAAGGTCAAACATCTGGAGGTTACAAAGTTAGGAAGAGGAAGGATTTGAAAACTACCAAAGGGTTATTTAAAGTGAGACACTCTTTAGCAAGGACCCAACACAGGTTAACAAGCATAGGTACAAATTACAGTATTTACAGTTTTTGATTAGCTTAAGTTTATGAAAGAGAAAGGTGGGAGGAATAAGCAGGACTAAAGGTAATAAGGACTCCAGCAGCAGATGAAATGTTCAGATGTGAATTTGGGTGCTGTTATGTTGGATACATGTGATCAAAAATCTCATATCCAGATCAAAAATGACACCATGACTGTGCAGTCTCGTTCAAACTCTACCATTTGCCGGAGTAGGATAGAATCTGTAGTTAGGGAACATCTTTGAAAAAACACAAGTTATTTTTGCTCGGATATGTAATGCAGCTCATTGGAAATGTTACACAGAGTGGCAAGAGAGAGTCGTTTTTTTTCTCATGACTGGTTTTACTTTGTTATTTGCTGGTAAATGTACACAAACCTCTATTGTTTTGCAAACAATATGCTGTTTAATGAAAAGGCACAACTTCTCAAAACTGAAAGCAGAAGTACATATACTATGTATGGAACAACCTACTGCTCTAACATGTATCTTTCCAAAGATTAAGAAACGCCTTTGCAATCAATATATATAATAGGCTCTGGCCTCCTTCATGTTAATATAAAAGCAGACCATCTGCACCTTTGTGGCCTGTGATATGAATTCTGCACAGGGAAGGCTTGGTAAATGCAAGGTTATAAATGTGCTTATGAGTGAATTTCTCCCTGTTTGCCTTTTTCGTGACTGGAAGAAAGATTCTGTGCTGATAGTAATTTAAAAGGACAGTCACAGCTCATGAAAAAATCATCACTGATAATCAAATCAGAATAAAATCCGCCACTCCACATCACCAGAGACACTTCACGGTTTAATATTTCATGTGGTGGAACCACTTGCTACCGAAGAAATTCTCAACAGTTCTCCTTCGCGTGCAAATATTTACTTAAATGCTTCAGTGCGATAAAACCGGTGTGGTAATACCAGTAAGCTTTGACTGATCCTTATAAATAACGGTAATTATATGTGACACTGCTCTCTGCAGGTCACAGTGGGTTGGAATCATTCTCATGCTCTACAGAAGCTTTTGGTTTGCGTGACTTGCAGAAAGAGTGCCACAGGAATTGACTGCATAAGGATGACAAATGTCTGTTTTGGCTGCCGAGAATTGGACTCAATCATAGGTCTGCAGAAACATCAAAACACAATCAAGGTCTAACATCAACCCGCAAGCTAGACAAATTCCTCAGGCTAAAAATAAAAGACAGCGATGCGCCGGGTGAAAAGGCTTAGGCTGACTCCTTTGCTTCTGCATGACACAAAGGCATTTCTATTAAGCAGGGCTGATCCAGCCATTTTGTTCAGCTTCATTTTACATTATAGAAACAACCGCACTTAGACTGTTAATGAAGTCTTTGAGGAAAAATTATATTAAGGATAGTTAGTGTTTTGTGAATTGACATGTGTTATATAGATTCCTTAAGGAAACTGAAGGGTTTTACACAAATTTAGCCCTCAATGTGTAATACCTTCAATGACTGCAGGCTCTTTCACTGTAGAGGTTTTGTAGAGGCTGCTCTGAGCCTTTGTGTTGTCCTCTGTACACAGCCCTGGACCTTGAAAGTGAAAATCGTTTACGTTTGGTCATGAACCGTTCCTCACATGGGCACACTGAGGATATCTTTTGTTCAGTCGGTAATCTTCCAACACCAGCTGATGTTTGACCCAGTGTGTGTTCCTGAGAACAATGCATACAAACACAGAGCCCTGTTTGGAATGAACCTAAGCAAAGGCCACTGCACCTTTTGCATTCTTCTTGGCAATAGATATTCCAGAAAGAGATGGATGATGATCCTAATGACATTACAGCTGTCTCAAGGGCAGGTAGCTGTAATGCCAAGTCTCCTGGTCCTGGTAAATCACCAGCCCTGGTTTGAGGTGGCACTGATGAGATACAGCAACATTTTACTGGCAGCAAACAAATCTATAACTTCCCCATTAATCATACTTCTTCTGGACAATGATCACTGCTATCAATAGCCAGGAACTCTCCTTTTGGAGTTGTGTTTTTGAACCGCCTGTACAACCTGATATTTTTGCAGTGTGAACTAGAATCTCAAGGGTTGGGGCGGGGTGCATGCAGACTGTATTGAGGTGGCAGGGCTGGGAGTGCGGAACAAGCCATTGTTTGGCTATTGCTAGAGTGGACTGGGGGCCAAATCGCAACAGCAGAGCCAGGGCCCAAGAGTGAGGAATGAGCTGATAGTTGGCTGGTTTAAGCACCGGATCAGATTGAAGAGGTTGAGGGACAGGCCATTGTTCAGCTTGATGCTCCATGAGACATACTTGTCTCTGTGTAGAACTGAGGCTGTGGCCTGCAACTAACGAGCTCCTGGGCCATCTACAGTGATGAATTGGCTTCATGGCTCTGGACTCACTTTTGTGAGCTTTCATCAGGGACCAGAGGAGATGTATCCCAGTCTACTGTGGAGGTAAGGGAGGAAATTGCTGAGCCTCTAGCAATGATCTTTGGATCATGAATGGGGATGGGAGAGGTTTCAGAGGATTGGAGTGTTGCAGATGTTGTTCCCTTGTTCAAGACAGGGAGTAGAGATAGCTCAGGAAATTATAGACCAGTGAGTCTTACTTCAGTGGTTGGTAGGTTGATAGAGAAGATCCTGAGAGGAAGGATTTATGAACATTTGGAGAGGCATAAAATTATTAGGAATAATCAGCATGGCTTTGTCAAAGGCAGGTCATGTCTTATGAGCCTGAATGAATTTTTTGAGGATGTGACTAAACGCGTTGATGAAGGTAGAGCAGTAGATATAGTCTATATGGATTTCAGCAAGGCATTTGATAAGGTACCCCATGCAAGGCTTATTGAGAAAGTAAGGAGGCAAGGGATCCAAGGAGACCTTGCTTCGTGGATCCAAAATTGGTTTGCCCACAGAAGGCAAAGAATAGTTGTAGATGGGTCAAATTCTACATGGAGGTCGGTGACCAGTGGTGTGCCTCAGGGATGTGTTCTGGGACCTCTTCTCTTCGTGATCTTTATAAATGACCTGGATGAAAAAGTGGAGGGATGGGTTAGTAAATTTGCTGATGACTCAAAGGTTGGAGGTGTTGTGGATAGTGTGGAGGGCTGTCAGATGTTACAGTGGGACATTGATAGCGTACAAAACTGGGCTGAAAAGTAGCAGATGGAGTTCAACCCAGATAACTGTGAGGTAGTTCAATTTGGTAGGTCAAATATGATGGCAGAATATAGTATTAATGGTAAGACTCTTGGCAGAGTGGAGGATCAGAGGGATCTTGGGGTCCGAGTCCATAGGACACTCAAAGCTGCTGTGCAGGTTGACTCTGTGGTTAAGACGGCATACGGTGCATTGGCCTTCATCAACTGTGGGATTGAGTTCAAGAGCTGAGAGGTAATGTTACAGCTATAAAGGACTGTGGTCAGACCCTGGTCAGACCCCACTTGGAGTACTGTGCCCAGTTCTGGTCACCTCACTACAGGAAGGACGTGGAAACCATAGAAAGGGTGCAGAGGAGATTTACAAGGATGTTGTCTGGATTGGGGAGCATGCCTTATGAGAACAGGTTGAGTGAACTCAGCCTTTTCTCCTTGGAGCGGCGGAGGATGAGAGGTGACCTGATAGAGATGTGCAAGGTGATGAGAGGTGTTGATCGTGTAGATAGAGGCTTTCTCCCAGGGCTGAAATGGCTAACATGAGAGGGCACAGTTTTAAGGTGCTTGGAAGTAGGTACAGAGGAGATGTCTGGGGTAGGTTTTTTACGCAGAGAGTGGTGAGTGTGTGGAATGGGCTGCCGGCGACGTTGGCAAATACAATAGGGTCTTTTAAGAGACTCCTGGGTAGGTTCATGGAGCTTAGAAAAATAGAGGGCTATGGGTAACCTGAGGTAATTTATAAAGTAAGTACATGTTTGGCACAGCATTGTGGGCTGAAGGGCCTGTATTGTGCTGTAGGTTTTCTGTGTTCTATGTTCTAATTTTAGATCTGAGTGTCATTTGTTTACTTTTTATTGTTTGTGTGATTTGTCCTTTTTCTGCACCTTGGGTGTTTGATGGTCTTTTTTAACAGGTTCTGTTGTTTTGTGGCTGCCTGTAAGGAGACAACTCTCAAGGCTATCTATGGTATATACACTTAGAACTTTGGAACAAATTTTAGTGGCATTCACCTTGGATCCAATTTTGAAATTTGCTTTAACAATTATTGGTTTCATTCCTCTTCACCTTTGCTTGCAGGTGAGAGTGGTGAGCCCCTCTTTCATGGGTTCTAATATACTGCCAGCTACAAGCATACGCTTTTATCTGGTCTGGGCCAATTCAAACCCACTGAACCACATGCAACATAGTGAGCATGCCTTTGATTCTAGGAGTTTTATTTGCAACTAAGGGATGGATTGACAATGTCAGAGTTAACAAATGGTCCAGGCTCTCCTACTTGCTGTCATATAAAGCATTCGATGAAGGACAAGTTATTCTGGTAAAGTCTACTCATGACCTTCAAAGTGTAGAGACAGGACTGAATGATTTGTTAATCATTAATACTGTAGCTCCATGCTGCGAGGATGTTACTGGGCCATCTTCTACCTTAAGCTTACTGATCACAGAAGCTCCTTTGTGAGTCAGAGGAAGAAGCATTAGCACTGGAGTGGACTCTGGATTAGACGATGATCGAGAGGAATCTGATCCTCCTATTTTCTAGGAGATGGCGTGCATTTAGTATTGTGGTACTCCCTGTTTCCCAGCATTGTGATGTCTTCTTTTCAATGATTTCTGGGAGCCGGAATGCATTATACGCAGCACTGAACCCAGTTTTTCAGGGTAAATATATTTTATTGTTTGTGCAGCTGATTCTCGTACTCAAAGGTGGGGTGAAGCAAACCTCTTGATCCTGGCACTTTGGAGTCTGTTTCGCTCTTCTTTTTTTTTTGTGGTGTGTTAACCATATCATATTTTTTCATTTGTTATATTGTTTCTTTTGCTGATTTCTTTAATTGTCAGTAGGGTCGAGGTAATTGTTGATAGGGGCCTTACTGTATTTGATGACTAGAACATTGGCACCTCTGGACACTTCCTGTGAGTGGTGCACCCTTCCCAGGCTCTGGGTTACACATCTCCTTTGCAGCCACTGAACTGTGCTCAGTTATATTCTCCTTCCACAGTGTTCTGTTGCCCTGTATCATTTCTCACCTTTTCCTCAGTGTGATGCTCTCAAGTGATGTGACCTGGTAGGCCAGAGTGCTAGTCTCCTTTGGAGCAGCTGTAGCTGCTGCTGTGAGTTTTCCCATCTTGCTGCTTGAGCACAGTTGGGCAGAAGTGACCCATCTTCTGATACGTACTACAACCTTCATGTAATTTCAGCAACTTCTGCTTCATAACAGGCCAATACTATCGTTGGACAATACAATGGAGCAACTAGTAGAGTCACTGCTTTACAACACCTGCTAATTCAGTGTGAGTATGCTTAGACACAATTATTATGTTAACTGTATCCATGACAATGAAGGATTTCACCAAATTATAAGCAGAGAACAGTGCAAATGGATGGTAAGTTAGCAGGCATCTGAAAGCTAAAAGAATAAAAATCATTTATTGTTTCAGGTGTACATGCAAACAATTCACAGCTAGAGACATTTAAAATCCATCAATTCATGGGCCTTCAGCCACTCGTCGCACTGGGCTGAAGGACTGCTGAAAGTGCATGCCAGACATATTAGTAAAGGGCCTAATGCTGAAGTATCTGTTAAGCATATACAAATATGTTTAGCAGATATGAATGCAGGACCGAAGGTGCAGTATTTAAATACATATAGCATTCGGAATAGGTGGATGAACTCATGGAGCAAGTAGAGATTGGTTGGTATGACATTGTGGGCATCACTAAGTCGTGGCTGGAAGAAGGCCATAGTTGGGCGCTTAATATCAAAGGATATACTTTGTATCGCAAGGATGGACACAAAGGCACAGGCGGTGGTGTGGCTCTGTTGGTAAGAGATGGAATTACATCTTCAGAAAAAGGTGACATAGAGTCAGAGAATGTTGAATCTTTGTGGGTGGAGTTAAGAAACTGTAAGGGTAAAAAAAACATTATGGGAATCATATATAGATTATGGGAATCATATACTAATAGTAGTCAATACGTGGGATTGAGATTGCAAAAGGAACTGGCAAAGGGATGTTAATAAAGTAATGCCACAATTGTATGGGGGACTTCAATATACAAGGGGATTGGGAAAATCAGGTTGGTGTCCGATTGCAAGAGAGGAAATTTGTTGAATGCCCATGAGGTGGCTTTTTATTACAGCTTATGCTTGAGCCTACTTGGGAAAAGCTTTCTTAGATTGCTGTTGTGTAATAATCCAGATCTTGTTAGAGAGCTTAATGTAAAGGAACCCTTAGAAGGCAATGATCATAATATGATTGAATTCATACTGCAATTTGAGAGGGAGAAGCACAAGTCATATTTATCAGTATCACAATGGAATAAAGGGAATTACAGAGGCATGAGAGAGAAGCTTGCCCTGGTGGATTGAAGGAGAATACTGGCAGGGATGATAGTGGAGCCAAGATGGCTGAAGTTTCTGGGAATAGTTCACAAGATGCAGGATAGATATATCCCACAGAAAAAGTTCTTAAATGGCAGGTAGGCAACCGTGGCTGACAAGAGAAGTTAAGGACTGCATAAAAGCCAAGGAAAGGGCATTTAATGTAGCAGAAATGAGTGAGAAGTTGAATAATTGGGAAGTTTTAAAAATCCAACAAAAGGCAGCTAAAAAAATTTTAGGAAGGGAAAAGATGAAATATGAGGGGAAACTAGCCAATAAGATAAAGCTTGATACTGAAAGTTTTTTCAGTTATGTAAAGTGTAAAAGGGAGGTGAGAATTTATATTGAACCATTGGAAAATGATGCTGGTGAGGTAGTAATGGGGAAACAAAGAAATGGCAGATGAACTTAATGGGTACCGTGGAACACACTAACGTTGTGCCGGAAACCCGTGAGGGAGAAGGAGTGTGTGCCATTGCTATTACAGGTTGAGGAATCCACATGTGGAGGGCACAGCCTCGAAATTCAGGGACAACCTTTTAGAACAGAGGTAAGGAGGAATTTTTTCAGTCGGAGAGAAATGACTCTGCAAATGCTCTTCCACAGACTGCAGTGGAGGCCAAGTCCATGGGTATATTTAAAGCGGAAGTTGATGGTTTCCTAATTGGTCAGGGCATCAAACGATATGGCGAGAAGGCAGGTGTATAAGTTAAGTGGGATCTGGGATCGGCCATGGTGGAATGGCAGTGCAGTCAATGGGCTGAATGGCCTAATTCTGCTCCTATGTCTTATGGTCTAATAGGGAAACCTGTATGAAGGTCCATCTGCAAAACCGTTAGCAACAAAGTAGTTGTCCTCCATCTGATTTGGGTTCTAATGAATTCTGTTTACCTTTGATGAACTTACTTGTTCAAATTAACTTAAACACATGGATCTACCTCTGATACTGGAAGTCACACTTTGTGAGTTGAACTTCGGAGGATGATGGCTTCTAACAGCAACTCCTTTGCTTGCATCTTCAGAAACAGCTTTATTTCTATCTTTGATATCTCTTTCCTTCCCTTTCAAGGTTCTTTTGAAGATCCAGATCTGGAGTTACTTTGGTTCTTTGTGGAAATGGGACCTACCCTCAGGGCCTCACAGCTGGCAGCTTTTCGATACGCCGAGAACACAGCCTGGAAGATTACCGCACCTTCAGGGTGCCAGATCTTCATGGCTCTGGAGATGGGCTGATTCAAAGCCAGTGCTGCTGCCTGCTGTGTTGTGGGAGTACACGGAAAATCGAAAGCATTGAGCTGTCAGCCCAGGGACCCGAGTGCTTTGGGCACAGAGCTGAGAGAAAGTGACGCAACAGACTTTTACCACCCTAAATCAGTAAGTTGTTTTGTTATGTCTCCCCTCTTGCTGTGAAACTGGGGCACTCCTTTTTTCGTTATTAGGGAGAGAGAGAGAACCTGTCGTATGTCGAATACTTGACGAATGAGTAGTCTTTGGGGTACTGCAAGCCTGTGTCTTTATTGATGCATGATTGAGTGCTCGGTGGGGGGTGCAGATGCTTTTTTGCTGGTGGGAGGAGGGTATCGTTGCTTTGCTGCTGTTTATGCATGGGAGGGGGAGTTGGGGGGGCTTTGGGGTTCTAATATTTAACTGTCATTCATCCTTTGGGACACTCCTCTGTTTTCATGAATGTTTGCAAAGAAAAAGAATTTCAGGATGTATATTGTATACATTTCTCTGACATTAAATATATCTTTGAAACCTACTGAAATGCTGCACAGCTTATAGATCAGCTTTTGTATTTTTTTCATGAAAACTGAAAGCTTGATTTTCCAATCCCAAACACAAAGAGAAATACTCTCTCATACAGTTTTACAAGCAATTAGTACAATTGCAACTGAATAATTTCTCTTCTGTCTAATCAGCAGAGAAGATCTGACTAAAGCAGTTAGCCTTTCTACTTCATTCATTTCTAGCCCTACATTTAACAAGGCAACAAGGCAAACTTGGCATTGTCTTCTTAGAAGTTAATTCACCATGTCGTCTTGTATCATGTATCTCTCAGTACAAAGCCAAGCACTCTTTTTAAAATGGGCACACTAATACAGCCATATGTCTTTCATCTTCTGTAGAAAAGTTAACTCACGATCCACCATTCTTTTCTCTTACAACTTTCTTGATCCATTGCACATGGTTGAATCCGAGTGTCTCCCTCCACCAATTTATCTGAGCTGTTACTTCCACCTACCCTTAACTGTCCCCATGTTCATCAATAAAATTAGACTGGATAAACACTTCTACATTTACTTTTGCCAAAACATCTTGAGATTCAATGCTCCTCTTATTGTAACACAATCACATCTATTTTGATGTTCTTCACAGTCTTTAATCTCTGACTAATGCATCTGACTAAACACTATTCATGGTTTAACTGTTTTATTCCAATTGTAAGATATACGTACTTCCCAATGCTTCTGAGTAAGTTAAGTATTTACGTTCAAGAGCAAATCTGCAGCTGCTGGAAATCCAAGCAACACACACAAAATGCTGGAGGAACTCAGCCTGAAATGTCAACTGTTACTCTTTTCCATAGATGCTGCCTGGCCTGCTGAGTTCCTCCAGCATTTTGTGTGTGTTGCTAAGTCCTTACTTTCCTCGTTTCCATCCATAAATTGTTTCCTATTCTATACATGCACCTCATTGTTTGTTGTTCCTTTCTGTATCTTGTGGTGCATTGGGCGGCAACCTTGTTATTTCTTTAGCATTCTTCTTTGTCTGTGTTTCACCAGGCTGAGTTGCTAGCTTGTCGGACCACCCAGCAAAAATGGAAAGCATGCAAGAAGCTGGCTGGATTTGAACCCAGGATCTCTCGCCTCTGATGTGGATACCACCACACCACTGGTCATCTGTGCATCTCATTAGTACTCCTATTACAAAGCAATTATCATAGCAATGAGAATAAAATCTAAGTGATTAATTCTGGCATACCAACATCTTTGCTCATCCCAATCATTCGATAGCAATTGAAGAGTCTAAATATTTCAATTACTGAAGTTTATAAACTTAAAATCCAGCACTGATTTTCCTTTCTAGTCCTGAAATAATTTATTTCTGTTTGTGATGAATCATCTCTTTTGGTACAGACATAATTCTGTGCCCAGAGGGTGTGTAAAGTAAGCAGCAAATTAGAATCTCTCTGCTCACTGTTGTCCTTGGTGTATACAAAATGGGATCTCCTTCTTGGTAACTGTGATTAAAAAAAGGATAACACATGTTGTCCTTCTTTCCTTAAGTGGAGAGATGTTCTGAAACTAACTATTAGTTAGTTCCTTACTAATTATATTAAATTGCATGCTTTTATTAAACAAACTGATAGAAAGATGGTAAATGAATGAAAATATTACTATTATCTTTCCAAAAAAGGCATCCCCCCCCCCCCCCCCCATTATGTGCAAGTTCTACATCTCCTTCTTTAAACACTTCTGACTTAAGGTGGCACTATTGAAGAAGTGTGACAGCTTACTTGTGGTCCAAAAGCAAAGGAATTTGATTAAAAACATTATTAGTAACACTTTTTTAAAGTCAATAGTGGTAAACTATCACTGCAAGCAAGGAAGAGGTGAGTGAGGGAAAAGCAAAATTGAGAGATGTGCCCTGCTGGTGCACTGCACTTGGAGTTGGAGCTGTGCTGGTTAGAGTGAATGATTCACAGGGGAGAAGATGGGATAGAGGAGTTCTGATGCTGGTCTGGTGTGAGGGTGGATCACAGTAGCACCGAGCCAATTTGGTGAGGTCAAGAACGGATTCTTCAGCTTAATCCAGGTCCAAAGCAAATCACTGGGTAGCATGGTCTAGGCTCGGATCGATTCACCTCAGCAAAGCCCAGGTCTTAATGCGAGGTACAATACCATATGTTGTTTGGACAATCTAAACACCAGCTCAGATAGACTGGAAAGGCAAGATGTTCAGAGTCGGGCAAGGCTGGATTGCTCTAAGCACTGAGCCAATTTGGAAAGGTTGAGAACAGCGTCTCTGGCAGCTAAATCTAGGCCTGGAGCGAGTCGCCATGGTGGTGCCTGGTTCCTAGTGCGAGGTTTGGAGAGTTTAAAAACACTGGCCCAGATGATCTGAGTGCTCCTTTTTCTGTGATGTGAGACTGCTCCCAGCTGCTGTGGTTTGCGTCTGCAAACTATGCAGCGACTTACCTTGCTAATATGAATGAACTGAATACTGAAGATTTGGGCCTACTCCGAGCTGCTCCAGGGATTTGGATCAAAGGAGGATCAAAGGACTCAATTTGGTTTAGAAGTCTGTTGTTGTTGTTGTTGTTCACTTCTATTTTTTGCATGATTTGTTTTTTTCTTCTCTGTGGGCACTGAGGGTTGGTCTTATTTTTAAATTGTTTTTTTTCTGGCTCATTGTTTTGCGACTACCTGTTAAGCAAACAAATCTCAAAGTTGTATAATTTATACATTTCTTAATAGTAAATACACTTTGAATCTCTAGACTTTGTCTTAATGCTTCAAAGCAAGTGCTTATTCTATAAATGAAATATAAGATATATTATAATTCTGTATGTTGCTAGCCTGTGCAGCCCATCATAAACACAGGCACAACATTAGCCACTCTCCAGTCTTTAGGCACCTCATACATGCCTAAAGAAGATACAAGCTTTCTGGCAGTGGCCCTGCTTCCCTCAATGCCATAGGATCCATGAGGATTTATGCCCTGAAATTCTCTTTATCGGTGACATGAGGTTAGGCAGGCACTTTTAGGAGTTAGGAAGGAGATTAAGAAGAAATATTTTAAAGGTGATAATCTCTGGATTAGATCTTTATCTGGTCTTTGACTTCTAAAAGGACAGTGAAGCAGATGAATCATGATGGGAGAGTCAGTACAGGAGAAAGGGCCATATGAAATAAGCAGAATGTTTTTCTTGTTAGCTTATGCGCTGTTTTGCTTAACCACACTTACCATCTTTTAAAGTCCACTGGCTCTTTGTTTAAGCCAAATGGTTAGTGAAGTACAGGGTAATACTTGCCTCTTTTCTGGTGGCATCACACCTTAATTTCTGTTGTTGTTTTTGATCTTTAACACCCCTCTGCTCTACTCTTGGTTTTCTGTTTGATGAACCATCAATAACTCTCTGAGACGTGAGGCGAGGTATAGGCTTTTATTGACTGGAAGAAAGAACAAGCAGCAATTGACCACTACACTACATCCTGGAGACTGAGACCAGGGCTCAGGCTCCAATCGCCTTTATACCGGGGTCCGTGGGGGGGAGCCACAGGAGCAGTCAGCGGGGGGGGGGGGTGGGGGGGGGGGCGTGTCCAGACAGGTATATGTAGTTCACCACACTGTTCCTAAGGCTCTGCTCCTTAGCTTCTTTGGCCTACAGTCTGCCTCCATCCTATTCCTCTGCTTCTGGTCGCTGGTCTGGTTCATGGACGTACTTCCGCCCATCTGGCTCCATAGTCTTCTCTCTCACAGCTCTCTTCCTGAACCTCTGCACCTAGGCTTCCACTCTGTTCTTGGACCTCTGCTGCTCGTATTTTGATGTCTGGTTTCTTGTTACTCTGGTCCTGTGCCTCAGATTTTCATTTTCTCAGTCTTCTTCCCATTGGTCCAACACCTTCATGATCCTCCATGTGTTGGCTCATTAACATACGGAGCGACCAGACATACGCATTAGCATTTCACAGCTGAAAGCCACTTTCTTGTGAAGTTTCTGCATGTTGCAGCTTGTTTGGACCTTTCATGCGGAAACCATCAAACTCAACAGCCGCTTTGGCAAAGCCTGCTTTCAGCCTCCTGCGCTGTAGGTTGAAAGGGTTAAGTTGATCTTTGAGTAGGTTAAATGCACAACATTGCAGGCTGAATGGCTTGTACTGTGTGTCACATTCTATGTTCTATGACCTCAGATCTTCTTTCAGTTAAAAACTTACTGATCACAATAACTGCCTCAGCTCACACAATACCCCCTGTGGTTGTGACCTTCAACCCCAATCTAATTTCACCTTTGGTGCCACATCAGCAATAGGTCATAAGAAAGCATCCCCCCTCCCCAAACCTGACGTCCACTCGGAAGTGGGCATTTTGCTCTTATTCTCAATGTAGGTTCTGACTGTGCCACTATAAGCACATCCTTCACTTCTGAAAATCTCTTTCCGATTCCCTTCACTTAACCTGGATTTACGGCCTATCTGTTCTGCATCTGGCATACATATGCCAATGGTCTTTAACTGTGTAAGGCCAGGTCCATTACGTTTTTTTGTTTTATGCCTCATGCTCAAAATAAATTCTCAATAGTAGACCATTAAGAAAAATAGTGCTACTCCACCTTCACTGCTAATATATTTTTCTCCTGAATCTTCCTCCTTGGGTAGACCCAAAGGGAAATTACAATTCTCTTACAGAACCTTATTCACTCGGGCAGCAGTAGTTATCCTTTAAACATAAGAGATTCTGAAAGTGCTGGAAATCCAGAGCAACACACATAAAGTGCTGGAGGAACTCTGTAGGTCAGGCAGCATCTATGCAGAAGAATAAACAGTCAACATTTTGGGCCAAGATCCTTCATCATGCTGGAAAGGATGGAGGAAAAAGCCAGAATAAGTAGGTGGGAGAGGGGAAGGAGTACAAGTTGTCAAGTGATAGGTGAAACTAGGTGAGGCGGAAGGTGGGGATGAAGTGAGAAACTAGTGGGCAATAGGTAGAAGAGGTAAAGGCTGAAGAAGGTGGAACCTGATCGGAGAGGAGAGTGGACCATGGGAGAAAGCGAAGAAGGAGGGGCATCAGATGGAGGTGAATAGCAGGTGAGGAGACGAGAAGGGGTAAGAGAAGAGCCAGAATATGGAATGAAGAAAGAGAGAAGGGCGAGGGGAAGAAATTAGAAAAATTGAAGTTCATGCCTTCAGATTGGAAGCTACCCAAATGAAATATTAGGTTTTGCTGCTCCAACTGGTGAGTGACTTCACTGCGGCAGCAGAGAAGACCGTAGACAAACATGTCAGAAAGTAAAGTAGAATTAATATTATTATAACTATTTAATAGATTTTCTAGTAAGAATTTAGAAGATTTTAGTTAGATCTACAGCGCCCCTAGTCTTCTTTGTGCACCCATACGGAACAAGCTGGTAATGTATGTATGCTCTTTTGAAAAATCCCACTTGAACTTTCAAGACTAAGACATCTTGAATTTCCATTGCAAGACAGTCCTGGCTCTGTATTGTAATTTTTTTTTCAGTATTTTAAGCAATTAATTAAAGTTCTGACATACTTAGTAGAGTATGTTATTTTTCAGTTTCCATTAGGCTAAACACTGGGTTAAAGAAGATGGGTGTCCAATGCCTTGACAGCCGAAAGAAGACAAGCAGTCAGTCAATAGAGCTTTGGCTGTGATGGAGGAGATGCTGATGCTTGGATGGAAAACCTCCCCATCGTGGCCAGTGCTTCACATGACAGATGGAGGTTGGTACATACTTCACTTGCTAGATTGTCAGTCAGTCTCAGTCTCACCTCTCTGTTGTTTTGCCAAGATGACTGCACCTGTACTTCAAGGTCAGGCTTGCTTTCATTTCTGCCTCTGACAATTCATGAGTTTACCAGTAACTGGAACTTTTGGTTTATGCTGACACATACTTCGGTCAGGGAAATCTGCAGGAACTCAGCATTATCTAAATAGCCCTCTTGGCTTGTTGGTGAATCATTAGTCCCAAGGGACTGCAAGGATTTTACTGAAACTTTGAAGGTGGCAGCTGGTCAATCTTCATTCTTACCTGGTGTACGTGACCAAGCTTGCGTTGCTGTAAAGAAGGATAAAACTGAATGGAATGACCTTTATGTTCAGGGTTAGCAGATTTTTGTTCCACACACATGGAGTAAGTCTGCTGAAGGTGACAGATGCTTTGCCGATCTTTACACTGTTATCAGTCAAAGCTCGGTGAAATGATAAGAGTTAATTGAAGATAGCATATTTTACAGAGCTTCATTACTGACATGAATCTTAGGTGGGATATTGATTCTCTGTAGCATGACAATCCTGATACTGATTGCCATGTCCTCTCTATTCAAAAGCTTCCTTGAAAGAATGAAGGCAGCAATATATTATGGGAATGAAACATCATCTGTGTTTGGCACTGATACTCATTTGTAGCAGAGCTGCATCTTAAATCTATGCTTGTTTCCATTTTTGTCTCAGGTATTGTTTTTAAAATGATCAATCCATCCTGTTAACTTACTTAAAGGTGAACTGCTTCCTTGTTTAGTATTCAACGATTTCACAGCAAAAGACTTGTCACCCAACTTACAATTCCAAATTTGTTCTTGGCAGATGATGTTGCATTCACCTTAAGTCATTCGATGAATTGCAGATTGAGGTGAGCATGTATCAGTATTTGGTTGGGTTTAGTTGAGATGTTTAACATCTAGTTAAAACTCTGCTAACCTGAACTCCACTTTAAAACATTTAAGTTCTCAATTATTTCCCAAGGATGAATTCCAAATGTCATCTAAAGGTTGTTTAATATTTACATAACACTTTATCACAGCATCAAAACACCTAAAGCTATGTATAACTATGTTATATTAAATAGTCACAACTTTTAGGCAAACATGGTAGACAATTTGCGCAAGCTTTGGAAGATTTGAAATTTGAAGATATTATATTTAGTCTTTGAGAGGAGAAACTTAGATATTTGTTATTTCATTTAAAATGTTGATCTGACAACAAATTTGTATCTCATCATACTTAGCTGGTCTGTAACGGTGCATTGGCTTAGATCAATGTGATATATTGAGCTTTGCTGATGTTATTAAGTATGAGCTAGTGTTTGTGACAGTCGTATGCAGTTTTCCAAAGACAGAGGAAGGATTTCAAAGTTCTCTCCCTAGAGCATTTGGCAGTGAAGCGGACAACTGAATCAGCTGCAGAGCCAAGTTTTAGTCACTTCTTACTCTATGGTGAAGACAGAGTGAACCTGTCAACTCCCCTACATCAGTTAGAAACACAATCCATCATGGCAGATCAGGTTGCCTCAAATTACACAGATGCTGTATTTCTTTGCAACCATCATGAATCTAGGCAAAAGAATAAATATCAATAGAAGTAGGTGTAATTATAGTGCTTGTAGCCAAACATAAGTTCTTATTTAAACTTAAGCTGTATTTTGAACTTTGATAAGTGATGAAATCTTGAATTGCTATTTACACTTTGACCTTTGATTTCAGTGGAAAGGATAATCAAGTGAGATGTTTAATGGCTGACTAATTTGGTATCACAATTTATAATATCACAAATTATATTATTACTATTAGTATAGACCTGTTCATTTATTTTTGGAGTTCTCGATATAATTAAATTGAAATCAACAAATTTGCACCAAACCCATAGATTGTATTCCTTTTGCGCATTATTAAAATAAATTTCAGTCTCCTATGTGAATTTGAAATATCTTGTACATAAAAAAAATACAAAAAAACTGAATGTGTTTTGCATTCAGCAAACAAATCATGGTTAATTCATTTCTACACATGGGCCAATCTGTAAATTGAATCAATTCAGATGTTCAGAAGCACTGACCATTTGGATTAACTCAGTATGCTACTTTAAGAAAGTGGGGCAGAGCTGTGTTAGATTAGTCCATGGGTCTGAGTGCCAGTAAGTGTGATTGATCATGCAGTTTGATGGTGAAAAAAGGATCAAAGTGTCCAGACTATAAAGGGGGTCTGTGTATTGGTGCATTTGTCATGATGTTCTCACTCAAAATGCCTCTGTTGTATGTAGCAAATACAGTGTGTGAAGTGCGAAGTAGGTTAAATATTTTAAGGACTAAACTTTTCACCAACAGCTATTATTTGAATCTCTTCAATGTTAATGGATTTCTTTTATTTTCCTTTTTTCTTAGCTCTTATTGAAAGCAAGTGTTACTGGATGAAACATAACCATCATATCAAATAATAATTAAGAACTCAAAAATGGGAAATTTTACAAAAAGCTTTCAAGTGCAAGTCAACAGATACAAAATGCTGGAGGAACTCAGCAGGTCAGGCAGCACCTATGGAAGTGAATAGACTATCAATGTTTCAGGCTGAGACCCTTCATCAGGGCTGGAAAGGATGGGGGAAGATGCCAGAATAGAAAGGTGGATGGGAGTGGAAGGAGAACAAGCTAGAAGATGACAGGTAAAGCCAGGTGGGTGTGGAAGGGGGGATGAAGTAAGAAGCTAGGAGGTGATAAGTGGAAAAACAAAGGACTGGAGAAGAAGGAATCTGATAGGAGAGGAGAGTAGATCATGGGAGAAAGGGAAGGAGGAGGGGCATCTCAAATGCAAGTGCCAGCTTTAAATATTGGTGTTACTAAAATCAATTCACAGGGCCAGGTTCTTTCAGCCAATGAACCACTGAATATTGGTTGAACCTGAATTAACTAAAGTGCATATTTACACTTGAATGATTTTTATTTAAACAAAATCATCTGGCTGCAAGGCACACCACTTTCAAGACAAGTGTGTCTTGGTTTTGCAGACAATATAATTGTTAACAGGTCATTGCATCCATCCTGAATGGCTGTGTTAATATAATAAGGGCAATGAAAGACCACCATGTTTCTGCTGCATACCTGCTGGCTATATTTGAATTCATTTCCTTATACAGGTCATAAGCAGAAATAATGCAAGGCAAAGTCACTTTCTGTGTTCCTGTGTTTCTTAATATCATGACAACTCACTCACCTTGTCAAACTATATAGGGTCATCAGCTTCATCAAAGTTAGATTATTGCAGCATTGAAATTCTCAGAAACAAAGCCTGAGCATACATACGGTTTTGTCAGTTTAGTATTGTGCAAGTAGGGTGGCGGGGCGGAAAGGCGGTGTAAGCCACTCCCTCCCTCTGCAAGCCTGCAGGTCACCCTTAGGCAAGGTGTAGCACCTGCTTAGGCCCCTGATCAGGGTCACGTGAAGCCATGAAAGCTGGTGGTGGATGGTCGTATGAGCAGCTGGTGCATATCACATGTCCTAGTATGCGACGACTGACACCAGGCAGACAAACTTTGAAGACTATAGATAGTGGCTGGGGTCACCCATCTTGAAAAGGCATCTGCTCAGAAGAAGGCAATGTCAAACCAGTTTGTAGAAAAATTTGCCAAGAACAATCATGACAGTGCCAAGACCATGATCACCTACATCTTATGACACAGCACATTATGAACGACTTGTGCAAGTGAGGACATCAAATTGCATCAGTGTAAGTGGCAATAGTGACTTGTATTTATATCTGTAATATATGCTTCATTTGTTGGGGATTGTAGAAGTTACATTGCATTGACTATTTTTTAAAGATCTATAAATGTTGTGGAAGAAATTAAACAAGTAATTAATGCTGTAGAAAATGACCTGTTAGAGAGGAAAAAAATCTCTGTACATGAATCTGCATGTGCAGAATATATCCTTCAGCAGTGTCTTAACAAGGTTGCTCATCACCACCTTCTCAAGGGTGATTAGTGATGAGAAAAAATTCAAGCTTTGCCTATACCCTAAAAAATGAAATATAAAACAAAAGATCCTTTTGTGATTATTACTTCCTAGGGGATTAAACGAGTTTAAATTTAAATTGTGCCTTTTACATACCTTGAATATGGAAGAATGGTTTGCAACTAATAGATTAGTATTGAAATGTAAGTAGTGTAGGCACTTGACAACCAGTTTGCATGCAGCTAAGTCATGTAACATTGCGGTAACTTTCCAGTTGATCGATCTCAGAGTTACTTGCAGGGTAAGTTTCGGGCCAAGCGTGAGAAGAATTTGCTTGCTTTCTGCAAATGAAGCTATTGAAATGAAATATACAGGTTTCCCCTGCGATCCGAAGGGAGAGCATTCCTATGAAACCGTTCGTAAGCCGAAATGTCGTAAAGCTAAGAAGCAATTACCATTAATTTATATGGGAAAAATTTTTGAGTGTTTCCAGAACCAAAAAATAACCTACCAAATAACACATAAAACCTAAAATAACACAGACATATAGTAAAAGCAGGAATGATATGATAAATATACAGCCTATATAAAGTAGAAATATTGTATGTATGGTGTAGTTTCACTTATCAAAATCGGGAAGACAGTGAGCCAAAATCGATTTGGAGAAAAAAAGTCGGCACGTACACACCTACGCACATACATGCATGCGCACACAACTGCCCGCACAAGGCTTCATGGTCATGGTAGTTTTTCTTGGGGTAAACGCACGTATAAAGCGGGCATCTTTTTTTCGTAAAAGTGAAAATCCTCTTTGGTTAGCTGTGGTAAACTATGTATACCTGTCTGGACATGCCCCTCTGCTGACTGCTCCTGTGGCTCCTCCCACAGACCCCTGTATAAAGGCGATTGGGGCACTGCTCCTCCCTCAGTCTCCGAGATGTCGTGCTCCCTTTTTGTTGTTAATAAAAGCCTATCATTCACTTCCAGTCTCCGAGAGTTATTGATGGTGCATCATTAGCGAAAACAGGTACTAATGTAGGTCTTTCGTAACAGCGAGCTGTCGTAAAGCGAACGTTCGACAAACGGGGGCCACCTGTAATCATTACAGGCAGAGAGAGGGCTTTGTTTTTCGCATTTTAGAAATTGCACCTTTGATTTTGCAGCACTGTACCAAAATATCTGGTGTGATTAAACATGCAATAGGACCTGGACACACAACGTTCTGTTAAAGGAGGTGATAAGGTAAACTCAGTTTTGGTTTAGTAGAATAATTATGCAATAATCAGCTTAGTTGTATATGTATGATTATATTCAGAAATTGTGCAAGGCCTCAGTAACAACGTTCAATCAATGCTGAGTGGTGAACTAAATGTGCTTAGCAATTGTGCATCAACGCTGAAAGTAGATCCAGTTGCACAGATATTAACGCTGATCAAATGTTTATTTATTGTTCTAATTGTCTCCCAGCAGAAACACCACCAGATGTTGGAACAAATACATTTTTCAAAGAATGCAAGAATCATCTAAGAAATGAAGAACTTAACAATGTATTTCTTTTTTTTTTGAAGATAGAAGTTAGTATAATCACATTCATTTAATGCAAAAATTCAGTGGATCACTCATTCTAGGTGTAAGTAGGCCTAGAGAAAAGTTCTGCAAATAGTACAAACCACTGCATGTTCTGTTTTTTTAAAAAAACTCAGTTTCCCTGAGGATGCAGAGATAGAAACAAATTCATCATCCCTTGTGATGCCAGTCCACTGCTGATAACAAAGCAGTGAGTAAGTGGGGCTTGCAATTATGGGTGAAGAATAATCTCTCTTGTCTTTAACATTACCTGTCCAGGAACACATCAAGAATGAAGGCAGAAGTTCCTGTCTTTCCTCACTAAACAATCTTCTGATAAGTGAGACTATTAGGCAGAAAATCATGTGAAATGTTGATTTCCTGATATGTTTTACTGAAAATCTTTCACAACATAATCCAAGTGATTCTCAGGGGAAGCTTCATTATGAGGCCAGGCAGTTTGCTTGTAAGAGCAAAACTGGGTGAGGTGGAGAAGACCATAAGACATAGGAGCAGAAATTAGGCCACCTGGCCAATCGAGTCTGCTCCACCATTCAATCATGGCTGATCCTGTTTTTTATCTTCTCCTCAACTCCATTTTCAGCCTTCTCCCTGTAACATTTGATGCCATGTCCAACCAAGAACCTATCAATCTTTGCCTTAAATACACCCAAATACCTGGCCTCCACAGCTACACGTGGTGAAAAATTCCACAAATTCACCACCCTCTGGCTAAGAAATTTCTCCACATCTCTGTTTTGACTGGACGTCCCTCTATCTTGATGCTGTGCCCTCTTGTCCTAGACTCTCCCACCATGGAAAACATCCTTTGCACATTAACTCTGTCTAGGTCTTTCAACATCCAAAAGGTTTCAATGAGATCCTCCCTCATTCTTCTAAATTCCAGCGAGATCAGACCCAGAGCCATCAAGCATTCCTCATATGATAACCTATTAATTCCTGGAGTCACCTTTGTGAACCTCCACTGGACTCGCTCAAATGTCAGCACATCTTTTCTAAGACAAGGAGCCCAAAACTTGTTCACGATACTCAAGGTGAGGCCTCACCAGTGCCTTATAAAACCTCAGCATCACATCCCTGCTCTTGCATTCTAGACTTGAAATGAATGCTAACTTTGTATTTGCCTTCCTCACCACCAACTCACCCTGCAAGTTTATCTTTAGCGTGTTCTGCACAAGGACTGCCAAGTCCCTTTGCATCTCAGATTTTTGGATTTTTTTTCCCCATTTAGAAAATAGTCTGCAGATTTATTTCTACTACCAAAGTGCATGACCATGCATTTTCCAACATTCTATTTTATTTGCCATTTTCATGCCCATTCTCCTAATCTGTCTAAGTCTTTCTGCATCCTACCTGTTTCCTCAACACTACCAGACCTTCCACCAATCTTTGTATCATCTGCAAACTTGGCAACAACGCCACCTATTCCATCATCTAAGTCATTGATATACAGCATAAAAAGAAGTGGTCCCAACACCGACCCTCTAGTCACTGGCAGCCAACCAGACAAGGATCCTTTTATTCCAAAGCGCTGCCTCCTCCCAATCAGCCAAAGCTCTAACCATGTTAGTAACTTCCCTTTAATATTATGGGCTCTTAACTTGGTAAGCAGCCTCATGTGTGGCACCTTGACAAAGGCCTTCTGAAAGTCCAGATATACAACATCCACTGCATCCCCTTTATCTATCCTACTTGTGATCTCCTCAAAGAATTCCAACAGGTTCATCAAGCAAGATTTTCCCTTAAGGAAACCATGCTGACTTTATCCTATCTTGTCCTGAGTCACCAGGTACTCCATCACCTCATCCTTAACAATTGACTCTAACATCTTCCCATCCACTGAGGTCAGGCTAACTGGCCTACAATTTCCTTTCTGCTGCCTTCCTCCTTTCTTAAAAAGTGGAGTAACATTTGCAATTTTCCAGTCCTCTGGCACCATGCTAGAGTCCAATGATTTTTGGAAGATCAATGCTAATGCCACCACAATTTCTAACGCTACTTCTTTCAGAACCCTAGGATGCAGTTCATCTAGTCCAGGTGACTTACGTACCTTCAGGTCTTTCAGCTTTTTGAGCACCTTCTCCCTTGTAATAGTAACTGCACCCACTTCTTTTCTTCATACATTATAACATCTGGCACACTGCTTGTGTCTTCCACAGTAAAGACTGATGCAAAACACTCATTTAGTTCATCTGCCATCTCCTTGTTCCCTGTTATTATTTCTCCTGTCTTATTCTCTAGTAGTCCTATATCCACTCTCACCACTTTCTTTTATTTTGTACATACTTGTAAAAACTTTTACTATCCACTTTGATATTATTTGCTAGCTTACTTTCATATTTCATCTTTTCCCTTCTAATGATTCTTTTTGTTGCTTTCTGTAGGTTTTTAAAAACTTCCCTAACGTCTGTCTTCCCACTAATTTTTGCTTTATTGTATGCCCTCTCTTTTGTTTTTACATTACCTTTGACTTCCCTCGTTGGCTACTGTTGTATTATTTTGCCAATTGAGTATTTCTTCATTTTTGGAATACACATGTCCTGCACCTTCCTCATTTTTTCCCAGAAACACATACTATTGCTGCTCTGCTGACATCCCTGCCAGAGAAGGGGAGACTTCAACATCAGTGGTGTGTAGATTAGGGTCACGTGGGTAGTTTCTGTACCAGATGGAGCCATCTCCAATACATCCACTTCTTGGGTACAGTTTGTCTAAAGAGAAAGTCAGGGCATTAATTAATACAGATAGGAGGATACTATCTGAGGCTCAATCCTGAGGTGATAATAAGGACCTTTTAGATTATATTTCCTAATATTTAAATTTGACATAGGCTTGTATGTCTTGTTAATAAAGTGGAGGTGAGATTCAGCCTTGGCTCATGTGGCTATTAAAAGTTGTGAAAGCCCCATCAGAATAAAAACTCTCAACAAAACCAAAAGCAGCTGAATTTTATCTGGGAAAATTTTGGCAAAGATTTCTTCTGTTAATGCAGATTTTTGAAAGCTTGGAGCATTTTGATCTGCCACTGTGAAGATGGGAGTCACTGTGGATGTATTGGAGAGATTACAATGACCAGACTCTCCTCAACTGCCTCCTCCCAGTGACTGAAGAGCTGCTTCCTGAGTCAAAGGATGAATTCTGTCATGGATTAATTGAACATAGAACCAGGCACTTTGATTCACCATATCCATGCTGACCATCAAATAGTTGTCTGTGCTAATCACATTTACCAACACTTGGTCCACGACCTACTATGTCTCGACTGAGTGTTCAGCCAAATGTTTCTCAGCAAAGTGTTCCAGAATGCAAACAGCCAATGGGCAAAAATACGATTCTTCCTTGGATCCCCTCTAAACCTCTCACTCTTCACATTATACTGAGGCCATTGGTCTTTGATACTTCTGTGATGTCTTTCTGTCTTGACCTTGACCTTCATTATGTGAAACACCAAGTAAAATGCAGAATACAGCACCAACCACTATACATGATCTTCTTCGGCCTTACCAAAGCTTTTGACTTCATCTTTTGGGAAGGTTTATAAAGCACCCTCCTCCAACTTGGATGCCCACAGGAATTTTTACATGACATAGAAACCTTAATAGTAAAAAAACGGGTTTGCCGCAGAAACAAAGCCGCTTCATTGCCCCAGTCTTTCTTGTTGCAACGCTGCATCTCCCTTCAAACAAACTTCCCAATCGGAGTGGAGCTAATCTTCAGAGCTAATGCAATCCTCACAATTTATGGTGAATACATTTAGGAACCATGGTTACTCAAACTTCAGTAGTTGAATGGCAGTGTGCAGGTGATACGTCCAAGTATCCATGCCAAGCTCAAAGGCATCATTGACTGAGTTACTGAAACATATGAGAGATGGGTGGGGTGGGGGCAAGGGAAGTTTTAATGAAATCAACATTGCAAGTTTCTTACACAGAGAGTGGTTGAATCCTGCAAAGTATTACTGGGGAATTCAGTGGAAATAATAGTAATTTTAGGAGGTATTCAGACAAGCATATGAACAGGGAAGGGATAAAGAAATATAGATGATATACAAGTAGATGGGATTAATTTAAATTGGCATCATGTTCAGCACAGACATTGTGGGCCAAAGCGCCTGTTCCTGTGATGTAGTTCCACATCCTTAAGCCACAATGGTGTTTCAATTGTACTAGTTCCTTGCTTGATTTGTTCTTCTTTTGTTTTTTAATTCAATTGTGTCATTGTTTGCTTTACCCAGTTCAATTTCCCCTATGGAACCCTTATTAGAAGTTGTTCCACCACACTGCATCTCCCTTTTAAGGTGCAGATCTTAGCCAGTGGTAGCCTCTAATCATACTGGTGCCAGTTAAGGTAACATAAAGTTGAGCTAATGCTTAGGGTGCACTCAGTCAGCTTGGGTAATTTTGCCTTGTGATTTCCATGCTATTATCAGCACTTTGAAATTTACATACTTACTTACTGCCTGTTACACTGCTGGTGTTTAGGGCAGCAATGAAGGTCCTCCATCTCAGCTGGAGTTCTGGGCTTCCTCCATCATGTCAGTCGCTTCTTCTCAGTTCTCACTACTGTCAGTCATGCAATTCCTGGGTGAAGACTGAGGAATACAATTGCACTCAGATGTAGGATTCTTCATTGCTGTTTCCATTATAGTTTTGTTTTACCAGTCAAAGTTGTTAGCCCTGAACTGAACCCCCAAACCTGGAGGAGCAGGACCACTCTCTTAGGCTTTCCTCTACCCTTTGACCAGTTTGGCATGGGAGACCCTACCAAGACCCAAGGCATAAAGCTCTGACTCCAGCTAACATAGCTCTCTGGGTTACTGAGGCAACAAGGTTGTGATCCTCTTACAGGACTTTGAAAATTAGCCACAGTTTATTCAGGATATTATATAACTTTGTGGTCTATTGGCAGAATTGTGCTGTATCCTGAAGTATTTGAATTGAAAAAAATAATTATAACAAAATGGGTAATTTTGAACCACCGACACAACTATAAGCACAAAAGCTGTTGATTCTATTATATCTGTGTTCAAGTGCACTGGTATTGGTTATTGGTTCATTATTACCACATGTATCAAAATCTTGCATACTATTCATACTGTCAAATGAGTACCGTGACACGTCTAGTGTGGTAGTGCAGTGGGTAGTGCCTGTCGCTCTTGTGTTTGACTTTCACCGCTGGTTAGCAGTCTCACGAAAAGGAGAGCTGAATGCGTAAATCTCTCCTTGCCGGTACATAGCCTCACCCACAGCAAGCCTCATGTAGTGCATCCTCATTGGTGACAGACGGAAACAACATCCTTCGGACTCAGGCTGAACTACAGAGGACGGGATGGAGGTCTGGCCCCTACACACATAGCACGCAGGGCCACCGCTGTGTGGATACGTCCTGGTGCTTGTGAACCAGATCCCCAGCTATGGGTAAATAATCCCTCTGCCTTGTGGGCAGCCTCAGGAGAGACAAAATCTGCAGGAGTAAATCCAGACAGGAAGTCTGGAGTGGAGCCTCTGAGGTGGCTGGATGTTAGTGAATGTCCTTCTGGCAGCTCCTGCAGTCAAGCTTTGGGCCTTTGGACTGCACTGATGAGGCCGAGAGGGGGATCTTGATGACTGGGTACCCCAGGATCTCTATACCTTCTGCCCAGGCTTGTGCCCTGGAGGGGTCACTCCAGTGCTGTTGTCACTCCATCGTCCTTTGAGACAGATGGATGCCATCATCCTTCGTACAGACCAAATTATTACACAGTGCACTGAGGTAGAAAAAGGTAAACCAATAAAAATGTTTATTAAATAACCACCGGGATAAGTAAGAGGAGCAAGCAGTCCACGTAGGGTTTCCCTGTGGCCATTCCCCTCAGTGACAAGTATACATCTTTGGATGCTGCTGGGTGGGATGACCTATTGAGGCACAGCACCAGCAGCCAGGCCAGTGGGACAGTGGCCGACTCTAAGGCCCAGCAGGGAAAGGTAAAGTCAAGCAGAGTGTTAGTAATGGGAGACTCCATAGTGTGGGTGATGGACAAGAGATTCTGTGCTGTGAAAGAGAAGCCAGAATGCTGTGTTGCCTCCCAGATGCTATGGGCCAGGATGTCTCAGAGTGAGTGCAGAATATTCTCAAAGAGGAGGGTGAGCAGCCAGAGGTCATGGTGCGCATTGGCACTAATGACACAGGAAGAAAGGGGAAGAGGTCTTACGTAGTGAGTATAAGGAGATAAGAATGAGGCTGAAGAGCAGGACCTCCAAGGTGGTAATCCCTGGATAAATCCCAGTGCCATGTGTTAGTCAAAACAGGAATAGGATGATACTACAGATTAATAAGTTGCTGAGGAACTGGTGCAGGGGGCGCAGTTTCAGATTCTTAGATCATTGGAATGTCTCCAGGGACAGGAGTGACCTGTACAAGAAGGACAGTTTGCACTTGAACTGGAGGGGAACCAATATCCTGGGTGGGAATTCTGTTAGTGCTGCTCGAGAAGGTTTAAAATAGTTTGGCCGGGAGATAGAAATAGGAGGTTCATGTCAGAAAGTGGGAGGATGCAGAGGAAGGTAGATGTTAGGGCCAGTAAAAATCAGGCAGGAGCAAAGCAATAGATAAGATGAGATGGATAGTTTGAAGTGGGTGTATTTAAATGCTAGGAGTATTATGAGCAAAGGTGATGAACTTAGAGCTTGGATCAATACAATGCTGATGTTGTGGCCATTACAAAGACCTGATGGAGAGAGGGACAGGAGTGGGTTCTCAATGCTCTAGGGTTTTGATGTTTTAAAAAAGATAGAGAGGGAGGTAAAACAGGTGGGTGGAGCTGCACTACAAATTTGGGACAATATCACGGCTGCAATCAAAGGGACATAACAGAAGTTTGTCCACCAAGTCTGTATGGGGAGAACAAAAATAGGAAGGGTACAATCTCTCTGATAGAATTGTACAACAGACTGACCAACAGCCACTGGGACATTGGGGAATAGGTATGCAAGCAGTTTAAGGAAAGGTGTAAAAGCAATAGGGTTATTGTCAACCAACACACACAAAATGCTGGTGGAACTCAGCAGACCAGGCAGCATCTATAAGGAGAAGCACTGTCGACATTTCGGGCCGAGACCCTTCGTCAGGGTTATTGTCATGAGGGACTTCAACTTCCCTAAAATAAATTAGGACCCTCTTAGGGCAGAATCTGTTAGGTGCATTGAGAAGGGTTTCGTAAATCAATCTGTTGATAAGTCTAACAGGAGGAGGGGTTGTACTGGACCTGGTGTTGGGTAATGAACCTGACCAGGTGACTGATTTTTCAGTGCATGAGCAGATAGAGGACAGTGACTGAACTCCTTAAGTTTTAAGATAGCTATAAATAAGGATGGACCTTGCAAGCGAGTATTAAATTGGAGCAGGGCAAATTACAAGAGCATGAGGCATGAACTAGAGAAAGTTAATTGGAAACAGCTGTTGTTGGGAAAGTCCATATCTGACATATGGGGGATGTTTAATGAATTTAGTCAAGAAGGAAAAGGAAAAGTATGTAAAGCTTGGGAATTCTATCCATACATTAAAAGCAAGAGGAGAACTAAGCAGACGGTAGCACCACTCAAGGATGAAAGGGGAAATATTTGTTTGGATGTGGACGATGTGGGAGAGGTCCTTAATGAATATTTTACATCAGTGTTAAATACATACTTACATATAGCTTTTAAGTTGTCTCTTAAAGAGGGATTTCAGCTAGAGAAGCAGAAATTGTTGAGGAATTTCTAGAGGTAACAAATGCATAGATACTCAAGCAGAAGAGCTGAGTTGCAGCTAGGAGATGGTATGGAGACGGTGAAGATTAGGATGTTTGACCCATAGGTAGTAAAAGTGACCTCCACATTTGCTATCTTGGGAGCGTTCTGTCCTGAAAAGTGGACATTGACTCAAGATCAACCGCCTCCTGAGAACTGCTAGTGGAGCCTATGCAAGACTAGGGAAAAGAGTCTTTGAAGAATGTCCAAGGAGAGAATGAAAAGCTAAAAGACCCAACCACTAACCACAGCCTTTATTTACTCTTGCCCACACTGCATCAGAATATGTGGGTCCCAGATTGGCCTCTACAGCCAGCTGAGAACTCACCAACAGACAACCCCTCAAGAAAGAGAACATCATACTAGACTTGAGTGATCGCACCATCACCACTGATCCAAAGATCGCTTTTTAGTCCATCCTGCCCATTTCAGTTTGAGTGAGCAGCCTTGAAGAGGGCTGGAGCCAAAGGCTAAAGTACAAAATTTGAGATTTGGGTCAAAAAAGAACTCAATGACTTCAGGACAATGTGTGAATTGCTGCATTACCTCCTTGTCCACTTTGGAAGAACAATTAAATTTCAGCCCATATCTACCTGCTCGACTTCACTAAAAATTGGTAATAATATGAAACTAGTATCTGTATATAGCAGTATTCCTTAATTAATCAACATAAACTTCAAAGCAGGTAGAGTTGGCACAATTAAGTGGTAACAATTTTAAATGTTACAGATTTTGTCTAAAGACAATAATTTCCTGAATTTATTCTACTTACATTTAAGAAAAAGAATACTTAGCTACTTGCTGTAAGAGGAGCACTCCCTTTCTTCTCAATGCTGTACATGACCTACAATAGTGCATGTCAATGTGTCAAGTGTGGGCTATTGTGCCAGAGGAATCTGAGCAATAAATTCAATGTTTTCTAAATTACATGTATTTTAAGCTTTTAGTTACAACAGCATGAGGTCTGTACTTAAAAGAAATGCACTCTCGACCACAAAGGACATAATAAGTCTATCCCACTGTTGAAATAATTGACTGAACATCTGTCTGAGGCGATGAATTCTGAATTACTTTCATAAAAATGTAACCAGGAAAATATTTTTTCTACGTATTACTTTATGCATCCTTAGCAAAGCCTTAACAGACTAATTAGTGCTAGGTTTTAAAGGAGGCTGTAACTTGTTAATTTTGAATAGTTGCTACTTCTGTATAAGTAACAGATAAAGATTTAGTACAAACATATGAATTACTGTGACAGTATCAAACAGAGTAATTTCAAGGCTTTAAGGTTTATTTATGATTACCCACATTCAATTAGAAGTTACTCCTTCCATTCCAAGTATCATTTTAGCATTTGTTCCTGCAGTGATACCCCACTTTTGTAAGATGAATGAGTGTTCTTGAGAAGGACAGCCAAGATTAATGTCAAGATTATATAGGGATGGTCATATCAATGGAGATTACAAAGGACAAATAGAAGCAAACAATAGTATTTCTTTGAAAATATACTCAATATCAAAAAATATTATGTCAATTAGGGAAATTGGTTGAAAATAATTAAATAAATATCAAGCTCAAGAATGGGACATTGCGATTCTCAAATAGCAACTGCTAAAGGTTCAGAGCAATATCAAATAGTAATGGACTAAGAGGGCAACCTTTCCTGGTGCCCCGAAATAAGCGAAAAAAGGGAGATCTTTGATTATTAGTGTTAACTGAAGCTACTGGGGTATTATATATCAATTTAATCCAAGATATAAATGTCAAACTGAAATTAAATTTCTCAATTACAGTAAATAAATATGACCATTCAACTCTGTCAAATGTTTTCTCAACATCTAATGAAATGAGACATTCTGGAGTACTACATGAAGGAGTATAAACAATATTCATTAATCTCCTAATGTTAAAAGAACAGTAACGGTTTTTAATAAATCCAGTTTGGTCCACAGATATAATTCGAGGTAACACCTTCTTCAAACTAGTTGCCAATATCTTAGAAAAAATCTTAGAAATTACGTTCAACAAAGATATCGGTCGATATGACGCACAGTCAGTAGGATCTTTATTCTTTTTTAAAATTAAGGAAATAGAAGCCCTATAAAATGATTGTGGTAATTTACCTAATCTAATAGCTTCTTTAAAAACTCTACCTAGCCAAGGAGAGTGAATGGAAGAGACACACTTAAAAAATTCTGCTGTATAACCGTCTGGACAAAGTACTTTAGAATTCATTGAAAGAATAACACCTTTTATTTCTTCATCTGTAATGGTAGTTTTTAATATTAAACGTTCTTTGGGTGATAGTTTTGGAAAATTCAATTTCCTTAAAAAGTCATACACGAGATTAGGATCATTGGGAAAATCAGAATTATATAAAGAGGTATAAAAATCTTGAAAAGATTGGTTTATTTCATCATGATTAACTGTCAAATTATCAACTTGTTTACAAATCTTAATGATTTGGCATTTAACTGAGGCAGTTTTCAATTGATTAGCTAATAACTTACCTGATTTATCACTATGTATATAAAACTCACTTCTGGTTTTCATTAATTGATTTTCAATCGAGGATGTAAGTAATAAATTATGATCCATTTGAAGCTCGGCTCTCTGTTTATAAAGCTCCTTGCTAGGAGCGATGGAATATTTCTTATCAATTTCTTTGATCTTATCAGCCAATAATAATGTTTCATTCTTAATACATTTCTTCATGCCAACAGAACAGGAAATAACCTGACCACGGATATATGCCTTAAAAGTGTCCCAAAGTGTCCCATTGGAGATTTCTTCTGTAAAATTAGTTGAAAAGAAGAAATCATTCTGTTTCTTCATAAGCTTAACAAAATCCGAGTCTTGAAGCAGATTGGACTCAATTATCATCGACATGTCACCTGCAGCACCAGGGGTCCCAACACACTCAACCACTGTTACACTATGATTAGGGATTCCTGCCATTCCACCCTTGGACCACATTTCAGGAAATCCAATCAATGAGGCTAAAAAGCAAGACTTGCCGGAGGCAGAGGAGCAGCTACGAGATTGCTTCAAGTTGATGGACTGGCCATATTCAGGGCCCCATTAGAGGTTGTCAGGGACTTTATAAAAACTTTAGTGTGTCCCCACAAAATCATTCAGTTTCTTCCCCAACCAGAAGCCCTGGATGAAACATGAGATTTACGAACTGCTGAGGACTAAATTAGTGGTGTTCGGGTCTGGTGACCAAGTAGAATATTAGAAGTTCAAGTACGACCTCCAGATAACAATATGGAGTGGAATTTGTGGACCAAACTTGAATCACTGAAGATTGCTCGACAGCTTTTGCAGGGCCTGAATGCTATGTTGCCAAGCAACATAGATCCTTTGAGCAGAAAATCCTACAAAAGATAGTGGATTTGGCCCAGTACATCATGGGTAAATCCCCCCTAACCCTTGAGCACATCTACATGAAACATTGCCGTACAAAAGCAGCATCTGTCATCAACGATCCTCACCACCCAGGTCAGGCTCTTTTCTCGCTGCTGCCATCAGGTAGAAGATACAGGTACCTCAGGACTCACATTGTCAGATTCAAGAACAGTTACTACCCCTTAACCATCAGGCTCTTGAACAAAAGGGGATAGCTACACTCATTTAATGTTATTTCATGCTTGTTATTTATCGCTATTTATTTGTATCTGCATTTGCACAGTTTGTTTACAGGTGACAGTTACTGCTCTATAGATTTGCTAAGTATAACTGCAGGAAAAGAATCTCAGGGTTGTATGTGGTGAGGTTTTACTTTGAACTTTGAACATTGAGGTAACAACAATGTTTCAGTCCCAGATGAGCTCAATTCCTTTTACGCTTGTTTTGACTGTCAAAGCATTGAGACACCTTCAGAAACTCCCTCAGCCCCCAGTGATTCTGTGGCTTCAGCCTCAGAGGCCAAGATGAGAGCATCCTTCAGGATGGTGAACCCATGGAAAGTACTCAGCCCAGATGGGGTATCTGGCCGAGTACTAAAGACCTGTACTGATCAATTGGCTGGAGTGTTCACTGTAACCTCTTGCTTTGGCAGTCTGAGGTACCCAATTTCTTCAAGCAGGCTTCAATTATACTGGTACCTGAAGAAGAACACGGTAAACTGCCTCAATGACTATAGTCCAGTTGCACTTAGGTCCATTGTGATGAAGTGCTTTGTGAGATTGGTAATGAAACGTATCAAATTCTGCCTGAGAAGTGATTTGGATCCACTCCAATTTGCCTACCATCACAAATGGTCAACAGCAAATGCCATTTTATTGGCCCTTCTCTCAATCCTGTAATATCTGGACAGTGAGGATGCATATATCCGAATTTGACACTTCTGTAGCTATGCGGTGGACACTATATTGACTAGTTGTGTCACGGCTTGCTATGGCTTGGTTTAGAAACATCAGTGCCCTTGAATGGAAAATCCTGCAAAAAGTAGTGGGTACAGCCCAGTCCATCACAAGTAAAGCCCAGCCCACTATCGAGCACATCTGCATGGAGTGTTGTTGCAGTACAGCAGCACCCATCATCAAGGACATCCAGCATCCAAGCCATGCTTTCTTCTCACTGCTACCATCAGAAGAGAGTTAAAGGAGCCTCAAACCCCACAACACCTGGTTCAGGAACAATTTTTATCCCTCAACAATCAGGTTCTAGAACCAGAAGGAATAACTTCTCTGAACTTCACTCACCCCAACTCTAAACCATTTCCACAACCTATAGACTCATTTTCAAGTGCTCTTCATTTCATGTGCTTGATATTTATATCGTATTTATTTATTGTTATTTATCTTTCAGCTGAAACTCATAAAACTTAAGGTACACACATAGCCAAGGTCACTCATTTCTCAATTGCTAGGAATTTTTGGACTTTTCTAGTAGTGTTTAGTATTATGGCTTTCTGGTGATAAATATAAATTTAAATTTTAGCCTAAGTGTTTAATGCTATTGTGTAGTAATTTGGGGATGATACCAGTTGTACAGTAGGTATTACTATTGGGACAATGTATACTCTGTTCATGTTCCATAGACTTTCAATTTCCTCTTTTAATTCAGCATATTTCTGGTGTTTTTCTTTTATTGATTTCTGTATGTTGTGTGTATTTGGAATGGCTAAATCCACCAAGTAAGTTGTTCTTGCTTGTTTCTCCTGTGATGTATATGGACAGATATCATGGATTGCCTTATCTGTAATAATGGATCAGTTAGAAAAAGATAGAACATAGAAAACCCACAGCACAATACAGGCCCTTTGGCCCACAAAGCTGTGCCAAACATGTCCTTACCTTAGAACTATCTAGGCTTACACATAGCCCTCCATTTTTCTAAGCTCCATGTACCTGTCCAGGAGTCTCTTAAAAGACCCTATCATTTCCACCTACACCCTCGCCGCTGGCAGCCCATTCCATGCACTCACCATTCTCTGTGTAAAAATACTTACCCCTAACATCTCCTCTGTACCTTGAAACTATCCCCTCTTGTGCTAGCCGTGTCAGCCCTGGGAAAAAAGCCTTTGACTATCCACACGATCAATGCCTCTCATTATCTTGTACACCTCTATCAGGTCATCTCTCATCCTCCAACACTCCAAGGAGAAAAGGCTGAATTCACTCAACCTACTCTCATAAGGCATGCTCCACAATCCAGACAACATCCTTGTAAATCTCCCCTACACCCTTTCTATAGTTTCCATGTCCTTCCTGTAGTGAGGCAACCAGAATTGAGCACAGTACTCCAAGTGGGGCCTGACCAGGGTCCTATATAGCTGCAACCTTACCTCTCGGCTCTTAAACTGAATCCCATGTTTGATGAAGGCCAATGCACCATATACCATCTTAACCACAGGGGCAACCTGTGTAGCAGCTTTGAGTGTCCTATGGACTTGGACCCCAAGATCCCTCTGATCCTCCACACTGCCAAGTGTCTTACCATTAATGCTATATTCTGCCATCATATTTGACCTACCAAAATGAACCACCTCACACTTATCTGAGTTGAACTCCATCTGCCACTTCTTAACCCATTTTTGCATCCTATCAATGTCCCGCTGTAACTTCTGACAGTCCTCCACACTATCCACAACACCCCCAACCTTTGTGTCATCAGCAAATTTACTAACCCATCCCTCCCCTTCCTCATCCAGGTCATTTATAAAAATCATGAAGAGCAGGGGTCCCAGAACAGATCCCTAAGGCACACCACTGGTCACCGACCTCCATGTAGAATTTGACCCATCTACAACCACTCTTCGCTTCTGTGGCAAACCAATTCTGGATCCACGAAGCAATATCCCCTTGGATCCCATGCCTCCTTACTTTCTCAATAAGCCTTCCATGGGGTACCCTATCAAATGCCTTGCTGAAATCCATGTACACTACATCTACTGCTCTTCCTTCATCACTATGTTTAGTCACATCCTCAAAAAATTCAATCAGGCTCGTAAGGTACAACTTGCCTTTGACAAAGCCATGCTGACTATTCCTAATCGTATTATGCCCTTCCAAATGTTCATAAATCTTGCCTCTCAGGATCTTCTCCATTAACTTAACTACCACTGAAGTAAGACTCACTGGTCTATAATTTCCTGGGCTAACTCTACTCCCTTTCTTGAATAAGGGAACAACATCCACAACCCTTCAATCCTCTGGAACCTCTCTCATCCCCATTGATGATGCAAAGATCATTGTCAGAGGCTCAGCAATCTCATCCCTCACTTCCCCCAGTAGCCTGGGGTACATCCCATCTGGTCCCGGTGACTAATCCAACTTGATGCTTTCCAAAAGCTCCAGCATATCCTGTTCCTCAATATTTACACGCTCATGCTTTTCAGTCAACTGCAAGTCATCACTACAATTGCCAAACAACACACACAAAATGCTGGTGGAACACAGCAGGCCAGGCAGCATCTATAAGGAGAAGCACTGTCGACGTTTTGGGCTGAGACACTTCGTCAGGACTAACTGAAAGGAATTGCTAAGATCCTTTTCCATAGTGAATACTTAAGCAAAGTATTCATTAAGTACCTCTGCTATCTCCTCCGGTTCCATACACACTTTTCCACTGTCACACTTGATTGGTCCTATTCTCTCATGCCTTATCCTCTTGCTGTTCACATTCTTGTAGAATGCCTTAGGGTTTTCCTTAATTCTGTCTGCCAAGGCCTTCTCATGGCCCTTTCTGGCTCTCCTAATTTCATTCTTAAGCTCCTTCCTGCTAGCCTTATAATCTTCTAGACCCCTATCATTACCTAGTTTTTTGAACCTTTCGTAAGCTCTTCTTTTCTTCTAGACTAGATTTACAACAACCTTTGTACACCACAGTTCCTGTACCCTACCATCCTTTCCCTGTCTCATTGGAACGTACCTATGCAGAACCCCTTGCCAATATCCCCTAAACATTTGCCACATTTCATCCGTATGTTTCCCAGAGAACATTTGTTTCCAATTTATGCTTCCAAGTTCCTGCCTGATAGCCTCATATTTCCCCTTACTCCAATTAAATGTTTCCCTAACTTCTCTGTTCCTATCCCTCTTCAATGCTATGGTAAAGGAGATAGAATTGTGATCGCTATCTCCAAAATGCTCTCCCACTGAGAGACCTGACACCTGACCAGGTTCATTTCCCAATACCAGATCAAGTATAGCCTCTCCTCTTCTAGGATTATCTGCATGTTGTGTCAAGAAACCTTCCTGAACACACCTAACAAACTCTACCCCATCTAAATCCCTCACTCTAGGGAGATGCCAATCAATATTTGGAAAATTAAAATCGCCCACCACAATAACCCTGTTATTATTACACCTTTGAAGAATCTGTCTCGCTATCTGCTCGTCAATGTCCCTGTTACTATTGGGTGGTCTATAAAAACCACCCAGTAGTGTTATTGACCCCTTTCTATTCCTAACTTTCACCCACAGAGACTCTGTAGACAACCCCTCCATGTCTTCCTTCTTTTTTGCAGCCGTGACACTATCCCTGATCAACAGTGCCACGCCCCACCTCTTTTGCCTCCCTCCCTGTCCTTTCTGAAACACCTAAAGTCTGGCACTTGAAGTAGCCATTCCTGCCCCTGCATCACCCAACTCTCTGTAATGGCCACAACGTCATAGCTCCAAGTGCTGATCCTCACTGTAAGCTCATCCGCATTGTTCATAATACTCCTCGCATTAAAAAAGACACATCTCAAACCATCGTCTGTGCGCGTCCCTTCTCTGTCACCTGCCTATCCTCCCTTACGCACTGTCTCCAAGCTTTCTCTATTTGTGAGCCAACCTCCCTTTCCTCTGTCACTTTACTTCAGTTCCCACCCCCCAGCAATTCTAGTTTAAACTCTTCCCAATAACCTTACCAAATCTCTCCGCCAGGGTACTAGTCCCCCGGGGATTCAAGTGCAACCCGTCCTTTTTGTGCAGGTCACACCTGCCCCAAAGGAGGTCCCAATGATCCAGAAATCTGAATCTCTGCCCCCTGCTCCAGTCCCTCAGCCATGCATTTATCCTCCACCTCATTCTATTCCAATACTCACTGTCACGTGGCACAGGCAGTAATCCCGAGATTACTACCATGTAGTCCTGCTTCTCAACTTCCTTCCTAACTCCTCATAGTCTGTTTTCGAGACCTCTTCCCTTTTCCTACCTATGTCATTGGTACCAATATGTACCACAACCTCTGGCTGTTCTCCCCACTTCAAGATATCGTGGATGTGATCAGAAACATTCCGAACCCTGGACCTGGGAGGCAAATTGCCATCTGCCTTTCTTTCCTGCGTCCTCAGAAACACCTGTCTGACCCCCTAACTATAGAGTCCCCTATCACTGCTGCCATCCTGTTCCTTACCCTACCCTTATGAGCCACAGGGCCAGTCTCCATGCCATAGGCACGACCACTGTTGCTTCCCCCCAGCTGTACTCAAGCAGGAGTACTTATTGTTAAGGGTACAGCCCTTCCCTCTCCTGATTGTTACCCACATATCTGTCTCCCAGGCAGATAAGATAATTTGTAGGACTCTGATTTTAAAACTGGATTAGACTTGTATTTATATTAAGATATGGTGTCTTTTATAAGTTTGTATTTTAAAGCAAGATTTTGGAGAATGATGTTTCCCATTTGATTGTACCTGGGTAAGTGATCAGATTGAGTAAAACTACTCCTACTGCATGATCCTGTAACATGTTGGATTACTTCTAGTTTCTCTTAGCATTTTCTGCATTTACCATCTTGAATCTGTTGATTTTATTATGTATGTTTGATTTTTTTTGTATTAACCACTTGGTCCTTACAGTAAGAAACCCATCTGTTTCTAAGGAAGAGATCTCCAACTCTGAGCTAGTCCTTGTTGAAATATTGTCTGTTCACATGGTGGGGATGTCTTCCATGAAAGGTCATACATTCCATTGGTTAACTTTTTCTTTTATAATGATAATTTCTTTATTTTTCTGGTTTACGCTTTCATTTAAGTTTAGTGATGTATATTCCGTATCAGAATTGCATATGTTTGCGTGGAGTGCAGGATCTTGTATTCACTGATGTAAGTATGTCCTTAGAAGTTTTACCTGTTGTGTAATTTATTTATTATTATTAATATAATTATTACTTCATTTGATAGTTTCACAATTTGTTGTCTGTTACACATTGGTTGTTTGTCTATCTTGTTCTGTGTGGTTTTTCACTGATTCTATTATGTTTCTTTGTATTTACTGTGAATGCTCACAAGGAAATGAATCTCAGGGTTATATATGGTGACACATCTGTACTTTGAATATAAATTTAAACTTTGAACTTTGGTACCTCTGTTGCTTCTTTCTTGCAGGAAGGCGGAGGACACAGACCTTTAGGATTGCTTTTCTTTGGCATTCCTCTGAGCATCTTCTGAAGGGTAGCGTTCACAATTAAGATGGAAATCCTGAAATATTTGGAGCTGCAGCATTCAGAAACAGATGACATGCACAAGAACTTTAATAAAGCAAATAAATCCATGGCCTGATATGTCAGCAGGCATACGAGTGAGGAAAAAGTTGCCACAGTAGCTGCCTAAGAGATTGAAGGACAAGCAAGTACCATGCAGATTGTAGACTTCAACATCAGCCCTTTGAAACTGCCGGACAATGAAATATCAATCTTCCCGGACAATCTGTCAGCAAATATGTGGAAGGAAACTTCTACCTTGGCTGCCAACTTCAAGTCATGGAGCTTTTTTCCTGCAATGCACAACTATTCTTAGAGTTTTTGAGTTAACACTAACAACCACTGTTGTTTCCCTCTATGTGTTCCAATTCCAAACAACCCATTTCTTTTTTACTGAAGAGCTTAAAATAGGATTTTGAATCTCTGCACTGAAACTGGCCTCTTGCCAGCTTCCTTTACTTCCTCCTCCTAAATATTTTCTGACTTTCAATGCCGCTAGTCATTTTAAGATTTACTGCATTTTAAATCCTCTGGCTGTCCCACTGCAGGATCTTTGCCTCCATACCTCTGATATAAGGCAATGTTTTTCAGATAGAAGCTCACTGCAGACCTCCAAAATACTGTGCAGGTAAACTGACGCAGACTTTTTCGAAGGAGCGACACATGAGCAGCTGAAGTTATCATCCAGTTGCACTTCTGATTAGTGTGCAGGAGCAATGCTTTCTGAATTAGCACTCTGACAGTATTTATATATAAGCCCCTGGACAGACTGTTCCAGGTATACTGTGTACAGGTTTGCTCTCCTCTCATAAAGAAGGTTATGCTTGTGATGGAAAGAGTGCAACAAAGGTACACTAGATTGGTTCTTGGGATTGGGAGATTGATGCATGAAGAAAGATTAAGCACGTTTTCTAGAAATGAAGAAATGAAAGGTCACCTTATTATTAGGTGTAAAATTCTTGCTGACTGCACAGGTATGTAGAAACGGTGTTCACAGCCTAAAATGAAGGCTTCAGACATTCTGAAAAGAAATAATAAGAGTTTTTTTTCACCCAGTATGTAATGAATATTTGGAAATTTCTATTCAAGTGGTTTATGTTAGTTCAGTTACTGAACATGGGGCTAGCCTCGGTGGGTGGCACTGAAGTAAAAGATCAGTCATAGTCTTTATGTTCTGATGAACGGTCTTGGCCTGAAATTTTGTCTCTTCATTCCTTTCCATTGATGCTGCCTGACCTGCTGAATTCCTCCAGCATTTTATATGTGCTGCCACGATCTTTGCGAATGGTACAACAGGTGTAGGGAGTCAGAAGGTCTATTCTTCCTCTTTCACGTACTTTTCTGTGAACTTTTGTAGAGGATTCATGATTCACCAGCATATGATACATATAACGGAGCAGGTAAGAGACAAAGAAACATTTGTAATAGTACATGTTAGCTGAAAATTGTGATGCGTTTGATTAGTAGAACCATGAAGTCTCAAATCCATTTTAGAATAAGAAAAGATATCATTCTCATTCATAGAATGAGGTGAAAGGTCCAGGTGAATGGTGTGAATGTAGATAAGTCACGTGGACCAGATGGTGTAAGTCCCAGGGTTCTGAAATCTCTCCAGGGTTGAAGAGATTGAGGTGGCATTAGAAATAATCTTTCATGAATCACTAGATTCTAGAGTGGTTCCGGAAGACAGGAAAATTGTAAATATCACTTCACTCTTGAAGGAGGAAGAGAGGCAGAAGAAAGGAAACTATAGGCCAGTTAGTCTGACCTGTGGTTTTGGGGTACTCAGAGGTACATGACAAAATAAGCTGTAGTCAGCATGGTTTCCTCAAGGGAAAATATTGCCTGACAAAACTATTGGAATTCTTTGAAGAAATAACAAGCAGGATGGACAAAGGAGAATCAATTGATGTTGTGAACTTGGATATTCAGAAGGCGTTTGGCAAGGTGCCGCACATGAGGCTGCTTAACAAGTTAAGAGCCAATGCTTTTACAGGAAAGATACCAGCATGAGTAGAACACTGGCTGATTGGCAAGAGGCAAAGAGTGGGAATGAAGGGAGCTTTTTTTGGTTGACTGCCGGTGATTAGTGGTGTTCCCTAGGGATCTGTGTTGGGACTTCCTTTTTTATTATATGTCAATGAATTGGATGATGGAATTGATAGCTTTGTGGCAAGGTTTGCAGATAATATGTAGATAGATAGAGGGGCAGGCAGTTTTGACGAAGCAGGGAGTCTGCAGAATGACGTATACAGATTAGGAGCACGAGCAAAGAAGTGGCAGATGGAATACAGTGTTCGGAAGTTTATGGTCATGCACTTCGGTGGAAAAAATAAAAGCGTAGACTATTTTCTAAATGGAAAGAAAATTCAAAAATCTGAGGTGCAAAGGAACTAGGGAGACCTTGTGCAGGATTCCCTAAAGATTAATTTGCAGGTTGAATTGATGGTGAAGAAGAGAAATGTGATGTTAACATTCATTTCAAGAGCACTAGAATATAAAAGCAAGGATGTAATGTTGAGGCTTTATAAAACACTGGTGAGGCCTCATTTGGAGAATTGTGAGCAGTTTAAGGCCCCTTATCCAAGAAATGATGTGCTGACATTTGAGAGCTTTCAAAAGAAGTTCTGGGACTGAATCCACTTGAAACTGTGTACACTACCCTGGACAATTGAATTAGAGCACTGAGAGCCAATTGGCACTCAACAAGACACAACAATATGTTTTCAGTATAGATGAGGTAAATATATCTTCTGACAAAATACTTGGGTGCAGATAAGTTCAGGCAGTGCCATGATAGCCTAATTCATTGTCTTATTCAATTCATGCTGATCTGGTTACTGTTACTGTCTATCAGTAATAATTTATGTGCAGTTGAGTAAGCCTTTTTTCCTATGTCTCTGAAACACGTGCTACTTTGTTAACATATTTAAATAAATACGTTCTTCGATAGGCTGTGTTTAATTTCATATCCTAGCAAGCCTCTAAAAACAATGCTCTAGGGTCACCCTAGATCGAAATGCTCAGATCTTTGCTAAAGACTTTAACTCAAACCTCCTGAGTTAGATATGTGTATTCTTCATTGAGTCAGGATTCTGTGCCTCTTCACAGAATGTTTGGAAATGTGGCATCTAACATTTTCGTATTTACATCTGAAAAAAACATCCAGGTTCAAATGAAGGACCTTATCCCTTTGTCTTGAATTAGTTTGTTTGAATATAATTGCATTTTTTGGCGAACATAACTCATGTCAGTGAGAACCAATAGCTATGCTAATATGTTTGCATTATAGAATATTAAAAGCTTAATTAACACAGTGCAATAAGCATGTAATATTGTTTTATTTCTACAATTGTAGAGGACCAATAAATCTCCATCTGCAGAAAATAAAATACTTGTAGAAAAATGTTCTCTGACATTGAATAATATCGACAGCATTATGTTTCTCTTCAAACATGGTTTAAAACAGATGGGAAGTAAAGTAATGAACACAAAAGTGTTTGAATTAAAAGTTCTTTCACTCACTGCTGTTTGTGTTGTACTTTCTCAGTGGATGCCAGAAATGCTCCCTATGGACGCAGTACCTTTTAAAATCCCCTTTGTGAAGGTCAGTGCACAAGTTGAATGGTTTCTTTATATATTCCACTCCCTGAGGGAATATGTTAATCATGTGATGGATAGTTTGGTGTTTTGGGTATTTAATTTTAAATTTAGTCAAATGTAATTATATTGAGGTGTGTGGAAACCAACCAAAATCTATCTTGAAAAAGACAAATCATAACAAAGGTTTATTGGATAATCCAGTGAAAGCAAGTCAATGCTGTGTACTCTTTGCTGACATTTTCAATATTTTCACACATTATTTTCAAGGGTGTTGAATAAAATTTATGTCTAGTGAAGCAGAAGCATTTATAGAGAGAGTTCTTTAAGATGTTAGTTTTCTTCAAAAGAAAAGCATCACAACCTATCCATCTGGTATAGCATAACTGAATTAACAGGTAAAGTTAATGCAGTATATATAACAGAGTTACAGCAAAATACTATATTGCACTGTGCAGGGAACCTTAAAATGCCTAAGCAAGCTAACAATAATTCCTAAAATTGCACTACTTCATAAATATACAATCAAAAGTCACTAATTTCATTCCAGCTGATAATATATTTCGTAGAAAAAAATCTGCACTACTTAATGCAAAGAAAAGTTTCCTAGGAACAAAGTACATGAGTTTTAGATATTTCATTGCAAAAATATGTTGGCTGCTTTATCAGCATTAATTTTCTCCTTGTTTCTGAGGGAAGAGGAACGGATAATGGGAAGGATGGTAGGAAGGAAGTAAAGTTTTTGAGGGAGATGTTTGCCTATGGCTCCTATTATTAAACACATAAATATGTTGTGCTTATCTTCTCTGCTTCTGTGCAAAATTATTAGAACTAAAAGTATGGTGGTAAAAGCAGCTAAAGACAAATTTCTTCATCCAATCCCACCCCCACACTGCTTTGTCTCCAAGGAACACCTCCCATCTGTGATGTTCTTGATTTTTGCACACCAATCAGTTTTGTAGGCAAGGCTCTTAAATTGCTTTCTGTCTTCACTTTGTGACACAAAAACTGAAACAGAAGATACATGATCCTCCTGAGCACTTGATAGTGATCAGGCTGTGAATTTGAATAAAGAAGATACCTTCAGCTGTTTGCTTCTTAAGTAAATGAAGTAAATGAATAATAATGGCGTTTGAAGGCTGAAAAGTGTTCTTAAGGAATCTTCTTTTCTGAATATTGGAGTTAGTGGTTGAGATTCCCAAATTTGAATGTTACTGGGCATTATAACAATACGGAAAATAAAACTGCCGGAAGAACTCAATAGGTTATCTGCTTCTATCGTGGCTGTGGTGGCTCCGAACCGACACACGCTCTTGATCCAAAATGTCAACTATTCCTCTGCCTCCCACAGATCCCACTTGGCCTGCTGAGCTTCTCCAGCAGCTTGTTTTCTTGTTCCAGATGCCAGCACTTGCAATCTCTTGTGTCACTACTATAATGGCAGATTATGTTTTGGGAGGATTGATGCAGGTAGTAGAGAATTGGTCTGTAACGTTCCAACTTGATGCCCAACTGAAGGACTGACATCTTTGGTTCTGCCCAAAAGGACTAGCCCTGGAGCTCAAGATTATAAAGTCACAGAGTCAGACAGTGCAGAAGTAGGTCCTTCACCCTCCATGTCCATGCCAATACTATCTATACTTATCCCGTTTTCCAGCTCCTGGTCCATAGCTTAGAATAAATTGGTAATTCATATATTCATAAATGCTTAGAAACTACTTGCTTCCATCACCTTGTAAGACTGCTCCTTCTTGATTTCAATTGTACTCTGGCTGAAAAAAATCCTACCTCAGGTCCCTTCTAAACTTCACCTTAAACCTATTCCCTCTCAAGTTAGGTGCCTCTACCACCAGGAAAAGTTTCTTACTATCTATGATATCTATGCCTCTCATAGTTTTGTGTATCGTATGGTTTCCTGTCAAATGCCTTACTGAATATCCACAAAAACATATCAGTTGCAAAATATTCCCATCAATACACTTAGCTACCTCTCCAAAACTTTCAACCAAATTTGTCACTATTTTTCTCAGACAGAAGGCAAACATCATTCCTTTGCCAGTTGACATCTCCAGATTGAAATTGACTTGTTTCTATTCCAGTTGTGTGGGCTTGGAGAGACAGGTAGATGTGTGGACAGTTTGTGAGTAGATTATTCCTAGTACTGGTTATACAGAACCTTGTACTTCTGGACTTAAGTCATTGGTGAAATTCTGAACACACATTGAGTGCTCAGGGCTGGACATTTTCAAGAGCTGGTGAGAATGATGAGAATGGTCCTAGAATTGCTCCCTCTAGCCATCTGGTAATCTCTTGCTGTGACAGAACTCACGGTACAGCATTTATTTTGAGTGGGGGTGAATGGCCTGGTCAGTCCATAGGATCTGAGTGTTTATAGAACCTTGATACTGAGACCTGACTTCGTTCCAGACAAAGTTCCCTTATTTTGCTAGTGGATTTGGAGAATTTTGTCAGGGCAGATTTGATGTCTATTGTTTTGAGGTACCCTCTGAATGTAGTCCTCAGGGATATACAGATTGATGGGATTCAGTACTATCCATTCGACGATGAGCTTTATGTTGGTTTTGAGGTCATGATCTTCAATCTTTTTCTCAGGTGTGTTTCGATGTGGATACTCAAAGAAGTGAGATCCAGGGATGAGGAGGATTCAGGACAAGATGTACTTGAGGAAAGAGTGAGTGAGGAAACAAGGACAAGGCAGTGGACTAAAGCATGAGCCACCCATCTGTGTCACACTTACACACACACGTACACACGCACGCACGCACACACACACACACGCACCAGAAGAGCTGGAATATCTGGTCTTTCATCTGAAATAAACTGTTAAAATAAGATTCAAAAATAGCAAGTTTTGACAAAATTCCCAGGCACTACATCATGCTAACACCAGATCTAAATGGCAAGTCTATTAGAAAATCCTAGAGAAATTCCAAATATTTATTGTAGCAATGACTGGAATTTCAGGAAATTGTGGCTAACAAGAGGAGTCAAAGCCAACATAAAAGCCAAAGAGAGGATATAATAATAGAGCAAAAATCAGTGGAAGTTAGATGATTGGACGCTTTTAAGAACCACCAGAAGATAACTAAAAAAGTCATCTAGCCGGTAAAGCTGGGATACAAACGTAAGCTAGCCAATAATATTAAAGAGGATACCAAAAGTTTCTTCAGAGAAATAAAGTGTAAAAAGGAGGTAAGAGTGGATATTGGACACCTGGAAAACAATGCTGGAGAGGTGGTAATGGGGGACAAGGAACTGGTGAATGAACTGAGTAAGTATTTTACGTCAGTCTTCACTGTAAAATATACTAGCAGTGTGGTGAAAGTTCCAGGTGTCAGGTGTACAAAGTGTGTGAAGTTACCATTACTAGAGAGAAGATTCTTGGAGAACTGAAAGGTCTAAAGGTAGATCAGTCACTGGAGCAGATAGTTTACACCTCAGAGTTCTGAAGGAGGTGGCTGAAGAGATTGTGGAGGCATTAGTAATGATCTTTCAAGAACCGCTAGATTCTAGAATGGTTCTGGAAGACTGGAAAATTGCAAATGTCACTCCACTCTTCAAGAAGGGAGAGAAGCAGAAGAAGGGGAATTACAGGCCAGTTAGTCTGACCTCAGCAGTTGGGAAGATAGCAGAGTCAATTATTAAGGATGTGATTTTGGGGTACATGATAAAATAGCCGTAGTCACCATGGTTTCTTCAAGGGAAAATCATGCCTGACAAATCTGTTAGAATCCTTTGAAGAAATAATAAGCAGGAAAGACAAAGCAGAATCAATTCATTTTGTGTACTTGGATTTTCAGAAGGCCTTTGAAAAGTACCATACATGAGGCTGATTAACAAGCTACAAGTCCATGGTTTTATAGGAATGATACTAGCATGGAGGATTAGCAAGGGACAGAGTGGGAATAAAGGGAGCCTTTTTCGGTAGGCTGTCAGTGGCTAGTAGTGTTCCACAGGGGTCTGTGGAATTCTTTTTACGTTATATGTCACTGATTTGGATGATGGAATTGAAGGCTTTGTTGCAAAGTTTGCAGATAATATGAAGTTAGGAGGAGTGGGAGGTAGTTTTGAGGAAGTAGAGAGGCTACAGGAAGACTTACACAGATTAGGACAATGGTTGAAGAAAAGGCTGATGGAATACAGTGCCAGGAAGTGAATGGTCCTGCACTTCATCAGAAGAAATAAAAGCATAGACTATTTTCTAAATGCAGAGAAAATTCAAAAATCTGAGGTGCAAAGGGACTTGGAAGTCCTTGTGCAGGATTCCCTAAAGGTTAATTTGCAGGTTGTCTCTGTGGTGAGGAAGGCAAATGCAACGCTAGCATTCATTTCAAGAGGACTAGAATATAAAGGCAAGGATGTAATGTTGAGACTTTGGTGAGGCCTCACTTGGAATATGATGAGCAGTTCTTTGCCCCTTATCTCAGAAATGACGAGCTGAAACTGGAGAGAGTTCAAAGGATGTTCACAAAAATTATTTCAGGTTTGAATGACTTGTTATATGGAGAGCGTTTGATGACTGGGCCTGAATTCACTGTAATTCAGAAGAATGAGTGGTGACCTAATTGAAACCTATCAAATGGTGAAAGGCCTTGTTAGAGTGGATGTGGAGAGGGTGTTTCCTATGGTAGGAGAGTCTGATCCTCAGATTAGAGGGTGTCCTTTTTGAAAGGGGATGCGGGGGAATTTCTTTAGCCAGAGAGTGGTAAATCTGTGGAATTCTTTGCCACAAGCAGCTGTGGAAGCCGTGTCTTTATGTATATTTAAGGCAGAAGTTGATAGATTCTTGACTGGTCAGGGCATAAAGGGATACAGTGGGAAGGCAGGAGATTGGGGCTGAGAGGAAAATGGGTCAGCCATGATGAAAAGGCGGAGCAGATTTGATGGGCCAAATGACCTAATTCTACTTCTATATCTTATGGTCTTATGGTCATTTATTTTATGTGCATGTGTTGATAACAATCTCAAAGGGTCTCTTCCTAATCTCCCACTGCAACTTCAACACCAGATCCATTGAAACTCTGGAGAAATGGCAACAGCTGATGTTAGTAATTCCCTTTGCTGCCAGATACTTTGCTAGAGCAAATGCTTACAGATTACTGCAATATTAGAGAGAAAAATGAAGGAGAAGAAAGGGCAACATGCAACTAGTGGTTGTCAGTTTATTTTCCAGTCTCAAAAAATGATGAAATCAATGGTATGACTGTTATCGTTTCATTTATTTATTTAGAAATACATCATGGAACAGGCCCTTCTGGCCAATGAGACGCAAAGCTGAGCAATGTAAAAAGAATTTTAAGAAAGAAATTAGAAAGGCTAAAAGAAGATAGGAGGTTGCTTTGGCAAGTAAGGTGAAAATAAATCCAAAGGGTTTCTACAGTTATATTAATAGCAAAAGGATCGTGAAGGATAAAATTGGTCCCTTAGAGAATCAGAGTGGACAGCTATGTGTGGAGCCAAAAGAGATGGGGGAGATTTTGAACAATTTCCTTTCTTTGGAATTCACTAAGGAGAAGGATATTGAATTGTGTAAGGTAAGGGAAACAAGTAGGGTAGTTATGGAAACTTTGATGATTAAAGAAGAGGAAGTACTGGCGCTTTTAAAGAATATAAAAGTGGATAAGTCTCCGGATCCTGACAGGATATTCCCTAGGACCTTGAGGGAAGTTACTGTAGAAATAGCAAGGGCTCTGACAGAAATATTTCAAATGTCATTAGAAACGAGGATGGTACTGGAGGATTGGCGTATTGCTGATGTGGTTCCATTGTTTAAAAAGGGTTCTAAGAGTAAACCTAGCAATTATCAGCCTGTAAGTTTGACGTCAGTGGTGGGTAATTTAATGGAAAGTATTCTTAGAGATGGTATATATAATTATCTGGAAAGACAGGGTCTGATTAGGAACAGTCAACATGGATATGTGTGTGGATGTTGTCTATATGGACTTCAGTAAGGCTTTTGACAAGGTTCCACACAGGAAGTTAGTTAGGAAGGTTCAATCATTAGGTATTAATATTGAAGTAGTCGAATGGATTCAACAGTGGCTGGATGGGAGATGGTAGAGAGTAGTGACGGATAACTGTTTGTCAGGTTTGAGGCTGGTGACTAGTGGTGTGCCTCAGGGATCTGTACTGGGTCCAATGTTGATTGTCATATACATTGATGATCTGGATGATGGGGTGGTAAATTGGATTAGTAAGTATGCAGATGATACTAAGATAGGTGGCGTTGTGGATAATGAAGTAGGTTTTCAAATCTTGCAGAGAGATTTAGGCCAGTTAGAAGAGTGGGCTGAACGATGGCAGATGGAGTTTAATGCTGATAAGTGTGAGATGCTACATTTTGGTAGGACTAATCAAAATAGGACATACATGGTAAATGGTAGGGCATTGAGGAATGCAGTAGAACAGAGTGATCTAGGAATAATGGTGCATAATTCCCTGAAGGTGGAATCTCATGTGGATAGGGTGGCGAAGAAAGCTTTTGGTATGCTGGCCTTTATAAATCAGAGCATTCAGTATAGGAGTTGGGATGTAATGTTAAAATTGTACAAGGCATTGGTGAGGCCAAATTTGGAATATTGTGTACAGTTCTGGTCACTGAATTATAGGAAAGATGTCAACAAAATAGAGAGAGTACAGAGGCGATTTACGCGAATGTTACCTGGGTTTCAGCACCTAAGTTAAAGAGAAAGGTTGAACAAGTTAGGTCTTTATTCTTTGGAGCGTAGAAGGTTGAGGGGGGACTTGATAGAGGCATTTAAAATTATGAGGGGGATAGATAGAGTTGACATGGATAGACTTTTTCCATTGAAAGTAGGGGAGATTCAAACTAGAGGACATGAGTTGAGAGTTAAGGGGCAAAAGTTTAAGGGTAACACGAGGGGGAACTTCTTTACTCAGAGAGTGGTAGCTGTGTGGAACGAGCTTCCAGTAGAAGTGGTAGAGGCAGGTCCGGTATTGTCATTAAAAAAAAAATTGGATAGGTATATGGACAGGAAAGGAATGGAGGGTTATGGGTTGAGTGCAGGTCAGTGAGACTAGGTGAGAGTAAGCGTTCGGCACGGATTAGAAGGGCCGAGATGGCCTGATTCCATGCTGTAATTGTTATATGGTTTGAACCCACCTATTTATCACTAGCCTAATCATAGGACAATTTACAATGACCAATCAACTTATTAACCAGTACATTTATGGAATGCGGGAGAAAACCGGAGCACCTGGACAAAACGCACATTCTTACCACAAGGACGTACAATCTCATTACGGACCGTGTGGGAACAGAGGTCTAAACTCCAGAGCCCCAAGCTGTATAGTGTCATGCTAACCACTCTGCTATGGTTCTCTTCAATTCGCCGCAGTGCCTCATTTATATTTTGACAGACTTGGAATGGAGATTAGGATGTTGGTCACAGAATGCTTTCTACATCCCTTCATATTTATTGTGTTAGCCTCTAAGTTACAGGTTACAAAGACTTAATAAAGTCTGAAATTTCCATTTTAATCATTAGCGAGCTTGTAAAGGTCAGTAGCATTTAAGCAGGTTGATCTGGCTGTGTACACCTGATTTCTGATCCTTTGTCTATTTTATGGCCAGGGTTCACTTACACATGTAAATGAAACTCACTTTAAATATTTAAATTGCTGCAACATTAATCGTAATGGGTGATTCTAATGCATCAGTGCTTGATTAGAGGTCTAATTACAATCACTAAATGTTAGTCCGCAAACCTGAAGATGGCTTTAGTACTTCTGTTTATTTTAATCTTGCATTTCCCATTCCATATGTTTCATTTTCACTCGCATTTGTTTCTATTTTATCTTTGCAGTGCAATGTTAGCTCATGATTTTTAACCTTGATCTAGCATGCTACATGCAAGCAAGCAGTTCTCCAGCATGCTAAGGGTTTAATTTCTAAATGTTGTCAGGATATTTAATGAACACCAGGTCATAGTGAATTATGCCTAGTGTGGAATCATTAATAGAGTGAAACAGTCATAAAATAGTCAAGCGTCTAATTTACCAATACGGTTTCCAGTCCACTTGTGCTTTTCCATTTTCTATTTAGTTAATTGAAGGCTCCCATCAAAATAAACGTTCTGTTGTCATGTGCCCTTCATATCTTTGTTTCTCTTCTTACTGACTCTTATTAGTGTTAATTCTAGTGTTACTTGACTTTTTCACCAGAAATATTTAACTGGAGCAGTTTTTCTCTATGTCTCCCTTTCAGAGATTCACCATCATTTAACTTCCAAAGCCACCTCCATCCCACCCTCCACATCCTCCACATCCTCCATCCCAACAGCCAGGACCACTTCCTTTTCTGTCTGGTCTGTCTTTTCTGAAAATTTTACCATGGGAACGTGAACCATTTTTCAAAAAAATGGCAACTACTTATAAAAGGAAAAGCAACCAAGCAACAATTAATCCTTCACACCAACCATAAATCATCAGCATGAAGGCATGGAGCTGAATTATTTACATAGAATGTGTATTTTATAGAATGCCAATTAAAATATTGAAAATTATGACCTGTCTTTACATCATATATTATTCAGCTTTGGGTCATATTATTTTTTAACTGTTCATACTTGTACATAATTTTGGGGACACAGTTGTGATAGTGAGTATGGATGAATGAACACAGCACCACAGCTCAGGGTGACAGCATTGAATTGAGCACATAAGTCAATTTACTTCTGTGCCCACTGCTTCTCACCTTCTCTCCCGATCTATGAGATATCGCTATTTATTTTTAGTGTTCTCTACTGGGCGGATTATTGATCTTATCAAACCCATTGTACAAAAGAGTGAGCATGGAGGGAAGGCTAAAATCGAAATTTTAATGTATACACCTTTTGTGTTACTTGTCTGAACAATTATTAGAAGTAGAACTCAGTCTGCAATGAATAATATGTTGTCACTTTATCACTTTGTTTGACAAAGTTGTTGAAATAGCGTATTTTTCCTACGTTGGTGGACATAGTAACCATTTCAATGCTGTTGATCAATCAGATTTGATATCTCCAGTATATGTCGTGAAATTTATTAACTTTATGGCAGCAGTGCAATCAAGTACATGATAAATAAATATAGAGAAAATAAACTGGGTTTTATTATGTCTATATATGTCTATTAAATAGTTAAGTTAAAATAAGTAGTGCAAAATAAAAGAAATGAAAAAGTAGTGAGATAGAGTTCATGGGTTCAATGTCCATCAAGAAGAGGAATTGGGGACAAATTGCTGCCACGTTATCATGCAGCTTTGACAGGGCCAAGGTGGAGGAAATGAACTGCAGGTGGTGGAGTAGGTGCAAGACCTCCTGAGTGATGCCTCTCAAGATGTTCACAGTTGTTCTCTGATAGAAAGTGGAAGCTACTCTGAGCAACTAGTTTGTTTTACTTTATGTCTACTTAGACCACCCAATGTTCTCGATGTAGCTGTGGAGTAATATAGTGAGAGATACCGTAGATATGCAACCATACAATAGGGTTGCAGCTGAAAGGAGAGAAAATGGAATGAGATATCCTCACAAAGACATGCCACCCATACAGAGTGTGTAATCCAAAAGCACCATAACAGTGTTCCTCTATGGGGTAGAAAGTTTCTTAAGAGAAATTGTCAAAGTTTTCAATGGTTCAATGATTCAATTTAGTGTCAGAGAATGTATACAGTATACAGCCTAAAATCCTTACTCTTTGCAGATATCTACAAAACAGAGAGAAAAAAACCCAAAGGATGAAGAGACAGAAAAAATGTTGGAACCCAAAGCCTCCTCCCCCCTCCCACACACAAACAGCAGCAAAGCATTAACCCTCCCCTCCCCCCACTTATTCCAGCACAAAGCATCAGCCCACCCACCATGCAAGCAATAGCAAGCCCCAGAGACCACGATATATAGTCCAACGAAAACTACTGCTCATCCCAGCACCTCGACATCTCAGCAGGCCCTCTTTCTCATTTGTGAGGTAGAGAGAGATATCGCTCCTGCAACAGTGAGAAGGGAGGCCAACAGCTCACTGTTTTGATGTTACCCTCTGTAGTGTAGCTTATTTACAGCTCCCGCGACTCAAGGATCAGCAAACTCTTTCTCACCATCCAGAGAGAGATTGATTTCTTGAGAGCAGAGGCCTCCGACAGCCACACCTCTGTCTCAATGTTTCTATCTCTCGTGATGCTTCAGTTGGCAACGTCAATGAAGAACTGGGATGTCCACAGGGCCACGCAAGGCTGCAGCCTGAAGGCACATGTCTTCCAAGTGCTCCTGGACATCCTGGAAGCACAAACTACTCAGCGAATTCCAAAGAGCAAAAACCCACCATCGATGAAGAATGTAGCTTGAATGCAGCTGCAGATTATGGATGATGACAGGACACCGGCCATCTTGAAAATTAAAAAAATTAGGCATGAGAACAGTGTGGCGACCCACTTTCTGCGCAGGTGAACCGGCTCACAAATAGCCCGCGCGCGGGGAGAGACTTTGGTAATGCACCTCTGACATAATTTCTGCCCCAAGAGGGCAGGTGCTAGGGATTAAAAGCCACCGCCGCGAAGTTTGAATAAACTAGTCTCGAAACGACTTACTGACTGCGTGTTGTTGTCTCTAGCTCTGTATGTAGTACATCGCTACATTGGTGACCCCGACGGTCCAAACAGGATTTGGACCAAAGATGACCGACTCTTCATCTGTTCACGCAGTTTCGCTAAAACTGCCGACTTTCTGGACGCTGCGACCACGCGTGTGGTTTATCCAAGCAGAAGCCCAGTTCCAGATTCGGCAGATATCCTCTGATTCCACGCGTTACTACCATGTGGTGAGTGCCCTTGACCAGGAGACGGCCGCCCAGGTTGCGGATTTCATACAGTCGCCCCCAGAAGAAGGCAAATATGAAGCATTCAAAGTGCTGCTCGTTGGGACCTTTGGCCTCTCACGGCGTGAGCGAGGTGCCCGCCTGCTTCACCTGGACTGTTTGGGAGACAGACTGCCGTCAGCATTGATGAACGAGATGCTGGCCCTGGCTGATGGACACAAGCCCTGCCTCATGTTTGAGCAAGCGTTCCTAGAGCTGCTGCCCGAGGACATACATCTGCTACCGGCCGATACAGATTTCAGCGACCCCTAGAAGGTGGCAGCCCGGGCAGACGTGCTGTGGAGAGCCAAGAGGGAGAGCGTGGCGTCCGTCAGTCAGATTACCAGGCCACATGCCCAACAGCAGACCAGACCCGGCCCGGCAAGGGGGTGCACACAACACAGAGGCAGGAGTGAGGAGGACAGTGAACAGTGGTGTTTCTACCACCAGCGGTGGGGCACAGAATCCCGCCGTTGTCACCCGCCCTGTAAAGGCCAGGGCCAGGGCCAGCAGCCGCTAATGACTATGGCCGCTGGCCACCAGGACAGCCTCTTGTACGTCTGGGACAAACAGTCGGGACGCCGCTTCTTGGTTGACACCGGGGCGGAGATCAGCGTCTTGCCCCCGACGGGGTACGACACCTGCAACAGTAAGCCAGGACCCACCCTGAGGGCCGCAAACGGCAGCACGATACGGACCTACGGCACCCGCACAGTGCAGCTGCAGTTCGGCGCCAGCCGGATCACGTGGGACTTCACACTGGCCGTGGTGGCCCAACCACTTCTGGGGGCGGACTTCTTGCGAGCTCACAGCCTGCTGGTCGACTTGCAAGGGAAAAGACTGGTACATGCCGAGACTTTCCAGACGTTCTCCCTGGGTGAAGCCAAGTTGCCGGCCCCACACCTGGACTCCATCATGCTGTCGGACAACGAATTCACCAGAATCCTGGTGGACTTTCCATCGATTCTGGCACCGCAGTTCACGGCAGCCATGCCCAGACACGGAGTCCAGCACTACATCCCGACCCAGGGACCACCCCTCCATGCCCGCGCATGAAGGCTCCCCCACTTCGCCTGGCGAAGGAGGAGTTCAAGAGGATGGAGGAATTGGGGATCGTACAGAGGTCTGACAACCCATGGGCCTCCCCGTTGTACATGGTGCCCAAAGCAGCCGGGGGCTGGAGACCATGTGGTGACTACCGCAGACTGAATGAGGCTACAACTCCAGACCGCTACCCCATGCCGCACATACACAACTTTGCAGCAAACCTGCATGGGGCAAGAATCTTTTCCAAATTAGACCTCCTCCAGGGATACCATCAAATCCCGGTGCACCCTGAAGACATCCCCAAAACAGCACTCATTACCCCGTTCGGCCTGTTTGAATTCCTCCAAATGCCGTTCGGCCTGAAGAATGCTGCACAGACATTCCAGCGGCTAATGGATGCGGTGGGATGCGACCTGGACTTTGCGTTCATCTATTTGGACAACATCCTTATAGCCAGCAGTAGTCGTCAGGAGCATCTGTCCCACCTCCGCCAGCTCTACTCCCGCCTGAGTGATTTCGGCCTCACGGTCAACCCGGCCAAATGCCAGTTCGGTCTCGACACCATCCACTTCCTGGGCCACAGGATTACCAAAGACGGGGCAACACCTCTGCCCACCAAGGTAGACGCGATCCGCCACTTTGCCCGGCCCACCACAGCCAAAGGCCTGCAGGAGTTTGTTGGTATGGTGAACTTCTACCACCGTTTCCTCCCCTCAGCAGCCTGTATCATGCACCCTTTGTACACCCTGATGTCGGGTAAAGGTAAGGACATTACTTAGGACGAGGAGGCCGTGGCCGCTTTCGTTAAAGCCAAAGAAGCCTTGGCAGATGCCGCGATGCTGGTGCACCCCAGAACGGACGTTCCGACCGCACTCACAGTGGATGCATCCGACACAGCAGTCGGTGGGGTGCTGGAGCAACTCATCGAGGGGCGCTGGCAACCCCTGGCGTTCTTCAGCAAGCACCTACGACCACCCGAACTCAAGTACAGTGCCTTCGACCGGGAGCTGTTGGCACTGTATTTGGCAATCCGGCATTTCAGGTAGTTCTTAGAAGGCAGTCCGTTCACCACGTTCATGGACCACAAACCGTTGACTTTCGCGTTCACGAAGGTGTCCGATCCCTGGTCGGCTCGCCAGCAGCGCCATCTGTCCTACATCTCCGAGTACACGATGGACATCCAGCATGTCTCAGGAAAGGACAACATCGTGGCGGACGCATTTTCCAGACCAGCTATCCAGGCCCTGTCCCTCGGGGTGGACTATGCAGCACTGGCGGAGGCGCAGCAGGCAGATGACGAGATGCCCGGCTACAGGACCGCAGTCTCGGGTTTGCAGCTGCAAGACTTCCTCGTAGGCCCAGGTGAAAGGACCCTCCTGTGGCTACCGGCCAACCTCGCCCCATCATCCCGGCAGCCTGGAGGCGGCGAGTTTTCGACTCCATACACGGTTTGGCGCACCCATCTATCAGGACAACCGTCCGGCTGGTCTCCAGCAAGTTCGCGTGGCACAGACTTCGCGAGCAGTTCAGTGAATGGGGCAGAACATGCACGCAGTGCCAAACAGCCAAGGTGCAGCGGCACACTAAAGCCCTGCCGCAGCAGTTCGAACCCACCCACCGGAGGTTCGACCACATTCCTTTGGATGTCGTGGGCCCCCTACCAGTGTCCCGAGGAGCGCGATACCTCCTAACTATGGTAGACCGGTTCACGAGGTGGCCAGAGGCGGTCCCGCTCACCGAAACATCTGCCGATTCCTGCGCCCGAGCACTGATTGCAACCTGGGTAGCACGCTTCGGGGTACTGGCCCACATTACCTCCAACAGAGGCGCCCAGCTCACCTCTAGCCTGTGGTCGGCTGTGGCCAGCCTGTTAGGAACGCAGCTACACCACACAACTGCCTACCACCCACAGTCCAACAGACTAGTGGAACGCTTCCACCGTCACTTGAAGTCGGCTCTCATGGCCTGCCTGAGAGGACCTAACTGGGTGGATGAGCTTCCCTGGGTCCTGCTTGGAATTCGTACAGCGCCCAAAGAGGATCTGCACACCTTGTCGGCCGAGTTGGTGTATGGTGCACCCTTGGTCGTCCCAGGAGAGTTCATACCAGCCCCAAGGGGGCAAGAGGAAGAACCCGCAGCAGTCCTGGGCAGACTACACAAAAGGCTCGGCAACCTGGCCCCCGTGCCAACTTCACAGCACGGACGGACCCCGACCTACGTACCCAAAGACCTGCAGAACTGTAAGTTTGTGTTTGTACGAAGGGGTGGACGCCGGGCACTGCTACAACAGCCGTACAAGGGGCCATTCAAGGTGATCAACAACAATGGGTCAACGTACGTTCTGGACATTGGGGGGAAAGAGGAGGTTTTCACGGTGGGCCAACTCAAACCGGCCCATATGAACGTGGCGCAGCTGGTCAAGGTTCAGGCACCGCGGCGCAGAGGCCGACGGCCAAACAGACTGATCCAGACTGTGGACATTGGGGGGTGTATCACCGGTTCTGGGGGGGGGGGGGTTATGTGGCGACCCACTTTCTGCACAGGCGAACTGGCTCACAAATAGCCAGCGCGCGGGGAGAGACTTTAGTAATGCACCTCTGACGTTATTTCCGCCCGGAGAGGGCGGGTGCTAGGGATTAAAAGCCAGCACCGCAAAGTTTGAATAAACTAGTCTCAAAATGACTTACCGACTGCGTGTCATCTCTAGCTCTGTATGTAGTACATCGCTACAACAGAAGATTTAAACTGTTTTGCAAGATGAACAAAGAAGTCACCCAGATCTGTAAAAACCTCTGCAGCCATCTTCTGCTCCTCCCAGGCTTCATTCAACATGACCTCTAACCAAATGCCACAGGCAGCACCAATAATTATGCTAACAGCTGCCATCATCTCTGTCTCTTTCCAGAATGCCACGGGGTATATTAGTGGTATCAGTCACTCTGCAGTTCATGCCTATTTAAGCAAATGAGTGAGATGATGTCTCCTGGACCAAGCACTTACAAGGTTTCATTCATGGACGTTGAGATGAAGAGGGCAGCACACTCTAGTCTGCAGGCTTCCCACGAGTCTAGGGTTTAATTGATTCCATCTATGTTGCCCTCCAGGCTTCTTCACGTAGAGAAGCACTTTGAAACATGGTCATTTAAAAATTCAAACTCAGTAACTTCTGAATGCAATAAAATCGATATGGTCTTTGGGTAATTTCCATGGAATGGAAACAGGGAGAGATGTAGAACAGGCTGCCAGCTTCCTATCACCTATTTTACAGTACTGCACAAAGTCAAGTTCAACCCCAATACAATCTTAAGGTTCAGCGTGATTCAAAACTAGTTTTACTCTATGAAAAGATTCCAAAATATATTTGATGTTGCTTAAATTACAGGGTACTAGTACTTCACTGATAGCAGAGCTGTGCTGACAAAATCTCAGGATGTTGTATTACCAGAGGGAATTGCACTTAAGATCTCTATCTGACATTATTATCTGTTGAGAAACCATCAGCAATATTAATAATGTTAGTTCTTGAGACCATATGGTAGTCGAATTTTGGAGCAGTTGTGGTAGTCTTCTAAAGTGACAATTTTTGTGAACACCTTATCCTATAATTGTATGGAAATCCATTGGTTCCATTTAAGGGGTAGTCGATCTCTGCCTAAAGGCTATTTCTATTCATCGATTAAATTTATGGATGCTTTGCAATTCTTTCCCAATCTTTAGCAACACATAAAGCAAAATTCAAGATTATTTCACTTTTTTAAGGGTGCAAAGTGGATCAATAATAAAGTTGTCCTTTTGATTGTAGACTTGGGTTATCGCCAAATTCATCATAGTGTCTGAGGGTGGTGGGGAGGAAGTGACAATGGCAGTAAATTGAAAAGAGCATAAAGCTAATTTCAATATCAAAATAAAAAGTTATATGTATGACAACAAAAAAGTTTAATGTTCTAGGCATTGCACTGACATATCTCTGATTACTTAATCAGCCTCTGCATAAGTTCAATCTACTATTCTTAAAGAGGTCCTGGAGACCATTATAAGGAGCTTGCAGTTATATTTTATTAAAGTACATGAAAGAAAAGTCAAGAGGAGCAAGTATGCTCCTCCTACCTCATTTCAATACAGGTACCTCACAAGCTGTTCCTCACTGAGCTTCCAATGAATGATTTGCTCCACAAGCCCCCTGAAAGATTTGGCCTCCTTTAGAGTGCTCTTCTCACCACCAGTCTGCCGTCTTCTCCAACATCTGGTCTACGTGCTCTCTGTTTATTCTCCCAGTCATGTTACACCTCAGAGCTTCCAGTTTGATCAGATGTCAAAATCAGGACATCAGTAGTATTTCAATCTACTCTTTGCATTGAAAAACCATGGCAAAACCATAAGATATAGGAGCAGAATTAATCCATTCTGCATATTGAGTCTGCTTTGCAGTTCCAGCATGGCTGATTTATTATCCCTCTCAACCATATTCTCCTGTCTTTCCCCATAACCTTTGACACCCATACTAATCAAGAACCTATCAACCTCCACTTTAAATATATCCAATGAATTGGCTTCCACAGTCAACAATGGCAATGAATTCCACAGATCACCACCCATTTTACAACTGAATCACAGCTAGAAGAAATCAATCAGCAAAATATCAAAAAGTAATGGAAGATTCTTTTAAATAGACATTTTCTGGGGTTGCTCCTAGTGTTGAATTCCAATATGGCAGAGCTAGCCACAGATCAGTATTGTAGGGTGATTGGCTTAATCGTCTATTGCCTCTGTATATCTTTGCAGGCATTTACTGTTTACTCCTGCAGTAAAGAGCATTCAGTGTAATTACAACACAGTTGCGCTTTGGTGTATTCATGACCATTATGGAAGTGAGGTTAGATAGATAGATAGATACTTTATTCATCCCCATGGGGAAATTCAACATTTTTTTCCAATGTCCCATACACTTATTGTAGCAAAACTAATTACATCCAATACTTGACTCTGTACAAATATGATATGCATCTAAATCACTCTCTCAAAAAGCATTAATAATAGCTTTTAAAAAGTTCTTAAGTAGTTTACTTAAATACATTAAATACAATCAACCCCGGCACTTTAACATATCTTACTCCTGGCGGTTGAATTGTAAAGCCGAATGGCATTGGGGAGTATTGATCTCTTCATCCTGTCTGAGGAGCATTGCATCGATAGCAACCTGTCGCTGAAACTGCTTCTCTTCTCTGGATGGTGCTATGTAGAGGATGTTCAGGGTTTTCCATAATTGACCGTAGCCTACTCAGCGCCCTTCGCTCTGCTACCGATGTTATACTCTCCAGTACTTTGCCCACGACAGAGCCCGCCTTCCTTACCAGCTTATTAAGACGTGAGGCGTCCCTCTTCTTAATGCTGCCTCCCCAACATGCCACCACAAAGAAGAGGGCACTCTCCACAACTGACCTATAGAACATCTTCAGCATCTCACTACAAACATTGAATGACGCCAACCTTCTAAGGAAGTACAGTCGACTCTGTGCCTTCCTGCACAAGGCATCTGTGTTGGCAGTCCAGTCTAGCTTTTCGTCTAACTGTACTCCCAGATACTTGTAGGTCTTAACCTGCTCCACACATTCTCCATTAATGATCACTGGCTCCATATGAGGCCTGGATCTCCTAAAGTCCACCACCATCTCCTTGGTCTTGGTGATATTGAGACGCAGGTAGTTTGAGTTGCACCATATCACAAAGTCCTGTATCAGTTTCCTATACTCTTCCTCCTGTCCATTCCTGACACACCCCACTATGGCAGTGTCATCTGCGAACTTCTGCACATGGCATGACTCCAAGTTATATTGGAAGTCTGATGTGTACAGGATGAACAGGACCGGAGAGAGCACGGTCCCCTGCGGCGCTCCTGTGCTGCTGACCACCGTGTCAGACCTACAGTCTCCCAACCGTACATACTGAGGTCTATCTGTCAAGTAGTCCACTATCCAATCCACCATGTGAGAGTCTACTCCCATCTCCATTAGTTTGTGCCTTAAGATCTTGGGCTGGATGGTGTTAAAGGCACTAGAGAAGTCCAGGAATGTAATCCTCACAGCACCACTGACCCCATCTAGGTGAGAGAGGGATTGGTGCAGCAAATACGTGATAGCATCCTCCACTCCCACCTTCTCCTTATACGTAAACTGAAGAGGATCCCGGGCGTGCCTGGTTTGTGGCCTCAGATTCTGTATTATCAGCTGCTCCGTTGATTGAATTGTTTGGCTCAAAATTGGATTTTTGTCCCAAAACCTCTAGGATCATGGATTTTGCTGTAATCATTATCTTCACATATTCAAATTTAATATCATGGGCCAAGAAAGATAGAAAGATAAAAGCAAAGCACTGGCCTCTCAGCACCTCTTTCTGCTCAACTATTCAGTAAGATCCCATAACACATCACATATATTCAACATTGACAGGCCACCATTAGGGAATGCCAAAGATTTACAATATTATAAATAAAAATAATATTTCCTCACCTTCATGGCTAAACCCTTAACTTGTTGCTATGACCTCTAGCTCTAGCCTGTCCGGCTTGAAGAAACACAGACTCTCACCCTTTTCTCTCCAAATTTTTCCCAGAGCCTTTAGTGTATCAATGAGATTTGGTCTCCTTCTAATCCCCCTCGAGAAGTTGCCATTCTTGTTTAATTACTCTCAATGGACAGATCAATCCAGTCATTTTCCTTCACTGACTTCATTGCAGGTAAATCATTCCTTATCAATGTAGATCAGTAGTTATGGTGTCACTACAGCCGCTTTCAATTTCAATGAGACTTCTTTTCTTTTCTCCTTCAAGCCAACTGCAATAATAGATGTGATCAGAGAATTAACAAAAAACTCTAGATGCCAGATATCTGAAACATAAACAGAAAATACTGGAAACGCTCAACAGCTCAGACAGCATCTTGGAAAGTGAAACAGCCAGTAATCCTTTATCACAAGGCTATGCCAAACATGTCCTTACCTTAAAACTACCTAGGCTTATCCATAGCTCTCTATTTTTCTAAGCTCCCGGTATCCACCCAGGAGTCTCTTAAAAGACCCTATTGTTTCTGCCTCCACCGCCATCACCAGCAGCCCATTCCATGCACTCACCACTCTCTGCATCAAAAGAAAAACAACAACTTACCCTGACATCTCCTCTGTACCTACTTCCAAGTACCTTAAAAATATGCCCTCTCATGCTAGCCATTTCAGCCCTGGGAAAAAGCCTCTGACTATTCTCATGACCAATGCATCTCATTATCTTGTACACTTAGTTATACTAGTTTCCACCAGAGATTTCAGCATACAGGATTGTTACTTCTCATTTTTCAATACTCAAGTGTAAAGCAGAATAGAATGATTGTTACTCTGGATCCGGATAAACACACTAAGTATAAAAAATACAATAAAACACAAAAATATATAACTATAAAACCAATCCTAGAAAAGACAATGTATCTGTTATATGCATAGTTATATGACACCACTGCTGTGGGCCGTATCGAACATGGTGATGAATCAGCATGCAGGAAGGAGACTGAAAAATTGACTGAGTGGTGCCATAGCAACACCCTCTCACTCAGTGTCAGCAAGACCAAGGAAATGATTATAGAGTTCAGGAGAGGGAAACCAGAGGTCCATGAGCCAGTCCTCACTGGAAGATCAGAGGTGGAGAGCATCAGTAACTTCAAATTCCTGGGTATATCAGAGGACCTGTCCTGGACCCTCATATAAATGCAAAGACAGGACAGCAGTGCCTCTACTTTCTTAGGACTCTGCAGAGATTCGGTATGATATCTAAAACTCTGACAAACTTCCATTGACATGTAGTGGAGATCGTATTGACTTGTTGCATCATGCCCTGGTATGGGAACACCAATCCTGCAAAAGGTAGTGGTCTTGGCCCAGTACATCAGGGCTAAAGCCCTCACAACCATTGAGCACATCTACATGAACTGCTGTCATAGGAAAGTAGCATCCAGCATCAAAGATCCCCACCACCCAGGCCATGCTCTTTTTTCACTGCTGCCATCAGGTAGAAGGTGCAAGAGCCTCAGGACTTGCACCACCAAGTTCAAGACCAGTTACCACCCCTCAATCATCAGACTCTTGAACAAAAGGGGACAATCACACTTAGCTATTGAGATGTTCTCACAACCAATGGTCTCACTTTAAGGACTCTTTATCTTGTTATTTCATGTTCTTGCTATTTATTTATATTTGCATTTGCAGAGTTTGTTGGCTTCTGCACTCTACTTGCTCTTCCATTGATCCTATTATAGCTACTAGACTATAGATTTGATGAGTATGAGTGTTGGATGTGGTGACATATGTACTCTGATCATAAAATTGACTTTGAACTTTGAATAAAGTGACACCATGGTGATGTGCATGTAATGCTGGTGGGGGTAGGGAGTGGGGTTGGTTAATAGGTGGAGGTGTTGGGGGAAGTAACTGATTTTGAGTCTAGTTGTCCTGTGTGGATGCTACATAGCCTCTTCCTAATTCTGTAAACAGCTTCTACCCTAAGTCCATAAGCAGGGTTGGAGGGATCCTTCGTGACATTGCTGGCCTTCTACCGCACCTTTCAGTATGGACAGTATGTGCTTGATGGTGAGCAGGCTGATGCTGGTGTCTTCAAACTGTTGCTGTCTGTGCCACTTTAAGCAGATGCACAACAAACTCTTGAGAAATCCCAATGAGCTGCTCAACCGCAAATTTTGTTTCCTTGGGAAATTAAAATATCAAGGTACAGCTGGTTTAATAAGAATAACATGCAAATTAAAAGTACAAAGAGAACCAGAACTACTGAGAAGTTGATTTACATTTTTACATCTTGCATTGTATTTTATTCATTGTGTCTGATATCAAATTCAAAGTTTTATTACATTCATAGAAACAAATCTTTGGTTATAAATCCAAGGATCAATAAACAAGCCTTTCAGCATCTGAGGGTGCCCATATCGCTGCATCCAGATGCAATGGTTTGATGCATGTCTTTATTATGTACATTTTCCTGCTCGTTGAAGCTCAATTAACGTCCTTGGTCATCGCATGCTTCATTAAATAGCTGTCAATCCACTCAAGGTGTGCAAAATGTGCTTTCCTAAACATAAAACTTGACTGGCCAGATGATATGGGCTCACTCAGCAAAACACTGAAGTAGTTCATTTCTGCAAAAATAAAAAAGAGAAAAAAATCTGGCATTTTCTCTCATAAGTGCAGAATATGCATCCTGTTTTCCCCAGACCATCTTTGCTAAAGTATTGAACAAGTTGTGCTTGGACAAGTTTTTGAATCAGATACGTTCATGTATAGATTAATTTCCTTTATTTCCAGCATTGTTATTCCTATATGAATAGTTCATGTGGAAAAAAATCCATTACCATTTACTTTTTGCTCATTTGTTATCAATCTTGCTAATGTACAATTTTAGTGTTAGTGCAATTTGAAGTGAAGCAGAAGTGAAGTTTCCCATCTGTATGGCAGACTCAATTATATCTAAAATCATGTTGGGTGGTGGTGCATCTTTGTTTAATTCTAAAGACAACTTAATATTAGCACTGTTGGAATAAATATAAATAAAACAGTAACATGGGTAAATATGTTCCGCTTTATCTGAAATGGCAATTCTACTTAAAAGATAATTGTACTTCAGTTGTGAGATTATTCCAGCAAATCTCATTTGCATGCTTTCTAATGCTACCACATCCAACGTCCCAACTCTTATAATTAATTCCTCATCCTGTCAAAGCAAACATACCAAATGACTTATTCGCTCTCCTATCCACCTGTGTTACAACTTCTGGCGAACTATTGGTCTTGCAGCCTAAGGTCTCTCTGTCCATCAATACTCCTAAAGTACCCGCATTTTTTCTATATGCCCTTCCAGAATTTGACATCCCAATTTGTATTACCTTGCACTTGTCGGAATTAAATTCTATCTACCCAAGTTCCTGAAGTAATTCTCTGAAGAGTTTATGTGAATTGATTATGGTGCACATTTAAAGTTCAACTGATGATAAGCAGTACACTATCTTATTCTCTTACAAACTCTGGTGAGATTTCATTTGGAATAATGTGTCCAATTTTGATCCACACATGTACCGGCTGATATTGATGCTTTGGAAAATATGTAAGTGAGACTCATTAGACTAACTTCCAGTATCAAATAGGCCAAATGGTTTTGAACTCTACCCCTTAGAGAAGCATGAGTTTATCTGATTAAGGTGCCTCTGATTATGAAAGGCAAAAATTGTTCAGAGTTAAGAGTTTTTTCTCCAAGTGAATAGATCAAAGATGACCAGAGGACACAATTTTAAGTAACATAAGGTCAGTTCATGCTTAACTATCAGAAAATAGTCTTTTAGTGACTAATGGATGCCTGGAGAAGGCTGTTGATTTCTATGGCAGATGTCAATTGCTGAATGAGTTCAAATGACAATTTTAAAATATAACAGAGGTGGCAGGGCCAGAATAATCTCTGGCTCCACTCCAATTGTGTTGATGCATTGAGAGGAATTGCACAGGTTTGCGTTTTTAACAAATTGGTTGACAATTAGTTCTGGTTATTAGCCAAATTTTGCAGATTTTGTTTAATTGGGTCTGGTGGTGTGTGGCCATATTGTCATAACTATTTTATCAGAGTTGTGTGGAAAAGGCTGAGGGAAAGAGTCTTTTCCTAAGTGTCATCATTGATATATTTTTGCGACCCAGTTTGCTGCTCTCTTTTTTTTCCAAACTCTCATACCATAAGATAGTCACCACCTTTAACATTGTTGCTGCAGCCCAGACCTGCAGTCAGTGTTGAAGTAAACTATGGTTATAGACCATCAGGTATTTTATTTGTGCCACACATTGCTATTCAGGGAGGACAAAGCGATTCATTCAATTCAGGCAGTACCCTATCATCAGAAAATTCTCTGAATAAAGAAGACTTTTTAATTATTTGGAAAAGTTCTACTTAAGTTTCAGGGCCTGAGGAAATATAGCAGGAGAAATAGAGATCGTAAATCAGGGCTGTGAATAACGGTACTGAGAAGATTCTAGTCCCAACTGAAAGGGAGAATGTGTCCCTGGATGTGAGTTCATACATTATAAAGACATTGGAAAGAAACTGAAATGTCTTTGAAATCATTATGGATTCCCAATGGCTGGAGAAAGAGTCAAATATCAGAAAGCTATTCACAAAGGTGATGTTATTTCAGAGACAAAGAATTGAACCTGCACAACATTGTCCATTTGTTTCCCTCTCCAGTCATTGAACAATGTTCACCTAACCCACAACACGTGTACGATGGTTGCAATTTGTAGCTGTTTCAAGAACCACCTCACTATGCCACCAGGGTGACCTAGAAAACAGATTTCAGCACATCACAAGAACTGCAGTTCATGTGAACACCCATGATTCTCAACTGATCAATGGATGCCACTGCAGGACTTTTCGCTGAGGTTCCTTCAAATACCCCAGAGAATGTTTCATCAATACAAATGTTTTAAATAGTCCATCATCCCACCATGTTCCATAATGGGCACTCAATGGATTTTTGCTATTTAAGCCTTCTGTCAAAGATAAAAAGAGAGACCTGCACTGATCAACTGGCTGGAATGTTCTTAACTTTGGTGGTCTGACCTACTCAACTGCTTCAAGCAGGATTCAATTATACAGGTGTCTAAGAAGTACAATCATCCAGTAAACCTTAAGTCCAACGTGATGAAATACTTTGAGAGACTGGTGATGATAACATCTCCTGCCTGAGAAGTGTCTTGCATCCACTTCAATTTCACTATTGTCACAATAGGCCAAAAGCAGATACTATTTTATTGGCTCGTCACACAACCCTGGAACAACTGGACAGTGAAGAGGTATACATCAGGATGTTTTTTTATTGATTACAGTTTGGCATTCAATATTATCCTCCCCTCAAAGTTAACCAATAATCTTCCATCCTGAACCTCAATACCTCCATGCGAAATTGGATCCCATATTCCCTCACTTTCAGTCTCCAGTCAGTTCGGATTAGCAACAAAATCACTCCATTATCTCCCTCAGCAGAAGTGAACCACAAGACTGTGTGTTTAGCCCTCTGATCTACACGCTTTATGCTTATGACTGTGAGGCTAAGCACAGCTCCAAAGACATAGGTAAATTTGCAAAACATCCCTGTCTTTGGTCAAATCATGGCAGTAGCACATCAGCATATAGGAGGGAGCTTGGAAGTCAGGCTGAGTGATGCCACAACAGCCTCTCACTCAATCTCAACAAGATGAACGAGCTTGATTATTGACTTCATGAGGAGGAAACTAGAGGTCCATGAGCCGGTGTTCATCGGGGTCAGAGGAGGAGAGGGTCAGCAACTTTAAATTCCTCAGTGTTATCATTTCAGCACCCAAGTGCCATTACGAAAAAAGCACAGCAGCACCTCTACTTTCTTAGAAGCTTGCAAAGATTTGGCATGTTATCTAATCATTTGATAAACTTCTATAGCTGTGTGACGGAGAATATATTGACTAGTTGGATCACAGCCTGGTATGAAAACACCAATGTCCTTGTACAGAAAACCCTACAAGTAGTGGATATGGCTCAGTGCATCATGAGTAAAGGCCTCCCTATGATTGAGCTAAAAAAACACGGAGCACTGCTGCAGGAAAGCAGCATCCACAATCAAGGATGCCCACCATCCAGGCCATGCTCTCTTCTCACTGCTGCCAGCTGGAAGAAGGTACAGCAGCCTCAGGATCCACATCACCAGGTATTATCCCTCAACCATCAGCCTCTTGAACTAGAGAGGATAACTTCACTCGCCCATCACTGAACTGTTCCTACTGACTGGATTCATTTTCAAGAATTCTAAATCTCATGTTCTTGATATTTATTGCTTATTATTGTTATTATTATATATTTTTCTCAGTACAAGCTGGTGAAACCAGAGGTGCAGGCATATCCAAGCACACACATTTCTGAATTGCTGGAAACTTTTGGATTATTCTAGTTGTGTTCAATATTGTGGCCTTCTGGAGTTTTATATAAATATTGCCTTGAAGGCCTAATTGTTTAATGCTATGGTGTAGGGACTTTAGGATGAAACCAGTTTGAATGCAGTTAAAAAATGAAAAATGAAACAACGTTCCTCCAGAATGTTATCACACAAGTACATGACAGAACAGACTACACCAGAAAATCCACATAACGTTTGGCAATCCCCAAATCCAGAGTCCGGAGAGGCTGCTGCGTATTAATATCGTGCTACCATCTTAGCGCATTCCCCGGAAAGGAACTCCAGTTGTATATATTACTACTGGGGCAATGTACATGTTCCATAGTCTTTCAATTTCATCTTGTAAACAGCATTTTTCTGGTGATTTTCACATTAATTTCTGTATATTATGTGTGCTTGGCATGGTTATATCTATTAGGTAAGTTGTTCTTGCTTGTTTATTTCATATTATTATATCCAGACGGTTATTAAGGATTGTCCTCTCTGTAATGATGGATCGGTCATAATATAATTTGTAGGACTCTGGCTCCAAAATTGGATCAGGTTTTTGTTTATAGTAAAGTGTGGTGATTGTATGTTAAAGCAAGATTTTGGAGAATAATGTTTACCATCTGATTGTGCCTGTAATCAGATTGAGTTAAACTGCTGCAGCATCTTGTACTGTATTGGATTATTTTTGGTTTCTCTTGGCACTTTTATTCTGCAATTATCATCTTGAGCTTGTTGATCTTTTATTATGCATTTTTGTTAAATTTTTGTATTAACCACCTGGACCTGTATTGCCATGAGGAGCTCCTCTGTTTCTGCGAAGAGATCTCTAAACCTCAGCCAGGCATTCGAAGCTTCCTTGTCAACATCTAGTCAGCTCAGATCATTGGAACGTCTTCTATGTAGCGTTAACTTCTTCATTTTTCTGGGTTGTGCTTTCATTTAAGTTTAGTGGTGTGTATTTCTTATCAAATTGCATATGCTTGCATGGTGAGCTGAATCCTATTTTTATTGATGAACATGTACCCTTAGAAGCTTTATCTGACTATTGTATAAATTTTTATGTCTGTTTTTCCTCTTCCTCCTTCTGTCCTAGATAGTACTATTTTAAGTGTGTTCATGTTCTGATTTTTCTTTATAAATTTTCCAGATCAGTTTCAGACCAAGATATTATGCCAAAGGAATATATTAATATTGGCATAGTGGAAGTGTATATTACTTCTGTTACATTTTTACTATTGAGATCTGTTTGACAGATTTTCTTAAGCCTTGAAGTAAATTCTATTGAACGTTTTCCCTTTATCACACCATGATCTATTTTCTTTGCTTGTTGATATCCCAGATACCTCTATGTTTCACATTCGTCCATCAGTTGTATTGTACCCTGCTGCTCTGTTTTATATTCAGCTAGCTCTATTGCACTGTTCTGCACATATCTGGTCCAAAGTTTATGTTCATATCTTTAGAAAATAGCTCTACTATTTGAATTCTAATTTTTTTAAATTTTTCTTTTTGTATTTGCAAGGTTCGTTGTACTGTTTTGCACATTGGTTGTTGTCCACACTGCTTGGGTGTGGTCTTTCATTGATTCTATTCTGGTTATTGGATTTATTGAGCATGCTCACAGGAAAATGAATCTCAGGGTTGTATATGGTGACATATATGCACTTTGATAATAAATTTACTTTGAACTTTGAACTTAAGAGAATTAGCATGGGTCAAAGTAAACACTGGGGATTTGGAATTCTTGTGCTGCCATCATCAGGGTATCATGTATCATAGATCAAAGGATAAACTTATTATTAGAATTATTAGACAAACAACTATTACACCTGTGTCTATAACGTCTACTGGAAGATACGTCCTGGGAGCACCATTGGCAAAGTTGAAAGAAAAGAAGTAAGGCAAGGGGCCAGTTTCTTGGAAGTCTCATGGGTTTCTTCTGTGACCATGATAAGACACTGCTCCAACGGCTGCTTGAAGTTCTTGAGACTGTTGTATCAGCTATTTAAAATTCAAAAAGTTCAAAGTAAAATTTATTATCAGAGTACACATGTCACCACATACAATCCTGAGATTCTTTTTCCTGATGAAAAACTTAGCAAATCTATAGATCAGTAACTGTAAACAGGATCAATGAACAACACACTGTGCAAATGCAAATACAAATAAATAGCAATAAATAATGAGAGTGTGAAATAACAAAGATAAGGAGTCCTTAAAGTGAAACCTTTGGCTGTGGGAACACCAGAAATAGAATGAGTGTAGCTATCCCCTTTTAATCAAGAACCTGATAGTTGAGGGGTAGTAACTGTTCTTGAACCTGGTGGTGCGAGTCTTGAGGCATTTGCACCTTCTTCCTGATGTCAGCAGGAAGAAAAGAGCATGGCCTGGGTGGCAAGGATCTTTGATGATGGATGCTGCATTTCCACAGCAAAGTTTCATGTAGCGGTGCTCAATGGTTGGGGGGCGGAGGTGGGATTTACCCGTGATGTACTGGTGTAGCTCAGTCTGGCATTACTGTCCTTCAGTCATGTTGGTTTGAGAATGGTGAATTGTTAGCATAACTTTCCTGGAGGAAATTTAGAATAATACGATGGCAGCCTTCAACTTCAATATGGAATCATGTAATGCCTCTCATACAAAGAAGCACGCCCAGTTTTGGTTGCAAGTGCATAACTTGCAGAGATAGCTTCATAAACTTCTGGTGTTTAACATGAACACAGAAGGCAATGACATTTTGAAATTTAAATACCTGCCACAAGCTGGAGTGCTGCTATTCTATATGCTTATAATATGTAATTTTAGGAATTTTCTCCATATATATGGAGTTAAAATCAGCTAAGTTTTATTGCTATTTTGCAGTGAGAAGGAAATAACAGTTTGTAATCAAATGAAGACACACTTGTTTGAGCTTTGTTTCAAAGGCAACATTGGTACAGAAGCTCGTTTAATATCCTAAACTTTGTTAATGTCCAACAATCCTTTGTTTGACTGGTTTGACATATCTCACACAAATATCATTGAGATAGTACAGAACAAATGTGGATAAAACCAGTCCCTGTTGAAAGTGACCCCTGACCTGTGTGCTCATAAGAGGTCTGGCTTGGAGGAAAATAACACACAAGTTGTTTATTATCGGAAATATTGTTGTGGGACTACCACAGATCACTACAGATTTCAAAAATGACCTTCAATTTCAAGTGTAGGAGAAAGGAAATAAAGAGACAAACTGTTCTAGTATATACGTTTTTGGTCAGGTCATTCAAATATTATTAGGTTGAAAGATCTGAAATTGTAATTCAATCTTTTTTTTATGAATGCATTTTCTAAGGAAATAGGCTAGAGGCTTTTTAGACAAATGTTGAAATAAGATCTGAATTAGGGATTTAGTGTCAAATATTTCCTGGCTCTGTTGATAAACAGAGGACAATGGATTTAATCCATTTTATCAGATGATAGTGTGGCCCTGAAGTGGGATGGGTAAGGCTTCATCTTTCAGTGATTCATGAAGGTCAAGCATTTATAGACTGGGTCTTTGCATCTCAGCAGTTGGTGCAAGAAAATATATTTTCTTTCAGATGAGTGGAAATCTGAGCAAAGCCAGCTCAAATGGATACTTTCCCTTTAAAGCTTTTCCAGAAGATTTAATTTTATTTAACTCTTAAACCAAATAGATTTCCACAAAATGCACTTTCTAGTCCATAGAGAATACAGTTCCCAGTATGATGGTGCTTCAAGTCCAATAAATCTCAGACCAGGAAATGGATTACTTCCTCATAAACCTATGAAACTCCTATTTGATATGTGACTTTGTTCTCCCTTTATCAGTGAATAACCATCCAAACAATAGATCCGGAAGGATTGCTGTTCATCCATTTCAGTTGTGGTTTTCAATCCACTCCAAGTTGATGGCAGCAATGAAGTTTTATTTCATTTCAACTTATTTGGGAATAATTTTTAATTATTACTTCCAGTGTGTGATATATTCCTTTATAAACTGTGAGTTAATTACATATGTCATAGATCATGACCTACTGATTTTCTGTGATTAATAAGATCAGTGTATGTTGTTGACACCATCATGTGCATGCAAAATATGATGGAGAAATTACATTATTATTTGGGTAAATTGTGACAGAAAATGCTTCAATTTCTGGATGAGTGAGAATGACATCGAGAATGGTTGTAAAATCACATCATACATCATGCACAATATCTGTGTACAAGCGGTTTTCTTTTAACCCTTTTTTTCCCTCAAGTGTGTTGCATTGAATGCAGGGGTAGTAGCCAAACTGATGTGCTTTGGATAAGAAATGGGCTGCAAAGTTTTGGACTACATGTATTTTATGGAGCCTGGAATATATGGCCAATTAATGGTAACTGATTCTACATGTAATGAAGGCTCTTACCTTTAGTACTAATTTGGACTTCAAATTTTGTAAGATGGACAAAAATGAGCTCATAAATAACTGTTTTAAACTTGGTTCAGATTTCACTTCCATTAAAATTGGTTATTGGAAATCGGATGAGATTTGAACATTGAACAGTTTTGAATCATATTGTAGAAGTATTTATGTTATGAGAACAGAGAACACTAAGCTAAATTTACTAGTCTATTCTCATTATGACTAATTAGATTTACTACTATTACCTTCTCTTGGCTTTGTCATTCATGGTTTCATTGAATGTATTTCATTATTTTGTGTGTTGTTTATGATTTTATCTTACATTGACAGCAAGCATCATAACCGGATAAAATATCATTGTTAACGTTTTATGTTACAGAGAAGCAAATGCACTGTAAACTATGAACAGTATGTCAAAGCTCAAAGGATTAATTTGTTTGCTGTTGTTTGTATTCAACAGCACTGAGCTCCATTTTTAAGGTATATTTGGCTAATTCCATAGTTTCTTCTGTTTCTTCTTTAATATTCAAACATTTGGATAGTCTAGATATATCAACAGGGTATCAGTTCAAATCCATTCAATAGTTTTTACAGTTTGAATAAAGGAAAATGGCAAAGTGATGTGAAACCTTGAATGCTAATATAGCCTCAGCAACAATCCATTAGCCTTTTAGATAAGGTTTTCGCATTACCTATGCTAAAGCTACTAATCTGCTATTGTTTTAACAGTGTCTCGCATTGCTGTGATTGTGCCTTATTTGAGTTTTAATAAACAAGAATAGGCTAATATATCCATTATCCCTGAGGTGGAGATTAGATTCATGATTCAATTACCTTTTATTTCAGTTTTATTTTAAAAGACCTGTTTTGAATATAGAATGACCAATTGTTCTGTTATAATCCAAGGTCAGGTTCTAGATTAACTATGGCATCCAGATTTATTATATGTAGTTATTGCTGAGATAATAGTTTGTGTTTGGCTGTTGTCAGAGTTAAGAGGATGTGGCCAAAAAAAGGAAGCATTTGTCAAATTTATTCTATAAGCTGAGAGTTTTTTTGTGGTAATGAACTGTAAACTAACTCGATTAATTTACAATGAGTATATTACAGTAATTTATTGTTTCCTTCAGTGTGGGCACAGGCAGGCACAAACTGAATAGTAAATCCTTGCAATCAATGTACAACATGAGTCCCAAAGGGATAATGGTAGAAAAAAATTAAACAAACTGCCTCAACCGACTAAATCATACATGTTCTACAAAATATAATGGAAATCCAGCACTTTCTGCCACTAATCTTATCTCAGAGGCAGCAATTACCCTAATGGCTAATAAGTTCAAACCAGCTATTGTTCCTATCCTATACATTGCACACGCTACTAGTGTATTCCAGCTATTCTTTCCAAAAGTATATCTTTCATTACAGTACAAAGCAATGCAACTTCAAACTCTGAAATTGAATGTATTTGAAAGCCTACCACAATTTTTAACTAAGAGCTTTGAATGCTTAACGATATCATTAGGTCTTGCATGATAACTAATAAACTGAATTTACATTTGTCTTTTGAATTAAAAAAATAATATGTATGTAATAAAAAGAAAACACAGTTTACAGCATCAATTTGATAAATGCTTTTTTTGGTTGGCCTTTTTATTCCGACAAACAGCTGAACCCAAGTAAACAGAAATAGATACCATATGAAAAAAAACATTATTTTCATTTTGGAAACTGTCATTAGAGAGATTGGAATTTTCTCTGTATTTTCTCAGGAATGCCGCAAGGCAAAAACTTAAGACTTTTTCTTGTTCTCTCTGTTGGCTAAATTGCATCTATTCATCAAATCGTCTGTTTTCAGTATGTTCCATTAGCCTAGTAATATGTAAATTTGTTCCAAGAAAAAACCCACAGATATTCAAAGCACATTTATTCAAAACAGCACAGCCCAATTGATCAGAGTGTTAATAGCCATAAGTTATGTGCACATAGCTTACGTAAGGGATCGAAGAGATGGGAAGTGCAGGAAGGGGGGGGGGGGGGGGAATGTTTTTGCGGAGTAAAAAATGCCTCAATCAAAGAGTTAGCTTTGTTGATAGTTTTGACACAGGTGGCTGGGATCTCTCCAGAGCAAGCCACAGGACTGTATAGATGTGATACATTTTACTGAGGCATTGGTGTGCAGTGGGTGGAGTGTGGCAGGACAAATGGGGGTTAGAACACTCACATACAGATTTCACTACATTTTGTGAAGTTGTAAAACGATCTTCGTAGAGGGAAGGGTGATGGCCTCAATTGCATTTTTATAGTTAAGAGTCATAAGTTTACATGCTGCCTTCAATATTTCTGGCATTTAAAAAGAGAAATGCAATATTTTGTTTAACAGCAAATGAAACAATCTCTAATCTTTTCTATGATCAGTATACACATTGGTATTCTGCATTCCTCATGCTACTAGGTACAGCGAAAAGTACTTGTAAGAACTGTAAAGAAGCACACATCCATCGACCATTCCTAAAACTGCCTGGTTCTTTTGGCATCTCAATCATCAACCTGTTGTATCACCTATCAGCAAGCACAATCAGCCCGATACTGAGGAGGGAGTGTTGCTTAGGCAACAAGACCTTGGGTCAAATTCAGATTATTTTCCAATTAAATCGAAGAGGTCACCATGTGCTCATTATTCTGGTAAGCACAATTACTTCATGTAGTACCACAAGCCATTGGGCATTGAGCCAGATGAGGCATTTGCAGAGCAATAAAAAACACTGTGTAGAGATGGGACTAAGTGATTATCCTAATTATTCAAACATTAAAATCCTTGAAATACACAAAAAAGGTCCCGTTATGTCTTGGCAGCTAGACACTATAATTACTTTTGGGAGTACGATAATAAAAATTGAACCTGCAGATTGGATGGTAAGGGAAAATTTCACAATCCTGACCACATACAACACTATCTTCAGAGTACAGATAGAAAATGAAACCAAAACATATGGCAAAAAGGAGTTTGAATGACTGGAAAATGTTAGCATGATTAACTTGCTGCACAGGGAGGGAGGAGAAGCACAAGAAAGCAATATTTGTTGGGGATTGTATAATTAGGGTTGGAGACAGGCAGTTCTGTAGCTGTAGAAATGGTTTCAAGGTACCATGCTGTCAGTGTTAAAGGACTCACTGAGTATCTGCAGAAACTCTGAGGTCATTGATAAAGAGGCAGATGGTTGGTCTGTTGGTGCACTGTGAAGTTCACGATTGTGATTATAGATAGAAAGATGGATTGGGTCCTACAGATGTATTTTAAGAAATAAGAGCAGAAAGGCATAAGGATCAGAATTAGACCATTGAGCCTATTGAATCTGCTCCACCATTCCATCATGGCTGATTTATTATCTCTCTCAACCCGATTCTCTTGCCTTCTCCCCATAACCTTTAACACCATGAGTAATCATGGTCCTATCAACATCCGCTTTAGTATACCCAATGGCTTGGCTTCCACAGCCGTCAGTGACAATGACTTCCATAGATTCACAACCCTCTGGCTATATAAATTCTCCTCTTTGCTCTTTGAAAGGGATGTCCCTCTAATCTGAGTTGTGCCTTCTGGTCCTAGAGTTTCCCACTATAGGAAACATCCTCTCTGCATCCACTCTATCTAGGTCTTTCAAAATTTGATTGGTTTCAATGAGATCCACCCTTGTTTTTCTAATCTCCAGTGAATACAGGCACAGAGCCGTAAAACACTCATCAAATGTTAACCCTTTCCTTCCCGGCATCATTCGCATGAACTTTCTCTGGACCATCTCCAAATCCAGCACATCTTTTCTTAAATAAGGGGCCTAACACTGCTCACGATACTCCATGTAGGATCTGATCAATGCTTTATAAAGACTTAGCATTGCATCCTTGCTCATATATTCTAGTGCTTTTGAAATGTATGCTGACATTGCATTTGCCTTCCTTACCACTGCCTCAAACTGCAAGTTAACCTTCAGGGAATCCTGCACGAGGACTCCCAGGTCCAATTGCACTTCTGAATTTTGAATTTTCTCTGCATTTAGAGAACAGTCTATGCCTTTATTCCTTCTACCAAAGTGCATGACCAACCACTTCCCTACACTGTATTCCATCTGACACTTCTTTGGTCATTTTCCTAATCTAAATCCTTTTGCAGACTGCCTGCTTCCTCAATATAACCTGCCCTTCCACCTATCTTCATATTGTCTACAAACTTGGCCACAAAGCCATCAATTCCTTTATAAAAATCATTGACATATAATGTGAAAAGAAGTGGTCCCAACGCTGACCCTGGCAGAATACCACTAGTTATCTGCAGCCTTAGAAAAGGCCACCTTTATCTGCACTCTGTGCCTCCTGCCAGTCAGCCAATCTCCTCCACATGCTTGTATCTTTCCTGTAATATCATAAGCTCTCTGATCTTGTTCAACAGTCTCATGAGCAGCACTTTATCAAAGACCTTCTAAAATTCAAATCCAGTAACATCCACTTTGTCCATCCTGCCCGTTATTTCCTCAGAGTTCCAACAGATTTGACAAAGAAGATTTTCTCTTAAAAGGCATGCTGACTTTGGCCTACGTTATCATGTACCTCCAGTTACCCTGAAACCTCATTCGTAATTATGCACTCCAACATCTTCCCAAGGACTGAAGTCTGGCTAACCAGCCTATAATTTCCTGTCATCTGCCTCCTTAAAGTGTGGAATGACATTTGCAATTTTCCAGTCCTCAAAAACCATCCAGAATCTAGTGATTTTTGAAAGATCAGTTCCAGTGCCTCCATAATCCCTTTAGTTACATCGTTCAGAATCCTGATATGTTGCTCATCTGGTTTGGGTATCCTATCTACCTACATACCTTTCAACTTCTCAAGCATCTTTTCCTTAGTAACAGCAACTGCCTCACTTTTGCCCCAGACCCTCCTGAAATTCCGGCACACTACTAGTGTCTTCCTCAGTGCAGACAGACACAAAATACTTACTAAGTTCATTGGCCATTTCTTTGTCGCCATTACTACATCTCCAGGGTCATTTTCCAGTGTTCTGGTATCTGCTCTTGCCTATAGTTTACTCTATTGTTACTTTTTCTCTCTGCACATTGTGGCACATCAAGCAGCAATCTTGCCGTTTCTTTAGTATTTGTCTGTTTTTTATGAGGCTGAGTCACTAGCTCGACACTCTACCCAGCCCGGATGGAAAGTGTGCAAGGAGCTGGGCAGATGCAAACCTGGGACAACTTGCCTCAAAGTCAGGTGTGGATGCCATTACATCACGGGCTGGCTTTTTACTCTTTATATATCTGTTAAAAAAAATCCTTTAGAATCCTCTTTTATATTATTGGCTAGTTTAACTTAATATTTCATCTTTTCTCTCTTTATGGGTTTTTAGTTGCCTTCTGTTGGTTTTTTAAAAGCTTCCCAGTCCTCTAACTTTGCATTAAATTTTATAATAAATATGCCATCTCATTTGCTTTTATGATGTCTTTGACTTCCCATGTCAGCCATGGTTGCCTTATCCTCCCTTTGGAATACATCTTTATCTTTGGGATGTATCTATCCTGCACCTTCCACATTGCCCCCAGAAAATCCAGCCATTGTTGTTCTGCCATAATCCCTGCTAGTGTCCCCTTCCAATCAACACCGTCCAGCTCTTCTTTCATGTTTCTGTAATTCCCTTCACTCCGCTGTAATACTGATACATCTGACTTTATCTTCTCCCTCTCAAAGGTCCTCAAATTTTTCAAAGTCATGGGGATATAGTTAAAATAATTTGGCAGGGAGCTGGACAAAGAAAGGTGATGAGAAAAAAAAGAGGAAAAATATGGCAAAAGAATTGGGGGAGATAAATAGCACCAGAAAAAACTAATAGAAATATTTGATGGAAACAGACTGAAAGAGAGTACAATAAGGTCTAAGATAGGTGAATGCAAATAAAAGTGATATTTTAAACAAGAATTACAAGTTGTAGTTACAGTTTAACACATAGGATTATAATATTGTGGAAATCTGGAATGGTTTCTAAATATTTCTGGATGACATATGTTCACGAAAGTTAGATAAAGACAGAAAGACGGATGAGTGATAGTAAACTTGATTAAGAGCAATATTGTGCTTTGAATGGTGGGGTGGAGATATATCTACACCAAAGGAGGTATAAGGTACTCTTTTCCTCTGTTAGCTTGCAGGTCACCCTTGGGCAAGAAGCAGCACCTGCTTAGACACCCAATCGGGATCATGTGAAGTCATGGAAACAGGTGGCGGATGGTTGTACGACCATCTGGTGTATATCAGTGTGACCACTGACGTCAAGCAGACAATCTCTGAAGAGTATTGATAATGACTGTGGTCACCCATTTTGTCAAGACATTGCCCAGAGAAGACAATGGCACACCTCTTCTATAGAATTTGGCAAGAATAATCATGGTCGTAGAGCATAATTGCCCATGTCATACAACATGGGACATAATGATGATAATTTCAGTGCTGAAAAAAAATGCTTGGAAGTGTCAAACGATAATTGTCTATTTAGAAGTAAGAACCAACATAAACATAATAAAACTACTATGGCTATTGGATTTGGATCGCAAAATTGAAGAGGATTTAGGTATCCAATCTCCATTGAGTAGTATGCTTTATCTATCTAAACACACACTAAGACAGCAAAAAATAGGACCAAAACACGGCAAGGGTTTTCTGAGTAGTGTACAGTGAAACTTCCTTTGTCATATTTCCTACCCATTGACGAAAGCAGCGTTGTTGGAGACAACTTTAGAAACTTGACCAGCTCAATGAGGCAAGAGTGGATATCAGACTGCTGGAAAACAATGCTGTAAAGGTAGTAATGGGGACAAGGAAATGGCGGGCAAACTGATTAAGTATTTTGCATCAGTCTTCACTGTGGAAGGCACTAACAGTATGGCGGACGTTCGTGTCGGGTCATGAAGTGTGTGAAGTTACCACTACTAGGGAGAAGGTTCTTGGGAAACTGAAAGATCCAAAGATAGATAAGTCACCTGGACAGGATGGTGTACACCTCTGTGTTCTGAAAGAAGTGGCTGAAGAGATTGAAGGCATTGGTAATGACCTTTCAAGCACCATTAGATTCAGAAATGGTTCTGGAAAACTGGAAAATTGAAAATGTCTTTCCACTCTTCGATAAGGGAGAGAGGCAGAAGAAAGGAAATTATAGGCCAGTTAGTCTGACTGAAGCGGCTGTGAAAATGTTGATTGTTAATTATGTGGTTTCGGGGTACTTGGAGGTACGTGATCAGGTCATAATCAGTATCGTTTCCTCAAGGAAAAATCTTGCCTGACAAATTTGTTGGAATTCTTTGAAGAAATAATAGGCAGAGGACTTAGACAGATTCAGAGAATGTGCAAAGAAATGGCAGATGGAATGCAGTGTCGAGAAATGTATGGTCATGCACTTGGGTAGAAGAAATGAAAGGGTTGACTATTTTATAAATGGAGAGAAAACTGAGGTGCAAAGGGAATTTGGAGTCCTTGTGCAGGATTCCCTGAGGGTTAATTTGCAGGTTGAGTCTGTGGTGAGGAAGGAAAATGCAATATTAGCATTCGTTTCAAGATGACTTTCAAGGAAGTATGTAATGTTGAGAATTTATAAAGCACTGAAAAGGCCTCACTTTGAGTATTGTGACCAGTTTGGGGAACCTTATGTATAAACGTTTGTGCAAAGGATGTACTGAAACTGGAGAAGGTGCAAAGGAGATTCATGAAAATGATTCCAGGTTTGAATGGCTTGTCATATGAGGACTGTTTGATGGCTTTGGTCCTGTAATCACTAGAATTCAGAAGAATGAGGGGTGACCTAATTGAAAGCTATTGAATGGTAAAAGTCCTTGATAGAGTGTATGTGGACAGGGTGTTTCCTATGGTGGGAGTGTATAAGACCAGAAGACACAGCCTCAGATTAGAGGGGTGTCATTTTAGAAAAGATGACAAAGAATTTGTTTAGTCAGGGTGTGGTGAATCTGTGGAATTTGTTGTCATTGGCAGCTGTGGAGGCTGAGTCTTTATGTATATTTAAGACAGAGGTTGATAGATTCATGATTGGTCAGGGCATGAGGGATGGGGGAAAGGCAGGAGATTGGGGCTGAGAGGAAAAATGGATCAGCCATGATGAAATGGTGGAGCAGTCTTGATGGGTCAAATGGCCTAATTCTGCTCCTATATGTTTGTTCTTATAGTCCAAATGGAGTTAGTATCAGTGGGGCAAGATCGAAGAACCAGTATTCATATGATTTAGAACAGCTATCGAAAAGATATAAACTATTCCAAGGCGAAGTATTTACCTGGAAAGGAGCTATTTTTAATGAGATAAAGACAGATCTGGCCTGGAGAAATTGGAATCAAAATTGACAGGAAAACTGCAACTGAACAATGGGAATCTTCAGAAGTAGAATTTTTTCAGCTACATGTCAGCAGAAAATACTAGAAATTTTCTGAAGGTCAGGCAAGAATTGTAGAGAGTGAAATAAAGTTAGGGTTTTGGTTTATTTACTGCTCATCAAAAGAAAAAAATGGAAAACAGAGTTGTCTTATGTTACCCGTAAAGTGTGGAGGGTGGTGGAGGGGACAGATCAAAGGGAGGATCTGTGACTGATTGAAGGCTGCAGTAGCTGAAGGAGAGTGGTTAGGACTTGTTTGTACGTGATTAGTCTGGAGGAGATGTTGATAGAAAGAATTGGTTAAGGGCAAAGGAGAGAGGAAAAAAGAAGTATTGGGACCATGAGATACAGTCCCTGGAGACTGGAGTAAAATAAAATCCTGAAAATAAGTAACACCTCAGTCAGCGTCTGAGAAGAAAAAAAAAAGCTGAATTAACATTTAAGCTTTTTACTCTCTACTTCAGATATGAACTGGACAGCCTTATCTGATGTTGTTGAGTCTGCATGGTTGCAATGTGCCATATCAAAAGATGAGATGAATTCAATTATTTAAGATTGATTATGAAAAGTTCAGAGCAGAAATAAAAAGAAAATAGGAGGGGCAAAGAAAGACCTTGGAACAGAACTTTTACCAAACATTAAATATTCTGGAAGTGCATGAACAGAAAACAGTGCGGATCAGAGACCAAAAAGGAAATTGCACTTGGAGGCTCAGAACATGGTTGAGGGTCTTCACTGAGCATTATATGCATCTTCTCCAAGGCAGAAGATGCTGCTGGAGTCTTAGCAAAGAAAGATGTAATAGAGATTCTGGGTAAGCAATAATAAAGGAGTTCCGCATAAAGCAAAGTGAGCTTTAAGTTGATGAACCATTTGGTCCATCTAGGATGGATCTTAGTTTCTGAGAACAGGCAGGCAGGAAATGGTGATGAGGTCAAGTAGGTTCATTTCTCAAATTGCCTTTGGAGCTTTTTATGTCCTCTGCTGAACTTGTGTAAGGGTATTTCTTATTGGTGTAAGGGGGTTTCTTCTTTTTCTTTGTTACTGCGTATGTTAATCAAAATGGCTTCTTTGTTTTGTTAAAAGTAGGAATGCTTCTTAGTTATGGTAATTGCTTTCTCTCGCAGCTTGTTTGGGTTTAGAGTTGCTGATAACGGGGATTGTATTCATTTTATTAACCAATTGGGATTAATGTTATTCTCTCTTCTGGGTCTGTAAGCTATTGCTGGCGGGCATTTGGGGAGTCGGTTCTAGGGGGTGAGAGAGAGAGAGGGCATGATGCTGTAAGCTGGGTGATGGAACGGACCCCGAGCGGGGGTCTAAGGCCAGGATTTTCAGCGAGGAGAGGAGACGAAGACAGACATGGCGGGAGTGCTTGGTTGATCACTTTGGGTGGTCCTGAGCTGTGAGTCGAGGAGGTCTGAGGGGATCGAATGGTGGCCAGAAGACTTCGTTAATTGAGCTCCAACGGTTGTGCACGGTGGTATGGACTTTGATAAGTTTTGGCGCCTTTTCTTTATTTTCCTTTCCTTCATATGTACTGTATCTTTATTAATCACTTAGTTCTAGTAAGATCTATAAAGTGTAATCATTTAATCGCATGTGGTGTACTATCTGTTATTTGGCGGGGTGGGGACATCACACAGCATCCACACAAGCTGATCACCCAGTTTGGTGGGGCCGAAGGCTGCTCCCACTAGACAGAAGCAAGCTGAGTGAGCCTGAGGCATACCAGGGGGCTACACTTGTATTCAAATTTTCTTTGTACTAACAGAAAACTAGGTGACAAGACGCCAGGTCCCATTATCTAAACCATTAATACAGGTTATAAATAATTGAGGCACCATGACTGCTGTGTTGCCTGACTACCCAAAAGATTGTTAACTTGATAATAACCCTGTTTTTAGGTGCAAATTGTGCATAATAGCTGGCTTGTTTCCATTGATTTGTGCTCGTGATCATTTCTGGTTATCATTTGTGAGCAACTCTCCACTTTCTAGCTCGATTTTCTTAGTGCAACTAATGTTTACCTGACATTGTAAGGTAATGTAATTGGTGGAAGCATGCATAATTCACAGCCACTGACATTGAGTTGGGGGTTCACTTTAAGAGGCTGGTCTAACCTGATGACATAATTACATAAAGTACTTTTACTATGCTCTGTGTTCAGTGTTTGGAGTACAATAAATGAGTTGTTATGGTTTTTCTTAAACATAAAATGTTTCTCCTGTTTGTTTTTGTGAAAACCTACATTGGTGACCCTGATACTCTTGGATGATTCCAGCGTTATTGAAAACGTCAGCCAATGCAGTCGCTTTGAAACTGCCGGAGTTTTGGGAGCAAAATGCCATCGCTTGGATTGTACAAGCTGAGGCTCAATTCGCACTTTGAGAAACCTCTGCTGACGACACCAAATATTTCTATATGATAGCATTGTTCAGTAACTGTGAGAGTGGTGAGTCTACTAGAACACTCACCTGAATATGATAAATACCAATCGCTGAAAGCTCACCTTTTAGAGACTTTTGTATTATTGGACTCTGAGCATATGAAATAGTTGCTCTCCTTCCCTAGCCTCGGTGATGCTAAGCCCTTGGAGCTAATGGACCACATGCTGTCTCTCCTTGGAAATCACCATCCTTGTTTTATTTTTAAAGAACTCTTCATGCAGCAAATGCCTGATTAACTTTGCATAGCCCTCACTTTGCAGCCATGAACGTTGCAGCCATGAAGAACTATATTGAGCTTGCTAAAATGACTAATAGTCTACACTTAGCCAGGCAGCTGTGCACCATTCCCTCTCCTCTCTCTACCTCAATAAGCCCAGTCAGCAAGGCCCCTAACATAAGGATACCCATGGCTGTGAAACAGACAACGCTGGGCCTGTGCTTTTATCCTGCTCACTTTGGTACGAATACTAGGAAGTATCTACTGCCTTGTAGCTTTGACAGTGCCAGTGCATCGGAACATCAGAGGTCTGTGAAGACCATGGGTTCCAGCTGTCAACGTCATCTACTGTCAAGGTGACCATTCCTGTGTGACATGAGTGCTCAAATGAGTGTTCTTCCAGCTTCACCTATTGATCAGAAGGCAAAGAGTGACATAACTTTGCTGGAGCCAACCGAATCCAGACTTTCCGGACACCATGTGTGATGCTGTGATTCAGTGGGTGACTTAACACATGGCTAAAGTGGCTAGACCTCTGCTCAATGCAGATTTCCTGTGCGCCCAGTGACTATCAGTTGATCTTAAGAACTGCCGGCTTGTGGAAGTCAAGGACTTTGGGTTGTTAGCCTGATCCTCCAACCTGAGTATGGCTTCATCTTGACAGTAGAGGAGGCCATGGATAGACATATCAGAATGGGAATGGGACGTGGAATTAAAATGCCACACTCAGGTTGGAGGAGCAACACCTTATATACCGGCTGGGTAGCCTCCAACCTGATGGCATAAACATTGACTTCTCTAACTTCCGTTAATGCCCCTCCTCCCCTTCTTACCCCAACCGTGACATATTTAGATGTTTGTTTTTTTTCTCTCTCTCTGCCCATCACTCTGCCTGTTCTCCATCTCCCTCTGGTGCTCCCCTCCCACTTTCTTTCTCCCGAGGCCTCTCGTCCCATGATCCTTTCCCTTCTCCAGCTCTGTATCACTTTCGCCAATCACCTTTCCAGCTCTTAGCTTCATCCCAACCCCTCTGGTCTTCTCCTATCATTTCGCATTTCCCCCTCCCCCACTACTTTCAAATCTCTTAGTATCTTTCCCTTCAGTTAGTCCTGACGAAGGGTCTCAGCCCGAAACGTAAACAGTGCTTCTCCTTATAGATGCTGCCTGGCCTGCTGTGTTCCACCAGCATTTTGTGTGTGTTGTGGGAAATATTTATCATTACATTCAAGCATATTGGCACTTTTTGAGGTCCCTGAGCAACGATTTGACCATGTCAATGTGGACCCTGTTGGTCCTCTGCCTTCCTCCTGCAGTTTCATGCAGCTCCTCACTATGGTGGACTGAACGCCCAAGTGGCCAGAGGTTGTCCCTCTAGCATCAATGCTGGCCATAGATGTGGCTCAGGCATTCATCAGCATCTGGGTTGCTATCAGCACCCCATCTGATATTTCCTCTGACCGTGGTCCCCAATTCATAGCAGACCTGTGGATTGCGATGGCTTCGAACTTTGGCATTAGGCTACATCACACCACAGTGTATCACCCGCAGTCCAATGGGCTATGCAAGCAGTTTCACCGCTCCTTAAAGGCTGCTCTGAGGGATTTAGTGATGGATGAGTGTTGGCATGATAATCTTCCATGGGTCCTGCTGGGGCTTAGAACAGCTCCAAAGGGGGACCTGTGATTGTCTGTGGCTGAACTGGTATACTGGCAGCCATTACAAGTGCCAGATGATTTTATTCCTGATGCCACAACTGCCTGGTCGGCCTCTCAACAGCGTTCCACTCTCCTCAGTAAATATATAAGTATTTGGATAGACACGGACTGATTAAGGATAGTCAGCATGGCTTCACGTGTGGTAGGTCATGTCTAACTAATCTTATATTTTTTCGAGGAAGTTACTAAGGAAGTGGGTGTAGGCAGGGCAGTGGATGTTGTCTACATGGTCTTTAGGTTTCAGTCACTCAGCATTCAAGGTGAGGTACTAAATTGGATTAGACATTGGCTTTGTGGGAGAAGCCAGAGTGTGGTAGTAGATGGTTGCTTCTCTGAGTGGAGGCTTGTGACTAGAGGTGGGCCACAGGGATTGGTGCTGGGTTCTTTGTTGTTTGTTATTTATATCAATGATCTGGATGATAACGTGGTCAACTGGATCAGCAAATTTGTGGATGACACCAAGATTGGGTGTGTAATGGACAGTGAGGAAGGCTATCGTGGCTTGAAGAGGGATTTGCATCAGCTGGGCAAATGGACTGAACAAATGGCAGATGGAATTTAATTCAGAGAAGTGCAAGGTTTTGCACTTTGGTAGAACCAACCAGGGTAGGTCTTACATATTGGACAGTAGGGCACTGAGAAGTGTGGTAGTACAAAGAGATGTGGGAATACAGGTCCATAATTCATTGAAAGTGATGTCACAGGTAGATGGGATCATAAAGAAAACTTTTGGCACATTGACCTTCATAAATGAATGTATTGAGTACAGGAAATGGGATGCTATGTTGAAGTTATATAAGACATTGGTGAGACTTAATTTGGAGTATTGTGTACAGTTTTGTCACCTACCTACAGGAAAGATTAGGTTAAAAGGGTACAGAGAAAATTTACAAAGATGTTGCTGGGTCTGGAGGACCTGAGTTAAAATGAAGGACTGAATAGGTTAGGACTGTTATCTTTAGAACATAGAAGATTTAGAGGAGATTTCATAAAGGTATACAAAATTATGAGGAGTATAGATAAGGTAACGCAAGCTAGCCTTTTCCACTGAGGTTGGTGGGACTACCACCAGAGGTAATGGGTTATGGGTGAAAGGTGAGAAGTTCAAGGGGCACATGAGTGGAAACTTCTTCACTCAGAGGGTCATGAGAGTGTGAAATGAGCTGCCAGCAGATGTGGTCCATATGAACTTGTTTCAATGTTTAAGTGAAGTTTAGATAGGTACACGGTTATTAGGGGTATGGAGGGCTAAGGTCCCAGTGCAGATCGATGGGTGTAAGCAGTTTAAATGGTTTCAGCATGGACTATATGGGCTGAAGGGCCAATTTCTGTGCTGAACTTCGCTATGATTCTAATTTCTTTGCACGTATTCCTACCTCCCATCATGGCATACAGCAATCATGGCTTGACCAACATTTGGCTTCGTTTGTTTTCGTCTGTCATGATGCACACCAACATCCCCTTAGCCCCTTTCTAGATAGCTGGTTCTGCATTTCGGAATTGTGAGAAAATACTTCTATTATAGATAAGAGGAGTAAACCTGAATTTATTTTGGTAGATCACTTTATAACAGCCCACCAAGATTTGGAGGATTCTGCTACCATGCCCCTGCCATCACAAAATGACAATAAGCATATCAACACACCTTTGGATGAGCCAGAGGCCTCTGCTGTTCCTCCACCCATGGAACATAGGACCCATGGGGGATCTACATAGCGTAACGTAATTGGTGGAAATGTACATAACTCACAACTACAAACATTGAGTTGGGGTTCACTTTAAGAGGTTGGTGTAACATGAAGATGTAATTACACAAAGTATGTTACTGCACTTTGTGTTCAGTGTTTGGAGTACTGTACAGTTTCCTGATGTAGGCTGTAAATAAGATTTTGAGCTGAACCCTATAATCTTTGTTATTAGCTGAGAAATAAAAGGAGCACGTTGTGCAGGTTGCAAGAAAGGTTTTTCTTTCTCATGTTTATACCCTGCACACAGCATCTCTGAGCTTCACACTCAGAGACTGTGCAACAAATATCTTGATGCTATGTATTTGTTTATACATTCAAGACCAGTAAATGACATAAATTGCTCCTGGCAAGGCAGGCCATAACTGAAGGGTTTTGAAGCCAGCTCTGGCATTAGTTCAAGGAGACCATTCTCATGGGGTCTGCAGCTGCAGAGTGTAAAGCAGTGAGCTTCTGGCAGATAGGACATCATTTATAATGGATGCATCATTAAGCCCCTTCCTCTGAGGATGTAATTAGAGTTCCAAATCACAAGTTTAAGTCCTCTTTTTATCCAAGAGTATCCAAACACCCCACACTATCTGATGAACAACACCTAGTTGTAGATCAAATTCCCTTCTCATCATTCTATAATGTGCCTGATCCTCTACCATCATCCGAATTTATGCCAGGTTCTGATGTCCCTTCTCCTGGTCACTTTCTCAATCTTTACTGGACTCTCTGAGGTCTGTGACCCCACTCCACAATGTTTGTGAAGGAAAAGGACTCCTGCTCTATAGGCCCTATTCTATTGTGCTTGACTCTTGGGCTTCTTGTGCCATAGGCTATTGCTGCAAGGAAGCCTCACTCTTGACTGCTGCAGCCCGAGCTCACAATGTTACATTAGCACTGTTTTTGAAGCAGTGAAAGATTTCTAGGCTTTTGTTCAGACTTCTGTTATGATAAAGTGTGCTCTCTGGTAGGTAGTTGCACTTCATTGTATACACAATTGATCTGGAACCTTAGAAAGCCTGCAATTGTCATCAAACAAGAGTTTGAGTGGATAGATATATCTCCAAGATGCTAAAAGTGTAACTACTGAAGTGGAACCTGGACTTGTGTCCAGATGAACTCAAAAGTTCAAAGGTCAAATTTAACTCCCTTAAATAATAACTATTCTGGCACATTCCAACAAAATGAGTGGTCATTTCCATTGCAGAAAGACTCTTTCTTGCTGATTAAAGTAAATTAAGAAAGGGAACTCCTTTGATCAATTGAAAAATTAATGACTCCCCATGGTATGTAACATCTCTGTGAAGTTGCAAGGCTGTGGAGTGTTAGTGATTATCCATGGAAAGGTGGATGAATTTGTTTGGAGGGACAACATTAACAACCATTGCACTACCAGTGCCATCTGATAGTGAAGGAAATGTAATACACTGAATTGTAGATGAATAGTTGAGCAGGCTGCTTTAAAGCAAATGGAAAAGGAGCTCATTAAAAGGGAAATTTATGGGTTTGAATGTTTCATAAAATGGATTTTAATAGTAAAGTTTTTAGTTTAATTCAGTTTTCCCTTGTACCTTAAAAATGCTTCATTAAGAGTAAGGTTTTGAATATTTCTTTGGACCTTCTGGTTTGATTGCTCCAGGGGGCAACAGTGCACACTTTCCCACATATCTAAGCTCAAGGGGAACGCTGCTTCATAAGAAGCAATGATGGAGTTTGCATTCACAGAGAGTTAAAATGTAAACAACGTCTTAGGCAGAAATAGTGTTGACATAAGCTGCCAAGGTCAGTAAACATTTAAACATTCTTGTGTCAGCACATTCTAGATGTTCCAAGGAACATTAAGTGATGCCCTTCCATATGCCTGGTCCATCTTCTTTAGGTTCCCATACAATCAGTCATAGAATGACAAAACTTTAATTTATCCATATGGCGGAACATCCCCAAGTGTTCATGCATATCAATTGTCACTTTGGACATGTAAACAGTACAATCGCATCCACAATCTGTACTAGCTGCAGAAGATCGTGAACATAGCCCAGCACATCACACAAACCAGTCTTCCATCCTTGGACTCACATTACACCGCACGCTGTGGGAGCAGTGCTGCCAGGATAATCAAGGATACGACCCACCTAGCCGAAACAATTTTTGTCCCTCTTCCCTCCGGGAGAAGGTTCAGGAGCTTGAAGATTCGTATGGCCAGATTTGGGAACAGCTTCTTTCCAACTGTGATAAGACTGCTGAATGGATCCTAACACGGATCTGGGCCGTATCTTCCAAATATCTGGACCTGACTTGCACTACCTTACTTTTCCTTTTCTTATTTTCTAATTATGATTTCTAATTTAAATTTCTATTATATTTACTTCGATTTGTACTCCAGGGAGTGCAAAGCGCAGAATCAAATTTTGCTGTGATGATTATACGCTCTAGTAGCAATTGTTTGCAGACAATAAAGTAAAGTAAAATAAAGAATGATGGTAGCATAGCAGTTAGTGTAACCATTTGTATTGTGATGGTATTGGGTTTGCTGACTGCAAAGTTCTAAACTGAAAGGAAGTTCTTCAGACCTATTGGATATAAATAGCCACGAGTACTTTCACTAAGGGCAGGTCATACTGTAACTTTCCAATCTTCAAAGTCAAGTTTACTTCCTTATTTATTTTTTTCAGCAAGTTTAGCTGCTATACATCCACTATTTGAGCAATGGTTCCCCTGTCTGTACCAAGGAGATGTTATTTTCAGCTAACGAAGTAGTTTAAAATACAGTTTAAAAAAAAGTAGTTATTTACGGTGATAAATGTTTAAATTCAAACAATATTCTTTAAACCCATTTAAGACTCACAGAGGATTTCTATTTTACGGAACATTTCCAAAGAAGAAACTATTTCTAACACAAAAAGGATTTCCAAAATGCAGGTACATTTTCAACAAGCTAAAAAGATGTACAAATGATGCAGAGGATCCAGTCGTCTGTTGCAGAAATCAAAGCCAAAGGAATGGATTCTAATCCACCGCATGTTTCTTTCCTGCTTCTTGATGTTTCTTACCCGATTCCTAATAAGCCTGAACTCATCTCTACATTTATACAGTTTCTTTGCCACTTGGGTGGCTTCACACGTAAATTATATTTCCTGAGATACCCTTTTTTACACAAAATGTCCAAAAAACTTCTTGGAGATACAGTTCCCAGCTACCTACAATCAATGCTGTGAAGCTAACTTCTCTGAGTACATATAGACCTTCCAATTATAAACGCATCAATTATTTGATATGCTAAATGATATTACCCATCTGGCCTGCAAGCTTCCTTGAACTAAGCAACTTGGTCAGCTTTTCTATTTTGAAACAAGCCAAATTAAATAACCCATTTGTCTTATACTACACTTCTTAAGCAGTGATAAACCTACTTTCTGCAGATAGAGTGCCTGCTATATATAGAGCTTGCTTGCAAAACTGCTCTATAGATAGTAAAACACACAAAATGCTTGAGGAACTTGGCAGGCCAAGTAGCATCTGGGAAAACAGTACAGTCAACGTTTCAGGCCAAAACCCTTCAGCAGGACTGGACAATAAAAAAGCTGAGGAGTATATTTAAAAGGTGGGGGGAGGGGAGAGAGGAACTCAAGGGGATAGGTGAAACCTGAAGGAGGAGGGTATGAAGTAAAGAGCAAGGAAATATATTGGTGAAAGAGACAGATGGCCATGGAAGAAAGAAAAGGGGGGAGGAGCACTAGAGGGAGGTGATGGGCGGGCAAGAAGATAAGGTGAGAGAAGGAAAAGGGGATTTAAAATTGTGAAGGGGGTATTACCAGAAGCTCGAGAAACTCAGAGGGTCCAAACTGAGAAGCTTGGAAACAAACCTGAAAACCATGTGGTACAAGCTGGTGGCAAAGACATGTTATATGGCTGTAGTAGCAGGTTCTGGGTAAGCACGTGGTTGAAGAGTCGGAGATCAGCAGGGATCACAAGCTTCTCTAAAGAATCAAAAGTGGAGAATGATCTTGAATGGCAGAGAAAGCTTGATGTCTTAAATGACTAATTCCTAATTCATCATTTTTTCACACTTTTTTTCCAACTTTTCCTTTTCCAACTTTTTGTACTGTATCCTAAACTTAGGAATGTTTGCACTGCTTCAGTATTTCCCTTAAGAATTCAACAGAATTGGTAAAAACTAGAGAGTTGTTGTGAAGGAGAATGAGGGAGCAGATACAGGTGCATCTTTATGTCACTGTCAAACCTGGAACTCTAGAGATGACCCCCAGTCTGAAAATTAAATTGGGACTGGATATCTTGTCTTTCTTCTGAAATATACTGGCATAGATAGCATTTATGCTCGTGTCAGGTAACATTGAATTAGTGGGAAGACTAAATGTTAAGACGAAACAGAAAATGTTTGTTAGCAATCTTTGTCAAAATATTAAACACTGGAAATACTCAGTAATCCACAGAATAGCCGTGAAAGGCAAAACTAGTTGCTGCTTAATTTTGATAACCTTTCATCAGAAATATGCTTCAGTTTATTGTTGACTAAATGCAAACCAAGACTAACTTGCACAATATTCTTTGTTATTCTGCATTTGAAAATAAGGAAAAGATAGAGTATTGAAAATTCATGTCCATCCATGAAGCTAATGGCTATTTTGGTTTGTCCCAAATCCAGCTTTATCTCACTGAGGTATGAATACAGCTGAATAGACAATAAAGCCAAATGCGAGTTGGATTTAACATTATGCCTTTGTTCTGAGTCTAAGATTGCAGGCCTGGAAGAGCTATCTGACAGCACTGTCATTATCCCAGATGACAATCATGCCTCATGATACTTGTGCAGCTATGACCAATATTTACAAGTGATAGCACATCCACATTGCTGCACAGAATGTAATTATTGAGCATAAGATGATAGCTCATCAAAATCTCATTGAACAGGTGAGGCTCTTTCAGTGAGAATGATGGAGGAAATGCAGGGGCCAAATGACCTGATAGCCCCCATTTTGGAAATCACCCTTCTTTCATTTCAGAGGAATAGATCTGTGTTATGTTTGGGAGCTTTCTAGTTTGACAGCTATGTGAACATTTGAATGCAATTTTCTGTAACTGCTGCTGGGAAAAGCATTGGTGTTTCTCTGTACAAAGGGAAGAGAGAAATATGCATCATGTTACCTTGTTTAGGACAAAAATGTTCTTGTCAGGCAAATACTCAAATTAAAAAGCTTTGGGTTTTATTTACATCCTTTCTAATTACATTTAAGAAAATTGATCTACTGATTGTTAGGTGCTTTGTAATAGGACCTTGGTTTTCCCTTCTCTATCCACCTTTTGCTAACATCTTGCAAGCTTCCAATATGAGTTAGATTTCTGATGAATTGCGAAATAATGCTCAGCATTTTTGAATTGCATGTAATCATTATCCATTGTTGTACTGGAAGTACTTCAAATATTTCTTCATGAATTCTGGGCTCAGGCTGGCAAACCAAACTTGTGCCAGTAACTCCCAGTGAAAAAGTAATTCGGTGAACTGAGAGAAATCGCATAAGGTCCATTTCTTGTAATTTCAGAAAGCAGAAATATTATGTGCTTCACAAAATAATTCTTTGCTACAGTCTTTCTTACATCTAAGTACTATGCTAACTATACATACATAATAAGAATGCAAGATGGCAAAAATTAGGAGAAACTTTCAGTGGTGATTTATGGTCTGGAGAAAAAGAAAAGTGCCTTTTGAAATGTTTTGTGCGTGCTATTTTTGATAATACTAGTGGCAATGGGTGAATGAGACAATAGCAGTCCCTCATTAAAATCTTCTTATTTTAAATGTTAATGAGATGCAGATTTGCACCAAATCAAGGCCATGTGAAATTGCTGAAAATAGTAAACTTTAAATGCTCCAATTTTTATTTTCACTGGGAACTAAAGAGCAAAATCAGATGTAAGCACATTTTTCATCTCTGGTATAAATTGTAAATTAAATTGTTTTCACATTTTAGGTACTTAGAAAAATTCTTATGAACTACATCATAACATCGGAAATCTATTTACCATTTATATATTTATATACACCAAAGTTGTACCAATTGAATATCAATAGTTGAGAGCAAGCAGTCTGTAATTAAGTTAGTCAGTGTCAGAGTACTGAATAAATAAGAAACCTTGATCTATTGTTCTGACATATTTTCCAATTGTCTTCCTTTCTAAACACATCACACCTTTAAGATTAACCTGATAAATTTTGATTCATATTTGCAATGGGATCATAGGTAGAAGGAGGACTGATAGTGGAGAATTTGGGCAACATGATTTAAATACAGCCTGGAAGCAAGGGTCATCATGTAATTGTACCAGTTCTAATGAGAAAATCAGGGCAGAACAACTGATGCAGCATGGCTTCCTCTAGTAGTCCCCAGCATGACAGATGCCACTGTCCAGGCAGTTCAATCCATTCCATGTTTTAGCAATAAATGGCTAAGGCATTGCATACAACAAAGGTTACAGGCCCTGATAATATTCTAGCAATGGTACTGAAGACTTGTGCTCCAGAACTTACCATTCCCTTTGCCAAACTGTTCCAGTACAGCTCCAACATTGAATCTACCCATGGGCTAGGCATGTCCTGTCTACAAAAAGCAGGGCAATCCTACCTGGCCAGTTTCCACATCATTAGTCTACCCTTGATCATTAGTAAAGTGATCAAACAGCATTTGTTTAGAATCAAACTGCTCATAAAAGCTCATTTTGGGTTCTGCAAAAATCACTCAGCTGCAGGTCTTTGCCTTGGTCCAAACATGAATTCCAGAGTTGAAGTGAGAGTAACTGCTTTTGACATTAAGTCAGCATTTTACCAAGTATGACATCAAGGAGCCCTGGCTAAACGGGGCTCAATGGGAAACACAGAAACTCTCCATCAAAACAAGAAATGAACCTTGTGGCAGCCAGTTCTTACAGCTTCTAGCCTGCAAAGGCCTGCTTATTCAGACTTCCTGCTTTCCAGGTAAGAACCAATCTTCCATCTATGTTAACACACTACCCTCAGTTACATGGACTCTTATCCTGTCACCAGGATATGGCATCTTTTGAAATCCAAAAACGCCATATCTACGGGTTATGCTCTATTGACTATGCCTGTTACATCCTTGAAGAATTCTACCAGATCTGGCCCGTATGGTTTACCTTTCATGTTGACTTAATTTGATCATGCTAAGTTTCCCTAAATGACTAGTTATTTCTTCCTTGACTTTACATTGCATTTGTTGCCAACAACAGAACTGTAAGCTAACAAGCCTGTAGCTCTCTATATTTTGTCTGCCTGAGCAACAAGTGACATTTGTAGTTTCCTGTGCACGAGTACCGTACCTTCCCAGAAATCAGAGAGTTTTGAAAGATTTCAGTCAAAGGCTCCTCCAACTCTGTAGCTTTTTCCTTCAAAACCCTCAGGTGCAGATCAATTGATCTGGTGACTTCTATATATTTAATCCCATTAGTTTTTCCAATATTTGCCCCTCGTGATAGTAAATGATATAACTTCTTCCATACTTTTTGAAAATAACCCATCAGATTCCTTTGGGTTGTTTGCAGTATCCGCTGCAGTAAGGACTTGTGTTGATTTAATTTGTCAGTGATTTCTTTGTTTCTCGTGAGCAATTTCTTATGCTCATTTGCTCTCAACAGATCCAACACTTCTTTGCTTTAATATCACTTGCCAGTCGTCTTTCATAATTATTTTTCTCCCTTCTTATCAACAAGAAATTGAAGGGCAAGGGTTAGGTGGTAGTACCTTTTACCAAAATTTTCCTTAATTTCTACCAGATTATCAGTTAACAAAATCTAGAAGAACCCAATCCAGGTAATTTCCACCATTCTCTTTGATAATCAAAAGCAGAGTCAAGGGCTTTAGCAGCGATATGTTTTAAAACAAACAAATATTTATCACAAAAGTTAGGTTTAGAGAAACAAAAATTACACTATCTTTGTTCCTCATAAATTTTTTCACCAAACTGGCTATAATTTTGAACACACCAATAATAATTTATCAGAATTTTTACAATTCAAGAGTTGCAGGATGATTTACAAAAGCATGGGGAGAATTTTCAACTGTATACCAAAATAAAATAGAATCTGACCGAGAAGGTTGAAATGAAAGGCAAAAGAATCCGATATTCTGTAGCCAGTATTATATATAACCATCTCCTCAATATTTTTAATCATGCATCATTACAATGGAGAAACATCTAGCAATGTCTTAGCATTTATGACTACAAACTTCTTTAACAGTAAAATCAGGAACATGTAGAAGATAAACATAAGTTTAAGTTCAGAAGTCTAATTCTAAAGTGAATTCTAAGGGGAAGGAATTCTAATTCCTGAAGGACAAAACGATCAGGCTATTGTCTCAAATCCGCGTGCCTACTGTGCTTGCAGTTATTCAGTGGAGAATTATGTTACCAAGCAACAAAGTCCTGTGAAAGCAAATTTTGCAAAGCAATTTGACCATGGAATTGTTAATTATTAGGTAGCCCATGCAGAATGTCAGCTATCTAATAAAAAGCATTTACTTGAGGATGGGGGAGGGAGAATTTACTCATGAACTGCTTTTTGGAAAAGTGGTGTGTTTGACAATTTAACTCTTCCTGTGGCAGAATCTTACATACACTTTGATAAATTTATTCAAGAATGTATTTTGGATTTAATATTTTGTAGGCAACTTTCTATGTAAGAAATATGTTTTTCACAAATAGCCTTCTACAGTTTCTAACCCATTCATCAACTGACATATCATTCACAAAATAATGAATAAAATGCTTTAAATCTCCTATTATAACTTATAATTAGAAAGTAATGTATATCTATACCTGAAACTACTGAAGTCTCTCAGAATATCCCCCACTATATGAGTAGTGCAATTAAAAAGAAACTAAACAATCTTTATTTTTTCCATTCAGCCTTTGTGTCTTTGCAAAGGAGAGGAGTGCTTCCACCTTAAATCTTCAGCTATCATGTTCTTAATCTCAGTAGGGTGTAACAATGTGCCATGAAGTAAAGATAAAATACTTTTCGACTGCAGCCTAGTGAGAATTGATGACATGTGGAATTATGTTGGATTATAACATTGACCTGTAGCTGAGAATCTGTGCTAGGAGCATGGATGTGCAGAATTAACTCTTGCAGAATATGCTGCAATGTCAGCACAATGCCATCTGGATGACAGGGAGTTGAAATCTAATGATAGGTTTGTGCTAATAGGGTACTTAGTGGAATTAGTTCTCTTGGTAATATTTTGCAACATATTTTTTGGTTAAGGACCTGTTAATAGGTTTTCTGCAGGCACTTTGTTGATCATTTCTGTCAGGTGCTCAACACTCCAGCTGATTACAGCCTTATGCCTTGATAGCCCAGATAAACAATTACTAGCATTCTGAGTGTAATTGCATGTGACAGAGGGTGACCAGATAATGTCTTATTGTGTGTAATTGCTTTGTGATGGTCAATGCTTGCCCATGTAACTAAATCCTAGAGAGACCCTTTGATAGATTACATAAAAGTTATAAAGCTATGAGACAGTAATTTCAGCCTCGTATACATGTTACATGTCAATTGACACCTGGTGTTCTAACAAAGAGTCAGCGTGTTAAATGTTTCACAAGAAGTATCAGTATTTTTTAACTGGAATTGAGCTGATAGTATTGACCAATTGGATCAATTGGAAGACAGTTCTAGATGTAGTCTAAACCACATTGGTTAGAAAATTAAACTGGACTTTATTAAATCCAATAAAAAAACATTTTGAGATTAGGGCATAATACTGTCTGGGTATTTGTTAGTTTTGAACTAACAACTTTCAAATCATTTATTGAATTATCTACCCTTAAGTCAGAAGTTGTTTTCTTGTAATGGAAGAAAATATTAAACAATGCAACTCTTAAACAAAATTGTAAAACTCCCCAAAATCACAGTATACAAGAAAGGATGCCAGCACCTGAAGAGCACATTTTCAGCTGGGCCTAACTGACTCATCATTATTCTCTCTCATCTCTGAATTTGATGGAAAACCTGGAAAACTATTCTACCAAATGCTGATGACACAAACCAAATGGGAATGTCAATAGTAATGAAAATGAATGATGCCTCACGTGATATGGACAAACTGAGGGGGCAACAACATGGCAAATGGATTACAATGTAGTGAAAATGTGAATTTATCCAGCACTGTGTGTAAAAAAAAACAAGATGAGGGATTTTTTTGAAGAATGAGCGATTATGAAGTGTTGATGATAAATGAATTCTGAGTACACAACTCATGAAGGCATGCCTGCAGATTCAGCAGGCAATTAGAAAGGCAGACAGCAAATTGGCCTTCATTGAAAGAGGTTTTGAGATCTTAAAAATTCTGTAGGGTCTTGGTGAGATCACACCTGTTGCATTGTGTATGTTAGTCTCCCGATGGAAATGTCAGTCATTCCTTTGCATCCACAGATACTGTCTGACTCATTGAGATCCTCCAGCAGTTGTTGATTGTGCCAAAATATGATATACAGTACTTTCTATAGATGGAACATAGCAAAGGTTCATCAGACAGGTTCCTGGAATGGTAGCTCTGACACTCAAGGAGACTTTGGGTGGTCTCCTAATGGAAATGTCAATCATCCCTCTGCATCTAGAGGGAATTTTGAGGCCTTTATTCTCTCATGTTTAGAAGAATGAGAGATATCAAATGGTCGATACTTACCCTTATTTTGACTGTCCTTATATTCAAAAATATATGGCTGCAATTATTGAAAGAACAATATCTTCACAGTGAACATCAGTCACCAAAAGAAAACATTTTTGAAGAAAACAGAAGTTTCATTCTCAGTTCTATTTCCAACATGCAAATAAACTCTGAATGAAAAACAACATTCAGATTGTTATATTTCACTTTGACATGAAAAAATATTTTTCTGCTGATCCATGTTAAACAAAGCCAACCTAAATCCACTGTGATTCAACGTTGTAAAACAAGAAAGCATGAAAACTTCTAAGGGAGGTGCACACGTTTTATTGACACCATATCTCTACTAATTTAAGAACTGCAAGAAGCACTGATTGTTTGAAATTGACTTTGAAAAGGTGGTGATGAAAGTCCTGCAATACTGTGACCTGTGTGGCAAAAATATATCCATGGCATTGTCATGGAGTTCAGAATTCTGAGCAAAAGACAATGAAGAAGAAACAACATATCTTTAAATCGGGACAGTGTGTTCCTCGGAGGAGGATTTGTATTTGTTAGTGTTCATATGTGCTTCTTGCAGTTCTTAAATTAGTAGAGATATGGTGTCAATAAAACGTGTGCACCTCCCTTAGAAGTTTTCATGCTTTCTTGTTTTACAACGTTGAATCACAGTGGATTTAGGTTGGCTTTGTTTAACATGGATCAACAGAAAAATATTTTTTCATGTCAAAGTGAAAACAGATCTCTACAAAGTGATCTAAATTAATTACAAATATAAAGCACAAAGTATTTGATTTCATAAGTATTCAGCCCTTTTAATATGACATTCCAAATCATCACTGGTGCAGCCAGTTGGTTTTAGAAGTCACATAATTAGTTAAAAGGAGATCTGTTTTTGGAGACCTGTGTGCAGTCAAGATGTTTCAATTGATTGTAGTGAAAATACACCTGTATCTGGAAGGTCCAACTGCTGGTGAGTCAGTATCCTGGCAAAAACTACACCATGAAGAAAAAAGAACACTCCAAGCAACTCCATGAAAAAGTTGTTGCAAAACACAGGTCAGGAGATGGATACAAGAAAATTTCCAAGTCACTGAATATCTCTTGGAGTGCAGTTAAGTCAATCATCAAGAAATGGAAAGAATATGGCACAGCTGTAAATCTGCCTGGAGCAGGCCGTCCTCAAAAACCGAGTGTCCAAGAAGGAAGCCACCAAGACACCCATAACAACTCTGGAGGAGTCATAAGCATCAGGGGCTGAGATGGGAGAGACTGTGCATAGAACAACAGTTGCCCGGGTGCTTCATCAGTTACAGTTTTATGGGAGACTGGCAAATAGACCGCCACTTTTGGACAAAAAACACCGTAAAATCTCAGCTAGAGTTTGCCAGAAGGCATATGGGAGACTCTGAAGTCAGCTGGAAGAAGGTTCCACAGTCTAATGAAACCAAAATTTTGATCATCAGATTAAACACTGTGTTTGCTGTATGCCAAACAAAACATCAAAAACACACCATCCCTACCATGAGGCATGATGGGGATGCTTCACTGCAGTAGGCCCTGGAAGGCTTGTGATGGTAGAAGGTAAAATGAATGCAGCAAAATACAGGAAAATCCTGGAGGAAAACCTGATGCAGCCTGCAAGAGAACTGCGACTTGGGAGAAGATTTGTTTTCCAGCAAGACAATGACCTCAAGCAGAAAGCCAGAGCTACATAGGAACAGCTTAAAAACAACAAAATTAATGTCCTGCGGTGGCCAAGTCAGATTCCAGATCTCAATCTAATTGAGAATTAGTGGCCCTTTTCAAGACTGTTCACTCATGATCCCTATACGATCTGACAGAGCTTGAGCAGTTTTGTAAAGAAGAATGGGGGAAATTGCAGTGTCCAGATGTGTAAAGCTGATAGAGACCTATCCATACAGACTCAAAGTTGTAATTGCTTTGGTCAATTACAAATTACAAAGTTGTAATTGAATAGGTGCATCTACTAAATACTGACTTGAAGGGAGTGAGTACTTATGTAGTCAATTATTTTGTTTTATATTTGTAATTATTTTAGATCTCTTCATAGAGATCTATTTTCCCGTTGACACAAGTCTTTTTCTGTTGATCAATGTCAAAACAGCCAAATTAAATCCACTGTGATTCAATGCTGTAAAATAATAAAACATGAAAACTTACAAAAGGGGTGAAAACTTTTTATAGGCACTGTAAGAGTTCGGAGGGTGTTGTTGAATTTTTGACGTGTTGTAGAAGTACATCTTATAAATAATACTGTGTGCCAATAATGGAGGAAGTAAATGTTTAAGACAGTATCAAATTGTGGTATTCAGTAAGACTGTAAGTAGCAGAGGGTCCACCCTGCCTGTGTCGAATGAAGTGGATGGTGTGGCAGGAGAGACGAAACAGCAACAGCAGCAGATTGAGTCAGTAGTGAGAAAGGCCAATGCAAAGTTAGCATTCATTTTGAGAGGACTAGACGATAAAAGTAAGGATGAGGCTTTCTGGGTCATTGATCGGATTGCATTGTGAGCAGTTTTGGGCCTCATATCTATGGGAGGATACGCTGGCATTGAAGGAAGTCCAGACAAGGGAGGAGAATGACTGGGAAAGGAAAGGGTTAATGCATGAGGAGTGCGTCATGATGTTGGGCCTGTTTGATGAGTTTAGAAGAATGAGGGGGTATCTCATTGAAATTTATCTAATATTGAAAGGCCTAGATAGAGTGAACATGGAGAAGATACTTTAAATAGTAGGAGAGTCTAGGACCAGAGGACACAGCCTCGAAATAGAAAGATGTTCTTTTAGAACAGAAATGAGGAGGAATTTCTTTAGTCAGAGGATGGTGAATCTGTGGAAATAAATTGCACAGATGGCTGTGGAGGCCAAGTATGTAAAGCAGAGTTTGATAGGCTATAACCCTTACTGGGTGTCAAAGGTTGTAGGAAAATAGGGTTAGAGGAAAATTAATCAGCCATGACCAAATACCAGAGCAGATTCAATAGGCCAAATGGTCTAATTCTTCTTCTATGTCTTATGGTCCCTTAACAAGCTGTTGCCTTTGGAAAGAGAAGGCTTGTGTTCATGGACATGAATGGCAAAGCAGGTTGGGAACAGAGACTGGACTATGAGAGGGATCCCGATGTAGAGTGCTTTGCGATACCTGTGACTAACAGTGTATTCACAGAGGTGGAGGCAGGGGTCGGGGCAAGGTCAGCAATTAGTGCTTAAGGAGGCAGAGGAATGGGTGCACAAACTGTGCTTAATAAGCAGCTTAACTGAATGTCTTCCCTTCACTGCCTGGTTTCCCACTGCATGATATCCTTATGGGCCTGAGCTCTCCAAGCCCAAAACTGGGTTCCTAAATGACTTTGGAGGCAGTTTGGATATTTTTTACAAAGCCTACACCTGGAGCAACCAACTCTGTCAAAGATAGTAACTGGCTTATGATGGCACTGTAAAGCATCTGTAAAGCAGAAACAGACTTCCAATGAGGAGAGCTAGTAAGCAGTAGTTGGCAATATCCTTGAATTTTAAGCTGGAGACAGAAGGCTTCTGAACCTCCTGACTTTGACATACAGTTAGCATTGCCTAGTACTTAGAACAGAGTTTGCAACATCCCTGTAAGCACTTCTGACTTGACTGTTTTTTACATGAGAAATCTGACAGCAGTGCATGCTATAATCTGTCACTATCCAGCATTAGAAATTAACCTAAAGTAGCCAAGGAGCCTCCACTGTGGACATCTAATAGTTCTGCTACCTATTAATGACAATGCTGTGTCCTAATCAACTTTGGAATGTAGTGTTTACCTGAGAAGAACTACGTGTATGCTTGTCATATTTAGCCCTTTGTGGCTGTCTCTAGATTTTTATCTTCACCGCAACACTGCTGCATTTTAGAGGGTTTTAAAGGATCATTCTGTGATTTAAAGCTCAAAAGTTTGAGGAAGCACTCATTGAATTAAACCTTAACCCACAAGAGATAAAAAAAAGTAAGAGATGACATGATTCATCCCTTCAACGTGCTGAAAAGCATGGCAATTTTCAATGTCTGTGCTACATGAATTATTATCTCAGAACAAAAGGACAAAACAAAACTGGAAGCCTTGGAAGAAGAACACCGGATGTGATTAGTATGAATAAAAGCATTTTCTGGATATCTTAGTGAAACATTTTGAAAAGACCTGATGAACATATGATTAAGAATAGAACTGAAGGTTGTGCAAGTTAGCTCTGACTTAAATGATGAAATTCTGTATAGAACACAATAGTTCCCATCCTTTAGTGATTATGTCAGATTTGTTTCCAGTCAGGGTTTTCAATTTAATCTGTCACAAGATTGGATTCAGATACAGATTTATTTTACTTTAATGTGTCTAGGGAATTTGTTTCATGAGGTAACAGTAGGGAGCTGTGTAGCTACTCTTCCCCACACCAAAAGATAGCAGTACGAATGTGTTGTTTTCAACTTACTGCAGAAAATTGTGCCCACTCATTTTTAGCATGATGCACATAACCCTACAGGTGATGTATACAAGCCTCATGAAACATCAGTCTGACATCAATTGTACAAAATTGGACTGCAATTGTTCAGCTAATGTCATGTGCTTTCCACACACAGGAATGAGGAATTAGGAAGCTAGAAGAGTTCTTGCACACCGAGCTATTTAAAGAGATCCTCAAAGACTTGCAGGCTTGAAGGCGACAGACAGGAAAGAGACTTGTTAGAGAAAAGGCTGAGGTGAAAACAGATAATGCTGAAAAAACTCAGCAGGTCAGTCAGCAATTTCCAAAAGAGGAACTGTTGTGTTAGAGAGACCTCCATCAGAACAGCTGCTAACCTGCTGAGCATTTCAGATTCCCAGCATCTGCAGTCTTGGCTTTCATTGGTGAAAATTCTGGTGGTTGTAATCACTAGCGTCTTTGCCAAGAGCATTAGATTAGGAGGATGCAGGAGAAAGGGTAAAAGAGCAGAGGGAAGAGGAGGAGGGAGAGGAGTGACTCTTTCTGATCACATAATTGGGGAAGGCTTACAATTACAGTAACAACCACCCTGAATGGAACTGCTACTCCTTATAAAATAAAAACATGTGTCATTTAAGGTAAAATTGGATAGGTATATGGACAGGAAAGGAGTGGAGGGTTATGGGCTGAGTGCGGGTAGGTGGGACTAGGTGAGATTAAGAGTTCGGCACGGACTAGGAGGGCCAGAATGGCCTGTTTCCGTGCTGTGATTGTTATATGGTTATATGGTTAATATAGAAAAGACACAGCAAACAAGAAATGATAGCACACAGGTATTCCTGAGGTATCTAAGATGCTGATCACAGAAACACTACTTCCTCCAGACATCTCCTGTAGTTCTCCACCCCCTATTCTCTATTTCAGTGGGCATCCCAGCCCAATGCTGGAGCACAAGTCATCTTACTTTCTGAAAATGATGTTCAGCTGAAACCATACCACTCAAAGCAACGAAGAACATCTTCATCATGGAATGTCTTCCATGATGGGGATGTCTCCAAGTTCACGGATGGAATCATGTGCTTCATTCAGAAGTGCGTCAAAGATGTTGTTCCTCAGAAGTTGGTCAGGGTCTTCCTGAACCAGAAACCCTGGATCAATAGTTCCCTGCGAGCAGCACTTACCGCGCAACATAGAGCTTACATTGCCAACGATCAGCTGCAGCTCAAGAAAACCAGCTACGATCTGCACAAAGATATCAAGGCTGTGAAACAACAATAAAGGGACAAGACTGAGTCAAAATTCACAAAGAATAGCACACGTGACTTGTGGTGAGGGTTGCATACCATCGCAGACTTCAAAACCAAATGTAGCGGTGGCGCCAACATCGCGGCCTCTCTCCCAGATGAGCTCAATCGCTTTTACACTCGGCTCAGTGTCGCTAACTCTCAGCCTCCGAGGAAAGCAACCGCTACAACCTGCAACCCGGTCATCTCTGAGGCTGAGGTACGCAGATGTTTCCAACATGTGGACAGTCGCAAGGCTGCGGGACCGGACGGTATCCCGGGGGGGGGGGGGGGGGTGGTACTCAGGATGTGTGCAGCACAACTGGCAGGTGTGTTTACTGACATTTTTAATCTCTCCCTCTGCCAGTGTAGAGTGCCCTCCTGTGCCAGATTATCCACCATTGTCCCTGTACCAAAAAAGACAGCGGTAACATCGTCCTGTTGCACTCACCTCAATAATAAGCAAATGCTTTGAGGGGCTGGTCAAGGATCACATTTCCAGTTTGCTACCACCCACACTGGACCCCGTACAATTTGCTTATCGGCACAACCAATCAACAAATGACACAATAGCCACTGCTCTATGTACCATCCTTACACATTTGGAGAAGAAAGATGCTTATGTGAGAATGCTGTTCTTGGACTACAGTTCAGCATTCAACACCATAGTTCCATCCAGACTCAACAGGAAGCTCAGAGACCTCGGCCTTCACCCTGCCTTGTGCAGCTGGATCCTGGACTTCCTGTCAGATCGCCAGCAGATGGTAAGAGTGGGCTCCCTCACTTCCATCCCCTGACTCTCAACACAGGAGCCCCTCAGGGCTGTATACTAAGTCCCCTCCTTTACTCCCCGTATACCCATGCCTGTGTCTCCACCCACAGCTCTAATCTGCTAATTAAATTTGTCGACGAAACTATATTGATTGGCCATATCTCAAACAATAACGAGGTGACCTACAAGGAAGAAGTGGTCTCTCTGACACAGTGATGTCAAGAAAACAACCTCTCCCTCAATGTCGCAAAAAGAAAGGAGCTGGTTGTGGACTACAAGAGGATTGGAGTCGGGCTAACCCCTATTGACATCAATGGATCTGGGGTTGAGAGGGTAAACAGCTTTCAGTTCCTTGGAATACACATCACCGAGGACCTAACGTGGTCTGTACACACCAACTGTGTGGTGAGAAAGGCACAACAGCGCCTCTTTCACCTCAGACGGTTGAGGAAGTTTAGTATGGGCCCTCAATTCCTAAGAACTTTCTACAGGGGCACAATTGAGAGCATCCTGACGGGCTGCATCACTACCTGGTATGGGAACTGTACCTCCCTTAATTGCAGGATTCTGCAGAGAACCCACATTTACAAAGACAGGTGTGTAAAAAGGGCCCAAAGGATCATTGGGGACCTGAGTCACCCCAACTACAACCTATTCCAGCTGCTACCATCCAGGAAACAGTACCGCAGCATAAAATCCAGGACCAACAGGCTCCGGGATAGCTTCTTCCACCAGGCCATCAGACTGATTTGAGTGTACTTCTATGTAACATTGACTGTTCTATTTATTATAAATTATTAATTACAATAATTGCACATTGGACATTTAGACGGAGACGTAACATAAGGATTTTTACTCCTCGTGTATGTGAAAGATATAAGAAATAAAGTCAATTCAATTCATTCTTATCACCCAGCTGCAGTGTGTAGTCATATTTTGTTTCTCATTCCCATCCCCCATGCTTCAGCTGAGATGTGGATGTTGGAATAATATTTTGGCCGCAGCTGATGATCAAATGCCTAAGGGTGAAGTTGTAAATAACAAGAGGTAGAAACATGCAAACGAGAGAATTAACCACCTGGTCTTTGTGAGCAGAGCCAACAAAGTGGGCAAACAAAGCATATAGTAAATGCTCCCCACCCCCAGCTGAGCAAATTTCGTCAAATCTTTTTCCCTATAGACTGCACGCTCCTCCCTCCACTAAACGAAAATAAAACCTGTCACTTCTGTAAACACAGCTCAGCACCACCCCCAGCTGAACGTTTCCTGTAATATTTCAGCAGTCTCGCTGGAAGGAGAACGGTCTTCATCACCTCATCGAAATGTGTCAGGCCTTGTCCTTTTACACATCCTTCCACCCACTGCTACCCAGCTCTTCTCTATCTACTTCCTTTTCACACCATTCCCTTGCCACAACTTTCAAGAATTTGGTACAACCTCAAACACTTCATCGATGTGCTCTTTGCAGCCATTTCCTTACTCTTTTCGTTCCCCACCACAACACCCCAGTTTCCCAAACTAGTTCTGTCCTGTATTGTGGTTGAATCAAAAGTCTGTATGTGGTTTTGTACAACAGTACAATAGATCAGCTGTTACACAATGGAGTTGTTGCTTAGGAGAAGGTGTAAAGTTACACTCCAAGCTCTCTGTGCCACTGAAGTTAGTTAACCTTGTACTTGTGCTCAATCATTCTCTTCCATCTTGATATAAGTATGCAGGAAGCTTTTTGCTAGTGTGCAAATGGTGTTTGTAGATGTAGAGTAACTTTCCTTATTTTATAAATATGTTTCAAGTGGTACAAAACAATGAATTAACATATCATACACTATATTTCCTATAGTGGGGAAGTCTAGGATCAGGGAGCACAACCTCAATACAGGGAAGTCCCTTTAGAACAGAAATGAGGAGAAGTTCTTTTAGCTAAAGGGTGAGGAACCTGTGGAATTCATTCCCAAAGACAGCTGTGGAGGCCAAGTCACTGGTATATTTAAAGTGGAAGTTAATAGGTTCTTGATCAGTAAAGATATCGAAGATTATCGAAGGCAGTCTGGATGTAGGGTGTAAGTTGAATGAAGAGTTAAAATTGGCATGTCGCAAAGGTAATGATACAGTTGTCATGAGGGATTTCAACATGCAGGTAGACTGGGAGAATCAGAATGGTACTGGACCCCAAGAAAGGGAGTTTGTGGAGTGCCTCTGAGATGGATTCTTAGAACAGCTTGTACTGGAGCATACCAGGGAGAAGGCAATTCTAGATTTAGTGTTGTGCAATGAACCGGATTTGATCAGGGACCTCGAGGTAAAGGAACCATTATGGGGTAGTGACCATAATATGATATGTTTTAACCTACAATTTGAGAAGGAGAAGGGAAAATCGGATGTGTCAGTATTACAGTTGAACAAAGGGAACTATGGAGCTATGAAGGAGGAGCTGGCCAAAGTTCAATGGAACAATACCCTAGCCAGGAAGACAGTGGAACAACAATGGCAAGTATTTCTGGGAATAATGCAGAAGGTGCAGGATCGGTTCATTCCAAAGAGGAAGAAAGATCCTAAGGGGAGTAAGGGGCGGCCGTGGCTGACGAGGGAAGTAAAGGGCAGTATAAAAATAAAAGAGAAGAAGTATAACATAGCAAAGATAAGCGGGAAACCGGAGGACTGGGAAGCTTTTAAAGAGCAACAGAAGATAACAAAAAAGGCAATACACCAAGAAAAAAAGAGGTACGAAGGTAAACTAGCCAAGAATATAAAGGAGGATAGTAAAAGCTTCTTTAGATATGTGAATAGCAAAAAAATAGTTAAGACCAAAATTGGGCCATTGAAGACAGAAACGGGTGAATTTATTCTGGGGAACAAAGAAATGGCAGATGAGTTGAACAGGTACTTTGGATCTGTCTTCACTAGGGAAGACACAAACAATCTCCCAGATGTAATAGTGGCCAAAGGAAGTAGGGTAAAGCATGAACTGAAGGAAATTTATATTAGGCAAGAAACGGTGTTGGATAAACTGTTGAGACTGAAGGCTGATAAGACCCCGGGACCTGATGGTCTGCATCCCAGGGTACTTAAAGTGTACTCTAGAAATCGTGGACGCATTGGTAATCATTTTCCAATGTTCTATAGATTCAGGAACAGTTCCTGCTGATTGGAGGGTGTTTAATGTTGTCCCACTTTTCAAGAAAGGAGGGAGAGAGAAAACAGGGAATTATAGACCGGTTAGCTTGACGTCAGTGGTGGGAAAGATGCTGGAGTCAATTATAAAAGAGGAAATTACGACACATTTGGATAGCAGTAGAAGGATCAGTCCAAGTCAGCATGGATTTATGAAGGGAAAATCATGCTTGACTAATCTTCTGGAGTTTTTTGAGGATGTTACTATGAAAATGGACAAGGGAGAGCCAGTGGATGTAGTGTACCTGGACTTCCAGAAAGCTTTTGATAAAGTCCCACATAGGAGATTAGTGGGCAAAATTAGGGCACATGGTACTGGGGGCAGAGTACTGACATGGATTGAAAATTGGCTGGCTGACAGGAAACAAAGAGTAGTGATTAACAGGTCCCTTTTGGAATGGCAGGCTGTGACCAGTGGGGTTCGGTGCTGGGACCGCAGCTGTTTACAATATACATTAATGATTTGGATGAAGGAATTAAAAGTAACATTAGCAAATTTGCTGATGACACAAAGCTGGGTGGCAGTGTGAAATGTCAGGAGGACGTTATGAGAATGCAGGGTAACTTGGACAGGTTGGGTGAGTGGGCAAATGTATGGCAAGTGCAGTTTAATGTGGATAAATGTGAGGTTATCCACTTTGGTGGCAAGAACAGGAAGGCAAATTACTATCTAAATGGAGTCGTTAGGAAAAGGGGAAGTACAATGAGATCTAGGTGTTCTTGTACACCAGTCAATGAAAGCAAGCATGCAGGTACAGCAGGCAGTGAAGAAAGCTAATGGCTTGCTGGCTTTTATAAGAAGTGGAATTGAGTATAGGAGTAAAGAGGTCCTTCTGCAGCTGTACAGGGCCCTGGGGAGACCCCACCTGGAGTATTGTGTGCAGTTTTGGTCTCCAAATTTGAGGAAGGACATTCTTGCTATTGAGGGAGTGCAGCGTAGGTTCACAAGGTTAATTCCCGGAATGGCGGGACTGTCATATGTTGAAAGATTGGAGTGACTGGGCTTGTATACACTGGAATTTAGAAGGATGAGAGGGGATCTGATTGAAACATATAAGATTATTAAGGGATTGGACACGCTGGAGGCAGGAAGCATGTTCCCGCTGATGGGTGAGTCCAGAACTAGAGGCCACAGTTTAAGAATAAGGGGTAGGCCATTTAGAACAGAGATGCGGAAAAACTTTTTCACCCAGAGAGTGGTGGATATGTGGAATGCTCTGCCCCAGAAGGCAGTGGAGGCCAAGTCTCTGGATGCTTTCAAGAGAGATTTAGATAGAGCTCTTATAGATAGCGGGGTCAAGGGATATGGGGAGAGGGCAGGAATGGGGTACTGATTGTGTATGATCAGCCATGATCACAGTGAATGGCGGTGCTGGCTAGAAGGGCCGAATGGCCTACTCCTGCACCTACTGTCTATTGTTACGAGGAGAAGGCAGTAGAATGGGGTTAAAAAGTATAATAAATCAGCTATGTTGGAATGGCAGAGCAGTCTTGATTAGAATACCCTGATTCTTCTCCTTTGTCTTATGGTTTTTATGGTTATTTTTCTAAGATATTCTAAAGTCACAGATCAGGATCGTACAGTAGTAAACTTTGCACAGCACGTGTATCACTGATTGGCTGAGCAGTATAGATGCTGGACAGTTGAATAATTTAAAAACAAAGGCCGGGCTAAGTTTATTCGGACATTGCAGTGGAGGAAATGGACTCTCCGCCACTAGATAGAGGCGTGACTACTGCTGAATTAAGTTCAAAGTTCAAAGTAAATTTATTATCAAAGTCACTCACCATATACCACCCTGAGATTCATTTTCTTGCAGGCTTTTATAGTAGAACAAAGAAATTCAATAGAATCACTGAAAAGCTACACACTAAAACTGACAAGCAACCAATGTGTAACATTTTTTAAATGTGCAATACTTTAAAAAAAACTTAAAAAAAATAATAGTAAAGCTAAAGCAATTAATTCAAATAGTAGAACTATTTTCTAAAAATATAAAAATGAACTCTGAAGTAGATAAATGCAAAATATTAAACAAAAAGAAAGGTACAATATAGCAAGTAGAATATAAAACAGAGCAGCAGGATACAAAGCAATCAATGCGTTGAATTTGAAGCACATGAGTAACTGGGATACCAACACGCAAAGAAAGTAGATCATAATGCGATAAGGGAAACCTTTTGACAGAACTTACTTCAAACCTTACGAAAATCCACCAAACAGAGCTCAATAGGAAAAATAGCAACAAAAGCAATAAACTACTTCACTATACCCATATTAACATATTCTTTTGGCATAATGTCTTGGTGTGAAACCCGAGCCATCAGAGAGGCAAAGCGTGCACAAGCCCAGCGAATCCACAGCCACTTCCAGGACAATGGCGACGACACACGGCGCATGTGGAAGGGCATTCAGGACATCACCAACTCAGGACAATGTCACCTGACTGTGCGGGTGATGCCTCCCTCCCAGATTCGCTGAACAACTTCTACGCTTGTTTTGAGGTGGAAAATGACGTGGCAGCGGGAAAGTCCACCCCTCCTCCAAATTACCAGGTGCTGTGTCTCACCATGGCCAATGTGAGAAGAACCCTGTGCAGGGTCAAATCACGGAAGGCTGCTGGACTAGACAATATTCCTGGTAGAGTGCTTAGAGGATGTGCAGACCAGCTAGCAGATGTTCTTACTGACATCTGCATGAGGACTCCAAGGTCCCTTTGCACCTCTGATGTTTGCATTTTCTCCCCATTTAAATAATAGTCTGTCTTATTGTTCCTTCTACCAAAATGCAATAGCATACATTTCTCAACACTGTATTCCATCTGCCACTTTTTTGCCCGTTCTTCAAATTTGTCTAAGTCCTGCTGTAAATGCATTGCTTCCTCAGCACTACCTACCCCTCCTCTTATCTTCATATCATCTGCAAACTTTGCCACAAAGCCATCAATTCCATTATCCAAACATTGACAAACAATGTGAGATGTTGCAGTCCCAACACTGACCCCTGAGGAACACCAGTAGTCACTGGCAGCCAGCCTGAAAAGGCCCCCTTTATTCCCATTTGCTGCCTCCTGCCTGTCAGACATTCCTCTATCCATGCCACTATAATTCCTGTAACACCATAGGATTTTATCTTGTTAAGCAGTCTCATGTGTGGCACTTTATCAAATGTCTTCTGAAAATCTGAGTAACTGACATCCACTGCCTCTCCTTTTTCCACCCTACTTGTTCCTTCCTATATTTTGTCTTCCTCCCTTCTTAAAGAATGGAGTGACATTTGCAATTTCTAGTCCTCCAGGACCATGCCAGAATCAAGCGATTCTTGAAAGATCATGACAAATGTACCCATTATTTCTTCTGCAACCTCCTTTGGGACTCTGGGAAGTAGTCCATCTGGTCCAGGTGACTTATCCATCTTAAGACCTTTGAGTTTACCTAGCACTTTTTCCTTTATAAATGCAATGGCACTCACTCCTGCTCCTTGACTCTCACGGACCTCTGGCACACTACTAGTGTCTTCCACGGTAAAGACTGAAGCAAAGTACTTATTAAGTTCATCTGCCATTTCTTTGTCCCCAATTACAATCTCACCAGCATGATTTTCCAGTAGTCCAATATTAACTCTCAGCCCCCCCTTATTCTTTAGTTTGCCCTCATATTTCATCTTTGCCCTTCTTATAGCTTTTTTAGTTGCTTTTTGTTGGATTTTTAAAACTTTTGCTTCCTTGTATGCCCTTTCCTTGGCTTTTATGCAGTCTTTAACTTCCGTTGTCAGCCGTTTTACCTAGCCTTGCCAGTTGAGAACAACTTCTTCTGTAGGACACATTTAACCTGTGCCTTGTGAACTGTTCCCAGAAACTTCAGCCACCTCTGTTCTGCCATCATCCCCACCAGCATCCCCTTCTAATCCACCTGGGCAAGTTCCTCTCTCGTGCCTCTGTAATTCCCTTTATTTCATTGCAATACAGATACATGTGATTTATGCTTCTCCCTCTCAATATCATATTCAAGTGGCAAACATCATTCACCAAAATCATATTATGATCACTGCCTCCTAAGGATTCCTTTACATTAAGCTGACTAATAAAGTCTGCGTAATTACACAACACCCAATCTAAGATAACCTTTCCCCAAGTAGGCTCAACCACAAACTGTTCTAAAAAGCCATCTTGTAGGCATTCAACAAATCCCCTTTCTTGCAATCTGACACCAACCTGATTTTCCCGATCCCCTTGCATATTGAAGTCCTGCATTATAATTGTGGCATTACCTTTATTACGTGCCCTTTCCAGCTCCCTTTGCAATCACAACTCCACATCTTGGCTACAATTTGGAGACCTACGTATGATTCCCATAATGCTTTTATACCCTTGCAGTTTCTTAACACAACCCACAAAGATTCAACATCTTCTGACCCTCTGTCAGCTCTTTCTAATGATGTAATTCCATTTTTTACCAATAAAGCTACACCACCGCTTATGCCTTTTTGCCTGTCCTTTTGTTACAAAGTATATCCTTTGATGTTAAACTCCAAACTATGACCTTCTTTCAGCCCCAACTCAGCGATGCCCACAACGTCATACTGACCAACCTCTAACTGCGCCACAAGTTTGTCCACCTTATTCCGAATGCTACATGTATTTAAATACTCCACTTTCAGTCTTGTATTCTTCACCCTAATGACTTTTGCCTCTATGGTACAACTTAACTCTTTGCTCTGTTTGTAGTTGTACCCAATCATTGGCTTGACTTTCCTTAGATTCATATTATATATTACATTATCTACTTGTAAACCTCTTGGTTCTTTCTCAGCTCTATTATACTAATTCCTATACCCCTCTCATATTAGTTTAAACCACTTCCAACAGCTCTACAATTCTGATAAGAAGTCAACACCACTAAACTTAAATGAAAGCACAACTCAGAAAAATGAAGAAATTATCACAACAGAGGAAATAGTTATTCAATGGAAGAACATTACCCTTCATGGAAGACATCTCGACAACCTGAGCAGACTAAATTTCAACAAGGAAGCGTTGAATGCCTAGCTCAGAGTTACAGACCTCTTCCCTGAAACAGAAGGGTTCCTTGTTGCAATACTAGACCAGGTGGTTCACACAAAATGACCAAAAATACATAACAAAATAACAACAAATTCAAGATGATAAATGCAGAAAATGCCAAGAGAAATCAGAAAAAATCCAGCACATTACAGGAAACTGCAGCAGGTTAACTCATTCTGATTACATACACAGACACAATCAAGTGGGAAACATCATTTACCAAAGTCTTGCTTTAAAATCAAACACCATACCGTACTGTAAACAGAAGCTTGATCCAGTTTCAGTCAGAGTCCTACAAATTATCTTACGCCGATCCATTATTACAGATAGGACAATTCATAATGATATTATAGGAAAACAAGCAAGAATAACTTAGTTAATAGATGTACTCATTCCAAATACTTTTAACATACAAAATTCAAAAAATGGAAAATACCAGGAATATGGTGAACTAAAAGAGAAAATTGAAAGACTATGGAATATGAACAGGGTATGCATTGCCCCAATAGTAATATCTACAATTGGTATCATCCCAAAGTCACTGCACAAAAGCATTAAATAATTAGGAGTACACAGCAATATTTTGTAAATCTTCAAAAAGCCACAATGCTGAACACCACTGAAATAGTGTGAAAGTTTCAAAGTTACATTTAATATCAGAGAAATATATACAATATATATCCTGAAAAGCAAACACGAGGAAATCTGCAGATGCTGGAAATTCAAGCAACACACATAAAATGCTGGTGGAACGCAGCAGGCCAGGCAGAATCTATAGGAAGAAGTAATGTTGACATTTCGGGCCGAGACCCTTCATCAGCACTAACTGAAAGGAAAGATAGTAAGAGATTTGAAAGTAGGAGGGGGAGGGGAAAATGCGAAATGATAGGAGAAGACCGGAGGGGGTGGGGTGAAGCTGAGAGCTGGAAAGGTGATTGGCAAAAGGGATACAGAGCTGGAGAAGGGAAAAGATCATGGGACAGGAGGCCTAGGGAGAAAGAAAGAGGGAGGGGAGAACCAGAGGGAGATGGAGAACAGGCAGAGTGATGGGCAGAAAGAGAGAAAAAAAAGGAGGAGGGGAATAAGAACTAAATATATCACGGATGGGGTAAGAAGGGGAGGAGGGGCATTAATGGAAGTTAGAGAAGTCAACGTTCATGCCATCAGGTTGGAGGCTATCCCTTCCACCCTATGTTCATGTTCAATCCCTTCCCACCTATGTTCGTGACACTTCTCACTCTTTGAATTTTTTCAATGATTTTAAGTTCCCTGGCCCCCACCGGCTTATTTTCACATGGACATCCAGCCCCTATATACCTCCATCCCCCACCAGGAAGGTCTCAAAGCTCTCCGCTTCTTTTTGGATTCCAGACCTAACCAGTTCCCCTCTACCACCACTCTCTTCTGTCTAGCGGAATTAGTCCTTACTCTCAATAATTTCTCCTTTGGCTCCTCCCATTTCCTCCAAACCAAAGCTGTAGCCATGGGCACCCGCATGGGTCCCAGTTATGCCTGCCTTTTTGTTTGCTTTGTGCAACAGTCCATGTTCCAAGTCTATATGGGTATCCGTCCCTCTCTTTTCCTTCGCTACATCGACAACTGCATTGGCGCTGCCTCTTGCACGCATGCTGAGCTCATCAACTTCATTAACTTTGCCTCCAACTTTCACCCTGCCCTCAAATTTACCTGGTCCATTTCTGACACCTCCCTCCCCTTTCTTGATCTTTCTGTCTCCATCTCTGGAGACGGCCTATCTACTGATATCTACTATAAGCCTACAGACTCTCACAGCTACCTGGACTATTCCTCTTCCCACCCTGTCTCTTGCAAAAATGCTATCCCCTTCTCACAATTCCTCCGTCTCCGCCGCACCTGCTCTCAGGATGAGGCTTTTCATTCCAGGATAAAGGAGATGTCTTCCTTTTTTAAACAAAGGGGCTTCCCTTCCTCCACCATCAACTCTGCTCTCAAACGCATCTCTCCCATTTCCCGCACATCTGCCCTCACCAGATCCGTCCATCGCCCCAATCAGGATAGGGTTCCCCTTGTCCTCACCTACCACCCCACCAGCCTCCAGGTCCAACATATAATTCTCCGTAACTTCCGCCACCTCCAACGGGATCCCACTACCAAGCACATCTTTCCCTCCCACTCCCCTTTCTACTTTCCACAGGGATCGTTCCCTACGTGACTCCCTTGTCCATTCGTTCCCCCACATCCCTTCCCACCGATCTCCCTCCTGGCACTTATCCTTGTAAGCGGAACAAGTGCTACACCTGCCCTTAGTCTTCCTCCCTCACCACCATTCAGGGCCCCAGACAGTCCTTCCAGGTGAGGCGACACTTCACCTGTGAGTTGGCTGGTGTGGTATACTGCGTCCGGTGCTCCCGATGTGGCCTTTTATTTATTGGTGAGACCCGATGCAGACTGGGAGACTGTTTCACTGAACACCTACGCTCTGTCCACCAGAGAAAGCAGGATCTCCCAGTGGCCACACATTTTAATTCCACGTCCCATTTCCATTCTGATATGTCTATCCACGGCCTCCTCTACTGTCAAGATGAAGCCACACTCAGGTTGGAGGAGCAACACCTTATATACCGGCTGGGTAACCTCCAACCTGATGGCATGAACATTGACTTCTCTAACTTCCATAAATGCCCCTCCTCCCCTTTTTACCCCATCCCTGATATATATAGTTTTTGTTTCGCCTCCTTTTTTTCTCTCTCTCTGCCCATCACTCTGCCTGTTCTCCATCTCCCTCAGGTGCTCCCCTCCCTCTTTCTTTCTCCCTAGGCCTCCCATCCCATGATCCTTTCCCTTCTCCAGCTCTGTATCCCTTTTGCCAATCACCTTTCTGGCTCTCAGCTTCACCCCACCCCCTCCGGTCTTCTCCTATCATTTCACATTTTTCCCTCCCCCTCCTACTTTCAAATCTCTTACTATCTTTTCTTTTATTTAGTCCTGACGAAGGGTCTCGGCCCGAAACGTTGACATTGCTTCTTCCTATAGATTCTGCCTGGCCTGCTGCGTTCCACCAGCATTTTGTGTGTGTGTGTTGCATATATCCTGAAATGCTTTTTCTTTGCAAGCATCCACGAAAAACAGATGAGTGCCCCCAAAGAAAGAATGACAGTTAAAAGTTAGAACCCTAAAGCGCCCCCCCCAGCTCCCCTCCCTCCGGCGTGTAAGTGGAACAAGCAACGATCTCCCCCCCATCCTCCTCCCACTGGCAAAAAAAAGCATTGACACTCACCACCGAGCACTCAAGCGTGGAGCAAATCAACAGCAAAGACATAGGCTTGCAGTGCTTTAAGGACTACTGGTTCACCCAGTATTTGACATACCACAGGCTCTCTCTCTCTCTCCCTAATACGGGAGAAAGACATGTCTCTGTTTTACAGCGAGAGGGGAGACATAACAAACAACTCGCTGGTTTATGATATTAAAACTGCGTTGTGTCACTTTTTCCAGGCTCAGTTCCTAGCAATTGAGAGATAAGTGTGCTTGCCTGTGCCGTACCTCAGCTTGAGCTGAGAAAAAAAAATACAGTAATAATACAATAAATAAGTAAACAAAGAAAACTGAAAACATTGAGTGCAGAGTCCTTGAAAGTGAGCCCAAAGGTTGTGGAATTAGTTGAGGTGAGTGAAGTTAGCCACATTGGTTCAGGAGCCTGATGGTTGAAGAGTTACAACTGTTCCTAAACCTGGCAGTGTGGGATCTGAGGTTCCTGTACCACCTTCCCAATGGCCACGGCAAGAAGAGAGCATACCCTGGATGGTGGCGGACTTGATGATGGATGCTGCTTTCCTGTGCAGTGCACCTTTTAGATGTGCTTAAAGGTAGAAGGGCTTTTCCTCTGATGGACTGGGCTGCATCCACCACTTCTGTAGGCTTTTTACCATTCTTGGGCATTAGTGTTTCCTAACAGACCATAATGTGTCTGTAGAAGTTTGTCAAAGTTGTAGATGGCATGCTAAATATGGGCAAACATCTAAGAAAGTAGGGGTGCTGCCGTGCCTTGCCTTCTTTGTATTACTTGCTAGTCCCAGGACAGATCCTCTGAAATGCTAATGCCATGGAATGTACGGTTACTGACCCTCTCTCTGATCCCTTAAAGAGGACTGGCTATGGACCTGCCCCCTCATCCCACCCAGTTTCTTCCTCCTGTAGTTAATAATCAGCTCTTTGATTTTGCTGACGTTGAGTGTGTTGTTGTGACGCCATTCAGGTAGTTAGTTCTTCATTTGGATATCAGAGATGTTGCTTTGAAATGGAGCTTGCTTCGCGAATGCATGGTTGGATGAGCAGGCACAGAGCATAGTATCAGCACACTGTAAATAACTGAATAATGTGATAGAGCTTGAGCTCTTGTTATCCAGCCTGCTACTGAATAGCATAAAGCATCAGTGGCATCTGCTGGGAGACTTCAGGCATGCAGGTCATTAGTACAGTTGGAGCATCTACAAACTGTTTGCACCAATGGCTTGGAAGCACTTAAGCTACGCCTCATGATATGGTAAGAGCCATCTTCAATAGGCAAGAAATTATGTATGATTTGTTCAGGGAATACAATTATTTATATTCACTCAAATCACTGGTTGGCTGGAAAACTCAGCTTCTGGCTTAAGCTTTGTTCAGGCTCTCTGAAGCTAGCAAGCTTCGGCTCCACAGGACTGAAATGGGAGCTTCTTAGGGCTAAAGTGGATAGCTACTGAAAATGGATATGAATATCACAATCATACACTGCAAATTTAGTGTGTATCCAGTGATACAATGCTATTGAAAGACTGCCCACCTCAGGAAGAGATGAATGTCTTGGTTAGCTGAGTGTAAAGAGATGATAGATTTTGGGAACACTAGTAAAGTTAGGGCATAAACCTTGAATGGTGGCATATTGAGGAGTATTGAAAAACTGTGGGGCCTTGATGAATAAGTATTGATGAACCGAGGGATGTTGATGTATGCTCAAAGAACCTGGAAAGAGACAGCATAATATGGTAGATAATATATAGTTAAGCAGGTGGGAGGCTGGCTTTCTTGCATTAAGAGGGGACATGACTGAGGTATAAAAAAATCATGTGAGGAATAAATCAGGCAGATATCAGGAAACCATTCCATGTATCAGAAATAGATAAAATCAGAGGGTATAAGTTTTGGGGGAGGTGGTAGTAATTTGGAGGGAGTCTGAGAGAATATTTTTCACCCAGAGAGTAGTAAGTACCTTGAATGCACTGCTTGAGAAAGTGCTGAATGCCGAGTCTTTTGCTATTTGAATAATTTTGTCACAGAAGGTTCTGGGTTAAATACAGGAAAGTGAGAATAATTATAAATTAATTATAACTGGGTCCCCACTGGTCAGTGTGAACATGGTGCGCCAAATGACCTGTTTTCGTGCAATATGACTCTATGATTCAGTCTCTATCTTGTCATTCACTTTCAGAATTTTATATGTTCCAATGAAATACCTTTCATCTTCCTAAATCCCAGTGTCTACAGATTGATTTTATTCAAAAATAAAGCCTTGCATTGCTGTAATAAATGGTATATGACTTTCAGTATCTCTTATCAACCAATTGAATATTTCTAGTCATTGTGACACTGTTAGAATTTCTCTCTCCTTGCTCCCTCCCTCTCCATGCAGCCTCTGTTGAAGATGCAGATACAGAGGGTGAATTGTAAAATGGGAGGTGATGCACTCCTTCTACAATTTACAATTTGTGTGTGCCTGAAGGAAAGACTCAAGGTTCTTAACGCTTTCCAAAATGTTCTTCTCTAATTGAATCATCATAGACCAGGGACTCCCACAAGTCTCTGGCAATGTTACCTGTTTTGTAAGGGCTTTAGAAAGGTTCTTGAATTATTTTCTCTGCACACCCAGTAAATGCTTTCTGCAAAGAGGCTCAGAATAGGATCTGTTTTTGATGTCTCATGTTGGACATGCATAGAATGTGATCTCAAACAACATGCAGTGCAGGCAGCACCTATGGAGGGAAATGAATAACTGATGCTCTGTGTCATATACTTCTGGACTTTCCTCCATAGTTGCCGTTTGATCTGAAATGTTCCTCTAGAACTATGCCTGTTGTTCTAGATTTCTACACATGCAGTCTCTTCACAACAAGGGCTGCTCATTAGGGCTTAGCAAATGCAATTATGAGCTCAGCACTATAGCTGTTGGACTAGGAGTGGATCCTGCCTTGCTCCTATTACCCTGCCACTGGATAAAGAGAATTCTACAGAGACAATGTTGATGCTCTCCAGTGCTGTTTTGTTTCCCCTTTAGATTTGCAATCCAAAAAAAGATATTGTGCTTAGAGTTAATTAGCACCTTAACATCCTGGTCATTCTCTTCAGCGCAGAACCAATGTTTTTGGGTAAAGATACTGAACCTCTCCACGGGTACAAAGATGGCTCTCAGATAGTATCTGTGGATCTTGTTGCTTGGCGTTGTCAACTTGTTCATGACATACTGTCTGAGAAGTAGTATTTATGTGGGATCTTTGAGACTTTCATCATTGAGTTTCCTATAGCAACTTACTTGTTGGCACCATTATTTTGAGGATATTCTGATGAAGATAACAGCAAATTTCTTTGGTTCCTTTGATGAGAATGACCAGGAAATAAAGTTGCTAATTAACTGTAAATGCAAGACGTTTTTGGATTACAAGTGCAAAGCAAAAGAAGCCATGCAAAAGAGAACATCACTAACATTGTCTTTGTAAAATTATGAGCGTATATTACCTATACCTATTACCTATGATATGACATCAGGCAGTGAAGCGTGGAAGAGTTAAAAGGAACACAGCCTTATACAGCAGGCGGCATTGTCTTGCGGGCAGCGGAGAGAGCCGGGAGCAGAGTGAAAGCTTAAGGGCTTGGGCTCAACGGGTTTAGGTGGAAATGGGCTAGACAAGGTAGGTTTAGTTTTCAATTTTTCCTGTTATTTGAGGAAAGGGGAAGTATGAGTGTGAGGGCAGCTTGTTGTTCTCGCTGTCGGATATGGGAGGTCCTGGAGTCTCCTAGCCTCCCGGATGTCCATTTCTGCACTAGGCGTGCCGTGCTGCAGCTCCTAAGGCACCGTGTTAGGGAACTGGAGCTGCAGCTCACTGACCTTCGTCTGGTCAGGGAGAGTGAGGAGTTGATAGAGAGGAGTTACAGGCAGGTGGTCACACCGGGGCCACGGGAGGCAGACAAGTGGGTCACGGTTAGGAGAGGGAAGGGGAAGAGTCAGGTACTAGTGAGTACCCCTGTGGCTGTACCCCTTGACAATAAGTACTCCTGTTTGGGTACTGTTGGGGGAGACAGCCTACCTGGGGCAAGCAACAGTGGCCGTGCCTCCAGCGCAGAGTCCAGCCCTGTAGCTCAGAAGGGTAGGGAAAGGAAGAGGAAGGAAGTAGTAATAGGGGACTCGATAGTTAGGGGGTCAGATAGGCGATTCTGTGGATGCGATCAGGAGACCCGGATGGTAGTTTGCCTCCCTGGTGCCAGGGTCCGGGGTGTTACCGACCACGTCCAAGATATCCTGAAGTGGGAGGGTGAGGAGCCAGAGGTCGTAGTACAAATAGGTACCAATGACATAGGTAGGAAAAGGGAAGAGGTCCTGAAAGGAGAATATAGGGAGTTAGGAAGGGAGTTGAGAAGAAGGACCGCAAAGGTAGTAATCTCGGGATTACTTCCTGTGCACGCAACAGTGAGAGTAGGAATGGAATCAGGTGGAGGATAAATGCATGGATGAGGGATTGGAGCAGGGGGCAGGGATTCAAGTTTCTGGATCATTGGGACCCCTTTTGGGGCAGGTGTGACCTATACAAAAAGGACGGGTTGCATTTGAATCCTAGGGGGACCAATTTCCTGGCAGGGAGATTTGCGAAGGCTACTGGGGAGATTTTAAACTAGAATGGTTGGGGGGTGGGAATCAAATTGAAGAGACTAGGAAAGAGGAGTATAGTTCACAAATAGAGAAAGCTAGTAGACAGTGTGTGCGGGAGGATAGGCAGGTGAGAGTGAAGGGGAACGCTCAGACCGAAGATGTAGGGGAGAAGGAAGAAAAAGATAATAAAGTTGTTTGCACCATTAGGGATAAACAGAGAGTAAGAGGTGGAGAGTTTCTTAAATGCATCTATTTTAATGCTAGGAGCATTGTAAGAAAGGTGGATGAGCTTAGAGCATGGATTGATACCTGGAAATATGATGTTGTAGCTATTAGTGAAACATGGTTGCAGGAGGGGTGTGATTGGCAACTAAATATTCCTGGATTTTGTTGCTTCAGATGTGATAGAATCGGAGGGGCAAGAGGGGGAGGTGTTGCAATGCTTGTCAGAGAAGATATTACAGAGGTGCTTTGGTAGGATAAATTAGAGGGCTTGTCTAGGGAGGCTATTTGGGTGGAATTGAGGAATGGGAAAGGTGTAGTAACACTTATAGTGGTGGATTATAGACCGCCTAATGGGGAGCAAGAATTGGAGGAGCAAATTTGTAGGGAGATAGCAGATATTTGTAGTAAGCACAAGGTTGTGATTGTGGGAGATTTTAATTTTCCACACATAGACTGGGAAGCCCATTCTGTAAAAGGGCTGGATGGTTTGGAGTTTGTAAAATGTGTGCAAGATAGTTTTTTGCAGCAATACATAGAGGTACCAACTAGAGAAGGGGCAGTGTTGGATCTCCTATTAGGGAGTGAGATAGGTCAGATAATAGATGTATGTGTTCGGGAGCACTTCAGGTCCAATGATCACGATGCCATTAGTTTCAATATAATTATGGAGAAGGATAGGACTGGACCCAGGGTTGAGATTTTTGATTGGAGAAAGGCTAATTTTGAGGAGTTGCGAAAGGATTTAGGAAGAGTGGATTGGGACAATTTGTTTTATGGGAAGGATGTAATAGAGAAATGGAGGTCATTTAAAGGTGAAATTTTGAGGGTACAGGATCTTTATATTCCTGTTAGGTTGAAAGGAAAGGTTAAAAGTTTGAGAGAGCCATGGTTTTCAAGGGATATTGGAAACTTGGTTAGGAAAAAGAGGGAGATCTACAATAAATAGGGGCAGCATGGAGTAAATGAGGTGCTCGAGGAATATAAAGAATGTAAAAAGAATCTTAAGAAAGAAATTAGAAAAGCTGAGAGAAGATACGAGGTTGCTTTGGTAAGTAAGGTGAAAATAAATCTGAAGGGTTTCTGCGGTTATATTAATAGCAAAAGGATAGTGAGGGATAAAATTGGTCCCTTAGAGAATCAGAGTGAACAGCTATTTGCGGAGCCAAAAGAGATGGAGGAGATTTTAAACAATTTCTTTTCTTCGGTATTCAATAAGGTGAAGGATATTGAATTGTGTAAGGTAAGGTAAACAAGTAGGGTAGTTATGGAAACTATGATGATTAAAGAAGAGGAAGTACTGGTGCTTTTAAAGAATATAAAAGTGGATAAGTCTCTGGATCCTGACAGGATATTTCCTAGGACCTTGAGGGAGGTTTGTGTAGAAATAGCAGGGGCTCTGACAGAAATATTTCAAATGTCATTAGAAACAGGGATGGTGCCGGAGGATTGGCGTATTGCTCATGTGATTCCATTGTTTAAAAGGGGTTCTAAGAGTAAACCTAGCAATTATAGGCCTGTCAGTTTGATGTCAGTGGTGGGTAAATTAATGGTAAGTATTCTTAGAAATGGGACTTATAATTATCTGGACAAACAGGGTCTGATTAGGAACAGTCAACATGGATTTGTGCGTGGAAGGTCATGTTTGACAAATCTTATTGAATTTTTTGAAGAGGTTACTAGGAAAGTTGACAAGTGTAAAGCAGTGGATGTTTTCTATATGGACTTCAGTAAGGCCTTTGACAAGGTTCCACACAGAAGATTAGTTAGGAAGGTTCAATCGTTAGGTATTAATATTGAAGTAGTAAAATGGATTCAACAGTGGCTGGATGGAAGATGCCAGAGAGCAGTGGAGGATAACTGTTTGTCAGGTTGGAGGCCGGTGACTAGTGGTGTGCCTCAGGGATCTGTACTGGGTCCAATGTTGTTTGTCATATACATTAATGATCTAGATGATGGGGTAGTAAATTGGATTAGTAAGTATGCAGATGATACTAAGGTAGGTGGCATTGTGGATAATGAAGTAGTTTTCAAAGCTTGCAGAGAGATTTAGGCCAGTTAGAAGAGTGGGCTGAAAGATGGCAGATGGAGTTTAATGCTGATAAGTGTGAGATGCTACATTTTGGTAGGACTAATCAAAATAGGACATACATGGTAAAAGGTAAGGCATTGAGGAATGCAGTAGAACAGAGTGATCAAGGAATAATGGTGTATAGATCCCTGAAGGTGGAATCTCATGTGGATAGGGTGGTGAAGAAAGCTTTTGGTATGCTGGCCTTTATAAATCAGAGCATTCAGTATAGGAGTTGGGATGTAATGTTAAAATTGTACAAGGCATTGGTGAGGCCAAATTTGGAGTATTGTGTACAGTTCTGGTCACCGAATTATAGGAAAGTTGTCAACAAAATAGAGAGAATACAGAGGAGATTTACTCGAATGTTACCTGGGTTTCAGCACCTAAGTTACAGAGAAAGGTTGAACAAGTTAGGTCTTTATTCTTTGGCATGTACAAGGTTGAGGGGGGGGACTTAATAGAGGTATTTAAAATTATGAGGGGGATTGATAGAGTTGACGTGGATAGGCTTTTTCCATTGAGAGTAGGGGAGATTCAAACAAGAGGACATGAGTTGAGAGTTAAGTGGCAAAAGTTTAGGGGTAACATGAGGGGGAGCTTCCTTACTCAGAGAGTAGTAGCTGTATGGAACGAGCTTCCAGTAGAAGTGGTAGAGGCAGGCTCGATATTGTCATTTAAAAAAAAATTGATAGGTATATGGATAGGAAAGGAATGGAGGGTTATGCGCTGAGTGCAGGTAGGTGGGACTAGGTGATATTCGGCACGGACTAGAAGGGCCGAGATAGCCTGTTTCTGTGCTGTAATTGTTATATGGTTATATAAAAAGTATTCACCACCCTTGGAAGTTTTTGGGTTTTACGACATTGAATCACAAGGGATATAATTTGGCTTTTTTGACACTGATCAACAGAAAAAGACTCTTTTCTGTCAAAGTGAAAACAGATCTCTACATAATGATCTAAATTAATTACAAATATAAAACAAAATAATTGCATAAGTATTCAAGTCTAGTTCATGTACCTTTGGCAGCAATTACAGACTTGAGTCTGTGTAGGTAGGTCTCTATCAGCTTTGCACATCTGGACACTGCAATTTTTAAATGGTAGGGATGGTGTGTTTATGTTGATGTGCAATGTTTGGCTTATAGCATTTGATCTGATGGCCAAAATGCTCAATCTTGGTTTATTCAGACCATAGAACCATCTTCCAGTTGACTTCAGAGTCTCCCTTATGCCTTATGGCAAACTCCAGCTGAGATTTCATGTGAGTTTTTTTCCAACAGTGGCTTTCTCTTTGCCACTCTCCCATAAAGCTGCGACTGGTGAAGCACCCAAGATACAGATGTTGTATGTGCAGTCTCTCCCATCTCAGCCACTGAAGCTTGTAACTCCTCCAGAGTTGTCACAGGTCTCTTGGTGGCCTCCTTCACTAGTTCACTTCCTGCACGGTCACTCAGTGTTTGAGGATTACCTGCTGTAGGCAGATTTACAGCTGTGCCATATTCTTTCTATTTCTTGATGATTGACTCAAATGTACTCCAAGGATATTCAGTGACTTGGAAATTTTCTTGTATCCATCTCCTGACTTGTGCTTTTCAGTAACCTTTTCACAGAGTTGCTTAGAGTGTTCTTTTGTCTTTATGATGTAGCTTTTTGCCAGGATACTGACTCACCAGCAGTTGGACATTCCAGATACAGGTGTATTTTACTACAATCAATTGAAGCACCATGAATGCACACAGGTAATCCCTATTTAACTACTTTTGTGACTTGCAAAACCCATTGGATGCACCAGTGGTTATTTAGTGTGTCATATTAAAGGGGGGGGGTATGGCAGTGAATACTTAAGCAATCAATTATTGTGTGTTTTATATGTGTAATTAACTTATCACATTGTAGAGATCTGGTTTCAGTTTGACACAAAAGTGTCATTTTCATTTGATCAATGTCAAAAAAGCCAAAGTAAATCCATCATGATTCATTGTTGTAAAACAATAAAATAAGAAAACTTCCGGGGGGGGGGGGAATACTTTATAAAGGCACTGTACTGACTGGCCCAGTAAAAAAACAGAAAATGCTGGAAATAGATCAACAGGAGGGACAGTATCTATGGAAGAGAAACTGTTAATGTTTCAACCTAGAGCACTTACTTGTTTCAGGTCCCAGATCTGAAATGGTTAATTGTTTCCCTTTCCATCGATGCTGCCTGAACTGCAGAGTATTTCCAGCATTTACTGCTTTTATTTCTTTTTGTTGTACTCAGCCTTCTTTTTAACAAAATCCAGTAAATTTTGTCTCCTTATTTGCTTGTGTGAGCTGTATGTTTTTACTTCCTATATACTCCCCCCTAAATCCCAGCATCCACTGCTTTTGTTCTTCCTATGAAAGTTGATAGCCTCACCATCTTTTCCATCCTGCCAACTCACTCAATCTATCTAATCCTTTTGTTTACTGCATATGTTTCCACCATCAGCAAGCTTAGATATATGAAACTTTATCTGTTTAATTCATTGGGCCTCTGAGGTCATGACACTAATTCTTGAGGCATTTCTCCTGTAAAAACCTGCCATTCTGAAAATTCCTTATTTGTTCTGCTTTTTTTACTTTTAGCTAATCCACTAGTCAAACAATATATTACTCCACCTCTTTAGGGCTTTGTTTTGTATATTTTGGTGATTACTTATCAAATTCTCTTTGAAAATTCAGGTTTTATTATTCACCATCCTTTAACTCTGTGAAATGCAGTTTTCCCCTCATAAATTCAGCTTAACTCTGCTTAATCTTATGATTTTCCAAGTGCCCTGTTACCAAATCCTTTATTATGTCTTCCAGCATTTTCTTGCCAAATGATGCCAGCTTAACTGATCTGTATTTCCATATGTTCTACTACATTTTTTTCTTTATTAGCATTGTTCTATTTGCTGCGTTTGAAGCTGCTGAAATAATTCCTGCTCTAAGTAATACTTGGAAGATCATCACTAAAGCAAACATTGTCCTTGATGTAGGCCAGCTGCTCATGAGGTGTGTTGGCTTTTAGTTCAATCAATTTCCCTAGCAATTTTTCTTACTAATATTAATTACTTCAATGTCCTATCAGTTCTTAGTTTCCCATTACTTTTGATATCACTATTGTGATTTCTGCTGAAAACAAATGGTAAGACATTTGAGATTTTATGTCATCAGCTGCTTGAGTGTTCTTCATTGAAACGTTTGTTGGAAACCTCTGTCGCTATTTTCTCTGTTTACCCGCGCATTGTTTTTTGGGTCATGTTTTGTTGCTCTCTGATGTTCATTACTATTTCTCTCTTAGCTCCTTCAAAAATACTTTCATTAGTTAATTGCTTTAATTAGCTACGCATGGATTAACTTTTCATGTGGAATTATTATTTCTCAACAGAATGAATAATTTTTTAAAAATTGTAAAGTTCTTTAAATATTTCCTATTTATTCTTTACCAAAAAACTGCACAACCTGTTTCATCATATTCTATCATAATACAATCTCTGTGCTCCAGAGGATTCCTACTTACTTACCCTCTCAGTAAGCAATCTTCTTCCCTGATTGCCTTCATGAACCTCTCCCAGATGCATTCAAAGTGCTTTTACAAATTTGAAACTTCTGGTCTTGTTGACAGATATTTCTTACAACTATTCTCTGACTTTTGGACTCTGCTCATCCGGAAGGGATAAAAGTCAAAGATCACAAACCAGAACTCCTTGACAAGTTTAATACTGAAATAAAATGAATGCTGTCACTTAGAACAATACAAATCAAGATATTCAGGAGACTCCCAAAAATTACATGACATAGAATATTTGGAAAATGGAAAGCCATTTGACATTATAGTGCTTTCACTCTTAACTCTAATTGTATCTTCACTTACCTGTAACTTTAAGCACACCTTAATAAACAGAAAGCGTTTGAACCTATCTACAGGCAATCACCCAGTTCTACAATTTTCTTGCAAACTGCCCTATAAACAGTTCTCTTTACTTCTATATGAGCAAGAACACATTAAAAGAAAGTACTAACAATATGCATGAGAGTGATTGAATTGATATTTCTGTGCATGCATTATACGCTGTTTTACAAATTTGGTTTGAAATGCTTATTTTTAGCTTTTCTTTTCATTTTTTCATTGTGGTTAAGGAAAAGTTTTGATGGGCAGTAACTGTGGGAAGTAAAGGCTGAAACTATGAGTGAATGAAAAATTGGGAGATGCACTTCCTGGAATCACTAAGAGATTGGCTAGTCAGTGAATGCAAAGAGTAAAGAGCTGCCAAATTTGTCTCTTTGGTTGGGATTGAAGACAATCACACATAGAGACACAACTCTGTTCACTACTGTGTGGCTGCTCCAGGTAGCAGAAACATTAATGAATTCAAGCACTAGTACATTCTCTCCCATTTTTTGTGCAAGATGCATTGTCTTATGCATGCCAAATACCTGTGAGGACCATACGTCCACACCGAAATCTAGGTTAACACCAGAGACTGAAATTGCTGGGATCTAGAGTGTTCATACAAATGGTCTGAACCTAAAAGACTGATTGTCAATTTTCTTCCACAGATACTACCTAACCCATTGAGTTCCTCCAGTATTTTGTTCCTCAGTGATTTATGGTTTGTTATGGTGATGCGGCAATTGAAAAGAAAATGAACTGCTGCAAAATGAAGGTGCCATGACTATAAGGAAAATAATAGGACGTTATCCTGATCAACGTTAAGGCAGATAAATCTCCTTCAGTTCCAAACATGATGGTACTTGTAGAAACAAATGTGTGCAGTCCACAGCACTCTGCACCAAATGTGGGATCTGCAGAACCCTGACCCATCTGTGCAGCCCACTGTACCCTGTACCCGTTGTTACTGCTCGTGGCTGGGATGTGGGAATGAACTGCAACCAACTCTCTTAAAAGAAGGCAACATCTATGATGTCTTTATGTAACAGTGGATGGAATTTCGTGAGGCATTGCAGTTATCTCCAGCTTCTGTGTGGTATGAAGCCAATAAATGCAAAGGTAGATCGACCCCAATGCATTGAATAGCCTGTCTGGAGAGCACATTACAGCTCCAAAGTTTAATAGTTCAATAATTTCATTTAATAGCAGTGAAGTGTATACAATATACATCCTGGAACCCTTTTCTTTGCAGACATCCATGAAAACAGAAGAGTGCCCTAAAGAATGAATGACAGTTAAAACCCCAAAGCCCCCCTCTACTTCCCCCTCCTAGGCACAAGCAGCAGAAAAGCAATGATCTACCCCCCCCATCCCCACCGACTTCCACAAAAAATCATCAGCAGCCTCCACCCACCAAGCATGGAATAGCAAAGCCCCCAATAAAGACCACGGTCTGCAGTACAACAAAATCTAATCATTCACCCAACAATTCGACATGCCACAGGTTCTCTCTCTCCCTAATAAAGGGAAAAGGAGGGGTCCCCTTTCACAGCGAGAAGGGAGACATAACTCGCTGCTTTACGGTGTTAAAAGTCTGTCGCACCACTTTTTCTCCCCAAGTCCTCTGACCTGAGACGGCAACTAGCTCTCACTCACCACTGAACTCACTGCATTCAGAGCCGCCAACAGCTGATCCGCCGTTCCCAATGTTCCATTTTCTCCAGTGATGCTTCATTCAGCAGTAATGAATCAGCCCATCCACATCAAACCTCAGAACCTCAACGGCGAGCTCATCTTCAAAGCTGTGTCCCTGGGATAGAGAAAAGGGGCCGGCTGTGAACCTTCGGGAGTGGACCCCACCACCACAAAGAACCGAAGGTTGAGTGTAACTCCAGGTTAGGGTCTTTAACAGAACCCCTTCCACTCAGAAAAGGAAAACGAGAGACATCAAAGGTAGAAATTAAGCTGCTTTCGTAGATGAACATGAAGGAGTCACAATTCAGCGCCATCGTGACGCCGCCTCTGCCTACGTATGATCTCAGTGAATTCTGAGTTACTGAAAAGCTGATATTTTTACTGAGGTTCAGATGAAAGGATTGTTTTTTCACCATCCTGGGTTGGCATGGGCTCCTCTCTCCTTCTGTCTATTCCTATTCGAAGAGTTAGTCTGCATGCCCTTTGATTATTCTGCTTGATAAGAGGGTGACCATCAGGAGAGGAAAGAGGGAGGATCACGTAGTGGAGAGCACCCCCGTAGCCATCCCGCTTAACAATAAGTACTCCATTTTGAATACTGCTGGGTGGCACAACCTACCTGGGGGAAACAACAGTGGCTGTGCCTCTGGCTCTGAGTCTGGCCCTGTGGCTCAGAAGGGTAGAAAATGGAAGAGGGTGGCAGCAGTAAAAGGGGTCTCTATAGCTAGAAGGACAGACAGGCAATTCTGTGGGTGCGTAAAAGAAACACGGATGGTCGCTTGCCTCCCAAATAGGAGGGTGAGCAGCCAGAGGTCGTGGTACGTATTGGTACCAACAACATAGGTGGAAAAGGGAGGAGGTCCTGAATACAGGGAGTTAGGAAGGAAGCTGAGAAGCAGAGCCTAAAGGGTAGTAATCTCGGGATTGCTGCCTGTGCCACACAACAGTGAGTATAGGAATATCGTGAGGTGGCGGATAAATGTGCGGCTGTAGCAATAACTCTACTGGGTGTTTTTTTATAGACCACCCCCTCCCAATAGTAGCAGGGACATTGAGGAGCAGATAGGGAGGCAGATTCTGGAATGGTGTATTAATTGCACTGAAGCAGACTGAAATGCATATTCAGAGCATATAGAGATTAAGAAAAAAGAGGTGCTGGAGCTTTTGTAAAGTATTAAGTTATATAAATTACTGGGACCAGATGAGATATACCCCAGGCTACTGTGGGAAGCGAGGGAGGAGATTGCTGAGCCTCTTGTGATGAATCATCAATAGGGATGAAAGAGGTTCCAGAGGATTGGAGGGTTGCAAATGTTGTTCCCTTGTTCAAGAAAGGGAATAGAAATAACTGAGAATATTATACAGCAGTGAGTCTGACTTCAGTAGTGGGCAAGATGTTGGAGAAGATCCTGAGAGGCAGAATTTATGAGCGTTTGGAGAGACATAATCTGATTAAGGATAGTTAGCATGGCTTTGTCAAGAGCCAGTTGTGCCTTATGAGCTGGATTGAATTCTTTGAGGATGTGGCAAAACACATTGATGAAGGTAGAGCAGTGGATGTAGTGTATATAGATTTCAGTAAGGCGTTTGCTAAAGTTCCCCACACAGGGCTAATTCAGAAAGAAAGGAGGCATGGAATCCAAGGAAACTGTGCTTTCTGCATCCAGATTGGCTTGCCAACAGAAGGCAAAGGGTGGTTGTAGATGGTTTGTATTCTGCATGGAGAACAGTACCAGTGGTGTTCCACAGAGATCTGTACTGGAACCCCTCCTCTTTGTGATTTTTATAAATGACCTGGATGAAGAAGTTGAAGGGTGTATTAGTAAGTTTGATGATGACATAAAGGTTGGGGGTGTTGTGGATAGTGTGGAGGGCCGTCAGAGGTTACAGTGGGATGCCAATAGGATGCAGAACTGGGCTGAGAAGTGGCAGATGGAGTTCAACCCAGATAAGTGTGAAGTGTTTCATTTTGGTAGGTCAAATTTGAAGGCAGAATAAAGCATTAAAGGTAAGACTCTTGGCAGTGTGGAGGATTAGTAAGATCTAGGACACTCAAAGCTGTTGCGCAGGTTGACAGTGTGTTCCCTTTCTTCAACCATGGGATTGATTTCAAGAGCCGTGAGGTAATGTTACAGCTATATAAGACCTTGGTCAGACCCCACTTGGAGTACTGTGTTCAGTTCTGGTCACCTCATTACAGGAAGGATGTGGATACTATAGAGAGAGTGCAGAGGAGATTTAAAAGGATGTTGCCTGGATTGGAGAGCATGCCATATGAGAATAGGTTGAGTGTACTTGGCCTTTCCTTTTTTGCAGCGACGGACGATGAGATGTGACCTGGCAGAGGTGTATAAGATGATGAGAGCATTGATCGTGTGGATAGCCAGAGGCTTTTTTCCAGGGCTGAAATAGCTAACCCAAGAGGGCACAGTTTTAAGGTGGCTTGAAGTAGGTACAGAGGGAATGTCAGGGATAAGTTCTTTACACAGAGAGTGGTGTGTGCGTGGGATGCACTGCCGGTGACGGTGTGGAAGTGGATACAATAGGGTCCTTTAAGAGATTCTAAGATAGGTACATGGAGCTTAGAAGAGATGGGGACTATGCGGTAGGGAAATTCTAGGCAGTTTCTAGAGTGGGTTACATGGTCGGCACAACATTGTGGGCCGAAGGGCCTGTAATATGCTGTAGATTTCTATGTTCTATGTTCTGTGATGTGCTATGAGTTGAGTAACTACTAAAGGCATTAGGATGAGAGAGCAAGTTTGACCAAAAGCCCTGAGGTCAGACCGGATAACTGTGTCAACCAATGGAAATCAGTTAACAATCCATCTGTCCACTCTAACCTGGAAGCACTGGTCACAAATCTGTATTACATGCTGTGGAGAGAAAAACAGTTTGTTGCCTCATACTGATGACCTTTGATCAGAACTATTCAAATCTTTGTCTTACTGTTAAAAATGTGTATGTTCCTGATCAACACCTCAAAGAATGATTGATTAAATAAAAGCAGAAATATTATTGATGAATTCCATGGGAAATTGAAGAAACATGATAGAATGAATGTATTGATGAAATCAATGGCATCCCGTAATCTATGAATGACGTGTCATTTGTAGAACTCCAGGAGGTGCTTCCAGTCTTAATGCAGCCAAGTGCTGAATTTATTCTAATTATCAGTATATTGAAACAGAGCAGCTGTGACCTCAATTATATGAAGACTGTTTTTGACAAGTCCCCTGCCATCGTCTGAAAGGATTCTGTTGCAGAAATTTGAGTGCTGTCATTTTCACCAGAACTGACATTGCTGACACAGCTGTTAATTTAATCGTGATGGAGATTAGAAACTCAGCTATATCTTTTTGTAAGGAAAGCATTTTATTTTCCAGCAATGGATTTGAAAAGAACTTTAAAAAAAATGAATTCCAGTCAATTTGTGAACATACTTGCAGAAGTTCTGTGTTGTTACAAAGTACCATTGATATAATCCAATGAAAATTTTGGCGCAAATTGGTATTGGCAACATGTTCTCAGTGTTGTAATCCAATCAAATGAAACAGATGATGTTTTGAAATGGCAACTAAACTCTGGAGTGTGACTATAAGATTTGGACTCATTACTGAATATACCGTCGTATATTTTCTGAATACTGGAGAATGCTCTTGTGATTTTATACTCCCAGCTTTCTGTATTAGATAAATAGTAAATGGTTGTATAATAAACCTTGTACAAGCATCTGGGTTTGTCTGCATGAAGTCTGCCATCCGCACGCATGGCTTGAATTGTCAGTTAATTCTATTTACCTGGTTTTGACTCTCAGTGCTAAACTTGCTGGCTGAGAGAGTTATGTCTGGCGTTACCTCTGCATGGTGTCAGAGCCTTGGGTGTAATGTAATCAGCTTATGTGAATGAGCCAGAAAAGGACCTACATTTGTGATGTCCATTGGTGCAGTAAGTATTCTGACAGGTTTGTATGCTGGAATGCAGTGGCCAGTTCACATCTTCCATATTTGCACTTTCAACATCCCGAGGTTACTTGTACTTGCGTAGGAAAATGTTGAAAGTTTTCTTCAGAACTGCCAGCATTTCCCAGCAAGATGCAACCCAAAGTAACAAGATGGTAAGATAACTGCATTGCTTTGTGAATCTGAAACTATACTATACTGGTATTATTATTGATAGATGACTTGTTAATTATCTTGGAAATAGTTGACATGGTGATATCAGAGAAGTAAAATGTATTCTTACCAAATTTTCCTCTCCAATACTTAGTTGCACTCTTCAATGTTTCCAGTAATGTAGCAGCAAAAGGAACTTCATGAGTCTTAAGTGTTTATTTGATTATACTACTAATGATAATTTTCATCTTAACATACAGGAAAAATTCAGTATTAGAATACAGATACCACTTCTAAAGTTTCCGGGTACTATGTTACCTGAGGCAAAACTTGCTCATTTCAGTTGTGATGAACAGATTTGATAATCTTCGCTGCTGCATTTGGGAAACTTCTCGGTGTGATAGCATAAAGTGGTTTTAGACTCTACTTCTGATTGATTTTAAGTACCCAGTGTTATTATGCTGAATCCATTAAGATATTATAATTCTTGCTAACGTAATACAAAACTGGTGCCAACCCTGTCTCAATTGTCTTGTTTAAAGGAAACATTAATGGATTGCCTAGATTTCTGTGATACAGGAATTGTGTATGTTTTACTGTCAGGTGATGCAGTACTGCAGAAGAACTGGCATAGACACCAAAATGCAATATCAAATCAATAATCTCCCATTACCCTACTGATATAGCAATACTCTGCTACACTGTGATAACTAGAAGGTACTAAATATTTTCCCGATTGTTTTTGTCGATTTACATTGAATCTGAGTTTTTGTTATCTTCTTTCATAATGCACTGTTTATTTTCAACATAATCTTCCAATTCATCTCAGTTAAAGAATGGTACAAAATAGTTGTTTTAACTGATAACTTTCCAATCCCTTTAAACTTAATATGGATCTCCCTGTCTAAGTGAATACAATAATCCCAGGTCACAGGTTGTTGACCTTGACTTTAAAAATGCTGGGAACTGGTTTTGTAGTCCCAGCTTGGAGACATGATCCCAATTGGATTTTCCAGCTTTTTTTCTGATCAATTGGCTTTGAAGATAATGGAAACAAATTATGAAAGTGGATACAATGTGCACACACCACAATATTGCCTGATTAGTGCATACTACTTAGGGTAAATATCTAATCCTGCGTATTAACCAATGAAGTAAAAACAAACACAAGGCTAAGAGCCGGGTGTGGATTTGTGCCGGGAAATGTTCATCAGAGTGGTACAGTATATGAAGAATTTATTAAAGGAATCGGATATGATTGATATATAAATAAATGTCCCATTATGAGTTCCCCATCACTCTGTGCAGTCCATTAAAACAGACACAGCAGATAAATTTTTGCTTTCCTGGTACAATGTGGCTGCATCCTTACTAATGAAAATTCAGAAGGCACCATGGAGCTTGCTAGTCCATATTTATAACACAAAGCTTAAGCGATCCCCTGTTACAATTGGTGATTGCACCAGCAGCACAAAGATGTGACACTTAAAGTTAAGAGTCAGGGAATCAAACAACAGCCAAAGACTGAATTAACTCCCTGAGCACTGAAAAGGACACAGGTTAAATCCCAACATGTCCTATTCAATTAAAGTGCCAAAACTGTACAAGCAGTAAAATATAATATTTCTAAGAATTGGGCCTTGGTCCTTTACTAATTTGCAAAAGTTTGACAGAATATTTATGCGTGTATATGAATCTTGCCATTGATTGTCACCAAGGCCTACTGGGTCTGTATGTATGTGCACAATTGTATTTGATTGTCCAGGACTCGAAGTGGAATAATACATTAGAAATTTAAGCTTGGCTTGTGATATTGAAGTGGTTAATACATGTACAAACAAATATTATACAAGAACCAGGCATTCGTGTAAGCATGTGAGAGAGATTAGGTTCCAGGGAAAACCATGGGGGAAGGGGACTGACAAAGGTTCTCTGAAAGCCAATGTAGACTTGATGATTCAAGTAGCCTCCTACAATGTCATGAGAAAACATAAGAAATATGAAATATTTTTGAATGAATCTGCAGAAATATTTCAAGATACCCATAAATTATCTTGATTAAAGGTTATACTCTAAAGCTTATCATTAGATAATTGTTAACAATAGGAATCAGACATTATAAATGGGGTCGGGTACCTATACAAAAGCATAAAAAATGAATGTAGGAATGCACTGGAGAGCACAAATCTATGTTCACTCATCTAGTCATCTGGATATCTGGACATCCCAGAAAGGGGAAGCATTATCCCTACACTTATCCAGTGAAGCTATATGCACATTTTCATGTTTTCAACCAGCTCATCTGAGACTCATTCTTTTAAGTTTTAGTGAGTTTTAACTTTTAGCATTCCACAGGACAGTGCTCTGCACCCCGCCCCTTTACTTCCATCTCTGCAATGCACTTCTAGCTTCTTTTTAATCTTTTACTTCTGCATTCCTGTGATGTTAGAATATGGTATAATCAAATTACTAGATACTGATACATCTTAAAATTTAGAGCTAACTTCACTTCTGCCTAATTGTTTTGAGGAATTGGTTCAACTCTATGGAATTGCAACAAATTTACCAATGGTAATGTAATTGATGAAGATAATATCCTAATCAAATGATGGGCAATGATTTGGAAATAAAGCATATGACTTGTGTAGTGCTTAGGAGATACACCATGAGAGCAAGGTGCTTTCTACTAAAGACCAAAACTGATACACAGAAAAGACCAGGAAAATCTTTACCAACTGGATGTTGGACGATGCCAGAGGGAAGATTTTCCATGTGCTTTTGGAACATCAAGAAGGTAAAGGCTTCCTGCTCTGACGCAGTGCCTGCAAAGAAAAGCTAGTGTGTTTCCTGAAGTGAACATCCTTTTCCTTTATGAGCACAAACTTTTCAAGTAAAAAGAAAAATTAACTAAAATTGGGTTCATTTATAGAGGTCAACCTGCTTGTTATTGACTCTCTAAGCAAGCTAATTTTCAATATAATATCAGATATTTCATTGGAATGCTTCTCTTCTGTTACTTAAGGTTTTAATAATAAGAAGAAATTTGTTGCTTTATTACTGAGAGAAAATCTAAATCCTAGTATTTTAATTGGAACCTAATTCTGATAATCATGTAGCTGTGTTACTGTTTCAATTGCTCTTGCTTCGGAATATTTAAATCAGAATTCTGAAGAATTGCATTCAGAAGGACCAATTTGTAATGTATGTACCCTAACCCATTTAATCAGTTGTGCATCTGCTGAATTGAAATGACAGCATTTTACAATGCAAAGTGCGTTCATTTACGAGAAGTTGTTAGTGTGTGAAAGATGATTGATGTACTTAACTGATAATGTGCAACGCACAGCGCAATAAAAACAAGAATAACTGAAGAACAATTTATGATTTGATCAGTATTACACATTTAAGTTTTATGCATGGATCAAGAATTACATGTAATAGGAATTAATGCAAAGTGAATTAGTTAAACCTCTGAATGGATGTGCCACTTTTGATATTAAAACAAAGGTCATGAGTAGAATTTAATGTTACACAAATCTGATCTATCATTTTTCAGAGAAATCGGATGAAGTCTATTACTGTAGATGTCAGATTGCATATACTTATTTTCCTACTGAAATAGTCAACTGAGCTTGAATTGATATCTTAATCAACCAAATAGATATAGGAAAATATATTTATATCAAATATTAACTTTTTTATGAACTACTTTTCTATGAATTGCTCAGTCAGTTTAAGCTAATGAATGCATTTAGCTGAGGTCAAAGAAGAGAATAACAATGAAGATGGATTATTGGTGATGGAAAACAGGGAGTAGCTAAATGATGTATATACATTAAAGTACACCAGGCCAAGATTACCTATTAGTTTAGTGATTGTTTCAGTGGTTCCCTGATCTGAGAAGCACATTCTTAAGCAATATCTATGTGAGTAATTCATTATTTCAGGTTAACCACAAACACAAAGTGATGTCACAGAAGCTTTGAAAAAGCAATAATGTCAATCACAGTTGAGTATCCGAAGAAATGCAGAATTGTTAAGTTTGAATGGTGCATTTCTTGTAGATGGTCATACATTATTTATAGCACTAGAAGCAATTTCCAAAGCCAAAGCATTTGAGGTCAGAAGCAACATTGTTATTAAATTTACCAAAGTAATTCAGTAATTGTCCTAAACTCTGCTCCCTAGCCATGCTTCTCACCTTTATGGCTGTTGCTGAACTAGAATGTTGCAGCCGCTTTGACCCTGACTTGAACTTCCATTTGGGATATCTGGAACTGCAGGTTTCCAAGATGCCCTGAAAAAAGGACACACTGCAGTGTACTTCTCAACAGCTTTCTTTGCTGAGGGACGACCTGACTATTAGACTGCCATGGTAAATGAATTGGGAATGAATAGAAAATCAGCTGGGGAGCATAAGCCAGTGAGCAAGAAGTCACAGTGGAAAAATGGCACACAGGCTTTGCTGATTATTGGCAGCTTTCTTGGGTGGGCATTGGGTGTAGGTGAGTGTGAGTTGGCCGATTGTTAGAGTTCAGCCATATGCATAAATAAACATCCCTGCTTTATCTGCCCCATGAACAAAGCTATGTAGGTGGTCATTTACTAGTCTCCCTTCTCCATTTTCCTGCATGGAATCCTGGCCTCCAGTGATTAAAAAAATAACAGATCATACGATAAAAGGTTACATGCAGCTTCCTTACAAGCGTTTGGGAACTGAAATTAACTCCTGGGAGCAGAATGGTTAACCACACACCCACCTCTATTAATATTGGTGGTGCCCAGTTTAAGTGGTTCCCCTTAACTCCCAACATACCCTGTGTCGGGATTAAACATCTTCCTCATTAAATTTCATGATAATCAGAAGAACTGAGGAAGCAGCAACATGTGCTGATTAAGTAGGCCCACTCTTACAACGGGAACTTTGTAACCAACCACTAATGTCACAGAGTCAAACAGCATGGAAACAGGGCTTTCCATTCACCAGGTCAATAGTGACCAAAAAGCAACAATTTACACTAATCCAACACTAAAATCATGGTGTTCTCTCTACATTCCCATCAACTCCCCATCCCACCTCCCCAGATTCTACCACTTAATGCACACTAGGCACAATTAACAGTGACCAATTAACCAACCAATTTGCACGACTTTGGAAGTGGGAAGAAATTGCAGCACCAGATTAGAATCCTGCATGGTCATGGAGAGGCTGTACGGATTCCACACAGACAGCAGCTGAGGTTATGGTTGAACCTGGGCTACTGGAATTATGAGACGGTATCTCTCCTAGCTTCATCACTGTGCTGATGTATGTCCTCTACCTGCTTCCTGCATTGAAAGTCTATCAGGTTCAATATGGACGAGTGATGGTCACAATAGGCAGCATTCACCACACTTATAGTTGACTTTTTATATGAGCAACAGCTTGCAGTTTCAAACATTATCTCAGCTTCTCTGCCATCAAGTACTACCCTGAAACGTAAGAGTCTTTGGCCAAAAAACAGAAAATTGTAGATGAAAGAAAAGCAACATATTGCTTATTGCTAGGGATATGAAAGCAAATGGTAGAAATACTCAGCAATATGGCAGCATTTGCAGGAAGGCATCTAAAGTTATCATTTTAGGTCAATAATCATTCTGAAACCTATCGAATACAAAAAGGCCTGGATAGACAAGGCCTGGATAGATTGGGCTTAGTAACAGTGCTTACTTAGGAGGAGAGTCACAAAATATGCAATACCTAGAGCGTTAGAAAGGCTCAGAATCTGTATAAAAAGATGTCCCTTTAGAACTGAGATGTAGAGTTCAAAGTTCAAAGTAAATTTATTATCAAATTTATTATTAAAGTATATATATATACACACACACACATACCACCATATACAACCCTGAAATCTGTACTCTTGCGAGCATATACATTAAATCCAAGAAACACAATATTACCATTGAAAGACCACATCTAACAGTACAAACAACCTTGTGGGGGTGCTTTGATAATGGATACTGCTTTCTTGCAAAAGCCTCTGCGTAGGTGTGCTCAGTGGTGAGGAGGGCTTTGCTCGTGATGGACTAGACCATATCCAAAACATTTTGTAATCTTTTCCTTTCAAGGGCATTGGTGACTTGCACACCAGGCCGTGTTGTAACCAGTCCACCACATATCTATGGAAGCTTGCAAAGTTGTAGACATCATGCTGAATCTTTGCAAACTGCTGAGGAAGTTGAGGTACTGCTGGGTTTTCATCATAATTGCACGTACATGCTGAATCCAGGATGGATCCTCTGAAATTATAACGTCAAGAAATTTAAAGTTGCTGAGCCTTTCCACCACTGATCCTTCAATAAGAACTGGCACATGGAACTCTGGTTTCCTTCTCCTGAAGTCAATAATCAGCCCCATGGTCTCGCTGCTATTGAATAAGAGGTTGTGGCACCAGTCAGCCACATTTCCAGAATTCCTCTTATGTGCTGATTCATCATCATCTTTGATTCGGTCCATGACAGTGGTGTTGTCAGCAATCTTCAAAATGCATTGGAGCTGTGCTTAGCTTGAATTTCATAAGTATGAAGCAAGTACAGCAGGGGTTTAAGCACACAGCCTGTGGTGCTCCTGTGCTGATGGAAATTCTGGAGGAGTTATAGTTGCCAATCTAATCTGATTTGGGTCTGCAAGCGAAGGAATTGAGGATCCAATTGCACAAGGATGTAGAGGAATTTCTTCAAATAGGGGATGGTTAATCTGTGGAATTCATTGACATAGAGGGCTGTAGAGACAAAATTATTGGGTGTACTTACAGCAGAGTTTGACAGGCTTTAGGGTTAATGGTTACAGGGTGAAGATGGGAGAATTATGTTGAGAAATAAAATCAGCCATGATTGAATAGTTTGAGCAAAGTAGATGAACCAAATGGGCTGATTCTGCTCCTATTCTCTGAGGTTTAACAACAGGATGGTAGCAAGTGCCATGGAGAAATGGAAACGGAGTGACAACCAGTGGGAATCATGGCCCGCAGCACTCCAGAAGGTGGATGAAACCGTTCTGTTGTCACTATCACATGGAGAGATGTTGTCAAAGTTTTGTCAAACTCTTAGACTGCTTTTACTCCAGAAAGTCTGAGAAAGCCAAGTTCTCCTCTCACTCAATTATTACAGTTCCTCTTATGCCACTGTATGGATTAGAATCACAAGTAATTTTCTCCTTGAAGCCAACATGCAGTCACAGAGTAGATCCTCCCTACTGAATGCATGTCAGTGAAGGGCACAAACAATCAATGAACGTGTCCGTTTCTCAGAGGTCTGAAACACAGCTAGAAATGAAACACACTACCTTAGGTTTAATATCGATTCTGCCACCTTTCGTATAACTCTTCTGATTATCATTCCCGTTGGCTCCCATGTTGTGTAACCTTGAGTGCTAATCCATTCCATAATCCTTCTTCTAACTGCCTGCTCGAAGACACTATTCCCTTCCTGCCTGGCAGAAAAATTACTAATGCGGGTCATGTGTTTTTAGAGAAAGCAGCGAGAAGAACAGATGTAATTATCTGCAATTATTACAAGTATTATGAACAAGAAGATTATTCTCAAACAAGAGAAAATCTGCAGTTGCTGGAAATTAAAGAACACACACAAAATGCTGGAGGAACTTAGCAGGCCAGGCAGCATTTATGGAAAAGAGTACTGTCGATGTTTTGGGCTGTGAAGTGTTTCGGCCTGAAACGTCAATTGTATTCTTTTCCATAGATGCTGCCAGGCCTGCTGAGTTCCTCCAGCATTTTGAGTGTGAAGAAGATTATTCTGTCATGGGAACAGAAATCAGGAAGAGGGGAGGATAGGAGAACATTCATATCTGGCCAAGAACTAGATAGCATCTTCTTCAGAGAGAGGGTGGTGTGTAAATGGAATGAGATGCCAGAGAAAGTTATTGAGGCAAGTACAATAAATTGGTACTTATCGAGGAAAGGTTTGTGAATAAATTCAAGGTTCAAGGTAAATGTATTATCAAAGTGCATGTATGTCAGCATATAAAACACTGAGGTTCATGTTCTTGCAGGCATTCACAGTAAATACAAGAAAAACAATAGAGTCAGTGAAAACAGCACCCAACAGGACAGACAAACAACCAATGTGCAAAAAAAACAACAGACTGTGCAAATATGAAAAAGAATGCATGAATAAATAAATAAATATATAAATAGACAGACAGATAAATAAGCAATGAATATTTAGAACATGAGATGAAGAATCCTTAGAAGTGAGTCCATAGGCTGTGGGAATAGTTCAGTGATGGGTCAAGTCAAGTTGAGTAAAGTTATGACCTCTGGTTCAAGAGCCTGATGGTTGAGGGGTAATAACTGTTCCTGAACCTAGTGGTGTGGTTCCTGAGGTTCCTGTATCTTCTTGCCGATGGCAGCAGTGAGCAGAGAGCATGGCCTGGATGGCAGGGGTCCTTAGTGATGGATGCTTTTTTCGTGAGTTAGGGCTCTGTGTAGATGTGCTCAATGGTGAGGAGCACTTTACCTGCAATGGACCCATTACTTTTTGTAGGATTTTCCATTCAAGAGCATTGGTGTTTCCATACCATGGCATGATGTCATTATACTCACCGCCACACATAGAGTCCTAGTCATAGAAAAGTACAGCGGAGAAACAGGACCTTCAGCCCATCTAGTCTGTGCTGAACCATTTAAACTGTGTAGATCTATCAACCTGCTCTAGTACCAAAGGCCTTCATACCCCTACCATCCTTGCACCTACCAAACTTCTGTTAAACATTGAAATCGAGCACCACTTGTGCTGGCAGTTCATTCCATACTCTCACAATTCTCTGAGTGAAAACGATACCCCTCATGTTCCCTTTGAACTTTCCTTCTTTCACCTTTAACCCATGACCTTCAGTTGTAGTCCCACTATACCTCATTGAAAAAAGGCTGCTTGCACTTACTCTATCTGTACCTCTCATAATTTTGTTTACATCTATCAAATTTCCCCTCAATCTTGTGTTTCAATGAGTAAAATCCAAACCTATTCAATCTTTCCTTATAACTCAGCTCCTCCAGTCTTAAGAAAAACCTTGTAAATTCTCTGTACACTCTTTCAAACTTATTTACATATTTTGTGTAAGTGGGTGACCAAAACTACATACAATACTCTAGATTAGACCTCATCAATGCCTTGTACAACTTTAACATAACATACAATCTCCTGTACTCAGTAATTTGATTTATGAAGCTAAGGTGCAAAGAGCTTTTGTTAACAACCCTATCTATATGTGACGCTACTTTCAATGAATTATGGACCTGTGTTTCTAGATCCTTTTTTTCTACCATACTCTTCAGTGCCCTACTGTTCACTGTGTAAGACCTTTCCTGGTTGGTCCTACCAAATTGCAACACCTTGCACTTGTCTGCATTAAATTCCATCTGCCACTTTTCAGCCCATTTTTCCAGCTGGCCCAGATCCCGCTGCAAGCTCTAATAGTTCTGCAAGCTCTGATAGTTTCCCTTGCTATCCACTACACCCCCAATCTTGTGTCATCCACAAATTTGCTGATCCAATTAACTACATTATTATCCAGATTATTGATATAGATGAATAACAACAGTAGACCCAGTACTGATCCCAATGGCACTCCACTAGTCACAGGCCTCCAGTCAATATCTACTACCTCTCTCTGTCTTCACCCACAAAGCCAATGCTGAATCCAGTTTACTACCTCATCTTGAATGCCGAGTAACTGAACCTTCTTGACCAAACTCCCATACAGGACCTTGTCAAATGCCTTACTCAACACCATCCACTGCCTTGCCTAAATGACCATACCTGGAAGTTTCTTTGGAGAACTCCATAAGATTAGTTAAACACAACCTACCATGCACAAAGTCATGCTGACTATCCCTAACCAGTCCATGTCTATACAACTACTCATATATGTGGTCCCTTAGAATACCTTACGATAACTTTCTCATTGCTGATGTCCAGCTCCAGCCTATAATTTCCTGGTTTATTTTTAGAAGTTTATCAAAGTTTTAGATGATAATCCAAATCTTTGCAAACTTCTAGGAAAGTAGAGGCAATGTTGTGGTTCCTTCATAATAGCATTTACGGGCCAGACCCCAGATGATCCTCTGAAATGACAACGCCGAGGAATTTACAGTTGCTGACCCTCTCCACCTCTGATCCCTCCATAAGTACTGGCTCATGGACCTCTGGTTTCCTCCTCATGAAGTCATCAATTCCTTGGTCTTGCTGACATTGAGTTAGAGGTTGCTGTGGTATCACTCAGCCAGACTTCCAATCACTCTCCTATATACTGATTTGTTACCAGCTTTATTTTGACAAATGACAGGGGTCTTGTCAGCAAATTTAAATAATGCATTAGAGCTGTGCTTGGTCTCACATTCATAAGTATAAACTGAGTAGAGTAGGGAACTAGCACCCAGCATCATGGTGGACCTCTGCTGATGGAGATTGTGGAGATCCTGCAAGTGAGGAAATCAAGGATTCAGTTGCACAAGGGGTATTGAGGTCTAGGTCTTGAAGCTTATTGACTAGTTTTGAACAGGGATAGTATTGAATTCCAAGTTGCAGTCAATGAAGAGCACCCTGATGAATGTATCTTCACTGTCTAGACATTCCATAGTTGAGTGAATAGTTGAGCCAATGAAATGGCATCTGCTGTTGACCCGTTTTGATGGTAGGAAAATTGAAGTGAATTCAAGTTACTACTCAAGCAGGAGTTGATATATTTCATCACCAATCTCTCAAAACACTTCATCACAGTGGATATATGTGCTCCTTGATCATAGTTATTGAGGCAGATTGCCTCATTCTTCTGATGCACTGGTATAATTGAAGCCTGCTTGAAGCAAGTAGATACTTCAAACTGCCAAAGTGAGAAGTTAAACGTATCAGTTAACACCCCAGCCTATTGATCAACTCAGGTCTTTAGAACTTGGCCAGGTAACCCCTCTGGGCTAGATGCTTTCTGTGGGTTCACTCTCCTAAAGGCTACTCACACGTTAGCCTCAGAGACTGAAATCATAGTGTCATCAGGGACTGTGAGAGATCATGAAGGTGCATCCATGTTTTGATGGTCAAAGTGAACATAAATGGCATTGAGCTCATCTGGGGGCAAAGTCTTGTCACCTAATATCACTTGGCTTCACTTTGTGTGAGGTGATAGCATTCAAGCCCTGCCACAGCTGTTGAGGATCCTTCAGTGATTGAAGTTTAGTCCAGAATTGCCATTCTTCACTTGAGAGGCTTTCTGGCGATAGTGCCTCCCTCGACCGCCTCTTTGTTGCCCTTATTTCTAGAGCCTTCCTCTTTAGCCTTTGCTATAGCCTCATCATAGTATAGCAGTGGTCAAGTGTGGTGGGACCCCTGGTGCTGCAGGTGATATGCTGATGATAATTGGGCAGAGGTTTCTTAAAACAAACATGAATGAACTCCTCAACAATGACTTGAAAGATGTGGGCTAAGGCTGTTTCTTGTTTACTGATGGTAGCACTAATGCTTGTTTAAAGTTGGCATATTGTGGTATATAAACTGTGATCAGGAACATGGAGAAGAACTCTCTTTGTAGCAGAACAGTCAGTACGTAATCATTAGATTTTCCAGGCTGAAGGAAGAAGAATGGGGTATGACTGCTGTGTCCCAGTATAACAAAAAAAATTATCATGAAACACTGATTTTCATCTTTTGCTTTCTCTGAGACAGCAGTCCGGACCATTTGGTGTATTGAGGAGCCCTCAGATCTTACCGAAATGCATGGCATGTCCAGAGTGAGCCATGTCTCCATGAAACATAGAATGCAGCAATTTATCATTTCCTTCTGATACAGCAATCTTGCCCTAAGGTCCTCAGTTTTATTCTCCAGCAATTTTACATTTGCTAACAAAATGCTGGGTAGAGGAAGTTTCATTCACCTGTACTTTAGTCCAGGCTTGAAGTCTTCCCCTCCTCTCTTTCTTTTGGCTGCTTTATTAGTTTTCTAAACTTTATTTGTTATACGTATAGTACATCAAAACATATATTGTTTGTATCAAATTAAATCAGTGAAAATTATGCTTGACAGTCTGGAAGTGTTATCGTGCTTCTGGCGTTAACATTACGTTCTAAGTCTAACTGCACATCTTTGGAATCTGGGAAGAAATTGTGGCACCTGAGGAAACCTATGTGCTTACAGGGAGGACATGGTAACTGTTTACAGCAATCCGTGATCGTTGGCTGGCGCTGCAAAATGATGTGCTAGCCACTACACTATTTTGCTGCCCTATTATGAACAAATGTGGGCAAATGGAACTAGATGGACATCTTGATTGGCATGATAAGCTGTCCGAAGGGGCCCATTTCTGTGTTGTATAACTCTCTCTGATTCTGAACCAATTGTCACCTCAGCCACCTTACTACCAATCTGTTACTGATTATTTCAGTGTAAATTTGAGTACAATGCGAACATTAGAGTGAATGAACAAACAGTCCTGTGAAATATAAAACTCTCAGGTGGTGGCTATGGGAAACAAAAGAGAATGCTGGGAGAGTGCCAGCTCCTGCAGTGTTTTGTATCTCACAGTTCCAACAACATCCTGGCATAAGTGACACCAGACTGAAAAGGCAGGGTGATAGGCAGGCAACTGAGTAGCACTGACAGGGTAGGAGGAGCTGGGACACAAACACTACCCCCTGAGAGAGAACAGCAGGTTGCTGTTCCACGGAGCATCTGCCATTCCCCTGCTGCGGTGCCCTAGGAAGCTCAGTAATCTGCTGGAGGACGGCTTGATAGACTGCTGCGACACTTTGCCAGCCCCCTTGCACACTGGAATCCACTAGAGCTGTTTGATTTGCAGGCCAGCGAGCTGACATTGTATGATAACATCTGAGCTTCCGGTGCAGTACCCAGATGTTGGTTGGCTCTGCAGCTATGACATCAGTCTTCGGACTCCAAATCATGGCTGGAGTCACTAGTGTGTGAATATTTCTGTCCACCTCTTCCAAGATGGTAAAAGTGTGCTCCAAATTCTGTACTGAGATAGCTGTCAAGTGGGGCTTGATTCTTCTGTACATATTGAGCACTTGATCTTTGCATCATGCAAGAATTGTGCATCCTCATCCTTTAGCATTCTTCTGGAACTACCAAAATGATGCATCCTAGTAGCTGAACCTCTGTCCAAACTGGCTTTTGGTCAGCTGGTAGCTGTCTTGACTTCTCTTAGTTCTAACCACTGCTACTCTTTCACTGATCGCCTTTCTTCTGTTTTCCTTCCACTCCCCCAACTTTAGTTCAGACTGTCCTTCGATTCAGATTACGCATCTATAAATGTCCTACAGCATTGGTAGTTTTGGCTGCAGACCACCCAACAACTGAATGAATTTGTCTTCATTATCATTTTCAGAAGACACCTTGCCATTACCTGATGAAGGTTGGGGGCATTTGTGTATCTTAAATGGAGGAGGCAAAAATATAAAATTGTAGTTCAGGGTGAAAGGGTGAAGCATGAGGTGAACTTCGTACACTCCGCAGCTTGGAAAATCAGAAGAAAGAATGGATTGATAGGGGAGAGGGAAGGTTAGGAAGGAAGATCCATGATGGCTTCAGTCCTGCCACTGGCATTCCAACAAATGAGAACAATTTCAAGTTCAAGTTCAAGTTTAATTGTCATTCAACCATATATGAATATCCATGAATACAGCCAAACGCAACAATGGGGCCAAGGTGCAAAAGGCAGTACATACAGTCATACACAGCACAAGGCACATACAGCACATAGAAGATATCAACCACAGTTACACAAAAAAAATAGTGGAAGTCCCTGAGTCCATGAAAGTTGCACCTGCCTGCTGTCGAATGCAATTTGGCTTGTCTACTGCTGAGTGAACACTAGTGGGCAACACCAACTCCAGCCAAGATACCAGACCACATTGCCCCTGGCGCTCCGGTAGAGTACATCGACTCCAATGCCTCACTTCTAGGCGACTGTAAGCAAACGACACTGCGGCTTGAGGCCTTCTCCGCACTACGACCCAGGCTATGCAGTACTCTCACCATCCACCCCTGCCGTCTGTCAATAAATCAGTGAATCAGACTTGCAGCATCCCATGTTAACGATGTCTTACGTTCACAAGAAAAGTGACTAAGATGATCCTTCCCTGTTAGACTGCGCACCGCCTTCGCCCACTGACTTCTGCAATGCCTCCCTGACACCGGCAGCTGTACAAACTACACCAAGTCCAGCTCCTTTAGTTTCTCTGCCAACGAAAAACTCGCAGATGGGCTAGTCCTGCAGTACTTTAAGTTCTTAGTTTCCAGCTGGATCTTGCAATTGTAAAAAACATGTTTAAAAAAGATAATAACCCCTTTAGTTGGCCTCATAGAAGACACTGTGACTGAGCACTTTGTCATCTTCCCGGAAACATATGACCACAATAAAGAGATGCAGGCACGCTTCTCCCCTTGTCTTATTCCAGCCTCTGCCTGTTATCCCTGTTTCCTGCAAGATAGACAGGATGGTGTCAGTGAGTGTCAAGCTGCCAGCTTGAATGATGTCTGGTCAATCATTTAAGAAACCCACTCGCAATTCTGCTCTGCACAGTTATTAATCCAACAACAGCAACATTTTCTTGATGACTCCTGTATGAATTCAGCAGAATATAGATAAAATGAAAATCTGGGCAGAGAAATGTCAGATGTAGTTTAATCTGGACAAATGTGAGGTGTGATAGTTTGGGAAGTCACCTACAAGGGGAAAGTATAAAGTGAATGGCAAGATCCTTAGTAACATTGATGTGTAGAGGAATCTTGGGTGCAATTCTATAGCTCAATGAAAGTGATTACACAAGTGGATAGAGAGATGGAACATGCTAACAACAATCAATTTCAATCTTTTGTTTTAATGGTTACAAGTTTTGAAAATCTTGATTCATAAAGATATATTATTGCAAATGGACTGAAAGCTTCCAGAGCTCACTTTATAAGGTGAAGTAGGTTTCTCTCAAGGAACACCAGAATCCTGGATGTTCAACATGACATGTGTGTTGCTCTGTTCGAGACAACTCACAGATGACGTTTAATGTGAATAAGTGTGAGGTTATCCACTTTGGGAGTAAGAACAGGAAGGCAGATTATTATCTGAACGGTGTAGAGTTAGATAAGAGAGAAATACAAAGAGATCTAGGAGTCCTTGTTCATCAGTCACTGAAGGTGAATGAGCAAGTGCAGCAGGCAGTGAAGAAGGCTAATGGAATGTTGGCCTTTATTACAAAGGGAATTGAGTACAAGAGCAAGGAAATCCTCTTGCATTTGTACAGAGCCCTGGTGAGACCACACCTAGAGTATTGCGTACAGTTTTGGTCTCCGGGGTTAAGGAAGGACATCCTGGCTGTAGAGGAAGTGCAGCGTAGATTCACGAGGTTAATTCCTGGGATGTCTGGACTGTCTTACGCAGAGAGGTTAGAGAGACTGGGCTTGTATATGCTGGAATTAAGGAGATTGAGAGGGGATCTGATTGAAACATATAAGATTATTAAGGGATTGGACAAGATAGAGGCAGGAAATATGTTCCAGATGCTGGGAGAGTCCAGTACCAGAGGGCATGGTTTGAGAATAAGGGGTAGGTCATTTAGGACAGAGTTAAGGAAAAACTTCTTCTCCCAGAGAGTTGTGGGGGTCTGGAATGCACTGCCTCGGAAGGTAGTGGAGGCCAATTCTCTGGATGCTTTCAAGAAGGAGCTAGATAGGTATCTTATGGATAGGGGAATCAAGGGATATGGGGACAAGGCAGGAACCGGGTATTGATAGTAGTTGATCAGCCATGATCTCAAAATGGCGGTGCAGGCTCGAAGGGCCGAATGGTCTACTTCTGCACCTATTGTCTATTGTCTATAACTCCAGAGTTTACCTTTCTTATTCAAGCTAAGCAATAACAGCTTTCAGACTGATATGTCTTTAAAAAATAAAATTTAGGTTTAGCTATATTTTAAATGTATATTCTTGTTTTTTTTAATGTGTTAATAAAGAAGCACATGTATTATTATATCACAAATTTGTTTTTTTTAATACATTGATACCTGTATTTCAATATAATTGGTTTCCTTGGTAATTCTAGGTATTTTAGTTGATACATTATTCTGAGAAGGGGTCCATAGGCTTCACCGGACTGCCAAAGGGGTCCATGGCATTAAAAAGCATAAGAACCTCTGCTCTGGAGCATCAGAGGCTGAGGGGCTGACCTGATAGAAGTATATAAAATTACGGAGAGCCAAGATAGTGTAGATAGTCGACCTGTTTATCCCAGGCTGGAAATGTCAGATATTAGAGGGCATTGGTTTAAAGTGGAAGGCAGAAAACTTAAAGGAGATGTGTAAAGGAAGTTTATTTTTACACAAAGTAAATGGAATCTGCTGTGAGGGGAGGTGATAGAAATAGATACTATAACAAAATCTAAGGGGCATTTAGGCAGACACTTAAACAGACACAGAATAGAGGAACGTAGATGTTATGCAGGCAGACGGGATTACTCTGTTTTGGCATTACAGTTAGTATTGGCATTACGGTGCAGACATGGTGAGCCAAAGAGCCTGCACCTGTGCTGTCTGTCTGTCTGTTAAATTCACGTTTATTTTCATTCAACCATTTACACGTATACCACCAAATGAAGCAACTTCCTGCGGACCAAGGTGTACAACTCACTCCTAATAACTCATACCCAGCACATAAAGTAATATAACCACAGGTAGATTAAAAAAATAATAAAATATATTCCAGAAGATTGATATTTAGCATAATGTGCATTTATAACACAAGTTAAAAAGTAAACAACATAATGCTACTGGTGCTTCATACATGAGAGTCCTGGGTGGTGACAGGGGGTTCAGTAGTCTCACGAACAGGGTGAAGAAGCTGTTTCCCATCCTAACAGCTCTTGTCATAATGCTGTGGTACCCCCTGCCTGATAGTGGGGGCTCAAAGGGATTGTTGGATTCAAAGGAGGGATTCTAGAGAATGCCTTGCGTATGCAGCACCCCTGATAGATATCCCGGATGGGCATTTGAGGGGTAAAGTTATGAATAGCTTTTACAGAAGCAATTTGTATTACAATGACAGACTTGGCTTCTCACAGACATTAAATGATCAGCAGATGGTACGGACTAATACCTATGCCTCCACTATCTATGAGAATGCAATCAAATGTCAAAGAACATAACAACCTGAAGTGACCAGTGTTCAGCATCCAAACCCCTGTATGTGCATTGTTTGTAAAAAGAGCCACACACAGCATCTCTCTTTCTCTCAAATATTCCTAAAAATGTTAAAAGAAACCTTGCTGGTGTAATCCTCATTCAGCATTTCATTTCAATCTGATGTCCATTCAGGTGAGTACCTAAGAAACCATAACATTTACTTCACGAATTTGACAGCCTGTGTACTTCCAGGAAATATATGGTTTGATAGATCGTATTTCAGCATCCTAATGTGATTCCCAATCTTAATTTTATAGCCTATAGTTCGAATAGAAATAAAATGTAATTTTCTCCATGATCTTATCAAACAAATTAGATGAATTATGGTTAATTTTGATTAGCTAGTGCAGCATATCCCATTGGGTTGTATAAAATGAATAGATAATCAATAAAAGCGAGTAATAATATCTCCATAACAGAAGCATCGTTACTTCAGATTTGAGGTGAGAAAATCCTGTTATTGGATTTAATTTTTCCAGTTTATGTCTGAATGGAAACTAGATCCTTTATAATTGAATAATTTATTCATAAAAGAAAAATCATAACTGAATATATAATCCCTAAAAAGCAATTTTATTTTAACTAAATGTACAAACTTCTCTTGATTTATGAAGCCCCCAGTTTTTATGCGTGGAAGGTTTTGATAATAATTTGAATAGGTCTTCTGAAATTGAACCATATTTGAATTAAGCTCCATCATGATGTCTCCATGAAAGCTGAAAAATAATATATGTCTAATCTTTAACAGGCCAAGTATTAGTAGTATATTGTATCAATTCTAAACCTTGATTGGTTTAAACTTAAGGGGTGTAAATTATGTTTAGTAATGTTTTATCACAAATTATTAAGCTTGGAAATACAGAAGAATTAATTAAAAGCATTTTTCTGAATAGGGGCTTGGAGAATTAAAGTGCTGAGTCTATAGTATCTTCTAGAATGTTGCAGAACACAGCTATTAATTTGAATATGAATGATGAGGTTTGTAGTTGGATGGATGTCATGTGACAAGTCAGGGTTTTGCAGTGCAAAGGTGGGTATTTAGAAAATGAGCTGAAACAGCAGTAAAATAATTCAGGATTGTTGGCAATTTTGCATCAGAATCATACGACTCTATTCCTTATTTAAAGGGAATCTACTGGTGTGCGTGCCAAAATACTTTTACACAAATAAGAAACAACAATATTATGAGACCTTATATTCTTTGTTGAATGTGATAGTCAACCTGAAAATTGTTTTGCCAATGTATAACACTTTGAAACAAATGAGTAAAAAATAATTTTTGTCAGATATATCACATTGGCCTTCTTTGGGGGAAAACAACAAACAAGAGTTGAAAGATTTTTAAGTTAAGTTTCTGTTGAAATCATGTCAACCTACTCGTGAGGCACAAAATACACTTGACAAATTTTTCATTAGATTCTACTTTAATTCCAAGATTTATAAAAGTGAATGACTAAATTCAGCTGCAAATAATGAGAATTGACACAGAATTTAACAGCAAACTTATATTAGTTTGCTAGTCAGGATGAAGGGTCTCGGCCCGAAATGTTAACTGTTCGTTTCCATGGATGCTGCCCGACCTGCTGGGTTCCTCCAGCGTGTTGTGCGTGTTGCTTTGAGCCCAGCATCTGCAAACTATATGGTGTTTTTATTCTGAGGTAGCTTGGTGGTAAGTAGTTAGAGATGGAATAATTTGCTTTGATGCATTTCTACATAGCTAGTAAGTTGAATGTCAATAAAATAGTTTTTGTATATTTGTATTCATTGCTGATAAGCAAAGTGAAACTATTCCATAAATATTCAATGCAAATTTGTCTTTATTCACATTTGGAATTAGTACTCAATGTCCAAGGTTCAAAGAAGGTTCTGAATTAAATCCATGCACCATTGTATATCACCATTGAGAATGCATATCTTCTTATACTGATTTGCTCCATGAGTTCCTTCCATTTTGTCTGCCTCATCTCAGTAATCTGGCATTCTTCTCTCTTTTCCCTCATGTGCAAGTCTAATTTGTCTCAACCAATTCCCGCATTAGAAAATTCCACATTCTAACCATGCATTGATTAGGTAAATTACTCACTTTCCTAACTCACATCTCCTCCAACACAAGTGATAAATGCATGTAATCCTTTGGCATTAAGACTGAGACCATCTGCTCATCCTGCTCCTGCTGCTCTCCTCCATTACTCTAAATAACCAGGCTAAACACTGCTAGAACCTGGGATTCACAAAACTCCCTGTGCGTGTTTCTTCCTATCTCCCTTCAAAGCTCTCTTAAAGGTCTTGGGCGTGAAATCAACATTCGGCTGACTATAACCTATTTCTAATGTGCAGCTGATTGTGTTGCTTCTTTTTTGCACCTTATGTTAGTGGATATTATTAAGAGTACCTCTTTGATACACTACATGGTTCTAACCACTCTGCTTGAAATATTTCACCCACCTCACTCTTGTTTTAAACAGGTTTTAACCTCTGTGAAGTCTTCAAAACTATTGAAATCTTTCAACTTCTTCTTCCCTGCAAGTTCTAATTTGAAAGTTCCAGTCAGGATTTCATTGATGCCCAGATCTGAATTGATTCTTGTCGAAGTCACTGGTGGTATCCTATGTGATTGTGGAATAGTTAATACTCACCATCACGCATTCTTCTCACTTAGAGAGAGTATAGAGGAGATTTCCAAGGAGGTTGCCAGAACTATAGATATAGTTATAAGGAAAGTTTGTCTAGGAACAGTTTTCCCTCTTTAAAATAAAGGAGTTACAGGGATGAATTGCAGGTATTTTGAGGTATACTGTACATCTTAAGCATTGTAAACAGAAATGAACTATTATCCTTAGGAGGGAAATGAGTAAACAAAGGACAGAGATTTAAGTTAACTGGTAGAAGGATTTGGGAGGTGGTCAGAAAAATAACCGGTGAGTGATGAAATCTGGAAATCATGATCCAACAAATTGCTGAAGGCAGAAGCCCTCGCCACACTCTAAAATGTCTGATGAGCACTTATGGTCTCATCCAGTAAGACCAAGAATATGCATGCAGTGACAGCCTTTTGTGACATAAATGTCCATGATTCTCTCATTCAACTTGTCACCAGCCTTTGCCACTGCTGAGTCTGCCAACTTTTTCCAATACCCCTATGCCCTTTACTGCTGGGTATGACTGCATCTGCATCCTCAAGTCATCCACAATTTATTCTCTTGCAATATCTCCAGTGTTACCTGTGGTGCATTTAAAGATCAGTCCTAGGTATCTCATCCCCACGTTGCTTCTCAGCTATATTATGTGGTGTGGTAAACTATGTATACCTGACTGGAAACGCCCCTCTGCTGACTGCTCCTGTGGCTCCTCCCACAGTCCCCTGTATAAAGGCCATTGGAGGCACTGCTCCTCCCTCAGTCTCCGAGATGCCATGCTCCCTCTTGCTGCTAATAAAAGCCGATCGTTCACCTCCCGTCTCCGAGAGTTATTGATGGTGCATCATGTGGAAAAACTGCGTCAATTTTAGCGACGTGGTGAAACTGAGGTGCTATTAAATTTATAATTCCCTGTTTCAAGTAAACTTTAATCTCAGAGATATTGCTGGATTTTCAGAAAGGCAGACTATTGAAATAGGAACACAACGTTCTGCAGATACTGGAAATCCAGAGAAACACACACAAAATTCTGGAGGAACTCAGCAGGTCAGGCAGCAACTACAATGCAGAATAGGCCCCTCTGGCCCTTAGATCCACACTGCCCAGCAATCCTCCAATTTAGTCAGATTAATCACAGAACTATTTACAATGACCAAGTAGCCTACCAACTGCTATGACTTTGGACTGTGGGAGGAAACCGAAGGAAGCCCACGTGATCACAGGGAAAAGGTGCGAACTCTTTACAGGCAGCAGAGGGTATTGGACCCAGATTACATGTTCTGTAAAGCATTGTGCCCTTTTGTGAGTGCTGCTATTGAGATATGGTTAGTTAAAGCTCAGTTGTGAATAGTGATAAATAGATAAAATAAACTTCAGAGCAAATATTCTTCAGCAAAACCCATACTTTAAATTGCTTATGTTTCAAATATATAGAATATTGTTTAAAATGTCTCTAAATCCCAGGATTTAAATTGCCTGAAGTATACTTTTATATAAAGGAAAAAATATTACCACTCATTTAATAGTGTTCAACATTCTATTGAAATCCATAAAATTCAACTGTGTTTGATTTTTGTCCAATTAAATATTCATTGCATTTTACATATAATCTCAGTTAACTTTATCCTCAGCTTTGGACATTATCTGCATTTCTGTAGATGACTTCCAGCTCTATAATTTATTTAACATGCTTTTGATTAACTGCATCAAACAATGGAAATAATCGTATAAATCCATTTGGATTAGGAAAGAATACTAAGATATATTGAGGAGTAAGTACCATTTATGTTTCCTTGGTTTATAAAATAAAATTTTGTGAGGTCTCTCACTCCAAACTTGAAATGTATCTAATGCCCTATAGTGGCATGGTCCCTTCTGGCAATCCCCCATCTTGCTATTAACCTCAGGAATTGGGCCTCAATCCCCTCGTTTAGTTTCCAGTCATTCCCAGGTTCCACTAACTGCACACACCTGCTTTCCATCAGAAAATGCAGGATACAGACCCTGTGATCACAACAAGGAGCTGCCAGTTCGTTGGTTGACTCTGGTGTGAGAAACCTCATTTCATGATTCTTAGTACTGTCAGTTCTAAGTCTAGCATCACTCCTGGATACCGATTCCACGCTTGCTATGTCAATAACGCCTCCTGACTCTGTCTTTGCACCGATGTACTGCACTTGGGTTCGTCCACCACCACACTAGTGTAACATATAGAATCACATAAACTTTAGTTATGCAAGCTATCCTCCCACAACTGATCATTCCTGTTGTACCACATTTATTGCAAGACTGTACTTCCCACTTACTACTCCCTTGATGCTGGCTTTGACCATTTTAATAACTGGCCAAAAATTGGAAGGGATCATGTGGCAATGTTATTGAGAGATTCTCAGATGCAACTTGTAAGCTTCTGTTCAACTGATTTATTGTTCTTTGTGCCTTTTTGTGTCTATCATGACTGCTAATGATGCAAAGAAAACTCTTTCCAGGTCCCTCTGTGTAAATGTCTTCTGGCTACAGGGATATAGTGTTCAGGGGTGAGAAGATCTGACAACTAGAGTGGAAATACTCAAGAGTAGATATGGAAGCCTTTACCATGATTAGCAGAGAAAAAGTAACATATCTTCAGTCAATAATGACAAGTAGATCCATGGGGTCTGGTTTATACACTGAAGCACAACCATTGCCCAATATCACCTCAAGCCATTCATTGCCTGAAGATGATTTTACCTTTTGTTTTCTATGCCTCTGGTGCACTGTGGGCTGCAGCAGATAAACCGAAGCAATGTTACTCAGCTTGTAGTTGATATATATACCAATCAGGTGACAGATTTGTTCTTTCCCAGAGCAGCCGATGCCCTTCCTGTTGACGCGTTTCCATTCTTGTGTATTGATATGGAGAACAAAATGATTGTGCACCATCAAAATTTTGTTTTTCAAGTAAAATAATCTAGGTTTGAAATTCTATCGCACAGTTCAATGTTCTAATGTGTCACGTAATAGATTAGTTCTCTAAAAATGCATCACAAAATTCAGCATAACGATCTACAGGAAACTGTAGCCCTATTCTCTGTGCATGTGACAGAGCAGCAATGTTAATCAGCTTGCAATAAATGACTGTTGGGATGTTGTCGGTTGCGTTTGTGATGAAGGAAAGGCACAAGCCCCAAAGGTGGTAGAATGCCTACAGTTCAGTTTTCATTAAAGGAACCCACTAGTGCTTCAATCTAGAGTTACAGTAATCAGGCCTTCCCTTTCTTCAACACTTGCAATGTCCTTGTCGCAATGTCAAGATCTGAGGATCTAACCTGGTCCCAATATATTGATACGGTTATAAAGAAGGCAAGATAGTGGCTATACATCATTAGGATTTTGAAGAAATTTGGTATGTCAACAAATACACTTAAAAACTTCTATAGATGTACCATGGAGAGCATTCTGACAGGCTACATCACTGTCTGGTATCGGGTGGGGGGGGGGGGGGGGCTGCTACTGCATAGGAGCTGCAGAGGGTTGTACATTTCGTCGGTTCCATACTGGGTACTAACCTACAAAGCACCCAGGACATCTTCAAGGAGCGATGTCTCAGAAAGGCAGTGTCTGGTATTAAGGATCTCTAGCACCCAGAGCATGCCCTTTTCTCACTGTTACCATCAGGTAGGAGGTCCAGAAGCCTGAAGGCACACACTCAGCAATTCAGGAACAACATTTCCCCCCTGTCATCTGATTCCTAAATAGGCATTGAATCCTTGGACACTACCTCACTTTTAAAAAATATATTATTTCCATTTTTTGCATGATTTTGTAATCTAGTCAATATATGTATACTGTAATTTATTTATTTATTTAGTTATTGTTATTGTTATTTTATTTTGGTTGTTTTCTTCTATATTATGTATTGCATTGAACTGCTGCTGTTAACAAATTTTACATCACATGCTGGTGATAATAAATCTGATTCTGATTCAGATTCAGCTTCCTTGTGCATTCCCTGCATCAGTGCCCGTGTACTGTGAGTTTTATGGTAAAGTCAAGGAACATGCTACATATTATCATGTATTAGAAGGACTGATCAATAACTTCAGCTCCATAGTGCTTGATTTTCAGGGACCTGAGTTGACTCAATTGTATTGACTGACGTCCATTTACTCAAATGCAGTATCCAGCCATCGCAGTGATACTGATGTCCACAAATGCAATACATTATGGCATTAATTAGCATGATCTGCAAATTTAATACTTACCTTTCCAACCTGAAGTTATAACCATATAACAATTACAGCATAGAAACAGGCCATCTCGGCCTTTCTAGACTGTGCCGAAAGCTTACTCTCACCTAGTCCCACTGGCCCGCACTCAGCCCATAACCCTCCATTCCTTTCCTGTCCATATACCTATCCAATATTACTTTATATGACAATACCAAATCTGCCTCTACCACTTCTACTGGAAGCTCGAGTAAAAAAGATCCCCCTCGTGTTACCCCTAAACTTTTGCCCCTTAACTCTCAACTCATGTCCTCTTGTTTGAATCTTCCCTACTCTCAATGGAAAAAGCCTATCCATGTCAACCCTATCCCCCTCATAATTTTAAATACCTCTATCAAGTCCCCCCTCAACCTTCTATGCTCCAAAGAATAAAGACCTAACTTGTTCAACCTTTCCCTGTAACTTAGGTGCTGAAGCCCAGGTAACATTCTAGTAAATCTTCTCTGTACTCTCTCTATTTTGTTGACATCTTTCCTATAATTCGGTGACCAGAACTGTACACAATACTACAAATTCAGCCTCACCAATGCCTTGTACAATTTTAACATTACATCCCAACTCCTATACTCAATGCTCTGATTTATAAAGGCCAGCATACCAAAAGCTTTCTTCACCACCCTATCCACATGAGATTCCACCTTCAGGGAACTATGTACCATTATTCCTAGATCACTCTGTTCTACTGCATTCTTCAATGCCCTACCATTTACCATGTATGTCCTATTTGGATTATTCCTACCAAAATGTAGCACCTCACACTTATCAGCATTAAACTCCATCTGCCATCGTTCAGCCCACTCTTCTAACTGGTCTAAATCTCTCTGCAAGCTTTGAAAACCTACCTCAATATCCACAACATCACCTACCTTAGTATCATCTGCATACTTACTAATCCAGTTTACCACCCCATCATCCAGATCATTAATGTATATGACAAACAACATTGGACCCAGTCAGATCCCTGAGGCAAACCACTAGTCACCAGCCTCCAACCTGACAAACAGTTATCCACCACTACTCTCTGGCATCTCCCATCCAGCCACTGTTGTTACCCACCACTAACGTCAAACTGACAGGCCTATAATTGCTAGGTTTACTCTGAGAACCCTTTTTAAACAATGGAACCACATGAACAATACGCCAATCCTCCGGCACCATCCCCGTTTCTAATGACATTTGAAATATTTCTGTCAAAGCCCCTGCTATTTCTACACTAACTTCCCTCAAGGTCCAAGGGAATATCCTGTCAGGATCTGGAGATTTATCCACTTTTATATTCCTTAAAAGTGCCAGTACTTCCTCCTCTTTAATCATCATAGTTTCCATAACTTCCCTACTTGTTTCCCTTATCTTACACAATTCAATATCCTTCTCCGTAGTGAATGCCGAAGAAAAGAAATTGTTCAAAATCTCCCCCATCTCTTTCGGCTCCACACATAGCTGTCCACTCTGATTCTCTAAGGGACCAATTTTATCCCTCACTATCCTTTTGCTATTAATATAACTGTAGAAACCCTTCGGATTTATTTTCACCTTACTTGCCAAAGCAACCTCCTATCCTCTTTTAGCTTTTCTAATTTCTTTCTTAAGATTCTTCTTACATTCTTTGTATTCCTCGAGCACCTCATTTACTCCATGCTGCCTATATTTATTGTAGGTATCTCTCTTTTTCCTAACCAAGTTTACAATATCCCTTGAAAACCATGGCTCTCTCAAATTTTTAACCTTTCCTTTCAACCTAACAGGGACATAAAGATTCTGTACCCTCAAAATTTCACCTTTAAATGACCTCTGTTTCTCTAGTACATCCTTCCCATAAAACAAATTATCCCAATCCACTCCTAAATCCTTTCGCATCTCCTCAAAGTTAGCCTTTCTCCAATCAAAAATCTCAACCCTGGGTCCAGTTCTATCCTTCCCCATAATTATATTGAAATCACTGGACCCAAAGTGCTCCCCAACACATACCTCCGACACCTGACCTATTTCATTCCCCAACAGAAGATCCAACACTGCCCCTTCTCTAGTTGGTACCTCTATGTATTGCTGCAAAAAACTATCCTGCACACATTTTACAAACTCCAAACCATCCATCCCTTTTACAGTATAGGCTTCCCAGTCTATGTGTGGAAAATTAAAATCTCCCAGAATCACAACCTCGTGCTTACTACAAATATCTGCTATCTCCTTGCAAATTTGCTCCTCCAATTCTCGCCCCCCATTAGGTGGTCCATAATATACACCTATAAGTGTTACTACAACTTTCCCATTCCTCAATTCCACCCAGATAGCCTCTCTAGACGAGCCTGCTAATCTATCCTGCCAGAGCACCGCTGTAATATTTTCTCTGACAAGCAACGCAACACCTCCCCCTCTTGTCCCTCCGATTCTATCACACCTGAAGCAACAAAATCCAGGAATATTTAGTTGCCAATCACACCCCTCCTGCAACCATGTTTCACTAATAGCTACATCATCATATTTCCAGGTATCAATCCATGACCTAAACTCATCCACCTTTCTTACAATGCTCCGAGCATTAAAATAAATGCATTTAAGAAATTCTCCATATCTTCCTCTCTGTTTATCTCTAACAGTACATAGAAATTTACTGTCTTCTTTTTCTTCCTTTTCCCATACATCTGTTCCTACACTCTGGTTCCCCTCCCCCCTCATATCTAGTTTAAATCCACTGGAGCCTCTCTAGCAAAGCTACCTGCAAGAATATTTGTCCCCCTCTAGTTCCGAAGTAAACCATCCCACCGGAACAGGTCCCACCTTCCCTGGAAAACTGCCCAATTATCTATAAATCTGAAGCCCTCCCTCCTGCACCATGTCTTCAGCCACATGTTGATCTGCACTATCTTACTATTTCTAAACCCACCTGCACGTGGCACTGGTAGCAATCCTGAGATTGCTATCCTGGAGGTCCTGTCCTTTAGCTTGGCACCTAGCTCCCTAAGCTCACCTTTCAGGACCTCCTCACTCTTCCTACCCACATCATTGGTCCCTACATGGACCACGACATCTGGCTGCTCACCCTCCCTCTTGAGAATACTGAGAACTCGATCTGAGATATCGCGGACCCTGGCTCCAGGGAGGCAACAGACCATCCGGGATTCTCGATCTCTTCCATAGAACCTCCTATCTGTCCCCCTAACCATTGAATCCCCTATCACTACTGCTCTCCTCTTTTCCCTCCTTCCCTTCTGAGCTGCGAGTCCAGTCTCGGTGCCAGAGATGCAACCACTGCAACTTGTCCCTGGTAGGTCGTCCCCACCAACAGTATCCAAAACGGTATACTTATTGTTGATGGGAACGGCCACAGGGGTGCTCTGCTCTTCCTGCCTTTTCCCCTTCTCAGTCCACTCCGACAATGGCCGCTATGATGATGGCTGCTGTATGTCGAGGTCTTTCTTTTAAACCTTTGGCGCGCTACATCATGCGCCTGCGCAGTCTAACCTCTTTGCCCCGATCTGTTAAAAAAAACAGCTTCTGTCCGAGCTTCTTTTACTTCTTTGATCTCCGCCTCTTGCTTCAATTTAAATGACTGTTGAAAACTTCCTCTCCTTTTAAAACCTTTGGCGTGCTACGCCATGCGCCTGCGCAGTCTAGCCTCTTTGTCCCGATCAGTTAAAAAAACAGCTTCTCTCCGAGCTTCTTTTACCTCTTCACTCTCCGCCTCTTGCTTCGATTTAAATACTATATATGAGTTACATATGAGCAAATTACGTTTGTATTTTTTAGCTACATCATGATTCTTTCCATCTAAGTCAATTATTCTTCCCTTTTTCAGGCAAAAATATTCCACTTTCTCAATGAATGTCCTCAGCTAAAGCTCCACGATACCTACTTGTATCATTTCACATGGCATTCCCATCAATCCATCACAAAATCCAAAGCTAGTCTACACTGCAAGTATTCACTCTAAAATGAAAAGGCGTTGTTGTGCCATTCATTGTATGAAAAGCACAAACCTAAAGTTGTTTCCTACCTCTTGGCCACATCATTGATCAAGATGTCTTGTGCACTAAGTACTAATTTTGGGTGTCACTTGAAAATTCCCTGCCATTCCTTTATTTCATCATTCTGTGTAATGCAGCAATAAAGAAACATTAAAATCTATTCTCTTTTACAAATTACAGGTTGTTACAAATTAACTCTCCCTTTGAAATCATAGAAAATCTAATACTGATACAATTAAATATGCTACGCATGAAACAAAATTACATTGGTCTCAAATTCTTTATTTTTGTGACTAATAGGCAATTTCTAAACATTGCAAAGCTAAAATTCTTGTTTAATTACAACATACTTTATCCCAATGAATTTAATTTAGTATTTAATTTGCTGTTATTTCTGCAAAGGCATTTATCTTTACCACACAGCATTGATGGTAATATTCTCATAATGTTGTAACTTGGTAAGCATTATTAATTTTTCAATACCAAAATCTGAATGAGATATGTTAAAATAACATGAGAAATATATGCCTGCTTCTTTGACACCATCACTATTTTTAACAAAATGTAAGCAAGATGGAATCTGTTCTGACCTGAATTGATGGCCCAGTCTCTCGCTCTGATACCATCAGACTGTTCTTAAATGGTGGAGAAATGACATTTCTTGCAGATATGATAGAATTGGATCATTCAGATATGCACGCGTGTAGCAAGAGCAATCTTGTATGAAGCAGGTATCAATGTAATTGAGTTTGAAGAAATTAACTTAAGTTGTATACCCAATTCTATTTTACCTACTGTCCCATGATTGTATCTTTTAAAACACATTATCCAAAAGTACCGCCCTTCAACAAGAACAATAAATATTTTCTGTATTTAATTTTAAGTCCAATACAGAGGGCAAATAACATTCCCAGTAATAATACTGATTTTTCTTTAAAACAAATATGTAGCTTTAATCAGAATTATACAGTTATGTTTCTTGCTCATAAATTCAACAATTCAATCTATTACTTTCTATGTAAATGTGTAAAATAAAATAAAATTAACTATCTGAATATAATTCTCTTCATTAGTGCCGAAAACAAGTGGGCTAATTTAAGCATTATATGCAACCATATTTCATTCCAATAGGGCAGAATGATCTCACCATGAAAGGAACTCATTTGATAAATCGCTAAATTTATTTTATGACAGATTTGCAACAATAAGGTTCTTCAGCAAGTAATGTTTTGTAAATTCATCTTTTCCAAAAATACTGCAATTAATTTTAACTGAGATTAATGGCACCCGAACAGGATCTGGGCTTCCCCATGCTGCACAGGAAATGAAACATTACACAACCAGATACCAGACAAAGTGCTTCAGAGCCAACACGTTCTTCAGTTCTCATCAGTTAAATGCTTTACTTTACAGTAGACTGTTTGAAGTGGGGCACAATTATAGACAAGCAGATTTCTAATCCCTTTCATTGTTCTTAAAGCCCTGCATTTAAGTGAATTGTCCATTTGTTGAAAACTTAAAAGCATTCAAAATTAATATGCACAATACTTGTTAGTAGGATATCCTTTACTCTGTTACTTACTATAGGTTCGTGTATTTAACATGTAATGACTGCAAGAAGCTCTTACGTTTAAAAGAAGTGTCAAATGTGTTTAAGGCTTACGTATATTGTGAAGTAACTATTTTCCCTGAGCAATGCTGAACTTTTATGTTCTAATATGGTCTAATATTGGACAATCTGCTCATTAATGATTGGTGTTAATTTGTCAAACTTGCTGTAAAAAGATAAAGGCTCCAACTTGAACAGCACCACCTGTCCAAACCCATCTGGCAGAAGCAGGGCAGGCTGATAGTTAGAATGAGGCCAGTAATTTATCTCCCTGATACAGCTGCTTTTCCTCTACATCCCAATGCTAACCCACTCTGTTGAGGAGCCAAGCAAAACACCTGCAGTAAGGAGCAGGTCTCCTTCAAATATGCAGATCAGGTCCTGTGATGTCATTTGCCAAAAACAAGAGATGTTGTCCTATCTGTGAGGATGCTTTCAGACAGCCAGAATTCGTGGGTATTGCACATTGATAAGTGTGAAGTTGTTCGGAAATTCCGTGAAATATTGTTGGAGTTGAATGGGAAGGGAAGTTAAAGAAAGAGTTGATTTAAATTTGACCTGAAAGTAGGAAGTACAAGAGTTATGCTCATGGTGCCACTGGGCCAATTGCATTCTTCTGAACCTGAGCTGCTTTGTCACATCGTGCCTCCAGCACGTTTCCCTGGATTGCCCAACAAAGCTGACAACCTGAGATTTATCTCAGAAGTAAGATAAGTTGCCCAGGGAAGACAGGCAGACAGCTCAATCAGATGATTCTGGTCAGCCTCAATGACATGGCTTCAGGTCTCACAGTTTGGGAGACCTTTGCAAGTTTAAGCCAACATTGTGATCAGTTACAAATATGTGATTGAGTATAGCTACAGTTTTAACATGCAGCTGATATGACAGACATTTTAATAATCCAATGTTTTAATGCAAAATTATCACTTTGCGCTAGCTATATCTAGCTTTGGATAAAATTGGGGAAAATATCAGATTTTCCATTGTCTATTGTCAAGCTCCTTACTTTCAGAAATCAGTAACCAGGATAGTTAGAAACTTCATAATAAAGTCTTCTCAAGGACAAAGGTTTCTGTGTTTCGGAGGATATTCATAAAACTTAAAGAACTTCAAATCAACTTTGGGTTTTCATAAGTAAAATGGCAGAAGCATTTTAAGTTTAATGGACACTGTAACAATTCCTTTATTGCCAACCAAATGCAGCACACAAATTGCAGTAAAAAACTTCGTGTCATGACATCATCACGTCAGGCCAGCCACTTAAAGCAGGGGTGTCAAACTCATTTTAAGTCACGGGCCGGATTGAGCAAAATGCAGCTTCATGCGGGCCGGATCAGTCGGACGCATGCGAACGCAGCTTTCGTTGCCTCCGTTTTTTCAGCCTGCTCTCATGTGTCTCAGTCTCTGCTATAACTACAAAGTGTTTCACTTTACAAATTCCGTTTCTTATGAAGAAGACTGCCGAGCAAGACTGCCGAATAAACACTAAAAACCCTGAAAACCTGGTACCTGAATAAACTCAGCATTAGCCATATCATACGCCATAGGCGCTTCGATTACTGGGGCCAGCTTTAATAGTAATTAGATATTATCTCGCGGGCCAAAGATAATTCCACCGCGGGCCAGATTTGGCCCGCAGGCCTTGAGTTTGACATATATGACTTAAAGTGAACCCTAACTCAATGTCGGTATTGTGAATTATGCCTATGGTTTCACCCATTACATTACCCTACACAGGCATATCTCTGCTCCCAGAATTCACAAAAAACATCTTTGTGAGCCTGTCTGGAGATCAGATGAGCCACTCAGCTTGGGCCCACACTGGAGCCCCTACAATTCATCTACCGACACAACCGTTCGACGGATGACACAACAACCACAGCTCTACACACCATCCTTACACATCTGGCGAAGGATGCTTATGTAAGAATGCTGTTCTTGGACTACAGTTCAGCATTCAACACCTTAATTCCCTCCAGGCTCGACAAGAAGCTCAGAGACCTCGGCCTTCACCTTGTTTTGTGTAGCTGGATCCTGTACTTCCTGATGTTAAGAATAAACTCCCTCACCTCTGCCCCTCTGACCCTCAATGCAGGTGCCCCATAGGGCTATGTTGTAAGCCCCATCATTTTCTCTCTATACCCATAACTGTGTCGCCACTCACAGCTCCCATCTGCTAATTAAATTTACTGATGATACTACACTGATTGGCTTAATCTCAAATAATAACGAGGCAGCCTACAGAGAAGAAGTCATCACCCTGACACAGTGGTGTCAAGAAAACAGCCTTGCCCTCAATGTTGCAAATACAAAGGACATGGTTGTGGACTACAGGAGGAATGGAGACAGGCTAGCCCCTATAGACATCAATGGATCTAGGGTTGAGAGGGTGAACAGCTTTAAGTTCCTCGGCATAAACATCACTGAGGATCTCAAGTGGTCTGTATGTACTGGCTCTGTGGTGAACAAAACATAACAGCACCTCTTTCACCTCAGATGGATGAAGAGGTTTGGTATGGGCCCTCACATCCTAAGAACTTTCTACTGGGGCACAATTGAGAGCATCTTGACTGGCTGCGTCACTGCCTGGTATGGGAACTGTACTTCCCTCAATTGCAGGACTATAGAGAGTGGTGCGGACAGCCCAGCATATTCACTATTCAGAACATTTACAAAGACAGGTGTGTATAAAAAGGTCTGAAAAATCATTGGGGACCTGAGTTACTCCAACCACAAACTGTTCCAGCTGCTACCATCCAGGAAATGGTACTGCAGCATAATAGCCAGGACCAACAGGCTCCAGGACAGCTTCTTCCACCAGGCCATCAGACTGATTAATTCCTGCTGACACAACTGTATTTCTATGTTATATTGTTGTATGTACTATTTTTACTATAAATTGCACATTGCATATTTAGACGGAGATGTAATGTAAAAGTTTTTATTCCTCATGTATGTGAAGGATGTAAGTGATAAAGTCAGTTTAATTCAATTCAGTTCATGTGTGGGGTAACATCAGGTGCCCGGCTCATCCAGAGGTGTGTTGACATGCTCATGGTCTTGTCGTGATACTGGGGGCATGATAGCAGAATCTTCCAAATCTTGGGTGGGCTGCTTTAAGGTGATCTACTAAAATACTCTCTGGTTTCCCCTCCTATCTATGATAAAAGCCTTTTATCTCCATTCCAAAATGTGGAACAGACCATTGTAAAGGGACCTAAAGGGATGTTGTTGTGCGTCATGTCAGACGAAAACGAACGAGATAGAATGTAAGTCAATAGGAACCCAAGAATGCTGTACGCCATGATGGAAGGTAGAAATAGGTGCAAAGGAATTGAAAGGCAAACACGAGGAAATCTGCAGATGTTGGAAATTCAAGCAACACACACAAAATGCTGGTGGAACGCAGCAGGCCAGGCAGCATCTATAGGGAGAAGCGCTGTCAATGTTTCGGGCCGAGACCCTTCGTCAGGACTAACTGAAAGGACAGATAGTAAATCTCATACTCTTTCTGTCATGGAACTACTGAGTGATGCTACTATGTAGTAACATCTGGTATTGGTGGAGATTTCTCATAGTGTGAATTGGGCCTCAGAATATACAAACCAAGCAAAGGCATTTTGCTCCCAAAACTCTTGCAGTTTCAAACCAGCTACGTAAGCCAACATGTTGAATGACTCTGGAATCATCCTTGAGTGTCAGGGTCACCAATGGCTCTGTTTTTCAGTTCGAATAGCAAGTTAATTTTTCCCCTTTAGCAAACACATTGGAAACTTCAAGAACTTTTACATTCAGCAGAGAGCCACAAATGACAAACGATCACAGCCTTATAGCTACCTACAGCTCAATATATTTGCCACAATGAATTTTGATGACCACATTATATACTATGTCATGACTTTGATCTTGGAAATACTATGTCCAACAATAAAAAACACAATCAAGATTAAGCTGGGAAAAGAAATATTTACATAAAATTATTCATTATTGACGTGAAATGTTGTTAATGTGTTTTACATTTGTTGAGCAGATCTTTTTTTGCCCATCTTCCTCAGACAACATTGTTCTTTTCGTTGTGTGGTGTAGGTTTTCATAAATAAAATGGCAGAGGCAGTTTAAGCTCATCGGAAACTGTACTGACTCATTTTATTGTCAACCAAACGCAGAGCATAAAGCATGGCAAAAAACTTCATGTCATTATGTCATCGCATCAGAACAGCCTCTTAAAGTGAACTCCAACTCAATGTTGGTGGTTGTGAATTGTGCACGTTTCCACCCATTACAATACCCTGCACAGTGAATAGACACTTGGCTCATCCTGACTCCTGGACGACCTGACCCAGAAGTCTTATTTGCCTTGCTTATTTCTCATAGCTGTCTAGATTTTTTTTCCAAGTACCTATAAAATTTTTCTTTCAAAGCATTAATTGATTCTGTGTCCCCTATTCTTACAGGCAATGAATTCTCAATCCTAAGCACTCCCAACATTGACACAGGACTGTCTCCATTTTTTCATGTATCTTCTTCCCAAAATGTGACATCAATCCTTCCACCAATGGGAAGAGCTTACTTCTACCCTTTCTAAGCATATCCTGTTCCCCTCAATCTTCCTTATCCTTCATTGTTTCAAGGAAATCAACCCAGGCTTTTTCAGACTAACCTTATGGCTAAAATCCTTGTTCCTTGGAAACATTGTAGTATGCCATTTCTAAATATTATCATTCTTCTCAAATGGAATTGGGCTCTATATTCCAGTTGAGCTCTTCCTGTATTTGACTATGTTCTCTGCTGCTCTACTCTCTCTATACCCAAGACTGTGTGGCTAGGCATAGCTCAGATTCCATCTATAAATTTGCTGATGATACAACCATTATTTGCAGAAGCAATGCACACAAGGTGCTGGAGGAACTCAGCAAGCTAGGCAGTATCTATGGAAAAAGATACAGTCAAAGTTTTGGGCTGAGACCATTTGGCAGGAAAGGAGAAAAAAAAGATGAGGACTAGATTAAAAAGGTGTGGGGAGGGGAGAGAGAAACACAAGGTGATAGGTGAAACTGGGAGGAAGGGAGATGAAGTAAAGAGCTGGGAAGTTGATTGGTGAAACTGATACAGGGCTGGAGAAGTGGGTGTTTGTTAGGAGAGGACAGAAGACTGTGGAAGAAAAAAAAGGGGATAGGAACACTAGAAGGAGGTGATGGGTAGGTAAGGAGATAAGTTGGGAGGTCCCACTTCTTCTGAACATGCCAGAACGAAGGAGATGTCCTACTGTTTCAAAGAAAGGGGCTTCTCTTCTTCTACCATCTATGCTGCCCTCAACAGCATATCTTCCATTTCACGCATGACTACTCTTACCCCCAGCCTCCCGTCACTCTATCAGGGATAGGGTTCCTTTTGTCCTTACCTACCACCCCACCAGCCTCCGCATCCAGAACATAATTCTCTGTAACTTATGCCATCTCCGATGGGATCCCACCACCTAGCACAACTTTCCCTCCCCCTCCCACTTTCTGCTTTCCACAGGGTTTGTTCCCTGTGACTCCCTCGTCCATTTGTCTTTCCCCACTGTTCTCCCTCCTGGCACTTATCCTTGCAAGCAGAACAAGTGCTACATCTGACCCTACACCACCTCCCTCACTACTATTCAGGGCCACAAACAGTCCTTCCAAGTGAGGTAACACTTCACCTGTGAGACTGTTGGGGTCATATACTGTATCTGGTGCTCCCAGTGTGGCCTCCTGTATATCAATGAGATCCGACATAGATTTAGAGACTGCTTTGCAGAGCACTTACCAGAAGTGGGACCTGCCAGTGGCCACCCATTTTAATCCCACTTCCCATTCCCATTCTGATAAGTCAATTGATTGCCTCCTCTTCTGTCACAATGAAGCCATACTCAGATTGGAGAAGCAACACCTCATATTCCATCTGGGTAGTCTCCAACCTGAGGGCATGAACATTGATTCCTCGAACTTCCAGTAATGCTCGCTCTTCACTGTTCCCTATCCCCTATTCCCACTTTCAGCTTATCTCCTTACCTGCCCATCTCCTCCTTTTGGGGCTCCTCCCCACTTTTCTTTCTTCCATGGCCTCTGTCCTCTCCTATCAGATTCCCTCTTCTCCAGTCCTGTATTTCTTCCACCAATCAACTTCCCAGTTCTTTGCTTCATCCCTCCTCCTCCTGGATTCACCTATCACCCTGTGTTTCTCTCTCCTCTCCCCTCACCTTTTAAATCTACTCCTCCTCTTTTCATCTCCAGTCCTGCCGAAGGGTCTCGGCCTGAAACGTCACCTGTACTTTTTTCCATAGATGCTGCCTAGCCTAATAATTTTCTCCAGCATTGTGTGAGTTTTACTTGGATTCCCAGCATCTGCAGAATCTCAGATGGTGATGAGTGGGTGTACAAAACTGAGATATACCAGCTAGTTGAGTGGTGTTGCAGTGATATACTTGGACTCCATGTCAGTAAGACCAAACAGCTGATTGTGGACTTCAGAAATGGTAGAATGAGGGAATATAAACCAATCCTCATAGAGGGATCAGAAGTGAGCAATTTCAAGTTCCTGGGTGTCAACATCTCTGAGGATCTAACCTGGTCCCAACATATCGATGCAGCCATAAAGAAGGCATGACAGCAACTATATTTCTTTGGGAACTTGAGGAGATTTGGAATGTCATCTAAAACACTCAAAAACTTCTATAGGTGTACCGTGGAGAACATTCTGACAGGCTGCATCACTGTCTGGTATGGGGGGTAGGGGGTGTTGGTTGGCTATTGCACAGGATCAAAGTAAGCTGCAGAGAGTTATAAAATTAGTCAGCTCCATCATGATCACTAGCCTCCATAGCATCCAAAACACCTTCTAGGAGAGGTAACTTAGAAAAGCAGCTCCCATCATCAAAGACCCCAGGACATCTCCTCTTCTCATTGTTACCATTAGGTAGGAGATACAGAAGCCTGAAGGCACACACTCAGCAATTCAGGAACAGCTTCTTCCCCTCTGCCATCCGATTCCTCAATGGACATTGAACCATGAACACTAGCTCGCTAGGTGTTTTTTTAATTTCCATTTTTGCACAATTATCTTAATTTAACTGTTTAATATACATATGTATATACTGTATACTTACTGTAATTCAGATTTTTTCTATATTATTATGTATTGCATTGGACTGCTGCTGCTAAGTTAACAAATTTCATGACATATGCTGCTGATATTAAACCTGATTCTGATTCTGAATAATAGATCCTCAGTTGCTCTTGTGTAAATAACCACAGAGGCTCTGTCCTGACACTTTTCTGCATTTCCTTTTAGTTCTTGCAGTAATTGTTGTTAATGCCTTTGGCTAGGAAGATTCTCAATTCAACCAGTCTTAGCAAATTACAAATTGAATAAATATTTAACAACCTGGCATGAAAAATATGTACAAATTTTCCAGTGCCAAAACGTCTTGAAGTTTTTCCAGAGGATATTGAGTGATATAAAATTAGCTTTACCTCTGGGATTTTGATCTGTTTCTGGAAGTCAGTGCATAAAAATATCTGATCTATTAAAGTAGTGAGTCAGAATACTGATTAAAAAGCCTGAAATGCTCCTCTGTGCCCCTGAAGCAACCCGACCTAATGAGTACTTGCAGTATTTTCTTCTTTTTTACAGAATTCTAGTATTTGTAATTTTTTTTTGATAGCACTTCCTGCTGACTGCAATACAAGTTTCCCACAGAGGTCTAGCAGCATCTGTCATGAGAATTTCCTCTTTTGAAAAATCTACTTTTGTCGGGTATCAGTTCTACAGGGTCTCTGGAGTCATCAAGCAGCATATTCCTTAAAAAAAACCTCAGAACCAAGAAACCAGCGAGCTTTTTAACCAATTTTCAGAACATATACAGAATGATAGATTTGACTCTAAAATATATTATTTTATTATAGCAGATGCTGACATATTATCAATAATCTTTGTCAAAATATCCTGTATTTTTTTAATTGCTTATATTTTGAAATGTTTAAATAAAGAAATACCAACTCACAAGCATAATATTAGATTATTTTCAGGCAGGATAGTTTGTTGAGCAGTAATTATGACTTACTATGCCATTAAAAACTCATTTAGATCACATAAGATTTACAGGGTACTTTACAGTGGGACTAGTTTGTAACATGGTTAAGTTCATATCAGTTCATAGCTTGATTATGCAGACAAAGGCTGCAAGCATTGCGCATCCTGTGAAGTTACCGTAAGTTGGATCATTGCCAAGAACATCAGTCTCCACATTAAATTGTACAGGTATAAAATTCCCAAAGTTGCAAATAGTTACTGTAGATGGAGTAAAGTAGTAACAGAGGTTTAGAGTTTCACTCTCATTATATCCATAAAACCCAGGCCATAATTTCATTAATTAGCACTGTAAAACAGAAATCCAAATGTCAGCCTCCTTCCCTTTGCCTTCTATACTGTATAACAATAGATATTTTAATCCTTTGAATCCTGCATTGCCAGCAACTTTATAGCAGAACCTACCTGGCATATCGATCAAAAATAAATGTGGTAATCAACTTTTCTTTAAACTCTGACATAAGCAGTTCAATAAAGAAGAAAATATTGTGAAAGGATCAATGTAAATTTATTAAGAATTGAGGTATAACCCAGTTTTCTTTATGAATGTGTAAACCTGTGGTGAGTACACCTGCAGGAGAATTATTTCATATGAGCTAGAGTTCGATTCTGAGTTTTGAAATAAGTTATCTCACAGTCAGATGACTCCAGTAAATGCATTACATAAATTGTGCAACAAAAATCTGTCCTAAAAGCAAATACAGAAAAGTATGTTTTATAAGAAGTTATTCATTTAATTAATTTCTTTGCAATAAAAGCATAATTAAAATGGGTGACTTTATTAGACTTAAATGCTTTACATTCTTCAAACCTCCATAGAAACCATTGACAAAGATGAAATTCTTCAGCATCTTAAATGGATAACTAGGACTTGATCAGTTGAAGAAAACAGGGTTTGAAAATCAAGACCTCAGATCTGGTACAATACTAAAGATCTTCCTGGCATCAGTGATCCCTTCTCTCCTATAAGCTTCAGAGACCTGGACTACCTATACCAGGCATCTCAAGGCACTGGAAGAATTCACAACTATGGTGTCTAAAAAATGCTATTATTTCTCAGCAAAGACAACTGCCACAAAATAAGCTTCCTCTCCCAGGTCACCATCCCCAGCATTGAGCTCTGATTATTCTCAGTCTGTTATATATGGCAGACAGATCAACTCACTCATACCTTCGACTGCAGGGCTTTATGAGCTGGACAGAGTGAAAGATGAAATATTTGTTCAAAGTCACCTTGTAGAAGTGCACAAGGACCCCAAAAAGGAGCATTCCAGATGGTACTAAGAAACTTGAGACATGCAGGTGGAACACAAAGAAGCCTTGCCGAAGGAAAAAGATTGCAGCCGCTCGCAAACTGCCCACAAATCCACCCCGAGCCTATCCCATCTTCAGTGTATAGTTCCCATGTTGATCCTACCAGAAACCTGAGAGCTGAGAATTGGACTGGAAGCAAATCAGCCTTAAGAACAGCAATTTAGGTAAGTACTCAGAACAAAACAGCAATTTAGTTGAAGTTAAGGAAGTAGTCATGGAAGGGCCAAATGCCTAGAAATTCACCCTTGGTTGGTTGTGCTACTACCTACTAATATATTAATGGCATCACAAATGCACTCTGTCTCAGAAATTTATTCCAGTAATTTCAATTGAATTGAATTCATCGTGCCTAGCACAATTCACTGCCATTACTGTATAGCCTGGTTAGTATTATCAACTAGGATGAATTTCTGTGCTAAGGACATTTTAACAGATACAGATACAGAATGTTAGGACCACATCAGGAAGAATTAAAAACAGTTGAAATTAAAAGTACCATATCTGAACACACATAACATTCAAAAAAGGATGGAATAAAGCATGAATAGAGATAAATTGGCTTGATGTAGCAGCAAATTTAACAGGAATGCAATCACATCTTGCTTGTTGTTTTAACAAATGAATTGAGGAGTAAAATGGATCAAAATGCCATTGACGCTTCCCAGTGTTCATAGTTCATCATTTGAATCTGAATTACACACTTTAGCACATTTAGTACTTCAAACAACGTTTGGAACACAACAGTGGCATCAAGTGATGTGCAAAATTAATTTGATGTCACTGGAGCACAGATTTGCAACTGGGAAACAGTGCGCACTTTGAGAAAGAAATCAGAATTTTATGAGAGGTAGAAAGCTCACTTTAAAGAGAACAACCTTAATCAGATGTTTTAGGGAAGGGGATATTATTACAGGAGAAAATTATGGATTGTTTCCAAATACAATAATGGACCAGATTTATCAGAATTTTTACAGGTGAGTTTCCTTTGTTCGTCTTCCCTGGTATTCATCTTGTCATCTTCTGTTGGACACTCGTTGCCTTGTTCATCTTGATCATCTAAAGTTCCTACAGCAACTCCAACTGAAAATTGCCACCATTTAAACTCCAGCCAGAGTGAAACAGAGAATGGGTAATTTGAATACAGCTTTCAAAATCAGAGTCAGAGCACCACAGCACAGAACAGACCCTTCAGTTTGTTCAGTTTGTTCAGCTTGTCCAAGCTGATTACTGTATTACAAGCCCATGAATTACACAGCTTGCACATATTGGATGGCATGTGTGTACCAGTATCATTCCCCTATTTCCTGGATGAAACTGGACCTGTCCCAGATTTTGTGCAGAGCATCACATCAACATGAAATTTTGTTTGATAGAATAACTTCAGGCTGAGGAATAGCGCAGCTCTAATTCTATAGATTTTTTTTATTAGTTCTTTGCACAAGGATTCTCTGCCAATTATAGCACCAAAAGGAAATCATCAATTTAGATGTTTACATAACAGCTATGTCAGTCAAACGAATGCTTCATTATCAATCTCCTGCTTACATTACATTTCCGCTGTGTGTGGAACGTAATATCCAGATGTGCCAGTTTGTGAAAGTGAACAAAAAAACTATTTAAACCAGTGTGAAAGAGAAACAAATCCTGATAGATCTGTTTAATTACAGTTGATAGAATTCATTCTAGTGTGGAGTGTTAGAAGAGCTAGGTCTAAAAAAAAATTCTACAAGCCATGTAGTAAAGCCAGCATATTCACAGGGGACCAGTAAAACCTGCAGTGTCTGCAGGAACGAGAGTAAATCTAAGACTCAAGAGATTTCTTCTGACTAATGTCTGGCTGAATTCTCTCCTACTGGTTATTCCATAAAAATCACTCATTTTTTAAGCAAGGTACAGCCAGGTGTCTTCGTGTCTTGCAGTCAGATGCTACAAACTTTATATTTATAACGTTGTGTTTTTCAGTTTGAAAGCTAAGGTATAAGTTATGTTTCGGTCTGAGTCTGATAGTGACAAGAACAGACAAGAGCAATCAATCCCAGTGAGTCAGCGTCAGTAAACTGTTCAGTTAAAATGAATAATGTTTCTTTCACCTCTATAACATTGGTTCAAATAAACACCAGAACTAGATGAATGTTCTTTTTTCAAGCCAACTCGTTTTATTTTGCCAATTCTGGTTCTATAGTACATGGTGTTCAGCGGACATGACATGAACTCATTTTCAAATGTTTTTCCCTATTTCAACACCAACTGGCACAAAAATGAGAATCCGCCTGAAAAGGCTGGAAGGTTAATTGATACAGAAAGTGGAAATGTAAAGCAAAAGATGGTCAAAGGGTCAGTCCAAGAGGTGGTCCAGGCTGACTGCTTGCTCCTGCACTGAGGTTACATTGAGAATGAGAATGCACTGTCTTTGGCTCATCAGTGACCTATTGAAACCACTAGTGTGGAGTGCTCTTGAAAAAAAAGAGATGATATTTCAATATAGCTCTTTGCTGTTTTATGTTACAAATATAGTACATATTTTGTAAAAATGAACTTAAACCTAGACTTTTGAGTTTAGAGCTCACATGCACGGTAGAAGAATGACATCAACTTTCTGTATTGGCTAAGCATTAACTTCATGGACAATTGATTTATTAGTATAAAAATGTACCAAAACAGTGTTGAGATCTAAAATATATAATGTAAATTAATGTGCCTGAAGTGCCTATCTGAGCATATTACTGCTGCTAGTCCCTACTTCACTTTCCTAATGACAGTAGAACTCCCAAAATCTGGCTTGTTTGGGACTTTGGTGCCAGCCCAACATCTTGTATTGTATGTTATTCCATTATTTAATCAATTAATACCCCAACATACATTCAATTTACTTTATTTGGATGTTACACAGTTCAGTGGTTGAATAAATTTTCCAGTTGGACCTGGTCAGGTTGAAGGAAGCCAGGGAAGAGAACTGGGTGAATTTAAAGGGAGGGGGGGAAACAGATCCCTAGTGGGTTAGAGGGAGCATAGGAGGCAGCACCCAATAGGCCAAATGCTGAACATAGTTACTACTGAACAAATGGATATTAGATTATTGAATTTTACATTAATGTAGAAACATAGAAAACCTACAGCACAATATAGGCCCTTCGGCCCACAACACTGTGCTAAACATGTACTACTTTAGAAATTACCTAGGGTTACCCATAGTGCTCTATTTTTATAAGCTCCATGTACCTATCTAAGAGAAGGAAAACTCTGATTTCAAACCTCCACTGCCTTGCGGCCATACCCACTCATGGGAAAGGCTTCGGGAGTAAACCCTGAGGACAAATCCGGAGCTGGAGTCCCTAAGGCTATCCAATATTGCCTTCAACCTTGTTCTAGTAACTCCTGCAACAACACTGGTGCCAAGCTGTATCGGCCCTTGCCCTTCCCTTGGACAACATCAGTGACGTGGAGATGGGAGACTCGCTGCATGGGCAACTGCTGGTCTCCCATACAACCTTGCCCAGGCCTATGCCCTGGAAACCTCCAGGCGCAGATCCATGGTCTCGCAAGGCTAATGGATGTCACCATGCACCTATCTAAAAATCTCTTAAAAGACCCTGTTGTATCCACTAATGTATTTACTTCTAATTGATAATTAATAAAGAATTAATATATTTGGTAATCATCCAAATATAAAAATGTGATTTTGGGTAAAAGACCAATCAAATGACATTTACATTTATATATTTCAATATTTCATCATCTCATTGTCATTCTTCTTTTTACTATTTCTGACAGTGACATTTAATGGTTTGTAACATTACTGCCTTGCTTTAGTAGTTTTTATATACCACAGAGATGGGTCTTTCAACCCACAGCTTCTATGCTGACTGTCATCCCTATCTATACTAATCCCATTTGCCTGCATATCCCTCTGTGCCCTGCTCATTCAAGTAGATGTTCAGATATAATTAAATGTGGTTGCTATTCCTGCCTCCATTACCTCCTCTAGCAGCTCATTCTAGATATCAACTAGCCTACATGTGAAAAATCCACCCTCACATCCCCTTTAAGCTCTTTACCTCTCTTCTTAGACTTATACCCTCTAATTTTAGACAAGCCCACCATGAAAAGAGACCCAGGCTACCTTACCTATCTATGTCACACATAGTTTTATCTACTTTTGTTGTCGCCCCTCAGTCTTCCTTGCTCAAGGGAAAATAGACCCAGCATATACAAAGCAACACACACAAAATGCTGGAGAAACTCAGCAGGCCAGGCAGCATCTATGGAAGTGAATAAACAGTTGACGTTTCAGGTCGTGACCCTTCTTCAGGACTGGAAAGGAAGGGAGAAGATGCCAGAGTAAAATGGTGGTGGGGGGGGGGGGCACGGGGAAGGAGGATAGCTGGAGAGCAATAGGTGAAGCCAGGCGAGTGGGAATGGTAAAGGGCTGGAGAGGAAGGAATCTGATTATCCAAATGTTCTTGTTAACTCAAGCATTCCAATTCACTCAGCATCCTTCTAACTCTGTTTTGTAGTCTCTAAGTTATAATTCCTTATAATCTTCCCTGTAATTGTGACCAGAACTGCACACAATACTCCAAGTGCAGGTTACTGTTATTATTACAGTTGTACTAACATTTTGTACAACTGTAATATGACATCCCAACAATGACACTCAGTGTCCTGGCCAATGATGATGAGTATGTCCAGGTCTTCTTCTCCACTCTGTCTACCTGGGAATTATGCACTTAGACCCCCAGATGTCTCTGGTCTACAATGTTCCCCAGGGTCTTGTCATTCACTATATATAGTGGTGCCAGAGAGGTGTGAACCCTGTAGAACTTTCTCTATTTCTGCATTAATATGACCTAAAATGTGATCAGATGTTCATGTACAAACGTTTGTAGATAAAAAGAACCCGGTTAAATAAATAACACAAAAAGTTATACTTATTCCTTTATTTATTTAGAAAAAAAATGATCCAATATTACAAATATCTGTTGGCAAAAATATGTGAATCTTTGCTTTCAGTAACTGGTGTGACCACCTTGTACAGCAATATCTTCAACCAAACATATCTGGTAACTGTTGTTCATTCCTGCACATCAGCTTGGAGGAATTTTAGGCCACCCCTCCTCATAAAACTGCTTCAGCTCTGGGATATTGGGGGGTTTCCTTGCATGAAGTGCTTGCAGTTCTTCTACAGCATTTCTATAGGATTAAGGTCAGGACTTTGACTCGGCCTTTCCAAACCATGAAGTTTCTTCTTTTTAAACCATTCTGTTGTTGATTTACTCTTGTCTTGCAAATCATTGTCTTGTTGCATTATCCAACTTCTCTTAAGCTACAGGTGACAGACTGTTACCCTGCCATTCTCCTGTAAAATGTCTTGATACAATTTTGAATTCTTTGTTCCCTCAATGATTGCAAGTGGTCTAGGCCTTGAGGCAACAAAGCAGCCCCAAACCACAATGCTCCTTCCACCATGCTTCACAGTTGGGATGAGGTTTTGGTGTTGGTGTGCAGTGCCCTTTTCCCTCCAAGCATATCTGCCAAAAAGTTCAACTTTTTTCTCATCTGTCCACAGAACATTATCTCAGAAGCATTGAAATGAATGAATGAATGATCTTTATTGCCATTATAAATAGATACAATGAAACTCTGTTTGGCTTCCTCTCAGGCTATTAAATAAAGCGGTAGATAAAAACAAGATAGTAATAGAAAAACAGTATTAAATAGATAAGTAGCAGAAAATAAGTTGCAACAGCACCAGAATATCCCAGTAATGCACAAAGTGCCGTTAGTGCAAGTATTTGAGTCCTTGTGTGTGCTCACAGTTTCAGTCATTGTTCTGTGGGAGTGGTGTGATGGAGTCCACAGCTCTGGAAAGAAACTGTTCCTCAGTCTATTTGTTCTGGCTTTTAGTATTCTAAACCTTTCGCTGGACGGCAGCGGCTCAAACAGGCAGTGGCCGGGGTGTGTGGTGTCTCTGGTTATGCTGATTGCTTTCCTCCTGAGTCTGCTGGAATAGATGGTGTCCAGTCCTGGGAGCTCCATCCTGACAATTCGCTGGGCCGCTTTCACCACGCGATGCAGGTCTTGTCGATCAGCGGCTGTGCAGCTGGCATACTACACTGTGGCGCTGTTGGTCAGGATGGTTTCAATTGTGCTTCTGTAGAAGTTAAGCAACAGCTTTTGTGGGAGCTTGACCTGTTGTAGAACATCTAGGTGGTCTTTTGCAAACTTGAGACTTGTAGCAATTTTTTTTTGGAAAGCAGTGGATTCCTCTGTGGTGTCCTTCCATGAACACCATTCCTGTTCAGTATTTTTCTTATAGGGGACACACGAACAGAGACTTTAGCAAGTTCTAGAAATTGTTGCAGGTCTTTTGCTATTACCGTTGGGTTATTTTTCACCTCCTTCAGCATTGCATGTTGTGCTCTTGATGTGATCTTTGCAGGATGCCCACTCCTAGGGAGAGTAGCAACAGTACTGAGTTTACTCCATTTGTAGACTATTTCTTTACTGTGGACTGATCTTGTGACTAGTGGTGTGCCTCAGGGATCTGTACTGGGTCCAATGTTGTTTATCATATACATTAATGTTCTGGATGATGGGGTGGTAAATTGGATTAGTAAGTATGCAGATGATACTAAGATAGGTGGCATTGTGGATAATGAAGTAGGTTTTCAAAGCTTGCAGAGAGATTTAGGCCAGTTAGAAGAGTGGGCTGAAAGATGGCAGATGGAGTTGAATGCTGATAAGTGTGAGGTGCTACATTTTGGTAGGACTAATCAAAATAGGACATACATGGTAAATGGTAGGGCACTGAGGAATGCAGTAGAACAGAGTGATCTAGGAATAATGGTGCATAGTTCCCTGAAGTTGGAATCTCATGTGGATAGGGTGGTGAAGAAAGCTTTTGGTATGCTGGCCTTTATAAATCAGAGCATTGAGTATAGGAGTTGGGATGTAATGTTAAAATTGTACAAGGCATTGGTGAGGCTGAATTTGGAGTATTGTGTACAGTTCTGGTCACCGAATTATAGGAAAGATATCAACAAAATAGAGAGAGTACAAAGGAGATTTACTAGAATGTTACCTGGGTTTCAGCAACTAAGTTACAGAGAAAGGTTGAACAAGTTAGGTCTTTATTCTTTAGAGCGTAGAAGGTTGAGGGAGGACTTGATAGAGGTATTTAAAATTATGAGGGGGATAGATAGAGTTGACAAGGATAGGCATTTTCCATTAAGAGTAGGGTAGATTCAAACAAGAGGACATGAGTTGAGAGTTAAGGGGCAAAATTTTAGGGGTAACACAAGGGGCAATTTCTTTACTCAGAGAGTGGTTGCTGTGTGGAACAAGCTTCCAGTAGAAGTGGTAGAGGCAGTTTCGATATTGTCATTTTAAAAAAAATTGGATAGGTATATGGATAGGAAAGGAGTGGAGGGTTATGGGCTGAGTGCAGGTCGGTGGGACTAGGTGAGAGTAATCGTTCGGCACGGACTAGAAGGGCCGAGATGGCCTGTTTCCTTGCTGTAATTGTTATATGGTTATATGATGAATACTCAGGTCTTTAGAAATGCTTTTGTAGCCTTTTCCAGCTTCATGCATCTCTACAATTCTTCTTCTAAGGTCCCCGAAAGTTGTTTTGATCGAGGCATGGCACACATAAACAGATCTCTCTTGAGAAGCGCAGGTCTGTCAGTAGCCTGACTTTGTCTGCCTTTTTTATGCAGCAGGGCAACTCTACAACCCACATCTCCAATCTCATCCTATTGATTGGGACAGTGGACTCCAAATAGCTTTGTAGTGGGATTACCCCAGAGGTTCACATACTTTTTCCAATAAATACATGTAATATTGGATCATTTTTCTTAATAAATAAATGAACAAGTATAATGCTTTGTATTAATTATGTAACTGGGTTCTCTTTATCTAGTTTTAGGATGTACGTGAAGATCTGATCACATTTTAGGTCATATTTATGTAGAAATAGAGAAAATCTAGAAGGTTCACAAACTTTCTAGCTCCACTGTATGCCTTGCTGCAGAATAACTTTCCAAAGTGCACCACTTCACACTTGTCTGAATTAAATTACACTTGTCATTTCTTTTCCCATTTTCCAGTTGATCAATATCCTATTGAAACCTGTCATTGTCCACAGTACCATAAGTTTTGGCTTCAACTGCAAACTTACTTATCATGTCACCTTCATTCTCATCCAAATCATGAAAAAATATAACAGGAAACAATGGGCCCAGCACTGATCTCTCAGCACACTGAAAATCTGAAAAACAACTCTCCAGTACCATCTAGTAACTCCTTCCATCAAGCCAGTTTTGTAATCCATCCACTAATTTACCCTGGATTCCACATGTTCTGATCCTCCAGGCAGAATATTGTCAAAAACCTTAAAATCCATATAGACAACATCTATTATCCTGCCCTAGTCAGTTCCCTTAATCATCCATTCAAAAGCTTCAATCAAATTTGTGAAACATGATTTCCATGCACAAAACCATGTTGACTGTTCCTTATTAGTCCTTGTCTTTCCATATGCAAATAAATCCTATATGAATAGCATATATGCTATTGGATTTTTTTCTGTTTTATTAGATGTCATGTTTCTCATTAGATCCTCTAGTATAACATAAATTGACTCGTGCAGCAAATGTTAGTGAATGCTAAATCCGAAATAAATCAAATATTATGCTATTTTTCGTTATGGAGATTTTAACTGACTGAGAAACATTCCATCTTGTTTGACAAATAAAATCCATTTTGCGAACATGCTGTTCTAGCCATCTTTTGTTATAAGTGTCAAGAAGTGGTATAGGATCATGCTGAGGAAAATGCTAATATTCATAAAAAATATTTCAAGACTCTTTCTTTTCTCAAAAACTTTATTATTTATTAAATAGCGGTTTGGTTTCTATGCTATGTATGAAATAATATTTAATTCAAAAAGGCATTTTAGTATTGCATTCTTTACTTTTAAAAACATATTTATTCTACTACAGAAAAATAAGAAAATACTTACAAATTCATCAAGTGATTAACATTAATTTATTTTGATGTATTAATGATATACATTTAAATATCCTTAATGATCTGTTAACTTGATTTTCTTTTGCTTTATGCTATGAACAATTAACAAGATGAACATAAATAGATGGAGAAGATGTAACTATGCCATAACCCATGCTCCATGATCTCTAATAAATAGAATTTGACTGAATATGTTCACAGTCATAAATGCACCATAGTCAGCTTTTAGTCTGGTTGAAAATCATCTGAATCGATTGACATCAACCAAAAGTTGTTTTCATAATTATGATTTAGTAAGGATTCTATTTTATTTTAATGGAACAGTGGATAAAGAAATAACAAATTCACATACTTGTGAACAATCTTGACTTGGTAAGATATTTGTAATTCTTATCAGTTCTTCAAGGAGCACAATGAAGGGTGTTATGAATAGATCAGTACTAGTGTTCTCAATGTTGTTATGATCTTTTCATAGTTCTTTTCAATCTGATGTGTTGATGCAAACCTGACTTCCTCCTCCTTTGGTTCAAAGGTGGTGCACTCAGGTCATCTTGCAGGGGAGGCAGCTTAAAGTTGGATGTTGCTGTTGACTGGGATCTCGGTGGAGATGCAACAGATACTATCAGTTCATCTGGAATATATCAGTGAAGTGCAAAAACCAATGCCTTGCACATACCTTCCGCCACACTCCCTGCCCCCCTTCCCACCGGCTATTTACTATCATTGGTTCTTGGTCCATACACTCTTTTTTCTAAGAGTAGCATGTGGTTGTAGAATTTCCATTTTGACTGTTAAATGCAATTGAAAAATAAACATTAATATTTGAGATACAAATTTTGGTAGGTTGAGCACTCCAAACTCTTATGGGTGGGATCACAATATTTTAAAGGGTGTATGGTGATCCATTGTTAAGTGAGTTTTAAAATCAGATAATTTAGTTATTGAATAATCCTGGTGTTTACATTAATCTGGATTAATGGTTTCCAACCTGTTTGTCTAAATGCCTCTCCTATTTATGCTTGATTATGTACATTTCTACCCAAAAATACATTTTTGCCCAAAAATCCTTGTTTTGGGGAAGAACTGTAAGTTAGTTTAGCACAACAACTTGATGAAAAAGTCATCCATAGGTGTAGGTGGAACTTTGAGATCAAATAACAACCCAGTTATTCAGTTTTTCTAAAAGGTTTTCAATCTAAAACATAAACTCATTCTCCTTCTATAGAGGCTGCCTGATCTACTGAGTATTTCCAGCATTTTCTGTTTTTAGAAATGAATGCATTGGTTCTGATCTTCCAAAATTCCCTGGGTTCCTGAAAGATGCCAGTGCAATGAAAACTCCAAATATATAGTAATACCCTATTCAAGACAAAAAGCAGAGCCTATAGCCAGTTAACCTTGCATCAGCCCTAAGAAAGATGTTGGAATCTATTATTATGCAAGTAGGACCAAAACATTAAAAAAAAGTGGAAGGAAAATTGAATATCTGAAGAATTAGATTATTTTTAGGTTGGCACACAGTTATGAGTGGAAAGGTCAGGGATCAGTGCTGTGTCCTCAAACACTTAAAGACTATTTCAGTTACTTATTGTAAAGTACTGAACATATGGAAACTACATTTGCTAATAGTACCAAGACACTTTGGAGACCAAGTTGCAAGTGAAATGTAAAGGCAAAGCAATAGATCAGATGTGAGGTGAAAAGTTTAGCAAACAGAGTATGATTTGGAGAATATGAGTTGGTAGGAAGAATGTAAAAGTAGAATATTCACAAAATGCTGGAGGAACTCAGCAGGCCAGGAAGCATCAATGGAAGTGTAGTTGATGTTTCAGGCCAAGACCCTTCAGCGGGACTGAAGAAACAGAGAGATGAGGAGTCAGCGTTAGATGGTGGGTTTTGGGGAGGAAGAAACAAAAGGTGACAGGTGAAACTGGGAGGGGGAGGGGTGAAGTAAAGAGGTGGGAAGTTGATTGGTGAAAGAGATACAGGGTTGGAGAAGGAGGAATCTAACAGGAGAGGACAGAAGGCCATGGAAGAAAGAAAAAGGCGAAAAGCACCAGAGGGAGGCGATGGACAGGTAAGGAGATAGGGTGAGAGAGGGAAAAGGGGATGGGGAAAAGAGAAGTGGGGGGGGGGGGATTACCAGAAGTTCAAGAAATCAATGTTCATGCCATCAGGTTGAAGACTACCCTGACAGAATATAAGGTGTTGCTCCTCTAACCTGAGTGTGGCCTCATCACAACAGTGGAGCAGAGATGGCCTTGGATTGGCATGTTGGAATAGGAATGGGAAGTGGAATTAAAAATGGGTGGCCACTGGAAATCTCACTTTTCTGGTGGACAGAGCATAGGTGCTCAGTGATGCTGTCTTCCAATGCTCGTTGGGTCTCACCAACATACAAGAGGCCACAGCAGGAGCACCGGATACAATAGATGACCCCAATGGACTCACAGGTGAAGTGTCGCCTCACCTAGATGGACTGTTTGGCTCCCTGAATAGTGGTGAGGGAGGAGGTATAAGGGCAGATGTAGCACTTGCAAGGATAAGTGCCAGGAGGGGGATGAGTGGGGAGGGATGAATGGACAATGGAGTCACAAAGGTGGAGGGGGAGGGAAAATGTGCTTGGTTGTAGGATCCCGTTGGAGATGGCTATTGATATACAAGAGGCCACACCTCTAGATTGGGAGACCGCTTTGCAGAGCACCTACACTTCGTCTGCCAGAATAAGTGGGATCTCCTAGTGGCCACCCATTTTAAATCCACTTCCCATTCCCATTCCAACATGTCCATCCATGGCCTCCTCTACTGTAGCAATGAGGCCATGCTCAGGTTGGAGGAACAACACCTTATATTCCGTCTGGGTAACCCCCAACCTGATGGCATGAACATCAATTTCGCAAATATCTGGTAATTCCCCCCCCCCCCCCAGGTCACCAGTCCTTATCCCTGTTCCCTCTCTCACCTTATCTCCTTGCCTGCCCATTGTGCCCCTCTAGTGTTCCTCCCCCTTTTTCTTTCTTCCATCCTACTGTCCTCTCCTATTAGATTCTTCCTTACCCAGCCCTGTATCTCTTTCACCAATCAAATTCCCAGCTCTTTACTTCACCCCCCAGTTTCACCTATCACCTTGTGCCTTTTCCTCCCCTCCCCCACCTCCCAACTCTTACTCCTCATCTCCAGTCCTGCTGAAGGGTCTCAGCCGAAACATCAACTGTTCTCTTTTCTATAGACGCTGCCTGGCCTAATGAGTTGCTCCAGCATTTTGTGTGTGTTGCTTCGATTTCCAGCATATGAAGAATTTATCCTGTTTGTGACAAGTAGAATATTGTTTAAATTGAGAAAGTCTATAGAATTGCACAGAAATTTGGCTCAGCAATAGGAGGCAGAAGGTGGCTGAGGAGAATTGTTTCTCAGACTGGAGACCTGTTAGTGGTTTTCTGTGAGGATCAGTGCTGATTCCTTTGTTGTTTGTCAAATGTAGTAATGCTTTGGAACAGAATGTAGCTGGTATGATTAGTAAGTTTGCAGATGACACTAAAATTGGTGATATAATGGAGAGTGAAGATGGTTATCTAAGGTCACCATAGGATCTAGTTCATTTGGGAAAGTGGCAGTGGAATGGCTGATGAAGTAGAATTCAGACATGTACCGAATTATTCATTTTGGGATGGTAAACCAGGTCAGGATGTACACAGTGAATAGCAGAGTCCTGTGGAACAAGTACACAATAGTTCCCTGAAAGTGACAATACAGGTAGATAGAAGAGTGAAAAAGGTATGTAGCATGCTTGCCTTCATTAGTTGAGGCATTCTGTATAAGAGTTGGAACATCATGTTACGGTGCAGCAAGTTGCTGGTTGGGCTGTACTTGGATATATTGTGATGTTCTGGTTGCCAGATCATAGGAAGATTATAAATAAGCTAGAGTGGGTGCAGAAAAGATTCAAAGGAACATTGCCTGTACTAGAGGGTTTGAGTTATATGGAGATACAGGAGCAATAAAGGATGAGGTGCAACCTTACAGAGGTTTATAAAATTGTAATAGGCATGGAGAGGGAAGATAATCTTTTTCTCAAGGGTTGGGGTGTCAATAACTAGAGGGACTAGAGGGTCTATAACATGGCTTCAATATCTTCTTGTGTAATTGAATCCTTGATTTCAATTTGCAGACACCAGTCAGTTCAGATTGGCAATAACATCTCTTCCACAATATCCATCATCACAGGTGCACCACAAGGCTGCGTGCTTAGTCCCCTGTTCTACTTGCTTTACGTTTATGACTGTGTGGCTAAGCACAGCTCCAATGCCAGATTCAAGTTTGCTGATGACACCACTGTCTGTTATGGTTATTATTATTCTATAATGTTATTGTGTATGCCCACAAAAAATGAATCTCAGGTTGATAGTAAATTTACTTTGAACTTTGAATAGGTCTAACAAGAAAGACTTAAAGGGGATTTAAGGAATAGTTTTTTCACACAGAGACAATGTTTTATGGAACGGGCAAATTTAGACATTCAGTTTGAGTTACTTTCAAACAGAGATGCCAGTAGACACTGGAGATTGTTCTACATTAACCAAAATGTAATTTGAAAATGTCAGTTATTTGGGCTTTATTCTGTGAAAAAATAAATAAAAACATTCAAAAAAACTAATAAGGAGCAATATTTAAGTATGTTCATGGGAACAGATACTCAGGACAGTATTGGAAATTAGTGGAACTGGAATTAGCCCAAGTTTGAATGGTACAATTACCAATGACTCTTACAAGTGCAGACGCATGGAAGAGAGGACAGCTGCAGTTTTGTACTGCTGCAGTTTGTAATGTGGAAAATTGAATGCCTGCTGAGACAACAGCTTCCTTACATAAAACCATTAGATCATAAGAAGCCAATTATTACAAACTAACAGAAGACAAATTGAAAGTGGAAAGCTGGCAATCATTTTGTAATCATTTTGTAATTAATGGTCCAGATATAAATATTCATCTTATGCCTCTTTTTTGCAAGTAAATATACATTTTTCCCACATTGACAGAGTAAATGATCACAATGTGAGATTTGCACCATGGTACATTGATGTTATAGTTTTATTTGCAGCAACTGTACACAGTTCTGATCCTAACTGCATTTGAGGTTGAGATACAACACAGTTACAGATGAAGCCATCCCAGCTTTTCTCATCAAAACAAATGGAGAGACTTTACAGGATATAGACGAGTGTGTAAGTATCTTTTGTAACACATTATTTTACAAAATATTCCCATTTGACAGTTGCACCTGAAGATAAATAAAGCAGTACCATTTCAGTGCATCCTTGATAAAACTCAAAATCTATGTCAATGTTGGGACAAACCACTCCCACTCCGCATGTTTGCCGGCCACTCCTCCCCTGTCTTTGCCTGCAGTTACTCTCATTGCATGGTTTCCAACCTCCTCCCACATTGCTGGCAAGTCTCTTCCAAAAACAGTGTTGAGATCACAAGTAGCAGAAGCAGAGGATCTACTCTTTTATCACCCAGATGGGTCAGTGACATTTTTTACTGATGAAAGTCTTTTTGACTACTTCCACACTTCTCTGCTGATCATTTAAAAAAGGTTGAAAAATATCTAACTAATAATAAAATTTTTAAAAGACCATTCATCAAAACATTAAAAAATTATAAATTCACTCAAACCTTCATTAAACTTAAGTGCATATGCTGAAAATATCAATACTAATTAAAATAAAAGTACAAAATAGATTGACCATAGCTTCAGCAGTGACCCCGTTCAAATTTTCAAACTCGGCTATACATGAGACAGAGAGCTGAGGGACTCAAAGTGATCTATCCAGCCCTTCACCTCAGTAAGTTACAGAAAACCTTTGAGTTTTGTGGTAAGTCCAGGGATGGAGTGAGCAGCAAAATGTGTCTGCATCTGAGCTCCAGTATGTTTTGTACCTCTACACTGCAGTGTACAGAGGTGGAAGTTCAGAATACAACCAGGCCTGGATACCAGCCAGCCATATGTTGTCTACATTTCTGCATTCACAAGCTAGTGCTATGCCTTGTGTACTTTTTCTGCATGTGTACCTTTAAATTGAATATCAACTGATTGCCAATCCCAATATTTCACTTTGGTGACAATTTGGTGCCCCTGGTTTAAAAAAAAGCTCTCTGATACTACATAGCTAAGCTAGGCTTGGACTGAAGCCGTTCCTTTAGTTACTACGGTCATCTCTCCAATGGAGTACTTGGGCAATGAAAACTCTATTAGTATTAACAGTAACCATAAGAATATCTTCTTTAAAACCCAGGCTTTAAACCGTTATGACAATGGTAGTGTAGCCAAGGTCAATACCCATTCCTCGCTAACAAATCCATCCTTCATTTTAATGTTACATCTTTTGGTTTGTATCAATTGTGGAACCATCTGGGAACTGGATCAAGATCCAGACAGATGGAGTACTGATGGTGTTTTTTAAATGGATATTAAAGACCTTAATTAAGATGAGCCTAGGAGGCCACAGCCAGGACTTTCCTTTGAATTGCCATCTGCTTTGGACAGATTAAAACAGAAAACAGAGGAAATGTGCTCTTAAAATAAGCTGCTTCTAATCTACGACTGAAAAACTACACAAATTTTCTAAGGACTAAGTAAAACCATCCTCACATATTTCAGTTAAGAGATATTGTTAATCTTAATAGTAACCATCACTAATCTAAGCACTTCCTCTCTTCACAGCATTCCAAAAGGATCAATCTCTCCACAACACTCTATTTCACTCCTGTGTCTTATTGAGCAGCTATCAAGCAGTTAAATCCAGTCAAGATGGCACTGAGCTGTGGTCTTCATATTGTCATAACTCAGACAGTGGCTTTGAAAGCTTGTATGCATAGTTTTGGGGACAGGGAAGGGAGATAGGGATTGTCAAGGTTTTGTGGAAGAGTTAGAGGTCAGGCTGGAGTCTAGATCCCTGCTCCACTTTCAAAGTCCAGTGACGTTGTCGGGTGACAAAGGACATCTGGAGTCTGGGGCTCCTCTTTGAGCTCAAAGGTCAGTGACGTGGATGGTGACAAAGTACATTTATGGATGCTGGCAAACACGAGGAAATCTGCAGATGCTGGAAAATCAAGCAACACACAAAAAATGCTGGTGGAACACAGCAGGCCAGACAGCATCTATAAGGAGAAGCACTGTCGGTGTTTTGGGCCGAGACCCTTCGTCTCTGCCCGAAACGTCGACAGTGCTTCTCCTTGTAGATGCTGCCTGGCCTGCTGTGTTCCACCAGCATTTTGTGCATGTTATGGATGCTGGGCTGTCCAAGTCAGTAAGTCCCATGCTCAGATAGCTGTGTGAGCAGGAGGCACAATGGTTAGTGGGTCGGCACACCCGAAGTTCAAACTTGGAGTTTAGGATCAGCTCCTTGGCTAGCTCAGGGCAAGACTGAAACCCAGAAGTCGAGTAGAATTCTGGAAGTCCAAGCCTGAGAGCTGAAGGCTGGAGACTGGAAGGCCAGAGGATGTTCTGGAGTTGTTCTAATCATGTTGTAATAATGCTTGAAAATTTTGATAATCAATCAAGAAGGATGAAATGAAACAATATTTCCTGCTGTTAGAACTGAGGAACAATTGATTTTCATTGCTAATGTCTCTGCTAAGCCAAATTTGCAATCCATTAATCTCAGAATTAGTTCCCCCATTCATCAGACGGAAGAGATTACTGATCTGCTCCAAGGAATTTTGTGGGAGGTCAGTTGCGAAGTCTTGACCTTTCTGTCTAGCCATTGAAGACCCTGATTTCCTCAGAGAGAGCCAATTGTAGTACTTGAAATTCAAAGAGCTGAGCTGCCTTTCATACATGGGGAGCTGAAACTATTTGAAATGCTTTACAGATTCTTCCTGGAACTTTGCTTGTCAAGGACTCAGAATCTATGGGCTAGCATCAGGCGCAGGTAAAGGAAGCTGGTTGTTCTTCCCCTGAGAGAAAAAGTGACGTGGACAGTAGACGTTATGTATGTAAATATGCTATTCAAATTTCTAAATAAATTGATCTTTCATGACCCAACATTATTTCCAGAACTACTTGAACTGTGCCTTCAAATTCCAGAAAAATGTTCAAATTTCTAAGTTAATTTACTATTAAAATACATACAGTTTTGTGCAAAAGTCTTAGGTGTGTGTGTATATATATATATAGATAGATATATAGCTAGGGTGTCCGAGATTTTTGCACATTACTGTAGTAATTAAATGTATTGCACTGTACAGCTGCCATGAAAAAAATCAAATTTCATGACATAGGTAAGTGATGATAAACCTGATTCTGATATGGGTCTCTATTGTGGACTGAGAGTGGGAAGGGACAGGGAGAGGGGAATCACGTTTGGGAAAAGGGGAAGAGAGAGAGGAGGGTGTGGGAAGCACCAGAGGGGCATTCTGTAATGATCAATTTGCCGATTGTTTGGAATCAAATGACCTTGCTTTGTGTCTTAGGGCTGAGTAGGTTTGCACCCACAACACCCCCAGCCCCTGGCATCTGTCCCAAATCCATCCCCAGCACTCCATCCTCGTCATTCCCAACATCGTTTGCTCCTGACTGTTTTACAATGCTCGCTCTCTGCTCCACATTGACAAATAAACAACTGTGCAAAAGTCTTAGGCTCCCTACCTATATGTATGTGCCTAATTTATATCTCACCAAATAAAATCCTGAGAATTATTTTCCTGTGGGCATTCGCAGTAAATGCAAAGAAACTCAATAGAATCAAGGAAAAACTGCACTGATCAAGATAGACGAACATTCAACGTGCAAAAGACAACAAACTTCACAAATACAAACAGAAAACTAAAATAATAATAAATAATTAAATAAGCCATAAATATTAAGAACATGAGATGAAGAGTCCTTGAAATTGGGTCGATAGATTATGGGAACAGTTCAGTGTTGGGATGAATGAAGTTCAGTGAAGTTAATCCCTCGGTTCGGAAGCCTGATGTTGAAAGCTAATAACTGTTCCTGAAGCTGGCAGTGTGAAACCTGAGGCTCCTGTACCTTCTTCCTGATGGCAGCAGGAGAAGTGAGCATGACCTGGGTGTTGGGGGTTCTTGATTATAGAAGCCGCTTTCCTCTAACAGCGCTCCTTGTAGATGTGCTCTATGGTGGGAAGGGCTTTACCTGTGATGGACTGGGCTGTATCCACTACTACCTGTAGGCTTTTTCAATCAAGGTGTTTCCATACCAGACCATAATGCAACCAGTTAGTATACTTGCCATCACACCTCTACAGCAATTTGCCTAAGTTTTAGATCCTCTGAAATGAGATCGCCGAGGAATTTAAAGTTGCTGACCCTCTCCACCTCTGATCCCCAATGAGAACTAGTTCATTGACATCTGCTTTCTTCCTGTTATAGTCAAGGAACATCTCCTTGGTCTTGCTGACGTTGAGTGAGAGGTTGTTCCTGTTGCACCAGATTTTCAATCGCCCTCCTATATGTTGATTCGTCACCACCTTTGATTCAGTCAGCGACAATGGGTTCAGAAGCAAATTTACATTTGGCATTGGAGTTGGGCTTAACCTCATAGTCATAAGTATAAAGTGAGCAGAGAAAGGGGCTAAGCACACACCCTTGTGATGCTCCTGTACTGATGGTGATTGTGGACAAGATGTTGTTGCCTATCCAAACTGCAAGTGAGGAAATCGAGGATCCAGTTGCACAAGGAGGTGTTGGGTCTTAGGACTTGAAGCTTATTCATTAGTCTTGAAGGGATGATAGTATTGAAAGTTGAACAGTAGTCACGGAAGAGCATCCTGATGTATGCTTCACATATGTATATGTGCAGGTGTTCCAGGGGTGAGTGAAGAGTCAATGAAATGTCATGATTGTTGTCCTGTTGTGATGTTGGGCAAATATGGGTGGATCCAAGTCACATCCCGGGTGATAATTGATATTTTTCATCACTGATCTTTCAAAGCACTTCATAACAGTAGATGAAAGTGCTTGAAAGTGTTATTGGATTCCACTTCACTCAATTTCCTTCAGAATCAAAGACAACTTTCCTTCTTCCCTTTCTTCCATGTTCCACTCTCCTTTCCTATCATATTCCTTCTTTTCCAGCCCTTTGCCTTCACCTATCACATTCTAACTTGTCTTTCTTTTCTTCCTTCCACTTTTTTATTCTGGCACCTTACCCCTTTTTTCCCAGTCCTGAGGAAAGGTCACAGCTTGAAGCATTGACTGTTTATTAATTTCCACAGATGCTGCCTAACCTGCTGAGTTCCTCCAACATTTTGTGTGTGTTGCTTTGGATTTCCAGCACCTGCTGAATTTCTGTGTTTGATGTAGTTGTGATGGCATCCCAGAATTAAACTTTCAATAGTAACTAACACATGCGCATTTAAGAGATTTTACCAGTAAGATCAACTAATTATTGGAAATCTATATCTTTATTCAGCTAAATCTCTAATATATGTTGGTTGCAACAGTTCACCACCAGGAATGCAAATTCTTTTATCCACTGGAAGTTTAATGCTAGATTGTGGAAATAAGGGGAAATTAAGTGAGATGTGTGGGTACATTTTAGTTTAAGTGTGAGCTCTCTGTAGAGCTTGCAGCAGTATCAGGAAGACTGAACTAGCTGTCTATTCAATCAACATGGTAAAATAGAATTAAAATATCCACAATGAAATTTAAAATGTCAGCTAAATGCTATCCAAATCATCTTTTTATTTAGGGCAAATCTTTGACTACTTCATGACTCTCCCAGACATGCACTCTTCTTGCTACTACCATCGGTAGGAGGTTCAGAAACCTTAGGTCCCACACTACCAGGTTCAAGAACAATTACTAACCTACAACTGTCAGTCTCCTAGCATAAGTAACCTTACTGAATAGATTCAACCCTCTACGCACTCACTTTCAAGGACACTTTACAACTCATGTTCTCAGTATTATCTTGTTTTATCTGCACATGTAATGCCTTGGTTAAGATTTTTACTGCAATGCCATAGTTATTTCATTTTAGCAGTTCTGTAAGAGCAGTCTGTTCTGCTTTCAGCTTGCTGGGGTTTGAGCTGAGATAAGAGGCTTTTTGTTTAACTTTGGAATGTAGTGTCAGCCAGTTAGATGGTGGAAATAGGAGAAGGTTCTAGAGAACGCTGGGCCAAGAGGTCTTTGTTGGCAGGAGCTTGGAGAAGACAGGTGGAAAGATGTTGGATGATACTGTCCCTGTTGCACAAGGTGGTCTGTGCAGATGAATGGCTTCAAAGAGGAAGGACCAATACACCTCTAGGAAAGCACATTTGTTCAAGATGGATTTCAAGTGACTTTGGGAAGACAGTGTGTGCTTTCACATAGACCTAGGGTCCAGCATGTGAGTTACAGACAAGTTCAAGATTTGAGCTCCACTGTGCTCATGTGACTGTTTCAGTATAATGGGCCTTTTTTGTTTTTTTACTTTCTCAGACATCACACCTCTCCCGGAAGTTCCGGGAGTCTCCCACATATTGATAGTGGCTCCCTGATGCCCGCAAATTATATACAATATCCTGGAAATCTATTTTTTTGAGAGGGAGAGGGACAGGGAGAGGGAGAGGAAGAGCGAGAGCGAAAGGGAGCATCCTGATTGGTCTTTCTTCATGATAAGTAGCCCTATCAGTTTTCTCTGTGGGCGGGCTTTACAGTCATCCTCAATAATAGTGACGGTGTTGCTCACTACACCGTTTGCAACAGTGACTTTTCTACTGCCCATGGTGGGTTAAAATGTAAAAGACATGTTGAGGTCAGTTTAACGGGTGTCATTCGTTCATTACCATAGTTAACGTTATTTAAACTAGCTGGCTAGCTGCTAAGGAGCTACTCTATTGATGTCCTACGTGATGAGGCCAAACTCCCTGTAGACTTGCTTCAAGTTGTAATAGAATAAAAAAATGACTCCATGATAATTAAGTACATATTCTAATGTCACATTTTCTGCATACTGTATACCCAACTTGGTTTACAGGTTAGACAAAATCACTAAACAAAGTATTACATACACACTTGGAGGTCGACTGGGTGGGGGGGGGGGGTAATGGAGTTGCGGGAGGTGGGGGGCTGCTACCTCCCTGAAATGAGTTTTTGCAGGGCAGGATGTCTGCTTTCTTTCCTTTAATAACTGTTTGCTTAAGTTTTCATACTTAATTATACTTCTGATTAATTGTATGCAATGTATGATCTGTTATTTCTTGCTGACCAGCGATTGCCGAGGGTAGTAAATCACACAGCATTCTCACAAGCTAGGGTTTGGGTGGGTAAGGCATCCCAAACTCACATATTCGGTCATATATACCCTAGACATGCGAAGCCTAAGAAAGTTGGGTTTCTCACCACAGAATTCAGTGGCTGTAAGCGAGGGGCCAACAAGCCGCATTTCCAGAGACGCCCAGTGAAAGAGGGTTTCACGCAGTTAGTTTTCTTTTGTATATTGGTTGTTTGTCATATTTTGTTTTTGCATAGTTTTTTGTAACATCTATTATATATTTTTATTTTCCTGTAAATACCTGTAAGAAAATAAATACCAAGGTAGCATATGATAAGGTATATGTACTTCGATAATAATTTTTACTTTGAAATTTGACTCTAGCAGATTGCAGGAGGCAAATCAAATTATCATCACCTTAAAATAACTTGTTGTTCCCAGCACATTCAAATATAACTAAACTCTTAAATGTTCCAGTGCATTCTATAAGGAACCATGTTGCAAGCAAAATATACATGCATATTCTTTTGACAAAATAGAAATAAAGAAGAGAACGTTTACACTTGTTATCTTTTCTCTGATTGTGTGCTCTAATTCACAAAGGTTCCCATGTAATCTGTTTCTTCTGGACTTCATTCTTTGTCTTGCAACATTGATCAGGAAATTCATTGGGCATGCTCCTACATTACTGCTGTATCCTTGTCAGTATTGTAACCATAAGCCTATGGAGACTGCCAGTGTCTCCTCATCATTTTTTCAGTTTATTGCTACTCCACTAACTATTTTTTTTTGCTGATGGTATTCTCAGACTTATAATTCAGAGCCTTCTTAACTTAAAAATTATTTACCATCAGCGCAAAGATGTGTGGACTGCTAGGTTAAATGGCCTCAATATATTGTTCCTTGGGCACAACTTAGTGGTAGTATCTGGAGGAAGTTGATGAGGAGAATTGTTATAGGGAAATTTAGTGGGGTCTGGATTGTGGCATAGACTCACTGAGCTGAATTTCCTCTCTGTCCTCAAGAAATGAGGGATTTATCATGTGTTCTCTGAAAAAGAATTGTACTAGTCCTTGGCTGTCTAAATATCACTCAAGTTAAAGTTAAAATAAACGGTATTCAGATAGTGCATCTCTGAAACAGCTTTTCATTTTATATTTTGATAGAGAAAGTTTGAAAGATACAATTTAAAGGTAGATGTTAAAACTATTTTTAATCGGCACTCAGCAACATGGAAAATTGTTCAAGTATATCCTATCCAGAAAAAGCAGGAAGAAACCAGCCAAGTCAATTATCACCCTGTCCTAATCATCTGCAAAGTGATAGAAGAAGTAATTAAAGGTGTCATCAAGCAACACCAATTCACCCATTACCTGTCCACTGATATGCAGTTTGGGATCCACCAGATTAATTCAGCTCCTGACCTTGTCTCAACCTTAATCTAGACATGGGTATAAGTGCTGAATGTCAGAAGAAAACTGTCTTTAGAGTCGTAATAAAACTGAACTTTGTTGGGGTCAATAGAAAAATCTTAAGAAAGTACTGTCTTACATGATATGCATTCAGATGACTGTGGTTGTTAAAGGACATTTCTCACAGCCCGGCCCAGAACTGCCAATGCTCTCGAGCAGCAATTTTTGGACAATCCACCTTGAACTGCTTCATCAATTATCTTCAGCATACAAAATGGTGTTGACTGCCATGTTAAATATGCAAAGGAAATATAATTGCAATTTTCTAAACACTAAGATCCTGCTAACAATAATGAGATGAATAATCAATCAGTTTTTGAAAGAGAAATGTTAACAAGGACATCTTACTCCTCTCTTTCAAATAGATTTTAGAAACTTCATTATCCACCAAACGGGCACAATTTAACTTTTTATATTAAGTCAACCAGCTCAAAGATGCAAAGATGTTGATAATTGCTGCTGCTCTTCATTCTCAGAGTACAAGCTATTTTGACATATGATATCATGTTGCATGCAGTAAAATGTGCTAATGTAGAATCTGGGAAATGGGGAATAGCAAAAACTAAAATGGCTTTTATTTCCATTCTTCTTTTGGCTATTAGAAGCTAGAGTTAAAATTGTAATTCCCCAGCATATACCATAATAAGATAAAATATGCAGAGTTAATTTATAACCAATATGGAACTGCAGTTATTTTAGCCAGTTCTATGCAATTAAGTCCCAGACTTGTGGACCTGTAAAAGTTTGGCACATTCTGCATAACAGATGCCTTTCCACTATTATAGCACACCATCACTGCTTGGATTCCAAGTTTGGAGCCCTTTATTGATGGGGTTCCTCATCATTATACTTAATGGTACAGGATCAGAGTGAAAGACTCTGAGTTCATCTCCAAGTCAGATGGTGTAAGATTAAAAAACTCAGTCATTTCAAAGGGGTTTCATTGCCTATGAACAGGGAGTGTGTTTATTAATCTGAAAATAATTTAATGTGCTCTAATGAACTTTATTTTGTAAGTTTTTGTTTAACCTGTGATATCACCATTAATAGTTTTTAAAAATATCTCGAATGCCGACACATTTAAAAATTGAATTTAAAAATGTCTCAAGGACTTGATTGGAAGTAACGTTCCTCTCCCCGGTCATATTTTCTATTAAATGCTTGAAGAGATCAGGTCCAAGAGAATATGAGTAGGCAGGAAGCACAGGCAGTGAAATTGGCCTATAGACTGAGTTCAGTAAGATCCAGAATAAGGATTTCAGTCACTCTGAATGAATGCAAGTTATTCTTTTAACTTAAAGTGTATATTTTCCTGATTAAGATGTATTTCTGAGTACGTTCTAACTTGGAGTGTAAGCTACTCAAGGTTAGGTGCTTTGTCCTGAAAATTCATCCCCGGTCAAATTCTGTGTACAGTCAGCACATTGTTCATAGAAACTAAACTTCAATGGAATGAATATCAGACGTATTTAATACTGCTTAAAGACATCTTAGAAAAATAATTTCCAGGCTATAATTAAGTAAAGTTTTATATCCATGGCATATTTTCTGTTGTATTATTGAACGTTATTAAATTCCTCTGAAATTCATCCAATTGAAGTTGATAAGGAACATTTTAAACTGTATATAAGGAACCTATGTTTATTTTTGCAAACTATAACATGATATAACTTTGGCCATCATATTGATAGATTAACATAGAAGCTGACATGATAAAAACAGATAAAATGGTTGTGTTTGTTTTATTTACACATCTACAGTATCTATCTATCTACATATATATGTATGTGTGTGTGTGTGTGTGTGTATAGAGATAGATAGATATAGATACATAGATGTAGCTGTGTAGGGAGATGTAGTATAGATGGATGGAGAGGAATGAGGGAGAAAGGAAAAATTACAGTTGCACATAAGAAAATTGTAGAGATATCAAACAAATACTGGCCTAGAAGATCAATTGCAAAATATTGTCAGAGAACTAAAACATTGATTATTTTCAGTTATAAATGTAATAGCAAAATTTGATGTGAATAAGTTATGTTTGTGTGCCTGATGTTATTCCTTGATTACTCCCCAAGCCGTACTCTTTCTGGTGAATTCTGGGGGAGGGATCCTAGACCAAGTTTTCCAAGGAATGGATGTTGTTGGTTATTTCTGGGAAATTATATTGTTCCAACATTTTGACCTTCATCAGATTAGTTTATGATAAACTATTTATCCTACTGTCTCCACCTCAAGAGGAAATTTAAAGGAACCAATAATAGTAAAGAGAATGTGCTGGGAGAATTAATCACCAAAATCCATAATATACCCTGGAACTCATAGCTTGCCTTCTAGGATTTTGTAAGATATGGATTTGACTTTATAGAAAGAAGTCTCCCACATTTAGGATAATCACCATGGTTGAGAAATAGCACATTTCACCCAAGGAAACTTATTAAAGAAGGGGGAATGCAAAAACAATATATTAAGTCTACTTAGCGGTATAACAATGGAATAGTAATTGCTATGCCAAGTGGTTAAGGCGTTGGTCTAGTGATCTGAAGGTTGCTAGTTCGAGCCTCAGCTGAGGCAGCGTGTGTGTCCTTGAGCAAGGCACCTTAACCACACATTGCTCTGCGACGACACCAGTGCCAAGCTGTATGGGTCCTAATGCCCTTCCCTTGGACAACATTGGTGATGTGGAGAGGGGAGTCTTGCAGCATGGGCAACAGCCAGTCTTCCATGCAACCTTGCCCAGGCCTGCACCCTAGAAACCTTCCAAGATGCAAATCCATCGTTTCACAAGACTAACAGATGCCTATAATTGCTATGAGGTATTACGCATAACATGAAAATCAGGTACTTTGAAAATCGTAAGTCTGAACAGAGTTGGCACACTTTTATAAAAGGAAAATCTTGTCAATTTTTTTTTCTTGGGAATATAACTAACTAAGTAGTTAAGAAGCGAACAGCTTTCAAAAAGATCACCTAGTTATGCATTAGTGAGGATTGGAGAATGCACAAAGATGTTTTGTAAGCTGAGACTATTTGGATTGTACAAAGATCGGTACTGCAACTCTCTATGGCAGTGAGTAACATGTGCAAATTTGCTTTTGAATCAAAACCAGGTTGGAAAGCAAGGAATGAGGTTTGAAAGAAAATACAAAGGGAGCCAGATATATCAGAGCAATTTTCAAAAAATTATTGTATGAAATACTTTGAAGAGAAAAATAAAACTGTTCTTACAAACTGTACATACAGAAACAAAAATGTGAAATCTTGTTTGTAAATGGACAGATCAAGAGATGTTGGTATTTGAAGTGCCTTGAGAACTGAGAAAACATTTCAGAGTTGACCTCATTGGTGGGCTTTCTGCTACATCATTGGCCACACCGGATAGGATTGGTAAGTTTTCTCCGCTAAATTAGATTTACAATTTAGCAATTTCATGGACGTTATAAAACCAATGACCAAACTGCCAGAAGAACTCAGCAGGTCATACAGCATTGTGGAAGCAGAGGGATGGTGGATATTTTAGACTGATTCACCAATCACATAAATTACTGACCATTCCTTCTTCCCCAGATGCTGCCTGACCCACTGAATTTTTCCAGCAGTTTGCTTTTTGATTCAGATTACAACATCCACAGTTTCTTATGTCTACATGAGAGTGATAATCCCTGAATTATTGCCTGAGCCACCTGCAAACTGGCAAAGGGTAAATAGTATTAGACAGATATATTCATGGTTTAAAGCATAGTATGGCAGAAATGAAGTTTCAATTCGTGGATACTCAGTAGCGGGGAATGAGGGGGCTGTTCCTTTGGGATTGGCTTCACCTGAATCATAAGGGTAGCAGTGTCCCAATGAAACCTACGAATAGAGTTGTAGATAGGGCTTCAAATTCAGGAGGAGGGAGGAAAGCACTAAGAACAGGCTGTTTAGTAAATCTAGGAAATGTGAGAAGGGTGGCACAACAAATGGAAAATTGACAAGCATAATAGTCAGGCTGGGGCAGAAGATATATAACAGGGCAGAATGATCCAGAATTAGTATAAATTGTAAGAAAGCAAAACTTATTGGTCTTTTTTGAATGTATACTGCCTATTCAATCAGATAAGTTGACAAGGAATCCAGCATCTGAGGATGAACTAATAAATAATTCTTTGAAGATGTGATAGCAAAATTCAATGGAAAGGAGCCATCAGATATAATATATGTAGATTTCCAAAAGAGATTTAAAAAGTCACAACCCAAACAACTTAAGAAAAGTTGTCAAATATTAGATATCTTTCAGTAAGCATAGGTTCGATTAAGTACAGCTTTCCTAGATGATTAGTTAATTTCTGGTTGCTTATTGATTCTAGCATCTTGCCAAAAACAGTTATTAAACTAACTGCCTTTAGTTCTTTAACAGCTCAGAGTATTTCAGAACATGTGTTAGCATGAATTGAAAGTGACTATCACATAGATAATAAAGAATTGGAATAAATGGGTCCTTTTCAGTCTGGGCAGTGTGATTAGTAGAGTATCCCAGATATGGGTTCTTAGCCCTCACTACTATTTTCATTAATAGCCTGGAGGAGGGGACAATATGTAATATTTATTAATTTTCTAGATGGGAGGGTGTATTGTGAGGAAGACTTTGTGATTCTGCAGCAAGATACAGATAAGTTGAGTGACTGGGTAAAACCTGGCAAATGGAATTTAAGGCGCATACCTTTGGTGAAGTAGAATCAATAGATGGCTTATCTAAATTTAGTGAGACAGCAAATGAATGAAATCCAGAGGACTATATGTGTTCTAGTGCATGAATCTCAAAAGGATATCAGGAACACTGAACAAACAGTTAAAAAGGCAAATGGCATTTTGGCCTTTATTGAAACTTTGGAGTTCAAGTTGTAATTTTATCAGGATATTGAAGTGAATCTCTTGAATTCTCTGCCCCTGAAGATGGTGAAAGCTAGGTCATTAGTTATTTTTAAGGTGGGGATGAATGAATATTTGAAAGACCAAGAAATTGAGGATTCTTGGGGACTGGCACAGAAGAGGAGTTGAGGCCAGCATAGATTAGTTATGGTCATATTGAAAGGGGGCAGCCTTGAGAGATCTGCTGACCTCCTCTTATTCTTGTGTTTGTGTATTATTTCTAAGATAAACTTTAAATCCATATGTACAAACATTTATTTAAATATTTGAACTTAAGTCCCTCACCCAGCATGATGGGATTCAAACTCATGTTTCTAGATCAGAGGTTCCCAATCTTTTTTATGCTATTGACCCCAATGTGTTATTATGTGTGTAGATAATAAGGAACTGCAGTTCCCAGTGTGCAATGCGGGTGGTTCACCCGGAACAGGAAGTGGCATTAGTGAGCTGGTAGCACATGCTCTAGTCTAACTGAAGCCATTGCTGGAGTCTCCCAAATAAAGATGTGTTAGATCTTACCCATGCTAAGTTTGTCTTTATTAAGAACAAACATAGCATGTGTCAGTAGTTGGCAGGAGGTCTAAACATGGAAAGTAAATGAACCGTGCATGGGGGAGAAAGAGATGTGAGTTTTAATGGGGAGGAAAAGGCTGCACTAGAAACAAGTGAGGTCAGTGGCCAGTGTGGCAACAGAGCACATTGTGTCCAGAGGTTCACTGGATTCACCAAGGGAATACCAGGCGAGAGCCCAAAAAGACTCTCGATAATCTAAGTCCTTCTGTACCTACCTAACTGATACTGGAAATACTTCAAACAGTGATTCAATATGTATTTAGTATCGAGCAGAGCCGGAGGGACAGAGGAAAAACTGAATGCATCTATCTTTCTACACATAATTGGCAAAGATGTTTTGAACATTTACAACAGTTTTCAAATTAATGACAAATGAGAACAAATCTGCAGATGCTGGAAATCCAAGCAACACGCATAAAATGCTGGAGGAACTCAGCAGGCCAGGCAGCATCTATGAAGAAGAGTATAACTGATGTTTTGACCCAAGACCCTTTGGCAGATTTAACATTGGACACACTGATGACAAACTTTGAGCATTTTGTACCAAGTAAAAATATAACATTTGAAAAATGTAAGTTATTTTTCTGTGACCAGAAACAACGTGTAAGCTTTGACCAATACTCAGTTAAACTTCACATACTGATTAAGTCCTGTAACTAGGCAACGCATAATAAAGAGTACACAGATGTCCTTGTGGGGCTCGGATGCATATCTGATGTAACCCAGGAAACTGGTAACAGCATCCTTGAGAGCTCCAGAGATGCAATACAAGAGAAGCACAAGAACTCTGCCTTCCATAGACGTCTGTACCAGCTAAACCAGTATGACAGTCAGGATGCCAATGCTAAACAGAGTGATCATGATGAAAAAGTTGCCAACCTTGTTTCCACATCATGCAGATTTAGTTAAAATTCTGTTTTTCATCAACTTCCAGTTAAAGACAGGAAATCAAAACTATTTCCACAATCCTCTCTGAAGTTGCAGAGGAAAAATGAAAAGGAAGATGGTGAGTGGTGAGACCTCATAGACCGCTAGGTCAGAACAACAGTACCAGTTCAACACAACCCAACAGGAGGAGTTACTATCTATGATACACAACCAACAGAATGAGCTCTGTGAATTGAGACAGAATCAGTTGAAGCTCAGTGATCACATGGATATAGTCCAGGGTTCCATCATGAGGCACATGGAGCAAATTATGATCATACAGTAAGAACACGAACAGAAACTAACAGATAGGATCTTGGCAGAAAGATATGAAAGAAATGAACACATTGATCTGTGTTCTTAAAAAGATACTAATATTAACATAGCAAGTGAAAGCAAATAGCTGACCCAAAGGATCATTAAACCACCACAGAGATGGATTGCAAGTAGCTGATTGAATAAGGGTCTGTATTTGTTCATTACAATTGAAGTTAATGTAAATATTTTTATTGAGAAGCATTATTGTTTCTTGCAGGTGTGTGAGGATAGACTATTGTATTTAGATTTTTCTTTAAAGGGGAAAGGTATGTGTACATAATAAAGAACTGCACATCCCAGTGGGCAATGTCGTGGCTCAACCAGAACTGGAAGTGACATTGGCGAGCTGGTTGCATGTGCTCAAGTCAAACTAAAGCCATTGCTAGAGTGTGCCAAATAAAGATATGTTAGTATTATCCATGCCATTTGTCTTTATTAAGAACAAACATAACACCTACCATTAACTAAGGAATCTGTTGACCCCAGTTTGGAAACCCCAGACTCCATACTTCTTGAGCAGATTTGTCATATCAGAGAAAGTTAATAAGCTGGTATAACATGATACCAACTGATGTTCTATCCATCATTATAAAGTACATTGAAATACAAAAGTACCAAAGTCTCACTTTTCGAAGAACGTGACTCCTTAGGAAGGATTGAGTGCAAGAATGGTAATTAGACTGATTTCTGCAATTAAGGTATTGTGCTGTGCAGAAAAATGCTGAAGAATGGATCTATATTCAGGAGAAATAGAAACAAAAAAAAGGAAATATTCATCATGTAACTACGGAGAGGAAGGCAAATTTACCCTTTCAATCTGATCATCTTTACAAACTCTGAGGTTCAGATTTCAGATTTAAAATCAGATTAAAATCATGTACGCTGAAACATAGTTTGCATTAATAAACTGCACACCCAAGGATGTAATGGGATCAGCCCATAAGTGTAGCCACCCTTTCCCATGCCAACATAGTATGCTCATGGTGTTCAGAGAATAACAGCAAGAGCAGCAACAACAATAACAAGAAGAAAACGACAGCAAAGCAAGTTCCTTTCTCGCCCTGGTAGGCCTCCAATTCTAGCACAGGCCTTCCCACTCAGAACTAATCTCTGACTTGGGGATTGCTGGTCTACTTAGCACCTGAGAAACGGCTTTCAGGTATTGGTGATATTCAACTGCAGAGCATTTTGAATTGGAGTTAAACTCCTGCCCGATTCTTAATTTACTTCCCCTGACCTTCAACTCCCCTTTATAACTGCTGATAATGCTAAATGTCCACCTAAGAATACATCTTAATATTTGTAACAGAACACATAATTTTTTTTTACCAAGCTGCAGTCTCAACCTAAATAGTAAGACTCAGCACATAATTCTACTAATAATCTGCCCCTGTATTAACACTTGTAAGGATTGGCTGGCCATGAGTCTGCTAATTATGCAAATACTAGGTGGTCCCACAACTTGATGAGACAAGTATTTGGTGGACGGACAGGCACAGCTTCCATTTGTAAAGGGTCAGATGTAAAATTCAATCACAAAGATAACACCAAGCATGGTCAAATATCATCATAAAATGTTGAAGTTCATTCCTGCAACTCCTGATCTCAGAGATTTGTTATGTTTTTTGGAAACATATCTTCTCCATTTCATTCAATGATACATAATCTGGCTAGATATGGGACTGATCTCTTCCTGTGCATAACCTACATTTATAATAGGAGAAAAACTGAATTACTACCAGTTGTGCAGAGTCCTGACAAACGGTTTTGAATTCTTACAGTATACTCTGATGAGATAGTTTTATTTAGGACTGACAACTCTAATCCTAATGTAGTGGCTGACACCAAGGTTCTGCTCCTTTTCATTCTCCCCTTTTATGCAATAAACTGAATCCTGCGTGCATTCAGTGATCCCAGGGTATATCAACTGACAAGCAACTGAGGCAGAATTTCGGGTGACTCACCAGCCTAGTCTTCCTGACAGCAGTATGTTCGAAGCTAAGAGATCTTACATCTAACATTTCATTTTATCAACTCTAAATAATTTAATGACAGGCTTTCCATTCAATCTAACATTAACGTTTACATTCCTCCGAACCTCCTAGTCTGAACATACATGGCTTTCATCTCTTTCTTTCTCTCCTAATATCTGTGTCAGCTGTTTGTTTAAATTTTGATAATATGACAACATCAAAAATCTGAATTGTATTCCATGTTGTAAAATGCAACTGTTACAATTGGGTTACTCATTTCAGTGGAGTTGAAATGGAAAAACAGTTTCAAAGGAAACTGTTTTCCTCTGAAATAGGGTTAGCAGATGCAAAAATTTTTTAAAAAAACAGACCTTCCTGCACCTGTTACCTGCTATCTGTTGAAACTAAGCTAAGAGTATATTAATATGGCATGCCAAATCCTTCAACACGCTAAGGGCTTTAATTAACTCAGTTTTGAACATGAACATTTCTTAATGTTCTAGGACAGAACTTCAGACATTGAGACTATATTTCATGATATTATTGTAGAATTTATGGCCCCATGGAATGTCAGACCCACAGTAAATTATATAACGCATGGTTAAACTAGTGAATCCACCCACCCCCTATATGTGTCTCTATCCTCACAGTTCATGAATTCACAAGTCTTTAGCTCTCTCTAGATATGGTGAGATATTACATTCTTGGCTACTCTCTGCATATATAAGCCACAAATTATTTTAACTCTTACAGTTAACGGTTCAGCTATCCGAACAACATCACACCCCACTAATATAGATATTCTTGTAGTAGACATTGCTACACTGCTACACCACAGATTCATTCACATTAAAGAGATCAGATTAGTATTCAATTATAAGACCACAATTAGATTCAAGTCTAAGCCTAATCAGGTCTAAGTTGCCCAACAGAGGGTCCCAATAAATGTAATGGCAGAGCAGTAACAGCACAGCAAGTAGTGCACTGTGATTTTAACTCCAGTATTTAAGCAGTACATCAAGTTAAATTTAACTAATCATACCTTGAGAAATAAAGCTCAAATGCAAAGTGATCTTTAACATTGATCTTTACTCTTTTCATTACAGTGTATTACAAAATGCAAAGATGAAAATCTTTCACACCATGGAGAAGTGCTCCCAATATATTCTGCACTGCTCCATGTTTTGTCCATACATTTATTTTCCTTTTGTTCTGGTGCTTCTGTTATTGTGCCTCTACACAATGCAGCTGATGGCCTGTATTTTTGAAAGAAGCTCTGATCTCCATGGGAGCAATGACAACAAAGGAGATACTAAATAGGAAATAAATGATACCACAAAATAATGAGATGATGTTATCATTTTTTCATGGTGGCCTGAAAAAAATAGTTTCTTTTATCTACTCATGGTGGTAGTTATCTCCTAATCAACTTTTGTCATCAGAGAGTTCGCAGTTTGTACTGATATCAAATATTCTATTCATTTCACTAACTATTTTGGCTTCCTTCCATGGCCCATCACTTCTTGCTGCTTTGTGTAATGTCAAGTGGTTTTGGATGTGTACAGTAACACATTGAATTATCTCGTTACCTCAGATAGAGTTGATCTAGTCCTGCACTATTTGTTATTGGCAGAAGACTTAACCCTGTAACGGGGCTTGACCATTTCACTGCTCAACTCTCTCTACTCCCATGACTGTGTGGCTAGGCATGGAACAAAATTCATCAATAACTTTGCTGATGATTCAACCATTGTTGGCAGAATCTCAGATGGTGACAAAAGGGTGTACAGGAGCGAGATATACCAGCTAGTTCAGTGGTGTTGCAGCAACAGCCTAGCACTCAACATTGGTAAGTCCAAAGAGCTAATTGTGGACTTCAGAAAGGGTACATGAAACAAGGGAACATGAAACAATCCTCATAGAGGGGTCAGAAGTGAAGGGAGAAAGCAATTTCAAGTTCCTGGGTGTCAATATCTCTGGTCGCAAGATATTGATATAGCTCTAAAGAAGGGAAGACAGCAGCTATATTTCATTGGAAGTTTGAGGAGATTTAGTTTGTCACCTAAAACATACGAGAACTTCTACAAGTATATCGTGGAGAGTGTTCTGACTGGCTGCATCACCATCTGGTATGGGGGGAGCTACGGCATAGGATCAAAGTAAGTTGCAGAAATTTGTAAAATTAGTCAGCTCCATCATGGGAACTAGCCTCCATAGTATCTGAGACATCTTCAAGGAATGGTGCCTTAGGAAGATGGCGTCCAACATTAAGGATCCCCACCTCCCAGGACATGCCCTCTTCTCATTGTTACCATCAGGAAGGAAGAACCGAAGCTTGAAGTTGCAAACTCAGTGATTCGGGAACAACTTCCCCTCTGTCATCAGATTTCTAAATATACACTGAACCCATGAGCACAAGCTTACTGCTTTTTTTTATTTTTTTTTCTGCGTTATTTATGTTAACTTAACTACTTAATGTACATATACATGTTACATACAGCTGTTAGGGGGCATTTTTCAGATACCTCATGAGGTAACCTTAGCCTTCAGCCAGGAGCAGATGTCATCAGGTTGTTCCCAACCTTCACAGAGTGTTTCAACCCTTAACCACGACACTCTCCACTTGGTGGTCAAATCACTGCCCATCTGCTACTGGCTTTCAGCTTCCCTCCTCTCGCCTACTCCAAATCCAACTCTATATATACATATATATAAAATGATTGTAATTATGTTATTTTCTATACTTATCATGTATTGTGTTGTACTGCTACTGCAAAATTAACAAATTTCATGACATATGCCGATGATATTAAACCTGGTTCTGATGGAAACACGAGGAAATCTGCAGATGCTGGAAATTCAAGCAACACACACAAAATGCTGGTGGAACGCAGCAGGCCAGGCAGCATCTATAGGGAGAAGAGCTGTTGACGTTTCTGGCCGAGACCCTTCGTCAGGACTGATGGAAACAGTTTACTTGGCATTGTATTCAGCTGCTGACCTTTGTTTTAAAGTATTGTATTTTAACCCAAGGACAAATTGGGCTGAGTTATCCTGTTTCTGTCTGGTGTTTATTAAAAGGAGAGCTACCACCGTTAACAAGTTAGTACAACTAAAACTTACGTGGTGCTTCCATAACAGTGGGCCACCTGAATGGCAGATGTTAGTATTGCCTTCAGCAGACCAGCACAACCTTTGTTTGATGAGGGAAAAGGGTATTTAAAGATCGAGGCCTCAGACCGGACACAAAATTCATGATCTACCAGACTGCATTGATTTGACCTGAAACGCTAACTGTTTTGCTTTTGAAATAAGCCATCTGACCTGTTGATTCTTTCCCAGCATTGTTTTATTCCAGCTGTGATTCCTGCTTCTGAGACATGGACACACTGCAGCAGGCATCACAAACATACCACGATCTGCTTTCTGCAAAACCCTTAGAATTCATGGAAGGGTAAATGAACCAATGTCATTGCCCACCTCCACGCCAGTAGTCCCAGTACTGAGGTTCTAGTCACACTCAGGCAAGTAATTGTATGCCCAAAACCAGATTTCCAAAACTGCTACACCTTAAAGGGAAGAAATTGCCAGGAAGACAGAAGAAAATATTCAAGCATGTACTCTAAGCTTATTGGAGATATGTAATATTCCCACCTACTCCTGGGAATATGTAGCTTATGACGGCTAAAAGTCTAAATAAAATTTATTGAATATGAGAAATGAATAAAATAAAATTTAAAGGAGCATTCAGATAGGGTACTGGGAACTGTGAGCACATGCATTGAGAACACTGACGATGCCTGTATAAGTCTTGGGAGGAACACTCTACCTCACAAATTGTCCACCACCCTACTGATCGGCAGGTACCTGGGCTCCATTTACTCTTTCTGGTAGCACCTCCCAAATCCCTGAGCACTGCAGCCAGGGACAAGGGCAGATGGAGTCCTACCCCTTCCCATCACACCACCATCCTCACATTCTCTCCACTACTGTGGTCATACCTTCACCAGAACCACATGTCCATTCTCGCACCTAGCACATCTCCCCTGGAAAAAAAAGAGATAATAGAACAAAGGGACTTTAGAATACAGATCCATAATTCCTTGAAAGTGGCATCACAGGTAGAAAGGGTTGTAAAGACAGGTTTTGGAATATTGGCTTTCATTAATCAAAGACTATAACTAGAGATCATAGGTTAGGGGTGAAAAGTGAAATAATTAAAGGGAACCTTAGGGGGAACTTTTCATTCAGGGGGTAGTGCAATTGTGGAACAAGCTGCCAAGTGGAAGTGGTGGATGCAGGATTGATTACAACACTTAAGAGAAGTTTGCACGAGTATAGAGATCAGAGGGGTTTGGAGAGCAGATGTGAGTCAATGGGACTAGGCAGAATAACAGTTTGGCATGAACCAGATGGCTAAAAGGCCTGTTTCTGTGTTGTAATGCTCTACAAGTCTATGGCTCTACCCCATCTGTGGAAGAGTCTAACGTTCCCTCATTGGGCTCATCAGGCACCTCAGATCCCAAAAGATCAGACTTAAAGCCAGGCATTAAGGCACTGACTGAGAAGAAAATAAGAAGAATCAGCACATCTGATACCTTTCTGTATCACTGAGACCCATTTGGGATCCAATGGCCATCAGTGTACAATGTAGTATGCCTCTCCATACAACATACGACATTTCAGAAGGTCTTTGACTAGGTGACACACGAGGCTGCTTAAAAAGTTAAGAGTACATGGTATTAAAGGAAAGATACTAGCATGGATGAAGCAGTGGCTGATTGGCAGGAGGCAAAGAGTAAGAATATAGGGAGTCTTTTCTGGTTGGCTGCCAGTGACTAGTAGAGTCAGTGTTCGGACAACTTCTTTTTATGTTATATGTCAATGACTTGGATGATGGAATTCATGTCTTTGTTGCAAAGTTTGCAGATGATACAAAGATAGTTGGAGGGCAGGTAGTCTTGTGGAAGAACAGAGACTACAGAAGGACTTTGACAGATTAGGAGAATGGGCAAAGAGGTGCCTGATGGAATACAGTGCCAGGAAGTGTATGGTCATGCACTTTGGTAGAAGAAATAATAGAGTAGACAATTTTCTAGATGGAGAGAAAATACAAAAATCTGAAATGCAAAGGGGCTTGGGAGTCCCTGTGCAGGATTCCCAAAAGGTTAATTTGCAAGTTGAGTTTGTGCTGAGGAAGGCAAATGCAATGTTAGCAATCATTTTGTGAAGACTAGAATATAAAAGCAAGGAAGTAATGTTGAGACTTTATAAAGCACCGTTGAGGCCTCACTTGGAGTATTATGAGCAGTTTTGGGACCCTTATCTTAAAAAGGATGTGCTGAAACTGGAGAGGATTCAAAGGAGGTTCACAAAAATGATTCCATGATTGAATGGCTTGCCATAATAAGAGCATTTGATGGCTCTGGTCCTGTATTCACTAGAAGTCAGAAGAGTGGGGGTAACCTACTTGAAAACTATCAAATGTTGAAAGACCTTCATAGAGTGGGTGTGGAGAGGATGTTTCCTATGGTGGTAGAGTCTAAGACCAAAGGATATAGCCTCAGAGTAGAGGGGCGTCCTTTTAGAATGGAGATGAGGAGTCATTTATTTAGCCAGAGAGCAGTGAATCTGTGGAATTCTTTGCCACAGGCAACTGTGGAGGCCAAGTCTTTATGTATACTTAAGGTAGAGGCTGATAGATTCTTAACTGGTCAGGACATGAAGGGATATGGGGAGAAGGCAGGAGATTGGGGCTGAGAGGAAAAATAGATCATTCATGATGAAATTGCAGAACAGACTCGATTGTCAAATGGCCGAATGCTGCTCCTATGTCCTATGGTCTTATTATACAGTAGATTCCAGCGCTGTGATCCAAAGCCAGCCAGATCTGATATGGAATTGGAACCCCCATTTGAACATGGATTCCTGACATTGGGGAAGGAAGGAAAGGTAATCTCAGTTTTTTTTTATTTGCTTGTTTCTCTTTGTTTATTATTGATTTAATGTGTTTTGGTAATCTTTAAGTAGTGGAAACCACATAATTTAAACAATAGAAGGTTCCACTTATCCCTGGATTTACTTGGATTTACTGCTCTTGATTACTTTTTCAAATTCTTTTGTACAATGAGATATTGAAAGATTTGGACTTCTAATTCCATCCAATCCCTTTCAGGTTGTCCCAACATGCATTGCTGTCAATGAAGTACTTTCAAATTGCAGTCCTGTGAAATGTAATCACCAGATAAATATTCTGGAGGTTACTTGTATGTTTGAATCTGACCACAGCAAGTTAGAAAACTGAATTCACAGTCTGGTACTTTAGAATTCCCTGATGACTTGCAAGTTGAAAGCAGCCTCACAGGTATTCTGAGTAGTGAAAGGAAGTGTTTAGCATGCTTGCCTTCATCAATCAGAGCACTGAGTATAGGAGTTGGGAAATTTTGTTGCATTTCTGCTATATAAATCACTGGTCTCCACATGGACTACTGCATACACTTTTGGTCGCTTGTTATAGGAAAAAAAAACTATGTTAAACCGGAAAGGGTGTAGAACAGATTTATAAAGATATTACCAGGACTTGAGAGCATAAGTTATAGAGAGGGGTTGGCCAGGCTAAGTCTTTGTTCCTTGGAACTTAGGAGAATGAGGGGCAACATAGTAGAAATATTTAAAATTATGAGGGGCACAGATAAGGCAAATGTAACAGTTTTTTCTCCAGGATAGCTGAGTCTAAAGCTAGGGGGTGAGAGGCAGAATATTTAAAGGGAACTTGAGGGGCAACATATTCATGGTGACAGAGGTAATTATATAGAGTGATCTGCCAACGGAAGTGGTTGTGTCAGGTACAGTAGTATCTTTGAAGAATTACTTGGATAGGTGCACGCTGCAGTGGGTGTTAGGGGGATATGAGATCAATATAGGAAATTGGGATTAGCTTGGTGGGCACCATGGTCAGCATGAACTCATTGGGTCAAAGTGCCTGTATCCATTCTGTATTGCTGCGTAACTCTATGACCCTGTATTGCAGCGCTCTCGAAAATGGTCCAGTAATTCACCTTGCTGTGAAAGACATGTATCACTATGAGAGCAAGAACTGCCATTCATGGCCAATGCTTGGTGACAAGAAATTCTAAGGAATGAATTACCACAGAGGAAAGTGGTTCATTTGTCTCGTCATTACAAAGCTGCTTTTTTAACAAATGTTTTCCTTTCTGTACTTTATAGCTTTGCTGCCCGATAAAGTGGATTGCACTGAATGGCGTGTTCCTTCATCACCTGGCTATTAACTCTAACACCATTCCCTTTAACTAAACCTGCATCTCTATAGACCTCCCCAAGATGAAATGTCCCCCGCATCAGCCTTCAAAAGAATAGCTGCCCCACAGTCCATTACTGACAGAGACTTTGAATCTGCCTCCATGTTAATCAGATATTCTTTATGACTGCTTTATTAGTTTATTGCACTCATTCACTAAAGGAAATCTTCTGTGGGCAAATATGAACCCAGTTGTGTTGTCACACCTAGAGCAACATAGGTTGTGTTATGATGGGAAAATTGGTAAGTAATAACCAACAATACTTGAATATTACATTGATATATTCTTCCAAACTGACAGATTAACTGTATTATTTACTATTTAGCTCACTTTGAGGTTGCAAGAAACAATAGATGTGAGCTCCTTTTGGTTTTAACTGCCCACAAAAAGATTCATTTATGAAAAAGAATCTCTGAAAATTGGCACTGCTTCCATTTAATACTTACTTCCCATTTCTGAAGTGCAGACGATATCAATGAAAACACTCACTAGTATCTTGAAATAAACTCCAATAGTCTGAAAAATAACAGATGATGCTTCTTAGCACATGATTTTTTTTATATATTAGAAACAAATTGTACTCAGATGTATACATTGCAACATGATTAAGGTCACCGTTGAAGTTTTAAGATTAATGCAGGAGATTAATAAGATAGTTTTCATGTATTTTTCAAAACATGGTTATATGACATACCTAGCTAACTGAGGGATTCTACTTTATAATTCTCTCTGCTCAAGAAAAAAAATTGTGACAAGCTCTGTCTGAAAAATGCTTTGAGTCATCAGTGAACTAAGTTTTGGCAGACTCAGCTTCATGCACAGCCAAGGCACGAGCTGCTTCAAACTTGTCAGCTGCATCAATGGTTTTGGGAAATCTCAGAATAGAGCGTGTAGAAAGAAGTAGTCTCAGAAAAATCCATTACTAAAGATCATGTTCTTTTGAGGTCTGCTTTTGGCCAGAGCACTGTGCAGTGCATCCAATGTGCAGTGCAACTTCACAGCAAGGGGGATCCAGTTCTGGGAACCCATGCTGTAGTTAAACCTGGCATTTTCCTGTAACTTGAACTATCCAGTCAAGTTACTGCAAATCACATTTTCTAAACCCAGTAGAGAAATGCTCAGACTACACTTGTCAGCCCCAGATGAGTCAGGCAAATCCTGTCATTCAGGTATATGAGATTCAGTACACCTGGATTTATCTTATATTTACAACGTACTATGCAATGCATATATATATACAGTGGTATGTAATAATAGTTCCTAAGGTTGTCATAGCCGGGAGTGGTAGTGGGGATAAGCTCCCACTACCTATAAACTGCTCCAAATGACACGCACCTCTAATAGCCTCTGACAGCCAAGTCCAACTCTTGGCCTTCAGGTGTGGCTTAGCTACTAGGCCTGGTGGAACTGTTACTACTGACAAGAGAAGGGGCAAAGCTCCTCAAAACCAGTTGCTTCGGGCAGGTGGGGCTTGACAACAGCCCACCTAGGAGAAGGAAAACTCTGGTTTTAAACCCCTGCTGCCTTGTGGACATACCCACTCATGGGAAAGGCTTCAGGAGTAAACTACAAGAAAGAAATCCTGAGCCGGGGTCCCTAAGGCAAATTGATATTGTTTACAACTTCACACTGGCAACCTCTGCGACGACACTGGTGCCAAGCTGTATTGGCACTTGCCCTTCCCTTGGACTACATCAGCGAAGTGGAGATGGGGAACCTGCTGCATGGGGCAAAAGGCGCTTCTTTAAATCTTCCCTCAAGGGCTTGTGCTCTGTAGAGGACACGGTCCACTAGAGATGCAAACCCATGATCCCCTGGGATCGACAGCTGCCTATTACTACCACTACTACTACTACGTAATAATGGCAAACCTTTTTACAAGCTTTAATAAAAGCCACACCACATTCCTAGAATCACACAAAGGGTTCAGTTTATGGTGTGTTGTTTCATTTTCTCTTGTCAGTTTTCTCCAAATATCTTGTTCGATAGTGTTTATTATTTCATTTCTTTAATATGAAACCGGATTGTTTACAGACCACAAATTTCAAAAGTGAAACTAACATATTACAGTTGACCAGTTACTGGTTATTTTTGTTCAGTGCATTAATGTATGCTTGCATACTTGTTAGATAAAATGACAACAGAATCAATTTAATCATTTTTTTCATGAAAACCATTGTAAAAATGTTTGATATTGGCAATTCATCGATGCATTCAAACAGCATTCCTTTTTGACTTAACACAACGCTAATAGCTTTAAATATGTGACTATACCTGTTAAAATACTAAAGGACGTTGCTTAAGAGGATTAAATCTTCATTGATCAATATTGGCAGTTCTTTCTGGGCTCATGTTTTCATTGTTTTAAAGCTGATGATACTTTCAATCCAATCAGCAACAATGACAAAGTGATGATATGATGTAAAATTTATCAAAATTGCTTAAGAATTCTGTATTCTTTGCATTGGTCCTTATCCAGAATATTAATTATGACATTAACTATCAATGATTGTTTTTAAATAAACAACAGAACATTCCAGTGATGGGGCATTATTCAAACACTAAATTTGACAATGCCTAATATAATAATTATAAGATTTTCACCAGTATATTAACAATAAATAAACAAATCATACTAGCATGTTAACAATTTAAGGATCATGCATCAAGCATATTACCTTTCAACCACTGGAAAATGAGATACCCACCTATGGTTCCATTCCCTTTGTAGAACATAGTAGTTCATCTTACCCTTAGCTAAACCATATTCTGCATATCTTGTAATCAATTGCTATAAATACCATATGAATTATAACAATCACCAAAGCCAAAGAGCAAATATTTGATAAAAGCATAAACTGTATTGAAGCTGAATGTCAGTATTCATTTGCCTAATATCACAGATTCCATATGGTCTCCTGTCTAGATGATGTATGCTTCATGCAAAAGCAAGAAACTAATGCCGCATGATATGTGTGGCAGGTTTTGTTATTTTTTTTCTTCTCTTCAAATTTGACGCCCCACACCCACTTTCCAGAATTAATTGAGTTAAACTTTACTATTGGAATGGCAGAGAGGATTTGAGGGTTTACTGTAACTTACGTTCAAATCACCCAGCCAGGTGACTTGTGGTTAAAGATAAAAGGCTGGAGATCAGTGTCCAAGATATGCCAACTGACTGTTTCCTTGTCAGAAATGATATGTCACTGTCTAATCCACTGACATGCATTGAACAGTGCGAGGTTCCCTTATTTACAGGATAGATAAACTTGATATAAAGGTTACTTATCCACTTGACATTATTCATTCTGGACTAAGTATCCTCTTAACAATATAATGAGTCTTAATCACTGTTAAATGACATTTGTGACAGTGAATATTAAGTTTTTGCATGTGTGAAGTTGCTTTTAATTGGCATTAGCAGTTAAAAATATTAAATCTATCTTTACCTTTTCTCTCTGGTTCTGCTTTCTCTCTTCAACCAATTTTTATTGTCCTCATTATTTTACTTGGAACCCGAAATTTCATTGGATTAACTTTTCTACCAGACAATTCTTGACTCTGTTGTATTTAATAAATATGACTGGTGAACAAAATGCATAGGTCTAAGAATTCAGTGGCACTAGGCAGGAATAAAAAGTCACAATGTAGTTGCTATGAACTTATGGCAGCAAAATTCAACAGTGCTCAAGGCTTAAATTCTCTAGCACGATGTCCATTAATCACAACTTAGCTCATTATGATCTTGCACCGTGTTGTTTACCTGCACTGCACTTTCTCTGTAGCTGTTACATGTTATTCTGTATGGTTGCCGTTTTGCCTTGTTCTATTTGAGTAACGGTCTAATCTACAGGAACACGATGCAATGCAAGGTTTTCACTTCATTTCCATGCATTGACAATAATAAACCAATTCCACTTCCAATGCTGAGTTGGTTCTTGTACACTTTACTTTAAGGACTACAGTGTAGCAGTGTATGAGAAGGAATGAGTGAGGTAAATTTGGGCTTATAGTTGATGGTGGAGGGAAAATGGTTGATGGATACACCTCAGATCAGTCCCATGATCAAAAGTTAGGGATTAGATAGGGGAAATCAGGAGGTGGTGGGTTTTGGGGTGGGAGAGTCAGGATTGGAGTTGTGGGGTATTGAGGTTCCAGAAGTTGAGGTTAAAGGTCAGCACCAGATCCACAGTTTCGAGAGGTTTGTGAGAAGATGGAAGAAAATGAGGTGGAAAGTAATGCAACTGATGTGACTGGAATTCTCAAGCCTAGACTGGAACCTGCTCAGGGAGAAGCGCTGTTAGAGAATGGTTGTTCTGAGGAAGGTCAACGGCCTTCGAGCAATATATGACCTCATCTTTCAACATCAGAAGGAGAATACTGGTATTCCATGAGTGACTAACTTGGAAAACAAATCAGCACTGCAAGTATGAATTCATGAATAGAGGTGGCCCGTTCTACTTTCAGGGTAGTGAATAACACAATGCATCTGCTTTGTTTTACTCCTTATACAATGCATTTACAGACTATAGTATTCAAATAGCATTAATTCATAAGCCACTTGGCAGTGATGGCTGGCTGACTGTTTTATAGAGCACTACCAGTTATCTGTGGTAGATGCATCAATTCGAGCGAGAGGTCCAATGGCACCTAGTTTGCTCTACTACCATAAACTGAAGACTGAGTATATATAAGATGTGGCCCATCAGATCTGCACCAATCAAAACAGGTAAGCACAACGTTACTCATCTGTAGGGAGTCACCAAACATTACTGGATGTTAAGTGTAGTGATAGCAGGTACTGTGTAATCGGTTTGAAATACGGTTTTATGCAATATTGTGCAAAAGACTTTGGCACATATATATAGCTAAGAAGTCTAAGAGTTTTGCACTGTACTGTTGTAAATGTATGTATTGCATTGTACTGCTGCTGCAACCAAAAACAAATTTCATGACATATATGAGTGATGATAAACCTGATCCTGATATGGGTCTTTATAGTGGACTGAGAGTGGGAAGGGGGCAGGGAGAAGGGAATCATGGTTGGCAAAAGGAGAAAGCAGAGAGGAGGGAATGGGAAGCGCCAGAGGGACATTCTGTAATGATCAATAAACCAATTGTTGGGAATCAAATGATCTTGCCTGGTGTCTGAGGGTTGGGTGTGTCTGCACTCACACCATCTCCAATCCCTAGCACTCTTTCTGTGCCACCTGTGCCACACTCCTCCTGGAGCGCTCCACTCTTGCCATTCACAGCAGATTTACAAACTCACTCTCTGCTCCATGTTGACAAATACAGTGCTGTGCAAAATTCTTAGGCACCCTAACTATGTATATGTGCCTAAGACTTTTGCATGATACTGATTTTTCCACTTAGTTTAACAAAACTTTGAGGCATGTACAACCATAATTTAAAAAAACTCTAACTTGATAATAGCTAATGTGATAAACAGCTTGATGAAATCTGGTTGCTACAGTGATCTGTATGTGATAGGATATGCTTACCATGAAACAGAAGGGTGTTTGATCATGCATATAAAAAATGGTGCCATGATGAAGAGAGTTTCTTTGGACTGAAGGTGCCAAAGACCATAAGAGAGAAAATCTCCATATACTTGCTGTTGCCAGGGCCCTGGGACAGAGGAAAGATGTAAGAGAACTGCATTGTTTTCTCTTAGACTGTTTGTTTCCTGGATAGTTGAGCAGAAGTTGCCTTAAAATGTACTTGTGGCCAAGTAATGTCTAAGGCTATTGAAAGCTTTTACATTTACTATTGAATGTATCAAGGATCTGTATTTACATAACATTTACAAATACTTACATAAAGACATAGGAACTGAATTGGGCCAATTGGCCCATTGAGTCTGTCATATATTTATTACTCTTTTCAACCCACTCTGCTTTCTTGCTGTAACCTTTGATGCTCTTACTAATCAAGAACCTACTAAATTCCACTTTGAATATAGAAACATAGAAACATAGAAAATAGGTGCAGGAGTAGGCCATTCGGCCCTATACCTAATGACTTGGCCTCCACAGCCTTCTGTGGTAATGAATTCCAGATTCACCACCCTCGGATGAAAGAAATTCCTCCTCATCTCTGTTCTAAAGGGACATACTTGTATTCTAAGGCTGTGCTCTCTGGTCGTAGAATCCCCTGCTATAGGAAATATCCTTTCTCTGTCCATTCTATGTTTGTCTTTCAACCTCTTTTGCCAGAGTGAGGCCATTCTCAGGTTGGAGGAGCAATACTTCATATTCTGTTTAGGTAGATGAAAATCAGTATCTCCTTCTGGTAAAAAAGAATGATCTCACCTTCATCTCTCTTCTTCTATTCTCCACTCTGGCCTCTTACCTCTTCTCCTCACTTTCTATCACCTCCCCCTGGTGCTCCTCATTCTTCCCTTTCTCACATGGTCCACTCAACTCTCTATTAGATTCCTTCTTTTCCAGCCCTATACCTTTCTCACCCAGATGACTTCACCTGTCACCTTCTAGCTAGTCCTCCTTCCCCTCCCCACACCTTTTTGTTCCGGCAGTCCTGATGGAGGGTCTTGGCCCGAAACATTGATGCTGCCTGATCAGCTAAGCCCCTTCAGCATTTTGTATGTGTTCCTCTGGATTTCCACCATCTGCAGAATCTCATGTGGTTTTGGTTTACCTTCAATATTCAATAGGTTTCAATAAGATCCTCCCCACCCCCCATTCTTCTAAACTCCAGCCAGACATGCCCAAAGCCATCAGATGCTCCTCATACTTTAACTCTTTCGTTCTGGAATCATTCTTGTGAACATCCTCTGGACCCTCTCAAATATCAACACATCCTCTACATGATGAGTGTAAATTGTTCTTAGTTCTAATAGTGCAATAAACTTCTCCATGGATTGTCACCTTGTTGTGGTGGAGAAGCTTGTGTGGTCCTCAGATCCTAAGAGCGATGCCGTCTGGAACTACGCTCCTGGTAGGGTCACCCATGGCAGTAAGGTCGAGGGTGAAGTCGCTGACAAAGAACAGTCCAACCAAGACATCAATGGTGGAACAGGCGGACGAACTCAACGGCTGTGAAGGCGGATGAAGGCGGCAATAAATCCATCAGCTCCAATCGTCATGGTTTCCATGCCACTTGAGTCAGTTGGTTGATTTGTGAAGTATCGTGTGCTTCTTGGAGTGCAACATCAAGTACATGGTAAACAAATACATGCACAGGTGTCTTTGCTCTGTGATAGATCAACGAAATGAAGACCATCATCCTCGACCTCGAGGGATAGGCACGACGACGACCCTGTATAGTTGCAGCATGATCTCTCTGCTCTTAAAATCAATTCCTTTTGCAATGAAGGACAACTTTGCCTTCATGTTAACCCGTTGCATCTGCAAGCCAATCTTTTATGATTCATATACAAGCACTCCCAAGTCCCTCTGCATATCAGCATGCTGCAATCTTACACCATTAAAAAATCCAATCTTCCAACTTTTCCTTCAAAGTGGGTGACTTTGCATTTACCAGCATTGTACTCCATCTGATCAACTCTTGTCCATTCACTTATCCTATCTATATATCTCTGCAGACTCTTCACATCCTCTGTGCAATTTAGTTTTCCCACTCTATTTAGTTCATAGCCAAACTTAGATACACTGCATTTGGTCCCCTCTTCCAAATGGTTAATGTATATTATGAATAGTTGCAAGTACACGGTAAACAAATACACACACAGGCGTCTTCACTTTGTGAAAGATCGACAGAACGAAGACCATCATCCCCGACCTCGAGGGATAGCCACGATGAGTGCAATAAAACAATTTTCTTGAACATATTGATTTTATAAAAAATATATTGTAATAACCAGTGTTTTGCAACATTGAGCTAGGTGTTGAATGGTTAATAATTTTAATAGGGTTACATGTTTAAAGTGCTTTAAAATGACTTTTAATTGTTTAAGTATAGGATGGACAAGGGTAAGGCAGTGGATGTCATTTACTTGGATTTTCAGAAGGCATTTGATAAGATGTCGCACATGAGGTTGTTTAACAAAATAAAATCCTATGGTGTTACAGGAAAGATAATGGCATGGATAGAGAAATGTCTGGCAGGCAAGAGGCAGCAAACTGGAATAAAAGCAGCCTTTTCTGGTTGGCTGCCGGCGACTAGTGTTGTTCCTCAGGGCAGTATTGGGATCACTACTTTTCACATTGTTTGACAATGATTTGGATAATGGAATTGATGGCTTTGTGGCAAAGTTTGCACATGATACAAAAATAGATGAAGGGGTAGGTAGTGCTGAGGAAATAATGTGATTGACTTAGACAAATTGGAAGAATGGGCAAAAAAGATGGAATACAGTGTTGGGAAGTGCATGATAATGCATTTTGGTAAGTGGAACAACAGTGTGGATTATTATCTAAATGGGGAGAAGGTTCAAATGTCAGAGGTACAGAGAGACTTGGGAATCTTTGTGCAAGACTGTTAGAAGGTTAATTCACAGCTTGAATCTGTGGTTTAAAAAAAGGCAAATGCACTGTTGGCCTTTATTTCAAAAGGAATGGAATATAAAAGCAAGGAGATAATGTTGAGGTTTTAAAGACACTAGTCAGGCTGCACTTGAAGTGTTGTCAACAGTTTTGGGCTCCATATCTCAGAAACTTGTTGTCATTGGAGAGAAACCAGAGAAGATTCACAAGGACGATTCTGGGAATGAAGGAGTTAATATATGAGGAGTGGTTGGCAGCTTTGGGCCTGTACTCTCTAGAATTTAGAAGAATGTGGAGCGATCTTATGGAAACATACCAAATGTTGAAAGGACTAGTTAGGGTGGATGCGGAGAGAATGTTTCCTATAGTGGGAGAATCCAGAACTAGAGGGACAGCTTCAAAATTGAAGGGCAGCCTTTTAGAACAGAGTTAAGAAGGAATTTTTTTTTAGCTAGAAAGTAGTGAATCTGTGGAATGCTCTGCCACCGACTGCGGTGGAGGTTAAGCTCATGAGTGTAGTTAAGGGTGAAGTTAATCATTTCCTGATCGGTCAGGGCATCAAAGGATATGGTGGGAGGGCAAGTGTATGGGGTTGAGTGGGATCCAGAATCAGCCATGATGGAATGGTGGAGCAGACTCAATGGGCTGAGTGGCCTAATTCATCTCCTATTTATGGTCTAAGTATATGTTAACTATTTCCCAGTGTCTGGGAATATTTGGAAATGCTAGAAAACACCTTTGCCCGCACAAGCTGTCAGATAGTCATCTTAATGGTCCCTGGGCCGTTCTGCCACCAGAGAGCTTGTCATTACCTGGGGTCGCTCCACCATGTGGAATAGCCACAGCAGGTAGACTGACAGGATGTATTCGTGTGGTTATGGGGCTAGATGAAGGGCTGGTGTGGGTATTCGCTGGTATTAGCTTATTATTGTCACATGTACCAAGATACAGTAAATAGCTTGTCTTGCATACTGTTTATACAGATCAAATCATTGCACAGTGCATTGAGCAATTAAACAATAACAATGCAGGATAAAGTGTAAAAGCTACTGAAAAGGTTCAGTGCGGGTGAGTGATGAAGTGAAAGATCATAATGATGTACAGTAGATTGTGAGGCTAAGAACCTATCTTTTCATACAGAGTTAAGGACTCTGATACAGTGGAATAGAAGTTGTCCGTGAGCCTTGTGCTTTCAGACTTTTCTGCCTTCTCCTGATAGATAGATAGATAGATAGATACTTTATTCATCCCCATGGGGAAATTCAACATTTTTTCCAATGTCCCATACACTTATTGTAGCAAAACTAATTACATACAATACTTAACTCAGTAAAAATATGATATGCATCTAAAATCACCCTCTCAAAAAGCATTAATAATAGCTTTAAAAAAGTTCTTAAGTAGTTTACTTAAATACATTGAGTCCTAACCCTAGCACTTTAACATATCTTACTCCTGGCGGTTGAATTGTAAAGCCGAATGGCATTGGGGAGTATTGATCTCTTCATCCTGTCTGAGGAGCATTGCATCGATAGCAACGATGGGAGGAGAGAAGGGGGAACTGTCTGGGCTGGCTGTGATCTTGGATAATGCTGCCTGTTTTAGTGAGACAGTGAGAAATATAGACAGATTCGATGGAGGGAGGCTGATTTCTATGACGTGCTAAGCTGTGTCCACAACACTCTGCTTTTTCTAGCATTCATGCTGTTTCTTTCAGAGCAGATGCCATACCAAGCCGTTATACATTCAGATTGAATGGTCTCTGTGATGCATTGATAAAAATTAGTATGAGCCGACAAGGACATGCCAGATTTCTTTAGCCTCCTGAGGAAGTAAAGGCATTGGTGAGCTTTCTTGGCCCTGACATCAATGTGATTGGACCAGTGTGATCCAGGCAATCATGTGATTCTTGTGTATAACCTAAAATTACTTCTTCATACGAGCAAAAAATACCTGTGCTGTCCTGAATAACAAGTAAAGCTGAGTTTGCAGATATCTATTTAGTCCATCACTCTACCTTTAGTTTCTTCTACTTTAGAATTTTACAAACCCCTTGCTGTAAGGATTTTAAAAATTGGAATAATCTATTTTATTTTGACACTATTGTACAGTACAGCATATGCAAGGCAACTCTGTATGTGAACTACTAACTACTATCAGTGAGCATTATTTATTGTTATTATATTTTAATTTTTTCTCTGCTTAAGCTGGTAAAAACCTGAAGTTTGGATATAGACAAGCATACTCATTTCTCAATTCCAGGAACTTTTGACTATTCTCATGGTGTTTAGTTTTGTGGCTTTCTGGAGATTTACATAAATACTGTTATGTAGGCCTAATTGTTTAATGCCATTGTGTAGTGACTTTGGGATGATATCAGTTGTAGATATTGGGACAATGTATACTCTGTTCATGCTCCATAGTCTTTCAATTTCCTTATTTAATTCAGCATATTTCTGGTGTTTCTCACTTAATAGTTTTTTCATTTTTGGAATAGCTATATATACTAAGTAAGTTGTTCTTGCTGTTTATCCTCTATTCTTATATCCTGATGGTTATTACAGATTGTCCTATCTGTAAAAATGGGATTGGCCGTAATATAATTTGTAGTTTGTAGGAGCAACACGTACAACAAGCTGGAGGAACTCAGCAGGTCGGGCAGCATCCGTGGTAACAAACAGTCAACATTTTGGGCCAAAACCCTTCGTCAGGACTGAAGAGGGAGGGGTCAGGGGCCCTATAAAGAAGGTGAGGGGAGGGGGGTAGGTGCCAGGTGAAAAACCAATCAGAGGAAAGATCAAGGGGTGGGGGAGGGGAAGCAGGGAGGGGACAGGCAGGAAAGGTGAAGAAGGAATGTAAGGGGAAAGCACTGTGTAGTAGAAGAAGGCAGAATCATGAGAGAGGTGATAGGCAGCTGGAAGAGGAGACAGAGTAAAACTGGGATGGGGGAAGGGAGAGGGAGGGAATTACCAGAAGTTGGAGAATTCGATGTTCATGCCAAGGGGCTTGAGACTACCTAGACAGTATATGAGGTGTTGCTCCTCCAACCTAAGTTTGGTATCATCATGGCAGTAGACCCAGATGGTATATGAGCTGTTGCTCCTCCAACCTGAGTCCCAGACGCTATATGAGGTGTTGCTTAGTCTCCAGGCCTTTGGTATGAACATCAAATTCTCCAACTTCCGGTAATTCCCTCCCTCTCTCTTCCCCCATCCCAGTTTCACTCTGCCTCCTCTTCCAGCTGCTTATCACCTCTCATGATTCTGCCTTCTTCTACCACCAATAGTGCTTTCCCCTTACATTCCTTCTTCACCTTTCCTGCCTGTCCTCTCCCCCACCCCTTGATCTTTCTTCTGATTGGTTTTTCACCTGGCACCTTCCCCCTCCCCCCACCTTCTTTATAGGGCCCCTACCCCCTCCCTCTTCAGTCCCGACGAAGTGTCTCGGCCCGAAACGTTGACTGCTCGTTTCCACGGATGCTGCCCGACCTGCTGAGTTCCTCCAGCTTGTTTGTACGTGTTGCTTTGACCACAGCATCTGCAGTGTACTTTGTGTTTATATAATTTGTAGGACTCTGACTCTAAAACTGGATTAGGCTTTTATTTATAGTAAGGTATGTTGTCTTTTATGAGTTTATATTTTAAAGCTAGATTTTGGCGACTGATGTTTGCCACTTGATTGTGCCTCTGTAAGCAATCGGATTGAGCTAAACCACTGCAGGATCTCTGATATGTTGGATTGTTTCTGGTTTCTCTTGGCATTTCTGCATTCATCATCTTGAATTCATTATCTTTCATTCTTGGCATTTTCTGTGTATATTATTATTATTTTCTTTTTGTATTTGAACAGTGTGTTGTCTTGCACACTGGTTGTTTGTCCTGGTGGGTGTGGTCTTTCCTTGATTCTGTTTTGTTTCATATACTTACTGTGAATGCTCACAAGAAAATGAATTGCAACGTCATATATGGTGACATGGACTTTAATAATAAATTTACTTTGAACTTTGAAAGTGGCCTGCTTAATTGATAACCTATTCTCCACCCCATATATTCATTTTCTCCACTTGTGCAAATCTCCATTTTACCAAATGTTTGTCTTTTCCATGGATGCTGCCTGACCTGCTTTGTTCCTCCAGCATTTTGTGTGTGTTGCTTCGAAAATATATTGCATTTCCTTCATCATCACTGGGTCTAAATCCTGGAATTTCCTACCCATGTGTATTGAGAATACATTTCCCAGAAGGACTGCAACAGTTTGAGAAGACGGCTTCACAAGGTCAATACAGATATGTACTAAATATACATTACTTACCACTGAACCCACATCCTGAAACATGAATTGAAGTACCCCAAAAATTTTACATTTATTTGAGAAGAAAATTGGGTGTGGAATGAACGTATTTTAATTAAAGAAATATACGACCTCAGTGGTCAGATCTGTTGTCTGATTTGACACTTTAGAACTAATTATTTTCTTTAAAGAAAACCATTGCAGAAAATTTATTCTGAAACTGTTAATGGATTGCAAGGGTTAGAAGGAATTAGTACCACAATTCTCAAGACTACCTTTCCTTTTGAATGCACAGACTAAATCTGCATTTTAAATTTGCCTCTGGAGTGGTCTTTGAAGAGTTCAGTCTTATCTCGGAATCCTTGTGTTTTGCTGACTTTCCTCTGCTGAAATCTAATGCTACTTTGACCTTCACCATGGTGGGGAGATCCATAACAAATGGAACAGCTCCGAGGAAGTGAAGGCAGCCAAGGCAGGTCTGCGTTGATACGCAGCTAGAATAGCCAAACACTGCAAATGAGGTTGGCCGCACAGTCTGATGAGCCTGAATTGTGCTGTGATAAATTTTATGATGTGTTCAAATTAGGTTGCTTGAGAAATGCAAGCATTTTCTAAATTAACTGTTAATTCATCTGCTTGCCAAGTATTAGTTGATATTACTGAATTCAGATATAGACAGTCTTCCAAATTTAGTAGACACTTAATCGCTAATTCGGCAGACCAGGGGTAGAGACTTGTTGGCATTCTCCCATCCCATCTAATTAATCGTCTACTCAGGCACTGCCACTGCACTCCAGGGTGTGGGTAGCTTTACGATTTCCTTGCTGACCTAAGCTGGGATCCCTTTAAAAGCACATAACCCCAATCCAAATTACTCAGTGCAGTCCACCCTAGGGATCATTGATGCATAATCGAAGATAATAACTGTGATAAATGAAAACTGAACCTACAGACATTGCCTACAGATATCCAGTATTCCATCACTCTCATTAGTGTCCACTTAGCAAGAGCACTGCCTCTGTCTAGCTTGGTGGAAAGTGGTGGAAATATTCCAAATACACATTTTGTCCTATCAGTGAATGATTCAACGAGGTACCCATTCAAACATTTATGTTGCCCTCTCAATCAACATGATGAGCTAATAATATACATCACCTTTATCACTCTCTGCAGTGTGCAATATCGCACCTTTTGGTGTTCTCGCTTCCACCTCCCCATCCTAGAATTTGTGTACAGCTAGAGTTACTTAGGTCTTCAACAAACTTGTTTCCAAGCATTGATGGAACATTCTTATTACACGTTTTTACACATTTTTTATTACTGGTTAGTTACCCAAAGGGACACCTTTGTGCTACATGCCTCACGCTATTCTGAAGCTTGGTGTCTCCCATAGCATCCACTGCAAGACCTCCCACTTTTCCATCCATGTGATCTGTAGCCTACTCACCTTTGACATGCACGTAACCAGATACTTGGTCACCAATCCCAATACACATGACCTGATCTAAATGAAGAAGATCACATCACCATAACCAACTCAGTGAGCCAATTCCTCATTGGTATCTCAGATTCATGCACCAAGCAAAACTACCTGACATTTTCACATGCCCTTTTCCTACTGGTGGCAGTCCGACTTATCCCTGCAGCCTCAGACACACAATATTGACTTCCTTAATTTGAATTATTTCAATAACTTACCACATCAAAATCTTGCGTGTAAGAGATCTCACTCATGGTTTGTGGAGGTAGTAAGCTCACTGCTGCCTAGTATGTCTCCACCCCTTCCATCAGCAGTAATATTACCTTCCTTCCCTCATGATTTGTTTTGCTCCTCAGTTGTCTTTCCTTAGCACCTCAATGTCACTCATCTCCCAGAACAGCTCCAAGCCATCCAAGTATGGATTAAATGGCAGAGACTGCTAATGAACATCCCAATATTTCTCATAATTTACTACTATCTTCATATACAACTGTCTGCTCCAGGTTTTAAACATAGTTGTTTAATTTCACCCTCCGGAATCCTGATGCTCTCTTAAGCAGTAAGTGCTAGATGCATTGTCCCATTTATGTGCACTGCAAGCCCAGGAAATACCAGTGAAGCATTGTGGAATTCAGATCCAGGTTGGAGTGCCAAAATTAATTGTTGTCATTTCTTGAGTATTGATTGGTTACTGTGTGGTTCTTGTTCAGTATTTTTCCTATTAGAATGAATTAAATAGAAAATAAATCATAGCCAGTATTTCCAATATCTGTGACACAAGAGATTCTGCAAATGCTGGAAATCTTGAGCAACATCCCAAAGTGCTGGAGGAACTCAGCAAGTCAAGCAACATCTATGGAGGGAAATGAACAGTTGACATTTTGGGTCCAAGCCCCTTCATCAGGAAAGGAAAAGGGCAGAAGACAGAATAAGAAACTGTGGGGAGGGATCTAAAGTACAAGCTGGCAGGTGATAGGTGAGAATAGCTAAGGGGAAGAAGGGTGGGTAGATGATGTGAGAAGCTGGTAGGTGATAGGTGGAAGAAATAAAAGGCTGAAGAAGAAGGAATCTGATAGGAGAGGACAGGAGACAGCACTTGGAATTTTGTGAGAAGTTTTTGGCCCCTTATCTAAGAAAGAATGGAATGAAGGAAGTTGGGAAACTATGAAGAAGTGAAGGGAAGCTCATGAGGGCAGAGGAAGAGGAGAGAAAGGTTGGGAGAGCCACCAGAATGGGGAAAACCAAAGAGGTGGTGGGTGAGCATGTGAAACAGATGGGCATGCTTACCAGAAGTTAGAGAAGCTAGTGTTCAGGCAATCAGGTTGAGACTACCCAGATGGAATATGTGTTGTTCCTCTAACCTTGTCTTCATCATGGCAGTAGAGGAGATCATAGACATTGTGGGAATGGGAAGCTGAATTGAAATGTATGTCCACTGGGAGATGTTTGCTATTGTGGAGGACAGAGTGAAGGTGCTTAATGCAGTTGTGCCTCAATCTGCATTCTGGTAGCTCTCTAACTCCTTCATGACTTATCTATCACTTCCCCCTGGTTTTGTACCTTTACATTTTCCACCTATCACCTCCCAGATGCTCACATCATCCTCCTCCCACTCACCCTCTTCCTCACCTGATTTTACCTATCACCTGCCAGCTTGTACTCCTTCCCCCCCCCCCCACCCACCTTCTTATTCTTGCTTCTGCTTCCTTTCCAGTACTGATGAAGACTTTTAAACTGAAACATCATCTGTTTGTTTCCCACCATTTATGATATCTCATTGTTTAGGCTTTTCGTATTTCTTGTGTGCATTGCTTCCCGAGCCAGCTTCCATATTGTTTAAGATCAATGGGGTTGGAACTCTTATCCAATGGGACATTTTAGTTAATTAAATTTAAAAAATCACTGAAGTGTAAAATTGATCACTGATGTAATCACGCTTATCCAGTGAACAAAACGCAGAATAGAAAATTGAGTACTTGTGTTTGTAATGGATAATGAGTACACAATGGTGATTTGTAATGTGATGTAATATATGCTTGATTTTACTGTTGTAACACTGAATTGCAAATATGTAAATGATAAAAGGCCTCTCCAGGAAAGCAGGGCCTAATACAAATACATAATACTGGTCAAGTCAAGCCAAGTCGAGTACTTCTTATTGTAATTTCGACCGTAACTGCTGGTACAGAAAAAATGAGACAACGTTTTTCAGGACCATGTGCTACATGAAACAATACAAAAACTACACTGAACTACATAAGAATAACACAGAAAAAACTACACTAGACTACAGACCCACCCAGGACTGCATAAAGTGGACAAAACAGTGCAGGCATTACAATAAATAATAAACAAGACAATAGGCAGAGTAGAGGGCAGTAAGTTGGTGTTAGTCCAGACTGAGTATTGAGGAGTCTGATGGCTTGGGGGAAGAAACTGTTAAATAATCTGGTCGTGAGAGCACGAATGCGTCAGAGCCTTTTCCCAGACGGCAGGAGGGAGAAGAGTTTGTATGAGGGGTGCATGGGGTCCTTCATAATGCTGTTTGCCTTGCGGATGCAGTGTGTAGTGTAAGTGTCCGTGATGGTGGGAAGAGAGACCCCAATGTTCTTCTCAGCTGACCTCACTATCCGCTGCAGGGTCTTGTAATCTGCGATGGTGTAATTTCCGAACCAGGCAGTGATGCAGCTGCTCAGGATACTCTCAATGCAACCCCTGTAGAATGTGATGAGGATGGGGGATGGGAGATGGACTTTCCTCAGCCTTCGCAGAAAGTAGAGACACTGCTGGGCTTTCTTTGCTATTGAGCTGGTGTTTAGGGGCCAGGGGAGATTCTCCGCCAGTTGAACACCAAGAAATTTGGTGCTCTTAACGATCTCTACTGAGGAGCCGTCGATATTCAGCGGGGAGTGGTCGCTCTGTGCCCTCCTGAAGTCAACAACCATCTCTTTTGTTTTGTTCACATTCAGAGACAGGTTGTTGGCTCTGCACCAGTCTGTTAGCCGCAGCACCTCCTCGCTGTAAGCTGACTCGTCGTTCTTGCTGATGAGATCCACCACGGTCATGTCATCGGCAAACTTGATGATATGGTTCGAGCTGTGTGTTGCAGCATAGTCGTGGGTCAGCAGAGTGAACAGCAGTGGACTGAGCACACAGCCCTGGGGGGGCCCCGTGCTCAGTGTGATGGTGTTGGAGATGCTGCTCCTGATCCAGACTGACTGAGGTCTCCCAGTCAGGAAGTCTAGTATCCAGTTGCAGAGGGAGGTGTTCAGGCCCAGTAGGCTCAGCTTTCCAATCAGTTTCTGAGAAAATATTGTGTTGAATGTCGAACTGAAGTCTATGAACAGCATTCAAACGTACATGGCTTTTTTGTCCAGGTGGGTTAGACTACGGTGAAGAACTATTGGGAAGTGTAGCCTTATTCAACTCTGTTTTGGAGACCTCACTGATGCATGGATTAACCAATACATCTGAGTTTTCAAAGAACAGCATTGTATTAACTTTTAAGTTCAGCTCTTTCTAAATAACTACCTCCCCTGCCATGATATCCAATATTTTTTTGGGCAAAGAAGTATGCATACTTTCTTATCTGTCCAGTGCAAGTCCAGCTTTAGACAGTGATGACTTTGGAAAAAAATACATGCACTATCCTGGAGTAGTGGGAGACAGGGTGTTCCATGTTGTGTCCCTGGCAGTAATTGCAGATCCCAGGTACTGTAGTACACCCACATACACTATGCTGTGGAAAGGAGGAGTTTAGGACCGTCACTTACACTGAGACAGGAACTTAAGGCACAACTAGGATTAAATCATTCTTAACATAATCAGACTTACACTTAAGTAATGAAATGAACAATATCAAATAATTTCAGCATCTCTAACAGAGTAATTCTGATATGAATATTTGAGATTTTTCTTTGTGTGGGGTCTAAGTATATTTACATTTTCCCAGGAATGCCTTCCTGATGATTCTGCTCACCAGTGAGTTCTGACCGTATACATTGTAACGTGGAAACCAGTGACAAGCTGCTGGTTGCAGTTCACAACTGACCCCTTTGCTTTATGTCAAAGCACCCCATTCATTTAACCTGGATCATAAAGTTAAGAACTTGTTTTTTTTATTTTTCTTTTATTTTTGTTTTTAATTAACTTCTAAGTATTTTCTAGTATCTAGATGTTTCCCGGTAAAACGTGTTTTTTTTTCAAAATAATAAAATTTGTCTGAGTTGTCAAAGGGTCATGAGATTAGCCCAAATGTGAAACTGTATGGTTTGCTGCTTGAGGCTTGGTTTCCCTTTGAAGGCCTGCTCCACTTCACTGGATGGCTGCTATAACCAGGCCTTTAGCTCAGCCATTACCCTGGGGTTGGCAGGGGAATAAAATAATGATCAGTTGTGGACTGTGAGCCAGACTGAGCATGATCTGGTGCTTTTTTCACCTGGACCTTCATTACAAGTGGAATTTTCATGAGTAATTCCTCAACGTTGGATGAAATGACTTGTGGTTTGTGAAGGCACTGGCATAAATTGAACATTCAGCAATTTGCCAGAAAATAGGCTGTATTTATTTTCAGTTTAATTTGTTAATTGGAAGTTTTACCTGGCAGCAAGAAACCCCACAATAGATAGGATGGCTTTGAAAAATAGCAGTCACCTACTTTTTAGTAATTTTCGCAGGTGTGCTGGAGTACAGTAATTACCTACAAAGCAAGCCAGGAGACCTAATCGTTCAAATAGAGCTTTCATCTTGGGCAGAAGTGTAATACATGATTAACCATCTGATGTATTGCTTCTTTAGATAGCCAGCACAGAAAATGGCTAGACCCATCTTACATTCTTATCAGTGCAGAAAGCATCAGTGTTTACAAAATCAAAATGGAACAATTGGTCTTGCACTGGAAACAGGTGCTAAATGAACAGTGCCCTCACTCCTTGAGCCCAAAATACACCCATACTGAACCTATGGACAGGATGAAGGAATATTTCTGAGGTACAAAAGCTCTGAAACAGATGGTGCATTGTGGTTGTAGCAGATGTTTGCAGAAGTGTTAAGCTCAATTCAGGATCTGGCGGTGACAGAAATAAGGGGATACACAATAACTTTAAAGCAATAATCAATTTATTCAGTACTCAAGGGAACATAAGCAACACTTATCTTAAGAACAGCTCACAAGGCACCAAGTCTGCTGCGAGTCTCGAGCCTGCATTCCCTCTTCCATCCCGGAAACCACTCACTACACAGTGCAGTGATGAAGCCCCTCCCTAAGTGTAGAGTGGTTGTGTTTGCTTTCAGTTACATTTCTTCTCGGAGGAATGAAACCTCACCCCTTGCACAAGAAGTTCTCCTTCTCCACGGGTTGACACTGCAACCGCGCCCCAGCAGAGTTCAGCAAGTCAAACGGGTTTGCGATGTAGTAATTTCAGCATAACACGTCTAACTGTGTTCCCCAGTTCGTGTTTCAAACTGTTTCCGCTAGCTCAGCTACTCCTCACTCAATTTAGCATAGCAGTTACTCAGGATGTTCACCTATGGTTCGCCTTTGAATTTCACACAAGGAGTTCTCTATAACCTGGGAGGAGTTTAAGAAGAGCATCACATAGAAAAGACAGAACTGCACAATTTTAGAAAATGAAATTCTTTACCCTGAACCGTCAGCTCTTTCCACAGGTGCTGACTGACCAGCTGAGTGTTTCCAACACCTGCAGATTTTCTTAAGCTTCATATTCTGAAGCAGTGAAGTCCTTTCCCTCTCTGTCTGTCTCAATTTGCTCCCTCCTTGTGTACCTCCCTGGTCAAAGTGAACTCCTGTCAGCCTCTATTACAGGTAGAATGCACCTCCCATTTAAGAGTTGCAATCTCTTAAAGCTTTGAGCACTCCACTGTAAACATGTGGTGTAGTGATTCACAACATTATGCCTCTCAATGAAATGATAAAGCACTGAGTAGCAAGATCTGCCCTGCCATCACACAACAGTACATGGACAAGTAACCTGAATTTAGTGCACCATCCATATTAATAGGACCAGACACACGCTAATGGCATACTGTAACCTCCAAGGCCATTTTTGGGAGTTGTCCAATTTAGCTCTCCATAAATTCAAAGGAATCTTTTCTCTTCCAAACATTCTCTATTGCCATGTAATTGTCTATAAATTCTCCTGTGCAACACATCTTTCTGTACTGTATGGCAGGGCTGACTGTATCCCAAAATCAAGCATTTAATATGAATAACCAGTCTTGGACATACATATCATACTCAGGGGAATACCTGACCATATGAAGCCCCTAACAGAAATGAAAGTGCACACACAATGGAACCACTGTTGTTCAGTTGGAGAGGAAATGTCCATTTTGGGAATGGCACAGGTTTTAACCAGGGTGGGGGTAGAAAGGGAGAAGGGGGCTCATTTTCCCAATTGTCATTGGAAATGGGTGAAGTCGTCTTCATTACCCACCCTCTACTCAAAGGCATTTAAGATCATAACACCATCAGACATACCAGCAGAATTATGCCATTTAGCCCATTGAGTCTGTCCACCATTCCATCATGGCTGATTTATTATCCTTCTCAAGCCCATTTCCTTGTCTTCTCCCCATAACCTTTGATGCCCTGATTAATCAAGAACCTATCGACCTCTGTTTTAAATGCACTCAGCGACTTGGCCTCCACAGATGTTTATGGCAATGAATTCCACAGATTCGTTAGCCTCTGGCTAAAGAAATTCCTCATTAACTTTGTTCTAAACAGACGTCCTTCTATTCTGAGACTGTGACTTGTGGTCCTAGACTCCCCCAATTTAAGGACACATCCCCTCCATATCCATTTAATCTAGGCCTTTCAATATTCAATAGGTTTCAGAGAGACCCCCCCTCCCATTCTTCTAAACTCTAGCGAGTACAGGCCTACAGCCATCTATTGCCTCATATGTTAACCCTTTCATTCCCAGAATCATTCTCATGAACTTTAAATGCCAACACATCCTTTCTTAGATGAACATCCCAAACTGTTTACAATACACCAAGTGTGGTCTGACTAATGCCTTATAAAGCCTCAGGATTAAATCTTTGATTTATCTTGGGTGCCATGGTTGCGCAGCAATTAGTTTAATTAAACTTCAGAGCATTCCGGAGTTCAGAGTTCAATTCTGGCAGCGTTCTCTAAGGACTCCCAGTAGTGCTCCCCGTGGAATGCACGGGTTTTCCCCAGGTGCCCTGGTTTAGTCCCACAGTTCAGACATGCACCAGGTAGGTTAGTTGGTCACTGTAAGTTGTCCTGTGAATAGGTTAGGGTTAATTGTGGCTGTGGATTTGCTGGGGTGATGTGGCCCAAAGGCCTACCCTGCGCTGTATTGCTAAATAAATAAATAAAACATTCTAAAACTCTCTCTAAATATCTTATTGTTGCATTTGTCTTTCTTACCACCAACTCAACCTGCAAGTTAACCTTTAGCGAACCCTGGAAAGGGACTCCCAAGGTCATTTGTATCTCTGATTTTTGAATTTTCTCCCAATTTAGAAAATAGTCTACATCTATATCCTGCTGCTACCAAAGTGCATGACCATGCACTTCCCAGCTCCAGTTTCCATCTGCCACTTAATCTGTCTAAATCCTTCTGCAGACTTCCTGTTTCTGTCCCTCCACTTATTCTAGTATCATCTGTAAACTCGACCGTAATGCCAACAATTCTATAATCCAATTCATTGACATATAACATGAAAAGGAGCAGTCCCAACACCGATCCCAAAAGAACACTACTAGTCACTGCAGCCAATCAGAAAAGAACCCGTTTATTCCTGCTCTTTCCCTCCTGTGAGTAGGCCAGTCTTTCACCTTTCCTGTAATGCCATGGGCATTTTTCTGTCCTGAAACAACAATTCACAGCCTATCTGTGGTAAACCATGTATATCTGTCTGGACACGCCCCTCTGCTGACTGCTCCTGTGGCTCCTCCCACAGACCCCTGGATAAAGGTGATTGTGTCTCTGTTCCTCCCACAGTCATCCAGCATGGACATGCTCTGTCTTACTGCTAATAAAAGCCCTTCAGTATTTACTCTACTTCTGGTCTTTTGGAGTTATTGATAGTGCATCACTATCATTCATTGGAATTAGTTTATTATTGTCACATGTACTGAGATACAGTGAAAAGCTTGTCTTGCATGCTGTTCATACAGGTGGAAAAAGGTAAAACAATAACTATACATTAAAGTGTAGCAGCTACAGAGAAAGTGCAGTACAGATAAACCGTAAGGTGCAACATCATAATAAAGTAGATTGGGGGATTAATGGTCCAATTTATCGACTAGGGAACTATTTAATTGTCTTCTCACAGTGGGATAGAAGCTGTCCTTGAGCCTGGAGGCAGTACTCGTGATAACTAATTCATGAAGCTAACACTTCTGTCTGGGCCTGATGGAAACTGACCAATGCAGGGTTTGACATCAATGGTATTTTGATGCACTATTAGATTGCTAGTCCATCAAATCTCAAATCATCCATGCATTTTACCTGAGCGTTCCCCTAACCTCTAATGTTATCTGCTTCCAGACATGAGTGAAGTCACAGGATATCTAAGCAGTTTGCTGAGTTTGGGGTGATTTACTTGAGGTTCTCAAAGCAGGCATTAGATGCCTGAAGGATATTTTCTTGGAGCTTAACGCCTGTTGCAGGCAGAAACATTGGCCATATGGATATTCTGGCATTGAAGAACTGGACCTAAATGATCATTTACCACCCAAAGATTATCTCTGACTAAGGTCAACATCTCTGCCAGTACTTTTCTCTGGCTCAGCAATACTTAAGCTGAAAGATATCTGAGGTCTCCATAAAATATGTTCATATTTCATGACTCTTCACTTGATTTGACATTTACCTCAAGCAAACGATCTTTCAGCGGTCTAAAGCACTACCTGTGTACCTACTTCATTGTGAAATAAACACAGGCACATTTTAATTTGTAACTCTCATTATTTTAAAGATAATTTGGTTAAATACTCTCAAATTGTTGTTAAAACTAACTTTTAATTAAGCTGACAGAAGGAAATATTATGTAATGAGTTTTGAAAAAAAATGAAGTAACCAAACACAAATTTAACATGGTGAAGCTGAATCTCTTATCCTTTCTTCTTACTGCTACAAGTCATTGATGCCTTTGATTTACAAGCCAAGTGACCCGGTTCTCACCCTGTCAACCATAGTTCAGTGCGGTTCTCCAGGATTATACTTCTCCGATCTGGTGCGTTGATTGAGCACTAAGAAAAATTAGACTGCGGGTAATTCTGACAAGAAGTAAAGCCCTTTGTGTTGCATTTTACAGCTGGCATGTTATGTGGTCAGAATGCTTAAAGAGCCATTTATATGAATATATTAAACATGTTTATAGGAGGTTAGAAAAAGTAAAGGAACATTTCATGCAACAAAGAACCTTACAACACATGTAAATAATTAGGCTCAAAGATCTACATTTTCTGTGACTGAGGTATTTATATCAGATGGTTACTTTAGTGTGAATTAATTGGGACTAATTGCTCTCATTAGAACGAACAAGACGTATTGAATTGTAATTCACATTTGAAAGCTGAAAGACATTCTCCTTTGTAAATTTTTGATAAAAGGAACAATTTATGACATCAATTCTATTCTGTTCTGGTAACAAGTAAAACAATTATATAGTCAGCAGTCCCTTGTGAGATTTTTCAAATGCCTGTTGTTTATTTGAACTTGAATATAGTAATAAAGTTTAAAATAATGAAATGACTTGCTTTTTTTATTTATGGTTATGATTGCTGGATTTGAATGTCATATATTTTGGCTACTATTTCAGTAAACAAAGAATGGAAACAGAACAGTAGGCCATTATTTAGATAGTTTTCATGCAAAAGTGTGTGGCAAAAGAGCTTTGTGCCCATGTAAATGTTTATCCGATGCATTACGTCGAATACAATATTGGTAAGGGCAATGCTGTTTTAGTACCAGCACGGCCAAACTGGAGTTCAATGTCCAACTAATGCCTTCTTTCAACCTGTGCTCAGCCATGAGAGGTTCAGTCTTTGGAAAGACTCCTGTCAATTAGATTATCAGCTACCACAAGCTGGTTTCCGATTGGCTCTTACTGTCTGTTGCTATGATTATGCAAAGTTTTGAAGCGGGTGAGACCTCCAGGAAGTGGCATAGGAGACAACTCCCAAGGGGAACACACAGCCACCTGGAGTTGTCAGGGAGCACTTTTCCTACCAGTGCACTTGGTACATCAGTAAGAAATCCTACTTCAACCACAACTCTGAACTCAGTGAAGAGTGGGGACAATTCTGCCAGGTCTCCTTCTGCACTGGAATTGGAGATTTATCCAACACCTTGCAATTTCCATAATGAATGTACCAACACGCTGCATTCAAAAAGAGCCAAGCACATTTTTCCCTTTCCTGGCAGAGAGCAGTGGGCAAACGGCTTTGAAAAGCTCCTCCATTGTGCAGGATGCCATTAACTCTGCTCATATCATTCTGCAAGTGCCAGTTAGTGTCTCAGAGAATGACTGCAAACCAGAAGGGACTCTACTCCCTTTTGTCCTGCTGCTGAGTGCAACTCAATTGTTCAAATCAGGTATTTGGGACTAGTCCTGATGCCTTTATTCTGCAGGTGCCTGCTCTGCCACCTGTATCTGAGCCACTGGAACAACACAAAGCATGGCTACTGGGTGAGAAGGTCTATCTGCTGCCTGGGTGCCAGATGGTGCATAGTCAAAGCACAAGGGACATTTTGCATATGCTAATTGAAATCAGACTGATATGTCCTCCTGTGAGCTTAAACAGTAATTTTTCAGCCTTTTCTGCTCTGGAGGAGTTCTGTGGTGACTTGGTAGAGCAGGACCTGTGATAGTCCACTGCCAATTGCAGAACCTCACCTTCACGGGAGCTTCACCCTACTTCTGGCTATGCAACAAGAAATGGCATAATAATCAGGAAGGCAGGAGAGCATAAAAACACAGAAAATAGGAGATTGCTAAGAGTACTTTGCCTACCCTGTCATTCAATATGATCATGGGTAATCTGTTCCAGGCCTCAGCTGCATTCCTGATCAATTTCCTGATCATTCAAAAAACAAAATCTATCTTCTCTTAAATACTCAGAATGATCATTTATCTACAAGGTTCTGAGGTTGACTTCCAGAGATTTACCACCACCTAAGAGAAGGTACTACCCACCTCAATTTTAAATAATTGCCTCCTAACCTTATAACTATGTCTTGTCACTTGAGATTCCCTTCTATAGAAATACCTCAACATCTGTCCTGTTGTGGCCCTCAGATTCCTATTTGTGTCAATATGATCAACCCACTTTTTTCTAAATTGCAAAGAATATTAATATTAATCTAATTAATTTAGCTATTAATGATAGAAAAAAACCTCCCATTCCAAGAAATATCCGATGTCAGTATATCCACTTTTCAAATAAGGGAATGAAGCAGTGCAAAGCAGTTGTGTGGTCTCACAGCTGTACAATAGTAGTTACTTCCTCATTCCAAACTTCAAACCTCTTGCAATAAAAGTCATTATGCCACTGGTTTTCTTAAGCAGTTATTTATGTGCCTGCTATCATTTTGTGATTTGTGCACAAGAATCCTTCTTATTTAATTTATTCTCAAGCCTTCTGCACTTATACAGTGTATAATAATCTCTAAAGATTCCTCTTAGTAATTCATTAATTCACATGTTCCCACATTAAGCTCCATTTGGCAAGTTTTTGCACTCACCCGATCCACTCAAGAGGACCATAACCTTGTCGTAAGGTTTGGAGGCTTCTGTGCCTCAATGACTCAGAGTCCTATGCTGTCTGGAGTCAGGGCCTTGTGCTTTGGTTTTTGGTAGGGTCACCCATGGGTCAAAGGGTAGAGGCCAGACTAAGAATGGTCCACTGGTCCTCCAGGTTTGGGGTTCAGCTCAGGACTAACTACCCTGACTGGTCAAAAAACAATTGTTACAGAAACAGCAATGAAGAATCCTTCTATACAGACAAGTGATGGAGGACGTACATTGCTGCCCTAAATGCCAGCGGCATAAACGGATTTAGTACAGTAAGTAATCAATCAATCTGTAATCCTTTTGCCAGGTTATATATTCTTACTGCAACATACCTTCCCACCTGTTTTCATGTCACTGGCTGAACTGAATACTTACCTTCCTCCGCATCATGAATGTAAATGGGAAGTACTAGAGGGTGAGAATTAAGGAGGAGAAACGGGAACACAGTGACCACACGGACAGCTCATTCAACCCAACTGTCCATTTGCAATTTATCTACCAGTGCCAACAACAAAATACAGCCCCCATTCCAGTTTACCAACATTCATTCTCATGCTATGCACCGCATGATCAGTTTGGGTGCATCTGTAATTAAATAATACTGAAATTAAAACAACTGCCTCAAAAATGCTGACTATAAAACTACCAAGTGGTCACCAAAAATACAGAAGAAAAATGTGGCAGATGCTGCCAGTACTCAAAGATCTGACACCATCTAAGTTAAAGTTTCAAGGCAAGGAACTTTTGTCAGATTTTCTTTCAAAAAGCATCCAATTCACTTAAGTTCTTAAGCCATGAAAATCTGGCCTCATTCCCCAATCATGATGTTCTGCCAGAACCCCCCACCCACTGGTGCAGTTGGTTCTTAACATATATCTGAAGTTGTTGGCCAATCCATTTGATTCATATGTATAACAATGAATAGGCACTTCAATCCAACTTGTTCATGCTATCCAAGATGCCTATCTACTGTGGTCCTAGAAAGTTTGTGAACTCTCTGGAGTTTTCTCTACTTCTGCATAAATATGACCTAAAATGTGATCAGATCTTCATTTAAGTCCTAAAACTAGATAAAAAAAAAGTACAATTGAATAACTAACACAAAAATATTCAGGACTGACAAAGGGTCTCGGCCTGAAACGTCGACAGCGCTTCTCCCTATAGATGCTACCTGACCTGCTGCGTTCCACCTGCATTTTGTGTGTCTTCTACAGAGGTTGTTTGGAGTCAGGACTTCCAGTCAATGAGATGAGATTGGAGGTGTGGGTTGTAGAGGTGTCCTGCCCTATAAGAAAGACATACAAAGTCAGGTTACTGACAGAGCCTGCTCTTCTCGAGAAAAATCTCTGTGGGAATGGTTGTGCTGACAGGAGAGGGTGAATAATTGGTGCAAGCATACATAATCTGCTGCTTTAAAATCAGAACAGGTTGTGAAATGAGAGGCAAGTGAGACATGAAGATGTGGACTGATATGAGAATACCACGGTTTCCATGCTCAGTGGGTTTTAATCTTGCAGTGGACTTCATTAGAGCTTGCACAGGCTTACTGGACATACACCAGACATGAGGAGCTTAAACAATGAGCACGTAGCTTATTTAACAACTCTTCACAGAATGCCTCTGGAACTTTCTATCAAACACCATTGCAACCCAGAGAATAGTTAGTCACATGAAACTTTCCAGAAATGATGGCAGCCTTAAACTTACAGTCAGAACCACTGACCACTCTAACTATAACTACCCCTCTCCTCCATGAGGGTGCTACAGCTGCAACTATCACCTGCCAGTTGGCTGTCGTTCTCTCCAGTTAAATGTCGCCTTGCCAAGCGGATTAGAAAGAGATGCTTTAGGGAATGCTGCCCAAGATTTTAGATGGTGTGCTTTCCAGTCACCACTTCTGGACATTCTAATATTGCCCCTGATATTTCTACCGTCACTTCATATAATTGACTATAACGGTTACAGACATATACTATTTTGGTGTTTCAACAGTTGATGTAACTCACACAAGGTTTACCTTAAAAATACTGTTTTGTAATCACTCCTGGTCATCCAAAATTAGCAGTCTCAATGGCTTTTTTAAATTTCTTACTATGAAGATAAATATTTAAATGTATTATATTATAGTTGACAGCGGTATTACAATTTTGCAGGCGATTAAGTTAAAGATCTCCAGCTGTGAAATTATTAGATACCTCCTGCAATGCTGAATTAAGAACATTCACAGAATCATCTGAAGGACAAAACAACACTCAGTGGCCATTTTATTAGGTACCTCCTGTAGCTAATAAAGTAGCCACTGAGTACATGTTCATGGTCATTTGCTGCTATTGCCCATCCATTTCATGGTTTGATGTGTTGTGCATTCAGAGATGCTCATCTGCACACCACTCTTATAACTTGTGGTTATTTGAGTTACTGTCACCTTGAACCAGTTTGGCCATTCTCCTCAACCTTTATCATTAACAAGGCGCTTTTGCTGACAGAACTGCCACTTGGTGAATACTTTTGTGTTTTTCATTCCATTCTCTGCAAACTCTAGAGACTGTTGTACATGAAAATCCCAGGAGATCAACAGTTTCTGAGGTACTCAAACCTTCCTGTCTAGAACCAGCAATCAAAGTCACTTAGATCACATTCTTCTCCAGTCTGATGTTTCGTTCGCAGAACAACTGAACCTCTTGACTATATCTGCATGCTCTATGCACCGAGTTGCTGCCACATGATTGGTTGATTAGGTATTTACATTAATGAGCAGGTGTACAGGTGTACTAGAGAAGTGCCCATTGTTTTATTGCTGGAATGCTGTTGTTCTACTCAAAACTTCCTGGAGTTATACTTTGGACTAGAGCAATTGCTCTAATGATAGAATTAGACCCCACAGCACTGAGCAGGCCATTTGGCCCAAAATGTTGTGCTGATTATGATGCCTAAATGTCTTCATCTTGATGCATAAACATCCACTACCTTCAAATTTTTTCTGAAAGCCTCTGAAGCTCTACCAAACTACCTGATTCCACTACTACCCCTTGTAACCCACTCTAGGCACCCACTACTCGCTATATAAAAATATTGATCTAAATCAATGTTCCTTTATATCAAGGGAAAAGTCCAGCAAGGTGCATATGACAAAATCAGAAGTTCCTCTTTAAGACAACACTCTATCTCATACCCTCCGGCTATCTTCAATGAAAGTAATCCCCAGTTTGCACTTGAATTTCTGATATTAAAGGGAATTAATAGTTGTAGTTGTGCATTTGAACAGATGCTGTTCCTGAGAATGCCAGCTTGGACTCTCCAACCGAGCAACACCACCATAGTCCACACGCCTATAATTAACTCATCCAGATGGGGAGGGTCACCTTGCCAACCCAAAGCATCCCCAAGGCCAGTGAAAAGAGTGGCAACATTGCCTCAGGGTGTGCAGCAGTGAAGCCCTGGCCTTATAATATCTCTCACAGCCTTTGACAGACGACAAAGTCCCATGGAACTTTTCCTGTTGTAAACATTGTGAATGATTTTTAATAGCTGATAAATGACTCTGATATACTGAAGCACTTTAAAGCTATTAAAATTGAATGAACTATATAAAAACAAATATAAGTAAACAGTAAACACTTAAATAATTAAACATAAAGCTGAATCCAAATACATTTAATAAGTTTCAAATACATTTAATAACCCCATTCAAACTGGGTTCAATCCTGATCTCTATGTAGAGATTTCACAGACTCCACATGGCCAAATGGGTTTATCCCAGTTACTCCACTTTCCTCCCACTTCCTACAGGTGTGGGTTGGAAGATTAATTGGCTGTTTTAAATTGCCCCTAGTGTGTGGGAACGGGGGGGGGGGGGGGGGATGGTGATCAGGAGCCAGTGGGGTTGTTGATGGGGAAGGTAGAAGGTGGGGAGAATATGACTCTAACTTCCCATTTACCTTCTAAATAAACATCAGCACAATCCACTTTTAAATCATTGGAGTTTTGGATCCTGTACAAAGTCTAAATCAAGAGTGAATTCAAGAGGAAATTCCCCAATTAAAACTTAGGGATCCTAGAAAAACTTGATCCCTCTGTTATTTGGAGATCCACAAAAAATCTTGACTTTCTGCTGCCTAAGTTTCTAAACACAGGCATTTCTGCCCCATTATTGACCAAAGGGTAACATGGTTGGTTCATGCATGGGAAGTCAAATCCAATTGAGAAATGTTTATGGATCCTATCTTTGTGGTCTTCCAGAAGACATTTGCAAATGTTATGGAAAAGATAGATAGATACTACATTGATCCCAAAGGAAATTACAGTGCCACAGTAGCATTACTAGTGCATGGATATACAATATTAGAAGAGAAGTAAAAGGAATAAATAAAAAATAAGTTACTTTAAGCAGTCTAACAGGAGGGGTCATCGTTATCCCGGCTATAGGCTGACTCATTATAGAGCCTTATGGCCAAGGGTAAGAATGACCTTATATAGCGCTCTTTGGAGCAACACAGTTGTCCTAGTCTATTAGTAAAAGTGCTCCTCTGTTTAGCCAAGGTGGCATGCAGAGGGTGAGAGTCATTATCTAGAGTTGTCAGGATTTTCCATAGGGTCCTTTGTTCTAGCATAGCTTCCAGTATGTCCAGTTTGGCTCCTAAAACAGAGCTAGCCTTTCTAATCAGATAATTAGCAAAATGAAAGCACATGAATTGCACGTAACCTTGTGATATAGAATGATGATTGATTAGGAAGTTGGAAGTAGAGAACAGGGATGAACAATTTGTTTTCTGAGAAAGGGATGTCACATGCACTGTTTCCCCTGGGATCTGAGTTAATGTATCAACCATTCACCATGCCTATTAATGTGCTAGGTGAAGCAATATGAAGCTGCATATACAAGTTTATTGATGTAATGTAGTTAGGAGACAAAGTAAAGTCTATGAATAGTAGAAGCACAATATAAAGAAACTATTTCATCCCATAGAGAAATCCAAAACCAAAGGCAGAATTTTAATATTAGAGCCATTTTAATTAAGAGTGAAATCAGAAGGTACATTTTCACAAAAATTAGGGGATATATGAACGGATACGTGTTCAAAGTTTTAGAATAGTCTCCTTCTTGCCATCGGAGTATATTATCGGTAACACCAAACCCAACAACATAACTGGTTCAGACCACTAACATCTACAATATTCACTCTGTTTGCTGTTCCACTTCCGGTTTTTGTCTGGCAAGTGAAATCTAACTTTTTACAGTTTTGCTGAAACCTGATACATTAATTTCCACTTTCTCTCTTCATGTAATGGTCAGCATGGAATGAATCCCAAGTGCCTTTATATGAACATCACTGCTTTTGTTTCAAAAATAAATTCAGTTTTGAAAAAAAGTTTAGATTTATGTAATTTAGTTCAAAGTGAATGTCAACTTTTTATATAAATGGCAGGTTAGATGTATATGGTCCACTTCAGTTTTTGTCACTGATAAATTTTCAGTATGACATGCTTCAAACACAGTTACAAAATAACTCATTATGCAAAGGCTGGGTGTTTAAACGAATGTAAATCACATCTAATTATAGGATTCATTTCCTTGCCTGGTATTTTAGAGATCAGCTATTTGAATATATTTAAAATCTGTTTAATCAAATAAAATAATTTTTCCTTAATCAATGGATCCCTGGGCTTGGGGTAGGGGAAGAGTATTTATTCACTAAATGGAATACATGGACTTCTCTCATTGTAGTCTCCTTGAATGGTGGTAGGAACAAAGATACAATTATTGACGCAATGTTACACAATACTTTTAAGTCTGAAAGTTCACAATGGACCAATGAAAGAACTGAAAATCGAAGAATAACCCTTTTCATCTGTGGGAAACTTGGGATAAGCAAATTATTGCATAAATAACATGACAGGAAGATTAATGTATTTCACCAGTACACCTGTCACTTGATAAACAAATATTGAGTATTTACTTTGTTAATTTTTTGAAAGGAACAAATAATAAATTATGAAACAAAACAACAAATCAATGTTGGAGTCAAAGAAAACTCATGGTAGACTGATCAAGGAGCCACAGTGTACTTGTGTTTGGCTCTTCTGTTCAAGTGAAGCCTGATGCTGAGTTTGGTCAGGGATTCAAGGCAGCACAGTCTGGCACATGGAGCACTAGATTAAGCAGTTTACCACCAATTCTAGACACAAGTGGAACTTTCCTTTGTTCTGAGGCTTATTTTACTCCTCTTAGTTTGATCAATATCCTACTTGCCATACCAAAAGATCAATGTGAAGAACAATTACACTAGGAAGTGTTGCTGTAGGACATGCTTTCATTGAGGCTACAGTCTGAGCGCAGGGCAGAAACATGATGAATTAATTTGCAAATTCACAAAGTTCCTATCACAGGAAAATCTTGCAGAGTATGGATATATTTATTTTTGAAACAGGAATTCATCTGAGCTGAGATATGCAGCTGGGTCTCACATTATCGTGTTGGTTGGATTTCGACTGCTCTTGTTCTGCCTGCAACTCATAGCATTGGCACTTTCTCAGAACCAGAACCAGGTTTATTAGCACTGCCACATATCATGAAGTGTGTTGTTTTGTAGCAGCAGTACTTTCCAATGCATAATAATTGAACAAAACTATAAATTACCATATAAAATATATATACAAAATTAAATTGAGTAAGTAGTGGAAAAAGAGAGCAAAAAGTGAGGTGGTGTTTATGGTTTCATTGTTCATTGTTCATTCTTTGTCTGTCAGTCCATAGTTCAATCAGTGAGGATGGCCCCAGAGGCTGTGTTGTGTTCTTTATATGAGATGTGGGAATTCTGGGAGACCTCCAGCCACATCTGCAGCATGTACACTGAGCTGAAGCTCCTCAGAGAACATGTTAAGGAACTGGAGCTGCAGCTCAATAACTTTTGACTCATATGGGAAACTGAGGAGATGATAGATAGCAGCTACAGGAAAGTAGTCACCCCAGAGTTGCAGGTGGCAGCAAAATGGATGACTGTTAGGACAGGGAAGTGAAATGTACAGCCAATGCTGAGTACCCCTCTGGCCGTTATGCTTGATAATAAATATGCTTATTTTGATACTGTTGAGGGAGATGACCTACTGGGGTGAGGGGGAGCCACATCGACTGGATCTCAGGCACTGATTCTGACACTATGTCTCAGAAGGGAAGCGGGGAGAAGAGGAATTCAGTAGTGTTAGGGGATTACATAGTTAGAGAACTAGACCCAAGTTTCTGTGGGTATAATAGACACCCATACAGTATGTTGCCTCCCAGGTACCAAGATCAGGGACGTTTTAGATCAGGTCCATGATATTCTGAAGAGGGAGGGTGTAGCCAGATGTCTTAGTACATATTGGCACCAATAACATAGGTAGCAAAAACGAGGAGGTTCTGAAGAAAGAATTTACAAAGCTCGGTAGAAAGCAGGACCTTTAGGGTAGCATTCTCTAGATTGCTGCCTGTGAGGGTTAGAATAGGATGATCTGGCATATGAATGTGTAGCTGAGAAGCTGGTGCTGGGGGCAGGCATTCAGGTTTCTAGATTGTTGGCATCTCTTCTGGGGAAGGTATGACCTGTAGAAAAGGGATGATTTACACCTGAACACAGGGGGAACCAATATCCTTGCAGGTGGGATCGCTAGAACTGTTGGGAGGGTTTAACATAACTTGACAGGAGGATGGGAACCAGAGTGATAGGGCAGTTGGTATATAAGTAGATGTTGTGTGTAATGAGACTGTCAGGAAGGACAGGCAAATGATCATACAAAATTGCAGTCAGTGGGATGAGTTGTAGTGTAAAAGGGGAACAAAATCAAAAAGGGATTTGGATACAGGATTGAAGGTTGTAGATTTGAATGCATGCAGTATATGGAATAAAGTAGATTGACTTGTAGTGTAGTTAGAGATGGCAGATGTGACATTGAGGGCATCATTGATTCGTGGTTGAAAGGAGATTATAGTTGGGAGTGAAACCCCTTTTTACCTGGTGTGTCAGTAACACGGCCTGGTTAGCCCCTCACTAACAAGCCAGTGGACTCAGCTTTCCCGAATTCCATAAGTCAAGTCATTCCATATGACTTGGGTCCCACCAGACGGGGACAGCTGGGATGTTTTGGCCAACTACTCCCTAATCTGAGTGAATACTGTGTAAATATTGCCCACTTGCAAGTACCCGTCAGCAAGAAGTGACAGATCGTACTCTGAATACAATTATAAAGAAAGTATGCTTACAAATTTCAGCTTTAGTGAACAGTTGGTAGGAAAAGAAAAAGAAAAAAAACTATAAGGGCTCATTACAGCTAACCCAGTCCAACGTGAACAAATAGGCTTCCCCCACAGAAGCACTGGCCCATCCTCCTTGAAGCCATTCATCTGCACAAGCACCTTGTGCAAGAGGGATGGCTTCCTCAGCCAACTTTCCTCCTGTCTCCTAGCTCCTGCCAAAAGACCTTGACCAACACTAGTATCTGTCACCTAAACCTCTCCGCCCATCGTTCTCTAGAACCTTCTCCAAATTCCACCATCCTGATTGGCTGATACAACATTCCTAAGTTGAAAAACATAGCCTCTTTAGCTCAAACCCAAACATGTTGAAAGCAGAACAGACTGCTCTTATAGAACTGCTAAAATGAAATACTTACAGCATAGCAGAAACAATCTTAACCAGGGTGTTACAGAGGCTTAATATCCAAGGGTTGTTAAAAAAATGAAATCAAATCATTAGAAAGAGATGACGTAAGATTGAAAGATGTAGAATCCTTATGAGTAGAGTTTAGAAACTGCAAGGGTAAAATGACCATGATAGGAGTTTTATACAGGCCTCAAACAGTAGCCAGAAATTGGGCTACAAATTACAACAGGTGATAGAAAAAGCTTGTCAAAAGGGCAATGTTATAATTGTCGTGAAGGATTTCAATTTGCAGGTAGATTTAGTGCTGGATCCCAAGAGACAGAATCTGTAGAATGTCTATGATGGCTTTTTAGAGCAACTTGTGGTTGAACCCATTAGGGGATCAGCTATTCTGAATTGGATGTTGTGTAATGAACTGGATTTGATTAGGAAGTTTAAGGTAAAGGAACTCATAGTGTACAGTGATCATAATTTGATAGAATTCACCCTGCAATTTGAGAGGGAGAAGCTAAAGACAGATGTATCAGTATTGCAGTAGAGTAGAAGGAATTGCAGAGGCATGAGCGAGGAGCTGCCGAAGGTTGATTGGAAGGGGAAACTAACAGGGATGATGGCAGAGCAGTAATGACTGGAGCTTCTGGGAGCAATTCCGAAGGTGCAGAATAGATACATCCCAAAGTAGAAGAAGTATTCTGATCACAAACAAGAGAAAATCTGCAGATGCTGGAAATCTAAGGAACACACACAAAATGTTGGAGGAACTCAGCAGCCAGGCAACATCTATGGAAAAGAGTATAGTCACCATTTCAGGCCAAGAACCTTCGGCAGGACCCAGTTGATGATTCAGGCTGAGACCCTTCAGCAGGACTTTGGAAGTATTCAAAAGGCAGGATGTTGCAACAATGGCTAACAAAGAAATTCAAAGCCAACACAGAAGCAAAAGAGCGGGCATAGAATAAAGCAGAAATTAATGGGAAATTAGGGGATTAGGAAAAACTTAAAAACCAACAGAAGGGAACTAAAATGCCATTGGGGGTGGGGGTAGATGAAATATGAAGCTAAGCCAGACAGCAATATCAAAGAGGATACCAAAAGTTTTTCACATATATAAAGATTAAAAGAGAGGTGTGAGACAATATTGGACTACTGGAAAATGATGATGGAGAGGTAGTAGTGGGTGACAGGGAAATGGCAGATGAAATGAATAAGTACTTTGCATCAATCTTCACTGTAGAAGATGCAAGCACTATGTTGGAAGTTTGAGAGCATCAGGGGCAGAAATGACTGAAGTTGCCATTACTAGAGAGAAGATACTTGGGAAACTGAAAGTTCTGAAGGTAGATAAATCACCTGGACCAGAGGAGTGGCTGAAGAGATTGTGGAGGCACCAGTAAGATCTTTCAGGAATCATTTAATTTTGGAATGGTCTCAATGCTGTGGAAAATTTCTAGCATGACTCCACACATCAAGGAGGAATGGGGGCAGAACAAAGGAAATTATAGGCCATTTAGCCTGATCTCAGTGGTTGGGAAGGTGCTGGAGTCAATTGTTAAGGATGTGGTTTTCGGGTATTTGGAGGTGCGTGGTAAAATAAGACAATGGCAGCAGGGTTTCCTTAATGGAGGTGAGGGTAATGCTAAGGAGGCAGGGAGGCTGCAGAAGGACATGGACATGGAGAATAGGCAAAGAAGTGGCAAATGGAACACTGTGTCAGGAAGTGTACAGCCATGCACTTTGGTAGAAGGAATAAAAGCAAAGACTATTTTCAAAACCAGGAGAAAGTTCAAAAATCCAAGGTGCAAAGGGATTCCTTGTGCAGGATTCCCTTAAGGTTAATTTGTAGTTGAGTCAATGGTGAGGATGGCAAATGCAGTATTAGTATTTATTTTGAGAGGATTAGAATATAAAAGCAAGGATGTAATACTGTGGCTTTATAAAGCACTGGTGATCAGTTTTAGGCCCTTTATTTAAGAAAGGATGTGCTGTCATTGGAGTGGGTTCAGAGGAAGCAGAAGAGGTTCACAAGGATGATTCTGGGATGGAAGGCTTATCATATGAAGAGCAATTGATGCCTCTGAGCCTTTACTAGTTGGAATTTCGAAGAATGAGGGAAATCTTATTGAAACCTATTGAATGGTGAAAGCCCTCGATAGAGTAGATGCAGAGAGGATGCTTCCTGTGGTGGCAGAGTCTAGTACCAGAGGGTGCAGCTTCAGAATAGAGGGCCATCTATTTAGAATGGAGATGAGGGGGATTCCTTTAGCCAGAGAGTAGGGAATCTGTGGAATTCATTGCCTCAGGTGGCCGTGGAGTCCAGGTCTCTGGGTGTACTTAAGACGGAGATTCTTAGGTTCTTGATCAGTCAAGGCCTGAAAGGTTATGGGGAAAAGACAAGAGAATGGGGCTGAAATGGAATTGGATCAGCCATGATGAATTGCTGGAGTAGGCTCAATTGGCCAAATGGCCTAATTCTGTTCCTATGTCTTATGGCTTTTGGTATGGGCATATCTGATATGTTTTCACAGGCATACACATCGTACACTCAGGTCTTGATGAAGCCAGTGGCAACTGTAACATATTAATTCAGATTCGAAGATGAGACCCTGAGTATTATGTATTTCATTGACTTATGGCAGTGCTGTAAGTAGACCTCCACCTCTCTTGACCATATCTTTTTGTTCCTTACAGCTGGTTCTACCTATATGCTGGCAGTAGAAGTACAGCCAGGTGATCAGACTTCCCAAAGTGAGGGTGTGGAATGACATGGTAAACATTCTTGAGGGTGGTATAACACTGGTCAAGTGGGTTGGCTCCTCTGGCTTCACAGGTGATTTGTTGGTGGTAGTTGTCCAGAGCCCTCTTCAAGCTGGTCTGGTTGAAATCCCCCTGCAATGAAAGGGAAGGCATTTGGGCGCATTGTCTTGTTACTGATGATTATGGTGCTCTGTTCCTCCAGAGCCAAACACATGCCTGAGGTGGAATGTACATGGCTACCAGGATGACGGTGGAAAACTCCCTCAGCAGATAAAGTGGACAACACTTGATGTTCCAGGTCAGCTAAGCAGGACTGAGACAGAACTTCCACATCTGTGCAACATGATGAGTTAATCGTAAAACATATTCCACTCCTTCTGAACTGTTCTGTCTTTGTGGAGAATGGTAAAGCCATTGGGTTGCATCACTGCTTCCAAAATGGTTTGGGTGAAACACGTTTCTGTAAAGCAAAGTACAGAGCAATCCCTGATCTCCCTCTGGTATTACAATCTTGCTCTGAGACTTCGATTTTATGTTCCAGAAACTCCATTCACCAACAGAATAGTCAGGAGTGCGGTCTAAAGCCTTTGTGTTTCAATCGTTCCCCTTCTCCATGTACCATGCTCTCTTGAGGACTATTCACCTGAGCCTCTGTAATGTCCAGATCCAACACTCATGATGCATTCCTTTTTAAGATAGATGAATTGGAACAACTTCAGTCAGGAGGTTTAGTTAGGAAGATGACAAATGGACTTAGTTGCTCTCTAAATCCTTAATGACTTCACTGTTCCTGAACTTCTCAAATCACGTGTAGCCATTTCCAGATTCAGCAATACAATTGAATCCATCAAAGGAAAGTTGCAGTTTTCATTGCTAATATAAAAAAAAGGAAGATATAAATAGATATTTTAAATTTGAATAAGATAGAATTCAGTAAATAAGGGCCACCTGTTCAGGACTAATGGGAAGAATTTTCTTCACCCAGTGGGTAATGAATCTTGAGAATTCTCTGCTCAGCAGGGTTGTGAAGGCTCTGTGTATTCAAGACAGAGGTCAAAAGATTTTTGAATGTTAAAGAAATCTAGAGATACATGTTAGTGCTGGAAGATGGTGTTGAAGTAAAAATCAGCCATGATCCTGTGGAAGGTGGAGCAGAAGCAATGGGTTGAATGGCTTACTCATTTCCTTTTCTGATGTTTTACATTCCTGGCTGTGTAAAAGGAGAAAAATACACATAGAGTTCTGGTGTGGAGAATGATTAAGTGGGAAACTAATTGGTGTATTATTACATTATTTGCAGTTTGCAAATGATAAATAAAATTGTGAAACAGGGGAAAAGTAAGACGTGAGAAAATACATTAGGCATGGAGATCATTTCAGCCCATGATCTGAGTAATGTGCACTCTAACATATTAAGTGCGCCCCTCTCATGGTGATGATGTGCCTGGACCTGCTCATTAAATGCCTCAAGCTGTGATTATGTGCCATCTTGTCATCCAGAAATGAAGGAAGAACGTTGGTGGGTGTAACACATTGTATTTACATAATTTGACTGTCGTCATTTAGTAGCTGGCCATGGTAACTTCATGTAGCACGATTCATCTAGCAATACCTAATGTGTAAAGGTTCTGTGGAGCATGCCAAGCTAGGTCCTGATGAGACTGTCAGTGTTTGAGATTTGGTGCATTGGCATTGTCTGTGGGTAGTGGAATAGCTGCTGGGAAAGGTACAGTTGTAAACTTTGTCTACTTGTGCAATCTCCTCAAACATCTTGCGGTGCAGCATCCAAGCAGAAACACTTTTTGCTCAGTTTTTTGCTGTGTTCATGAACAATGATGCATTTTCAATATACTTCACATTTAAGAAGTCCTGCCTGGCCTTTAAGCGATGCTATCCATTCTGGAAGTGTGTAGCTATTGAACTGTGTTTAGGACAACTGACAATCATTTAAAAGAACAGACAGCATGGAGTGGGCATGCTACATGTGTCAGAATTAATAGGTTAATTGCTCAGTGGAAGCAGGGAATGAGAGGCCTGTCATATTTGGCCTTCTCTATTTCATGAGAATCAAAGAATTTGCACTTCTACCAAAATACATTAATAATCATGAACAGAAATTGCATACAAATTTGCTTCTGTACTTGTCTGTACTATTATGTAGGAGATAATGATAGTTTCCCCATCTGCACTGTTATACCATACATGTGGGCTCAGCAGTGGGCAACCTGACCTATACTCATTGACACCTACTCCCAGGTCAACTCTAACCTTTAAAATTCCTGTGGAACAGATCAATCTCCATACTTCCCTGCTCCAGCTGTCCTACCAGGGTTGAGCAATCTGCATGCAGCGACCGGGCCTCAGGTGGTAGATTCTATAGCCTCACCCAGTTTGCCTTGTCAATTTGAGTTGTGAAAGGAATTATCTTTACATATCTTTGATTATCAAAAAATATTTACCTCACTTTTTAATAAAATAAATAAATTTGTTTGGAAACATTGTTATATAATATCATTAGGAACATTAATTTTAAATAAATTTAAAATAAGAATAAGCCATTTACCTTCACTTCCCTTTTCCATCCAAGTTGGCAAATGAATGGGGTTGGGATAGATACATCAACCACGGATTGTACAAAAGTGAGAAGCCACGCGTGAGCGTTTATCAGCCTCTCAGCACAGCATAACAAAAAAAAAATCTCTCCCCCTTCAGGTTTTACTTCTCACCTTGATTTTCTCTCTCCCCTCCCCTCCCACCATTTAAATCTACTCCTCAGCTTTTTTTCTTCAGTCCTACTGAAGGGTCTCGACCCAAAATGTCGACTGTACTCTTTTCAATAAATACTGTCTGGCCTACTGAGCTCCCCCTGCCTTTTCTGTGTGTTGCTTGGATTTCCAGCATCTGCAGATTTTCTCTTGTTTATGATTGGATATCTCTCTCTGGATTCAGTGTAAAATCCATTGGGGATCCTATACACTTGCAACTGATATACACCTACTACCATGATGTAATACACAGGCAAGGCACTGAACCACATAGGGTTTGAAAACCTCTAAGAAAAGGGAAACATGTTGGGAAACATCGGAAAAAAGGGAAAAATGCGTGGCTGAGGAGTTGGTGCAAGGGGCAGGGTTTTAGATTTTTAGATCATTGGGATCTCTTCTGGGGAAGGTGGGACCTGTACAGATTGGATGGGTTGCACCTGAACTCGAGGGGGAGCAATATCCTTGCAGGTAGGTTTGCTAGCATGGTTCGGGAGGGTTCAAACTAATTTGCAAGGGGGATGGGACCCAGAGCGATAGAGCAGTGAAAGAAGTGCATGGAGTAAAGCCAGATCTAACATATAGAGAGACTTTGAGGAAAGAGAAGCAGAATAAAGGGTGTAAAGGCAGTAAGGTAGAAAGGCTAAAGTGTGTGTACTTCAATGCAAGAAGCATCAGGATCAAAGGTGATGAACAGAGAGCTTGGATACATACTTGAAATTATGATGTAGTGGCCATTACGGAGACTTGGCTGGCACCAGGGCAGGAATGGATTCTCAATATTCCTGGATTTCAGTGCTTTAAAAGGGATAAAGTGGGGGGGAGGGAGGGGAGGACTGGTGGCATTACTGGTCAGGGATACTATTACAGCTACAGAAAGGGTGAGTAATGTAGCAGGATCCTCTTTTGAGTCAGTATGGGTAGAAGTCAGGAACAGGAAGGGAGCAGTTACTCTATTGGGGGTATTCTACAGACCCCTTGGTAGCAGCAGAGATACCAAGGAGCTTATTGGGAGGCAGATTTTGGAAAGGTGCATTAATAACAGGGTTGTTATCATGGGTGACTTTAACTTCCCTAATATTGATTGGCACCTGATTAGTTCCAAGGGTTTAGATGGGGCAGAGTTTGTTAAGTGTGTCCAGGACAGATTCCTGTCACAGTATGTTGACAGGCCGACTAGGGGGAATGCCATACTAGATCTAGTATTAGGTAACGAACCGGGTCAGGTCACAGATCTCTCAGAGGTGAGCATCTGGGGGACAGTGATCACCGCTCCCTGGCCTTTAGCATTATCATGGAAAAGAATAGAATCAGAGAGGACAGGAAAATTTTTAATTGAGGAAGGGCAAATTATGAGGCTATAAGGTTAGAACTTGCGGGTGTGAATTGGGACGATGTTTTTGCAGGGAAATGTACTATGGACATGTAGTCGATGTTTAAGGATCTCTTGCAGGATGTTAGGGATAAATTTGTCCCGGTGAGGAAGATAAAGAATAGTAGGGTGAAGGAAGCATGGGTGACAAGTGAGATGGAAAATCTAGTCAGGTGGAAGAAGGCAGCATACATGAGGTTTAGGAAGCAAGGATCAGATGGGTCTATTGAGGAATATAGGGTAGCAAGAAAGGAGGTTAAGAAGGGGCTGAGAAGAACAAGAAAGGGGCATGAGAAGGCCTTGGCGAGTAGAGTAAGGGAAAACCCCAAAACCCCAAGGTGGGAAGATGTGCTTGGAGGCTGCGGAAGTGGGCGAGGTCCTCAATGAATACTTCTCTTCGGTATTCGCCAATGAGAGGGAACTTGATGACGGTGAGGACAATATGAGTGAGGTTGATGTTCTGGAACATGTCGATATTAAGGGAGAGGAGGTGTTGGAGTTGTTAAAATACATTAGGACGGATAAGTCCCTGGGGCCTGATGGAATATTCCCAAGACTGCTCCACGAGGCAAGGGAAGAAATTGCTGAGCCTCTGGCTAGGATCTTTATGTCCTCGTTGTCCATGGGAATGCTACTGGAGGACTGGAGGGAGGCGAATGTTGTCCCCTTGTTCAAAAAACTAGTAGGGATAATCTGGTTAATTATAGACCAGTAAGCCTTATGTCTGTGGTGGGAAAGCTGTTGGAAAAGATTCTTAGAGATAGTATCTATGGGCATTTAGAGAATCATGGTCTGATCAGGGACAGTCAGCATGGCTTTGTGAAGGGTAGATCATGTCTAACGAGCCTGATCGAGTTCTTCGAAGAGGTGACCAGGCATATAGATGAGGGTAGTGCAGTGGATGTGATCTACATGGATTTTAGTAAGGTATTTGACAAAGTTCCACATGGTAGGCTTCTTCAGAAAGTCAGAAGGGATGGGATCCAGGGAAGTTTGGCCAGGTGGATTCAGAAATGGCTTGCCTGCAGAAGGCAGAGGGTCATGGTGGAGGGAGTACATTCAGATTGGAGGGTTGTGACTAGTGGTGTCCCACAAGGATCTGTTCTGGGACCTCTACTTTTCGTGATTTTTATTAACGACCTGAATGTGGGGGTAGAAGGGTGGGTTGGTAAGTTTGCTGACAGCACAAAGATTGGTGGTGTTGTAGATAATGTAGAGGATTGTCAAAGATTGCAGAGAGACATTGATAGGATGCAGATGTGGGCTGAGAATTGGCAGATGGAGTTTAATCCGGAGAAGTGTGAGGTGGTACACTTTGGAAGGACAAACTCCAAGGCAGAGTACAAAGTAAATGGCAGGATACTTGGTAGTGTGGAGGAGCAGAGGGATATGGGGATACATGTCCACAGATCCCTGAAAGTTGTTTCACAGGTCGATAGGGAAGTTAAGAAAGCTTACTGGGTGTTAGCTTTCATAAGTTGAGGGATAAAGTTTAAGAGTCGCGATGTAATGATGCAGCTCTATAAAACTCTGGTTAGGCCACACTTGGAGTACTATGTCCAGTTCTGGTCGCCTCACTATAGGAAGGATGTGGAAACATTGGAAAGGGTACAGAGGAGATTTACCAGGATGCTGCCTGGTTTAGAGAGTATGGATTATGATCAGAGATTAAGGGAGCTAGGGCTTTACTCTTTGGAGAGAAGGAGGATGAGAGGAGACCTCATAGAGGTGTACAAGATATTAAGAGGATAGTTAGAGTGGATAGCCAGCGCCTCTTCCCCAGGGCACCACTGCTCAGTACAGGAGGACATGGCTTTAAGGTAAGGGGTGGAAAGTTCAAGGGGGATATTAGAGGAAGGTTTTTTTACTCAGAGAGTGGTTGGTGTGTGGAATGCACTGCCTGAGTCAGTGGTGGAGGCAGATACATTAGTGAAGTTTAAGAGACTACTAGACAGGTATATGGAGGAATTTAAGGTGGGGGTATATGGGAGGCAGGGTTTGAGGGTCGGCACAACATTGTGGGCCGAAGGGCCTGTAATGTGCTGTACTCTTCTATGTTCTATGTTCCAGCTTAGTATTTCATGGAGCAAGTTATTACAATAAACTGTCCACCAAAATTTAGTAGTATGTAACAGACGGGTCTTTTTTGTCAAAAAATGTTTGTATTTGTTTTCAATGTTGTTAATACTTCTAGCAGTTTTTAAAACATTTTAATCATGTAAAAATTAATAAATATCACAGCATTAACATTGTAAAATTTTTTTAACTGTGCTGTATTATCATGCCTTCCAGCACCCAAAGAGCCTCTCAAGTTAAATAATATTCAGACATGAATAATTCTGTAGGAACCACGAAAATGAATTGATGATTGTTTTCAATAGATTGGACCTGCCTTACTTGTTCATTTTAGTTTCAGCTGTTGAGTTGACGATATTTACCATCCTTTCCTTTTGAAAACCTAAACTATCTTCTTTCTTACAATTTATTCCAGTAATTTGCGCAAATCATGGCAAGTAACAAAAATGACTATAAAGATATTTGAATAAATCAATCTGGGGATCTCATCTCAATTGAATAAAATAAATGCAACAAAGATGAATAAGTCAGCTTTGTATTCTCACTTCAATCCATTGGCTAAATTTTTAAATAAAAGCAAATTGCTCATGTATCTTACATCTCACTCCAGCTGTAATGTTATCCTTACTTTGTAAGTTTTGTTTTTACTTTATCAATGATTGTTCATTTTGAAACATTAAGAAAATTACATGATACTTAATCTGTACTGCTTTTCACCCACAAGTCAGATGGTTAAAAGTTCAAATACCACTTAACAGACTTGGGGATGTAATCTTGACTGAAATTTCAGTTCAATCTGTCAGTACTGTCACACTGTCTGTCAGAGGTCCTGCTTTCAAATAAGACTTCTTTTTGTCTTCTGGCATAAAAACGTAATGAGTGTTGGATATTTTACATCTCTAGACTGGTTTGCTATTCAATAAGATCATGGCTGATCTGATTTTAGTCTCAGTTCCAGTTTCCTGCCTATTTTCCATAACCCTTGACCAAAACACACTCCATATCAGCCTTACATATTTCAAATCAATAATTCAGCCTTCACAGATCCTTGGAGTACCAAGAAATTGACCCCATGTCCGGAAACTTTGCTCCTTAGTTCTAAGGAGCATCATTTCAGTACATGGAGCACATTTATCAGTTGCCTGGTCAAGCTCCTCAAGGTCATCATCCTTCTAAACACCATTTAGTATAGACCTAACTTGCTTAACCTTTCCTCAAAAGATAAATACTTTATTGAAGCAATCAATCTAATAAACATTTTCAGAATTGCCTCCAGTACAAATGCATCCTTCCTTAAATAAAAAAGTCCAGTATTGTGGTCTCACTACTATATTTCCTCACTTTCATATTTCACATCTCTTGCAAGAAAGGCGAAGTATGTATTTGCCTTCCTTACTACTTGCTGAACCAGGATGTTACCTGACTGTGTTCCGTGTACAATGACCTCTGTACAGCAGCATTTTGTAATCTCTCTCCATTAGATGAAATTAGAATTTTCTATTTTTCCTTCCAGAAAAGGATTATCTTACACACCTCTCCACATTATACTCAACCTGCCAAATTCTTGTTCCATCACTTATCTGTCCATTTTCCATTGTAGATTTTCTACAACCTCTTCACAAATTGCTTTCCCAATGATCTTGTTAATGTCATTCACTGCTTTCATACCATCCTACCTTTTAATCCATTTCCCAGTCCACTTTAATCAACTGTGCTTTCATATACTCCTTATGCCTTTATTTATTTTTGAAGTATCAGCTTCATACCTAAACTTCTCATTCTCAATTTGAATGTGAAATTTTATCTTGTTATGAACATCCTCCTTCAGAGAATACTATAAGATCATTAATTAATCCTGCTTCATTATGCGTGACCAGATCTAAAATATCCTGTTCCTTGTGTTCTGTAAAACATATTGGTAAAGGTAACTGTCCTTAATATAGTCAGTGAGATTTTCTCAGGATTACCTTTACCAATTTGATTTGAATGATCTATATGGAGATTAAAGTCACCCACAATTATTGAGGTACCTATCCTGAAGTCCTGTATATGACAGTGTGGGTCAATAGCCTACTCCTATCACTAGTGTTTTTCTATTGTTCTTTCTTATCTCTATGAATCTGAAGCTGCATCTTTGCTTTCCGAGCCAAGAGATTTCTCACTACTGCACTGATCCCTGTAAACAGAGCTGTCCAACTCATTTTCCTCTCTTTCTATCTTTTTAAGATGATGTGTATCCCACAACATTCACTTCCCATCTGGATTCACATTGTAACTGAGTCACTGCAATTGCTATCAGATAAAATCCATGTATTTCCATTTGCACTAATAGAAATGTTTTGTGCTTTTATTATCAATGTTACTACATTTTCTGCCTCTGACTCTCCTTATTGATGCACTCTGATGCTTGCACATTCCATCTCTTCCCATCACACTCGGCATATTTTGTAGCTGTATATAATCACTTTAACTTTGTAAATTTTGGATTCTCCCACATTAAAACTAGATCTTTGCTTTCCCGCTCCATAGTCTTCTCAAGGCCAAAGGAGATTTTAACTTGGTAGCATGCAGAACTGAATCACTGCTTACTGCTCACACACCTCCAACCTCCCCACCCCACCCCAACAATTGCCTGCACCATTTCTCCGTCCTTCCAATTGTTAATAGTCTCTTATCTTTGTGGGCTTCACCCTGGGACAAATGAACCAGGAAACTCTCTAACAACACACACAAAATGCTGGTGGAACACAGCAGGCCAGGCAGCATCTATAAGGAGAAGCACTGTTGACGTTTTGGGCTGAGACCCTTCGTCAGGACTAACTGAAAGGAAAGATATTAAGAGATTTGAAAGTAGTGGGGGGAGGGGGAAATGCGAAATGATAGGAGAAGACCAGAGGGGGTGGGATGAAGCTAAGAGCTGGAAAGGTGATTGGCGAAAGTGATACAGAGCTGGAGAAGGGAAAGGACCATGGGACGGGAGACCTCGGGAGAAAGAAAGTGGGAGGGGAGCACCAGAGGGAGATGGAGAACAGGCAGAGTGATGGGCAGAGAGAGAGAAAAAAAACAAACAACTAACTATGTCAGGGATGGGGTAAGAAGGGGAGGAGGGGCATTAACAGAAGTTAGAGAAGTCAATGTTCATGCCATCAGGTTGGAGGCTACCAAAAGGAAACTCTCTGCCCCGTTGATATATCTCTCTGCCTGAAAGCTCATTAATTCAGAACTGAAGCTCCTCAGACTGCAGATACTAAAAGCAGATGTGGATCGCAAAGTCTCCACCAGGACTTGTGCAACCTAGCACATACCTTAAACAAGCATCTACCTCAAAATGCTTTTGAATTCTTAAGCAAATAGAGCAGAATTAAGTGATACCAAAGCAACGAAAGCCAATGGTAATAGCAGAGCTGATAACAATCAGAAAGCATGCTTAGTTTTTCCTGCATTTCCCATTTACTGTTTTGATATCATGTTGGTTCACTTTTGCTATTTCCTTCCTATTCAAATAAGCTTACCCTGCTGGGCAGATCTACCAACGTCCCATTAAGAATTCATTACACAGACCTAGAAAATGCAAAAAAATGACCTCAACACAAACTTGTGCTCAGACACAGTGGTTTCTACAACATCAACCAAAGATGTTACTGTCTTTTTTTAAGCATAATTTTTATGATTGCAAGAACCTTCTGGAAGCTAAGAGCTTAAAGTACTGTGAATCAATCCCATCAGTGAGCTGCTCATTGGCAGAGAGACTGAAGGAGCTGGAGCAGGTGTGGACAGTGATGCTACCTGCGACAAGGAGACGTCGATGAGTGAAGGAGGTATGCAGTCAAACAGCAAGTGATTGCCTTGGTCGCTTTTCTTGTGATCCCAAGACCCTGTTGGATATTGGTTGCGTGGAATGTTGCAAGTCCAATTCATTGGTTTATTGGCAAACGGCGGGGAAACTAAATACCTCAGTCGCAGCAAAGGCTAGGCCTCAAGCCCTGGGTCCGCCTGTTTGCAGCCGCTCAGAGTGAGGCGTCACAGTCAGGCAGTCCAGTGGAGTGCCGAAGGCAGTGTAGTGCAGCGTCCATGATGGAGTTGGTACTGTCCTCCCATATTCACTCGGCAAAATACAAGCTGCATGTGTCCAACTGCAGATTGCTGCAGCATTCATGGACTCAGGGACCTGTACTAATTTTTATTGTGTGACTACTTTATTGCTGTATTATGTGTGCTTGCTATCTCATATGTGTTATATGTGCCTTGTGCTGTGAGACCATTGGTACTGTGTTTTGCACCTTGGCCCCGGCGTAATGCTGTTTTGTTTGGCTGTATCCATGGGTATTCATATATGGAGAAATGAAAATTAAACTTGAACTAGAAGTTTAATGAGCTGAACACTGGATTAAGCCATAATGAGGTTCCTATCACAGACGCACCCCCACCTTCCCTTCTACCAAACTGTAACTTACATCTTCCTCTTTCCCAGATCTGATGAAGGGTCACAGACCCAATGATGACTGTTCCTTTTTCCGCAGATGCTGTTTAACATATTGAGTCTTTGTAACCATTTTCTATTTTGGTTTGCAACAATAGAGCTGCTCTCTATTGGTGTCCAGTGAGGCTTGTACATTCTCTATGTGATTTCATGATATTTGTATACTCTACTTTCCTCCCGTATTCCAAAATAAAATCTACACTAATTATTTAGCTAACTGGCCGCACTAAATTTTTCTTGGTCTGAAGATAACTGGTAGAATCATGTAGTAGGGGAAGGAGAGGTAGGATTTGGTGAGACCATGGGAGGAATAAGATAGCTTCAGTTAGAGTCAGAATAAAAATAGCTGCCTCATGGTCAGAACAGAATTAATGGGCCAAACAGCCTGTTTCTGGATTGTACCTCTATGAAAAATCCATAAAGTATCTGGCAACAGGGAAATATGTTTTTTTTTTAGTGACATTAAATGAGTGAAATTGATAACACTTTTACAGAGAAGAGGAAGTGACAGACTAGGGTTTTGAAATTAAAGAAGACAAAATTTAAAAGGATGACAATTGAATTAACCACAATTAAATGTTCTGTTAACAGAATAAAACATCTGCTACACTGTGGGTTGTTTTTAAAGGAAATATCTGGTCAATTCAAAAACCAGTATACTCTACTAAAGGTCAAAGACTCTATTTTTGGTCAATAAATGAAATAGACACGGATGTAAAGTAATCCAACAAAGTGAGAGAGATTTTATTAAAAAAAAACACAAATCAAGCCACAGTAGATAATGTGAATGTATAAAAAATATGAGGTTTGAAAAAAATGTGGTAGATAATAACGCTAACAGAATAATTTTGCAATCTTGTTTGGAAAAAAGAATTAAAGAAGGGAATGTGGAACCATTAAAGATAAAAGCAAGCATATAAAGGATAATGAGGAAATGGTAGCCTCATTAGATTAATATTTTGTGTATTTTTGCACTGCAGAAAATGGACAAAATATCAGTAATACTGAATCTAAAGCAAGTTATAAGGAGGAATTTAATGGATTCAATGTATGTTTGAAAATGGTAATGGAGGAAATAATAAGATTTAAGATAGACAAATCTCTAGAAATTAATGATCTCCACTGCAGTATATTAAATGAAATTGGTTTAATGCACTAGCTATAATCTCCTGAAGCCCTTTGGATTCAGGAATTGTGCTATTGAATTGAAAAATTGCAGATGTCACTCTATCACCTAAAAATAGACAGAGGGAGAGGAGCAAGGAAAAACGGTTAATATGAATTGTTTTATCGTCTATAGTGTGTAAAAGATTTTAGAAATCTATCTTTAGAGGAGGAGATCTGGATATCTCTCCCACTACACCTACAAATGTATGGCTAAGCATAGTTCCAACAATATCTACAAATTCATTAGCAAGAGCATTGGTGATGACGAGGAGGCAGACAGGAATGAGATAGATCAGCTGGTTGAATGGGGTTACAACAATCTGTGCTCAATGTCAGTAAAAGCCAACGTACTGATTATGGACTTAATAAAGGGCAAATCAGACAGACTTGTACTACTCCTGATTAAAGCATTTGTGGCAGAAAATGTGAGCTCCATAGAGTTCCTAGATGCCAACATCAGAGGATCTATCCTGGACCCAGCACATTGACGTAACTGTTGAAAAGGTGCATTAGGGTTTCTACTTTCTTAGAAGTGTATGGAGATTTGACATGTCAACCAATACTCTGGCAAACATCGACAGATATACGATGGATGGTATTCTGACTGGTTGAATCACAGCCTGATATGGAATCTCCAATGCACAGGTACACAAGTGGCTACTGTAAGTGGTAAACTCAACCATTTCCATAATAGGTATAGCTGTCTGCAGTATCAGAATCAGATTTATTATCACCGGCATGTGATGTGAAATTTGTTAACTTAGCAGCAGCAGTTCAATGCAATACATAATCTAGCAGAGAAAAAAATGATAAATAAAGTTAAAATAATAATAATAATAATAATAATAATAATAATAAATAGACAAGTAAATTACCTATATTGAATAGATTTTTTTAAATGTGCAAAAGCAGAAGTACTGCATATTTTTTAAAAAGTGAGGTAGTATCCAAACTTTCAATGTCCATTTAGGAATCGGATGGCAGAGGGGAAGAAGCTGTTCCTGAATCACTGAGTGTGTGTCCTCAGGCTTCTGTATCTCCTACCTGACGGTAACAGTGAGAAAAGGCCATGCCCTGGGTGCTGGGGGTCCTTAATAATGGATGCTGACTTTCTGAGACACCGCTCCATAAACATGCCCTGCGTACTTTGTAGGCTGGTACCCAAGATGGAACCGACTAGATTTTCAACCTTCTGCAGCTTCTTTATAGCCCCTCCATACCAGAGAGTGATGCAGCCTGTCAGAATGCTCTCCATGGCACAACTATAGAAATTTTTGAGCGTTCTTTGTTGACATGCCAAACCTCGTCAAACTCCTAATAATGTATAGCCGCTGTCTTTTCTTCTTTATAACTGCATCAATATGTTGGTACCAGGTTAGACCCTCAGAGATCTTGACACCCAAGAACTTGAAGCTACTCACTCCCTCCACTTCTGATCGCTCTATGAAGATTGGTATGTGTTCCTTCATCTTACCCTTTCTGAAGTCCACAATCAGCTCTTTCATTTTACCGATGTTGAGTGCCAGGTTGTTGCTGCGACACCACTCCACTAGTTGGCATATCTCACTCCTGTACGCCCTCTCGTCACCACCTGAGATTCTACCAACAATGGTTGTATTGTCAGCAAATTTATAGATGGCATTTGAGCTATGCCTAGCCACACAGTCATGGGTATAGGCAGAGTAGAGCAGTGGGCTAAGCACACACCCCTGAGGTGCACCAGTGTTGATCGTCAGCGAGGAGGAGATGTTATCACCAATCCGCACAGATTGTAGTCTTCCAGTTAGTAAGTCGAGGATCCAATTGCAGAGGGAGGTACAGAGACCCATGTGTTGCCACTTCTCAATCAGGATTGTGGGAATGATGGTACTAAATGCTGAGCTATAGTTGATGAACAGCATCCCGACATAGGTGTTTGTGTTGTGCAGGTGGTCTAAAGCCGTGTGAAAAGACATTGAGATTGCATCTGCCATTGACCTGTTGTGGCAATAGGCAAATTGCAATGGATCCAGATCCTTGCTGAGGCAGGAGTTCAATCTAGTCATGTCCAACCTCTTCTGGGCTCTTCAAGGAGGTGATGTCTCAGGAAAGGGCATCCAACATTAAGGACCTCCACCATTTGAGCCGTGCCCTCTTCTCATTGTTGCCACCATGCAGGAGAGACAGGAATCTGAAGAGCATACCTTGAGATTCAACAACTCTTTCTTCCCCATTGCTGTCCAGTTCCTGAACCTACCCTAACTAAAAAAACTTAATTCTACCTAGGAATGCAACATTTTTCTCTCCCTCGATTTGCACTGATGTCAATATATTTATTTTTGTTTATTTTCTTATGTAAATTATGTATAATTTATGTTAATTTCAGCTCATGCAATTTATGCCCATCATGATTGCATTCGACCCTTCTGCTACTGTAAAAAGACAATTTTCATGGAATTTATAGCCCGGGTATGTATGCATATGACAATGAACTTGAATAATTTTGCTGCAAGAATGGTGATCTCTGGGGAATAGATATATACATACAATAAGTTTAACACAATCCCATCTGAAATTCAAGTGTGCACCCGATGTGTTAATTATAGAGTTTAAACATTGCTAACCACACAGCCCTTATCATTAGAACACAATAATGAGGAGTAATTTAGGGAGGCCCACACAATAGTTGCATGCAACTGTGTTAATTAAGATCATGCCTGCAGCACTTAAGGAAACATTGCTCACTACCTTTTAATATTTCTCAGTGTTATTCCAGCTACAATGTCAAATTAAGATCCAAGTTCTTTGATTTTCATTAATGACATTAGTCTGTTACGACATGCACCCAACCATACCAGCTTCCAAGGTTTAGACGCTCTAACTCTCTGGAATATGGATAGATGGTATGGTTCAGGACGTCCAAGAATAGAGTATTTAAAGAGCTCTGAGCTCAATCATAAGGCCTACTAGTGATATTATCTAGTGTTTGTTGCATGCTCAGTTCTTGATCCAGTTTGATACCATGTCTCAATCCTTGCTTCAGATACTCTGTGTAAAGGAACTTTTGTCACATAGCCAAAGAGGACAAGGAGAGAGGTCCATTGTTTTTGGGGGCCAGGGAAACCCAAAAGTACCAGAATGAAGCACCATTGTGAGAATGTTGTCAGGAAGGACAATGCTAGAGGAATTGCCTTCCATCCTGGAAGATGAGTGAGCTCATGTATTTGTTCAAAGTTACCAACAAATCAAATGCACCAACAGCATCCATCACCAACACTTTTTGCAATCCCTATTTCTACTTAGCTCACAGAAGTATCATCATATTTTGTAGCCAGAACAGGGAGATTAGTATCTGTGTGACCACCCCAGGGAATGAGTTTGCTCACAAGTTGTACTCCAGAACACAGACAAAATTACAGTGGGAGAGCTTACAAAAATTAATATGTAAGTACTTAGTGCTTTTTAAGGACTATCCACAGGCAAACATGCATTGCCTTAGGTCATATAGAAGATAGTTTCAAATTTTCAGAGATTTGTATGAAGCCCAAAGCTTATTATTTTCAAACGTGTTGATTAACTCCACATGCATCCCCAAAGCCATAATGCAATGATTAATCCTGAAGTTCTGAAAATCCAGGGCAATGTAAGCAGAAACTACCTAAGGGCCTCAGTCAAAGCTCTAACTATGCTTTTGAAGCTCAGTGTCCTGTTAACGTTATCAGTTATCCAGTGCATGAAGAAATTTGGAGATGTCATATCCCTCTGGCAGCTCTCAGACTGGATAGGCACTTCACTGTGAACTGAGGTGTCCTTGGCTCCGACTACTCTCTCTGGATGTCCACTGTTTGCTACCAATCATTAGCCAGAAAATGCAAAACTGTTGCTGCTCATGGCAAGAGAGAGCTATCTGAACTGTGCTATTTGGGTACTGGCCACAAGAGAACATCTTTTATGATCATCTGGAACTCTTTTATAATCATAGAATTACTGTATACAACTGGATCTTCTGCCTTACTCATCCTTGCTGACACAAATGTCTATATGGTCCATATCTCTCTAATCTTTTCTGTCCGTCTAATTGCCTAAACGTTGTAATTGTATCCAGCTCTGAAAGGGACAAACATTGAAGAAAAACTGAACAGGATGATGGAGTAAATTACCATTGGAAGACCACATCAGAGGCTATAAGGAGAAAGATATCCACCTGCTTGACTGTGGTCACTGAAGTAGAAGATGAAGACGAACAAATATCTGCAGAAGAGGGGCTTGTGTTTGAACAATTAGCTGATAACCACAGTTTGTGATTGCTAGGATAGATAATATGCTTATTATATTGGTTTTCATGGTGCTTACTTTCAATGATCAGGGCTCAAGTAGACACAAAAGAATAGAAGCAGAATGATGGTAACTCGGAAATTGACACTTAAGAGTTTAAGGTTCTACCTATTTATAATTACTGGTAAAAACTGAGTGTGAATGGAAGGTCAGCAGAGAATAATGATGCTTAAATACTGCTGGATGTGCTTTCTGACCCACTGCTGTGCTTGAGTGCTTGTGGCTGACAGATAGGAGGCTCCATTATTTTACTTCATGACTGCCATTTCATAATTCCAAAGTTATGGCATGAAGTCTACTTCACAGTTAATGGGATACTCCTTTTTGTTGTAGAGGCAATCACTTTTCTGTGTGATGTTAATGAAGGCTGGATGTTGTCATCAATTTGTGCGCACCCTGCGGTTCATTTGCCTCAATGTGTATAGCTCCAAACGTGCTGTAAAATTTCAGTTCATTTGAGAAAAAGCTGCCTTTTTGTTTGCAATCTCAACTGTAGTCCTTACATAGCGGAAGCAAATGGACAATTTTCCTCACAGGTACTGATTTTTAGCTGATATTGGATATATTTTGCTAAGTCATGACCTGAGTGCCTCATGGGAGAATGTGTAGACTCCAATATACTCCAGTAACCGAGTTATTTTACCTGGTTAGTTTCTGCTTAATACTAGTCCACAAGATGTTGAAAATCAGGGTCTAGGCAGTGAGCCCAATGTTAATAGTCAGTGGCAAAATGTCAGAGTTTGGTCAATTAATGGTGCAATGAAAACTTGTCACTGAAGGTGAATGAGCAAGTGCAGCAGGCAGTGAAGAAGGCTAATGGAACGTTGGCCTTAATTACAAAGGGAATTGAGTACAAGAGCAAGGAAATCCTCTTGCATTTGTACAGAGCCCTGGTGAGACCACACCTGGAGTATTGTGTACAGTTTTGGTCTCCAGGGTTAAGGAAGGACATCTTGGCTGTAGAGGAAGTGCAGCGTAGATTCACGAGGTTAATTCCTGGGATGTCTGGACTGTCTTACGCAGAGAGGTTAGAGAGACTGGGCTTGTACACGCTGGAATTAAGGAGATTGAGAGGGGATCTGATTGAAACATATAAGATTATTAAGGGATTGGACAAGATAGAGGCAGGAAATATGTTCCAGATGCTGGGAGAGTCCAGTACCAGAGGACATGGTTTGAGAATAAGGGGTAGGTCATTTAGGACAGAGTTAAGGAAAAACTTCTTCTCCCAGAGAGTTGTGGGGGTCTGGAATGCACTGTCTCGGAAGGTAGTGGAGGCCAATTCTCTGGATGCTTTCAAGAAGGAGCTAGATAGGTATCTTATGGATAGGGGAATCAAGGGATAGGGGGACAAGGCAGGAACTGGGTATTGATAGTAATTGATCAGCCATGATCTCAAAATGGCAGTGCAGGCTCGAAGGGCCGAATGGTCTACTTCTGCACCTATTGTCTATTGTCTATTATATATCGTATAACATTTGGTAAGGTCTAATTATACACAAGCTTAGACTGTCTCTTTATCTAATGAGTGAAATGGGGTTCATAGCTGAATGATAAGGGAATTGACAACATATACTCTAAGTGTCTCTAACCATTGTGGGGATAACTTTGCTCTTCCTGTTTCTTCTCCCCCTCCTCGCCTCTGTTTCTGACTGCTGTTGGACACAGTGCAATGGCTTGACTCTCATTTTGGCAAAGCATGGACAAGATAGCAGTTGATGTTGAATGATGGGTCTTTCTCTATTGTGCATTCTTGAGCAACACCTAAATGACCATCAGCTCAAGTCTCGACTGTAAAGTTTCCAGTGGCCTTGTGTCTCTCGCTATTGGGATATCCTTTCCAGCACTTGTGCAATCTTTGGCACAACAGGCATTCACTGGCCACCTTAATAGTTGAAATAATGGAATTCAATGAAAGATTGAATACCTGGACCTCCACCCCTGGCATATGGCCCAAGCCTTGGACCTTAAACGGCATATCCAAATAATTCTGCAGACCCTGAAAGTCATGGTCTTGCCTCTTAGCGTCAGCTATTGCAAGTGGGATTTGTAACTTATGTTCTTATGCAACTGGCTTAATGAATATTTTGCAATAGGTCTGGAAAATGTCTCTACCATAAGTGTATATGTGGCAGCAGTCTTACCCGTATTGTCCTATCTCACTGTATACATACTTTGCCCTGTATTCACCTATGGCAGGAACATCACCCAGACTTGGTGTTAAATATTCATTATGCCACTTGTGAGATAAGATAACACACAATGAGCACTCTCCTTTGAAGGAAGCAGGAATGGTTCCAGTTAGCACCAGCCAGCTTCTGTTCATGCCTACCATTCACAGAACTGCACCCCATGAATATGTAGAAATGCAAAAAGCAACACTCACACTGTTCTTCATGTATCGTGATTCACACATACATTTTCTAGCACTTATCATGTTACTCCCCACTATCTTTTGGAATTGATTTGAAACTGCAATATCGCCTACCTCATAGATCTGCCCAAAGTACTAGGTGACAATCTGGGAAGTATTTTCAGATTCTTGATCAATATTTTCCCCTCAGCCAACAGCACACAGAAAAAAAATGAAGTTGGTAGTTTATCAGATTTGTGCGCACAATCTTTCTGCCATAAATCACTTATAATACATATAAATGACTGCAAAGTGTCCTCAGGTCATAAAATTCACTGGTGCATTTCAACCTTCCTTACTTCCCTCTGTGCTTCCTTTTCCTTTTCTCCTTCCTTTTACAAGGTGTTAAGACTACCTGATTTGTTTCGTGTTCATGGTGCTGTTATGCAGCAATTGCCCTGATCAGAGATACTACATTATTTGCCTTTTTTCTAATAGGAACAGATAAATTTCAATTAAATCATGTCACCAATGTTGGTTTGTAACACAGCAACATGAATAAAATCTGCCCTGTGGCTCAGTTGCTGTATTCAAGGGCTCAGGGGAAATTAAGGCAAGGAAAGAGGAGGTTTTTTTTTCACCATTTGACCAATTATCACTGCAGCAGCAACTGCATCTTTTTTTGAGTTATTGTTGTTGGTACTGAGGTTAAAGCAAATCTTACAAATGACATTGTGAAATATCTACTTTACTTGGGAAGTATTCACCTGACAATAGGCAATAGACAGTAGGTGCAGGAGTAGGTCATTCGGCCCTTCTAGCCAGCACCACCATTCACTGTGATCATGGCTGATCAAACACAATCAGTACCCCATTCCTGCCCTCTCCCCATATCCCTTGACCCTGCTATCTATAAGAGCTCTATCTAACTCTCTCTTGAAAGCATCCAGATACTTGGCCTCTACTGCCTTCTGGGACAGAGCATTCCACATATCCACCACTCTCTGGGTGAAAAAGTTTTTCTGCATCTCTGTTCTAAATGGCCTACCCCTTATTCTTAAACTGTGGCCTCTAGTTCTGGACTCACCCATCAGCGGGAACTTGCTTCCTGCCTCCAGCATGTCCAATCCCTTAATCTTATATGTTTCAATCAGATCCCCTCTCATCCTTCTAAATTCCAGTGTTCACATCCTCAAGAAGTTACCCTGAATAAAATCTACCATAGATGGAGATGGTCGTAATTAACATAAATTTCTGGTAAGTTTTTGCATTCTGAAATGCATTTGAAAACATGACAATATGGCTGCCTGGCAGAAACCATGCAGTCAGTATATTGTCCAGTGCATTTACATCATTTTAATTTCTCAAATCATCCAGGCAACCTTTTACAAACAAGCAAGGGCCTCACTGTGGTGAACTACATATACCTGTCTGGACACGCCCCCTGCTGACTGCTCCTGTGGCTCCTCCCACAGACCCCGGTATAAAGGCTATTGAGGCCTGAGCCCGGCCCTCATTCTCCAGGATGTAGTATGGTGGTCAACTACTGCTTGTTCTTTCTTCCAGTCAATAAAAGCCAATATCTCAACTTCACGTCTCAGAGAGAGTTATTGATGGTGCATCAATTTTATTGACTGGAAGTTTTAAAATATGGAAAGCGTTTTACGTCTGGAAAGATTGGATTTGGACCCCCAAGACCCTAAAGCAGCTCTTGCCTTTGAACTCTGGCTTGCATGCTTCCAATCATACTTGGAGGAGGTTAGTGCAACTGAACCCGCTGTTGTGCACCGAATTCTCCTCTCGAGGGTCACCCCGAAAGTTTACTCACTTATTAGAGGCCTGCCGACCTACAAAGGGGCACTGGACGCCCTCAAAAGACAGTACCTGCGGCCGGTGAACACCGTCTATGCAAGACATCGCTTAGCTACGCGACGACAGCGGCCTGCAGAGTCGAGCGCCCAGTTTCTTCGAGCCCTACAGACATTCGTGCAAACTTGCGACTGCAAAACTCTCACTGTGGAACAGCATGCGGAGCTGCTAGTATGAGACGCCTCGCACACGCATGAGGGATCACTGACGCCTAGTGGGCTGACACCTCCAGTTAGGCCGGAACCAGCACAACCACCATCTCCGGTGCAATCACCACCGGCATCTGTGCAATCACAGCCGGTGCTACGTAGATTGCAGTGACAGATTCGACCACCTGATAGACTTAACCTGTAAATATACTTGTAAGAAACTTCACCCCGTGGGGACTCTCTTTTAAAACAAAGGGGGGGGGGTGAATGTGGTGAACTACATATACCTGTCTGGACACGCCCCCTGCTGACTGCTCCTGTGGCTCCTCCCACAGACCCCGGTATAAAGGCGATTGAGGCCTGAGCCGGCCCTCATTCTCCAGGATGTAATATGGTGGTCAACTACTGCTTGTTCTTTCTTCCAGTCAATAAAAGCCGATATCTCGACTTCATGTCTCAGAGAGAGTTATTGATGGTGCATCACTCACTAACAGTGAAAATTATAGTCTGGGTGATCTACTCCAATGTTTCCTCTCTGAGGAATATGTTAACTCAATTCCATATTTAAGAGAAAACAGAAATAATTATACATGACTTTTGTATAGCTCCCCACTTCTTATCATCAATAGCTATACTTACTCCCAGGACAATTTGGGAGTTGGATGAATTTCCATTGAGAATGGTTGGAGCTACTAGTCATGAGGAACACAATGTTCTGATGCAGGGGTAGAGAGGTTGACAATGGATTGGTGTTTGATGGAGCAGCTGATGCATTGCTTGCCCTCACTAGAGTCAAGGCTTCCTGACAGTGTGCTTTAGCACCCTATAGTCCTTCAAACCGTCGAACTACTATGAAGCTCTAAATTTCAAACTGACACATCTGCCTGAAATGACAGCTGTTAGCTGGGGCACTTAATGCTGGTGAATTATCATAATGATGGAGATGATCACTGAGCTCATGTTGGGCAGATTAATCTCTATACTCTTTGTGAACCCTTGATGCAAATTAAGCTGAACTCATCTATTCTCTGTATATCTGTGTGCAACATCACCAACAGATTGCCCAATGCATCTTGCAGTATATTCACCAGCCTTATTCAGTAAGCTGTTCCTTTCTGGTCAACGCCTGAGTCATCTGGGCTGGTTTGGACATTGACCTATGGTACATTGGCAAACAGTGTTTTACTACCAACACTGAATATCTGTTCTTCTTTCTCTTGTTTCTCTAGAAAAGAAGACCCTTTCACCAGCCACATCTCTGGAGTACTGTATACATTGTACAAATGCTGGAAGTCAAAATGTTTGGCTGTGCACCATCAGAAAACCTGGCAGAGGTGACTCCGTTACTGGCAGAGAAACGTCTGTGTTTTCAACGGCTAAGATTAATGGGGTGGATGTGGATTAAAGTGGTGAAAATGGATAGCATTATCTAGTGAAGGTGTCAGCTATTTTTATTTTGGTGTGTGCAGTTAGATGTACGTGATTCAGGAGAAAGTAATTAAGGTATGAAGAGGCCGTGTGACATCATGGTATTCTCATAACCTATCCCTATCTACAATAAGAAAATTATTTTATGAATGGATAGCAAGCCTTATCTACAAGCTGTCTAATTTCTTTGGCAGACCTCTGGATGAAAGGGAGAGTTTGAAAAATCATGTGAGATGAATAGTGTGAATTAGTTAGGTAATTCAAGTTAGGAGTAAATTCTTTTAGCATTATGGAAACATATTTGGAGGTAAATTCCTGGCATGGACCTCTTCAGCAAACTCATTCCACTGGCATCAGAACTGTTATCTCACAGGTTTCTTGAGTGAATAAAGGACAAGACCTCCTTCCTCTGCCCATGACCTGTCAGCATGTAATCCAAGGTAGCAACATAGTACCTTGAGAGTGTTGTGAGGTTTTCCTGTTTATTTACAGCAATTTCAGTTTTTCTATATCTTCTGTTTCTCTTAAAGCTGTTTCTGTAACTGTTGGAGCCTGTGACTTACAGTTTGGAGATCAATTGAGTATTCCAGCACTCTGCTGTCTCCGCAAAAATTCCAGGAAGTGAGTTCCTCAATGAGGAGAAGCTCAGGGACAGAGTGCAGGGAAGGTTGAAACATCAAGGCAAACGTGGAGGAAATCAAGTGGTTGTTTCCCTTGGAAGGTCACTGTGTTGGACTGGTCACTCCTCTCGGAAGGCCGCTGTATTGGAGTGGTTGTTTCCCTTAGAAGGTCATTGTGTTGGACTGGTCACTCCTCTCGGAAGGCCGCTGTATTGGAGTGGTTGTTTCCTCAGAAGGCTGTTGTATTGGAGTGGTTACTCACCTTGGAAGGTCACTGTATTGGACTGGTCACTCCTCTCAGAAGGCCGCTGTATTGGAGTGGTCGTTTCCTCAGAAGGCTGTTGTATTGGAGTGGTTACTCACCTTGGAAGGTCACTGTATTGGAGTGGCTGATCTCCTCAGAAGGCTGTAGTGTTCGAGTGGTTACTCTCCTTGATGCTGTCAGAAGATGTTATCGGAATTCTGAGGTTTATGTATTGGACTGTGGACTGTAGTTCATATTGGAATCCTTCAGTTTTCTGTATTTTTGCCCTTCCTTTCCTGTTGCCAATTAGCAAGTTAGGGGTTGGGGATTTGGGGTTTGATGTCCTTGTTGCCATTATACATGCAATCCGTTAGTCGTTTGTGTGTGAGGGAGGGGTTGGGGGTTTGGGGTTTGTGAGTTTTCATATCTTTTTTTGTGTATGGGGGTGTGGGGTTGACATCTTTCTTTCAGTGACGTCCATCTTTGTTTTCTGGCTCTCTGGAGAAGACGAATCTCAGAGTTGTATAATATATACATACTTGGATAATAAACGAACCTTTGAAGCTTTAGGTTGCATTTTCCCTTTAAGAGGTCCTAAATGCCTTTAAGTAAATGAGAGAGCACCTGATATATGACCTTCAGATGTTCATCCAAAGAATAAATTTATCTGCACAGTTGAGTCATGATAATGGGTAAGCAGCAGACTTATGATATATAACCCCAACGTGCAGTCACCTTCCCCACCCCTCCACTCATAACCTAGTCCCCAGGCCTTTACGTGACTGTTTTAGACATTAGTGAATCTCAAGGCCCTCCTGATATTCTAGTACATAAGTTGCTTTAACGTGTTGTAAGTTTTACTGCAAAATTGTAACAAATACTTGCATTTAATTTCAGGCTAGTTAAGCATGTTTGCCTTTAAAGTACTTAATATATATTTGATAAACTGTTTGTTATTGGATGCTCTGTAGCTCACTGCACCAGAATATGGTATCACGTCATGTCTTCCATTAATCATTAGGCTGCTAAATGAAACTATGTGTGGCAGCCTGTCGCTCTTCCCCCATGATAGGATCTATCACAAAAAGAAACTCAATCTATCTGTGTTCATACTCCAGATGACACACTTAAAGTGGTTAGAGAAACTTCTTTCAAGCCCCACGCTGAAGAAGATTCTCAATGCCACAGAGGTCAGCAGTCACTGAGTTGACGTACTTCCATTTAATCTAATTCCACTCAATCTCACATTTTCACCGATTCTCCTTAGTTAAAGATAGGGCTTACAAATCGTTCTGCAACTCAGCAGGGCAATGTCATGCGGGAGGCTAACAGACGGGTGACACAGAAGCATAACAGTTAATAAATGCTGTTACAGTGCAAGTGACCCAGGTTCAATTCCGACACTGTTGGTAAAGAGTTTATACACTCTGCCCTTGACTATGAGGGTTTCCTCTGTGTGCTCCAGTTTCTTCCTGTGTTCCTGACATGTAAGGATTAGCAGGTTAATTGGTCACATGGGTGTAATTACCGGTAGGTGGTGCAGACTCCTTGGGCTGGAAGAGCCTGTTACTATGCTGTGCTTCTAAATAAATAAACTAACAAAATAAATAATTGTATTGCATACAAGATCCAAGGCACTGTGTGCAGTAGAGCTAGTTTTGCTCATTTTGTGAACAAAAAGACACACTCTGAATTCAGGCAGGTTGTAGATCATGGTTCATATGATGACTATCTCTGTGGACTGAAGTCTCAAGAGGATCGAAGCTTCAAGTGGAGGGGTGGGGTGGGAAGTGGGGAGTGAATAAATTGAGGTATACAGACTGGGACCTTGAGGGTATGCTGGCAATTTAAAATCATAAAATAAAGACACACTTGCAAGTGGATCCAGGCATTGAAGTGCAAGGACCAAGTAAGGCAGCAAACTTCCTTAAAACTTTCATCTACACAGCCAATGAAGTGAACACTACCCAAAACTGTGTTGAATGTGGCACATAACTGTGTGAGATACATTGGGCAACTTGACCTATTACTTGGGAAATACACTCAGAAAAGAATGATCAAAACTAGCTTAAATTCAGTCTGATAAGGGACATGATTGAATTTCAAAACTGGTGGAATTTTAGAATTTAAGGCAAAACTCACTAGTCCTGCAAATCTCCTAGGGTTCCTGTTTTGAGAAATTCCAAATAAGCCTACAATATTTTTACCAACCCACACTGTACCCAAAAGCTTCTTTGTGCTGTAGGCAGTCCTCATTTTCCTTTTGCATAGATTACAATGCCTCTGGTGAGAGAGTTCACAGTAAAGGGGAATAAACTTAACAACACCATTTAATATCAACTCTCACATCGGGAACAGCAAAAATCAGGAAATGCTTCCTCCAAATCTCTGTTGAGGCCAGATCAATAAACATTTACAAACTGCGACCAATATGTTTCCAGCTCTTTGCATATTATGCAGAATTTGTAGATTTAACATAAAAGGTACCATTCAGTGATAAGTCTGATGAGACTTTGGGTACCATTCTGTAAATGCCTGCTTGAGTGGTAAGGCTTTAGTTCTTCGAGGCTTCAGTTAGAGAGAAAGCATTAAAAAAGCTCTAGGTAGAGACATTTCTCCCTTCCCTTCTTTACATCAGCTCAGTTAGGACAGGAGAAGTGCCAGGCAACATAGCTGAGTGCTCCTCTTGCGGGATGTGGGAAGGCAGGGAGATATCTGGTGTCCCTGACAACCACAACTATGAGAAGTGCATCCAGCTGCAGCTTCTAACATTCCATGTTAAGGAGTTGGAGTTGGACCTGATTAAACTCTGGATCATTCGAGAGGCTGAACCATATAACCATATAACAATTACAGCACAGAAACAGGCCATCTCGGCCCTTCTAGTCTGTGCCGATGCTTACACTCACCTAGTCCTACTGGCCCACACTCAGCCCATAACCCTCCATTCCTTTCCTGTCCATATACCTATCTAATTTTACTTTCAATGACAACATTGGACCTGCCTCTACCACTTCTACTGGAAGCTCATTCCACACAGCTACCACTTTGAGTAAAGAAATTCCCCCTCATGTTACCCTTAAACTTTTGCCCCCTAACTCTCAAATCATGTCCTCTTGTTTGAATCTCCCCTACTCTCAATGGAAAAAGCCTATCCACGTCAACTCTATCTATCGCCCTCATTATATTAAATGCCTCTATCAAGTCCCCCCTCAACCTTCTATGCTCCAAAGAATAAAGACCTAACCTGTTCAGCCTTTCCCTGTAACTTAGGTGCTGAAACCCAGGTAACATTCTAGTAAATCTTCTTTGTACTCTCTCTATTTTGTTGATATCTTTCCTATAATTTGGTGAACAGAAATGTACACAATACTCCAAATTCAGCCTTACCAATGCCTTGTACAATTTTAACATTACATCCCAACTCCTATACTCAATGCTCTGATTTATAAAGGCCAGCATACCAAAAGCTTTCTTCACCACCCTATCCACATGAGATTTCACCTTCAGGGAACTATGCACCATTATTCCTAGATCACTCTGTTCTACTGCATTCTTCAATGCCCTACCATTTATCATGTATGTCCTATTTGGATTATTTCTACCAAAATGTAGCACCTCACACTTATCAGCATTAAACTCCATCTGCCATCATTCAGCCCACTCTTCTAACTGGCCTAAATCTCTCTGCAAGCTTTGAAAACCTACTTCATTATCCACAACGCCACCTACCTTAGTATCATCTGCATACTTACTAATCCAATTTACCACCCCATCATCCAGATCATTAATGTATATGACAAACAACATTGGACCCATTACAGATCCCTGAGGCAAACCACTAGTCATCGGCCTCCAACCTGACAAACAGTTATCCACCACTACTCTCTGGCATCTCCCATCCAACCACTGTTGAATCCATTTTACTACTTCAGTATTAATACCTAACGATTGAACCTTCCTAACTAACCTTCCATGCGGAACCTTGTCAAAGGCCTTACTGAAGTCCATATAGTCAACATCCACTGCTTTACCCTCGTCAACTTTCCTCGTAACCTCTTCAAAAAATTCAATAAGATTTGTCAAACATGACCTTCCACGTACAAATTCATGTTGACTGTTCCTAATCAGATGCTGTCTATCCAGATAATTATATATACCATCTCTAAGAATACTTTCCATTAACTTACCCACCACTGACGTCAAACTGACAGGCCTATAATTGCTAGATTCACTCTTAGAACCCTTTTTAAACAATGGAACCACATGAGCAATATGCCAATCCTCTGGCACCATCCCCATTTCTAATGACATTTGAAATATTTCTGTCAGAGCCCCTGCTATTTCTACACCAACTTCCCTCAAGGTCCTAGGGAATATCCTGTCAGGTCCTGGAGATTTATCCACTTTTATATTCCTTAAAAGTGCCAGTATTTCCTCCTCTTTAATTGTCATAGTTTCCATAACTTCCCTACTTGTTTCCCTTACCTTACACAATTCAATATCCTTCTCCTTAGCGAATACCAAAGAAAAGAAATTGTTCAATATCTCCCCCATCTCTTTCGGCTCCACACATAGCTGTCCACTCTGATTCTCTAAGGGACCAATTTTATCCCTCACTATCCTTTTGCTATTAATTTAACTGAAGAAACCCTTCAGATTTATTTTCACCTTACTTGCCAAAGCAACCTCGTATCTTCTTTTAGCTTTTCTAATTTCTTTCTTAAGATTCTTTTTACATTCTTTATATTCCTTGAGCACCTCATTTACTTCATGCTGCCTATATTTATTATAGATCTCCCTCTTTTTCTGAACCAAGTTTCCAATATCCCTTGAAAACCATGGCGCTCTCAAACTTTTAACCTTTCCTTTCAACGTAACAGGAACATAAAGATTCTGTACCCTCAAAATTTCACCTTTAAATGGCCTCCATTTCTCTAGTACATCCTTCCCGCAAAACAAATTGTCCCAATCCACTCCTTCTAAGTCCTTTCGCATCTCCTCAAAGTTAGCCTTTCTCCAATCAAAAATCTCAACCCTGGGTCCAGTCCTATCTTTCCCCATAATTATATTGAAACTAATGGTATTGTGATCACTGGACCCAAATTGCTCCCCAACACATACGTCTGTCACCTGACCTATCTCTTTCCCTAACTGGAGATCCAACACTGCCCCTTCTCTAGTCGGTACCTCTATGTATTGCTGCAAAAAACTATCCTGCACACATTTTACAAACTCCAAACCATCCAGCCCTTTTACAGAATGGGCTTCCCAGTCTATGTGTGGAAAATTAAAATCTCCCACAATCACAACCTTGTGCTTACTACAAATATCTGCTATCTCCTTACAAATTTGCTCCTCCAATTCTCGCTTCCCATTAGGTGGTCTATAATACACCCCTAAAAGTGTTACTACACCTTTCCCATTCCTCAATTCCATCCAAATAGTCTCCCTAGATGAGCCCTCTAATCTATCCTGCCAAAGCACCACTGTAATATTTTCTCGGACAAGCAATGCAACATCTCCTCCTCTTGACCCTCCGATTCTATCACTGCTGAAGCAACGAAATCCAGGAATATTTAGTTGCCAATCATACCCCTCCTGCAACCATGTTTCACTAATAGCTACATCATATTTCCAGGTATCAATCCATGATCTAAGCTCATCCACCTTCCCTGCAATGCTCCTAGCATTAAAGTAGATGCATTTAAGAAACTTTCCACCTCTTTCTCTCTGTTTATCCCTAATGATGCGATCAACTTTATTATCTTTTTCTTCTTCTCCCCTACATCTTCGGTCTGAGCGTTCCCCTTTACTCTCACCTGCCTATCCTCCCGCACACACTGTCTACTAGCTTTCTCTATTTGTGAACTAACCTCCTTTCCCCTAGTCTCTTCAAGTTGATTCCCACCCCCCCAAGCATTCTAGTTTAAAGACTCCTCAGTAGCCTTTGCAAATCTCCCTGCCAGGATATTGGTCACCCTAGGATTCAAGTGTAACCCGTCCTTTTTGTACAGGTCACACCTGCCCCAAAAGAGGTCCCAATGATCCAGAAACTTGAATCCCTGCCCCCTGCTCCAATCCCTCAGCCACGCATTTATCCTACACCTCATTCCATTCCTACTCTCACTGTCGTGTGGCACAGGCAGTAATCCTGAGATTACTACCTTTGTGGTCCTTCTTCTCAACTGCCTTCCTAACTCCCTATATTCTCCTTTCAGGACCTCTTCCCCTTTCCTACCTATGTCATTGGTACCTATATGTACCACGACCTCTGGCTCCTCACCCTCCCACTTCAGGATATCTTGGACACGATCAGAAACATCCCAAACCCTGGCACCAGGGAGGCAAACTACCAACCGGGTCTCCTGATCGCGTCCACAGAATCGCCTATCTATTGAGTCCCCTATTACTACTGCCTTCCTCTTCCTTTCCCTACCCTCCTGAGCTACAGGGCTGGACTCTGTGCCAGAGGCACGGCCACTGTTGCTTCCCCCAGGTAGGCTGTCCCCCCCCCCAACAGTACTCAAACAGGAGTACTTATGGTCAAGGGGTACAGCCACTGGGGTACTCTCTAGTACCTGACTCTTCCCCTTCCCTCTCCTGATTGTGACCCATTTCTCTGTCCCCCGTGGCCCCGGTGTGACCACCTGCCTGTAACTCCTCTCTACCAACTCCTCACTCTCCCTGACCAGACGAAGGTCAGTGAGCTGCAGCTCCAGTTCCCTAACACGGTGCCTTAGGAGCTGCAGCTTGGCGCACCTGGCACAGATGCGGACTTTCGGGAGTCTAGGAGACTCCAGAACCTCCCACATCCGACACCGAGAACAACAAGCTGCCCTCACACTCATATTTCCCCTTTCCTCAAATAACAGGAAAAACTGAAACCTAAACCTACCTTGCCTTGCCCGCTTCCGCCTAAGCCAACTGAGCCCAAGCCCTTAAGCCTTCACTCTGTTCCCAGCTCACTCCACTGCCCGCAAAAGACGCTGCCCGTTGTATAAGGCTGTGTTGTTTTTAAATCTTCCTCACTTCACTGCCCGCCGTCACACGCCTGCGCAGTCCTGCCTCTCTTAACTCTGATGAAAATAAGAAAAATTCAAGATGGTTCCGGCGCACTCCCGTTCTGATCCTTCGACTTCCTTCTCCAAACCCCTTCCTTCTGAAGGGGTTACAGGACTAATAGAGAGGGAGTTAAACCCAAGGTGCAGGACACAGGAAACAGGGTGACGGTCAGGAAGAGGAAAGGGGCTAAAAAGTCTGTGCAGAGTACCCCTGTGGCCACCCCCCTCAACAACAGATATACCACTTTGGATACTGCTGGGGGGTGCATTGATGGCCTAACAGAGGAAAGTTACAGCATTCGGGTCCCTGGTACTGAGTCTGCCTCTGTGATTCAGAAGAGAATAGGGGTGAAGAGGCTTGCTGTGGTGATGGAAATTCGTTAGTTAGGGGAATGGACAGAAGGTTCTATGGGTGAGAATGATGTTCCCGGATACTATTAGCACAAAGAGAGAAAAACTGGAAATCCAAGCAACACACACAATATGCTGGAGGAATTCAGCAGGCCAGGTAGAATTTATGGAAAAGAGTAAACAGTCAACATTTCAGGCTGAGACCCTTCATCAGGACTGACGGGGTAGGACAAGTGATGAGGTTCTGCATTGGGAGTTCAGGGTGTTAGGCGCAAAGTTAAAGTGCAGGACCTCCAGTGTTGTGATCTCAGGACTGCTACCCATGCCACACGCTAGTGAGGCCAGAACGAGGAAGATTATATAGTTTAAATTTTAGGGTGAACTTGATCATATTATGATCACTTTCCCCAAAGGGTTCTTTTACCTTAAGCTCTCTAAACAATTCTGGTTCATTGCACAACACCCTAAACACATTAGCTGATCCTTTGGTGAGCTCAAACATCAGCAGTTCTAAAAATCCATCTCATGGTCCCACTTGGAATCCAAAACCAACTTGATTTTTCCAATCTACCTGTTTACTGAAATCCCCCATGACTATTCTAGCATTGCCTTTATGGCATGCATTTTCAATCTCCTATTGTAATTTATAGACAACATTCTTACAACTGTATGAGTTCTGTATACAACTCCAACCAGGGTCTTTTTACCCTTGCAGTTTCTTAGCTCTATCTAATACCCACACCCTGGCCACCTCTGAGGGTGTGTGTGTACGGCACAACTGGCATGTGTGTTTGCAGACAATTTTAATCTCTCCCTCTCCCAGTGTAGAATGCCCTTCTGCTTCAAAGCATCCACCATTGCTCCTGTACCTAAAAAGACCAAGGAAACATGTCTGAATGACTGGTATCCTGTCACACTCACCTCAATAATAAGCAAATGCTTTGAGAGGCTGGTCAAGGACTACAACTGCAGCGTGCTATCACCCACACTGGACCCCCTCAAGTTACCTCCGACACAACCAACTGACAGATGACACAACAGCCACAGCTCTACACACTGTCCTTACACATCTGGAGAGGAAGGATGCTTATGTGAAAAAGCTGTTCAGCATTCAACACCATAATCCCTTCCAGGCTTGAAAAGAAGGTCAGAGACCTTGGCCTTCACCCTGCCTTCTGCAGCTGGATCCTGGACTTCCTGTCAGATTGCGAGCAGGTGGTAAGAGTTGGCTCCCCTCACCTCTGACCCTCAACATGGAAGCCCCCCAGGGTTGTGTCCTAAGACCCTCCTTTACTCTCTGTACACCCATGACTGTGTTGCCACCCACAGCTCCAATCTGCTAATTAAATGTGTTGACGATACTACATTGATTGGCCTCATCTCAAATAATAACGAGGCAGCCTACAGAGAAGTCATCACCCTGACACAGTGGTGTCAAGAAAACAACCTCTCCCTCAATGTCACAAAAACAAAGGAGCTGGTTGTGGATTACAGAAGGAATGGAGATGGGTTAACCCCTATTGACATCAATGGATCTGGGGTTGAGAGGGTGAATAGCTTTAAGTTCCTTGGCATACACATCACTGAGGATCTAACTTGGCCTATACATGTTGGCTGTGTGGTGAGAAAAGCACAACAGCGCTTCTTTCACCTCAGATGGTTGAAGAAGTTCGGCATGACTTCCCACAGGATTGGGATTCTCTCAATCCCACAATTGAGAGCGTTCTGACAGGCTGTATCACTGCCTGGTATGGAAACTGTACTTCCCTCAATCACAGGACTCTGCAGAGAGTGATGCAGACAGCCCAGCACATCTGTAGATGTGAACTTACCTCTGTTCTGGACATTTACAGAGACAGGTATGTAAAAAGGGCCCAAAGGATCATTGGGGACCCGAGTCACCCTAACCACAAACTGTTCCAGCTGCTACCATTCAGAAAATGATACCGACAGCAACAAAGCCAGGGCCAATAGTCTCCAGGACAGCTTCTTCCACCAGGCCAACAGACTGATTAATTCATGCTGACACAATTGTATTTCTAAGCTATATTGACTATTCTGTTGTACATCTTACTGTACATACTATTTATTACAAATTACTATAATTTGTACATTGCACTTTCAGACCCTCAACACAGGAGTCCCCCAGGGATGAGTCCTAAGTAAAGGTTTTTACTCCTCATGTATGCGAAGGATGTAAGTAATAAAGTCAATTCAATTTGATCCACAATGATTCAACACTTTCTGATCGTATATCACCTCTTTCTAATGATTTCATTTGTTCCCAACAAAGCAACCACACCCCTTCTGCTTTCCTGCCTGTCATTTGGATGTTAAGCTCCCAGCTATAATCTTCTTTCAGCAATGATTCGGGTGATGCCTACAACATCATACATGTCAATCTATAACTTTGCTACAAGTTCACGTACCTCATACCATTTACTGCACATATTCAAGTATAACACCTTCACTCCTGTATTCACTCTTTTCAATTTTCTCTGCCTTTTAAGTTGCAGCTCATCCTGTTAACTGCAATTTTGCTCTGTCGACAGCCTCTCCTGACTACACATTGCCTCTGTTTGTAAACCAGCTATCTCATCTCCATCACTAACATCTGCCTTTCTTACGATACTTCTTGCATTGAAATAGATGCAGCATAGCACACTAGGTGCACCGTGCTCAAACTTTGTCTGAGTTCTTACCAACTTCTGCCTCCACAACCTCTCCACCGACTGTTCTGACACTCTGGTTCCTATCCCCCTGCAACTGTAGTTTAACCCTCACTGTACAGCATTAACAAACCTTCCTGCTAGGATATTAGTCCCGTTCCAGTTCAGCTATAGGCTGGTAAGTCTGAAATCAGTTGTGGGAGAGTTGTTGAATGATAGTGTAAGGGACCAGATATGTATAAGTATTTGGATAGACATGAACTGATTAAGAATAGTCAGCATGGCTTTGTGCATGGTAAGTCATTTCTAACTAATATTATAGTTTTCAAGGAAGTTACCAGGAATGTGGATGAAGACAAGGCAACGAATATTGTCTACATGGACTTTAGCAAGGCATTTGACAAGATTTAGAATGGGAGGAGATTGGTCAAGGAGGTTCAGTTGCTCAGTATTCAAGATGAGGTAGTAAATTGGATTAGGCATTGGCTTCATGGGAGAAGCCAGAGAGTAGTACTAGGTAGTTGCCTCTCTGACTGAAGGTGTGTGACTAATGGTGTGTCGCAGGGATTGGTGCTGGGTCCATTGTTGTTTGTCATCTATATTAAGGATATGGATGATAATGTGGTTAACTGGATCAGTAAATTTGCAGCTGACACCAAGTTTGGAAGTACAGTGGACAGTGAGGACAGCTATCATGGCTTGCAGAGGGATTTGCAACAGCTGGAAAAATGGGCTTAAAAATGGCAGATGGAATTTAATACAGAGAAATGTGAGGTTTTGCACTTTGGTAGGACCAGCCAGAGTAGGTCTTACACAGGACCAACCAGAGTAGGTCTTACACAGTGAGTGGCAGGGCTCTGAGGAAGGTGGTAAAAGAAAGGGATCTGGGATTACAGATCCATAATTTGTTAAAATTGGCATCACAAGTAAATAAAGTCATAAATGAAGCTTTTGGCACATTGGCCTTCATAGATGGGATGTTATTTTGAAGTTGAATAAGACATTGTTGATGCCTAATTTGGAGTATTGTGTGCAGTTGTAGAGAAATTTGAAAGAGTACAAAGAAAATTTACAAGGATGTTGCCAGGTCTGGAGGAGCTGAGTTATAAGGAAAGATTGAATAGGTTAAGACCGTTATCTTTAGAACATAGACAATTTAGAAAAGATTTGATAAAGGTAAACAAAATTATGATGGGTATAGATAGGGCAAATGCAAGCAGGCTTTTTTCCACTGAGGTTGTGTGCGACTACAATCAGAGGTCATAGGTTAAAGGGTGAAAGGTGAGAAGTTTAATGGGAACATGAAGGGAAACTTCTTCACTCAGATGGTCATGAGAGTGTGGAATAAGCTGCCAGCACAAGTGGTGCATGCAATCTCTATTTCAACATTTAAGAGAAGTTTGAATATGTACATGTAGGGTATGGAGGGCAATGGTCTTGGTGCAGGTTGATAGGAGCAGGCTGTTTAAATGTTGTTGCCATGGATTTGATGGGCCTGTTTCTATGATGTATCTCTCTAGGACTCTATTTGTTTTAGTAGTATCAAAGATTTTAATTAGAATTGTTCCAAAAGAGTTATTGTCTTCTGTATAGAAAATATCATTTACGAGATAATAATGAAGGAACTTTAAAATTTTTATCTTCAGTCTCTGCAATGAAAAGAAGTGTACATAAAAATAAATGATGTATGGATAAAAGAAAGTGTCAGAATTAACCTTATTTGAAGATAATATTCCTCCTTTCCTGGATACTAAAATAATTTAACAAAGTAATAACCAGTACCCCAAAGGCATTGGGTGAAATAGACCATTTTCTTTTCTTGTATCTTATAATATAACCTTAGGAGATTGTGTCTTATTGGTACATATGGAAAACTCTAGTTGAGATCTCAGCACATTATGTCATTTTAGTGAAAGTTTGGCAGAAAGGTTGGAAATATTAATTCCAGGTAATAATTATAGAATAGTACAAGCCATTCATGTTGCTTCATTTTCCTTGTATCCTTTTAAAAGTTTTGTTATTAATGATTATGCTTTTCATACAAATCTTATTCTTGGGCTAAGCGATGCTGGGAGCTGGAGATTTGGATATTAGAATGTGAAGTGCCAAGTGGGAGTGTTGGACTGTTCATTCAAATAAACAAAGCCTCACTGTTTTCCAGAGTCTATTTACACTCAGCCATGCCATGAATGTATTATTTTAGGATTTCACAATTAATCAGCCTAAGCAGTCATCATAACAGTGCAAACACAATTTCAGATCCACCAATTAAAGGAGATGAATTCTAGAGTTGGCTGTGTTACACATTATTTCAAAGCTTCCCAAGATTCAGTGAGTCATTGCTCAAAGTTACACAAGAGCTATTAAATCTACTAAAAGGAGATAAGAGTGAATGGTGACTTAAATCACATGTAACTGGAGATCCTGGAATCCATATGCTAGAAGCTATTTAATGACTCCATTAGATGTGGATAAGTTATGATAATGGTACATTCACCAACATTCTGACCTACTCCAGCCTCACTTATTTCTACTTCAACATTATATGTCATTTATCTCACCTTGCAGTGCACTGCTCCCCCCCCCCCCCATCTGTGCACCTCTTACATTTGTATTCCTTCAGCCACCATTGGCATTCAACTTCAGTCCTATGTAATGTCAAATCACCCGTGGACAAAGATTCTCCATTCTTGTGTGTAACACATACCATTACCCTTATTCATGCATCTAATTTTTTGCGGCTTACAAAAGAAGAGAATGCAAGACGGGAGGGAGAGCCAGAGATCTAGAGTCAGTCTTTAACTTATCTTACAGCTCAATCTACAGAGGAGGCATCTCTAGAGATAGTTATCTCAGCTTACTAATTGAAAAACAGTCCATATCCAAACTAATCTCTGTATAATAGGATATCTTTCAACTTAATGTTACATTTACTTTAGTGTTAATCCATAACTTAATCTTCCTTTTTAATGATTTGACTATCTTTATGCATTTACTCCAAAAGGCATTCATCCTGAAATATCTTTATTAGACTTTCTCCATTTCAGTGACAAAAGCATCAATAATTTTAAACCTTTCTTCATAATAAAGCTTCACAATGCCCATAATTATATTTACACTTTCCATGGTCCCATCATCATCATGCAGTGAAGTGTGTTGGATATTCTAGATATTTCTCATGTTTGCTAAACTTGCTTTCTAAGTAACATCTGCCACTTGTAAGATTAAAAACAGATGTAAGAGAATTCCAACTATCTTGCCTTCTGGTCATAAATGGAAGTCAGTTTTCAGTTTCTAAATGTAGTTGGAAAGCAGTAATCAACTTGAAGTTAAAACACATCTTTGCAAACAAGCTCTGTATTTTGCTATTTTGCAAACACTGTGTTGTGGCAAATACTAGTCACTGCATCTGCTTTACTCCTTGAGAACATGTAGTATAAGACAATGGGTTGCTTAACTTGTGTTGCTTCAACAGACAAGTTACTGTCAGTTGCTTGGTTCAAGGAAGCTTGCAGAACAGATGGATGATATAATTTACCATATCAATAACTAATTTGCTCAAGAAAATTAATTTCACAACATTTACAGCCTTTGTGGAGGTTTGTGTTTTCGACAAAACTTTTAAACCTTTTGTGCTAAAAGGATGTCTGAAGAAATGTAATATGAGCGTGAAGTCATCCAGGTGGGGAAAAAGGGTCTGAATGTAGAAAATAGTTCAGGCGTATTCGAAATGAGGTAAAGAACACCATAAAGCCGTGAAAGAAGCATGGGATGAGTGAGGATCCATTCCTCAAATGTTGGTTTTTGTGACAGACAATTTGTCTGCAATTTGTTGGAATGCCTTTTCAGGAATTATGCCTGTGTTTCAGAAATCCTTTGAATTTAAGAAATGCTTTATGGTTTGTGTATTGGAAATAGTTTGTAATTTGGAAATGTTTCATAGTGTCTCAAGATCAAAGATAATAATTCAATGATTCAAGATAACAACAATTTACTTTATTGTCACCAAACAATTGATACTAGAGCGTACAATCATCACAGCGATATTTGATTCTGCACTTCACGCTCCCTGAAGTACAAATCGAAGTAAGTATAATAAAAATTTAAATTATAAATCATAATTAGAAAATAGAAAAGGGAAAGTAAGGTAGTGCAAGACAGGTCCAGATATTTGGAAGGTACGGCCCAGATCCGGGTCAGGATCCGTTCAGCAGTCTTATCACAGTTGGAAAGAAGCTGTTCCCAAATCTGGTCGTATGAATCTTCAAGCTCCTGAAACTTCTCCTGGAGGGAAGAGGGACAAAAAGTGTGTTGGCTGGGTAGGTTGTGTCCTTGATTATCCTGGCAACACTGCTCCAACAGCGTGCGGTGTAAAGTGAGTCCAAGGATGGAAGATTGGTTTGTGTGATGTGCTGGGCTATGTTCACGATCTTCTGCAGCTTCTTCCGGTCTTGGACAGGACAACTTCTGTACCAAGTTGTGATGCACCCTAGAAGAATGCTTTCTATGGTGCACCTATAAAAATTAGTGAGAGTTTTAGGGGACAGGCCAAATTTCTTCAACTTTCTCAGCAAGTAAAGGTGCTGGTGGGCCTTCTTGGCAGTGGACTCTGCTTGGTTAGACCAAGTCAGGTCATTTGTGATATTCACCCCAAGGAAGTTAAAGCTTTTGACCTGTTCCACCTGCGCACCACCGATGTAGATGGGGTTGTGCGGTCTGCTACTCCTTCTGAAGTCAACAACCAATTCCTTCATCTTGCTGACAGATAAGACAGAAAGTCTCTGTGTTTTAAATGTGTTGCGTGTTTAAGGGTGTTGTGTAGATTTAGATGTGTATCATTGGAAATAAATAAACTGTGTTTTAAGCTACTTTGTTAGCTGCAAGTATCTTCTCTTTGGTACTGACAGGGGACCCACCACTTGAAAAGTGGGTATTGGCAGCTAAACTCCTGGTGGAGAATAAACAGGAAAGTGAACTAGTCTTAGAAGATTGGTTAGTTAGAGTATAATCTTCCTTTAGTGAGAGAACTCATTGGTATTTATCTCCGATAGGGCTTTATGTCTTCATTTGATCTTTATTTCAGTTTAGGACTTCCTAGTCAGCAAACCTAATACCATACTGAAACTTTGGTGTAACATCCTTGTCCAAATTTAGTAGATGTCCTTTCAACTACAACAGTTCAACATTTAAATTCCTATTCCATTGGAGAAGCTTTTATACCAGCACTTCCCCTTTAAAGCACGGCAGCTTTAGTCTCTGTGTTTAGTTTCTTAAAATAAAATGCCTTTGAGGATATACAGTAACTCCTCTCACTGTCATATTTTATAGTAGGCTACTTTGTACACAACTATTAATCTGGAGCTGTTACCTACCCTCTGCTTACCTCCTAAGCCTCCTTGCTCATTCTCAATTGAAGTAACCCCCGATTTAGTGGCATCCATAAGCTTTAATACTATTCCTTTTTCCATCAAATCAAATGAATGAAAATGCTCTCTAGTAGACTTCCTGGGATACATTATCAACTAAGCTAAAATAAATCATTCAATTTTTTTCCATGGATCCCTTGGTTCAATGATACACCTCTGGCCTTAATCCATATTCATTTGCATAGCCAATCACGTGATAATTAATCAATTGATTTCTACAAATGTATTTATACAACATCTACAACAACTTATTTCCTTACATTCTGATTTCCTTTGAAAATTTTTAAATTTGCAAATTTCTATGTAAAACTTACAAGTTTTTACTGACCTGTCCACTAGATTGTGACTTCAAAATGTTTGCCAAAATTCACCTGCAATAGTGGACCTGCTATCAGAAATTATCAGTTACAACCGACAATGCTAGCTTAAAGGTCTATAATTTGCTGCTTTGCCCTATATTTTTTTTCATTAATATGATTACAATATGGGCCAGCTTCAAACTGTTTGGAAATCTCTCTCATTCTGAAAGATTTGACTCCCTTTGCTGCCCGTTTAATGTCAACTGCCAATGTGTGTATAATTAAACAAAGCTCTGCTAAACCGTGCAGCTTAATGCATGGCCTGAAATGTCTGCAAAGCAGTTCACTGCATATGCTGTGGGTCATCAGCTTCTTCTTCACTAGAGTAGGTCTCCCAGTGGAAACTTCGATGAAGAAGCCGGTTCTGATATGAAACACTGGCCCTGAGCAACTCCAGTTCTTCTGATGGTGAATCCCACAGAATTGCCCTGGCAGCCAAGTAAATAATACTTTCAATCCAAGCCAGGTATTAAAGCTCACAGATAACTTGGACATCTGTGACATTCATAAATATTCAGGGACTACAAAGAATTAAATACTGTATATTATCAGAAAAAGTAAAATGGACATTTCTTTAAAACATAATTTATAGTAAAGAAAGAAAACACACAAAACAATTAACTGCCTTTACACTAACTCAATTAAGTCACAAAATACTAATTACCTTTGACATTTCCTTCGCCATTCCAGCCACTCTGCTCATTGAAATGAGTGCGGTCACTGAACCTGTGCCAGATCTAACCTACAGCAATTTACTCTGGCAGATTTCCCAGTTCGGCATTTGGTGTTCTGCCGCTAGACTGCAGTGGACTTGACAGCAGCCATCAGCTGTGTGGAAGTTCAGCTTTTTGTTTCTCAGCCACACTCGGTCTGATCCCCAAGTTGCAAAGCTGGAAGTTGGCAGCTATATGTGGCTGTTTAGCACAAGTTTTTCTGACCAATAATTCAGTTTCTGTTCTCCCCTGGGAATCACTTCAGTTCTGCTGTTTAAATTGAAACTTGATAAATACTGGATAAATTGCTAGTGACAGTTTGACTTTATGTTACGACATGGCACATAAATTCAGCAGTGTTGTCCCCTTTTTCAGCCACTGAGGCCTATTGATTCAATAATATGCTTAACATATTGGTGAAATTATAAAATATTTCAAGTGACAATAATGAACCTGACAGTTGTTTGAGGCTATATCTGTAAGATTATTCTGCCATGAGGCAACTTCGCCACTTCTCATTAACTCTAGACCTTGCCGGCTATCAAAAGTTAAGCTTTTGAAATTTTTGAAATTTACCTGATCTGGTCTTTAATTGCTACCTCACTATAAAGAAAGAACACATAATTACGCCTGAAATCTCGATCACCTGATTAGCATCCCTGTAATTATTCTAATTTTGTTAGCAAATTACTTGCACATATTGACTATGATGAATGAAAGCATAATGTGGCGTTCATAAATTCAGTATACCATTCTTTATTCATAAAAGCTCAGTATATCCCAAACTTTAACTCTTAGTGATACATTGTCAAAGTAGTGCAGGAGTCACAATCCAAACGATAATGATAACATTCAAGTCACATTTTTCTCTGGTTTCATTTTGAGGTTGAGGACATGTAAGTGTCAAGGTAATTGTCAAATCATTTTTCATGACATTCAGGATGATTGATGTCATTCCCAAATTATGAGAAATGAAATGCATGTTTTTAATAATTACACTGCTGTGAGGTTCATTATGTTCTTCTACCTTCAATGGGGCTTATGAAGCCACACACATAATTACAATGCCAAGAGTAAACATCCATGGCTTAAAAGAATAACCTTGTCTTAAACCCAATGAATATATGCGACACTTTCGTTAAATATTTATTATAAACATCTGAATTTCAACAGATGTTGTAATGTGGTCCATTTTTGCACCCATTTTGTTGTATGATTCAACAAAGCAGTATTTCTATTTTCAGGAACTAATACATATTCCATAAATTATTCTCTTCTAAAATAGCAAATCCAGCTGAAATTATGGTTCTGCCTATATTTACAGCCAAGGGAAAAGCCACGGTATTGTAGGGAGAATAGGCAGAGTGCACACAGACAGCACCAGAGGTTAAGCAAACAGTCGATGTTTTGGGTCGAGACCCCTCACCAGGACTTGACGAAGGGCCTCGGCACGAAATGCCAACTGCTTGTTCTTTTCCATAGGTGTGGCCTGGCCTGCTGAGTTCCTCCAGCGTTCTGTGTGTGTTGCTTTGGATTTTCAGCATCTGCAGATTGTCTCGTGTTTGAGATCGGAGGTTAGGATCAGCCTCTTCTTGCGGGAGCTGTGAGGCAGTGGCTTTATTCCCTGCGCCACTGTGCTGCTCTAGTACTTTCTGATTTATGCTTCAGATATCTCTCTTGGCATCTCATCTCAGGCCACAACCATTGCTGCCCTTGGCACAGAGTGTTCTTTGACTGACAAGATCTAGCTAATTTGGAGCGTGTCTGGAAATTGAAGTGAAAAAGTTATTACAGCATCTTGGTTTACTGGTTATATCACATTTCTTTGCAGGCTCTTCCTCGACTTCGCAAGGTGGTGAAATAAAATTGCTAGAGTTTACCTCAGGCTATAAACCACCAGATTCTTCAAGCAGTAAATGGATAAGTGAACAGAAGCAATGACACACTGCTGATTTCCAGTAGTTACATCTTAAAAATCGCTCGTCAGCAGATAGAAAATCAGAGCTGTATCAGTTGCATTTCACTGGAATGTGAACTGAAGCAGCACAGGCTCTCTTAATATTAACCTTGACTTGATAGTTTGCTGTCCACAGATTCTCTTACGTCCCTCTCACATGCATCTCATAGGCAAGTCAAGCTGAAAAATACAGAGAAGTCAGAAGAAAGAACTATGGAAGCGAGACTGTTAAAAATTCTCTACTAAACAAAATCCATATTTGCTTATATTTAAACCAAAGAGCTTCTCTCCTCACTTGGGCCCTGAAACACAGAAAATTCTGGGCTTGTGTACAATAGAATAAGCTGTGTCGCAGATTGTCAACAAAAATGTCCCTTTTCTCTCTGGTATCACTTTTGGCAGGGATACCTTATTATTTAATTTCTCACAGGAATACAATTAAGTTCTGTGATCATTGATACAGTGTAATTATCGCATCTCAAATTATAATCAATTTGTGGCAATTATTTTAAAGTAGCAAACTGACTCCAAAACCAATGTAAGTTGAGAAAACAAGATTCCTATTGTTTACATTTATCCTCCTACTGAAATGTCATCTTGGAATTAATTTTTATATTTCTCTTATTGTAATATAATATTTATGCATTGAATTTACTGGCAACTTAAATCCATTTTAATCAATTTAACACCATCAAACTATCAGAACACTCTATACTATTTGAAGCATTCATTCACAACACAGACCATTATCATTTTACAGACTAACCCCACAACACCCCGACCCAACCTTCCCCTCCACCCTCCATCCTTGTCCGAGCCATTGCTTCCTGCTTATTTCTATTACAGGTATTAACTGTCAACAATAATGATCAGTTACAAGCAGACAGAATCTGTATTAACTATCAAGTACATTTATTGGTGCAGTTAACAACAAGCATGTGAACTAGATAACTGTGAGCATGCTCACTATGTTTCCTTGACCCTCCATCAACAGTCAAAGAATAGAAATGTAAATTCCGGGAAAAGGACCCTACATTTGCCAGGCATTCCTCTCGATCCTGATGTAATCTCCACATTTCAGACGTAAAGTCATCATCTTTTGTGAGCGTTGGTCTCCAGAATATCAGAATCAGAATCGGGTTTATTAACACCGGCAGGTAACATGAAATTTGTTAACTTAGCAGCAGCAGCATTTCAATGCAATACATAATCTAGCAGAGAAAATAATAATAATAATAAATAAGTAAATCTTATTCAGTAAATTTTATACAGCATACGTATATTGAATAGATTAAAATTCCCGCAAAAAACAAAAATACCGTATATTAAAAAAGTGAGCTAGTGTCCAAGGGTTCAATGTCCATTTAGGAATCAGAGGCAGAGAGGAAGAAGCTGTTCCTGAATCGCTGAGTGTGTGCCTTCAGGCTTCTGTACCTCCTACCTGATGGTAACAGTGAGAAGAGAAGGGTGCTGGAGGTCCTTAATAATGGATGCTGCCTTTCTGAGTCATTGCTCCCTAAAGATGTCCTGGGTACTTTGTAGGCTAGTACCCAAGATGGAGCTGACTAGATTTACAACCCTCTGTAGCTTCTTTGGATCCTGTGCAGTAGCACCTCCTCCACACCAGACAGCGATGCCACCTGTCAGAATGCTCTCCATGGTACATCCATAGAAATTTTTGAGTGTATTTGTTGATATACCAAATCTGTTCAAAATCCTAATAAAGTATAGCCACTCTCTTGCCTTCTTTATAACTACATAGATATGCTGGGACCAGGTTAGATCCTCAGAGATCTTAACACCTAGGAACTTGAAACTGCTGACTCTCTCCACTTCTGATCCCTCTGAGGATTGGTATGTGTTCCTTCATCTTACCCTTCCTGAAGTCCACAATCAGTTCTTTTATTTTACTGATGTTGAGTGTCAGGTTGTTTCTGCGGCACCACTCCACTAGTTGGCAAATCTCACTCCTGTACGTCCTCTCGTCACCACCTAAGATTCTACCAACAATGGTTGTATTGTCAGCAAATTTATAGTTGGTATTTGAGCTATGCCTAGCCACACAGTCATGGGTATATAGAGAGTAGAGCAGTGGGCTAAACACACACCCCTGAGGTGCGACAGTGTTAATCGTCAGTGAGGAGGATATGTTATCACCAATCCTCACAGATTGTGGTCTTCCAGTTAGGAAGTCGAGGATCCGATTGCAGAGGGGGGTACAGAGTCCCAGGTTCTGCAACTTCTCAATCAAGATTGTGGGAATGATGCTATTAAGTGCTGAGCTATAGTCAATGAATAGCATCCTGATGTAGGTGTTTGTGTTGTCCAGGTGGTCTAAAGCCACGTGGAGAGCCATTGAGATTGTGTCTGCCATTGACCTATTGTGGCGATAGGCAAATTGCAATGGATCCAGGCCCTTGCTGAGGCAGGAGTTCAGTCTAGTTGTGACAACCTCTCAAAGCATTTCATCACTGTGAGTGCTAGTGGGCAATAGTTATTTAGGCAGCTCACATTATTCTTCTTAGGCACTGGTCTAATTATTGCCTTTTTGAAGGTGGGAAGTGGGAATTTCCGCCCATAGCAGCGAGAGGTTGAAAATGTCCTAAAATACTCCCGCCAGTTGGTTGGTACAGGTTTTCAGAGTGCTACCAAGTACTCCATTGGGACCTTCCTCCTTGCGAGGGTTCACTCTCTTTAAAGACAACCTTACATCAGCCTCTGAGCCGGAGATCACAGGGTCATCAGGTGCAGCAGGGATCTTCACAGGTGGAGTTGTGTTCTCCCTTTCAAAACGGGCATAGAAGGCATTGAGTTCATCTGGTAGTGCAGCTTTTTCCCTTCTGCCAACTGATTCCTAAATGGACATTGTTTCTTAAGTTTCGTAACAAATCCACTGTTGTTGGGCTAATCAAAGGAAGGTGACGAATCAGCATATAGGAAGGAGATTAATAATCTGGTTGAATGAACAATAATCTCTTACTCAATATCAGCAAAACCAAAGAGCTGACTATTGACTACAGGATGAAGAATTCAGATATCAATGAGCCAGTCCTCATTAGGGGACTGGAGATGGAGTCAATAGTTTGGAATTGCCTGGTGTTATATCAGAGGATCACTCCTAACCAGCACATAAGTGGCATTACAAAGAAGGCACAACAACGCCTCTACGTTCTTAGATTCACCAAAATCTTTGACACACCTCTATAGATACACAGTGGGGAATATCCTAACTGGATGTGTCACAGCCTGATATGGAAACACCAATGCTCAGCAATGGAAAGACTACAAAAAGTAGTGAATACAGCCCAGTCCATCACAGGCAAAACCCTCCCCACCACTGAACACATTTACAGGGAGCACTGCTACAAGAGAGCGGCAACCATCATCAAAGACCTCCACCCTCCAAACCAGGCCCTCTTCTCACCTTAGGTTCCATGCCACCAGGTTCAAGAACAATTATTGTCCTACATCCATCAGGCTCCTGAGCTGATGTGAATAATTTCACTCACCACAAACACTGAACTGATTCTACAAACTATGGGCTCACTTTCAATGACCCTTTGCAACTCATGTTCTCAGTGTGTTATACAAGTGCAATTCATCTTCTTTTGAACATTAGCCATTTGTCAGTCTTTGTTTTATATATAGTTTTTCACAAACCCTATTGAATCATTTTACGTTCTTGTAAATGCCTGCAAGAAAATGGAACATATACGTACTTTGGTAATAAATTTTAGAAACATAGGAACATAGAAACATAGAAATCCTGCTACAGCACAATACAGGCCCTTCAGCCCACAATGCTGTACCGAACATGTACTTTAGAAATTACCTAGGGTTACCCATAGCCCTCTATTTTTCTAAGCTCCAATTACCTATCCAGGAGTCTCTTAAAATACCCTATTGTATTCACTTCCACCACTGTTGCTGGCAGCCCATTCCATGCACTCACTACTCTCTGTGTAAAAAATTTACCCCTGACATCTCCTCTGTACCTACTTCCCAGCACCTTACTGTGCCCTCTCATGTTAGCCATTTCAGCCCCGGGAAAAAGCATCTGACTATCCACATGATCAATGCCTCTCATCATCTTATACACCTCTATCAGGTCACCTCTCACTCTCCATCACTCCAAGGAGGAAAGGCCAAGTTCACGCGACCTATTTTAACTTTAGCCTGGTGTGCTACTTCCAGGGAAACATGTACTTGAACTCATTGGTCGCTATGTTCTACAACATTCACCAGGGACCTTCCATTCACTGTGTTAGTCCTACAACACAGTGTTTGTCTTCCCAAAATACAACACCTCAACTTATCCAAATTAAACTCCTTGTAACATTCCTCGGCCCACTTACTCATCTGCTTGACAGCCCGGTGCTGTCCTGCTGCTCACTTCCACCACATATTGTACATGCAATGTACAATGCATCTCTAAAATTGCATTATTTTAAGGAATACGTTAGCCTGGCATTCTTTTTTTAAAAAATCAGAATGATGAATTTACATTTAATGTTCTTTCATACCACAAAATGTATTATGGGACATTGGAGGGTTAAGAATGCTTACCCACCCCTGCATGCCAATGAATTCCCTTAAAATCATAAGTTTTTAAAGTTCTTCTCTCCCTTCACTTTTAGTAATTGTTCTTTCTCATCAGTCTATTGTGCTTTTGATATCATTCATTAAAATGCCGTGGAGATACAGTTGACTGAATTTTGCAACTTCTCTTACTTAGGAGCAAAATCAACTTAGGGATGTCTGGAGAAGCAGAACTTGTTCATTACCTGGGGGTGTCTGTGTTCTGAAAATAATTAAATATCTCAAATTGCTATAACTGAAGAACGGTAGTCCTGCTGTAGCGTATTGACTATCTGCTTACTGTGTGAATCTGAAGACTAATCTTCCGTTGTTAAACATATAAATGACGATGGAATATTACATACAGATCAATGTAAAGCACTAAGAGTGTGAAGACCAATTTCCACATTTTAAAACTTCTATTTTGGCATTGTAAAAAATAAATCTGATGATTATAAACAGTTTTGCAAAGAAAACAATCAGTTACAAGTTGTATATTTGATTTGAAAAATAGACAGTGCCACAGATTGGTTACGTTGAGAGGTTCTGAACCATCCTGAATTGTCCTTTGAATCGGTATTGAGGTTGCAGCTTGTGAGTTGTTCACCGCACTTGACTCATTGCTTTCTTTGTTTCATCAAACCATCAGTCAGTGGTGTTAAATTACCCCAATTCTACTGTAGTGTGAAATTCTGCAACAAGGGCTTGTGGTGCTGGTAAGTAAGACTGCTATAAAAAGATTGCTCTGTGTAAATATTATCTCAAAGAATGTGTAAAAAAAACAAGGAAACTGGATTTTAAAAAAGCAGGATCAATTTCAAAAGAATCAATGAACACCGACTATTGAAATTGTCATTTGGTCAGTTTAAAGCAAAGAACAAAAGCTATACTGGAATGACATAAAACAAAAAATTTAATCTTTATTCAACTTAATAAAAGTTTACTATTTTGCACTGTAAAGTCTGAAGAATTTAGCTTTCATAAATTGTGAATAATATAAATACTGAGGGTAAAGTTATTTTAAACCTATCTGATCTATTGCTAATTAGAGGGAAATTCTTCAGTTTTCTTAGCATATTGTTAAATTTACTTAAACCTCAATTTGATAGTTTACTTTTTCCAAGTCTGGTTAATTCCAAGAAGAATTTTTAATTTCATTTTTATTATGGTTGGCATGAAAATTCGAAGGCTTAGGGTGTTACAGTATAGTGCAGAGCTAGTAAAGTTGGCAACCCAATGGCCCAATGATCTGCCTTCAGTCCTGACCTCCACCAACAGCTGTGTAGAGCTTGCATGTTCTCTCTGTGACTACATGGACTTTCTTCAGCTGGAGATGGTGCAGAAGAGATTTATGAGGATGCTGCCTGGACTAGAAAGCCTGAGTTATAGGGAGAGGATGCCCAAGCTGGATCTTTATGCCTTGGAGTGCAGGAAAATGAAGTTTATAAAATCATGAGGTGTGTGGATATGGTGGACAGTCATGGTCTTTTCCCTAGCTTGGCGGAGTCCAAACACAAGATACAAGATATAAGCAGAGTGATTTAAAAGAGGCCTGAGAGGCAAGTTCTTTACACAGAAGGATGAGTGTACCTGGAACATGCTGCCAGAAGAAGTGGTCAATGTGGGTACAATTGCAGCACTTAGGGGGTACTTGGAAAGGTAGATGGAGCGGAAGGGTCTGGAGGGTTATGGGGGGAACTTGACAACTGGACAATGCAGTGGTTAACATTGACCTGTTGGGCTGAAAGGCCCATTTCCATGCTGTATGAGTCTTTGACTCTATGAGAGGTGCAAACTGAGTGATGTCCTTTCAGTAATTAATAGGTTCCATTTCAGCTCTTGCTTCTAAGTGTAAAACAACCCAACTATGCCTTAGCTCACAACATTGGCTCCAGTGTTAGTACTTGGCCTTCCTCAGTCAAATATAGTGCACTATGGAGTGAGCATTGATTTGTCTCTGCTGTCCCAATAGTTTACTTCAGCCCACATCTAAAAAAAAGAAAAAAATACAAAAACACTGGACATGCTGGAAATCTGAAATAAAAACATAAAATGTTGGAAATAAGATATTTTTGACTTGAAATGTTAATTTTGTTTCTGCATCCACAACCACTGCCTGATCTCTGCATGCTTGAGCATTGTCTGCTGCAAAACAGTGATGTTCCCTTTTCCCACGTGGTTATTGGCACGGAAATACACACATTTACACACTCACACTTTTACCTTGCACAAGTAAAATGTGGATTTTGGCTTGATTCAAATGACTCAGAAGCAATGTTTATCTAATTTGTAATGACCAGTATGTGCAAAAATCTTGTACTGTAGCGGGTAATGAAGGATTTTCTCACTGGACCTTTTGCATACCATATGTGATTTGCTTGCGAAATGATATTTTAAAAAGTCAAGTTTTCAAATATCACTCCACTTCTTCCCACTTGCAAATTCTCCAGCAAATTTCTGCATCACAACAATACACACAGGTAGCACCAGTTCCTGTATTGTACATAAATATTTTTCATAGCTGCACGTTCCTGACCTCATGAGCTTTTAGTGCAGCGGTTTCTAATGCTTCATTAAGCCATTCCACTTTAAATGAACTGGCAGTTCTTTTGCACTTCACGACCTTTGTTTCTTTGCAATTTGACATCATGAATCAATAATTTCTTCAATAAAAAACAGTATAAAAAAAGCCAGTTCTAAAATCTGCAGACATATCATCACAAACTCCAAGTTGTCAACAACGACTACATCAGAAACCAGAAAAAGAAATGTGATTGTGTACAACAGTGAAATATACTTACCATTCTATTGAGGTAGAGGGTGACAACCTTTTGTGTGCAGTTTAAACTCCTTTGTGCACTAGTAGCAAAAGATATGTACGCGCACACACCTTAAATGGAACATTGCTCAGAAGTATATAACAGAGAAGCTTCTTCATCATAATATTTTTCCCATTGCCTCTGTGTCATTCATAATTTGAAATTCCTCAAATTCGACGCCTCTAGAAAAACCCTGCAGGCTATAAGGGAATATCAAAATGGCTGTAACATGTTGATATTGCCTTATTGCTTCCATCACTATTTGTATTTTTTTCCTGGATTGTTAATTCCATTCACAGTGGAACTAAATGCAAGCAATCCCCAGAGGACAATAGATCCAGTCTCTGTTTCTCTTTCTGTATTCAGCGAGCTATCTTTGTACTGAAATATGTGTTTGTTTTTAGAGTGCATTTCCTATCATGTTTTTGAAACTAGGCAGAAGCATTCAAAAGGTTGTTAGTGCTGTAAAATTCTTATCTACAGGAAATTAATGAGTTAGTCCAAAAATAAATGTCACCAGTGGGCAGAAAATCTTTTCAACTTCTATTAAAAGTTATCACTAAGTAAGTTAAAATAAAGGCTTCTCCTGAAGATGCAGGGAGCAAGTTTTGATCACTCTCCATTCATCCATAAAGGAAGAAGATGACAAAAGAAATGAGGGATGGTAATTCTTAATCCATTTTTTAAAATCCTGTTTATTAAATAGCCCTGAACTGCAATGCAAAATATACTTAACAATCTCAAATTAATTGTTCTCACTATCCATTTGGTACTCTTTGAGAATACCTTGCATGAGATGGTATATTTTAATTTTGCACTAATTTTAAGTTAGGGACCCCCATCACCCAGGACATGCCATCTTCTCATTGTTACCATCAGGGAGGAGGTACAGGAGCATGAAGGTACACACTCAATGTCTCAGAAACAGCTTCCTCAACTCTGCCATCATATTTCTGAATAGGCATTGAACCTCAGTATTTTTGAATGACTTAATTAAATAGTGTGTGTGTGTGTGTATATATATATATATATATATATATTATATATATACACACACACACTTATTGTAATTTACAGTGTTTATTATTAAGTATTGCAATACACTACTGCAACAAAACAGAATTTTATGCCATATTCCGGTGATATTAAATGTGATTCTGACTCTGAGTTACATTACTATTAGGATTCTAGTCTCAATCTAAAACCCACTTGTACTATTCTTTCTAATATGTTTTACATCCAGAGTATAGGAGCAACTTGATCCAAGAGTCAATCTTGTTACAGTGAACTGTGCAAGTATATGGCTATCATTAAAATTCAATAATTTATTATTTAACTACATAGTTCATAACATGGGTGAAGAAAACAAGTATAAATTTCACTTGTAGGCACTTGATTATTTGAATCTGGGTTTTTCTATTTTTGTCAGATATTAGATAGATAGATACAAGTGCACAGATAAATAAAAATATAAATATTAGAAAGGAAGTAAGAAAGAATAAAAAGTAAGTTACTTCAGACAGTCTAGCAGGAGGGGATCATCACTTCCCCAGCTGAGGGTTGACTCATTATAGAGCCTTATGGTCAAGGGTAAGAATGACCTTTGGAGCAGCATAGTTGTTTTAACTTATTTCTAAAAGTGCTCCTCTGTTCAGTCAAAGTAGCATGCAGAAGGTGATAAACATTGTCCAGAATTGCCAAGGTTTTCTGTAGGCCCATTGTTGATGCCATTGCCCCAGCAAACCATTGCATAGAAGATTGTCCCAGCGACAACGGAAAGGTAGAACATGTGAAGGAGAGTCCTGTATACTCAAAAGGACATCAGTTTTCTCAGGAAGTGAAGGTGACTCTGGTCTTTCTTGTACACAGCCTCAGTGTTGGCACTCCACTCAAGTTTGTCATCCAGGTGTGGCCCCCAGGTACTTGTAGGGACTCACCATATCCACATCCTCACCATCAATAGTAACAGGGAACAGTGCAGACTTCATCTTCCTACAGTCCATCACCATCTCCTTTGTCTTACTGATGTTGAGCTCCTGATAATTCAGCTTGAACCATTTGACAAAGTCCTCCACCAGGGCCCTGTATTCATCCTTTATGTGCCCAACTGTTGCTAAGTCATCAGAGAATTTCTGTTGGTGGCATGACTCAGTGTTGTATCTAAAGTCTGAGGTATACAGGGTAAACAGGAAGGGAGCCAATACAGTCCCCTGTGGGGTCCCAGTGCTGCTTATAGCCACGACTGACACACAGTTCTGAAGCCTCACAAACTGTGGTCTTCCAGTCAGGTAGTCCATTAACCAGAATACAATGGAAGTGCCAACCTGCACTGAATGGAGCTTTCCCCCAGCAATGAGGGCTGTATGGTATTTAAGGCACTTGAGAAACCAGAAAACATGATCCTCGCAGAGCTGCCCTACTTATCCAAATGAGCGTAGGCTCTGTTCAGCAGGAAGATGACAGCATCGCCGACTCCATTGTGCTCCTAATAGGCAAACTGCAGGGGTTTGGGGGCTGATCTGACCAGGGGTCGGAGGTGAGCCAAGACCAGCCTCTTTAGGGTCTTCATGATGTACGAGGTCAGTGCCACTGGACGGTAGTCATTCAAAACTTTTAGTTGGTCCTTCTTGGGTATTGGATCCACACATGATGCTCTCCACATGGCTGGGACCCTTTCCAGGCTGAAAGCCAGATTGAAAATGTGCTGGGGAACTCCACACAGCTGCTTAGTATACTCCTTCAGGATCTTGGAGTTCACACCATCCAGCCCCAATGCTTTGCTGTGTTTGAATTTTCCCAGAGCCCTTCTCACCCGCTCAGTAGTGAAGGTGAGTCCATAATGACTGGGGAGTTGGCGGAGGCTGGGAGCTGGAGATCTGTATGATAGCGGTTGGTATGTGGAGGTACTGCTTGCCACGTTCAGATTTTCTCCCCCTTTGTTCACGCCTTTCTTCCATTTTTGCAGTGCCCATTCATTCTCTGTCTTTTAAGTTTGGAGTATTTGCTTTCTCTTCTTGCAGATCCCTGAAGCCACCCACAGTAGAGCTCCTGAGCTGCTGCCTAATAGGTGCCAGTCAACCAAAGTGTCTTTGCTAAACTTAAGAGGTATTATTTTCCTATACTACAAGCAGCAGTAAGAGAACTAGGAAAATGTATCCTTTCCATCTGGAAGCTCTACTGGTATAGAACTAATAACGTTATCCAAAATGACTTTGGTGTTCACATCTTACAATTTGATGATCACGAGATTTTATAACTTCATTTGCAATTATTTCCTACTGAAAGGAATAGAGCACAAGTGGATTTAATTTCATCGCATTGCTTGAGTATTGATTCTTCATCTGCAAACCTAAACATCACTTCACAAAGAAGTTCAAATTAAATACTGGCTGCCTTCTGGACCCCAAAATAAACATTTGCTTTAAAAGTCCTTCATTATTCATGCACGAATGTAAAATGAGCCCATATTAAGTAACCATCATGAAAGGAATTATTATCCTGTACTTCCAAGAGAGAATATTGCATCAAATGAAGCTACTGTATACTTGAAGGAGCTGATGCTTTGGTTTGGATGGAGAGCTGTAGGAAGAGATCTCAGATTCCCAGAGCAACACACCCAAAACACTGAAGGAACTCAACAGGCCAGGCAGCATCTATGGAGAGGAATAAACAGTTGATATTTTGAACTAAGATCTTGATGAAGGGTACAAGATCTTAGCAAGGTCATAAGGATAATATACAAAATAAGGCTTGCATTTTACATGCAAAAAGACCTCAACGTTGTATATTTCCATGTTATAAAAATCCCTTCCACATGAATATTTATTTCCAAATTCTGAAGGATGAGGAAAATGTACCATATTCTGTTTATAATATCACCTGTATGACTGCTGCAATTGCTGGTATGCATTTTCGTCCGCTCTTGGCATTCTGTTTCTAAATATTGTTAATGGAACATCTTATAGTTAATTTAACATGAGAAATGTCTTGCTTTTAGACCATAAAACCATAAGATCTAGGAGCAGAGTTAGGCCATTTGGTCCATTGAATCTGCTTTGCCATTTCATCATGGCTTATCCATTTCCCCTCTCAGCCCCAGTCTCCTGCCTTCTCCCCATATCCCTTCGTGCACTGTATAATCATGAAATCTATCAACCTCTGCCTTAAATATACCCAATGACTTGGTCTGTAAAGCCACCTGTGACAATGAATTCCACAGATTCACCACTCTCTGGATAAAAATATTCCACCTCATCACCATTCTAAAAGGACACCTCTCTATTCTGAGCTTGAGTTTTCTGGTCTTGTGCTTCTCCACCATAGGAAACATCCTCTCCACATCCATTCCATTGAAGTCTTTGAACATTCAATAGGTATCAATTACATCACCCCTCATTATTCTGAATTCTAGTAAGTAGATGCCCAGAGCAGTCAAATGCTCTTCATATGTCAAGCCTTTCAATCCCGGAATTATTTTCATAAACATCCTTTGAACCTCCTCCAGTGTCAGCACATCCTTTCTTAGATAAAGTGCCCAAAACTGCTCACAATATTCCGAGTGAGGCTTCACCAGTGCTTTAGAAAGTGTTGGCACGTAGCCAAGTGGCTAAGGCGTTGGTCTAATGATCTGAAGGTTGCTAGTTCGAGCCTCAGCTGAGGCAGCGTGTTGTGTCCTTGAGCAAGGCTGTATTGGCCTAGTACCCTTCCTTTGCACAACATTGGTGATGTGGAGAGGACAGACTTGCAGCATGGGCACTGCCGGTCTTCCATACAACCTTGTCCAGGCCTCAGTCAACATCAAAATCGATGGACAGCCAAAGAAGAAGAAGAAAGCATCAAAGTTAATCCTCACTTTTATACTCTAGTTCTCCTGAAGTGCGTATTAACATTACATTTGCCTTCCTCACCACCAAGTCAACCTGCAAAGTAACCTTTAGGGAATCCTGCACAAGGAATCCCAGGTCCATTTGCACCTCAGATTTTTGAATTTTATCTCTATTTAGAAAATGATGGGGATATTTAATTTTTCTACCAAATACTTGGTCATACACTTCCCAACACTGTATTCCATCAACCATTTATTTGCACCTTCTGCTAATCTATTTAAGTCCATCTGTAGCCTCCCTACTTCCTCAAAACGACCTGCCCCTCCACCTATTTTCATATCATCTGCAAACCTGGCCACAAAGCCATCAATGCCATCATCAAAATCATTGAGCTGTTCCAACACACACCTCTAAGGAACACAATTACTCACTGGCAGCCAACCAGAAAAGGCTTCCTTTATTTCCACTCTTTGCCTGGCCAATCAGTCAATGCTCTATTGATGCTAGTATCTTTTCTGTAATACCATGGGTAGTAAACTTGCTAAACAGCCTCATGTGTAACACCTTGTCAAGGGCCTTCTAAAAATCCAAGTACATAACATCCACCGATTCTCCTTTGTCTATCCTGCTTGTTATTCCAGCAGATTTGTCAAGCATGACTTTAACTTAAGAAAACCATGCTGACTATGGCCTATTTTATTATGTGCCTCTGTTGTGATGGAAATGAGACAGATTCTTTGGGTCTCAAAGGCGAGAGCTCTGGACACAATTTTAATAATAAGGAGTTTATTTACAAGGGGAGAAAAACTTGAGAACAACACAAGCAGCTACAATATTCGCACAAACGTGCTTGGAATAGACAAGTATGGGAAAAGTCCGGCCGGCAGTACAATACATGGGAAAATGGTGTGGGGACAGAGTATAGGTACACATACAAGGAAAAAGTAACTACGATACCTACTACCCTTGACTATGGGCAGGCACAGCTCTCTGGTACAGGGACAACAATAAATGCTCCCATAACCCTATTCAATGCACACCTTACCACGTGTCTCCAGCGCTGTTCTGCAGTCTTCAGCCTGGAGTGAAGCAGGGTGATCCCTCGAGGATGGCAAAAAGAGAGCAAGCCAAGCACATGTAGCACCCTTTATAGGTCAGGGGGCTGGAGGGTCCAGCCCAGGCGATTCACCGGGGGGCCAACGGCTTGGTGCTGGATGGGTTAATCCAATTAAGGTGGCCAATGGTTAAGTGTGCATTGATTAGTTGGGAGGGGCAAAATGTTGACTGGCAGGTGGTGTGACTCCGACCAGGTGAGGGCAGTGCTGTGACGTGACAGGCACGGCTCTCTGGATACAGCCTCCAAATACCCCAAAACCACACCCTTAACAATCAACTCCAACATCTTCCCAACCACTGGGGTCAAATGAACTGGCCTATAATTTCCTTTCTTCTGCCTTGCTCCCTTCTTGAAGAGTGGAGTGACATTTGCAATTTTCCAGTCTTCCAGAGCCATGCTAGAATCAATTGATTCTTGAAAGGTCATTCGATCACTACTAATATTTCCACAATCTTTTCAGCCATCTCCTTCAGAACCCTGGGATTTAAATCATCTGGTCCAGGTGACAAATCTACCTTCAGATCTTTCAGTTTCCCAAGAACCTTCTCCCTAGTAATGACAACTTCACACACTTCCCCATAACACTCTCGAATGTTCACCACACTGTTAGTCTCTTCCACAGTGAAGACTGAGGCAAAATAGTTATTCAGTTTGTCTGCCATTTCCTTTCCCCCATTACTTCCTCTCTAGCATCATTTTCCAGCAGTCTGATATCCACTCTCACCTCTCTTTTACACTTAATGTATCTGAAGATACTTTTTCTATCCTATTTAATATTATTGGCTAGCTTAACTTTGTATTCCACCTTTACTTCCTTAATGACTTATTTAGTAGCTTACTGTTGGTTTTTAAAATCTTCACAATCCTCTAACTTCCCACTAATCATTGCTCTATTATATGCCCGCTCTTCAGCTTTTATATTGGATTTGACTTCTCTTGTGTCAGCCTGCCTTTGATATACTTTTGTTCCTTTTTGGGATGTTGGACTGCAATCTGAATGGAAAGTTACCTACAAAATGAAAAAAAAACACTCTCGTCTAAGAAGTCGCCTCCTCAATACAGCAATGGACAGTAAACATAATGAAACAGAATTCAGTCACTCACTTTGAATGTCGCATCCTGTTAGCTCTTTGAACAGTTTGTTTGATATAAATTTTGTACTGTGGTAATAAAAGCTCATTGGCATTATTAGAGAATTTGAAAATATCTCTGAACACTATACGAGTGTTCTCCAACCTTTCTTAACCCAACTCCCCCCTAAAGCACCTTCATAGTTGCCAATGCCCCTGTTGGGCACAATATTCTTTCTGATGCCCCCATAGTGTAAAAATAAGTCTACCTTGTGCTAACATAAGAAAAATGATTCTGCTTTAAATTTTTATTTGTCTTTAAACCTAGCTTACCCTGTACCTGGGCACTGTGTGGATGAGTGTCTGACTACAAAGACTTACTGTACATAACCCAAACCAAAAGCCGTGGATGAACCAAGAGATACGTCATCTGATGAAGGTTAGATCTGTAACAATGAAGTCTGGTGACCCAGGCCTGTACCAGAAAACCAGTTATGACTTGCAGAGGGCTATTTCAAGGGCGAAGAGACAATTTTGAAATTAAGTTGGAGGCGACTTCGGATGCACAGCAACTCTGACAGGGTTTGCAGGACATTACTTCCTACAAAGTGAAACCCAATAGCATGAATGGCAGCCATGCTCCACTACCAGATGAACTCAATGCCTTCTACGCCTGCTTTGAAAGGGAGAATGTAACTACAGCTGTGAAAATCCTTGCTGTAGCTGATGACCCTGTGATCTCTGTCTCAGAGGCCGATGTTAGGCTGTCTTTAAAGAGAGTGGAAAGTCCAGATGGAGAACCTGGTAAGGCTCTGAAAACCTGTGTCAACCAACTAGCTGGGGTATTCAAGGACATTTTCAACATTTCACTGCTGCAAGTGGAAGTTTCCACTTGCTTCAAAACGGCAACAATTATGCCAGAGCCTGAGAAGAATAATGTGAGCTGCCTTAATGACTATCGCCCAGTAGCACTCACATCGACAGTGATGAAATGCTTTGAGAGGTTGGTCATGACTAGACTGAACTCCTGCCTCAACAAGGATCTAGATCCATTGCAATTTGCCTACTGCCACAATAATGGCAGATGCAATCTCAATGGCTCTTCACGTGGCTTTAGACCACCTGGACAACACAAAAACCCATGTCAGGATGCTGTTCATCGACTGTAGCTCAGCATTTAATACCATCATTCCAAAAATCCTGATTGAGAAGTTGCAGAACCTGGGCCTCTGTACCTCCCTCTGCAATTGGATCCTCGACTTCCTAAATGGAAGACCGCAGTCTGTGTGGATTGGTGATAACACCTCCTCCTCGCTGCCTCAGGAGTGTGTGCTTAGCCCACTGCTCTACTCTCTATATACACACGACTGTGTGGCTAGGCATAGCTCAAATACCATCTATAAAATTGCTGACAATACAACCATTGTTGGTAGAATCTCAGGTGGTGACGAGAGGACGTACAGGAATGAGATATGCCAACTAGTGGAATGGTGCTACAGCAACAACCTGGCACTCAACGTCAGTAAGACGAAAGAGCTGATTGTGGACTTCTAGAAGGGTAAGTCAAAGGAACACATACCAATCCTCATAGAAGGATCAGAAGTGGAGGGAGTGAGCAGCTTCAAGTCCCTGGGTGTCAAGATCTCTGAGTATCTAACCTGGTCCCAACATATCAATGTAGTTATAAAGAAGGTAAGACATCGGCTATACTTCATTATGAGTTGAAAGAGATTTGGTATGTCAACAAATACACTCAAAAACTTCTAAAAATGTGCTGTGGAGAGCATTCTGACAGGCTGCATCACTGTCTGGTATGGGGGGGGGGGTGGGCTACTGCACAGGATTGAAAGAAGCTGCAGAGGATTATAAATCTAATCAGCTCCATCTTGAGTACTAGCCTGCAAAATACCCAGGACATCTTTAGGGAGCTGTGCTCAGAAAAGCAGTCTCCATTAGTAAGGACCTCCAGCACCCAGGGCATGCTCTCTTCTCACTGTTGCCATCAGGTAGGATGTACAGAAACCTGAAGGCACACACTTAGTGATTCAGGAACAGCTTTTTCCCCTCTGCCATCCGATTCCTGAATGGATGTTGAAGCCTTAGATACTACCTCACTTTTATTAATGTACAGTATTTCTGTTTTTTGCATGTTTTTGATCTATTCAATATATGTATACTGTAATTGATGTACTTATTTGGTTATTATTTTTTGATTTATTATTTTTTCTCCTCTATATTATGTATTGCATTGAACAGCTGCTGCTAAGTTAACAAATTTCACGTCACATGCTGGTGATAATAAACCTGATTCTGATTCCGTTCAGCAGCTTTGATATCAGTGTGATCCTTGAGCTTGATGGTTTTAAGCAAGAGTTGAAATATCTGGTTCAAGTTGTGACAGCAAATTCCTTAAGTCCCCACATGTAACAATGTCTAAGCGGTTTCTGAGTGTAATGCTTGCCCAAAAGGGTGGTATATGTCTAGGGGAAAAGTCCAGCCACTCTCCAACCCTGCCTCCCACATACGCAGGTGCTGTGGGAATCAAGTTAATGCAGCATCGCACACACACAATATCAAACTCACACCAGATACCATTATAAATATACTTTAAAGACTTTACTAAAAGTAAATGAGTACTAACAATACAGTATATATGAAGGAAAAGAAAATAAAGTAAAAAAGGCGCCAAACTTATCAGAGTTCAGTCAGTTTAGTGCACATTGTTGGAGCTCAACCATTGAACCATTCGACCCCTCGTCACTTTCCTCCGACCTCCACGTCCTTGCACCTGGGACCACCCTGGTGGTCGACCGAGCAGTGCAGCACGTGTCCACCTTCTTCGGCATCTCCTTCCCACCTCTCCTGAAAAGACCGCGAAAACCCAGCTCCCAGACCCTCAAGACAAAATAACATTCCCCCATTAGTTAACAAAGGAATACGATCCCTGTTATCAGCAATTCTAAAGCTAAACAAACTGCTAGAAGGTTTGAGAATGTTCTGCAAGAAACACTCTCTCACCATAACAAAGAAGCAGGTTTACTTTTACCCACAAAGAAGCCATTTTGACTAACATATGCAGTACAATCTTACCCACCAACAAATGTCATGCCCTCATGACATTACCAGAGTTCCCCAATGCTTCTTGCAACACACAAAACCCAACCCAGGTGCAGAAAGCAGCGACATAACTGCCCAGGGCGGTAGAAATCACACTCGGTTCTTCTGGCACCACATATGTCAACCGCTCCAGGGGGCGCCTACTCCTCTGAGATCTCCGTACCCCTTCTGCCGACCCTTCCGCCTCAGACACCACAGGGAACACTCCTGTCGGTCCCTCATCCTCCCCCTCACTGGGCTCCCTCTTCACCTGCGAACCCTCTGCCTCGGACACTCCAGGTCTACTGTCAGACCCTCACCCCCTCCCTCACGGGGTTCCCCCCTCACCTGAGAACCCTCTGGCTCACGTTCGGGTTCCACCCTCTCTCCCCCCCCCCCCCCCCCCAATGCTGGCTGCCTCTCCATCTGACCCTCAACACCTTCCCTCCTCTCACCCAACTCAGTAGGGGAAGGGCCAGGAACCTCTGGTTCTTCTGGTACTGGAGTGCTAGCGAATGGAAACAGGGACCACTCATCTGAATCGTCATCTTTCGAATCGATATCCATTCCCGGGTTAAGGACTGGTCCCGGCTCTTCTGCAGCGGGCTCTTCCCTCGCTCCGCGCCCTCGCAGAGTCCTTGTACTAGGCGTAACCTTCCACTCTGGCTCATTGTCCACCCGCACCGCTTGACCCAGGAGCAGCAGGTGATTCCGATGGAGTACCTTGACAGGCCCATTCCCATCCTCAGGTTTCACCCGGTAAACTGGTAGATATGGCATCTGGCTCTCTATTACATAGGGGGTGGCCACCCATCAATCTGTCAACTTGTGCTTACCGGGGAGTCCCAAATTCCGTAAAAGGACCCGGTCGCCCGGCAATAATTGAACGAACTTCATCTTTTGATCATATCTCCTCTTAGTCCTCTGATTCTGTTTGTTAGCTGCCGCCTTGGCCAACTCGTACGCCATTTTCATCTCTCTCCTCATATTGGACACATACTTTAGATAGGGCTTCCCAGGTAGTTCACCCGCTTCAGCCCCAAAACACAAGTCAATGGGCAACCTCGCTTCCTGCCCGAACATCAGATAATAGGGCGAGTACCCTGTAGCATCATTGCGAGTACAATTGTAACAGTGAACCAATTGTCCAATATGACGACTCCACTTATTTTTCTGCCCAATCTCCAGCATCCCGAGCATATCCAACAGGGTCCAGTTCAACCTCTCAGGCTGAGGATCACCCTGTGGGTGATAAGGGGTAGTCCTGGATTTCTCAACCCCAAGAATAGTCAGTAATTCATGGATAAGGCAGCTCTCAAAGTCCCGCCCCTGATCACTATGGATTCGCCTGGGAAGGCCATAATGAACAAAATACTTCTCCCATAACACCTTTGCCACTGTCGTCACCTTCTGATCCTTAGTGGGAAACGCCTGAGCATAGCGAGTGTAATGATCGGTGATGACTAAGACATTCGCGGTGTTGCTGGGGTCAGGCTCAATCGACAGGAAATCCATACATACCAGGTCCAGAGGTCCCGCACTCTGCAAGTGCGACAGTGGAGCCGCCAACGCTGGCAGGGTCTTCCTCCGGATGCAACGACTGCAGCCCCTACAGTATTCTTCGACTTCCCCCCTCATCTGGGGCCAGTAGAACCGGTCTTTGAGTAATCCATAGGTCTTTTCCACCCCCAAGTGTCCAGAATCATCATGCAAGGCCTGGAGTACAGTCTGATGATACTTCTCTGGCAGGACCAGTTGCCAACGGTGGGGTTGGTCCTGAGGTGCCGTGACCCGGTACAAGACTTAGTTCTTTAACTTTAACCGAGACCACTCCTTCAATAACAGAGGCACAGACGCGTGTTTCGCCTTCTCTGCCAACGCCACATCCCCCTTCTCGACCGCTCTCCACACAGTGCCAATGTCCAGGTCATTCTGCTGCGCATCTGCCACTTCCCCCGGACTCAGTTCCGGCAACTGTTTAGTCAGCAGTGCGGTCAGCTCACAGTAAGCTAGGGGTATGGTGTCATCAAAAGCCCCCAAAGGGTCCGCAGCTCGCTCCAGCCTTCCCCTTCCCTCGGCCTTCAACAGTGATAGCAAACTGACACATGGCCTTTACTCCAGGGGCAGGGATGCTCTCCCACTCCTCGTCCTTCTCCGGTCCCCCAGGCTCCCAATGTGACAAAGCATCCGCATCGACATTCTTGCTCCCTGGGCGGTACTTCAGGTTGAAATCATATACCAACAAGGCCGCCAACCACCGGTGTCCTGTAGCATCCAGTTTCGCCGAAGTCAGAATATAAGTGAGAGGATTGTTATCCGTTCTCACCTCAAACTTGGCTCCGTACAGGTAATTGCTCAACTTGTCCACCACCGCCCACTTCAGCGCCAGGAACTCCAACTTGTGAGTAGGATAGTTTCTTTCCAATGGCAACAAGCTTCAGCTGACAAACGCTACCAGTCTCAATGTGTTGCCCTGCTCCTGATACAGGACAGCCCCTAGACCCTCTCGGCTGGCATCAGTGTGCAGCACATATGGCTTCTGGGGATCGGAAAAAGCCAACACCGGGGCCTGGATCAGCGCCCTCTTCAGAGATTGGAATACCTCTTCACATCGATCATCCCATCTCGAGCCAAAAGGTTCCTCTGGGTTCCAGTATCCTCCAGCTTCTTGCCCCCGGTCCCCCTTCCTCTTCTTCCCCACCGGGAGATAGCCACACAACAGCTGAGTCAACGGGTGACACATTCTGGCGTATCCTTTCACGAATCGGCGGTAATACCCACAGAACCCCAAAAACGAGCATAGGGCGCTCACGTTCTGGGGTCTCGGCCTCTATCTTAGTTGGATCAGTAGCCACTCCCTCTCGTGAAATGATGTGGCCAACGTAGCTGACCGACGACTTGCAGAACTGGCATTTGTCCAGGGAAAGTTTCAGCCCTTCCTCCTTAAGCCGGCTTAACACCTTTTACAGCCTCTCCTCATGTTCCTCCAAAGTCGATCCAAACACTATCAAATCGTCCAGGTACTCCAGCACCTCCAACAGATCCATATCCCCCAGAGTTCTCTCCATGAGCCTCTGGAAGGTGGCTGGGGCCCCCCATATGCCTTGGGGCATTTGTTCAAATTGAAAGAACGCCAGCAGGCAGATAGAGGCTGTCTTCTCTTTATCGCCCTCACTCATCGGGGTCTGGTAATACCCACTTCTTAAGTCCAGCACACTGAACCATTTCGCTCCACTCGGGCAGACCAACGCATCCTCGACCCTCGGGACGGAATATTGATCAGGGACAGTTTGCCAATTCAAAGTCCTGTAGTCAACACACATGCGCACCCTCCCATTCTTTTTCCGTGCCACCACTACTGAGGACGCATAGGAACTTTGGAACTCAGCTATGATTCCAGCTTCCTTCAACTTGCACAAGTGCTGCCGCACATCCTCAACATCTGCTGGGGCCAGCCGCCGGGATCTCTCTCTGAACGGGGTGTCCTCCGTCACCCGGATGGTGTGGCGAGTGCTTTTGGAGCAGGCCACATCAAACTCGCCCCGAGAAAAAACAGCTTCCATCTTTAGCATCTTCTCCACTAGCCTGGTTTCCACTCCGGTGACACTGGAGAATCCCTGAAGTTAAAAGCCTCAGCGGTCAGCTCCCTTCGATGCTCCAATCCCTCCCCGTTAGGGGTCCTCACTGGTGCGCTAGACATTACCATCACCAGGAACAGATGTACCAGCGGCATTCCCCTCTTAAAGGTGATTTCTCTTGCCATAGTGTTCCTGACACTCACAGCTATCCGCCTCACATGTACCACCACTGGTCTCTGCACTTCGGGCCTCACCAGCACCCCCGCCGGAAATCGTGTCTCACACTCAAGATCGTCTGGGGCGTCTACTAACAGGGCTTCGCCCATCAGCACTCCAGGGAATCTGGGGGGTCCCCATCATGAGTGCTACCTCCCCTGGTCAGATCACCTTAGGCCTCGCCTGCGTACACCACACTGTTCCTCGTTTACACTTTGGGTCCAGCCCTTGGGGGGCACCCCCTTCTTTCGAATACCGCTCGAAACACTGGATGCACCGAGACGGTCTCCGGAAAGTTTTCCCCCCTTTCTCCTTCCAAGCTCCCAGGAGCCGTCGCACAACAGGGGAGTTAGTCCCCACCAGGAGGGCAGCACCACCGGTCTCCACCGGGTCCGGACACACCAACACCAACGTCTCAATAGCTTCGGACACACCCACATCGCCCTCCGAGAACTCCAATCTCACCGATAGGTACCCATTGTACGAGTAATCACCCTCACTCACACCCCAAATCTGCAGGGCGTCAAATGGGGTTACAGGCAAATGCTTTAGATATTTGTTGTAGAACGACCAGTACAATAAGGTCACCTGCATTCCCGTATCAAGAACGGCTTTTGTGTAAACTCCCTCTATCCGTAGACACACACTGGCACGGGGTCCTACCTACCCATCCGGAATAAAGACGTGGGCACCCGGTGGTCCCCTGGATAATTTCTGGGAATGTGTTCCTCCAGAGGCTCCAGTCCGTTCCATTCCCTCACTGATCCTCTCCTAGGTTTTCCGACACCTCTCCCTTCTTAGTCACAGAGGGGCTTGCCCTCTGCAGGATGCCTTGTCTCTCACAATCCCACCAAAAGTGTCCCTCCTCTCCACAGCTATAGCACACTCTTGGCCGCTCACAGTCCTGCCGAAAATGCCCCTCTTTCCCACAGTTAAAGCACATGCTGCCCGCTGCCCCTCCTCTCCCAGGATTGCCCTCACTCCCAGCCCCCTGCACGGGCCGCCCCCGGGAGTGGGTACTTTCCCTGTCCTTCCCCTCCAGTGGGGGGTCCTTACTCCACTGGGGTTTCTCGGTCCACCACCCAGCCACTACTTCCTGTATCGCTGAGGATCGCTCCCGGTGGCCCGAGCCCCTTTTCCGCCCCAATGCTCTCTCTTCCTCCCGCACCTCTCTAACCAGTTGCCCAAATGATGGAGGGGGGCCCTTTCTTTAAGCCTGCCGGATTGTCCACACTACATTGTCCTCCTCCAGAGAGCCATGTCGGGCACCTTCACTACCCCCCGGCGCCTCAGCCCCGTAAGCAATCCCTCCATCTGAAATATGTACTCGGAGAGCTTTTCCCCTCTCCATTGTTCCAGGTGTTGAAACTCTGCTAAAAGCAGCCAGGGATCCCCTGACAACCCAAATGCTCCCCCCAAAACTTCTATACACTCCTCCACTGAAGCCCCAGGCTTTTCAGCTTTCAACTGCCGGACCGCTTTGGCTGCCGAACCCCTCAAACTTCCCACCAATCGCCGCCTCTTCTCCTCCTCCGAGCCTGGCCACTCCTCTAACATCAAAGACGTATGCTCGATCCAGGTCTCATGGTCCACCTCCCCATCCGGGGTAGGTTTGGGTCCTGAGAACACCCCCAGCTTCAGCCATGGCCTCTCGGCCACTCCCACCAGGGAGTTAAGTGCGGTCACCAGCTCCGAGGGGTCCACCCTACCTGGGGGGCAGGGCCTAGCCACGCCTTCCTCCTCCAACCCCCCTTTACTAGTGACGGGCACCTCCCAGGGGGCCACCTCTAGCTCTAGCTCCTCCTCCAGTGTCTCATCATACTCATCCTCGGAGAGGGTGTGGAGGCCCCATGGCCCCGCCTCCCCCGGAACACTGACCGTCGCTGACAGTTCCAACGTCATGCCGTCAGCACTCGTACGAACCAACACCCAACTAGACTCTACCTCTTTACCACACTGTCTAGCTACCAATACTACCTGCCCCATACCTTTTACCAAACTCAACCCCCGCTCTAACGCGTCTCCCGAAACTCGAAAATTCACTCCGCTCACCGCACACACACATTGCACCGGTACATCTTCCAACTCGCACCAGCTAACAATCTTGTCTCTGTCCATCTCCGCACTACTGCCTGCGTGATTCCACAGCCCCTGAAAATCCAATCCCGGATGAGCCCCCACAAATATACCACTTGCCCAAAAGGGTGGTATATGTCTAGGGGAAAAAGTCCAGCCACTCTCCAACCCTGCCTCCCACATACGCAGGTGTTGTGGGAATCAAGTTAATGCAGCGTCGCACACACACAATATCAAACACACTCCAGATACCGTTATAAAATATACTTTAAAGACTTTACTAAAAGTAAATGAGTACTAACAATACAGTATATATGAAGGAAAAGAAAATATAGTAAAAAAGGCGCCAAACTTATCAGAGTTCAGTCAGTTTAGTGCACATTGTTGGAGCTCAACCATCGAACCATTCGACCCCTCATCGCTTTCCTCGGACCTCCACGTCCTCGCACCTGGGACCACCCTGGTGGTCGACCGAGCAGTGCAGCACGTGTCCACCTTCTTCGGCATCTCCTTCCCGCCTCCTCCGAAAAGACCACGAAAACCCAGCTCCCAGACCCTCAAGACAAAATAACATTCCCCCATTAGTTAACAAAGGAATACAATCCCTGTTATCAGCAATTCTAAAGCTAAACAAACTGCTAGAAGGTTTGAGAATGTTCTGCAAGAAACACTCTCTCACCATAACAAAGAAGCAGGTTTACTTTTACCCACAAAGAAGCCATTTTGACTAACATATGCAGTACATGAGTTTTGTGAGTATGTGGTTCACTGCACTGAAGCCTCTTTCAACAAGGTAGGAGGATGGAAATGCAGTGAAGGACATTTTGGCTCTTCTGCAAAGACCAGGAAACTTCATGTAACAGTGTAGCCACATACCACAGAAGTCGACATTTTTGAAAACCATTTGTGCTTCTTCATCATTCTGAATTTCAACAATTTCTTTTCCCAAGCTATCTTCCTGTTCCTCCACCTTGCAAAGAAATGGGTTAATTACCTAGACTACAATTTCCAGATTCTTCAAATCCTTGAATTGATTCTGAAAATCCTTCTTCTGAGACCACTGGTGTAAGTAGTACTCTTGCAAATGGCCGTCTGTGAAAGAGAGTGCCATACTTTCCATGCAGAGAAACTATGAGAAAATTCTTCTCCCAATGTTTTGCTTATATATTTCTAATTTTCTGTTAAATGTTGACACTGCACTTTTTGCCTGGATTAAATTGAAATTCTCACCTTGCAGTTTCATATTTAGAATGTTCATTTTGTCCTTCAGATTGGCTGGGTATGCCACATCTCCAACTAGAAGTTTAATCTTGTTTCCCAAGCTCTTATCAACTTTGAGCAAAAGTTCAACCACAGAATCAAAAAGATCAAGGAAGCATTTAAGCAACGGCCTTTTGACAGCCAACACACTTCGGTATGAAGAACAACAACACACACAAAATACTAGTGGAACACAGCAGGCCAGGCAGCATCTATAAGAGAAGTACTGTCGACATTTCGGGCCGAGACCCTTTGTCAGACCTTTCGGTTAGTCCTGACGAAGGGTCTTGGCATTCAAACTCTTCACCATTACCTTGGCGTAACTGGAGAAACTTTCAGCTCTTTAATGGATAATCTTTAATTTTGTTGATAACAGATATTATGAGTCATGCTTGAAAAAAGTTGTGAGCTGAGGTTTTTGGCTGCAATGTGTTTGAGGATGAATTACACAATGGATTGCAAACAGATTTGGAACTTTTTTTTCATAAATGCTACTGAACAGCACGGTGACCTGTCATATATAGTGCTCCATCTGTTGCACTGGAGATCACGTCCCCAGTTGGAATACTTTTATCCTTAATATACATTTTGAGCTCATCTTAGATTGATTCTCCATTTATATTTGTTTTTAACTTTTTACAAAAGAGAATCTCTTCATAAACATTTCCATTTTTGATAGACTGTACATATGCCATTTGCAATGCCTCACTGTCTTTCACAGTTGACTCATCCAGTTGTATCCCAAATTCTGTTTTTTGTAGCTCTGTACATAGTTGATACTCAATGTCTTCACTCAATAGAACGAGCTACAGAGTTATTACTCAGAGGAATTGATTTTAAAATGCTGGTATCCATTTTGAGAACAGTGGTAAGCACTTCTGTTACAGCAGGCATTATTAATCTTTCACCAATTGTATGAGATTTTCCACACTTTGCTATCATTTTGGAAATGTTATAAGAAGCAGTAAGACCACTATCAAGGTAATTTTTAGCTTTCTTGGCAAATGACTCGAGTGCGCAATTCTTTTCAAATGCTTTTTTCATCTTCTCGAACTGAGTAATATCATAAGTATCCTTTTCAGGGTGTCTTTTACAGAAGTATTCCTGCAATCCTGAGGGCTTCAGGGCTTCATTAGACAGTACAGCTTCACAATAAGACACACGGGGCATCGCTGATCTGACGAGAACGGATTAAAAGCATCCTTCAGGTTTGTAACATTGTATTGAAGTACTTACTGTAGTTTCTGTTTCTTAGTAGGCTTAGAATTCAAGGCTTCACTGCCTTCAGACTCATAGAGATCCTGTCATACATATTTATACATCATTAATGGGGCTAAATTAACATAAACAATTAACACAAACTGGGAGTGCCTGTGGGATGTTGATGACAGCAGCAAGTTGACATGGTCAGTCAGGTCTCATGCCTCAAGTTACGGTGCCACTTACTGCACCCTCCCAAGAACTTTAAACACCCCCTGATGACTTCTATTTCCCCTAACACCCCCTTAGGACACGTAGCTGCCCCGTTGGGAATCACTGCGCTATACCTTTAAATCATTGGAAACCATTTCAATGGGAGGTCATTCCTTGAAAATCTGCTAAAGCAACCTGGTATGCTATGTTAGAAAATAGCCAAGTAGCCAACAGCAGTGACCTTGGTGACACAGTTTGAATTGTTATTTGAGTTCTTACCATTAACTGAGTGATTGATGATACATATTAGTTATACTCTTAAATATAAAAATCTACTTTTGGTTCAAACTTATAGTAAGCCACATTAATCAGTAATAACCATTAAGAAATAATTGTTAATTTGATGATAAGGATATTTAATATTCTTTCTAATCAGCTTTTTGTGATTCATTTTAAGACACATTTTTTTCTGTTTGTTGGTTCTTTAGGGATAATTTCCTATTTTGCTCTTCCTGTAGGGAGCTTCACCAAATGAGACCACATTTTAGAATTTGTTATGTACAGCTTTTCATTTGTAATTTTAAATTATTGTGAAGGTCTTGTCAGATGCACACAATATTGGAAAATTAATATGGTGCAAAATTAGATTTCCATCAATCATCTGTCCCTTTGCTAACGAAGTTCAGCAAAAGCAAAATTTTACCACTTGAGATACAAGAGAAAATCCTGGATTTGGTTTTGTATTAAAACCTAAAACTCTTTAAATCTTGAACTGACTGAAAAACTGAAGAGGATCAATACTGTCAGTACATTTTTATGGCTTTCAGTTCGGGAATGTGATGGCACTTTCAACAGCTGATTAGCCAGTAGTCTCACTGGGATTACTATTCACAGGGAACGGAACTTCTTATAGATTTCCAAGTCTGTATAATTATCAGATGCAATTTATTACTGATTTTCTGTCTACATTTTCTACCTGCACAAAGTTCATAAGATATATTCCACAATATATTCACCCCATTATAAAGATGAAGCAAGCAGAGACAACATAACATAACAAAAGAATTGTACTTGTTGACAGGTCAGTCCATGAAAACTAATAAATTAATGTGGTAAAGGAGATCCAGGTTTATACAGATACCGCACATATTGGATGCAAAGAACAAGCACACAAATTAAGAGCAGGTGTCAAATACTCAGCCCATCAAGCCTGTTCTGGCATTCAATAAGATCATGGGAAATCTCATTGTGAATTAAACTCTACATTCACAGCTACACTTTCTAACCTTCCACCACCTTTCTATTAAGAATCTATCTAATTCTGACTTAAAATATTCAAAGTTTCTGCTTTGACTGCCGTTTGAGGAAGAGAATTCCAGAGACTCATGACCTTCTGAGCAAAATAGATTTGCATCATCCCAGACTTAAATGTCTAACACTTTATTTTTGATAGTGATTCTGTTTCTGGGTTACTCGCAGAGAGGAAGCAGCCTGATCACATCTTCCCTGAAAGGACCCCTCAGGATTTCACATGTTTCTATCTTGTCCTTTCTCACTCACCTAAACTCTAACAGGTACAAACCCAGACTATCCAAACTTTCCTCTTTGGATAACCCATGCACTTAGAGTAACAATCTAGTAAACCTCCTCTGAAATGATTCCAATATGTTTACATTTTACTATGCATTGTCCTCAAAATGTGACCTCACCAATGATGAACACTATTGTCACAATGTGCACTGGCAATGTCAGAAAACAGATAAGGAGGAAAGACAGACTCCAATGTAGAGACAGCGACCAGAGTTTGCTCATAAGATTTCCAACAGAATATTGATGGCTCGGCTGAGCGACACTGTGAGAAATAACATTATCAAAACTAGAACATTGCCTCTAGTGCTAATTGGGCATCCACTTAAATAATACAAGTAATATGGAATCCTTGAGACTATCAAAATAAACTTAACAAGTTGAAACAGAAAGCACCGGGAGATCACATTACCTCGAAGAAAGCACAATTAACAACTAACATCTCTCGTTAAACAACGACTAACCATTTCAGGTGCTTTAAAAACCTTGAAGCCCTGAACTCTCAGACTGTCCACACAAGCTCAGAGCTAATTACAACTATGATCCTTCTACTTTATAGAGAACGACAATAATCTACTATTAAATGAAGTGTTATCTTAGCAACACAAACAAAATGCTGGAGGAACTCAGCAGGCCAGACAGCATCTATGGAAAAGACTATAGTCAATGTTTCAGGCCGAGACCCTTCATCAACACTGGAGGCAAAGAGGTGCAAATTCAGAGTGAGAAGCTGGGGCGATGGGAAGAAGAAACACAAGGTAGTAGGTGATAGGTGAAACCAGGACAGGGGGAGTGGTGAAATAAAGAGGTGGGGAGTTGATTGGTGAAAGAGATAAAGGCTGGAGAAGTGTTATCTTTTTATCTTTTCTCTCAAAATAGATATTTTCACATTTTTTGACATTATGCTCTATCTGCCATATCTTTGCTACTCAGCCTATCTATATCCCTTCAGAGAGCTTTATATCCGTTTCACAACTTCCATTTTTAACTATTTTTGTACCATTTGCAAATTTAGCAACTCTGTCTTTGAGATTTTCATAGAATTGGGAGGCACAGAACAGAGAGATACTGTATACTGTACTTTTATATCTTGCTGACACTTCTGAGGTTGTGTCTAACAGATATATTATCCTGCAGTCAATGTGAATCCAAACATATTACAGACTATGGCAAAATAAGTAATTTTCTTAGCATTGTTTGACCAGTTGTGCCCATTTGTATTTCCAAATTCTAACCAAATGTAATTGTTCAGATTTGTATATATATATATATATCACTTGTCATTTGCTTCACACAGGCACCGAGACACCACTTGTAAACTGGCAGGAAGCAAGATTTAAATAGGAATGAGGCGAAAGACATGCTACCATGATCCTAACATTGCCATCACCTCATTACTGGTAGAATCAAATGCACCTTCCTTGTCTGAACCTTTCAGAATTTTTGAACCTGATGGACAGAAAGAAAGGAGTGTGGGTGGATATTATTTTTAAATGCTGTAACCCACAAATGATATGTAGTACAATGTAGTTCCAGAGGTATATTAACAAGTAAAAATGATAAGAAGTGCAAGGATTTTATGAATGATAAGCTGGTGAAGACGGCTTTAAAAACCAAGAACTTTATACCACAGGAAAAATGATAAAGGTAATCCATGAAAGGTCTTCAAGTGAAAGCACAGTTGTTTTTTCTTGTGTAACAAAGGCTGACTTTCAAATCCAGATCAGTGAACTGAGGGTTGCAAGACCAAAGACCTACAAAATGTTATTGAACATCAGTTGACAAGTACTTCCAACCTTCATCATGCCTATTGAATTAAGTGAACTTTATTCCTAAAATGCCATTGACAAGTCATTGTTACTTGGAGGAAAATTATTGTATACGTCAGGAAAAAAGCTTCAACAAAAGGAAGAAAAATGAAACTATTTGCTCTTTATTTCAATAATACCAAGTGGCATAATATGTAAGCATTATCCAAAGGAAAAGTAAATAGTTACTTTTTATCAATAGAATGCAGTTTATGTTGTCAACCACAGAGCTTGTATTCTGCTAAGTTGACACTTCAGTGATATATCATGTCATTGTCCAATATAATTAGAAGGATAAAGGAGAATATGTCATGAGCCATATGCACATGATACTGTCACAAAAAGAGCCTAAGCAAAGATTGCAAATCTATTCGTACAAATGCCTATGGCACTGAAAGTTGCTGCAATCACCTTCTTCATCTTAAATGTAGGCACAAACTAGCTGCTTTGTTAGTGTTAAAGTTGAACAAATCTCTTGGGAATCTTCTTTGCTGAGGCTTTAGGAAAGTTCTCAGTTCCCAACAAAAAGAAGAAAAGCTTAACTATTTTTTATTCTCTCTTCTGAAACAGTTTCTATAAAATATTTCTATAAAATATCCATGTTCCCATTTTCTTCAGAAATATATATGGCACCTAAGGAATTGTAAGTTCATTGTTCAGCTAAGGAAAATTATAGCACTGCAAATAAAGTAAAAAATATTTAGTTATCAACCAATCCATGTAATTTAATTACACCATACCTCCATCCTGGAACTAACAGGATAAACTTGCTTAAAATATTTTCAACTTTAAAAATGCAGAAAATCAAGATAATAGGTCCATGACTAGGGGCAGTCACGGTACTCTTAGTAATGCACAATAGTTCAATTAAATGTGTGTGTTAACTCCTTCTTTAATTATTTTTAGTCTATTAAATTATTAAGTAATTTTTGTTATAGGATATCTTTGCAATTCCTTTAGCCTAGCCTCTAACTTGTGTTTGAATTTTGCCTTTGAACCATACAATTTTGCCTTTATACCATACTCTGATATAATAATGGCTACTATTTTGCAGGTTAAAAGCTTATAGCAAATGAAGTTATTAATTCTTCAATAGAACCTTCCAATTAATTTGGTGTGTTTTGTCTTTTTTATGCTTTTCCATGTCCTATCAGTTCTCCTCTTTCACTCTATTGCTACTGAATCTACTTCAACAATGCTTTTAGACAGTGATTCCTAGATCACATCTTATTGTATGTTGTATTCATTCAAACTAAGTATTAAGGCTTTGGCACACATAAAAACATTTACTAGAATGATGTTACAGATGAAAAGTAGATTATGTGGGAAGAATGGAGAATCTCTAGTCATTCTTTCTTCTATCATAGAATGCTAAGAAAAGTTGTCAGAATTATGTATAGTTTCAAAAGTGTAAATATGAAAGAAATGTTTCTAGTTGTAACCACAGAACAAACATTTAATGTGTCTGGCAAAGCTGTTGTGGAGAAACCTTCATTCACACAGTGAGCTGACAGATCAGAAAAATATTGCTGGGGAAGGTAGTCAAAGCAGATCTACAAGTAATTTTTCAAAGATACAAACTGCAGAGCTATGGAAGCTGAGATAAGTTGAATAATTCCACCAAATTTAACATTAATTCTGTGCTGTGACATTGTATGATGGTACAAAATTATTAAACATAAAGCTGAGCGGAAATGTGTTATGCTCTTGTTCATCAATCTGTAATTAAGTTATGTAGTTAACTATTGGTACCAGTAGGTTCTTTTTTTCTTTCCAGAGTTTAATAGTGAAGTTTCCAGTGACTTGAATATTTATCATTTGAAGTTTTATCATCAATTTATAGTAAGATTATTTAACAATGAATGGAGTGAGTGTTGGATGCTGGGTATGTCAGAATATGTTAATACTGAGAGGGTGGGGCTTGAGACATTGGCAGATGTGTGTAGATTAATGGATCTTTAACAGAAAATTAATAGGTGGCTTGTCATGGAGTGTGATAGGCAGATGTGTCATTAGGCATCAGGTCAACAGACAGTGATTGAGAAGGGTTGGGACAGTAGGTTGTTGGTAATGGGGACAGACTTGGATTTTATGATCTAGTTGATGATTTTAAGCAAGTGGAAGTGGGTGTCACAAGCCTGGGGACCCAAAGGAGAATGGACGAACACATTACTTCAACATGACATCCAGAAGCTGAAACTGAATTGCAAGGGCCTCCTTTTACACATATCTGCAGCTTGTGCGTGCTTAGACAAAACCCCAGAAGTTATGGCTTGGCGTTTATGTCCAAACTCCATTTTTCATCGGTACTGCAGACTCATAAATAACCCTAAAGGAAAAATGCATATTCCATGCAATTATCACCCAGTTTTTCTTTATATTTGATTTCTCATTGAAATTCAGCTACACAGCCCTCAGAAACATGGTGTCATGAGACATACAAGTGCTGCTCTTCTCACGTGTTGCCTGAGTTCTCAGTTCTCCAATCGTTATATTATTTTCCAATGGAGTCTTATGAATATACATTATTGCATCTTTATACAGTACATAACATGATTGTCACACTTAACCTTTTCATTCTGGTGGGGGAAGAGATTTTTCTCCTGAACATTTGTTTCTTGGTCATGGTTACATGGAGCAGCTGAAGTAACAGATGTCATTGTGAAGTAGTAAGCAAGCTTTAGACATCAAACTCCAATGTGTTTCATCTTCAGACTGTACTTTTCTAGTTTTCTTGTTTTCCAAATAGATTTTATAAGTATCTGGCTCTTTGAACACAGAAGAGTTCACTTTGCTCACACCTCGCATCATCCTCCTAGAAAAATGAAAAACTCTTACATGGGTTAATTAAAAATGCAGCATTTGCTGGCTGTTTCCTGTCTAACTATATTTCATTTAAGTAAAACACTGAAAGGTATAGCAAGTTACACATATTGAAAAAGAGATTTTAAAATACTTTCCTGGTGATATTCCTCATAAACTTAAAGGTTACTTTTGCTCAGTTGAAACCAGTGAACAGTCCCAGGCTTTCTGGGATCATTATCCTCAATGGAATTAGAAGTTGAATTCAGACCACAAACTTGCTTTTGTATTTAGTTTCTCCATTTAGAAGTAAAAGCACAAGACTTGTATGAGCAGTTCAATAAAAAAATAACCTGCTTAAGAACTGTTGGCATGGGATAACCAAATGGGGTTACGGCTTGATGACTGACTTTGTACTTGAATTTTGCTGTACTAGTAAAGGAAATACTGGCTATTTTGACATAGTAAAATTGTAAATCTTGCCACTTGCAAATGCACGATAGGATGAGGATCCCTGAATATTGCTCTCTGCAATACCCTCTCCCGCCACTGATCCACACTAGCAAGACTTCCAGTATCCCTGACAACTACACAATGAAGGAAGCCCTGAACACCGGCTGTAGCTGCTGTGAAGAGACAGTAATCTTGCTTTGATTGCCACCAACCAGAGTACTTAGGGAGGGTCTGCCATGCTAGCCATAAAAGGGCAGAGGAGATAATATAGGGCAGCTGTGGTGTCGCAGGCCACGGTTGGAGACAGTGTCCTAACAGGGCAAGGGGAATCAGAGTCACCCACCAAGAGATCAAAACAAAACCTAAGTCCCCAAACCTGACAGCACCCTCTCCCTCCAATCTGAGTGTTGACCAGATTATAGAACTAGTGAAGACAGGCTCGAGATCAGGCAAATGGCTGGCAGCAAGCACTACCGTCAGCACTGGTGAGCCACTCATGTTAGGGGGCTGACAATGTGATATGTTAGTGGACACAAGAGCATCCGTGTCGATAACTGATCTATAATGGCCGGTGACTGGAGAGGCAGTTTATATTACAGGTGCAGGGGGACGAACAGTAAAGGCAGAAATAAGTGAGTCACTGATACTCAAAATCAGTGGAATGAAGCTTCCAGTGTAGTTCTGGGTCTGTACAAATAATGAGGATACTATTCTTGGAACCATGCAATGGGCATACTGATGGAGGCAGGGGCTCCTATAGACTCTGGAAAGGGAATAACATGGACAAGTTAGGGGTAGAGAACACATATGGAGTGCACAGCGAATCCAGCATAACCGCAGCCGTTCTAATATCTGGGAATTAGAGTCAGGATGGTGTCTATGGGTTACGTTGTCAGCAGCCCCAGTGGTGTGAGCTAGACACAAGCAAGACTGTGGTCGAGTGAAGCTAAACCTATTTAAAATTGAGGGTGTAGGTTTTCGCAGATAAAATCTTGGAGGTATTTTGTTTCAGAAAAGCCATAGGAACGCATTCCTTGAATACCAAAATACTGAACACAAAGTGTGCTGAGATCATTTTACATAAGTACATCATCACATCAGACCAGCCTCTTAAAGTGAACCCCAACTCAATGTTGGAGGTTGTGAATTATGTACATTTCCACCAATTGCGTTACCCTACACAGGTGGCCCCACCCCCAGAAATCACTAAAATTGGCACTGTGAGCCAGTCTAGAGCTCAGACGTGCTGCCTGGCTCAATCCTGTGCTCCACCAGGTGGAGGAACAGCAGGTGCCTCTGGCTCATTCAGAGGTGTGCTGACACGCTCATGGTCATGTTGTGATGGCTGGGCTAGTCTAAGGCGATCTACCTCCTTATCTATGATAAAAGTCTTTTCTCCCTGTTCCAAAAGGCAGAACAGGCCAACATAAGGAGGCCAAGGGATGTTGGTGTGCATCGTGCTGGACAGAGAGTGCTGTATGCCATAATGGGAGATAGGAATGGGTAAAAAGGAATTGAATTTACCAAAGAGGATGGAATGCTGTTGTGAGGCCAACCAGGCAGTCGTGACATCAGCAATGAAATCACCTGGCATTCATAATGGCTGTCCATATACCAACTCAGCCATAGACAACTGCAGGTCTTCTTCTGGAGCTATTCTGAGCCCCAGCAAGACCCATAGGAGATGATCATGCCAACACTCATCAGTCAGGGAAGCTCCCAGAGCAGCCTTTAAGGAGCAGTGAGGCCACTTGCATAGGCCATTGGACTGTGGGTGATATACTATGGTGTGATGTGGCCTAATGCTGAGTTTCCGGCCCTTCGCAACCCAGAGCTCTGATATGAATTTGAGAACACGGTCAGAGAAAATATCAGATTGGGTGACAAACCGAGCAACCCAAGTGCTGATGAACGTCTGAGCCACGTCTACGGCTGTCATCGATGCTAGGGGGATGACCTCTAGCCACCTGGTGATGGTAAAGAGATGTGTGAAATCACAAGGGGTGGGGGAAGAGAACAAACAAGGTCCACATTGACATGGTCAAACCATTGCTTATGGACCTCAAAAGGTGCCAAAGGTGTCGGAACCTGACAGTTAATTTTTGCCCAGAGGCTGCAGTCCAATCACGCACGTCCTTACGAAAGCCATACCACACAAACTTTAGTGCATCCAGTTTCTGTGAGGTGCTTCTGGACCGGATGAGAGAGGCCACGTATGGAGTCAAAAATAGTCCACCTCCAGTTTGCGGGCATGATGGGGTGAAGACAGCTGGTTAAGTCATCACACAGGAGAGAAACCCCAGCTTCCCTGAACTTAACGTCAGCCAACAGCAGGTCCGTGACTGCTGTTCGAAAGCCTGAACCTATAGCTTGATCAGCTCCCTTGGCATTACTTTTCCCCTTGGTATGTTGTATATCAGCTGTGAACTCAGGTATGTAGGCCAGGCGATGTCGCTGCTGGTGCATGAGGGGATTGTGGTCAATGAACGCTGTGAAATGACGACCCCCCCAGAAGAAGATGAAAATGGCGGACAGCAGATAGAGACAGAGAAGCTCACTGTCTAATGTGTTGTACTTCATTTTGGGAGGACAGAGATACTGGCTGAAGGCGGCAAGTGGCTGTCACACCAGCCATTTGTGCACAGCGTCAAGAGTAATAGCCACGGGTGCATGGGGGAGCAGGTGTACCAATGGGGTTGTATTGGAAAGAGCTCATTTAGTGTCATCAAATGCCCTGGTCACATCCGCTGACCAGTCAAGCACGTGATCAGGGGTACAGCCTTTAAGCGCACTATTCAGAGGAGGCATAAGTTCAGTATCTCGCAGAATGAAGCAGAGATAGAAATTCACCACGCCAGTAGCTTTTTAGTAGTGTAGGGTGGTGTGAAATCCGTAACCGTGGCTACTTTTTGTGGGAGAGGTTTCACACCTTCTGCAGTGATACGATAGTCGAGAAAGTCAATGACAGCCCACACTAGCATATAATAGGGTTAATAATCAACCCGTGGTGGATTAAGTGCTCAAAAAGTGTGCTGAGATGACATACATGTTCTAATTTAGATACACTGGTGACAAATATGTCATCCAGGTAAACAAAAAGAAAAGCTAAATCTTTTAATACAAGTCCATCAGCCATTGGGAAGTCCATGCTGCTTTTTTCGGTCCAAATGGCATGTGCAGAAACTCAAAGAAGCCAAATGGGGTTATCATAGCTGTTTTGGGAATGTCCTCTGAGCACACAGAGGCCCGATGGTAGCCCATAGCTAAATCACCTTCGAAAAAAATTGACTTTCTGGCTAAAGGTGGTGGATGTATGGTCTTGGTGACAATTGGCATGGGGTGTGGAGAAAAGGGGGTGTTGCCCTCTTTAAGGCGTCAGTAATCGCAACATGAGCAGAAACCACTATTGAACTTAGGGACCACATGGAGGAGCAAAGCCAAGGGCCTATTCAACTGGCATACAATGCCAAGTCTTTCCACGTTGGCAAACTCACTCTTCACATTTGCCAGCTTTTCTGGGTCCATTCTATGTGTGTGGGCATGGACTGGCATGTGCTCAATGCCATGTTTTGTGACTGTTGTGAAGAATGTCTGTTTGGTGAGGTTTGGGAATTCACCTAGCAGTTGCGTACACTCGCTTGCGGCGATGCACGTGCTTGACAGAGTCATTGTGGGGAACCTACTGGGGGAGCAGGTTAATGACCCAAAATCCTTGACATCCACGAGCAGGCAGTTCTTAAGATCAACCAGCAGCCCTTGGATATGCAGGGATTCTGCACCAAGTAGAGGTTTAGCCACCATAGCCAGGACAAAGTCCCATGTATAACATTACCCACTGAAGAAGAGTGTCACCTGTTGTGTCCCATAGGTCTGGATCCTGTTGCCTTTGGCAGCCTCCAGCGAGGTTTTGTTGCTCTTTACCTTCTCATCAGCAGGTGATGCCAGCTGCACTCTCGCCTGAGCACCCATGCCACACAAGAATCATCACCCTGAAGGGATGTCCGTTATGAACAGTAGACAACCCTGGCAGCCAGAAGCCATAGTGTTCACAGATCTCTGGTGTCTCGATGAGGTGGCACTGTCAAGGCTGCAAGGCGGTCGGCACTTCCTACCAAAGTGAGTGTGGTAAAAACACAGGCCCAGATTCGTCTGTTTCACGCTGTGGGTGCCCCTATACTGAGGACCTTGCTGACAGGGCTTATTGAGAAGGAAGGAGGAATGATGCACAGCTCCCTATAGTCCATCACAGGTGTATTAGCGAGGGCTATGCAACTTGATCAGGCATTAACCATGCAAAAACTATTTTGGATCTGGAGATTTTCCCTGAGGAAATAAGACAATTATGCACAATATTCCTACAGAATGGCTACAAGGTGAAGGAATTAAAGGCACTGAGGGAAAACCAGGAAACCTAACAATGAGGAGAAACCTGTCACTACTACCTGTCTTCCCTATATTCCACAGTTTCTGGAAGGATCGCCAGGATCCTGAAGAAATACCGGATTGATGCCATTCTCAAACCCATAAAGAAGCTCAAGTCACAGCTTATGCAGGTCAAAGATGACCCGGAAATCAGGTTGGCTGGCGTTTACAGATTACCTGTGAATGCGAAGCAGCGTATATTGGCTGGACAGGATGCACGGTGGAAACCAGCATCAAGGAGCACAGGAGGTGTGTCCCAGAGATCTTGGCTGTAGCAGAACACTGCATTTGCAATGGCCATAGGATTGACCTTGACGGCACGAAGCTACTGTGACATGCCAATGGCTTTTGGGACCACCTGGTGAAGAAAGCAATAGAAATAAAACTAGAGGAAAAGAATTTTAACGAAGACTAAGGTCTCACTCTAAGTAAGAACTCGAATTTGATTGTAAACAAGATGGGAGAACGGAAAAATAATTGGATGAGGACCAACCAATCAGGAGGGATGATGACTGGGTATAAATACCACTGGACTAGACTTGCCCAGGCATCATCCCTAATGAAGATGGCAGAGTTTGTCATCAAAATGTCAGTTATGATCGATACCTATACCTGGCTGCAAGCCCAAGAAGAGTTTATTGATCAGGCATTTGCTGCATGAAGAGATCTTTAAAAATAAAACAAGGATGATGATTTCCCAAGAGAGACAGCTTGTGGTCTATTAGTTCCGAAGGCTTACCTTTGCCGAGGCCGGGCAAGGAGAGCAACTGTTTGACAGGTTCAGTCTCCAATACTCCAAAAGTCTGCAAAAGGAGAGTTTTCAGTGATCGGTATTTATCGTGTTTAGGCCAGTGTTCTAGTAGATTTATCACTCTCACAGTGTGGAGTTGCTGAATGACGCTACTACATAGAAATATTTGGTGCCTGTCTCCAGAACACAGAAGTTTCTCAGGCTAGGACAGTGCTAATAGATTTTGAGGGTTCCCATTAGCCCCTCAGCCCCTAGACCGATTTGCCTTCACCCTTGGTAGGCAGCAGTGTATATGGACCAGACTCCTCCAGCAACTCCTCAGTAGCCCACTTTTTCATAAGGTCATGGCATAGACTGTGGAAAAGCTCAGTTTGACACTGTAACTGCTGGACCATCTTACAATTGTAGATGATTTACTAATTGCTTCGGAGGATGAAGTAGGTCAGTTAGGGGTGATTGCCAATGTTTTGGAAATTCAGTAGGACAGAGGTTTAAAATCAGCCCACACAAGGCTCAGATAGGGCAACAAATGATACAGTACCTAGGATACACAATGCTGCAATGGAGGAAGGACATTTCAGATGACAGTCATTCTGCAATTAGTTCCATGCCCCACCTAGTCAATGTAAGGGGAGTGAGGAAGGTAATTACTGACGATAATTTTGTATCAGGGTTCTCAGCACCAATACAGGCCTTAATCAAAGGAGGGAAACCTCCCTCTGGAGGAAGTAAAATGGAGGCCAGATGAGGAAAATTCCTTTACACCCTAAATTCCTTTAATGTGGTATCAAAGGTCGATAACTCATAAAGAGAGCTTTTGGTACACTGCCCTTCATAAGGCAATATACTAAATGCAGGAGCTGTGATGTTTTGTCGAAGTTGTATAAGAGGTTGGTGCAGTTAAATTTTTAGTTTCGTGTGCAGATTTAGTCACCTACCTATGAACAAAGGTATCAATAGGAATTAAATAGTTTAGAAAAATTTATAAGGATGTTGCCTGGACTTGATCTGTGTTATAGGGAAAGACTGAATAGATTAAGACTTTATTCCCTGGAGCATAGGAGAATGAGGGAGATTTGATAGAGGTGTACAAATTTATGAGGAGTATAAATCAGGTAAATGCAAGCAGGCTTTTTCCACTGAGGTTGAGTGAGAGCAGAACTGGAGGTCATGGGTTAAGGATGAAAGATGAAATACTTAAGGGGAACGTAAGGGGCTAATTTTCTCAGGGTGTGGTGTGATTGTTGAGTGAGCTGCCAGAGGAAATGATGGATGTAGGTTAGGGTTAGGGCAACATTTCAGAGGTTTGTATAGGTACATGGATAGGAAGGATACAGAGGGCTATGGTTCAGGTGTGGGCCAATGGGACTAGGCAGTATAATAGTTGGACACAGACTAGATGGGCTGAATGGCCTGCTTCTTCCTGTAGTGCTCTATGACTCCATGAGCGTTCTGTGCAGACTTCTCCACAGGAATCCACACAGAAAATGGAATGATCTTGTGATCAAATTTGCCCATTATCCTCACTCTAAATGTAAGTGAAAATATTGGATCATGTGCAATTAGAAGCCATCACGTTTTCAATGTAATGTGTTAAGTACTGTTAAACAATCTGAAATAAAGTTAAGATGCTAATGTGTCATTCACTGAGAAACAAATTAATGATGCAAATTTTTAGAAAATAGACTTTTTGGCTTTTGTTACTTCCATCTTTCCCTTAATCCCATATGTACATCTCCTCATTTACTTTGCTACCTGTTCTTGCTCTTTGATTCCTGCTTTGTAGACTGCATGGCTCTATGAAGAACATCCTGTTTTTTATTGCAACTTTGCAGCTGGTTTCACAGATTGCTTCCTGAGGATGCTACTTTGCCACATCAAATTCATGGGAAGTCTTTGGGCTCCAGACAACAGGCTTAAGGATTCAGCAGGATATGGATTGGGTGTACTTCTAGGTGTAAAAACGGCAGATTTAGTTTATCCCAGCCCACTGTGAAAGGTTGCACTTTGGGAGATCAAATGTAAAATGAGAATACTCTGTTAATGGTAAGACCCTCAACAATATTCATGTGCAGAGGGAAACTGAGATCTAAAGCTCCCTGAAAGTGATTACCCAGATTGATAGAGTGGTAAGGAAGGAATGTGGCATGTTACCCTTTATTAGTCGAGGATCTGAGTTCAACAATCAAGAAGTTATGTTCCAGCTTTACAAAACTCTAGTTAAACTGCATGTGGGATGTTGCATTTATTTCCAGTTGGCCCATTATAGGAAGGAGATGGTGTAGAAGACTCTTACTTAGATGCTGATTGGATTACAGGCCACATGCTACAAGGAGAGGTTGGACAAACTTGGGTTGTTTTCTCTTCATGGTGGATGCTGGGGGGAGCTTTGATAGAGAGGTTTATGAGATTATGAAAGGCATAGAGTACACAGCTGGTAGCTTTTCCCAGGTTTGAAGTGTCTAATACTAGAAATCGTGCATTCAACATGAGAAGGGGTAAGTTCAAAGGAGACTTGTGGGGCACGTTTTTTTACCTGGAATGCTCTGCCTGGGGTGGTAGTGGAGGAGGAGTTGACAGAAGTATTCAAGAGGCTTTAAGATAGACAAATGGATGTGCAGGAAATTGAAAGATATAGACAGAAGGGATTAGTTTGGTTGGGTAGTTGATTACTAAATTAATTAGTTCAGTACAACATTGCGGGTAAAGGGTCTGTTCCAGCGCTGTACTGTTCTGTATTCTGTTAATAGTAAAAGCTATTCCTCAACTGCTCACAGCAACATTTTGGTCATCATTTTACCTATCAGCATGTTGATGCATGTGCAGATTAAAAACAATGGTGTGATACATTTTGCCGATTAGATAAGGATCAAACTCCTAATTTGGCTCAATTATTTTAAACGTACATTCATCCATAAACTAAGTTCATCTGCATCTGGTACAAATTCAGCTTTTCTTGGGGAAAAAAGATCCAATTTACTTGCCCACTGTACTGTAATTTGATTTTCATTGCTGTTTAAGTGAAAGGAATAGACTTACTGATAAAGAAAACAGGAGCTCGCAATTGTGAACCAGCATCTATGAGATTAAGGCATGGCAATGCATTTAACAGTTAATACAGTGCTTTTGAAGTGCATCCCTGATGTGTTGTGGGAATCACCAGGAACATGTACAAGTTACTATATATTTATAAAGTGTGAACAGTTAGGTTTTTGTTTCTCCCCATCAGTTTGAGTATATATGCCTTCTGCTTTTTTGTTATCTTCTCACTGATTTCCAGGTGAATTTCCAGGGGATCTATCATCTTATGTTTTGGAACTTGTCTTCGAGAGTCAACTGGAATGACCCATTTGGTTTTCAGATAATTCACAGATGTTAATTTCAACACAAGGAGTTTATGGTGAGATTTCAAAGTACAATGTTTTTAATGGATACCATGTGGTAGCAGTCCCTTCCAGCCCAATGAGCCTACATCACCCGATAACACCATATGACTAATGAACCAACTAACCTATACATCTTTGGAATGTGGGAGTGCACTGGAGCACCTGAAGGAAACCCACGCAGTCACGTGGTGAACGAACAAACTCCTTATAGATAGCGGCAGAACTATAATAGCACTATACTAACCACCGCTCTACCATACCACCCTTACTTCTGACTGCTTTAAAGTTTAAAATAGGATATGAATGAATATTAGATGCTGTGTGCAGAAATAAAACACAAGAGATAAAGTTTTCAAGGTGCACGCCTAGTTTTCATGGATACAGGTAGCACTCTCTACCTTGGCAAAATTATTACTGGGGATTTCACACAAGCTAAGTAAAATTCCAAGGAAAAAGATCTTATAGTTTGTTAAGTTGAGAACTTTGGGATACCTGTCAGAGATTATGTCTGACAAGGGTATTTTTTATATATTATGGAATCGTAGGGCCATATAGCATGAAACAGATTCTTCAGATGACACCCATGGCAACTATGAAGCACCATTCCACACTAATTCCATCTTTCTTTCTCACATCCCCTTCATCTATTTTTCCCTCCTACCACAACGAATGTTACTCACCTATACTGTATTTACGTAAGCCAATTAAACAAAATTATCTTCCTCATCCCAAACTCAATGCATCTGCATCAGATCTAGAAATCTATTAAAAATCAGCTTTAAGGTATACATAAGGCAGATGTTGTCTCTTAGTGTGCAAATATAACAACAATACTCAAAATGTATTTTTATCTGCATTATTAGCAATTCTGTCAAGTACAATGTTAGTTATTACAAACCTTTAGTTATTATTGGATTTCATTTGTAGATAATCACATGATTGACATTTGAAATACCTTTGAATAATCTTGACAATACAAAACTATTTTCCAATTTAACATCTATACTAACAAAACAAAATATCCTTTTTTGCTTTGTATAATTATAAGGAAGCAAAATGTTTAAAAATGCCTATTATTTCAAAAAATGGATTGCAGCATCTTTAAACTAAATGCTCTCATTGATGAGGAGAGTACAATGCAGCAGAGCTCTTTATTGCCTGAGCATTATACATTTTGATTAACGCATGTTATTAATTTATTCCAGTGGTTATATAATTCAATCAGGCATCCAACATTAATTCTTTTAAAAAGAAATGCCAAGACCCAGTATGCTGCACAGAACTTGTCCATGATATTATCTTATTTAACATGAAATAGGCTTAAGGCTAAATGTTGCGTTGAAGACTACTTACATAAAATATGGTTTACTGTGTTTATTACCTCTATTAGCTGTTACGGACATGTTGATGCATGACTTTAGACATAAATATTACACAATATCTCAGTGTATGACAAATTTAACAGAACTAATCTTTTACAGCCAGGTGCACTCATTCGTTTAATCCTCTACTGCAGCGTATACTTATGGTATTAATATCTTAGTTCTGGATGACATCTAAAAATTAACATTTGAATAATTTATTTACCATAATATCTCAAAGGATATTTTGTTCATAAATTACTCCAGTTCTCAATTTAAAATTTGTTACAGCAAAATTCAAGATCTTACAAATGGCCCACATTCCTCAGGGACTAAAGAACATCTCCAACATTTCCATTTGCCTATTACCTCCTTGGATGAATTTACCATTGAAACATTGTTCCTTAATTGAGTGTGTTACCGGGATAAATGATAATAAGTAAAAATGATGCTAATATTCTCAGAACTGCCTTTGTCCAAAAACTAAAGTAAAATTTATCCATTTTTTGTACCTGTCCTAAAGGTTGCCTGATTCATTTAAGGAATGAAGATGATGAAGTAACTTACAGAATGTATACCAGGACTCGTGTGCCACTGCAATTGCATTGTTATGTATTCACGTGTATTTCGAACATTACGGGTTGCTGTCGAGTTTCCCTACGTGTTACATACAGACCGTAGAATGAGATAGATGACTTAGAAGTAAAATGAACAGCAGCAGCTTTGTTCCTCACCTCTTCATCCCTCGTGTGTGTTATTCATGGCCACACAGCTTCCCACTGCCATAAGCATAACAAATGACGATGATATGACTGGACCTCATCCAATATTTAAAGTTTTGTTCCTTTCAGCAAGAAAAAATGTGTAATGTGGGTGAGTGAGAAGAAGATGCACCCACCATGAGGTAACGGGCGTTGGAAGCATGGTGAGTGTGAAGAAAACGAGAACAGAATGGTTAAATAAAGCAAAGAAGAGATAGAGAGAGAGTGAGAGAGAGAGATAAGACTAGCTAACTTATCTGGAACGTGACTGTCTTTGAAAATGGTGACAATGTTTGAGAGTAAGGAGCCCGGTGGTGAAATGACAGAGCAATGGATTCATATACTGAAAGATTTGAATATTTTGCACTGACAAGTCAAATTTCAGATGATATTTGTATTCCAACTTCTCTGACTGATGGGTGCAAAAACCTTTAATTTATTACACAGTCTACTGCAACCTGCTAAGCCTGGTGATAAGCCTTTTGAAGACATAGATAAAGTCTTAAAGGATATCTATTTGTCTAAACCTTTGATTATTGCCGAGAGGTTTAAATTCCATAAAAGGAACCAAGAAGAAATCAACAAACAAGAGAAAATCTGCAGACGCTGGAAATACAAGCAACACACACAACATGCTGGAGGAACTCAGCAGGCCAGGCAGCATCTATGGGAAAAAGTATAGTCAAAAGAAAAAATGCACATGGTCAAAGAGTTGGAGAGCAGCAGGGATCACAGAGGGGGAGCAGTGAGAGTGGGTTTCACTGAACTCCTGTCAAAGGAAAGATTTAAACTTCTTCAGGGTAGGCATCCCTGCAAGAGACTTCGCAGAGTAGCAATCATATCACAAACAGGAGAAAATCTGCAGATGCTGGAAATCCCAAGCAACACATACAAAATGCTGGAGGAACTCAGCACGCCATGCAGCATCTATGGAAAAAAGTATAAGAGGAAAGCGAGTTTATTTCACAGTCTATTGAAGTGCTGAAGCAATTGGATGAACTTTGTGATTTTGGACTATTGCCAAATGGCACGTTACATGATAGACTCATATGTGGTCTGTGTAATGAGGCAATTCAGAAACGTTTGTTTACAGAAGACAGAATAACATTACAGAGGGCAATTGAGATGAGTCCATCTATGGAGGTGGCAGCTAAAGAAGCACAGCTATTAAACACATCTCCCAAGTTCATAAAGTTTCTATTAAGTTTAAGAATAAAACACCTTTTGGCAATCAGTGTTACTGATGTGGCAAAACTTGTCACTCGGCAAAAGAATGCTGGTATAAGGATTTAAATTGCTGAAGCTGTGGCAAAAAGGGAAGTATTGAACATACCTGTGAAAGTAAAAAGACACTGTCAAGCAAAATCACAAAAAAAAAAGAAAAATTACTATTGGAGAAACAAAAAAGAAGCATGAACAAGTTCCAAGTAAAATTTAATTTAAGATGGAGCATGCTGAGGATGGACTAAGTGACTCTCACTCCGTGGCTGAAGAAGCTTTGCGTGTTTTATCTGTTTCAGGACATAAAGATGACTATTGGGTGACCCCATAGTTGGATGGGGCCACAATGAGGATGCAGGTGGACACGAATGCTGCAGTGTCATTGGAGACAGTTTACAAAATGAGAAGGTGAAGAGTTGACTTTAAAGACTTACACTGGTGAGGTTGTTTCAGTGAGGGGAGTAGTACATGTTACAGTGGAGATTAACGAACAGAGAAAGAAACATCCGCTGAACGTTGTTAAAGATAGTTATCCAGTGCTTCTGACTGCTTATGGTTGGAGGTGCTCAAACTCAGCTGGCATGAAGTGCACTTGATTGGTGGGTGCGCTGGTCTACAAGAAGTATTGAAGAAACACACAGTAGTATTCAATGAAGAGCTGGGCGGTATGAAAGGAATCACTATTAAGCTGGCTGTTGAGCTTGGGTTCTACACAGAGTATCGGAGGCAGCTGCTGAGCCTTGGTGGCAGCATGGATAAAAGAAAATGGATTGAAGATAAAAGATCAATTAAATGACACAAAAAAAAGAGTGGCGTGAAGAAACCATACAGATGTTCCATGGAAAAGCTGCTAGAAATCAGAGTACCCATACGCAAAGCAGAGACCAGCATGTCTTCTGGAAAAATATGACCGTATGGAAAAGAGGGAGAAACTTCTTTAGTCAGAGTGGTGACTGCGGAATTAGAACATAGAAAGATCTATAGCACATTATAGGCCCTTCGGCCCACAATGGTGTGCTGACCGTGTTCAGCACTAGCATTTGTGGAAGCCAAGCCTTTATGTATAATTAAGGCTGAGGCTGATAGATTCAAGATTGGTCAGGGCATGAAGGGATATGAGGAGAAGGTAAGAGATTGGAGCTGAGGAAAAAATTGGATCAGCCATGGTGAAATGGCAGAGCCGATTTGATGGGCCAAATGGCCTAATTATGCTCCTATATCTTATCTTATCTTGTATCCCAGTTCAGGCAGGAGTTCACCTCTGGATAGAACTAAGAAGGACTATACTTCAGATTTGGAGAGAGCAGCTCCGATGCAAAGGACTGCAGGTCCATGAGAGAGACTAAAGAAAGAAGATCTTAATGTTGTACTCAGTCCTCAGTGCTGAAGCACTGGTGGTGGCTGTCATGTGACCAATACCTTCAATGGTTGACTATTTGCAAGCCCACTGGAAATGAAAGAGAATGAAAATATTTGTGGGTTGGGTTGCCAGTGGAGAATTGAAAGTGGGCACATAATAACATCAAGAACCTTTGGTCAGGATGGCAGAGACAAAGACGTATGACAGGGAAACTAGAAAAGGCAGGAAGCGAGACTACAAGAAAAATCTCTTTAGGAGAGAGTTTGGTGATGGTAAATGCATTTTTGGCGAGTGAAGGCAATGTGTTTCCCATACTGAAGAGGAACCAGGATGGTTATCTGGTGCGCCCATCAATCAATCAGAAACAGTGGAGCTGACAGGCTTTGATGTAAAGGTGCTAATGGAGGATTCAAGGCAGGCAAAGAAGATGAGGAAGTGATCAGAAACCCTTAAAGAAGGTGTATGATGCCATGGCGCTGCCCAGCAGAGATCCCTTTTGTTTTTGTATCAGAAGCTGACCTAAAACTTCCCCAGGAAGCAGTCCTGCTTGAACACTCATTGGGGAACTCTAACTTCAATGAGCTCTTCAACATGGAGAAAAGTGCACCTGGACTAACTTCAATGTTTGAAAAGATGCTTGATAAAGGAGCAGGGTCATCCAACCAGTTCAATCAATGGTTTTAAAGTAACCTAAGTAGACCAGGTAGTCGCTGCAGTAGTGTGCAGTCTACCTAACATGAAGAAATTGAGACACTTGCTTGTCTGGAGCAGAGGATTCCATCTTCTGTTTCACAACTTGGAAGCTACTTTGCTCCCATTCCATCATGAGAAGATAATGAGATTAATAAAAAGGTTGATACTTTAGAAATACTGTGAAAAGCAAATGTGGATGTGAAAGCACTGCTGTCCAGTCTCATGGCCAACAAGGAGATCTCACAGAGTTCACAGACTGGAGTGGTTTTGTTTTTTCAAGAGATGGAAGCAGAACTATAAGGAATCAAAATGAAACTGAGAGAAAGCTTGCCACCCCATTCATGGTGCAACATTTGGAACAAACTGCATGATCTGGTTCCAAACAAATGCAAAAAAAAGACTCTGATATATGACTGTTTCCAATAAACTCATTAACAGTATAAAGGCAAGTGGAACCTTGCCTTGCAATCAATCCCCCCTTAAATTCTACCACTCCCTGTAGTGGGGCCTACATCCCTAGATATTCTTGGTGACCTGCTTGGCGGTCAGAATCATCACATGCCAGTCCTTAATCAGCAAGGTCATTTGTCTTCCATCATCTATGCTTTCTGAGGTGCCACTATGGTAATGCAGTATCCAAGCCAATATCTATATATATGCCACCCAGAGATTAAATGACTTAGGATTCATTCCCAGTTTGTTGGTACCCTAACAGTAACAGTTGGCCTCCAGACTGATTGACTCTCTAGTTTAGCGACTAACCCCAAGGACATGGGGCAGAATAATCCCTAGGGTTATGTCTGGGATAGAGGCAGTCTACTCTCTTTCCCTAGTTTAGAAAAAGAAATGATTTTGTTGTTGGTTGAATTTGATGATTATTCCATTTAATGTTGATAGTTCAACATTTGGTCTGTATATGGGAAGGGGAAGAAACCTTTAAAATACAAGGGGGGTATGTTATGTATACATGTATATTTTGATTCTTCCCCTTGTGTTACGTGCTGAACATAATGTGAGAGGGCATTCTGTGTAGATGATTTACAAGCAAAATAAACAGCAGCACATTAGTTCCTCACATCTCTGTCTCTCATGTGTGTTATTCACAGCCACCCGGCTTCCTAGTGCAACTAACAAAACAACTACCATGCAATTTTAGGCACAATTTTGAATTGCTAGATACCATTACACTACTTGTCGGGTTTTATTCAATTTTCACGGGTATCTCTTTCTAACTCATTCTGTTACACACTTTTCATCCATTACAGAAGACCTCAACTTCACTGATTGGCAGTTCAGAAAGATCGGCACATTTAGGTAATTAATAATAAATTTCTACCTCTTATAGCTTTATAGCATTTAAAATGATAAATAATAAATCTCATCTGCAGTGAATTGTCTGTTTGGAAGAAGTGCAAATGCACTTAAGAGGAAGCTGGAAAATCAAATGAAGGCAAAGAGAACTGAAGGTTATGCTGATAGATTTAAGTGAAGAAAGAAGGAACAAGATTCAGGCAGGAACTTGATGCATTGAGTGGCCTGCTTCAAACAGAATACCCCAGTTTTCTCTTCACTGTTGCATAAAAAAAGGTCACAGTGACTTACCATTCAAAGCAGCCAGAAGACATTTGATTCCTTCTTGCCTGACTTGACCCAGGGTACAGAGTTCCGTTAATGCATAGTGCCACGGACTGTATGCACACTGTCCTGTGGGTGCTGCAGACAAACTCCGAGCTGTCCCACAACTGAATAGGTTTCATCCCCCCAGCGTTCAAATGCTGAGTGTCGAGAAGGAGTAAATCTCGTATGAATTCTCAACACAATGGAATCATGCTGATGGACGGGGTAGAGGCATTTCTACCAGCCTACCCATTCCCTGCTGATGATATGACTGATGACTCCAGTGTTCAACTCGTAAGAATATTTGCGCAGTGCAAGCCGTGCTGATACACAGGATGTGCTAGCACTGACCAGCAGTGGGCTGACCAAATGGTTCTCTTGCCTGGACTGCCCTGGGAAAGCCCTGAGGTAACAGTGCAGCTATCAGAGTATGGTGGTCTGTTTCATAATGTTCACACTCACACCCATAAGTTCAATAGCCTGAACAACACGAGGGTGAGAGCCATATGGAGGAAGAGGCAAACTTCACAGCTCCTAGCTATAAAAATGGCATATTTTTCTGGTAATAAAATAAAATGCAAGTCCTAGCCTAACAGTTCTTGCTTTTCCTACTTCCTCCACGTTCCCATAATACATTTATAAAACACAGTACAAACTAGGCATTATAATACAAATGTATCAATTCAAACTGTATCACTGAATCGTGACTGAAGGATGGCTGTAGCTGGGAGCTGAATGTCCAAGGTTACACATTATATCGGAGGGAAAGGAAGGTAGGCAGAGGGGTTGGTGTGGCTCTGCTGGTAAAGAATGGCATCAAATCAATAGAAAGATGTGACATAGGATTGAAAGATATTGAATCGCTGTGGCTTGAGTTAAGCAAATGCAAGGATAAAAGAACCCTGATGGCAGTTATATACAGGCCTCCCAACTGTAGCTGGGATGTGGAATACAGATTACAGCGGGAAATAGAAAAGGTGTGTCAAAAGGGCAATGTTATGATAGACATGGGAAATTTCAACATGCAGGTCGATTGGGGAAATTAGGTTAGCAATGGATCTCAAGAGAGTGATTTTCATGAACGCCTACAAGATGGCTTTTTAGAGCAGTTTGCCATTGAGCCTACTAGCTATATTGGACTGGATGTTATGTAATGAACCAGAGATGATTAGGGAGCTTAACATAAAAGAATGCTTAGGAGGCAGTGATCACAATGTGATTGAGTTCAATTTGAAATTTTATAGGGAGAAAATGAAGTCTAACATAGCAGTATTTCAGTGAAGTAAAGAAATAATTACAAGGGTATGAGAGGGGAGTTGGCCAAAGTAATTTGGAAGGAGACACTGGCAGGGATGACAGCAGGGCAGCTGTCTTTTTTTTTGGCTTTTCTCCATTATATCCTGTTTAAGTTTAGAGAGAATAAGAAATCGGACATTGGATACTGATGCACCATCGATAACTCTCGGAGACGTGAGGCGAGATATAAGCTTTAATTGGCTGGAAGAAAGAACAAGCAGCAAGTGACCACCACACTACATCCTGGAGACTGAGGCCGGGACTGTGCCTCCAATCGCCTTTATACCGGGGTCCGTGGGAGGAGCCACAGGAGCAATCAGCGGGGGGGGGGGGGGTGTCCAGACAGGTATATGTAGTTCACCACAGATACATCCTTTAAATTTGAGGAAACTTGGTGGCCCTTTATTCATTGTTTTCATAGGCTTTGACTTATAGCCCTTCCAGTTACCTTTTTGAAGTTTTGGATTTGATCAGAAAGTTTTTCCTTTTTTCCTGCATTTACTCTCAAGATGAACGGCCCAGTTTTTTTCTTCTTCTTTTTTTTGTTTTTGTTCTTTTTTTCTTTTTTTTCTTTTCTTTGTTTTGGGTTTTTTTTTGATGTGCATTTCAATTATAAAAATGTCTTTATCTTTTTTCTTCTTGTTATGGATAAGAGGAGAATCAATTATTCTTTTTTATTATATACTATTAGATTAATTTTATGTATGATTGTGATAATTTGTATTTTTCCTTCTATTTGAATTGTTATTGATATAGATTTTTGAGACAATTCTCCTCTTGTTTATATATATATATGTACTTTTTTAATTAACTAATAAAAAGATTGATAAAGAAAAAGAAAGGGTAGCAACGGTGTGCATTTCTGAGGAAAATGAGGAAGGTGCAGGGTAGATGTATTCCAAAAACAAAGAAACACTCAAATGGCAAAATAGCATAACCGTGGTTGACAAGGGAAGTCAAAGTTATTGTAAAAGCAAAAGAGAGGCAATACAACTAAACAACAATTAGTGGGAAGACAGGGAATTGGGAAGTTTTTAAAACCTACAGAGAGCAACTAAAAGAATCATTAGGTGTGAACAGATAAAATATGAACTCAAGCCAGCAAACAATATCAAAGTGAATAGCAAAAGCTTTTTCAAGTATGTAAAAATTAAAAGAGAGATGAGTGGATATAGAACTGCTAGAAAATGAGGCTGGAGAAATAATAATGGGGACAAGGAGATGGCAGATGGACTAAATGAGTATTTCACATCTCAGTCTTCACAGTGAAAGGCACTAGCAGTGTGTCAGATGTTGAAGGCTGTGAGGGAAGAGAGTGAGTGCAGTTACTACTACAAGGGAGAAGGTGCTTAAAAAGCTGAAAGACCTAAAGGTACGTAAGTCACCCTGACCAGATGAACTGCACCCTAGGGTTCTGAAAGAGGTAGCATTAGAGATTGTGTTGACATTAGAAATGATCTTTCCAAAACCATCGAACTCTGGCATGGTTCGGGAGGACTGGAAAATTGCAAATGTCACTCCACTCTTTAAGAAAGAAGGAAGGCAGCAGAAAGGAAATTATAGACCAGTTAGCCCAACCTCAGTGGTTGGGAAGATGCTGGAGTCAATTGTTAAGGATGAGGTTATGGGTACTTGGTGACACAGCACAAGACAGGACAAAGACAACATGGTTTGCTAATAGAAAAATCATGCCTGACGAACCTGTTGGGGAGATTACAAATAGGATAGATAAAGGGGATGCAGTGGATATTGTATATTTGGACTTTCAGAATGCCTTTGATAAGATGCCACACATAAGGTTGCTTACCAAGTTAAGAGCCCATGGCATTACAGGAAAATTACTGGCATGGTTAGAGAATTGGCTGATTGGTAGGAGGCAGGGAGTGGTTGGCTGCCAGTGACTAGTGGTGTTCTGTAGGGTCGATGTTGGGACTGCATCTTTTTATGCTGTATATTAATGATTTTGATGATGGAATAGATGGCTTTGATGCCAGTTTTTCAGATGATATGAAGATTGGTGCAAGGGTAGCTAGTGTTGAGGAAACAAGTAGGCTGCAGAAAGACTTAGACAGATTAGGAGAATGGGCAAGAAGTTGACAAATGAAATAGAATGCTGGAAAATGCATGGTCATGCACTTTGGTAGAGAAATAAATGTGAAGACTATCTTCTAAATGGGGAGAAAATCCAAGAATCTGAGTTGCAAAGGAACTTGGGAGTCCTTGTGCAGAACACCGTAAAGGTTAACTTGCATGTTGAGTCGGTGAGGAAGGTAAATGCAAAGTTAGCAATCATTTCAAGAGGTCTAGAATACAAGAGCATCTCAAAGGTATTCAACAAACTCCCTCTCTTGCAATCCAACACCAACCTGATTTTTCCAATCCCCTTGCATATTGAAATCCCCCATTATAATTGTGTCATTACCCTTATTACATGCATTTTCCAGCTCCCTTTGCAATCTCAACCCCACATCTTGACAACTCTTTGGAGTCCTATATATGATTCCTATAATGTCTTTTTTCACCTTGCAATTTCTTAACTCCACCCACAAGTTGTGTCCCAGTCCGCATTTGAAAGATGCTTACATAAACGGACGAGTCATGATAGATTATCAGACTGAGGTAAATTTGAGAAGCTCACAATATGTCCCCACACCAACAATCAGAAACAGGTTTAATTGGCGTGTGTCGTGAAATTTGTTGTTTTGCGGCAACAGTACATTGCAATAGGTAATAATAAAAATATATAAATTACAATAACAAGGATATATAAAAAAGAAAATTAAATTAAATATGTAGTACAAAAAGATAGGGGCAAAACCACTGAGGTAGTGTTGATCGGTTTATTGACCATTCAGAAAACCGATGGCAGAGGGGAAGAAACTGAGTGTGTGTCTTCAGGCTCCTTGAAGGCAGCAATGAGAAGATGGTGGTAGGTGCTGGGGATCTCTAAAGATGGATGCCACCTTCTTGAGACTATCGCTTTAGCATCAAGCTGGTGGCAGGCTCTCAGGGGTATGGTAATGTCCAAGAGATTTTTCACAATGTGAAAGATGGTGAGACATCAGATCAAACAGTAAATTTACCCTTAATGGACTTTTGCATGACCTTGAGGAGTTTTTCCATTTTGGGTCTAATACCATTAATTGAACAGAGCATCACAGCTGGCGGATTACTCGGTACGTTCCAAGCCCTACTCTTTAAATCTACACTGTTGGGCTCTGATATATACCAATCACTGAACTGTTGCCAACGTCAGCTAGGTGCCATGGTGATCAAACTGGAAGGCTTCTCAATTTACCAAATGGACTGAACTGCTAATTTGGAAAAGCCAAAAGGTGGAGGTGTGTGTTTCATGATAAACTGTTGGTGGTGCTCCGATGTGGCAGTTTTTTGTCAGACTCGTGTTCCCCTGAGAGGGAACACCTAATGGTCAAGTGCCATTGGTTCTACTTACCTAGAAATTTTCCTCCATAACCTAGTCTGCAGTTTACGTACAATCACAGCCAACTATAATCAAAAGCTTGAGATACTGCATGATGCCATCTCCAAACAAGAAACAGTCCATCCGACACATTTCAAATCAGAGTTGCGGACTTCAGCCAGGCTTGTTGAAGAAAATCTTGTCCCATTACAATCAGCATTTACCCTGTAGCACATGCGGTACCAACACAACATGCAGGAACAATCACAAACAGCACTTCCCCTGATGATCCTATGATTTCATTCACTGTGGCCAACATGCAAGCGGCTTTCAGGAGGACGAAAAGCATCCAGCCCAAACAGGGCACTTGGCCAAGTATTAAAGTCCTGTGCTGATCAACTGGCTGGAATGCTCACTGAGGTCCTTAACCTCTCCCTTCGGCAGTGTGTTGTACCCACCTGCTTCGAGCAGGCTTCAATTGTACAGTTGGTCAAGAAAAGCAAGTTAACCTGCCACCATGACTACCATCCAGTAGCACTTACATCTACAGTGACGAAGTGTTTGGAGAGGTTTGAGAGGCCCCATCATTGAAATGTTCCCACAGCCAAAGGATTCACTTTCAAGGACCCTTTATCTCATGTTCTCGATATTTATTGCTTATTTATTTATTATTATTATTGTATTTGAACAGTTTGTTGTCTTCTGCACTGGTTGAACACCCAATGGGTGGTCTTTCATTGATTTTGCTATGGTTATTATTCTATAGATTCATTGAGTCCATACACAAGAAAATGAATCTCAGAGTTGCATATGGAGACGTATATGTACTTTGATAATAAATTTACTTTGAACTTTGAGTCATAGAATCATACAGCATGGAAATAGGCCATTTGACCCACCATTGACTTATCAGTGGGCACTCATTCTTATTAATTCCATTTTCCAGCACTTGTCCCTTACCATTCCATGTCTAGCTGGTCCAAGTGTTTATTTAGACATTTGTCAGCAACTCTTTTAACACTGTTTCTGACAGAGCTTCCCAGGAATTCTAAATCAATGCCTCTACCTTTATCTACCTCTGATAAAGGAAAAGTTTTTTGTAGTGTACCTCTTGTCATTTTATACACCTTAATTATATTCCTTCTTTACTTCTTCTGCTCCAGGGGATCCTAGCCTCTCCAGTTCCTCCTTATAGCTGAACTGCTCCATCCTAGGCAATGTCCTCGTGAATCTTCTCTGCATCTCTCAACTGCTCCCTTTTGTAGTAATTAGTCTCAATATATTTTTAGTTTCTGCCTCATCAAAGTAGGTGTGTTCCATTCAATTTCTTTGATATTCTGAATTTAAACTTTGACCCTAATTAAGATTTGAACTGGAATACATAGTCTTGCAAGGTCATGTAATGGTCAGTGTAATGCTATTACAGCACCAGTAATTCCGGTTCAATTCCACTGCTGTCTCTAAGGAGTTTATACATTCTCCCCATGACCACATGGGTTTCATTGGAGTGCTCCAGTTTCCTCCCACATTCCAAAGAAATTAGTAGGTTCATTAGTAATATGAGTATAATTGGGTGGCACGGGGTCATTGGACTGGAAGGGACTGTCACCATATTGCATCTCAAACTGGTGAATAGAGCTGTACTAATTTACATTGGACTAGATTTTGATGCACACCACCTGTTATTATTAATGCACAAATCAGTCAGCAATTTGTAGAAAGTAAACTATGAACTGCAGATCCTTCTACTGCAGCTTGATTTTCACCAGTAATTTTGTGAAAATTGCATCCTGTGTGACTTTCGTGAGTTATTGTATTTCTGAGGTAGCTCAATAAACACAAATAATTAATTCTAACTTACTTGAGTTTATCAAAATGAAAAAAATACATAATATTATTTGAATCATTTGCGAAGAATGTACCCTGGTCAGTGGTTCGCTAATGAATTGAGTTGGTTGAAATACTTGTGATGCACTTCATTTGAAAAACCTGTTATTGGTTGAGGTAGGAATAGATTATTTTGGGTAAGGGTAATTTAAAATGTAATATAAAATTTAAAATTTCATTTCTTCCAACTCTGTTTAAATTTTAAAGATATGGTCTCATTTAAAACACAATTGTCTAGCATTAAAAGTATGCATTGAGATCTTACCATGTGATTAACTCATGCCTGTCCATTGAGTTGCAGGCAGCCGAGTAAAATCTGTGCTACTTGCTCGTGTTAATGTTTACTGCAAGCAGCAATTGCTAATCAATGGTAGGACACCAGAGGCCATGAGATTGCAGGAGGGCAAAGTTACATCTGTAAGAAGGGGTGAATTTATTTTCAACAATTAGCCTTTGGTTAATTCTTTAAGAGAGTGAGATGCACTACAGGAGAGAAGAAGAAGCCCTCTGCAAGTAAACACAGGACTCAGAGAAAAGAAGACCTGGAGGAGCTCAATGCCGGTAAAGCGGAAATATGAACTGTTCCATGTTCCAAGCTTACGATGCATTTGATTCATAGTTTTCTTCCTTTGCCTGTGAAATTATTGAACACTTCATCAAATGCATAAGCTATTGATGTTTGCTCACTTAAGTCTACAAAAACTTAAAATATACTGAAATTATTGGAATAAGCTTTGGGCATTTTAACTGCTTTTTAGGCTCTGCAAAATAATTCATGTTTGTCCAGATATCTTGGAATTATTTTATTTGAAAAGACGGGTATTCATTGAGTTTGGAATAGATTATTTTAGGGATGGGTAATTTAAAATATAATATAAAATTTAAAATTTCATTGATCCAGCAATGATTAATTATTAAAGATACAGGCTCATTTAAAAGATAACGATGAGAAATTTGCTAACATGTGAAAGTGAATGTGGGGATTGAGTACATGATTAACACACTCCCATCCATTGCATTTCTGTCTGCTCTAAATTACTGCCCTTAAACAATGATGGTAGCTTGCTGTACAAGGTCTCCATTGCTGCTTGCAGCCAGGACTTTCTGCACAGTTCAACGACTGCCCAAGATATGGAGCTCTAATATTGCAAGTGACTATCTCTACTTAAGGACAGCATGTCTAGATGAGACAATGCATAGTGATTATAAGAGGCAGAAGCTTTTTTGCATTTTTAAGTATCAGCTTGCTCCATGATATTTTTACTTACTGTAGCATCTTTAAGGGGATAAAGCAAAAGCATGAATGAGGCTTTCGGTAGAAATGTATAGGGTGAACAAGTTCTGATGCTGGGTCTGGTACTTGAAACATTAACTCAGTTTCTCTTTCTGCAGATGTTGTCTGATTGATTTGGCTATCTTCTGTTTTCACTTCAGATGCTCCAGCATCTGCAGTTCTTTTCCATTTTGAAGATGAGGGAAGACATGGTTGCATGGTTGATATTGAAGATACAACACCAGGAAGCCTTAGTGTTGCCTGGGATACATGGCCTCAGGTTTATCTTGGGATCAAACATGACATCAATGTTGCAAATAGTCTGGTTAAATTTTGATCAGATGTCAGAGAGAGAGATCAAACAGAAGCAAGAGGATATAATATGTGGGATCGATCAAAGGTGTTAACTTTAGTCTTTCCAATACTTACTTGGTAGGATTTCCAGTTCATCCGGTATAGGGTGTCAAATTTCAAGACTGAATAAACTTGGAGACAGAAAATTGATTTGGAGTTATAAATTCATCGAGCAATTCAACACGGACACAACCCCTGCAGCCCAACGATACCATATTGACCAAGTTGTGCAACCAGCAATTTTCTGTGTTCAACCCATATCCTTCCTGGCCCCACCTTTCCCTACCTATCCCAGTGCTCCTTAAATGATACTGTCTTAGTTGCCTCAACCACTCCCTCTGGCACCTCATTCCATATATTCACCATCCTCTGTGTGACAAAGTTGCTCTCAAATCCCCTTTAATTTTTCCCTCTCATTTGAAATAAATAACCCCCTACTCTCCTACCTTGGGGAAAAGATATTACCAGGCATCTTATCTATGTCGCTCATAATTATAAACACATCAAAAGGGCAATCCTGATTTTCCCACATTAGGAGGAATAAAGACCTAGGGTGGCCTACCCAAACGCATAACTCAGGCCCTATATTCCTGGCAACATCCTCAGAAATCTTTCTTACACTCAATAGACAATAGGTGCAGGAGCAGGCTATTCAGCCCTTCAAGCCAGCACCCGCCATTCAATGTGATCAGGGGTGATCATCCACAATCAGTACCCCATTCCTGCCTTCTCCCCATATCCCTTGACTCCGCTATCCTTAAGAGCTTTATCTAACTCTTTCTTGAAAGCATCCAGAGAATTGGCGTCCACTGCCTTCTGAGGCAGAGCATTCCATAGATCCACAATTCTCTGGGTGAAAAGGTTTTTCCTGAACTCCGTTCTAAATAGCCAACCCCTTATTCTTGAAACTGTGGCCTCTGGTTCTGGACTCCCCCAACATCGGGAACATGTTTCATGCCTCTAGCATGTCCAATCCCTTAATAATCTTATATGTTTCTATCAGATCCCCTCTCATCCTTGTAAATTCCTGTGTATACAAGCCCAGTCGCTCCAATCTTTCAACATATGACAGTCCCGCCGTCCCGGGAATCAACCTCGTGAACCTACGCTGCACTCCCTCAATAGCAAGAATGTCCTTCCTCAGATTTGGAGACCAAAACTGAACACAATACTCTAGGTGTGGTCTCACCAGGGCCCTGTACAACTGCAGAAGGACTTCTGCTCCTATACTCAACTCCCCTTGTTATGAAGGCCAACATTCCATTAGCTTTCTTCACTGCCTGCTGTACCTGCATGCTTACTTTCCAGTTTACTTACTTCCCACTCTTTCCAGTTTAACTATGCCTTTTCTATAATAGAGTGGCATAAACTATGCAAGGTGCTCCAAGTGTGACCTCACGTACAGCTGTAACATAATGTCCCAACTCTGATACTCATTGCTCAAACTGATGAAGACCAGAGTGCTAAATGACTTTTTTGCCTACCTGTTTACCAGTGGCACCGCTTTCAACAAACTCTACACTTCCACTCCTAGATCCCTCTATTCCATTACACTCCCTTGTCTCTTGGCATTCGTAGTATAAGTTCAACTCTAGTTTGATTTTTCACAATGCGTCACCTTACTCTTAACTATATTGAAATCCATTTCCCATTGCTCGGCCTACTTCTCTAACTGATCAAGATCCCCCTATAATCTACAATAACCTTCTTCACTTTCAACAACACTTCCAAATATTGTGCCATTGATAAGTTTACTGATCAAGCCTTGTGCACTCACAGTAGCTAAAACTGGAATGCAAATATTTACAAAAGGCATTCACAAACTTTAAACTTCCCAATAACCTGAAAAATATTAATCTTGAGAGTATGTGTGTCATAGTTAATGCATGACAAAACCATTTAAAATCTTACATTTCTAGCTACTCTATGAAGACAGTTTGGATACTTGTAATCTATGTTACATGTACGGAGGGCATATTCAAAAATTAGGAAAAAGAAGAGATGGCAAAAAAAGCAATAAACCAACTACATTCTTGGATGGTATGAACTGGTCCAAAAGTCAAAATCTTATTCTGGTTTTAACATATCAGCCAATCAGTTGAAAAATCACCTGTTCTGGAACAAAGAAAGCTAAGAGTGGTTTTTTTGGAAACAGAAATAGAAAGGCCAGATTTTGCTGAATTTGTCAGCCGTTGCATAAGGTTCCCATGGAATGTGGAAGATTAGACATCACTGGCCAAGGAGGTAGAGAAAAAGCTTGCTGAAAATTCCCAGTGTTTACAATGCCAAATTAACTCTCCGATCCTTCACCGGTGTGGACCTGAAGGAGAGTCCACGGAGCCACTTACTTCAAAGCAGAATTTATAACAGTAAAGGATAATAGTAAGAAACAGAACAGTTATAGTTCTTCTACAAAATGTTGTCTTTGCAGTAATGTTTTTAAATATTTAAAATTGTTATGTTTTATGTGTTTTATTCATTTTATTTCTGAAATATTTTAATTATTTATTATATTAATACCTTAATTGATTATTATGTTTTAGTAGTTTTCAAATGCTGATAAACATTGGGGAAAAATTAGAAAATGTTTTTAAGAGGAGTTCTGTCTCCAGGATTATTTTCCCTATTGACAGATTGTTCTTCATCAGTTACATTGTGTGAAGCCATGCTTGATCTCAAGGCTCATTACTCACCTTCAGCAATGCCTCAGCTAAGAGGCAAATAAGGTAAGTGTGTGTAATTCAGCAGGTGGCTTAGTGTTGTTGTCACTTGACAGAATCCATGTTCATGTTCCAAGTGGTATAATACCTATTGCATAAAGTAGTTCCATAGTTCTAAACTGATAGAACATGCCATTTAACTCACCATAATTGTGTGTGACATTGACAAGCTGGTTAAAATATCCTAACCATCAACTATAAAAGTAAAATACTGTGGATTCTAGAAATCAGAAACTAAAACAAATATAGTTGAAATTCTCAGCGGATCAGGTATCATCTGCGGAGAAAGAAATGCAGTCAGTGTTTCAGGACAAAATTAATTCTCTCTGCAGAAATGTTGCTTGAATTATTGAATATTTTCTGCACTTCATTCTTAAAATGGTAAAAGATACTAGATGTTGGCATTAGTTCCTGTACAGTTGGCACAGCCTCATGCTTGTCTCACAGGCCCATGTACCATTGGCTTCCTGTCAGGTGAACTAAAGAGTGTTGTGACAAAGGGCCCCTTGTAGACTCCCAACCCACAATCCCACACCCATCAACACACGCTCCTTCATTACCCCACCTTCTTGTCATGCTGCTTAGGTCTGCGATTTTCTTCCATAAAAACCCATGGTAGTAACGATCATGCAACTAATAACATTTGCTCTCCCTCCCAACAATTGATTTAATTTGCTTCAAAATATTGTTAATCCTCATACAATAAGCAGCTTAGCCACCTGATAATTACACTCAAAATTTAACATAATGGAGAGGGGATTCTCTTTAAGAACCACATAAAAACTGTGTTCAAGTCATTGTCTTTGTGGGGAAAATTAGCCCTAATTTTGTACTCTCAATTTCTCCATCTGAATTCTTTTCTCATTGCAAAATTCCTTCACCCTAAAGTTAGCAGCCAAGTCTTCAAAAATCTCTGGTGCTCCACAGTTTGGAATATCTTCTTCAGTTTTTCTACTTACATGCCCCTTTTGTCCTTTAATATCCTCCATCAATTTGCCACATCTTATTGCATTGTGTGTCACACTTCCATTTTTACTCAATGTCTACTTTAATGTATGCCAAAATAACCCCAGCTTTGTTCAATTTTCTGGATAAAGGCGTATTTACAAAGGCAAGTGTAGTCATTGATAAGAGAATAATAATTTATATCCAGTTTCCCTTCTCAAGCACCGTGGAAGTGAAATTATAAACTTAGCCTGGGAATCAAAACAATCAAAGTACAAATCAACATTGCCTAGTTAAATGGGAAAGGATTTCTTCCATGTCAACAGCAGCAAAGACTCCACGCTGCTTTGAACTGGGTTCTGACTGTATTTAATTATTTATTTGTTAATAGATTTTTATTTGGTTGTAAGGGAAATGAGCCAATAAAGTGAAGACAGGGGATATCTTTCCTTGGTATAAATAGATTTCGCTAATTGAACCCTTCAATAGACAACATATGGAATGATTTACAATGGTTTTCCCTCAAAAGTTATACAGAGTGTTCCACAAGGTCATATCTTTCTTCTGCCTGTCTATAATTTGACTCCCCAGGAGGTTAGACCAATGGTCTGCTTGTACTTAAATTAGCTATTGAAAAACAATATTGTTCAATGGCTAATTGAACATGCCTAACACTAGTCATCTTTTTTCATTGGTATTCCCTTAAGTATCAAATTACTTATTTTCTCTTAACATATCTATTATTCTGTCCCTCTCTGGGTCACAACCACAGACTCTGCCACGGGGTTTCGGTTTCCTTACGGGTGGGCTGCAGAATCGGGTTGTCAATCACACTCGTCACTATGCACATTCCAGCCAATTAGTGTTTCACTGAGATTATACTTAACTCCATTCCTCTCATTTCACTCTTGTCAAATCTTTACCAAAAGCACAGCAATGTCAACACTCCTTGCTTGCCTTTATCCTTATTCTGGGAAGGAAGACTACTGTTGAGAGTGATGCTGTAAAGGTGTGGTATTTATTTAGTATAAAGTTACTGCTTTCAATCCACAGTGTTAGTGCAAGTTTTCAGTTTGAGATTGTTAGTTAATGACCCTGTTGGCCTAGTGTCTATTATATTTTTTTTCCTTTCATTCTGCACAATTCTTACTAAAAGTCAGTGAACTATTCATCCACTTTAGTGTCTCTCCCTCTGCACTTGGGCCATAACTGTACACTTCTGTCAACAACATTGGACCAAAGAAAATGGTACCATGGAGAGAGAACAGTTGACCATGGCCCTGACATCAATTGGTCAGATTGGAGAGCAGTGGAGTCTGCACTGGTAGAGGTGACTCACACAGTGTGACAGCTACTTGCAGAACGACAAGCCCAGCCCAAACTGAAGTCCATGGAGGAGAAGTTAAAATCAATAGAAACTGAGTTGGCCAAAGTGACTCATGCAGTGTGACAGCCATTTTCAGAGTGGCGGACTTTGTCCAACCAGGAAGGACAAGTATTGGCCTTTGCAGCAATAGTTCAGCAACTCACCACATCCAGCAAGGATTGAGTGGCAGTGATTACTGCTCTCACTGCCTCAATTCAGCAGTGGCAGTCTGCGGCCAGGTCAGTCCCACTCCCAGCATCTCCAACGTCCTCTGCTTTAACGGTAACATGGTGCATATTAGATGGATCCCCAATCCTGGCATCTCGCCGGGTGCAGGGCAGGCTCCAGTATCTCGTGGATTGGGAGGGGCCTGGTTTTGAGGAACATTGTTGGGTCAGGCCTATGACATCCTGGATAAATCTGTCACCCAGAACTTCCAACAGGAACAGGTCTCTTGCACCGAAGGAGCTGTGCCTAGGAAGGGGTCTCTGTCACAACGATGGGCTTTGTAGTGGGGTCTGAGTGACCTCACAGGTGGGCTGCGGAATGGTGTTGGAAATCACACTTGTGTGGATGCAGATTTCAGCCAATTAATGTTTCACTGTGATTGTATTTAACTCCCTTCCTCGCCCTTCAGTCTTGTCAATTCTTGACCATGAGAACAGCAACGTCAACACTCCCTGCTTAACTTTGTCCTCCTTCCAGGAAGGAAAGCTATTGTTTAGATTCAAAATTCAAAGCAAATGTATTATCAAAGTTCATATGTCACTATATACAACCCTGGCAATCATTTTCTTGTGGACATACGCAGTAAACCCAAGAACCTTAATAGAATCAATGAAAGACATCACCCAACAAACAACCAATGTGCAGAAGACAACAATCTGCAAATATAAAAGAAAAAAGAATAAAAATAATAATAAATAAGCAATAAGTATCGAGAACATGAGGAGAAGAGTCCTTGAAAGTGAGTCCATAGGTTGTGGGAACAGTACAGTGATGGGGTAAGTGAAGTTGAGTGAAATTATCCCCTTTGGTCCAAGAGCCTGATGGTCGAGGGTTAATAACTGTTCCTGATCCTGGTGGTGAGAATCCTGAGGCTTCCTGATGGCAGTAGTGAGGAGAGAGTATGACCTGGGTGGTGAGGATCCCTGATGGTGGATTCTGCTTTCCTGAGACAGCACTCCATGTCGATGTGCTCAGTGGTGGGAAGGGCTTCAACTGTGATGGACTGGGCTGTATCCACTACTTTTGTAGGATTTTCCATTCATGGGCATCGGTGCTTCCATACCAGGCTGGGATGCAGCCACTCAATGTACTCCCCACCAGCTAGAATAGAAGTTTGTCAAAGTTTTAGATATCATGACAAACCTTCGCAAACTTCCAAGGAAGTAGAGTGCTGCCATGCTTTCCTCATAATTGCTCTTGCGTGCTGGGCCCAGGACAGGTCCTTTGAATTTAATATACCAACAAATTTGCTGACCCCCTCCACCTCTGATCTCCCGATGAGGACTGACTCATGGGCCTGAAGTGAATAATCAGCTCCTTCCAATTGCTCACACTGAGAGAGAGATTGTTGTTGTGGCACCACTCAGCCAGATTTTCGTCCACCCACCTATATGCTGATTCATCACCATCTTTGTCTGATTCTGTCAACAACAGTAGTGTCGTAAGCTAACTTAAATATGGCGTTGGAGCTGTGCTTAGTTACAGAGTCATAATTACAAAGTGCGTAGAGGAGGGGGCTAAGCACTCAGAGTTGTGTGCACCTGTGCTAATGAAGATTGTGCAGGAGGTTTTGTTGTCAATCCAAACTGACTGGGGTCTGCAAGTGAGGAAATCGAGGATCCATTTGCACAAGGAGGTATTGAGACCAAGGTCTTGAAGCTTATCTTAAAGCTTTGAGGGGATGATAGTGCCAAGCTGTAGTTGATAAAGAGCATCCAGATGACCAGATGTTCCATGGTTGAGTGAAGAGCCAATGAAATGGCATCTGCTGTGGACCTGTTGCTCCAGTAGGCAAATTGGAGCAGGCACAATTTGCCCTTCAAGTCGCAGAGTTGGTGTGTTTCTTCACCAGCCTCTCAAAACACTTTATCACAGTGGATTTAAGTGCTACTGGGCGATAGTCATTGAGGCAGGTTACTGCGTTCTTCTTAGACAAGATGGGTGCCTCAAACCGCTGAAGTGAGAGGTTACAGATATTGGTGAACCCTCCAGCCAATTGATCAGCACAGATCTTTAGTATTCGGCCAGAGGCCCTATCTGGGCCAGTTGATTTCTCTGAGTTCACCCTCCAGTCTGTCACGTCAGCCTCAGAGTCTGAAATCACAGGAGTGGGAATTTGTGAAGGTTCCTCCATGTTATGTTGGTCAACGTGAGCAAAGGAGGCATTGAATTCATCTGGGAGTGAAGCTGTAAGGAGTGGCATTTATTTAGTATAAAGTTACTGATTCTGAGTCGTAGTGTTGCCGTTCGCTTTCAGTTTGAGAGTGTGAGTTAACGGCCCTGGTGGCCTAACGTTTATTGTTTTGTTTTCATTAACTTCTGCACAGTTCTTACTAAAAGTCAGTGAACTGTTCATCCAATTCTGTGTCTCTCCCGCTGCACTTGGGCCATAAACTCACAATCTGGTCGTTCTGTAGTATATCCTCCTTCTCTCCTTTTAGAACAACTATTCCTTTGTTATGCCTTTCACTTGTGTCCTTTCAGTGATGTACTGAATACATATCCTTTATCTTTTTAAGAGGACAAGGAATTTAATGTTTAATAATAGATCAAGTTTAATTAAAAATGTGGCAATGAAATTTCACACGTAATCAGTGCAGATAAGTCCCACCAAAATTCTATATAGATAGGGTAATATAATGCATGTTATTGGACTAGAAATCCAAATAACCCAGTAAATGTTTGAGTATTTAAATTAGTTTTTTTTAACTGTATCTGAAAATGAAAAGTTGGCTACAACTACTTCCATTTGTGTAGTGGTTTTTGTGTATGGTGCCTGGAAAAAATATTCAACCCTCTCCCCAGAAGCTTTCATGTTTTATTGTTTTACAACGTTGAATCACTATGGATTAAATTTGGCATTTTTGACACTGATCAACAGAAAAAGACTGTTTTGTGTCAAAGTGAAAACAGATCTCTATGAAGTGATCTAAGTTAATTACAACTGTAAAACACAAAATATTTGATTGCATAAGTATTTCCCACCCCCTTAATACGACACACTAAATCATCACTGGTGCAGCCAATTGCTTTTAGAAGTCACATAATTAGTTAAATAGAGATCCGTTTTTGGAGACCTGTGTGCAGTCAAGGTGTTTCAATTGATTGTAGTAAAAATACACCTGTATCTGTAAGGTCCAACTGCTGGTGAGTCAGTATCCTGGCAAAAACTACACCATGAAGACAAAAGAACACTCCAAGCAACTCCACATAAAGATTATTGAAAGACACAAGTCAGTAGATGGATACAAGAAAATTTCCAAGTCACTGAATATTTCTTGGAGGACAGTTAAGTCATTCAACAAGAAATGAAATAATAAGGCACAGCCGCATAGAGAAAGCTGTCCTCAAAACTGAGTGACCGTGCAAGAAGGGGATTAGTGAGGGAGGCCACCAAGAGATCTGTGACAACTCTGGAGGAGTTACAAGTTTCAGTACCTGAGATGGGAAAGACTGCACATACAACTGTTGCCCGGGTTCTTCACCAGTCGCAGCTTTATGGGAGAGTGGGAAAGAAAAGGACTGCATGGAAAAAAAACTCACATGAATTATCAGCTAGAGTTTGCCGGAAGACATGTGGGAGACTCTGAAGTCAGATAGAAGAAGGTTCTATGGTCTAATGAAACCAAAATTGAGCTTTTTGGCCATCGGACTAAATGTGATGCAACACGAGCGAATCTGCAGATGATGGAAATAAATAAAAACACAAAATGCTGGCAGAACCAAGCAGGCCAGACAGCATCTATGGAAGGAGGTAGTGATGACGTTTCGGGCCGAAACCCTTCATCAGGACTAAATGTGATGTTGGAGTAAGCTAAACAGCATGCATCATCGAAAACACACCATCCCTACCATGAACCATGTAACTGCATCATGCTGTAGGTAGGGATGCTTCACTGTGGCAGGCCATGGAAGGCTTGTGAAGGTAGGGGGTAATGTGAATGCAGCAAAATATAGGAAAATCCTGGTTGAAAACCTCATGCCGTCTGCAAGAGAACTGCAGCTTGGAAGAAGATTCATTTTCTTGCAAGACAATGACCCTAAGCATAAAGCCAAAGCTACAATGGAATTTAAAAACAACAAAATTAAAGTCCTGCAGTGGCCAAGTTAGAGTCCAGACCTCAATCCAACTGTGAATTTGTAGCTGGACTTGAAAAGGGCTGTTCACTCACGATCCCCATGCAATCTGACAGAGCTTGAGCAGTTTTTAAAGAAGATTGGGGGAAATATTGCAGTTCCAGATGTGCAAAGCTGATAGAGAGCTATCCATACAGACTCAAGGCTGTAATTGCTGCCAAAGGTGCATCTACTAAATACTGACTTGAAAATGGTGAATACTAGTGCAATCAATTATTTTGTGTTTTATATTTGTAATTAATTTAGATTACGTTGTAGAGATCTGTTTTCACTTTGACATGAAAGTCTTTTTCTGTTGATCAGTGTCAAAAAAGACAAATTAAATCAACTGTGATTCAATGTTGTAAAACAATAAAACGTGAAAATTTCCAAGGGAGATGAATGCGTTTTATTGGCACTGTAGTAAAAAATACATATTCCAAGCTGCTGCAGAAGGGAAGGTGGCCAGAGTTTTCTATTTTAAAGGAGGCAGGAAAATACAGAGGTTTGGCGACAGAAAGGTAGAGCTAGACCGAGATGAGGTATCAGAGGAACTGATGGACCCTGGATGATATTCCTGGCTTGTTTATAATTTGGATCATTTCATCTGCTCATCTGGCACCAGGTAGGAACTTTTTTAATAGTACAAGCTAAATTCTGCACATAGTATTGGGAGAAGCATAAATTCAGAATGAAATTTATCCTATCAAGGCTACTCATGGTTTATCATTTAGAGCAGCTGAGACGAACATTCAAAATGCTAACAAGGCTCACTAGACAGTAAATAATGTGATATTCAGAGTGATATCTTCTAGTGCTTCACAGATAAATTAGCCAATTTCAGTTAACTGCTCAAAATCTATTGCATCTCTAGCCTTTCTGCTGCTCCAATAAGAGAGTGCTGAACTGAAGCATGAACTCTGTTGCTCTCTCTGTAGCTGGTGCCTGGTCCACTGAGAATTGCAATGTTTGATTTCAGATTTCCTGTCTGCATATCACTTTGCTTTCAAATTGGCTAAATTCACTGCTGTTTCTTTTGTCTGAATGCTCAAACTGAAGAGGTTCTTTTACCGTGTTCACCTTTAATTTTCATCTGTTTGGTCAAATAACTGCAACCATTCACATCCACAGGCATTTGTTTCATTTGTCAGCTCCAACATATTCAATGTGGATTGCAACTTCTCTATCACAGTGACAAGGCTAGTAGAGGCACTGTCTTAAGGTGCTGGAGGCCTTGGTTTAATTCTGCCCTCGGGTGCTGTTCTGTGTGGAGTTTGCACAACTTAATGTGACCAAGTGGGAACTTTCCTCTGGGCACTCTAGTTTCCTTCTATACCACAAAGACATGAAAGCTGGTTGGGTAATTGGCTGCTCTAAATTGTCCCTAGTATGGGTAGTAAAATCAAGGGGTAGGGGGAGGGGAGGAGGATCCTGCAGGATGAAGAAAAATTGAGATTAATATATCTAGGAGTGTTTGAGAGTCAGTGTGAATTCAATGGGCGGAAGGGCCTATCCTGAGCCTCCACTACTCATTTCAGGTGAAACCACTCCTCACCATGCGCAATCTTCTTCTTTATGGAGAGCAATCACAGATTTGGAAACCAAACCCAAGCTTCCAATCTCTTGCCTTTAATTTTGCAATTTGTTTTCAAGTTGACCTCACTGTGGTCTTTTGCACAAGTTCTGTCAAAGGTTAAGAGAAGCTTAAGGATCATCAAACATTAGCCATTTTGTAAATCTTTGGAATCAGCATCACGTTTTAGAGTATCATCTAATTTGCATTACTCCATTTTTCAGATAGCTGAATTCCACATCTTTTATCTCGTCAATGTTTCTGCCTTTTCTGCTTGTCCCATTCTCCTTTCTCTTCAGTGGCATTATTTTGTTATTTTGTTGTTTCATCACTCCTATCTTTCATCCTAACACAGATCTTTCATTTTGCTTTATCTTGCCTTTTGTACCTCCCCTGGTTCTAAGCCTTCTTAATCTCGTTTCATAATTAGCATTTCCCACTTCAAAAGAAAATTCATTGAGCTGAAACATTAACTCTGTTTATCTTCCCACTCAATATTTTCAAAATTTATTGCCTTTATTTCAGATATTCAGCATCTACAGTATTTTTGAAGTGGGAAATGCTACTGTCGACATTCTTGACACTGAATGTCGACAGTAGATATAGTGCTCGAGCCAAAAAGCAGAACACTTTAAGTTAGAACTTGAAAGCTAAGTTGTTGCAGTGGGCGCCTTGCACTTATGTTCAGCCGGCCAATAATAGCACAACTGCCATTCGACAAGATAAGTGATGCTTAAAGGAAAAATGTTTTGCTGACACAGCTGGGATTTCCAGCATCAATGAAATGATTTGCATGCTATCTTTTACTATCAGAGCATTTGTATAGCTCAAGTGCAGTGTAAATCCTGGCCACATGGAGGCTGGGTGCCTCAGTGTGTCTGAACAAGTGCTCTGCTCATTTACTTCTGGGCCTCTGATCCAGGATGAAAGGCTCTTCACTTTGATGACGGATAAGAATGCTAGACAAATTAGTTCTATCCGTTTCCATTTAGTTCCTAAAGGGTATGATTCCACAATACAAAACAGCTCTTACATTTCCATTAATTGTCAAAAAAGCTTACCTTGGAAACATTTCACCAATTTGCAAATTGCCACAGTGTTTTAAAATACTTTGTGTGATAGTTCCAAGGAAAATGTCAATCTAATTACAAAAAACAAACATACAAATGTTCAGATTTGTTACATCCACATGCAGAATTCTTTAAAATCTTAATATTTTCTCCACACATAACCTTTCTGACTGTTAATTTTAATTAAAGAAAGCTGGTCACTCACAAGAATCACTGACTTGAGTGTAGAGCTGGCTTTGAATGTAAAAATTAGTACAAATGTGACTAATATCCTATGAAGTATCACTGAATCCTGTAGAGTTTTCTTTGATGGATTCCTTACGCTTTCAGCCAACACTGTTGATGGGCTGTTCTGACTTCTGACGTGCAAAATTAATTTGGATTAACTGCAGCAGAATCCTAAAAGTTACAAAGAGACACAGCTTTCTGGTTGATGTTTGATCTGTGTTTCAAGTCACAAAGCTGTGAGTTCCTGACAGCCTGGAGTAAATGTTAAATTCCCTATTCAGATGATTGAATGGCGTAGCAGATTAGTGCCTAGTTTTCAATCCAGCTCAACTGAATAGCATGAAATCCCAAAATTACCTCCAATCCAATACTAATTGGCACTAAATTAGCAATTTCACTCTGCAAGGTCCAAAAATAAGAATAAATGAAGGGAAGCTTCATTTGTCAAGAGGCAAATGCTATGCAAATTTTGATTCCTGATCAACACCACAGGGGATCAACCAGTTATCTTAATAAGTAAAAAAAATACATATCCTTAGTTGCGTTGGTTGTTAGTGAACTGAACCTATTCTGTATGTGTCCTTTCATGCTGCTTGCAACCTTGAAGAAAGACCTTTTTGTAGGAGTTTATTTAAGGAGCTTAATTGGGCCATGCCAAAATAATAGTCTACATGCTTATTATTAGCAGATAAAAACACACAATATAATTTGTCTGAATAATATCCAAGCTCTGATATGTTTGGATCTAATAAACCACTTATATAAATGCAATTATACGCAGCTTAAAATGCCACACAAGTACTAAAGAAAGATGGAAATTCTCAGTAATTTCAACAAATTGAATCAGTAGTATTATAACGAACTTCAGAGTAAGCATTGAAGGTATTGCTTCTCAAATGGAAAAATAGTAGGCAGTTTTATTTATCCTGCGATTGTTCCTAAGTTTTAAATTGCACATGCTTCACCCAGTGGCTGGTTCTAAAGTATGATTTTATTTAAACTTAATTGATTACAACTTATCTAAAATTATGTCAGCTCCAAATGCTCCAAATCAGTGAGAAAACGATGAGCTATCTTTTATCAGTGGTATGTCATTCCAACACTGTCCACTGATGCATGTTTCAGTGTTATATAAATTAAACTAGTTTATGCATCTTGCATAAGAAACGTGAGTGATGTTAGGGTTTTTTGCCTCACAGATCCATCTACTATAAGTAGGGAGACAAATCCAACAGCAGCAGCTGTAGAGGGGTGACTCACCAGTCTGACACGCCAAAAATCATTGCTGGTCTGCTCCCCTTCTATCTCATCCCATTGCACAGAGAACCTCTCCCTAAACTGCAATGTGATTCTTTCCATATGCACACTGAACACAGTCTTCAGCAAACGTTAGCTCCAGGAAACGTGGAAGTAGCAAGTAGCACCAACTGCTGTACATGACACGTATCGGTCTGTCTGAACTAAGTCTTTGAATCCATCAATTGAGAGGGATGGTGCAACATCCACATCAAAGTTGACCTCCATCTAATATTTCCTTATTGAAGGCATGCAATCTGTAATCCTAAACAACATAACTATTCTCTTTCCAGACTAGCATCAACTCAGATTGTACCATTGCTTGACATCTTTCCTCCTCTTTCCTCACAGTAATGCCACATCTTGGCTTCAATTAGCTTCCCAATGAACACATAAAAACTGTTCAAGATGTATTGCCTTCACATCAGAACCAACATTATCCTAACCTCATGATAAGTTGGTAAACTAGATACAAAATCAGCTTGGTCATAGAAGAGAAAAGCGAAATGATGGAGGGCTGTTTCTCTAAGGGTTGAAGCCTGTGACCAGTGCTGGTCAGTAAGGATTGGCACTGGGAATTCACATACTTAGATGTCTTATTAGTAAGTTTCCAGATGACATGAAATTTGGTGGAGCTGTGGATAATGAGAAAGTTTGTCACAAATAATAGACCAGTTGGAATCTGGGAAGAGCAATGGCAAATAGAGTTTAATATGGACAACAATGAGTTATTGCATTTTGGGAGACCAAATGCAAGAGAAAAGTATACAGGAAATGGCAAGACCCTAAGGACAATTGACATACAGAGGGATCTTGGGGTCTGTCTATTGCTTCCTGAAAGTGGCAACTCAAATTGATAGGGTGGTAAAGAAGGCAAATGGCATACTTGCCTTCATCAGTCTGCTATTGAACAAAATAGTTGGCAAGTTATATTTCTGTTGTATAATACTTTGGTTAGGCCTCATTTGGAGGATTATGTGCAATTCTATTCACCATAATAGTGGTAAGATGTGGAAGATTTGGAAAAAGTGCAGAAGATGTTCATCAGGATGTTGCCTGGCATAGGATGTATTAGCTATAAGGACAGGTTGGACAGAGATAGATTGTTTGCTCTGGAATGTTGGAAGCTGAGGGGTAAATTGATAGAAGTATTTTAAATTATGAGAGACATAAGAGTATTTTTTGAGTCTTTATCCCGAGATAGAGAGATTGGTTTCAAGGAGATATGATATAAGTTTAAAGGAGAGTTAGACAGTATATTTACACAGAGTAAGGTAGATGCTTGGAAAGTGCTCCTAGGGAATGAGGTAGAAGCAGAAAACTGATTGTGGTATTTAGACAGGCTGATGAATAAGCAGAATATGAATGGGCCATGTGTAGGTGTGGTAAACTATGTTTACTTGTCTGGACATGCCCCTCTGCTGACTGCTCCTGTGGGTCCTCCCACAGACCCCTGTATAAAGGCGATTAGTGGCACTGCTTCTCCCTCAGTCTCCAAGATGCCGTGCTCCGTTTTGCTGCTAATAAAAGCCTATCGTTCACCTCCCGTCTCCGAGAGTTATTGATGGTGCATCAGTAGGCAAATGGGATTAGTTTAGAGGGTCATCATGACAATTGCTAACAGGGTGGATCAAAGTGCCTGAACTTGCCTTATTCAGTTGTATGTTCTACGTTCTAAGTCCTGTGTTCAATGTCACCCATCCATTGAATCAACCGTCTGGAAGGCTTCTCTGATAGGGTCACAATATCTTTAATTGCAGAGCTGGAGCTTCTTACCATTGCAAGGGGAAGGCTTGCTGGAGACTGCTGGTTTTGTGAGAGCTGCTTCAGAGACACAGCCCTGACCTCACATGTCTAGCTCTCCAGGGGAGAACATCGAAGATGTACTTTGCCCTGGAGCTTTAAAGGGGTCAAGCACCACACCATTAATTCCATGATGTGGCATCCGCCCTAAGTGACACAGAGTTCACAAAGTGGTTCCCATCAACTGTCCGCCCTGCTTAAAGAGCTTGGAGTGAACACGCTGACTGCCTCTGTTCAGGAGAACAAATACAATCCTACATATCAGAATCTCAATTCTCCTTCCTTGAGTTGCTGATCACTGAGATAATTATCACATCTCACACCTCAAACAGCAGGTGCAAAACAGTCTTTGTCTTGTGTTACAAATGAACATCTAATTTACATCATTTGTAGAAAAAGAGAGAAGTGAAGATGGAAAATAAATTGTCCAAGAACGTGGATGAAATTGTAATGGAGTATTTTATCAAATGATTCCAGAAAACTAATTATAGTTATGTTCCTATAATCTGTGCATTACATTACTTTGTTCAAATTTAAACAAGTGATTCATGCAGTAATATGGTTAAATGACTATTAAACTTGAACTTGATCTTAATACTTATGATCTTTCTTTGTTTATGTGTTGTTGATGTAATTTTCTTGAGAAATAACATAGGGTAATAAAACAGGAAGGTAGATAATTCTTCTTGTTAAGATTAACAGGAACTCAGACAGTTCCAGAATTACATTTGCCCTGTGGTAATGGCTACAGAATCTGTATGTGTGCTAACTGTTGTTTGGGCTTCATAAGTGGCAAATGAGTTTGAATATAGAAACTAAGTAGATTCCATATTGGAAATTGCATTTTGACAGATTATATGAGGACAAGATCCCCTGCTGCAGCTTAGTGATACAGCTAGCATTATAGCCTAGACCACACAACTCAAAACAAAGAATTAAACTTTGCCAAATTGGAGCAGTGCAATTCTGTGTTCACCTTCAAACTTCTGAACAGAATCTGAAAGCTTGACTCCTGGCTTTTTGGAAGGATATTTATTTACCTTGGTAATCTTATTCCACGGAAGCACTTTCTCAATAACATGAATAACAGCACAACAAATAACATTCAACTCCTGTGAGATTTTCAACCTGATTGGCCTTCAAATCATAGTTTTTATTTGCTCTGTTCACACTATCTCTATTACCTCTGAAACCATGCTGTTTAATACCTGATGCTTAAGATGAATTCTTCATCCTCGCTGACATTTACGGCATTCTGCAATTTCAAATACACACTTGTACTCGTACTTGTACTACTTATCCACAGAGGTCAATGTCGCAGTCAATCTCAGGATCATTCCAGGCTACCACTCCTGATGTCAGCTGTAACTGATCACTGCTTCATTACACGGGTTATCCAAACTTTGTACTCAAGGGGAAACTTTATTTGCTGTAATTTCCCTTTTACCTACTGCAGCTGGCTGAAATAGGCATCGGTATTAAATAACTCAGCATTCAGAACTTGCATTTGTGCCTTTACTGGGGCTTCTGCGACCATCACCTGCCAGTAACAAATGGCTGTAAGTGTGGAGGATTTCTGTATCTCCATGTACAACGAACATGTCTCCTGCAGGCACTGTTCTTCACCAGTCAGCTGTAGTCTCTCTGACCCAACCCCCTGAGAACATTCTCCCTCACATCTCGTATTGTTACAGAACCTTTTCATTCAGTAGCTGTAAGAAAGTTACATACATTAAGTTGTGTCCCTTTAAGTTGTGTTACATAAAACAGTACAGCACATTATAGGCTGTTCAACCCTTAATAGAGTCATAGAGAAGTACAGACCAGAAACAACCTCTTTGGCCCATCTAACCCATGCCAAACCACTTAAACTGCTTCCTCCCATCGATCTGCACTGGGACCTTAGGCCTCCATACCCCTACCACTCATGTACCTACCCAAACTTCTCTTAATGTTGAAATTGAGCTTGCATGCACCACTTGTGCTGGCAGTTCATTCCACACTCACTGAGTGAAGAAGTTTCCCCTCATGTTCCCCTTAAACTTGTAACCAGGTGACCATTAAATATTATTTGTTATTGTTAAGTTCACTTGCGTATTCACCCTGATAACGCTAAAATAGCTGCCTGTGCCTTTATGAGAAAACAGTGACATCATTATGCATGTGCGGAACAGAACGAAGAGTTACAATGTTCTGGAAAGAACATAAAGACTGGGAGCTGCTCTTCCTAAGTATGGTGAGGAAAGGTGAATAATATTTGATAACACCCATGTAAATCTATTTATACTTGTTTGTAAATCTAGAATATTAGTAATTTTACATATTTTACATGTGGATGCTTTAGATTTTCGCAAGTAAGGTATTGGCACTGAATAGCGTGGTTGTACGAAGTTCCTTATCAACCTAGTCTTTCTAGTAATTTAACTACAAACAATATATTGTCAAAGCTTTTGTGAAGCTTTTTTTTTGTTTTACTTTATTGTTTCATGATCTAATGTCAATGTGTTAATCTCTGTTCACATAGTGTGAGCGAAGAGAATTTGTTTCAAGGTCTACCCTATATGTGTCTGGAAGTTAAGCAGATGTGTGCCAAAGTGAGTATATCTCTTAGTGAAGATGAGATGTATTTATTCATATTTTTGATGTGTAAAAGGTACAGGGTTGGTGGAATTTTAATGTTGTTTGTATTTTTTTAACAATTGCCACTACAGTACTGTACTCGTTTTGTATGTTTTGTTTCATTTATTATCATACTGCATACGTAACTAGATGATACTCAAGTGTGTGGACCAAAATTAAGCTGATATTGTAACAGCAAGAACTGTTTTTTTTAAAATTCATTTTGTTGTTTTTATTTTGATACCCTCTTTCTGCATTAAAGCATCCAAAACAGATCAAGGAATTAAAGATGCAAAGAAATATTCGTTGTCTGTGTGTATTTTTGCCAGGTTACACAAAAACCTCTTACCTTTCACCCTTAACCCATGACATCTATTTGTAGTCTCACCAAATCTCTGGAAAAAGCTGCTTGCATTTACCCGATCCAAACCCCTCTTAATTTTGTATAACTCATACCCCTCATGATGTTATGCCAACCTCTTAACTTACTCCAAGATCAATCAAGCCCTTCCCTCTCTCATAACCCAACACTTTTCTTTCTTCCACGAGCCTATCTAAGAGTCTCTTATATGTCCCTAATGTATCTGTCCCCTACCACCTCCGCAGCAGCATGTTTCACAAACCAACCACAAAAAAGTGCCTCTGACATCACCTCTATAATTCTCTCCAGTCACCTTAAATTATGCTCTCTTGGAATGGTCATTTCCACCCTGGTAAAAAGGAGTAGTCTGTCCACTCTACCTATGCCTTTATCTTATACGCCTCTGTTAAGCCAGCTCTCATTCTCCTTCACACCAAAGAGCAAAGACCTAGCTCACTCAACCTTTCAATCATGAGAACATGTTACACATGAGAATCTCCAAAATATCAATAGGAAGCAACTCATATAATCCAAAACTGTCAGCTTCAGTGTAATGCTACAAAGGGATCTCAATGGTACTGCTCTGTGAACTCCTCTATTAATGTTCCTGTTCCCTAGAAACATAAAAAACCTACAGCACAATACAGGCCCTTCGGCCCACAAAGCTGTGCCGAACATGTCCCTACCTTAGAACTACCTAGGCTTACCTATAGCCCTCTATTTTTCTAAGCTCCATGTACCTATCCAGGAGTCTCTTAAAGGACCCTATCATTTCCATCTCCACCACTGCCACCAGCAGCCCATTCCATGCAATCACCACTCTCTGTGTAAAAAAAAACAACTTACCCCTGACATCTCTTCTGTACCTACTTCCAAGCACCTTAAAATATGCCCTTTTGTGCTAGCAATTTCAGCCCTGGAGAAAAGCCTCTGGCTATCCACACGATCAATGCCTCTCATCATCTTGTACACCTCTATCAGGTCACCTCTCATCCTCCGTCGATCCAAGGAAAAAAGGCCAAGTTCACTCAGCCTATTCTCATAAGGCATGCTCCCCAATCCAGGCCAAGTCCTTGTAAATCTCCTCTGCATCCTTTCTATGGTTTCCACATTCTTCCTGTAGTGAGGCAACCAGAATTGAGCACAATACTCCAAGTGGGGTCTAATCAGGGTCCTATATACTGTACCATATTCCAGGGCTACTTCACAAGTTTCTTGTAATGCTACACCTAAACTTCTCTACTTTTATACTCTGTATCCATTGCAATACTGCGTCAAAACATCTTTCCAGAGCTTGAACCCGTACAACAGACATCGGGTCCTGATGGTGTACCTGGTAGGACACTGAAAGCCTGGGCCCAATATATTGATGCAATTACAAAAAAGACATGACAGCAGCTATATCTCATTAGGAGTTTGAGGAGTCTTGGTACAGATGTCAACAAGGACACTTGCAAATGTATATAGATGTACGATGGAGAGCATTCTAACTGGTTGCATCACCAACTGGTATGCAGGGGCCTCCTGCTAAAGCTGCAGGAAGTTGTAAACTCAGCTAGCTCCATCAGTGGTACTAGCCTCTCAAGTATCAAGGTCTCCTTCAAAAAGCAATGCCTCAAAAGGTGGCATCCATCATTAATGGTCTCCATGATCCAGGACATGTCTTTTCTCATTTCTACCACTGGGGAGAAGGTACAAGAGCCAAGAGCCTGAAGACATACACTGAATGTTTCAGGAACAACTTCTCCCCCTTCACCATCAGATTTCTGAATGGGAAATGGAATTGTGAACTCTACCTCACTTTTCTTTGCTCTTTTTTGGCACTACTTGTTTAAATGTATATGTGTGTATAGATATATATATATACACACACATTCAAGGGGTGATTGATAAGTTCATGGCCTAAGGTAGAAGGAGTTATACAGCTCTCATTACATGCACATGCAGTTCAACTCTTTGAGTGATTATGCAGAAAGTTTGAAGTTAATAATGCATCTCCTTCTACCTTAGGCCATGAACTTATCAATCACCCCGCTGAGTTATTAACTGATGAGTTATTAACCTCCGCATGTAACGAGAGCTGTATAACTCATCTCCTTCTACCTTAGACCACAAACTTATCAATCACCCCGTGTGTGTGTGTATGTTTTTATTACGTATTGCTCTGTATTACTGCTGTAAAACAACAAATTTCATGACATGTGCCAGTGCTATTAAACCTGATTCTGATTCTGATTCATTCCTTTAACCTTCCTAATTACTTGCTGTGACTGCATGATATGTTTTTGCCTTTCATGAACAAGAACCTCAAGATCCCTTTTATCACAGTATTATATGGCTCCACTCCATTGAATCTGTTGCCGGTTATTCTTCCCTCCAAATTGGCTAACTTTACATTTTCCCACATTACACTCCTGCCATCTTTTTGCCCTCTTAATTAACAACACTGGTGAGTCTAATCATATATTCCTCAGAATATGCAAACCTATCTCACTGTTTTGTCCGCTAACATTACATTGCAGTCATCTTGATCACTTGACCCGGCTCTCTGTTGTAGATTATAAATAATGGTTGACCTGATACTGATTTATGACGTACTTCAAAAGTCACAGGTTTCCAGTTTGCAAATGATTCACTCATCTTGACTCTGTTTTCTGTAATGGATATGTTTAGTAATGAGATGGTAGAAGGCTACTTCAACCCTTTGAATCTATGCTCTTCCCTAAAAGTTATCCAACAAAACTATTCTTCCCAAACTTCTAGATTTTATCACTCACCAACAGCAGGGATAACTTTCTGTGATCAGTTACTCCACCAACTTGTATGTCTTTGAAGTGTGGGAGGAGACTGGATAACCCTGAAGAAACCCAAGCAGGGGTAATTCCACACTGAATTGATTTATTGATTAATTCCAACCTTAGAGATCAGGATCAAACCTGAGTTGGTGGATTTGTGTGGCAGCAACTCCAGCAGCTGTACCACTGTGCCACCCAAACAATTGGCATTTATCAGTCAAGGCTGATAAACATCAAAACACAGTTTCAGGGAGAAGATTGAGAACTGGTGAGAAACAGTAAATGTGTGAGTCTTGTTCTGTTCAAAAGTAATTTATTATATGTTTTGACATCAGTGGAAAAGATAACTGGGATGGATGTAATATTGGTCTTGAGGTACCATGACAAATTTCATTTTTATAGCAGAAATAAAGAAGAAAGTTATAAAAGAGCAGCGCTTTGCTGCAGTTGGACATCTTGCTGTGAGAACCTTGGATTGTGTATTTTTCATTTTCCTTTGGTTCTAATTACTTTTGAACCACAAATTGCCAAGAACATTGAATTGATAATGAGACCACGGGGCATTTGGGACATTGATGAATGAGGAGATCAATATTCTATTTCTTTAACCAATGAAAGCTATGGATTTAAATGGCCAGCAAACTCAGAGGTGACAACTTGGGCCTCTGATTTTTAAAATAAAATTTACTAAAATATCAACAAACCACTTGGAAGAAAATGCAACATTCTAGTTCTTTTGCCCATAAGACCATATGACATAGGAGCAAAATTAGGCCATCTGGCCCATCAAGTCTGGTCTGCCATTCAATCATGGCTGATCCTTTTTATTTCTCCTCCTCAACCCCAGTTCCTGGCCTTCTCCCCGTAACCTTTGATGCCATGTCCAATCGAGAAACTGTTAAAAGAACTATGGTTACAACAGCATTCAGAAGTAGATAACACATCTCTTAATTCCGGCAAACCTTTCACCATTATTATACAGAAGTCTGGATTGTGTTGGATTACTCTCTACTAAGCTGTATCAGTGCATCTTCAGCACACAAGAAGCTCAATGTTTTAAAGGGAAAGCAGTTCAATCAACTGGCACCATTATCTCCTTGAATATTTATTTCCACCGTGATACATATATTGTGACTGCAATGGGATGGCAAATCTCTTCAGATTCTTTGGAACTGTGGAAAGCTGGTCTCATAAGTCTTATTATGCCTTCAGTGGACAATCTCTTCTTATCCTCCCAGTGACAACTGTAAATCTGCTCTGTAACGGTACCAAGATCCAGGACTGAAGTATAGAGACAGAGATAGAGGGGATATCACAAACAAGAGATAATGGAAATCCAAGCAACACACACAAAATACTGGAGGAAATCAGCAGGCCAGGCAGCATCTATGGAAATGAGTACGGTCGAAATTTCGAGCCTGATGAAGGCCTGAGTTCTTCCAGCATTTTGTGTCTGTTGATAGAGGGGTTATGGCTGTTACCCCTAGATATCTAGTGATTGGCCACCGTAGCTGAAATGTTACAGTAAACTGCTTTTGAAATGGAAGGAACAAGTGTGATGACTGTCCTTGACGAGGATGGCTTGAACCCGAATGCTGGAGTGTTCGAAGCAAGGATCAAAACACAGAATCAAACTGGACCTGAGCACAAAACAAACCTTAGACGAAATTACTGGTAGAGCTTGTGATTAAGCACCCAACCTCAGTTCAGGTGTTCCTTAAATACTCAATTCTTGGTACCCATAACATGATAACCAATTAGCGGGACTGTCCTGAACCCTAAAAGGGGCCATACTAGCTATCCATACTCCGGGAAGCTAGAACATCTAAATCCCAGAAGCTGGCACAGTTGGGAGCCTCTGGTAACAAGTTCCTAGTGGCGTCATGTAAATCTCACACACTCCCTGCCCATTCAGGAAATGACACCCTTTCAGCCCTAAAATGAGAGATTACTTTGAATAGCAAGCCTCCATGGAAATGTCTATGCAACCATGAGATGTAACCACCCATTGTTTCCTCAAATTATCCTTGGCTCGTCTCCTCCTGCCACTGATGGAATGGGACCATAACAATTACAAACAAGCAGAAATCGAAATACATTGTGCTGTATATTCCAAGATTATTGCAGCTCAAAATGATTCTCCAACAAGCTCACCTGAAATTGTTGATTGCTTCAGAAACCTCAAGTCTCTACTCCCTGGACCTAACTTCCTATGTATGGCCAGTACCAGGTGTTGGTTTAGTTCAAGTCAGTCACTTCCACAAAGAATCCTCAGATAAGTGTGTGTTGGCCTCACACGTGCTCACCACATATTCTCAGGGGATGCTTGTGTCAATGTGTAAAGGTTGAGACAAAAGAACTGTGAAGCACTCCGCAAGTTGACAATCATAATCTATGATCAGTTAAATGCTACAATTCAGTTCCATGGAAATTAAAAAGTATGTGCTTCACAATTGACTTTCAAACCCATTAATTTAAAGACATGAGACTGGAATCTCCCTGTGTGGTTCCATTGTTCTGGGCAGTGGTCAGGGTGCCTGATACTATTTCACTAGTCAGTGCCAATTGAAAAGTGCCTGGCAAATAGTCTTGACCTTTGCAGCTGCTTCACACATAGTTTGCTTCTATGATATGGGTGAAGGGTTACTCTGGCTCAGTTATTCAATCTGAAATTGATACCATCTGGACTTTGCACACCAGTGGTTTATATTTAATACATTTAATACTCCCTCAAGAGTAGTCAGGTCACAGGTTCCCATCATATCCTCATACAGCCATGTCATTTCAAATGGGATTATCAGAGCAGAGGCACTTCGGTGCAATAAATTATGTACAGTTTTTCTTATACTACTAATAATTAAATTTTCCATCATATCACAGATTTATCCTCTATCGATTTGGTTCATTGCATTAATAATGTTTTTTTTATTTTCAATGGATTCCTGGGGCCATTCGTTAATCGGAGCCACTGCTAATTTAGGACAACCCTTAAGAACAAAAACTAATCGACAAAATAGCCAGGATTCCCTTTGTTTATTTAGGACAACATGCAGCTTAGTTGGGGCAGGAGACCTGCTGAATATTTTCTAACTAGCTTCAGTCACGTGCATGTCATGTGGCCATTAGACACATCATGATTAGAGTGAACAGTTTATAAAAGCATTATTTGCATGTGTTTGTGTTAAAAAAAACAGTGATTTTTGTCACTGGTAGTTGGCGAGAAATAAGCAGTAAAACAATTCAGAACAGATTTGATAAACTGGGATTTCAAACATTTAGACTTGGAGATGCCAGAAAGAGCTGGGAGTGAAAATGAAACTATTTCACTACTTCAACAAGTTATAAACTATGAAGAACTTGAAACTATTAACAATCATCTTGAATGTTACTTTTGGTCCCCACTGGACACTCAGCTCCCATTTGTGGCTCCAAGGAGCTGTTTGACAGCGGGTGACAGCGCGTGTGACAGCAGCCACACCCCAGTACACTGCTTCGACTAGCACACCACTAAGCCAGGTGAGGGTAACAGGCAGATCTTATACCCTGGAGAGATAGGGACATGCTTGTACTAGCATGTAAAACCAACTCCAGAAGAATGGGCAGAAGAGATCTACTGTGAGATCCAGTGGCCAGGAAGGTGGCTCTGTGACAGTATGTGGAGAGCAAAGGGCAAGACGAGGCACAGAAGTCATGGTCATCCGCTGCTAACAGGGAAGACCCCAGTTATGACATCTACTTGTCCCACCAGACCCAGGCTTCTGCAGTCGTGGGTGTGGACCTGACCCAGTGCAATGGCTTTTCCATTTTAAAAACTCTCCCACACAGGTTTCCTGTCATTGCCAGATACAACAGACAACTACCAGTAGTATTGATAGTGAGCTAATTTGTTCTGTAATTCATTAAAATACATAATTTGTTATTCAGTTAAACAATATTTTGCATGTGTATACCTCTTTAACAATTTCCATGAAACTTGGGCTATTTGGGACAGCCACTGAATTGGGCCAAAATGTACTGGTCCCAAAGTGTCCCAATTAACCAGAGTCGACTGTAGTTCGTTAAATGTTATTTTAGATCACCTTAAAATTCCCATCAACTTCAAACATTTTGTCTAGGGTTTCCTTCTACCATTACATCTCATCTTCCTTTTTTATTATTAACTCATCACAATCTTTCATTTTTCTCTGCTTCTTCAGAAATTTGGTAGATTGTCTTTGAAATGACATTTAGTGTACAGGAAGTAGTCATGATTATCAGAAATATTTACCATATATTCTCAAATTCCTGGCGCAGTATTAATGATCACCTAAACTATAATCAACATTCACTTAATTACTCCATCTTAAATTAAATGAATATATTCTTCTTATGATTCAAAAGGGCAATTGTGTAGTAGCAAACCTTGTCGCGTGTCTGGAGGGCAGTTACAAAATTTGTTCAAATAAATATCCACAGTGGTCATATTTATCACTTAATAACTTCATTGGGAAAGTGAACTCTAAGATAAACCTTGATGTGAGATTAGGTGATTTCAGAAGGTCACTGGAGCAATGAAGTCCTGATGTCGTACTTCACAGTACTCCCAATGGAAAGCTATTTGCCATCGAGAAGATTTTAAACAGCACACCGCAATCCATGTCACAATTCATAGTGGCTTACTTCAAATTTAAATTATTCAAATTGAAATTACTTGCTGGCATTAAAATCTCACCTTTTGCTTCACTCACATCACATAATTCAAGCTATTGAGTGATTCAAACTACTAATGAATAGATTGAATTATAAATAGTGCACTATACCTCTGATATTTAAACAACAGAGAAAATAGAACATGATTAATGTTCTTTGGTCTCCCATCCATTGTATCTCATTTTCAGCTATTATCAAGCAGCTGGGCGAACTTGTGCTGTTAGAATTAAGAACGGGCCCAATACTACTCAATTTTAAATGACTATCAGTTTGTGTTACAGAAGCACAAGAGATTCTGTAGATGCTGGAAAACCAGTGCAACACACAAAATTGCTGGAAGGACTCAACAGGACAGGCAGTATTATGTTGATATTTTGGACAGAGACCCTTCTTCAGGACTGGAAAGGAAAGGGGAAGATGCCACAGTAAAGAGGTTGGGGGAGGGGAACGAGGTTAGCTAGAAGATGGTAGGTGAAGCCAGGTGGGTGGGAAGGGTAACGGGCTGGAGAGGAAGGAATCTAATAGAAAATGGAAGACAGCCATGGGATAAAAGGAAGAAGGATAGGCACCGGGGGAAGGTGATAGGCAAGTGAAGAGGTAAGAAGTCAGAGTGGAAAGTAGAAGAAGAAGGAAGGAGAAAAATTACCAGAAGGAGAAATTGATGTTCATATCTTCGGGTTAGAGGCTACCTAGACAGAAGCCGAGATGTTGCTCCTCCTCCCTGAGGGTGGCTTCGTTATGGAAAAAGAGAAGGCCATGGCCAGACATACCGGAATGGAAATGGGGATCAAAATTAAAATGGTTGGCCAGCAATAAGTTTCTCTTTTGTAGTATGGACTGGAAGTTCTCAACTAAGCAGTTCCCTAATTTACATTGGGTCTCATTGATGTGGAGGAGAAGCTGGTCTGGGAGGTGTCCACTGAAGCAGAACACAGGCTCCACACAGAGATTTTGGACATTGTACTCCTGAAGTCCCTTAACTGGAACAACCTGACAGTGCTTGACAAGAGGCAAAGCGGGATTAGAAGCTTCCCATTCTGTCAAAACTGACAGACCTTTAGGAACACTGGATGCAATAGACACCCCCAACAGATTCACAGGTGAAATGTTTGCCTCACGTCGAGCGACTGTTTGGGGCCCTGAATGGAGGTAAGGTGGGTGGTGAAGAAGGTACAGAAGCCTGAAGGCACACACTCAGCGATTCAGAAACACCTTCTTCCCCTCTGCCATATGATTCTTAAATGGACATTGAACCCAAGAACACTACATCACTTCTTTAATATATATATTATTTCTGGTTTTGCACTATTTTTAATCTATATATTATGTACTTACTGTTATTTATTAATTTATTTATTTTTCCTTCTATATTATCATGCATTGCATTGACCTGCTGCTGCTAAGCTAACAAATTTCCTGACACATGCCGGTGATAATAAACCTGATTCTGAATGGGCAGGTGTAGCCCTTTTGTTGCTTGCAGGGATATGTGCCAGGAGGGAGATTAGTGGGGATGGTCAAGTGGACAAAGGACTCACGGAAGGAACGATCTCTGTGGAAACTGGAGAGTAAGGGAGAGGTGAAAATGTGTTTTGTGGTAGGAACCTGTCAAAGATGGTAGAAGTTGTGTTATATGTAGACTACAGGCAGTAGATACTCAAAATTTACAGCAGGCTATACCTCCAGCTCAATAGACCCTTGAGCACATTTTTCCTGCATGTATTTGTACATGTATCTCCATATCCCATATTCACAGTATTACCTTTAAGCCACTATTATCTCCATTAAATTATCTATTCTGTCTCTCAATGATCCAGACTAAACAAAGTTTACTATTGGGTTGGTATCACAACATGAATAATATAAAAACAGATCTTAGTCTCAGAATGCAACTGGTGCTTTATCCTTTATGTTGCGGTAATCTTCAACATCAGTCTCAAGATCAGCGCCTAATTCATTTGAATGGGAATACCAACCTAGAAATTAGAGGACAGGTAAGCTGAGCAATTCTGTTTTTTAACATTTTTTAATTTTAATTATTTCCTAATTACCTTTGTACATTTTTAACATGATTTTTAGATTATAAATTACTTATAACAATTTTAATGGGATGTAACTATCTCTGAATAGCTAAAGAAGGTCTGTCAGTTTTGACAGAATGGGAAGCTTCTGATCCAGTTTTGCCTCTTGCCAAGCACTGTCAGGTTGCTCCAGTTAAGGGACCTTAGGAGTACAATGTCCAAAGCCTCTGTATGAAGCCTGTGTTCTGCTTCAGTGGACACCTCCCAGACCAGCTTGATCTGTTAACTGTGACAAGTGCAGGTAATTATAGATGGAGGGGGATGGTGAGATTCCCGGGCAGTAAGTCTGAGTGGCAGAGAGCAAACCCAACTCAGTTTAGCTAAGTAACAATACGCTTAAATCATCATTAATTTCTGTCAGGAATGATTTGAATAGTTTTATAAGGAAATGATCAATAGGAGTTTTAATGAAAGATGGGAGACCCAAAATATCAACTTTATTCCTGTCTCCACAGCTGCTTGCTGACTTTCAGAGTCACTCCAGCCTCTCGGTTTGTTTTTCAGCAAATGTGGTTTTGTTACTCCAACACAAGCAATACAGCAGGTTGGAAATTTGATGCTAAAGTTATTATATCATCAAGTAATGAAGACTGCTTGAACATTTGTCACAGAAAAAGCTGCTGAAGAGAAAAAACAATTTATATTAGGCCATCTTGTGAGCATTAAGACAATGAAAAGGGCATTAAAGACAATAATTTTACAAAAGAGGAAAGAGCACTGAGATGAGCAAACACTTCACTTTAACAATAATACGATGAGTCATGTTTTATTTTCCATATTCCATCAATGCCAGAACTTCAACCTCATTATCTAAGTGTACAACTTGAAATTGTGAAGTGCATTCCAGAACTAGAACAGATACTAGGGATTTGCATTTTCACACTACAGATTTTGTTGAAGTTTTGGGGTAGTTGTTCACAAGGGTCAAAGGAGTTAAAGGAAAAACATCTTGGGGAGGTCACAGTGAAAAAAATCTATGAAAAGCTGTTGTGAAAAGCTTTGAATCCAAAATCCAAAATAGTCATAAAATATGCATTGTTTGCCATGTGGTTACTACAGGGGTTGGTAAAGTAGGATAGAGGTATGGGGAAATAGCTGGGGGTTCGGTTTTCGCAAATCTTGCTGGTGTCATTAAAATTGAACATTAACTCTCTTGTTTCCGAAAGGTAAAGATCACCAGGATTTTGCTGATACTTTTGAAGTATTTTTCCAACAGGCTTGTTTATTCTGACACTTTTTGCTAGTTTTTGACATGCATTTGATGTGACAGCAGTCAAAATCATAGGTCTGAATCTATGTGGCAAGTGTGCTTGAATCTCGTCTTATCAACCCAAAAACCTAAAGCGTGTTAACGTCAAAGAGTTTAAGACAGGTAAAGTCGAGAGTTAAAATTAATGAGAGTTAAAGTGGATTGTTGCACCTGAACTGAAGGGGGGCTAATATCCTTGCAGGGAAGTTTGCTGGTGCTGCACGCAAAGGGGTTTAATCTAGATTTGCAGGGCGATGGGAACCAGAGCATCAGGGCAGTTAGCAGACTCGAGGAAATCTGCAGATGCTGGAAATTCAAACAACACACACAAAATGCTGGTGGAACACAGCAAGCCAGGCAGCATCTATAAGGAGAAGCTTCAACGAAGGGTCTCTGTGAGGGCAGGTAGCAGAGTGGTAAGATGTTGTTAAGCCTACGGAGTCCAGAATCAAAAGGTTGAGCACGATGAGACTAATGTTCTGAGCAGAGCACATTTTAATACAGGAGGCATTGTAGGAAAGGGGAATGAGCTTAGGGAGTGGATCAGCATGTGGAACTATGACAATCAGAATCAGAATCAGGTTTAATATCACCGACATATGTCATAAAATTTGTTGACTCAGTGGCAGTAGTACAATGTAATAGATGAAAGAAAACAATAAAGTGAATTATAGTAGATACATATATGTATATTAAATAGTTAAATTAAAACATAGAGCAGAAATAATTTTAAAAAGAAGTGAGGTAGTATTCATGGGTTCAATGTCCATTTAAAAATTGGATGACAGAGGGAAAGAAGCTCTTCCTGAATTACTGAGTGTGTGCCTTCAGGCTTCTGTACCTCCTTCTTGACTGTAACAATGAGAATAGGGCAGTTCCTTAATGATGGATACCACCTTTTGAGGCACCACTCCTTACAGATGTCTTGAATACTAAAGTATCCATTGGTGAGACTTGGTTGCAGGAGGAGCAGGACTGGCAGATCAATGTTCTGGGGTTCCATTGCTTTATATGTGATAGAGCAGGTGGGAAGGCATAACTAGTTATGGAAAATGTCACGGCAGTGCTCATGCAGGACAGACTGGAGATAATATGGGTGGAACTGAGTAATCAGCAAGAGATGATCATCTTGATAGGGTTATATTATAGGCCATGAAACAGACTGTGGGATTTAGAGGAGAACAGTGGTCGAGAGATTGCAGACTATTGCAAGAAACATAAAGTCTTGCAAGTAGGTGATTTTAGCTTTCATATGTTGCTGGGCCTCCCAAACTGTAAAAGGGCTGGATAGGACAGACTTTGTCAAATGTGTTCAAGGAAGTTTCCTTAATCAGTACATAGAAGTCACAAGTAGAGAATATGTGTGATACTAGATCTCCTATTAGGAAATGAGACAGGGCAGGTGATAGAGAGGTCTTCAAAATGAAATTCTGAGTGTATAGAGTTTGTATGTTCCTGTCAGAATACAAGCAAAGGATACCAGGTTTAGGGAACCTTGGTTTTTGAGAGAAATTTAGGCCCTGGTTAAGAAAAAGAAGGAGGTGCATAGCAAGTATAGGCAGGGAGGAGTAAATGAGGCACTTGAGGAGCATAAGAAATGCAAGAGAATACTTGAGAAGGAAGTCAGGAAGGCTAAAAGATGGAATGAGATTTCTCTAGCAGACAAAATGAAGGAGAATCCCTAGGGCTTCTGCTGATATATTAAGAGCAAAATAATAGCAAAGGACAAAATTTGTTCTCCGGAAGATCAGAGTGGTCATCTATGATGCAGCCTAAAGTGATGGGGGAGGTCATTTGCTTCTGTATTTACTCAGGAGATGGGCGCAGAGTCTGTAGAAGTGAGGCAAAGCAGCGGTGAGGTCCTGGACTGCATTGAAATTACCGAGGAGGTGATGTTTGCTGTCTTAGGCAAAATAGGGTGGATAAATCCCCAGAGCTTGACAAGGTGTTCCCTCAGACCCTGTGGGAGGCTAGTACAGAAATTGTAGGGGCCCTAGCAGAGATACTTAAACATCCTTAACCATGTGTGAGGTGTTGAAGGATTACTGGGTAGCTAATGTTGTTCCCACTGTTTAAGGAGATAAGAATAAACCAGCAGGTTATAGGTCTGTGAGCCATATACCATCAGTGGGTAAACTATTGGAAGGTGTTCTAAAAGAATTGGATATATAAGTATTTGGATAGACAGGGACTGATTAGGGATAGACAACATAACTCTGTGTGCTGATAGATGGCATCTAACCAAGCTTATAGAGTTTTTTGAGGAAGTTACTGGGAAATCTGATGAAGGCAAGGCAGTGGATGCTTTCTACATGGACATTAAGAAGCCTTTTGACAAGGTCCCACAAAGGAGATTAGTCAAGAAAGTTCAGTTGCTTGGCATTCAAGATGAGGTAGTAAATTGGATTAAACTTAGGCTTTGTGGGCGATGCCAGAGAATGATAGCTGATGGTTACTTCTCTGACTGGAGGCCTGGGACTAGTTGTGTGCCGCAGACACTGGTGTCAGGTCCATTGTTGTTTGTCATCTACATCTATGACCTGGATGACGCTGTGGTAAATTGGATCAGCAAATTTGCAGATAACCCCAAGAATGGGGGTGTTGTGAACAGTGAGGAGGACTATCAGAGCTTACAGGGGGATCTGGACCAGTTTAGAAAATGAGCTGTAAAATGGTTCAGGAAATTTAATGCAGGCAAGAGCAAGGTTTTGCACTTTAATAGGACTGACCGGGGTAGGAATTCCACGGTGACCAGTAGGGCAGTGGAGCATCTGGGAATGCAGATTCATAATTCCTCGAAAAGCGGTGTCACATGTAGAGAGGGTTGTAAAGAAAGCTTTTGGCATATTGGCCTTCAAAACTGAAGCATTGAGTACAGGAATTGGGCTGTTATGTTGAAATTATATAAAACATTGGTGAGGCTTAATTTGCAGTTTGTATACAGTTTTGATCACCTACCTACAGGAAAATGTCAGTAGGATCGAAAGAGCACAGAGAAAAATTACAAGCATGTTGGCAGGATTTGAGGACCTAAGTTATAGGGAAAGGTTGTTGAATAGGTTATGACTTTATTCCCTAGAGCATAGAAGAACAAGGGGAGATTTGATAGAGGTATACAAAATAATGAGAGGTTTAGATAGGGTAAATGAAAGTAAGCTTTTTCCACTGAGGATTCGTGAGACTCGAACTAGAAAGGTTAAAGGTGACAGGTGAAATATTTAGGGGAACATGAAGGAGATCTTCTTCACTGAGAGTGTGGTACAAGCAGCCAGCAGCAGTGGTGGATGCGGGAATGATTTCAACATTTAAGAGAAATTTGGATAGGTACATGGATGGGAAGGTGTGGACGACTATGGTCTGGATGCAGGTTAATGGGATTAGGCAGATTAATAGTTCAGCATGGACTAGATGAACTGAAAGGCCTGGTCTGAACTGTTCTGTAGTGTTCTATGACTATGACTCAAACTAGTCATATTGTGCATTTCAGGATGATCATTTTCTATTGGGGCAGATCTAAGATGACCTATTTATGTAATTACATTCTTTTACATAATTTTGTACAGTTCTACAATGTTATTATTGCTTTTGAGGGAACACTGGTGATAATTCCTGGGCAAAATTAATGATAATCTCCTTCATCCTAGCAAAGTTATTATAGATCTTCGTAACTGTCATCAATAGAAGTTTGCATTTCTTGCTACTAATATTTATATCACAATACATCGAGTATTTCAAAAAGCAATTAAATCTCCCAATTATTTTTGTGACATTATGTATAGATTTCTATTTAAAGTCTTGCTGAATTAACAAGCTGCATGAACATCCATGCACGTATAGACAAGGCTAATTTCACTCAGTAAATTGTATAAATGTTTGAGATCTTAAAATTGATAATATACTTTGCTGTGTTATAATCTCAAATATACTTTTTTTATTATGACTTCTAAATTGTTTTCAGAGTTCTGTCAGACCAAAAAAAATTTCTGTGCTGTTCTATGAAACTGTTAGAACATGTACACCACTTTATTCCTTACACACAGGAAACCTTGCATTTCAGTGTCTGTTTGGGTGAAGTCTTAATATCTCAATTCTCCAATGGATAATGTACTTATACCCACAGGAGCATGAAGGTCAATTAGAAAGGATGACTGCAACCGCTGTACCCACAGCTTTGTAGCGACAATGGGGCCAAAATGAGACTACAAAGGTGAGGACCTAAGAAACAGTTTAATTATATAATGCAATTGATCTCATGACTTCTGTCCCACACCAAGATTACACTTCAAATATTTCCTTGATCTATTTACCACTGATATATATTCAATATTGTCAAAAGTTAGTATTAACTTCTGCCTACTCAGTTTGTCTGCATTTAAATATAACAAAATAGTTTCGTTAGCAGAGAAATGAAATTTTGTTAATGGGTTTTCCACTATTATTGTAAATGTCACAAGACTGTAACCTGAATAGCATTTCCATGGTCATTATTATGGATATTGGCAATAAAGTACTAAGATGTTCTAAGTATTTGACTGCCACAGGCAGTGTTACAGGAGTGCAGGAGATAGGTTAATACTATAGTGTGCACATTATGCATAAGTTAAGTCAATTCTGAATTGTTTTGTAACAACATACTGTATTTAATTAGTGGGATATATCAATAATGACATTTAATGAGGTTTCCTGAGAGAAACCTGGATTTAAAAAGTCTATTTTTAAAGAGAAAATTATCCATGAATTTCAAATTAAGCCAGTGTCTTCCAGTGCCATCTGCTTCAGGGTCACAAGGAGGTCAGGAATAACTGATGATACATTTAGACAGGAAGTGAGAATGGAATGGGTCCCTGCTTCTGTGATACATGCAAGTCTGCCGATGTAAATTGCATGATGTTTTTTTTAGATGAGGGTCACACTTCAATCAACGTCTGACTGTTGCAAGATTGCTCTCAAGGGAATGAAATATCTGACAAGCAATTTGCTGCTCACAGAAGGAAACCCATGACAGTGAAGGGAGCTAAATAGTTTTAGAGATTAAAAAGGATCATGAGAAAGTATGAAATTATTCACTGCATGCCACAGTAATACTGTGATATATCATTATTGAAATTAAACTTCATGTACCATTTCATAAGCTTCTGCAGTGATATTTATTTATTGCAACTTTTATCTAAAAAGGTAACCCTTGAATTTCTACAGCACCTCCTCATACCTTTGGGAAATAGCTCAAAGTATTTCATGTGCATGAACAAATTCAAATTATATTGACAATATGCTTTTATTCTGGGGAAATCAACACTATAGAACAGGCTAATCTTCGTGGGCAGCTTTCGTCATGGTCAGGATCAAATGCTGTCTTCTCAACATAGACTGAAAAATTCATCGTTACAAGGATGCAAAAGTCTTTTTCTCTCACTAAGCTGTCTTCAATAAATCAATTTATTTACTTTATCACCAACACTGAACAATATGTCCACACTTCATTGCTTTGACTTATAGGCTTCATAGTATTCTCACAAAGCAGTGCAGCAGAAACACTAAAATCTAATTCTTAGAGCCCAATTCTTTAGAAACAAAACAGAATTGTGAATGTCTTGATTGCTGCTTTGTAATTCTCTCTATGTTTTATGGGTTGCTTTCAAATCTAAAGAAGCATAGCAGTAGCGTTGCAAAGTTATGTGGTCGTCATGTCAAAATTGATATCTTCCTCCAGCATTTTTGAATTCTACATTGCTTCATCATATAATAAAATCATATTTTTAGAATCATGACACTTGAAAATCTTAGTGCTGGTCAAAAAAAAAGCTGACACAATTCATCTTTCCTGTTTGCAAATGGTAATTTATATAAATTGTAATCTGACTGAAAGTGTAATACATCATGAAATATCACCGTTACTGTCACTATTAGAGAAGTATGCTCATATTTTGACCAAAAAGCCAGAAGTATCATAAATCATTTTGGGGAAAATTCATATGATGAAGATGGCAAGCAAAAATGCCTTGAAAGGATCTAGAGCTTTTAAAGATGTCTTGTCTCAGAGGACTATCTTACATTAATCTATTTTTTTCCCTTAAAATTATTGCAACCATTCAACAATATACTGGAAAATCCAGTGGCTTGTCTGCTGTGTGAAAGAATATAGTGCATTCTGTTCATGGGTTTGAGCTCCAACATAAGTCAATTTCACAAATAAAACTGGCAAGATAATTGAAGAATGACTTGGGGAAAATGAAAATGTCCTGGCAGACATCCATCTATGCTGACAGTGTAATAGATAGTTTTAAAGGGTTTGCATATACGTCCACTTCATAGCATATGGTTAGCTACTTTATTTGTTAATACAGTCATTCCTATTGTTAGAGCAAGGTCTTCCAAAGTCTTGATTTAGCAATGTGATAATATGCCAACAAATGAATGACTAGCAGGTGAAAGGTGCTGTGCATATTTTCATTGTTAAATGAAATAGCTAGCATTACTGAATGTTTTGTTATCTGCAATGGAACTAAATAGTTGTCACCAATGTTTTGCAACATCACCCAAGATAAAGTTTAACCTCATACCAAGTAGCTTAATTTTAGCTTCATGGGAAGTGCATGGTTATAGGCTGGTATAACAGGCCCAATGTGTGTATGCATTGTCTGCCTGGTGGTCCAGATGGATAGGTGTTTTTGACTATAATTAATATTAGATCAAAAAAGCATGTGGGTTTTGATTTCTGAAACCCTGTATTAATGATTTCTGTGAATCCAGAATATGGGCATTCTGTACCCTTCAGTAAATGTAGTAAATAGATGAGGACCTCTGTACATGTGGGCAAATTTACTACCGTATGTTCAGTAGTGGTTATCTAAATACAGGATTTGAGGAATAGTGATAAAAGAGAGAAATCGTGTACAGTAGTCTGATTCTGGTAAGCTGCTTAGCCATAGTTCAACCACCATCTCCTTTGGAAACCTTGCATGAATAAAAAGAAAAGTAGTAAATTCCTATTCATAAAAATATGGAGTTTGTGAGGCATGCATTTTTTTCATTTTAATATCGTCCATATCTGATAATTAATCAGAATTTTGAAAGAAGAAAATAGGAATCATTAAAATGTGAAATAGTTGAAGACAGACCTGTAGTTCTCAAAGCATAAAGGAGATTGCAAAGTCTGTTTCAGTCTTGTAGAAGCAAACCATGGATAAAGAAGGATTGACAGAGGGTCAGACAAGGGTCTACAAAACCTATTATAGTGGACTTTGATTTCATTTTTTAACTATAGGGCAGATAATATCCCATATGCTTTGTTCAGAGTATCAGTTGTTAAGAAATGTCTGTTTTGACCCCTTAAAATACCAAGGTATTATTTTATTCTCAGGCTGATAACTGATAGAACCACTGGCTTCTCATATTTCATTGTGATGTGCCCCTGTCTCCTTTTGTCAGTCTTTTGATCCATTACATTCCCCTTTGCTATCATAAACCTGAAAAATGCCATTATTTTGCCCCTGAAACGGAATAAAAGTGTCAGAACACATTGTGCTTCCAGTTTATTTTTTAAATCAAAATGTCTAAGTATGTGCAGGCATGAGTTTCCTAAAAAACATAACATAACAAATGACTGAAAGTGTTGTAATATTTCACGGGAGTCTTTAGTGGAAACAAAAGGCTTAGTAAGACTTTAATCACTCCTTTGGCAATGAGCATGTTTCTTTTTGTTGCACTGTGACACTCATTACCAGTGAAAAATACACTCATCAAGTTGTTCTGTAGCAGCTATTTAATGAAAAAATGTGAAGAGAACATTAAATCTACATACTTCAATATTTCAAAATCAAGGTTGGCATAATATTTATGAAACATAGTCTGAGCTTTATACTTTATATAAACACACACACACACACACACACACACACACACACACACACACACACACACACACACACACACACACACACACACACACACACACACACACACACACACACACACACACACACACACACACACACACTATAAGAAGTATTCACCGGTACAGCGGTATTCATTGGTACAGCCAATTGGTTTTAGAAGTCACATAGTTAGTTAAATGGGGATCTGTTTTTGGAGACCTGTGTGCAGTCAAAGTGTTTCAATTGATTGTAGTAAGAAGACACGTGTATCTGGAATGTCTAACCACTGGCACAAACTAAACCATGAAAACAAAAGAACACTCCAAGCAACTCCGCATAAGGATTTTTGAAAAGCACAAGTCAGGAGATGGATACAAGTAAATTTCCAAGTCACTAAATATCCCTTGGAGGACAATTAAGTCAATCATCAAGAAATGGGAAGAATAAGGCACAATTGTAAATCCACCTAGAGCAGACTGTCTTTAAAATCAGAGTGACCGTACAAGAAGGGGACTAGTGAGGGAGGCCACCAGGAGACTTGTGACAGTTCTGGAGGAGTTGCAAGTTCAGTGACTGAGATGGGAGAGACTGCACATACAACAACTGTTGCCCAGCTGCCTCACCAATTGCAGCTTTATGGGAGAGTGGCAAAGAGAAAGCCACTGTTGAAAAAAATTCACATGAAATATCAGCTAGAGTTTGCCAGAAGTCGTCTGGAAGACTCTGAAGCCAGCTCAAAGAAGGGTCTGTGGTCTGATGAAACCAAAATTATCCTTTTTAGCCATCAGACTATACACTATGTTTGGAATAAGCCAAACAGTACACATCATCCAAAAGCACACCATCCCTACCGTGAAGCATGGTGGTGGCTGCATCATGCTGTGAGGACGTTTCACTGCAGCAGGCCCTGGAAGGCTTGTGAAGATAGAGGGTAAAATGAATGCAGCAAAATACAGGGAAATCCCGGAGGAAAACCTGATGCAGTCTGCAAGAGAACTGTGACTTGTTTTGTTATCCAGAAAGATAATGACCCCAAGCATAAAGCCAAAGCTACACATGGATGGCTAAAAACAACAACGTTAATGTCCTGGGAATGGCCAAGTCGGATTCTAGACTTCAACGCAATTGAGAATTTGTGGCTGCACTTGAAAAGCACTGTTCATTCACAATACCCATGCAATCTGACAGAGCTTGAGCAGTTGTGTAAAGAAGAATGCAGAAAGTTTGCAAGCGTCCAGATGTGCAAAGCTGATAGAGACCTATCCACACAGACTCTAGTCTGTAATTGCTGCCAAAGGTGCATCTACTAAATACTGACTTGAAAGGGGTGAATACTTAAGCAATCAATTATTTTGCGTTTTATATTTGTAATTAATTTAGGTCACTTTGTAGAGGTCTGCTTTCACTTTGACACAAAAGCATCTTTTTCTGTTGAACAGTGTCAAAATTAAAAGCCAGATGAAATCCACTGTGATTCATTGTTGTAAAACAATAAAACATGAGAAACTCCAAGGAGGTGAATAGTTCTTATAGGAACTGTATATATACATAAACTGAATTTTTATGGCATTTATCCACGATCCAATTTTATTTTGATAAAAGACATTTTTATACTCACATCCTTAAATTTATGTTATCTTGTTAACATGTGTATATACAAGCATTTATGGATCAACTAACCAAGGAACCTACTTATTTAACATTTTGAGCTGGGCACAGACAAAGCATTCTCTTTTTTTCCTCAAATTAAATACAGAGAAAAATACCTCTATTAATTAAATACAGAGATTTTTCCAAAGCTAAAAGGATGGCTAATGAAGAAAATCTGAAATTAAATCAGAATATACAGGCAATCCTCAACAGGTCAGATAGCTGTGGAGAATGAGAATTATTGATGTTGGTTTTATCTCGTAATATAAATGGTATTAGCAGAATGACTTCAAATCCAAGATATGTTATAACAATCATTGTATTAACATGAAAATCAACACATTGGTCAACTGCTTCATAATTTACAAGGATGCATTCCCAAGCCAGTTTAGCCAAGTGCCATGAATAAACAGAGAATGAGAAAATATGTTCAGGATGCTATGCGCCAGGAGAAATGTTTAGTGAATTCCAATAGCAAATACAGTTACCTGTTTTGGAGCTGATCATGATAATTAACCAGCATTAATTGTTAAATGTTGGCTCAGAAAACTGCTTGCTAAACTGGAAAGTATTTTTTGGCAGGGATATCTCAGTCATTGGGAAAATATACTGAAATGTTCAAGAAAACCTGAAAATAGGTATGATATATAACAAGGCAAACACGAGGAAATCTGCAGATGCTGGAAATTCAAACAACACACAAAATGCTGGTGGACCGCAGCAGGCCAGGCAGCATCTATAGGGAGAAGTGCTGTAGCCGTTTCGGGCTGAGACCCTTCATCAGGACTAACTGAAAGGAGAGATACTAAGAGATTTGAAAGTAGTGGGGGTAGGGGAAAATGTGAAATGATAGAAGACCAGAGGGGGTGGGATGAAGCTAAGAGCTGGAAAGGTGAGAAAGGGATACAGAGCTGGAGAAGGGAAAGGATCATGGGATGGGAGGCCTAGGGAGAAAGAAAGGGGGAGGGGAGCACCAGAGGGAGATGGAGAACAGGCAGAGTGATGGGCAGAGAGAAAAAAAACACTAAATATGTCAGGGATGGGGTAAGAAGGGGAGGAGGGGCATTAACGGAAGTTAGAGAAGTCAATGTTCATGCCATCAGGTTGGAGGCTACCCAGCCGGTATATAAGGTGTTGTTCCTCCAACCTGAGTGTGGCTTCATCTTGACAGTAGAGGAGGCCATGGATTGACATATCAGAATGGAAATGGGACGTGGAATTAAAATGTGTGGCCACTGGGAATTCCTGCTTTCTCTGGCGGACAGAGCGTAGGTGTTCAGCGAAATGGTCTCCCAGTCTGCGTTGGGTCTCACCAATATATAAAAGCATTATATATTATATTTCGCATTTCTCCCTCCCCCTACTACTTTCAAATCTCTTAGTATCTCTCCTTTCAGTTAGTCCTGACGAAGGGTCTCGGCCCAAAACGTCGACAGTGCTTCTTCCTATAGATGCTGCCTGGCCTGTTGCGTTCCACCAGCATTTTGTGTGTGTTGTATGATATGTAACAATGTCTTTTTCCACTTTAGCCAAGTGTATTATCAATCAACTGAAAGCTGCAACTTGTCCATCGTGCATTGCAGAAGTGGGGGCATAAAGAGCTAGATAAATTAGAATTGAATGGAATTTTATTTAAGCTAAACATGTGCAATTGTACAACACCAATCGTTGTAGTGCCTAAAGCATATCCAACGGAATGAACATATCATAATACAAGGTGCTGTTGACTCAAGCAGTTGATGATGGATACCAGCTTTTACCTTCTTCACATAATTTCCATGCAGAGAATAGAAACATAGAAACGTAGAACACCTACAGCACAATACAGGCCCTTCGGCCCACAAAGTTGTGCCGAACATGTCCTTACCTTAGAAATTACCTAGTGTTTAACATAGCCCTCTATTTTTCTAAGCTCCATGTACCTATCCAGGAGTCTCTTAAAAGACCCTATCGTATCCAGCTCCACCACCATTGCCAGCAGCCCATTCCACACACTCACCACTCTCTGCGTAAAAAACTTACCCTGACATCTCCTCTGTACCTACTTCCAAGCAACTTAAAACTGTGCCCTCATGCTAGCCATTTCATCCCTGGGAAAAAGCCTCTGATTATCCACACAATCAATGCTCCTCATCATCTTGTACATTTCTATCAGGTCACCTCTTATTCTCCAACACTCCAAGGAGAAAAGGCCGAGTTCACTCAACCTGTTCTCATAAGGCATGCTCCCCAATCCAGGCAACATCCTTGTAAATCTCCTCTGCACCCTTTCTATAGTTTCCACATTCTTCCTGTAGTGAGGCAACCAGAACTGAGCACAGTACTCCAAGTGCGGTCTGACCAGGATCCTATATAGCTTCAACTTTACCTCTCGGCTCCTAAATTCCATGCCACAATTGATGAAGGCCAAAGTACCATATGCCTTCTTAACCACAGAGTCAACCTGCACAGCAGCTTTGAGTGTCCTATGGACTCGGACCCCAAGTTCCCTCTGATCCTCCAATGCAAACTAAAGTTTTCTCTGTTAAATTTGCCACCTGTAGTCAGACTTCATTTTCTTAGGATTTTTAGGGATTTTAGGGATTTTAGGGATTTTAGGGAATTTAGGGATTCTTAGTGTTTGGATCCCATCATTGGTGAGTGTGGAGATCAGGATCCTCATTTACCATCATTGCAAGCCTGGGTCGATACCAAAGACCGAAGACTGATGGAAGATCAATTGAAAGTCTGCAAGTCGAGGCCTGATGGCTGAAGTCCTGGGTCTGTATGTCCACTGGGGAAGTCGAAGGCCCAATGTCCATGAGTCCACTGGACGCTGAAGGCCCAGAGACAGCTTGACCTGGGGTTAAAGAACTGCGTATATTTTTGGGCATGGGTGGGTGGAAGGGAAGGAAGGGGCTTGTTTTTCTCTTGTTTTGAAAACATAGTTGACATGTGTTACGAATGTGATGCAACTCTGAGGGGCCGAAGGGTACAAAGTCGCCCCCTCCTTTTTGAGAATCGCAAGATCGCTATTAATTCGGATCTGGGACCCAGGAAATGAGAGAGAGACATCCAGAATACACAAGGTTTGGAATGTGACCTGACCTCAGCGATACGGAGCCACTGATAATGGCCATTGTCTCTTGGCGACGGAATTGTGTATTGAGTACTGTACTATTCATTGAAGCCCCTCAGGGGACAACCAGAGTGGGCTGGTTGAGGGATTGCATCATCCCAACCTGATTGACATCTGAGACCCCGTGAGTAAGGATAAAAGAAGGTCTGGGGAACAACACCTTCAGACGCACCAGGAGAAATGCTAGAAATCCCGTGACAGCGTTTAATAGCGACAGCCGGTGGGGGGCTCGTGTGCGTCCTCCCTTGCCTGGGTTGGCGGGCTCACCACGGAAGAACGGCTTTAGCTAAAGGAGAGGCCACAAGTGAACGGCCACACCAACGGGACTCCGACGGATCGAAATCATAAAAGGAAAGCCGGCCAGTTTTTCTCCCAAAACTCTCTCTCTCTCCAACAATTGCAACACAACAGCTGCAGTCTGCATGAACTGAGTGAACTTTATATTTCCATCAGACAATACATTATCCCCTAGACAACGATAGAGCTTATTTCTTATTGATTATTATTATATTCGCACTTTTAGATTTAGTATTGACGACGTATATTATCTGTATATTTGCATTGATATTATTTTTGTGTATTTTTACTAATAAATACTGTTAAAAATAGTATCATCAGACTTCAACGGATGTCTCTATCTTTGCTGGTAAGTGACCCAGTTACGGGGTTCGTAACAACGTGGGGCCTCATCTCGAGATTTGAAACCAAATTGGAGGGCCAGTAAATCGGGCTTTTAAGTCCAAACGTGGGTCTGGTTGCGCGGGTAACCAGACAGGAAACCAGCAAAGATGGACGTAGACGAATTTATAGAAAACCCAACTCTGGAGGCACTAGAGGCTGCCACAAAGTCGGAATTGATAAATATTGCGAAAGGACTAAATCTCGCAGAGTTGAGGTTGTCAATGAAAAAGCAGGAGGTGCGGAGGGCCATAACTCAGTATTATATTGTGAAGAATGTGTTTTCAGCTGAGGTATTGGAAAATATCCCTGAAAAGATACCAGCTAGTGGGACGACTCAGTTAGAGTTGGAGAAATTAAGGTTGGAACATGAAATTAAGTTAAAACAGCTGGAAGCAGCTGAAAAGGAAAAAGAAAGTTCCGAAAAGCAAAGGAAGCATGAGCTCCAGCTAAAGGAGTTAGAGGTGAAGAGGGAGCATGAAATTAAGTTAAAACAGCTGGAAGCAGCTGAAAAGGAGAAGGAAAGAGCTGAAAAGGAGAGGGAAAGAACTGAGAACCAAAGGAAGAAGGAGAAACAGAGGCAACATGACTTGGACATGGAGAAGTTCAGGCAAGAGCGAAGAGCTCAAGGGTCAGACTGAGAGGAGCGGTTTAACGTTAGTAGGGAGTTTAGGTTAGTACCTCCGTTTGAGGAGACGGATGTTGATAGTTATTTCTTGCATTTTGAAAAGGTGGCAGTGAGTCAGAAGTGGCCCAAAGAGCAGTGGGTGGTGTTGTTACAAAGTGTGTTAAAAGGGAAGGCACAACGGGCATATGCGGCGTTGTCCATGGAGGAGGAGGAGTCTGAGAATTATGAAAAAGTAAAGGAGGCCATTCTTCGGACCTACAAATTGGTACCTGAGGCCTATAGACAAAAGTTCAGAAATTTAAAGAAAGGGTGGAATCAGACGCATGCAGAGTTTGCCTATGAGAAGGGTGTGCTCTTGGATCACTGGTGTGCAGCAGAAATGGTGGAAGAGGATTTTTGGCATCTCAGGGAGTTAATTCTGATTGAGGAATTTAAAGGTTGTGTTTCGGATGATATCCGGATGTATTTGAACGAGAAGCCGAATAAGTCCATTTCCGAATTTGCTAGGTTCGCAGATGAATATGCCCTAACCCACAAGACAAAGTTTTCCTCAAATAAAAGTTACCAGAGAGACCGTGGGAACGGTAGAGAAAGCCCGCCGGCTGAGGCAGAGATCCTGCCGGGAGCTAGTGGTAAAATTAAGGAGGAGGAAAGGCAAGACGACAGGAGAGGTCCTGGCTTGACCTGTTTTAATTGTGGAAAGGTGGGTCATATTGCATCTAAGTGCTTTTCTCTGAGGAAGGAGGTAGGAAAAGGGAGAGCAACAGTCCCTACAGGATGTATTGTGGTGATCAGTAAATCGATGAGAAAGCCCCAGGTAGACAGAATACGAGAGGGGCCTGAGAAATTTATTTCAGAAGGAACCGTGTCTGTGAAAGAGGGAGACACACCAGTTCCAGTGCGGATCTGGAGAGACACTGGAGCTGACCTGTCATTGATTAGCAGTACGGTACTAGATTTTGGTCGCGAGACTGGAGAGGTAGCTTTGAGAGGCATAGGAAAAGGGACAGAAGCGGTGCCTTTGCATAGGATCATTATAAATTGTGAGCTGGTATCTGGACCAGTTGAAATAGGGGTGCAATCAGAATTTCCAAGAACTGACGTAGACATCCTTCTGGGTAACGATTTAGCTGGTGGTGACATTTGGTCGGCCATGGAGCTGACGAGCCAGCCTGTAAATGTTGAGGACCTGCCCCTAGATTCCAAGTTCTATCCCGCATGCGCGACCACTCGCAGCATGTCGAGAAAGGCAGCTGAGAAAGAGGCCAGTATCGATTTGGCTGAGACGTTTTTACCGGCCCTGTACCAAGAGGGGTTAGAGGGTGGTAAAACGGAGAATAGGAAAGTGAAAGAGAGTAAGGGAGAGGAGGTAGTCCTGCCCTTAGCCAGGAGGAATTTTATAGAGGCACGGAGTAAAAATGAGAAACAGATGAGGCTGTTAGAAGGTCCAGGGTTGGACATGGATGATCTGTCTGGTTTGACAGAACTGTTTGAAGAAGTTGAAAATTCTAAAGGTGTTCCCGATAATGAAATGAGGGCAGTCCTAGATGAAAAGGATGCCATTACCTTGAAGAAGTCTGCTGGGTTGGCAGATGAGGTTGTTTCAGCCCGCAGGGTTGAGTTTACTCCGGAAGGGAGTTGCCCAGAGAGTAACTGGGAGGATCAGGGGAACTTAGAATTTGAAAAGGATACGGGTATTGAAAGCCTGGAAGAGGCAGATGTCCCATTTGAGTGTGTTCAAGATGTGGATGCACATGGTACTGAACCTAGTAATGGAACTCAGAAAAAGTCTGAGGTATTTGATTCAGTTGAAAAGGAATGCAGTCCTTGTGGGTCAGATGGACTTGGTTCAGTGAAGAAAGGGTTAACCTTGGTACTAGTGGGAAGTGAGAAGTCCCAGTTGTTTGTGTTCAAAGGTGTGTTAAAAGTTAGTGAGGAGATAAAAGGTGGTGAGGTGAATATTATTATTGAAGGGGAAGGGAAAAGTGTAGTTCCTAAATTGAATGAAGAAAATTTAAAGTCTAGATTGATGTCAGAAGCAGCAACCAGGCTACAGAGACAATGACTTGGTAACACGATGCCTGTGAATCAATTACAGGTTGATTTGGAATGTAAAGGTGCCCCACATGCTATTGTTATTCAAGAGTGTGCTGTGAAGAGGCAGAATTTGAAATGCTGTTTGGACAAAGAGGGATCGCTTGCAGATTTTAAACTGAAAACTAATAGCATGAAGGGTCTTGAAGATAAAACTAACAATTTGCTTAAAATTAAAGAATTGTGTGGAAATTCAGAAAATGGTCTAAGTTTGGAACACATTGTTGATAAAATAACTCCTATGAAAGGAGCATGCAAAAGCCTATTCCACACTGGTATACAAGTTAACCACTTGGGAGTTAACTGGAAAAGGGGTGAGGGTTGACGGGATGTCACTTTAAATAACAGGATCCGGTTTTAAGGGATTTCGACAAAGCAGGTAACTAATATAGACAACCCCATGGGAGATTGACTGTTAAGTTTGAAAGTAAAATAAAGATTAGTATTTGCATGAACTTTTGTAATATACACGTAAGCTAAGATTGCAACTCTTTAGTTTTTGTTTGCTGAAGAAAAGGAATAAAAATAGGTGGTTATTAAATTGGAGTCTGATGCTACAAGAATTTATTAAGGTACAAGATATTAAGATATTAAAGGAAGTGACAATGTAATCGCTAACTGTTTAGATGCTGAATTGAATGTATAACTGTATTACTCTGTAGTGAAAAAAAAAACTCTTTTGTATTGTGTTAGATTCTGAAATCCTGTAAGACTCTGTATTAATTAATTTTTACCGGTGGTAAAAATCTTAGAAGAAAGGGGGTGTTACGAATGTACGCAACTCTGAGGGGCCGAAGGGTACAAAGTCATCCCCTCCTTTTTGAGAATCGCAAGATCGCTATTAATTCGGGTCTGGGACCCAGGAAATGAGAGAGGGATGTCCAGAATACACAAGGTTTGGAATGTGTCCTGACCTCAGCGAAACGGAGCCACTGAAAACGGCCATTGTCTCTTGGAGACGGAATTGTGTATTGAGTATTGTACTATTCATTGAAACCCCTCAGGGGACAACCAGAGTGGTCTGGTTGAGGGATTGCATCATCCCAACCTGATTGACATCTGAGACCCCGTGAGTAAGGATAAAAGAGAGTCTGGGGAACAACCCCTTCAGACGCACCAGGAGAAATGCTAGAAATCCCGTGACAGCATTTAATAGCGACAGCCGGTGGGGGGCTCGTGTGCGTCCTCCCTTGCCTGGGTTGGTGGGCTCACCACTGAAGAATGGCTTTAGCTAAAGGAGAGGCCACAAGTGAACGGCCACACCAACGAGACTCCGACGGATCGAAATCATAAAAGGAAAAGCCGGCAAGTTTTTCTCAAAATCTCTCTCTCTCTCCAACAATTGCAACACAACGGCTGCAGCCTGCATGAACTGAGTGAACTTTATATTTCCATCGGACAATACATTATCCCCTAGACAACAATAGAGCTATTTCTTATTGATTATTATTATACCCACACTTTTAGATTTAGTATTGACGACGTATATTATCTGTATATTTGCATTGATATTATTTTTGTGTATTTTTACTAATAAATACTGTTAAAAATAGTATCATCAGACTTCAACGGACATCTCCATCTTTGCTGGTAAGTGACCCAGTTACGGGGTTCGTAACAACATGATATGGTGGTACCGCACTTGTGGGCAGCCCCTAGCGCATCCTTACTGGATGTGTTAGATGTTATGGCAAATGATGCATTTCACTATAGGTTTCAATGTACATGAGATAAATAAATGAATATAAATCTGAATTAGAGTCAAAAATGTTTGACAATTAATGCACAGTGCCATCATTCCCTTACAAAAGAAACTTCTGGTGTCAACTCACAAGATACTGCGAAGTTCAGGTCATTGTCTCTATCTTTGCACTAACAGGTACATGTACTGAGGAAGAAAATCTGTCAATATGTTCAGGATTTATACAAACACAATGCAAAGCTCAAAGAAGCAAGTGAGCATTAGTTTAGAAAGTACAGTAGATTATCCTGGGCTTAAGATAAATGTGAATGGATTTGAACAAGTCAAACAAAAGGTGGAAGCAACTATGAAAAATCAGAATCCTTAAAGTATTCACGGTTGCAGAAACAAGCATTTCAAGTCACCTTTCTAGAGATAACAATTACTATTGTTCATACGTTCATACATTTATGACTTGGGCAAGAAATTCAGTAAGTGCTACTATCCTAGGACATATGTTCTGTGGGTGTGATGGAGGTGAAGATGATCAATGATTCCAAATGGAAAGTGGCTAGGTATCTGTGAGAGCTAAACTTTCCTGGACAGAATTTGTCTGGACACTTGGTAAGAGTGTGACGGACTGAATAGCCCCTGCTGTGATATAATGTCTGAATCTCGGATATCTTCCTTGAGTCGTGAATTGATAAATGATCTGGGATAAGCAAAGAAATCAGAAAACTTGTGAGTAGCCTATTTGTAAATAATATGAATATATATTCCTGGACCCTCAGAGGCTCCATCTTCCTCTCACCCCAACCCTCCCTTCTCCACTGACACTACCAGCCTCCCTCTGATCCTAACTCTCATCCGTGCCGGGTCTTTACCAACCCCTCCGACCTTCAACTCTCTGAGGTAGAGCACTCTACTCTCAGTAAGGGTTCACCTTTGTTCCCCTGCACCCAAACTTCAGTGAGTTCTGCGTACGCCATGACACTGAACTCTTCATCCGCCGGCTCCATCTTCGAGCTTACTTCTTCGACAAGGACTCTCCTACCCCCATCAATGACCCCTTCTCCTGTCTTCAACCCTCCTCCTATTCATGGACACCCCGCTCTGGTCTTCTGCCTGCTCTGGATCTCTTTATTGCTAATTGCCGACGGGACATCAACCTTCTCGACTTCACCGCACCTTGTTCCAATTCCAACCTAACTCCTTCCGAATACTCTGCTCTCCACTCCCTATGCACCAGTCCCAACCTTACTTTCAAACCTGCTGATAAGGGGAGCGCTGTTGTAGTCATCTACCTTGCTGAGGCACAGCACCAACTCACTGATACCTCCTCTTATTTACCCCTTGATCATGACCCCACTAAAGAGCACCAGGCCATTGTCTCCCACACCATCACCGACTTTATCGGCTCTGGGGATCTCCCATCCACTGCCACCAACCTCATAGTTCCCACACCTCGCACTTCCCGTTTCTACCTCCTACCCAAGATCCACAAACCTGTCTGTCCAGGTAGACCCATTGTCTCAGCTTGCTCCTGCCCCACTGAACTCATTTCTGCATACCTTGACACTGTCTTCTCCCCCCTTGTTCAATTTCTTCCCACCTATGTTCGTGACACTTCTCACGCTCTGAATTTTTTCAATGATTTTAAGTTCCCTAGCCCCCACCGCCTTATTTTCACATGGACGTCCAGTCCCTATATACTTCCATCCCCCACCAGGAAGGTCTCAAAGCTCTCCACTTCTATTTGGATTCCAGACCTAACCAGTTCCCCTCTACCACCACTCTCCTCCGTCTAGCGGAATTAGTCCTTACTCTCAATAATTTCTCCTTTGGCTCCTCCCACTTCCTCCAAAACAAGGGTGTAGCCATGGGCACCCAAATGGGTCCCAGTTATGCCTGCCTTTTTGTTGGCTTTGTGGAACAGTCCATGTTCCAAGCCTATACGGGTATCTGTCCCCTACTTTTTCTTCGCTACATCAACAACTGCATTGATGCTGCCTCCTGCATGCATGCTGAGCTCATTGACTTCATTAACTTTGCCTCCAACTTTCACCCTGCCCTCAAATTTACCTGATCCATTTCTGACACCTCCCTCCCCTTTCTTGATCTTTCTGTCTCTATCTCTGGAGACAGCTTTTCTGCTGATGTCTACTATAAGCCTACAGACTCTCACAGCTACCTGGACTGTTCCTCTTCCCACCCTGTCTCTTGCAAAAATGCTAACCCCTTCTCGCAATTCCTCTGTCTCCACCGCATCTGCTCTCGGGATGAGACTTTTCATTCCAGGATGGAGGAGATGTCTTCCTTTTTTAAATAAAGGAGCTTCCCTTCCTCCACCATCAACTCTGCTCTCAAACGCATCTCTCCCATTTCACGCACATCTGCCCTCACCCCATCCACTCACCACCCCACTCGGGATAGGGTTCCCCTTGTCCTCATCTAAACCCCACCAGCCTCCGGGTTCAACATATAATTCTCCATAACTTCCACCACCTCCAACGGGATCCCACTACCAAACACATCTTTCCCTCTGCCCCCCTTTCTGCTTTCCGCAGGGATCGCTCCCTACACGACCCCCTTGTCCACATGTCCCCCCCATCCCTTCCCACCGATCTCCCTCCTGGCACTTATCCTTGCAAGCAGAACAAGTGCTACACCTGCCCTTACACTTCCTCCCTCACCACCATTCAGGGCCCCAGACAGTCCTTCCAGGTGAGGCGACACTTCACCTGTGAGTCAGCTGGTGTGGTATACTGCGTCCGGTGCTCCCGGTGTGGCCTTTTATATATTGGTGAGACCCGACGCAGACTGGGAGACCATTTCGCTGAACACCTACACTCTGTCCGCCAGAGAAAGCAGGATCTCCCAGTGGCCACACATTTTAATTCCACATCCCATTCCCATTCTGATATGTCTATCCACGGCCTCATCTACTGTCAAGGTGAAGACACACTCAGGTTGGAGGAACAACACCTTATATACTGTCTGGGTAGCCTCCAATCTGATGGCATGATCATTGATTTCTCTTACTCTGTTAATGTACCTCCTCCCCTTCTTACCCCAACCCTTATTTATTTATTTATCTATTTATTATTTTTTTCCTTTTTTTTCTCTCTCCCTTTTTTCTCTCTCTGTCCCTCTCACAATCACTCCTTGCCTGTTCTCCATCTTCCTCTGGTGCTCCCCTCCACCTTTCTTCCTCCCTAGGCTTCCTGTCCTATGATCCTCTCCCTTCTCCAGTTCTGTATCCCTTTTGCCAATCAACTTTCCAGCTCTTAGCTTCACCCCACCCCCTCCGGTCTTCTCCTATAATTTTGGATCTCCCCCTCCTACTTTCAAATCTCTTACTATCACTTCTTTCAGTTAGTTCTGACGAAGGGTCTCAGCCCGAAACGTCGACTGTACTTCTCCCTATAGATGCTGCTTGGCCCGCTGTGTTTCACCAGCATTTTGTGTGTGTTGCTTGAATATATGGATGTTTTTTTCCAAAAGGATGAGATGCGGCAAGTGAGGAGTGTGGTAGAAAAAAGGGATCTGGGAATACAGGTCCATAATTAATTGAAAAAGGCATCACAGGGAGATAGGGACGTAAAAAAAGCTTTTGGCCTTCATCAATCACAGAATAGAGTACAGGAGATGAGATGTTATGTTGAATTTGTATGAGATGATGGTGAAGCCCAATGTGGAGTATTGTATGCAGTTTTGGTTACCTACCTAAAGGAAAGATGTAATTAAGGTTGAAAAAGGATGGAGAAATTCTACAAGGATTTTGCTGGGTCTGGAGGACCTGAGTTATAAGGAAAGACTGAATAGGTTAGGACTTTATCCTTGGAATGTAGATGAATGAGGTGTGATTTGATAGAGGTTTACAAAATTATGAGGAGTATAGACAGGGTAAATGCAAGCAGACTTTTTCCACTGAAGTTGGGTAGGACTATAACCAGAGGTTATGGGTTAATGGTGAAAGGTGAAAAGTTAAAGTGGAACATGAGGGGAATCATTTTTATTCAGAGGGTTGTGAGAGTGTGGAGTGAGCTACCAGTGCAAATCGTGCATGCTAGATCGATTTGAACATCAAAGAGAAGTTTGGATAGGTACATGGATGGTATGGGTATGGAGGCCTATGGTCCCAGGTTCATGGGAGTAGGCAATTTAAATGGTTCTGCACAGACAAGATGCGCCAAAAGGTTTGTTTCTGTACTGTATTTTCCTATGTCAGTATGACTCTATAATGTAATGCATTTAAATGGATAAGATATATGCAAAAACATATGTAGTAGACATGGCATGCTAAATATAGTTAGAGAGAGGAATAAATAAGATGTAGAATCTCTGTCTCTCTATAAATCTCAACATTACCCACACTACCCACAGTAAAACAAGTAAAATGTGGGTACACAGATACTTGGCAGCAAACCTAAATCTATCGTGCAATTTACTCAATGAAAAATCCTGCTGTCAGAATCACATCTACACTTTGAGCTCCTGTAAGTGATATTTGTTAACTTACTTCAATATTTTGTTTGCAGTAATGGTTGTCATTATTCAGCTGTTGGATTATTAAAACATAATTTATTAGAAGCATTTTTGGCTCTGCAATCTGCTAACTACTCCAGACTAGAAACTAACAAAGCAAGCAGAATCTAAACGCAGAGCCTGTCAGAAATTCACAGCACTTCAGTGAGTACCTGTGAAGCAAGAAGCAGAGGTAATATTTCAGGTCCATAATTTTTTATGAATACTTGTAAAAATTAGATGTGAACAGGTTTGGAATGTGTACAGAGCTAAAGGATGAGGGTCAAAGAATGAAAGCAGAGATATCAGGTGTCCAATGATTGAATCACAGAAGTAATAATTTGCAAAGTCAAAAAGGGATGATGAGAAGATGTGTAAAACAGTAACAATAGCTCGCATTGGGTGTAAGTGGTTAGAACAAAACTTCAAGGAGAGGCAAAAGTATGGTAAACCTACCCAGGATGTGAAATTTCTCATGGCGCAGAATGTGGAAGAAGACAGACTCTAGGAATGAAGATACCAGACTTGTGTAAAGCTGCTCAGACAAAGGGAGTCCAAATAAAGCATCTTTCCTAAAAAAAAATCCACAGATGATAGTGCCAAATATTTAGTGTGTGTATGATAATTTAATAATTCTGCTATATAGCACATACGCTATACAGCTGCAGCATCACATTAAACTCTTGTTCACAAGTTCATCCCATTGAAGTCAATGGAATGAACTTCAGAGGCAACGATCTGCTAATGTTACTATGTAGGCACATTTTTGCATAGCAGGGCTGAATTTCTATGCATCATATTACTAACCAATGCTTCATCTACCACGAGGAACTTGTAATTTAATTTTAGTAAAATATCCATTTTAAAAGTATCTATGCATCCCTAAGGTAGAAGTGACAGTGATTTCTATCTGTGTACATTAATTTCTATGCAGCTGAGCAACGGAGTAATTTCTAAAGATATAATTTTTATTGTCTCCAGGGCATCATAATGGCACAGTAATCTATCCCATTCTGCAGCTATCAAATAATGATCATTCATGACTTCTGAGAAACAAAACACCAACAGAATAGATTTGCACTTGTCACAGTGAAAAGAATTCAATTTAATTACCATCTTGAAGATTAAGGTGAGCAGGTTCTCCTAACCAGGGTATGTCATCAGTATATGGGGAGAATTTTTATACAGTACCTTGCGCCTTTCCCAGAATATTTATTAGAAAGATCAGGTGCCATGGTAGCATTTACAGTTTATTTACTGCCACTGTCTATAAAGAGTTTGCATGTTCTCCCCGTGATTGCATGGGATTCCTCCAGATGCTCCAATTTCCTCCCACATTCCAAAGGCACATGGTTAAATGGGAGTGGACAGCGGGGTTCATTGGATCGAAAGGGGCTCTTACCTTACTGAATCTCTAAATAAAAAAGAAGTACCTTTAAGCTAAAAGCAAATTCAAACTGATGTGGGTGTGGAGCTACTGAAAGAGAACTGCGGGAATGAAAGGAAAACATTTATCAAAAATGTGACTTTTAATGTTGGAAGGAGTGCATAGAGGGGAAAATATCCAGTGAGAGAATTACGGAGAGTAAGACGCAAGCTGCAAAATTGCTCGACAGATACTGATTTTCAATTCAAATGTTGTCTTCTGCACAGAACAGTCTGTTACTATGTGTGATACTTTCATACTCCAGAAGAATCAGAATCGGGGTTTAATATCATTGGCGAATGGCGTGAAATTTATTAACTTAGCGGCAGTAGTACAACGCAATACATGACAAATATAGGAAACAAAATAAATAAATAAGTTGCAGTCAGTATAGATATATGTATATTAAATAGTTAAATTAAAAACAGTAGTGCAAAAACAGAGGTAATAAAAAAATGAGGTGGTGTTCACGGGTTTAATATCCATTTAGAATTCACATTGCTGAGGGGAAGAAGCTGTTCCTGAATCACAGAGTGTGTGGCTTCAGGCTTCGGTACCTCCTTCCTGATGGTAACAATGTCCTGGGTAATGGGGATCCTTAACAATGGATGCCGCCTTTCTGTGGCACTGCTGCTTGAAGATGCCTTGGATACTACAGAGGCTCATGTCCATGAGTGGGCTGAGTAATTTTACAACTTTCTGTAGCTTCCTTCAGTCCTGTGCAGTAGCCCCCACCCCCATACCAGACCGTGACACAGCCTGGCAGAGTGCTCTCCACGGTTCGTGACAGTCAGATAGCAGCAATTGAAAAGACCTTCATGGATGCGAGTAAAGAGGTCACTCGTCATTACAGTGCTGATGAGTGTTCCATGGAGTGCTCTTTATATAACATGAATTTTATGTCTGCTCTGCTAAAATGAGTCAAAGCTTGGACCATGCATTAATCTTATAAGGAAATTTAATTGCAGAAGGAAAATCACATAAACCTTACCTTGAATATCTCAAGTGCATTATTCCAAAAGATCTTCAATGGTTTGTTGACATATGTTGCGTCAATTTGCTGCATTTCTTTTCTGGATACAATTGGATGTTCAGGTATCCTGAAAGCATCCGCAGCTTGTAGCTCTGCTTTACTTACACCTATATTAGTTCCACAGATACATGGATATTTATGGCCCAGCTTTGAACCTCAGCTGCTTGTCATGGTTGGTAGATAGCCAATAGCAAAGATGCAGTGGCAAAATGGTCGCCACGACAAGTGTTTTGATCTGAGAGTGATTATCAGATTCATGCTCCATGGAGTCATTTCACTCCTCTGGGTTGATCTTGGCAATAGTTTGTAGAGTGCTGTGACATGTCCTTACAACATTGTTACTTCTATCGCAGCTGTGTGAACTTGCATGACAAATTTTCGAGTATCAGACTTTGGGAGCCTTCTACCTGTGTTGCTTCAGAAGCTGAGACATCTGTTATTAGACTCCACTGACCGTTGAGTTCAACATTGTAGACTAATGTTGGCTATATTTCAATTCTAGAAAGGATTGGCTGCAGGCTCAGCAAAAAGAAGTGTGGAATTCTTGAAATGAACTCCGGCATGCTCTCAGACATCTCCCTGTATTACTCATCTCCCCAGCAACAGATCCTCTACTGCATGCAGCTGGAACTGGACAGAATATTGTGTGTTTCTAAGCTACAAAGCACAAAGTGCCAGTGGTCGAGCTGCTGGCTGAATGTGTGGGATCAAATGATGGGTCAAATTCATTCTCAACAGCTGCTCCCTGGTCATGGCACAAGGGCAAGGCTATGGTTAGGGGAGGTCTTGTGGTTACACTATCTGCAGCTAGAAAACTGGAGAGATAGTGGGATGTAATGAAAGGATTGGACGTGAGGTTACATTTGCCTTCCTCAGTATCTGTGCTGCCACTGACCAGTCCAAGTGGAGCAGATACTCTGAGCTCTCAGAGTGCTGGGCCTCTGTTTCTCCCCTGCCAATTAGCTGCTACAAGAGAAAGAGGGAAGAGTTTTAGCAATTGTCTTGAAATGTGTTTTGGTGCTGCGGTAGTGATGGAAAGATGTCAAAGTGTGGAACCAATGAGAATAAAGTGTGCAAGCTTGCCATCGGCAGATGAATGTAAGCCACCAATCTCCTTATTACCCTACCAACCTGCAGAATCTACTCCTGCTTATCTATGGAGTCTCCAGCTCTACCCACAGCCCCCAGTTGTCCTGTAACCTATCTCTACTGATTAGACAAATTCCACAGCCCTCCCTCATAATATGCTGACACCTGCCTTGCTCTGTGCTAAATCCTCCCACCACTCTGGAAACTGCCCACCACCTGTTCCCAATCTACCACCTAAGCCCCTTCTTATCTGCTGAAACCCGGAATAATTCCCAATCACTCCATATCCACGGCTCTGCCAGCCTCCTCAGATGGATTCACCAACCTCTTCTGTCTCTGACAAGCTGTAAACTGCTCCTTTCGTTGTCAGTCACTGGCCCCCAAAAGTCTTTTAATCTCCACCTGCAAAATATTGTGGTAACTTCATCGGTTACCTAATAATCAGGTAACAGACCCTAATTCCAGCTTTACTATATCCACTCCTCTGTCATATCTTCACCTGCCCATTTCTACACCCTTGTCTCTCTTCATTGCTTCTTACCTCCCCCTCAGTCAAGTGTGCTCATGCAGTGCCTGTTTAAGAGCTAACATATTTAGCCTCATGAACAACATTCTCTCAAATTTTTTTTACAGCAGCGTGCACCAAACATTAACTGTTACTTTGTTGTAATATGCACTCTATGCATATTTACAAAGAAAGTTTTAAAATCACATACTTTTGATTTTATTTATCAATTGAAAGGTGTGATAAAATACAGTACAATAAAGAAAAGCTTTCACGTTTCGTAAACTTTTTTCTTATCTCTCTTTATTGCAGCTGCGTGGCACTAAAGCTACGTGCGTAAGAGCATTTTAGTTACTGTGTGGTCTTGCAAACATGCAGCTTAGGGGGAACAGTGCACGTGAATCTTACAGGAGTAAGCCACACACCACCAATTTAATGTGGACTAACGAATTTCATTTAATTTCTATGTACCCATCTTTACGTGTTTTCCTGTGATTCTTCAACGTGCTTAACTTCAGCAGAGTACAATGACGCCTAATTCATAGGAATCTTCGGTTCTGAGCAGGAACGTAAAGCAGAACAACAATGGGAGAATAAAGCACCAAGCATCTGCTTGAATATAGTTGACAGAGGAATGAAGTGGAAAACATATGTTCTTGCACAAACAAATGTAAAAATATACTAAAGCAAATACTTTGACAAGTTGCCTCCAGTGAGATCGTTTTATCGAATGTTGGATCAGCTGTCAGAGGCTGATAATTCTTCATTCTACTGTCATCTCCATTCAAGCAGATCACTGGTGCTAGATTTATTTTACCTTCAAATAACCTTCTAGAGGCTGCTGTGTCCTATTTTACATTCACTTCTCATTTCTGCATTAATGGCATTGCAAAAGATGAAGATCATTCAAGTGATTCTTTGAGCTACATTTTCACAGAGCATATCTGCAGTAATACCCATATTAGGAACTTTTCAGAGAAGAAATTTCTGCTCCAAAAGCATTAAATAAATGCTGAATTGTTATTTAAGCCATATGTTAAGCTGTTACACCACATTACTGCGCAGAAGGCATCATAAGTATCTGTCAGAAATTCTTTGTGTAATATAACAGATTTCGGTCAAATAGGGGTGAGAGAGCCAACAGTGGAGGCCAGACATTTCCTGAAATTGGAGTTCACTGAAATACCTTAGAAACTGCACTGGCACGTGTGCTTTAGGTCGAGGAATTGCAGCAATATTTCAATTCAATGGCTCCAATTTGAGATATGGTCCAGATATTGAATTGCCCATGATATTGTACGATACTTGAATGGTTGAAGATAGAGCAAAAATGTAGAATCCTCCTACACGGAAAAGTTTGATCAAAGCCCAGAGAATCTGGCTGCTACTACTTACACATTCAGTATCAGAATCTGAATCAGGTTTATTATCACTGACATATATCATGATATCTGTTGTTTTGCAGCAGCAGTACAGTGTAATACATAAAAAAACTATAGTTTACAATAAAAACATATTAAAAAATCAGCAAGTAAATAACAAAAAGCTCAAAAAGTGAAATAGTGTTCATGGGTCCACGGTCCGCTCAAAATTCTGATGCTGGAGGAGAAGACACTGTTCTTAAAAATGGAGTGTGTATTTTCAGACATCTGAATCTCCTGCCTAATGACAGTAATGAGAAGAGTCATATCCCCAATGCGGAGGATCCTTAATGATGGATGCATGTAGTTTGAGGCATTGTTTATTGAAAATGTCCTCAATGATGAGAAGTTAAGTGCCCATGAATTTACACGTCTCTGCAGCTTTTTCTGATCCTGTGCATTGGGCTTCCAATGATAAACCAGTCAAAATGCCCTCCACAGTACATCCATAGAAATTTGCTAGAGTCCTGGGTGACAAATCAGATCTCCTCAAACTCTTAGTAAAATATAGCTGCTGACATGCCTTCTTCATAACTGTATCAACATTTTCAGCAGTTCAATTGAGATGTTGACACCCAGGAACTTGAAACTGCTGACCCATCGATGACTTCTCCTTTCTGAAGACCAGATTCAGAAACAGGTTTATTATCACCGGCATGTGACATGAGATTTATTAATTTAGCAACAGTAGTTCAATGCAATATATAATATAGAAAAAAAATAAATGAAATAAAAATAGTAATAATAATAAATAAGTAAATCAATTACAGCACACATATATTAAACAGATTTTAAAAATATGCAAAAAACCAGAAATACTATACACTAAAAAGAAAGTGAGGTAGTGCCCAAGGGTTCAGTGTCCATTTAGGAATCGGATGGCAGAGGGGAAGAAGCAGTTCCTGAATCACTGAGTGTGTGCTTTCAGGCTTCTGTACCTCCTACCTGACAGTAACAGTGAGAAAAGGGCATGCCCTGGGTGCTGGGGGTCCTGAATAATGGACGCTGCCTTTCTGAGACAAGCACCTTGAAGATGCTCTGGGTACTTTGTAGGCTAGTACCCAAGATGGAGCTGACTAACTTTACAACCCTCTGCTACTTCTCTGCAGTCCTCTAAAGTAGCCACACCCCTCCACACCAGACAGTGATGCAGCCCGTCAGAGTGCTGTCCATGGTACATCTATAGAAGTTTTTGAGTATATTTATTGACATGCCAAATCTCTTCAAACTCCTAATGAAGTATAGCTGCTGTCTTGTCTTCTTTATAACTACATCGATATGTTGTGACTGGGTTAGATCCTCAGAGATCTTGACACCCAGGAATTTGAAACTGCTCACTCTCTCTACTTCTGATCCCTCTATAAGCCGACAGCCCTCCCCATCATTTACTACATCTGCATAGAGCACTGTTGCAGGAAAGCAGCAGCCATCATTATGGGCCCCTACCATCCAGGCCATGCTCTCTTCTCATTGCTGCCATCAGGAAAAAGGTACAGGAGCCTTAGGACCCACACTACAGGTTCCAGAGCAGTTATTACTCCTCAGCCATCAGGCACTTGAACCAGAGGGCATAACTTCACTCAGTTTCATTTGCCCATCACTGAATTGATCTCACAATCTATGGACTCACTTATTGGTATTTATTATTATTATTATTATTAGTGTAATGTTTATTTTGTCTCAGCTCAAGTTTGTAAAACCTGAGGTACGGGTATAGCCAAGGAAGTTCTTTTCTCAATTGCTAGGAATTTTTGGACTATTCTAAAGGTGTTTAGTACTGTGGCTTTCTGAAGATTTACATAGATATTGTTATATAGCTCTAATTGTTTAATGCTATTGTGTAGTGCCTTTGGGATGATACCAGTTGTAGGTATTACTATCGGGACAATATATACACTATTCATGTTCCATAGTCTTTCAATCTTTTCTTTTAATTCAGCCTACATCTGGTGTTTTTCACATTGATTTCTGTACAGTTATGAGTGTTGGAAATGTCTACAGTACCTCTATTAAGTAAGTTGTTCTTGCTTGTTTATCCTGTATTGTGAAATATGGACAATTATTGTGGATCATCCTATCTGTAATAATGGATTGGGCTTAATATAATTTTGGGATTCTGACTCTAAAAACTGGATTGGGCTTGTGTTTATAGGAAGGTGTGATTTCTTTCATGAGTTTGTATTTTAAAGGAAGACTTTAGTGAATGATGTTGGCCACTTGATTGGTGCCTGTGTAAGTAATGAGATTGAGTTAAACTCCTACAGTATTCTGTAATGTGTTGAATTGTTCCTGGTTTCTCTTGCCATTTTCTACATTTATCATCTTGAACTTGCTTTATACTGTATTTCTGATAATAATAATAATAATATTATTTTTTTCTCAGCTCAAGCTGGTAAAAGCTGAGGTAAAACCAAGCATCCTCAATTATCAATTGATAGGAACTTCCAGGCAATTCAATTGGTTTTTAATATCATGGCTTTCTGAAGATTTACATGGATATTACAGAGTAACTGCTGATGAAGTTGCCCCTGTATCATGTCATGTCAGTCTCAAATTCCGTTACTCAGTAATATACACACATTATGAATGTGTTTACTTCTAATGACCATTTCATGCATGTCTTTCTTCTTTTAACTGCTTGAGTGGTCTGAACTATAAGTGGACTGCTCCCCTGAGAAGCACTTGCAGCAGTCACAGCCTGCTGTGTTGGTGGGCTACTTTGAATGCTGGCTGGATCTTTTCTGGGTTTCCTGATGCCTGCCCGCCTAGTCAGTAGTGCAACCACTACTGGTTCACTTATTGCCACGTCTAGCTCTAGCTCCAGGCATGCCCTAGTGAACCTCAGGCAGCGGCCCCGCCACTCTATTCTGTAGACATTGCTAAAGTGAAAGGATATTGCTGTTTATACCCACAGCCAGGTTTTAGTTTCAGCCACACCTAACATACAGAACAGACGCTGACCAGAGCACCGCCCAATCTGGGTACAGATGGGCCTGGATTTTTCTATTTTTTTTTCTCTCTCTTTCGTACTTGCAGTTTGTTGTCCTTTGCACATTGGTTGTTTGTCCATCCTGTTGGGTGCAGTCTTTCACCGAATGTATTGTGTTTCTTAGATTCACTGATTATGCTCGCAGGAAAATTAATCTCAAGGATGTATATGGTGACATTCTCCAAGAGGACCACAACCATGTTTTGGTTTGGAGGCTTGCGTACCTCAATGATTCAGAGAGCTTTGTTGGCTGGAGTCGGGGCTTTATGCTTTGGCTCTTGGTAGGGTCACCCATGCGAAACAGGTCAAAGGGTAGAGGCCAGACTAAGAGTGGTCCAGCAGTTCTCCAGGTTTGGGAATATAGCTCAGGGGTAACAACTCTGACTAGTCAAACAAAACTGTTATGGGAACAGCAATGGAGAATCCTGTGTGTGATGGTATTCCTGTATTCCTACCTGAGACTTGAATGGCTTACAGTAGTGAAGGAAGCCATGAATGCTGCCAAAACTAAGACCAAAATTGGCCAATGAGAGACAGACATGGAGGAACTTCTATGTTGCCCTAAATGCCAGTACATAATAGGCAACAATATGTAAGTAATATGGTGACATATACATACTGTGTACTTTGATAATAAATTTACTTTGAACTTTGAACATTGAACATTGAATACCAATTCCAATACCAGATGTGAGTATTGTATTATAGAACATAGAATAGTACAGCACATTACAGGCCCTTCGGCCCCCAATGTTGTGCTGACCCTCAAACCCTGCCTCCCATATAACCCCCCACCTTAAATTCCTCCATATACCTGTCTAGTAGTTGCTTAAATTTCACTAGTGTATCTGCCTCCACCACTGACTCAGGCAGTGCACTCCACTCACCAACCACTCTCTGAGTGCAAAACCTTATGTTTTGTACATGTGGTTTAACAGTGATTTTGCTGAAAACAATTTGATGGCAGTTTTGTTTTGACTGAAATGTAACTTGGTACATCAGAAACAGGTCACTGAGCTCAACCAGTCCCTGGAGCAAATTAGACTCCTAACTGGTTGCTTTTCAGTCCACTTGATCAAATTATATCTGTGTATACTGTGTCCAATGCTCCCGGCACAGCCTTTTATGTATTGGTGAGACCCGACGCAGACTGGGAGACCATTTCGCTGAACACCTACGCTCTGTCCGCCAGAGAAAGCAGGATCTCCCAGTGGCCACACATTTTAATTCCACGTCCCATTCCCATTCTGATATGTCTATCCATGGCCTCCTCTACTGTCAAGATGAAGCCACACTCAGGTTGGAGGAACAACACCTTATATACCGTCTGGGTAGCCTCCAACCTGATGGCATGAACATTGATTTCTCTAACTTCTGTTAATGCCCCTCCTCCCCTTCTTATCCCAGCCCTGATTTATTTATTTTTCCCCCTCCCCTTTTTTTTCTCTTTCTGCCCATCACTCTTTGCCTGTTCTCCATCTCCCTCTGGTGCTCCCCTCCCCCTTTTTTCTCCCTAGGCCTCCCGTCCCATGATCCTTTCCCTTCTCTAGCTCTGTATCCCTTTTGCCAATCACCTTTCCAGCTCTTGTCTTCACCTCACCCCCTCCAGTCTTCTCCTATCATTTTGGATTTCCCCCTCCCCCTCTCAAATCTCTTACTATCTTTTCTTTCAGTTAGTCCTGACGAAGGGTCTCGGCCCGAAACGTTGACAGTGCTTCTTCCTATAGATGCTGCCTGGCCTGCTGTGTTCCTCCAGCATTTTATGAATTTCCAGCATCTGCAGATTTCCTCGTGTCTGTGTATTCTTCTATTCATTCTCCATTCTCTCAAATATTCATGCTGTTTACAATAGTGTAGCAGTTAGCATAATACTAATACAGAGTCAGCAACCTGGGTTCAATTCCTGCCGCTATCTGTAAGTAGTTTGTACCTTCTCCCTGTGATCACTTGGGCTTCTTCCTGATGCTCTGGTTTCCACCCACAATCCACGGACATGCGGGATATTAGGTTAATTTTTCACAGCCTGGGCTCACTGGGCTGTTACCGTATTCTATCTCTAAATAAATAAATGACCTGTATACAATGATGTGCGAAGGCATCATTTCCATATTGAGAACATTTCGGCACCTGTCACACCCAAACAACAGGTGCTTCACTGCCGAACTTGGCAGTCAATACATTACAAACAGTCCTGTCACATTAGAGGTGTTCTGTAAATTTGTTCTAAAGAACCATCCACTGTAGTAAGAATGTAACTGGAAAGAATTAGGTGAAGATTTATTTCTGCAAGTCATTTCCTATGGAGCTTTTCAAAAAGCTTTAAGTATTGATCCGGCATTCAATCAGAGTCTACTGGAAATATGGTCTTGTCTTCCATTAATAAGAAATAAATTGTTCTCTGTCAGATAAAGAGGCAGGGCAAATCTGGGGTTCCAGAATGTTATAATGTTGCATCAGGTAGTATCTGAGTTAATATTTAGGTAGCACTGATGTCAATCACATAAACTGTCATCAACGTATTCAATTATGGTAGTGTTTCTTGCCTTCTTTTCTCTAGTTGACTGTGAATTTATGCTTAAAAACAGACAGTTTGTGTTTCACATTACTGGGATCGACAGATGGAGTGTAAGACCTGTCAATATACCCGAAACAAAGAAATGACACTACTTTAGAAGTACCAGCCCCATTTTATCAGGCTTGTGAGATTTCATGCTGGCATCTGTTACAAGTCCACACAGTCGCCTATCCTGGCTGTTTAAAATGAGAGTGGAGGAGTGTGGATAGAGTTACAGAGGTACAGATGTTCTAGTTTCAAGGGATGCTTCTGGTCCAACATAATGCGCTCCTTTAGGCAGGACTGATAAAATTTCAGATATACTATTGCTTGCCTTTAAACCAGGGATGGCCAACCTATGGCGCATGTGCCAAAAGTGGCGCAATGAACAGTGGGGAAAATGAGTTCTTATTTATAGCGAGTCCATCAGGAAAACCGTTGTGCATTGTTTGTGAAAACACTTTTCACAAGAAGGCATGATATTAATAGACACTATTTGTGGGTTTAGTACTTTTTTTAAGGATTATATGGGTCGGCACAACATGGAGGGCTGAAGGGCCTGTACTGTGCTGTAGTGTTCTATGGTTCTATAAAACACAACATCAGACTGAAATAGAAGGAAAACTGAAGCTAGTGCTTAGGTCTCAGTTATGGAAATGATATGTGATGAAGAAAAAGGACACAATCAAGACAAAATATATTTGTTAAAAGTCTCATTGAGGTAAGTAATGCTTATCTTGTTTTTATATTAAATCAATATATCATGTAAAAATGCTAAATACTGTATGTCTATATTAACATATTTTTACAAGAATTGAATGGGGGTACAAAAGTTGTATGGCATTATCTGAACTCATGCGTGAAAAAATTGACGCATGGAATGTAAAAGGTTGGCCAACCCCGTCTTAAACCCTATATATTTTATTTTAAATTAGCAATTAGTACCTTACTTACAACATAAGGCTTTAATTTTCATATTAAAAGGAATCTACCTCCTATTAAAAGCAAACAGGCATTTACACACTCTGCCTTCAAAAATAAAGTCTTAAGTGGCAGATGTGAGTACCAGTTATCTCCTGCAGATGACATTACTGCCATAGGAGAGCTACTTTTGAATAGTTATTCTGGCTACTAAACAGGTACATTTGGATACTTAAGATAACTTCTTTGTTTCTCAGCACTTTGGATTTTATTTCAAGAATGATTCCTGAAGTATGGAATTATTGCATAAAACTTTGTTAAAAAATATACTGTATAGTAGATTGCTGTAGAATCTTGCTAACATTTAAACACATTCAATTTGTTGAAAATCTAATTTGTGAATATGTTCTGATCATTAAGTTAGCCATAATAAAATTATGACTGTTGTACAACTAAATGAGTAAATTGAATGATTATGAAAACTTGACACTGAGGAGTCGATGGATTTTTATCGAAGTAAAGATTTTCTTGAATATTTTCTTCAATGAAGAGAATTCTAATTTCAGAGAGCAAGTCAGTGATTATAACAGACTTCATACTGTAGCAGAAAATAAATAGCTTTTGCCATGGCAGATTTATTGATGTGTGAAGAATACTTAGACTACAATCTTAGATATTGGTGTTTTTACAAGAATCAATATTTTGTACAGCATGGGTCCAAAGTTTATTGTGAGTGAAGCTGAAGACTTGTGTATTCCTGATTAGATGGATGAACTCTATCAAAAAGCCATGGGATGTCTAGCAATGGCCATTTGGGCCACTGAAGCACTCTGCTAGAATCCTAATGTGTTCACCGAATCATTTTTCAAAATTTCAGTTAACTGCATTAACTATTTATTTCTATCATGCCAGCTAACTGATTATTCCACTACTTAGAACTCTTTGAGTTCCTTCTGATAATTAACTGTATTTATTTCAACTGGCTTCCATGCAATTGTAACTACCTTCTATATTTTCAACAGTTTAATGTACAGTATGTGCACATACTGTCTTTCAGTTCTATTTCTAATGGTAGTATTTTATCAAACAATTTATGAAAATTCATAACAATTTGCATTCCCGTCATCATCTCTTATCATAAGTTCATTGATCAGTCAGCTACATTTCAGGACATGAAAGGTCACTGATCTGAAACAGTTTCACTCTGCACAAATATAGCCTGACTTGTTGAGTATTTGCAGCATCTAACTGCTTTCATTGTGTTATTTGCCTTTAATAAATCTGTGTTGACTCTCATAATTAACTCACTGATAATAAATTAATGTAGCAGGAGGGTTAATTCCTTCCACTGTAATTGAACAGGGGAATAACAATGTGATGGATATTCAATGTCTTGGCCAGGATGCTTATTGCTAACCTCAGCTTTTCAGCAGAAGAAAATATGCATGGTTCAAGATACTTATTATTTCTAAGCAATACCCTTTTCCCCTGCTTTTGCCCTGATCAAGAGAAACAACAGAGTCCATACTGACCCAGGAAGAATGTGACTCAATCAAGAGAAAGATCCTAATAATTTAGATACTCTAAAAACAATGACCTGATCAATATAGCTGCAAAACATAACTGCAGAAGATATTGCTACTAAATTACTGCTAAAAAAGAAGGAATTGTGGCGACCCACTTCCAAGCGCACTCGAACCGGCTCACAAATAGCCAGCGCGCCGGCACAAAGGCCAGGTCCCAAAAGGGCGCCAGGTCTGCTTCACCAACAAAGGGAAAAGCCCGCGCGGGACTGTGAACACGTGCCCACTACAGCATCCGCGCCCGGGGAGGGCGGGATCAGGGAGGCTTTAAAGCAAGGCTGTGAAGTTCGAATGAAATCTTCTTTAACTGCAGTTTACCGACTCCGTGTCGTTATTTCAGCGCTGCGTGTAGCACACCGCTACAATTGGTGACCCCAACAGTCCAAACGGTTTTTGGACCGGAGATGACCGATGCCGCATCTGTTCATGCGGTTTCGTTGAAACGGCCAAGCTTCTGGACGCTGCGACCTCACCTCTGGTTCCAGCAAGCAGAAGCCCAATTCCACGTTCGGCAGATAACCTCGGAGGACACACGTTACTACTACGTGGTGAGCTCCCTCGACCAGGACACAGCGGCCCAGGTTGAGGAGTTTGTACAGTCTCCCCCGGCGGACGGCAAGTACACGGAATTCAAAGCCCTGCTCATAAGGACTTTTGGACTCTCACGGCGTGAGCGGGCTGCCTGTTTACTGCACCTGGATGGCTTGGGAGACAGACCTCCACCGGCTTTAATGAATGAGATGTTGTCTCTGGCCAGCGGACACAAGCCCTCCCTCATGTTTGAGCAGGCATTCCTAGAGCAGCTGCCTGAGGACATACGCCTGCTGCTGTCCGACGCGGATTTCAGCGACCCCCAGAAGGTGGCAGCCCGGGCGGACTTGCTGTGGAATGCCAAGAAGATGAGTGGGGCGTCCGTTGAACAGATCACCAGGCCACGCTCCCAGCAGCAAACCAGACCAGGCCCGGCCACAGAGCCCGCTAGCCCCAGAGGCAGGGGTGAGGAGACCAATGAACAATGGTGTTTCTACCACCAGCGGTGGGGCGCAGAAGCCCGCCGCTATAGCCTGCCCTGCAAGTTCCCGGGAAACGCCAGGGCCAGCCACCACTGATGGCCCCCTGCCAGTGTCGCGCGGAGTGCGGCACCTCCTGACTATCGTGGACTGGTTCACAAGATGGCCAGAGGCGGTCCCGCTCACCGACACCACCTCCGAATCTTGCGCCCGGGCACTGATCGCCACCTGGGTATCTCGCTTTGGTGTACCGGCCCACATTACCTACGACAGAGGCGCCCAGTTCACCTCCAGCCTGTGGTCAACTATGGCCAGCCTTTTGGGGACACAGCTGCACCACACCACTACCTACCACCCACAGTCGAATGGCCTGGTGGAGCGTTTCCACTGTTACCTAAAGTCGGCTCTCATGGCCCGCCTGCGAGGAGCTAACTGGGCGGACGAGCTTCCCTGGGTCCTACTCGGCATCCGCACGGCGCCCAAAGACGATCTGCATGCCTCGTCGGCCGAGTTGGTGTACGGCACACCCCTGGTCGTCCCCAGGGAGTTCATACCAGCCCCAAGGGGGAAAGAGGAAGAACCCGCAGCAGTCCTGGGCAGACTACATGAGAGGCTCGGTGACCTGGCCCCCATACCCACTTCGCAGCATGGGCAGAACCCGACCTGCGTACCCAAAGACCTGCAGAACTGTAAGTTTGTGTTTGTACGAAGGGGCGGGCATCGGCCACCGCTGCAACGGCCCTACGAGGGGCCGTTTACGGTGCTCAGGAACAACGGGTCCTCGTTCGTGCTGGACGTTGGGGGGAGAGAGGAGGTTTTCACGGTGGACCGACTCAAACCGGCCCATGTGGACTTGGCGCAACCGGTCGAGTTTCCGGCACCGTGGCACAGAGGCCGACCTCCCAAACAGGGTCTGGCCCAGACTGTGGACATTGGGGGGTGTATCGCCAGTTCTGGGGGGGGGGGGGTTATGTGGCGACCCACTTCCTAGCACACTCGAACCGGCTCACAAATAGCCAGCGCGCTGGCACAAAGGCCAGTCCCAAAAGGGAGCCAGGTCTGCTTCACCAACAAAGGGAAAAGCCTGCGGGGGATTGTGAGTACGTGCCCCCTACAGCATCCGCGCCCGGGGAGGGCGGGATCAGGGATGCTTTAAAGCAAGGCTGTGAAGTTCGAATAAAATCTTCTTTAACTGCAGTTTACCAACTCCGTGTTGTTATTTTAGCGCTGCGTGTAGCACACCGCTACGGTATAAATATTTGAAGACAGTGAGGGTTGTTTGGCATTACAGAGGTGATAACATAGAATCCATTTCTCAGCCTCAGCCTAAGAAGGATCTCTTCCCAGAGCCTTTTTCCTGGGATGTACGACTTGTTCTTAAAATCCTTTTTATGCTTTTGTAGGTTGTAAAATTAGATTTTGTATTTTGGAAATCCTTTATATAACTCTAATCTCCTCAAAATAAAAAAAAGTGCTTCTTTTAAAATACTTTAACTGTGATAAGTGAAGGATCTCAAACCATACCATTGACTGTCCATCTCTTTCCATCGATGCTCACTGGCCCATTTATTTCCTACATCATCTTGTGCACTGTTTCATGTTCCAGTATCTGCAGTCTGCTGTGTCTCCAGAGTACTTATATCATTGTGAAGGTGTCTGCATGAACAGGGATGTCACATAGGTGTTTGAAAGAAGTGTAAGATGTTGAATAAACCAACCAAAGGAAGGTGGAGATATTGACATTGGCCTCCATGGAAGAAGATGAGCTGTAGGCTCCCTAAAACCACCACCTATGGCCTTGAACTTGCATCAACCTTCCTCAATGCACAAACATCAACAGGGCATCAACCCTGCCTCTGATCAAAGTTACTTGTAAATCATCACAGAACGTTGTCAGTTCCCATCCATTTTTCTGGACAAAGCAGTCATCATCTGCTATACTCCATCTCAGGGGGAAATCCAGAAACAAGAAATGCAGTTTCCATTATTGTCTCCCAAAGCCTTTCTCATTGATGACATTGGGATTTCATTATGGGCAATTTCTGCAATGTTGTAATAGGGTGCTCGGCTGTGCTCTGGTTGCGAGATAAGCAGAAAACCATTAGTGAGAAGATGAGTGTTCCTCATTGTGGTTGAAATTATTTGAGTAGCTGCTGAAGTACACCTTCTCAACAATCCTCATTTTATCCATGGTAAATTTGTACTGGTGAGAAAGAATGTGAGCTCAGTGTATGAACTATTTAGTTCCAAGTGGTTTCATGTCAAGTGCATTCCATCACACAAAGTAAAGACCCCAGAGGATTTTAATTGACTTAGAAGAAGAGCTCCTGATCACAGAATACACTTTCTCTGTACTGCTATTATGGCATACTGTTGACATGTCTAACACAAGTAAACAAATTAACATGACAAAGAATCTTTGAAACCGGTGGAACCAAACACAGATAATTTACAATGTGCAAAATAAAATGCCCAATATATTGGGAAGGAAATCAACATTAATCATCAGGAGATCTTCTCAAATTACATTCAAGGTTTACAAACTCATTAATTTATCTTTTTTGGCTGTTCATCAACCTTGTATATAAATGAGCCAAGGCTTTAATGTCTAAGTTGCTTAGTTATTGAGCTGAAAGTTGTGTAGGTCCCTCCACATCAAATTTTGAAGGTTTCGCCCCTGGAAGCTTCATACACTCTAGTGAGATATTTTCTACAATGTAAGCAAATTAGTCATGCTTATTAATTCACTGAAACCATGCACTATGATTTTTACTGCTGTTAGTCTAGTCCAGTGCTATATATACCCCTGTTGTCCATCCCTCCTAATTGGTTAATCAGAATCAGGTTTATTATCACTGGCATGAAATTTGTTAGCAGTAGCAGTTTCAGTAATATGATGTTTTCAGTAAATCCATCCATAACAATCTTCATCTTAACTGCAGTCTGTATTCTACATCCCACCAAGTACCATTCACCCTTCCGTCACTGACATCAGTAAACTCAAATCCAATACATTAAGCTGCTAAGAAGGAAAGCTGGCAATCATTGATGCATCTCTCTCTCTCCCTCTATCTCTCCCTCTCTCTCTCTCTCTCTCTCCCTCTCCCCTCCATATCTTCTCTCCCCTCTCTCGCTCTCTCTCTTTTTCTCTCTCTCTGTCCCTCTCCCCCTCTCCCCCCTCTCTCACTCACTTTCTCTTGAATGCTGAAAGACAAAATTAAAATGTTGGAAGTACTCATCATGCCAGTCAGCATCTGTGGAGAAATTGAAAAAGGCTGAATTAAAATTTCAAGCTAACGACTATTTATTAGTTCTGGTGAAGGAAAATTCACCTGAAATTTTAACTCCATTTCTCTCTCCACAGATGCTGTCTGACCTGCTGAGGATCGATGTTTTTCACTAGAAAATACTTTTCACCTTCTATTGCTATTCAAGTACAATATAACAATTAGCATTCTTCTCAGGCTACATAAACAAGTGTAGCCAAATCCCCATCTGTGGCAGAAATCCAGAGGAGTATCGGTTATGTACTTTAAACAGGAAGGGGAGTAAGGAGACTGAGCCAGCAGAATCTAATCACCATCAGTTTCAACTTAATGCAATGAACAGCACTAGAGTGTGAAATGCATCACATAAAAATGCCCAAATAATTAAAATTAACTGAAAATAATGTCAGCATCTCAGCACTCAAATATGTAGAACTTCTGCTAATCAAGCAGACTTGCCAGTGAAAACCTTTTCTGCTCTTGTTTCTGAAGAGCATGGTCACATAATTTCATAATTTATTGTACAATGACCTGGAGCACACCTAAAAAAACCTTCTTCATTCAACAGTGAACAATAAAAAGCATTAAGATTTTATGCTGATTAGAGGGCGTACATAGACTGAGCAGTCTCCAGAGTGCCAAAGGAAAATAATACTATATACAAATCCTTCAGTGGAGTAGGAGACCATCGGTAACTGGCCAGCTGCTCTGTTACACATTTGCTATATCCTGTTCTTTCAACGTTGCCTTTCATTTTTACCCAGTGTTTTCAATTCTCGTTGAGTGGATAGAGAGGCTTTATCACTTTTTACAAGACAATACACTCAGAATTCTTCAAAATCCTGAAAGGTTTTAATGGAGAAGATATACTGAGGAGTATTTCCACTTGTGAGGAAGAGCGTAACTAAAAGCCATTAATACATCATGACAGTCATTAAAGGGGAACTTGGATTTTTTTCACCCAAAGACGGAACTCACTAATACATGAAGCAAGCAGCATAGATGTAGCTTGATTAGACTGGAGCAGCCTGTGAGGGGAAACGCAATAGAAGGTGTGCTGACAGGAAAGGCTGAGAGGATATACAACTGGAGTATGAATGCTGGCATGGATTGTGAAATGAATCATCTGTTTATGTAGCTTATATCCTGCATAATCTTATATAATCCTGTGAATCCTCAGCTCTCCATAGTCAGAGGATATTTGCTGAATAAAAAGCATTTACTGTCTACACAGAATTCACAAGCATCACACTGTATGATTGTCTACATTGTTAATGTTCTGCCTCAGTGAGAAGAATGGTCAGTGTATTGACAGTGATTATTCGCTGATTGCTTATGATGTAGTGCAGCGTGCTACTGTTTTAATTCAATTATTCACTTTTGCTGCCAGTATTTATTGTTTTAATTGGCTGTGTGCGTTTTTCAGTTACAATGAGGAGTTTTGCAAAATGTGTTAGTGTTTTGCGGGCTGTGTCAACTGTTTTTAGAATGTGGATACTGTTTTGACCAACATGGTTAAGCAACTGAGCAAAACTGTAATGCGAGTTAGAGGTTTTCAATTTGAACCCAGCACCTAAAATAAACAAAATTCTTTACACTGAGTACAGTTTATCAGCAAAATTAGCCATGTCAATGATTATTATCAGGAGGGTCTTACAAAGGTTGTTGTTGACTTCAAGTTCAGAGAACGTAAAAGATAGAAAAGACATTCTTCTCAACAAGTCTTTGTCAAGGTGTATCAAATGGTTCTAATTGCATCTGCCTATCTTGCTTGGTTCTATATCACTGTACATTGAAACTTTTTGTTTCATTCACTAACACCAGTTAATAATAACAACAGATACATTCTTACAATTATACTGTCATTTCTAATGTGGCAAAATATTATGAGGCACATCACAACAACATCATTAAACAGGAGAGACTAGGAAAGATGACTTACAGTTTTGTAGTTTCAAGGAGAACATTAACAAAGGAGAGAGTTCTTGTGGGGAAATTGGACAGATTGGGTGGGATGGGAAGATGGGTGCTGGAGGAATGAATTTTAACATTCGCCTGAAGAAGAACAAAAGATGAATAAATGTTCCATAGGATAAATACCAACAAACAGCTGTGCTTTAGAAAAACCTTACTTTTAGAAAAAAAATTAATGCTGGAGAGACATCTGGGACTTGAACCCTGGGAACTACTAATTGCTTCTATATTTGAAAATAATGCAAAAGTTATGTTCTATAATATTATATTTACATGAAAATTTTTAAAAGTTGGTGACATTTTGAAAGCTAAAGAGTTACGGAATATGATCTCAAATTATTTCAATATTTTTGACAATATTTTGCAGGGTAATGAGAATAAAGTACAGGAATAATGTTGAGTTGGAGCTCCCTCTTTGAAGATATTGAATAAGAATCCAGGTCACGTGTAAAAAAGAATGAAGCTGGGAATACTCAGCAAAACAAGAGAATAATCAAGCTGTCAGTTTGAGGAAGTCTTGGGCAGAATTGCACCTTGGTCTGTAATTACAGTCAAGAAGAAATGCTCCACACTCACTGCCCTGATGAATAGAAAGCATCTAAATGTAGACAAGTTTTGCTCAAGCAAAATTAAGACAGTGGGAAGACTATTAATTTTGCTGCTCTTAAAATGTACATATCAAGGTCACAGAGCACGTCATATTAGGTACAGGCTTGTTTGATCTGAAAGGGTGTGTTAGCCACCATGAAATGTAACAACTTCTATTTTCAATCGTATACAGCAGAAGATATTAAAAAGATAATAGGCTTTACAGTGGTGTGGGTGTGCTCGTTTTCCTGGAATATTACAACATTCAGTTAGTTCCTTAACCACTAAAATGGTTTCAGCTACATTTGCTGTGAACATTATTGAGGAAGAATAGATGTAACAAATATTCTAAACTGCATTGGGTTTCAAATGCATAAATAAAAAGTAATAGAAACTCAGAGATTAGATTTAAGTTGGTATAATTTTTTATAAAATAGTGAGTTCTAATTATTATCATCTATAACAGAGGTGGCCAACCTTTTACATTCTATGCGTCAATTTTTTCATGCAGGAGTTCTATATTACAAGAATTGAATGGGGGTACATGAGTTGTATGGCATATCTGAACTCGTGAGTGAAAAAATTGAAGCATGGAATGTCAAAGGCTGGCTACCCCTGATCTATAAGGTTTAATCATAGTAATTATATACTTTCTAGACAAATCTTTCTAAGGATTTTAGAAATTGCTTGAAAGGACGAAAGACTGCAGAACATACAGACAAATAAGTCCAGACTGCAGATATGCAATACCATATTCAGGTTGTCTTGATGAATGCTCATAAAGCAAGCTCCAAAATACAAGAACACAATGAAATGTCTGTATTAATTTAAACAATCTTACAAAAATCTGCCTCTTTGATAATCCAGAAGTCAAGGTTCCCACTGTTGTGGGCATCAAGTTTACCTTGGCAATGACCCATTTTGTATCTGCCCCTGCCTGACTGAAACTGAGATAGTTGGCAATCCTTGTATGTAGCCAGGTGACCACTGAATATCATTTTTATTGTTAAAGTACACTTATGTATTCACCCTGGTAATGCTAAAATAGCTGCCTGTGCCTTTAAGAGAAAACGGTGACATCATTATGCACATGTGGAATAGAAAGAAGAGTTGCAAGCATTCTAGAAAGGACGTCGAATGCTAGTCGTATGGTAAGGAAAGGTGAATAATGTCTGACACTATCCATGTAAATTCGTTTACACTTGTTTGTAAATCTGGAATATCAGTGACTTGACATGTTTTACATGTGGATGCTTTAGATTTTCGTGAGTAAGGTGTTGGCACTGGATAGCATGGCTGTGAAAAGTTCCTTATTGCCCTAGTAGGTTAGTCTTCTTTAGTAGGTAATTTAAATTACAAGGCAATATATCGTAAAAGATTTTGTAAAAGTTTATTTTTGTCTTCCTTTAATTGTTGCATGACTGAATGTGAATGCAACAGTGTAATATGAATGTGTTAATGCCTGTTTACATAGCATGAGCAAGGAGAACTCATGTCAGGGTCTAGCCTATATCTGTTTGGAAGTTAAGCACGTGTACCAAAGTGAGCATACGTTTTAGGTAAGATAAGATGTATTTATTCATATTTTTGACGTTGTGTATAAGGTACAGGAGTGGTGGGATTCTAATGTTGTTTGTATTGTCTTTTCGTACAATTGCTACTACCGTATTGGTTTTGTATATGTTGTTATATTCATACTGCATATGTAACAAGGGTGTGGACCAAAATTAAGTTGAAAATGTAACAGCAGGAACTTTGTTGATTTTTAATTGTTCTGCGTTTTTATTTTTATTCCCTCTTTTTGCATTAAATCTAAAACAGATAAAGGAATTAAAGACCCGAGAATGTGTTTGTTGTCCGGCGTGTGTATGTTACCCCAGGCTATAAAATGTAGTTGAACGTTCATTGTTTCAAGGTAAGTCACTAAGGATTTTTATTTAAAGATACCTTACTGTATTTCATTCTCTCTATTCAGGGAGATTATAAATCTTCTCCAAAATTGCAAATTCTCCTTTGGTACAGTGTTCCATTGATTTCATGCAAATACCACTTTCCAGGCTTTGCCTGGCATTTTGCCCTGAATAGGAAGCAAAAGGTTTTCAAGTCCTCCAAAGCTCAACTATTTTTAAAACTATAGACAATGAATCAGCCTGGTCCATGCATACCATCCAGAAAGCCTTCAAGTTTTGACAACCTACTAAGCTTGCAGTTTTTAAATCACCATGGTAAATATAGTCTGGTTTCTGGGTGATGAGTGGTATTTACTGACAATGCGAATGGCGATATGACTGAAAACCTGTATATAGGAAAAGCAGCCTGGCCAGAAGATGTGAAGAAATACAAAAAGAAATTTGAAGTTCAATGTATCAATCATCGTAAGTATTAAAAATGAGGAAGAGTGCACTTCCAGGAACTCTGGAAACAGACTGTGTCTCTTCAACATTGAACTGAACTGTTCAAATATCATGGTCTGAAACTTTCTTCCTGATCCTCAAATGGTGAATCACAACTGAGGAAAATCACTAGACTAGAAACTTGGACTGTTCTGTTTGGTGTTATAACAATTGAAAGACAATTTTCTGTTCACAGGGGAACAGTAATTTGATTAATTGTGCCATCTAAGATAAACTGTTCACACCAGATGCTCGAAGCCTCTGCTTAAGTGACAAGATAACAATGAAGAAACACAGCACACTTGCCCAGTCAGGAAACGGAGAACAGTCTAGTGGCCAAGCAGGAATTGATCATGTACTTTCATCAGTGGACGATAAGGATAAAATACAGCAAGACCAAACATCAGAATTGCTGTCAGAGGATTGGAACCTGAGAAGGGATCAATCTCATCTAACCAACTTAAAGTACATACATCGGGGTCTCTCTTCCTGCCATCACGGACACTTACACTACACGCTGCATCTGCAAAGGAAACAGCATTATGAAGGACCCCATGCACCCCTCATACAAACTCTTCTCCCTCCTGCCATCTGGGAAAAGGCTCCGAAGCATTCGGGCTCTCACGACCAGACTATGTAACAGTTTCTTCCCCCAAGCTATCAGATTCCTCAATACCCAGAGCCTGGACTGACACCTTACTGCCCTATTGTCCTGTTTATTATTAACTGTAATGCCTGCACTGTTTTTGTGCACTTTATGCAGTCCTGTGTAGGTTTGTAGACTAGTGTAGCTTTCTCCATGTTGTTTTTTTTTACGTAGTTCAGTCTAGTTTTTGTACTGTGTCATGTAACACCATGATCCTGAAAAAGTTGTCTCATTTTTACTGCATACTGTACCAGCAATCATGGTCGAAATGACAATAAAAGTGACTTGATTTGACTTGACTTGATATCCCACTGATCACATGAGGAACATTCATTCATCTGAGTCCAGAGGGATCCCTAACAGTAGAATATTTTCAGTGGTGAATTTCGGTAGGTCAGTTTGAGGAGTTTGATGTCGCAGTGTTCGCTGAGCTTGGCAGTAAGCTTGCAGGCTTCATTACCTGTCGAAATAGATAGATACTTTATTCATCCCCATGTTACCCTCAGTGCACAGTTTTGGTGTTTCTTTCTGGGAGTGCTCATGTTTATATAGCCCTCTGTTCTCTTGCCTCGGTCCTGATTGGCTATCCCTTTAGTTGACCTTTGAATTCTATTGGCTTACGTTTCTTTGGCTCGTAGATGGCGTTGATTTCTATATGTTTGTTTACAGAGTTATCAGAAGAGAAACACGCTTCTACAAATTCTTGTATCGGCCACGTGTTTGCCTGTGCCAGAACTACTGTGGTGTCCCAGTTATAGTGATGTACTTCTTGGTCTTCATGTACTGAGGTCACTGACAGTGGATCATGTCTCCATACCGCCAGTCTGTGCTCCCATAAACGAGTTGAGAGTTTAAGTCCTGCCTGGCCAATGTAGTTCTTGTTGCAGTCTCCACAGGTGATCCTGTACACCACATTGCTTCTGGTACCTTAGTTCTTGAGATAAGCTTCCTTAAAGTCGCCGATGGTTTGTTTTAGATTGTGATGCCATGACGATCAAGTAGTCGAGCTGTCATTTCTGATATATTCTTGATGTAAGGCAAGGTCATGCATTTCAATATGCATTGAGTAAGAATTGTGTGACTTTCTCTCCTTAGTAAGCATCTCTTGATGAAATTCTGTTGTTCTGGAGTACTTTAAAAAAGTGCTTCCCTTTCCTTGCGCAAAGTTCAGTGGCACCGCAGCATGCTTGTGCTCTCTTAAATTACTGCAGCTTTTCTTCCAGCAGGCTGGGTGGTTGTTCAATACCTGGTCTGTGTGTGTACCCTTCCAGTAGATGGATGTTTCTAATGTACTATCTATCCTTTTTGTGACAAGTCTATCCAGGAATGTGAGTCAATTCTACTTCTCTTACCATAGTAACCTCAATGTTGCTCAATATGTTGTTGATTTGGTTAAAGGTATCCTCAGATTAATTTTGTTTGAGTATGACAAAGGTATCATCTATGTATCGTACCCAGAGTTGAGTTTGAGGACTGGAAGTGCTATCTTTTCTAGCCTTTGCAATGAAGCAGCTTTCAGTGATCCCAATGGTGTTCCTTTGAGTTGTTTATAAATCTGCCCTTCAAACTTGAAAAGTGCTGACAGACAAAGGTTTAGTAATTCACCTATGCTGCTGGGTTTCAGTGTTTGTGCTTTATGTTTGGCTTCTGTTAATGGTTCTTTCACGGTTTCTCTTGCCAGGTCAAAGTACTCCAGGAGAACAGTTACCCACGGAACTTCATCAGCAGATGCTTGCTAAGGAGAGAAATCCCTACAGCAAATGAGTCGAAGTTTTTGAAGCTGCTTGGATGTGCCTTGAGTAGTTATTGTGTGGAATTATTTCCTGGTGTCCAACATCACCAAGGCAAAGTGAGCAAAGTGTTCAATTGAAAAATCTTCCAAATTATGTTCAGTTAATAACAGCAAAACTGCAATCTAATGCACTTCCCATAATAGTAAAACAAATGACAGTTATAAAATTACTTTTTATAATGAATGCAACCAACATTTCATAGTATATAAAAAGTCTGTCAAATTATGAATAACTTTAACATAACTAAAACACTGGCAATTTATTTTCCATTTAAGCCACTATGTAATTGGTGTCAAGTTATACGCTTCAAGCTTCCTTTTGCTTATTGTTGACTGTTTAGTGGCAGTTCGCTCTATACTGCTTCCTGCAGGAATTGAAAAGGATGAGAGCCTGGCTATTCTAGGTGGTCTTGTGTTACATTTGTATGGAGGTGATGATGGATATTGGAAAAGCCTTAAGTTCATTGTAATAATTAGCCGGAGATACTTCACTGATAACACAAAAAAATTTATAAACTTACTGAAACAAGAGGGGGGAAAGGGCAACAGGTAGGTAAATGATTAAAAGCCAAGAATTAGGGAGACAAAATTGATTAAATTATGTAAATTGAGAGAAATTCCAATTACATTAAAATAGCACAGGAATGAGAATGGTTCAGGGAAACAAGACTGCTAACTTAGAGGTTGGAGTTCTTTTAGGTAAATACTTGCAAAGTCGCAATGTGGAAAATTGAAATAATAAAGCAATGCATGTTAAATGGAACAATGGTACAGTTTTCTTCAATTCAGAAGATGATCTGCTGCCCACCATAAACCAGTGGTGGGAGGCTGAAAGCAATTCCGCCATGTGCCTTTTCTCCACGTCACAGGCCCCACATTATTCAAAGCATCAGCACACTCTAGAAGATTTCACTGGAATTAACTAGGTAGGGGACACAATTATTTGCATGTGAGCATATTCCTATTTGAGTTCACTTACTGATTTAGCTGTAGATTTTATCAGTAAGAGATCTACCCAATCTACTACTTATTTAATCTTCTAACTATCTGATCTAAAAATTAAGTGATAATGTCTCTTATAATCCTCAAAACAGGCCGTGTCTGTGGGTAGAGAAACAGAGTTAGCAGACACAAGATATTCTGCAGATGCTGGAAATCTTGAGCAACACATGGAAAATACTGAAGGAACTCAGCAGCTCACAGCGGCTCATAAACAGTTGATGTTTCGGGCTGAGACCCTTCATCAGGACGGGACGTCAGGACTTCAACAGAATAGTCTTCGGCCAGAAATGTTAATTCTGTTGCATGTCCCTCAAATGTGGCTGACTTGCTGAGTATGTTCTGCTTTTCTTTTCAATTTCTAGCATCTGTAGTTCTTATGATCTTCAAGAAATATTTCTTATTTTAATTATCAAAAAAATGCATTTTTCTTTTAACTTCTAAATACAATCTAAAAGTGATGTCTATAAAGAACACTCCTGCTGTTTCAAATACTATCATAAAGGAAGTGGACTGATTTCATTCATTATTACCAAAAGGTAAATTTCGCTTGTTACTAATTATATCAGTTGAATTTAATAAGGTCATATCAGTCTTGGTAAACAACATTTCTAGCCACCATGAACTTCTCATAACAAAGAAGTTTACTCAGCTTGCCAACTAAATAGTATCTCTATTGCTTTGACGGCTGTTCATGAGGTATTGAAAGTTTCCAAGGTAAATACTTTGGTTTTTTTTTATTTAAGAAAGACATTTAAAAAATAAAATAGACATAAATTTAGCTATTTTGATAGTTAATTATTATTTTTTATACTAGAATGTCAGAGATTTCAATTGCCTGGAAATTATACCATGCCAACAAAAGTGCATTAAATGGTCAGTCAGTGATGTATCAAAAAACTTCAAGGGATTATCACTGCAAAATTAGATAGAGTGTGAGTGGTAAGGCATTGTATGCCACTTAACAGTAAGATTGCTGTAAATAGATGTTTAATGAGTAATGTGTACTCAATGGGCCAAAACACTTCTGTGTATTCCAGGACTATCAAAGGATTCAAGGGATTCAAAGCACATTTATTATCAAAGTATGTATGCAGTATACCACTCTGAGAGACCGCCACAAAACAAAGAAAGCAATGGAATCTAGTCAAACAAAAACATCACATTCTCCACATGCAAAAAAAATCAAATTGCGCAAACAGCAACAAAAAAGAATAAGCAAAAACACAGAATATAAAAACAGAAAATTGAAAGAGGCCATATTCAATGCATCTCAGTATTCGTTATCTGCAGGCCACCCTAATTCAAAGTCACCCAAAATAGCTATCCGTGAGTTCATCAGGAAATCCAGGGATTCTGATGCACAGTTTAAATCCAAAATGATGACTATCGCCCTAAAGCCACAAGCAGTTTATTTTTTTAATCTGACAATTAACATGAGCTGAACAGATCAGAGGAGGTTACAGAAGGAGATTATTTTACCTAATGCTGGTCTCTGTGAAATGCAGGCTACTGGGGCAGGTCCCTTAAATAATGCTGAAACAAACTTTATTCAGACCTACTTCTGTCCACAGGGTCTGTGTCATCCAGTGTCCAGATGTGCACAGTGTCTTATATCATGGTACCGGCCCAGACGTCTCGATTCTCTAAGTGCTTCTGCTGCAGGGAACACCAATAGAGCAGCAAAGTTCACACACAGCTTGTAGTAAGCACTAAGTTTTCACTACAATTGTATATATCATTGAAATTCAATTGCACAGTGCAGAGATTTGCGATGCTACAAAATGTATTTCCGAGGCACGTTACTTGGTAATAGTTAAATTCCAGTGATTAAACTTATAAAATTTTGTACTGAGTTACAGTAGGACCTCCATCACCCAGGCCATGCCCTGTTCTCATTACTACCATCAAGGAAGAGGTACAGGAGCCCATACACTCAATGTTTCTTCCCCTCTGCTATCAGGTTTCTGAATGGACAATAAACCCATGAACACTACCACACTACTTAGTTTCTTTTTTTTGCTCTGTTTTTGCATCACTTATCTAATTTTTTTTAATATATTGTAATTTATAGTTTTTTTTATTATGTATTGCAATGTACTGCTGCTGCTAAACAACAAACTCACCACTTTCGCCAATGGTAATACGCCTGATTCTGATTCTGATTCTAATTCTGCCTGAATCAGTCATCTTATTAAAAAGCATTTCATTAAACAGCTTTGAAAATATTCTGCAGATTCAGCTTAAACATACTATTACCTGCATGTTTAAACTCTAAAGTCTGCCATAGTAGTTCAAGATTAAAATAAATGAAAATGCTGAGAGCAAAAGACTGGTGTAGCATTAGAATATTAATAAGTGTATTAACAAACTAATGATCTAAGTGAAGATGTGGTTGACACATTAGAATCTTTCATCTCATTTCCCGTTGCTCCTTCAGACAGATTGATTTACATCAATTCATTGCTGTGTCAGGAATCTGCACGGCACCTGGAACTTGCAGAATGGGGGACCAAGTGAACAAATGTAGATCCCATCAATCAGGAAACATGTACTTTGATACACTGTTCTGAGATTCTTCAAAAGCCATCTTCAATGCAGCCGCATAAACTGGAAGGTTTTTAATCATGCACTGAATTAACTTTCAATACTTGAGACCCCTCCCTAATCTCTTGATGTGGTTGAGCAAAGGAATTTAGCAAATATTTCTGAAGATTTTCACACTTAAGGAGTTCCTAGAGATTTGTTTACCTATCCTCATTTAAATAAAAGTAATGGCAAAAAGAAGCTGTGATGTTAGATAAGAGTAGTTTTGATTTAATGTCTGGAGCCAACTAGATTAAGTAACTGTGGGCAGCTGCTATTAAGATCCTCATGCACAAGGGTGAGTGTGCAAAACTGCTGCCGAAAATCAGAAGTAAGAGGTGAGAATACTGGAAATACCCAACTAGTTAGGCAGAATTTCTGAAAAGGAAAATTACAGGTCAATCAACTTCCATCATAGGAACATAGAAAACCTACAGCATAATACAGGCCCTTTGGCCCATAAAGCTGTGCTGAACATGTCTTTATCTTAGAAATTACCTAGGATTACCCATAGCCCTCTATTTTTCTAAGTTTCATGTACCTCTCCAGGAGTCTCTTAAAAGACCCTATCAGATCCGACTCCACCACCGTGGCCGGCAGCCCATTCCATGCACTCACCACTCTGCGTAAAAAGCTTACCCCTGACGTCTCCTCTGTATCTACTTCCAAGCACCTTAAGACTATGCCTTCTCGTGCTAGCCATTTCAGCCCTGAGAAAAAGCCTCTGACCATCCACACAATCAATGGCTCTCATTATCTTATACAACTCTATCAGGTCACCTCTCGTCTTCCGTCACTCCAAGGAAAAAAGGCCAAGTTCACTCAACCTATTCTCATAAGGTATCCTCCCCAATCCAGGCATCCTTGTTAATCTCCTCTGCACCCTTTCTACAGTTTCCACATCCTTCCTGTATGAGGCGACCAGAACTAAGCACAGTACTCCAAGTGGGGTCTGACCAGGGTCCTATATAGCTACAACATTACCTCTCGGCTCCTAAATTCAATTCCATAATTGATGAAGGCCGATACACCTTCACCTTCTTAACCACAGAGTCAACCTTCACAGCAGCTTTGAATGTCCTATGGACTCAGACCGCAAGATTCCTCTGATCCTCCACACTGTCAAAAGTCTTACCATTATTACTTAATTCTGCCATCATATTTGACCTACCAAAATGAACCACTTCACACTTATTTGGGTCGAACTCCATCTGCCACTTCTCAGCCCAGTTTTGCATCCTATCACTGTCCCTCTGTAACCTCTGACAGCCCTCCACACTATCCACAACATCCCCAACCTTTGTGTCATCAGCAAACTTACTAACCCATCCCTCCACTTCCTCATACAGGTCATTTATAAAAATCATGGAGTAGGGGTCCCAGAACAAATCCCTGAGGCACATCAGTCCAGGAATCCAACACCATGGTGACCAAATGACATTGTAACCAAAGTCACATTGCCCACTGTTATCTTTTTCTTACTTATTTTCCCCATGCTTAAGTGCCCTTGAAAAGATTATGGTGAGCTAACGCCATTTCTGTTGTTGAACTAACTCTCATGGTGTTTTTGGGTTGTCTATTCCAGGATTTAGAGCCAGTAGTGATATATTTTAAACTCAGAATGGTGTGCTTCGTGGAAAGGAATATGCACATGGAAATATCCCTATACCATTGCTGCCCCTGTCCTTACTGGGAGAAATTGTAGGCTTGGGAGGGGACTATTATATTAGGTAGATGATTAGGTAAATGTAAATTAAGTAAATGGTGAAATTCTAGCTCTGGTGGTGGTGGTGATTCAGGAAAGGAATGCTTATAATGATTAATGATCTGTCCAACAAATAAGCTGCTGTATCTCAGATGGTTTTGAGCATCTTAAGTGTAGTTGTCTCTGCTCTTATCCAAGAAAGCAGAGCATACTGACTGTTGTCATTGCACGTCAAATTTAGTGGTTCAGCTGCCTTGGTAGTAAAGACATTGACATATGCTTCACTAACACCAGGAAGCTACATGAAGAGTGGGTGGATGATGACATCATCAATTTGTAAAACTGGAAATAAGTGATTGAACCGAGAACAACTCCATCATTACTAATTGAATGAATTGCACAAGATTTTTCTTGATTGCTTGCTACTGGATGTTACTTCAATTCCACAAATTTTGCTTTTTAGAGTACTCTAAACAGCTGGAGTCTCTAAGAGATACCAGAAGATTGTGGACTTTGACTTGGCTTACGCTTCTGCACGACCAGTAGTGCCCAGATATTAATCGGGATTCCACCATGCTTGATGAATACCGGCAGACCACACACACACTACATGATAAGGTGCAGGAAGTCCCAAGGGGTGGTGAAGAGCTATCATTGATGTGCCATTTCCACTCAGAGGATTTAGACAACAATTCAGCTCATCAAAGAGAGTAATTGAGGTTAGGGCACTTTAGGACATATTGAAACATCCCACCTATTTCCACCCACAGAAGAGTTCACTGTATGGCAGTCAAGTTCAAGGACCTCTTCGACTTTAGACCTCAGAAGGATGTTTGAGATATGCACAATCAACTGAACTTGCTGCCTCCCCACTCTTGAATAAGGAGGTTACTGACATTCCTATTGAATACATCTTCACCAGAGACAAGCAGGCTGGACAAGCACACCGAATATGTGAGGACTACAGCATTCATCGTAGTTCAAGGTGTCATTATCTGGACTCGGATGATTCTCTGGGCACCTCTTGTCAGCTTGGAGATATCCCACAAATAGAGTGGATTTCAGTCCCTTGGTGCCAGGCTTACATTTGTCCATAGGCAGTACATCAAGCAGGTCAGTGCCCGATATCCAGACAGCTGTCAAGAAGCCTTTCCTTTGCAGCCGGCTGAGTTTCTATTTGGTCCTTTGCAACTAACTAAAAGGTAGCTGCCGGGCCACAAGCCTGTCAGCAAAATAGCATTGCATTCGACTCCTAGACAGGACATAGCAAGTCAAGTCAGGTTAAGTCACTTTTATTGTCATTTCGACCATAACTGCTGGTACAGTACATAGTAAAAATGAGACAACATTCTTTCAGGACCATGGTGTTACATGACACAGTACAAAAACTAGACTGAACTACGTAAAAAACAACACAGAAAAAAAATGACACTAGACTACAGACCTACCCAGGACTGCATAAAGTGCACAAAAACAGTGCAGGCATTACAATAAATAATAAACAGGACAATAGGGCAGTAAGGTGTCAGCCCAGGCTCTGGGTATTGAGCAGTCTGATAGCTTGGGGGAAGAAACTGTTACATAGTCTGGTTGTGAGAGCCCGAATGCTTCGGAGCCTTTTCCCAGACGGCAGGAGGGAGAAGAGTTTGTATGAGGGGTGCGTGGGGTCCTTCATAATGCAGTTTGCTTTGTGGATGCAGCGTATAGTGTAAATGTCTGCAATGGCGGGAAGAGAGACCCGATATGCACCGATGGATAATGTTGATCACCACACCACTACGTAAAAGCTGACAGAGTAAATCATTGGCATAGCTGAAACACATACTTTGGAAAAAGCCAGATGGTAATAGTTAGAAAAGGTTCCAGCTCAAGGTAGCTGTGGGATGAACAAGATATCATGCCCAACTAAATCGCTTTATTAATTTTATGGCAACTGGCCTCTGTGTGCCTTTTTCAGTCCTGTTGACCTTGAGAATCTGGACTCTCTAGTAGGTCTTGAGAATACCACCAGAACCTTGGGAGCATGGACAGCAGCAGTGCAAGGCAACTGGCTGAAGCACACCAACAAGAATGTTGGTGAGTGAGAGAGATAGAATCTGGAATGCCATTCTCTTAATAAAGGACAACTAATCAGAACAGAGAATGTTGGAAATACTCAGTTCTGACAGAGTGTTTCAGACCTGAAGTGTTAATTTGTTTTTTCTTTCCCCAAAAGACCTGCTGAGTATTTCCAGCATTTTCTGTTATGCATTCTTGGAATCAATCTGTTGAAGGATTTCAGAGAATTGCTGCAATAGCCTAAAAATCGCTTTGCAGACGACTGTCTGAGTCATGAAAGAGCAACCCAAAACTTGTGTGGTGATAGACTGAGCTTCTGTAGTGCTGTAGAAGTTGATACACCAGTCTTCAGGCACAAGAGTTTCATCCCTTTGGTGCAGGAAAGAATTTTCTCCACTCTTTGCATGTGATATGTACTGGATTCTTCCAAGCCATCTGACATTGCTTACTGACTTTCTGCTAGGGTGAAAAACATATCAAGCATTTTTCTGTTCATGTCCATGAGCTGCCTTCAGTGTGCTCCTTCATCATTGCCCTCATTTGTATCACAGAATTAGAAAAATCTCACAGACTGAGGGCATTGAATCCATCGGGTAAGTACCAAGCAACAATAGACATTAATTTCTTCCTGCCTCCAATTTCTTGAATGGTTAACAAGGTACACCAGTGCTGAGAGGGGGAAACGAGAATTACAGTAATGACATGCGTGTGATAGAGTTTTGGCACTAATGGAATTGGGTAAGAGTTCTGTCTGGGGGATTAACCTGAATGAACAGTACTGAGACCCATGGTGCATTTGGAGACATGCATTGACTTTGATTATACTGTACATGGGAAATCATTGAACTTCCTTTAGCTCTACATTATGGTTTTTAGTGCTTGAATCCTGGCAATGACCTGCCACGAATTTTGCACCAAATGTTTAAAAGGCCATCAGGATTCTGTGAAAGCAAGTCTTCTCTCCATCCTTCAGTCTCTTGCTTGAAGTTCAGCACCTGAAAACGTTGGAGCATCTTGAATTTGCTCTTGAATGTCTCTTTAGCAGGAAGGAGCTCCAGATTACTTTTCTCCAACTGCTGTCATCTGAAGACCTCTCCTGCTTAAAAAGGATTGCCTGATTTTAGAGACTGCAGGTATTTTTAACCAGTGATATTCACTCATAAATCAGTTCTATGTTGGAAGTGAAAAGCTGATAAATAGCACAATTAGTGCTGGTTGTACACAACAAACATGTAACTGAGTGAACAATATAGAAATGATGCTCAGCCTGCATTAGCAAAAAAACAGGTGCAGTAATCTCAAACTCTGTGCCCGTGTTCAAGAGCTATCAATTTAGCAACCTTTACCTCTCACTCACATCCACTTGGCATTGTCTACCAGTTTCCCCTTCAAGTTGCCCAGGTCAGTAGATCAGACAATAATTCAGTCACACCAACATTTTCTCCTTCTGAATTAAAATGAAAGCCACCGTGTTATTAATGCAATAATTAACACTTAACAGCACTGGCTGTCAGTGCACTTGGTAAAATTTGAAAATTGTATGAAATACAGTTGTGGATCAAATAATATGTTTAAACTAACATAAATATCAACAAATAGTGATATTTTCTATGAGCACCTACTGCAAAATATCATCAAGCTTTGCAGTGCAACTCTAAACAAAACTACCAATGTAAAATGTTGAACCAACTTCTCTTTATTCAGATTCTGACAATCACTTCTGATACTTTCTGCCTTAGTTTCAGATTTCTAGCAGAAGAACAATAAAGATGATGGAGGATAAACTAGTCAAAATATATTCCATCTCCATTACCAACATAGAAACTTAGTCCTCAAATAATGTCTCCTGTGTTGATGGGTCCCAATAGCACCTGTGATTTCTATCCCTGAATACATTTTGGTTGTCTACAATGGGAGGCTATAAAGATGTCACAATATAGGTGATTTTTGTTATAGAAAATTGATGACTTTAAGTCCCAGAGTATGTTTCAGTGGAAGGACTGTAGGAGTTGTCCCACTCTGAGGTATAATAAAAATCAGCATAGGAATACATTTCTTCCTGAGGCACAAATTTAAATTGTACAGGTATTTGTTTCCTTTGCATCAATCATGGCATTGAAGATAAAACTTGGAAAGTCATGCTGCAGATATATAAAACTTTGGTTAGGCCACATTTGGAGTTTTGTTTGCAGTTCTGGTTGTCACATTACGGGAAGGATGCAGAAGTTTTGGAAAGGATGCCAAAGTGCTTCACCAGGATGTTGACCTGGATCGGAGATGCTGGACGTTTGGATTGTTTTCTCTGAAGTGCTGGAGGCTAAATAATAGATAGAGTATATTTTAAGTATTGCATCGTACTGCTGCTGTAAAACAACAGATTTCACAACGTATGTCAGTGATAATAAACGTGATTCTGATCTGATACCATTGTAGACACAGACTTTGTGGGCTGAAGGGCCTGTTTCTGTACTGTACTCTGTTCTGTGTTCCTGTTATCACAGTTGAATTGAAGGCATTTTTAAAAATTTAGACATACAGCATGGAGCCTTGCCACCCTGCAGCCCACTGACTTAACCCTAGCCTAATCAAGGGACAATTTACAATAACAAATTAACCTACTAACTAGATGTCTTTGAACTGCAGGAGAAACCAGAGCACCCGGAGGCAACCCACACAGAAAGGAATGTACACATTTCCTTACAGAGGATGCTGTAATTGCATTACGCTAACCTCAACTGTACGTGTTTTGCTTTCATTTTCTATCACTGTGAAAAAAATAGGTCATTATAAAAGTGGCATGATGCTCAAACACTGCATTTCTCACATTGCCTGTCTCCTTTGGGATATAACTCTAATCACAATAGAAATGGCTGAGTTATTCCATTACACAGTAAAGGAAGGTATCAAAAACAAACGAGAGTGGCTAGATTGTGTAAGTGTTTATTCCACTGGCACTAAACTTATAAATGTATTTTGTTTTACTTTTTCAAATTGTCAGCTTCAGTTAAAAGAAGTCAAGGGTTCACTAAATATATTTCATTTATTTCAAAGTAAACATCAAAGGAAAACTCAAATTAGATTGCCGGGAGCATTTTCAGCAGGTCAGTGTCAACAACAACTTTGCTCCTCGTCTGAAGCATTTCCGTAAAGCTCCCTTAGCCGCTTCAAACAAAAACTTGCATTTTTGCTCCTTGATGATCTCATCAGCATTTTCCTTAAAACTAGCATGTTTTATATTTGCACAATCAATGCAATTGGAAACTATTAGTACTAAAATACAGTGACACAGAGAATATTCCATTGTTAGTTAACCATAGATCAGATTGCCAAGCATTATAAAATAATCAAATTGATACTATTTACTGCAGGAAAGCTGTGATTGCTCAACCAGATATAAGCACAGTGGTCCTTGAAATCTCTTTTTAACAAGAGTGAAATAATATATTATCTTGATTCTGTCCTGGCATGCGGCAGAGGAATTTATTGGTTGCTTTAGTGCTGACAGCCAACTGAGTAAAACACCTTTGCTTAATTCTTTTCTCTGATCCTAGTATTTCCATGTGTCCTGCCATGTATACAGGCATAGTAAGATAAACTATCTGCCAGCATCAAAGCTTGTTAGGTCAAATACTGGGAACATTAGTGAAGCTGAACTGAGTGCACAGCTCTACTAATTGCGGCATTACATCTGACTTGTCTTATCTTAAATCCGAGCCTTCACTGGCTCTGTTCCTTTGGTCTTGCATTAAATACGTATCATAATTCCCATCTTGTACAAGTGCTCTTTATTTTTCCTTACATGTACAAACCTCTTCTTTTAAATAAAATTATACCCTGTTAAAGTACTCTTACAAAAGAATAATTTCTTCCTAAAAGCTGGTCCTTTCCATAAATTTCTTAAGAGCTTGTAATAAATGAAAGTACTGTATAGCTAGAAGGTTTTTGATAGAGGGTTAACAAATATTTTTATTGCTAAAAGAAAGCCATGTGGAAATTAAATGTGCTTAAACATCAATATAAGGCAGCACTTACCGGGAAGTTAAATATGTTATGCAATGTAAGCAAGTATTATTTCATCTGGGCAATATTTCTTCAAAAGCATTAACAGGTTCATCTTAATATCTTTTATAACGTGGCAATCACCAAGAAGGCCCTTTAAAAAGGGGCAATCATAATGTCTGACAAATGCTTGGCAGTATATCTTTGTTTTGCGGGCTCCATTGAAAATGTAGGGTTTGGAATGATGGATACAGCAGGTCTGCATTGGCGTGAAAACTTCATCAGTCCACTTTCAGAGAAAACATTAAAAATAGTTTTGTGTACTTCTTGCCAGTGGGTGGTTCCTGATATCATTATTGTCTGAGAGGGGACTTGAGTGCTCTCTCTAAAGCAATCAGCCAATGCTCCCACTAAGTGCTTCTGTTGCATAAATGAAATGAGACAAATAAATTAGTGCTGGGAATTAGATATTTAATGGATGTTCTGCTTACCAACTATAAATTGCTTTAAACTTCCTTCAAGTCTTTGGAAGGGTCACAGTGTGCTCAACCATATATAAGGCTTCAAACATATTTCCACTAGTGGGATTTGAAATTCCCAAGTTGGGTAGAATGTAGATTGGCAGATGGAAGACAGGGACTCGGACCAGAAAATCTGCAAGTCTTGATGAGGACAATAGTGGAAGTGAAAGGTGAGTTTAATGGTGATGTCTTGATGTATCTCATTAAGAATTCTGCTGCAATTTAGATTATAGCTGAGTTGCTTTCCCAGACAACCTCACAAATGAAAGGTAATCAAACAAAAAAACTAGTTCTGATAAAAGTCACCGGACTAATCATTACAGCCTTCAAGGGTCTGAGCTAAGATGACAGACCAGACAAACCAGCTGGGGTTAAATTGGTGGGCAAGGGAATTATGATGCATGATAACCCCACACCAGCTGTCAGTACAGGTTTCTATAATAACTCCTACTGCTCACTCATTCCTGAGAGTTCAAACACACTCTTAATCATAAGTGGCCAATCCCAGTTTTAATTGTTGAACTGCCTGCGGCTCTTGGCCTGAGTGCATTGTTGCTAAAAATGGCATCAGATGTAATTCCAAGTCTCCTTGAAGATTACTAGTGACTGACAGGAAGCATCTCAACTCTCCTAAGCTAAAAACCTTGGTGTACAAGGTAAAGAAAGTGAGAGAGGATATTGGTCGTTAGGAAATTACAGGGATCCCAGCCACATCTGAAACAGCACTAGCTGGATCTACCCATGGAGGTGGAAGCACAAATTACCAGATCAGAAACCTAATTTCAATGTTGTAGAAATATTAATATCCACATATATGTAGTTGAGATCAGTGTTTGTATTTTCAAAAGCCATCTGTGCTTTCACTAAGCTGATTCTCCATGAGTGATCTGTTTACCTCAAGAGAGAAGCTCGAGCAGGTTGGGTCTATGCTCTTCAGAATCCATGGAGGGGTAACCTCATCAAATTATGACATTGTAATGGGGCTTAACTAAATAGATACAAAGGGGATGTTTCCCTCATGGGGTATCTAGAGCCAGAGAGCATTGCTTCCGACTAAGGGGTCACCAGTTGGAGGCAGAGAAAAAGAGGGATTTTTTTACACTGAAGAGAGTTGCGAATCTTTGGAATTCCTACTGTTACATACCCCGTGAGTACCTTGTGACTGTCACGTGACCAAGATGTAATTGAGGCTTTGCTGGGCATGATGTAATGGCCTTGTGATGTTGGAGTGATGTAATTTTCCCACCAGTGAGAGATCATGTGACAGCCTCTTTCAACGGGGTACAAATGGAGAACCCCTCCCTGTGACCTAGGTCAGTTAGAGGCTTAATTCGTCAGTGACTCCATTCTGCTGCATATTTGATTTTATGACTCCGTTTCGTTTAAAAGTGGAGTTCTAATTTCTACTGTAAGAATCATTGTACTGGCAATTCTGAAAATCACTGCCAGTTAAAGTCCAGTCGGAGAGTGAAGAATTATCCAAGTTTGGAAAACCCGAAGGATCAAGAAAAGTTGGTGTTGTCGGCGGTGAAACAGATTCGACCTAATTTGATCCTCAATCGGAAGGAATTAGTAACCTGCAATCCAAGATAGCTCCTGCATTGCTAAAAGAGCAGAAAGAGCTGGATGCAGGGTTTCACGAAGGAAAGGTCATTGCCTTTAAGCCATTTTATTTCCTTCATTGTAAATCCTTCGGGCAAGGCATACTTCGGCTGCGATCAGCAGTAACGTCATGTAAGAGAATTTATTACTTCAGGAAAGTCTCTCCTAACTGGCTGTGTAAATCATTAGGACTTTTGCATCTACTACTTTAAAGAACTGTGTTCACATTTCTCATTTAAGGACTGTTCGAGCTGCTGTATAGCAGCTGACTTCTGGTTAAGTTAGTCGTTTGTTTACTTTTGGGGTTTTTTGGAGCAGTGTTAAATAAATGTTTTATTTGTTTATAAAAACCTGTCTCAATTCTATATTCATTGTTGCTGGATCGTAACACTACCGAGAGAGGCATGAAGGTGAAGTCATTGGATATATTCACAGTTGAGGAGCTTTGGTCTATAACAGCCTTGGACATTACACAGAACAAGCAGAAAAGTGGAGCCAAGGCAAAGATCAGATCAGCTATGACCTTAATGAATGGCCGAGCATTCACATTTGCTTCTACTCCCTATGTCTTACATCTCCCAGAACATGAATTCACTCACTGCTTAAAATAGCAAAATCCCCCCACAAATGCTTTCAATCCAGAAAGGAATTTGGTCTTCTTTCCTGTCCACATTTCACGACATGCATGCACTCCCAGCAGTTCAACCACATCACCTGATTACAAGTTCCACATCAAACAGGGCACCACAACACAAATTCCACAGCAAAACCTACCCTAGTGTATCATTCCAATGCACACAACACACCCCAAATCAAATCCTACCCTAGTGTATCATTCCAATGTACACAACACACCCCAAATCAAATCCTACCCTAGTGTATCATTCCAATGTACACAGCACACCCCAAATCAAAACCTACCCTAGTGTATCATTCCAATGCACATAGCACACCCCAAATCAAAACCTACTGTTACGTACCCCGTAACTGGGTCACTTACCAGCAAAGATAGAGAGGTCCGCTGAAGTCTGATGGTACTATTTTTAACAGTATTTATTGATAAAAAAATACACAAAATAATGTCAATGCAACCATGCAGATAATATACGCGTCAATACTAAATCTAAAAGTGCGGGTATAATAATAATCAATAAGAAATAGCTCTATCGTTGTCTAGGGGATAATGTATTGTCCGATGGAAATATAAAAGTCACTCAGTTCATTCAAGCTGCAGCTTTTGGGTTGGAGAGAAAGACGGGTTTAAACCTTGCCCATTCCTTTTATGTCAATCCTTCAAGAGTCGTTGGGAGTTGGTTTCCTCGTTGTTAGCTAAAAACCTTTCGGCCATGGAAAAGGGCCCACCGATTCCGGGCATATGGAACCGGACGCACGTGGCCTTTCCCCTGGTTTCTTGCTATTACAGGATCACTGGCGTTTCTTCTGGTGCGTCTGAGGGGCTGTTCCCTAGGCCCTCTTTTTATCCTGACTCACAGGGTCTCAGATGTCAATCAGGTTGGGATAATGCAATCCCTCCACCAACCTCCCCCTCGTTTCATTGCCTGGGGTGTCGATGCATCGTACAGGATGCAATACACAAGTCTGTCTCCAAGAGACAATAGCCGGCATCAATGGGTCCGCCTCTCGGAGGCCAAGACACATTCCAACGACTTGTGGATTCTGCATGTCTTTCTCTCATTTCCTGGGTCTCCTGAATGGACTCAATAGTGATCTTGTGATCCTCACAAAAGAGGGGGCTACCCCGCACCCTTCGGCCCCTCCGAGCTGTGGTACATTCATAACACTACGCTAGTGTATCATTCCAATATACACAACACACCCCAAATGAAAACCTACCCTAGTGTATCATTCCAATGCACACAGCACACCCCAAATGAAAACTTACCCTAGTGCATCATTCCAATGTACACAACACACCCCAAATCAAAACCTACCCTAGTGTATCATTCCAATGTACACAACACACCCCAAATGAAAACCTACCCTAGTGTATCATTCCAATGCACACAGCACACCCCAAATCAAAACTTACCCTAGTGTATCATTCCAATGCACACAGCACACCCCAAATCAAAACCTACCCTAGTGTATCATTCCAATGTACACAACACACCCCAAATGAAAACCTACCCTAGTGTATCATTCCAATGCACACAGCACACCCCAAATCAAAACCTACCCTAGTGTATCATTCCAATGTACACAACACACCCCAAATGAAAACTTACCCTAGTGTATCATTCCAATGCACACAGCAGTCCCCAAATCAAAATCTACCCTAGTGTATCATTCCCCAAACTATAATTACATCCCGAATTCTAGCCTGACAAGGCTAATTCCCATCTCTCAGCTTACTTTGTTGAATTTCAAAATATCTTTCCACAACCAACAATCACGTAAAACAAATTTTGAAGTGGCACATAGGTGGCTTAGGATGTTCTTTGCAATCCACTTAAAAGTGAATATTTCCAATATTTAATAAAGTATTTAGATAAACTATAATGTTACTATAACGTTAAGATATTAACCCAAACCTAAACCTGGTATCAAATCATAAGAACCCTTGCATCTGAAATTACTTTAAAATATAAATAAATAGATAGATAGATAGATAGATAGATGGATATGAATGAGGAAGTCTGCAGATACTTGAAATCCAAAGCAACTCACACAAAATGCTGGAGGAACTCAACAGTTCAGGCAGTATCTATGGAAATGAACAGATAGTCGATGTTTCGGGCTAAGATCCTTCTTCTGGACTGAGAAGGAATGGGATGCTGCCAGAATACAAAAGTGAGGGGAGAGCTAAAAGGCTAGCTGGAAGGTGAAAGGTGAAACCAGGTGGATGGGAAAGGTCAAGAGCTGGAGAAGAAGGAATCTAACAGGAGAGTGGACCATAGAAGAAAACCAAGGTGGGGGGTCCAAATAAATTATGCAGTTTCTGGATTCTGTTTCAACTCCAAGAGCTCAATGTTTATAAGCATGTAATAGCTTCATTACATAGAGGCTGCTGGACATGAACAATGATACCAAATTGAGACTAAATGACACCGGCAAAATTACTTTGTATTTACAGCACAGATTACTGCCAGGCGAGCTTTAACTGTGGGTTGAGGGCTGCTTCAGCATTGATTAAAAGGGAGCAAGCCTACCCGTTCTGGTGCTAACAAATCCTGTATCCAGACCCTCTGGCCACACACCACCTCTTCTCTCCCCAACTCAGTAATTCCACAAAGCTTTGGACCCTTTTTCCTCATTATTTCAATTCTAGATGCCCCTAGCTCATTCACCACCCTCAGCCCCAATTCCTACTCTATTTTTTTCCCTGTGAACTGAGCTGAGAAATGACTGTTATGTCCAGTTTCCTTGAAGGCCCATTCACTTCCCATAATGCCTTGAGCCTCATGTACGAACGGTTTCGGCCCGAAACATCGACTGTACTCTTTTCCATAGATGCGGCCAGGCCTACTGAGTTCCTCCAGCATTTTGTGTGTGTGGCTAGGATTTCCAGCATCTGCAGATTTTTTCTTGTTTGTGATAAGATAGAACTTTGTTCCCTTGCAAAATGGTCAGTGTCTTCTCATGCATTCTAACCTGCTTTGGGATAAAATGTTAATGAAGTAATATAAATAAGAAGACTGTTTACTCTATTTGGACTTTGGTGTCAATCTAATTTATACACATAAAATAGTTTTTCTCATATTAGGTTACAGGATTCTTAACTCAAATAGCTTACAGCAAAATTGACTACATGTTACTTGATTACCATTCTCTTAAAAAATGAAATTAGAAATTTGCTTTTTCTTTATTTTTACAACAATGTAATTTTTAATCTTCATTAAATTATTTTCTTCAGTTTCTGGCACAGAATACTAAAAATCAGCTACCCATTGGTCTATGGAATTTTTTTAGCACACTATTTCCAAAATCAGTTCTACTTCCTCCCTATCAGCCTTGTAATTATGCTTGCAACAGTTATCTGGCTTTCCATTAAAAAGGGTCATGGTCTCAACTTGAAGTATTTCCTGTGGCAAAGTAGTCCTTGATCAAAGCATCATCCTCTGTGTCAGAACTTTTGAAAGAAAGAAGATTTGAAATTAATGGTAACTCACTGAATATCCAAATAGCAGATACATTCTTAAGTCTTTTTGAGACCCTTTCCTAAGGAAATTAAAGAGACAAGTTCAGTAGACTCCTTTTGCTCCAGAAAACAATATTCTGAGAGAAATTAATTTATTTCCCTAATTCTGTCAAAACTTATAAGTATTTTTATTACTGCAGCTCCATCGATTTGGATTGTGAAGCATACATTCTCAATCCATGGCTTAAATTTTATGTTTTGGTTGGGAGTGTCTTCTAATGCGTAAGTAGATCAAGGAATTGGTGTGAAGGTCAGCATTATCAGCTCATACTGTTCTCAGTTTTCCAGTGACTAAAATTAATCTTCAAGAAATCAGGCACTGTGGACTTTACAGCAAATCCACTGATATACGTAGCCACTGTTGAAATAGGCTCTGTTCTGAGTACCACGTCATGTATTTCCCTTCTGGTTTAAAAAGCGTACTTCCCAATATAATCCAATTTACCCTGCCATTGGAAAGCTTATCATCATCCATTTGTGTTTAAAAGAGGACAGGAAGTAGACGTGGTTAGGACCAACTTTCAGAACGCACAACTAGAGCTGTGTTGTCAGCAACAAAATGAAGATCTGCTGAGAATACTCAGCAAGCCAATCAACAACTGTGAAGCATGAAACAAGAGTTCACATTTCAGCTCAATGACCATTCATCAAAAGGTCATTAGCATGTACGTGCGAGGAGTGATTGATAAGTTTTCATGGCCTAAGGTAGGAGGAGTCAATTTAAGGAAACCTAGCACATTTATTTTTCAACATAGTCCAGCAGTTGTGGAGCATACAGATCTTGGACCTCAAGAAAGTGCCCACAGCAGGGGTGATTGATAAGTTTGTGGCCCAAGGTAGAAGGAGATGAGTTATACAGCTCTCGTTACATGCACATGCAATTCAACTCTTTGAGTGATTATGTAGAAAGCTTGAAGTTAATAACTCATCTCCTTCTACCTTAGGCCACAAACTTATCAATCACCCCTGCTGTGGGCACTTTCTTGAGGTCCAAGATCCGTATGCTCAATGACCACTGGAGTAAGTGTGTAAATATAGGAGGAGACTATGTTGAAAAATAAATGTGCTAGGTTTTCTAAAATTCTACCTTAGGCCACGAACTTTATCAATCACCCCTTGTATATTTCGGATTTCCAGCAGTTCTTTGCCTCCACCAATGCCCTGAAGTTGACCCCAAAGGCTAACTTTAGATAGAAGAGCTGCCAGCTATGAAGTTAAATGGGAGAATTTCACAGCACTCACAAGTTTTAAGGTAGGTGAGAAGAGAGGTGGTGAGGCCGCAATAAATTGCAGGGAAGGAGAACATTTAAATATGTAGATTCATAATTAGAACTCCCACTTTTGGCTTCATTGTAAACTTGAAAGAAAGCTCTAAGTCTGGAGATCAACTGGAGAAGCCTCAAAGTATCCCATGTGACAGAAGTGCAATAGTCTTTCAGGAATCCCGAACACATGAATATGGTACATGAGTACTGTTACGTTCCCCGTAACTGGGTGGCTTACCAGCAAAGATAAAGAGGTCCGCTGAAGTCTGATGGTACTATTTTCAAACGTTTTTTATTTATAAAGGGGCACAAACGTATGGTTAATACAAAACATTCAGATCATATACGTTGTCAAAACTCAATCTAAAGCACAGGTATAGTAATAATCAATCAGAAATAAGCTCTATCATTGTCTAGGGGATAATACTGAGTCCAATGGAATATAAAAGTCACTCAGAAATCTGCAGGCTTTTCCGTTTGGGAACCGCTGGCATTTCACGTGTTGGAGAGAGAGGATTTGTGAGAGAAAGGAACACTTGCCCGTTGTCTTTGCGAAGCAAATCCCTGTTGTTAGTTAAAAACGGTTTTTCCTTTGGTTTCAGCCACAGACTCCCGATCCGGAATCTAACGCACGTGGCTTCCTTCAAAATGGCTTCCCGCTCCGACGGGAAACGCTATCGTGTCTTCTTAGTATGTCTCCTTGGTGCGTCTGAGGGGCCAGCTCGGCAGCCCACCTTTTTATCGGGACTTGCAGGGTTGTAGCTGTCAATCAGGGTGGGGTGTGGCAATCTTTCCCCATCACCCAGCCCACGTTGCCCTGAGGGTTTGCACGTAGTCCAGTCCCCATTTCACAAAGGTGTCTCCAAGAGACAATGGCTATGTCCGTGGCTTTTGTCTGGCTGAGAGGCTAGACCACATTCCAAACCTTAAGGCTTCTCTCTTATTTTCCTGAGTCCAATTTCAGCACGACGCTCTCTCTCTCTTGCGATTCTCACAAAGGAGGGGGCTGGGGTCATAACAGTACAAAAAAAGCACATGAGAAATCCTGTGTTTTTCTCTGATGGGGGTAACAATTTACACTTTAAAGACAAGGTATTCCATTCAATATATCCTTTTGGGTATCTCAGTTACAAAAGCCCAAACATGATTTCAGTGGTTAGCAAGAAACTTTACGGTGTCCCAATCCAACAGTAGGTCAGTAGTCTCAGAAAATCCAGAAGGCAATCACTGATGCCTGAAGCTAATCATTGTCGCAGGTTTCGCTCCTATAATGACCAGTTTCTTCACTATTTATTTTTCGTAATTTATTTTTTTATTGAAGTTCATCAAACAAACATTTCCATAAGATGTATTTCAGATATTGTATATATATATCATATAATCATATATATCACAAATCTCCACAAAGTATTTATCTGAGGTATATGCTTATAGAAAAGAGTGGAAAGAAAAAACAAGCAAAAGGAAAGAACTATGTACAAGTAGGGAGTGATCTTTTTTTAACAACATATTCATTGATTTGTGAGAATAAAATCAGGCCTATGAGGCATTATGTAGTTAAACCATTTTTCCCAGTATGAATCAAATTGTTCCAGCTTATGATTAACAGATGCTGTTATCTTCTCCATTTTGTAAATGTCCATTGTAATTTCCATGCATGTATTTAAAGTTGGGCTCTCCTGTGATAACCATTTCCTAGTAAGAGATTTTTAGTAACTACACAATACAGTACTATAAATGCAGATATATCAAACAGGTTAGCAATGATATGTGTGTATATATATATATATTTACACACACATAAGCGTGGAAATAGGAACAAAACTAGGCTCTTTCAAACCTGGGGTGAATGGATACATTCTTACAATGATGAAGAGAGTTCAGTTCAGTTTGAGGTAGTTAGTTGAGTAAATGTTGGAGAGAGAGAGAGAGAGAGAGATGTGAGAGGTGAGCTGATGCCATCGATCTTCCCGTTGTCTTCCAAAATCCTGTTGTAGTTACCGACTATGACCATAACACGGGTGATCGTTCTTCAGTGATGGAATTATCACCCAGGCGAGGGTGGACACACAAATAATTCCCCACCGGTCGCACCTTTTCACACTGCTAGAGCCATTGATCAGTTTCCCCGAATCGATCCTCCAGAACCCCCACCTTCCTGTGGGTGCAACAAAGCTCGTCCAGTGTCCAAAACCGTGTGTGTCTGTCTGTGTATCAACGGACCTGTTATTTATCTCCACATGTTGGACACCAGCTGTCCATCAACCTGCTCTGCCCCCCTCTCTCTGTAAGGACTCTACAAGCAGGCAAGTGTCCTTGTGGAAAGGTAAACAACTTGTAGAGAAACCATAACATCAATCTTTCAAGCTGTTTCTGTCGCTCTCTCTCTCTCTCTCTCTCTCTCTCTCTCGCTCTCTCTCGCTCTCTCTCTCTCTCTCTCTCTCTCTCTCTCTCATTGCGTTGGACACCTCCCTCTCTCTCTTTTTGTAACAGTTCAAACAGTGTCCAAAAGCCAGTCTCATTCTCCCGACATTTTAAAGTGATTGTCCACAGAAAAGATTAACCCTAGGGGTACATAACACCCTTTATAACACCAGAAGAAAACCAGCAATTTTAACGAACAAAGATATTTTTCAGAGAGTATGTCATTTGTGAAGCCACATTTCTTAGAATGTCATCCTCTATAGAAGCACAAAGCCTCTGCAAGTTTCCTCACACAAGTATTGTAACAATGTACACAGAGTAGCTGATCACATATAATAGTTTACAAAGTGTTCCCAGTCAAATAAACATATTCAACAAAGACCAATGTTGCAGTGGGGTTGAAAATCTGAAATGAAAGCAGAATATCTTGGAAATGTTCTGTCAGTCACACTTCATTGTGAAAAAAAGAAATATTTCAGGTTGATGGCCTTTCAGTTAAAATTGATTGAAAACTATTGGTTGTTATAGGAACTTCCACTTCTACTCTCATATATTCTTTTTTATTTGAACTCTCCCGAAAGAGGTGAATTGGTATATGTGATTACATTTTGATTTGATTGTGTTTGGCACCCTCATTTAAGCTTTGATTGGAAGTCTGGATAGTAAGTGCAGAGTTATACAACAGTAAGGTTTATTTCAGTTGAAAGCACAGGGAATGGAGCAATCTTACAGAAAAGAAGCAAGACACTGAACTCGACATCGCTATTTGAATTTATCTTCAAAATGAAACTCCTCCCACTTACGTTTTACTTCTCTTTCCTTTATATGATTTTACAGCTTTCCGCATTCTTACATACAGCATAGAGTACTTTGGTGCAGAAAGAATTCTTTAATTTCTCTGTAGGGTTTATTTCTGTCTGTCTTAAATTCAATGGACACATGGTCTCTTGTGTTTGAAAATATATTTTACATCCACCCAAAAAGGTCTTCAAATTTTGGTTATCTTGTAAATTTCACACAAAAATTTCCATGTTCTGGAGAAAAGGATCCCCAGCCAGTTTGGTGTGCAATGATAACTATAACCTTTCAGTTCTGACAATATCTTGCCTAGTACCACTGTATTCTTATTTAAAGACAAAAATTTGCATAATATTTTTAAGAGGTGATCTAACTAAGTTTCAACATAACTTCTCTGCCTTTTAACTGTATCTTTCTAACAATGAGCCCCAGTTCTTTGCATGCATTTTTATGTCCTTGATAATCTGCATCGGCTTTTACTTCTTTCAGTGATTTGTGTAACCAGGCCATTTTTATCCTCTCATTAAGTTAAGTATGCTGGAGCCAATTATAGCACATTCACTGTCATACCAACTAACATTTTCTAATGTGGAATTGAGCAAAATCAAACATGAACCATCAGAGATGCCCCGAAGCTTTAATCTAGCATGTTAATCTTTGTCTTATTGCATTGCGAAGCGCATTTACAACACAATGCAACATTACCATAGATAGCCAGAGGCCATTACTATATGTGATTGTGATGATTCCATTCAATATCTCTGAAAACAATATTCCATTATCATTACAAGATAATCTGATGCTCATTAGCTGGCCAATGATGCATCGACCTTTTCCTACTACAATAATTAACTATTGACCAATACATAAAGCAAATCGCTAAGATCTATACTTTTATTTCCTGATTTACTGTAACAGATTTGAAATTTTGGTCACTGTTCACTTTTGAGATATTTCTTTACCTGCTGTGAGAGAGAATGGTAGCTGCTAACAAAATTACAAATTCTTGTAAAAGAGACTTATTTCTGAGTTATATTTGTGTAGTTTTGTAAGTTTTTTGTTCTATTACCTATTCTCTTCAATAGAATTTATACTCAGTTCAGATTTGAGCATGCCTGTCCTGAATCTAATGATGACATACAATGTGAGTTGTTTGAAAAGGAGGAAGAATACTGGCCCAAAGTCGGTAATAGTCCTTTGGTGAATTGTTTCCAGCTGGACTCTATATCATCACTGTTACCCCCACTTATAAAATTCCCAGTTTAAAGAACACAAGCAAAGTTAGTGTAAACTGCATTAAAAAACAGTTAAAGGTACCTGTCTAAATTTGTGCTCAATTTTTCGACTACAATTATCTCCAAGTCCATAAGTGGAGAGGTATGACTGTTACTGCTAGACACCTGTTTTCTGTTGATAAACAATATGCCCCATAAAGGCAGTTCAAGCTTCCTAAAGGGTAAGAAAAAGCAGAAATAAATTAGAAGACCCAGCAGGCATCAAATATATTTCATAGAAAGATTTTTTCACTATCAATTTTATTTATAGTTCTCATAGCTGAAGTTTGCCTTTGCTCTCTCTTAAATTGCAGATAACCGTCATTGAGTGAAATCTTTAGGTTAAGTTTACAGCTTCATCATTTAGCTTTCTAGCCTCTTTGTGCCAGTGGCTTCAAAGCTATGCGAGCTCTGTGCCTTGAAGTTATGCCACTGAGAGCATCATTAACACTATGTTGCAGTCAATCAGTTGTGCATTGTGTGTGAAGCCACTCACGAGTGCACTGTTTTCTAGTTCAGAGCAGTTTATCTACTTTTCTAAGGGCACGTACTGCAATTTGATGAATTTTTAGAATACCCCAATGTACAGTGGATCACAGACTGAAGCCAGGTGAATACAGTTGAGCCCTTGAGTAATCTCATTGTCAGGTCAACCAAAAACGATTTCAATCTTTCAATTTCCAGCTTGTGTATAGCCAACACTATGTGCTTTGCAAACGACCGCTCACTTTCCAGGCAATTTCCATGATGTCTTTATTTTAAGGTAATGCAAAATATCTGCCCAGGCACAGGACTGAGTGCCTGAATGAATACTGGCAGCTAGGTTGATTGCACCTTTACACAGAACCACTGGCCATGGACTATCCCACCCACAATACAGAGTGAGCACACACCTCAACCTTACCAATCGTTACAAAGCACAATGGTCAAATATATTGACAGTTCGTGGTTCATATGCTTTCCTGAAAGTGATCAGATTTAAATATTTCTTTTTACAATGTTCATCTAATACAAGACACTAGATAGTCTTTATTATAACAGAATTTTTAGAATAATAAGATCAAATATAGGGAAGACAGAAGTGCCAAATTTGAACACAGTGGCACCAATATTTTGGCACTTCAAGACTGTTAGAGGACTAAAATAGCGTTTACTGTGTATAAACCATATGTTCCATAAATTCTATTATGTGTTAATGGATGAGTGCATCAGCACACACAAAATGATTTCCCATTGTAGGTAGGAAAGGTAAAGAGTTCATGATTTATAAATTTGGCTTGGTGTGCTTATTACAGAATGTCTTCTGATTTGGGATTGTTGCCAAGCAGTTGTTGTGTTGGTCAACAATAGAAGAGGAATGGTAAGTGGAAGAATGGCAGAGTGATTATTGGTGCTCTAGTCAGATATCCATTCCTCATCTCCTTCACCTCCTCCTCTTCCACCAACTCTTCAAGAACTTGCCATTTGGATGGCAGCAAAGAAGTTACCCTCATGATGGTGGAATTATGTAGCACGTAGCAAACCACAAAATGTTTGCCATCTTAGTGATTCGGAACTGGTTTGGCCACAGAAGGCAGTGTGTGGTAGGAAGTGGAGCATATTCTGCCTGAAGATCCATGACTAGTGGTGTTCCACGGATTCGGGGACCTCTGCTCTTTGCGATGTTTATAAATGACTTGGATGAAGAAGTGAAATGGTGAGTTAGTAAGCTTGCAGATGACATGAAGATTGGTGGTGTTGTGGACAGTACACAACATAACCATTAACAGGTTGCAGAGCTGGGCTGAGAAGTGGCAGATGGAATTCAATTTGGAAAAGTGTGAGTGATGCACTTTGGAAGATTGAGCTTGAAGGTAGAGTAACAGGTAGGATTCTTGGCAGGGTGGAAGAACAGAGGAAGAGTATCTTGGGGTCCAAGTCCAAAGACTCAAAGTTTCCTTGCAAGTAGATATGAAGGCATATGGTGTGTTGACCATCATTAGTCAAGGTATAAAACTAAACAGCTGTGGGGCAATGATGCAGCTTTATAAAATGCTTTTTAGACCACATTTGAAGTATTGCAATCATTGCTGGTCACCTCATTATTGGAAGATATACAGAAACTTTAGAGGGGTGTAGAGATTTACCAGGATGCTGCCTGGATTAGGTTGAGCAAACTATGACTTTTCCCTTTGGAATGAAGGAGGATGAGAGGTGACTTGATGGAGGTGTATAAGATGATAAGAGGCATAGATAAAGCAGACAGCCAGCGCCTTTTACCCAGACCGGCAGTGGCTAATATGAGAGGACATGCTTTTAAGGGGAATAAAGGACACTATGCGGGTGTTGCCATAGTTGTCCATCTTACTTCTTGATCAAAATGCACTCCCCCATGCGAGCCAGCAATCAGCCTGATTGAGAAGCATTGCAGCCCTTTCAATTAACTGCCATTTAGCTGATGATGTCACAGCGCTGGTAAAGTATAAATCTAGTGTGCTGAAATCATGTCATCTCCATTTTGCTCTCTGGGTCACCATGGACTAAGTTGTGGATGATGCCATGGAAATGGTGGAAATGTGTGCACACTTTAGGTAAGTACTGAATGTAACTTGAATAATTACATCTTGATTGGCTCAAGATGGTGCCAGTGATCATCAGTGATGTTTTCTGGGCTGCAAACAACAATCCAAATATTCTTATAAATATACCTCTTTCAAATTAATCTCACTGCAATCCACAGCATGTCACTTCCCTCTAAGCAATATACTTCTAAATCAATTAATGACGTTCCTATCTCACAATCGTCTGAAGAACTCGCTGGACCAGACAGGTACAGCACCTTTAATAGGACAAAGGCTCATTGTCATGGCTGGAAGTGGATTCTACAAGCCAGGCTGAAACACAGAGGGATGAGATCTCCTCTACGCAGCATTTTGTTGGCAAATGTGCGGTCATTGGAGGACCTGAGGGCAAGATTGCTGTATGAAATGGAAATGAGAGCCTGTTCCTTTCTATGCTTGACTGAAATGTGGCTTTTTCCCAGCATGCCAGATACAGCGATCAGACCTGAAGGCTTCTCAGATTATAAAATGGACCAAACTGCTGATTCAGAAAAGGCAAAAGGAGGAGGTGAATGTTTCATGATCAATGCTCAGTGGTGCTCTGATATGTGGGTTTTGTCAAACTCATGTTTCCCTGCCCTTGAACACCTAACAGTCAAATGCCGCCCATTCTATCGACCTAGGGAGTTCTCGTCCATGATCTGGACAACAGTTTACATACCACCAATGACTGACTATAATCAAGAGCTCACAATACCATATGATGCTGTCTCCAAACAAAAAACAGTCCATCTGGATGCATTTCAAATCATAGTCAGGGATTTCAAAAAGGTTTGTTTGAAGGAAAACCTGCCCAATTACCATCAGTATATAACCTGTAGCACCAGAGGTCCCAACATACTAAACCACTGTTATACATAAATAAGGAACGCCTACCAAAGCATGCCCAGACTGCTTTTCAGGAAGTCTGATCACTTGGCTGTCCTACTACCTACCAGCATACAGGCAGAAGCTAAGGAACAAAATTTCAGAGATTATTACAACAAAGAGGTGGTCATGAGAGGCAGAGGAGCAGCAATGGGATTGCTTCAAGTTAGTGGACAGGGCCCTTTTCAAGGACTCATCTGTGGATCTGAATGAATACACCATGGTTGATACAGACTATCAGAAACAGCTGTTGATGAGTGCGACCCCACAAAATCATTCAGGGTCTTCCCTAATCAGAAGCTCTGGATGAACCATGAGATCGGAAATCTGCTTAGAGCCAGATCAGGGGCATTCAAGTCTGGTGAGCAAGAAAGTTACAAAAGGTCCAGGTACAATCTCCGGAAAGCTATACCATGGCTGAAGTGGTGATTTCGAACCAATCGAATCTATAAAGGATCCGCGACAGTTGTGGCAGGACTTGAATACGATCACCTCTTATAAATTTAAATCAAGTAACATAGGTGACAGCAGGGAATCGCTTCCAGATGAATGCAATGCCTTCTAGGCTTGTTTTGAACATCAAAACAAGAAGGAACTATCACCAACTCCACAACACCCAATGATTTCAGTCCCTGAAGCTGACGAGCGAGCAGCCTTCAGGAGGGTGAACCCACAAAAAGCATCTGGGCCAGAATGGGATCTTGGCCAAGTACTAAAGACCTGTGCTGATTCACCAGCTAGTGGGTTCACTGAGATCTTTAACCTCTCACTTCACAAGTCTGAGGTACCCACCTGCTTCAAGTAGGCTTCAATTATACTGGTGGCCAAGAAGAACATGGTGACCTGTCTCAAAGACTATTGCCCAGTAGCACTTACATCCTCTGTGATGAAGTGTTTTGAGGGGTTAATGGTGAAACATACCAATTCCTGCCTGAGAAGTGACTTAGATCCATTCCAGTTTGCCTACTGAACCAACAGGTCCACAGCAAATGCCATTTCATTGGCTCTTCACTCAACTACAGAACATCTGGACGGCAAAGGTGCATCCATCAGGATGCTCTTTATCGACTACAGCTCAACATTCAATACCATCATCCCCTCAAAACTAATCAATAAGCTCCAAGACCTTGACCTCAATATCTTCACATGCAATTGGATCCTGGATTAACTCATTTGCAGACCCCAGTCAGTTCGGATTGGCAACAACATCTCCTCCATTTTCTTCATTTGCACAGCTGCCCCACAAGGCTGTGTGCTTAGTCCCCTGCTCTACTCACATTACACTTATGACTGTGTGGCTAAGCACAGCTCCAATGCCATATTCGAGTTTGCTAATGTTACCACCGTCATAGCCGAAATAAAGGTGTTATCAAATCTGCATATAGGAGGGAGGTTGAAAATCTGGCTGAGTGCTGTCAAACAATAACCTCTCACTCAATTTCGACAAGACCAAGGTGCTGATTATTGACTTCAGGAGAAAGAAACCCGATGCCTAGGAGCCAGTCCTCATCAGAGGATTAGAGATGGAGAGGATTAGCAACATTAAATTCCTAGGTGTTATTATTTCAAAGGACCTGTCCTAGGCCCAGCACATAAGTGCAATTACAAATAAAGCACGACAGCACCTTTACCTCCTTGACAAAATTCGATAGATCTGTAGTAGGGAGTATATTAACAGGCTGCATCACAGCCTGGTATGGAAATACCAATGCCCTTGAACAGAAAATGAACAAGAAGTAGTGGATATGGCCCTCCAAACCATTGGGCATATCTACATGAAATGCTGTTGCAGGAAATCAGCATCCATCATCAGGGACCCCCACCACCCAGGACATGCTGCCTTTTGACTGCTGCCAACAGGAAGAAGGCAAGTGCCTCAGGACTCACACCACCAGGTTCCCAAACTGTTGCTACCCCTCAAACATCAGGCTCTTGAACCAAAGGGGATAACTTCACTTGTCCCATCATTGAAACGTTCCCACAACCAATGAACTCACTATCAAGGACTCTTCATCTCATGTTCTTGATATTTCTTGCTCATTTCTTTATTATAATTTCCTCTTCCTGTACTTACACAGTTTGTTGCCTTCTGCACTATGGTTGAATGCCTGAGTTGGACAGTCTTTCATTGATTCTGTTATGGGTATTATTCTATTGATCTATAGAGAATGCCCAAAAGAAAATGAATCTCAGGATTGTATATTGGAACATATATATACTTTGATAGTAAAATTTTCTTTGAAAGGCTTACCGAATGTTTAGTGTTTATCTTGCCCTGTAAGTAAATGAATAACTTACTTACCGGTACAGAATCTCTTCTGTCCTCACTCACTGAACCCAGAAACCTAATTTCACACAAGAACCGGCATTGCGAATGGGGTTCGATGATTGAACAGAGGATTAATCCATGTAAAGGTGAAAATAAGAAACAACCCCTCCCCCGATATGAGGTGTGACATGTCCCAGGTGGACATACAACAGTGCAGGATTTGGGAGTCTTGGCAACCCACTGGTGCCCACAGAACGTCAGCAGACTGGTCAGACAAAGTGGACTCCTGCGGGGTGAAAATGGGACACTACATCATGTCTCTGCTTAATGAGGAAAGGAAGTCAGAAGGTTGCTTTCTGGCTTCTGCCAGCTGTAGTAGAGCAGCAGTGTGAGACAATCTCACAGAAAGAGGTGGAGATAGAGAGCTTGACAAGATAGTTGAAAAAGGATCTAGTACTTTTTCAGTGTATATGATGAATAAACTCTCTCGGGCTTCCAGCTGGGTACAGGTATCAATTATAACCAAAATTTCAAAGACAAACTCTGCCATCTTTACTAGGGACGATGCCTGAGCATATCTAGTCCAGTTTTGTACCCCCGTCGTCCATCCCTCCTGATTGGTTAGTCCTTATCTAATCAGGTTTCCCGCAGTCCTACCTTGTTTACAATTGAATTTCAGTTCTTACCTAGACCAAGAGCTTCACCTTTGTTAAAATTATTTTCTTCTAGTTTATTTCAATGGCTTCCTTCACCAGGCGGTGCCAAAGCCCTTGGCGCAGTACAAGAGTTTCCGGCAGTCAAAGTCAATCCTACAGCCAGTCCTACAGCAAATGCAATGTTCTGTCACCACCGATTTCTCTGGGTAACCCAAACAGATACATCTCCTGTGCTCCTTGATGCGGGTTTCCACCATGCATCCCATCCGGTCAATTTACAGTGCTCCGCATTCACAGGGAATCCTGTAAACATCTTGACCTGCAAGAGCTGTGATTTGAACTTCCTTATGGGTTTGTGGATGATCATAATATGGTATTTCTTCAGGATACCGGCGATCCTGCCAGAAGCTCTAGAAATATAGGAAAGATAGTTGGTAATGATGGGTTCCTCCTCATTGTTAGGTTTCCTGGCTTTCCATTGGCCCTTTTTAGTTCATTGCCCTTATGCCTCAAAGGCTTCTTCAGATACGTCATTGACGTCTTCGTAGTGTGGCCTCATGGACTCCATGACCATCTGAACAGTATATATCCAAACATTCGATTTACAATGAAGATGGAGAAGAATGGTTGCCTCCTATTCCTGGGCATTCTAATTCGATGGAAACCAGACGGTAGACTCTGACGTGACATCGATCGGAAACCCACTCACACAGACTTATACCTCAACAATAATAGCCACCATCATGCCTCCCAATGTACAGCAGTTTTTTTTAAATTTGATTAACCATGCAAAAACTTTTTCTGACCCAGAGAGTCTCCACGAGGAAAAAACGATAATTACTCATGACATTCTTACAGAATGGCTACAATGTGAAGGAAATCAATCGGGCTGATGGAAGAAACAGGAAATCTAACAATGATCCTGTTGCTTTAAGATGGTCTTCCTTATATTTCTGCAGTTCTGGAAGGATTGCCGGGATCCTGATGAAATACTGGATTAATACCATCCAGAAAACTGCAAGGAAGCTCAAATCACAGCTTATGAGGGTCAAAGATGAGCTAGGACTCAGGTTGGCTGGCGTTTACAGGATTCCCTGTGAATGCGGAGCAGTGTATATTGGCCAGGTTGGACACAGTGTGGAAATCTGCATCAAAGCGCACAGGAGGTGTGTCCATTTGGGTTATCCGAGAAACCAGCAGTAGCAGAATATTTCTGGCCGCAGGATTGACTTTAACGACACAAAACCATTGTGCCGCGCCAATGGCTTTTGGAACCGACTGGTGAAGGAAAGTCTCACTCTAAGTAAGAACTGGAATTCGATTGTCAACAAGGTGGGACAGCAGAAACCTGATTAAATGAGGACTAACCGATCAGGAGGAATGGTTGATGGGGGTATAAATACCACCGGACTAGACATACCCATGCATCAACCTTGATGTGAAACATTAGTTTCAATCAATACCTATATCTAGCTGGAAGCATAAGAAGAGTTTAAGTGAAGTGGTGTGCTAAACCAGCGATGTGTCACCATGGGGAAGCTGCCCAGTCAGCACACACTCAGGCTAAAGGATTAGATGATGTGAGTATAGAGATGCAGGGAGGTGGGGTGCTGTTGACTGGTATAGTTAAAGGCTGCCCGCAGGGCTAACTGGTGACCAGACCCTGTTAAGGTCGGATCCCTGATGTCGTGGAGAATTGACCCTGACACATGAATGTGGGCTGAGGGCACCTGGTTAGATTGTGAGGATGGGAAAGAGAGGTTAAAAGGAAGCCACAAAGCTCCCCCTCTGAATGAGCACCCTTCTCCCTATGCAGCTGAAGCAGAACAGGCCAGAGGACCTGTACAGTACAGTACAGACCCCTCCCCTATAATAACGTTTGAATGGTTTGAGTTCAATAAGTATTGCGGGAGGGGTGGCCACACGTGTGTTCACTTGAGTGAGAGTGAGTACGTGGCGTGTGTGTGTGTGTGCGTGTGTGTATACACACATATGAGTGAGTGTGCAAAGTCTGTCATGAATTAGTTAAATCTGCAACAGGTTGAATTATTCCAAGAGGAAGATTTTGTTATTTGATGAGAAATGAGGTTGCAGGATATCTTATCTTAAGAAGAAGTCTCTAAGAATTTGTGCGAATGTACGTGTGTTGGGCCCCATCCATCCATTTCCTCTCTTCGTTGGAATGTATTCATTGCGTATTAAATGTTTGTTCCAGGTATTTTTCAGTTTATTTGTGAAATTTCAAAAGGAAGAGAAAACATAGATTTTTGTTTCGTCTTATCTCTGTTTTAAGTTTGTGTATATTTATTTGTTTGCTTTGGAATGGGTATTGGAGAGAGTGAGACCCAAATTCCACAGTGGCCATGTGGAATCCATGTTAAGGTGATGGAAATGTGAGGGGATATGAGATTCCCACATTATAGAAAGAAATGGGCATTGAAATTCGATTTTGGAAGGAGATTGGAATACTCAGGGAGTGAAATGAAACATTGCTTTTCTTAACAAGAATGTTCCATAGATTAGATTTTACTATATATATTCGGGTATTGTCAACATAATGATTGCATTTTAGTTCTTTTGGAAATAACTTTCCAAAGTTGAGACATTGTTACAGTGCATGTCTCATAAAATGTAAATGAGTAGCCAGGATTCAGGTCATTTCTGTCTCCTAGAATGCAAATGTGGAATGTGCTTGAAGTCCAGCATATGTCTGGTAAAATATAAATGAGTGCTCACTATTGCTGACCCAGAAGGAGAAGGCAAACCAAGTGAGACAGCCCCTAATAATTCGTTACAGAAAATTAAATAATGACCAATAACCTCCTGATTGAAGAAGACGTGTGAATGAAAAGGAACGGGATCTGAAATGCAGAAGATCCAGAGACAGCGTGACAGTAAGTTGTGGTTAACATTATTGTGGCTAAAATATAACAGTAATGGTACTTTGTAATGAAGTCTGGTTCTGAAAGGTAGATTATTAATTACATGTGTTACGCCCGTGGCCCCCTCCTTTTTGAGAATGGCAGGATCGCTATTGATTCGAGTCAGGAGACCCAGGAAATGAGAGAAAGACATGCAGAATCCACAAAGAGTTTGGAATGCGTCCTGGCCCCCGAAAGGCGGAACCATTGATAACGGCTATTGTCTCTTGGAGACAGACTTGTGTATTGAATCCTGTACGATGCATCGAAGCCCCCAGGCAATGAACCGAGGGGGGGGGGGGTGGTGGAGGGATTGCATCATCCCACCCTGATTGACAACTGAGACCCTGTGAGTCAGGATGAAAGAGGGTCTGAGGAACAGCCCCTTTAGACGCACCAGAAGAAATGCTAAAACTCCTGTAACAGCGTAACAGCGAAAGCCAGTGGAACCAGCCCATGTGCGTGCTTTTCCATTTGCCTCAGAATTGGTGGGTCTTGCCATGGAAGCACAGCTTTAGCTAACCTCGAAGGGGAAATCAGTCCCCCAACGACTCTCGAAGGATTGACATCATAAAAGGAATGGGCAAGTTAAACCTCCGTCTTTCTCTCCAACCAAAAAGGCTCCAGCCTGCAGCTTGACTGAACTAAAGTGATTTTTATATTTCCATCTGATAATACATTATCTCCTAGACAACGATAGAGCTATTTCTTATTGATTATTATTATACCCGCGCTTTTAGATTTAGTAGTGATGACGTATATTATCTGTATGGTTGCATTGATATTATTTTGTGTATTTTTATCAATAAATACTGTTAAAAATAGTACCATCAGACTTCAACGGACCTCTCTATCTTTGCTGGTAAGTGACCCAGTTACGGGGTACGTAACACATGGATCGTAACAGAAAGATTTGTGGTAGAGACATCAAGTTCCACAACCGTGATGGCAAGCCAGACCGAGAAAGAGGGAAGACATTGCACACAGCACCTGAAGGCAGCCACCCCAGCCTGAATGGGGAGAGAACACAAGTAAGTCTGGGTCCTTTCAGAGTTTGAGCCAGCAATTGAAAGATAGTCCAGGTGTGGGTGCCACTGGGATGAGATCCTTGCAGCTATTCAAAAGAGACCATTCCAAACTCTCCAGTAGATTGATCAAAGGGACTGAGAGGCTGGTTGTCAGATTATTCTGATCATTTTATGTCATGGCATGGAATGTGAACTGTTGCTCGTGAAGCTAAAATGAAGTTACCTTGTTAGTGCCTACTACCCACACAATAACTACTGTAACTATGGTTGATAGTTTCAGTTAATAGAGATAAACGGGACAAAGATAAGGATGTGATTGGAGTGTAATGGGCCAGCAGGGAAGGAGGCAACATGTACACAAATGACAAAGCTGCATTTTAAAGACTGATTGAAGTCAAGAAAACAAATGTGTCCACAAGAAGGGGATATGATCAATTATCTGTAATGTTTATTGCCATCTGTGCTCAGTCTTGGAGATAGCCAATTAAAGATGCTAGATAGTGCAGCTGTAGGAGCACATAGGGACATGATAGGTTAGTAACTGGGGAAAGGAACTGTAGTGAAGGGTATTTTTGTTGCTCTACTTAATAAGACACTAGAAGTTTAGCCTTCCGGAGACAGATTTCAGTCCAGAGGCCAAGGGGAGGATATGCTATGGAGTAATCTGCATTCTATAAATATAGCTGATATTAATTCAAGCAAGGACCAGTCTTCAGTTCTTAATGTTCTGCAGACTGTGAACGGCAAGCAATAATATGAAGTTAAAAGTACACCTTTGCAAAATGGTGGCCATGAGATATTCCTATGTACAGTCAAAGCTTATGACAATGGGGCATGAGGAGGTTGGTGGACTACTGTGGTGCACTAGGTAGCAACTGGTGGGCTGATAATTCTGAGTATCATAGTGTTGTGACTGTAATCAAAGTCACCAGAGAGACATGGAAATTGGTGTTACAGAAGTGTTTACTCAGCACAACAAGCATGCATCATTCTGGTGACACTCTCAGTAGAGGCTCAAAAACCTAAAGGTACATCACATTTTTATACCAATTATACATTTTTAGATCAAAGACAATAGTAGATGATTCAATACAATTTCAATCGTTACAATGATATTGTATACTTCAATACTTTGAGTTGGCAAATGGTTCCTTTGAGACGCATAGTGGAAGCACATTGTAATAGATAAGATGCCTCAGAATGTCCAAATACCTTTGGGAGAAATTAATTTTAAAAATCCTAAATCTTTCTGACAAGACACGCAGACACCCAAGAATAATATTGTCATGCCTGTCTCTGAGTACACAAATATATTATGCACAAAAAGTTATTGATTGCCTATACCTATGATCATGTTTGATATGCTAAGTGCAAATTGTACTCAAGTCACAATGGTGCAAATAACTTGGCCATGTTGCCTGGTTTGATGCAAGCCAATTAACACAACTCCATTGTCTTAATGTTTGGTTCTTGCATATGCAATCTTTTAGTCTGTGGAGTAGCCTGTGCTTTTAATTTCAATTTACTGTTTGCAATTTTCAAAAATACTGATGGCTAATTGCAAGTTTCCTGAACTTATTTACATTTATAATAAGAAACGAAGCCTGGTTCTTGTTTGAATTAATATCTGCTATATTCACACAACTCCAAAGTCCTCCCAGACAATAGTGTTACATTTTGTATGTGGCATAGTGGAACATCCACAGGGGTAAGACTAGCCTGCAGACTGGGTATCATCGTGTCACATCTTTCAAGGGGTGGAATGTTGTAGTAAGTGTCCATCTTACCTGTTCATCTAACTCCCCCATGCTAGTTAGACTTTGGCCCATTTAAGGAGAATTGCAGGCTCTCCGACCAGCTGCTGCTTAGCTGACGATGGCATAGCACCAGTAGAGTGCTATCTAGCGTGCTGAAAACTAGCCATCACTCTTTTGCTCTCTGGATCACCATGGACCAGGTTGCAGAGGTTGCCTCCGAAACAGTGAAGTGAGCTGAAGTAAGAGGGGACTCAGGTGCACACGTCAGATAAGTATTTGTAACTGGCTTAATGAATGTTTAGTGTTTCTATTGGCCTGTAACTAAATGGGTAACTTTCTTACCGGTAGTGAGTGTCTTTTGACACCATTCACCAAACTTGAGAACCTGATCTTGCACAATGGAGGATGTCAGAGGTAGAACATAGAACATAGTACAGCATATTACAGGCCCTTCAGCCCACAATATGGTGCCGACCCTCAAACCCTGCCTCCCATATAACCCCCCACTTTAAATTCCTCCATATACCTGTCTAGTAGTCTCTTAAATTTCACTAGTGTATCTGCCTCCACCACTGACTCAGGCAGTGCATTCCAAGCACCAACCACTCTCTGAGTAAAAAACCTTCCTCTAATATCCCCCTTGAATTTCCCTCCCCTTACCTTAAAGCCATGACCTGTTGTACTGAGCAGTGGTGCCCTGGGGAAGAGGCGCTGGCTATCCACTCTATCTATTCCACTTAATATCTTGTATACCTCTATCATGTCTCCTCTCATCCTCCTTCTCTCCAGAGAGTAAAGTCCTAGCTCCCTGTTTTTTTTTGCCCAGGGAATGCACTGTTCGGGGTGGTGGTAGAGGCAGATACATTTGAAACACATGGATAAAAGAAAAATATAGGGCTATGTGGGAAGATCTTGATCTTATGAATATGTGGGAGACTGATCTTGGAGTGGGTTAACCGCATGACATCCTGGCCAAAAGGCCTGAACTGTGTTGTACTGTTCTAAGTTCTATGTTCTATGTTCTATGTTCATATTGTTGACAGTGTAGAAACAGACTCCCTGATTTTGTTGGTCTTTGTGTTCTGCATTTCTCAGTGCTAATCAGTTCAAATTAATCTTCATCTCAGAACCCTACCATAAAGTCTGAATACTTAATAAATTTGTTCTATCCATAAATCTAATGAAGCATGCAAGTATAGTGTGTGTGTGTGTGTGTGTGTGTGTGTGTGTGTGTCTGTGTGTGTGTGTGTGTGTGTGTGTGTAGAGGTTATCATACATGCGTGCACATGTACGTGCTGTGAATGGGTGCATTTGTGGTGTGCATGCTTGTGTGTGTATGTATTTACTTTCCCTTTTATCATAGCTCCCTTTGGTTTTTTGCTTTGAAATCACTAAAAATAGTTTCCAGCTATTTTGTTTCTGAGATCCATTTGGCAGTCTCACACCACGACACTCTTCTGCCCATATCCCAGCACTTAGGCATCCAAAGCCTCACTGGCATACAGGATTTAATGATAAAGCATCAAGCTCACTTACCTGCACAAGTTGACAATGGTGGATCCACAAGGAGCTGCGTTAGTTCCTACTGGGTATGTCAGTGTTGAATGCAGATGGCCCTCCGCTGTCAGGAAATCTCGGCCATTGATGTCTAAGAAGGTTATATATTGATTTTTTTTCTGGTTGTTTGACTCACAATGTCTTAACCAGTCTAATGATCTTTTGATCTAACATTTTTTCAAATCTAGATTTACTGTAATCAAAATTCCCTGAAATATGATCTCATTCCAGCTTTTATTAATTTGATACTTCACAGAATTTCATCAGCATAAGTAGGTTATTATAGCTATTATTACTCTCAACTGCTGTCAGAACTTCTTAATTCAGAGTCTGGTTTCAAAACTCACTGAATATATAAAAATAAAAATAGTAGAAAAATAAAATCAAACGTGAAACAGAAATGCAATGAAGCAAATAGAAGAAAAATTCCCTCAGAAGAGAAAAGTTAAAATGGAACAATTTGTTTGTTATCTTCACCAATGTTAAAGTACTGGTGGGGTCAGTGTTAGTTTGTTTCTTTAGAAAAACTCCTCTGAGTGCAAATTGAGATCTAGTAACCTTTTAAACTGGTTGTGGTGGTTCAGTAAGGCACACTCATCACCTACCATTCTATAACCTTCATTCACACCCTTACTTCTCACTTATATCCTCTATAGACAACTCTTAAATAAAGCTCATCATGCTAGGGATAAAATTCGTATGTACCACTTTTCCTTTAAAACTGCTCTGGAAACTTACCGTTGCTACTGCAAAGTATTCTGCTGACCCGAAAGTACTAAGAAATTAAGGCTCCATTAGCTAGGCTGAGTGGAGATGATTAGGTAATGTCCGTGTCAATCATGCTCAGACTTAAAGGGGCAGAGTTTCCATCTTTATATATTGCATGCACTCATGAGACAAAGTGCTTGATAGTGATAATACTCCTCTCTCCTGACATTTTCTCAGCAGAGAAATGAAACAATGGAAGAACTCAAAAACCAAAGGTTCTCAGTACCATATTTTAGATAGCGAAAGGAACTGTTTTTTATTTTGTTACCAATATGAAGAGAAATGGTCACCTTAAGAATTTGATTTTACTTGCTTTTCCTTTTCAATTACCGTAGTTCTCCATTACAGAATGCAACTGTATCTGCTACATAGACAGGTAGATACTTTATTGATGCCAAAGGAAATTACAGTGTCACAGTAGCACTGCAAGTGCACAGGTATACAAATATTAGAAGAGAAATAAGAAAGAATAAAAAATAGTCACCTCAAACAGTCTAACAGAAGGGGGGTCATCACTTCCACAGCTATAGGTTGACTCATTATAGATCCTAATGGTCGAGGGTAAGAATATCCTCATATAGCACTCTTTGGAGCAGCACAGTTGTTTTAGTATTTTACTAAAAGTGATCCTTTGTTCAGCCAAGGTGGCACGCAGAGTTGCCAGGATTTTCCGTACAGTCCTTTGTTCTGCCACAGCCTCCAGTGTGTCCAGTTTGACTCCTATAACAGAGCCAGCCTTTCTAATCAGTTTATTGAGCCTGTTGCCATCACCCATGTTGTTACCATTGCCCCAGCACACCATCGCATAGCCAATTGTACTGGTGACAATAGACTGGTAGAACATGTGAAGGAGAGGTCTACATACTCCAAAGGACCTCAGTCTCCTCCAGAAGTAGAGGCGATTCGAGTAATGATTTTCTGAAGATACAATGATGTGAGGAAACTTCATCACCCACACCACACTGAGTGGGCATACTAAGTTTTCTTTCTGAGAAAAAGAAGTTCAAAAATGCGTTAGCATATCATCTATTTCCTAACCAGAGCTTAATCAATTCTGATTATCTTTGTGACTGACCATCAGCGGAATCATGTCTCTATGTGAGGATAACGTTAGGAATAAAAGGTGGAAGATTTCAGCATTTTTTCATTAAAATAAGCATTGCTTATATTCCGGTATGAGTACATTTAAGGGAGTTTGGTTTGCAAAATTTTTAGTTTGTATAGAGAGGTTCAAAATGTCATTTCTTTCACTAACCTGAGGAAAGCATATCTCTTGAATATGAGACTGCTATTGCAACTTAAGGAATTGTTATATGACAATTTCATTTTCTCTGGAAAATATTTTCATATTCAAGAAAATATGAACTGTTTCTATGAAAATACATTGAACACGTACTTTAATAATTAACAAGTTCTCCATAAGAATGATTTTCTTTCCTCTTTGATTATTTATCTATTACTGCACAGCATTAATACATGAATGTGATAGTCTTTAAGAGAAGTTAGAGAAACAGGTTCCTTCAACATGTTCAATCATTCCATTGATATGTAGATCAATGTAAAATCATTGAATATTCACGATGGATTATTCATTGATTTTGGAGAATTGTGGCATACATAAGTTATCTGTTACTTTTGGTGAGCAATTGATCTCCAATATGCAATTTGTTTTAGTCCTATATGTATGACATTATCAATAAAAGAACAAGAGCAACTCAGTAATGCCTGAAGTGTAACCCATTTCTTGTGGTGTTCTAGCATCATCAGTGAATCTACGGGTTCTCTGCCATGTGGGCACGATATTCACTTTATTAGGGTGTCTGAGTATACAAAGCCAACACCAGATTCAACTTTTTTCATTTGTTGTCTACAAATGTATATCCTATGGCCATTCCTCTGTTTATTCGCTCCAATAAATGTGTTTTTCTTCTTGCACTTCCTTTTAAATAAAAAAAATCTACACACAGAAGTTGACTTTCTATAAATGTTTAACCTTCTCTAGCACTTTAAGTGCATGTTAATATGTTTTTCTTTCTATTTTAGCTCTTTTATTTTAACTGATGGACAAGTACTGCTTGACATCTGCTCTATTGAGTGGAAAGAGGTTCTTCCATCTCCCTGTAGAATATGTTGTCTCAGATAGAAACAGATCAATATTGCTTTAAAACACATTACAGAGAAATAATACGTGAAAATTTGGGCAGTGAGACATGCTACCCCAACAGATTTACCATTGTCTTTCCATACAGAAGGTTATTTGTCCAAAGAAGATTGTCATCCATTACCAATCATATATAACAATTAAAGCTCACTACTGTGATAATTAATGCTTCCCATTCATCATGCTTTGAGGATAATTGACTTTTTTCAGTTACCATGTTCTATTGGACATGTTTCTCAGTGCATATTTCTGAATAACGCTCTTAATTATTTCAAAATAAAGGGAGCTATGGGAAGATAAAAACACATTTGTCTGTGATAACAGTTGTAAAACTCATTAACATCTTAACCAGGTCATTTTATTAACATTCCTTAAAAATGTCTTTAATCTTTTAGTTTGGAATATAGATTAGTAATAATTCAAATAGAAGGAACTCACTAATGCGCACTTTACACTGTGGTGGTTTCACTTGAATGGAATATTCACAGTAGATAAAATTTTGAGTAAATAATTCAGGGAAGAAAAGAGCTATTTCAGCTGAATGCATAGATGCTATTACACTATTTATTTACTTCTGGCCTTTCCAGAAAATATGAATTAAAAACAAAAAAACCCAAATAATTTGCATAATATGCAAAATGATTATGGAGGTGTGTCACTTTCAATATTAATTTTGGAAGCACTAACCTTGTAATATTTGATTGGATATTACTATGAATGTAGATTTCCTGAAACCTGCAGTGTGTGAAGGGTCTCACTACAACTGAGGACTCAGAAAATCTATCAGATTTGCTTAATGGTGCTCTCATTTTGTTAATCTGGTACTTTATAATCACCTCCCTGCCACTTTCACCTTGAAATGTAATGCTCCATGTAGAGGCAGTTTGCTGAGGTCAGTTAGAGTTGCGCTAATTGTGTGATGGGAAATAAGTTAAAATAGATAACAAAACTTGTCACTTTATATTACACCCCAAATACTAACCGATTTTTGCTTCATGTATGGTTGCAGGTGTAGTCTACTGAGATAAGAGTCCTAGACTAGCAGGGCTCACAGAGGCTGAGCATCACAGTAGTCAGCAGGATTTAAATAAGCCATTGTTTTAATATATTACCTCATTGGTTCCCAATCAACTGTTTGAGTGAGAGCAATAACTTCACTTGGCTTAATTTCAACACTGTTATTTAAAAAGAAGCAAATTGAGCCAAATTCAGAACTGCTGGCACTCAGTGAATTATAGCCCAGATTTATCCAGGCTCACTTACAGTCTGAAACAAACTCCATCACTGAGCTACCACACGGTATACAGGCAGATCTGGCATTTGAAATCAATGGGGATTGCCAGTCATTTCAATCCTCAACGACTCAGTATAGGTTTTTCACCTGGAAATTATTCAGTCACGGGAGGCAGACATTGGTTATCACCGGCAGCCTCTTGATTCTTCCGTTTTGAGCATTTGCGAGTCAATGTCAAAAAGCCAAATCAAAGGCTAGTTTATGATAATATCATGAGAGGGGATCCTGATGACTGGGCATCTCAGGATCTACCATCCACCCGGGCTTGTGATGACGATGATTATCACCCGTTCTCCTCTGAGACAGATGGATGCAACTACATGTACACATATGTATAGGTGCAATGAGAAGCTTCCTTCCGGCAGCATCACAGGCAAATGGAGTCATATAAGCAGTATTCACAAGAAAAACACAAATTAAACAGAAATTGTGCACATTTTTTACAAAAAAAAGGCACAATTAGCATAGAAAACGCCAAGTCTATTTTAACGCTAAGTGATCAAAGTGGTCTTGTCAGTGCTAAATTCTAGTGATTAGAGTTTTCCCAATTGCCCAGACCTTGAATGGGAAAAAAAACTATAAAAAGTAGTGGATCCAGCCTTGTCCATTACAGGTAAAGCCCTCCCCACCATTGAGCACATTTACAAGGAGTGCTGTTGCAGGAAAGCAGCATCTATCATCAGGGATTCCCCCACCCCTCCATCCAGACCATGCTCTTTTTTCACTGCTGCCAACGACAAGGATGTACCGGAGCCTCAAGTCCCACACAACCAGGTTCAGAAGCAAATATTATCCTTCAACCATTAGCCTCTTGAACAAATTGGGAGAACTTCACTCCCTTCAACACCAAACTGATTCTACAACCCATGTACTCACTTTTAAGGACTCTACAATTCGTGGTCTCAATATTTATTGCTTATATATTTATTTGCTATTATTATTACTGCACTTTCTTTTCGTCTGCACAGTTTGTTATCTTTTGCACATTGGTTGTTCTCCGTCTCTGCTGTGTGTAGTTGTTCATTGATTCTATCATGTTTCTTTCTGTTTTCTCTGAATACCCACAAGAAAATTCATCTCAGGGTTGTATATGGCAACATATATGTACTTTGATAATAAATTGACTTTGAACTGTGATTGATTCAAAAACGGTGAAAGGAAATACCGTATCTGTTCTTGAACCTTTTTGTGATGGACTTCAGGCTTTGGGAATCCTCCCCAATGTTATCTGTGATGAGATAGCATGACCTGGATGGTGTGGATCTTTGATGATGGATAAAGGTTCAAGGGTTAATTTATTATCAAAGTATACAACTCTGAAATTCTTTTTCTCCAAATAGGCACAAAACCAAGAAAGAAAAGAACAGCAGCACGATCATCAACCCCCAAATCCCTCCACCCTGCTCAAAAATGAACAAAAATGGAACAGACACATTGGAACCCAAATCCCCTCCCTCCCACACACACAAAAAAACAAGAAAGATCAGGCAAAAAACACAGAATATAAAAAAACTATAAGACTGCAAAAGACATCTAGAGTTCAAGTCCATATCCAAAATGCAAAAACCTGGGTAGCATTCTCTTGGCCCAGTTGAAGGCCTTTCCCTCTTCAGAGCAGAATGATCCCACCAGCAATCAAAAGGCAGGCAGCGACCACCTTCCACATTTACCTCAGTGTTCAATTTCCCCCATTGTGTTAATTGGTGAACTATGGAAGCTTTAATTAGTAAAATGGAGTTGAACAGTGGCTGACGCTCGGCAGCCCTCTTGCAGCCTTCTTGCCACAAGATTCGTGCATGCTGCTTCTGCCTCCTGGAATCCTCTCAGAGACTGCAGATTGCTAAAACACCCAAAGGATCTCCAAACTGCAAATGACAGGCTCCGACAGTTCCAGAATCACATTTAAGACAAAACAAACCAACCGTAAAATATGCAAAATAAGTGAAATACATGGCTTCATCATCTATCCAGAAGATGACAACCAAAGGAGCATTGTACACAGGTGCCATGCTGACCAGATATTGCCTTCGTGAGGCAGTGCATCCTGTAGACACTACCAGTAGTAGGTGAGATGTGCCTGGAGTCACAGAAACCCAGAGAGAAAAAGATAAAAGATCTCCTTCCCTGAAGGGCACTATTGAATTTTTTTTAAACAGCAGTCTATAAATTTCAGACTTAGTTATTCTTCAATCCCTCAGTGCCGCAGTCAGAGGTTCCCACCTGCTTCAAAAGGGTGACAATTATACCAGTGCCCAAGAACAACAGAGTTGGCTGCCTCAATGTCTATCGTCCAGTTGCACTAATATCTACTGTCCTGAAGAAACACACATAGAACACTGGAGGAGCTCAGCAGATCAGGCAGCATCTATGGAAAAGAGTAAGCAGTCGATGTTTCAGGCCAAAAGCCTTCTTCAGGTCTGAGAAGGAAGTGGGAAGATGCTTGAATAAAAAAGGGGTGGAGGGGAAAGAGGCTAGCCAGAAGGTGGTAGCTGAAGCCAGGTGGGTGGGACCCAGGGGGAGGTAATAGGGAGGTGAGAAGAAGTGGAAGTTTAGAGAGGGGAATAGAGATGGGGGGTGATGTTCACCAGAAGGAGGAATTTATATTTATGACAGCAGCTGTGAGTAGGAGATGGCCAGCTCAAGATTGTCTTTGTGAGAGTGTGAAATGAGCTGCCAGCACAGGTGGTGCATGTAAGCTCGAATTCAATGTTTAAGAGAAGTTCAGATAGGTACATGGATGGTAGGAATATGGAGGGCTATGATCCCGGTGCTGGTCGAAGGGAGTTGACAGCTTAAATGGTTCAGCATGGACCAGATGGGCTGAAGGGCCCGTTTCTGTGCTGTACTTTACTATGACTCTAGAAATGGGTCTTTCCATTAAAAATAAACTATAGAAATACCTACTTCAGGCTGCTATTTTTAATTTCAGCTCAGTGTTCAACACCATCATACCCTCAATACTAATCAACACGCTCCGAAAGTGGTGCCTCTGTACCTCCCTCTGCAACTGGATCTTTGACTTCCTCACTGGGAGACCACAGTCAATGCAGATCAAAAATAACATCTCCTCCTCACTGATGATCAACACTGGTGCACCTGAAGGATGTGTGCTTAGCCCACTGCTCTACTCTCTCTATGCCCATGATTGTATGCATAGCACAAATGCCATCTATAAATTTGTTGATGACACAACTATTGTCGGCATATTTTCAGATGGTGACAAGAAGGCGTACAGGACTGAAATAGATCAGCTGGTTGAGCAGTGTCACAACAACCTCGCACTCAACATCAGTAAGAGAAAGGAAATGATTGTGGACTTCCGGAAGGGGAAGACATGGAAACAAATATCACTCTGCAACAAGGGATCACCAGTGGCAAGTGTGTGCAGTTTTAAGTTTTTGGGTGTGGTGTCAACAACTCTGAAGACCTATCTTGGGTCCAACATGTACTGTAGATGTAATTACAAAGAAGATACAACAGCATGGCCAACCCTCTTGAGTTTTAGATAGAAGGGAAAGCCTTCTGCTAAATGCTTTCACGACCATGTTTACAGAAAACATGTTTACATCTCTACAGAAACCAATTCACAACCAAGGCTTCACTGTGCTTCAGTAGATGCCATCTCAGGATGGACAATTGGTTCATCCAACCTCTGCTTCTGGTTCATATACACGTGGAACACTGGGCCAAATCCAGCTCAACACAATGGACTTGCACCAGATGGATTCTGGAGTTGGCTACAAGAGTAGTGAAATTAGAGGGTAAGTTAAAACTGCCCTTCTGTATAATGATAGTATGGTGGAAGTCAAATAAGCAAATAGGGACATTGTCATCAGAAGGGTAAAACATCTTGGCAGACCTTGACCAGGTCAAAATATTTGAAATGATTTTTGACAATAACAGTAGGCAATCATTGAATGATTTCAGGTTATTTGAGCTCTCTCGTAAAAACAAAGCAAGCAAATTTTAAGCACTGATGTTAGGTATTTTTGTAACACTTCAGCAACACTTGGTTTAAGATTTAAGAAAGCAATCTGATTGTCACTTAGAAAAAGAACTGACAAATTCATGTTGGAATGTCTCCTAAAATGAACATTTCAGAGGATTCGCTGCAATTATTCCCTCACCATTTCCCTTTCATAAAAATTAAATTTACTTTATTTAAGATATTTAATTCAAAGTACCACAATTCAAATAATTCTCTGTCAGCCTCTAGGCTTCTTTGCAAGTGGGGGCAGGGACAGATGTAATTGTCAGATTTGCCTGGTGCACACAGAATACACAGTGGGCTGGAATTACCAGAGGTGTGTGTTGTAAATGGCTTGAGTTCACACATTAACATGATGTATTTGGGGCTACTTTTCCCAATGAACGTAACTGTATTCTGCAAATTAGTTTTGATAGTCTTAACAATCACTGCTATTTTCCATATTTAAAATGTATCAGATTTTGCTGCCTAGAAAATACAATTTTATTTGGAAAGGTAGAATTACAGAATGCTGAAAAATAACATAAAATTCATGAGAAAGAATGCAAATAGAAGACAAAGCTTGCAATCATTCCAAGCCAGTAAGTTGTAAATCCATCACGGCTGCAAACTGCAAGTTTATGCTTTTAAAGTGTATTTTCTCCCCATGAAAAATTTTAGGTATATCTTACATGATCAATCGACTGTGTCAAACATCTTTCAGTCAGATCCACCTTTAAACTGTTAGCTCTTGTGGAAACTATGCCAGTTTACAACATGGCTCAGTTCAATGCAAGAAGTGAACAGGATAATGGAGACTCAAACATACAGCTCTAAGATTGGACATGCCCATTATTCATTCTGAAAAGTAAGTACGTAGCTGGCCCAATTTAACCGGACAGGAGTGTCAGCAAATCTGTCACTCAGAAGTGGGAAGACTAAAATACAAGATGGATAAAGAACCCAAGCATATGCTGATAAAGGGAAAATGGCGAAGACAGAGAACAGGTAGGATATAGAAAGATTGATGCAAATCAGATACATGTAAGAGCGGACATATGTTAGAATTCAGTCTAACAAAGATAACAAAGCTGAACAAAACTCATGGAGACTCTAGAAGCAATAGTCAGAAGGTTAAAAATAATATGGGAAAGCAAAAATAGAAAATAAAAACCAACATAAAGGAAAATGATTCAGAATCAGATTTATTATCACTAACTTAATTGATTGTTTTGTAGCAGACATAAAACTAGCCTAAATCACAAAAATAGATAAATAAGTAATGCAAAGAAAGTAACAGAATCAGAATCAGGTTTATTATCACCAGCGTGTGACGTGAAATTTGTTGACTTAGCAGCAGCAGTTCAATGCAATACATAATATAGAAGAGAAAGAATAAATAAATAAATCTTATTCAATATACTTTATACAGTATATGCATATTGAATAGATTAAAAATCGTGCAAAAAACAGAAATACTATATATTAAAAAATAGTGAGATAGTGTCCAAGGGTTCAATGTCCATTTAGGAATTGGATGGCAGAAGCTTTCCTGAATCGCTGTGTGTGTGCCTTTAGGCTTCTGTACCTCCTACCTGATGGTAACAGTGAGAAAAGGGCATGCCCTGGGTGCTGTAAGTCCTTAATAATGGACGCTGCCTTTCTGAGACACCGCTCCTTGAATATGTCCTGGGTACTTTGCAGGCTAGTACCCAAGATGGAGCTGACTAAACTTACAACCCTCTGCAGCTTCTTTCAATCCTGTGCAGTAGCCCACCCTACCCCCATACCAGACAGTGATGCAGCCTGTCAGAATGCTGTCCATGGTACATCTATACAAGTTTTTGAGTGTATTTTTTGACATTCCAAATCTCTTCAAACTCCTAATAAAGTATAGCTGTTGTCTTGCCGTCTTTATAAGTGCATCGGTATGTTGGGACCAGGTTAGATCCTCAGAGATGGATCTTTCATAAATCTGATAATGGAGAGGAACAAACTATTGAAATTAGTAAGGAAAGAAGAAAAAAATTGGTACAGGATTGTACACACATGAAAATTAAAAGAATGGTTAATGAAATTGCTTGAGAAAGAAGGAAGGGGTCACATTGTGTAGGTGTGATAGAGACATTGAAGAGGCACTTGATATTTTCAAACAATTGAGGTCAAAAGAGGGGAAATTTTAGAGATTACTGTCATAAGGTATTAGTTCCAACAATATTTATAAGGTCTTTAGTGGACCAGGAAAAGCTGCAGACTTTCTTCTACATCAAACCGGCACCTTTCAGTAACCACCCTCATTATCACCTCCATGATCCACACCATCACTGCCCTCATCTCCTCCAGATTCAGCTCACTGGACACCACACACCCAATCACCCTCCACTGAGTCAACTCCCATGATGTTGCAATCAGCCAACAAGATGACAATCACTAAAAAATCTCAAGTGATCACACCAGCCATTCCATGAACACCCTAATTCCAACCACAGTTACTCTAACTCCCCAGCCCCAATCTGGTGGAACATGAAATTATTTGCATCTCTTCCCACATGCAGTTATCCTTGATGCAACACTTCATGTATTCTTACAGGCCCTATAACCTCACGCACAATATCAACAAAATCAAGAAGCTAGCCATTAATTTTGTCGTGGTTTCTCGTGCCCCACAAACGACCAGGAGACGCAGAAGATTCTTCAAGAAGGGTTAAACTTTAATTTGCAAATCAAAGCTGAGACAGTCATTGAGCTAGTCGCTGATTGCCCACCGATCGTTGTACATAGCATATTTTTACAGCAATCTCCTGGTTTAGTTGCATTAGCATATCCAATCGGTCTACAGTTGCGTATCACAAGTACATCCGCCACTATTGTTTCTACCCATTGACTTAATCATGTTCTAATCTACATCTCTTAGCTACCTCTCATTAACACGCCATTGTCTTCTACATTCTTAAGATTTCATTCTCCTACTAAATTGGATACATGCATAGCAAATAGCAAGTTCAAAGCTGACTACATAGTTTTGGTTACACAGCAAACAATGCAACTTTTATACTCCAATACTAGCCATTGACTTTAGAAAGGGGAAGTCATGGGATTAATGTGCCAATTCTCATTGATGAATCAGAGATGGCAGAGTAAGCTTCTTCATATTCCTAGGCATTAACCATCAGATGACCTGACCTGGGCCAGGTGCATAGGTGCAATCATAATGAAGGTGTACCAAAGGCTTTACTTTCTTAGAAGCTTAAAGAGATTTGGCAGTCTCCAAATACTCTGACAAACTAGTCCAGATGCACTGTTGAAAGTATTTTGAATTTCTGCATCATGGCCTGGTAGAGCAACATAGGAGGTTGTAGAGAGTTTTGGACCCTGTCTGATCACAGTCCTGCCCATGACTGAAAACATCTACCGGGGTGCTGCCTCAAGAAAAAGGGGTCTATTATTAAGGATCTCCACCATCTGGGCCATACCCCCTTCTCACTGCTAACATCAGGCAGGAGATATAGAAGTCTAAAGTCCAACACACCCAGGTTCAGGAAACAGCTATACAACCATTGGGGTCTTGAACCACCTATACAACCCTAAACCTACCTCAACGATGAAGCACTATGGACTTCTTGCGCAATCATGAATTTATCTCTGAATATTATTTTTATCTAATGTCTTGTTTTGCTCCTCACTATCCTGTATATGTATAGTTTATATGTTGCGTGTTGTCAGCCTGTGATGCTGTATAAGTAAGTTTTCGTTTACCACACCTCACTGTACTTGTAAAACTGGCAATAAATTCAACTTGACTTGAGTTACATTGTACAACACACCTGACTCCACCACAGCTATTCTTAATCCTTTCATCATACAGATGCCTTCAATCGCACATTGTTTTTCCTGATATTCCCATGATTCAGTACACATATACTGCAATTGATTTACATATTTTTTCTTTGTTAAGTATTGCATTGAACAGCTGCTGCTAAATTAACAAATTTTACGACACATGCCAGTGATATAAACCTCATTCTGATTCTGATTCCCTACACTACTATTGCCCCTAAATGCCATTCCCCCGGTTCTAACAGGATCCTGACCCAATCATTCTTTTTTCAAACCGCTTTCACAATCCTCGATCACTTGATCATACCCCACCAACACAATCCACTTTATTGCCCCCCATATTATCAGATCTACAAAAAAATCCACCATTATCCTCTACAAAGATGACCTTCGAAAATCTTCCCACCCATGATCATGAAACCCAACTGATCTTCAGTGCTGGCCTATTCCAAACTCTCCTTCTTTCTGTCGGCTTTTAGATGCAAACAGAGAAATTAACCTCACCATAGATTGGAACTCTCGCATTTCAAGAAAACTCACACACGTGTCTCCTGGCCACACACACTTCCAACCACTTCACCCACCCTTACTCTACTCACTGCTCCTGAAAATATTGGAGACTTAGATACTTCGAGATCAAAGTAAACAATTTTTTTAAAATGTTGTACATCAAGTGAATGCAGTATTGTGGAAGCACAGAAGAAATGTAATAATCACATGAAGCTTGATAGCTTTACAGTTTAACTCAGAGCACAGGTGAAGAGAAAGCACAGTAAACACAATCTTCAGCTCAACAGATTGGGTTGGAGAGAGACTAGAAATGGTGCATTAGAGGGATCAGTATGCATAGAAGACTTAGACCTCAGCCGCAAGCTGGAATGAGGTCTCACTTGGCACTGACAACTTTTCTCCAATAACAATACTCTGTTTTGTATAAATGGTTGCCTTTACTTTTTATGGGATTATAAATTTAAAATGACCAGAGGGAAAATAATATTTTTTACACCAGATTGTTTGTTGCTACAAAGACCTCCAATAAAGCGCGGGTGTTAACAGCAAGCAGCAAACTTTATTTGAAACATAACCATGATATTGTAAGTTATTGGTAACAACTATCAGCATGATTTTGATGATAATTCAACTGATCAAGAGACAAACTTTCAGCCAATTCTACATGCGATTGATTTCACACTATGCCAAAAGTGTGTGCACAGCAATTTCTTTTCACTAATAGAAGTAGAACTTGAAGCAAACATCAGCAAATTTGGTGCTTATTCCTGAGTGTAACTCTGTACGACCATATATCTGGAATATGTCATCTCCCTGTGTCATGAAACAACCCTTTAAGATCTGCAAAATTTCCAAGAAGGTAAAGCCACTGGAAACCGACTCCACAACTTTCCACATTCTGGTAGGAGTCTCAAGTGAGATGGAATCGCTTCGCCTAATGCATTCTGCTTGAACTTGTTTTCATAAATTCCAACAGCGGCATGATGGGGCTCTGCACAACAGCACTTTAGACATTAAATGAATCAAAACACAAAAGGTCCTAACTTCAAAACCTGGCCCATGCTGAGTTAGTTGATCTAAGACAGTGTGAGTGTTACCTTTGGTGTTAATGGGCTGGACGTTCACTGGGGTGTTCATTGTTCAGAGAGAGCTCATTGCATTTCAGTGGCTGTGAGCATCTCCATTACACTCTGCTAGAGTGAATAGAAATTGCAAATGTTGGCCTTTAGGAAGCCTATAGCAGCTGAAGATTGCAGCAGGAGGTCGGATATCAGACCTAAGCAATAATAGCCCTGATATCAGAAAGAAAAGAACAATCTCTACAGAGTTTTCCGCTCTATTCATTAATACATGCCCCAAAGTGGGTATGAAAACTGGCTCTCTATTATACCCAAATATTACCCGGCATACTGTCTCATTTTTATAAATGCATTTCAATTTATATGCCTGATATCATACTATCTCTATTCATTTTAAAATGTGGAAATTCACTTTCAACATTCCAGCACTATTCTCAGACCTTTCACTCGCCTCTACTACAGAACAGAAACTACATTTCCATTCTGTTAATAGCGTTTTCAACTCATTAATGCTAACGTTGAGGACCTAGTTGAGTTTATTTCCAAGCTGACATTTCAAATAGTTAACAATGAGATAATTAGTTATAGCATTTACATTCAAATGTCTCTGTCAAGTCCAGGAGTAATTAAGGTGATTAGTATCAATATTGCCACAATGTTGGGTCTTACTGCTATGGTGGTTTAATGTGATGAAATACTATGGAAAATGGAGCAATGATCCCATTTAATTAGGAGATATAACCATCTTGCACCTATGGTCTGTTCACCATATAAAATGTCCAGAGTCGTCCCCTGTATCCTGTTTTTTTTTCTGTTATTGAAATCAATTTTTAAAAATTATATTCAACTCTTTTACTTTACTTTCAGCATCTGAGTCTTTTTTTCTTGCAATGAACTTCTAAGTAATTCATCCTGGCTATGAATAATATAAGCTTGTGTCATATCACACCCCTGTGCCCTCTCTCCCATCTTACCTGTGTGACGGAGACTGACAGAATTGGAAAAACTCCACATGGGATCAAAAAGAAGGTGCCCGAAGTTCACTGCAGTTGCAACAATAAGACTCAAAGTCTGATTTAGAACAGCGTTCAGGCGTTTACACTCTGGCTCAGTTTCAGTCTGCGCCACGTGAATGGCAGTCAGAGTCTGACACAAATCTACTTGAGGGTTCCAAATAAAAACAATTCTGATGGATGGCCATTGACTTGCAACATTAACCCTATTCCCATCTCCATAGTTCCTCTTGACTTGTACTATCTGATTCTATCTCAGATTTCCAGCAACTGCAGATTTTAGTTTATGTCCTATTGATTTATGTAAACATAGGAACAGAAAATAGGAGCAAGAGTGGGCCAATCGGACATTTAAGCCTGCTCAGTCATTTTTGTCAGTGTTATCCAGCACAAAAATGGGCTCACCACATTCACATCGGGTTTTTTTTGCCCATCTGCACAAATCCCATTTGTCTGCAAAAGGTCTATGATTTGCCTATTCAAGTCCTTTAAGCTCATTGATCTGACTCCAACACCTCCTTACACAGATATCAACCACTCAACTTCTTTCTCAAATCCCTTTTAAAACTCATCCTTCTCACCTTGAACCCGTGCTCTTTTGTTGTTTAATAACACTCTCACTGGAAAAGGAGTTGACTATCTCTACACTGCATGATCGTCGTGGTCAGGCTGGCTGAAGGCCCTGTTTCTATGCTCCATGACTTTAAGAAAAGTCCAGCCCATTCAATCAGGGATCAACACAGGGACTCCATTTGTTTGTGATATATATTAATCACAGAGATGTGAATATAGGAGCTCTGATTAATAAATATGCAGATGGGTTGACAAGGACTGTGAAGACTATTCTCTAAGACTACAGCAGAACATAGATTGGATAGAAAGTCAGGCAAAGCTTATGCCAATGGATTTTATCCTGACAAGTGGAAGGGGTTGCATTTTGGGAATGAAACAGGAGTGAGATGGCTGAGGATGGCGTAGTTGGTATACAAGTTTATGCAGTGTGTAGTGAGACTGTGAGGAAGGACAGGCAGATGATAGGGCAAAATTGCAGTCAGTGGAATGAGTTAAGGTGTAACGTGGGGGCAAAATCAAAAAGGATGGTGAATACAGGACTGAAGGCATTATATTTGAAAGGACAGTATATGGAATAAGGTAGATGATCTTGTAGCACAGTTAGAGATTGGCAGGTATTGTGCTGTGGGCATCACTGAACAATGGCTGAATGAAAATCATAGTTGGCAGCTTAACATTCAAGGATACACAGTGTATCAAAAGGACAGGCAGGTAAGCAGAGAGGATGGGGTAGCTCTGTTTGGTTAAAAAAATGTAATCAAATTCTCAGAAGGAGGTGAATGGGATCAGAAGATGTAGAATCTTTGTGGGTAGAGTTAAGAAACTGCAACAGTAAAATGACCATGGTGGGAGTTATATACAGGCTTCCAAATACAGTACTGCAGTAGCCAGGAAGTGGGATACAAATTACAATGGGAGATAGATAAGCATGCAAAGAGGACAGTGTTATGATAATCATGGTGGATATTAATATGCAAACAGGTTGGGAAATCAGGTTGGTGCTGGATCCCAAGAGAGGGAATTTGTAGAATGCCTAGGAGATGGCTTTATAGAATTCACTAGGGGAAAGGCAATTCTGGATTGGGTGTTATGTACTGAACCAGATTTCATTAGTGAGCTTAGGTTAAAGCAACCCTTAGGAGACAGTGATCATAACATAATAGAATTCACCTTGCAGTTTGAGAGAGAGAAGATGAAGTCAGATGTATCAATATCACAGTGGAGTAAAGGGAACTACAGAGGCATGAGAGAGGAGCTAGCTAAAATAGATTGGAAAGGGATACTAGCAATGAAGACAGCAGAACAATGGCTGGAGTTTCTGGAGGCAATTCAGAAGCAGAGGATAGATACATCCCAAAGATGATGAAGTATTCTAAAGGGAGGATGAGGAACTGTGGCTGACACGGAAAGTCAAAGACAGTATAAAAGCAAAAGAGAGGATATATAAAATAGCAAAAATTAATGGGAAGTTAGAGGATTGGGAGCTTTTAAAAACTATCAGAAGGACACTAAAAAAACCATAAGGACAGAAAAGATAAAATATAAAGGTAAGCTAGCCAATAAAATAAAAGAGGATATAAATGAGTAAAAGAGAGGTGAGAGTGGATATTGGACCGCTGGAAAATGATGCTGGAGAGGTTGTAATGGGGACAAGGAAATGACGGATGAACTTAATAAGTATTTTGCATTAGTTTTCACAATGAAAGACACTAGCAGTACGTCAGAAATTCGAGAATGTCAGAGGCAGAGTGAGTGTAGTTGCTATTACTAATGAGAAGGTGATTGGAAAACTGAAATGTCTGAAGATAGATAAGTCATCTGGACTAGATAGACTACACTCAGGATTCTGAAAGAGGTAGCTGAAGAGATTCTGGAAGCATTAGTAATGATCTTTCAAGATTCTGGAATGGTTACAGAGGGCTGGAAAATTGCAAATGTCACTCCACTGTTTAAGAAAGAAGGGAGGTAGAAGGAAGGAAAGTACAAGCCAGTTAACCTGACTTCAGTGGTTGGGAAGATGTTGGAGTCATTATTAAGGATGAGGTTTCAGGGTACTTGGAGGCACATGATCAGAGGAAATCTTGCCTGACAAATCTGTTGGAATTCTTTGAGGAAACAGCAGGCAGGATAGACAAAGGAGAGTCAGTGCTTGTTGTGTTGGCATTGGAGAGTGTCCAGATGGGGTTCATGAGTGATTCCAGGAATGAAAAGGTTAACATATGAGGAACATTTGATGGCTTTGGGCCTGTACTCATTGGAGTTTAGACAAATGAGGGGGGATTTCATTGAAATCTATCGAATATTGAAGGGCCTAGATAGTGTGGAGATGGAGAGAATGCTTCGTATAGTGAGTAGGTCTAGGACCAGAGGGCACAGCCTCAGAATAGAGGGACATCCATTCAGAACAGAGATGAGAAGGAATTTCTTTAGCCACAGGGTTGTGAATTTGTGATATTCAGTGCCATTGATAGACGTGAGGCCAAGTCATTGAGTATACTTAAAGTGCAGCTTGGTATATTCTTGTTTGGGCAGAGCACCAAAGGTTACGAGGAGAAGGCAGGAGAATGGGGTTGCAAGGGATAATAAATCAGCCATAATGGAATGGTGGAGGAGACTTGCTGGGCTAAGTGTCTAATTCTGCTCCTCTGTCTTATGGAATATATTAGATGTTAGTGCAATAGGGAACAATGATGAACTGAGTTAAGGCTCACATCCATAGTTCCCTGAAAGTGGAAAGACAAGTAGATAGAATGTTAAAGAAAGTACATTTAATATCCTGACAATGCGTAAGTCAGGGCGTATAACTTAAAATCAGAACATTATGTTACTTTTTACAAAATAACATAATTATTTAGACTGCACCTTATTTTATTAAAGGTATCTTTTTTAACCACGTTCTAGTTAAGACCAAAGTTGGGCCCTTGAAGGCAGAAACAGGTGAATTTATTATGGGGAACAAGGAAATGGCAGACGAGTTGAACAGGTACTTTGGATCTGTCTTCACTAGGGAAGACACAGACAATCTCCCAGATGTAATAGTGGCCAGAGGACCTAGGGTAACGGAGGAACTGAAGGAAATTCACATTAGGCAGAAAATGGTGTTGGGTAAACTGATGGGACTGAAGACTGATAAATCCCCAGGTCCTGATGGTCTGCATCCCAGGGTACTTAAGGAGGTGGCTCTAGAAATCGTGGACGCATTGGTAATCATTTTCCAGTGTTCTATAGATTCAGGATCAGTTCCTAAGGATTGGAGGGTAGCTAATGTTATCCCACTTTCTAAGAAAGGAGGGAGAGAGAAAACAGGGAATTATAGACCAGTTAGCCTGACATCAGTGAGGCTAAGGAAAGATGCAGGATCAGTCCGAGTCAGCATGGATTTACGAAGGGGAAATCATGCTTGACTAATCTTCTGGAATTTTTTGAGAATGTAACTATGAAAATGGACAAGGGAGAGCCAGTGGATGTAGTGTACCTGGACTTTCAGAAAGCCTTTGATAAGGTCCCATATAGGAAATTAGTGGGCAAAATTAGAGCACATGATATTGGGGGTAGGGTACTGACATGGATAGAAAATCGGTTGGCAGACTGGAACAAAGTGTAGGGATTAACAGGTCCTTTTCAGAATGGCAGGCAATGACTAGTGGAGTACCGCAAGGCTCGGTGCTGGGACCGCATCTATTTGTAATATACATTAATGATTTAGATGAAGGGATTAAAAGTAACATTAGCAAATTTGCAGATGACACAAAGCTGGGTGACAGTGAAAAATATGAGGAGGATGTTAGGAGAATGCAGGGTGACTTGGACAAGTTGGGTGAGTGGACAGATGCAGTTTAATGTGGATAAATGTGAGGGTATCCACTTTGGTGGCAAGAACAGGAAGGCAGATTACTATCTGAATGGTGTCAAGTTAGGAAAAGGGGAAGTACAATGAGATCTAGGTGTCCTTGTTCATCAGTCACTGAAAGTAAGCATGCAGTGAAGAAAGCTAATGGTATGTTGGCCTTCATAGCAAGGGGAATTGAGTATAGGAGCAAAGAGGTCCTCCTGCAGTTGTACAGGGCCCTGGTGAGACCACACCTGGAGTATTGTGTGCAGTTTTGGTCTCCAAATTTGAGGAAGGACATTCTTGCTATTGAGGGAGTGCAGCGTAGGTTAATTCCTGGGATGGCGGGACTGTCATATGTTGAAAGATTGGAGTGACTGGGCTTGTGTACACTGGAATTTAGAAGGATGAGAGGGAATCTGATTGAAACATATAAGATTATTAAGCATTTGGACACGCTAGAGGCAGGAATCATGTTCCCAATGTTGGGGGAGTCCAGAACCAGAGGCCACAGTTTAAGAATAAGGGGTAGGCCATTTAGAATAGAGTTGAGGAAAAACCTTTTCACCCAGACAGTTGTGGATCTATGGAATGCTCTGCCTCAGAAGGCAGTGGAGGCCAATTGTCTGGATGCTTTCAAGAAAGAGTTAGAGCTCTTAAAGATAGCGGAGTCAAGGGATATGGGGAGAGGGCAGGAACGGGGTACTGATTGTGGATGATCACCCATGATCACATTGAATGGCGGTGCTGGCTTGAAGGGCCGAATGGCCTACTCCTGCACCTATTGTCTATTGTCTATCTATTTGTCATGCCACACTATAGGATGGATTTGTTTGTAGTGGAGAGACTGCAGGGGAGATTGACCAGAATGTTACTCTTTTCCAACATGAAGGCTCGTATCCCCATATGCCGTGTACAATACATTTTCTTACTGGATGTCACTGTGAGTGATCCTTGGATTTGTATGCCAAAGCCCCTCTATTTCTCAGAGCTCTTATCAATACCTGTGTATGTCCTATTTTTGTTAGTCCTCCAAAATTAATAAGTTCTATCTGCCATGTCTCTATCCATTTTACAAACTAGTCACAGATCTTAAGATTTCAATTTAAAAAAAAATGTTCACTATTAACAGCACCACCAATTTTGTGTCACCTGCGAACTTATCAGTCATACCTCCTGCAATCATATCCAAATCATTAATATTTATGATAAAGAACTTTATTCTCTGTGATTCACACTGATGACTGCCTTCCAATCTCAATAACGACCATCCAACATCACCGCCTGCCTTTTGTCACTGTTTTTCAATTTCAATCCAATTTGGAAAATTACATCCCATGGGCTCTGCTTTTGGGCTAGCTTCCCATGTGGGACCTTCTACATATCCTTACTGAAGTTCACATGCACCATATCAACTGCACTGCCCTATTCAATATATTTTGCTACCTCTCTGAAAAACTCGGTGTGATTGGTCAGGCAGGAAGCATTGAAACTCAAGGAGTGCAGGTGTTACAGTATGCTTGCAAATATATATTGAACAGTTGCATAGTTGCAGCATAGCACAGATCTTTGAAGGAACCCACTTGTCACAGATGAAGTTGACGCTGTCGATTAACTTGAGTTCCTTTAGCAATTTTTAAATCTCTTAAATGGTAAACTAAATTTCAACCTCAGTTCCTTCAATTTGAGCTCCTGACACTGCATCAGGAATCTTGCTGATTTCTATAACTCAGTAACACAGCAGTGATTGGGACTTCAATCCACTGATTTATTGGAGCAGAACAACTTTTCACTTTACTTTATTCACCAAAGGAAAGCACAGATGATCAGATAGTACCTATAGGTGTGCATTGTACATCTTATATTCTACCACTGCTGACTCAAGTGTGGTTATAGGAAATTAAATTTTAATGCTGAGAGGCAATAATTCACTTTGCATTGCTTCATACCTGAGATTGAGTAGCACTACTAGGTAAAAATGACAGTCTTTATGTGAAGCATTCCAACGTAAGCCACCATCTGGTACTAAATCTGAGGTGCACAAAAGATAATTTATAAACATGATGGATGCACTGTATACTATTGTATCATACAGACTGATACTAAAGTATTGATGATAAGGAACAGCCCATTCCAAAACAGATTTGATTTAATTTTTCTTTCTTGGGGTTTCCAATAACGTTAATTTTCTAGGTTACTGCTTGGTTTTTCACCCATTCAGTGGCAGTCAGGTCATTTTCTATTCTGATTGGTAATACTTATTTCCTGCTTTTAGTTAGGTTTCCACTTTTTGGGATTCATAGATTGTAAACAAATGTAATACCTTACAGTATTACGTAAACACAGGGACTTGGCTGGCATCAGGGCAGGAATGGATTCTGAATACTCCTGGATTTCAGTGCTTTAAAAGGGGGGAAAGTGAAGGAGGGGTGGCATTACTGGTCAGGGATACTGTTACAGCTACAGAAAAGGTGGGTAATGTAGTAAGATCCTCTTTTGAGTCAGTGTGGCTGCAAGTCAGGAACAGGAAGGGAGCAGCTGCTCTACTGGGGGTATTCTATATGCCCCCGGTAGCAGCAAAGATGCCGAGGAGCAGATTGGGAGGCAGAGTTTGGAAAGGTGCAAAAATAACAGGGTTATCATGGGTGACTTTAACTTCCCTAATATTGATTGGCACCTGATTAGTTCCAATGGTTTAGACGGGGTAGCATTTGTTAAGTGTGTCCAGGACAGATTCCTCTCACAGTATGTTGACAGGCCGACTAGGGGAAATGCCACACTAGATCTAGTATTAGGTAACGAACCGGGTCAGGTCACAGATCTCTCAGTGGATGAGCATCTGGGGGACAGTGACCACCACTCCCTGGCCTTTAGCATTATCATGGAAAAGGATAGAATCAGAGAGGACAGGAAAATTTTTAATTGGGGAAGAGCAAATTATGAGGCTATGAGGCTAGAACTTGCAGGTGTGAATTGGGATGATGTTTTTGCAGGGAAATGTACTATGGACATGTGGTCGATGTTTAGGGATCTCTTGCAGGATGTTGGGGTTAAATTTGTCCCAGTGAGGAAGATAAAGAATAGTAGAATGAAGGAACCATGGGTGACAAGTGAGGTGGAAAACCTAGTCAGATGGAAGAAGGCAGCATACATGAGGTTTAGGAAGCAAGGATCAGATGGGTCTATTGAGGAGTGTAGGGTAGCAAGAAAGGAGCTTAAGAAGGGGCTGAGGAGAACAAGAAAGGTCCATGAGAAGGCCTTGGCAGGTAGGGTAAAGGAAAACCCCAAAGCATTCTTCAATTATGAAGTACAAAAGGATGACAGGAGTGAAGGTAGGACTGATTAGAGATAAAGGTGGGAAGATGTGCCTGGAGGGTGTGGAAGTGAACGAGGTCCTCAATGAATACTTCTCTTCGGTATTCACCAATGAGAGGGAACTTGACGATGGTAAGGACAATATGAGTGAGGTTGATCTTCTGGAGCATGTTGATATTAAGGGAGAGGAGGTGTTGGAGTTGTTAAAATATATTAAAATGGATAAGTCCCTGGGGACTGAAGGATGCTCCACGAGGTGAGGGAAGAGATTGCTGAGCCTCTGGTTAGGATCTTTATGTCCTCGTCGTCCACAGGAATGGTACCGGAGGATTGGAGGGAGGCGAATGTTGTCCCCTTGTTCAAAAAAGGTAGTAGGGATAGTCTGGGTTATTATAGATCAGTGAGCCTTACGTCTGTGGTGGGAAAGCTGTTGGAAAAGATTCTTAGAGATAGGATCTATGGGTATATAGAGAATCATGGTCTGATCAGGAACAGTCAGCATGGCTTTGTGAAGGGCAGATCATGTCTAAAAAGCCTGCTAGAGTTCTTTGAGAAATTGACCAGGCACATAGATGAGGGTAGTGCAGTGGATGTGATCTACATGGATTTTAGTAAGGTATTTGACAAGGTTCCACACAGTAAGCTAATTCAGGAAGTCAGAAGGCATGGGATCCAGGGAAGTTTGGCAGGTGGATTCAGAATTGACTTGCCTGCAGGAAGCAGAGGGTCATGGTGGAGGGAGTACATTCAGATTGGAGGGTTGTAGCTAGTGGTGTCCCACAAGGATTGGTTCTGGGACCTCTACTTTTCGTGATTTTTATTAACGACCTGGATGTGGGGGTAGCAGGGTGGGTTGGCAAGTTTGCAGACGACACAAAGTTTGGTGGTGTTGTAGATAGTGTAGACGATTGTTGAAGATTGCAGAGAGACATTGATAAGATGCAGAAGTGGGCTGAGAGGTGGCAGATGGAGTTCAACCCAGAGAAGTGTGAGGTGGTACACTTTGGAAGGACAAACTCCAAGGCAGAGTACAAAGTAAATGGCAGGATATTTGGTAGTGTGGAGGAACAGAGGGATCTGTGGTACATGTCCACAGATCCCTGAAAGTTGCCTCACAGGTAGATAGGGTAGTTAAGAAAGCTTATTGGGTGTTAGGTTTCATAAGTCGAGGGATAGAGTTTAAGAGATGCAGTGTAATGATGCAGCTCTATAAAACTCTGGTTAGGCCACAGTTGGAGTACTGTGTCCAGTTCTGGTCGCCTCACTGTAGGAAGGATGTGGAAGCATTGGAAAGGGTACAGAGGAGATTTACCAGGATGCTGCCTGGTTTGCATTATGATCAGAGATTAAGGGAGCTAGGGCTTTACTTTTTGGAGAGAAGGAGGATGAGGGGAGACATGATAGAGATGTACAAGATATTAAGAGGAATAGATAGAGCGGACAGCCAGCACCACTTCCCCAGGGCACCACGGCTCAATACAAGAGGACATGGCTTTAAATTAAGGGGTGGGAAGTTCAATAGGGATATTAGAGGAAGGTTTTTTACTCAGAGAGTGGTTGGTGCATGGAATGCATTGCCTGAGGCCTGAGTCAGATACACTAGTGAAATTTAAGAGACTACTCGACAGGTATATGGAGGAACTTAAGGTGGGGGGGTTAAATGGGAGACAGGGTTTAAAGGTTGGCACAATATTGTGGGCTGAAAGACCTGTACTGTGCTATGTCCTATTCTATGAATTTATGGAAATCAATAGCATACAGTTGAATACTTAATCAGATTAGAAACCAATTTGTAATAAGTTTTCCCAAGATGCGCCATTTGTGATTTGCAGGTATGATTTTTATTGCATGTGGTTCATAGCACCTAATAAAATTAAAATATGTCATGAATTAATAACTTAGGGTCACAGAATAATTGAGTTCATGTATTTGAAAAATGCCATGTACTTAGCTAGGTTTTCAAATGCCTTGATCAGAAGGAAATATAACAGTAAATGTATTGATATATTAGAAATCCATGGATGAACTATATTCTTCAAATTTTTCTTGTGTTCTATGAGTTAATTTCAGGATTTTTTGTACAATCTTTTGCATATATTTGCACAAATATTAAAATGTAGTCTAAAATATATAATGTGGAGGGAAGCTAAATGCTTCCCATGTGCTAAAATTAATCTTCCCTTTTACAAAAGAGATAATTTATTTTACTTTTTAAACCATTTCCTTCTGCTTTTAGTTTTCCATATTTCAGTTGCCACTAAAATGCTTTGTTCAAGAATGATACTGTTGTTTCTCAAATGCTCAGGGCAAGGAGCTACTAGCATCTGCGAAATAATCATATCATTTCAAGGGTTCGGAAATCAGCGTTGCCAGGGAGTAAGTAAGGTGTGGTTGAATCATTTGAAGAAACACAGACATAGGTACAAATTCCATTTTTAGCCTTCCTACAAAGCTAAATGGCTGCTAATTGTGAAGCCTCTAGTTACTCACACGATTTAGCTTTCAAGAAGCGAAGATAAAGAAATTAATTAAGTGCACAAAAATGTGTAGAGAAGTAAATTTGCAGAAAATATAAAAAAAAGGATTGTAAAGCTTTAATCAAGTTTTTTGGAAGATAAAAATTCATGAAGTCAAATGTATGTCCCTGTTAGAAATGGGAGAATTTATTTGTGAAAAGAGGAAAATGACAGAAGATTATTTAAAAAAAACATTGGTTCTGCCTACACAGACGAGAAAATACTGTAAATGGCTGTCTAGAGGTGTCACTGAGCCAGGAGTCTAATGACAATGAATAACTCAAGGAAATTAATAATGGTACTTAGAACCTACTGGGTTCATTATGTTTCAAGGTTATATGAAGTCTTGACTTCAAGCTGCACTGGCATTATGGATTAATGCATGTGTTGGAAATATTAAAGTGATCAAAGGTAAGAATCAGAATCAGGTTTATTATCATCGGCACGTGTCATGAAAGCTGTTAACTTAGCAGCAGCAGTACAGTGCAATACATGATAATATAGAAAAAAAGTATATATATGTATAATGAATGGATTAAAATAGTGCAAAAACAGAAATAATATATATCAAAAAGAAGTGAGGTAGTGTTCAAGGGTTCAATGTCCATTTAAGAATCAGATGGCAGAGGGGAAGAAGCTGTTCCTGAATCACTGAGTGGATGCCTTCAGGCTTCTGTACCTTCTTCCCGATGGTAACAATGAGAAGATGTAGTGGAGATATAAGATGACTGATAGTATCCCTGATTGTAATTATTTAAAAGTCATATGAGGGGAACAGAAGAAGGTCAAAATGCTAATTAAATGAAATACTGGCTATTATCGAATAATTTTACTGTGTTTTGTAATAGTCATTATGGATACAAAGAACCGTTTTTTCAGTGATTGCTTTGGAAACGAATCAAGTTGCCATGAAGAAAGATGAGAAGAAGAAATATATCTCCGGATCTGACGGTAAGTGGTAATTCTGCCTAATATACCATTGCTGAGGAGGTAAAGATCAGCTCCTAGCCTGAGGTAGTTTATATTCTTTACATGCTTTGTTAGAAAATCTAGACATTCTCATATTGGAGCCAATATTTGCCTGATGAAAATGTTGCTAAAATTGCAAAATAAACATTAGTCTAAGCATTATGTTATAAATGTTTTACAAGCCAAATTTTATTCAGAGTAGGTTATCTAAATGCTTTCCATACCCAAAGAGCTACAAAAATCTGCATATAAATTATGGAAGTACTTCACATTGAAATGTAATGTGGTATTATCCAGCATGTCATTTGCACAGTAAAGTACTACTTTGAATACTTAGATGCTAATAGTTTCATATGTCATTCATCTCATTGATCTGAAAAGGTAGTCCTACCCCATTTAACACATGTGAATGTAAGTTGCCCCAGCTGACATCTGTGAATGGAAAAGGTCACACTTTTGGAAAAGCTTCAGAACCAAGAATAATAACCACATCCTAATTGAATTCAACATTTAAATGGCTGAAATGAATGACCATTTCAAAGTACATGGTTAATCAGGAACAATCAGAATAGATTTATAAAGGGCAATTGTACTTAACTTTAATTGATTTTCTTGAAGAGCTCACATAATTTAAAGAGAATGCAGTGTAATTAGTAAATAATTGGATTTGCAGAAGGCATTTGATAAGGTGACACATAAGAAATGGTAAGATAATTTAAGAAGAATCTATTAAAGTGAACATAGTTTACCAAAATTGGAGTGTGGGGAAAAGGAAATAAATATTTTAAAAAATAAATTGGATGAAGTATACAGTGGTGCTAGAAAGTTTGTGAATCTTGTAGAATTTTGTCTATTTCTGCATAAATATGACTTAAATTGTGATCAGATCTTCAGACAAATCCTAAAACTAGATAAAAAGAACCCAATTAAATAAATAACACAAAAACATTATACTTGTTCATTTATTTATTGAGAAAAATGATTCAGTATTACATGTATTTGTTGGAAAAAGTGTGTGAACCTCTGGGGTAATGCCTTCTACAAAGGCTATTTGGAGTCGGGTGTTCTAATCAATGAGATGAGATTGGAGGTGCTTGTTGTAGACATGCCCTGCCCTATAAAAACGACACACAAAGTCAGGTTACTGACAGAGTCTGCTCTTCCCAAGAAAGATCTGTTTATGTGCACCATGCCTTGATCAAAACAACTTCCAGAGGACCTTAGAAGAAGAATGTTAGAGATGCATGAAGCTGGAAAAGGCTACAAAAGCATTTCTAAAGACCTGAGTGTTCATCAGTCCACAGTAAGAGAAATTGTCTACAAATGGAAGAAACTCAGTACTGTGGCTACTCTCCCTAGAAGTGGGCATCTTGCAAAGATCTCACCAAGAGCACAATCTGCAATGCTGAAGGAGGTGAAAAAGAACCCAAGCGTAACAGAATTTTTTTTCCAGGAATCTAAAACTTGCCAAAGTCTCCATTCATGTGTCCACTAGGAGAAAAACACTGAACAAGAATGGTGTTCATGGAAGGACACCACGGGGGAAACCACTGCTCTCCAAAATGAAACGCATTGTTGCATGTCTCGTGTTTGCAGAAGACAAAGTAGATGTTCCACAATGCTTCTGAAATGATGCTCTGTGGACAGATGAGATAGAAGTTGAATTTTTGGCAGAAATGCACATTGCTATGTTTTGGAGGAAAAAGGGCACTGCACACCAACACCAAAACCTCATCCCAGCTGTGAAGCATGGTGGAAGAAGCATCATGGTTTGAGACTGCTTTGCTGCTTCACGGCTTGAACAGCTTGCAGTTGTAGAGGGAACAATGAATTCAAAATTATATCAGAACATTTTACAGGAGAGTGTCAGGGTAGCAGTTCATCAACTGAACCTTAATAGAAGTTGGATAATGTAACAAGACATTGATGTGAAAGACAAAAATGATTCAACATCAGAATGGTTTAAATAGAAGAAATCTGTGTTTTGGATTGGCCGAGTCAAAGTCCTGATAATCCTATAGAAATGTTGTGGAAGGCCCTGAAGCAAGCAGTTAATGCAAGGAAGCCCACCAACATCCCAGAGTTGAGGCAGTTTTGTAAGGAGGAATGGCTTAAAATTCCTCCAAGCCGATGTGCAGGTCTGAGTAACAGTTACTAGTGTTATGACCCCAGCCCCCTCCTTTGTGAGATTCGCAAGAGCCCTAGTCAAGGGGGGGGGGGGGTCAAATGACCCAAGAGGGGGAGAGATGTGCTGAATAGACACAGGAAAATGGGAGAGAGAGAGGGAGACGTGCTGAAGACCACGTTCCCCCGGGAAGCAGAATAAAGCGACTCTTTGACTATTGTCTCATGAAGACCACGTGTAAAGCCCTCGGGCAAAGTGGGCTGGTTGAGAGAGAGATTGACACCGGCGATCCCGTGAGGAAGTATAAAGGAGGGTCTGGGGGTGGGGAGGACCCCTTCAGATGCACCAGAAGACACGCTAGAGATCCTGTGACAGCGTTTTGATAGCAACAGCCGGTGGTGGGGTTCGTGTGCGTCTTTTCCTTGCCTGGGATTGGCGACCCCACAACGGAAGAATGGCTTAGCTACAGGGGAGGCCACCGATGAGCGTTCATTCCCCCAACAAGGCTCCGACAAACCGAACTCCTACAGGTTGGAAAACCTGTCGGGTAACTGTTTCATTCAATTCTCTCTCTCTCTTTCTAACAAAAGTGCACCAACGCAACACCACAACGAAGGCAGCTGGTGGAACTGCAGTGAGCGCAAAAGACTTTTAGATATTCAGTAAACAATATATATCTACATTACCCCTAGACAACGATAGAGCTTACTTCTGATTGATTATTACTATACCTGTGCTTTAGATTGAGTTGTGACGACGTATATGATCTGAATGTTTTGTATTAACCATACATTTGTGCCCCTTTATAAATAAAAACGTTTGAAAATAGTAGCATCAGGCTTCAGCAGACCCATCTATCTTTGCTGGTAAATTACCCGATTACTGGGGAACGTAACACTAGAAACATTTGGTTGAAGTTATTGCTGTACAAGCAGATCACACCAGTTATTGAAAGCAAATGTTTACATACTTTTACCAATAAATACATGTAATATTGGATTTTTTTCAATAAATAAATGAACAAGTATGAAGTTTTTCTGTGTAATTTATTTAATTGGGTTCTCTTTATCTAATTTTAGGACTTGTGTGAAGAGATTACATTTTTACTTGTGCAGAAATAGAGGAAATTCTACAGGGTTCACAAGTTTTTTGGCACCACTGTATATAGGAGTACACACATGTGTTATGGTATACCTTCGCTTTTCAATTGTATAACAATTTTATGATTGATTAATTATACTATCTTAAAATTATTAGCAAGCTATGATGAACACATGAAGGCTTGAATGCATCAATTAATTGGGAAAATGACATGTAAAGCTTACAAAATTTTGCAAGTGTATGATATATTTTAAGATGTTTCTAAAAGGAAGCAATATCTAAGACATGCTTCAGAAGTATATTGATCTGTTAACACATAGTTAAGTGTTCTTCAGCAGGCTCCTACATACATCAATCAATTAATAATGTGAACATTTATTTGAAAGGGAAACAATGGCCAGGCACTAGAAATAATTTCCATGCTCTTTCTTTGGAAATAGTTTCATGTTGTGGCGACCCACTTCCCAGCGCACTCGAACCGGCTCACAAAGCGGCGCGCGCCAGCATTGAGGCCAGTTCCAAAGAGGACGCCAAGTCTGCTTCACCAGCAAGGGGAAAAGCCCGCGCGCCGGACGGGACTGTGAATACGCACCCCCTACAGCATTCCTCCCCGGGGAGGGCGGGATCAGGAAGTCTTTAAAGTGAGGCCGCGAAGTTTGAATAAATCGCTTTTGCAACAGCAGCTCATCGACTACGTGTCGTTATTGCAGCGCTGCGTGTAGCACACCGCTACAATTGGTGACCCCGACGGCCCAAACGATATTTGGACCGGAGATGAACAACGCCGCATCTGTTCATGCAGTTTCGTTAAAACTGCCAAGCTTCTGGACGCTGCGACCTCACCTATGGTTCCAGCAAGCAGAAGCCCAATTCCACATTCGGCAGATAACCTCGGAGGACACACGTTACTACTACGTGGTGAGCTCCCTCGACCAGGACACAACGGCCCAGGTTGAGGAATTCGTACAGTCTCCCCCAGCAGACGGCAAATACACAGAATTCAAAGCCCTGCTCATAAGGACTTTCGGACCCTCACGGTGCGAGCGAGCTGCCCGTTTACTGCACCTGGATGGTTTGGGAGACAGACCGCCATCGGCTTTGATGAACGAGAGTGGGGCGTCCGTCGCATAGATCACCAGGCCACGCTCCCAGCAGCAAACCAGACCAGGCCCGGCCGCAGAGCCCGCTAACCCCAGAGGCAGGGGTGAGGAGACCAACGAACAATGGTGCTTCTACAACCAGCGGTGGGGCGCAGAAGCCCGCCGCTGCAGCCCGCCCTGCAAGTTCCCGGGAAACGCCAGGGCCAGCCGCCGCTGATGGCTACAATGTGTGGGACAAGTGGTCAGGACGCCACTTTTTGGTCGACACCGGAGCCGAGATCAGCGTCTTACCTCCGACGAGTTACGACACCCGCAACAGGACACCGGGTCCCACCCTGAGGGCCGCGAACGGCAGCACAGTAAGGACCTACGGCACCCGTACGGTGCGGCTACAGTTTGGCTCCAGCCGGTTCACGTGGGACTTCACACTGGCCGCCGTAGCCCAACCGCTTCTGGGTGCGGATCTTTTGCGAGCTCACAGCCTACTTGTCGACCTGCTCAGGAAGAGACTGGTCCATGCCGAGACCTTTCAAACGTTCTCCCTGGGTGAAGCCCAGTTGCCAGCCCCACACCTAGACTCCATCACGCTGTCCGACAACGACTTCACCAGAGTCCTGGCGGATTTCCCATCGGTTCTGGCACTGCAGTTCACGGCAGCCATGCCCAGACATGGTGTACAGCACCACATCCCGACACAAGGACCACCCCTCCACGCCCGTGCTCGAAGGCTTCTCCTGGACAAGCTCCGGCTGGCGAAGGAGGAGTTCAAGAGGATGGAGGAATTGGGGATCATATGGCGGTCCGACAGCCCATGGGCCTCCCCCTTGCACATGGTGCCCAAAGCGACAGGGGGCTGGAGACCATGCGGCGACTACCACAGGCTGAACGAGGCTACAACACCGGACCGCTACCCTGTGCCGCACATTCAGGACTTTGCAGCAAACCTGCACGGCGCATGGATCTTCTCCGAGGTAGACCTCGTCTGGGGATACCATCAAATCCCGATGCATCCGGACGACGTCCCCAAAACGGCACTCATCACCCCTTTCGGCCTTTTTGAGTTCCTCCGCATGCCGTTCAGCCTAAAGAATGCCGCACAGAAGTTTCAACGGTTAATGGACACGGTGGGACGTGACCTGGACTTGGCTTTCATCTAGTTGGACGACATCCTCATAGCCAGCAGCAGTCGTCAGGAGCATCTGTCCCACCTCCGTCAACTCTATGCCCGACTGAGTGAATACGGCCTGACAATCAACCTGGCCAAATGCCAGTTTGGGCTCGACACCATCGACCTCCTGGGCCACAGGATTACTAAAGACGGGGCAACCCCTCTGCCCGCTAAGGTAGATGCGGTCCGCCATTTCCCCCGACCCACCACGATCAAAGGCCTTCAGGAATTCATGGGTATGGTAAATTTCTACCACCGCTTCCTCCCTTCAGCTGCCTGAATCATGCACCCCCTGTTCGCCCTGATGTCGGGTAAGGGCAAGGACATTACCTGGGACGCAGAGTCCACCGCCGCTTTCATTAAAACGAAAGAAGCCTTGGCAAACGCCGCGATGCTAGTGCACCCCAGAATGGACGTCCCTACCGCCCTCACAGTGGACGCATCTAACACGGCAGTCAGTGGGGTGCTGGAACAACTCATCGAGGGTTGCTGGCAACCCCTGGCGTTTTTCAGCAAACACCTACGACCAACCGAGCTCAAATACAGTGCTTTCGACCAGGAACTGTTGGCGCTATACCTGGCAATCCGGCATTTCAGGTACTTCTTGGAAGGTAGGCCCTTCACCGCGTTCACGGACCACAAACTGCTTACCTTTGCGTTCACGAAGGCATCCGACCCCCGGTCGTCCCGCCAGCAGCGACATCTGTCCTACATCTCCGAATACACGACGGATGTCCAGCATGTCTTGGGAAAGGACAATGTCGTGGCGGACGCCCTCTCCTGCCCTAACATCCAAGCCCTGTCCCAGGGGGTAGACTATGAAGCACTGGCGGAGGTGCAGCAGGCAGACGAGGAGATCCCAAGTTACAGAACCGCAGTCTCCGGTTTGCAGCTCCAGGACCTCCCCGTAGGCCCAGGTGAGAGGACCCTACTCTGTGACGTCACCACCGGCCAACCCCGCCCCATCGTCCCGGCAGCCTGGCGGCGACGCATTTTCGACTCCATTCATAACCTAGCGCACCCCTCCATCAGGACAACCGTCCGGATGATCTCCAACAGGTTCGTTTGGCACGGACTCCGCAAGCAGGTCAGTGAATGGGCCAGAACGTGCATGCACTGCCAAACAGCCAAGGTGCAGCGGCACACCAAAGCTCTGCCGCAGCAGTTCCACCCCACCCACCGGCGTTTCGACCACATTCATGTGGATATCGTTGGCCCCCTGCCAGTGTCGCGTGGAGCGCGGCACCTCCTGACTATCGTGGACCGGTTCACAAGATAGCCAGAGGTGGTCCCGCTCACTGACACCACCTCCGAATCTTGCGCCCGGGCACTGATCGCCACCTGGGTATCTCGCTTTGGTGTACCGGCCCATATTACCTCCGACAGAGGTGCCCAGTTCACCTCCAGCCTGTGGTCAGCTATGGCCAGCCTTTTGGGGACACAGCTGCACCACACAACTGCCTACCACCCACAGTCGAACGGACTGGTGGAGCGTTTCCACCGTCACCTGAAGTCGGCTCTCATGGCCCGCCTCAAAGGGCCTAACTGGGTGGACGAGCTTCCCTGGGTCCTGCTCGGAATCCGCACGGCACCCAAAGAGGATCTGCACACCTCGTCGGCCGAGTTGGTGTACGGCACACCCCTGGTTGTCCCAGGGGAGTTCATACCAGCCCCAAGGGGGCAAGAGGAAGAACCCACAACAGTCCTGGACAGACTACGTGAGAGGGTCGGTAACCTGGCCCCCATACCCAATTCGCAGCATGGGCAGAACCCGACCTGTGTACCCAAAGACCTGCTAAACTGTAAGTTTGTTTTTGTACGACGGGGAGGACATCGGGCACCGCTACAGTGGCCCTACGAGGGGCCGTTTACGGTGTTCAGAAACAGTGGGTCCACATTCGTACTGGACATTGAGGGGAAAGAGGAGGTTTTCACGGTGGACCGACTCAAACCAGCCCATGTGGACTTGGCGCAACCAGTCGAGGTTCAGGCACCGCGGCGCAGAGGCAGACCTCCCAAACAGAGTCCGACCCAGACTGTGGACATTGGGGGGTGTATCGCCGGTTCTGGCGGGGGGGGGGGGGGTTATGTGGCGACCCACTTCCCAGCGCACTCGAACCGGCTCACAATGCAGCGCGCGCCGGCATTGAGGCCAGTCCCAAAGAGGGCGCCAGGCCTGCTTCACCAGCAAGGGGAAAAGCCCGCACGTGGGACGGGACTGTGAATACGTGCCCCCTACAGCATTCCCGCCCGGGGAGGGCGGGATCAGGAAGGCTTTAAAGCGAGGCCGCGATGTTTGAATAAATCTCTTTTGCAACTGCAGCTCATCGACTACGTGTCGTTATTTCAGCGCTGCGTGTAGCACACCGCTACAATGTGATCTTTCAATTGTTCTGAATGGGAGCACCCTGAAGAGAGGCAGCTGCAGAGAAAGGACAAAAATAAAAGTGAGGAAAAAATACAGTTTAGTACTTTATATGGTCATGTAAAATACTTCTTGCTGCTATCAGATTATGAAGTCAAGGTAAGTGTAACTCTAAAGATTCACAGTTATTATTTCAAGAAACGGCATTAATAAAGAAAGTGATTTAGTTTCAGTACAAGAAAGATGAAGGGGACCATACTCAAAGAGGCTTTCAAAACAATAAAATGGGCTCAAGGAGTAAACAATGCCATTTTCTTCTCAGTTCTTAATGAGTTACAAATAAGGGATTGTCAATGAAAGCATAAATTAGAAACTTTTAAGAAAATGTTTCATTTAGGTGAAACTGCTTATTGCTGGGCATCTCTACAGATGTGGCTTGTTAGTCCCACACCTACAGCCACCAGACTCAGCAATGAGAAAAACACCTTTCTCACACTCTGAAACAAGAGAAAATCTGCAGATGCTGGAAATCTGAGCAACACACACAAAATGCTGGAGGAACTCAGCAGACCAGGCAGCATCTATGGTAAAAAAGTACTGTCGATGTATCGAGCCAAAACCCTTTGACAGGACTGGAAAAAAATTGAGCAGAATATTTAAAAGGTGCGGGGAGGAGAGAGAACAACTAGGTGATAGGGGAAACCAGGAGGGGCAGGGAGATAAAGTGAAGGAGGAAAAAGGGGTTGGGAGATGGAGAGGCATTTGGCGGGGGGGGGGGGGGGGGCATTACCAGAAGTTAAAGAAATCAATGTTCATGCCATCAGGTTGGAGGTTACCCAAAAAGAATTCCTCCAACCTAAGAGTGGCCTCATCACGACAGTGGAGGAGGCCATGGATGGACATATCGCATTGGGAATAGGAAGTGGAACTAAAATGAGTGGCCACTGGAAGATCCCACTTATTCTGGTGGACAGAGCGTAGATTGCTAGAAGTATTGGTCTCCCAATCTATGTCGGGTGTCACCAATATACTGGAGACCACACCGAACATGGTAAATGATCCCAACAGACTCACAGGTAAAGTGTCACCTCACCTAGAAGGACTGTTTAGGGCCCTGGATGATAGTGAAGGAGGAGGTGTAGGGGCAGGTGTAGCACTTGTTTCACTTGCAAGGATAAGTGCCGGGCAGGAGATAAGTGGGGTGGGATGAATTGACAAGTGAGTCACGTAGGGAGTGATCCCTACAGAAAGTAGAAAGTGAGGGGGGAGGGAGTATGTGCTTAGTGGTGGGATCCTGTTGGTGGTGGAAAAAGTTTCAGAGAATTATGTGCTGGATGCAGAAGCTGGTGGGGAGGTAGGTGAGGTCAAGACGAACCCTATCCCTGGTAGGGTGGCGGGAGGATGGGATAAGAGCAGACATCCATGAAATAGAGGAGATGTATTGAGGACAGCGCTGACGATGGAGGAATGAAAGCCCTTTTCTTTGGAAAAAAAAGGGCATCTCCTTCATCTCCCTCACTCTGCAGAAACGAGCACAACTTGTCTTTAAAGTCTCTGCCCTCAGCTACAGGAAACTCAGCTACTAATTTTGTGCCCTCGCCTACACTCCCCTCTTCTCTGAAAGTATGGATGTTGTATGGCCCTGCCTCTCCTGGGACCCAGGTGGTATCAGGCAAATCCATTCCCATCACGTCATCCCTAGTCTAAACTAAAACAACATCTTTGCCCGCGGTTTGTTCATACTGCTGTTTCATGATCAAAAGTCTCTCTAACATTTTAACGGTAGTTAAAACAGTAATCAACTATTCATCTAGGCTGCGGATATCTGCCCCACTCAGAACACAACCATTAGTTACAGGTAATCTCTTTGAATTACTCCAATGCTTAATCCCTCTGACATCCATAACCACGTATCTTAATCACTTTAATCACAATATTTAATAAAAGCTTAAACACAAAACCACTTCATCAGTTCATAGAGCAATCAGACAGTTTTCAATCAATTCAAACCCGGATGAGCCCCCACAATGAAACCCCTTATTACCGGGCATCTATAGAGATGCTGCTCATTAACCCTTTGCTAACAGCCACCAGAATCAGTGTTGTCAAAAACCCCTTCCTCACACTCTGTACGTCTGTGGTCAATATGACTTGGATCCTGCCAAACCAGAGAGGTCGAGATGTCTCAACCACCTGAACCCTGGTTTGTGTGAATACCATGTGATCTACTGCCCCATGCAATCACATATCAGCAAGAAATAACAGATTGTATACTGCATACAATTATAAAGAAAGTATATTTATGGATGTTAACCAAAGAGTTATTAAAGAAAAGAAAGAAAAAAATGAAAAAAAAACAAAAAGGGCCCATTATAATTAAACATTCAAATCTGCACAGATTTGAGCTCAAGTCTTCCAAAAGCTGATATATCTGATGTACCCATGGCACCAACTTATATGCACCAGACCCTGGTAGAATTCCCCCTCTTGGGCTCCATCAGATTGAATCCTATGGCTGGTTCTCTCGAGCTTCTTCTCTCTCCATCTCTCACCGAAAAAGACCTCGACACATCTCAGTGTCCATCACAAAAAACCTCTCCTCCAGCATTCTCTAGAACCTCTTCCGGTTCCACTCTCCTGATTGGATGAGGCAACATTCCTAAGCATCCCTTATCTTTAACGATAACCCAAGCAGTGCCAGCAGAACACACTGCTTCTACAGAAAACCATTGCATGAAATACCCTGCAACATTAGCAGTGAAACCTTTACCAGGGCATTACACAGTAAACCTATTGAACACAGAACATGGAGTCAGTGCTTATTAAGGCAGTTTACAATATGTCAAAAATAATTGAACTTTTGGGAAAGAAGGATAAACAGACAGAGATAGATAAAGGAGAAGCTCTGCTATGATGGCCTTCTTGTTAAACTATGACATCTGATTCACTGGAAGCATTGGCCATTCTAATCAATGACAATTTTGAAATGTGTACTCAATACGTAGCTGAAATAAACAGAAATATGCTGTGGAGAAGGGCAATGAAAATTTCCCATAGGTAGTACCGAGATTCAGTTGAGCTTGTTTTACATGCTCTTATAATATATGATGAAGATCTCCATTTTGCTTCCAGCAAATTTTGAACAGAGTCATCAGCAAGTAGGCACGCAGAGTTCAAAATCGTTATCAGTATAACAGCAGCTAGGTCAGTATCTGGACATTCTCACTGTCACAATCTACAAACGTTTGTATTTCAACAACTCACAGACTAAGATGTTTCATTTTCATCTGTGAAACCATGTATGAGGCAAGCCCAAATGATTCCAATGTATAAATTTGTCTTTCATTTCCCTGTGGCACACTGGTCTTCGGAGTTTTCTGTTAATGAGAAGAGCCCTGTTCTGTGACCTTACTGTGATTACTCCCTTGCTGTGACTTTAACCAAGTTGCAAACCATTTCAGTGGGTTTGAGTGTTGACAAGAACTTGACTCAAGATTCAAGACTATTTGTCACATGTACATCAACCCATACAGTGAAAAACAACATTTGCATTAACAACCAACACAGCTAAGAGTGTGCTGGGGGCAGCCCACAAGTGTTGCCACATTTTCCAGAGAGAACATAGCATATCCACAATGCTCAGCGGAACAATATAGGACACAATAAGTAACGAGCAAACAGTGACAACAAGCCTCATTTCTCCTTTCCACCTACGCACTACGGAGTCCATTCACCCCATTACAGGCCTCCAGCCTTCAGCCTCCAGTGGACATGAACTCAGGCCTGTTAACCCTGGGCTTCAGCTATCTCACTGTTACACCTAGTAATCCCAATATTGGGCTCCCCATTGAACTTGCAGAAATTTGCAGACTTATTTCCAGCCAATAGGCCTCAAATGGCCCTTGTGGCTAAAGTGATCAGGGGGTATGGAGAGAAAGCAGGTACAGGGTTTTGAGTTGGATGATCAGCCATGATCATACTGAATGGCGGTGCAGGCTTGAAGGGCCGAATGGCCTATTCCTGCACCTATTTTCTATGTTTCTATGTTTCTATGTAACTTCCGTACTTATGATTTGACATTGGGCCTCAGTCTTCAGCATCAATCCCAGGATATACCAATCATCAAACATTAGGCCTCAAACTCCAGACTCACCAATGATGGGACCCTGAACACTAGGCCTTGAAATCTGACTTCACCAATTCACGATCCCAGGGAGTCATTGGAACTCTTATCTCCTGCCTGCACAGGATTCTGACTCTAGAACTCACCAGTAACCCACTGACCTGGGGCAAGCCTTCATCAATTCTCTGCCAGACCAACATCCAACATTCAACTACAGACATCATACATCCATGTTGTTGGTCTTCAAACGTGGAGTGGTGACTTAGTTTCCAGCCTGTTCTGACTCCCTCACATCCCTTTCCCTAAACCCTAACCTCAGCAATCAGGTCAGAATTGACTTCTTTGTGGATATTTGCAGCACTTTCAGTTCTATGTAAGAGCTGGTTTTAAGGGCCAGCAACTGGCAACTGCAGGCAGTAACGTTTTATTGTCATTTTGGGCAAATATTTGTTTAGAGAGTCAAGAATAAGGGGATTCAACAGAATATAAATTTAAGAATATAAATATTCACAATATTACAGCTGAAGTTTATTCCAGTAAAAACCTGGTATATTAGTGGTATAATTAAACCAATATTACTCAAGTTCTGTCAATTGCTTTTCACAAAAGGCAATCTCCATCCATTGGTTATTTAATCACATTACTATTTATATCAAAAACCTTTAATCATAGATTTAACAGATTACTTACTTTAATCAAAATAATTGTCTGTAGTACATTAACTTGCCTGTTCCTGGCAGATTACTGCATCAAGGCAAAAATAAAATATTAAAAACCTTCTGAATTTGCATTAAGCTTGTTCATTTTGTATACTTATCCTTCATTTCTTGTTAAACATCTATTCTGCATTACATTCTTCATGGTTTATACTAATGAAGACCCGCATTGGTTTGATTAAATAGAGCCAAATCCCTAAAGGAAGACTCATAATGACTGAAAAAACTAAATAAACTGTTGATGCTTTTAATCGTTAGAAAATCTCTGTTGCTGAGCAGTGAGGTGTGAAACATCAATGGGGGTGATGAAGCAAATGGGATTTTTGCAAGGGATATGACAGTGGTCAAGTTAAGACTTAATGATCAATACTTCAAAATGCAAACTGAAGTCTACTATGTCTATAGAATTCTACAATTACATTTCTTTGCTGCCATGTGTTTTCCCAGTACACTTCAGAGTAGCAAAACCTTTGTAAAAATTAACATGCTGAGCACAAATTACATCCACCTGAATTTGAGTTTCTGCAAACTCTGCATTAGATTTGAAAACTTTACACTGGAAATCATTGACCTAACACCCAAAAGTATAGGTGTGACCTCAGCTATGAACATATCAACATTACTAATGGCAAGGCTACCACTATACGCTTAAAATTGATGTTTTGTTAAGGCTCTCAAATAAACACATTTGAAACTCTTCTAGATAGAGTGCCTATAAAAGCATTCACTTTTGGAAGTTTTCATATTTTATTGTTTTACAAAATTGAATCACAGTGGATTTAATTTGGCTTTTTTGACTCGAGAATCAGAAAAAGACACTTTTGTGTTATAATGAAAACAGATCTCTACAAAGTGATCAAAATTAATTACAAATATAAAACACAAAACAATTGATTGCATAAGAATTCACCCTCTTCAAGTCAGTATTTGGTAGATGCACCTTTGGCTGCAATTACAGCTTTGACTCTGTGTGGATAGCTCTCTATCAGCTTTGCACATCTGGACAATGCAATTTTTCCTCATTCTTCTTTACAAAACTGCTCAAGCTCTGTAAGATTGCATGGGAATCATGAGTGAACAGCCCTTTTCAAGTTCAGCCACAATTTCTCAATTGGATTGAGGTCTGAACTCTGACTTGTCCACTCCAGGACATTAACTTTGTCATTTTTAAGCCGTTCCTGTATAGCTTCGGCTTTATGCTTGGGGTTATTGTCTTACTGCAAAACAAATCTTCTCCCAAGTCGCAGTTCTCTTGTAGACTGTATTAGGTTTTCCTCCAGGATTTCCCTGTATTTTGCTACTTTAATTTTAGCCTTTACCTTCACAATCCTTCCGGAGTCTGCTTCAGTGAAGCATCCTCACAGCATGAAGCAGCCACCACCGTGCTTCATGGTAGGGATGGTATGTTTTTGATGATGTGTGGTATTTGGCTTATGCCAAACATTGTGTTTAGTCTAAAGGCAAAAAAGCTCAGTTTTAGTTTAATCAGATCACTGTTATGAATGAGGAGCAAACCTGATGGGCAGAAGGGTACAGAATCGCCAATGCCCGCACCCCCCCCCCTTTTGAGAATCGCAAGATCGCTATTATTTCGGGTCTGATACCCAGGAAATGAGAGAGATACACATCATGTCAGTGATGAGAGAGACAACGCAGAATACACAAGGTGGAATGTCTCCTATTTGACAAAGAGAGAGATTACTGCTATTGTCTCTTGGAGAAGGAATTGTGTATTGAATACTGTACTATTCATTGAAACCCCTCAGGGACAACCAGAGTGGTCTGGTTGAGGGATTGCATCATCCCAGCCTGATTGACATCCGAGGCCCCGTAAGTGAGGATAAAAGGAGGGTCTGGGGAACACCCCTCAGTCGCACCAGGAGAAACGCTAGAAATCCAGTGACAGCGTTTTATAGCAGAAGCCAGTGAGAGCTCGTGTGCGTCCTCCCTTGCCTGGGTGGCGGGCGCATCATGGAAGAACGGTTTAGCTGAAAAGGAGAGGTCATACTTGAACGGCCACAACAACGAGACACCGACGGATCGAAATCATAAAGGAAGGTTGGCAAAAACAATAGCGGTAACTGTTCCCATTCTTCTATCTCTCTCTCTCTCCAACAATTGCAACACAGCGACAAAGAAACGACGGCAGCCTGTGTGAACTGAAACAAACTTTATATTTCCATCAGACAATTCATTATCCCCTAGACAACGATAGAGCTTATTTCTTATTGATTATTATTATACCTGCACTTTTAGGTTTAGTATTGATGACGTATATTATCTGTATATTTGCATTGATATTATTTTCATGTATTTTTACTAATAAATACTGTTAAAAATAGTATCATCAGACTTCAACGGCTACTCCTATCTTTGCTGGTAAGACACCCAGTTACGGGGTTCGTAACATCACAGAACCTTTTTCCATTCGACTTCAGAGTATTTCAGATGACTTCTGGCAAACTCTAGCTGAGATTTCATGGAGTTTTTTCAACAGTGGCTTTCTCTTTTCAACTCTCCAATAAAGCTGCAACTGGTGAAACACCCAGGCAACAGTTGTTGCATGTGCAGTTTCTCCCATCTCAGCCACTGAAGCTTGTAATTCTTCCAGAGTTGTCACAGGTCTCTTGATGGCCTCCCTAACTAGTCCCCTTCTAGCATGGTGTCTTAGTTTTTGAGGATGACCTGCTCTAGACAGATTTACATCTGTGCCATATTCTTTCCATTTCTTCATGATTGACTTAACTGTACTCTAGGTGATATTCAGTGACTTGGAAATTTTTTTGTATCCATCTCCTGACTTGTGCTTTTCAACAATCTTTTCACAGAGTTGCTTGGACTGTTCTTTTGGCTTCATGGTGTAGTTTTTGCCAGGATACTGACTCACCAGCAGTCGTACCTTCCAGATATAGGTGTAATTTTACTACAACCAATTGAAACACCTTGACTGCACAAAGGTCTTCAAAACCAAATTTCCATTTAACTAATTATGTGACTTCTAAAGCCAATTGGCTACAGTGGTGATGATTTTGTGTGTCCCTCTGGGGGGGGGGGGGAGGTGAACACTTATGCAATCAATTATTTTGTGTTTTATATTTGTAATTAATTTAGATCACTTTGTAGAGATCTGTTTTCACTTTGACATGAAAGAGCCTTTTTCTGTTGATCAATGTCAAAAAAGCCAAATCAAATCACTGTTAATCAATGTTGTAAAACAATAAAATAGGAAAACATCCAAGGGGCTGAATACATTTTAAAGGCACTCTATTTTAAAATCAGATTACTTAGAAGTAGTGATCTAGCCATGGTAATGAAAAACGTTGGCCCAAAATATCTTTTAGGTTGTAAAAAGTACTATGTTCTACATGACAGTACTATACCAAAAACCTTTCTCTAAAGGTGGTCAGGTATTGTGGACAGCAGTCACTAATGGATTTTTGATCTAAGTATCCCATACACATGATCTATAAAACTAATTTGTGTGAAATACTGTATTACAGACAAGTCTTAGTTTCAGCATTCTTTAAAGTTCCTGACTCAACCTTGGCAAGGAGTCCTTGGTTACTGATATGCTCAATTACTTTGATAATAATAAATACTATAGTTAGCCACATGCAACTCTGAAGAAACTTCATTAAGATTTACAACATGAACATTTAGCACAATATTGAGCACAATTAGCTCTTGGTTTGCTGAATACGCTTGAAATAGAACTCTATCACTTTTGAAGCTCGAAGTAACAGATGTTGATAGTTGGGGGGGGAATAATTAGAATCAGAATCAGGTTTATTATCAGTGAGTTAATTTGTCATTTTTTTTGCACCAATACAGTGCAACAACAAAAGAATTATGATCAAAAATAAATACATAAACAATAAATAAATATGTATGTATGCATATATATATGTGTGCAGAGAAATAAATAAATAATGACAAGTAAAGGAATAACAAAATATTGTTCATAGGTTTCAGAAATCTGATGGCCGAGGGGAAGAATCTGTTCCTGAATCACTGAATGTTATTCTTCCGCTCCTGTACCTCTTCTCTGATGGTGATAGTGTGAAGGGGACAGATCTCAGTGGGGAGGACCCTTCATGAAAGATGCTGCCTTCTCTAGGCACTGCCTCTTGAAAACACCTACTGAAGCATAAGCTTGTTTGGGAACTAAGTAAGGGTATTGGTGATTATGACACTCAAAACAAAAGTGCAATAACAAATGGAGACAGCATGTATAGCTCTTCCCAAGTTCCATTGGTGAGTAAGATGGTCGCTTTCATATTTAATGCTGCAATGTTTGTTTTGCTGAACACCTACACTCTGTCTGCTAGAGAAAGCAGGATCTCCCAGTGGCCACACATTTTAATTCCACGTCCCATTCCCATTCTGATATGTCTGTCCATGGCCTCCTCTACTGTCAAGATGAAGCCACACTCAGGTTGGAGGAACAACACCTTATATACCGGCTGGGTAGCCTCCAACCTGATGGCATGAACATTGACTTCTCTAACTTCTGTTAATGCCCCTTCTCCCCTTCTTACCCCATCCCTGATATATTTAGTTTGTTTTCCTCCTTTGTTTCTCTTTCTCTGCCCACCACTCTGCCTATTCTCCATCTCCCTGGTGCTCCCCTCCCCCTTTCTTTCTCCCTAGGCCTCCCATCCCATGATCCTTTCCCTTCTCCAGCTCTGTATCACTTTTGCCAATCTCCTTTCCAGCTCTTAGCTTCATCCCACCCACTCCAGTCTTCTCCTATCATTTTGCATTTTCCCCTCCCCCTCCTACCTTCAAATCTCTTACTATCTTTCTTTTCAGTTAGTCCTGACGAAGGGTCTCAGCCCGAAACGTCGACAGTGCTTCTTCCTATAGATGCTGCCTGGCCTGCTGCGTTCCACCAGCATTTTGTGTGTGTTGCTTCAATTTCCAGAATCTGCATATTTCCTAATGTTTGTTAACATGTTGTTTTTGTCCAGGAAAATTTCCTGTCCTTGGATTAGTTGTGGGGTTACCTTTCATGTTGAATGTAATGTTACCAACTTATGGGACTGGCATGGGTCAATGGGCTAATGCCTTCCTTTTGTACCGTAAGTATTCAATGATTCTTTAACAGAGAAGTGCTTGGGGACAGAATGAAAAAGAGTCAAGTATAAAGTATTTACGTTGGGAAGTTATACCGATGTTCTTGTGCGTTTGGTATTACGTTCCCACATGTCCTATTAAATGTGGAAGCAACTGAGCTATTTGCACCTCTTGTTTGCATTGCAGCACAAAATCCAGAGTTATTTTTAAAAATTCAGACATTCGGAGTACTCATCTCATTTAGTATTCAGTGTACACAGTGCACACGTAAGATCAGTATGTCCAATGGTCACCTTTGCATTTGCTACATCATTAAGTATTCAGTTAAAATAGGATGATTTAACTGCACATAATTTACCATCTGCCAAAGTAAAGGCTGTTCCTGTGTCACACTTCAGCTGCCTAAAATTATTTTAAAACCTACAATTGTTCCTCTAAATATTTGTAATTAAATATTTTGTACAACTGCATATTTATTCTTAACTGTACATCACAGATCATTTTAAAATCGATTTCATTATACACCTAACAAGAATAAATCTAATTACTAAGGGAATACTCAAAGCTATGGATCTAAATAAACATGGACAATTAACCGAGTGGAAAATGTCAAATAGTTATGCTCAAAGTGATAATATATGGGCAACACTTGCAGTGGCTACTAACACAATATATTCATTATTATATGATCTGCCTAATTTTACTAGATTACTCTAATAATTATGCACAACTGTATATTTTGCATCGGAATAACCTGCTCAGTTTGGATTCCACCAGTACCAGTCAGATCCTGGCTTCAGTGCTGCTCCAGTCCAAACTTGGGTAAAGAAATTGATCTCTAAACATAAGGTTCAACCAACTGCCCTCTATACCAATTGCAGTTTAGTAAAATTATAGTCAATCTGCTGGTTGGATTCAACCCTCCTCTTGTTTCAATCAAACCAGCAAGCTGTAAGCAGTAACTATTATAACTGTGATCAAAGTCACTTGTGGGACACAGAAACTGGTGATATAGAAGTCTTCTTTAAGCTATTCAGCACAACATGCAGGCAATCCTTCTGGAGACACTCTCGGTAGAGGCTCACAAACCCAAAGGTACATCACATTTTTTATACCCTTAAGATCAAAGTAGGTGATTCAATACAATTTCAATAGTTGCAATGGCATTGTTTACTTCAATGCCTTGGGCTGATAAATAGATCCTTTGAGATACATATGTGTGGAATTAAATGTGTGGAATTAAAATTGCACAATGCAATTGATAAGACAACTCTGAAAATCCAAAAGCCTTTAGAAGACACTAATTAACATGGATATTCTGAACCTTTTTGATGAAAGAGAAACAGATACCCAAAAGTAATGTTGTCAGGGCTGTCTCTGAGTACACAAATATGGTAAATACACAAAACTATTGATTGTCTATATCTGTCACCAAGTTTGATATGCTAGGTGAAAACATATGCCTGGTCTGACAACTTGCACTCAAGTCACAATGGTATAAATAACCTAGCCACCATGCCTGCTTCGATGCAAACCAATTAACACAATTCCACTGTCTTAATATTTGGCTCTTGTGGAGTAGCCTGTACTTTTAACTTAAATTTATTGCTTGCAATTTACAAAAAGAACCTAAAATCTAATTCCAAACTCCCTAACCTTATTTGCATTTACAATAAGAAATGAAGCCTGGCTCTTGTTGAATTGATAACTGCTATATTCACGGACCCCAGAATACTCCCTAATAGTAACTACATCATAATAGTTTGAGGTCATTCAGAGGACTTCACTCAATTTCTTTCATAATTCCTCAGAAGAATAAGTATAAACGGATTTGGATACTTAGTTATGGGTCAGTAAGGAGCTGGTAACATTCATGCCATTCAAAAACATGATAAATATAACATGAGGTTCAACCAGATGTCCAATGTCATTGGAATTGTGGAACCTCCTACAATCAGAATCATAAGAGTTGTAACTAGATAACTAGTCCAACCACATACATAGTGTGATGACAAGAGCAGTTCAGTTGCTGAATATACTGCAGCACAGTCTAACCTCTGGATTTCTGCTAGCCTTTCCACCATCTGCAAGATACAGATGGAATATCACCTAAGGTCTAGATATCTGCAGGTCCATCACTTAGGATGTTCATCAAAACCTAGGACATTACATTCTAGTTGATGGTAGTCTGACACTACAATGGATATCCATTCCCTTAAGTAACAGTACACCTTAGATACAATGTATCCAAATGCAATTTTAACAAGGCTTCCATAACAGCACCCAAAAATACATCATTTACCACCAAAATCCTGGTGAGCAATACCACCAGTAAACTCTTGTCCAAGCTACACGCTACCCTGATTTAGAAGTATATCAGCATTGCCTGAACAATATGTTCCGTGTCTTTAACTTCCCACTTAACATACAGTGGGACTTTTAAAAAGTTAAGAAAATATATATTTTACTCTAAAGCTAAGGTTCTAAAGTTCAATGTTGAATTAGTTTAAGTCACAAGTCAAGCTCCTGACCTACGAGTCAGTGAAGTGTAAAATCAGAAGAGAGATTTGGGGCATGTGACAGGAGTTCTTTCATTGGGGTTAATGGAGTTGGAATTATATGATTTTGTTTATATGAATTGAAGTTAAACAATGGAAGCCAGGCTATCAATAAGTATCCTCCCAGTTTTCTTCTCACTAATAATTATTAACAATAATTATTGAGCATGTGCTCACTAGTGTTTCTTCTGATCTCATCGAAACACACACCATGTCTAAAGTGGACTTTACAGGATAGTCAATGAGAAATTGTTTCCTCATGTGGGAAAATCTAGACCTAGATAGCATAGTTACAGAATAAAGTTTCACCTATTTAAAAATAAATAGGTTTTAAATCTATTTAAAAATAAACGGGAGGAATTTTTTCTCTCACTGTGTTACAAATTTGGAATTCTTTACCCCAGAGAGTTGTGGAGGAGGAGTCATTGAATACTTTGCTGCATTGTGAAGGATACATTTTGGGCTGTAAGAGAATCAAGAGTTAAATGGAGCAGGCAGGAATGTAGAGATGAACCCATGATTGGATCAGTTGAGATTCTATTGAATATAAAAGTGGGTTCAGAGGCCCACATTGTCTGCTCTTGCTCATGTTTCATTAACCCTTGTGTTTCTGCTGTAATTCACCTAACATACTAATAAAAAAATCAGGGTTCATAAAGGCTATGCATGTCTTTTGTGTGTTAAACCTGCAATCATACTAGTGTGGAATCATAAACTATTACCCTTCTTCAGCTTCTTGCTCTGTGTTAATTAGATAAAATCAAACACAGTCACAGAACAAATAGCTCTTTAATGTGACCAGAACTACCTACCATTTCAACACCTAACCTTCAGTCAAATTGCTCATCAGCCACTGCAATCTCACTTTACACAGCAGGAAATGTGATTTGCCTGGGTTGTCAAATTTTTGTTGTAAACAGTGACTGCCTATTTGATAACATCAAAGTACATCTAGAGGAGAACATTATACTGATGTATATGTTTCCAAATGTTCAATGTTGCTTACGTTCAGGCTGTTTGAAAGAATTAAAGCATAATGCTTACTAATGAGTTTTGCATGGTGCATTATGCATAGTGTATTATTTTAACTCTCAGACTCAGACAACTAATTAGCAAAGGGTGAGTTGAGACTGACTGCTCTTCATAGTAATACAGCACTTGAGCAGGTGTGGCATTAAAAGTGAGTATATGAGCATAAAAGGGAAAACACTCCAATGGCTGGAGTCATACTTTACAAAGATATAAGACATAGGACCAGAAGAAGGCCATTTGGCCCATTGAGTCTGCACCACCATTCAATTATGGCTGATCCTCTTTTCCCCTCCTCAGTCCCACTCCCTGGCCTTCTCCCAGTAACCTTTGAATGTGTGGCCAATCAAGAACCTACCAATCTTCACCTTAAACGCACCCAACAACTTGGCCTCCAAAGGTGCCTGTGGTAATAAATTCAGCAAATTCACCACCCTCTGACTGGAGAAGTTTCTCCGCATCTTTGTTTTAAATGGACACCTCCCCTCCCATTCTAAGGCTCTGCCTTAGGCCTTTCAACATTTGAAAGGTTTCACTGAGATCCCCCCACCCCTCAACCTTCTAATTTCCAGAGAGTACAGGCTGTCAGACGTTCCTTATATGATAACCCTTTCATTCTTGGATCCATCCTTGTGAACTTCCTCTGAACCCTCTCCAATGACAGCACATCTTTTCTTAGATGAGGAGCCCAAAACTGTTCACAATACTCAAGGTGCAGCCTCATCAATGCCTTTTAAAGTCTCAGCATCACATCTTTGTTCTTATATTCTAGACCTCTTGACATTCATGCTAACATTGCATTTGCCTTCTTCTCCACCAACTCAACCTACAAGTCAACTCTTACGGTGTTTAAACAAAGACTCCCAAGTCCTTCTGCATTTCAGATTTTTTGGTTTTCTCCGTTTGTAAAATATTCTGTACATTTATTTCTTCTACTACCAAAGTGCATGGCCATGCATTTTCCAACATTGTATTTCATTTGCCACTTTCTTGCCCATTCTCCTAAACTAAGTCCTTCTGCATCCTACCTGTTTCCTCAACACTACCTGCCCCTCCACCAATCTTCGAATCATCTGCAAACTTGGCAACAAAGCCATCTATTCCATCATCTAGATCATTGATATACAGCATAAAATAAGTGGTCCCAACACCAGCTGCTGATGACCACCACTAGTCACTGGCAGCCAACCAGAAAAGGATCCTTTTATTCCCACTCAGTGCCTCCTACCGATCAGCCAATGCTCTAACCATGATAGTGAGTTTCCTGTAATGCCATGGGCTCTTAACTTGGTCAGCAGCCTCATGTTTGGTTCTTATCAAAGGCCTTCTACGAATCCAAATATACTATATCTACTACATCCCCTTTATCTATCCTATGTGGAATCTCCTCAAAGAGTTCCAACAGGTTCGTCAGATAAGTATTTCCCTTAAGGAGAAAAGGTTTTTAGAAGTCAGTCATAACACCCCACATTATCACTGCAGTAGATCCTCTGGGGAATGTCCAGGACCAAACAAGTTCCAGTTCTTCATCAGCTTCTGTCATAAGATCAGACGTGAAGGTGTTGACTTAATCTTTATGCAACATTCAATTTCATTCACAACTCCTCATCAAAGAAAGCAGCCCAAGTCCATGTGCAGCAAGACCTATATATTATACAGGAATATTCAAGTAACATAACTGCCACATAAGTGCTATTAATGGCAAAAGAGAGTCTACCACCAACTCTTGCTATTCAGTAGCTTCGACCAGCAACTTAAATGATCCAGCCACATGAATACCACAACTACAATTACAGGTCTGAGACAGGCCATGCTCTGGTGACTGACTCAACTCCAGACTCACCACAGATTTTTCATTATCTTTAAGGCACAAATCAAGAACATTAAAGAATTCCTGATGTCTATATCTCCAACACCTATCCAAACTTTTGATACTTCCAAGGGCAAAGCAGCCTACTTGCTTGGCACCTTTTCCAGTACCCCAAGGATTAGTTCCCTTCTCCATCAGAGAGCGCACTTGTACTCCATGTATACAACATGCACTGCTCACTTGCTCAAGCTACTCCTTCCTGAACACACAACATGTCTTGCCTTAAAGCAAAAGGCAGCAGGCCCATTGAAGCACCAGCTCCTGCCAGATCCCTCTCCAAGTCTTATCTCAATGTTACTGTGTTCAGCACCTGGGACATCCTCTCCACTGGAAGGAACTTCAGCAGAACACTTCTCTGCTAGCTCTTCCATTCAGCTCCTGTGGCTCATCATTTCCTTTCTGAAAGCATTTAGGGATGGGCAATAAATCCAGGACTTACCAGCAACTAAGAGATCTCAAAAAATGACTAAATCAAAAAAGCAGTAAATCTTGTGCTTTATTTATTCATAGAGGTACACATGACTATGTGGGGTAGAGACAGGGTGAATGCATGCAGGCTTTTTCCTCTCAGATTGGGCGAGGTTAGAACTAGAGGTCATAGGTTTAGGATGAAAGATGAATTGAGAGGAAACTTCTTCACTCAGAGGATTTGCAAGTGTGGAATGAGTTGCAAGCAGGAGAGATAGACGTGGGTACAATTGCAACATTTAAGAGAGGTTTGGATATAGGCAGATCAGACTGGCATGGATTAGATGGGCTGAAGGGCCAGTTTCAATGCTGTAGTACTCTGTGAGTCTATGCCTTAGTTTGGAGAAAACTGAAAGTTTTGCTCTATATGTCCATGCTCAGTCTTCCATAACTGATCCATTCTAGATATCAGCAGGATCAAAAATTTTACATTCCTTTTGACTTCTCTGTCACAATTTAACTCCTAGTTGGGAACATGGCCATGAAAGCAGCTGGTCAGGGAGTACAATCAGCAGACTCTGCCAAGTTTAACAGTCAGGATTTGATAGCTTGCAACTTGTCTATGTCTATCCAATACATTAAATAAAACCTGACAGCAGGAGACTGCTGCTACAGAGTTAGAGGGATGGTGCCCAGCCAAAGGTACTATAATTGATCTGAGAAGTCCAAATGGTAAGAAAGTGTTGTTTCAGGAGAGAGACCGATTCATTGTGGAGCTTAGCTCCTTCTATCATACAAAGAAATTTCAAAGTCCTGATAAAGGGTGTCGGCCCAAAACGTCAGCTCGTTATTCCTCTCCATGGATGCTGCCTGATTTTCTGAGTACCTCCAGCAGTTAGTATGTGTTGTAAGGAAACTTCATGCCCAATTTTAACTTGGGAAGGGAATCGAGCAGTACAGATCATAGGGACCAAAGTGATCAGCAAATATTTCCTCTCCTCCCCCTAAACTGCAAAGTCCTGTGGATGCTAACTCTTTGGCCATGGGTAAGTGGTAGGAATTGGAGCTGCTTGCAGACATCAGGAGGAATGATGATACCCATGATACCCACCTGATGTCTGGGTGGTGGGTGGGGGGGGGGGGGGAGAAGGAATGCTAGCAGTTTTATAAAAGTTTTTTTTTTTCCATTTGGTTAGTTGCTCTTTTTTTAAAGAAGTATATGATTAACTAAGTGTGTGGCAACTCAGCCACTAAAAGGAAGGTGAGGTAGAGCAGGCAGCCATTTTGGATCGACCATTGTGGAGTAAGCCAGTTAACGGAGTGGAAATGTTTGGCTCTGTTGAGGAGGGGCAGGTGAGTAGCTGGTAGGAACAGGTTAAGTTGTAGATAAATTTAAAAAAAAATTGCAACTAATTAAATAAAATAGAGATGTAGGATCAGGTGATGCTGCATGATGTGGGAGCTGATTGATCTGTCGTGGCTTCTGATGACCACAAATGTTGGTTGCTTAAGGAACTCAGAATCTAACTTGATGACTGGAATCTAGCTTCAAACACCATGATGCATCAGGGACTGGGAGAGATACCCAAACACTGTTTTTCAAAGGCTGTTACGCCCATTAAGATTAACTATTTCAAATTCAGTCCGTGACAGGGGCAACAGAGCACGGCTTTAAGTGAGGTAGGTAGGAGGATACAAGAGGTAGTGCTGGAGAAATCTCTGCCCAATAGGTCTGAGATTCTTGCTCCCTGTGCTGATGAGATTCAGGGTTATATGAAAAATAAGCAACTGAGCCATGATACCGTGATGCAGGGAGCTATTCAGGGAGAGGGAAGAGAGAGTGGAAATGTAGTTGTAATTGGGGGCAATACAGTCATGGGAATGGACACATCCTCTGTCGCAATGATTGAAACTCCTGAGAGCTGTGTTGCCCACTTGGTGCCCGAATTCAGGACACTTTGTTTGAACTGCAGAGTAATTTTAAGTGGGAGGAGAAAGATCCAGTTGTTGATGTCAAGGTGGATGCCAACAACATAGAAATAACAAGGAAAGTGATTCGCAGAGGAAACTTGAGCAGCTAAGGACTAAACTAAAATACAGAACCAAAAAGGTAATCGTCTTGGGATTGTTAACGAAGCTGTGTGCAAATTTGCAATGGGAGAGTAAGATCAGAGATTTTAAATGCACAGTTCAACGAATGGTATGGGAGAAGGGGTTTGAATTCATGGGAAATTGGCACCAGTATTAGGAAGAGAGGGAGTTGCTCTGATGGGACAGGATCCACCTGAACCATACTGGGATCAGTGTCCTGGCAAATCATGTAACTAGAGCTTTAAAAGGGATAAGAATTTAATTTCAGTCAACATGGAGACAAAATTGAGAAGAATTGTGGTGAAGACATGACTGAAGGCATTAGAGGCTCTCTTTAAAAGGAGAGTTTTTTCTTCAGCAGTTTGATCAAGACACAACTGTGCAGGTACGTGGACACCAGTGAGATGGACCAGCGGGAAGAATTTTAAAAGAAGACAGCTTTACAGAGTAGGCATGTGGTGAGACTCCTAGCCTCCCGGACGGCCACATCTGCGCCAGGTGCGTCGAGCTGCAGCTCCTTAGGGACTGGGTTAGAAAACTGGTGATGCAACTTGATGAGCTTCGTCTGGTCAGGGCAAGTGACAAGGTGATAGAGAGGAGCTATGGGCAAGTAGCCACACCGTGGACTCGGGAGACAGATAAGTGGGTAACAGTCAGGAGAAGGAAGGGCAAGAGTCAGACACTAGAGAATACTCCAATGGCTGTCCCCCTTAACAATTACTCCTGCTTGAGTACTGATGGGGGAGATGACCTACCTGGGGGAAGCAACAGTGGCCGCGCCTCTGACACAGAGTCTGGCCCTGTGGCTCAGAAGGGTAGGGAAAGGAAGAGGATGGCAGCAGTGATAGGGGACTCTATAGTTAGGGGGGCAGATAGGTGATTCTGTGGATGCAGGAAAGAAACACGGATGGTAGTTTGCCTCCCAGGTGCCAGGGCCCAGGATGTTTCTGATCGCGTCCACGATATCCTGGTGGGAAGGAGAACAGCCATAGGTCGTGGTACATATTGGAACCAATGACATAAGTAGGAAAAGGGAGGAAGTCCTGAAAACAGACTACAGGGAGTTAGGAAGGAAGCTGAAAGGCAGGACCACAAGGGTAGTAATCTCAGGATTACTGCCTGTGCCAATCAACAGTGAGTATAGGAATAGAGTGAGGTGGAGGATAAATGCGTGGATAAGGGATTGGAGCAGGGGGCAGAGATTCAGATTTCTGGATCATTGGGACCACTTTTGTAGCAAGCATGACCTGTACAATAAAAATAGGTCGCACTTGAATCCAAGGGTGACCAAAATCCTGGCAGGGAGGTTTTCCAAGGCTATTGGCGAGAGTTTAAACTAGAAATGCTAGGGGATGGGAACTGAACTGAAGAGACAGATGAAGGGGTGATTGACTCACAAATAGAGAAAGCCTGTAGGCAGCGTGAGAGGGAGGATAGGCAGGTGATGGAGAAGGGATGCGCTCAGACTGATGGTTTGTGATGTGTCTATTTTAATGCAAGGAGTATCATGAACAAAGCAAATGAGCTTCAAGCGTGGATCAGTACTTGGAGCGAAGGGGTCAATAACTTTAGTGGGTGTTTTTTATAGACCACCCAATAGTAACAGAACATCGAGGAGCAGATAGGGAGACAAATACTGGAAGGGTATAGTAATAACAGGATTGTCATGATGGGAGATTTTAATGTCCCCAATATTGATTGGCATCTCCCTACAGCAAGGGGACTAGATGGGGTGGAGTCTGTTAGGTGTGTTCAGGAAGGTTTCTTGACAAAATATGTAGATAAGCCCACAAGAGGAGAGGTTGTACTTGATCTAGTATTGGGAAATGAACCTGGTCAGGTGTCAGGTCTCTCAGTGGGAGAGCATTTTGGAGATAGTGATCACAATTCTATTTCCTTTACCATAGCATTGGAGAGGGATAGGAACAGACAAGTTAGGGAAATGTTTACCTGGAGTAAGGAGAAATATGAAGCTATCAGGCAGGAACTTGGAAGCATAAACTGGGAACAGATGTTCTCAGGGAAATGTACGGCAGAAATGTGGCAAATGTTCTGGGGATATTTGCATAGGTAGGTTCTAATGATAAAGGAAAAGGATGGTAGGGTACAGGAACCATGGTGTACAAAGGCTGTTGAAAATCTAGTCAAGAAGAAAAGAAAAGCCTATGAAAGGTTTAAAAAAAACAGGTAATGATTGAGAGCTAGAAAATTATAATGCTAGCAGGAAGGATTTTAAGATTGAAATTAGGAGAGTCAGAAGGAGCTATGAGAGGCCTTGGTAAACAGGATTAATGAAAACCCCAAGACATTCCACAAGTATGTGACGAGCAAGAGGATAAGACGCAAGAGAATAAAACCAATCAAGTGTGACAGTGGAAAGGTGTGTATAGAACCAAAAGAAATAGCGGAGGTACTTAATGAATACTTTGCTTCAGTATTCACTATGGAAAAGGACCTTGGCGATTGTAGGGATGACTTACAGCGGACTGAAAAGCTTGAGCATGTAGACATTAAGAAACAGAATATGCTTGAGCTTTTGGAAAGCATCAAGTTGGATAAGTCACCGATACTGGACGAGATATACCCCAGGCTACTGTGGGAAGCAAGGGAGGAGATTGCTGAGCCTCTGGCAATGATCTTTGCATCATCAGTGGGGACGGGAGAAGTTCTGGAGGATTAGAGGGCTACAGATATTGCTCCTTTATTCAAGAAAGGGAGTAGAGATAGCCCAGGAAATTATAGGCCAGTGAGTCTTACTTCAGTGGTTGGTAAGTTGATGGAAAACTCTTGGCAGTGTGGAAGATCAGAGGGATCTTGGGGTCTGAGTACATAGGACACTCAAAGCTGCTGCGCAGGTTGACTGTGTGGTTAAGAAGGCATATGGTGTATTGGCCTTCATCAACCATGAGTTCAAGAGCCGAGAGGAAATGTTACAGTAATATAAGACCCTGGTCAGACCGCACTTGGAGTACTGTGCTCAGTTCTGGTCACCTCACTGCAGGAAGGATGTAGAAACTATAGAAAGGGTACAGAGGAGATTTACAAGGATGTTGCCTGGATTGGGGAGCATGCCTTCTGAGAATAGGTTGAGTGAACTCGATCTTTTCTCCTTGGAGCGACGGAGGATGAGAGGTGAACTGATAGAGGTGTACAAGATGATGAGAGGCATTGTTCGTGTGGATAGTCAGAGGCTTTTTCCCAGGGCTGAAATGGCTAGCATGAGAGGGCACAGTTTTAAGGTGCTTGGAAGTAGGTACAGAGGAGATGTCAGGGGTATGTTTTTTTACGTAGAGAGTGGTGAGTGCACAGAATGGGCTGCCGGCGATGGCAATGGAGGCAGGTACAACAGGGTCATTTAAGAGACTCCTGGATAGGTACATGGAGCTTTGAAAAATTGAGGGTTATGGGTAACCCAAGGTAATTTCTAAAATATGTACATGTTCGGCACAGCATTGTGGGCCGAAGGGCATGTATTGTACTGTAGGTTTTCTATCTTTCTATGAATACATGCAGTACACAAAATCGTTGAGCTTAGTGCGCAGTTAGAAATTGGCAGGTATAATGTTTTCGTCATCATTGAGTCAATGCTGAAAGAAGTCCACAGCGGGAGCTAAACATCCAGGGAAATATATCCTATCAAAAAGTCAAGCACATAGGAGGAGGAGTGACTGTTACAGTAGGATCAGAAGATGTGGAATCATTGCAGGTATGGTTAAGAAAATACAAGGGTAAAAAATGGAGGCCTCTAAACAGTAGCCAGGATGTGGAATACAAATTACAATGGAAGATAGAAAAGGCATATAACAAGGCAATGTTACAATGGTCATGGGGGATTTTGATGTGCGGGTAGATTGGATCCCAAGAGAAGGAATTTGTAGAATTCACATGAGATGACTTTTATAGATCAGCTTGTGATTGTGCCAGCTACTGAAAAGGCAATTCTAGATTTAGTGTTGTGCAAAGAACCAGATTTGATTAGGGAGCTTAAAGTAAAGGAGTTCTTCAGAAGCAGTGATCAGCAGCAAGAAGAGAACATGGCCTAGATGATCATGGTCCTCGATGATGGATGCTGCTTTCCTGTGACAGCAGTCATGTAGATGCTCTCAATGTTGGGAGAGTTGTGATGGACTGGGCAGTATCCATTATATTTTGTAGGCTTTTCCATTCAAGGGCACTGGTGTTTCCATACTAGGCTGTAGTGCAACCAGTCACTATACTCTCCACAACAAATCTATATAAGTTCAGGCAAATGGAAAATAAACATAGGGGACTTATGAGTAAATAATCAAACTCTCCCAGTCTTTACTCTATTGTAGACATCCTTATTGTTATATCTGTCCCTCTTTCTTTCTTCATATTTAAAATCTCTTATTTTTTCCCAGTTCTGATGAATGGTCATCAACCTGATCTGCTAAGTATTCAAACAACACATACAAAATACTGAAGGAGTTCAGTGAGTCAGGCAGCATCCATAAAGCAGGAATAAACAGTCAGCATTTCAGGCCAACAGCATGTGCAGTTTTTTTTCGGTTGATAATTTTGCAATCATTACCACTGCAAAAATCAGAGTCTAGATGTTTTATTGGATTAGCTACCTCTGTATCACAACTCTCATTCATTGCTCTAGATGGGAAAACAGACCCCAGCAGCATTGATCTGTTTTCAAGTACTGCTACACACACAAAATGCTGGAGGAACTCAGCAGATCAGTCATCATCTATAGAAGAGAATAAAGAACCAACATTTCAGACTGAGTCCAGATGAATGCACGCCATGCTATAGGTGTTGCTCAAAGTTTGGAGCATCTGCAGGATCTCTTATGTTCGGGTATTGCAAAGACTTTTTCTTTCTTTTGAGCAATGTATAGGATGTTCAATCCATATGGTCACCCAAAAAATGACTGAGCTGGTAGCAAAATAGTGCTGTGAATTTAGTCACACAAGAAAAACATTTCATATTATCATTCAGTTCAGAAATGCATTCTGTAGAATGCACCTGTGTAAGGTATGGTTCTCTCTTCCTGTTCATATTCCATGTCCACACTTCCAAGAAGCCCATTCAATCATAATTAAGGATGTATTAAATAAAAGCCTCTTGACACAGATTTCAGTGGGAAATGGAAGACAATTGAATAATATCATATTTTATTCTCTTTATAAAGCTTTTAGCCCATCTTCACAAACATAACTATCTCTTGAGATTATTAAGATTAATCTATTACTCTGAAGACAGTTTAATAATGATTCTTTATGCTATAATAACACAGACCATTTTGGCTTTAAGAGTTTCAATTTCAGAAGCTACGTCCATCATTTGTTGATAAAAATAAGATCTGCACTGAGATGATCCCTGACAGAGCTAGATTATCTTTGACTCAAAATCAGTGTGCTTAATGAGTCCATTTGGTCTGTTCTTTGCCCCAGGGATTGCAAATTATCTGACCTTTTGATGAGCAGGAAGTACAGATAATGAAACAATGCCTCACAATGCCATTAATTTGATATTGTGATATCTTTTTCCTCAGCTTTTGTTGCATTCAATTATCATGATGTTGAAACTGTACAAAAGTGTAGGAACTCAGTGTCCGTTTATCTATTTTTTTTGTTTAATGAAATTACACAAAAGTGCTCAGTCTGTTATTGTCCTCAATATGTCATTGAAATTTCAGTATTAAAATAGAAACTTGTTCTATCATGCCTATGATGGCTTTTTGAAAGAGCAACTGTCTGTAACCCAATGGTATATTCTTCATCCTTAGTTGTACCTGTCCAAATCAGTTTTAATATGATTTATGAAATTAGCTTCAAGAAGATCATTCCAGAACTTAACAGTTTTCTGTGTGAAAAAAATGATAATCATATAGATTTTTTCAGTGCAACGTCAATCAATATTAAGCCTGTAAAAAGATATTAACTCCATTGCTCACTTCACAGATACTATTTCCAAAATCAAAGACTACTTTGTCTTTGCTGTTCTACAGAACATATACTGCTCTAGCCCCAAAATAAAATTGTTGTTTCCAAACTTCTTTTTTGAACTTTTTGTCTTTCTCTTACTAGAGCAATATCTATTTATCTTTTGCCACATTGTATTAGCAATTTATTACAAAGTATGGAAGAATCATTATCTTAATCACTAAGTTCCTAATAATCAGTGAATTCAGAAATGAAATATTTCATTTGATTCATTTTTATCTTACTTGACCAGGAGGACATTGAAATCAGTTCCACAGGGTATAAAGTGGGTAACCAACCCAACCTCCTTCAGTTTCTCACCAATTTTCCTGCACATTTCCTACTTTATAAAATGTAGCTAGGAATGTACTAACAAATCCCTTTTACAAGATCTTAAGAAGAGGAAAGGGAATAGATACAGTATTTTGAAAATTGTGGGTTCCTGTTGCATTTATTGTACAGAATTTAATTGTGTAAAAAATCCTTCATAACTTATGCCACGACCGCAATAATAGACAATAGGTGCAGAAGTAGACCATTCGGCCCTTCGAGCCTGCACCGCCATTTTGAGATCATGGCTGATCATCTACTATCAATACCCGGTTCCTGCCTTGTCCCCATATCCCTTGATTCCCCTATCCATAAGATACCTATCTAGCTCCTTCTTGAAAGCATCCAGAGAATTGGCCTCCACTGCCTTCCGAGGCAGTGCATTCCAGACCCCCACAACTCTCTGGGAGAAGTTTTTCCTTAACTCTGTCCTAAATGACCTACCCCTTATTCTCAAACCATGCCCTCTGGTACTGGACTCTCCCAGCATCTGGAACATATTTCCTGCCTCTATCTTGTCCAATCCCTTAATAATCTTATATGTTGCAATCAGATCCCCTCTCAATCTCCTTAATTCCAGCGTGTACAATAATGTTGCTTGGTGAGATGAGATTTTACCATATTGCATGACAAAGTTATTCTAATGGTGCTTTGTGAAAACTGAAGTTGCCCTGTAATTTGAACCATGTGAGGAATATATGATCCCACTCTCTACACGACTTCCCCCTCCCCTGTACAAGACTTTTTATAATAAAGATGAAATGATAATAAGTCACCAATGAAAAGGTGAAAAATTAATGAAGAGACAAGAGAGGATTAAATGAACAATGTTTGTAAGTTGCCATATCATTAAACCCAGAATCTAGTCACACAAAAATATCCCGTGATCTCAGCCCAGTTATTCCAAGGACAAAATGATGTGTGAATGTTATTTACTTTCTGAATACATGAAGACTTTGCATGAGAAAAAAAAATGTTTAAATTATTGTCAACTCTGATTTACTTCTGTAGCCATTTTTGATATATTTTCTGTAATCGGCCCAAAGTCTGATCAACAGAAGCAATCATATTAACCTGTGCAGAACTATAGACGTTCTTCTTAAAGCATGCCCTAAAGAAGTGTGACATTACTTTATCTGACTACATAAAATTTGAAACATGACTTTTCCTCATTTCCTGCCAAGCTAGTCTCCTCACAACTTAACCACAGGAGCACAGCCCAACCATAATTCTGACGTCCACATCTCACTCCTTTGCTTCAAAGACCCTTCATCAGTCCTGAGAAAGAGAGGAAGCAAATTAGTGACTCTTAATGCACAGTCTCTCTTTCTCATTTCTAATGAAGGTTCTTTAGCCCGACCTGTTAACTGGTTTCTATTTCCCCAGATGCTGCTGGGCCTGCTGAGTTCCTCCCACATTTCTGTTTTTGTTTCAGACATCCAGATAGTGGGTTTTATTTACTCCCACACAGAAAACACAGCTGTACAGCACAGAAATGATCCTTTCAACCCATCACATCCAAGCCAATGTTTTTTTATCCCCATCTACACTAATCCCATTTGCCTCCATTAAAATTAAATCTGCTTCCATTTATATCATCCAGATTCAAATGTCTTGCCCAAATGCTCTGAATGTATCTAACCCACCACCTTCTCTGGCATAGAGTTCCAGGTATCAACCCATGCTTTGTGTGAAAAAACATTCTCTTCAAATCTCCTCTCACCTTAAACCTAGAACTTTGTGTTTTGACATCCCTTCAGTGGGGAAAAGATTCTGACTATGAATCCAATAACTACTTCACATAGTTTTAGTTGTAGCATAGCAGTTAGCGAGATGCTATTACAGCTCGAGGCATCAGAACTTGGAGTTCAATTCCAGTGCTGACTACAAGGAGTTTGTGCGTTCTTCCCGTGACCATGTGGGCTTCCTCTGGGTGCCCCAGTTTCCTCCTACAGGCCAAAGATGCCCAGTTAGTAGGTTAATTGATCACTGTAAATTGTCCTGTAATTAAGCTCGGCTAAATAGGTGGGTTGCTGGGTGGTACAGTTCATTAGGACAGAAGGGCCTGTTCCAGGCTACATCTCTAAATAAATAAACAACTCCTATCAGTCACTCCTCAGCCTCCTTCATTCTAGGGAAAGTAAGTCCAGCCTATCAAATCTTTCCCCATAATTAAAATTGTCCAATCCAGGCAACAATCTCCAGTCCAATCACATCCTTTTTACAATATGATGACTAGAACTACACACAATACTCCAAGTGTATTCAAATGAACATTTTGTAAAGTTACAACACTACCTCCCAACTTATATATTCTATACCCTGAGCAATGAAGGCAAACATACTACTTGTCTTCTTCACCACTACCACCACCATTACTTGTGTACGTACAAATCACACCTTGACTTCTTCCCACCTTTTAACTCCTTTAGTCCGAGGGGTCATCCCATAATCTTGAGTCCCTCCCCCTTGCTTTGCCCCAACTCAACAATCAGAACCTTCTGTCATCCAGCTTTAGCCTCTCAAACGCCTCTCTAAGATCTCACCTCTCCCTCCTTCTATCTCTTCATGTCTTTGAAAGCTTTGTCAGGTTTTTCATTCCATGCATGATCTCAGTGACCTTCCCTAACTTTCCCTCTGCTAATTAGCATTTGTGTATGCTCGGAAACCACATACGTTGTTTCCATAATAAAGAGGCTGAATAAATCCTGGTTCTTTTTTGAGATGGCAGATTGTTCTGTGGAAGAATTGAAAGAATGAAAAATGCAAAAATCAAGTAATGACTATAAATACGAAATAGAAAGGGAATACATAGTGGGAAGAGATCGTTGAGACAGATATATGAAAAAAATGTGCTGCACTGGCAAAACAAAAGTGTAACAGAGCTGGGGCACTGAATGTAAAAATAGCAAGCTTATGCAAATTGTGCTATACATACCATGATGGAAGAAAGGATGTACTGCAGGAAGCAATTTTAAAGGATAAATTGCCACAATTCAAGCCTTATTGTTTAAAGGCTCAAACTAGCTTACATGTTTAACTTGCAACAATAAATCTGGACATTTTAGTTCTGGGACTTAGCACTTGAAAAATATTGGACAAAATGGGTAAAACCCTCTATGATTCTTAGGTTTGTTGCAATGATATCATAACATAATATTAACTGATATTTCATTTTTGTATCTAATTCTTATATTCCATTCTATGCAATTTTATTGTTTAGGATGAGTACTTTAAGAGGAGGGGACAAGAAAATTTCAATGATCCAATTATTTCAATCTTGGGATATCTCTACCACAATAGGTCAGGCAAAACTAATAACTTTACCTCATCTATAAAATGATATAACTCTACTTGTTAAATAAAAGTCCCCTCATAAGTTCTAGGAAAGAAAAACATTACAAATATGAACAATCAATGCCTCATTTTAAGCATGCAATTCACATTGATTTATGTTATGCCTGACTAAAACTTTCTTTTTTTCTTATCCACAGTCTATTCCACAGACCTAAATGCAGACTCAGTAATTCTTTTACATTACATGTTTTAATTTCTTTTCTTCGCTTCTTCAGTCCCAGATCATGTTCTTAGATCTTTGTTAGCCCTATCCTTAAAAGTCCCGAGCTTATGGATTCCACATATTCCTGAACTGTCCCGCATGTCATTTGCACATTCTCATTAAGGGTCTCTCTTGACATGATTCTATCTGTTGATAATGTCACTAAGTGATGGAACTCTTAAGAAATCACCCTGTAAAGGTCAACAACACTGTTAAATAAGCAAGTGCCTCAATTAATTGGAACAATATCACTCACAATCTTATTGCTTAACCGTAATTTGATTTACTTATACGTTCCCTTCAAGTTTAACCCTTTATAATCAATAGTTCAACAAATACTAATACAAGTAATTAGATGAATAGAAATAGAATGGGTAGTAATGACAATGAAGACTAGAATAAAGTCAATAATTTGCATTATCTAATTAGTTAGTATTAATTAGGTATTATTTAAAAAGGCAGCTTTGCCTTTAAATTTTGAACCCAGGTTATTTATAAGGAAAGATCTGTTAATGTCACAAAATTAAGAGATAGTTAAGAAAGCTCAAAAAGAGCAAATGATTTTAATTTGGGTTAAAAGTTAAAATGATTTTGTTTCTGCCAAGATTAAAGAGGATCCTTAGACACAAGACAAATGAATTCCAATAAAAATTGAGCATGATTTAAATCAATCATCCTGTGCCAATTAAATCATGATTAATATCCATATCAGCATTTACTTGTGTATATTCCATACTCTGATACCATCACCTAATGCAAATTTATTAGCTTGCAGTTTTGAAATCAGCAATTATCTGAGCCAGGATAGTGCTTACAATTTCTTCTTAATTCCACATCTATATGTGATTTGTCTACCACAGTAGAACCTCCATAGATCAAGATGCAAAATTATTTGATGTAATTTCCAGTACACAAGTGTAAAGGAGAAGAAACTAATTGTCATTATCTGGATCCAGTGCAGCACAAAAAACCATAATAAGATAAATAATATATTAATAATATTAAAAATACAATAAATATAAATACATAACACAGATTCACAGATTACTTACATAGATTTATTGTAAGTCTATGAAGCAGTGTTAGGAACAGGAGTGTCTGTACATAAGATGACTGATAGGAAATGATAAAATATTGGTGGTGGAGGGTGTGGAGGGGAGGGTCAGTGGGTGGAGGTTTTGATCAGCCTTACTAATTGTGGAAAGTAACTATTTTTTATGCTACGTAGCCTCCTCCCTGATGGGAATGGGATAGTCCATGAGCAAGAAACCTTCTTGATGTTACTGGCCTTTTTCTGGCACCGTTCTGATATACTGTATGTCCTTGATGGCAGGTAGGTTGATTCTGGTGATGCACTGAGCAGTTTTGATTATCTGTTGTAGAGCCTTCCTGTCTGCTGCAATGCAGTTTCTGTACTAAGCAATCATGTAGCTAATTAGAATGTTCTCTACTGTGTATTTGTAGAAAAACTGTGAGTATGGACGTGCATAGTCAGCTCTCTTCAGCCTCCTCATAAAGTAGAGGAATTAGTGAGTATTCCTGACTGTGTAGTACATGTTCTGGGACCATGAGAGTTTGGGCAAGATGTGCTTTTCAAGGAGCTTGAAACTGCTAGCAGTTTCCACTGCTATGTCACCGATGTAAAGAGGAGTGCGGGTGGTGCGAGTTCTATTGGTCAATAACCATCTCCTTTGTCTTGTTGACATTAAAGAAGGGGTTACTTGAAAGGCACCAGACCTCGAGCTCTTCCACCTGCTCCTCTGTGTAGGCCATATCATCATTGTTGGTGATGAGCCCCATTACTGTCATGTCATTGGTGAACTTGTCCACATCAAATACCTCTAACATTTTATATATCTTGATAAAACCATTCCTTCTATTATTAAACTCAAGGGTATATAAGTTAAGATTATGCCATCTGCCTAATACGTAGCTCTAAGGTCTGATTTTATTCTGGAGAATTTCCACAATATCTGCTGCTATGATCATATAACCTTTCTAAGGCATGGTGCCCAGTATTCAACATGGTATTTCAGGCAGATGTCTCTTGTCATTACTTTTGTTTGTTTTCTATATTCCAGATGGAGCCCAATTTTCCACTAGACTTTCAACGTCAATGATTTTTAATGATTTTTGTACTTGAGCTTCTGAATCTCTTTTTTACCTCTGCGGTGTTGACATTAGAACTATTCTGATGTGTCTTCTCTTGGATCCAAAGTGAATGAGCTCGCAATTAACCCACATTCAATGATGGGCAGGAAACTCTGAATTTGAGGTTTTCACTAGACTGAAATTCCAAAGCTCAAAAAGAGGAATAAAATCAGCTGAACTAGAAACAGATAAAGTATGAACTACGAATGGCAGAGAAAATGTAATTTCTATTACAAGATTAACAGTGTGGAAGTATCTTTATTAGATTGTTGCCATGCTACTTCCTGCAATTGTTTATTGCCAACCATTTACACAGTAATAAATTGTGACGGATTAGATTATAAAATTGTGCCGCATTTGTAATGTCTTATTTTTGAACTACGTGTTTTGTTTGTTCTCTTTCTTTTGCAGTGTTTAAACTGTTTTTTCACACAAACCATCCAAAAATCCTAGACTAACGATGGAAGCTTTTAATAACCACACTTCATCGGCATTCTCCAGGTTTCTGCTTTTGCAGCCATCTGTCAAGAAAGCTATAAAGCTGTCTAATTACAAAAGACAGATTCCAGAGAGAATGCAGTTTACCATGCTTGAATAGAAAGCAGGAGCCTAAACTGTATCTTGCTAGCGTGGATATTATAGTCAATATTATAATCAATCTGATGCTACAGTAAGCAATCACCAAGTAAAACATTTCTTTTCTTTTAATTGAACAAGAGCTTTAACCCTTGAAAGAATTAGGTGTTATTTCTTTCAAAGCTTAATAAGCTTTCATGAAGATGACAGACATCTTCAAATACAAAGCTAAAAAAGAATATTGTTTTTGTTTAATCTATTTACATATACTAAATATCTTCAATGCTTACCATTAATATAATTTTATTGCATTAAGGAAATAAAAGAAAAATGTTTTAGTGTAAACTTTTCCATGGATGCTGAAATGTACATTTATAGAGATTCTTTAGATCAGCCTTTAGAGATATGCAACATACAAGACATTCCATGACAGTGATGATGCAACAATTGGAACGAGTTCCTTTCTAATTCATTTTACTTATATTGTACATTGAAAAAGTTCTGTACTTACGTCACTAAGATTTATCAACTTATGATTGTTAAAATGTCTTTATAAAAATTCATGAACAAAGCGGATGAGCTTAGAATGTGAATCAGAACGTGGAGCTATGATGTTCTGGCTATTACAGAGACATGAATGGTTCAGTGGCAGGATTGGTTACTTAGAGTGCCAGACTTTAGATGTTTCAGAAAGGTTAGTTAAGAAGGTTCAGTCGTTAGGTATTAGTGCTGGAGTAATAAAATGGATTCAACAGTGGCTAGATGGGAGATGCCAGAGAGTAGTGGTGGATAATTGTTTATCGGGATGGAGGCCGGTGACTAGCGGGGTGCCTCAGGGATCTGTTTTGGGCCCAATGTTGTTTGTAATATACATAAATGATCTGGATGATGGGGTGGTAAATTGGATTAGTAAGTATGCTGATGATACTAAGGTAGGAGGTGTTGTGGATAATGAGGTGGGTTTTCAAAGCTTGCAGGGAGATTTATGCCGGTTAGAAGAATGGGCTGAACGTTGGCAGATGGAGTTTAATGCTGAGAAGTGTGAGGTTCTACATTTTGGCAGGAATAATCCAAATAGAACATACAGGGTAAATGGTAGGGCATTGAGGAATGCAGTGGAACAGAGAGATCTAGGAATAACAGTGCATAGTTCCCTGAAGGTGGAGTCTCATGTAGATAGGGTGGTGAAGAAGGCTTTTGGAACGCTGGCCTTTATAAATCAGAGCATTGAGTACAGAAGTTGGGATGTAATGTTAAAATTGTACAAGGCATTGGTAAGGCCAAATTTGGAATATTGTGTACAGTTCTGGTCACCGAATTATAGGAAAGATATCAATAAATTAGAGAGAGTGCAGAGACGATTTACTAGGATGTTACCAGGGTTTCAGCACTTAAGTTACAGAGAAAGGTTGAACAAGTTAGGTCTCTATTCATTGGAGCGTAGAAGGTTGAGGGGGGATTTGATCGAGGTATTTAAAATGTTGAGAGGGATAGATAGAGTTGACGTGAATAGGCTGTTTCCATTGAGAGTAGGGGAGATTCAAACGAGAGGACATGATTTGAGAGTTAGGGGGCAAAAGTTTAAGGGAAACACGAGGGGGTATTTCTTTACTCAGAGAGTGATAGCTGTGTGGAATGAGCTTCCTGTAGAAGTAGTAGAGGCCAGATCAGTTGTGTCATTTAAGGTAAAATTGGATAGGTATATGGATAGGAAAGGAGTGGAGGGTTATGGGCTGAGTGCGGGTAGGTGGGACTAGGTGAGATTAAGAGTTCGGCACGGACTAGGAGGGCCGGAATGGCCTGTTTCCGTGCTGTGATTGTTATATGTGATTGTTATATGACAGGGAGGGAGTCAAAAGAGCTGGGGGCATTGGCCCTGCTGATCAGAGATAGAGTCATGGCTGCAGAAAAGGAGGAAGTCATGGAGCGATTGTGGGTGTTTCTGTGGGTGGAAGCTGAACAAAGGAAATAACTCTACTGGATGTTTTTATAGACCACCCAATAGTAACAGGGACATCGAGGAGCAGATAGGGAGACAGACTCTGGAAGGGAGCAATAATAACAGGGATGTCGTGGTGGGAGATTTTAATTTCCCGAATATTGATTGGCATCTCCCTATAGCAAGGGGCTTAGATGGGGTGGAATATGTTAGGTGTGTTCAGGAAGGCTTCCTGACACAATATGTAGATAAGCCTACAAGAGGAGAGGTTTTACTTGATCTGGTATTGGGAAATGAACCTGGTCAGGTGTCAGGTCTCTCAGTGGGAGAGCATTTTGGAGATACTGATCACAATTCTATCTCCTTTACCATAGCATTGGAGAGGGGTAGGAACAGACAAATCAGGAAAGCGTTTAATTGGACTAAGGGGAAATATGAAGCTATCAGGCAAGAACTTGGAAGCATAATTTGAGAACAGATGTTCTCAGGGAAATGAATGGCAGAAATGTGGCCATCTGCATAGGTAGGTTTCAATGAGACAGGGAAAGAATGGTAGGGTACAGGAACTGTGGTGTACAAAGGCTGTTGAAAAGCTAGTCAAGACGAAAGGAAAAGCTTACAAAAGGATCAAAAAGCTAGGTCATGATAGAGATCTAGAAGATCATAAGGCGACTAGGAAGCAGCTTAAGAAGGAAATTAGAAGAGCCAGAAGGGACTCTGAGAAGGCCTTGGCAAGCAGGATTAAGGAAAACCCCAAGGTATTCCACAAGTATGTGAAGAGCAACAGGATAAGATGTGAGAGAATAGGACCAATCAAGTGTGACCGTGGAAAAGTGCGTATGGAACTTGAGGAGATAGCAGAGGTACTTAATAAATACTTTGCTTCAGTATTCACTACAGAAAAGGATCTTGGTGATTGTAGGGATGACTTACAGTGGATTGAAAAGCTTGAGCATGTAGACATTAAGAAAGACGATATGCTGGAGCTTTTGGAAAGCATCAAGTTGGATAAGTCTCTGGGACCGGATGAGATGTACCCCAGCCTAACGTGGGAGGCGAGAGAAGAGATTACTGAGCCTCTGGCAATGATCTTTACACCATCAATTGGGATGGAAGAGATTCCAGAGGACTGGAGGGTTGCAGATGTTGTTCCCTTATTCAAGAAAGGGAATAAAGATAGCCCAGGAAGTTATAGACCAATGAGTCTTACTTCAGTGGTTGGTAAGCTGATGGAAAAGATCCTGAGAGGCAGAATTTATGAGCATTTGGAGAAGCATAATATGATTAGGAATAGTCAGCATGAAGTTGTCAAAGGAAGGTCATGCATTACAAGCATGATTGAATTTTTTTGAGGATGTGACAAACACATTGATGAAGGTAGAGCAGTAGATGTAGTGTACATGGATTTCAGCAAAGCATTTGATAAGGTACCCATGCAAAAAGTAAGGAAAGTAAGGAGGCATGGGATTCAAGGGGACCTTGCTTTGTGGATCCAGAATTGGCTTGCCCACAGAAGGTAAAGAGTGGTTGTAGATGGGTCATATTCTGCATGGAGGTCGGTCACCAGTGGTGTGCCTCAGGGATCTATTCTGGGACCTCTTCTCTTTGTGATTTTTATAAATGACCTGGATGAGTAAGTGGAGGGATGGGTTAGTAAGTTTGCTGATGACACAAAGTTTGCAGGTGTTGTGGATAGCGTGGAGGGCTGTCAGAGATTACAGCAGGACATCGATAGGATGCAAAACTGGGCTGAGAAGTGGCAGATGGAGTTCAACCCAGATAAGCGTGAGGTGGTTCATTTTGGTAGGTCAAGTATGATGGCAGAATATAGTATTAATGATAAGACTCTTGGCAGTGTGGAGTATCAGACGGATCTTGGGGTCTGAGTCCATAGGACGCTCAAAGCTGCTACACAGGTTGACTCTGTGGTTAAGAAGGCATACGGCGCATTGGCCTTCATCAATCGTGGGATTGAGTTTAAGAGCCAAGAGGTAATGTTACAGCTCTATAGACCCCTGATCAGACCCCACTTGGAGTACTGTGCTCAGTTCTGGTCAACTCACTACAGGAAGGATGTGGAAACTATAGAAAGGGTGCAGAAGAGACTTACAAGGATATGGCCTGGATTGGGGAGTGTGCCTTCTGAGAATAGGTTGAGTGAACTCGGTATTTTCTCCTTGGAGTGACGGAGGATGAGAAGTGACCTGATAGAGGTGTACAAGATGATGAGAGGCATGATTGTGTGGATGGTTAGAGGCTTTTTCCCAGGGCTCAAATGGCTAGCATGAGAGGGCACAGTTTTAAGGTGCTTGGAAGTAGGTACAGAGGAGACGTCAGGGGTAAGTTTTTTTTTTACGCAAAGAGTGGTGAGTGCGTGGAATGGGCTGCCGGCAATGGTGGTGGAGGCGGATACAACAGGGTTGTTTAAGAGACTCCTGGATAGGTACATGGAGCTTAGAAAAATAGAGGGCTATGGGTATCCCTAGGTAATTTCTAAAGTAAGTATATGTTCGGTACAGCATTGTGGGCGAAAGGGCCTGTATTGTGCTGTAGTTTTTCTATGAAAATTATCTTCTAAGAAAATTCCACTACTGTTCATTTAATTGCTCAATCATCAGTAGAAACAAGTACATTCAAATTAAAAGCAAATGCTTAATATATCTGATGTTAGATACATTGTATTCTTGAATAGATGCTTTCTGAAATTGCATGTAAATTGACTAATTTAGTTTGGCAAGCTCAAAATCAGAGAATTATGGAATATTTTATGCATGTATCAGGAGTTTGGATTTAAGGTGCATCACATATTAATTTATTTAATTCAAGGATATTATTTGTAGCATATCATAGTATCATAAGAAATTTGCCACACTTATTCCCTTAATGTGGTGTCCACAAGTTAACATGCAGTCCCACTTCTCATATACTGTAATTGAAGAATTCTATGCATAGAGAGGAAAGAAAAATATTTTGTTGTATTCAAATTCTGAATTAAAGTTATATTTATATCATTTGTACATTTGCTATCAACAATACAAATATTTGTCCTATTTCTTTACCACAGTGACAGATATTCCTAGTAATAAATATGATGCAAGAAGTTTTCTCTGGAACTCTTCTGATGTAGTACACAAAGTTTGCACCCCTTCAAAATGCTTTGAGTAGCTGCCTGAATGAAGTAAAACTCAAGTACTACCTCCTAATGTTATTTTACGCCATTTATAAACACTCAGCAAGCCACACAGCATCTCCAGAGAGAGAAAAATTTGATTAGCATGACGAGCTAGTTCCCTTCTGTCAAAACAGGAAATTGCTTCAAATATAATGCACCTTAAAAAGGTACAGAGGTGGTGGGGGCAAAGGATTATTGGCATGCACAGGACTGAAAGAACAAAGAAGTAGTTCTGAATTAGTGTGAAAGCAAGTGTGACTAATGGAATAAAAAAGTATTATCAGCAATTACTCTCTGAAAAAATTATGGTGGAGAAATTCAATCATATGATGCTTTTATTCAGTGATGTGCTTCCGAATGTCACTTACTTATGGCGTGGAGTACAAAATCTTCCAGAAGAATCCTGCTAGCCCATAGCCTCGTGTGGGCATTTTTGGTCACAAATCATTTTGAAGTAAATACAAAATTTATGTGACATTATTGACCACTGCAGGAACAACCATGTGTTCCAAGGTGAAACTCATGAAGCAACACCCAGCCCCAGTAGATGTCTTTCAGATCTTTCAACTTACCTGCTTTCCTTGCCTTCCATTCTTTTGCCGAACTATTGATCCCCACCACTACTCACCTCGCTAGGAACCAGAAGATAAGCCCTCCAGCATTGATTATCGAATTCCTCACCTGTGCCCTGATCTGAGACCCACACCACTAATAACTGTCCCTGGGTTCCTTACCACCATCTTACCTCCTCTCAAATCCCTCCCCCAAGACCTTGTTCTGCTCAGAGGCTTGCTCTATTTTCCCTCAGGTGCTGCAGTGCAGGCTTAGGAATATGTGTTACTGAATTTTCTAGTAGCAGGCTCATAACCAAAGTAGCCATGGTGAGTCATGCAATGACTCTCTGGTACCCTTCTGAGGCACTAGAATTTCTAATAGAGGCCTTTATTTTCTAATTTTGTCAATGTTCAGTGTACAAAATAAACAGGCAATGTCAATAATGCACTTATGGTAACAAAACCTTACAAACTTCAAAATAGTTTAAAGTCAGAGGATGAACATTGCCAAAAGAATTTAAATCTAGCCAGTTATCATCCTTATCAGTCAACTCTTAATAATCAACAATGTTAAGGAATAATCATACACAATGCTATCCAGGACCATTTACTGATAGTAACTGCTCATTGATGCTCGGTTTAGTTCATACCAGAATCATTTGTATTTATATCTCAATATAGCCTAGGTCCAAGCATGAAGCAGGGAGCAGAAATTGAGAGGCAATGTAGGAGTGACTGCCCTCAAAGTGAAGGAAGCTTTGTTTGAGGTGGTCTCAAAGAGCTCTGATGAAATTCAACTGAATGGGATTTAGGATAAACCCTGAATTTTTCACACAAAGGGTAAAACTGCAAGAGCTATCAGCCAGTGTCCTTGTCCTAAGCATCTTCAGCTTTCTCATCAATAGTGTTAGCTCCTTAATAAGATCAGACATGAACATTTGCTAATGATCATATCAGATAATAAGGATATATTCCAGTCCAGCAAACAGCAAGATCAAGACAACACATAGATTCAATTTGATAAATGGCAAGCAAAGTTCAAGCTACATAATTGCCCAGTGATCACAATCTCCTCAGGAAAGATCTATCCACCTTACCTTGACATGCAATGGCATTATTATCTCCAAAACACCCATCATTATCATCCTGAGGTCATCATTAACTAGAAATTTAACTGAGCTGCCTGGATAAATACAGTTGCTGCAAACATTGGCTGCAAGCTGGGTGTACTATTGCGAGAGACTCACCTCCTTTACACTGACAAACATGCCAGGACTGTGATGGTGTACATTTGCTTGTCTGCTGTAGCTTCAACAAAACTCAAGTACCTTGACACCAGCAAGAGCAGAAGGGCCCTCTTGATCAGCAGCACGTCATCACCGTGCACTACCAGTGAATGCAGGGTACACCCCTTTCCTGTGCTTTCCTCCTTAACTTGTAGATCCTTTTGTTTACCGCTCTCCATTTCAATCCTGTGAGTTTAAGGAGACCTCCGGACTCAGAGGTCCTGTGCATTTTGGGCTATTGTATGTGTTACATGATGACACTCCTGCCCCTTAAAGGCTGGGAAATAATGCACTGGGTAACATCAACCTTTTACCGAATACCAGGACATCACAATCGAACAATACCAAGCGGCACCCGGTGGGCTGATTATAGCCCTGAGGTTTTCTAGGAGAAGTCTAGAGATTCTAGGCTAAGGTGAAGCTACCAGCGATAGGCACAATGCATCAATAAGAGTGCTAGGTTTGGTTCATGTAGTCCAGTCTAGCTGTTTTGCTGTTCTTTATGAGCTGCTATCCATTCACAATATTTGTTGCCCTGCTGATACCAGCTGACAATCAACAACAATGTTCCCATTGGCTGCACACAACACTGATGTAAATTAGCAGTCAATGTGCTGCCTGTATTGGAAGCAGTAGAGTAGTACTTATTCACAAATCACAATAACTGCTCCTATTTTTGAGCTTAGCTGTGAAAATTCAGACTGTGAATTGAAAGCTAATCATTTGTCAATTTATACCATATATAAACTGACACTTTACGGCATTTAGCTATGAAAATGTGCATTTTCTAGTATAGCTTTTGAGTATAACAAGAAAGAATCAAAGCAAGAGTGATCCTAAAAGGACATTACTTCATTGACAACAATAGAAAATTTTGTGCTGTTTCATGTTTTGCCATAAATATATCTACAAACATGAAAAGTGTATTTCCTTTAGTTAGGAAATCAACACAAGATCTTAATCATGTCTAATGAGAAACCTAAGAAAAGAGAGAAGAATTGGAATGCAAATTTAAAAATATGGAACTTATTTTTCCCCTTGCTTGGAAATTCAGTCAGCCATACATGGCAAAGGATGTTTACCAGGTCATATTGAGTGACAACAAAAGAAGTGTATTGTGAAGTCTCTGTCTGAAATTCACAGTGAGTGTCCTTCACAAAACTCCAAGGGAGACCACTTTGTGGATGGATTTCAAATATTACCCCAGCTGGACTCTGCAGTAATGAATTCTGGCCTAAAGAGGAAGCCATTACAAGAGCTGCGTCCAACAATCTATCTCTGTAGCTTACATGGAGCATCTACAACACTCAACAACCAGATGCAAACACGGATATTTATCACTGCAGTATTTCCAGTGTATCACCAGGTATAATAATAAAAAGCTCCTCTTCCAAAGAACAAATAAATCATATAAGGGAATGGGGAAATTATATTGCATTGTCACTAAGAAATGCCCTCATCATTGAACTTACCACACATTTGTGTTCACCTTGTAGGTGATGTCAAAAATAGACTTATTGCCACTGGAAACAGCCTGGGCTACTTCAACAGAGAGATAATTGGCTCAAATAACTCCAAGGACAACATGGAGTCTTTAAATGAATACCCTTGATAAATGAACACACTTTACTACAGAACAAACAATCTATTTAACAGCTATTTCTCATAACTCCCATGGAATATTAAGCTTATTAGATCTCATAAGTTAAGGCAAAATCATCTACTGGGCATCTTATAAAATCAACATATAAGATGCCCAGTTCGCATCAGTTAATAAAAATCAGAAAAAAGCAGTATAAATGATGAGCTAAAAATAGTTGGATTTACAAAAGAATTTTAAATTTACTATTTTTCCACATGTCCCGTTATCAAGGAATGATAAATTACTGAAACTTAGACTCATTTTAGCAATTCTTCATCTGATGAAGGGTTTATGTGACCCTGAAGGTTTCTGTTACTTATTATAAATCACTGTCAGCAATACCATTCAGGAATTACTGTTCCATTCATGGCCTTGCATTATATTCATTAGATCATATTCCATTTTTCAATAAACACTGATGTATCAGAAGCTCACGCAAAAAAAATCGAAGTTTTTCAGAAGATTTCATTTGGTTTGCTTTGCTAATATTTCAGATTAACTAATCTGAAATACCCTTTTGATATGCACTGCGTCACCTACCAAATGCTACCGGCATTTTCAGTTTTTGCTCCAGATTTCCAGCATCTGTAGTATTAAGCCTTTCAATTATTTTCCTATGTAATTTTTGTAATAATAGTCAGGATATTTAATACCACTTTTAACTATTGGTAAAATTTACTTTTGTAATTAAAACTTTAACAGTCATATTAAATTTGAAATTTCAGTTAGAATTCTTTATCAGCGTATAATCAACATGCAAAGCTAACTGACAGTCAAAGAACATGACAGCGCATGAATAGGCCTTTCAGTCCATCTGGTCTGTGCCTGCCTTACTAAGCAGCAGCGATGGCACTAGGCAACATAATAGTAAGGCAAGCTCTCTCTCTCTAGCCAGATATCCTTACTAGCCTTACTATTATGCTGCCTAGTGCCATCGAACTGAACTCAGAGTATAGCCATTCTTACCCCTCCCATCCATGTACCAATCCAAATTTCTCAAGTGTTGAAATCAAGCCGTCACCCATCACTTCCGTTGACAGCTTGTTGCACACTCTCACCACTCTCTGAGTGAAAAGATTCCCCTCATGTTCCCTTTAAACATTTCACCTTTCACACTTAACCCATGACCTCTAGTTCTAATATAACCATATAACAATTACAGCACGGAAACAGGCCATCTCGGCCCTTCAAGTCCGTGCCGAACGCTTACTCTCACCTAGTCCCACCGACCTGCACTCAGCCCACAACGCTCCATTCCTTTCCTGTCCATATACCTATCCACTTTATTAAAAATGACAATAATGAACTTGCCTTTACCACTTCTATTGGAAGCTCGTTCCACACAGCTACCACTCTCTGAGTAAAGAAGTTCCCCCTCGTGTTACCCCTAAACTTTTGCCCCCTAACTCTCAACTCATGTCCTCTTGTTTGAATGTCCCCTACTCTCATTGGAAAAAGCCTATCCACATCAACTCTATCTATCCCTCTCATAATTTTAAATACCTCTATCAAGTCCCCCTTCTATGCTGCAAAGAATAAAGACCTAACTTGTTCAACCTTTCTCTGTAACTTAGGTGCTGAAACCTAGGTAACATTCTAGTAAATCTCCTCTGTACTCTCTCTGTCAAACTAATCTCATCCAACTTGAGTGGAAGGCCTGTTTGCATTTTTCCTATATATACAACACATGATATGGTACACCTCTATCAAATCTCTCTCATTGCTCCATGGAATAATGTCCTAATCTATTATTCCTTTCCCTATAACTCAGGAACTCCACTCCCATCAACATCCTTGTAAATTTTCTCTGCACTCTTTCAATCCTACCAATATCTTTCCTGTACGTAGGTGAAGAGAACCACACACAACACCTCACATTAGACATCACCAACGTCAAAAAACAACATCAACATAACATTCCAACTCCCGTACTCAATACTTTGATTTATGAAGGGCAATGTGCCAAAAGCTCTCTGAATGACCCTAAGCTCGCTATGCCATTTTTATGGAATTATGGATCTGTATTCTCAATTTGAAGTGTTCTACCATACTCCTCAGTGTCCCACTGCCTACTGAGTAAGTCCCACCCTGCTTGACCTCACACTTGTCTGCACTGAATTCCATCTGCCATTTTCCTGTCCATTTTTCCAGCTGGTCCAGATCCCACTTCAAGCTTTGTGAGCATTGCTTGCTGTTCACTATATTCCCAATCTTCGTAAAACTTCTGTATTACTGTGTCATATGGCTTTACATGTTATGCATGGCCTTACATATACTGTATAGTATTCCAATTTTTGTAAAACAACAAATTTTTGTATTCTGTATAAAACTAACTTTCAAAGCAATTTATTATGTTGTTCCTAAGATATACATTCTTAAAGTCTTTGAAACATATAGAGTTCTGTAATGAAAGACAGTGCAATCGGTATTACAACTTTTCATGGAAAACATCACAAATCCATGGATATTGTCTTATTTAATTTCAAATATTTATATCATTATTGTTGCAAGAAAGATGTCTTTGGTTAAGTTGAAGTTTATGTATTTCTTATTTAACATTTTCTGGATCCTTGAATTCCTCACTGACAGTATGACAGTATGACATCTCCTCCACAATCACATCAGCACAGGTGCACCACAAGGCTGTGTGCTAAGTTCCATGCTTATTCACTTTATCCCTATCACTGTGTAGCCAAGTACAGCTCCAATGCCAAATTTAAGTGGGTTGATGACATCACTGTTACTGACCAAATCAAAGGTGGTGACAAACCAGCATATTAGAGGGAGATTGAAAAACTGGTTGAATGGTGCCACAGCAACAACCTTTCACTCAACATCAGTAAAACCAAACAGCTGATTATTCACTACAGGAGGAAGAAACTAGAGGTCTATGAGTCAGTCCTCATTAGGGGAATGAAAGTGAAGGAAGTCCATAACTTCAGATCCCTTGGTGTTATCATATCAGAGGATCTGTCCTGGGGCCAGCATGTAAGTGCCATCACAAAGAAGGCACAGTAACACATCTACTTTCTTGAAGGTTTGTGCAGATTCAGCATGTCATCTAAAACTTTGACAGACTTCTACAGATGCACAGTGGAGAGTATCCTGACTGGCTGCATCATGCCCTGGTAAGGAAACACCAATGCCCAATAGGAAGTCAGCAAAAGATGGTGAATAGAGCCCAGTCCATCACGTGCAAAACCCTCCCCACCAATGAGCACATTTACAAGAAAGCAGCCTCCATCTATGCCTTGCTCTCTTTTCACTGCTGCTGTCGGGGAGGACGTGCTGGAACATTAGGTCCCACACCAACAGGTTCAGGAACAGTCGTTACCCTTCAACCATCAGGCTCCTGAACCAGCGTGGATCACTTCACTCAACTCAACTCTGAACTGATTCCACAACCAATGGACTCACTTTCAAAGGTTCTGTAACTCATGCTCTCAGTATTATTTATTTACATATTCATTTAATCTTATTTGCACAGTTTTTCTTCATTGCAAATTGGCTGTTTGACAGTGCTGTTTGTGTGAAGTTTTGCATTTATTATATTGTACTCCTTTGTTGTCCTGTAAATGCCTGTAAGAAAATGAATCTCAAGGTAGCATACAGAGACACATTCCAAATAGATTTACATTTCTTCCATTTGACCAGGTAGCTCTGGTGGTTGCCACCCATCATATGACAATTCATTCAGTCTGAAACTAGGCCATCTAACTCCAGCACAAACACGAGAAGATCTGCAAATGCTGGAAATCCAAGCAACATCCACAAAATGCTGGAGAAACTCAGCAGGCCAGACAGCATCAATAGAAAAGTGTGAACAGTCGATGTTTCAGGCCGAGACCCTTCATCAGGACCTCCAGCATTTTGTGTGCATGGCTCTGGATTTCCAGCATCTGCAGAAACAGTTTGAGTCCTGATCAAGGGTCTCGGCCAGAAACGTTGACTGTTTACTCTCTTCTATAGATGCTGAGTTCCTCCAGCATTTTGTGTGAGTTATCTAGATGCAAGGCTCTTTGGAGTCATCAAATGCACTCTCCTCCCAAATGGCAGGGGAGCTCTGCTGTCATGTGTCCTGCAGGCCATTATAGAGAGCTATAGAGCATTGGGCTTCTAGGTTTCTCGAGCACGTGTATTTACTAATTGTTATCTTAACTAGAGTTATTAAGCCCTCGTGCCTTCTAATTCATCTTTTCAAGTTAATAGTGACTGGCATGGGTTTTCCACATTCTATGATTATTTAAAGGGGACTCTTGTTTAGTGCCTAGTGGAGTCCTTGTGTGTTGAAAATGATTTGTCTTGTGGTGTTGCCTGGTCATGCCACGGGTGGCTTTGTTGGAATTCCTATGAATAACCTCTTGTTTCTGTCTCTACATAGGAGTCTGCCACCTAGGGTCAGTTGCTTCCTGTGCACACCATGACATCTGCCTAGAAATGGTAAGATGAGCAATAGGACTGGGGATAGTCCTATTGTGATTTGCACTGGTGCACAGAAACAAGCAACAGCAGAAGGAGGATAATATGGAAACCTTAGAGAAACTGGCTTCTTTGTAATTACTAAAGGGAGGGAAAGTCTAGACGCAATGATCATCCTATATAATGATTAGATTACAATGACTGAAGATATCACATACCTACCATACATTGCTGTGATGGTGAATAACAACACTAGATTTAGTGGAGTTAACTGGAATGGTGTAAAGTATTGAAGGTTATAGCAACTTTCATCAGCATGGGCAAATACTACAAGTCCAATTTTGCCCTTGTGTGACAGTGGGAAATTGGATGAGATGCACATGCATGTGATTCAGCTTAGTAAAGTTCATGTGCTTCCTCAGTGAGTCATCCACATGATGACAGTAAATTTGATGATAGAGTGGATGTTGAAGGCAAAGTTGATGAAATTGATGAGCTCAGCATTGGTGCAGGAAACAGCACCAACACAGTTGTCAATGTAGTGGAGAGGGTTGTGATGCATTGCTAGTGTAGGCTGTTCCACGTAGCCAATGACCAGGTGCCTAAGTGGGCGCTCATGATGGCCGTTTTGGTTTGGAAAAAGTAGGAGAATCTGAAAGACAAATTATTGAGAATAATAACTACTTCTGCCAGATGGAGGAGGGTGATGATGGAGGGAACTAGTTGGATCTGTTGTCCATAAAGAAGCAGAGAGCTTTAAGATCGTCCTGATGGTGAATAGATGTGTACTAGGACTGGATGCCCATTGTGAAAATAGTGTGATCTGGGCCAGGGAACTGTAAGTGATAGAGAGCATATGAAATGTCACGGATGTAAGTAGGAAAGGATTGAACCAAGGGGAACAAAATGCAGTCCATGAATGTAGCCATGAGTTCCATGGGGCGGTGCAGGCAGAAGCAACGAGTCTACTTGGACAGTTCAGTTTGTGGATCTTGGTTGAGAGGTAGAAGAAGCCATACAGGATATGGGAAGTTTGAAGCTGTTGGCAATGCATGGGAGATCTTCAGAGGGGTTGGTGACGGTGCAGGAGACAATGGCTCCTGAGTGGGGTCCTGCTCAAGGGGTAACTAAGAGGAGGTGTCTGCTGCTGTTTGGCCTCAGTGAGGTCAGTCTACAAGACTACAACAGTATCCCCCTTGTCAGCAGGTTTGATGGTGAGGTTGGGATTTATGTGAAGAGAGTGGACGGCAGTGTATTCAGAAGGGATGAAGTTGGTGAAATCGAAATGGTTGATGTCTCTTCAGCAATTGAGAAGGAAAGATCCACAGTAGGTTAAAGGCAGCGGAAGTCCAAGTAAAGAAGGAAAGTTGAAAACAGGGAAGGAGGTCATCAGTGACCCGGGAAGAATCTTCGCCAAAGAAATAGACTCGAAAATGGAGGTAACGAAAGAAGAGCTCACTGTCATGGTGGGCGTGGAACTCACTGAGGTGAAGGTGCTGGGGCACAAAGCTAAGGCTCTTGCTGAGGACAGAAGATTCCTCCCCAGAGAGGGACAAGTCAGAGGGGATGGTGAAGACATGACAGGAGTTGGAGCTAGGGAAAGGAGATGGTAGGGGTTGGAGGGATCGGAGAAGAGGGGAGGGGTGAGGTGTTCAAGGAAAATGGGGCAGGAGGAAGATGGGGCTCAGGGGGATAAGGGGGGCAGAGGAGAGCCTGAGAGAACAAGGGTGGGAGGGGAATGGTTTTTTAAAAAATCATCTTTAAGCTCTGAGTTGTTTCTTTGTGTTCTGTTCACATCCATCATGGGATTTGTTAAGGGAACTACCTATATACAAGCCATCTATATGCTGTTTTAACAGGATTTTGTCCAATTTCACATTTTTTCAGAAAGTCCAAATGTGCCTTAACATTAAATATAGCACATACAGTACTGGCAGTAGAAAGGAGTGTAATCCAGTTTGTTTGGCGAGTATGTAATGTTGTTGAATGTTTAGTCCCTTATTTTCACTCTGAGTGGATGCTATCACTACAAGTATTCAATTATTATATAGATATCTTGTATGACATGGATAAAAATTAAATCAAATATAGCAACAGTGATTTGTAGGTATGACTGAATAAATATGTCTCCTAGACAAAATCACAATGTGATGTTTGCATTATTTTGCTAATTGTCTGATGCCACACTAAAATTGTCAACCCAGGAAGTGTCAAGAAATATGATATGACAATAATAGAATTTTGTACATGTAAGATGGTGTTTTTATTTAAATAAACATGAAAATATTTAGGAAAAAAACAAAAAAATCTGACTTTTTTTCCAGAGCATCTTGTAATAGTTTTGATTGTATAGGAATTTGCAAGCATTTCCACTCGCTGAGAGATGATAAAGAATGCAAAAGGAGCATTGTTAATGAAGACAGGAGTTTTTTGTGGCAAGTTATATCTGTCACTGGAATAAATAAAAAACATTTTCATTTGGAGCAGCTGGCACAGCAACAAACAATAAATCCAAATCTGAAACCTTGTATTCTACACTGAACCAGCAACAAAATCAATTGAGTCAGCACTACTAGAATTACAGCTCCGGCTTTCTTTCTGAATTCCTTACCCTTTCTACCTCATCTATTTTCATGAGTATGACGGGATATTCAAATGTCATCACATGAATACACTGGTCTCAAAATCCATTTGTGTTAGAATCTATTGAATACTGGAGATTTCTATTGCTAGCTTCTCTCCAAATGCAAAGTATCTATATCTATTGTGCTTCCCCCCACAATCCAAAAACACAGGCTCGGAGGTCATTTAGCCAATGTAAGGTGGTGTGATTGGTATAACCTGGGAGATTTGATGGGAATGTGGGAAGAATACAAATGTAATTAGTAGGTTAGTAGAAAAACTTGCTTGATGGTTATCACAGATTTGCTGGTCAAAAAGCCTTTTTCTGTGCTGTACAGTTCTATAGCTTCTATGTCTTCTACCCGCTTTGGTGAGAAGCTGAAACATCAAATATTTTTCTTAATAAAGATACATTAAATCATAACCAACCGAGTCTGTTAGACAGTTATGAATTCAATTTTGTTAAGGCTTTGACAGATTTCATAGGCTCATAAATCACTACCTTTATTCTTCTTAAAAGGAAGTAATTAGCTTTTGTTTGGAATTGGTCCCCTTTATTTCTTTATTTCAGAAAATTACTCATTTGTCTTGTTTGCATTCTATTTCACCTTATGTCAAAGGTCTGATTACTCTGCGTAAGAAACATATCTTTTCTTGTATTTTCTGCGGATGTTGATCAGTTTCTGAACTCTCGCTGTGGTTTGTAATCATTCTGATGTCATGCTACCCAGAGAGACAAATCAATGACCTATTTAATAGTGAAGCTATATGTTTACAATGTTAAATCAGGATGAAACTTATATGGTTGTCATTTATAACGAACAGACCTTACATTTTTAACAAGCTGCATTGAACGGTCTGTTATTTCTGGATTATACTTCAATTTCTATCTCCATTCTTTTCCCTGATGTACACAAAAGGTATCGCAAATGTTTTTGAAGGAAGCACAATGTCACATATCAAAGTCAGACATTATAATTAAACCCATTACTTAAAAAAAAATTTTTTTATCCACTGTTCTCTTCAAACAGAAACATGGAAGATTAATACCGATTTACATTGGTATTTTATGATAAAATGTGTACTACTGCATTAATTAGTAGATGCTTGAAGATTATAAGTATTTAGTTCAGGCATTTAGAAAGCATCTTCCACTGCAATTTTAAATGAGATCACAATATTCTTCTTCAAACACTAGAAGTCATAATTCCTATGCAATCCCATCCTCGGGACCTCGTGTACTACAATAACCACCTTGCCCTGATTCCCATCTTGATCTCTGATTGATTTTCCTGATAGGGGTGCCAGCTATTTTGGTATTAGTCATTTTTCTTGTGATCACAAGACCCAGTTGGACATTGGTAATGAGGAATGCTACAAGTCCAGTTCACTGGTTTATTGACTGGACAGACACCAAGTGAGTTGCGTGGCCTCAGTTGTTGTGTAGACCAAGCCTCCTGCCATGATGTTACCTGTTTGCAGACGTGCAGAAGAGAGGTGTTTGAGCTAGTGCCTGGAGGCGGTGTGGTGCCAAGTCCATGCTGGCGTTGTTCACTCAGTGGAAGACAAGCTGGATTGCATTCATCTGCGGACTGCTGCGGGCCTGCTCTTGCCAACAACATTCATGAACTCAGGGACTTGGGCTATACCTTTTTTTGTGTGTGACTGGATATTTACTTGGGCGGTGAGATGGAGACACGTCTCTGCCAAAGGAGGTGTAAGGTCAGCTAGCCTGCTGCTCACCCTTGGGCAAGGTGTAGCACCTGCTTAGCTCCTTAATCAGGGTCAGGTGAAGCCATGGGAGCAGCTGGTGGGCAGTTGTATGAGCAACTGTTGCATTTCACAAGTCCTAGTTATGCGACCAGTGATGACAAGCAGACAATCTCTGAAGAGCATTGCCGATGGCTGGAGTCACCCGTCTTGTAAAGAGACTGCCCAGAAGAAGGCAACGGCAAGCTACTTCTGTAGAAAATTTTTCCAAGAACAATCATGGGTGTGGACCATGATTGTCTACGTCATATGACACGGTACATAACAGAGTAGACGTGGAAAGGATGTTTCCCATGGTGGGAGAGTCTAGGACAAGAGGGCACAGCTTCAGGATAGAGGGGCACCCTTTCAAATCAGAGATGTGGAGAAATTTCTGAGCCTAAGCGTCGTGAATTTGTGGAATTTGTTGCCACATGCAGCTGTGGAGGCCAGGTCATTGGATGTATTTAAGACAGAGATTGATAGGTTCCTGACTGGACGTAGTATCAAAGATTACGGGAAGAAGGCCGGGAACTGGGGTTGAGGAGGAGATTTAAAAAAAGGATCAGCCATGATTGAATGGCGGAGCAGACTCGATGGGCCAGATGGCCTCATTCTGCTCCTATGTCTTATAGTCTTATAATGAGGATGATGTATGTTTACTGCTATCTTATATGTGCTATACTTACCTTGAGCTGCGTATGCCTGTTGCCATATACAACTTCTTTGTCTGGCATCCACTTTTGGCATGCATCTCAGTGTAGATGGCTTCAGATTCTTTCATAAATGGCCTCGCTACTTTGCACCGTGCCCCACCTTGGATTAGTTGGGCAGCAGACTCAGTTGTAAGCATTCAGGAAGAGACCTTTGTGATGTAACACCAGCAGAAGGCTTTCTGACCAGCACTAACAGCTATTCCATGCCTATGTCAGTGATAGTCAAGGGCTGTTCTGTATTATCTCTTTGGTCACTTGTCAGGTTTGAGCTAACTCAAATACAGAATAGTCTGGACGCAAAATTGAGCCCTGATATTACTCTGCCCCTGGTTCTTTACTGATAAACAACCACATTCCCTGCTGAAAGTTCCAATGAGCAACATGGTCCCGCCCTTGCTGATAACATTAGTACAGTGAGGCTTTTTGTGAAAGATTCTGATGCCACTTGCACTGAGATGCTTGCCAAAGGCTAACACCAGACAAAGAAATTGTGAGTTATAGGTGCTCTTAAAAAAAAAGAGGGAGAGATTTCAGGTTCAGTCGCTCCATTTTGTGTGGGTGGTAGATATAATGCATTGTTACTTTTAATGAGTTTCCACATGAATTGCATCATCCTATAAAATATCTGGCAAAGAGTGCAAAAAAAAAGATTTGCCAAACATTTTTCAATGAAAATAAGGCTAGATTTCACACACTGGAAAGCAGGGGACAGAATAGGAGATTTTTCCCAACCCTATCAGTCAATCCATTCTGTAGGAAGTAATGAGATTAGAATTCTATTATAACATTCTACACACACATTAGCAGGCACATTGATATAAATGCAATACTGTGACACTTATAAAAGGATTAAGGATTTAGTTTCATTTTATAGACTGTCTGGAATAACTGAACTCATGTTCAGATACAGAAACAAATTCTGTATTTAAACACAAGTCTCTCTTTAAAGATACAGAGTCCTCAGCCTCTTCTTAGACAAACCCATAGGATCAAAGGTGATTGCTTCCACTCCATTTTTGTGATTTCTGAGGTGCTAATGAAATGAGTATGGCAGCTGCAGAGACTTCCATAATGGAACAGGAGGTGCCAGAGGGAGCAGGTGAATGGGCAGTTTGTGAGATGGTATGCTTCCTTCACCACTTCTGGTGTGCTTTCCAGCTGCTCCCAATGTGTGGACTCAGGATTCTCAGCACCAACCTGAATGCTCCTACGGTAAGTATTAGCACTGCGATGATTTTGTTCCTCCCCAATATCATATTGGATTGTTCACTATACTCACTCTCTTGTTTATCTGTGAAATAAAATGTGCAAGAAGCTCTGACATATCCCATTGTAAGAGAGGAGATAGGACCCTGTGGCTAATATTGTACATGGGGTACAGAATTAGAGAGCGTGGGGAGTGTGGGATTTTCTCGAATCATTATGCAAAAATGGAACTTCACAGTTTTTGAGGACGGCTATCATTATAGAACACTGCTGTTCTAAATTTCCCTCCCTGATTTGTCTGCCATTTACAATGACTAAAAAGAAATTGGGTAGGATATAAGGTCTTAGCTGGTTAGCAGACTGCCTGACTTACCCAATGCATTTTTTGCTACTACACCTTATGAGATGACAGTAAGAGATGAAGCAGATTTCACAGTCCCTTGCAGCTGTAACACCTCTGGGTGTTGTATTCACATCTGATTAACTCTAACACTGCAGGATGGGGAAAATATATAACTGTTCGGCAAATGCAAACATTAGTCCACATATGATCTAGGTTTAAGTGTGCTTGATATTAAATGAACAAGTCTATAGAAATAACCGACTGCCATTAACACTTCAATTAATATGGGGATAAGTGCTACACCTGACCCTACACCACCATTCAGAGCCCCAAACAGAGGCAACACTTCACCTGCGAGTCTGTAGGGGTAACCTGCTGTATCTGGTGCTCCCAACGCTGTCACCTTTACATCAGTGAGATCTGACACAAATTGGGGAAGCAGTTTGTTGAGCACATTCGCACTGACTGCCACCATAACAAGTGGCTGCCCATTTCAATTCAACTTCTCGGTCATATTCCCATTCTGACATGTTCCCATGGCATCTTCTCCCACCATTATGACATCACACTCAGGTTGGAGGAGCAACACCTCATATTCCATCTGAGTAGCCTCCTACCTGGTGGAATAAACATAGATTTCTCAAACTTCTAGCAATTTCTCCCACCCTCCTTTCCTTTATTCTATGATCCACTGTCCTTTCCTATCAAATTCCTTCTTCTTCAGCCCTTTACACTTTCTACCAGCTTTACTTCATCTCCCCTCTCCCACCTACACACCTTCCCCCTCACCTGGTTTTACCTATCACCTGCCAGCTTTTACTACTTCCCCTCCCACCACCTTCTTATTCTGTTTTCTTCCCTCTTCCTTTCAAGTCTGAGCTCCTCCAGCATTTTGTGTGTGTTGGACTTCAATTCACTTTCATATCATTGTTCACATGGACCGAATTGAGTTCAAATGGTGTGGATTCATCTATCAGAGGCACAGTGGTCATGACCTGGAGCAATCTCCCTTCCCTTTCAAGTTCTGTAACAGCAAGGGATTACCTGGTGGATAGAGAAAACAATTCAAGGCTTCCTCAAAAATGTACAACATCTCCACTGGCTCGATGGAATCTCTAACTAATGAAAGATCAAAGTGGAGAAGGAGCTTTTGGTTTAGCACTGTGTACGTTGGGTTTTTGAGCTGGGAACACACACAAACACAGCATACGTGGCAGACATTTGCTGAAGCTGTGTGGCACCGCTGCAGGTTTCACATTGGTTTCTTCAGGCACTCAAAGTCTACAGAATTGAAATCACAGAGACAAAGGGCATTACAAACAGAAACAGGCCCTTTGGCCCATCTAGTCTACACTGACCTGGTTATCTGCTTAGTCCCATCTACCTGCACCCGGACCATAGCCCTGCAACCCCCTCTCATCCATGTATGAATCCAAACTTCCCTTAAGTACTCACTTGAATCTACACCTACCACACTCGCACTACCCTCTGAGTGAAAACACATCATGCCTGGTGTTAAGGGACTGCCCAAAAAGATGATGCAAAGGTAAATAAAATGCACTTTGCTTAAAAAGGGTACATAAATCCATAATTCAATTACAATTCAACTCACTCCCATAAAGATGCCTTATTGGCCAAGCTGATTACAATATGCTTCATTTAAAATTATTCTCCACAGCTGTTATTTGAACATAAACATGCCTTTGCATAAAATCATATCACAGGAAGTGGCTATATTACAAAGAAATTTGTTTCTGCTGCTAGACATCATCTTATCATAGGGCTGATCTATTTACACTTTCCTCTAAGCAGCTATTATTGATGTTCACATCAAGCAATATTTCAAGGGCTGCAAATGGCCCTTTGATGTTAAAGCGCCCCCTAGAGCTACTTTCTGAACCTATCAGGCAAAATTAACTTTTAAACATGATGTATAACTATTGCCAAATGCATATCAATCATGCTGAGATTATTTTATCTCTTGGGGATAAACCAAAGCTTTTGTACCAGTTTTGTGAAAAGTGATACCAATTTTATTGATAAGAAACTGTGATGAGTTGCTTTCTTGTTGCCATTTAAACAGTTTGCATGAATTTCTTCAAGTCCTGACCACAAAGTTCTTCAGATCGTTTAGCATTGGTCCTAATAATACTGTCCAGTACCCAGTTCACAAGAAGCCACCGATGGTACGTTTTAGTACTAAGCCTGCAGAAGTTTATGTGATCAGTGAGATAGCATCTAACACACTTGTTACTGAAAACAAGCTCTGCCAAACTCCTCAAAATAATGCACGGCCAGAATATGGTTTAATATCATTAGCATATGTTGTGAAATGTGTTGCTTCATGGCAGCATTACATTGCAATACATTATAATAAGGACTATAAATTACCATAGGTATATATAAAAAGGAAATTAAATTAAATAAGTGGTGCAAAAAGAGAGGGGAAAATACAAAGGTAGTGTTCAAGGGTTTATTATCTGTTCAGAAATTGGATGGCAGAGGGAAGAAGCTGTTCCTGAAACACTGAGTGTGGATCTTCAGGCTCCTGTCCCTCTTCCTCGATGGTAGCGATGCAAAGAGGGCACGTCCTGGGTGATGGGGTCCTTAATGATTGATTCCTCCCTTTGGAGGTATTGCTTTTGAAGGTGAGCTGGGTATTGGGGAGGCTCATACCCATAGCAGCTATCTGAGTTTACAACTTCCTGCAGATTTTTCTGACCCTGTGCAGTGGCCGCTTTGTATCTGTTGGTGGTGCACCCAGTTAGAATGCTCTCCACAGTACAACTGTAGAAATTTGTGAGTATCTTTTGTGACATGACAGTTCTTCTCTACCTCCTAATGAAATAGAGCTGAGGTCGTGTAAATGCATGAATGTGTTGGGCCCAGGAAAGATCCTTGAGACGTTGACAAACAGGAACTTGAAAATGCTCACCTTCTCCACTTCCGATCCCTCAATGAGGACTGGTGTATGTTCCCTTGGCTTCCTCTTCCTGAAATCTACAATCAAATCCTTGGTCTTGCTGATGGTGAGGACGAGGTTTTTGCTGCAACACCAATCAACAAGCTGATCTATCTCACTCCTGTACACCTCCTCGTCACCATCTGAATTTCTGCCAACAATAGTCGGCCGTGGTCTGCGTGGAGGTTGATGGGACTATCCAGTTTAAATGGTTCAGCACAGGCTGGATGGGCTGAAGAACCTGCTTCCGTGCTGTAGTTCTCTATGACTCTAACAGTTGTGTCGTCAGCTCGTTTACACAGCTGCACCTCGCTACACATGGTGGGAGTAGAGATAGTAGAGCAGTGGGTTAAGCACCCTTGAATGCGCCAGTGTTGATTGTCAATGAGGAGGCAATGGTACTTCAGATCTGCACAGGCTATGGTCTTCTGGTGAGTAAATCAAAGATCCAGTTGCAGAGGGAGCAAGTGCTACAGCTGCAGTGTAGCCTCTGTACTAACATTGGGGAGTACGTGGGCTCTGCCTCACTTCTCGACAAATCAGAAACCCAATTCATAAAATGGGCTATTTATTCAGGTGCCGGTGTTAAATCTGGAACTTGTACCAGAACTGTGGAGCTATACATAGGCTATTACTTCTCAAGCTATTTAAATAAAACAGTGTCCAAACCAAACCCAGCACTGGCTGAGATGTCAAATGGGAATAAACCTGATTCAGTCTCTGTTCACATTATGACAATTCAACTTCAAAGCCAGGCAGAAGTTTTACCCATTACAGGATTCAAACTTAACACTAAGAAACACCAGGCACAACCTGGTCACTCTGATTTTCTGGGCGTTCTTCCTGTCTTCCAAGTTGCACATTTTCAGAATCTACTTGTTTCAACAAATAAAAATAAATTTGCCACTGCTATTCTTACTTTCTCATTCTCCTTTCAATTAGAAGTGTTGATTCCCACAGAAATGCCATTTTCCTGTGCTAGCAATTTCCCAGCCCTTTTCCCAGTCTGTGTTATGTGTGAGCCCAGACTGTGAGGAATGATATGCTATTTAACAACTCACACTATCATCACACTCACTCATTTTGGATAGCTTTAGGAACAAAATTCAAGCCATATCTTCTTCCTCCCTTGTCTAGAGGCAGTAAGGTTAACAAAAATGTTTTAACGCCTTACTAGTAAGAAAAGACAACCTTAAACAAATAAACTTTATTAAACCTTAAACAATATCCAAACCTGGGTTCCTTAAAACACAATTTAGTTCAATTCATTATTGGGCAGTCCAGAAAGTCCGTGAAAAAAATTAATTAACATGAACAACATTTTCCCTCCTTTATACCATGCTACAAATTTGTGACGATATGCCAATTAATGACTCCTTTTAGAATCTCATTGTGATGTTAATTGTATTACTATTGTGCGGGAATATCACACACTTCAGGCAAAGGATAATTATTCAGTCAACACTTCAAGCCTTGTATAGGAAAAAGGACATATAATAAAAAGAACATATGGGAAAGGATTAGGGCTGCTCTTTTATCTTGTGCAATAGCTTTCCTGTTTGTCCACAAAACATTAATTGGTGTGTTATGTGTAGCAAAAGAACTGAATGAGGAAAAGTTAACCACAGAACAATTTGCTGTTCTCTATACGCTGATAAAAAATTGGCATGTTAAATGTGACTCACGTGCTACCATAAGATTGATCTTTGGAGCTTAGATAATGTTAGTGGTAATGTCAATGTCAGAACTAACAATCGATCATACTTTACACCTTAGGTGCATTACGTGAGTGTCAAATATTCCCAGGTTAGATACAGTATGGGTCAGGCATTAAGCAGTGCATTTGCATTCTAAGCAGTCCCAACTGTTCATCAACATTTCCTGAATAAAAAAATCTTTATAAACTTCTTTATATGACAATTTGGAAGCAATATCAGTTCATTCTGAGTAAGTTGCTAATAATAATCAGCACCCACTGCGTAAAAACTCATTTCATACAGCACAGAAAGAGAATGGGGAGAGGCAACAGGATTTGTCAGTAACTATACTGCAGCATATGAAATATGGGGAAGGTTCCAAAACCTCCTTCTCCTGTGCATAAAGGTACAAGAACCTAATCAAATGCACACTTCAATTTGGAATAATCAGCAAAATAGCTAATAACACATCCATGTTACAAATGGTACCTTGATTCTCTGGGATCAGCTTCATTAGATGATTATGTAGATGATGTGAAATGCCTACCACAGCACTGTCAACAAATTGGCCAAATCCTCAAGGTCATGTCATAATTAAGACATGTTATGCTCCTTACTCAAGATCAACAATGACTTCATCCCCTCTGGTTTTGTGAGTTCTGATGAAGCCAAGTGGGAACCCAAAACATTTTCCGCAGAAGGAGCAGGAGATACTGGATTAGGTGGGTAATTTATGCATTAATGTGCTTCTTCTGGTATTTGCCAAGGCTCATGTACATTGCTAATGAATAGACTCAAGGTCTTTGCAACCATCTGAACGTTTCTTCTCCTTTATAAGTGATCATGGACCAAGGATTCCCAAGAGCCTGAGCAAATTTTGCACTTTTCAGCAAAGCTTTGACTACATTCTTGAATCTTTTTCTTTCCCTGTCAACTAATTTCTACCCACGATGGAACTCAGAATAGATTGTTTGCTTTGAGAGTCCACTGCCAGGCACCCCAAGGATGTCCAAAAAAAAAGCAAAGATAATGTAATTAGGACCTCAGAGCTGGAGATATTAGCCTAGGGAAAGAAACTCATGGACATTTGTTCATACTAGCAGTGAGTTTGGAGGTTATGGTACTGACAGCATTGGGGATAACTTACTAAGTGCCTTGAAGGGCCTACTGTAGGTAGTCCAGCTTTCATGTCGTATTTGAGAAAATGAATCAGAAGATCATGATATTTGTGCTAAGTCTGAGCATTCAAACACCCTTCTCCTCAGCTGACCAAATAAAAAAAATGTACTGGTGCATTGAATAATTCAGTGCTAGCTGGAGAAGCTGGAAACCAGTGAAGGGAGGTGAGTGGGCCCAATTCTTCACATTATGACTGAATTATTCTATTCTTGATGCAGTTTTGTGATTTACTGGAGATTTAACATGTGGCATAAACTCTATCCAAGCTGAAAATCGAGAGATTTGTTTTTAGATAGCACCTCTTATGACTTCATAAAGCTCTGGTTGTAGTGTAGTCCTGAAATAATGTTAGAAATATAAAATAATGGCCTGGTCCTTAAACACTTAACCTGCAGATCAGCTTGCATCTCAGTGATGTCAAATGAGGAATAAAAATGCCTTTCTAGTGCTGTGTTGGCATCAAAATATCAGGACCTGAGTAGACAACTCTCTCACAACTAAGTGTACTCATTACTCATTTAAAGATCTATGTCAGAATTACTTCTAAAGATACCTCCCTAGATCTGACTGACAGCCAGGGTTGAATTCCCCATAATAGTTGCCAAACAGAAAATCGAATGACATAAATTCTACCCAAGCTGAAAATAAGGAAACCTTCAGAGATGTGCAGATGGGGCTCAGATACATTGATTAATGAGCTGGCACATAACACTGAGCTAAGGAAAAAAAACCTTTCCCAATTTACGCACCATGTCCGATGTTCAATAATACTGCTTTAATATGAAGTAAAGGTAAAGCTCACCTTCAGAAAATCCCATCTCAAACATTGTAAATATGGAATGTGCAAATGAAATCACTCAAACACGGAATTAACAAATATATATCTTGGGCGTAGTATTTAAAAAGCATCTTTCCAATAGAGAATTAAATATATAATATTGACTTTAATTTTAGAAAGATATATCCCTGCTTAATGGCCCATTTAACTATTCAGGTCATAACTTAATTTAAAAACTGCATATATTAAAATAGCTATGTTCAGTTTATATAGCGAAAAACAAAATTCATAAAGTACAATTGAATGGTTTCAAAAGCACATGCAACTTATTCCTTTAAACATTCTCAAAATAAATAATATTTAAAAGAATTTCTTCTCTTGATACAAGGCTTGCATTGCATCATTCTGAGAAACTCTGAGTACCTGTCTACAACCTAATGCTCACAATAAGCCAATGTTTAAATGCTGACATATGTCAGAGTTTATTTTAAATTAAACAAATCCTTGACTAACTCTGTATATTAACCACTTATATATTTACTTAATGCAGTAGTAAACCATTCAGGAGGCTAACCCATCATTCCTGTTCTCTCTTTTTTATGTCCCTGCAGCCTTGCAACTATTCCCCCTCTGCCTCGGATGCCCATCAACACCCACTTGATCCCTTTTTAATTCCTATTTACACTAAGAGCTACAGGGAGAATTTGTAGCTCCTGGATCTAACCCACTTTCTGGAGCTCTGAAACAACAGTACAAACTGCTGTGTCAATATGTTTCTCTGAATTTACCAAGCAGTAGTGTCTGGTTTGACGTCTTTGCCACAGGATCTTGACCTTGCTCTATGAAATTTATGTGATAGCTTGTTTGCAAAACCTAACCCACATTAAAAACAGACAACTTTTGCCATGATTTCGGTTCAGGATCCTCATCGACAACCCCAACAGCAACAGAACTGAACATCATTTAATTCCCATAGCTGGGGGAGCAAGATATATTGAAGCCAATATCTCTATGTTAGGCTATAAGATATAGGAAAAGAATTAGGCTATTTAGAATTAGGCTATTTATTTGCTCCACCATTCCATCGTGGCTGATTTATTATCCCATTCAATTCCATTCTCCTGCCTTTTCCACGTAACCTCTGAGACCCTGATAAATCAAGAACCTGTCAATCTTTATTTTAAATATAACCAAAGACTTGGCCGCCACTGACGACTGTATCAATGAATTCCATAGATCCACCACCCTCTGGTTAAAGAAATTCTTCCTCATCTCTGTTCTCAGTGTATGTCCCTCTATTCTAAACCTGTGTCCTTTGGTCCTAGACAACCCCACTATAGGAAACATGTTTTCCTCATCCACTCCACCTAGGCCTTTCTATATTCAGTATTCACTAGGTTTCAATGAGACCCCCCCCCCCCCCCATTTTTCTAAAGTTGAGCGAGTACAGGCCCAGTGCCATCAAACACTCCACATACGCTAACCCTTTCATTTCCATAATAATTCTTGTGAACCTCCTCTGGACCCTCTCTAATGCCAGCAATCTCTTCTTAGATAAGGGACCCATAACTATTCACAAAACTCCAAGCGCAGTCTGACCAATGCCTTATAGAGCCTCAGCATCACATCCCTGTTTGATATTCTAGTCCTCTTGAAATGAATGCTAACATTGCATTTGGCTTCCTTATCACTGACCTATGCTGCAAGTTAACCTTTAGGACATCATGCATGAGGACTCCCAAGTACCCTTACACCCTGATTTTTGAATTTTCTCTCCTTTTAGAAATTAGTTTATACCAAATTGCATGACTATACAGTTCCCTACACTACGCTCTATCTGCCATTTCTTTCCAAATTCTCCTAATCTGTCTTCAGTATACTTCCTGTTTCCTCAACACTACTGGCTCCTTCACCTACCTTTGTATTGTCTGCAAACATGGCTACAAAGCCATCATTTCCATCATCCTAATTATTGATTAGGATGATGTCCCAACTGTGGTGAACTACATATACCTGTCTGGACACGCCCCCTGATGACTGCTCCTGTGGCTCCTCCCACAGACCCCTGTATAAAGGTGATGGAGGTCTGAGCCCGGCCTCTCTGTCTCCAGGATGTAGTATAGTGGTCACTCACTGCTTGTTCCTTCTTCCAGTCAATAAAAGCCGATATCTCGCCTTTATGTCTCAGAGTGAGTCATTGATGGTGCATCACCAACATCGACCACTGCGGAACACCACTAGTCGCTGGCAATCAACCAGAAAATGCACCCTTCATTCCTACACTTTGCCTCCAGCCAGTCAGCCAATCTTCTATCCATTGAGTATCTTTCCTATAACACAATGAGTCTTATCTTGTTAAGCAGCCTCATGTATGGCACCTTGTCATAGGCTTTCTGAAAATTCAATTAAACGATATCCACCTTCTCTCCTTTGCCTACCCTGTCTGTTATTTCCTCAAAGAAATGTTGTCAGGAAAGAGATGGAACATTTAAAGTCAAGATGACGGATACAACTTAGCTTGTAGGGGTACAGCAAAAGAAGTATGCTGCGTTCATGGACCGGTACCATCAAGAATGGGCTTGTCCAGTGTCTCAACAACTCCCCTGCGAAATTAATGAATAACATATGATCTTATGGTTCACTCTAATGTAGAACCAATTAGCTACAGTTATCTGTGCACACATCCCAACACTGTCAAGAAGAGATTCCTATTGGATCCAGCTTTCCATTATCCTTCATTGCTATCACAGCTTACATGGGATTTATCTTCTTAACCTCACACTGAAAATGCACCGAAAGATCAATTTGTCTCCTTCAGTGTTGCTACCTGGGTATTTTCAAGGTTGGAATAAAAGTACTTCTTGGGTATGTGCGCTGGGAATTTATTTTGAAGAGGTATCTAAACAGCTTAACGAAGGAAGTGTAGTAGATGTTGTCTACATGGACATTATTAAGATCTTTGACAATGTCCTGTGTGTAGTCTTAGCCTCATATGGAGCCAGTGATCATTAATGGAGAATGTGTGGAGCAGGTTAAGACCTACAAGTATCTGGGAGTACAGTTAGACGAGAAGCTAGACTGGACTGCCAACACAGATGCCTTGTGCAGGAAGGCACAAAGTCGACTGTACTTCCTAAGAAGGTTGGCATCATTCAATGTCTGTAGTGAGATGCTGAAGATGTTCTATAGGTCAGTTGTGGAGAGCGCCCTCTTCTTTGTGGTGGCGTGTTGGGGAGGAAGCATTAAGAAGAGGGACGCCTCACGTCTTAATAAGCTGGTAAGGAAGGCGGGCTCTGTCGTGGGCAAAGTACTGGAGAGTTTAACATCGGTAGCTGAGCGAAGGGCGCTGAGTAGGCTACGGTCAATTATGGATAACTCTGAACATCCTCTACATAGCACCATCCAGAGACAGAGAAGCAGTTTCAGCGACAGGTTACTATCGATGCAATGCTCCTCAGACAGGATGAAGAGGTCAATACTCCCCAATGCCATTAGGCTTTACAATTCTACCGCCAGGACTTAGAACTTTTTAAAAGCTATTATTAATGCTTTTTGAGATAGTGATTTAGATGCATATCATATTTTTTTTACTGAGTTAAGTATTGTATGTAATTAGTTTTGCTACAACAAGTGTATGGGACATTGGAAAAAAGTTGAATTTCCCCATGGGGATGAATAAAGTATCTATCTATCTATCTATCTATCTATCTATCTATCTATCTATCTATCTATCTATCTATCTATCTATCTATCTATCTATCTATCTATCAAATGGCCATTGACTCTATGGAATCCAAAGCAAGCTGGAAAACTGAATCAAAAATTGCCTTCATAACAAGAGGATGAATGTCAGAGGGAGAAGTCTTCAGAGGCAGAGGAGCTGTCAATATCTGATAGAAGGATAAGTCATGACTCTGCCTTTGATGTGAGCATACTGGACTTCATCCTGCGGCAGCTATCCTGAGCAGGTTTGCTGCCACTCCTGACGAACGGGCAGGCTTCCTTGTTATTCTCATCAACGGTGGCTGAGATTCAGAAAGCTTAGACAAAGTAAGTCTGAGTACAAACTTTACACTCTGTACAAATTTTAAGCTTGGCACTCATGTTTACAACAAAAGAAAATGCAGGATGAAATTTCTTTATCAATAAGCTGGTAAATACGTGGAACAAATTGCTGAAATGAATTGAATTGAATTGAATTGACTTTGTTACTTACTTCCTTCATATGAAGAGTAAAAATCTTTACCTTACGTCCCTGTTCAAATGTGCAAAGTGCAATTATAGTAATTTATAATAAATATTATGTACAACAGGATAGTCAATATACACAGAAATACAGTTTCATCAGCATGAATTAAGCGGTCTGATGCCCTGGTGGAAGAAGTTATCCTGGAACCTGTTGGTCCTGGCTTTTATGCTGCTGTACCGTTTCCTGGGTGGTAGCAGCTGGAACAATTTGTGTTTGGGTTGACTTGGGTCTCCAATGATCCTTCAGGCCCTTTTTACACACTTGTCTTTGTAAGTGTCCTGAATAATGGGAAGTTCACATCTACAGATGTGCTGGGCTGTTCACACCATTGTCTACAGAGTCCTACGATTGAAGGAAGTACAGTTCCCATACCAGACAGTGATGCAGCCAGTCAGGGTGCTCTCAATTGTGCCCCTGTAGAAAGTCATTAGGATTTGGGGGGCTGTACTAAACTTCTTCAACCGTCTGAGGTGAAAGAGGCGCTATTGTGCCTTTTTCATCACACAGCCAGAACGTACAGACCAAGTGAGATCCTCGGTGACGTTTATGCCGAGGAACTTAAAGCTGTTCACTCTCTCAACCCCAGATCCATTGATATCAATAGGGGTTAGCCCGTCTCCATTCCTCCTGTAGTCCACAATCAGCTCCTTTGTGTTTGTGACATTCAGGGAGAGTTTGTTTTCTTGACACCACTGTATCAGGGTAATGACTTCCTCTCTGTAGGCTAACTCATTATTATTTGAGATTAGGCCAATCAGTGTATTTAATTAGCAGATTGGAGCTGTGGGTGGCAACACAGTCATGGGTGTACAGAAAGTAAAGGAGGGCTTAGTACACAGACATGAGAGGCACCTGTACTGAGGATCAGAGGGGCAGAGGCGAGGGAGCCCACTCTTACCAGCTGCTGGCAAACTGACAGAATGATGGAAAAGGGGCCTTAATGAGTTTGGGAAGAAACTAGATGGATTTCTGTCTCACTGCTGCCATTTTCTTCAAACCATGTCCTAATGACACCCTGATGCAGCTTTCAGGGTTCAATAGGAACCCTAAATGGGTGTACAGTACTCAGTCCCTCCATCCTAGTTAAAATGCGCCTGGCAGATCTGAATATAAAGTCAGCTGTGAATTCCCTTCTTCCCATGGTAGCTTTTCATCTCCTTGATAATTGAGTGTCCATCCATCCCTGCCTTAGAAATGTCTAAAGACCTGATTACACTGCCCTTTGAAGAACAGGACCAAGACTTGTGACTCATGAAAGGAAAAAAAAAAAACACCTCATTTCTGTCTAAAATGGACAAACTCTTATTTTTATACAGTTCTAGATTAATTCCACATTTCAATCTAGCAGGCCTTCCATGGCATTGAATTGATGAGTTTGGGAAGAAACAAGAAACTGTGTCCTAATAACACCCTGATGCAGCATTTATAGTCCATTCTATGCTTCCATGGCATTAAATTCCATTCTTAAATATTGTACACTGTATTCCCGATATGGCCTCAGTAACAGAACATAGAAAACCTACAGCACAATACAGGCCTTTCGGCCCACAAATCTGTGCTGAATATGTCCTTACCTTAGAAATTACCTATGGTTACCTATAGCCCTCTATTTGTCTAAGCTCCATGTTCCTATAGGAGTCTTTTAAAAGCCCCTATCATATCCGCCTCCACCACCGTCGCTGGCAGCCCATTCCATGCACTCACCACTCTCTGTGTAAAAAACTTACCCCTGACATCTCCCCTGTACCTACTTCTAAGCACCTTAAAACTGTGCCCACTCATGCTAGCCATTTCAGCCGTGAGAAAAAGCCTCTGACTATCCACACGATCAATGCCTCTCATTATCTTATACACCTCTATTCAGTCACCTCTCATCCTCCATTACTCCAAGGAGAAAAAGCCGAATTCACTCGATGTCCTATATACAGTCAATGAAACATAACTTCCTTGCTATTGCATTGTGTTCCCATAATGAGAAATGGAAACATTCTGTTAACTTCATGAATAAATGAGCTCTGCAAACCCTCACCAGTTAAGTTAAATATTTTTGGTTTATTTTTCATGTCAAAATGGACAGTTGGATACCTTTCCACATTAAGCTCCATTTGCCAGATGTTTGACACTCAGTTAACCCATCAACGCCAGCTTCTTTCTGTTTTTGCTAAAACTAACATGACTTTTGTGTCATCAATTAATACCTAGTTGGTTATCTTTTGGTCTGTCTGTCTTCTGTCCACACCAGTATGTTACCTCCTAAAACATGAAGTTACCAGGACTGCCAAAAACAAGATATGAGACCTTTTCAGGAGCAGTCAAGTATGGAAATGCTCTCCAGAACATATTGATTCTCAAGACCATTTAAACATTTTCTTGTAATTCATGTGTACAGTTAAAGAGGAACAACTGGAACAAGAGATTTTGGATGGTATAGTAATCAGGGATATAGCGACAGGATGGCAAATTGAACTGATAGGACAGTTCAGGCCTGATTTCATTAAATGATGTAGCACATTCGAGAGATTTAAACTATTCCTGCTCCCACTTCTTATGTTCTGATGCATGTATATTGTTTCATTATATACTCCATTAAGCAGGACAATAAACTACCTTACTGATGAATCATGCATGTCGTGGTAATCCATTATTGGCATGCCAGTTGTTTCTCTACTTGTTTAGCAGTATCCCTTGCTATACCATTGCACCATCAGTTTCATCTGCTTTGTAAGATATTAAATTAGATGGAACTGAAAACAAATCCAGCTCATTCTTTTCTTTGAAGATCTATTATAGCCTTATTTTATTTATTCTCAATCAGTACAAAGCCATAAGGAAACACATGTATAATACATGAGAAAAGTTGTTCTTGCCTGTTATGAGTTCAATGGAAAAACAAGATTTAAAAAATTGTTATTTGAAAAAAATGAAACCCCTAGCCATGAGCTGCCAAGAGCTTCAGTTTTATGAGAAAATAAGTAATGCCTGCTCCAAATCGGAGATTCACCAAAGTATCAATAGTTAAATCATCAAGATGGGTTGCATTGTCAAGGTTTGAATACTCTCATAACTAAGATTAAATGCCAATCTCAAAAGAGATCTAATATGATCAAAGCTTTTGATAGTACAAGCAGAGAAAAATATAAAGGAAAAGGAACTCAGGTAACAGAACAACTGATTACCCCTTGTAAATTAGAGGTAAGGAGTGCTTTTTCTGAGGTAGTAACTGTATTGTATTGAGCTGTGCAACAACCAATTTGATGATGGTGGTTCTGTCCTTTTCTGGATATCTTAGGCTTAGCAAAAAGAAAAGCCTTTGGAGCTCTCTTGACTCTGATCTAAATCCTTACTTGTTGACTTGACTAGAAACTTGCTGCTGTTTATCATTTAAGATGTATAGTAATTATACTAGATCAATATTGATATGTAACCACAGACCCCACTGTCTTCAGACACATATCTACTCAATTAAGCAGGTTACAGCTGCAAACCCACTGAAGGTTAAGTAACTCGAACATAAACGATTCAAACTATAGGTGTTTATCTTTTGAACTTTGAAATCATTTAAACTTTCAAATATGTATAAAAGATCTGCAGTTCTCATTCAAGCATTTTCCTGTGAATGCACAATGTTTTCCTTCATGCACTGACTAACAACCACTGACAAGGTGCAAAGCTTTTGCTAGAATGTCCACAATAAAGGATAGGATGGTAGACAGTGAGATGACATTCATGACAAGTGCAGATCTATTCTTTTTTTTTCATTAAGATTTTACTCGTGGTATAATCAAAAAGCTGGAACATCATTAGCTTCCTACAGTTTGTGTTGGCACATGAAAATAGGTATAAGTAGTGAGAAACATGAAACTGTATCTAAGCACAGCAGGGGCTGGGAGAGCCTTTATTTTTCCATTCTGCAAGGGTATTTACCATTCTAGCAAAGTCCCCAAGTTATGTTACCAGTGTTCTGTTTTCTATAAACACTCCAGCATGCCCTTTGCAGCTAAATGAAGATTAAACTTCTGCACATTTGGATTTCAAACAGCAGGTGAGGTAGTGAGGAGAGGCTGGAGATGATAGTATAGTTTTTTTTCTGTGGTGCACCAATAAAACACATTTACTGTATTTGTATTTGCATTAGCTTCTATGTGAGAGTCTTCTTTACACAGATTCAGATTTCAAGGCCCTGTTTCAGTTAATTCATCGAATTAAGGTCTCTGTGCAACTCCCTAAATGCATATTAACATGAGGAATTTACTAAATGCCATATGTGAGTAGCATTTCAAGAGCTAAAAGGGAATTCTCATAAGGTTGATCGAGCTAATCACGTTAAAGTTCCTATGCTGGGAAGCTAGTCGCATCTTCTTCCATTTAAATTTTCCGGAAATTTTCCTAAACAATCCTGGATTAAGTGCTTTTGTTCAATGTCTGTCAACAGCTAGTCATAGATTGACCTTGAAAATAGAATAAATGAACTAAGACTCCTCAAAAGTGTCATCAATCTATCATTTGTGAGTACCATGAATGACATATTTAGAACAGAGGACACGTTTTCAACTATTAGATCAGTACTGCTACAAAGTGTGCAGGGATACAACAGTAAAATGTTTAAGCTGAAAAACTGTTCTTGTTATTTTTAATGAGTGGATGCTTATATTTTATACAAGTACAAAATATGTATACATGAAATAAAATGGAAATTTGTGATGAAAATCCTCCTCGGTAATTTTGCCCTGGTAGATTATGGATTTGATTCATTAAGACATAAATCAATCATTGACCACTACCTGCCAGCCATCAGCTTCCATTGTAACTGGGCTCTGAGCAGAACCAAACACCGTTCTGGAATGATTCACTTGGATTTTGGAATGAAGCACCTGCTAGCAGCTATTACAAAGCATTAATGAATAAACAGAGAATAAAATGGCAAATGAGGAACTTTGGAGAAAAGGGGGAATAGTAAATACCTTGGCAAAAGCAAAAAGGACTCTAATGCCTCTAATGATCCGAGCCAGCAATGCAGCCTGAGTAGCTCTTTGTCTCCATGTCCAGAATGTGGTGCTTTTGAGAAAAGTCCATGCTCTTCTCAAAAAGTAAGTTCATAGAACTGAAATAGTCACAATAGCTTTTCGGAGTGCTGACCTCATAGTTTTCCGTCGTCTCTAAAAGCTCTGTGTTGGCATATTCCTCAAACCACCGGACGATATGAATAAACAAGGTATCTCTGCCTTTCTATGGAGTTGGTGAGTGCTCAAAACATTTCAGGACTGTTGCCAAAAGTAATATTTTTCTCTTGCGTTCTAACTGCTGCAGACAACACCCCCACTTCGGTAGCACGTGAATGTTTCACAAAATCAGCTCTATCTCCCTGGCTGTACTTCAGTCTCCATGTTTATTTTTCTTTCCTGCCGAAAGAGTGTTGCAGCACCCAAGCCTTCTCTATGTTTGTGTTTTATTCACAGCTTCTTCCACTTCTTTCATATTTTCACCATCTTCATGCTTCAAAACAAGTTGAACTTCTGTTGGTAGTGGTTGGCATCCATCCATCTCGAAGGACAATGGATGATGATCATCATCACAAGCCTGGGCAGAGGGCATGGAGATCCTGAGATGCCCAGTTGTCAAGATCCCCTCTCGGCCTTACCAGTGTAGTCCCAAGGAAAGCTTATGAACCAGCTTGAATGCAGGAGCTGACAGAAGGATGTTCAATGACTTTCAGCTGCCTTAGGAACTCCACTCCGGATTTGCTGTCCGGGTTTACTCCTGTCTCTCCTGAGGTTGCCCACAGGGCAGTAGGGCTTATTTACCCATAGCTGGGGATCTGGTTCATGAGCACCAGGGCATGTCCACACACCGGTGGGCCTGTTTGCTAAGTGAGCAGGGGCCAGACCTCCACCCATCTGCTGTAGTTCAGCCTGAGTCTGAAAGGCATTCAGTTTCCGTGTGTTGCCAGTGAGGAGGCTTGCTGTGGGAGAGGGTAAGAACCGGCAGGGAGAGATTTCCACATTCAGCTCTCCTTTTCACAAGACTGCTAGCCAGCGGTGGAAGCTGAAAGTGAGGGCAATGAGTACTGGCCACTGCACTACCATACTAGACACATCTCCACAACCATTTGATGATTGGTATTGCACAGTGAAAAGCAGTCATAGGGGGCTCTGCCTGTCCTTTAGGATCGCGGCATAAAAATGGCATATCATCCACTTCAGAAAGGAGGGTGTGTGTGGAAGGAAAGCACTTTTTTAATTGGAGAGGGATTGAAAACTGTGTAACTTAGGAGGAGCTGGATGGACTCAGCTTGAATCATTGGAAGGTAACTTATAAGTACATCAGACAATTAACCATACAGTATACTGGCTTCTGAGAGGATTTGAATACAAGAGCAAGGCTTCTCACTGAATCTATGTAGGGCCCTGTTAAATCACACCTGGAACATTGTGCATTCTGAAAAAAGGCCTGGTCTCCCAACCAAAGTTGGAACAAACTTGCAATAGGGGGAGTGTAATGAAACTTCCTCAGGATGGTTCCTGGGATGGAAGGATGTGTCCTTTGGGGAGAGATTAAATAGGGTAGGGATAAACTCTCTACAGTTAAAAAGAATAAGAATTGATTCAATTGAAGTAGACAAAACTTGTTATGTGGTAAACCAAGATAAACCAAGAGGGAGCTCCACTACTTGAGAGTGACCTCTGCTGTGTTGCAGAGAACAAGCGGGAGCTGCGAAAGGGAAGACTGAACAACCAAAGACCTGACCACTAACCACAGCCACCATTTACTCATCATGGCCATACTGCACCAGAATACATGGATCCCAGATCAGCCTTCTGAGGAGCCACCAATAGACAGCTCCTTCGGAGAACATCGTATTTGACCCAAGTGATTGGAATGCATGGTATTATGTGTAGTTTTGGGCCCCGTATCTAGCAAAGGATGCACTGGTATTGGAGAGAGTCCAGAGGAGATTTGGAATTTACCCAGGAATAGATGAGGAACATTTGATGGCTCTGGGCCTGTACTGATGTGTGGAGGAAAGTGTGCTGACTGCATTTCCGCCTGGAATGGCAACACCAATGCCTTTGAGTGGAAAATCCTGCAAAAGTAGTGGATTCGGCCCAGTACATCACGGGTAAAGCCCTCCCAACTATTGAGCACATCTACATGAAACGTTGCTGTAGAAAAGCAGCAGCTATCATCAAAGGTCCTCACCACAGCGGACATGCTTTTTCTCATTGCTGCCATCAGTTAGAAGGTACAAGAGCCTCAGGACTCACCACTATATTCAAGAACAGTTACTATGCTTCAACCATCAGGCTCTTGAACCAAAGGGGTTAGCTACACACATCCTATTTCTAGTGATCCCACAACTGATAGTCTCACTTTAAGGACTCTTTATCTTGTCATTTTATGCTCTTTAATTTCATGTTATTTCATACTCATTATTTATTGCTAATTATTTATATTTGCATTTGCACAGCTTGTTGTTATTGATCATGTTTCCAGTTACTGTTCTATAGATTTGCTAAGTATGCCCGCAGGAAAAAGAATCGTGGGGCTGTATGTGGTGACATGTATTCATTCTGATAATAAATTTGACTTTGACTTTTTACTCGCTACAGATTAGAAGAATGAGAGGTTGAAAGGGAAAATAAATCCGGCATGATGGAAGGGTAGAGCAGACTTAGTGGGCTGAATGGCCTAATTCGGTTCCTGTGTCTCAAGGAATTATGAGGTTTCCCCTGGCTGGAGATACCAGGAACCCAGTTGCAGCAGCTTTAGATTAAGGGTTTGGATATTCAGAACTGAGTTGAGAAGAAATTTATTCATCAAGAGAAGATGGAATCTTTCAAATCAAATATCCAAGCAAGCTGTGGAGGCTCATTTGCTGAATATATTTACGAGAGAGATCAATGTTTTGGGGTAATAAGTGAACTGAGGGATGTGGATGCGGACACACACACACACACACACACACACACACACACACACAAACACACACACACACACAAACACACACACACACACACACACACACACACACTTCGTTGCTAGGTTACTGATTACATAACTTGAGAATTATGTGACCATACACTCTTATAAGCACAGCAGTGCAGGCTTAAGGTAGTAATGTCATTCCTAATAGACTACAGGACCATTAGACATAGAAATAGAATTAAGCTATTTAGCTATCAAGTCATGGCTGATTTATTTTCCCTCTCAATCGCATTCACCTGCCTTCTCCCCGTATCCTTTGATTCAGATTCAGATTCAGTTTATTGTCATTTAGAAACCACAAATGCAATGCAGTTAAAAAATGAGACAACGATCCCCCAGAATGATATCACGAAAGCATATGACAAAACAGACTACACCAGAAAATCCACGTAACGTTTGGCAATCCCCAATCCAGAGTCCGGAGAAGCTGCTGCATATTAATATTGCGCTACCATCTAGCACGTTCCCCGGAAAGGAGCTCCAAACCCACCAGACAAAAACAAGACCAAAAACTAAAGCTACAAGACCTACACAAAACCACATAATTACAACATATAGTTACAACAGTGCAAACAATAGCATAATTGATAAAAAAACAGACCATGGGCTCAGTAAAAATAGTCCAAGATGTTAAAGGACTGTAAGTTCAAAAGAAATCACCACAGTTTCCACAAGTCCCCAGGGACCCGACAGATTCGCCATCCCATGCCGGCAGCAGAAGGGAGTACCCCCACTATGGACTTCCAAGGCACCGCCCGACTCAGCCTCGCAGACACAGCACACAATGGAAGCTCCGTCGAACCCAGCCTCGCAGACGCAGCACACACCGAAAGCGACCTGAGTCCATCGAAAGGACTCCGAGTCCGTCAAACCTCCGAGCCGACGACCATCCCCTCCGGCACAGCTTCTCCGAGCATCATCCTCTGCCGAGCGTATTAAGACACCCCCGCCAATGACCACCGGCAACACGACCCCGAGGACTGGGGGCCTGGGCTTCCCAGCAGAGTCCCGGACCTCACAGCATCAGCAGCAACAAAAAAGGTCTTCCTGGAATTTCCTGATATTTCTCCGTGCTTCCACATCCGTTTTCAATCGATTATGATTGCACACAGCACCCCACTTCACAAATAACAGATAATCAGCTCCAGAGTGGCTGCTGCAAGCTGCGTCGCGCCGCCATCTTGGATCAATCTTGGATTGATGCCCCTACTAATCAAGAAGTGTTGATGCTAGTAGAGAGGGAAATTTGTTTGGATTTAACCTTCAAAAGACCACTGACAGAACCTTCAAAAGACCAAAGACAGAAGCTGTGGGATGAACAATAGGAAGGGAGGTGCAGGGCTGGGAAGTGAGACAGAAGCTGGAAGGAGGTGGCCGTGAGTTCACGATGCATCAATAGATGTGTTCCTGTTCGAAGTTTTACCTAGAAGAAGATGTTTGATGGCCTCTAAGATCGTGGTTTTGGCTGGATGAGAGCACAGTCTTACTTCCACTAGCCCTGAACGCAGCCACGGTGAGTTTACAAGGATCGATGAGCTCACAAGGTTATCAGTGTAAATTTAAGCACTGGTGTCAATGCTTTAACAGCCCTCACTCGATGTCTGCTCCATCATTTACTTTCTCCTTCAGTAATTGGGTGCCAAAATAACTCATTAATGCAAAAGACAATCTCTGAGCAAAATCAAATTAAAAATCACTCTGTCAACTCTCTTAACCCATTACAAGAACATCTGATAGAACTCAAGGACACATCAGTTAAAGGGGCAGTTAACTCATGACTTTCATTGTCATTACAAGCATAGGTCCAATCTTTTCTGCGCTTTTTACATTCAAACTCCTGCGCAAGAAGTTGAATCCCAACCATTATACAAGAAAATGCAACCTTGAAGAAACACCATCGCTAAGATTTGCTGGTAAAACTGGTGCACATGAAGTGAACTGCCTGAGCTCACTCCAGATAGTCTGAAGCCTGATAGCCCTCAGTATTGGTCTCATCTGAGTAGAAGCAAAGAGTATCAAACTGGAAGGCACATCCCATTTCTGTCCTTCCACGACTGAAGCCCTCTGGCAGGTTATTTTGTAGCCCACCACAACCCAAGATTTGACATCTGGCTTGACACCCCATTCAAAACAGCATTTCACTTTCTTGTTTGTATGTTAGGAAGTGTGACACTTATGTAAACATCAATTAGAACAGCAAATGAACAATGTGAATCCTGGAAAGATTTGTAAACCATAGAAGAAAGTGGGTAAAAGAGAAGATAAAACTGAGAGAAACAGGGAGAGAGAAATGGAGGGAAAGCAAAAACGAGATTAATAAAGAAGTTTTTGAGTTGTTTAGATGGATGGGTTGAAAAAAGCAGGAAGACAAAGTAAGGGATAAAAAACACAAAGGTTATGAGAACAGGAATGAAGACAAGCAATTATAGAAAGAACTAAACTAGGAGCCCTGTGACAGATCAGTTTGGATGTTTGTACACAGTTGTACTATGTAAAAGCTCTCAGAGAATAATCAGTGCAGGGAAGAAAATTATATATCATTGTGTGTACACAGAGATGAGGTACCTAAGAAATGAAAGGTATTTCTAAATGCAGTTTCTAGATGTCCACATGGAAACTATGGCACCTAGCTGAAATTATTCCTTCATGAATTAAATTGTCTGGCCACTTTTAGCAGAACTGAAAAATGTTTTTACCTAATTCTAAAGTTTTTTGTTCGAGATCACAGCTTCCAAAGAGTGGTGTGGCTGTAAATTGCTTTGAAAATAATATAGCTTTGCACATACAATACACTTGATTCACTTTAACATTTCTGAAAGTTGGACAAGTTGTCTGAAGTTAACTTTCACAGGAAATAACTGCTTTAAAAGAAGCGTTGAAAATACACATTTCAAGTTTAGTGACTGCAATAAAGAACTCTGATTTTGCATAACCTGAAATTTAAAGCTGGTTTCTTTGTTACTTGTGCAGCTGGCTTTACCCTACTCTTAATTAATAATGTGGGACGTTAATGGACTCCACTAAGAATGACATCTATACTGAGAAGTTTTGGCAAAGCTATTAGACTTAGAGAAGAAGAAGTAAAAAGCAACAACTTCAAGAAAATATTGGTGTGAGGAAGATCTTTATGGCAATCCTTGACAGGGCCGCTATAGATAGAGAACAATGATGGTTTTGTGCATATTGGTGGTAACCTGTGGCTGAAAGGAGACTCACCTGAAAGGTATAGGTGCCATTTGGTAAAAAAATCATTAATAAAAATAGTAGCCATTCATACAGTGCAATGCAAAAGATTTGAAGGAAGCTTTAGGATTAATGTCTCTATTTCGAGAGAGCTGTTTATGGTTAGGGTTTGGTGTATGGTAGTTGTGAGGAGACTAATCAGGCACATGGATTCTTAATAACAGTAACTTTCAAGGGTATATTCTATCTAACATAACAAATTCCCCCAAGCAATCTGAACATATGGTTATTTCCATAGAACATCATTTGATTCAATATATTAGGTCTTGAAAAACAACAAGGAGATATATACAGAAAGGTGCAAGAAAAAAAGGCCAGCAATATCATGAAGGATCCCATCCACCCTTCTCATGGACTGTTTGTCCCACTCACATCAGAGAAGAGGTTACACAGAACCCACACCAGGACCTTGTTCTCCTTTGCACTGGTATACTGAGGATGAGAATAAACAATCTTCAATCTTGTTTATACATAACAATTTTGCAGAAAGTTAGCCAGTTGACAAGAATTATTATCTTAAAGTTTTATTTTAGAAGTGCCTTTCTGCACTTGGTTCTGATGAATTATTTAAATTAAAAAATATATTTTAAATATACTGTATATTTTTATTATAAATATACCATATTAAACCAGAGACAGAAATGTAAGGTCTGTCCTACCACAGATCCTGTTTGACCATTGAGATCCTCTGACAGTTTATCTTCTGCACTATATTAACCATATCTGTGGTTGCTATTGATCAGATGTAATAGTATTTACAAATATATAATAATAAATAGGATGAAGGTATATTTGCTTATTAACAAAGTTAGTGAGCGTGAAATACATCGTTTTAATGTGTAATTAATGGAATCTACAAATAATTTAGAGGTGATGGCCAAATGAAATGATTATTGTACTGTATACACTGTAATGCAATTCCAGAGATCACTGATACCAAACAGAAAATACAGTACTTCAGCATTCTGTTAATGATCATGTTGAAAGCTAAATCATTATCAGTTATCAACAGTGCAGGGAGAAACTCATCGGCTAGTTACGTGCTGGTGTGAAATTGACATTTCCCACTTATTATTGTTAATCTATTGTCCCCAGGGTACAATAAATTATCTTAAATTTACAATAATGGCCTCAATAGCCTACAGCTTACAGCTGTACTCCCTAATATCAATCAAGATGTAAAACATTTTACCAGATGTTATTGCTCAGTTATTGTTCCATACTGCTCTCCATCAAACAATGAGAATCGGAGCATTGCTGGTGTTAACCTCTGAAACCACAGACAGTATCAAAAGAAGACACACTGATCTTCAGTGCTCACACTATCTATTAGGAGATGCAACATAAAGCACAAATTTTCAGCTGCAGCTGCTGCGTGCTAGAACTGAAGCTACAGAGAACAAAACATGTGGTTAATATTAGTAAGACTGGGAATTTTCTCTTGGCTCCCTGTGCCGATTAAGCTCCAGTAGATTGTAATTACCTCCAATAGTTTTCAAGAAATGGAAGTGAAAAATAAATCTGCAAGCACTAAAAATCTGAATATGTTGGAAACACTCAGTAGGTTAGGCAGCGTCTGCAGAAAAAGAAGTAATTTTAACACTTCAGTTTGAAGAGTATTTGCAAGAACTGCAGTAACCAAATCATTTCCTATTGCTATCTCTTCCAGTTACACAGACCGCTCTTAAAGCAAAACCTCCCTTCCAGCTTTGATTTCTTCACTTCTCCTGATAGCATCAGATCATTGCTAATATAAAGTTCCAAAAATGCTGGAGTACTTTATGGGCCACAATTCATGCGTGTGTAATAACGATGAATATCAAATGATGGATCAAACCTGATACTGAAAAGAAAATCTGCTTCTGACCAAATTGCGCGTTCATGTCATTGCTTACACATTTTTGGAGATTATAAAAACTTGACAATTAACAGTAACCCTGACTGACATCTTTCCCCACACACCCATTTTCAGCTTGAGCCCCCTGACACAGGTTTGCTGCATCCTAATTGCAGTTTCTCTGTCAGCTCCCTAAGGGATAAATTAATGGATCAAAAAGCAAGGTTCCAGTCTGTCTGTCTGAAAGCTACACTGAATGAAAGACTCCACTTACATGCTACTTCCTCCCAACTCGCTAAGACTTTAAAGAGTTTAACATACAATGTGCTACCAAGAAAGGTTGTTCTGTGCAAAGGAGCCAAAAGAAACATAATTAGAAAAGGCAAGATCTTGGTGCGTAGTTCACACCAGTTTCCTAGTCTTACACCTGGTTGCAATTCGAATAGAAAAGGGGGCTTGGAAGGCCAATTCATCTCTGAGTAGTGTTGTAAGATTTTTAAATTTCTATTTAAGTAGGTTAACCATAGTTCAATAGCTCAGCATTTGGAGTTGTAAAACAATTAAATTGTCAAATTTTGATGTCTTTTCAGGATCTGCACATAACTGAAAAGGTCAGCATTTATTGTGTATCCTCATTGTCCTTGAGAAGGTGGTAATGGGCCAATTTCTTCATCAGCTGTATTACTGCTATTGTATTACTCATAATGTTGAGGTATGAAGATCAGGTATGAAGAAAGTCCTTGTCCTTCATTAGAACTACATCGCAGAGTTGTGTTAACTGCAATCTTTCTGTGCAGTTTTGGGAAGTATTATTAGAGATAGCTAGGCAAGTAATTGCAGAGCAATTTGCAGATCTTACACACTCTACACTGGTGGGTGGACTGAATGTATTAGGTGGTAGGTGGGATGTCAGTCAAACGGGTGCTTTGCCATAGCTAGTGTCAAATTTCTTGTATTATACTCATCCAGGAAAATGCAGAATATTGCATCATGCCTTGTGGATGGCAGGAAAGATTTTTATATGTCCACAAATGAGTGATTCATCAAAGGATACCCTGCCTTTAAACTCATCATATATCTGCAATATTTATGTAACTGGACCTGTTTCTGATCGGGTGATGATGTCCAGAATATTCTGGTGTGGGCTCAATGATGTGAATGGAAAAGTAAGTGTAGAACAATGCTTAGCTAGGGGCCCTAAACATGTCCCATGAACTAGTGGCACTTCACAGCTCTGGAGCCCCAGAAACCAGAAACCAATTCAATCCGCTTCTAGTCTTATTTATTCAGAGGCCAGCGATGAAGCGCTAAGTTTCCTTCCAGTGGTATCCTGGTTTTAAGTCTATATGACCTTGTGGTGATTGATACTTCATCTTTTGTAGTTGATGGTATTTTAAGTTGACAGTCCTTTATCCCCCATGACAGCTTGTCAATGTCTTCTCTCTGGAGCTGGAGATTATCAATATGGACCAAAACTGTTAGAAAGTGGAAGTGAAAGCTACTAGAACAAATCAATTAGATGTTACTTTTTTAACAGCTGATATTCCAATAAATTAAGTTAGAAAAATGAAGATGAGTTGAAGTCATAGGTGCAAAATATGTTTAATTATTATTTAACTTTGTAAAAGTTAAGTATACGAAAATGTAAAATAATGCTTATAAAAATAGTTTATTTTCCTCAAAGGAACTTTTTAAGCCTTGTCAGATGATTTCCCTAATGAAGGCTTATTCAGATCAAAACCAGTTACAACTATTTATTGTGTTTATGAAGCTGAGCCTGGTGAAAATCAATTAAATAGTTCCATCTGAATTTTTTTTTATTATTGCTTTGGAGTAGACAACTAGTAATGAGGGGTGGATAATAAATGTTACCATCAAGGTCACGCAACTTTTCTACATTGAACTCTTTGTCATGATTGTCAAACCATTTACTTGACAGTGTGATAGTTACATTCCAGTTTCATAAAGCTGGCTCCACCATGTTTGGATCAATGTGTCAAAGGCTCTATTCCCCATTAGTGAGACGTTTACAGATAAAACATTTTAAGCATCATTGGTGGAACAGCAAAGCTACCGCAGGAGGATCTGCATCATAGCCCCGGGCTGGCTTCCTGATTGCAAATCCTATTTACGCTACTTACCAAGATAAGTGAATACACTTTCATCTGGAAGAACTCATTGTGATGTTAGATGGTGGGAAGGGATGTTAAAGCACGGGTGATGCAACTTGCCCAATTGCATAGGGAAGCACCAAGAGTGTTTTCTGGAAATAGCAGAGTGATCCAGGGAGACAGGAAAAACTGAAAGGGAAGAGGAAGGGAAGATGCATCTACTAGTGGAATCTCAATGAAGGCGATGGAAACCGTAAACGATAATTTATTGAATATGGAGGCTGGTGGCATGACGGTAAAGTAAAGTGTAAGTACCAATTCATCTGCATTCCTTCAGTCACAAATAGATTGGCTGACTGCTTTGTGGAACACCCTTGTTCAGACAACAAGGCTGACCCTCAGCTTCCAGTTTTGTTCCCCTACTCTGATCTCACTATTTTTGACCCCCTCAAACAATGTCCAATGTAAGCATGGGGAACAGCACATTCTTTTCCACCTTGGTGTATTGGATTCCTCTGCAAGAAAAAATTAATTTAACAATTTCAGATATCCATACCTTCTGTTCTCTCCCTTCCCTATATGGCTGCATCTTTCTGTTTCAATTTGTTGTCATTGCTATCCATTACAAAATATTCAGAAATAACTTTCAGAACATTAAACATAGAAAACAGAACAGTACAGCACAGTACAAGGCTTTCGGCACACAACGTTGTGCCAATATTTAACCTACGCTAAGAAAAGTCTAATCATTCCCTCCCACATAGCCCCCAATTTTTCTTTTATCCGTGTGTCTATCTAGGAGTTTCTTAAGTACCCCTAAAGTATCTGCCTCAACCATAACCCATGGCAGGGCATTCCATACACCCACCACACTCCACACACCCCCACACTCCATACACCGATCCACACTCCACACACCCCCACACTCCATACACCGATCCACACTCCATACACCCACCACACTCCACACACCCCCACACTCCATACACCGATCCACACTCCACACACCCCCACACTCCATACACCGATCCACACTCCACACACCCCCACACTCCATACACCCACCACACTCCACACACCCCCACACTCCACACACCCCCACACTCCACACACCCACCACACTCCACACACCCACACACTCCACACACCCACACACTCCACACACCCACCACACTCCACACACCCACCACACTCCACACACCGATCCACACTCCACACACCCACCACACTCCACACACCCCCACACTCCATACACCCACCACACTCCACACACCCCCACACTCCACACACCACCACACTCCACACACCCCCACACTCCATACACCCACCACACTCCACACACCCCCACACTCCATACACCCACCACACTCCACACACCCACCACACTCCACACACCGATCCACACTCCACACACCCACCACACTCCACACACCGATCCACACTCCACACACCCACCACACTCCACACACCCACCACACTCCACACACCCCCACACTCCACACACCCACCACACTCCACACACCCCCACACTCCACACACCCACCACACTCCACACACCCACCACACTCCACACACCGATCCACATTCCACACACCCCCACACTCCACACACCCACCACACTCCACACACCCACCACACTCCACACACCCACACACTCCACACACCCCCACACTCCACACACCCCCACACTCCACACACCCACCACACTCCACACACCCACCACACTCCACACACCCACACACTCCACACACCCCCACACTCCACACACCCACACACTCCACACACCCACACACTCCACACACCCCCACACTCCACACACCGATCCACACTCCACACACCCCCACACTCCACACACCGATCCACACTCCACACACCCACCACACTCCACACACCGATCCACGCTCCACACACCCACACACTCCACACACCGATCCACACTCCACACACCCCCACACTCCACACACCCCCACACTCCACACACCCCCACACTCCACACACCGATCCACACTCCACACACCCACCACACTCCACACACCCCCACACTCCACACACCCACCACACTCCACACACCCCCACACTCCACACACCCACCACACTCCACACACCCCCACACTCCACACACCCCCACACTCCACACACCCACCACACTCCACACACCGATCCACACTCCACACACCCACTACACTCCACACTCCACATACCCCCACACTCCACACACCCACTACACTCCACACTCCACATACCCCCACACTCCACACACCCACCACACTCCACACACCCACCACACTCCATACACCCACCACACTCCACACACCCACCACACTCCACACACCGATCCACACTCCACACACCGATCCACACTCCACACACCCACGACACTCCACACACCGATCCACACTCCAAACACCGATCCACACTCCACACACCGATCCACACTCCACACACCCCCACACTCCACACACCGATCCACACTCCACACACCCACGACACTCCACACTCCGATCCACACTCCACACACCCACCACACTCCACACACCCACCACACTCCATACACCGATCCACACTCCACACACCCCCACACTCCACACACCGATCCACACTCCACACACCCCCACACTCCACACACCGATCCACGCTCCACACACCCACCACACTCCACACACCGATCCACACTCCACACACCCCCACACTCCACACACCCACCACACTCCACACACCAATCCACACTCCACACACCCCCACACTCCACACACCGATCCACACTCCACACACCCACACACTTCCACACACCGATCCACACTCCACACACCGATCCACACTCCACACACCCCCACACTCCACACACCCCCACACTCCACACACCCACCACACTCCACACACCCATCCACACTCCACACACCGATCCACACTCCACACACCCACCACACTCCACACACCGATCCACGCTCCACACACCCACACACTCCACACACCGATCCACACTCCACACACCCACCACACTCCACACACCCCCACACTCCATACACCCACCACACTCCACACACCCCCACACACCCCCACACTCCACACTCCCCCACACTCCACACACCGATCCACGCTCCACACACCCACACACTCCATACACCGATCCACACTCCACACACCCACCACACTCCACACACCCCCACACTCCACACACCGATCCACACTCCATACACCCACCACACTCCACACACCCCCACACTCCACACACCCCCACACTCCATACACCGATCCACACTCCACACACCCACCACACTCCACACACCCCCACACTCCACACACCCCCACACTCCACACACCCACCACACTCCACACACCCCCACACTCCACACACCCCCACACTCCACACACCCATCCACACTCCACACACCCCCACACTCCACACACCCACCACACTCCACACACCCCCACACTCCACACACCCCCACACACCACACACCGATCCACACTCCACACACCCCCACACTCCACACACCCACCACACTCCACACACCAATCCACACTCCACACACCCACACACTCCACACACCGATCCACACTCCACACACCCACCACACTCCACACACCGATCCACGCTCCACACACCCACACACTCCACACACCGATCCACACTCCACACACCCACCACACTCCACACACCCACCACACTCCACACACCCCCACACTCCACACACCCACCACACTCCACACACCCCCACACTCCACACACACCCACACTCCACACACCCACCACACTCCACACACCCCCACACTCCACACACTGATCCACACTCCACACACCCCCACACTCCACACACCCTCACACTCCACACACCCTCACACTCCACACACCCACACACTCCACACACCCACCACACTCCACACACCGATCCACACTCCACACACCGATCCACAGTCCACACACCACCACACTCCACACACCCCCACACTCCACACACCCTCACACTCCACACACCGATCCACACTCCACACACCCACCACACTCCACACACCCTCACACTCCACACACCGATCCACACTCCACACACCGATCCACAGTCCACACACCCCCACACTCCACACACCGATCCACACTCCACACACCGATCCACGCTCCACACACCCCCACACTCCACACACCCCCACACTCCACACACCCACCACACTCCACACACCGATCCACGCTCCACACACCCACCACACTCCACACACCCACACACTCCACACACCGATCCACGCTCCACACACCCACCACACTCCACACACCCACCACACTCCACACACCCACACACTCCACACACCGATCCACACTCCACACACCCACCACACTCCACACACCGATCCACGCTCCACACACCCACCACACTCCACACACCCCCACACTCCACACACCGATCCACACTCCACACACCGATCCACAGTCCACACACCCCCACACTCCACACACCGATCCACACTCCACACACCGATCCACGCTCCACACACCCCCACACTCCACACACCCCCACACTCCACACACCCACCACACTCCACACACCGATCCACGCTCCACACACCCACCACACTCCACACACCCACACACTCCACACACCGATCCACGCTCCACACACCCACCACACTCCACACACCCACCACACTCCACACACCCACACACTCCACACACCGATCCACACTCCACACACCCACCACACTCCACACACCGATCCACGCTCCACACACCCACCACACTCCACACACCCCCACACTCCACACACCGATCCACACTCCACACACCGATCCACAGTCCACACACCCACCACACTCCACACACCAATCCACACTCCACACACCCACGACACTCCACACTCCACACACCGATCCACACTCCACACACCCCCACACTCCACACACCGATCCACACTCCACACACCACCACACTCCACACACCCACCACACTCCACACACCCATCCACACTCCACACACCCCCACACTCCACACACCATCCACACTCCACACACCCCACACACCCCCACACTCCACACACCCTCACACTCCACACACCCACCACACACCCCACACCCACACAACCATCCACCACTCCACACACCCCCACACTCCACACACCACCTCACTCCACACACCCACCACACTCCACACACCCCCACACACCCACCACACTCCACACACCCACCACACTCCACACACCCACCACACTCCACACCACCCCCACACTCCCCCACACTGGCCACACACCTCCTCACACTCCAGAACGACCGATCACAGCTCCACACACCCACCACACTCCACACACCCCACACACCCCCACACTCCACACACCCCCACACTCCACACACCCCTCCACACTCCACACACCCACCACACTCCCACACTCCACACACCCCCACACTCCACACACCCCCACACTCCACACACCAATCCACACTCCACACACCCACGACACTCCACACTCCACACACCAATCCACACTCCACACACCCCCACACTCCACACACCCCCACACTCCACACACCCCCACACTCCACACACCCACCACACTCCACACACCCCCACACTCCATACACCCACCACACTCCACACACCCCCACACTCCACACACCCACCACACTCCACACACCCCCACACTCCACACACCCACGACACTCCACACTCCACACACCCACCACACTCCACACACCCCCACACTCCACACACCCCCACACTCCACACACCCACCACACTCCACACACCCACACACTCCACACACCCACACACTCCACACACCCACCACACTCCACACACCGATCCACACTCCACACACCCACCACACTCCACACACCCCCACACTCCATACACCCACCACACTCCACACACCCCCACACTCCACACACCCACCACACTCCACACACCCCCACACTCCACACACCCACCACACTCCACACACCCACCACACTCCACACACCCACCACACTCCACACACCGATCCACATTCCACACACCCCCACACTCCACACACCCACCACACTCCACACACCCACCACACTCCACACACCCACACACTCCACACACCCCCACACTCCACACACCCACCACACTCCACACACCCACCACACTCCACACACCGATCCACATTCCACACACCAATCCACACTCCACACACCCACCACACTCCACACACCCACACACTCCACACACCCCCACACTCCACACACCCACCACACTCCACACACCCCCACACTCCACACACCCACACACTCCACACACCCACACACTCCACACACCCCCACACTCCACACACCGATCCACACTCCACACACCCCCACACTCCACACACCGATCCACACTCCACACACCCACCACACTCCACACACCGATCCACGCTCCACACACCCACACACTCCACACACCGATCCACACTCCACACACCCCCACACTCCACACACCCCCACACTCCACACACCCCCACACTCCACACACCGATCCACACTCCACACACCCACCACACTCCACACACCCCCACACTCCACACACCCACCACACTCCACACACCCCCACACTCCACACACCCACCACACTCCACACACCCCCACACTCCACACACCCCCACACTCCACACACCCACCACACTCCACACACCGATCCACACTCCACACACCCACTACACTCCACACTCCACATACCCCCACACTCCACACACCCACTACACTCCACACTCCACATACCCCCACACTCCACACACCCACCACACTCCACACACCCACCACACTCCATACACCCACCACACTCCACACACCCACCACACTCCACACACCGATCCACACTCCACACACCGATCCACACTCCACACACCCACGACACTCCACACACCGATCCACACTCCACACACCGATCCACACTCCACACACCCCCACACTCCACACACCGATCCACACTCCACACACCCACGACACTCCACACTCCGATCCACACTCCACACACCCACCACACTCCACACACCCACCACACTCCATACACCGATCCACACTCCACACACCCCCACACTCCACACACCGATCCACACTCCACACACCCACCACACTCCACACACCGATCCACACTCCACACACCCCCACACTCCACACACCGATCCACGCTCCACACACCCACCACACTCCACACACCGATGCACACTCCACACACCCCCACACTCCACACACCCACCACACTCCACACACCAATCCACACTCCACACACCCCCACACTCCACACACCGATCCACACTCCACACACCCACACACTCCACACACCGATCCACACTCCACACACCGATCCACACTCCACACACCGATCCACACTCCACACACCCACCACACTCCACACACCCACCACACTCCATACACCGATCCACACTCCACACACCCCCACACTCCACACACCCACCACACTCCACACACCCATCCACACTCCACACACCGATCCACACTCCACACACCCACCACACTCCACACACCGATCCACACTCCACACACCGATCCACACTCCACACACCCACCACACTCCACACACCCCCACACTCCATACACCCACCACACTCCACACTCCCCCACACTCCACACACCGATCCACGCTCCACACACCCACACACTCCATACACCGATCCACACTCCACACACCCACCACACTCCACACACCCCCACACTCCACACACCGATCCACACTCCATACACCCACCACACTCCACACACCCCCACACTCCACACACCCCCACTCTCCATACACCGATCCACACTCCACACACCCACCACACTCCACACACCCCCACACTCCACACACCCCCACACTCCACACACCCACCACACTCCACACACCCCCACACTCCACACACCCCCACACTCCACACACCCATCCACACTCCACACACCCCCACACTCCACACACCCACCACACTCCACACACCCCCACACTCCACACACTCCCACACACCACACACCGATCCACACTCCACACACCCCCACACTCCACACACCCACCACACTCCACACACCAATCCACACTCCACACACCCCCACACACCCACCACACTCCACACACCCACCACACTCCACACACCCACCACACTCCACACACCCCCACACACCCACCACACTCCACACACCCACCACACTCCACACACCCACCACACTCCACACACCCCCACACACCCCCACACTCCACACACCCCCACACTCCACACACCCTCACACTCCACACACCCACCACACTCCACACACCCCCACACACCCCCACACTCCACACACCCCCACACTCCACACACCCCCACACTCCACACACCCACCACACTCCACACACCCCCACACTCCACACACCCCCACACACCCCCACACTCCACACACCCCCACACTCCACACACCCCCACACTCCACACACCAATCCACACTCCACACACCCACGACACTCCACACTCCACACACCAATCCACACTCCACACACCCCCACACTCCACACACCCCCACACTCCACACACCCACCACACTCCACACACCCCCACACTCCATACACCCACCACACTCCACACACCCCCACACTCCACACACCCACCACACTCCACACACCCCCACACTCCACACACCCACGACACTCCACACTCCACACACCCACCACACTCCACACACCCCCACACTCCACACACCCCCACACTCCACACACCCACCACACTCCACACACCCACACACTCCACACACCCACCACACTCCACACACCCACCACACTCCACACACCCACCACACTCCACACACCGATCCACACTCCACACACCCACCACACTCCACACACCCCCACACTCCATACACCCACCACACTCCACACACCCCCACACTCCACACACCCACCACACTCCACACACCCCCACACTCCACACACCCACCACACTCCACACACCCCCACACTCCACACACCCACCACACTCCACACACCCACCACACTCCACACACCGATCCACATTCCACACACCCACACACTCCACACACCCCCACACTCCACACACCCACCACACTCCACACACCCACCACACTCCACACACCGATCCACATTCCACACACCAATCCACACTCCACACACCCACCACACTCCACACACCCACACACTCCACACACCCCCACACTCCACACACCCCCACACTCCACACACCCACCACACTCCACACACCCCCACACTCCACACACCCACACACTCCACACACCCACACACTCCACACACCCCCACACTCCACACACCGATCCACACTCCACACACCCCCACACTCCACACACCGATCCACACTCCACACACCCACCACACTCCACACACCGATCCACGCTCCACACACCCACACACTCCACACACCGATCCACACTCCACACACCCCCACACTCCACACACCCCCACACTCCACACACCGATCCACACTCCACACACCCACCACACTCCACACACCCCCACACTCCACACACCCACCACACTCCACACACCCCCACACTCCACACACCCACCACACTCCACACACCCCCACACTCCACACACCCCCACACTCCACACACCCACCACACTCCACACACCGATCCACACTCCACACACCCACTACACTCCACACTCCACATACCCCCACACTCCACACACCCACTACACTCCACACTCCACATACCCCCACACTCCACACACCCACCACACTCCACACACCCACCACACTCCATACACCCACCACACTCCACACACCCACCACACTCCACACACCGATCCACACTCCACACACCGATCCACACTCCACACACCCACGACACTCCACACACCGATCCACACTCCACACACCGATCCACACTCCACACACCCCCACACTCCACACACCGATCCACACTCCACACACCCACGACACTCCACACTCCGATCCACACTCCACACACCCACCACACTCCACACACCCACCACACTCCATACACCGATCCACACTCCACACACCCCCACACTCCACACACCGATCCACACTCCACACACCCACCACACTCCACACACCGATCCACACTCCACACACCCCCACACTCCACACACCGATCCACGCTCCACACACCCACCACACTCCACACACCGATGCACACTCCACACACCCCCACACTCCACACACCCACCACACTCCACACACCAATCCACACTCCACACACCCCCACACTCCACACACCGATCCACACTCCACACACCCACACACTCCACACACCCACCACACTCCACACACCCATCCACACTCCACACACCGATCCACACTCCACACACCCACCACACTCCACATACCGATCCACACTCCACACACCGATCCACAGTCCACACACCCACCACACTCCACACACCGATCCACGCTCCACACACCCACCACACTCCACACACCCACACACTCCACACACCGATCCACACTCCACACACCCACCACACTCCACACACCGATCCACACTCCACACACCGATCCACAGTCCACCCACCCACCACACTCCACACACCAATCCACACTCCACACACCCACGACACTCCACACTCCACACACCGATCCACACTCCACACACCCCCACACTCCACACACCGATCCACACTCCACACACCCCCACACTCCACACACCGATCCACACTCCACACACCCCCACACTCCACACACCGATCCACAATCCACACACCCCCACACTCCACACACCGATCCACAATCCACACACCCCCACACTCCACACACCGATCCACACTCCACACACCCACCACACTCCACACACCCCCACACATCCCCACACTCCACACACCCTCACACTCCACACACCCACCACACTCCACACACCAATCCACACTCCACACACCCCCACACTCCATACACCCACCACACTCCACACACCCCCACACTCCACACACCGATCCACACTCCACACACCCACCACACTCCACACACCCCCACACACCCCCACACTCCACACACCCCCACACTCCACACACCAATCCACACTCCACACACCCACCACACTCCACACTCCACACACCAATCCACACTCCACACACCCCCACACTCCACACACCCCCACACTCCACACACCCCCACACTCCACTCACCCACCACACTCCACACACCCCCACACTCCACACACCCACCACACTCCACACACCCCCACACTCCACACACCCACCACACTCCACACACCCTCACACTCCACACACCCACGACACTCCACACACCCCCACACTCCACACACCCCCACACTCCACACACCCCCACACTCCACACACCGATCCACACTCCACACACCCACCACACTCCACACACCGATCCACAATCCACACACCACCACACTCCACACACCCACCACACTCCACACACCGATCCACAATCCACACACCCACCACACTCCACACACCCCCACACTCCACACACCCACCACACTCCACACACCGATCCACAATCCACACACCACCACACTCCACACACCCACCACACTCCACACACCGATCCACAATCCACACACCACCACACTCCACACACCCACCACACTCCACACACCGATCCACAATCCACACACCCACCACACTCCACACACCCCCACACTCCACACACCCACCACACTCCACACACCGATCCACAATCCACACACCCACCACAATCCACACACCCACCACACTCCACACACCCACCACACTCCACACACCCCCACACTCCACACTCCACACACCCCCACACTCCACACACCCCCACACTCCACACTCCCACCACACTCCACACACCGATCCACACTCCACACACCGATCCACACTCCACACACCCCCACAGTCCACACACCCACACACTCCACACACCCACCACACTCCACACACCCACCACACTCCATACACCCACCACACTCCACACACCCACCACACTCCACACACCCCCACAGTCCACACACCCACACACTCCACACACCGATCCACACTCCACACACCCCCACACTCCACACACCCCCACACTCCACACACCCACCACACTCCACACACCCACCACAGTCCACACACCCACCACACTCCATACACCCACCACACTCCACACACCCACCACACTCCACACACCCCCACAGTCCACACACCCACACACTCCACACACCCACCACACTCCACACACCCACCACACTCCACACACCCACCACACTCCACACACCCCCACACTCCACACACCCACCACACTCCATACACCCACCACACTCCACACACCGATCCACACTTCACACACCCACACACTCCACACACCCACCACACTCCACACACCGATCCACACTTCACACACACCCACACTCCACACACACCCACACTCCACACACCCACCACACTCCACACACCCACCACAGTCCACACACCCCCACACTCCACACACCCACCACACTCCACACACCGATCCACACTCCACACACCCCCGCACTCCACACACCCACACACTCCACACACCCCCACACTCCACACACCCACGACACTCCACACAACCCCACACTCCACACACCCACCACACTCCACACACCCCCACACTCCACACACCGATCCACACTCCACACACCCCCGCACTCCACACACCCACACACTCCACACACCGATCCACACTCCACACACCCCCGCACTCCACACACCCACACACTCCACACACCGATCCACACTCCACACACCCACCACACTCCACACACCCCCACACTCCACACACCCACCACACTCCACACACCCACGACACTCCACACTCCCCCACACTCCACACACCCACCACACTCCACACACCGATCCACACTCCACACACCCCCACACTCCACACACCCACACACTCCACACACCGATCCACACTCCACACACCCACACACCCACACACTCCACACACCCACCACACTCCACACACCCACCACACTCCACACACACCCGCACTCCACACACCCACACACTCCACACACCGATCCACACTCCACACACCCCCGCACTCCACACACCCACACACTCCACACACCGATCCACACTCCACACACCCACCACACTCCACACACCCCCACACTCCACACACCCACCACACTCCACACACCCACGACACTCCACACTCCCCCACACTCCACACACCCACCACACTCCACACACCGATCCACACTCCACACACCCCCACACTCCACACACCCACACACTCCACACACCGATCCACACTCCACACACCCACACACCCACACACTCCACACACCCACCACACTCCACACACCCACACACTCCACACACCGATCCACACTCCACACACCGATCCACACTCCACACACCCCTACACTCCACACACCCACCACACTCCACACTCCCCCACACTCCACACACCCACCACACTCCAGACACCAATCCACACTCCACACACCGATCCACACTCCACACACCCCCGCACTCCACACACCAATCCACACTCCACACACCCCCACACTCCACACACCCACAGACTCCACACACCGATCCACACTCCACACACCCACACACCCACCACACTCCACACACCCACCACACTCCACACACCCACCACACTCCACACACCGATCCACACTCCACACACCGATCCACACTCCACACACCCCCACACTCCACACACCCACCACATTCCACACACCCTCACACTCCACACACCCACCACACTCCACACACCCATCACACTCCACACACCGATCCACACTCCACACACCCCCACACACCCACCACATTCTGGGTAAAGAAAAAAATTACATCTGAAGTCAGCCTATACCTTCCTCCAATCACCTTAAAATTATGTTCTCTCTTATTAGCCATTTCCATCTTGGTAAAAGTTTACTGGCTCTCCACTCTATCTATGCTTCTTATCTCCCTTCACACCTCTATCAAATCATCTCTCATCCTCTCTCGCTCCAAAGAGAAAGGCCTGAGCTCACTCAAGCTTCCCTCAAAGATATGCTCTCTATTCAAGGTGGCATCCTGCTAAACCTCCGCACCCTTCCTATAATGAGGCTACTAGATACTACCAATTCAGAATCAGAATCACCAGCATGTGTCATGAAATTTGTTAAATTAACAGCAGCAGTTTAAGGTAGGTAGGTAGGAAGGAAGGAAGGAGGAAAATAAATAAATAAATTCTGGTATATTGAATAGATTAAAAATTGAGAAAAAACAGAAATAATATACATTAAAAAAGTAAGGTATTGTACACAGACACCATCTTGACATAGGTGTTGGTGCTGATCTTTGCCCATTCTCCCACTCTGTCCAAGTCCTTCTGCAGACTCACTGCTTCCTCAACACTACCTGCCCCTCCACCTATCTTCGTATCATCTGCAAACTTTGCCTCAAAGCCATCAATTCTGTTATCCAAAAGATTAACATATAATGTGAAAAGAATTGGTCCCAATACCAACCACTGCGAAGCACTACTAGATACCATCAGCCAACCAAAATCGCCCCCTTTATTCTCACTCTTTGCCTCCTCTTAGTTAGCTAATATTCTATCCATGCTAGTATCTTTCCTGTAATATTATGGGTTCTTTCCTTGTTAAGCAGCCTCATGTGTGGCACCTTGTCCAAGACCAGAAAATCCCAGAAAACAACATGCACTTACTCTCTGTTGTTTCTCCTGTCTGTTATTTCCTCAAAGGATTCCAACAGACCTGTCAGGCAAGATTTCCCCTGAATAAAACCATGCTGACTTTGGCCCACAAATTGTCCTAAAAAGCCATCTCATCAGCATTCTACAAATTCCCTCTCTTGGGATTCATGTACCTTCATGTACTCCAAAACTTCATCCTTAATAATGGAGCCCAACATCTTCCCATCTACTGAAATCAGGCTAACTGGCCGATACTTCCCTTTTTTCTGCCTCCTTCTCTTAAAGAGTGGAATGACATGTGCAATTTTCCGGCCCTCTGGAACCATTCCAGAATCCAGTGGTTCTTGAAATATTACTAATGCCTCCACAATCTCTTCATCTACCTGTTTCTGAATTCTGGAATGTAGTCCATCTGGTATAGATGACTTTTCTAGAGCTTTCAGCTTCCCAAGCACCTTCTCTTTAGTAAAAGCAACTACACTCACTTCTCCCCGACCGAATTGAAGTTCTGATGTACTGCTTAGTGTCTTCCATAATGAAAATGGATGCAAAATGCTTATTATGTTCATCTGCCATTTCTTTGTACCCCAGTACTAACTCTACAGTGTCATTTTCCAAAGGTGTATTATCCTCTCTTGTCTCTCTTTTACTCTTTATGCATCTGAAAAACTTCTTATGTCCTCTTTTATGTTATTGTTTAGCTTATTTAATCTTTTCTCTTCTTATGGCTTTTTAGTTGCCTCTGTTGGTATTTAAAAGCTTCCAATCCTCTAATTTTCCATTGAGTTTTGTTTTATTATATGCCCTCTTACTTTCATACTGTGTTTGACTTCCCCTGTCAGCCACAGTTGCTTCATCCTCCCTTTACTTTACCTTTTCAACTTTGGAATGTATCTGTCTTGGACCTTCTGAATTGCACTTATTCTCCAGCCATTGCTGTCTTGCCATCATCCCTGCTAGTATCCCCTGCTAATCAACTTTGGCCTGTTCCTCTTTCATGCCTCTGTAATTCCCTTAATTCCACTGTAATACTTTATTCCACTATAATCTTCTCCCTCTCAAAATGCAGGAAGAATTCTATCATATTATGATCACTGCCTCCTAAGGGTTCATTTACCATAAGCTCACAAATCAAATTGAGTTCATTACACAGCACCTTTCCCTCATTGTCTCAACTACAAGTTGTAAAAAGCCATCTCATCAACATTCTACAGATTCCCTCTCTTGGGATTCAGCACCAACCTGATTTTGCCAATCCACCTGCATATTGAAATCCTCCATGATTATCATAACATTGCCCTTCTTACAAGCCTTTTCTATTTCCCATTGTAATTTATACCCACATCCTGGCTACTGTTTGGAGGCCTGTATATAACTTCCATCAGGGTCTTTTTATCCTTGCCGTTTCTTAACTCTACCCACAAGGATGCCACAAATTCCAATCCTCTTTCTAGGAATTTGATGTCTTTTTTCACCATCAGAGACAACCCACCCCTCTTCCATCCTGCTTGTCCTTTTGATACAGTGAATATCCTTGGATGTTTAGCTCCCAACTATGAACTTCTCTCAACCACGACTAAATGATGCCCACAAGGTCATATCTGACAATCTCTAACTCTGCCAAAGGTCATCTACCTTATTCTGTATATTGTATGCATTCAAATATAACACCTTCAGTCCTGTATTCATCACCCTTTTTGAATTTTCCCCTATGTTACACTTCAACTCATCCAACTGACCGCAATTTTGCCTTATCATCTGCCTATCGTTCTTCACAGTCTCACTACACAATGCATCAAATCGTATACCAACTGCCCCATCCTCAGCCCTATCCCTCCAGTTCCTATCTCCCTGCCAAATTTGTTTAAACTCTCCCCAACAGCTCTTGCAAACCTGCCTGCAAGGATATTGGACCTCCTTGGCAGAGGTGTGTCCCATTCTTTTTGTATGGCCATAGCTTCCCCGACGAGATCCCAAAGATCTAGAAGTCTGAAACCCTGCTCCCTGCGCAAATCCTCAGCCACACATTCATCTGTACTCTCATCTTATTCCTGCATATGGCACTGGGAGTCATCCAGAGATTACTACCTTGGAGTTCCTGTTCTTCAGCCTTTCCCTTAATTCCCTATACTCACTGCACAGGGCCTTTCCACCTATGTCATTGGTTCCAATGTGCAACACAACTTCTGGTTGCTCACCTCCCTCTTGAGAATCTTTTGCAAACATTCCAAGACATCCTGGACCCAAATAAGCATCTTCCTCAAGGGCTGTTGTTATGTCCACATTTCATCATGAAGACAACTCCCCTTCCTCTTACCTTCATCGCTCATAAGGCTGCAGTATCTTTATCCTATCAAGATTATAGAATTATCAGCTGCATCAGTCTAAGACCAATCCAAAAGGACATTTAATCCAAATTTGGATCCAAACAAAAGTTAAATTGTCATTGGTAAGTTTGACAGCCACATTAGTAACCGGGAATTTCACATTAATAGTAAAGATGGAGAAATGCTGGAAACATGGTGGAAGTAAGCCAAATGAGGCCGATCTATGACTCAAAAATCTTTTAGCAGCAGACAGCAGAAAAAAAAGTTACAACCTTGAACTTATCATTGTCAGTAACAGCAATAAGCTACAAACTGATCCACTCTGAACCTATATTCTCACCACTGCAGCTGAACAGCAAGAGAGTGAACTGGCAGAATTTCATGACAAAGTAATAGTCATTAAATGACATATTCAAAAAAAGAGGCACCCTTGTAGAAAATATATTTTCTGTTTTCCAATTTAAAATATTTCAGGACTTCTGAGAAAAATACATTTCCTAAGATAAAATAATAATCAGTTCAAGTGCCAAAATATCTGCCAAACTGTCAAAAACAAATTGCTTGCACCCAAAGGTTTGGGGTATGGGGCACAGGATTTACTTTTAGATCCTGGAATCAATTCAATCTGTTTGTTATTTCCATTTTCACCACTATAGGACAATGATTTTTAGCAAAATGTTGTTGTCTTTCTCTCTCATTGATCACATACTACAAATATGAAATAGCATTCATTCTGACGTCATGTGCCAGGACTAAATTAGAAAATTATTAGTAGTTTTCGAGTTTTTGTGCATCTGTTATTGTTAATTCTCATATTGCTATGTGACTTCTCTGGATGTGTGCATATATTGTTTTCTAATTGTTTGCTAATTCATTCTCTGAATTAACTCTTGGGTTCCTCCGCCGCTGGTAGCTCCTTTTCCAATCATCACTACACAATGAAATTTTCCCTCCCTATTTGTTGGCTTTACATTCACTGAATTTCAGCCATTTAAATCCACAAAATTCTGCCTCCCTCTATTCCTTTCTACATTAAAATGTTCCCTAAAACCTAACTTTATTATGTGTCTTTGGTGATGACATGCGCAAGTGCAAGAATGCCTAATAATGGTCCTGTGAAGCATTATGGGACCCTTTTGCACCATCAAGTGTATAAATGGAATAGAAACCAAGAGTGTTAAAAGTACTCATCAGGTCGGGCAGTATCTGTGGATACAGAAGCAGAGCAATTATTTTCATCTGAAGAATTCAAAGTTAAATCTATTTTGATATAAGGTCACTGATCTGAAACACTATCTCTGTTCATTTCTCTCTGCAGAAGCTATAATACCCAGTGAGAATTTCCAGTATTTGTTAGCAACTGAATACATGTTGTTGTTGAAATGTAGTTTCTCACACATCAGGGGTATAAATCAAAGCTGCAACTGATCCCAGCTGTCTCCCAACTGGTGCGTTAAAATGTCCCATAATAAAAAAAAATCTCAAACTGCAGCATCAGTTCTTGTGTTTAAGCATGGTGTTTCAGTTTCCTACATTGTCTGCATACTTACTACAGAAAGGACCATAATCTAGTGAAAGGTTTATAAATTATTATATCAGATTTGTAGCACGAGGAATAATTGAGTTCTAGGAGTGATAGTCCTGACAAGTTAATTTTGTAACATGACACTTCCAAAATACATGAAAAATGTGAGTAATAATAATGCCTTGTTTAAATTTACTAGTTAGCATACAACGTACTTAGATCTTGCAAAGTGCATACAGTGGAGTCTTTATCCCGGCTACATGAGCTGACACCTACAAAAATGACACAAACCAGGAAAAGAATATGACTCAAATGATTAATCTGCTGATGTTAAAACCCTCACCAGATTTGATTTCAACTATTTCACCAAATGAATAGCTTTTGCAAAAATCCAATCACTTAATTATAAAGCTTAATATTTTAAAATGCAACTCAAATAGCTGAATAGATTTTATACCCCAAAAGAGATTTGATCCTATCCCTAATAATGAGGCCTTAGTGCCATTTTATGAGACATACTTTGTGCTTGTGTGATCAAGATAAATGGAATAGTGGGTGGAAATTATCAAACATCCCCAGTCTATCACATAAAGGTCAGATGCAAAATAAGATGCCAATAAATGTTGCTCAACATCTGTGGAAGAGAAAATAATTAATAGCATGGTGCAAAATGCCACCAAATGTTTACAAAATAGCAGAGAGAAGTTACACAGCAAGAAGTGAGAAGTCAGCTCATGAATCAATGGGGAATCTTTGAACAGATGATTATCTGAAGGAATTGGGCCTACCCTGCTGTTAAAAGTTGCTTTAAAAACATTTCAGATGGTGATTGATCATTTTCTTTCATTAAGACATTTTAAAAAGATCAGGAGTGCAATTACAAAGTAGTTTCAACTTTGCACAATGCAAAATTATCCACTACAGAAACAGAAATTGCTGGAAATACTCAGCAGGCCAGGCGGAAAGAAAAATAAAGTTAACATTTTGAGTACAAAAGTCCATCACCAGAACTTGGAAGAGAGTTTTTTTTTACAGTTCTGATGAAGCATTTTCAACCCGAAAAATTAACTCTTTCCATTGCTGTTGCCTGGCTTGCTAAGTGCTTCCAGAATCTCCTGCCATTGTTTCATATTTCCAGAATCTGCAGTTAATTTTTAATTTTTACAGAACTTATACTGACTCTAAACTAACATGCACTGCACTTCCCTCCATAACAGTAACTCAGACAAACAAAATTAAAACTGAACATTCATTAGAAAGTGCTGATGTTACTTATTTTAATCCCCATCTTTGTTCCTAAATTATTCAGATGGAGCACGTTACTTTGTCTAATCTGCAAGTATAGATCATTAACCGAAGTCCAATAAACCTAAGAGTAACCAGTGTGAAGATCATTACTTCTAGAAAGTGATGGGAAGGTATTATAGTATAAATGGCATTGGAGCTATTTGGAAATTCTCTAAAAGTAGCAGTCACAAAGCCTCCCCTTAAATACATACTACTGCCCTTGAGAAAAAGAAGTTAAAGCAAAGGCCATGAAGCACATTTCAAAGCCCATCTCCAATTTGACTCTAGCAGAGGACAAAGCGACAGGAGTAAAATACATTGTTTGTTCAGTCTTATTATCATCCTTGCTTTTTCCTTGTAGGTTCTGTATGCATGAACATGATGGCACCTTGCCCTGAGTTGAGAGCATGGAGCTGGGTGATGTAAAGGATGTGTTGACAATAACATTGCTGTTAGCTGATTGTCTAATGCAATTTTTTATCTCACACTAATCAAATTTATATGGAATTTACAGTGTGGGAACAAGCTATTTGGCCAAACTAATCCATGCTGGTTTTTAAGTTCCACTTGAGTCTTCCCTCATTTTAATTTTCAAACCACTCTATTTCCATTAAGGAATCTGTGTTTCTTTTGCTTGTATATTTATTGAACCACCAAGCCCACAGCACCACCATCCACCTCAAAATGCCTCTGTTGTTTGCCTCAGCAGTGCCTGCTGTTAGGTGGTTCCATTTTCTCAGCACAGCATGTAAAATTCTCTCCATCAACTTTCTGATTAATTTTAATAGCCACCTTAAACCCATACCTTCCTGGTTGTGCACCAAATTCCTCAGAAAGAAAGAGCAGATTGCATGTATAATGGTTCAGCCAATAGAATTGCCTTCACAGTGCAAGAGACCAGTGTTCAATCCTGTTACATGTGTGGAGTTTGCATGTTCTCCTTCAGGGGCTAGATCTGGTTTCTTTCTACATCCCAAGGAAAGTTGGTCAGTTGATTGGCCACTATAAATTGCCCCTACACTGTTGGTAATTGTCAGAATCTAGTAGAGCGGCCTAAATTTGCTTCTATATTTATGGTGTCATGGCCTAATTGACAAAGAGGAATGCACACCCTCACCATCTGAGAGACAGTGACCAGGAATTTCCTGGAAACATAGAGCCCACCTTGCATTTCACTACATCCTAGTTCTACCCTTCCCTGGCCAGAGTTCTTCCAGCAACAAATTTAACCACAGCCAGCTCTTGGTCAGCAAAGATCACGAGGAGCAAGTCCTAGCAGGCATAAATAACACTGAAGAAGCTCCATCCACTGTTCTGCTTGGATGGCCGTATCTCCAATCTCATTGACATTAAAGCTCTCAATCAATTTTATATCTGATATAAACTCTGATCTCTGATATCGATATAAACTAGAAAGCTAAAGATCTGAATACACAACTTAAAAGATGCATATTGCCTCCCGGCCCTGTGATTGTTCCTATCACAGGAGTGAGTAAAATTGCTGGGCCTGTGCCAGGTCTTACCTGCTTATGTTCAGCGGGTAGCTTCCCTGGCACACGTTGGTGTTCCAAAGAGGCCAACATCCAAATAGAGCAGAGAAATTTCTAATGGGCTCTCCTCAGGAAGTTCAGGACTTCTGCACACTTCCTGACATAGCAGGGGGAATACTAGCAGATCCATTTGGAATTCCTGGCATTTCTCAAGAAAACCTGGGCATCTGTAATGCTTTTCTAATTTTCTTTTATTTAATATTGAGCACACCTCAATGTAATGTGTGATTTTTCATCTCCTATTTAGAAAGCCAATGAAATGTCCTAATTTGCATTCTATCTAATTCCTTCCAAGATTCTCTTAAATGAACAAATAACAACCTAGCAACAGCCAGCCTAGGGAGCATATTGCAAATAATAGCATAATAACTTTAATTTATAAATATCCTCAAAAGAACAAAGTGTATGTGGGATTAGCTGTGCATCAAGTTATTAGAATGGATATTGACAAGTCACTTAATTCTATCAGATAGATCATTAACACACTCTACTGTGCAACAAGATTTATCACAGGCTGTTAACGCTCTAAACACAGCCTCTATCTCCACTCATGTTAAAACTCTGAATATGTTTTGCTTTTTTCTGGCACTTTTCCCCATCAACAGTTTTGAAGGATTATATATTTTGAATCTGTCTTTTTATAAACTTTGGTTAATCCTATAAATTATCCCAATTTTTTTCTTCAGAAAGGAATGTTTCTCAGCAGTGGAAGTTCTCTGTAACCAGCAGGCTAAGACAAAATTTGTTCTCTGTGTGATAAAAACAGGTGAAAATGGGGCTGACATCATACGCCATTATACCTGTACCTTGACTAATGATTAAAGTTAAAAGGACCAATATTGGGTTATGAATTTTCATTCTTTCCTACAGTTCCTTCCAAATAGATAGTGGGTTTGTGTCCACCACATAACTGTTGACCATTTTTCCAAATTGGCTAATTAAGGAATGTGAATCAGTTTATTCATAATAAAGCAATCCATCACAGAATTTAGACACATTCAGGAGGCACAAGCAATGTAAGAAATAAGTGTGTAAATTATTCACTTTTTATAGACGTTCTCTGATATTTTCTACAAATCTGGTAGTCCAGAGAACCATTAGTCACATGACACAAGCCTTACTGAGGGACAGCAGCCCTAAATCCACAGGTCTTTTTCATTGTATATACCACAACTGGTATGATTCTTTTTGTAATGGCTTTGCTAAAGCACTGCAATATGGGGAATTTTTTTCCATCTCACCACAGACTTGGGAATCATCACTTCTCCCATTTTTACTGCGTGAGCAGTCTGTGTTCGATCTCATCACTCAGCCCTTCATTTCTGTTCAGAAGCAGAGTGCAGGGATTCTTGCTGTTTTGGTGCTGCACCCTCTCCTCCTTTGTTCTCAGATGCTCATACGCCTCCAGTGAAGCTAATTGCAAGCTTGAAGAGCACTACATTTCTCTAGGGGGTAAGTTAAAACCTTCCAGGCCGTATACTGCCTTCAGCTGCTGTGGATCTTAGCTGATATTCCTAATCTACGTTTCATAACAAAACAGTTATCTCTTCTACACATTTTTATGTGTCTTCTATTCTGTGAGCAGGTCCCTTATCCTAAAGGCCGTGGAACTGAGGATGACCAGGTCTTGTATCACGCAGGGTAAAGGAAACATTTCTGTTCTGATGAAAGGCCATTGAGCTAAAATATTAACTCATTCCTCTCTCCACCACTGCTGCTAAGTCAACAGATTTTTAGAAACCTTCTTCCTTTTAACATGCGTTGCTGTCAGCTGCTTGACTAAGTAGCTGATCCTCACCACAGCACTTTCCTCCCTTCCTTCCTCTACATTTGTGGACCATGGGAGTGATATCCTTGCGACAAGATGGGGACAAGGGTGCTGGGAGAGGACCCACACGCAATAACACAAACACGTCTTTCTTAGGTACAATAAAATAGCATTTATTACTCACTACACAGAAGATCGGGAAATCAAGGACAAAGAGAAACACGAACCTCAGACTAAAGAACTAGTCTTGGATTGTCGCGGACCTTGGACTGGAAACAGGGAACTGGGACAGCCACGGACCTTGGACTTGGACGGGGGGGGGGAACATGGACAGCTGCGGACCTGGGACTAGGACAGGGTGGAACACGGATCACCGCGAACCTTGGACTTGGACAGTGGGAACGTGGACAGCCGCAGACCTTGGACTTGGACAGGGTGAACATGGACAGCCACGGACCTTGGACTTGGACAGGGTGAACATGGACAGCCACGGACCTTGGACTTGGACAGGGTGAACATGGACAGGCACGGACCTTGGACTTGGACAGTGGGAACATGGACAGCCGCGGACCTTGGACTTTGACAGGGTGAACATGGACAGGCACGGACCTTGGACTTGGACAGCGGGAACATGGACAGCCGCGGACCTTGGACTTGGAGACTGGGACCTTGATTCACCGCCGCCAGACACTTGGATACCATGGATCGCTGCAGCCAGAAACGTGGACACCAAAACACAGGACAAGGAATCTTGAACCAGGACTCCTCCTTCTGATCAGGCATTGAGCCGGGACTCTTCAAAGGGTTGACATGGACAACGGTCAGGAACATTGAGTCAGGACTCCGTCTTCCACTCAGGCACCGAGCCGGGACTCTTCAGGGGTAGACACAGACAAGGGGCATGAACGTCGAGTCAGGACTCTGCCTTCAGCTCAGGCACGGAGCCGGGACTCTTCGAGGGGTAGACACAGACAAGGGGCATAAACATCGAGTCAGGACTCCACCTTCCACTCACCCCTGGCAGATTGACCTTGCCCGGACCCACTCTGGTGACGGAAGGGGAATTGCTGGTACTCCGATGCGGGCTGGATCACTCTGGTGACGGAAGGTGAATTGCTGGTACTCCGATGCGGGCTGGATCACTCTGGTGACGGAAGGGGAATTGCTGGCACTCCGATGCGGGCTGGATCACTCTGGCGACGGAAGGTGAATTGCTGGTACTCCGATGCGGGCTGGATCACTCTGGTGACGGAAGGTGAATTGCTGTTACTCCGATTCGGGCTGGATCACTCTGGCGACGGAAGGTGAATTGCTGGTACTCCAATGCGGGCTGGATCACTCTGGCGACGGAAGGTGAATTGCTGGTACTCCGATTCGGGCTGGATCACTCTGGCGACGGAAGGTGAATTGCTGGAACTCCGATGCGGGCTGGATCACTCTGGCGACGGAAGGTGAATTGCTGGTACTCCGATGCGGGCTGGATCACTCTGGTGATGGAAGGCGAATTGCTGGAACTCCGATGCGGGCTGGGTCACTCTGGTGATGGAAGGCGAATTGCTGGTACTCCGATGCGGGCTGGATCACTCTGGCGACGGAAGGTGAATTGCTGGTACTCCGATTCGGGCTGGATCACTCTGGTGATGGAAGGCGAATTGCTGGAACTCCGATGCGGGCTGGGTCACTCTGGTGATGGAAGGTGAATTGCTGGTACTCCGATGCGGGCTGGATCACTCTGGCGACGGAAGGTGAATTGCTGGTACTCCGATTCGGGCTGGATCACTCTGGTGACGGAAGGTGAATTGCTGGCACTCCGATGCGGGCTGGATCACTCTGGTGACGGAAGGTGAATTGCTGGTACTCCGATGCGGGCTGGATCACTCTGGTGACGGAAGGTGAATTGCTGGTACTCCGATGCGGGCTGGATCACTCTGGTGACGGAAGGTGAATTGCTGGTACTCCGATGCGGGCTGGATCACTCTGGTGAAGGAAGGTGAATTGCTGGTACTCTGATGCGGGCTGGATCACTCTGGTGACGGAAGGTGAATTGCTGGTACTCCGATGCGGGCTGGGTCACTCTGGCGACGGAAGGGGAATTGCTGGTACTCCGATGCGGGCTGGATCACTCTGGCTTGTCGTGGCGGCGGTGACTTGCGAAGGCTTCTTAACACTCTCACCCCGAACGGCTAAAGCCAGGGGCTTTTAAGCTGCTGGTTCGGGTCGAGGGTAAATTACCTTGATTGCCAAGCTCAAGGGACGTGTGAAACGAAATTAAAAGGGAACAAGGCGTCAATGGTCCGGATCGCAACCTAACTAAATTTAAAGGGGAACCGATCTGGACCATGACAATCCACGACACATTTGCCAAGCCTCTGCCCCCTTCTCCTGTACCTGTTCATTCATTCCTCCTCCAGACTTATATTTTGTTCCTTTATAACTTCCATTTTCTCCTCTTTTTGCCCTTGTACCATATTTCTGTTGCTTTCCCCCATCTCTGCTTCCCTTCACCTTATTTTTAATGGTTTGATTCCATCCTGCTCATCCATTCCATGACACGCTCGGTGCTGTCATTTCCTTGGCTCGGTATTTGCTGAAATTCCTTCAATTTCTGAAACATTTTCAATATTTTTTAGTTTAGAAGTACAGCATGATGATGGGCCCTTCCAGCCAATGAGCCCAGTTACACCACTAATCCATATGCCTTTGGAATGTGGGAGAAAACCAGAGCAGCAGGGGAAACCAACACAGTCACAGGAGGAACACAGAAAATCCTACAGACAGCACTGGGAATTGAACCCAGTGTTCCACTGATTCCTGTGCTACTGTGAGCTAAAAATATTAACTCTCCACCAATGCTGCTAAACCACCCAATCTTTAAAAACATTTTTTCCTTTCCTTTTTGTGTATGATTATGGTGCTGTCAGGTATTGTTCCTGCTTCATGAGTAATTGCTTCATTTCTTGCATGTGTAAGATTCAAAAGCGCAAGGCTACTCCAGGTTTAAGCCCTTAGTGCAGCAGATCTGACGAAAGAATGCTGCACAGTCTAAGGGCCTGCATTTCTGATCAGACACTAAACTAAATGCCTACTCTAACAAAGGTCTAAAATAATGCCATGACATTAGTTCAAAGAAAATGAAAATAGGCTCTTGTTTATTGCCCAAAGGTTCAGCAATGCATTGAGACATATAGAGATCTTCGCTTCTCCTCTTATTAATATAAATGACAAGAAATTCTAATATTTAGAGTAACATGTTTATGCATTACTCACTATGCATGTTAGAAGGTCAATCCCCTGTGGTCTCACAAGAAGCTGAGAGCATCAGGTTAACACCTATTATAAAGTGCAAAAGAATTTCTAGGTCATAAACACCTCTTTCAGTAGCTCGGGTATGGAGAATTTTAAATTTCTGTGTGTGCCCATTTTAATTTCAAATACATGATTTATATCTTCCAGAAGCTGTCTGACCTGCAGCACAACTCCAGCATTTCCCATAGTACTTAGTCTGCCTTTACCATCCACGGCAACGTTGTTAGCAGCTTTCTTCAGCACTGTCCTTTACACAGTAACTTCATAAATGAAAAGTAGGAGAAGCAGGATATGTGTCTGAGATCATCCCATTAGAGAATGCTTAAGATGCAGCAACAAATCCCCAGGGAAAGTTAGCTCAGGTAGTAGAGCAGGATATTTGCAAACGCTTTATTCTACTACCAGCACTGATGTCTGCTTAGAAATTCTCTTCTAATTGAAATAGCCACCTAAATGATATTCAAGAATAAGTTTCAATGATTTATGGATTATCTAAAGAAACTGAGGCAACCTATACTGAGGGTCATTCCATCTTACAAAATTAATTGTTAGGGTACTTACCTGCTTTACTGATTTAATGAGCCCCAGCAGACACGATCCCCTTCTTGTACTCCCACTTTCAGCACACTAGAAACTGGAGTGCAATTTGCTTCTGAGACGCCATGTTCGCCTCTGTGGGCTTGGAAAGGAGTATGAGGACCCAAGGTTAGCTGGTTTTCCAAACCAATAGACTTGAAGAGCTTGGTGGGACGAAACACCATAGAAACCTGACTGTACAGAAACTGCTGTGCTGCTTTAAGCAAAAAGAGTACAATATTCAAGAGTATTCAACAACTATTCAAGAATACAGTTGCAAGACAGCCAGTATGCAAGATTGGCAGGTGATTTCCATAACATTTGATTTGTCAAATATGAAAACTCACATTAATTCTCAAAAATGTACATGATATGCACAACCGAGTTATGAACCCTCATAACCATATTGGTACATAAAACCGATTCATGCTAAGGATAATATAAAAGACAAGATAAAGCTGTGAATCCATTTAAGCCCTGACTATAGCTTCTGTTAAACACATTGATTTTAATGCCAGTTACAACATAAATTGATAATATATTAAGTTGTAGATTTATGTTTCTAAATAACTCAGTTGAAGATAAACTATTTTTGTACATTTTTGATACTAGAATAACGTCTGCATATATAATTGCCTGCAAATCTGTTAAATTTAACTTGTTTGCCTTTTAATGCTATGGTAGCTTTTATTTAATAAAGGTTTCATTATTTACATACTGCTGTCACTGCATATTTCTTGAAATCATTGTTATTTTATCGTGCTATACATTACTACCATGTAAAATGCATTCCATTACAATGTTGTTTTTAAAACCTCCAAGTACTAACGTACATAACACTGTAGTTAGTGGTAAAATTACAACATCTATATGCAAATTAAAGATGATTTACACAATTAATCAATGTTAAATCTAATGGAGCCATAAATATACAATTACACCTGCATGAAGTGTAAACAATGTATTGTGGCAATTTGTATGTATAAAAAAAATTAACCTAGTTATTTTGCAGTAAATAGATCTTTCAAATATGTTAAAGATAATGATTGCTATGATGGAAACAATATTTTGTAATTAGTACAATGTGCATACCTTCTGTAAGATGAATTGCTCGCCTTATCTATACATCATCCCTAATAACATAATAAATAAATTCTCCAAATTGCACAAGGTTGAGTAACACTTTAGAGCCTTGTGAAACTTTGATGTAAATTTTGTTTGAAAATATAAATGTTTCCTCATTGTTCTGTTATATTTATTTTGTCATTTCCAGTTCAGCATTTTTGATCTTTGATTAAATATTAACACATCATGTCATACAAGGCTGAAAGACTATTAGCTTAAATTTGTTCATCCTAATATCAGCTGTATAACTGGAAACTGGAAACCTGAAAGAGCTTTGATTACAACAGATCACATTGTTTTTAAAATGCATCACCTGGGGAATCTCTGAAAGACATTTCCATGTTAACAATTTTGATAGAAAGAAGAATGACAAGTATCTTATTTTCACACATAAACCAGTTTGCAAGCACAATTACAATCTAGTTACTGGAAGGAGTGAGACATGCTCAGGGGAAAAGCCTCACTTCTGCCACTTAGTCTGGAATCCATTACCTGTGGCAAGAAAGCTTGTCGAGACCTTATAGTAAGTTACATAATAGCCTGGAAATTGTAATAGTGCTAATGTCACCCCATCGTTACTTTTGGGTAGAAATGACAGCAGCTTTTTTAGATCTGCACATGTACAGTTCATATTTCAAAGTACCACCAATTCCCATGTAGAAAGCAAAGTATTCAACTTGAAGTCAGGAAGAAGAGGTTTGCATTTTGTAAACTGCCTTCTCCTAAGCATTTTGATGCTCCACCACTGAGCTCCGTGGTGAGTCCAAGAGGCTGAATGAACAGATATCTGACCTCCAGCTCATTTTGGACTCGCTGAGTATGTACAAAAGTCAGAGGTGAGATGAGCTGCAAACAGATAACAGCCAGCCATTCCTACTGAACTGCCAGCCGTAAGCCAGCTCCATTTGCTTACAAATAACCATTACCTCATCATTCAATTGGTGAGTGTAAAATGAGATATTGAAACTCTGATATGAACATGTGCTGTTTCAACCTGTTTTTTTTATGTTCTTGATCTAAAATGGGGTGGAACCTGCCATTTCTTGGTACCATTCATTGATTGTTATTGAGAAGTTTATCTGTACGTTCATAGAGTGAAAAAGAGACAGGTCATTATCCATATTCGTAGTTATACTGCAACCACTAGAGCCAAGTATAATGTACTGTCAGACGTTAATCCCTTAATGGAGAATGCGTGTCTGTGACTTTTTTAATGTGTGGAGATTAATGCACAGGCAGCCACCACATGATCCTTGACTGATTGCATGCAAGATGACTGGGGACCCTTCTCTGCTGCAGCCTTCGCCACCTTTACTGGTGTAATGATCGGTTATCATCTTCCACCTGTTCCAGTACTGAGCTCTTGCTTGGATTGCTCATTGCCTATATCCTTCCCCTTGACTTGATCTAGAATACAAGAGAAGGGATGTGATGCTGAGGCTTTATAAGGCACTGCCGAGGCCTCATGAGTATTGTGTACAGTTTTGGGCTCCTCATCTTCAAAGAGATGTGTTGGCTTTGGAGAAGGTCCAGAGGAGGTTCACAAGGATGATTCCAGGAATGATAGGGTTATCACACAAGGAAAGTTTGATGACTCTGGGTCTGTACTCACTGAAATTTAGAAGGATGAGGGGGGAATCTCATTGAAACCTTATGAATGTTGAAAGGCATAGACAGAGTAAATGTGGAAAGGATGTTTCCCATGGTGGGAGAGTCTAGGACAAGAGAGCACAGCCTCAGAATAGAGGGGTGTCCATTCAAAACAGAAATACGGAGAAATTTCTTTAGCCAGAGGGTCATGAATTTGTGGAATTTGTTGCCACATGCAGCCGTAGAGGCCAGCCAGGTCATTGGGTATATTTAAGGCAGAGATTGATAGGTTCTTGATTGGACGTGGCATCAAAGGTTACAGGGAGATGTCTGGGAAATGGGGTTGAAGAGGAGAAAAAAGGATCAATAATGATTGAATGGTGAAGCAGACTTGATGGGCCAAATGGCCTAATTCTGCTCCTGTGTCTTCTGACTCTATTGCCATGGGTGACGCTACTAGGAGCTTGGCTCCAAATGGCGTTACCTTCGGTATCTCAGGAACACACAAGCCTCTCCACCACGACAAGATGACGATCCCCTGAGGACTACAAGTGTTACAGAAGCCCAAGATTTTGCAATATGGTGAGCACCTAATGGACCATTGATTTTACCTTAATGGTAGCAGACAGGAAAACAGAGAGGAGTGATACAATTTGTAGAATTGCTCATTATTGACAGGAAAAAGCAGAGAGGAGTGTTGCAAATAGTAGAACTGCTCCTCATAGACTCAGTGACCCACATTCAATCCTAACTTCTAATCATCGTATGTTTGCTTGTTTGTATGTTTTCCCCGTGAACTTGTGGGTGTCCTCTGGGTGCTGAGGCTTTCCCACACATCCCATAGATGTATGGATTGGAAAATTAATTGGCTACTATAAATTGCCCCTAGTGTACAGATTAACCATTAACCCAATTATTGTGTTAATGGGTTAATCTACACTGGGGAGAATCAGGGGAAGCTATTGGGAAACAAGAAGTATAAAATTGGAATTAGTGTAATTGGGTTAATGGTTGGTATAGACCCGGTGGGCCTCCTTCTGTATTGTATTGCTCTTTGATCGTGACTATACTCATATGTACTATTGCAGAGTATTTTATTTAAGCACTGCATATTTATATCTAAAGATTTGCACATATTACAACATAGTGGGCATGATTACTGCTCATTGCATTTAACCATGGTGTTTTCCTACATAGTAGGAATAGAAGAGTTTATTTTTGTCAGCAGGAGTTTCCACCTCTACACCTTGTCTCTTCCATTTTTAGAAGCTGGTTAGTAGGCTGTTATTTCTTGTGCTTGAAGAAATTTCTATTTACCAATTGTATGATTCTAAAATAGAGACTCAAGCAATGGCAATTAAAAGCTGGCTTGAATGGGAATTGTGATCAGCTGGAACAGCTGGGCTAAAGGCCCTGTTTCTGTACTATGTGATTCTATGCCTCTATGACCAGAAGCGAGTCAATAAAGGCAAGTCATTGAAAGCAAGTTTTGTGCTTTATTGATTTGGATAACTATTGCAAGTGAACAATATCCATTGTGTCAATGGGAAATTATCCAAAAAAACTCCTTTCAAACTAGTGACAATAGACATGACTTTAAGGGAAACAGTGCCTATTAGACTCTAAATATAATGACCATCACCCAAAATTATTCATTGATCAGAATCACTTCATCTCCCCAAAATTAGTCCAAAGATGCATAAGCTGAATTGAGTTTTCCAAGTGTTGGATCTCCATTCAGCATTGGCTTTCAGTAAAGCATTTTTCAAATTAAAAGACAGCTTGATTTAGCTTGGACTTTTGGATCTGTGATGACTTGCAGCTGAAGCTACTTGTAGATACCTGAAGTTAATTTGCAGATTTACTTTACTGCAGAGTACAGCTTGGACACAGATGCCCATGATGAGAGATTACAATAATGAATGAATGCACTCAGCAGTCTCAATTAAAGGTAATTAAACTGTTCTCAAATGTTCTTTGTACAGCTACTTCATTAGGAACAGATGTGGATCCGGAGATGCCATGCAAGCCAAAAACCACTATCATATGTAATAGGAAATGATCTGACGGCTTCTACTGATACATCTGGATCCATCATAGTGCAATAGAAAACTACTTCATTACTTCTGATTAAGACTAATGAGTGAGTTTGGAAAAATCTGCATTGATTATCTCTAGTTAATGAGTATTTGTCTTCAAGACTTTTAGCTTTAGGGAACCTTATAAAAAGTTGTTTATTTGGATTCAACATTTTTTTAAGAATGAACAGTTATGATAAAATTAGATTCAAGATTATTTATTCCATTTTCATGTATTCCATTAGTTGCACTTGAATGAGTCTACAATATATATTGGATTATGTATCATTATAACAAAAGTCTTCATATCCTGAAAACTGGAACAATGAACAAGATACTGGAGGAACTGAGAGGGGTAGGCAACACTTGTGGTGGAAATAGAATGCATTTACCTCAACAGATACTGTCTGGTCTGCTGAGTTCCTCCAGTATCAAGATATTTGCACTGGAAAGAAATATTCCAAACTACATAACTACAAGTCAATGCTGAACTTCTCTACTCAGGCCACTTATGGCAATTATTGGCTTTGAATTCATGTCAAATGGAAACCAACCTAAAGTAAATAGATTTTAACTCACCGCATTGAATCATTACCTCACAAAGAACTAAGCCTCCTGGGAGCATCTGAACTTTAGCGTCCAGGGATAATGGGGTATAATTCAAAGAAATATTGTCTATCCTCAAACATAAAACTAATCCTGTGTTGGTGGCTTGGTAGCAAAACAGTTAGCGTAATGCTTTACAGTGCCAGCAATCAGGAGTTGAGGTTCAATTCCCACCACTGTCTATAAGGAGTTTGTGTGTTCTCCCCATAACTCCATGGGGTTCCTCCATGTGCTCCAGTTTCCGCCCAAATTCCAACACACAAGGTTTAGGGTCATTAAGCTGTGGGCATGCTATGTTGGTGCAGGAAGAAAGGCAATACTTCCAAGCTGCCCCCTGCACATATTCAGATTGTATTAGCCATTGATGAATTTCACTGTTTGTTTTGATGTACCTGTGACAAATAAAGCTAATCTTCAGTCTTTAATCATGCTTGTTTGTTAAGTGGTCTTCTGCAAACAAGGCCTGGGAATTTTTCCCCAGTGTTAATTTAAATATAAACAATTAAAAACAATTTAACCCATTTAATTGTTTTTAAATTAGAAATCTAGAACTTGAGCATTGCATGATTCAACAATTGCAATGGCATAGGTACAATAGATACTATTTCAGAATGAGTGTAAATTTTGCCTAATGGGATTGATTATTCTGCAGAAACGCCCGTGGCTCTTATTATATTGTTCTGTGCATTGATTTTTCATCTGATCCATTAGTACTTCTTAATACTGTGCAACGTTGGGATTACTAGGCATGATTGGCTATCTAAAATCTTGTATTTTGCATGTCCATAAATGGGCTTTGTATTGATTAGTCCCTAATGTATTTACACCAAAGCCTTTAACCAAACTATTTTGTACATATGCACTTAACAATGTGAAAATTTATGAGGGTTTTACAAAATCAACGCCAGCAACATTTTTTTAGTACTGGGGTAAGGAACAAATATTAAAGAAAAAACGAAATAAGGTGTTGAAAATATAGAACAGATATACCTGTATTTGAAAGCTAAGCAAATGAGTTAAAAAGTTTGGAATTTACTTTTGACATAATACAAAACACTCCCAACACAAAACATTAATTAAGCTTTCCTTTCCCTTTAAAACATATGGACATGTTGTCTTTCCAATATTGTCTGTTTTAATTTCTGATGTTTTTGTTTTAACATTAAAAGTAAAACTGCTTCAGGATTCAGTTCATTATAATATTAAACAATATAACATTTTATATTTAAGAATGTTATTGCTCAATAATAAGTTCAATATATATTATAATCTATCAGTTTGGTATGCATGCAATGTCAGTGATTTAATGGAATACTTTTCTACTTTAAATTTACCTACCCATATCTCTAATTTTCATAGTATCGTCACCTCCAACAATGCTAATGTAAGTCACCTGTGGCACTATTTATTTTGAACCCATGTCCAGTGGGAAAAGGGGCTTAGATAAATAAAGCTCAACTAATGTTAAATTATTGCTAGTCATCAGTGAGAGGAGGCTCACCTCACCTCTTGTTGATTTTAACTTCTACCCCTCAAGGATAATGGGAAGAGAACAAGCAGGTGTGTTTGAGTTCACAGCAGTTAAAATCAAATCCACTGCAATATTCATTATTAATAAAAATGCTTTTGTCTAATATAACTTTCAAGATTAATTCTGTTGTCTGCACAGACGGTTACTCAGTTACTTTTTTTTCTTTGACCGGGTTTAAATGTCTATACTTCTTTGTGTAATTGTCTCCTAATTTTTATGCTTAGCAATTATGTGGATTTGATCTTAATCTTTATTATGCCCAGGCACAATATTAGAAAGTACAATCATCGAGATGCAGTAGCAATTGAAATTTTAACTTACAGCATAATGAACCCCTACAAAATTAAACTTAACATGGAGTTAATAATGAAAATGTTACAATGAAATTTTGAGTAGTGCATCAATGAATACTGCCTATCCGCTCTATCATTTTCCCTCTTCACAAGTCACTCTCAGGATATCAGTTTCTAGGATATTGCAAAGATGTTGCCAAGATTAGAGGGCATACCTTATCAGAATAGGTTGAGTGTACTTGGCCTTTTCTCCTTGGAGAGATGGAGGATGAGAGGTGACCTGATAGAGGCGTATAAGATGATGTGGGGCATTGATCATGTGGATAGCTAGAGACTTTTTCCCAAGGCTGAAATAGCTAACATGAGGGGTCATAGTATTAAGGTGCTTGGAAATAGGTACTGAAGGGATGTCAGGGTAAGTTTTTCACACACAGAGTGGTAGCTGTGTGGAATGCACTGCCGGCGGTGGCTGAGGAAGCAGATACAATGGGATCTTTTAAGAGCCTCTTAGATAGGTACATGGAACTTAGAGAAATAGAGAGCTATGTGCTAGGGAAATTCTAGGCACAACATTGTGGGCCAAAGCACCTGTAATGTGCTGTCAATTTCTATGTTCTATCATATGATATCCTGCGGACCATTGCAAGATCCAAGATTGTTTAATGTCATTTCCAGAACGTGAGTGTAAAGGTGAACAAAATAATTGTTACTCTGGATCCAATGCAGCACAAACAAAACACAATAAAGAGTGCAAAAAATAATAATTTAAAAAAACATAATTATAACAAATATAAACATGTAAGATCTAAGTATTTTCTTTCATTGCAGAGCATTCCAAACTTTGCTGTGCAGGCATCCATGCCAAACTACCCTCATCAAACTCAAGAATTTCTTTACCTATTTGCTCTCCAACCCCTGTTTTCAGAAATACAAATGAAAATGCAGCTGATGCAGGGGAATCCAGCGATACATGTCTGATGGCCAAGTAGATCGCTTCCAGCATTGGAAGCTCTTGTTTTTCCCTCTACCTTTAACGCTCTCTGTGTTTATCATCATCTACACTAATGTCTATTCACCCATTAAGCTTGCTCACCAACGAAGTTCCATGTGTTAGTGTTAAAGTCCTTGCCTTTGCTCATGTGCTCCTGCGTCACCTTGGTCCATTTATTTAAAGCATCCTCCAGCTCTAAACCTTCTTTTATCTCTCTAGTCCCTGCTTCCACAATTGGAGGCTCTGTTTTCAACTACTGTACATTTTTTTCTGTCTAAGCTTCTCCATCTTAATCATTTTTGCTTTGAGACACTTCTTAAAATCTTACTCTTGAACTGTCTTAATTGGTTATAATGTCTTGTAGGAATCAATTTAACAGCATCTGCGGGTATTTAAATGTGCTCTTCCGCAATCAGGTTCTAGCACTTTTTATACAGCAGGCTGTTGAAGGTTTAAGATGGTAATGCCGCAACAAGGAAAATTGGTTCTCTTCAACGTGAGTGAACTGGCAAACATGTGAGCATCTTTATTTTTCATAAAGAATTATGACATTAATGCCTCTAAGGCTGAGGAGCAAGTGTAAATTAGAATGAGTGAATGCATATCATTCAGGGTCAGAGAATGAAATTGAAAGGAGAAAGAAGGCATAAATAAAATAACATTTCCAAACATTACAGCTTGAAGAATTGTGACTCCCTGTGTGAAACAATTAATGATCAGTGCCAGAGTGATAAGAGTGGAAGAAAAAAATAAAGTTGTTAGAAAAATATGAGGCTGAAATAAATACAACTTGCGGTTTTATTCCTGTCTGCTGTTCAAATATAACAGCTTCATGACATCCTGTGTGTTTCCATGGTGAACCAGGTAGTTCGATGCCAATTTTGTGAAGCTCAATGCACAGAAATGCATATCAGACAGCTGTGATTAATACAAAATTTTCATTGCCTGAAGTTAGAATACCACTGACCCATAAACAAATACAGCCTTGCAATTATTTGACAGTGACTTATGGGCTATAACCTCAGTCTATGATATTAGTTGATAATTTTCCTCTACATAAAGTTGTTCTTTTTCTCATTATTTATACTGCTATGTCTTCCATTTAATTCTGTAATTCTGTAATTCATAGAGGGAGATCATCAGGACTGTATTGACCCCACCTTTGATACTTGTGCCTTTAGGCATCATTAACCTAATGTACTGAGTTGCATCCAATAGTAAGTGATCACTTCTATACCTATTTATCACCATTTGTCCAAGATGCATTTCCCTAGCAAAAATGTCAATATCCATGTCATGCAACATAATAAAAATTGAGAATGACACACGTAAAACAACTACAGAAGGAACAGACGAAAGATAATTCTGAGCAGATTAGAATGAAACTATGGAAGACAAATAGGGAAAGTGAATGTTGACAAATAGATGAAAATGTAAAAAGAAAGAAATAATAGCAACAGGACTATTAAAAATAAGAAGCATTAATGTGCCATCTGACCCTGCTGCATCACTTCATGCTGATCTTTTAGCTCAATATGTATTATCTCCATATCTCTCATTCCCTCAGTTTGCAGAAACCTATCAACCTCTGTTCTGAAGTGAGTGAGCATTCACACTCATCCAAGGTGGAGAAATCCCCAGCCTCTGCATGAAAAAATCTTCTCCTTATCTCAGTCCTAACCGGCATCTCACTTACTCTGAGATTGTAGCAGCTGCCAAAAGAGATAAACTTCTTGATAAACTTGGGGACTTGTCTCCCTTGTTAAAGCAGAAGTAGCTAGTTTCAGTGTTCTCTTTGACTTGGATTTGAATTTTAAATCCCACATAAAGAAAGTGACCAGAGTAGCATTTCAATGTAAGAAAGTAGGTCCAGAATGATGCTCAAAAACTAATACATGGCTTTATAATAAATAGACTAGATGATTGCAATACACTTTTTACTGGCCTTCCAAACCAATCTACCAGCAATGTTCTGCATTAAAAGTTCAGAATGCTGCTGCTAGGCTATTAATGAATACCAGGATGAGGGAGCATATCACCCTTGTCCCAGCGACTCTACGTTGGAATCCTGTATCTTTCAGAATTGGTCTTAAAGTCCTCTTATTTGTTTTTAAAGCTCTAAATGGTCTGGAATCAGAGTACATCACAGAATCGTTTCCATTTTACAATCCTGATTGAGCTCTCAGGTCTTCTGCTGGTCTCTTAGACTTAAACAATCTCCCTCAAAAGATAATTGGCAGGTCATCTTTTTTGAACTGAACTCCCAAACTACAGAGCTCAATACCTAAAACTATAAAGGATGCAGTTTCAGTTGAAACTTATCAATGCCAGCTCAAAACCTATTTATTTATCCTTGCTTTTAACTAACATATTTTTATCTTTTATTTTCATGTTTGCATTTTATCCCATTGTAAAGCACTTTGAACTGTGTTGTTTGTATGAAAAATGCTCGGTTGATAAGTTATTATAATTGGTTCTAGGCTCCTCAGCCAAGAGAAACTTTCTCCTTACATTCAGAAATCTTCCATTCTTGGAGCCAGTCTAACAGAGGTTTGCTGCAGATACTTTTTTGTAAGCAAACCAAGACTGCACCCAGTATTTTAGATGCTGTCTCACCAAGGTGCAAAATAATAATTACCACAATATCCATATCCCTCTTGAAATAAAGGTCAACATAGCTTTTGCTTTCCAAATTGTTTTATGATCTCTATATTATATTTCAGTGACCTTTATACATCTTTGCTCCTTTGAGTACCAATGTTATCCACTTTCTCACCATTAAAAATGCTCTTATTTTTACACCAAAGTAAAATAACATCATGCTTTCCACATTATCTGCCATGTTCTTACCCATTCACTTGCTTGTTCATATGACTCTTTACATCCACCTCCCTGCTCATATTCCCACTGTCTTCTGTCATTAGCAAATTCAGAAATATAATATTTAGTTTCCTCTATCAAATCACTAATATATTATATGAATACCTGGAATGCAAGTACCAATATTTGGAGTATCCCACCAATCACAGTCCATTTATTCTCATTCTTTGCATTCTGTCCATTAACCAATTCTCAATCCATACCAGTATGTTATTCCCCCATCTGTATTGCTCTGGTGTTCTGACTTTGCTTACCATCCTTCTGAAGAGCTCTTACTGAAAACATTTCGAAAATCGAAATAATTAGTATCACTGGTTCTCCCTATCCATTCTACTATTCAGAGCCTCAGAGAACTCCAGTAGATTAGTCAAATATTATTGTTCCTATCATAAATTCATGCAGATTCTGCTCATTTCTATTGTTATTACATTCTTAACATTTTCCTCCCACTGACATTAGACCAACAGGTCAGCAGCTTACAACTTTTCCTTTCCCCAATATTTGCTGGCTTCTCATCCACAGGAACCATTCTCAGATCTATAGAAGTTTGGAAGAAAATAATAACTTTTAATTTCATCACCTTGTGTTGTACTTATTTCTTTTAATCCCTCATTCTCACTAGAACTTCGGCTCTCTGACAGGTTGTTCATGCCGTCTTCTGTGAGAGAGATACAAAGTATTTGTTTAATTCCTCTAACATTTCATAATAGCTCACTATAAATATTTGCATCTTTCTATAACATTTGCCCTTACTAGTCTTTCCTTGTTATTTGATGAAGCTTTTGAGGTTTTTACCTTTTGCACCAATCTACTCATATAATCATCCTTACCTTTCTTTATTGATATTTTTGGTCTACATTTTCTGAGAAAAGTCCTACCTTGATGTCTCTATCAACCTTGCTGGATACTAGTTTGAAGAAATCACTGCCCAACTACCATCAGCTCATCAGCTGCAGCACCAGAGAAAGATAGAATCATAAAAACATAGAAAACCTACAGCATAATACAGGCCCTTCAGCCCACAAAGTTGTGCCGAGCATGTCCCTACCTCAGAAATTACTAGGCTTACCTATAGCACTCTATTTTTCTAAGCTCCATGTACCTATCTAAAAGCCTCTTAAAAGACCCTATTGTATCCACCTCCACCACCGTTGCCGGCAGCCCATTCCACGTACTCACCACTCTCCAAGTAAAAAGCTTACCCCTGACATCTCCGCTGTTCCTACTCCCCAGCATCTTAAACCTGTGTCCTCTTGTGGCAACCATTTCAGCCCAGCCCTGGGAAAAAGTCTCTGACTATCCACACAATCAATGCCTCTCATCATCTTGTACACCTCTATCAAGTCACCTTTCATCCTCCGTCACTCCAAGGACAAAAGGCTGAGTTCACTCAACCTATTCTCATAAGGAATGCTTCCCAATCCAGGCAACATCCTTGTAAATCTCCTCTGCACCTTTTCTATAGCTTCCACATCCTTCCTGGAGTGAGGCGACCAGAACTGAGCACAGTACTCCAAGTGGGGTCTCACCAGGGTCCTATATAGCTGCAACATTACCTCTCGGCTCCTAAATTCATTTCCACAATTGATGAAGGTCAATACATCCACATGCTTTCTTAACCACTGAGTCACCCTGCGCAGCTGCTTTGAGCGTCTTATGGACTCGGACCCCAAGATCCCTCTGATCCTCCACACTGCCAAGAGTCTTACCATTAATACTATATTCTACCATCATATTTGACCTACCAAAATGAACCACTTCACACTTACCTGGGTTGAACTCCATCTGCCACTTCTCAGCCCAGTTTTGCATCCTATCAATGTCCCGCTGTAACCTCTGAGAGCCCTCCTCACTATCCACAACACCTCCAACCTTTGTGTCATCAGCAAGCATACTAACCCATCCCTCCACTTCCTTATCCAGGTCGTTTATAAAAATCACCAAGAGTAAGGGTCCCAGAACAGACCCTGAGGCACACCACTGGTCACTGACCTCCATGCAGAATATGACCAGTCTACAACCACTCTTTGCCTTCTGTGGGCAAGCCAGTTCTGGGTCCATAAAGCAATGTCCCCTTGGATCCCATGCCTCCTTACTTTCTCAATAAGCCTTGCATGGGGTACCCTATCAAATGCCTTGCTGAAATCCATATACACTACATCTACTGCTCTTCCTTCATCAATGTGTTTAGTCACATCCTCAATAAAATTCTTTTCTTTTTCATTTTTTTAATTAATATCAAAATAGTGGATATACATAGTATTGTTACACTATTGTTGGGATTACATTGTTAATAAATAACATATATAGTTATATATTCAGTTTGTACAAAGGTAATAAACCTCCCAAAAATGTTCAAAATACAAATGTAGAGTTCACAAAAAAAGATTAACATATCCAAAAAGACAAAAAAAGAAAAAAACAAAAAAATATATACCCCCCCACCCCAAAAAAACTAAACTAACCATACTAGCCTAACAGAAAAGAAATGCTGTTTATAGCATCAAAAAAACCCAGGACCATTAGTGTCACCTGCTCCGAACCTCCCTACATATATTAACACAAAAATAGGTTGGAAAGAGGTCAAACCACATCATATGAAAGTATTGAATAAAAGGCCTCCAAGTCTGAACAAACTTAATAGAGGGTCATATATAACACTTCTGATTTTTTCTAAGTTTAAACATAATATAGTTTGAGAGAACCAATGAAATGTGGTGGGGGGATTAATCTCATAAGAACGTAAGAACATAAGAGATAGGAGCAGGAGGAGGCCAATCGGCCCCTCAAGCCTGCTCCGCCATTCAACAAGATCATGGCTGATCCAATCTTAACTCTAGTATTCATCGAATCCCACAAGGCAACAGTGCCAACCAACAGGGCACCATGCCGCCCATTTTATTTTATTATTCATCCCGCCCAAACCCATGTGATCACCCGGGGAGAAAAAACCGAGTTGCCAATTGAGGAGAAAAAATCTGGAAAATTCCCCTCCGACCCATCCAGGCTATCGAAAACTGGTCCAGGAGATCACATGGCTGATCTAAACCTAGCCTCATGTCCACTTACCTGCTCGCTCACCGTATCCCCTAATGCCATTTTTATCCAGGAAAATGTCTATCTCCGTTTTGAATTTATTGAGTGTAGTAGCTTCCACAGCTCTCTGGGGCAGTAAATTCCACAGCCCCACTACCCTCTGAGTGAAGAAATTTCTCCGCATCTCAGTCCTGGAACGGCATCCCCTTATTTTAAGATTATGCCCCCTAGTCCTAGTTTCACCCATCACTGGGAACATTCTCCCAGCATCCACCCGATCAAGCCCCTTCACAATCTTTTATGTTTCAATAAGATCGCCTCTCATTCTTCGGAACTCCAATGAGTAGAGTCCCAATCTACTCAGCCTCTCATCATACATCAACCCACCCATCCCCGGAATTAACCTAGTGAACCTTCCAATTAAGCAAAATCGATCTTTTAGCCATTAATGTGAGAAATGCAATCATCCGACACGCTGAAGAGGTTAAATGGTGTGGTTCTATCATTGATAAACCAAAAATTGCTGTAATAGGAAGAGGTTGTAAATCAATATTCAAAACAGTTAAAATAATTTCAAAGATATCTTTCCAATATTTTTTCAGAGCGGAACAGGACCAAAATATATGAGTTAAAGAAGCGGTTTCAGAAAAATTCAATCAGGTTCGTAAGGCACAACCAGCCCTTGACAAAGCCATGCTGACTACCTCTCCAAATGTTCATAAATCCTGCCTCTCAGGATCTTCTCCATCAACTTACCAACCACTGAGGTAAGACTCACTGGTCTATAATTTCCTGGGCTATCTCTACTCCCTTTCTTGAATAAAGGAACAGCATCCACAACCCTTCAATCCTCCAGAACCTCTCCCGTCCCCATTGATGATGCAACGATCATCACCAGAGGCTCATCAATCTCTTCCCTCACCTCTACTACAGTAGCCTGGGGTACATTCCATCCGGTCCTGGCAACTTATCCAACTTGATGTTTTCCAAAAGCTCCAGCACATCCTCTTTCTTAATATCTACATGCTCAAGCTTTTCAGTCCGCTGCAAGTCATCACTACAATCACTAAGATCCTTTTCCATAGTGAATACTGAAGTAAAGTATTCATTAAGTACCTCTGTTATTTCCTCTAGTTCAATACACACTTTCCCACTGTCACACTTCATAGGTCCTATTCTTTCATATCTTATCCTCTTGCTCTTCACATACTTGTAGAATGCCTTAGGGTTTTCCTTAATTCTGCCCACCAAGGCCTTCTCATGACCCCTTCTGGCTCTCCAAATTTCCTTCTTAAGCTCCTTCCTGTTAGCCTCATAATCTTCTAGATCTCTAACATTACCTAGCTCTCTGAACCTTTTGTAGGCTTTTCTTTTCTTCTTGACTAGATTTATTCCAGCCCTTATACTCCATGGTTCCTGTACTGTACCATAACTCTCTGTCTCATTGGAACGTACCTATACAGAACTCTACACAAATATCCCCTGAATATTTGCCACATTTCTTCTGTACTTTTCCCTGAGAACATCCGTTTCCAATTTAAGCCTCCAATTTCCTGCCTGATGGCCTCATAATTCCCCTTCCTCCAATTAAATGCCTGTCCAACTTGTCTGTTCCTATCTCTCACCAATGCTATTGTAAAGGAGATAGAATTATGATCACTATCTCCAAAATGCTCTCCCACTGAGAGATCTGATAGCTGACCAGGTTCATTTCCCAATACCAAATCAAGTACAGCCTCTCCTCTTGTAGACTTATCTAAATACTGTGTCAAGAAACCTTACTGAACACACCTAACAAACTCCACCCCATCTAAACCCCTTGCTCTAGGGAGATGCCAATCGATATTTGGGAAATTAAAATCTCCCATCATGACATCTCTGTTATTATTACACCTTTGCAGGATCTGTTTCCCTATCTGCTCCCTGATATACCTGTTACTATTGGGCGGCCTATAAAAAGCACCCAGTAAAGTTATTGACCCCTTCTTGTTCCTAACCTCCACCCACAGAGACTCTGTAGACAATCCCTGCATGATGTCCACCTTTTCTGCAGCCGTGACACTATCTCTGATCAACAGTGCCACGCCCCCACCTCTTTTGCCTCCCTCCCTGTCCTTTCTGAAACATCTAAAACCCGGCACTTGAAGTAACCATTCCTGTCCCTGAGCCATCCAAGTCTCTGTAATGGCCACCACATCATATCTCCAAGTACTGATCCACGCTCTAAGCTCATCCACTTTGTCCACAACACTGCTTGCATTAAAATAGACACATCTCAAGCCTTGAGTCTGAGCATGTCCCTTCTCTATCACCTGCCTATCCTCCCTCTTACACTGTCTGCAAGCTTTCTCTATTTGTGAGCTAACCTCCTCTTCCCCAGTCTCTTCAGTTCGGTTCCCACCCCCCAACAATTCTAGTTTAAACTCTCCCCAGAAGCCTTAGCAAACCTCCCTGCCAGGATATTGTTTCCCCCGGGATTCAATGTATTTGTCACTGCTACACTATCATCAAGCAAGCCTTTCATTCCATCCTTCAAGATTCAAGATTGTTTATTGTCATTCTTCAGTAAATGACTGTAAAGTAAAACAAAATGATTGTTACTCCAGATCCAATGTAGCAAAAAAAAGCACAATAGGCGTAAAGAACCAGATAAATAGCAAAGAAACCTTCATGAAATATAAGTATAAAAGAAGTCCAATAAAACACAATGTACAAGTAACTGTTCTACACAGAGACTGATTGTATATACATAAAGTGATGCTAAGTGATGTGAACATAGTGGTGGTGTGGTGGGTTTATACGTGGAGGCATTGATCAGTGTGATGGCTCGGGGGAAGTAACTGTTTCTGAGTCTGGTGGTCCTGGTGTGAATGCAATGTAGCCTCTTCCCTGATGGAAGTGGTTCAAACAGTCCATGAGCAGGATGGGTGGGACCCTTCATTATATTGCTGGCCTTTTTTCAGCACTGGTCTATATATCTGTTCTTGATGACAGGTGGGCTACTGCTGGCAATGCATTGAACAGTTTTAACTACCTGTGGTAGAGGTTTCCTGTCCAGCACAGTGCAGTTTCCATAGCACACAGTGATGCAGCATGTTGGGGTGCACTCCACTGTGCTTCTGTCAAAGGTTGTAAGTATTGGTGATTGTAGATCAACTCTCTTCAACCTCTTCACAAAGTAGAGGGGTTGGTAAGATTTCTTGAATGTGTGAGATGTGTTTTGGGACAAGAGAGGTTGTGTGAGATGTTCTTTCGCACTGTTATGCCGCTGATGAGTAGAGCAGGTTTTCCTGATGTCGATAACCATCTCCCTTGTATTGTTGCCGTTGAGAAAGATACTACTAGCCTGGCTCCAGGCCTCAGACTCTTCCACCTCCTCGTTGCAGGCCATCTCATCATTGTTGGAGATCAGCGTGTCATCAGCGGACTTGACAAATGTGATTACTGGGCTGTTTGGCTGTGCAGTCATGCGTAAGTAGTGTGTATAGCACACAGCCCTGGAGGGCACCTGTGTTGAGAATGATATGAACTGTTGTGAATACAGTCTGGGGTCCATTGGTCCAAAACCCAGTTGCACAGTGGTATTTTTGGACTGAGGAGTAGGAGTTTGTTCACCAAGGTTTGTGGGACAATAGTGTTGAGTCCCAAGCTGAAATCTAGGAACAGCATTTTGACATTTTAGGAAATCTGACCATCTGGCTATCCTCCTCCTACCTGCATATAGGCGGCAACTTAACAGCAAGGCACCAGAGGTATTGACAAAAAATAGACGATCACAGAAGGCAGAGGAGCAGCTAAAGGACTGCTTCAAGTTACCAGCCATGTTCAAAGAGTCATCAGAGGGCCGGAATAAATATGGCAAAGTTGACGTGGACATTACAAAGACACACATGGATGATTGTGTCCCCAAAAAATCATTCAGAATTTTCCCCAATCAGATGAACCAAGGTATTCACAATCTGTTTAGGCCTCAATCAAGGCCAGTTAGAACTAGTGATACAGGAAAGTAAAAGAGATACATGTACGACCTTCAGAAGGTCATCTCACATGCAAGGTGACAATTCCAGACCAAACCTGAATCATGGAGTGATGGTTGTAGGACTTGAAAGCCATCACCTCCTACAGAGCAAAACCACGTGACATAAATGGCAAAGATATTTCACTCCCAGATGAGCTCAGTGCCTTTTCTACTCACTTTGACTGACAGAACATGGAGGGACCTGCACAAACCCCCACAGCTCCCAACAACCTTGAGATTTCAGTCTCTGAGGCCAATGGGAGAGCATTCTTCAGGATGGTGAATCCATGGATAGTGCCTGGCCCTGATGTCATTCCTGGCTGAGTACTGAAGACCTGTGCTAGTCAACTGGCAAGAATGTTTATGGACATCCTCAACCTCTCACTGTAGCAGTCTGAGGTACCCACCTGCTTCATTAGCCAGGGCTACTAAGAACTCTAATCCACTAGCATTTACATCTACAATGATGAAGTGGTCTTGAAAGGTTGGTCATGAAGCATACTAATTCCAGCCTGAGGAGCGACTTGGATTCACTCCAGTTTCCTAAGTCACAACAGGTCAACAGCGAATGTTATTTCACTGGCTCTTCACCCAACTCTGGAATACTTGGACAGCAAAGATGCATACATCAGGATGCTCTTCATTGTCTACAGTTCAGATTGCATTATTATCATCCCCTCAAAACTCATCAGTAAGCTCCCAGGCCTAGGCCTCAATACCTCCCTATGCAACTGGATCCTCGATTTCCTCACTAGCAGATCCAGTTAACATAGACTGGCAACAACACCTCTTTTCTATTCATTATCTGCACAGGTGAACAACAAGGCTGCTTGCTTAGCCCCCTGCTCTACTCAATTTATACCTATGACTGTGTGGCTAAGTTATTGGCGAATCAAAGATGGTGACAAATTATAAGAGAGAGATTGAGTGGTGCCATAACAACAACCTCACTCAATATCAGCAAAACCAAACGGTTGGTTATCAACTGCAAGAGGAGGAGACCAGAGGTCCATGAGCCAATCCTCATCAGGGGACCGGAGTTGGAGAAAGCCTATAGCTTTAAATTCTTTGACATTACCAAATCAGAGAATCTGTCCTGGAACCAGCATGTAAGTATCATCAGCAAGGCAGCACCTCTAGTTCCTTAGAAGTTTGCGTAGATTCAGCATGACACCAAAAAGTTTGAAAAATATCAATGGATACACAGCAAAGAATATCTTGGCTTGATGCATCATACCATAGACAGTAAAGGAGAAACCAGAACTAGGTTTATTATCACTGATATATGTCATGAAATTTGCTCTTTTGTGTCAACTGGGCACTGCAAGACATAAAAAACACTTTAAGTTACAATAAATAAATAAATAAATAAATAAATAGTACAAAAGGTAGTGTTCACAGATTCATAGACTATTCAGAAACTCATTGGCAAATGGTACAAAGCTGTTCCTAAAACATTGAGTGTATGGCTTCAGGCTCCTTTACTTCTTCCGCAAAGATAGTATTAAGAAGAGGGCATGTCGGGTGGTGAGGGGACTTAATGATGGAGTTTGCCTTCTTGACGCATTACCATTTGAAGACGTCCTTGATGATAAAGACGTCCGTGATGGAGCTGGCTGAGTCTACAAACCTCTGCAGTCTCTTTCAATCCTTCACATTGGAGCTTCTATATCAGATGGTGATTCAACTAGTCATAATGCTCTTCACTTTAGAAACTGGTAAGAGTCTTTGGTAACATATCAAACCTTCTCAATCCTAATAAAATATGCCATGCCTTGGGAATTGGGAAATGGAAAAAGTTGTGTTTTAAGGAGGAAACACAAAACAAAGGAGAACTGGAAAACTATGTTTTCTAAGAGTTCTAGAGAGACACAGTCAATCAAATTAGTTTTTTTTAAAGTAAACAAAGCAAAAGAATTAATTTCTATAATACAACAAAGTTTTACTACAATCCAATGGATTGAATTGAATTGAATTTGGTTAAGCCATATTTTATTATGTATTATTTTGTTCTTCATGTTCAATATAAACCAGAATGTGCAAAAAAAAGTTATCAGAACTGAGCAGGAAAGAGATCATGTTTGTGGAAAAGAGGCTGTCAGATGACAAGATAGATTAGTTTAGCATGACAGCTTTAGTGGATGATATGCTTCTAATTGTGGGATAGACACGTAAATCATAAATTTAAGTAAGTCAAGAACATGAAACTGTTACAGATAAATCCACTGGTGAATTTAGAAGAAACCCATAAGCCCATCAAGTTGTGAGAGCGTCATTAGCATCAATACAAGAAATAATGCAGGCAAATATCACGGAAGCATTTCACCAAACCTGGGAAAGAAGGTTATAAAAGGGAATTCTGATGATGTTAGATGAAGAACTTAGGGAGCGGTCCATTATATATAAATAAATCTTTACCTTGTTTTACAAACATGTAAGAAGCAGAAATAGACCATGCAGTCTCTCAAATCTGTTCTGCTGTTCAATAAGGTGATGGCAGATCTGACCATAAACTCAGTTCCTCATTTCTACCTATCTTCAGTAACCTATCAACTTTTCTTATCAAGAATCTATCTACCTCTGCCTTAAAAATATAGACAGTTGGAAAGGTGGTATGACTCTGAAAGAAATATAAATTTAAAGTGTTTATGATTTTTCCAGCTGACACTTCATGCTGGTCAGATTTTTCTGTAGTAAGAAGTCAAAATCGCATTCAGCTGAGTATTAAAACCTGGCTGTCTTCATTTATTGAAGGTCACAGAAATTGGCCACTCAATACATAGAGAAATCCATAAGCTTCTGGCAGTTTCAAAATTTAATTTATAGACCACCTTCGATATAAGTTGTCTACTATTCTTCCTGCAATTGTGTGTTTTATGGAGAATGAATTTACCTGGGGCAAGTTCACAAGCTTTTAGGAACTTGGTATTGTTTTGTTCATATGAGAGGGCCTAATAATAAGCATGGAAAACACGTATCAGAGAGAATGAATAACTTTAAAACTTCTCATTAATTTTATAAGGAGGAAATGTCACAGTTTCTGGCTGGCGTAGAAACAGTGAAGTGCGTGGTCTCTTTCTGTGCTGTTACTACTTTCACAATGAGAGCAATCAATTTACAACTCTGCTCAGTTATACCAAACGGTACCAAATTACCTTACTAACAGTAAATGCAGACATGCTTCTCTAGTTAAGTGATTTAAAGTTAGCTGGTTGAGGTAGTTTATAATTCACACAGCCTTGCTGTTGCCTAGTGTATCAAAGCCCACTTAAGCACAACAGAGGAAGCAAGTTTCCCATCACCAATGAGGAGTCTGGGAACAAAATTGAATGTTACAGTTATAAACAAAGGTCAATGCTTATCCAATGAGATTCGAGCAGAATGTTTCAATGATCAGCCTTAGATAGGTCCCCAGCTGTGTGAATGGAATAGAATGATGCTTAGCACCATCAAGTGCATAAAGAATGGTTTCATTAGCAATTGTATGAAATGCTTGAGATTGTACATAATGATCCTGACCTTTCTTACCTAATTGATACTCCAAATCATTGTGTTCCAAGCTGCTTGCTTACTGTTTAGAGGGGAAAAATGCGTGAAAAAACAATTCCACCAACATATGCAAAACCCAATTAGTTACAAATCTATTTCAGTATTAAAGCTAAGCCCTTGTGCTAGGTTAGCTTAAATGCCTCACTAGAAGATTGATTATACATTGCACACATAAGGCATGCTTTAATATAAAGAGGAGTCCTACCTGACTTTGTGGTCATTTAATGAACACTCTGTTCTTAAAACACCATGCTCACCAATTAATATTATTTTCTAGGTCCAAAATAAGGAAATATATTCATTTACACAAAATCAGATGCTGTCACTGTGAAGTGCAATTAAACATGAGAGCTTGTTAAAAAATTCTTTGTACAAATAATTAAATCATTCTGATACCTCATTTATTTCAAGCTTCACAACGATAATGTGAAGAGTGGTTATAAGTCAACACATTCTTCCAGCAGGTCTTGCTGATAGTGTTGTTATTGACAACACTTACATTTGCCTATTTCAATCACAGCAACAAAATGGAAACTGCTCTCAGATTTGCCATTCCTATAATCCATATTTCCTGGCCTGATGACAGTCAGCAGAGAGTTTTCTGTCAATCACATGAATGTCCTCCAGCCATATCAAATTTGACTGAGTACTGTTTCATGGAGGAATATTGCAGCTTGCTCTCACACAGGACAGGTATCAATATCTGTTGTCTAAATGCACCTGCTTCACTACACAGAGTCAATGTTATGTTTTTGAGAGAATGCTGACACCTTGATTGTTTTAAAGGTAGCTATTTCCCAGGATATCTAAGATGGCATTTTTCTTCCATTCAGACAAATGGGGGCACTTAACAGGGGAGGTTCCTGAACCAAACTATATGCTCTTGCACTGATTTTAGTCCATATTCTAGAAAATAGTCCACAGACAAAAAGTAGTTCACATATAAAATTGGAAATTTTATGCGTCAGATTAGATAATGGCAAGTTTTCTAACATTTGGCATTGAATAGTTTTAGTGTATTTAGGGGAACAAATTCCATGATGTCCTTTGTGCAGAACTGGTGATTTTGGTACTGAATTTTACAATTACTTTTCTATTTTAGCTTTCTGGAGAGAAATTAATGCAAAATTCCCTTTCAGTTTCCTTCCCATCTGCTCCAAGTCTTTTGTTAGTTTTGTTCAGTGTCACTTTCTGTATTTTCATCTGACAGGTCCCTAAGCATTCATTTCCACACCAGCAGCTCACAGCAGCTGCAGTGAGTACTATCTACAAAGTGCTCTACATTTATTTACTGGAGTACTTCAACACCATCTCCCAAACCCAATACATCTACCACAACAGGCATGATGCCCTGGTTAAGCTTTCTATTGCCATGTTATGTAGTGCTTCATTTTAGTAGTTTTCCGGTAGAATGATTTGTTTTAAGCTGAAGATAAGGAGATATTTTGTTCATTTTAGGAACGTTGTGTCAGCCAATCAGGATGGCGGGATCAGCAGAAGGTTCTAGAGGGAGCTGGGTGGAGAGAGAGATTTGTGATGGACAGTGATGTGGTTGGTGTTGTTTTGGATGGAGCTGTGGAGCAGGGCACAAGGGAAGATGCCACAGATTGCCATTGGAAGGAGCGTCCCCATTGCAAAGAGTGCTTTACGCAGATGAATGGCTCCAAGGTGGAAGGGCCAGTACTATTGATAGAGAGCCAGTTCATTTGAGATGGTCTCTGAGGGGAGTTCGGAATGTGGTGGGCGCTTTCCCGCAGACCATGGGTCCAGCGTGTGAGTAAAGATACATCCCCTACTACTCCAGTATCAGCTCTAACAGTCATGTGCACATTGGACTTGTTTAACTCTAATGGACCCTTTTATTTTTCTTTTCTTCTTTCTGCAACTGTTTGTTAGAGTTGACAATTTGGTAATTATACTTCCTTTATAGTTTTATGCTGGTGTATGATCTGTGACTTCTGGGCTACTGATGACTGTGTATGGGCAGGATTTTCACAGCATTCACTCAAGTCGAGGTTCCTTTAATTGGAACATCACGACTTTGCTGTTTGGTTGAACCCCAAATCATACCGACCCTAGACGTGCATTGCTTATGAGAGGTGGTCTCACCACTGAATCACGTGGCTGTGAGCTGAGTTAGCTAACAAGCCAAGTTTGTATACGAGCCCTGGTGAGAGGGTTATAACTTGGAAATACATTGCTGTTCCTTCACAGACCCTGCATCAATCTTGGAGTTTCACTCCCACTACAGTTTCCTAAAAGTGGTGACAGAGGAGACAGGGAAGTGAAAAAGGCGTCTGACTTGCTTGCCTTCATTGGTCAGGGCATTGAGTGTAAGAGTTGAGATGTACAAGGAATTGGTGAAACCACATTTGGAGTGCTGTGTGCAGTTCTGGTCAGTTCATCTAAACATACATATATAAAACCAAATGAAACAATGTTCTTCCAGACCATATATCACACACATCACATAAAACAAAATAAACAAAACTTTACCACAAATAAGTTTCTAAAATATAACTCAACATGCATGTGAAGTGCACAGCAGAGAGAAAATGGAAACGGTACGGTAAACAGCTCGCTGTCCCAGTGACAAGTCCTCAGTCGAAGCAGGGTATTCATTGGTCTCACAGCCTTGGGGGCGGCAGGGTAAAAGCTGTTATCGAGCCTGGCAAACCTTGACCTGGCACTTTGGTACTTCCTCCCTGATGGTAGTGGGATGAGTGGCAGGTATCCTTTGAGCCCTTTGCATACAACAGTCCAAAGGTTCATAGGTTTATATATTATCAAAGCATGTAGACTGTACAACTCTGAAATTCGTCTTCTCCAGACAGCCACAAAACAAAGAAAGAACATAAAAGTTGTTCAGTGAGAACTACCAAACCCAAATCCTCCTTCACAAAAAAGAATGGCATCCTGGTCACCCATCCCCGAAACCCCCATACCCCGCAGAAAGTAGAACAGAAAACGTCATGAATAAAGGGAAGGGAGACCAGATATAGGAATGATATTATAAAGTTAGGAAAAGCGCAAAGAAGATTCACAAGGCTATTTCTGAGACTGAATAAGCTGGGACGTCATTCCCTGGAGCACAGGAGGCTGAGATGCGACCTTACAGTGGTATACAAAATGATGGGGGCCATAAATAATGTGGATCGTCAGTCATTTTTTTGCAGGGTAGGGGAGTCTAAAACTAAAGGACACAGAGTTAGGGTGAGAGGGGAAAATTTTAAGGAACATGATTGGCAACTTGTTCACAGAGAGACTGGTGAGTATATGGAACTAGCTGCAAGAGGAAATAGTAGAGGCAAGTACAGTTACCAGCCTCTACTAAGCAGTCAACATTTTTGGTTCAAAAAGGATCTCAGCCTGAAGCGTCAACTGTTTCATTCATTTCTATGGATGCTGCCTGACCTGCTGAGTTCCTTCAGCATTTTATGTGTGTTGCTTGGGATTTCCAGCACCTGCAGTGTTTCTTTTTACAATGACCATGTTTCAAAGACATTTAGATGGATAAATGGACAGAAAAGGTTTAGAGGGATGCAGGAAAATAGAACTGGCTTGGATAAACAACTTGGTTGGGCAGAAAAGCCTGTTTCCATGCTCTGTGTACCTATAAAATATACAACCCTAAAAGACAAGTTAGATAGAATTAAAATTTAAATTTTAGCTTGTGAAGAATTGCAATACAGAAGTCAAAATAAATTGTGAATTAACTTAGCTTCATTAGACTAATTAAAAATGAAACCCTTAATCCTGCAAGCCATGGGTAAGGGAGAACATGCTGATCAAAGAGGACAGTTGATAAATGTCTTCACTTTAAAAGCAACTACAATTTGGGCAGATATATTTGCACTTTCAAATTATCCCATGGCACTACTTAAAGATGATCAGAGAGTCTTACTTGCATCTTTGTCAACACTATCAACATGGCAAAATAGATTATGATGTTATTCGTTCATTAGCTCTCTGATGAAAATCACTATCTACAAATTGACTGTTGCATTGTAACGATGCTCTTTTATAGCTGGATTATAGCTATGCTTTATCCATTCTACAGAATCCAATGTATTATGCAGTCATACAGCAAGGAAGCCGGCCATTCAGACTGAAGAGTGAGTGCCTATCTTTTTATATTCTAGTTCATTCCATCCCATTCTAATACTTAGTCTGTAGCCTTCTGAGCTGGTGATGTCTAGATACCTCTTCAGGATTATTGGTGTCTCTGCTCCCATTACCTTCTCCAGAAGTGCATTTCAGGTACTCTGAAAGAGAGAGCCCCCCCCCCCCCCCACCTTTAGATCCCTCCTAAATCTCCTTTTGCTTAATCTAGGTCCTTTTGTGTAATTCACCTATGATAAAGGGAAAAAAATTCTGCAGTCTACCCTATCTACACCCTTCAAATATCATATAGCTTTGTCAATTCTCATTCTCCTCTTGCCCTCCTCTGCTCCGGGGAAAACAGACCCAGCATCTCCATACTCTCCTAATGACTGAAGCTCCCCTTCCCAGGCAACATCCAGTGCTATTTTTACTGAAGAACTGAATGGTCGGACAAATGGTTTATAATCATTCAATGCCTTGTTTAATGAAGACGAGAACCCCAAATGCATTCTTAACCACATTGTTTATCCATAATGCCTTCTTAAAGGCCAGTCTATTCCTCAATATTCTCTTGGAACTTCCTTGGTGTATATCCCAGCCTCATCAGTACTCCTGAAAGGCAACACCTCACCTTTAGCTCCATCTGCTAATTCTCAGCCCATTTCACCGACAATTCAAGTTCAAGTGTAATTATCATTCAACCATACATGAATACCCATGAACACTGCCTAATGAAACAGGGTTACTCGAAGGTCACATGCAAAATACAGTACCAACAGTCATACATAGCACAAGTCACATATAGCAAGTATAAAATAGCAAGCACGTACCAGATAGCAGTAAAATACAGTCATACAAAAGATACATAGTCCAAGTCCCTGAATCCGTAAATGTCGCAGCAGTCTGGTGTTGAAGACAATAGTTTGTCTTCTGCCAAGTGAACACTGGGACACAGTACCAATTTCAGCGTAGATGTTACACCACAGCACCTCTGGAACTCCACTGGAGTGCCTGACATTGATGCTTCCCCCTGGGCAGCTGCAAACAGGCAGCACTGCAGCGTGAAACCTAGTACTCACTATAACCAAGGCCATGAAGCTCTCCTGCCATCCGCCAATAAACCAGTGAACTAAATTTGCAACATTCCACATCACCAATCTCTATCAGGGTTTTGCAATCACAAGAAAAGTGACCTTGACAATCACTCACTGTTTGATTGCACACCTCCCTCTCGCATCAGCACCCCTCTGTTGCAGGCAGGATCCACAACAAGTCCAGCTCCTTCAGTTTCTCTGCCAAGGTGCAACTCACTGATGGGGTAGATCTGCAGTCTTTAAGTTCTTAAAGTCCAGCAATGTCTTGCGATCATAAAAAATGTGTTTAAAAAAGATAATAACATCTTTGGTTGACCTCGTAGAAGCTGCTGCGCCCATGGAGAATGCCATCTTACCAGAAATCCGGGTATGTCACCCTGTAGCCTAAAACCACCCTCCAAACTGTCAACATCTCTAAAAATATTCATGTCATTTGCAAACAATGGTCTTGCCCCTATATTCACTTTGAAATAATTCAAATATATTACAAACAGCAGAAGTCCCAGCCCTGGTCCTTGAGAAACTTCACAAGTCATGGGCAGCCGGTCACAATGATTTTCTTCCATCATTCTCTATCACACTTTGCCAAGACAATTTTGGATCCATTTTGTCTTGGATCCCATGGGCAGTTAAAAAGGCGACAGCACATTATAAACTTTAATCCCAGTCCCTTGATCCTATGTATTCTTCAGAAAAAAACAAGCAGGGTGGTTTTTTAATGGCAGTGGGGCAGTTCTTCAAGCATGTTACATCTAATTATGTGATTAGGTCTATGTTTAATTACAACCAAAGACTACTGTACATCTTGCACTTTATTAGTGCTGATGGGATGATAAGCAAAGTTACATTTACTGTCCATTACTGACAACCCTGAGATGTTTGTAGTATGCTTTATAAACTGGGTAGGGAATTATAGAATATTAGCATATGACAAAAGATCAGTGGAGTCGAAAATAAAGAAGATATTGTACCCATAATAATTGTTCAACATGGTACCTTGGTAGTAAAGATGGCAGGGAAGGGATCAAATTATCAAGGTATTTTGCTGTTTGATGAATCTGATAAATACTACCCTATTTTACAGGGAATCTGATGGGGGAACTTCTTCACTCAGGTGGTGTAGCGAGTGTGGAATGAGCTGCCAGCATAAATGGTAGATGCAGATTTAATTGTAACATTTAAAAGAAGTTTGGATAGGTACATGGATGAAAGGCGTATGGAAGGCAAGGTGCAAGTAGATGGGGCTAAGCAGAACACTAGGTCAGCATGGACTAAATGGGCTGAAGGGCCACTTTCTGTGCTGCAGTGCTCTGTGCCTATATGACATCCTGGAACACTAGTGTTTCAATAATAGAGTGAGTAAATATTGAGCTCATCAGTTTCTGAGATACTCAAACCACCCAGCCTAGCACTAACAATTATTCTATGATCAAAGTCACTTAAATCATATTCTCATGTTTGGTCTGAGCAATAACTGAACCTCTTAACCATGTCTGTATGCTTCTACACATTTTGTTGCTGATACATGATTGGTAGATTAGATATTTGCATTAATGAGGTGTAAGGCTGTACCTAATAATTTGGCCATTGAGTGCATATCTCTGTTAAAGTATTAGGGTAATATATGGCTAAGATATAGTTTCCCATGCTTTTCTTTCATCCCTATTTCATGACAACCCTCTCTTTTTTTCACAAAATATTCCTTGCATGCTGCATCACTGGAAACCTACTCACTCCCACACTCTTCACTCTAGTACATTGTGACCATTCCTTTGCAAGACCTTTGACCTTCTGTTTAAAAAGAACGGATATCAAACATGAGAAAGTCTGCAGATGCTGGAAATCCAAAGCAACACATACAAAATGCTGGAGGAACACAGCAGGTCAGGCAGCATCTGCGGAAATGGATAAGCAGTCAACGTTTCAGGACGAGACTTTTCTTCAGGTCTGGAAAGGAAGGGGGGAGACGCCGGAATAAAAAGGTGGTGAGGTGAGGGGTGGGGGGAGGGGAAGGAGGCTAGCTAGAAGGTGATAGGTGAAGCCAGGCACGTGGGAAAAGTAAAAGGCCAGCAAAGAAGGAATCTGATAGGAGAGGAGAGTGGACCATTAGAGATAGGGAAGGAGGAGGGGACCCAGGGGGAAATGAAAGGCAGGTAAGAAGGTGTAAAAGGCCAGATTGGGGAAAAGAAGAAGAGGGGAGAGGGAGGGATTTTGTTTCAATCAAAAGAAGAAATCGATATTCATGCCATCAGGTTGGAGGCAACCCAGAGGGAGTATAAGGTGTTGCTCCTCCAGCATGAGGGCGGCCTTATCTTGGCACATAAGAAGGCCATGGACCGATATGTCAGAACAGGAATGGGAATAGATATTTGTATAGCAGTCATCATATGGTTATCGATCACAGATGCGAGTGGGTTAACACACATTTACCCAGTTTTCACCACTGTCCTACATTTCTATTTCGATATTACAAAGTGACTTAAGCAATACATCAATAGATTGTTTCAAGGATTTATTCAGATCAAGTTGTACTTGTATACATTATTAAATTTGTATTTAAATATATGTTGAACATATTTACTTCATTAAATAAAGATAAGTTTGAGAGATGTTATAGGTGATGCATTTAATTTCAATAAATTCAATCAGGCTTCTTAATTGCTTGTTGCATATTTTGGGACATATCAGAAATGCCTTGGAGAATAGTTCTTTCACAGCTGCAATGATTTTTAGTTGGAAGACTGACATGTGAGTCATAAAAGGTGTTGTGAAAGGACAGGGGTGTCATTAATTATTACAGCTGCCAACAGCAAATATAATAGAGGGGCATAATGAAGTCATTTAAAGGATTTAAAATATAGCTTGAATATAAATAGGTGGTTAAAACCAATGAATAGACAGCAATTTTAGCCAGCAACAGACTGTTAATGAAAAGCTCAACAGAAGATAAAGGACAGCTGAAACACCTTCCGACAGTTCACTTATTTAAATTATATATCTGCTGCATTTATTAGAATAACAACTGTCTGGAGGAATCACCTGAAAATGGAGATGCTCTTAGTATAAAGGTAATCTTTCCTCTGAAAAATTTGTAATAGTAGACATCAATTTTGCACTTTTGAAAAAATAATCGCTGCAACATTCTAGCGGTTTTTGAGGCCGTTTCCAATAGTTTTCTAGCTGATTTTGAAAGAAGAAGGGTTCACCTTTTAAATCTGTATAACTCCACTCGAAAGATTTTATCAAAGTACTATTTGCTTGTTCATATATGCGTTTATTTCTCAGCATCTGCTGTGTGTACAAGTGCTATGTTGTTGGATAGTCCCATACCCTTTCCTATGGTATTCCTAACTAATGTAAGATAAACTCAATTTGTATGTTTAGGTGAGGCTTTATTCAACAATTGGTTACTTTCAATCTGCCCATCAAGGTTCAGAAACACACATCTCTAGATTTTTGACTTTTAGTTTGTGACTAAAACTAAAACTATAATCTATCCGAGTTAAGGAGCTATCTCATGGAAATCTGCCTTATCTGTTAAAGTTCTAACAACAGAAGCATTGCAAAAACTTCCTTTGCCCCATTGAATATATCAAGAAAGTGAAGGGAATATATCAAGGGATTATGTTGCAGTTTTTTTCCATATACAGTATATTCAATTAGCAATACATTAGATTGAGGCACATTTGTAAATATTTGACATTTTAATTGATGTTAACATTGATTATAATAGCTTACATAAATAATTCTTGCCATACATTTGGAAATGGTTTATCTACTATCGAATATACTCCATGAGAAACCGTGCACAGTGACCACTTTGGTACCACACACCTGTTGCGAGCCACACCTATTAGTCAGTTCAATAAAACCGAATATCAAATATAAAATTGGGCAAGAGATTTAGTTTGCATTGCTGCTATCTAAACAAATATTCCTAATGCTACATGAAATACACCATGAGTGGAATAAATCTGGTGCTTTGGGGGATCATTCAATGAAGCCATATGGGTAGAACTTAGAATGTAAGAAGGGGAACTGTGTTATAGGCCCCTTGATAGTCAGTGGGAATTTGAGGAGCAGGTATGTAGAGGCCTGTGCTCATAGTTGTGAGAATAATAGGGTTGCATTGGTGGGAGATTTTAAATTCCCTGTTAGTGACTGGACTACCAAGATTATTAAAGGTGGAGTTTGTGAAATATGTCCGGGAAAGTTTACTGAGTCTGTATGTAGAGAGGGTCATACTCAGGGGGGGTGCAATACTGCAACATGTCCCTCCCCACAGATCTCCCAGCTGGTCCTTATCCCTGCAAGCGTAAGTGCTACACCTGTCCCTACACCTCCTCTCTTACCACCATTCAGGGCCCCAAACAGTCATTCCAGGTGAGGCAACACTTCACTTGTGGGTCTGTTGGGGTAATCTATTGCATCTGGTGCTCCCGGTGCGGCCTCCTCTACATCGGTGAGACCCGACGCAGATTGGGGGACCGCTTCATTGAGCACCTCCGCTCCGTCCATCGCAATAGACAGGATCTCCTGGTTGCCACTCACTTCAACTCTGCTTCACATTCCCATTCAGATATGTCCATACACGACCTCTTCTACTGCCATGATGAGGCCAAATTCAGGTTGGAGGAGTAACATCTCATATACTGTCCGAGTAGTCTCCAGTCCCTTGGTATGAACATCGAATTATCCAACTTCTGGTAATTCCCTCCCCCTCCCTTCCCCCATCCCACTTTCACTTTGTCTCCTCTTCCAGCTGCCTATCACCTCTCTCATGATTCTGCCTTCTTCTACTACCCAAAGTGCTTTCCCCTTACATTCCTTCTTCACCTTTCCTGCCTATCCCCTCCCTGCTTCCCCTCCCCCACCCCTTGATCTTTCTTCTGATTGGTTTTTCACCTGGCACCTTCCCCCTCCCCCCACCTTCTTTATAGGGCCCCTGCCCCCTCCCTCTTCAGTCCTGACGATGGGTCTCGGCCCGAAACGTTGACTGCTCGTTTACACGGATGCTGCCTGACCTGCTGAGTTCCTCCAGCTTGTTTGTACATGTTGATTTGACCACAGCATCTGCAGTGTACTTTGTGCTTACTATTTAGTATACAACCCTGAGATTGATCTTCCCGCAGACAGTCACAAAACAAAGAAAAGCATGGAACCTATTCAAAGAAAAACATGAAATCCTCCGCACACAAAGAACAAGTTGTACAAATGGCACAAAAAATGAAATACAGAATAAAAAACACCAAAGCACAAGTCATCATACACAGTCCAGGAATATTCAGTTCAGTTTAATCTAGTGCCGCATTATTAGTAAATTGCAGGCCACAGCACCAGTCTACCCCAATCACAACCACACAAAAAGGCAACAAAACAGGAGCAACTAGAAAGCAGAAACACATCACAATGTGAGCCACAGAGTACACTCCACAAACCGTGCTAATTAAACCTTGCCCAAGACCAAGACTCTGGCATCATTCAGTGAGAGGGAGAGAGACCAATCGAACATACTTTCCTCTGGGAGCAGTGAGCAAGAGCGAGGGAAAGACCGATAACAGATGGCACTGAACAGGCACTTGCCTCACCTTCCGATCTCGATATCAATCAATCTTACAGCTTTAATTGGATGGATTGGTAAGAAATGGAGCCGACCATGAGCTCAGGACCAGTCTCCAGGCTTCTAGGCCTCAAGGCTGCACACTTTGCTTGAAACCTCACCAAACTCCCCTGGAGACATAAAACGGCCAGATCACACAATCAGCCCAAAAACACACCACCAAGATGCAGATCATAGGCTCCAGCAGTAGCAGAGTCACACCTGAAAGAAGAAAAATTAGAAGAAGCAGTTTCATGAACTGTCTGAAGGACATCGCCCTTGGTCACGTTGTTCACTGGCGTCATCTTCTGAGTCCAGTATTCTGAGGGACAGGATGTACCTGCATTTCAATAGACAGAGTCTGATTAAGAGAAGTCAGCATAACTTTTTCATGAAAAGTCATGTTTGATGAACCATGTAGCATTTTTTGAAGAGGTAACCAGAAAGATAGCAGTGGAGGTAGTCTGAACTACAGAGGCATGAGAGGGGAGTTGGCCAGAATTGATAGGAAAAGAACACTGGCAGGGATGAGGGCAGAGCAGCATTGGCTGGAATTTGTGGATGCAATTCAAAAGACACAGGATGTATCATCCTAAAGGGGAAGAAGTATTCTAAAGGATAGATGACACAATGGTGGCTAACAAGAGAAGTCAAAGCCAACGTAAAAGGCAAAGTGATGGCATATAATAGAGCAAAAAATTGGTAGGAAGTTAAAGGATTGGGAAACTTTTAAAAACCAACAGAAGGCAACTACAATATTCATTAAGAAGGTAAATATGGAATATGAAAGTAAGATAGCCAATAATATTAAAGAGCATAGTTTCTTCAGACAGATAAAGTGTAAAAGAGACCACTGGACATTGATGCTGGGGAGGTAGCAATGGGGGAGAATGAAATGGCAGAAGAACTGAATAAGAATGTTTCATCAGTCTTCACTATGGAAGACACTTGTAGTATGCTTGAAGTTCCAGGTGTCAAGGGTCATGAAGTTTGTAAAGATACCATAACTAAAGATAAAGTTCTTGAGAAACTGAAAGGTCTGAAAGTAGATAAGTCACGTGGACCAAATGGTGTACATCCCAGGATTCCGAAAGAGTTGGCTGCGGAGATTGTGGAAGCATTAATAATGATCTTTCAAGAATCACTAGATTCTGGAATGGTTCAGGAAGACCGGAAAATTGCAAATGTCACTCCACTCTTCCAGAAGGGAGAAAAGCAGAAAAAAGGAAACTATAAGCCAGTTAGTCTGATGTCAGTGGTTGGGAAGATGCTGGAGTCAATTATTAAAGATGACTGACGTCTCTGGATACTTGGAGGCACATGATAAAATAGACCGTAATCAGCATGGTTTCTCAAGGGAAAGTCTTGCCTGAAAAATATGTTGGAACTCTTTGAAGAAATAACAAGCAAGATAGACAATGGAGAATCAGTTGATGTTGTGTACTTGGATTTTCAGAAGGCCATTGACAAGGTGCCGCATGAAGTAGTTTAATAAACTATGAGCCCATGGTATTACAGGAAAGATTCTAACATGGATAAAGCAATAGTTGATTGGCAGGAGGCAAAGAGTGTGAACAAAAGGAGATTTTTCTGGTTGGCTGCCAGTGAATAGTGGTGTTTAACAGGGGTCTGCATTGGGACCAATTCTTTTAATGTTAATGATTTGGATGATGGAATTGATGGCCTTGTTGCAAAGTTTGCAGATAATATGAAGATAGGTAGAGGGGCAGGTAGTTTTGAGGAAGTAGAGTGCCTGCAGAAGGATTTAGGAGAATGGGCAAAGGAATGGCCAGTGGAATATAGTGTTGGGAAGTGTATGGTCATGCACTTTGGTAGAAGAAATTAAAGTGTTGACTATTTTCTAAATGGAGAGAAATTCAAAAATCCGAGGTGCAAAGGGATGTGGGAGGTGAATTTGCAGGTTGAGTCTGTGGTGAGGAAGGCAATTGCAATGTTAGCATGCATGTCAAGAGGACAAGAATGTAATGTTGAAACTTTATAAAACACTGATGAGGTGTCACTTGGAGTATTGTGAGCAGATTTAGGCCCCTTATCTCAGAATGGATGTGCTGAAACTGAAGAGGTTCAAAGGAGGTTCAGGAAAATGATTTCAGGATGAATGGCTTATAATATGAAGAGCCTTTGATGGCTCTAGGCCTGTATTTACTACAATTCAGAAGAACGAGGGATGATTTCATTGAAACCAATTGACTGGTGAAAGGCATTGATAGAATGGATGTGGAGAGGATATTTCCTGTGGTGGGAGTGTCTAAGACCAGAGGGCACAGTCTCAGAATAGAGAGGTGCCCTTTTAGAATGAAATTGAGGAGGACTTTCTTTAGCCAGAGAGTGGTAAATCTGTGGAATACTTTATCACAGGCAGCTGTGGAGGCCAAGTCTTTATGTGCCATGTGACAGTGAATAGAGGAATAGAATGAGGTGGAGGATAAATGTGTGGCTAAGGGATTGGAACAGGGGGCAGGGATTCAGATTTCTGAATCACTGGGACCTCTTTTGGGCAGGCATGACCTGTACAAAAAAGATGGGTTTCACTTGAATCCCAGGGGGACCAATATCCTGGCGGGGAGGTTTGCTAAGGCTATTGGGAAGAGTATAAACTCGAATAGCTGGGGGTTGGGAACCGAACTGAAGAGACTGAGAAAGGGGCGATTGACTCACAAATAGAGAACTCTTGTAGACAGTGTGAGAGGGAGGATAGGCAGATGATAGAGAAGGGAAACACTCCGACCGATGGTTTAAAATGTGTCTATTTTAATGCAAGGAATATTATGAACAAAGCGGATGAGCTTAGAGTGTGGATCAGTACTTGGAGCTGTAATGTTGTGGCCATTACAGAGACTTGGATGGCTCAGGGACAGGATTGGTTACTTAGAGTGACAGGCTTTATATGTTTCAGAAAGGACAGAGAGGGAGGCAAAAGAGGTGGGGGTGTGGCACTGTTGATCAGAGATAGTGTCACGGCTGCAGAAAATGAGTAAGTCATGGAGGGCTTGTCTACTGAGTCTCTGTGGATGGCAGTTAGGAACAGGAAGAGGTCAATAACTCTACTGGGTGATTTTAATAGACCAACCAATAGTAACAGTGACATTGAGGAGCAGATAGGGAGACAGATTCCAGAAAGGTGTAGTAATAACAGGGTTGTTGTGGTGGGAGATTTTAATTTCCCAAATATTGATTGGCATCTCCCTAGAGCAAGGGGTTTAGATGGGGTGGAGTTTGTTAGGTGTGTTCAGGAAGGCTTCTTGACACAATATGTAGGTAAGTCTACAAGAGGAGAGGCTGTACTTGATCTGGTATTGGAAAATGAACCTGGTCAGGTGTCAGATCTCTCAGTGGGAGAGCATTTTGGAGATAGTGATCACAATTCTATCTCTTTTTACCATAACATTGGAGAGGGATAGGAACAGACAAGTTAGGAAAGTGTTTAATTAGAGTAAGGGGAAATATGAGGCTATCAGACAGGAACTTGGAAGCATAAATTGGGAACCATGTTCCCAGGCGTTCTGGATAGGTATGCTCTAATGAAACAGGGAAAGGATGGTAGAGTACAGGAACCATGAAATACAAAGGCTGTTGTAAATCATGTCAAGAAGAAAAGCTTATGAAAGGTTCAAAAAATTAGGTAATGGTAGAGATCTAGAAGATTATAAGGCTAGCAGGAAGGAAATTGAGAATGAAATTAGGAGAGCCAGAAGGGGCCATGAGAAGGCCTTGGTGGGCAGGATTAAGGAAAACCGCAAGGCATTCTACAAGAACGTGAAGAGCAAGAGGATAAGACATGAGAGAATAGGACCAATCAAGTGTGACAGTGGAAAAGTGTGTATGGAACAGGAGGAGAGAGCAGAGGTACTTAATGAATACTTTGCTTCAATATTCACTATGGGAAAGAATCTTGGCGATTGTAGGGATGACTTCAGATGGACTGAAAAGCTTGAGCATACAAACATTAAGAAAGAGGATGTGCTGGAGCTTTTGGAAAGCATCAAGTTGGATAAGTCACCGGGACTGGATGAGATGTACCCCAGGCTACTGTGAGAGTTGAGGAAGGAGATTGCTGAGCCTCTGGTGATGATCTTTGCATTATCATTGGGGGCAAGAGAGTTTCCGGAGGATTGGAGGGTTGCAGAAGTTGTTCCCTTATTCAAGAAAGGGAGCAGATAAAGCCCAGGAAATTATAGAACAGTGAGGCTTACCTCAGTGGTTGGTAAGTTGATGGAGAAGATTCTGAGAGGCAGGATTTATGAGCACTTGGAGCGGAATAGTATGATTTTGAGGATGTGACTAATACATTGATGAAGTTAGAGCAATAGACATAGTGTGTATGGATTTCAGCAAGGCATTTGATAAGGTACCCATGCAAGGCTTATTGAGAATATAAAGAGGCATGGTATCAAAAGGGACCTTGCTTTGTGATTCCAGAACTGGCTTGCACACAGAAGACAAAAAGTGGTTGTAGACAGGTCATATTCTGTATGGAGGTTGGTGACCAGTGCTGTGCCTCAGGGATCTGTTCTGGGACCTCTTCTCTTCATGATTTTTATAAATTATCTGGATAAGGAACTGAAGGGATGGGTTAATAAATTTGCTGATGACACAAGGGTTGGGGGTGTTGTGGATAGTGTGGAGGGTTGTCAGAGGTTACGGCTGGACATCGATAGGATGTGTTATGACCTCAGCCCCCTCCTTTGTGAGAATCGCAAGAGCCCTAGTCAAGGGGGGGTCAACTGACCCAAGAGGGGGAGAGACGTGCTGAATAGACACAGGAAATGGGAGAGAGAGAGGGAGACGTGCGGAAGACCACGTTCTCCCGAGAAGCAGAATAAAGTGACTCTGACTATTGTCTCATGAAGACCACGTGTAAAGCCCTAGGGCAACGTGGGCTGGGTGATGGGGGAAAGATTGCCTCACCCCCCACCCTGATTGACATCTACAACCCTGCCAGTCCAGATAAAAGGTGGGCTGCCGAGGCGGGGCCTCAGACGCACCAGAAGACACGCTAGAAATCCTGCGACAGCGTTTTGATAGCGACAGCCGGTGGTGGGGTTTGTGTGCGTCTTTTCCTTGCCTGGGATTGGCGACCTCACCACGGAAGAACGGCTTAGCTACAGGGGAGGCCACAGATGAGAGTCCATTCCCCAATGAGACTTCCGAAGAACCGAACTCCTACAGGTTGGAAAACCTGTCGGGTAACTGTTTCATTCAATTCTCTCTCTCTCTTTCTAACAAAAGTGCACCAACGCGACACCACAACGACGGCAGCTGGTGGAACTGCAGTGACCGCAAAAGACTTTTAGATATCCAGCAAACAATATATATCTACATTACCCCTAGACAACGATAGAGCTTATTTCTGATTGATTATTACTATACCTGTGCTTTAGATTGAGTTGTGACGACGTATATGATCTGAATGTTTTGTATTAACCATACGTTTGTGCCCCTTTATAAATAAAAATGTTTGAAAATAGTAGCATCAGGCTTCAGCGGACCCATCTATCTTTGCTGGTAAGTCATCCGTAACAAATGCAAAACTGGGCTGAGAAGTGGCAGATAGTTCAACCCAGATAAATGTGAGGTGGTTCATTTTGGTAGGTCAAATATGATGACAGAATATAGCATTAATGGTAAGATTCTTGGCAGCATGAAGGATCAGAGGGATCTTGGGGTCCAAATCCATAGCACGCTCAAAGCTGCTGCACAGGTTGACTCTGTGGTTAAGGAGGCATACGGTGCATTGGCCTTCATCAACCGTGGGATTGAGTTTAGGAGCTGAGAGGTAATGTTGCAGCTATATAGGACCCTGTCAGATCCCACTTGGGAATACTGTGCTTAGTTCTGGTTGCCTCACTACATGACGGATGTGGAAACCATAGAAAGGGTGCAGAGGAGATTTACAAGGATGTTGCCTGGATTGGGGAGCATGCCTTATGAGTATAGGTTGAGTGAACTTGGCCTTTTCTCCTTGGAGCGACGGAGGATAAGAGGTGACCTGATAGAGTTTTAAAAGATGATGGGAGGCATTGATCGTCTGGATAGTCAGAGGCTTTTTCCCAGGGCTGAAATGGCTAACACAAGAGGGCACAGTTTTAAGGTGCTTGGAAGGAGATACAGAGGAGATGTCAGGGGTAAGTTGTTTTTACGCAGAGTGGTGAGTGCTTGATATGGGCCACCAGCAGTGAAGGCAGATACAATGGGAGTTTATTTATGCAGAGAGTGGTGAGTGCATGGAATGGGCTGCCAGTGATAGCGGGTGGTGGAGGTGGATACAATAGGGTCTTTTAAGGGACTTCTGGATAGGTACATGGAGCTTAGGAAAATAAGAGGGCTATAGGTAAACCTAGGTAATTTCTAAAGTAAGTACATGCTTAACACAGCATTGTGGGCTGAAGGGCCTGTATTGTACTGTAGGATTTCTGTGTTCTATATTTAAGACAGAGGTTGATAGATTCCTGATTAGCCAGGGCATGAAGGGACATGGGGGGAAGGCAGGAGATTAGGGCTGAGAGGAGAATTGGAGCAGCCATGATGAAATGATGGAGTAGACTCAATGGGCCAAATGGGCTAATTCTGCTCCTATATCTATGATCTTATGTTCTTATTGTTTGGATTTTAGTAAAAACTTTGACGAAGTCTCACATAGTAGCCTAGATTAGATATCACTGCAAGGTTTGATCAGTAGATTTGTGAATGGCATAAAATTATGTGGTGGTGTTGAGAATGAAGAAAGTTATAGTAAATTACAGAAGGATCTAGATTAGTTATAGAAATGAGCTAAAGAATTCCTAATGGATTTCAATACAGACAAGTGTGAGGTGATGTATTTTGTAAAGTCAGACCAACGTAGTACACCAGTGGTGTTCCGCAGGGATCTGTTCTGGAACCCCTCCTTTTTGTGTTTTTCATAAATAACCTGGATGAAGAAATAGAAAGATAGGTTAGTAACTTTGCTGACACAAAGGTTGGGGGTGTTGTGGATAGTTTGAAGGATTGTCAGAGGTTATAGCGGGACATCGACAGGATGCTGAAACAAAGTACACTGCAGATGCTGTGGTCAAATCAAGACATACAAAAATGCTAGATGAACTCTGCAGGTCGGGCAGCATCCATTGAAAGGAGCAGTCAACAGATGCTGCCCGACTTGCTGAGTTCATCTAGCTTTTTTGTACATCTTGACAGGATGCTGAACTGGGCTGAGAAGTGGCAGATGGACTTCAACCCAGATAAGTGTGAAGTGGTTCATTTTGGTAGGTCCAATTTAAAGACAGAATATAAGTGGTAATGGGGTCCGTGTTGATAGGACACTCAAAGCTGCTGCAGGTTGACAGTGTTGTTAAGAAGGCGTATGGTGTGTTGGCATTCATCAACCGTGGGACTGAGTTCAAGAGCCCTGAGGTAATGTTACAGCTAAATAAGACCTTGGACAGACCCCACTTGGAGTACTGTGCTCAGTTCTGGTCACCTCTGTACAGGAAGGATGTGGAAACTATAGAAAGGGTGCAGAGGAGATTTACAAGGATGTTGCCTGGATTGGGGAGCATGCCTTATGAGAATAGGTTGAATGTACAAACCCTGTTTCCATAAAAGTTGGGATATTTTCCAAAATGCAATAAAAACAAAAATCTGTGATATTGTGGCGACCCACTTCCCAGCGCACTCGAACCGGCTCACAAATCGGCGCGCGCCGGCATTGAGGCCAGTTCCAAAAAGGGTGCCAAGTCTGCTTCACCAGCAAGGGGAAAAGCCCGCACGCGGGACGGGACTGTGAGTACGTGCCCCCTACAGTATTCCCGCCCGGGGAGGGCGGGATCAGGAAGGCTTTAAACCGAGGCCGCGAAGTTCGAATAAATCTCTTTTGCAACAGCAGCTCATCGACTACGTGGCATTATTTCAGCGCTGCGTGTAGCACACTGCTACAATTGGTGACCCCGACGGCCCAAACGATATTTGGGCCGAAGATGAACGACGCCGCATCTGTTCATGCAGTTTCGTTAAAACTGCCAAGCTTCTGGACGCTGCGACCTCACCTATGGTTCCAGCAAGCAGAAGCCCAATTCCACATTCGGCAGATAACCTCGGAGGACACACGTTACTACTACGTGGTGAGCTCCCTCGACCAGGAAACAGCGGCCCAGGTTGAGGAGTTCATACAGTCTCCCCCAGCGGACGGCAAATACACGGAATTCAAAGCCCTGCTCATAAGGACTTTCGGACTCTCACGGCGCAAGCGAGCTGCCCGCTTACTGCACCTGGATGGTTTGGGAGACGGACCGCCATTGGCTTTGATGAACGAGATGCTGTCCCTGGCCGGAGGACACAAGCCCTGCCTCATGTTTGAGCAGGCATTCCTGGAGCAGCTGCCTGAGGACATACGCCTGCTGCTGTTCGACACGGATTTCTGCGACCCCTGGAAGGTGGCAGCCCGGGCGGACTTGCTGTGGAACGACAAGGAGAGTGGGGTGTCCGTCACACAGATCACCAGGCCACGCTCCCAGCAGCAAACCAGACCAGGCCCGGCAGCAGAGTCCACTAACCCCAGAGGCAGGGGTGAGGAGACCAACAAACGATGGTGCTTCTACCACCAGCGGTGGAGCACAGAAGCCCGCGCGCTGTAGCCCGCCCTGCAAGTTCCCGGGAAATGCCAAGGCCAGCCGCTGCTGATGGCCACGGCGGCTGGCCATCGGGATAGCCTCCTGTATGTGTGGGACAAGCGGTCGGGACGCCACTTTTTGGTCGACAATGGAGCAGAGAGCAGCGTCTTACCTCCAACGAGTTACGACACCCGCAACAGGGCACCGGGTCCCACCCTGAGGGCCGCAAACGGCAGCACAGTAAGGACCTATGGCACCCGTATGGTGCGGCTACAGTTCGGCTCCAGCCAGTTCTTGTGGGACTTCACACTGGCCGCTGTAGCCCAATCGCTCCTGGGCGCGGATTTTTTGCGAGCTCACAGCCTACTGGTCGACCTGCCACGGAAGAGACTGGTCCGCCGAGACCTTTCAAACGTTCTCCCTGGGTGAAGCCCAGTTGCCAGCCCCACACCTAGACTCCATCACGCTGTCCGACAACGACTTCACCAGAGTCCTGGCCGATTTCCCATCAGTTCTGGCACCGCAGTTTGCGGCAGACATGCCCAGACACGGTGTACAGCACCACATCCCGACACAGGGACCACCCCTCCTAGCCTGTGCTCGATGGCTTCCCCTGGACAAGCTCTGACTGGCGAAGGAGGAGTTCAAGAGGATGGAGGAATTGGAGATCATACGGCGGTCCGACAGCCCATGGGCCTCCCCCCTGCACATGGTGCCCAAAGCGACAGGGGGCTGGAGACCATGCGGCGACTACCGCAGGCTGAACGAGGCTACAACACCGGACCGCTACCCTGTGCCGCACATACAGGATTTTGCAGCAAACCTGCACGGCGCACGGATCTTCTCCAAGGTGGACCTAGTCCGGGGATACTATCAAATCCTGATGCATCCGGACAACGTCCCCAAAAGGGCACTCATCACCCCTTTCGGCCTTTTCGAGTTCCTCCGCATGCCGTTCGGCCTAAAGAATGCCGCACAGACCTGGACTTCGCTTTCATCTATTTGGATGACGTCCTCATAGCCAGCAGTAGTCGTCAGGAGCATCTGTCCCACCTCCGTCAACTCTACGCCCGACTGATTGAATACGGCCTGACAATCAACCCGGTCAAATGCCAGTTCGGGCTTGACACCATCAACTTCCTGGGCCACAGGATTACTAAAGACGGGGCAACCCCTCTGCCTGCTAAGGTAGATGCAGTCTGCCACTTCCCCCGACCCAACACAATCAAAGGCCTTCAGGAATTCATGGGAATGGTAAATTTCTACCACCGCTTCCTCCCTTCAGCTGCCCGAATCATGTTCGCCCTGATGACGGGTAAGGGCAAGGACATTACCTGGGATGAGGAGTCCGCCGCCGCTTTCATTAAAACGAAAGAAGCCTTGGCAAACGCCGTGATGCTAGTGCACCCCAGAATGGGTGTCCCTACCGCCCTCACAGTGGACGCATCCAACACGGCAGTTGGTGGAGTGCTGGAACAACTCATCGAGGGTCGCTGGCAACCCCTGGCGTTTTTCAGCAAACACCTACGACCACCCGAGCTCAAATACAGCGCTTTCGACAGGGAACTGTTGGCGCTATACCTGGCAATCCGGCATTTCAGGTACTTCTTGGAAGGTAGACCCTTCACCGCGTTCACGGACCACAAACCGCTTACCTTTGCGTTCACGAAAATGTCCGATCCCTGGTCGTCCCACCAGCAGCGACATCTGTCCTACATCTCTGAATACACGACGGATGTCCGGCATGTCTCGGGAAAGGACAATGTCGTGGCAGACACTCTCTCTCGCCCTACCATTCAAGCCCTGTCCCAAGGGGTAGACTATGAAGCACTGGTGGAGGCACAGCAGGCAAACGAGGAGATCCCAAGTTACAGAACCGCAGTCTCCAGTTTGCAGCTCCAGGACCTCCCCGTAGGCCCAGGTGAGAGGACCCTACTCTGTGACGTCACCACTGGCCAACCCCGCCCCGTTGTTCCGGCAGCCTGGTGGCGGCGTGTTTTCGACTCCATTCACAACTTAGCGCACCCCTCCATCAGGACAGCCGTCCGGATGGTAGCCAAGAGGTTCGTCTGGCACAGACTCCGCAAGCAGGTCAGTGAATGGGCCAAAACGTGCATGCACTGCTAGACGGCCAAGGTGCAGCGGCACACCAAAGCTCTGCCGCAGCAGTTCCACCCCACCCACTAGCGTTTCGACCACATTCATGTGGATATCGTGGGCCCCCTGCCAGTGTTGCGCGGAGCACGGCACCTCCTCACTATAGTGGACCGGTTCACAAGATGGCCAGAGGTGGTCCCGCTCACTGACACCACGTCCGAATCTTGCGCCCGGGCACTGATCGCCACCTGGGTATCTCGCTTTGGTGTACCGGCCCACATTACCTCCGACAGAGGCGCCCAGTTCACCTCCAGCCTGTGGTCAGCTATAGCCAGCCTTTTGGGGACACAGCTGCACCACACAACTGCCTACCACCCACAGTCGAACGGAGTAGTGGAACGCTTCCACTGTCACTTGAAGTCGGCTCTCATGGCCCGCCTGAGCGGACCTAACTGGGTGGACGAGCTTCCCTGGGTCCTGCTCGGAATGCGCACGGCGCCCAAAGAAGATCTGCACACCTCGTCGGCTGAGTTGGTGTACGGCGCACCCCTGGTCGTCCCAGGGGAGTTCATACCAGCCCCAAGGGGGTAAGAGGAAGAACCCGCAGCAGTCCTGGACAGACTACGCGAGAGGCTCGGCGCCCTGGCCCCCGTACCCACTTCGCAGCATGGGCAGAACCCGACCTGCGTACCCAAAGACCTGCTAAACTGAAAGTTCGTTTTTGTACGACGGGGCGGACATCGGGCACCGCTACAGCGGCCCTACGAGGGGCCGTTTACGCTGATCAGAAACAACGGGTCCACATTCGTGCTGGACATTGGGGGGAGAGAGGAGGTTTTCACGGTGGACCGACTCAAACCGGCCCATATGGACTTGGCTCAGCCGGTCGAGGTTCAGGCACCGCGGCGCAGAGGCAGACCTCCCAAACAGAGGCTGATCCAGACTGTGGACATTGGGGGATGTATCGCCGGTTCTGGGAGGGGGTTATGTGGCGACCCACTTCCCAGCGCACTCGAACCAGCTCACAAATCGGCGCGCACCGGCATTGAGGCCAGTTCCAAAAATGGCGCCAAGCCTGCTTCACCAGCAAGGGGAAAAGCCCGCGCGCGGGACGGGACTGTGAATACGTCCCCCCTACAGCATTCCTGCCCGGGGAGGGCGGGATCAGGAAGGCTTTAAAGTGAGGCCGCGAAGTTTGAATAAATCTCTTTTGCAACTGCAGCTCATTGACTACGTGCCGTTATTTCAGCGCTGCGTGTAGCACACCGCTACAATATGTTAATCCACGGGAACCCTTATTTAACTGACAAAAGTACAAAGAAAAGATTTTCAATAGTTTTACTGACCAACTTAATTGTATTTTGTAAATATACACAAATTTAGAATTTGATGGCTGCAACACTCAAAAAAAGTTGGGACAGAGTTAAAATAAGATTGAAAAGTGCACAGAATATTCAAGTAACACCAGTTTGGAAGACTCCACATTAAGCAGGCTAATTGGTAGCAGGTGAGGTATCATGACTGGGTATAAAAGTAGAGTCCATCAAAAGTTCAGTCTTTGCAAGCAAGGATGGGTCGTGGCTCACCCCTTTGTGCCAAAATTCATGAGAAAATTGTTAGTCAGTTCAAAAGGACCATTTCCCAACACAAGATTGCAGAGAATTTAGGTCTTTCAACATCTACAGTACATAATATTGTGAAAAGATTCAGAGAATTCAGAGACATCTCAGTGCGTAAAGGGCAAGGTCGGAAACCACTGTTGAATGCGCGTGATCTTCGAGCCCTCAGGCGGCACTGCACAAGAAACCGTCGTGCTACTGTGACAAATACAGCCACCTGGGCTTGGGAGTACTTCGGAAAACCATTGTCACTTAACACAGTCCGTCACTGCATCCAGAAATGCAACTTGAAACTGTATTACGCAAGGAGGAAGCCATACATCAACTCTATGCAGAAACGCCAGCGAGTTCTCTGGGCCCGAGCTCATCTCAGATGGACCGAAAGACTGTGGAACCGTGTGCTGTGGTCAGATGAGTCCACATTTCAGTTAGTTTTCGGAAAAAACGGGCATCGAGTTCTCCGTGCCAAAGATGAAAACGCCCATCCTAATTGTTATCAGCGAAAGGTGCAAAAGCCAGCATCTGTGATGGTATGGGGGTGCATCAGTGCCCATGGCATGGGTGAATTGCATGTATGTGAAGGTACCATTGACTCTGAGGCGTATGTTAGTATTTTAGAGAGACATATGTTGCCATCAAGAGACATATGTTGCCATCAAGGCGATGTCTCTTCCTGGGACGTCCATGCTTATTTCAGCAGGACAATGCCAGACCACATTCTGCACGGGCTACAACAGCATGGCTTTTTAGACACAGAGTGTGTGTGCTTGACTGGCCTGCTGCCAGTCCAGATCTATCTCCTATTGAAAATGTATGGCGCATCATGAAGAGGAGAATCAGACAACGGAGACCACAGACTGTTGAGCAACTGAAGTCTTATATCAAGCAAGAATGGACAAAATTTCCAATTGCAAATCTACTACAATTAGTATCCTCAGTTCCAAAATGATTAAAAAGTGTTATTAAAAGGAAAGGTGATGTAACACAATGGTAAACAATGCCTCTGTCCCAACTTTTGTTAAGTGTGTTGCAGCCATCAAATTCTAAATTTGTGTATATTTACAAAATACAACTAAGTTGGTCAGTAAAACTATTGAAAATCCTTTCTTTGTACTTTATCAGTTAAATAAAGGTTCACATGAATTAACATATCACAGATTTTTGTTTTTATTGCATTTTGGAAAATATCCCAACTTTCTGGAAATGGGGTTTGTACTTGCCCTTTTCTCCATGGAGCGACGGAGGTTGAGAGGTGACCTGATAGACGTGTTTAAGATAAGAGGCATTGATCGTGTGGATAGTCATAGGCTATTTCCCAGGGCTGAAATGGCTAACACAAGGGGGCACAGTTTTAAGGTGCTTGGAAATCAGTACCGAGGGGATGTCTGGAGTAAGTTTTTCTCACTGAGAATGCGTGGAATGCACTGCCGGTGGCGACGGTGGAAGCGGATACAATAGGGCTTTTTCAGAGCCTCTTAGACAGGTAATGGAGCTTAGAAAATTAGAGGACTATGTACTAGGGAAATTCTAGGCAGTAGTCTCTAGAGTAGGTTACATGGTTGGCACAACATTGTGGGCCAAAGGGCCTGTAATGTGTTGTAAATTTCTAAGTTTTAGGAGTTATACTATGAATTGTAGGGCACTAGGGAGTGTAATGGATTACAGGGACTTAGGGGTACAAGTGCATAGTTCATTGCAAGTGGCATCAGTGGAAGAAAGGGTGGTGAACAAGCTGTTTAGTCTGCTGGCTTTCGTCTTTCAGGGGATTGAGTACTAGAGTTTGGACATTACGTTGCAGTTGTATAAGTCGAAGGTGAGGACACACTTGGAGTACTGTGTACAGTTTTGGACACCCTGTTCTAGAAAGGATGCAGTTAAACTGGAAAGGCTGCAGAAAATATTTATGAAGGTACTGCCAGGACCTGTGCAATAGGAGAGGTTGGCTAAGTCTCTATTCCTTGAAGTATAGGAGAATAAGGTGTAATCTTATAGAACTTTATAAAATCATGAGGGGCACAGATACAGTAGATATTAGTAGTCTTTTGCCCAGGATAGGGGATTCCAAGATTAGGAGATATATCAATTCAGGGTGAGAGAGTAAAGATTTAAAAGGGACCTGACAGGCAACTTTTTCCAGGCAGAGGGTGATGACTATATGGAACAAGATGCAAGAGGAAGTCGTTGAGATGTGACAAAGTTGAAATCTGTTCAATTTAGTTATACATAATGGTTCAAATAATTTTTAAAAGGAGTTAAAATAATTTATTGTGAATATAATTTGATGTTGAGAAAAAAGAGATATTACTTTAAAACATGCAAATATGTTTAGTTGAAAATTCTGAGAATCTGTGTGCAAGGTATTCTTTTAGAATATTGAGCATTAAATCTGCCATTGACTTGTAAGGGCTTGCATTCAATCTTCAGCATGTGATTAATTTCTTATGCCTCCCAGAATGCCTGGGAGAGTAGTACATGTTGTATTCATTCACCCTAAAGCCATTAAGTACTTGAACATTACAGCGTTTATGTTTCATTTGTCCCCCCCTTCTTAGGGGTACTACAAAATTTTGGAGGCACCATGAGGTGAGATTGAGTGTGCAAGGGAACCATCTCCTTGCTGGATTGGGTTCATCCAAGCCACACCCAGCCTATTTAGTTGCCAAGAGTAGCAGTAGAGTGAGGCCAAGAGCTGATGGAGCAGTACATGCACTTGAGGCACAGTGATTGCTCGGCTGCAGAATCCAGTCAACAGCAGGTAGTCTTACAGTCATCACAATAACTCGCACCACTGCCAAGGGGAAAAGAAAATGGATGTGTTTGGGAATCTCCAAGAAGAAATGAATGAGAAAGTGTGTGAATTATCTAAAGACAAGCTGGTAGAACTCAGTAGCTTCCTTCAGCTCCCAGGAGAGGACATAGTTGAGAAAACACGTTTGTCTCTCGTATCCCTAATGTCACCATCAGGGAAGAGAGGAGCTGAGTAATCCAGAAGACAATGGCATGTCTGAACTTAAGCAGATTAGACAAGTTAAATGAGTTAGTGGTTGCTACAACTGTTGTGGCCGATGAAACAGAGGAAGAAAATGAGGAAATTGCAGAAACCCACAATTCATACAAAGGTCAGCTCCTAACAGGATGAACTCGAATGATCCGAATCAGTTAGTTCAGAGGGATATTGTCCCACCAGCATGGTGCAGACTTTAAAGTATCTGGGCAGGTGTTGATCTCAGTCAGAAAGACAAGTTGTCATTTTCTAGCCTTCTTTGCCAGATAGAAATAGAGGCCATCCAGAGGAGGTAATTGATACAGTGATCAGAGTGATTATGCCTGGGCTCCAGGTGTGCAGTTACCTTGAGGGTAAATCACACTTACAATACCGAGTTTCATGAGAATGATTCCAAGAATGAAAGGGTTAACAGAGGAGGAACATAGGAGGCTCTGGTGTTTAGAAGAATGAGGGGAGATCTCATTGAAACCTACGGAATATTGAAAGCCCTGGAGTGGGTGCAGAGAGGATATTTCTTGTAGTGGGTGAGTCTAGGACCAGAGGACACAGCCTCAAAATAGAGGTAGGTTCATTTAGAACAGAGATGATAAGAAATTTCTTTAACTAGATGGTAGTGAATCTGTGGAATTCATTGCCACAGATGGCTGTGGAGGCCAAGTCACTGGGTATATTTAAAGTGGAGGTTGATAAGATTCTTGATGAGTCAGGTCATCAAAGTTTATGGGAAAAGGCTGGAGAATGGAGTTGAGAGGGATAATAAATCAGCCATGATGGAATGGCAGAGAAGACTCAATAGGCCAAATGGAATGATTCTACTTCTAAGTCTTATTGTCTTAATAATGCAAAAGTAAAACTTTAATACAAAAGAAACAAAAACAATAATCAGAAGTACATTGTGTCTCAGCAACCAGAGGATGGCGAAATCACAAAATAAGTAGACCTCTTAAGTTCATTCAATTCTGTTGCATTCATTAGTTCAGCTTCTATTACACTAACCTTTCACAACTATTTACAATAAGATCTGTATTTAGAACATTTGCACAACAATCAACTGAACCAAATACAAAAAGACTGTCTCCATGGTGATAAGTTGTTTCATACTGTTCTTTCTGGACATCTTACCATATTCTCTCAGATGCTAGCAGTATTTCATGGGAAATGCCACTTATCAGTCTTCTTCAAAATTCAGTAAGTTTTCTTGATTATCAGACCTTGTCAGGGTATCTTCAAGTACAGCAATCTAAACAAGCTGATCCCATTTAGCTAAGTAAGTATCCATTATTCCCAGCATAAGAAACTTTATTCATAAAGTGAAATTAACTTTCTGCTTAAATAAAAACACAGCAACAAAATACAACCTGTTTTTGTACTATGCATTATTAGGGCCTACGTATGTCTAGTAAAGCAGTTACATCGTTGTTGAACTCCAATTGCAGAAGTATGGTATCTTAAAAAAAATACATGACTATTCCTGTTCAGTTTCCACTTTTGAAGTGAATGCAATTCCGTAACTAATGTAAAGAAAATTCCTTTATGTTGTTCTTAATCAAATATTTTTTGAAAATCTTGATACACTACATTCACTGATTCCCTCATAAATAACATGCTGGTAACATTTAATTAGATTTGTCAAACATGATTTTTCTTTTGCAAAACCACACAGGCTCTGCCAAATCCATTATGCTTTTCTAAATGCCCGATTACAGCATCCTTAAGAATGGATTCCAGCATTTCCCTGACAACAAGACATGGCAAATAAACTGGATAACGAAGAGAGACTAATATGGAAAAGAACAACAAAGCACATGGGAAAGGTCAGGCACAAAATGAAGACAGAATTAGAGCATTTTAGAAATAGATTTATGATAAAGATTAGCTTTATTTGTCACACGTATATTGAAATACAGTGCAAGGCATCGTTTTGCATCAACAACCAATACAGTCTGGTCCCAACAATGCATGCCCACAACATGCTAACCCTAGCCCAAGTGTATTTGGTATATGAGGGGACACTGGAACTCTGAGAAAATGTACAAACAGAGAGTGATGGGAATTGGACTCTGATCACCGATTGCTAGCACTGTAAAGCGTCGCGCCAACCACAATGCTATTGTATCACCCAGGTACAGATGGGTCAGGATGATAAAAGGTTAGAGATAAACAACAAAAATGGAACCCAAAAATCTTCACAAGTATATAAAAAGGAAGTATGTAAGACCAACTAGCTACAAAAAAGAAATCATGTGTTGGCAGAGACTACGAAACTGAAGAATTTGTTTGCCTCTCTTTTAAAAGAGGATGAAGTTAAGGTTGCAGCATAGGAGAAAGGGATGAAGATAACAAAAGCTCAAAAAGAGATTGAAAGCTGTTGCCTGGAGACTTGAGATTAATAAATCAGCTTTCCCTGATAGGATGAATTCTTATTCACCGCCAGAAAGTGTCTCTATCTGAAAGTATGGTGGGAAACTTAAGGCAGGTATGTATGTGCAGGGAAATAATTTGCAGTGTTAGCGGATAAAAGAAGAGGTTTAAAATAAACAAGGTAGCTTTTTAAAATATGCAGTGGAGACATCACAAACTAAATGGTAATTTACTGGAATATAAATTTCTACTGGGATTAGTCCTTGAAGACAAGTTTTGGAATCATAATGTGAGATTAACCTCTGCTGTTAAAATTGAGAGGGCAAAAATAACAACTTTGTGTTATCTTGATTTACAAACCTGCAACTGCATCACAATGTTTCCAAGAAATTATGCGGGTGCACTTTCTCTCTGTAGAGAGGTTTTAAGAAGAGTAGTGCAACCAAGTAGTGCTTGCCTTTCACAGAATGGGGTGCCCTGATTCAGCAGCAAATGAACAGTGTGGTTAGCACGAACAGATGAAAATAAACCCATGTTACGATAGACAAATCATGACCAAAGATAAGGAGAACTTGGAGATTATCTGTAGAACAAAATGAGAATATAACAAAGTCAAAGTTGAGTTTATTGTCATTTGCATAAGTACATGCATGCACAGGTATAATGAAAATTTTACTTGTAGCAGCATCACAGGAACAGTTAGCCTCATTTACTGTAAGTAGCATTCACAGGGAAAAAATAAATTATACATATTTTTACAAGGTGATTAGGTTTGTGCGAATTAATTCAAGAACCAAATGTTTGAAGGAAAATAGCTGTTCTTCTATCTGCTGGTGTGGGTCTTCAGGCTTTTGTAGCTTCTGCCCAAAGGTAGCTGCAAAAGATGACATGGCCTGAATGGTGAAGATCTTTGATGATGAATATTGATTTCTTCATGCACTGCCTCTTGTATATACTACCGAGATGGGAGGGATATGACCATGATGTACAAATGAAAAATGCAGGACTGTTTTAATGAAGTACATACAGTGGTGACTTGCATTTAGATCTAGATCCAAAAATAGGCAAAGTTGGAATAGCACTGAAAATAACAGAAGGGTAGCAAGAGAAATGACATTCTATGTTGGAATCAGGTTCTTTTGGAGGACTGTGAGTTCTCACAGTTCTCTAATACAATCTAATAAAATAAAAACAAAAAAAAATGCTGGAAATACTCAGCATGCCAGGCTGCATCTGTTGAAAGAGAGAAAATGTGTTAAGTTTTCAGGTCAAAATTTTTCTTTTTTTTGATTTAAATTCACAGCTAATTATTTGCAAGAATCTGGCAGTTTTAATAATTGGTGGAGAGGTGAACTTCCTGTTCATTTGATGGCCACAATGCAACAGTCCAGAAGATCTTTAAAGGAATTTGTCCAAAACATTTATTAAACGTGTGCACACATGCTAAATGGGGTTGGAGGATGATTGCACAATACAGGTCTATATAGACAGAATTTAAACTGGGATGACTCCACATTATAATACCAGATTTTACAATGAAAAGGTCTTAAAAGAAGCTGTTATTTTTTGAAAGGTCCAGGAATTTTTCTCTGTGACACACATACAAAATGCTGGAGGAACTCAGAAGCTCAGCATCAAAGGAGGGAAATAAACAACCAACATTTTGGTCAAACTATAGTTTAAAGCAGTATGGACTATAGCAGTATGTTTTCTGGCTTTTGCCCTGATGAAGGGTCTCAACCTGAAATTCTATTTTTCTGAAGCTGCCTGACTTCTGAGTTCCTTCAGCATTTTGTGTGCGTTGCTCAAGATTTCCAGCATCTGCAGAATCTTGTGCCTATGCATCTCTGTGGGGTCGTTTCATGAAGATATCACCTCACACTCACTTGCTTCGCCACTGTGAGATGGGCAGGCTCCGCCTCAACCTGGAGGGGTCTCCTTGGAAGCAGAGTATCAAAGCCGCAGGCCAGCACAGACCTGTACAACTGCTTCCAACAGTAATACTGTTCCAACAATATCTCAGGGGTTTGATATAAATAGAGATACTTACTGTGAGTAAAAGGTCAGGCCAGGTGCTACCAATGCAATTTTAAGCAAGCTTGACCGTGTTCAGGGGGGAAAAAGACAACTGCAGCAGAAATCTTAGCCACTCTTAAAAATAAACCAATAGAGGCAGCTGTTGAAATGAATTTCAATTTGTTGAGATGATGGGTGAAGAGAGAGCATGTCTGACAAACAAATATATATTGGTCAAGAAATGAACACAGTAAAAGGGAAAGAGATTGTGGTGGAGTAACTGCTGCCCTCACACCGCCAATCATTTGTGCCCTGGACCATACGTTTTATTCCAGTGGGGACCATAGTGCAGTCTTTTCATAGGTTCAAGGCAGCACAGAGCCTGTTCAAAAGAAGTGGCTGGCTTTACTGTCAGAACAGCCTTGAGATCCTGCCCCCAGACTCATTCACTTTTCATTTGAATGCTAGTGAATGTCGCTGGCATTTACAGTGCCTTCTGAAAGTATTCCACCCAACTGTTCGTTCACATAAATGAGTACTACAACCAGGGATTTTTATTCATTTACTGTACCTGAGAAGTTTTATTTGTGAATCACATGTTCCTTTTTACCCCACAGTACTGCCCAAAAACAGGGAAAATTGTAAAGCATGAAAATCTAACAGTTCAAAAACTGAAAGGTATTTCAAAAGTATTCATTCCCCTTTTCTCAGTACTAAGTTGAACCACCTCTTGCAGCTATTATAACCAGTATTCTTTTTGGATAAGCCTCTATTATATTTGCATATGTGAGGGAGCAAAATTTGCCCATTCCTCTTTGCTAAATTCCACAGTGGTTAAGGGCAGGACTCTGATTGGGCGACTCAAGAAAATCAATTTTCTTCATTTGAAGCCACTCTGGTAGTGTGCTATGGGTCACTGTTCTGCTGAAAGATGAACTTCCTCCCCAGTTTAAGCTTTTCTGGCGGAGACTAACAGGTTTTATATCCAGGTTCTCTCCGTATTTACCAGCATTCACCTTCCCATCAAGCCTGAACAGATGCTCAGTCCCTGCTGCTGACAAGCTCAGAATCAGAATCAGTATCAGGTTTATTATCACTGGCATGTGTCATGCAATGTATAATATAGTCATGACCAACCTCTCAAAGCATTTCATCATTGTAGATGTAAGTGCTACCGGGCGATAAGTCATTAAGACAGTCCACATTATACTTCTTAGGGACTGGTATAATTGTTGCCTTTTTGAAGCAAGTGGGAACTTCTGCCTGTAGCAGTGAGAGGTTGAGCAAGTGGGAAATTACGCCCGAGTCAGTGAGAGGTTGCTTCCCCGCAGCATGATGCAACCTCCACCATACTTTACAGTAGGGATGGTGTTACCTGGCTGAAACACAGTATTCGATTAGTGTTAAGGCCAAAATGTTCCACGTAGGTCTCAACTGAGCACATGATCTTCTTCCATATCATTACAGTATCTTTGAAGTAATGCACTGAATATGCTTTTTTTTTTGGTCCAGGCTTCTACCTTGCCACTTTTCCATAAATATCCTTTTTGTGCAAGGATTTAGAGATAGTGGCACCATGAACTTCACCTCCATTTGCAGCCACCGACTTTTGCAGTTCACTCAGAGCGACTGTTGTTGACATAGTAGCCTCTCTTCTCCAGTGACTGTTTAGAAGGGAGGGAGCCTGACCTAAGTAGTGTGGCCGTGGTTTCATGTTTTTTCCATGAAGGACTGCAATGTGCTCTGAGGTATGTTCAGTGCCTTTAAGATGATTTTGTACCCTTTCCTGGACCTGTGTTTCTTTATTATCATTTCCCTGACTTATATGTCCTTTTTTCTTCATTTTGGTTTGGTCTGTTGAAAATCTACCATACTACTGAACCTTACAGAGAGAGGGGGTATTTACTCATGTGATCCTCCAATTTTCTACATCAACAAACTGGGTGAGTTGGTAATATACAGTATTGCATTTGAGGAAAGTTAGCATAGTAATTGCAAAGGGGATGAATACTTTTTCAACCTCTCAAGTTTGGTGTTCAAGCTTTAGTAAATCGTTGGCAGGTCTTCAATTGTTTCTTTTGATTTGACATGATGCACAATGTTTTGTAGTTTGGCTCAAAAATCCCACTTCAATATAGTAGTTGTGGGAGCTGAATACTTTTTCAAGACATTGTATATTCGTTCAAAATCACTCAAAAACATTAAAATTATTTTAAAGTGCTTCAGAATTAGATTATACACCTAAAAATGTTAAAACATTTAAGTCAAATAAAAAGCTCTACAAATATTTTCACTAGGTGCCCAGAACAGTCATTAATCAAACTTGACTGGTTGAAGGGAATACAGGATCATTTGGGTTAGTTACTAAGGAACATCTTCTCACTCTTAACACTCTAGCCTACATGGAAAGTTGAAATTAGCCACAGATTTTCATTGATCTGTGAACCAACAGTGGATTCAAGCAGAATTCAGCAATGTGGTACATATACACTGTAGCCATTTACTGGCTAGATCATCACTCTTTCATTCCTGATGGCAAAAGGCTGAAAAGAAAGTAGGCGGAGAAGGGCAGCCTTGCACGACTGCAGATGTACTGGATAGCTTTCCTTCTCCACTCCTTCATTTGGAGTGCAGTACTGATGTCTTTGTAAGGCAACTGTATCCAGTTCTGGATTCCCTCCTTAAAGCCTATTATATACATGTGATATATTCTATCCAAGGCTTCTCCTGTCCAAGCTAATCAGACATGTCCACTAGTTTAGGCAGGTATCCCTGAATGACGCAAGGAAATTAAGAGATTTTCTTTCTGGATAAGGCACACGTTCTGTCAGGATGGATCAACTACCTCAGTACACAATGCCTTGTGCATAATTTATAATTCTCATTCAACAGTGAGGTGGATTACCGGTGCAAGGAGCTGACCGATCACCCATTTCAGAAGGAAAACATAAGCTAACTATATTGCTGTGAGTTTGAAGATCAACTTGGCCGGGTGGAGCAAGCATTACTTCCTTACGGGCATTGGTAAAATAAGTGCTATTTTATGATAAAATGATAGTCACGTTACTGATAATAGGCTTTAATACCAAAATTAACTAAATACAGTTCTTCCAGTTGGTATGATCCGATTCAAATTCATGCCTCCAGATCAGTAGTTTTTCTCCACAATTAAAAGTCCAGCTATATAATCTATAATATTCTGAATCAAAGATACATAAACTAAATCCTGTGTACTGACAGAGACTTAGTAAACTGGTGTTTCTAAAGCAGAGACCAAAATTACTCCAGGGCTCTATAAAAGTCCATTTGTAAATTAATAAAAATTAAGGCACTCAATGCTATGAAAAGATAAGGAATCTTCATGAAAATAAGAACATTGTACTTAATGATGGAGGTCCTCATGAGTATAAATTGACAACATTTAACCAGGTCAGAAATCAAAGTTGGTGAATATAATGTACTCATGTTTTATGACCCAATGTATCAATGAAATGGAAAACAGCTCAGCTTGATTTGATTATATGACCTTGCAGGCATACAAGTGAAAGTTGTAACACCCCCAGACAATTTAATATAGTTTGTCATGTGCTCTTGAATGCAAACTGTTGAGGACAACTACTGTATGAACTTTATTAAACTACATCTAACAACATCCTGGGTCTTAGAAGAGCATTTATATCAGTTGTCCTAACTTCTGTAGATGGCTGCAGCATTCTGGCCCAGCTTCATGCTCAAAGTCATGATACCTATGTATCATTACATTCCCATCTCTCAACACATAGTAGATCCCAAAATAGCACAGTTATTCCGCTAGAACAATACTCCTCACCCAACTCTCCATTACAAGCTGGGTATTCACTGGTTGTGGACTTCACCAACATGGCTAGATTGAATGCCCTGTGAACTGAGTGGTTTACTAATTGATTTCAGAGGGGAGCTAAGAGTTAACAGCATTATACTAGGTCTTGAGGTGGGATGACTTTTAGTCTGGACAAAGTGAAGATGGCAGATTTCTTCCCTGACAGACATTAGTGAACTAGCTGGGTTTAAAATAAAATGTAAACAGTCGTTTAAGGTAAATTAACAATGGCCATAGGCTAAACATATGGTATGAGTTGGGTGCTATGCTAGAATGGTGTTAGCATTTGTGCTGAGTTTCTATTGGCAGAATTTGAGGAAAGAATGTTATAAATGTGCATTGAAAGTGTAAAAATATCTATTATTGAAGCCTAGAGGTCTAATGACACAATATATAGACGACACAAGAGGTGTATTCCTTCAACAGCATCACTGTTGAAGCTGAGTGTTTGTGCATTATCGCAGACTTTCCTTGGAGAATTACATGATGTAGTGGACAGTTCAACGCTGAAAAATAGTCTAACAGTGCAACAGCCCACAACGTGATTGGTAACTCCACAGCTATAACCAACTATGTAATAAATAACAGGTTCTACTCATTATAGATTTAATACAAAAAGTACTAGGCCCAGAAAAATCATTAAGGATATTAATTTTGCAAAGGAGGCTTTAAATCCATTAAAAATATTTTGAATATCTTTGCCTTTAAGTATGCCGATAAACGTATTGCTTAAATCTTTAATCCAGAATTCCTGCTGGCAAGGTTTTCCTTTTATCTAACTTTACTATTAAATCACTTAACTAAGGTTACAGATGAGAGGGTCAGTCTGAGTCATTGTATCATTATCCCACTCCATCATACATAAATAGATCTAATCACCTAAGATTGAGGTACTCATAACACAAAGGGCAAAGCAAAATGTGAGCTTTTATCAGATCTCAACTGAAAGAGATCATTTTGTAATACATCATTTTAAACATGGTGCAGCTGCAATTTTGGAAAAAGTTCTTGCTTTTTTAACATTATTCAATTATTAAATTTTCAAGCAGCAACGTCAAGGGTCTTGACTGATAGTAGCACCCAAAAAGATAATAGATGATGGACAGAATTTCACTTAAGACTATTTATTTTGTGCCAAAAAATTAGCAGACAGGAGTTGAATTACATTAAGATTAAGATTCCTGATGTCGCTTCAATATTGTTGGCTATAAGCCATATGGGCAATTGACTCATTACAACTTCAGAAATAGCTCAATGATTTAAAGCCAGAATCATCTCAGCAATCTTATTCCGTCCACATCAGATTTCATTTATTTGCACAAAAACCCTCAAATCTAACAACATCCCACTGGTCAACAATTTACTCTATTGTTTTCAAATGTTTGTACTTCCTACTGTGGATTAAGTGGAATTTTTGTACAAAATTAATGTATTTGAGATAGGCGGGGTATTGAAATATTGCAAGCATTTACCACAGTTGAATATTGAGGTGGGAGAAATGGCAAGAAGCAGTGATCGTTTTGTTGGAATGATGTAGCTCTCAGACTTGTATAAGTGCTCCATTTGGAAATTTTAAGGCATTGTTAAAGAACTTCATAAAGTGAGAGATCTAATAGTTGTATAGAAGCAGAAAACAATAAAACTTTCTGCAAGATATGTGGCAAAGAAAATGTGAAGTGCAAGGTTCTCTTTGACTATCAGTGTGTGTATTGTCTGGAAATATATTCCGCTGCACTGACATTGATATCAATATAGCTGAGTATACTGGAAATGCATGTGTAGAGGTTAGGACAACCATTAGTGAACAGCTGTATGTGTCCAACAAAAATTAGTCTCAAGTGCTGGAGGAAGGAGGTGTTAGTGGATCTAAATGCAATGCACCTCTTTCTTTTAAGCGCAGACCAATGCCAAAATAAATTCATCAGCCTAAAGTGGGTAAACAGTGAAACACACTAGTTATGTGATTTTTTTCCTTGAGCACCTTGGACAGCAACACACAATTCACCATACTAAAAGCAACGGACAGTCCGAATCGTAAGTGGATAAAGCACATATAGCTGATGAGTATAAGAGATGCATTAGGAGAATCTGAGGACAGGGTGGGGAAGAGCTAGTCAAAAGTCAGGTTTATTGTTAAATGCACAAGTACATATATGCAGAGGGGCAAAAAAAATTCTTACTTGCAGAAGCATCAAAGGCAAATAGCATCATATAAGCAGTATTCACAGAAAAAACTCAACGTAATTGTACATAACTTTTTCAAGGAAATAATAACAAAAGCATGTCCATTTTAGTACAAAATGGTAAAGTAGTCAGTGTTTGCTAAACTATAGTGATAATGATACAGCATGTTAATGCTGAGTGTACCTACTGATGCAGATTAGTAGGCCTGACCAGTTTGCTTCTGATTGCCAGATTTTATCTAAATCTGCATTGTTTAACACCTCTACAGTTTGGAGTGATTTGCACTCTTTATTTGGTCACTACTGAAGATGATAGTTTGGGTCAATCTATATGGAAGAAAAAAGGATACAGTACAGCTTTCGGGAAGGAATATAACAGTTGTAAATGCAGTTTCTTACAAAGTATAAAATACTTCATGAATGAACAGAGTGTAAAAATGAAAATCATGGTTTTCCAAGGTTTTACCTGTTAAATTTGATGATCTTTTTAGGTTTCTTTTTCTCTTTAGAAAAACCCTGGTAAGTTTTAATGAATGGCTCTCGCTGTTGTTAAGAATCCAGAGAAACAGACATATTAGTTAAATAATTCTATCATAACTGCAGGTTTACACCACAAAAGAAGCCAGACATATTCCTGTCTCACATTGAAGGCTATTCTTTCTCATATCCATCAAAAGTATTCTGTGTTGAGGCAGCTTATCATTGCTTTGTATAGCATGCCCATTACTTGTGCTCCCTAGATGGCCTGCGCTGTCCCAGAAATGAATTGAAGTGCTAATATCAGCTGAAGATGACAAGTTGCTGAGGCCCATCACATACTATGAAAACTAGGCTATCGGAATGTTATTAGAATTCAATAGCAATAAGGCTATTCCTCCCATAATCTGTTCAGAATGAATCATAGTGTAAGCCAGGACTAATGCATGTCAAATGAGATATATTCCAATGATGAATTGAAATACAGCTTGTGCTCACAAATATGGAAAATATTGTCCTATAAAACACCCTTAATGGATCATCTAGTAAGCAACTGAACCATGTTTCTTAGATTTGCCCCGGAACTGTGTGCAGTGAGCTGATCTGCATCAGTGTAACAATGACATTACTAAAACATGACCTGCTGAATTTGATCTTAAGAACTTTTTAAAAGCTATTATTAATGCTTTTTGAGATAGTGATTTAGATGCATATCATATTTTTTACTGAGTTAAGTATTGTATGTAATTAGTTTTGCTACAACAAGTGTATGGGACATTGGAAAAAAAGTTGAATTTCCCCATGGGGATGAATAAAGTATCTATCTATTTCTTTCCAGAGCAACATCATTATTAAGAATGCTTTTTTTTAAAAAAAGCAGCCTACTGGATACAATAAATTTCTTCGTCAAATTTTAACGTACAGAATACAACTACTTTTCAAGAATCAAATGATTTACCCTTTGTCAAGTCAAGACAAGATTATGTACATTTACTTATTTATTAAGACACACAGTGTGGAATAGGCACTTCTGGCCCTTCAAGCCATGCTGCCAGCAACTTACCAATTTAACCCTAGCCTAATCATGGGACAATTTACAATGTCCAATTAACCTACTAACTGGTACATCTTTGGACTGTGGGAGGGAACTGGAGCACATGCTTTGCATGGGGAGGACGTACAAATTCCTTACAGAGGACGCCAGGATTGAATGCCAAACTCCAACACCACAAGCACCCCACTAACTGCTATGCTACCATGGCACCCTGTGCACAGGTATGGTGAGGTGCAGGTACCATGAAAAGCTTGTAGGACAGGCACATAGGCTCAGATATAGGTTCCTTGTCTCTCCAATGCCATTTTAGTGTTTGTTATAACCTGTAAGCTGATTGAAAAAGTTTCTTTTAGTGAACAAACATTTAATCTGATCAATTAAGGGTAAAAAATTCACCTTGAATAACTCTTTATGATTTTTTGTAATTTTAATCCCCAAGTATATAAAAAAGTCATTAACTAATTTAAAAGGTAAATTTCCATAAATTGGAACCTGTCTATTTAAGGGGAACAATTAACTCTTATTAAGATTCAATTTATATCCGGAAAAATTACTAAACTGAGCCAACAATGATATTACTGCAGGAATGGATTTCTCAGGATCAGAAATGTATAATAACAAGTCATCTGCGTATAGTGATAACTTATGTATATCCATCCCGCGAGTAATGCCAGAAATGTTAGGTGATTCTCTAATAGCAATTGCCAAAGGTTCCAAAGCAATATCAAATAATAATGGACTAAGAGGACAGCCTTGCCTGGTACCCCGAAATAAATGAAAAAATGGTCACCATTGTCTTTATCTCTGATAGGTCGGATTAATGCTATTAAGATGATTATTTTACCCAAGTTCTTATATATATTTCAAGCGGTACCAATTTTTATTCTGAAATCCTTTTTTGACAATGTTGATTCAAAAATTTCCTCATATATAGGCAGAATAAAAATCCTAGATTAGGTAAAAGATACTTACAGAAGTCAAAGAAGGAAGGTGGATTGGCATTGCCTAATTTTAGATTTTATTATTGGGCAATTAATATTCGATATTTGAAATGTTGGTTAAGAGATTGGGATTTATCTCCTAGCCCTCATTGGGTAAATCTGTAAACTAAATCTGTACAAGGGTTTTCATTGGGTTCTATTTTAGGGACCTCTCTTCCCTTTGCTCTTTCTAAATTGCCGAAACGAATTGACAATCCGATAGTCAAACACACTTTACGTATATGGTTTCAATTTCAGAAATTTTTTGGGTTGAATGAATTTGTTTTAACTATTCCTATTGTATCCAATTTCTTTTTTCATTTATGGACCAAGCTTATTCAGCTTGGAAGACTAAAGGTATACTACGATTTTCTGATTAATTTTTGGATAACTGTTTTATGTCTTTTGAACAATTATCTAATAAATATAATTTGCCTAGATCTCATTTTTTTTTTAGATATTTACAGATTAGGAATTTCTTAAACACTGTACTTCCTATCTTTCCAAATCTTGATTCTTTGGGTATTTTGGAGAAATTGTTAGAATTTAATCCTTTTCAGAAAGATGTAATATCAAATGTTTACAATATAATTATGAAAATACGTTCAGAGGCCTTTTAAAAGATTAAAAATGATTGGGAAAGAGAACTTAACTTTACTATCCCTATTGAGAATTGGGATAAAATTCTTCATTTAGTTAATTTATCCTCTATATGTGCTAAACATTCATTGATACGGTTTAAAGTTGTGCACAGGACTCATATGTCCAAGGATAAATTGGCTCGTTTTTATTCCCATATAAATCCTATATGTGACAGATGTCATTCTGAGATAGCTTCTTTAACTCATATGCTTTGGTCATGTCCGCTTTTGAAAAAATATTGGAAAGACATTTTTGATATTATTTCTACGGTATTGAACATTGATTTACAACCTCATCCTATTACTGCAATCTTTGGTTTACCAATGATGGAATCAATCCGTTTATCTTCTTCTGCTTGTCGGATGATTGCATTTCTTACATTAATGGCTAGAAGATCTATTTTGTTGAATTGGAAATAAATTAATCCCCCTACCATATTTCATTGGTTCCTGCAGTCATAGAATTAGTATTATTATTTCCAATGCAACATTAAACCTTCATATTTGATGCTAACCCCTACTACCATCAATGTATCTGGGGTTGAGAAGGTAAACAGCTTCAAGTTCCTTGGCATCCACATCATCGAGGACCTCACGTGGTCTGTACACACCAGCTGTGTGGTGAAAAAGGCACCGCAGTGCTTCTTTCACCTCAGACGATTGAGTAAATTTGGTATGGGCCCCAAATCCTCAGAACTTTCTACAGGGGCACAATTGAGAGCATCCTGACTGGCTGCATCACTGCCTGGTATGGGAACTGTACCTCCCTTAATCGCAGGACTACGCAGAGTGTGGTGTGGACGGCCCAGCGCTTCTGTAGTTGTGAACGTCCCATGATTCAGGACATTTACAAGGACAGGTGTGTAAAAAGGACCTGTAGGATCACTGGGGACCCAAGCCATCCCAACCACAATCTATTCCAGCTGCTACCATCCGGGAAGCAGTACCACAGCATAAAAGCCAGGACCAATAGGCTCCGGGACAGCTTCTTCCACCAGGCCATCAGACAGATTAACTCACGGTGATTTGAGTGTACTCTGTATTACATTGACAGTTCTATTTATTATAAATTACTATGACTGCACATGGCACATTTAGATGGAGACGTAACATAAAGATTTTTACTCATGTATGTGAAGGATGTAAGAAATAAAGTCAATTCAATTCTAGTTCAACTGCAAGACCCAGATTAAAAGAGGTCAGTATAAATCCAGTGGTATTGTTTCCTCAGATACAGGATTTGAAAAGGGTGGGACATAACAACCTCCTGGAAAAAATCTGAAGTTATTGATATCTTCTGTCTGCATCAATAAATAGGGGTCTTTACTATTTGTTAATGAAATGTACAAAAGTAATTGTGTGGAGAAACTGTATAAAATTTATTATGATTATATTTTCCTTTCGCTAAATGGTGAAGATAGGACAAGCATATTGAGTAGTAACAGAATCATCTCTCCTTCATGCCCAAAGTAAATCACCAGTTCAAAAAATGAATGCTGTAGTATTACAACAGAGAAAAGAAACCTTTTCTCCAGATATGGCAAAGTGTGTGTTCTTGCTTTTTTCTCTCTAAGAAATTGATGATATTTTGTCACTTCAGGTGGTTAACTAAATGCATTGCTGGTGGTATGAAAACTAAGAGTTAAAAAAAGAAATTAAAGGTTAACCTAATTTACACCTTTTCTTCTTACTAGATAACATTGACATGGCATTTAGCACTAACAAAAAGAACTGCTCAAATTAATAGCAATACTTAAGATGTTTATTCAGAGCCTCTTCCTCAATTTGAATAATGATTCATTATTTCCAGAATGTATTGTTAGTGATTTTGAGATTTGTAAATTGAAATTCAAACTGAAAAAAAATTCTCATACACACATAACCTATTTAGTCTTTTCTAAGTATTCTTTGTAGATGCGCTCAGCTTTCTTTGAATTACCAAATTATTTGCAACTGTAAAATAATGCACAAAATCCTTCCTCTTTTGCTAGTTGTGTTTCTTTGCTAACATGAATTTATTACCATTAATGTTTATGAATATAAATATATTAAATATTCACAGATTTCCTTTAAATTGTTTTCACATTTACACAAAATTATCAAAATTCAAAATAGCAACTTACTTTAAAATATTGAATACTGGTTTACAAGGTATCGTTGGCAGACTTTTAGGTTTGATGTTAGTTGTATTTAATTAAATTTGTGACTTAATAGGCACAATGACATAAAACTGAAGCTACATGCAGTAGTAACCCCTCGACCACCTGAGTTTGCTCTACCATTCGATACAATCATGGCTGAGCATCCAATTTCAGTATCCTGTTCCTAGTTTTCTCTCCATATTTCTCAATCGTTTAACTCTAAGAAATACAGTACTGTATATCCAATTCCTCCTTAAATATTTAATTATTTTCTTTCAACAGCTTTTTCTGATGTAGACTTCCATAGGTTTACCAACCTCATGGTGAAGTAAATTGTCCTCAGCTCAGTCTTGCATAGTTTACCTATTAGCTCTACATTGTGACTCCTGGTCCTGGACTACCCTGCCATCAGCAACATCCTTCCTGCATATAATCTGTCTAGTCCTGTTCGTATTTGTAAAAATTTCCCTCTCAAACATCTAAAGTCTGAGAATGTAAGCCCATTTGACCACCTCTCTTCATACATCAATCCTGCCATCCCAGGCATTAGTCTGGCGACTTTTGCTAAAACTCCCTCCACAGCAAAAACAACCTTCTTCAGATACTGAAGAAGTCTGAACTCAATACTCAAGGTACTTACTTACCGAAGCCCTGTATAAATGAAACAAGATATCCACGCTACTCTCTTCTTTTTAAATATTGGGGGTGGGGGGGAAGGGTGTGTGTTTCCGTCCATCCGGGTGGAGTCATCAGTCGCCATCATCACAAGCTTTTTGCACCGATGTTTTTGGTGATTGCTCATCGTATGGCATGTCTTGGGCACCTGAAACCTGGCGGAGCCCACTCCTCTCCAGGTTATTTTTTACGAGGTCGAGTTGCTAGCTCGACATTCAACCCAGGCACGGATGGAGAGCGTGGAAGGGAGCCAGCCGGATTCGAACTCGGGACCTCTTGCCCCGAAGTCCAGCGCTGATGCCAGTACACCACCAGCTAGCCAAATATTAGGATAGTGTCAGCTTTTTCTCCAATAACTCCAAAGTTTAAAAAATGTTGGAAAATACCCACAATTTTTAGGACTACGCCTTTAAGTACCATGGGATGCAGAATATTAGGCTTCAGGAAATTACTGATCTTTGTATTACCTAGAATCTCATTAACTGTAAATGACAATTCTGGTATTCCACACAATCTCTATCATGATTTTCAGCAAAATAACACCAGAACTATTTCAGTCACAAAACACCATATTTTACAAAATAGTAAAATAGTACCATATTCTGTAAAGTATTAAAGTTAACTTAATCTTTCCTTTTTAAGTAATTACAAAAAAGTAATTATTAATAATTCTGTAAATCTTTCACATCTGAAAATTTGAACTTTATAAATGTATATAATTACTTGATGTGCAAGGCAAATTAAAAAATTTCTGCAAGTTAACTTAAATATTTACAAAAGTCTTAAATTAGCTCAGCCTATTATGTTATTATCATGCATATCCATCTTCTGAGCTCGTACCTTGATTTCAAGTCAATGTGTCTTCCATAATTTGCTGACATACATTGGGCCCCAAGTTTTATCCTTTTCAGGCACAACTAACAGTCCATGCTGTACACCTTCAGCAAATGTAAAGCTATGAACAAGGGAACATGCCAAGTCTGTTAAATCCACAGTTTGAACGTTGTCACAAGAATTCAGAAGAGAGGCCACAACATCATCATTTTCTGCTCGAGATAGTGTACATGTAGAATAAACCATTGTCCCTCCAGGACACAACGCCCCAAGAGCTGACCTGCAAGTCACCAGTAAAAGGTTAAGTCACATAAGTTATGTCAAATACATAACAGAAATTAAAAAAACACATTATTTTTGTAATTATACAATATCTTTAGATAAAGAATTCTCTCTGTTGGGGCATTCTAAAATGTGTTTCAAGTCATGCCCTTGTACATCTCAATAATTCTGGCTCTATCAATATTAAACCACAGGTAGATATACTGAAACAGTTTGGAAGTAAATATATATATATTTTAAAATCAAGTGAAATTAGAGTTTGTGTCAGTAATAAACCAGAAAATTTAGAAGAAATCTCATTTTAAAGTTTCTTCCCAAATGAAGTTAACATTGCAAGCCTATGTCATATACAAGTTTCACAACTGTGCATTGCTAGCCGCTGTCTAATGAAAGTAATCTATCAAGAAGAAAATTGTGGTTTCAGTTCTTCTGGATTATTTTTAGAACATCTTTTTTATATTCGCATAATTTTTACCATGCATTGCTTTAATAAGAGGCTTAACAATTTAAAATAAACAGATTAATTTAAACTGCTGATCAATGTGAAAAATGTAGACTTATGGAAATGAAATGTGTTAAATAACACAAGAAACATTAACAGTACTTTCAGAGTTATATACTGCACGTTTACAATTTTAGGTCAACCTTTTAATAAACATGCATGAGCTTTTTAATAGCATTTTTCAATCCAGTTTATGCATTCCAATTGTGGAGCCTGAATAACCATTGTTGCTTGGACGTAATTGAAACAAACCTTTAAATCTTATTTGACTTTTGAAGCAATGGCTGTGTTACTAACTCTGTTAGATACACATCAGTTTAGAATACAAAATTAATTACCATTAAAGTACTTCAGCATGCTAAAGACACAGGACTTGACACGTAATGACGTAATATATCAACCAATGGAAAAAGTTTATATGCAATTAATTCCATTATTAATATTAACAATAAAATGGCAATCATCTGAAACAAATCTCAAAGTTAACTATTCTACCAGACAGTGTGGTATTTGGAATTTTGCAGTATGCAGCTCTCCACATAAATCTCCTTCTAAATTAGTTTCTGGAATTGTGAGTTCCTGAAAAACAACCAATTAAGTAAAAAAGAGATGATTCAATAAGAATGGAATTGTTATTTCCACTGATTACAAAACACTTTTAAAGAATTGGTATTTGCACTTTAGCTATTACATTTTATCTTTTCAGGTTCCTGGTTGGCAACAAACATATTGGAGAAAGCAGCTTCTGTAACAATGTGATGTATTATTACAGAGTTGATATCCAAAGTATACCAAACAATACTGTCAGAATAGTGCCAATTCAATGTAATTGAATGGTTGATCTATTGTTTGGTTCATAAGAGCATTCAGCCAAAATGGAATTATTTATAGTTGAGGGTGCCATCCTTCAATAGTCAAATAATCAGTCACTGCCTGGACCTCCAAGATTCTTTCCCCGCTCTCAAATTGTTGACTGCTATATCTGACCAACCATTCTTTTCAGATACACAAGTGAAAAAATTCTACTTTTGATGGTTAGTGTCAATCATTGTCACAGCAGTGGACCAATCAACTGTCATGATTTTTGGCAACAGATCTTCAAATATAACTGTAATTGACAGCAGACAGCATCCAATTTGCCATAAAGTTGGATATACATTCCTTCAAAAGAGTATTATTCCAACAGTCATACTTCATATGTAAAAACTAATGCTATCATTGAGTATCTGCTATTCCTAAGCATTTATTGTTTTAAAATGATTATGAACTAAGTTGGTTTTGGTTTTTTATCGTTAGAATTATTGGTCAGAAAATCTCTCTGATCAACAGCGCCACCTAATGGAAATGTGCAGAATTTGGATACAAACTCAAAGCAATTAAAATTTGATCCCTAAAAGCCCAAATTCAGAGTATCACACCTCTAGCATAACCAAGTATTACATTTTGCCTGTACAGATTTTCAAATCTTCTGCAGAATAGATTTAATTTTACTGGGGAAAAAACTGAAATGGTAATTTCAAGGCCATTGTTTCAACCTTTACATGTGACGTGCAGGAGAGCGAGAGTAAGTTCTACTAGCAGTCATTAGATAAAGTTTATTGTAATCTTTCAGCCCCAAGTTCAGGTAGGTCACACCAGAATGTTATCCATTTGTTTTAACTGCAGGCAAGGCTTGCATAACCAGTGGTAGTTCAATTATAGCCCATAACAACACAGGTGGGAAGGACAAGTCAGCAACTGTATATTGCTCAATATACATTTTAATCAAAAATAAACCATTCTGATTGTGCTTAACAATCAACCATTAAAAATATAGGTAAGTGCAGATGACTAGGAACATTATTATATTCAGAACTCCCCAACAAATGACAAAAGTACTGGGCAGTAAAACTACACTTCAGATGGCATGGGTTTATTTGCAACAGTAAACACCAATTATTAAGGATAGATTTTAGATATTTTGCCAAATATACAAAGCTTGAGGCAGAGAATGAGACAGCCTACTTGGCTGAATGTTTAAGAGGAGAAACTTAAACATGAAATCTTACTCAGTTGTGTTTCATCTTACATCACTCCAGTCAAGTTCCTCCAGTTTCGTATTAGTCACCTCAATCTGTTAACTAATCATGTACTTATGAATGATTATCTTATCACATTACTCAAGTAAAAGGAAATAATTTTGTAAGGAAATGTAAGGAAACGTAAGGAAATGATTCAAATTCCTTGTTAATAAAACAAAAAGTTGAATTTCTCTTTCAGCAATGAGATAAATATTCTGTAATGATGGCACATTAAATACTTTGTATACAGAAGATCATCTTTTTTTCTTTATCATGGGATGAAAAACTCCAATCACAATTGTGAAATAATTAGCCTCCCTTGCAGGACATATGGATATTAAAAAGGAAAACACTGGAAAAATTCAAGATGTGGCAGCATCTGTTCAATTAGGAACAAAATAAATGATTCAGAATGATGATATTAATTCTACACTGATTGACTTGTTGAGAATTTCCAGTGTAGATTTTTGGACACTAGTGAATTTAAGGATGAAGTGTAAATGTGGAATTAGGACAAAAAATCATCTGGAACAATGAATGACAGAAAAGACTCATGAGGCTGAATGACCTACCACAAACTCCTATTTGTTATGCTCTTCAAAGCCTCCGGAATACTTGCTGTTCAGAGATTCTACTTTATTTCATCAAACAATATTGATAGCTTTGAACACAACAATTATTATCCACTATATAATCTTTAATCATCCTAATCAGCCATTTCTGATGATGGTAGGAAGTTAAAATGGAAGCCTAGATTTTGCATCTCTGGGCTATGATTGAGAAGACCACCAGTGAGATATACAAAGTTGAACTTCAGATTCTTATATGAACTGATAGGGGCAGTTTTCATATAGTCAACATTTAGTTGGCCTATTTAAATAATAGTTAAAGAGTAACTTTCAATGTTATATTTCAGATAACTTGCCAATCTAGCACCAAAATCCTGAACATGCTGAATTATCAGAAATATAATCTAGGACAAGAGGACATGACTTCAGGATTGAAGGACATCCATTTAGAACAGAGATGCGGAGAAATTACTTTAGTCAGAGGGTGGTAAATCTGTGGGATTTGTTGCCACGAGTGGCTATGGAGACCAAGTCATTGGATGCATTTAAGGCAGAGATAGATAGGTTCTTGATTAGCCAGGGCTTCAAAAGGTATGGGGTGAAAACAGGGGAGTGGGAATGACTGGAAGAATTGGATCAGCCCAGTGACTGAATAGCGGAGCAGACTCGATGGGCCAAATGGCCTACTTCTGCTCCTATATCTTATGGTCTTATACTGCAGGCGCATGATACAATCCATTTATTCTTGTACAAAAATGGCACTAATGTTGCAAAATGAAATAGAATGCAAATGAAAGTTCTATTCCAATTCCATTGAGACTAAATGATTAGCAAAAGATGACAAGAAGTAAATAATTAATACATAATTAGATCTAAAAGTGGACCAAGAAGAAAAGGAAACATAACTGAATAAGATTGTTCAGAAGTTGTTTGGAAGAAACAAAGTAGCATCAAAAGGAATGAATCAGGGTTCTACTCCCTTTGCTAAGATGTAAACTAACAGGACTATGACATTATGGGTTGACAGAATCTCCTATCAAAGATAGAATATACTACTCAGGTTGTAAAAGTAGCAATTTAATATGGAGCTGATGCTGTAAAAGGGAGGGTTAGAGCAAACTGCCAGTGTGATGCACCACCAGCTCAGTCCTCACGATGCACATGGAGAAAGGCCCTGCACTTACTCATTTCAGTATTTTTCTTTGAATGCACTGGCAAATGTGAGTAGAAACAGGCCAGTGGTGAAACACAATAGATTCAGATGTATAGGACAGTGCAAAAGTCATAGGCACATATATATAGCTAATAAACCCAAGACTTCTGCACAGTACTGTAGTAATTTTATGTGTTGCTCTGTACTGCTGCCACAAAAAACACGACATACGTGAATGATTATAATTCTGACATGGTTCTCTATTGTGGACTGGAAGTGGGAAGGGGGCAGGGAGAGGGGAATCACGGTTGAGAAAAGTGGAAGCAGCAGAGTGGGAAACAGCAGAGAGATATTAGGTAATCTTCAATAAACCAATTATTTGGAAATAAGTGACCTTGCCTGCTGTCACAGTGCTGGGTCTATCACTCGCGCCATCCTCCGCCCATGGCACAGTCACCTGTCCCGAACCCCTCCTGCGATGCTCCATCCTCGCCATTCCCACCAGATTTACAAATACAGTACTGTGCAAAAGTCTTACATACCCTAGCTATATACCTATATCTACAGTATTTATCTATATATCGATACTGTAGATATAGGTATATAGATATATATGCACACACATACATATACATATAGATATACACACAAACATACATACATACATGTGTGCCTAAGACTTGCTGTAAGTTGTGTGTCATACTCAGTTGGCGTAAGTAATGTAGGCGTCAAGGTGGTATATGTTCCAATCAAAAGCAGGTGAAAGCAGCTAAAGTAGTCAGCTATTATCAATACCAGTTTTCATCCATTTTGCATAAAGTATGGGAAAAAATCACTTAATAAAATTAACACATACGTATTATTTGAAAAATAATTGTTTCAAAAAAGCAACATTACTACCAAGACTATAAAGAAATCCTCATGATTAATCTATCACAAAGATTATTCCCAATAAATTTATTAGTCACATTATTGATAGCTAAATGGTGCAATGTTTGATTTTATACATAAGTAACCAAAAATACATACTTTGGTATCTAATTGCCTCTAACATACTTCAATTATTTAAGCCACATCTTTAAAACCATTAAACAAAACAATAAAGTTAAGATTTTTTAAACCTTTGAACATTTAACCATATTTAAAATCAGAAAGTTGTAAATTTAATAACTTTACTCACAATATTGCAAATAACCAAAAGCTTACACTTTTCTAATATTGCTTCCCTAATTTTTTTTTAATAAATTCAAGTTCAGTAAATAATGACAGGCACATAAAGAAGTAACAATTCAACAATCAGTACCGGTACCCTCTGACATGTCCATATTGAAAATGCACATGTGGATCCCTGTAACAAAATCACCATTCTCTAATCTGAAAGGATTTAAGGATTTCGTTCCATAAAAAAAAAACTGGCTGGATATTGTTCTCATTAGCAATAATTTGTATTCCACTTAACCACACTTTTTCAGAGAATTTATATCGACACACTGTAAATTTGAGCCTGTACACTGCACGTGGAACTTGCATTAATCAATTACTGTGGAAGATTATTGATGATTGCATTGTCCAGTCCAGAAGATGCAGGTTAGAATATGTTGTCAATGTCAAGTCAGGTTAAAACAAAAAATCAAAAAAAGAAAATACTGAGTTAGTTAACAGTGAGAAAGGAAACAAGACTGTTTGGAAATAGTTAAGACCTATTGCAACTTAAAACAGTGTTCTTCTGGAATAGATGAGGCCCAAACCTATTTTGGTGTGTATAATCGAGATTGAACACAGCACTTTCATGTTGTACTGATGAAAGTAAGATATGTGCTTTTCCCAGCATTTGGAGGATCTGGATGCCTCAAGCAGCAATTTTCTAATGTTGGTATTAACTGCAAGTTTGAGAACTCTAGAAGTTGCAATACATCTCCATTGTTTAACCTCTTACAATATTTATTACAAAATTCAGCTCGCTTACATTTCTTGTAACTAAAGACCTTACAAATTACTTTACATGTTGCTGCTAGGTCTTTTCTTATTTAACCTAATTCTAATTACAAAATTTAAACTGCACATTATGGTTGTTTTATAATTAATAACTGATTAAAACAAGCTTGATGCTGTAATTAAAATAAAACTACTTAAAATCTGCGTCTCCCTAGAAATTGCATGGCTTTGGATAGATAAGAAAGGTGGCACTGCTTTGCAAAACCCATCACCACAACTTAGGTTATATACACATAAAAGGCAGGAAATTACTATCACAGGTGGTCAGGTAAGCAGTACATGAAATGCTAAGCAAATAACAAAATCAGAGAGAGAGAGATTTGTAATAATATTCACCTTTGCTCATGAAAAAACAGCTGAAATTAAAATTGTGGTATAATTACACAGCATCTATAATGTAATGACAATTAAATAAATTGTCTTATTAATCATCTTCTTGCAAATGTTTTGAAACGCCAGTTATTTGAATTAAAAATCTCTGTAAAAATCAAACTTCAAAATTGCACAACTTGACAAAAAGGAAAAAGGAGGCATGAAAAATGAATGTAATACACCTGATAAGAACTGCATAGTTTATAGAAAGTAAAGGACGATGGCACATTGCCATCTTCTGAACTCAATTCTGAATTCGCCAATTTTAAGTAATTTGTACTTTCCCCTAAAAATGACTATTTCTAGCATTTTTTTTTCTATTCATATAGTATAGCCTGATAGGCTTGTTCACAGCCTCCGTTGTGTGCACGTTACACAAAGCACTTTATACTTGTAACTGCATACATTACTGCATATGGATTTACCACATCAAGTATATTCCCTTTGTTCTACCAATCTCCCCTCCTTAGTTATTGAAAACTAACTTGTTTTGCTATCATTCCCAATTTTAACAAATGGTCCTGTATCTGAAATGTTAACTCTCTTCATGGATGCTGTTTGACCTGCTGAGTGTGTCCAAAATTTTTTGTCTTTATTTAAGACAAATATATTGTTAAAAAACAAACACTAGTTCATGCACAAAAAGCAAACTTAAACTTAAGCAAAAAGAAAGAACACAGCCTCTTGCAGTATGCTCTCAGTTAAGGTTAAGATCTATTTCTGATTTATCATAAGAATTGCTAGAAGGAAAAAGAAAACTGAGATCGATGTAGTTCACCTATCATGTTGGCAGTTACATGATACATGAAAGTGGCTATGTCAACTAATTAATAATCAGTCTATCAATTTGTCTACATCAAACCCAGAAATGATGAAAGGAAAATCTGAGTGGCGACAAGTTTGGGGAGCCACATATCCAAGGTCACCTTTTTTCTTTAAGACTCTATGCTTACCAGAAAACACATCTCAAATGTCATTTTCTGAAAGGAATCCATCCAACTTACATTTGAACAAATCAATATTCATCTCTCAGGAGAATATCTTTCATAGACTGACCACTTGCTCATTGAAAGCATTGGACAATTATTCCATTTAAAATGTCAAAACATGAACAGATGAGCTTTAAGATTTTTCTTCCCATACCTCAGTAATTGCTTCTGTAAAACAGGTAGATTAGGCGCGTGCGCAATCCTTTGGCAAGCTTTAAGGCTGTCAGACGAGAACAACCAACTTCTGTCATTTGAACACGGTGCATCCACTAGCACCTAAGAGAATGATAAATAATTTTATTGGAAAAAATTGTACAAGTCCAGGTGACAAAATGCTATTTTATTCAAAATGCCCTCCTATTCCCACTCCAGAGATTAACTGGAAGGCGAACTATCCAAGAATCATGCTTTAACCAACAGCTCTGAAATTAAATATTCTATTTGTTTATTGTTTATGAGGTTTTGCAGTGCACAAATTCTCTGTACTGTACACCTAACAGTAACTGGACTTTAAAGGATAATACAAGGTTTTGAAAAACAGCTAAAAATAAGTATACTGCAGAATTGGTATCATTCCACTCCACAACCTTCACAAAATATGGTAATGTAAACTGATAATCAGAAAACTGAGAGGTGAAAGAGGCTGTACAGATCAACAGTGAAGTCCTCAATTTTTATATTTTTGCACTCCAATGTGTCCTAGGATTAAATGCACCAGGAGATTTCTCAAAAAGTGAATATAGTGACCTCGTCAGAAAGCAACTTCTCAAGCAAAGTTGACCACCAAAGGAAAGCAAAACAAATCTGTTAATATAACACTGATAAATTCTAAGATCTACTTGTGCGCCAAGACATTTGGGAAACTCATTATTTAGTTAATTACATCATTGACTTGCTCTTGTTGATAGGCTGCCTGTTGGGAAAATTATGGAAATTTTATTCTCCTGGCAATAATACACGAGAATAGTTATTATAAAATTTAATTCCTTGTAAATTACAAATGAATAACTGGGAAGAAATCATCTGAAAAAAAGAAAAATTATTATTGAAAGTAAATTTACGATACCCCTTTCTACTTCGTCTCTTGTAAAAATGTTGTTCACTTTTCTCAGTTCCTTTGTCTCCACCGCATCTGTTCTCAGGGTGAGGATTATCATTCCACAACAACTTAGATGTCTTCTTTATCCAAAGAAAGGGGCTTCCCTTCCTCCATCAATACTACCCTCACGTACATTCCCTCCATTTGGCTCACGTCTGCCCTCACTTCATCCTTCTGCCGCCACACTAGGGATAGGATTCCTCTTGTCTTCACCCACCACCCCACCAGCCTCCATGTCCAGCATATAATTGTCTGTAACTTCTGACATCTCCAACGGGACCCCACCACCAAGCAAGTTTTTTACCTCCCCTCCACTTTCGGCAGGGATTGTTCCCTATGCAACGCCCCTGTTCACTCTTCCCTTCTGGTACTTATCCTTAGAAGTGGAACAAGTGCCACACCTGCCCCTACACCACCTCCCTCACCTCTGTTTGGGGCCCTGAACAGTCCTTCCACCAGGTGAGGTGACATTTCACCTACAAATCTGTTGGGGGTCATCTATTGTATTTGGTGCTCCCAGCGTTGCCTCCTACATACCAGTAAGACCCGACGACTGCTTCGTTGAGCACCTTTGCTCCATCCACCACAAAAAGCAGGATTTCCTGGTGGTCACCCATTTCAATAGGGTGAAGTCGGGAACTTTCACGCCGTGACCTTGTTAATCCGAAAGGAGACCAATCTTGACATTACGCGCCAGACCAAGTGATCCAGTGGGTGGTAAAGGGATAAACCCTCGGCCCACTGGAAATCATGAAAATCGTTAACCACAACATCGAAGGCTTCAGGCACAGTAAAGCAGAGATCCTGGCAGACTTAAAACCGGACAACTTGTGCATAGAAGAAACTCATATGCTGAACAACCAACCCTATATGCCAGGAATGCACTTGGCTATTGACACCCCTAGCCAAACTTATGGATGTGCAATCTTTGTTCAAGATAAATCTATAGTAATGAGCACAACAAACATCCAGGCTGACTCAATGGAACTTCCAAAAGTTGAAACAAAACACAAATATCATCTCGGTCTACAAACCCCCTAATGAACCATTCGTGTGGCCATCTAACCTAGATCTCCAGGACAAAATGTACCTCATTATTGGTGACTTTAATAGCCATAGCACCAACTGGGGATACGAAGATGACAATGCAAATGGAGAAGTTGGATCATGGGCTTTGAACAACAGCCTTGAGCTACTATATGAGTCAAAGGACACTCCTACCTTCACAAGTGCCAGATGGAGAAAAGGATACAACCTAGACCTTGCCTTTGTTACCTCGGCAAGCTCCAAGCTCTTCGCGGTAACAGTCCTCCAATATATACCCAAATCCCAACACTGTCCAGTCCAGGTAGAATCCCTTCCAGTTCTGAGACCTGTACCATTGAAGTACCTACCAAGATTTAACCTGAGAGAAGTGAATTGGACATCTTTTGCAGAATCCCTTGGTCAACTTATCGATACCATACCACCAGAACCTGATCATCATGATGAATTTGTCCGACTAATCTGATTTAGCTCACACTGACCAGCATCAACCAAACAACACTAGAGTGGCTGGCTGTCTGGTGTGTCAAGCTATGAATGAACCCATTTCAATTCTACTTCCCATTCCGACATGCTGGTCCATGGCCTCCTCCACTGAGGCCACGCTCAGGGTGCAAGACCAACACATTATATACTCCACCTGGGTAGCCTCCAGCCTGATGGCATGAAGGTCGATTCCTTGAACTTACGGGAATTACCCCCTCCCCTCCTTCACCATTCCCCATTCTTCTTTCCCTCACACCTTCTCTTCTTATTTGCCCATCACCTCCCCCGGTTCTCCTCCCCCTTCCCTTTCCTCCATGTTCTTCTGTCCTCACCTATTGGATTCCCTCTTCTCCGGCCCTTAATCTCTTCCACCAACTAATTTCCTAGTTCTTTGCTTCACCCCCTTACCCATTCTGGCTTCATCTATCACCTGCCAGCTTGTACTTCTTCCTTCATTCCCTCCACCTTCGTGTTCTGGCTTCTTCCCCCTTCCTTTCCAGTCCTGACAAAAGGTCTTGGCTTGGATATTCCCAACATAGATACTGCCCAACCAGCTGAGCTTCCCCAGCACATCCCCAGCTTTAGATTTCCAGCACCTGCAGTACGTCACTGAAAGTAAATTGTTACTTTTAGGGAAACTACAAAGAAAACCTACAACTCACTTGCATTATATTCTGATTGTCCTTACGCAAGGCACAAAGGTCTAAAACGATACACAATGGATTCCGGTTAATTGGACCATCAGTTAATTGGGGCAGCCACTTACTTGAGGCAACTCTGAAAGAACAAAAACTAATTGAAAAAACTGTCGGGATTTCCTTTGTTTTTTTGAGATACTGTGCTGCTTAACCTTGAGTATTGTGCACAGTTTTGGGTTCCTCATCCACGAAAAGATGTGCTGGCATAAAAGAGGGTTCAGAGGAGGTTCACAAGGGTGATTCCAGGAGTGAAAGAGTTATCATACGAGGAACGTTTGATGGCTCTGTGTCTGTACTAGCTGGAAGTTAGAAGGATTGGGGGAGGGGGGGGATCTCACTGAAACCTTTCAAATGTTGAAAGGTCTAGACCAAGTAGATATGGAAAGGGCATTTCCCATGGTGGGGTGTCTAGGACAAGAGAGCACAGCCTCAGGATAGATGAGCATCCATTGAAAACAGAGATGCAGAGAAATCTCTTCAGCCAGAGGGTGGTGAATTTGTGAAATCTGTAACCACAGGCAGCTGTGGAGGCCAGGTCATTGGGTGAATTTAAGGCAGAGATTGATAGGGGTTCTTGATTGGACATGGCATCAAATATTATGGGGAGAAGGCCAGGAACTGGGGTTGAGGAGGAGTTAGAAAAAAGGATCAGCCATGATTGAATGGCAGAGCAGACTTGATAGGCCAAATGGCCTAATTCTGCTCCTATGGCTTACGGTCTGGGACAAGAGACTGTTGCTGAACAGTTTCTAACCAGCAACAGTCATGTTCACCTGTAGGCTATTAGACACTACATGGTGTTTAGAGTGCACAGTTTTTAAAGTGTCAGTTATGTGTGCTTGTGTTATGATATCCATTTAGGGTGATGGACACCGATTCAAAAAGCAACAATTTTTGATAATTTGCTTTATTACTTTGACTTTACAAAGTGATGAAGTTCATATCTGAACTTGAGCTAGTGACTATACAGGATGCCAGGAAATTTATTGTTGGAATGAAGGCAGTCCATTATCTGCATTAGGCCTTTGTGCTGATTTTGTTCAGTTACAGTTAATCAAAAGAACATGGTGGCGTACACCGGATGAATTCCTCCATCAATAACTATCAGGAACTAATAGACAGTTTTATATTACTGTAGTAGCATTGGTAGTCTAATTTGTTCTGTATTTCATTTAAGTACATAATTTGTTACTTAATTAAATAGTAGTTTGTCTTTATTATACTGCACCTTTTTAACTATTTTCATGAAACCTCAGCTAATTGGAGCAGCCTTTTAATTGGGCCAACATGTACTGGTCCCAATGTGTTCCATTTAACCAGAATCCACTGTATTTGCAGACTAACATAGGCTGATTTCACCTGAATGGAAATTTTTAGTCAAAACTTGCATCTTGATACCCCCATGTGGCTTGTGTCAGTACTACATGGATGTTCCAAAATTCAAGAGCACAACAGAAGCAGAACCAGAAACACAAGAGATTCTGCAAATGCGGGAAATCTTGAACAACACACTCAAAATGCTGGAGGAACTCAGCAGGCCAGGCAGCATCTAAAGATGGAAATAAACTGTTGATGTTTCTGGCCAAGACTTCCTGATGAACGGCCCCTTCCTGAAATGTCAACTATTTTTCCTCCATTGATGCTACCTGGCCTGCTGACATTTTGTGTGAGAAGTAGAAACAGAACCAGGCTACCTGTCTGCACCAAGATTCAATATGATCCCAGCTAATCTATTCCAGGCCACAATTCATTGATTCTCATTCTGATAATCTTCAGTCCCCAAATCTTTCAAAGCAATTTGTCTACGTCCACTTTAAATACCTAAAATGATCTAATCTCCAAAATCTCCAAGAGAATTCCAAAGATTCACTGCCCTCTGCAAAAAGAAATGTCTAGGTATCTTTTAAATGACCAACCCGTTGAAACTCTACACCCACAATAGAGATAAGGCAGAATTAATCACTCTATTTATAAACAGACGAGGGTGTAGCACTTCATCCCATCTGAATAATGTCACCCAGTTCCGAAAGTAATTATTTCAGTTTTAAATGAGACATTATTGAGCCTCTATTGAAGATACAGTGGGAGTTTAAAGGAGTTCTAGATTGCCACACAAAAGTAAGCCAAGTTTTACAGAGCTGCAACATTACCTCGTGGCCCTTTAACACCAATCTGATGACTAATCAAAATCAATCATACAGCTTCTTAACCACCCTATTAACTTGCACAACTTTGAGAATCATAGGGCGTGAACCCAAGATGTTACCATTCACCCTGTACACTGTCTTCAAGTACATCCTTCCAAAGTGTATCATTTCACATTTTTCTGGATTAAATTTATCTCCAGGTACTGAAGACCAGTTCTGGAGTGTGCACTGACACCTTTGGCAGTCTCAGATAGCCACCTTCTTCAAGCAGGCTTCAGTTATACCAGCGTCCAAGAAGAATGCAGCAGCACTTAAGTCCACGGTGATGAAATGCTTTGAGAGGCTGGTGATGAAACATATCAACTCCTGCCTGAGGGGCGACTTGGATCTACACTAATTTGCCTACCGTTCCAACAAGTCGCAAGGTGATGACATCTGGACAGCGAAGGTGCATACATCAGAATGTCCTTCATTGGCTACAGCTCTGCATTCAGCACAACACTTGGGGCAGCACGGTAGCAGAGTAGTTAGCACAATGCTTTAAAGTAGCAGAAACCCGCAGCTGTCTATAAGGAGTTTGTATGTTCTCCCTGTTACTGCATGGGTTTTCTGTGGGTGTTCCGGTTTCCTCCCCCAGTCCAAAGACATACCAGTTGGTAGGTTAATTGGTCATTGTAAATTACCTTATGATTAGGCTTGGGTTAAATTGGGGGTTGCTAGGTGGCATGGCTCGAAGGGCCAGTAGGGCCTATTCTGTGCTGTATATAAATAAATACAAATAAACGATCATCCTTTCAAAACTAATCAACAAACTCCAAGACCTAGGCCTCAACACCTCTTTGTTCAACTAGATCCTCGATTTCCTCACTTGCAGACCTCAGTCAGTTCACATCGACAACAATATCTCCTCCACAATCACCATCAGCACAGGTGCACCAGAAGGCTGTGTGTTTAGCCCCCCTGCTCTTCTTGCTTTATACTTATGACTGTGAGGCAAAGTACAGTTCCAATGCCATAGTTAAATTTGCTGTTGGGACTTGTTGGCCGAATTAAAGGTGGTGATGAAACAGCATATAAGACGGAAGACTGAAAATCTGGCTGAGTAGTGCCACAACAACCTCTCACTCAATGTCAGTAACCAAGCAGCTAATTATTTACTACAGGAGGAGGAAACAGGAGGTCCATGGGCCGGTCTTCATCAGGGGATCAGAGGTGGAGAGGGTCAAGAATGTTAAATTCCTTGGTGTTATCATTTTAGAGGATTGCCCTGAGTCCAGCACATAATCATCATTACAAAGAAGGCACAGCAGTGACTCTACTTTCTTATAAGTTTGAAGATTTGGCATATCATCTGAAATTTTTGAGACTTCTATAAATGCATAGTGCCTGGTAAGGAAGCACCAATGCCCTCGAACAGAAAAGCCTTTAAGAAGGAGTGGATATAGGCCAGTTCAGCACGGGTACAGCCTTCTCATTGAGCACGTCTACAAGAGGTAGAATGCAGGAGAACAGCATTCAACACCAGGGACTCCCACCATCCTGGCACACAATCTTCTTGTACAAGAGCTTCAGGTCCCACACCATCAGGCTTAGGAACATTTATTACACCTCAACCACTGTGCTCTTGAAACAATGGTGATAACTTCACTTAACTGTCCCACACAACATATGGACTCAACTTCAAGAACTCTACAGCTTAGTTTCTTGATATTATTTATTTATTATTTGGTTTATTTTGCACAATTTGTTGTCTTTTGTATACTGATTGTTTATCTGTCTTTGTTGAGTTTGGTTTTTCATTGATTCTATTGTTATGTTGTATTTACTGTGAATGCCTGCAAGAAAATGTTATCTCAGGGTAGTATATGGTGACACATATATGTACTTCGATAATACATTTACTTTGAATCATCCTACTTCTTAGGCTAGCTCTGCATCCTATCAACGTGCTGTTGTAACCTATGGCAACCTTCTACAATATCTACATCACCATCAACCTTCATATCATCTGCAAAATTACTAAATAGCCCTCCACCCCAGCTAAGTCACTGGGCCACCATGTTAGATGCTGCCTGACCTGCTGCATTCCACCAGCATTTTGTGTGTGTTACTGGGCACCAACCTCCAGGCAGAATACCCTCCATCTATTACCATCCTCTGCCTTCTGTGGTTCTAGTCAATTCTGAATCCATGCAGCAAAGTTTCTCTGGATCTGCCACCTGACTTTCTGAATCAGCCTACTAAGGGGAATATTGCTGATTAAATATGGCTCTCTCCACATTACACTCTGTTTTGTCTGTTAAATACAACTTTTCAAATGCTACTTTGTTAAAAAAGTGTACAGTAAGCATCATGTCCCTCTGATTTCATTTTCAATTATTTCTGTAGCATTACAGAACTCTTACAGGAGTTGTTTCATTCCAATGTGGAGTACATAATACATCTTTCTTTCTACATTCTTCACCACGTCATTGCAGTTTTATCACCTGCAACCTACTCCAAAGCAGGACACTAAAATCTACTCAGCATAGTATGGTCTATGGCCATAAGCGCAAGTCTCAGTTACACAGGAACACACCTTGAAATTCTGATAAGCAGCACATTCACCATAGTCTGACAAAGCCAGGTCAAAATACAGACTCACCTTGTTAAATATTTGTGGCTGTTGTGGGCCAATAACTCTTCCATCCAGGTTCGTCACAGATATCACCCCCCTTATGGCATCAGGTACAAAAGACTCAAGTGTTTGCTTCAGCCACTTATGACGCAAATTGTCATGTTCATTGCAAAGAAAGTGACCTTTTAAAGAAAGAGAAACCATTCTGAGGCTGTGTGATCGCCCATACATCCCCCAGTGACATAAGGAAGAAATTCTATTAGATTATACACATATAAAATGCTGGTCAGGCAGCATTTATGGAAGTTAATAAACATATTTAAATGTATTTTTTATGATCGCAAGACCTGCTGGACATTAAGAACTAAAGTTACTCAGTTCTACCCCATCAGCTAGTTGCTCGTTAGTGAAGAACTGAAGGAGCTGGACTTGATGTGTATCATGCTGCTGCCTGCGTCAGAGTGCAAAGGAGGTGTGCAGTCTAACAGTGAGTGAATGTCTTAGTCACTTATCTTGTGATTGCAAGACCCCGTTAGGCATTTTTAATGCAGAATACTGCAAATCTGATTCACTAGTTTATTGGCGAAGGGCAAGGGCAGACAGTGGGGGGACTGCATGGCCTAGGTCGTCTCAAGGACTGGGTTTCAAGCCAACGTGTCCCATGTTTGCAGCTGCCCAGGAGAGAGGAGGAGTTGTTGCACTCCACCGGAGTGCCAGAGGCGATCTAGTGCAGTGTAAATGGAGTTGGCACTGCTTTTCAGTGTTCCCTGAGTCGAAGACAAGATGTATTGTACTCAACTGCAGCTGCTGCAACGTTCATGAACTCGAACATGGATATTTATTTCTGTGACTGTATTTTACTGCTGTCTTATATGAGCTATGTGTGATTTGTGCTGTGTATGACTGTTGGTACTGTGTTTTGCACCTTGGTCCCAGAGTAACGCTGATACTGTGTTTTGCACCTGGGTCCTAGGGTAACGCTGTATCCATAGATATTCATGTATGGTTGAATGACAATTAAACTTGAACTTGAATAAACAGTTGATGTCTCAGGCCAAGACCCTTATTCAGCATTCAGCTCAAAATGTCAACTGTTTATTCATTTCCAGAGATGCTGCCTAACCTGCTGAGTTCCTCCAGCATTTTGTGCGTGTTGCTCTGGATTCCCAGCATCTGCAGAATCTCTTGTGTTTACTATTAGATTACTATGTGTTTTCTACATGTTTCACTGAATCAACTTCAGCAGAAGTATCACCTGGCCCTGAAGCCTTATTAGAACTTAACTCTCATAACACTAATTCCAGACTTCACTGCAGTATGGCACTATCAAAAATTTTAAATCAAGAATTCATTTGTGCTCTTAGGTAAACACAAAAAAGTCAATGCTCTATTATTCAATGAGTGTGAGAGCTCACTTAATGCCCTAGATGATACTCATCTCTTAACCAAAACTGGCAAATAGATTATTTGATTGGGTACCCAAATATAGTTTACTGTACTTAAATGAGTGTAACTAGCTCACCATGCTTCCGGACAACAATGACTAAGCTTCAAGTGGAACTTCACAGATTTCATGTTCTCTGTCAAAAGTATATTAGACCTTCTACTTTATCTTTTAATTGTATTTAATAAACCAGGTCTCTATAAGTCACTTATATTTGTTAAAAAGTGTTTTAACTATTTTATCAAGGACCTATTTTGAATTGTTTATATGCCTAATTGTCATGGTCCCTTCTGGCACCTGGCTATCTTCCTCAGGAATTGGGCCTTAACCACCTCGTTTAGTTCCCAATCATTCCCAGGGTCCAATAACTACCAACACCTGTATCCCATCAACCAAGGCAGCATAAGAATCCTGTGACCACAACTAGAAGGTGCCAGTTCGTTGGTCGACTCGTGTACAAGCAACCTCATTCCATGGGACTGAGGACTATCAGTTCGAAGTCTAACCTTGTTCCTGAATTATCTACTAGAACCAAGACTCCGGGCAAAGACTCCCTTGGAACCCTTCCCACGCTCGCTACGACAGCAACGCATCCCGACTTGGCCTCCGTGCCTGTGTTCCGCATTTGGGTTCGTTCCACCACCACATCCTTTCATTCTCAATTGCAGATCAAATAAATGCAAGGGAATTCAAAGCTTGTTTTCACTTTCTACCAGTCCTCTAATTCTTCCTTCTAATACATACATTCCCGCATTGGGAATTTCTACCATAGAAAAATATCATTAAATAGATTCGGTATTTCCTTGAAAAATTTGAGCGTAACCTCTCTCCAGAAATTGGGAAACATTTAAAGCTCAGTGCTAAAAAGACATTCCTAATCTTTTGTTCATAGAATTAATATTGTTTTGCTGTGATAATGAAACCAAATTAATTAACAGATCTGAGGAATATTATTGAAAAGTAAATAAATAAAAGCCAAATGGCAATAATGGTTTGGAATGAACAAATGTACCCCAAATGCAAAAGCCAAGAGATGTGATAGAAATGCAATTATCTTGACATCACTCCTTTAGAATCTGTTACACTTTCTATGGGTATTGGGGAGCTTTCCACAAAGAGGGCTATAGTTAATATTAAATCTTCTTTATTCTTTTTGAGAGCAGTTGTCACAATAGCAATAGCATGTGGTGAAAATCTGAAGGATAAATTATGGGATGTACTCACTGCAGGTCTATCCAGCAGAGATTATGAAAAAATAATTGTCAGGTTGTATGATACATGTAGCATCCTAATTGTACATATTGATGGAAATAATAGTAATGCAGAAGAGTGTCTAAGTGTGTAAGTATTCCCATCAGGCTATAAGCTAAGTTCAATCACTAGGTTGAAAAAATGATATAGAATAAAACTGCTTTGAAGAAAACAACCATAAAGATGAGATCTAAAATGAGAATGTTCCTACTGTAACAAAAATAGACATTTCATAACATGCTGCAAGATGGATTATGATCAACTTCACTGAACATAGTTAAATGAAATGTATTTCAATTAAAAGTTGCTATATATCGTAACAATATTCTGTTTCAAAATGTTAAACATCACTAAATAAACAAGCTACTACCTCATTCCTACAAATTCTCCTTACACGACCTAATCTGCAACTAATCATGTTTTACTAATATAAAACACTGGTAAAATTGAATAGAAAATTCAAAAGCATTTCAGTAAAGCACTCTACCTGGAAAAGTCTGAATCTACTTATAAAAGTGAGCTTTTGAGTCACTCGCAGTCATGTCTATTAGAAAATTAATGGAGCCATCGAAATGGATTCTAAATTTGCATATGCTATCTGAAGCTAACTGCTCATGTAGAAAATGTCTGTGACAGTATGCGGAAGTATTTATTTTAAAAGAAAAATGTCAAATCCACCATATCAGAGGTTCCAGGAAAGATCAAGAATAACACTGACATTTTCCATTGAAACATGTGATGAAAAATATACTGAAAGTTATACTTCATATATAGACATAAATGATAAAATATTTTAATGTTTATCTACAAAATTACAACCTATAAAAAATTTTGGTATGAAATAAGAATAAACTATACCTGCTGTCCAATCATATTTAATGAAATGCAAGTACCACTAACTATACTGTTTTAGTATAAAGTTCTTCCTTTAAGTTGGGCAAAATTAAAGAATAAATTGGTCTCAACATCCAGCAACTGCAAAGGGGCAGTTACAGATTGAATCCAGAAGTGGTTTTTCAACGGAAGCTTTGAAATATTATTAATTTGCCACAAGTTTCAGCGTTCATACAAAAAAGCAAATATTAGATATCAACTAGACACACCAGAATATGCTAAAGCACTTTATTAAGTATAAATAATTTTTTAAATGGCATGAAAATTCTGAATTATTGACCATCACCTTACCGGCAGTGATAATTCAAGGAATTATTACTTGCAACTATAATTTGATGAATAAATTGAAAATAAAAATCATTCTTTTCTTTTACTTGCTGCCTTTTAATTTTCTTGAACTCAAACATCTTCCAACCCCATTAACTCTGTAACATGAGAATATGTTCAATTTATGCTTCAATGTGATACCTCAACAAAGTTTCATCAGGATGATTAGTGGAAGAGGCACGCTACTCCAAGCCAAGTAATAAAGGCCCTAGATTCCCTGTGGAAGCACCATGCTATTTGAGGTTCCAAACAAAGACAAGTTGTCACGCCACCCCAATAGACTCATGGCAGGTCTAAACACAAGGAGCAATGAGCCACGTTTGCTTCTTACTGACCAAATATGGGACAACAACCACAGTGTAACTTGTACTCATTGCATAAAATTTATACAGTACTTGTGAAAAAATAAACTGCATTATGGAGAATCAGATATGCATTCATAGGTCCAACAGAATAGCCACAACCCGAAACATTGACTGTTTATTTCCCTCCACAGATGTTGCCTGACCTGCTGAGTTCTTCCAGTATTTTGTGTAAGCAGAACATGATGCCTGAAGGAGGCTATGAAATACTAAGGAGATGTCAAATGTCCTCAGCGATATCACAATCCTGACCATCTTCAAGAAAACGAGCTCAAATGGAAATGACAGATCACCTTGATGTCAACTACGGAGAAAAAGATCCATCGAGATGCCTTTCAGGTCACCAGGGACAATAATTCTCAATGTATTGCCTTCTTTGATCTTACAACGGCCTCATCCCTGCTAATAACCACTCTGAGTAGTTCTTCTGAGTTATGATTACTCCCCAAATATGTCACCACTTTACTCAAGCTCAACAACAATATTAAGGCATTAATACAGTGTCAGCCTCAGCATAAACTGGACTGGGGTTAAGAGAGGACATCAAAGGGTGGCCTCAAAATTTCTTACTGCAATAGCTTATCAGGCACTAATAGGCCCCCACCAAGCAAATGGATGGACAGAAAGCCAATTAACCTCATTGACACTAATCCAGAACATCTTGATTTCAGTCACCGAACAATAGGGCTGCAATAAATGTTCTAATAAAAAAAATGGGATGTTCAGGCAATCTTCAGCATGTTTACCAAAGATATTGGAAAATAAAAATGTCGCTTAATACTAAGTCTAAAATCCTCCATCAAGGAGTTCTCAGTGGACATTCCCCAGTTCTTGCTGTGCCAATCCAGAGGAGATTCTGAGAATGATGAGCACCACACACCTTGGAAGCAAGCTCACACAAACAGCTATATATCGATAGCGAAATCTAATATTAAAAGTGTAGGAAGGCAATTGACCCTCTAATTTGCATAGCTCTGAATGTGGGATGAAACTGGGTATTGAGAAAATGTGCAAATTCCATGCAGATAGCACCAGAGGCCAGAATTAAGCTCATGTCACTGGAGCTGAGGTTGTAGCTCTACAAATGAGTCACTCAGCTGCCTGATCAAGGGCATCCTATTCCTATGCAGTTTAATAAAAGCTTTCCTTTTGTTATCTCTGGCTCTTTTGCCAGGCATAAGGCATGGAAACAGGCCATTCCACCCACCATGTGCAAACTGATCACTGACCCATTCATAGTTAATCCCATCTTCCAGCACTTGTCCCACAGTCTTCTATGCCTGAGCGATCCCAGTTCTCATTTAGGCACTTAAGTTATGTCATCTTAAATTTGTATCTTATTCCAGAAAGAAACCAAGAGCCAGGAAACCCAGATGTAACCATAAAAATGATGGCAATTACAGAGTAGAAGAAAGAAAATAAGTTATTTCTGTATCCTGCAAGTAACATGGAATAGTACAGTACTTACGTGGAGTGGCAGACTGCAATATTGCCACAGATTTCCCTCCAGGAGCAGCACACATATCTAACACACACTCTCCATCTTGGACACCTAATGCAAGGACAGGCAGTAAAGAAGCCGCATTCAGTAAGTAATATTCCTTTAACCTTTCAGCATGATGTAATAGTCTTGGGAACCGGTTCTGGGTCCTGCTGATGTAACATCGTAATGAATGCTGGGAAAATGGTAACACATCTTCTACAAAATTCCAATATCCCTGTGATTGAAGAAGTTGTTCCAATGCTATACAGTGGCTGAACTTGTTCACCAGCACGCCATACTGCCAACTGGAGGGAAGCAGCAGCACTTCTCTGAAAGACAAGCAAATAAAAAATAGTAAAAATTAAGCTCTGCCAAAACTAGAATCTTTTTGTAGCTACCTGAAAAGAAACAGCTTAGTGGTATTAGAGCATACAATTCATACTACCTTATCTACTGAGCAATGGCTTGTAAGGTTATATTGAGGCAATGGAAAGAATATAAGGCCTCCAGTGCAGACAAGCTGGCCAGTCACTGAAGTGGAAGAATTGCCTGGCTCAGTTGCTTAACTACTAACATTGCCATGAAAAATTAAACTCCAAATAGATGAATTCACCCTCTTCATCCCCAAGTAGCAGCAATTCTTCCTCAGAAAATAATACACTTGACTTTAAGCCCTAATTATAGACAAATACCTGAAGATGGCGACCTGGTCTAAAAGGAAGCATGCCACTAAATCAAGTCAGCTGAACTACAAGGTGACACAAATAAAGACCAAGCATTTTAACTTTATTTTCAACAGTTCTAATCTTATCAGCTGCTCTGATATTCATGCTGCAACTATAATATACTGTCCTCATGAACTAATGACTTCTACACACAACTGCTTGGGAATTTATATTAGGCCCTGCTGTACGACCATATAAATTGTAGTGTTCAGGAAAAAAAATCCAAATACTGGCAACCCAGTTGAAAACTACTATAGATATGATCCTGGCATATACAGTAGCTTAAATACTTAATAGCAAAAAGAATGATAAATATTAATATCTACATGGTATTGTTTCTGCAGTAATCCATATAATTTACAATTTTAGATTTAAGCCACACGTACTACTTAGTGCTGAGGCCAAAATGTTCCACTTCAGTCTCATCTGACTACAAGACCTTCTTCCACATCTTTATAGTATCTTCTAAATTATGCTTTGCAAAACCTTTATGGGTAAGGATATGCTTTTCTTAAGCAGTACATGTGGTGTAAATCCAACACTGCATATTAGCCTGGTAAAACCACCTCTATTAAAAGTATGGTGGAGTTCACACCAAGGTACAGGGAAACTTTTCAGCAGTGGGGATTGGAAATCTGATCAGAACTGATGGGAAGATGAATGTTGCTAAACACAAAAAGATCCTGGATAAAAATGTGCTAACCACTGCCAGAAAGCTCAAACTGAGGAGGAAGTTAGTCTTTCAACAGGACAATGATCCAAAGCGCACTGCCAGAGTGGCCATGGAGAAAAAAAAAAATCGATATCCTTGAGTGGTCCATAATCTGATCAAACATCTCTGAAAGCAAGTTTGCAAGGAGGAACGACAAATCTTGCTGCAGCACGTTGTGCAAAGAGACTGATCCACAAAGTCTATTGGCTGTAATATCTGGTTCAACTAAGTACTGAGCAAAGGGGGATGAATATTTTTGAAATACTGAGATTTCAGTTTTTGAATTTTTAGATTTTCCATTCTTTACAACGTTCCCTGTTTTTTGCAGTTTCACGAACAAAAAATCTCAGTTAAATTGATTCAAATCCCTGGTGGTAATTCTCCTTTATGTGAACAAAGGGGTGGGGCTGAATACTTTTTCAAGGCACTCTAGATACCATACTATCTGCTTACAGGCTCATATCTTTAATCAAGCTTTCTTCATACTGCTGGACTACAGAACCATTCTAAATCTTGGGAAGTCCATTGCTTATTGTCCTTTAGCAGAATGAGTTCTGAAGACATTTAAGAGTTTAAGTTTTTTTTTAAATGCAAGAAACCATTGGAACTTCAGTTCTACCTCGTGCACTACTGACATGTGGTATTTCATTGTGTTTGTGTATGAGGAGTGATGGATTGGTCTCCTAGCCTGTTCAAGGAACCAGCACAACAAATGGAATAGAAAAGAGGGACTCTGCCCCACTTTATATCAGGATCAATGGAGTTTTAAATTATATCTGATCATTGCAAAAGCCATCTGTCTACATGCCTCAAGTCTGGATAGAAAGCTTACACAAATAATAATCCCAAAACTGAATTCCCTAAAAGTCTAGCACTTTAACTTATGCTGCTCCTGAAATTAGTCTTGAGATAAAGTTGATAAACTTGACATTATTGCCTTTTACATAAACACACTGTTGATTCAGTTTGCCCAATGCTATGATAGAAATAAAAAAAGCAAATGCAAGTAATTAGTTCGGAATACACAGGACATGCAATGTATGATGTTAAACTATCTAAGCAAATCTAACCATGTTTCCATTCAACCAAACTAAATTGTTTCACTTGCTGATTGGAAATTTATTGCAAAAAAACATGTCTGCTCCCTTATTAATTAGCTTTTCAAAATTTTATGACAGAGCTATTCTACTGAATGGCCACTGACTAGTATGATGAATAATCTTTCCTTCAGAAATAATCCAAGTCACTATGGTATTCACCCAGTTCAGCTCCTGCAGAGTGTCTGCAATACTAATTAGACAGAGGGAAGTCAACTCCGGTGATGCTCATTAAATACAGGCCCAACAATTTTTCTGTGCTAATTAATTGCAGGTGCTCCAAATGTAGCACTAATTAGATACAGGTAGAAGAAAGACCAGAAGTAGTCTCCAAAATATACAGCCACTATTATTCCAGAGTTCAAGTATTGGATATTAACCTCCATGAAATTTGAAGTGGCATACTGTAAGCACTCTAAAACACAGGTCAATGATCATCTCCAACTATAGAATTGATATACGCACACTTGCTATCAATAGCACTATCATCAGCAGAGTCTCACTTTTACTTACAAACAACTGGGCCAACCACATAAATACTACAGTATCAAGAAAATTCACAGGCTGGGAGCACTGCAGTAAATGAATCATCTCCTAATATCCAGAGCTCTCTCATCTTTTAAAAGGCACTTGCTACGAGCATGATTAATTGTAATTTCAACACCAATAGCTGGATGCCATTCAGAAGAAAACACTCCAATTGACAGAACTCCCACCCACCCCCCCATCCAAAACCTTAAACTTGAATTCCCTTGCCAGAGTTGAACAATTCACCACCTTACTTGTTGAGACTTATTTAATCAATTTTTGTTTGAGTGTAGGATGGTCAACATCTGTTTAGTTTCCTTAAATGCCCTCACAGAGGTGGTGGCCAGTTACATTTCTGACTGCAGCAATAATTCTGGTGAAGGTGCTCTCACACAGAGAGTTCCACAATCCACAGTTCCTGCAATGATGAAGGAACCGCAATATACCTCCTATTCAGGAAGGTAAGCAACTTGCTGGCATTGTGCAGGTGCTGACATTCCCATATGGTGCCATGCCCTTCTTGCCGGCTGAGGTTGCAAGATGTTATTAGAGTAAGCTGGGTAAGTAACTGCAGAGCATTTTGTAGATAATTTTGCAATTGGATCCTTGACTTCCTAACCGGAAGACCACAATTTGTGCGGACTGGTGATAATATCTCCTGCTTGCTGACGATCAACACTGGTGCACCTCAGGGGTGTGTGCTTAGCCCACTGCTCTACTCTTTATATACCCATGACTGTGTGGCTAGGCATAGCTCAAATACCATCTATAAATTTGCTGATGATGCAACTATTGTTGGTAGAATCTCAGATGGAGACGAGAGGATGTACAGGAGTGAGATATGCCAACTAGTGGAGTGGTGTCGCAGCACCAACCTAGCACTCAACATCAGTAAGACGAAAGAGCTGATTGTGGACTTCAGGAAGGGTAAGACGAAGGAACACATACCAATCCTCATAGAGGGATCAGAAATGGAGTGAGTGAGCAGTTTCAAGTTCCTGGGTGTCAAGATCACTGAGGACCTAACCTGGTCCCAATATATTGATGCAGCTACGAAGAATCTGACACCTGGGTTTCTGGGTTCCTGGGTGTCAAGATCACTGAGGACCTAACCTGGTCCCAATATATTGATGCAGCTACAAAGAAGGCAAGACGGCAACTATACTTCATTAGGAGTTTGAAGAGATTTGGTATGTCAACAAGAACACTCAAAAACCTCTTTAAATATACCATGGGGAGCATTCTGACAGGCTGAATCACTGTCTGGTATGGAGGGGCTACTGCTCAGGATCGAAAGAAGCTGGAGAAGGTCGTAAATTTAGTTGGCTCAATCTTGGGTACTAGCCTACAAAGTACCCAGGACATCTTCCAGAAGCAGTGTCTCAGAAAGGCAGTGTCCATTATTAAGGACTCCCAGCACCTAGGGCATGCCCTTTACTCACTGTTACCATCAGGTAGGAGGTACAGAAGCCTGAAGGCACACACTCAGCAATTCAGGAACAGCTTCTTCCCCTCTGCCATCCAATTCGTAAATGGACATTGATCCTGTGAATATTATCTCACTTTTTAAAATAGTTATTATTTCTGTTTTTGCCCGATTTTTAATCTATTCATTATACGTATACTGTAATTGAGTTACTTATTTATTTTTGTTATTCTTCTTCTTCTATATTATGTATTGCATTGAACTGCTGCTGCTAAGTTAACAAATTTCACATCACATGCCAGTGATAATAAACCTGATTCTGAGATGGTACATATTGCAGCCTGTGTCCCAGTGAAGAACAGAATGAATGTGTAAGATGGTGAATGGGATATCAATCATAAATAAAAGAACACAGCAAATAGAAGTAGGAGTAGGCCATTCACCTCCTTGTGCTCGTGTCACCATTTAGTACAATCATGGCTGATCTTTTAACCCAGCACCACTTTCCTGCACTGACCCTGTACCGCTTGACTCCACTAATATTTAAAAATATATTGATCTCTGTCTTCAACAAAAGCAGTGACAAAGCTTCCAGTCTTATAAGCTGTAGAATTCCAAAGGTTTACTACTTAGGAGGAGACAATGGCGCCTAACGGCGACTCCTTTGTTTCCACCGGAAACATCTCTATTTCCATTTTTAGTATCTCGGTCTTTCCCTTTCAGGGTTCTTTTGAAGACACTGACCTGGAGTTACACGCTGACTTTGGTTCTTTGCGGGAATGGGACACGCTCTCGAGGTTTCACGACTGGCCGTTATTCGAAATGCCAAGGATGCTGCCTAAGAGATTAGCTTGACTTCAGAGTTCTGGGATCTCACGGACCTGGAGACAGGCAGACCGAAGGTCGGTGTCCCGGCAGGAAATGGGTGTGTCGTGGGAGATGGAAGATCTCTGGCTGTGTGCCCAGAGACCCAAGATATTTGGGCACAGAGCTCAGAAACAGTGACGCAACAGACTTTTAACATCGTAAATAGGTGAGTTATTTGTTATGCCTCCCCTCTCGCTGTGAAATGGAGACACCTCTTTCTCCTGTATTAGGGCGAGAGAGAGCCTGTGGTATGTCAAATACCAGGTGAACGAGTAGTCTTTGGGGTACTGCAGGTCTGTGTCTTTGCTGCACACCTGAGTGCTCAGTGGTGGGTGCCAATGCTTTTTCTTAAATTGGTGGGGGAGGGGGGAATCGTTGCTTTGCTGCTGCTTACACGTGGGAGGGGGGAGCTGGGGGGACTTCAGGGTTCTAACATTTAACTGTCATTCATTCTTTGGGGTCACTCCTCTGTTTTTGTGGATGTTTGCGAAGAAAAAGCACTTCAGGATGTACATTGTATACATTTCTCTGATATTAAATGTACCTTTGAACCCTTTGAAACTTTCTGGGTGAAGGAATTTTATTCCACCTCAGCTGTGAAATGCCAACTCCTTTTTCCAACAGTGAATCCTGGCTCTAGCCATCTTAACCAGGAAGAAACTTTAACAGCTCAACCTTGCCTCTCCGACCTAAAATTGAATTATATACTGTAGTCACATTTCTGTAATGGGAATTATAATGTGTACATTTATACTGATTTACTTTATTGATCTGTCCACCTTTTTTTTTTACAAATAATTACAAATAAGCACAAATCCTTTCCAAGCACAGCCATGACCTTTGTGTGCTGATGCCAATGCTGCAAAGAGAAGAGCCACATGGCCAGAGTTTAAGCTAGCAAGGACTTGCCTAGCAAAAATGCCATTGCTGTACTTAAACAAAAAGAGAGATATAAAACAGCTGTTGCTCTAGAAGGCTAATACACCTTTTTGTTCAGGCTTTTCTGAGCACGCAGGGTGGATTTCCCAAGAATGAGTGCTAAAAGATGTCACCAGAGTACTTTACATACACAGTAATATATTACTGATAGCACTGATATTACTGATAGGAACCTTGGGCAAACCCCTGCCCCCTTCATGCTGTCTGCTGATTTGCTGACAATCTGGCACAATGATTGTCCCCACAGCTTGGTATGGAGAGAATCGTGCTGGTAAGTAGTGAGGCCAGTCAGTGCTGAGATACAGACCTCAGTGTGCACCCTGCTGGGCACAGTGTGGGTGAGATTTCGCTGGGGAGTACCAGCAGTTGCTTTGTGTGTTGTCAGACCATTCAAATCCTACAGTCTCCCTATTCACCACCTGTTGAACGTGGTGGAAACTGCTGGCTCTCAAACTCTCTGCTTGGTTGCACAGCGCACCCCACACCAGAATTTCAGTCTTTTGCAAACTCACCAGCTGGCTTGTGCATTGTGTAGACCACAAACATCCAGGTTTGATCTAAACAGGAACCAAATTGTTCAATTTGAGAAGTGAGATGAAAATGACTGTTCTGGTCACAAGGGAAACATTTGACCAAGTGCAACAGGGCATCCTAGCAAAATTAGTCAATGGGTACCAAAAGGGAAAATACTCCAATGATTGTAATCAATGCCACAAAAGGAGGCTGTTACTGTTTTACATCAATTTTCTGAGCCCCAGGATAATATGTCAGGAGCATCTTTACAGTGATCAAACACCTTCATCAATTAGCTTCATCAAAAGCTAGGGTGTCCCATTTGAAAGCACCACCCTGCAAATGAAGTAGTCCACGCATCGACACCAAGGCAATATTCAAGCAGAAGCTGATGAGTGGGAGGTACTTTCATGCCACAGTGGTTTCGGGCAATTATCACTACCTACCCTTGTCATTACTTTTGGATTCCCTCAACTAGACTTGCAACATAAATCCTCCAACTGTAAGTGTAGATAAGAGGCAGGGCACTCTACAAGTGACTCAATGTCTTTCCACCATCTGTAAGGCCCAAGTTAGGAGAGTCATGAAACAGTCCCCACTTACTTGGCTTCAATACATCCCAAGAAACGTCCAGGCCAAGGTAACACATTTACTTAAATGCCATCCCATCAACCACCCTAAACATTCATTCCCTCCACTACTCACAGTACAGAAGCTGCAAGTGTGCATCACCAACAAAATGCTGCAAAGTAATGTTCCTCTTACAAACTACTGGACAGCAGCTCCTGAACTTATGACTTTTTATGATGGGAACACCACCACATCACACACCATCATCACTTGGAAATTTTTTTTGCCATTGCTTCACTGTCACTCAGTCTAAGTTCAGGAGCTCCACGTGCAAAATTGCTATGGGAATACATTCCCTAAAAGGACTACACCAGTTCAAAGTCACAGCTTAACACCATCATATCAGAATCAGGTTTAGTATCACCAGCAAATGTTATGAAATGTGTTAACATTATAGCAGCAGTACAATGAAATACATGATAAATAAATATAAAGAAAACTGAATTACAGTAACTAATTAGTTACATTAAAATAAGATTGCAAAAAAAAGTGAGGTAGTGTAGTGCACTACCTACAATTAGAAGGAACAATCAGAGATGCGCAATAAATGCTAGCTTTGCCAGTGACACCTAAAATATGAAGTTGAAAGAAATAGCTCCAGAATCAGTTTATGGCCTAAAACTTAACATTAAACTATGCCAGTACACAAGTTTTAAAAATCTGTCCATACATTTAACATTCTTCCTAAAGATCAAGGTGCTTTGTTTGTAGACTACATTTCTTTCAATGGGCCAAGACCCATTCTAGTGACTTCAGCACATAACCTGTTTGAATGCAGTATTAAACAGACATTACAATGATACAGATACAAAGCTACAGAAATACGATAAATTGAGATTAGAATCATTTCTATATAATTTAATCAGAACATCTTATTTTCTTTATTCGCTAAGAAGGAAATAATTTCTTTTATTACCTGACTTTGTCCCACAATTTTCCATGTTCATGCCCGTATTTTTTATCAAAATATTCCAAAGCTGGTATACAAATTTGTTTCTGTGACTTCTGTCTGATATGAGACTTTTTATTCTTATTGTTCTAAAAAGACAAAATTCAAAACAACAAATGATTCCTTCATCATTTATTACCTCACTATTTATTTTTTTTCTTTATTACATCTGACTCCACCACCTTTTCTGGTTCTCCAGCTTTATCATATTAGTTTTAACTATAATTCCATTTTAGTTTGCTCTGCTTACTGGTCACAAATCTCTATTAGACTCACAGTAATATGGATTTTACTATCTATCCATATCTCTCATAATCTTACTTACTTCTGTCAGATTAACCCTTAGACTCCTTCACTCCATAGAAATCAAGCCCAGCTTATCCAAACACTCCCCAAAACTAAGCCTCCCCAAGTTTGCTTCTTCTCATAGACAAACATATTACATTTATAAAGACTTTGGATGAGGAATTGGAAGGGCAAGTTAGTAAGTTTGCAGATGGCACCAAGTTTGGTAGTGTTGAGGATAGTGTGGGCTGTCATGGGCTATAATGAGACATTGGTACGATGCAGAGCTGGGCTGAGAAGTGGCAGATGGAGTCAATCTAGAAAAATGTGAGGTGTACACTTTGGAAGGTCAAATTTGAATACAGGGTTAATGGCAGGATTCTTAGTAGTGTGGAGGAATGGAGGTATCCTGAGGTCCATGTCCATAGATCCCTCAAAATTGGCGCACAAGTTGTTAGGGTGGTTAAGAAGGCTTGGGGTGCATTGGCCTTCATTATTCGAAAGATTGAGTTCAAGAGATGCAAAGTAATGATAAAGCTCTATAAGACTATGGTTACACCACACTTGGGAGTATTGTGTTCAGTTCTGGTTGCCTCATTATAGAAAGGATGTGGAAGTGTCAGAGGAGATTTACCACGTTGCTGGCTGGATTAGAGAGAATAGTGTTATAAGGATATGCTAAACAAGATAAGGGCTTTCTCTTTGGAGTAAAGGAGGATGAAATGTGACTTAGAGATGTATAGTATGATAAAAGGCATCAGTAGAGTGGACAGCCTGCGCCATTTCCCAAGGTAGAATAAGCTAAAATGAGGTGGTTAGGTTTTTTTTACACAGAGAGTGGTGGTGCATGGAACACGCTTCCATGGTGGTGGTAGAGGCAGATACATTCCAGATATTTAAGAGACTCTTAGATATCCACATGGTATGCATGAAACAAAAATGGGAAGCTATCATTGCGTACTTAATATTTCAGTAATATTTGAGTATTATTGTAAATTGTTTAAATAAGTCATTACTGGTTATATGCAAAAGTATGTGAAAGAAATATGACATTACGTCACCACATCGTCTCACTTGGAGTGGAAATGAAGCTTACACACATCTCTCAGGTTCCCTTGTTTTCCTTTTTGGAGTTATACATAACAGCAACGTAGGAAGAAAGCATTACAGTTGGCCAACCTTATCCACGGGGGATTGGTTCCAGGACACCCGGCGGATACCAAAAAATGCAGATGCTCAAGTCCCTTATTTAACCTGTCCCAGTGTGGTGGTCTTTAGGACCCAGTGGAACCCCGGACCTTATTTAACCTGTCTTAGTGCGGTGGACATTAGGACCTGGCAGCACAGCTCTAAATCCGCAGTGTTTCTGTTCACGAAAATAATCACGATCATGATTGAAAATAAAGTAAGTAATAAAGCGATCGGAAAGAGGCGAAACACCATCGGTCATTGGAAAAGTATTAGGCTAGTCGGTCAACGATCAGAACAATTTTAATGGAGCATGTGAAAGGCCCTGCCCCGATGAAAGCTACAATTATTACTAAGTAATGCAGTGGTTTAATTATTGAAATATGCATGTTTCTTAAGTGTTTTATATGCATTGAAAGTTAAAATATGTACTATATACTAAGAAAAACAGTTGACTGATGCTAAATAATACCGGATGAACCTGTTCCGACTTCAAAGACGGACTCAGGAATGGAATTCATTCATAACCTGGGGACTGCCTGTACTTTTAAGTCATTCTAGATTACTTATAATACCTAATACAATATAAATACTATGTAAATAGTTGTTATACTGTATTGTTTAGGGAATAATGACAAGAAAAAATAGTCTGTACATGCTCAAACAAGTGCTGGAGAGAGAACTTCCGGGTTTTGGTTGAATCCACAGATAAGGGCGGCCGACTGTATTTATTTAATGAGATACAGCACTTAACAGGCCCTTCTGGCCCTTTCAGCAAAACTGCCCAGCAATCCCCCGATTTAATCCGAGCCTAATCACAGGACAATTAACCTACGAATCCGTATGTCTTTGGACTGTGGGAGGAAACCAGAGCACTGAGAGAAAACCTATGCGGTCACGGGAACAACATATAAAGTACTTATAGGCAGTAGTGGGAATTTAACCTGGGCCATTGGTCCTGTAAAGCGTTGTGCTATCTATCCACTAAACTAGATTGATCTTGGAGTAGGTTAAAAGGTTGGCACAACATCATGGGCCAAAGGCCATGTAATGTGGTGTACTTTTCTATGTCCAAACATGCCCAGCATATAAATGCCATGAAATCAGTTTTTTGCAGCTTCAGCACATTACAGATATGCAAACATAATATGAAATAAACTGAATATCCAGGCAACATTCCGGAGAATCTTCCTTGCACACTGTGCAGTACAGTGTGAAGGCTAGAACTAAATGGGTTCTAAACCTATAAACTAACACCCCAAATGTTACATTCCATTTCCCTTTCCACGGAGGCAAGCACGCCAGGTATCTTCTCCACCATCCTCATGGGTTGCTCAGTCAATGTAGTTTGTCTCATGAGCAGTTTTAGAAATGTATTTTGAATCTCAATTTCTGGTTTTTAGTCATGAGTCTAAAAGTTACAATAATTTGCTGGAACTCAGAGGGTGAATCAACATCTGTGCAAGGAACTGTCGATGTTTCCGGCCAAAATCCTGCATAAAGCCAACCTGGATAATTTCTCATCGAACAGAGACTGCTCCGCCTGTTGAGTTCCCGCGGCAGATCGTTTGTTCTCCAGATTCCAGTATTTACATTTCTTGTGTGTCTAATAGTAATGTTTAGCCTGAATTTTTTTCACAGACGAATAATGGCATTTGTTTATAAAGTTGTAGTGCAACCGAGGTTTTAAGTTCCTCCAGAATTCGAAAGATCTCCCCTCTCCAACTTTTTTCCACCAGAAAGCTCCTTACCCCCAGTCTCATTTCCAGTCCTCCCCCAGTTCCCTCTTGGCGTCTCAGCAGCGGTCTATCCCGCCTCTGTACCTGTGCCTGGGTTCCGAATGCAAGGCCGCGCGTCCGACCCAGCCACCGAGGAAGTGAAGCTAATGGGGCGCCCTTCACAGCGACGGCAGAGCCTCGCATGGCGGCGGACCGCGGCCTCCGGCGCCCCCGGCTGCCCGCCCACGGAGCCTCGCATGGCGGCGGGCCGCGGCCTCTGGCGCCCCCACCTGGACGGCCCGGCTGCCCGCCGGCCTCGCATGGCGGCGGGCCGCGGCCTCTGGCGCCCCCACCTGGACGGCCCGGCTGCCCGCCCACGGAGCCTCGCATGGCGGCGGGCCGCGGCCTCTGGCGCCCCCGCCTGGACGGCCCGGCTGCCCGCCCACGGAGCCTCGCATGGCGGCGGGCCGCGGCCTCTGGCGCCCCCGCCTGGACGGCCCGGCTGCCCGCCGGCGGAGCCTCGCATGGCGGCGGGCCGCGGCCTCTGGCGCCCCCGCCTGAACGGCCCGGCTGCCCGCCGACGGAGCCTCGCATAGCGGCGGGCCGTGGCCTCTGGCTCCCCCGCCCGATCGCCTTCCCATCGTGTGGTAAACTAGATATACCTGTCTGACTGCTCCTGTGGCTCCTCCCACAGACCCCTGTATAAAGGCGACTGTGGGCTGCTGCTCTTCCTCATTTCCCCAGGATGTAGTGTTGTTTATTCTTCCAGTCAATAAAAGCCGATATCTCGCTTCCTACGTCTCAGCGTGAGTTATTGATGGTGCATCACATCGTTGCCATGCTCGGGGTCGTCGGAACCCACCCATCCGTTTGAGCTAGGGATTGATTTTACCACTCGCTCCTCTCCAGATTGCCTGAACTGTTCTTGTCCATACGTGCTATAAACGTGCAGTCCCTCATGCATACAGTTGTAATTTAAATTGCGGTGTCAAAGAGCAGCGGCTTGGAAGTTTCACTGTCAGCGGCATATTTTAATGTGTGGCGGCAGGGAATTCCAAACTGGAATGGTCCTAGGGTACCGTGAGTAGCGGTAGCAGTCCTTGTTGGTCTGGATGGACTTGTAGTTCAGGGATTGGTTTTGTCGGGTTTGCTGGTCTGTTATTCTGGTTACACAAAAGGTGACTAATGTTCGATGGAGTTAATGAATGAGTTTCCTTGTAAATTGTAGTAAGCCTGGCTGTTGTGCGGCGTCTTTGGAGGGTATCCCATTTGGTTACAAACTTGGCAACTCTTCTCTGGACTTTTTTCAAGTTTATTGATGTGAATGGTTTGGTAGGGATCCCAAATGGCACTACAGTATTCAAGTCTGTTTTTAAATTACGAGTGAGTCGGAGATCCGAGGATAAACTCCTCCTCACCGCGGAGGATGACTAGTTTCTGCATCTGTTCTGTCGTTTACGATATGACTGTTGAGGCCAATGAGACCTGACAAGTTAGGGGTCAGTTTATACAGTGTTTACCTTGGACTTGTGTCTTGTGACTTGTGTCTTGTGGATGCAAGGACTTGGGACTTTGGCTGTCATCCTAAATGGTCCTTTGTGAGGTCATGGGTGAGGATTTCATGGAAAGTTTTGGGGAAATCATTGCATCCTTAACACCATCTGCCTGTAACGCCATCTTATATGACATGAAATTTGGTGTTTTACAGCAGCAGAACAGTGCAATACATAAAATTTGCATGGGATAAGCAGCTCCTAAATTGTTGTGTGGGTCTTCAAAGTCCTGTTCTTCCTCCTCTATGGTAGTAACAAAAGGAGATGCACCAGATAGCAAGGGTCCTTGTTGATAAGCCAACTTGTTAAGACATTGCCTCTTGAATATGTCCTGTATGGTTAGGAGGCTGTGCCCATGATAAAGCCAGCTGAGTCTATATCCTCTTGTAATCCTGTGCATTGGAGCCTCCATACCAAGCTTTCCACTACACATCTATTGAAATTGCAAGTCTTTGGTGATATACTAAGTCTCCTCAAACTCCTAACAACATGGAGCCATTGGTATGCCTCGTCATGATTGTGCTGGGAAGTGGTTCAGGATCAAGTGAACAACATATCCCACTTGCACTAACAGAATATAATTGGGTGATGTACATTTTTTGTATACAATTAATGAATAATGATTAAATCACCAAGCAGCCACACTTTAATGAGAACATGGACAGGGACAAAGTTTCATACCTTGGAAGGATTTCACAGGATAAATATTTTAACCTCAACAATATTATTTGGTGTTCCTCTCATAAGGATGACTCTTAAAATGCATCAACTAATGCTCCCATGTACGTCTTGTGAAAGTAACAGAATCAGTCAGGGATCAGAGTATATAACAGGAACAAGGTTTTGAATACAAGGATAGCTGCAAATGTTTTAAAATTATGTGCAAGGAACAGCATTATCTACAACATTAACTGCTACTACAGCAGTGGTATTTCAGCATTGCCAATGATAAGTATCAGTCCAGATATAAAACCTTAAGACATAGAAGTAGAATTAGGACATTTTGGCCCATCAAATCTGCTGCCATTTCATGGCTGATGCTTTTTACTTCTCAGCCCCAATCTCTTGCCTTCTCCACATATCCGTTAATGCCCTGACCAATCAAGAATCCATCAACCTCTACCTTAAATATACATATAGACTTGGCCTCCACAGCTGCCCGTGGCAACGAATTCCAGAGATTCACCACTCCGTGGCTAAAGAAATTTCACATTTCTGTTCTAAAAAGAAACCCTTCTATTCTAAGGCTGTGTCCTCTGGTCGTAGACTGTCCCACCAGAGGAAACATCTTCCCCACATCCACTTTATCAAGGCCCTTCACCATTCGATTGGTTTCAATGAGGTCACCCCTCACTCTTCTCAATACCAGTGAACACAGGCACAGACCTATTCAACACTCCTTATATGACATTCCCTTCAAACCTGGAATCATTTTTGTGAACCTTCTCCAGCTTCAGCACATCTTCTCTATAAGGGGCTCAAAACTGCTCACAATACTCTAAGTGAGGCCTCATCAATGTTTTATAAAGGCTCAACATTACATCCTTGTTTTTATATTCCAGCCCTCTTAAAATGAATGCTAACATTGCATTTGCCTTCCTTACCAGACTCTACCTGCAAATTAATCTTTAGGAAATCTTGCACAAGTCCCTTTGCACCTCAGATGTTTGTATTTTCTGTTTAGAAAAACGAGCAAACCTTTCATTTCTTCTACCAAGTGCATGACTATACACTTGCTGACACTATTCCATTTGCCACTTTGGCTATTCTCCAAATCCAAGTCCTTCTGCAGCCTCTCTACTTCCTCAAAACTACCTGCTGTTCAACCTATCATTGCATTGTCTGCAAACTTTGCAAAGCCAGCAAGTGTATCATCCAAATCATCAACATAAAATGTAAAAAGAATCTGCGCCAGTGGCACAGTGACATCAGCACTGGACTCTGGAGCGACGGTTCCCAAGTTCAAATCCAGTCGGGCCGCTCCTGGACACGCTCTCCATCCGTACTGGGTTCAGTGTTAAGCTCGCAACTCAGCCTCGTAAAAAAAAAAAACTGCGCTGTGAGAAGGACATGGGGGACCACTCACAGAATCCTTCCTCCAAGACAACCACTTTGGAAAAAAAAAGTGGTCGCCAAGGCTCTGGCAGAGTATGGCACACAAAGAAAAGAATTTGTCCCACCACAGACCCCTGTGAAACACCACTAGTCACTGGCAGCCAGCCAGAAAAGGCACCCTTTATTCTCACTCTTTGCCTCCTGCCAGTCAGCCACTGCTTTATCCACGTTAGAATCTTCCCTGTAATACTATGGGCTTGTAGTTTGTTAAGCAACCTCATTTGTGGCACTTTATCAAAGGGCTTCTGAAAATCCAAGTACACATCAACTGATTCTCCTTTGTCTAACAGCAAAATTTATTACCTTGTAAGTGATGAAATGGGAATGTAATTTGGAGTTGATTCAAGTGACTTGATAGCGATCTTCAGAGATGTTTTCCCAATAGTATACATTTTAAGGGCAAAAAGACATCAGTCTCCAAACTTATAAATAGAGAAAACACTCTCCAATGCTTTTAAGAGTAATTCTTTTATTTCAAAAACATCATGAAATTTTCAATTAAGAAATTGAGCCCTGAAGGTTACTAATAACCTATTAACATATCAGACATCAGTTTCTGAGTATAAGACATTTTACTACATTTGGAATATTGCTACATAACATTGACTTCAGGCAAACTAATAAACATGTTAACAAATTCGTATATTTTAAAGTACTACTACTACAAAATTGTTCAAAATAAAAGATAGTTATCTTTCAAAATGTTTGAAATTAAAGTAGAACACATTATAAATCAAAAATATTGAATATGTAATAGTGTTTGAAACATTGGAACATAATGTCTTACTTTAAGAAAATTTAATGCAAACCAATAAGTATGCTTTTCCTTTTTAAAAAAAAAGCACATCAGAAATAATTTGGCTGTCCCATAACAAAATAAATAACTGTGAAATTTTATGTTTGTTTTAAGAAAATTCAGTAAGAAATACGTAATCATAAATATCAATGTGTCATACAAATATATAATGTTATAAAACAGACAATTAAATGTTCTTACCAAAATGAATATATTAGTTGTGTTCTGTACAAACAAGATATAGATTTAGCCCTAGATTATGACTAATATGCGGATCAGTAAGAGGGGAAGGTAAAGCAAGTGATGCCAGAGCACAGGGAATTATTTGAGAACTATCCATGGGATTTCAAGTGTGAATTTTGGAAAACAGCTTTGGTTTGAGTTGCAATTGTTCATTCATATCAGCTAGGTATTTGTGTGTTCAGGCTTATAACATATGAAGTCCCTACTCAGCAAGATACCTGATGGTTGCTGACATTTGTACTCTCAATATAAAACTATGTCTTCAGGTGAGCCAGGTTGTATTATTGGAAGAAGACAGTACTTAAAGGGTTGGACTCATCTACTTTTCAGTTTCAGAAAAACAACAAAATTCATGAAAACTTTGATATTTATAAATTTATGAGATGTACAAAATCTAAGCACTAACTGCATTTGAAAAATGTTATCTTGCACTGAAATCTATTTGGATTTGCTGTGATCATTTTAACTGACAAAACAACGCTTGAATGTCAAATGTTTCATTGAAGAAAAACCATTAGGATTCAGTTGTTGAATGAGAATATACAACTGTTAAATAGCGTAGTGATTGATGTAGTGTAAAAATATATACAGAAAGGGATATTGGAAAAGTGGAATAAATACAATTCATGACATAATATATACTGGCTAGCTGATAGTACTTGTGCTGTTAACAACTTCTTTCTCAGAATACACAAGCAAACTATCTCATTACTCTCAGACTGAAGTGACGATCATGGGTATCTTCAACATCTCTCTGGATTCTAAATACAGTATTTTTGAAAGTTATTCAAATGAAATTTCAATTTTATAATTATACCCATATGGTGCTTTATAATATAAAGCAATTTAACAGTAATCCTTTTAAAAACTAATATTTTCTGAAACTTAGTGATTTTTTTGGAAAAATATGCAAAGTGCTTGAAAACTATCAGAGACATCTTCAACAGATGTGTAAAGGTATTTAAATAGTCTCTGAAAAGTAGAGTAAAATGGACTGTTCAGCTATGAAGATAAAGCTTAAATTGCACACATACTTTTAATGACCACCAACATATCTACATTAAAAAGTGCTCTCTGGAAAATCAGATATACCGCCATCTCAGAATGGGAAGTCCAAGTTCCAACTTTAACAGTTCTTCACTTGACCATAATCAACATAGATGTGATTTCTGTTTGCTGAGAATAAACCACTTTAATGACATCTTAAAGTAGTTATTGGAGCTTAACCAGAAGCAGCTCAACAGTTCAAAGGTGTGTATAGGTTTTCCCTTCATTGATGTTGCTCGACTTATTGAGCTCCTCCAACTTGGTGGTGCTCCTGATTTCTAGCATTTGCAGTCTCTTGTATCTCCACTAAGCTCAGAAGACTTCAAAGTGGTTTGTACTATATTAAAACTGAATTTTGTTCAAATATTTTATTCTGCCAGTTTTCAGTAGATCTGTAAAAAAAAAACTTTCCTCAGAGTCTGTCATTTTTTGCATTGCTATCATGCCAGTGTTTTTCAATACAAGGGATCAATTTCTGGAGCAATATTCAATTCTTTTCCTTCTTAGTGGTAGGTCCCACAGGTCTTTTCTGACATCATAAAACAACTTTTATATGTACTGACTATACATACAATTTTTTTCTGTTTAAAGAGAAGCACGTCCTTCAGACAACTAAGAGATGACATCATGGGCCTCAGAATTTGGTTTCTGACTTGTTGGTACTGGTGGCAATGGCTTATTGCAAAGATCTGCAAAACAGGTTAACATGGAAAATATACCAAGTTAATTGTAGAAAGAGTAAAGTTTTCTAAGTAGAATCAAAACTACAAAGCAATTGTGCCAATTCCATTTCATCTGAAAACATGCCATTAAACTTTTGTGTAGGGAGTAGATCGCTATCAGCAAAATATCTTTTATACATTTAGCCCTACTGACATTACAGAATAGCGTTTATGGAAATGAATAAACAGTTAACATTTTGAGCCGAAACACTTCATCAGGATTCAATGTCAACTGTTTATTCATTTCCAGAAGCTGCCTGATATTTCCAGCATCTGCAGAATCTCTTTACATAATTTTGTTGCATTGCTCTGCGCAACATTTGAATTCTTCTTGTATTTCTCAACACATCATGTTAATTTATCTTTTGACACCTCAGCCAATGAATTATTCTCCAATGAAAATGCAATAATTGCTTTATGAACAATCATTATATGAATTTTCAAACTGAGATCACTAAAGGCTTCATTTAGTTAAATATTTAAAATTTTTAAGGATGTTACAGGGGCCTTTACTTTATTGAAGCCACAGAAGAGAGATCATATAATCGCCCAGGGACATATGTATCTGTGCAAAAGAGATGCACATGGTGTACAGAACTATATCTATTGTTTCAGTATGACTTTGTATTAAAAAGATCAGATAAGGGGTGTAAACTTGTGGATAAATGTTTCATTTTCATACAAGTAGTGTTCCACTGTAAATAATTACAAGGACAACTAGGTAACCTGAAAGACTACAAAAGAATAAGATTCCTAATTGTTTATTAACATGTTTTCCTTATTTCTGTCCAGTTTTCTGGAGGTCATGATAACTTTTACCAAAAAATTTACACCTAATAAGTGTATCTCTGCTGCAAGCATTGAATTCAGCTGATCTACCAAAACACCCTATTAGGGGATCATTCAAGTACAACTCTTGACTATATTTATAGCAGAACCTGCTTTCAATAATGTCTACAATGGGATATACCAGCAAGAGGCAATGGATAAAACTTAAAATTCTATCTTTACATAAAGTGCTACCAATGAAGTATGAAAATATAATACTACTATTGCTAGTGAGTCAATGCACATTGAGAAGACCAAATATAGATTTAATTTTGTTAAATATTTCATTTCAAAGCAGAGCACAATCCTGATCTCAGGTATACAAACAGAAAGTATTGGAAAAACTAAGCAGGTCAGGGCACGTGCTTCAGGTCATAACCTTTCATTAGAATTACGGAAAAATAAAGAAAGAAATCAAACGTTTGAGAACGGAGAAGGTGGTAAGATCAAAAGGAATGGTTGTGAGAGGGTGACAACCAAGAGACACAGATATTGATGCTGCAGGCTGAGAGAGGGCTTGGTTATGTGCCTGGAAGAGGTGCAGACAAAAGTTAATGGACTCATACATGAAATAAAACAATAATGTTGGAATTATGAGATACAAAATATAGTAAGAGCTGGAACTACTTAAAAATATGTAAATGCTCAGCAAGCTCCTCCACCAGCATAAAAGCATCAGCACCCTCCACTGGGCTCTCAAGCATGCAGCAAAGCATCAATAAAAACAGACTTGCAGTATGCCAAAGATTACTCACTCACCCGTTAATTCAACATAACACATGTACTCTCTCTCCCTAACAAGGAAAAAAGCGGTGCCCATTTCACAGCAAGAGGGAAAACATAACAACTTGCTGATTTATGATGCTAAAAGTCATGACTGGTGGAGATTTTCCAGCATTTACTGTTTCTATTTCAGGTTTACAGCATTATCAGGTTTTTGTCTGATTCTGAGACAAACTGAAAAGGCTAATTATCTTAAGTTGTTGGATTTAGTTGAGTTTAGAGGGCTATGATATGCTTGGTCAGGATATATGAAGCAATTCCTCAAACTTAAATTGCCCAACATTTGAACGAGGCAAGCGACCAAAAAGGGAAATGATAACTGAAATTGGGAATTTAACATAACAGGCAACTGGAAACAGAACATAAATGTTCTGTAAAGCAGCCAGCTAGTCTGTGTTTGCTTTTCCAATGTTGAGGAAATCACGTAAGTGAGGTTTGGATGCAGTTCATTAAATTGGAATTGGTCAAAGTGAATCACTGCTTCACCGGAAATAATGTTTGTTTCCCTGGATGGTGGCATGAAAAAATGTCAAAGGGAAGGTTAAATGAGAAAGGGAATGGAATAATCCTTCCAAGTATAGTGAATTCCAGTTGATTGTGATGCATAGGGACCAGTACATTTTGGCCCAATTAAGCAGCTGCCCCAATTAGCCAGTTACATGGAAATAATTAAAAGGCATAAAAAAAACAGAGTAACAAATTATGTATTTAAATAAATACAAAACAAATTAGAATACTACCAGTACCACTACAGTACTATAAAACTGTGTTTTAGTTCCTAACAGTTATCAGAGGAATTCTTCTGTCGTGTTCTTTTGATTGATCGCAAAATGAAAAAAAATCAGCGCAGTCACTAAGTACAGATAATGAGCAGCCTTTGTACAAATTTTGCATAGGTGCTTATTTTTCCAATGTATATGGATCTTCTTCACAGTTTAAATCCTTTACTGTATGTCTATTTCAACAATGTTAAGATTACACATAACAAATTCTTCTTATTTTCATTTCCTGCTTGCTTCACAAATTATAACTGTTCCTTTCAGGGTTCACTTTGTGCCAAGTCAAAATCAATGCTAATTTCCTTTCTAAGTTGTCCACCACTTAACAATCTTTTAATTTAACCAATGAAATAGATAATAATTTTATGTATTTATGTATCGATAATTAATGACAATCACCTTCTATCAACACCTATGAGATGCCAACAGAGCTGACATTAATGAGTTAATCATGTTTCATTAGTGAGGTAATAATAAAATATAACAGTAGATGTGCCAAATTTATAGACACAGTATCATAAGGCACTAACAACAATGAAGACACGAATGTTTCAAATATAACAAAGAGGAAAGATGCCAGGTTTCAGAGAAAGTTTCAAATTCATAGGATACAAATACTTTCCTGACCCATGTCAGAGCCAGGGCACAGGGGCAAAATATTGTAAAGAAAAGTCAGTGTGCCTGCCATTTAAGTACCAAAATATATGTTCACATTATTAAAAGTTGGGAAATGCAAAAACAAACCTTTAGGCCCATTATAATTAATGTGTAACAAGGTGGCAAAATAGACAGCTGGGACCTCGGATTTGGCAAATCCATTAATTCTTATGGTCTGATAAACAGATTTTTCTAACGTATGTCGTTCATTCATGTATAATTATTTTCTAAATGCCGAAGTTGACATAAATTGTTCACGAATGTAGTTTTACTTCTTCTGCTAAATGGATTTCCATCCCTAGATTTATTCTGGTAAACATAGCAGATTATTAACAATAATGCATGTATTTTGTTTTAACTTTTCTGATTGGAACCAAACAGTTCCATAATTGTTATCTATATTTTTTCATTCAGTTATACATGTTACATTCTGCATCATTTCTAATATGAAATAAAAAATTTTTAAATGTTTAAGATTTAAAAAGAAAAATAATTATTACTTTAAGGTTTTGACATTGCAAAAAAGACAATCATTGCTCCTGAACAAAATAAACGGGTTTTAAAATAAGCAAAATGAAATGACAGGAAAATTGGGGAAAAAAATTACCATTGTGCTGTGTTTCACCAAGCGATTCAAGTTTTGGAAGTCTGGTAACTTTGGGAGTACCCCAGCTAACTAAAAAAAGACAAAGAAAGTAACCATTAAACATGGAAGTCTGGCTTAAGAGATCCTTGCAATAATGTTGATAAATTTCAACAAAAATTTTAACAAGGGAAACATAAAACTGAGCAAAAATAATCTGAAAATGATAACAAGCAATGCTCCAAACAAGACATGGGGTGGGGGGTGGGGGGGGGGGGGACAGAGAGTGAAGGGCAATAAAGGAGAAAGGAGGAGGAAAGAAGGAAAGGAGGACCTTCGGGAGAGACAGAGAGAAAACCTTTTGAGTTATTGTATCTGACACAAAAGAACACCAAATTCACCTTGATATCAGGCAATTTAAAAAAAAAGGTACTGTTGCTCTCATATTATTGATGTAGTAGAATGACAGTTCGCCCAATTATAATATAGCTTATATATGGGATGATTCCATATATGTTCATCAAAAAGTTCGAAGGTAAATTTATCATAGTACATATATGTCACCATATACAACCCTGAGAGTCATTTTCTTGCAGATATACTCAATAAATCAACTAGTCATAATAGAATCAATGATGGACCACACCAACTTGGGCATTCAACCAGTGTACAAAATATAACTGTGCAAATACAAAAAGGAAGAAATAAAAAATAAATAAGCAATAAATATTGAGAACATGAAATGAAGAGACCTTGAATGTGAGGCATTAAGTTATGGGAACATTTTAGTGAAATTGAGTTCAGTTTTCCCCTTTGGTTCAAGAGCCTGATGGTTGAGGGATAATAACAATTCCTGAACATTAGACTCTTTACCTTCTTCCTAATGGCAGAAGCAAGAAGAGAGCATGACCTGGGTGGTGGGGGGTTCCAGATAATGGATGCTGCTTTCCTGCAACAATATCCCATGTAGATGTTTAACTTCAATATATTATGTGCAGTACTTTATTGAAAATAGCGGTAGCAATGGTATCTAGTCTCTTTAACAGCTTTAGTTAGGGAAAGACCTTGAAGTTGCAAGGTATATTTAATTAATAAAATGTTCATTTGATGGTCCAAAACATTTTTCCAGCAGGTGTGGAGCTTTTGAGAATCTTGGGCTTAGTGATGCCTCCCTTCATGCAACTTTTATTCTCGCTTTGAGAACAACACAATGCTTACCACAAAAGCTACCTTCTGCAGAGAGTCAATCTCTGTAAGGTGGCTAGGCCAAATAGCATCCCAGGCCAAGTAGTCAAGGAGTGTGCATACCAAATCACTGACACCTTCATGCATATCCTTAATATTTCGCTCAAACAGGCTGCCATACCCACATGCTTTAAATCAACCACCATCATCCCTGTTCCAATGAACTCCACACCTTCAGAATTAAATGACTACCAACTGGTGGCACTGACACCAATCATCATGAAGTTCTTTGAACGGCTGATAATGGAATACATTAAAAATGATTCCTGCCACATTGCACACTCACCAATATGCTTACTGACAGATGCCATAGCATCTGTGATGCAACAGGCCCCGACGGGGCTGGTACAGGAAATGACATTAAACAATCTTAATTCTTTAATAAGAAGCTTTCTTGTGAGCACAAACTTCTTGCACATAAAATATAATATCTCTTTATGGACCAGAAATCTGGATTCATCTGTGGGGATTCATACCCATGACCTGGGAACGTAGAAGGCAAGTTAGGAGAATGGATACTTGATAGATGACTTTAGCTACTTATTCCATTGACATATTAGTTCATTGCTATGGCCACTTCCCATATTTTCCAGCCAGTGTCATTAATACAAATATTTTGATTAATTGATTAAAGTTCCATCTACCCCACTGCTGAAGCCTTGGAAAACAAAACCCTACTTAAATATTTCATAATATATTCTTATCATAATCACAAAGTATTATCCACCTCCAAGAAAAATAACATTTATTGACAGAAGCACAAGAGACTACAAATGGTGAAATCTGGAGCAACAAATGATCTGCAGGTTGAGAATTATCTGTTGGGGGAAAAGATTTTTTCAGTGTTTCAAATCAACAACCCGCATTGGGGCTATGGAGAGGAAAGACAACCAATAAAAACACAGGAGATTGAGTTATAAGGTAAAAGTCAGTTGGCAATTGGGAGATCAAGGATGGGTGAAGGATGAGTTCCCAGATGCATACCATTTTAACACTTCCTCCAATCTAGTCTACTACATTTGGTGCTGCTGATATGCCCCCTCTACACTGGTGTGACCAAGCACAACATGACACTCATCTCCAGAGTACCTGAGCTCTGTCTGCAATGGCCACCCCAAGCACCCAGATGTATGCCATTTCCTTCCCATTCCACACCTCCTTGCCTTTCCTGTGCCTTCTCCACTGTTAGGGTTAGGACTAGAGGATTAACACTCACACTGCATCTGTGTCATCTCCAATCCAATGGTATGAATGTTGATTTTCCAGTTTCAAGTAAACTTCACCTACCGTGTTTTCTGCTCACCCCCAACTCACTCCTTCCAATTGACCTCCAGGCCTCCTATTTTGTTCTCTTTCATACATCCCCTTCTTCAGCCCCTCATCACTCATTTTCATCCGCCTCCTCCACCTGGTTTCATCCCACCTACTACCCTCAGATTTTGCCTACCAAATCGCTGCTTCCCCCCTCTTGCTCCAACTGAAGACCCCCTAATAGTTACCATTATCAGCTTCTTTATTGGTCAGATTTCAGCGCCAGCAGCCTTTATATTCCTGTAAATCACATTCCTAGTCATGTCCACTCTCATTCTCCCTTCCCTCCACTTGGCTCCATTTCCCTTTTTGCTTCCACTAGCATCCATCTACCTGCCTGCCTCTATCTTCCAATTCTATTCCTCAACCACTTCCAAACTCCCTAACCCCCAAACTGGCTCCTTCTGCCCATCAGCCTTCATCAGTCTTCAATCCACCCATCATTTACTGGCCTCCATCTCACCTCTTCACCTCCCACTTTTACACTGGCTCTCTTGCTGCTCCACTCTTAGTCCTGAAGCAGAGTTTTCACCTGTAACATCAACAGTTTCTTTCCTCACTTCGGATGCTGCTCAAATTCTTGAGTTCCTTCAGCAAATTGTTTACATGTCTCAACACTCATTGATAATGGTAAAGTAACAACTTAATAGAGATTGAAAAGTGAATATGAGGGGAAACATAAACAAATGTTCCTGATACTTGATTCCTATTGGGCATTTGCTTTGAATTAGTGGTGTGTGATATTTATTCTATTGCAAATAAATTTCTTCATTTTACAAACACCAAGCAATGAAATTTCAATTTACAATCGGGTGAAGTACATAGAAAAAAAAGGCTTTGAATGTCCTGCATCACAGTAGTAAAGCACTCAGACCTTCATTTGGACAGTACAGTATCATACTCCTTCTTTATTACTATCTCACCAGTAACTTGCTTCCTAAAAGTTCTGCTACATTACAATTATATAAATTTTAGCAAACACTAAACTGTGGCTGTTGCTCATCCACATTTCTTCAACAGACACAAAGCAACTGGTTGGTTTTTCCTGATCTGTGTTAATTTGAACTACCCAACATTATGCAACATATACAATTAGAAGTCAGATTTTTGGCCTGGGGGTAAGGAAGGGTAAAGATGTAATAACTAATCTTATTAATAAATAAAAACCATATTCATTTCACTAATAAAGTATTATTTATTTTAATCCACACACGCTACTTAAATCCATGTGTTCCTTTTGGTAACCAATTCACTTCAAGCAACCTGTTTACTGTTAGTACATTGTTTACCTATGAGTGTATCAGACCAGAAGTACTTTTACTTACCAGGCAGAGGTGGTGGGCTTGAATTTTCAGAGTCATCATCTACATTGATTGGTTCTACCTTATTCTTTTTCCTCATATGTATCTTCTTGATCTTTTTCTTCCCTGTCATTGTTTAAAATACACGATTATAAATATAGAGCAAAATATGAACATTTGAATGTGAAGACTGATACATAACATCCATTCTAAATTTAAGCACAGTACTGCACAGAAATTCTACATAGTATTTACACTTTCCAAGCAACATTATTTGTTTAATTACCAGAGTCTTGCATTTTCCGGTGATACCCAGTTTCTTCTAGCTGATCAGTTAATGCTTCTGCATTGGCACCCAATTTCAGTTGGTCATCATTTTGAATAGTATCTCCGGCACTCTTTTCCAGATTAGATGATTCCTTTTCTGTTGCACTTAGTAGAGGTTCACCATTAGGATTTTGATTGTTCTTTTCTTTCTGCCTTTTGATCTTCTCCTCATTCTGACATCAACAAAAACAACAAAAATTCTTTTAATGCACAAAGATCCAACAGGAAAAGTGATTCATCCATGGTTAACAAGAGAGATTAAGATAGAATTAACTCCAAGGAAGCTAACAAAGCTGTTAAAATAGTGGTAGATTTGAGGAGTCAGAGCATTTGGAAATTAAAATGCTGAATCATGAAAATGATTTAAAAAAATGTAAGATAGAATATAAGACCAGAAAGGCCTGAACATTAAATAAATTGCAGGATGAGCTGGGAAAGAAAAAAGGAAAATACTTGTAATGGCAGTTTGAGCCCCTTATGGGCAGAGATAGTATTTAGAAAGGAGCATAAGGAATAGCAGAGGAATTAAAAATTACTTTGTATCTGTCTTAAAAATAGAAATAACACAAAAATACTACCAGATAAACTAGAGAACAAGAAGTCAAGTGAGAATAAGAAATGGAAGAAACTGAATAACAAAAAATAAAGTGTCAAAGATGATGTCAGTCTTTACTATAAACCTTTAACTACATTATGCCGCAGACACCACTAGATTAAAATTATCAAATTACATTAACGTTAACTAGAGTTATACATTAGAAGCTGATGTTTATTTTAAAATTGAACACATAATTGGGATACCCTTAAAAGTTAACAAAAGATTTTGAGCAGATGCACCAATACCCACCACAGAAATGACCTTGGATATTGGTTGAAAGGGGTTTGTTTGTGGATCTAGTTCATCACCATCATCTTGATTTAATGGGTGTCCATCTCTTTTAGCGTCTTCTCTTTCTTTCCGTTCTCTGCAAAGACATGAATGTTTAAATAATATCAAGATCCATCAGATAGTAGATACAGAAGCCTGAAGGCACACACTCAGTGATTCAGGAACAGCTTCTTCCCCTCTGTCATCCGATTCCTAAATGGACATTGAAGCTTCGGACACGAACTCACTTTTAAAAAAAAATATACAGTATTTGTTTTTGCATATTTTTAAATAATCTATTCAATATACATAATTGATTTACTTGTTTATTTGCTTTATTTTATTTTTTTTTCTCCATCTCTGCTAGATTATATATTGCATTGACTGCTGCTGCTAAGTTAACAAATTTCACATCACATGCTGGTGATAATAAAACTGATTCTGATTTTTCTGTGAATTGTTTTTGCCTTCAGCAATTAGATTTTGAAAATTAATTTCTCGTAAGTGTTTGTGTTGGCTTTTTACCCATATTTCATTGTCTTCAGTTGTGGGACATAACTGCTCTTGACACGATAGTGTGGAACTAGTCAGTCACTTATAGGCCAGACTGGTAAATATGGCAAATTCAACCCCCCCCCCCCCCACCCTGCTAGAGAGATACTTGTGTGACTGTGATTGCATTTAATAGAATCAATACCTTTTATAATATCAGAATTTTGAGCACTAGGCATTAAAATAAGGATTCTATATGTGACCTAGATTCATGTGAACTGTACATTGGTTATAAAAATAAATTTGTTTCTTTTAAATATTGCTCAATGCATATTATTTACGCAGTACTGTTTGAGCTTTTCCATAATTTTTAGAAATGTAAAGGTTGATCTTTGACCTCTTAATGGACTGGGAACAAAGGGGGCCACCGGGGGCAGCAGACCAAAAGTATCCTGCAGTCCAATTAGCAGAACTGCTTTTAAAGCAAACATAGCATAAACATAGCATTTTCAATATCCTGGCAAATGGTATTGAGTGAGTGTAGAGACAAAACATATGGCTTAATTTCAGAAGCAATATTTAAAGCCTCAATACCAGCAAAACTTTTAAAGGATCTTAAAATCTGGCTGCACCACACAAGGGAAGCAGAATGTGGGTTACAGATGAATCAAGGCTGTCCTAGGATTGATTAACTCTTCACTGGATATGATCCTAGGCACTGCTTGGGCCTCTTGGGGGATTATGCTCATTAAAGATGGTAGGAATTTTACTAGTGACACAAGGGATCATTCACCTTATGACTCCTACATCACATACGGGCAAGAACCGATGATGAAATTATGAAAGGTCACGGGAAGTCAATACCACAGGACCCAGAAAGTTTAGTCATCCTCATCCAAACATGTGAAAAATTCCAACCTCAAAATTGGTAGCCAGCTGGCGATCCTGCCTTTTGTAGTGGACAGGGTGAAGGCACTTGACAAAGTGGTCCCTCAACCTTCATCCAGTTTCTCCGATGCAGGAGAGGCTGCACTGGGAGCACCGGATACAATAGACAGCCCCTGATAGATTAGCAGGTGAAGTGTCGCCGTACCTGGAAGGACTGTTTGAAGGCTTGAATGGTTGTAAGGGAAGTGTACAGCATGTGTCATATTTGTCCCACTTGTAGAAAGAAGTACAATGAGGGAGATCAGTGGGGAGAGACGTGTGTACAGGGGAGACTCTTAGGGAGTAATCTCTACAGAAAGTTGAGGGGTTGGACGAGGAAGGGAAAAATGTGGTTAATGGCAGCATCCCATGGGAAACGGCAGACGTTACTGAGAATGATGTGTGGTATACGGAGCTCCTGGGATGGCAGGTAAGGTCAAAGGGAACCCTATACCTGATATGACAGCAGGAGGATGGAGCAAGTGTAGATGTACAGGAAATGGGCGAGATACAGGTGAAGGCAACATCGAGTGATGGAAGGAAAACCCCATTCTTGGGAAAAAAGAGAAATCTGAGATGTTCTGGAATGGAAAGTCTCACCTTGAGAACAGATATGCCAAAGAGAGAGCAACTGAAAGAAGGGAATGGCAATTTTAAAAATGATAAGCTGGGAAAATTTCAAAGAGCTTGAAAGAAATGTTTCAAAAGTCAATGTTGAAGATTCGAAATTTTTTAAGCAAGGCAAGCATAACTGTTTTTTTCTTTTACCTCTCCTCTCGGATTTTTCGTACTCTTTCTGCACGCTCTCGTTTCTCTTCTTCTTCCTGTGCCTTCTGCACCATTGCATCTTTTTGAACCCGTTCTTGAAGGTTATCATAATCTTTTGCTATGGTAACCAAAAGCCAATTAAGGCCTTTCTTAATTGCTTTGTCCAATGTTTTTCCATATCCCCAAACAGCAGAACATGGTTGCTATTGGTTTAAATAGGAAAAAAAAATTCTCAGTGAACAATTGCTACTTCAGTAAAAAAGGCAACATGCGTTGGGATGCATTTCCCATTTGCATTTAAGCAGACAGAATCTGCAATAGAAAGAGATGATTTGAAGAAACTGCTGTTTCAACATTGTCTGGAGATCAAGTTCCATAACTTCGTGATGTATTTGACAACTGTAAGGTTGACCTAATTATTTATGTTCTTTCACTGCTTTGAAAGCACGAGATCTATGAACTGAATTATCCTTCATTAGTTTCTAGGATTCTGTGATTTACTTTCTAACCAATGTTTTACAAAGCTTAGGATGCACAGTTGTTTAACAATAGTGATTAAGAGGAATTATTAGAACTGTGTAGAAGCCTCTAGGATTTGACTACAACCGGAGGATAATGTACAGTTCCCATAGCTTCAGCATTTATCTTGTGGAGTGTGATTCTGAGGTTTGGTTTCAATAGAATTTGGGGTCTGGAAAACAGATTATTTAAATATACAACTGGGATGGTGGATGTGGAACAATGTTTTTGCTGCTGCAAGTTTGGAAGTAGCAGTACTGGGTGCAAGGGCTGCAAAGGTTAACTATGACACAACAGGCATTCTGCAAACTGACAACATGAATAGCAGCAGGTATATTAAGCATCACACACAAAATGCTGGAGGAACTCAGTATGTCAGGTAGCATCTATGGAAATGAATAAACAGTCAACATAACAGTCAAAATCCTTCTTCAGGACTGTAAAGGAAGGGGAAGACGACAGAATAAAAAGGTAGGGAGGGGAAGGAAGATAGCTAGGATCTGATAGGTGAAGCCACATGCGTAGGAAAGGTAAAGGGCTGGAGAAGAAGGAATCTGATAAGGAGGGGAGAGCAGACCATTGGAGAAATGGATGGAGGAAGGTAGTCGGGGGTGGGGGGGGGGGGGTGGCTAGGCAGGTGAGAAGAGGTAAGGGGGAAAGAAAAATGTTTTTACCAGAAGGAAATGGGTTTTGAGGGGAATGCAGGAAATTGGGACTAGGTGGTAGTGTAGTTGACATGGGCTTGTTGGGCTGAAGAGCCAGTTTCTGTGCTGTATTGCCCTATGACTCCTTAAAAAGGAAGTACTTAGGATGTGTGTGGCAAAGATTCACTGCCGTATGCTGAGAGATCAAGTAAGGAAGGCCTTGGCCATCTACAGCTTGACCTTATTGCAAAGTAACTGCCTAAGTGCTCTAAAGTGCTTGATTAGGGAAGACATTTCCCAATAGCTAGAGTTCAGAACTAAGTGTCAACATTTCAAGAATGGGATTGGACATTTAGGATTGAAGTGAGGAGAAATTTCTTCAATCAGAGGATGCTTTGCAAGTCTCTAACACAGAGGGCTGTAGAGGCTCACTGTATTCAAAAATGAGAATAACGCAATTCTGGATATTTAGATTTCTGCTTGTGGTAGAGGATACATATCCTTGAGGGACCACATAGCCTATTCCCACTTCTTTTTTATATTGAGTTAGCTCATGTTTTTGAATTATATACTCAGTGACCACTTTATTTGGTACCCGTTAATGCAAATATCGAATCAGGTAATCAGATGTCAACAAGTGCATAAAAGCATACAGACATTGTCAAGAGGTTCAGTTGTTCAGAAAAAAACCCATCAGAATGGGGAAGAAATGTGTTCAAAATGACTGACTATGGGATGATTGTTGGTGCCAGATGGGAGTGGTTTGAGTATCTCAGAAACTGCTAATATGGATATTTAAACGCACAACATTCCCTAGAGTTTACAGAGAATGATGCAAAAAACAAAACTAGCGAGCAGCAGTTCTATGGGCAAAAATGTCTTATTAATGAATGAAGTCAGACGAGACTGACCAGACTGGTTCAAGCAGACAGGAAGGCAACAGGTAATTCAAATACCTGTTGCATTACAACAGTGGTGAGAAGAAGAGCATCTCTGAGCACACAGCACATTGAACCTATGGGCTACAACAGCAGAAAACCGTGGCCACTTTATGAGGTACAAGAGGTACCCAATAAGATGACCACTGAGTGTAATATGTGGCTAAGGGAGACAAAATCTTTAGCTTTGAGAATAAATTCTGTTAGTAATTAATATGTATATTTCATAGAAAGAACTTTGATAAGCCATTAAAATAATTTTTTTTAACCACAAAACACAATATAAGAGATACAGCTAAATATAGTTTACCCAAAACTCAATTTTTTATGTTGGGGGAGGGGTTTAAGGGGAGGGGGGATGGGTAACACATATTTTCTTTTTCACACACTTTTATTCTGTAACTATTTGAAAACACAATAAAAAAAGTTTAAAAAAATAAAAAAACTCCGTTTTTTTTGGTATTTACAAATGAGACTTTTTAAGATCTCGATTATGTACATTCCCTATAACCTCAGATAAGAATTTACTAGACGTAATTTTTAGTTTGACACCTTTTCATAATGGTTCAATATCTGAGATTTATGGTATGTTACTGGAGACGAGGAATGTTCCTTTAGTCAGAATTAAGAATCTCTGGGAACAAGATTTACAGACATCAATATCCGAGGAAACTTGGAATTAAATTTTTATACTGGTTAATACTTCATCGCTATATGCTCATCATTCTCTCATACAACTTAAGGTGGTACATAGAGCTCATATGACTAAGGATAAGCTATCTCATTTTTATTCGGATATATCTCCCTACTGTGACTGATGTAATAATGGAAAAGCTGCATTAATTCATATGTTTTGGACTTGTCCAAATCTTGAAAAATATTGGAAGGAAGTTTTTCCAAACTTTTTCCTTACTTTTTAAAGTCAATTTTAAGCCTAACCCTCTGACGACCCTATTCGGTATTGTTGCAGGACAAGATCTTAAACTGAAGGCATCTGATTTACATATATTGGCCTTTAGCTCTCTTACAGCTAGGAGGGCGCTTTTGTTTAAATGGAAAGATGTTTTTCCTCCTACTCATGCTCAATTGTTATGTGACGTTACGTCATGTTTAGATTTAGAGAAGATTCGTTGTTCAATTTCTGAATCTCGTCAAGACTTTCAAACATTGTGGGGACCTTCTCTGAATTATTTTCAAAACCTTCAATTCGTTGAACTCAGATGTTGGCGATTATTAATTTTTATTATATGAGAAGGTATTTTACCTTCTTTTCTCCTTAATTAACAGCTTCCGTCTTGGTAGGGGTTAGATTTGTTTGTAATAAATTAGTATATTTCAATAAAACTATTGATTAACTTACATAAATACAGGGTAATAAGATAGATCAAGCATTTAAAAATCAATCTAACTTTGTCTTAAATATATTTAATGAGGAAACCTTAACTGCTTCCCTGGGCAGAGATTTCCATAGATTCAATCCTCTGTGGAAAAAGCAATTCCTCCTCATCTCAGTCCTTTATCTAATCCCCAAAATATTGAGGCTATAGTCCCCTAGTTCTAGTCCCGCCTACCAATGGAAACAACTTTTCTGCTTCTATCCCTTTCACGATTTTATATTTCTTATAAGATTCCCTCCACTCATTGTACTGAATTCCAGTGAATATAATAGCCCCAGACAACTGCATCTTTACTTATAGGATAACCCCATCATCTTTGGCATTAACCTGGTGAACCTCCTCTGCACCACCTTCAAAACTAGTACAGTCGTCCCTCGGTATCCATGGAGGATTGGTTCTAGAACCCCCTGCGGATACCAAAATCTGCGGATACTCAAGTCCAATATAAAATGCGTAGTATTCGTATATAACCTATGCACATCTTCCGGTATACTATAAATCATCTCTAGATTACTTATAATACCTAATACAATGTAAATGCTATGTAAATAGTTGTTGTACTGTATTGTTTAGGGAATAATGACAAGAATAAAAAGTCTGTACATGTTCAATACAGACACAACCATCGTAGCTCCTCTGGGAATGCTGATGCTGCCTCGGCGTCAGCCGATGCCGATTCTCCCGTGATCTTTAAGTTCTGAGGCTGTAGCGTTTTACATAGCTAGCCAGCCATCCCTTACTAGCCTTAAACTCCTTCCTCTCGCTCACAACACAAGTAGCAAACGAACGAGACACGAGGCGGACCATGCTCAAACAATGAGCATTTGTGAAATGGTGGGAGGCTATAGCAGGGTATCCCTACACATCACTTCATTCACATGGATTCAGTGCAGTGCTTGGAGTGCGGCAAATTCATGTTTTGCTTTTTGGAACTTCCTGGAATTTTTTTTTCCCCCCGAATATTTTCGATCCGCGGTTGGTTGAATCTGCGGATACGGAGGGCCGACTGTATATACTTTCTCAGATACGGAGACCAGAGCCACATGCAGTACCTCAGTAGTACCCTGTATAGTCTTCACCATGGATTGTCACCTTGTCGTGGTGGAGAAGCTGAAGCTTGTGTGGTCCTGAGATCGAGAGCAATGCCGTCTGGAGCTATGCTCCTAGTAGGGTCACCCATGGTGGTAAGGTCGAGGGTGAGGTCCCTGACAAAGAACAATCCAATCAAGACATCAATGGTGGAACAGGCGGACAAAGTTACTTCCAACTCAACGGCTGTGAAGGTGGATGAAGGCTGCAACAAATCCATCAGCTCCAGTCGTCGTAGTTTCCATGCCACTGGAATCAGTTGGTTGATTTGTGAAGTATCGTGTGCTTCTTGGAGTGCAATGTCAAGTACACGGTAAACAAATACATGCACAGGTGTCTTTGCTCTGTGATAGATCAACGGAATGAAGACCATCATCCTCGACCTCGAGGGATAGGCACGACGACGACCCTGTATAGTTGCAGCATGATCTCTCTGCTCTTAAAATCAATTCCTTTTGCAATGAAGGACAACATTGCCTTCATGTTAACCTGTTGCATCTGCAAGCCAATCTTTTATGATTCATATACAAGCACTCCCAAGTCCCTCTGCACATCAGCATGCTACAATCTTTCACCATTAAAAAATCCAATCTTCCAACTTTTCCTTCAAAGTGGGTGACTTTGCATTTACCAGCATTGTACTCCATCTGATCAACTCTTGTCCATTCACTTATCCTATCTATATATCTCTGCAGACTCTTCACATCCTCTGTGCAATTTAGTTTTCCCACTCTATTTAGTTCATCGCCAAACTTAGATACACTGCATTTGGTCCCCTCTTCCAAATGGTTAATGTATATTGTGAACAGTTGCAGGCCCAGCACCAACCCCTGCAGCACACTGTTCCCAGAGATGACTAGCCAGAGAAACCTATTTATCCCAATCTATGTCTCTTATTAGTTAACTAATACTCTATTCTTATGCATTATCTCAACTTCCTAAGTCTTTTCTCCCACATCATATTAAACGCCTCTGAAAATCCAAGAATAGAACATCCACATGTTCCCTTCTATCCACTGCACTTATATCCTCAAAGAACTCCAGTAAGTTTGGCAACCAGGACCTGTGCTTCCTGAATCCTCCCTGTTTCTGCCTGAGGAAACTGCTGCTTATCCAGTCACCTCACCATTTCTTCCTTAGTGACAGCTTAAAGCATTTTGCTGATTACAGATGTTAAGCTAACTGGCCTATAGTTACAAACAACACACACAAAATGTTGGTGGATCACAGCAGGCCAGGCAGCATCTATAAGGAGAAGCGCTGTTGACGTTTCGGGCCAAGACCCTTCGTCTGTGTTCCACCAGCATTTTGTGTGTGTTGTTTGAATTTCCAGCATCTGCAGATTTCCTCGTGTTTGGCCTATAGTTACCTGCCTTTTGCCTATATGCCTTTTTTTTTTAAACAGAAGTGGACATTCAGTGTCTTCCAATCAGCCAGGACCTGCCCAGAGTCCAGATAATTATAGTAAATTGTCACAAACATTTCTACTATAATTTATGCCATTTCTTTCAGTACCCTGGAGTGCATTCCATCAGGACCAGGGGCCTGACCTACTTCTAGGGCCACTAGTTTGTGCAGCACTACCTCTTTAGTAATAGCAATTGTATCAAGGTCTTCACTTGCCATTGCATCCATTATATCTCTCTCTGCCATATTTGACGTGTCCTCCATTGTGAAGAATGACACAATATAGTCATTCAAAGCCTCGGCCATCTCCACATTACCCACTATTAATTTGCCTTCTCATCTTCCAAGGAGCCTACATTCACTTTACATAATTACAAAATAAAAATACTGTTTTAAATTTTACTTTACTCTCATAATCTATCTTCTCTTATTGCTTACTTAGTGGATTTTTTTTTTTAGATACAGCCTGGTAACAGGCCCTTCCAGCCCAAAGAGCCCAAAACATCCAATTAGATTCGTGTGACCAATTAATATATTAACCAGTATGTCTTTGGAACATGGGAGGAAACCCACGAGGTCATGAGGAAGACATACAAACTCCTTCAGACATCGGTGGAACTGAAACCAGATTGCTGGCTCTGTAATAGCATTATGCTAACTGCTACACTATCTACCATTTGGCTCAACCCACCCTAACTGTTCTTGCTTTTAACTAGAATATAATTTTCTTGAGCACTATGAAAAATCTGATTTCCCACATATAGTATGTGCGCACGAACCAATCCACCCTGACTTAGGCATAATACATTGGTTTTAGATTGAAAATAGTTGTTGTGATGCTTCTAGTGTGCTAGTGTGGTGGATAGTGCTTGTTGCTCTCACTTTAGCTTCTACTACTGGCTAGCAGACTTGTACATTCATCTCTCCTTTTTGCAAGTCTCTCCCTGCCAGTATATAGCCTCTCCAACAGCAAGTCTCATGTAGTGCCTTCCCACCGGCGACACACAGAAGCTGAACTCCTTTCAGACTCAGGCTGAACCACAGAAGATAGGGAAAATCTGGCCCCTGCACATGTAGCACATTTGTGAACCAGATCCCCAGCTATGGGTAAATAGCTCCACTACCTTGTGGGCAGCCTCAGCAGAGACGAAGACTATGGAATCCAGAGTGGAGTCCCTAAGGCAGCCGGACGTCATTGAACATCCTTACGGCAGCTCCTGCAGCCAAGCTGGTGGATTACACTGCTGAAGCAGAGAGAGAGAGATGTTGACAACTGGGCATCTCAGGATCTCCATACCTTCCATCCAGGCTTGTGATCTTGATTATCACCCATTATCCTTTGAGACAGTCAGATGCCAACCACAGATTGAACTATTGTACCCTCCAAATGAATGGGAAATTCAATCAAACTGTGTTCACTCTTTCCAAAGGATCCTGAACTATGAGATAGTTAATGTTAACAGGCTCATTAAATGGGACCAGATCTAAGATATATTTTCCCTTGTATGTTTAGTAATATACTATTCAAGAAATCTTAATCTTTCTTTGAGCATTAAAAAATACATTAAGATTTTAATAAAAGATAATAAATACTTCATGCCTGCTTAACCTGGAATTTGAACAAAAATCCATAAGTGAAGGCTGCTGTTGATGTAATTTTTAGAAAGTAACTACTGCCAAATCTTTCTGCACCTTCATGCACCAAAATTAGATGGGAATACAAAATCTGGTCTTATTAGAAATTGAGTTATATTTAAATATTAAAGTAAGCAAATTATTATCAATGTTGACGGTGCAAATTGAGGTATTGTTTCCATTCAAACAATAAGAATGGGAACAAATACTGAGTGCAAATATAGTAGCAGTAACAATTAGCAGCTCAGAAGCACAAATCACAAAGTGTAATAATGAGATCTACATTTGTGAGCTGAGGAGTACAATATAAACCCATAAAAATCATTAGATTAGGGCAACAATATGTTCTCTTTAGACTTTATTACCTTAGTTCAGGAAAGACATTAAGATGATAGAGAGGAAAGAAAAAAGATCACTGTGATAACACAATGGCTTTAACAATGAAGAAGAATGGAAAGAATTTTTATTGAAGTAATTGACTGCACAGGTACTTACAATTTTGCAGAAGCTTTTATTTTCATTGACCAACTTCTCCAATGAAAGCCGCTCTATGATTTCAGCCTCTCGTAAAGCTCCATCACAATCTTGTTTGTTTGCCAATCTAAAATAGACAAAGCATTGATTATATTTCAATTTAACTGCTCATTTCACCAATAGTAATAACATACTTGGTGAATTATCAGACACTTATAAATTAAGATAAATTATCATTTGGGCATTTTCAACTGAACTTCCTGGGATGCTCCAGGCTGATACCATATTTTTCACATTTCTTGAAGGAAGGCTGGTCGTTAAAGGGATTAGACAGTCATTAGTTCATATATAAACTATACAGAGTGTTCCAGCATCCTTAGTTTATCTGTATCATACAATTTAATTCCTTTACTTTGTCTGGTTTGGAGACACTTTTCAATTCCACTAGATATGTATTAGCATTTAAATTAATACTGCATTCATCAGAATTTGATGCATTAAAATGCTGCCTTTATCTTTTTTTCAAAGATTTTAGAGTTACTATTGTCCATATTTAAAATATTCATGAGTATTACTCATTGATGAGAAGAGGCTACATGAACTATGTTCCAATGTTTAAATACAATTTGAAGAGATGGAAATAATTGATTGGCAAAGATTAAAACAGATAACAAGAGAAATCTAAAAGTTAAAGAAACATGAAATGTAAGCAGCATTTATGTTATGAAATTAAACCAATACCAAAATAGTGTTGTGCAGATTACATCTGGTAAATAACACTATTATAGTGGGCAAATTCACCAGCACACAGATACTATCCTGTAGAGATAAAAAAAAACTGCACAGCATTCAGCCAGGGAGTGACTGAATGGCATCCTCAAGTTTCAATACATGATTGTTCAGAACATAATGTATACAAATTCAAAGACTCCTGCTAGATAAAAGCTAAATTATCACATGCTAAAAAGACTAGATTCAAAACTTTTAATAAATAATGCAGATTATATGAGAATATTGGAATGAAGTAAAAGGGAGCAAGGCATGCAGTTTGATAAGCTATGATGTGATTACAATAGAAATGCATTTATCCTGCAGAAACAGATAAAATGAAAACTTGTGGTTAGGGATTAGACTAACCATAGGAAGGAAGTTATGTCTGAGTGTAGACTACAGAACAGCAGGTTGGAAGTTACTGGAAGGGGCAGGGATGGAATGCAATTTGTTCTATGATCAAATTAGGGGTTTGTTCTCCAAAGGTCTATAATTATCTAGAACCATCTCAGAATTCCATTACTTAAACTTGCAATTTGTCTTTTAAATAATGCCTCTATGACTAAGTTCCTAGTCACTAGTCTTTATAATCTTATGTTTGACCCATTGCTGAATTTTCTCTGATTATTTTCCAGAAGTTGTGGAGATTGATGTGCAGGATGCGGAAGCTCAGGGGTGGTAAGCGAGGTTTAAGTTAGGTGTGGGAAATCAAAAGGTTTATAAAACATTTTGTTATTCAGTTTGTCTCCTAAGATGGTGACTGAGAGATCAAGAAAGGGGAGAGCGGTGTCAGAAATGGACCAAGTGAATTTAAGGGCTGGATGGAAGTTGGAGACAAAGTAAATAAAATTGATGAGCTCAGCAGGTGTGCATTCACCAATGTAGTGCCGAAAGAATTGGGAAGCATTACCAGGGAAGGCTTGGAACATGTATTGTTCCACATAGCCAATGAAAAGGCAGGATAGCTAGGACCCATGTGGGTGTTCATGGCTACATCTTGAGTTTGGGCAAAGTGGAAATAGCCAAAAGAGAAACTGTTGAATGTGAGGACCAGCTCTGCCAGATGGTGGTGGAGGGGAACTGGTCAGGTCTGTAGCCAAGAAAGAAGTGGTGAGCGTTAAGGCCTTCTTGGGGTATAGAAATGCATAGGGACTGGACACCTAATGAAAATGAAACAGTCGGGGCTAGGGAATTGACAGTTGTTGAGGAGTTCAAGACCATGTGAAGTGTAAATGAATTCTTATCTATTTTAATGAAAAAGTTCATGGCACTCTCTCAGGCAATATAATTGCAATAATGGAGGGAAGAAACTAATAAAACATATAGAAATGTATATTTGTTTTTCAGCATCCTAGCCTACACTTAGTTTTTTATTTCATGAAAGAGGCAAAGAAAAATCCATAATTCTGTAATCTTTCCCAAGTTAATTTCTACTTTAATCAGATATCTTCTGCAAAATAAAAAATTATGTTTGTCCTTTTCCCTTACTGGTCTACATCCAAGTTCAGCAGAAAAGCTGCATACAGGGAATTTACAAATCAATTATTATAGGAACAATTTCACAATACTGCATTCATTTCCTCAAAATTATGACATAGTATCTTGGACATTCATACCAATTGTAGGAATGTTCCTAATGGCCAAGGATAAATATGGTGATGTAAATTTCTTCAGATATGTTTTGTCGTAATTTAAGGACCAAGCAACAAGTCAAAGGCCCAAAATTGATTACTTTTTTTTCCCTAAATGATTCATGTATAGAATAGCTGGAGCAATCAAGCTGCTTATGACATTATTAATATAGGCAGAATCTAACAAATCAAAAGGCACACTAGAATACAAACTTTCAATCATCACCAATAAAAAAGTTACTATCCACCAAATAGAAAACAATATTTAAAATAATTTCTGCATTAAAATTACTATTTACATTACTATTTAAATTAGTAATACTTATAGAGTCACTACTTCATTGCTCCAGCACCGAGATTCAATCCTAATCCTCGGTGCTATCCCCGTAATTTGTACTTTTTCCCTGCTACCACGTTTGCTCCAGATGCAATGGTTTCCTCCACACGCCAACATTGGTCACTGCAAATTACCCTGGTATGTAGGTGAATGGTAGAATTTGGCATTGGAGTTGATGGTAATGTGGTGACAATAAAGAAAAGAGTTAGCATGAAAGGGATAACATGCTGTCTTGGATCTAGTCCTGTGCAATGAGACAAATAACATCAGCAATCTTGTCGTTGGAGATCCTCTTGGAAACAGTGATCACAATATGACAAGGTTTCTCATACAAATGGAGGGTGTAATAATTCAATCTAAAACGAGTGCATTGTGCCTAAACAAGGGAGACTACAATGGGATGAGGGAGGGATTGGATAGGATAGACTGGGAACACATGCTATATGGTGGGACAGTTGAGGAACAGTGGAAAATCTTCAAAGAGTTTTCACGGTGCTCAACAGAAGTATATTCTAGTTAAAAGCAAGGACAGCAAGGGTGGAGAGAGCCAGCCACTGAGAAAGAAAGGAAGGCATCAAACGAAAAACTTGTGCGTACTGTTATGCCGTTGGCCCCCTCCTTTGTGAAAATCGCAAGAACTCTAGTTAAGGGGGGTCAACTGACCCAAGAGAGAGAGACGTGCGGAAGACCACGTTCTCCCAAGAAGCAGAATAAAGGTGACTTTGACTATTGTCTCATGGAGACCACGTGAAAGGCCCTCGGGCAGGGTGGGCTGGTTGAGAGAGAGATCACAATACCTGCAACTTGATTGACACCTGCGATCCCGTGAAGAAGTATAAAGGAGTGTCTGAGGGGAGGACCCTCAGACGCACCCAGATGCACCAAGGAAACACACGAAGGAGAAACGCTAGAAATCCTGCGACAGCGTTTTAATAAGCTACAGCCGGTGGTGGGGTTCGTGTGCGTCCTTCCCTTGCCTGGGATTGGCGACTTCACCACGGAAGACGGCCTAGCTACAGGGGAAGCCACAGATGAGAGTCCATTCCCCCAACGAGACTTCCGACTACCTCCTACAGGTTGGAAAACCTGTCGGGTAAATGCTTCATGTTCTCTGTCTTTCTAACAAAAGTGCACCAACGCGACACTTCCGCCGGCAACTAAGTGAAACTGCCGTGATCTAAAAGACTTTTAGATATCCAGCGAACGATATAAAATCTACATTACCCCTAGACGACGATCGAGCTTGTGTTTTGAATGATTATTATTACACCGGTGTTTTAGATTGAGTTTTGACGATCTGAATGTTTTGTATTAACCATACGTTTGTGCCCTTGTTGAATAAAACGTTTGAAAATAGTAGCATCCGACTCAGCTGATCCATCTATCTTTGCTGGTAAGTTACCTGGTTACGGGGTTTTCGTAACAGTACAAAGTCACTAAGAGTAGTGGGAAGCTGTGAGATTGGGAAAACTTTAAAAAGCAACAAAGAACCACTAAGTGAGTAATAAAGGGAAGATAAATTATGAAAATAAACTAGTACAAAATATAAAAATGGATAATAAAAGTTTTTATAATTATATAAAGCAGAAAAGGGTGGGCAAAGTGAACGTAGGTCCCTTGAAGGACGAAAAGGGGCAACTGATATTGAGTAATGAGGAAATGTCAAGGCTTTGAAAAACTATTATGTGTCGGTTTTCACAGTGGAGGACATACCTAACATGCTGAAGAGATGATATAGATGTAGTGGGAGGTAGGACCTTGATACAATAGCTATCACTAAAGAGATAATGCTGAGCAAACTTGTGGGCCTGAAGATAAACAAATCCCCTGGTCCTGATGAAATGTATCCCAGGGTATTGAAAGAAATGGCAGAAGCTATAGTTGAGACTTTAGTGATAATTTACCAAAATTCTCTGGACTCAGGGCAGGTCCCAACAGATTGGAAGAAGGTGAACATCACGCCACTGTTCAGAAAAGAATGTAGGCAAAAGGCAGGTAACTATAGGCCAGTTGGTTTAACATCTGTAGTTGGGAAAATGCTTGAAGCTATCATTAATGAAGAAATAGCGAGGTATCTGGAAAGAAATGGATTCATCAGGCGGACACTGTCGATTAGCAAAGGTAGGTTTTTTTTGACAATCTTAGTGGAGTTCTTTGAGGATATAATGAGCGCAGTGGATAGAGAAGAACAGATGGATGTTACTTACTTGAATTTCCAGAAGGCATTCGATAAGGTGCCACATAAAAGACTTATCCACAAGGTAAGGGTGCATAGAGTTGAGGGCAATGTATTAGCATGGATAGAAAATTGGTTAACTAATAATAGAAAGCAGAGAGTTGGGATACATGGATATTTCTCTGGTTGGCAATAAGTGCTGAACTATATGCCGCAGGGGTCAGTGCTGGGCCTGCAATTATTTGCGATATACATTAACGATCTGGAAGAGGGGACTGAGTGCAGTGTATCTAAGTTTGCTGATGACACTGAATTGAGTGGAAAAGCAAATTGTGTAGGGGATACAAAGAGTCTGCAGGGAAATATACAGATTGGTTAAGTGAGTGGGCAAGGATTTGGCAGATGGGGTACTATGTTGTGAGGTCATCCACTTTGGAAGGAAAAATGGAAGATCAGATTATTATTTAAATGGTGAAAGACTGCAGCATGCTGCTCTGCAGAAGGACTTGGGAGTGCTTGTGCATGAATCACAAAAGGTTGGTTTGCAGCTCCAGCAGACTACCAAGAAGCAAATGGAATGTTGGCCTTCATTGCTAGAGGGATTGAATTTAAGAGCAGGGAGGTTATGCTGCAACTGTACAGGGTACTGGTGAGGCACAATCTGGAGTCTTGTATGCAATTCTAGCCTCCTTACTTAAGGAAGGATATACTGGCTTTGGAGGCAGTGCAGAGGAGGTTCACCAGGTTGATTCCAGTGATGAGGGACTTAGACAGGAGAGATTGAGTTGCCTGGGACTGAACTCGATGGAATTCCATAGAATGAGAGATCTTCATATATAATTATGAAAGTAATAGATAGGATAATGGCAGGAAAGTTGTTTCCACTGGTAGGTGAGACTAGACCTAGGGGACATAGCCTCAGGATTCAGGGGAGAAAATTTAGATCAGAAATGCAGACGAACTGCTTTTCTTAAATAATTGAGAATGTGTGGAATTTTCTGCCCAATAAAAAGGCAGGTAGGATGAGTCCGTGGAGTCAGCATGGCTTTGTCAAGGGCAGGTCGGGCCTTACGAGCCTGAATGAATTTTTTGATGATGTGACTAAACATATTGATGAAGGAAGAGCAGTAGATGTAGTGTTTATGGATTTCAGCAAGGCATTTTATAAGGTACCTCATGCAAGGCTTATTGAGAAAGTAAGGAGGCATAGGATCCAAGGGGACTTTGCTTTGTGGATCCAGAACTGGCTTGCACACAGAAGGCAAAGACTAGTTGTAGACGGGTCATATTCTGCATGGAGTTCGGTGACCAGTGGTGTGCCTCAGGGATCTGTTCTGGGACCCCTTCTCTTTGTGATTTTTATAACTGACCTGGATGAATAAGTGGAGGGATGGGTTGGTAAATTTGCTGATGACACAAAGGTTGGGGGTGTTGTGGATAATGTGGAGGGCTGTCAGAGGTTGCAGCAGGACACTGATAGGATGCAAAACTGAAGTGGCAGATGGTGTTAAACTCAGATAAGTCTGAGGTGGTTCATTTTGGTAGGTCAAATATGATGGCAGAATATAACATTAATGGTAAGACTCTTGGATTGGAGGGATCTTGGGGTCCGAGTCCGTAGGACACTCAAAGCCGCTACACAGGTTGACTCTGTGGTTAAGAAAGCATACCGTGCATTGGCCTTCATCAACTGTGGGATTGAGTTTAGGAGCGGAGAGGTAATGTTTCAACTATATAGGACCCTGGTCAGACCCCACTTGGAGTACTGTGCTCAATTCTGGTCGCCTCACTACAGGAAGGGCATGGAAACCATTGCAAGGGTGCAGTGGAGATTTACAAGGATGTTGCCTGGATTGGGGAGCATGCCTTATGAGAATAGGTTGAGTGAACTCGGCCTTTTCTCCTTGGAGCGACAGAGGATGAGAGGTGACTTGATAGAGGTGTACAAGATAATAAGAGGCATTAATTGTGTGGATACTCAGAGGCTTTTTCCCAGGGCTGGAATGGCTAGCATGAGAGGGCACAGTTTTAAGGTGCATGGAAGTAGGTACAGAGGAGATGTCAGGGGTAAGTTGTTTTTACGCAGAGTGGTGAGTGTGTGGAATGGGCTGCTGGCAGTGGAGGCAGATACAATGGGATCTTTTAAGAGACTCCTGGATACGTACATGGAGCTTAGAAAAATAGAGGGCTATGGGTAAGCTTAGGTTGTTCTAAGGTAAGGACATGTTTGGCACAGCTTTGTGGGCCAAAGGGCCTGTATTGTGCTGTAGGTTTTCTATGTTTCTGTTTCTAGATCAGCCATGATTTTGTAAAATGGCAAAGCAGGGTCAACGGGCCAGATGGCCTACTCCTGCTCCTATTTCTTATGTTCTACTGTAAAAATGGATCTTTGATAGGCAGTGTGGACTCTGAGTCAAATGTTCTGTTTCAGTGCTTTATCTCGCCATGACTCCATCCACACAATACTATTTAGCAATACAAATACCTGAAAAAATTAATTCTTGTGCAGTAACATTTCTTGCCAGTACTTAAATGTATAAAATTTGATTATTCCCACAATGGAATATAATTGTAACTTGTTCAAGATGAATTCCAACCATTCTGGAAATATGACCACAGCAGCGGAATTAAGCTATTTGGCCCATGAATATGCTCTGCCATTCAATCATGGCCGATCTATTTTCCCTCTCAACCACATTCTCTTGCCTTCTCCCCATGATCTTTGATGCCTTTTCTAATTAAGAATCTATCAACCCCAGCCTTAAATATTCCCAATGGCTCAGCCTCACAGCCATCTACAGCAATGAGTTCCACAGATTCACCACCCTCTGGCTAAAGAACTTCCGCATCTCCTATTTTGAAGCCGTGCCCCATCATAGACTCTCCCAGTATTAGAAAAAATTCGCTCCACATCCATTTTTTTCCAGGCCTTTCAATATTTGATAAATTTCAATGATATTCTCACTCATTCTTCTAAACTCAGTGATGGCCCAGAACCACCAAATGCTCCTTATATGTTAACTCTTTCAATTCTGGGGTCAATCTCATTAATATCCTCTGGACCCTCTCCAATGACAGCACAAGCTTTTTTAGATAAAGCACCCAAAACTGCTCACAATACTCGAAATATGGTTTGATCAATGTCTTATAAAACTTAGCATGTATGATCAGATACTTCCACCATTAATCAAACAACGTTGATAATAATTTCTGCACAAGACGCATAAGGAATGAGATCACTGCTCATGTTTAAAAGACAATGCTATTCAGGCCAGTCTCAGGCTAAGGGCTACACACAAGTCACATTACTTACTTGCTCTCCTTTGGGCCTTTATACCAAGCTACTGAATGCCCACCTCCTAACCTGCTGATCCAGCTTCTCCAATTCTAGCTCAAATCCTCCCTCTCTACCCTGCCACAGTGGCCTTTGGCCTCAAAGATCCCCAATAACCCCCTCAGCCCATAAATCTAACATCAACTCATCCTTCAACTGCATTATCCCTACCTCTTGAAACTGCCCCCAATCCCCAAACATCCCTCCCCTGCAATTTTCCAGACTCAGATTTTACCCAGTTCTTCCCTATATGTACTCAGTAATGGTACAACTCAGAGAAGGAAAGAACCATCCATGTGCGCTCAGCATTTTTGAGTATCTGGCACTATTCATTTGTGCTGCACCTGGTCTACAAACAAGTGGACACTGAAGCAATGCACAAAATTTCTTCAGCGAGCCAGCAAGTATCTGAATCTTCAGTTGTAAAATGGAGACATTAACAGTGAGGTATGGGGCTAGACGGTGATTAATTGGAGAAGATGACACTGAACATTTTGGACATGGATAGAATTAATGTTCCCATTACAAAAATTACATATATTAATCTAAGCAATTAGGCTTCAAAGGAAATTTTATACACAAATTTAGACATGTTTCTATGAAACAACATATGCATTTTAGCTTTGAGCATAATTTTTAAAAAACCTCTGTTGGCATCTAAGCAGCTGCCCATGCCACGATGAAGCCACCCTCAGGGTGCAGGAGCAACATCTTATATTCCACCTGCATAGCCTCCAACCTGATTGCACGAATATTAACATCTCCTTCCGGCAAAAACACATGTTCCCTCCCCCTCCCCTCTTCTTCTGTCCCCCACTCTGGCCCCTTCCCTGCCCATCACCTCCCCCCCCCCCCCGGGTCCCCTCCTCCTACCCTTCCTCCTATGTCCACCTCTCTCCCATCAGATTCCTTCCTCTCCCACTCTTTACTTTCCCTACCCACCTAGCTTCACCTATCACCTTCTAGCTATCCTTCCCCTCTCCCTACCTTTTTATTTTGTCCACTCCCACCCCCCACTGCCTTTCCCATCCTCAAGAAGGGTCTCAGCCTGAAATGTCAACTGTTCATGCATTTCCATAGATGCTGCCTGACCAGCATTTTGTGTGTGTTGCTTTGGATTTACAGCATCTGCAGAACTTATTGTGTTTAAGATTCATGGCAAGTTGGTGCAAAACATTTTTTGTGCATAAAGCTGGTGGACATTTAAATAGAAAGAAAAAAGAAATTAGCTTTATTTGTCACATGTACAAGAAAATATTGAAACAGACAGTGAAGTGTATTGGCTGCATCAAATAAAATCAGCAAGGATTGTGCTACGCCGCCCAAAAGCATCATCATGCTTCTCTAAAACACTGATTTTATTCGAATTTCACATTCAAGTAATTTTGAAATATGCAATAGAATATAATTTTCTCTTACATCAAACACTGTACATTATATAGACAATTCATCTTTAGAACAAGGTAGGAAATTAAGATGTCTCAGGGCTGTTCTTACATTTTGATTCTTATTAAAATATTGTTGCATCCAACAGTTTAATTTTAGATTAGCCTATAATTGTAATTTTCTTTGCATTTTAACAATTAAAGTACAAGTATAATTCTAGAAAGCTCTGTATGTTTCTTTGCTCTGAAATTACATAAGTGCAGACTCATTGGTTAACATGGCACTACCAGTATTGAATAGCTGCTTTCTAATTGGTTAAATCTTATCTATAGATTTAAACGGATTTTTCCTTATCTGAGGTATAAAACAGCTGAACACAAAGCAGCACCATCTTAAACTTCTTAGCATCTTAGTCTTCTTGACTTCAAGCCTTCTGCTACTCGCTCCCGCTCCTGTTTCTATCAACGCTTAATAAAATGATCGTGAAGGAACAAGTTTTGCCCCGATTTTCTAACTTCTGAAAGAACCTTGGATTTAAACATCAAAATCCAACAAATGGCGAAGTCAGCAGCATGGTTGTGGAGATTCAGAACTTGCGACAATCAAAACCAAAAGTGTAATTGTCAGCGCCTAAATAAAAAGGGTAAGGATTTCCTCTTTATGTTCCAAATTATCTGAGAGAAAATTAGTTCTGATTTCAACATCATCGGATGGGAATTAGGAGTGAGGACTGCTATGCCTCTCTTTTAAAGAAATGCAACTCGGTAGAGCCACATGCAAAACTGGTAGAGTGTGGATTAAATATGCAAGCCAGTACCCTGTCTAAAATGAAATTTATACAAGCAGTGGAGCACGGATAAACAGATAATAAATTTGCGCAGGCCAACTGAGTGCATAAGAGAATTTATATACTTGCAAGCTGGCAGAGTATTAAGGGGAAAAAAGATACATTTGGGTTGCAGGACAACTTATTAAAATGTTGGCTGTAATACTATAAATACTTCAAGATCACTAAATAATAAAAAGTGCGTACAAATTAAGATCGAATTAAAGCAACGTCCAAAGTGGAAAAACCAACTGCAGAATCTCCAGTTACATGGGAACAGATATTTGAGCGTTTGAGCTCCTACTTGAAAAAAACCATACCATTTGATAAGTTTAATGAGAGAAATTGGACGGTATAATCAATGGTGAATCTATTGAAACATAGCTCTTAAATGATACCATGAAAGCACGGGATAAAATCCAGAAAATACCTGCTACTGATTTAGAGATAAAATGTGACTCGAAGGGCTAACAGGACAAGTCTTTTACTAATCAAAAGAAACGCGAACCTTGCTATAAACTACAGAAACAGCATGATAGAGACAGTTATAAAGCATAAAAAGCAAGTCAGTGCATTAACTGAACAATAAAGTAACAATACACTCGTAGGATTTTGTGAATAAAACATCCGAGTCATTTTATGTACTTGAAAGCCGCAGCCGTTTACTTCCATTACAAACAAAACCAAAAGCAGTTGCCTTACACTGACATCATTATGTCAGACACCATCTCTTAAAGTGAACACAACTTAATGAAGGGGTTTGTGAATTATGTAGAATAGTTTCTATTTATGAACAATATGTGCATTTGTCACCATTACATTACCCTGTCGTAGTAATTCAATTGAATTGTATTCTGCCGAGCTCAGAAGCAAAATAAAACAAAATGTAAAAAGTACAGCCACGACCTCAAGTGGGTGGTCCTGCCAGTGATGCTAATGCTAGTGCTCCGCCCTAGAAACACCTACTTCTGAAGCGCCAAGGAATTGAAACTCACATTGACAGTTAAGTCTACCTATACAGCGCCACCATCCACACGCTTGAGAATTACACCTAATATCAGACAGACTCCAGAGACAGTGACACCACCTGAACTCTGAAGAATTACAGTTTGGACATGACAAAATCTCCAGAGCAGCCCTGACCGACTCAACTGAGAATGACAGTGACGGAACAATAACATTGACAGCTATGTCACAGCTTGCTCCAATGAAGACCAAAGGAGGGAAGACACGTAAGACTGAAGATAAAACCAATGTAAATCAATACATTGACAAGTCAGTGGCAGATCCATCAACAATTGCTCAACCACTCAAGTCTGCTGCAGGACAGCAAGTCCTCAGACTCTGAGCTAAGAGCAACTCAGTGTTTGAAACGTTAAAGGTGACATTCTGTACTGCACCTGCATTGTATCCCTGATATAGGTAAACATTTACCCTGTATATCAACAAGAAACACATGATGGCAGTCTCAACTCAGAACATGGAGACTGACAGTGTCCTGTTGGTTGTTATTCCGTCAAAGATCTGATTCTGTACACCGATGATTAAGTGCGTGCCTCCACATACCCCAAAACAGATTCAACTCCAACATCTCCCAACCACTGAAGTCAGGCTAACTGGCCTATAATTCCCTTTCTTCTGCCTCCCTCCCTTCTTGGAAGAGTGGGGTGACATTTGCAATTTTCAATCCTCCAGAACAATGTCAGAATATAGTGATTCTTGAAATATCATCAATAATGCCTCCACAATCTCTTCAACAACATTTTTCAGAACCCTCAGGTGTAGTCCATCTGGTCCAAGTGACTCAACTAGCTTTAGATCTTTCAGCTTCCCAAGCACCTTCTCCCTAGTAATAGCAACCGCACTCACTTTTGCTCTGACACTCTCAAACTTCTGGCATATTGCTAGTGTCTTCTCATAGTGAACACTGATGCAAAGTACTCATTCAGTTTGTCCTCGTCCCCCGTTACTACATCTCCAGCGTCTTTTTCTAGCAGTCTAAAATCTACTCTCTCCTCTCTTTTACTACATGTTAAAACATTTGGTATCCTCTTTGACATTATTGGATAGCGTACCTTCATATTTCATCTTTTTGCTCCTTATGGCTTTTTTAGTTGCCTTCTGCGGATTTTTAAAAGCTTCCCAATCCACTATCTTCCCACTATTTTTTTGCTCTACAGTATTATATGCCTCCTCTTTTGCTTTTATGTCGACTTTGGCTTCCCTTGTTAAATAACCATGGTTGTGTCATCCTGCCTTGTTGTTTCTGGAACTGGAATGCTGGCATCAGGAAGCATGGCTCCTGGTACCTCTGTGCAACAGGCAGAGCAGAAAACTTTGATCGGAGCCTGTAAGTTGGCAGAAGGAAGATCAGCTAATATCTCCACTGATCCCAATCTGAGTGTGCAAGGGAAATAAGTGCTACACCTGCCCCTACACCTCCTCCCTCACTACCATTCAGGGCACCAAACAGTCCTTCCAGCTGAGACAACACTTCACCTCTGAGTCTTTTGGGGTCATATACTGTGTGCAGTGCTCCTGGTGTGGCTGTATATATAATCGGAGAAACTCAATGTAGACTGGGAGACTGCTTCACCGAGCACCTGTGCTCAGTCCACCAAAAGAAGCAGGATCTCCCAGTGGCCACCCATTTTAATTCCACTTCCCATTCATTCCAATATGTCAATCCATGACCTCCTCTGCTATGGCGATGAGGCCACTCAGGGTGGAGGAAAAACACCTTACATTCTGTCTGAGCAACCTCCAATCTAATGGCATGAACATCAATTTCTTAAACTTCCAGTAATGCCCCCCCACATTCACCTTTCCCCATTCCCTTTTCCCTCTCTCACCTTATCTCCTTGCCTGCCCATCGCCTCCCTCTGGTGCTACTCCCCCCTTTTCTTTCTTCCATGACCTTCTGTCCTCTCCTATCACTCTCCCCCTTCTCCAGCCCTGTATCTCTTTCAACTTCCCAGCTCTTTACTTCATCCTTCCCCCTCCTGGTTTCACCCATCACCTTGTGTTTCTCTTTTCCCTCCCCCAGCTTTTTTTCTCCAGTCCTGTCAAAAAGTGTCTCGGCCTGAAATGTCAGCTGTACTTTTTTTCAATAGATGCCGAGTTCCTCCAAGAATGACCAGTTAATACAAGAACTCATGAATGTCATAATTCAAGTAACGCAGAGCAAAGAAACTTCCAGAGCTTTCCAGAATTATACTTTGCATTACCACTAGAAGCATATTAAACTGAGCACTAGTATTTCCATACCACGCTATGATGCATCCAGTTAGGATACTCATCATTGATCATCTACAGAGGTTAATCAAAATTTTTCGTGTCATGCCAAATCTACACAAATTTCTAAGTAGAGGTACTGTTATACCTTCTATATGAGGACCCAGGATAGATGTTCTGATATGTTAATGCAAAAGAATTTAAAACAACTGACCCTGTCCAGCTTCGTTCTCTAATCAGGGCTGCCTCATGTGCCTCTGGCTTCTTCCGGCTTGAAAATCAGCTTTTTGGTTTTCCTAATGTTGAACAAGAGATGGTTGCTATGGCATCATTCAACCAGATTCTCTATCTCCCTCCTATATGCGGATTCATCAGCACCTTTGATTCCACCAACAACAGTGGTGTCGTGAGCAAACTTAAATACGCCATTGGAGCTGCACTTAGAGACACAATCATAAATATAAAACGAGTAGAGCAAAAGGCAAAGCACACAACCCTAAGATGCATCTGTGCTGATGGTGAGCATGCAGGAGATAATGTTGCCAATCTGTACAACTGGGGGTCAGCTATGAGGAAATTAAGGATCCGGTTGCACAGGGGGTGACCAAGATCATGGAGCTTAGTGATGAGTTTCATTGGGGTTGACAATGTTGAATGTTGAGCTGTAGTCAATGAAGAGCACCCCGACGTGTGCATATTCATTGTCCATGTGTTCCAGAATTGAGTGATGTACCAATGAAACGGCATCTCCTGTTGATCGGTTGTGACTGTAGGCAAACCGTAATGGATCCAGGTCACTCCTCAGGCAAGATTTGATATGCTTCACGACTGACCTCTCAAAGTACATCATCACAGTGGATGTAGGTGATACAGGATAGTAGTCATTGAAACAAGTTGCCATGTTCTTCATGAGCAATATTATGACTCATACCTGCTTGAAGCAGGTGGGTACCTCAGATTGCTGAAGTGAGAATTTGAAGATGTCCAATCTCTTACTTTGTCAATCTGAGGTAGTTTTGTGATGAGATTTGCACAAGACTTCAGTACTTGGCCAGTTATGCTGTCTGAACCAGATGTTTTCTGTAGATTGACCCCCCCCGAAGAATGCTCTCACATCGGCCTCAAGAGACTAAGATCACAGGGTCATCAGGAAGTGTGGGGGTTCATGAAGATATCTCCATGTTCTGTCAGTCAAACAATAGCTTTCAGCCCATCAGGGAACAACATTTATGTTGCTTGGCATTACCTTGTAGGAAGTAATGACATTAACACCCTGCCTCATTTTAATCAATCCTCTGTGAATCAAGTTTAGTCCAAAATTGCCTCTTTGCATATGAGGTGGCCTTCCAGACGTCAGATACATACTTTCCTGGATCGCCATTTCTAAACAGTATCAATCTAGCTCTCAGCGGATTTTGGATCTCTTGGTTCATCCAAAACTACTGGTTGGGGAAGGCTCTGAATGATTCTGTGAGACATACTCATCCACTTACGTCATTATAAAGTCCGTGACAACTGTGGCATATCCATGGTTACCACAGAATACAGAATGATACCGAGCAAGCTGAATAGCTAATAATTTTTAAAAATTCTCACACAGCTACCTAGAAAGTATAAAACACAATTCTTCACAAACCTTTTACAGGGTGGAACATTAAAACTAAAGAATACACAGGATTATGGAAGAAGTTGTATTTTAAAGTTACCACGCCTGCTTTAAGGTCTTCCAATCAGGATATGATGTTATTTATTTGAAACGCCCTGGTTTCCTTGGCTGCGCAAGTCTAGGGAAGACTCTCTCAAGTCCTGCCATGCTTGTGAGATTGAGACGGCTTGATCTGGTTTGTGTGGATGCTGTGTAATTTGCTACCCTGTAACAAATTAGTGCCATGAAATAACAGACAGTGCACTGCATACAATTAAAGGAATTATATTTACGAATGCTAACTAAAGGGTTAGTAAAGAATAACAAAAAGAAAAGGGACGATTCTAATTAAACAGTCGAATGTGCATAGGTTGGAGCTCGTCTTGAACTTCTCTGTCACTCATGCACAGGGCCCTCGGTCAACGTGAAAGCCCACACCACCTTCCGAACGTCACTCACAATCCATCTCAAACAAACAAAGTCTCCCACCGGATCATATACTATGACCGGTTCTCCACAGCATCTTCTCTCGCCATCTCCTGTCAAACTAAAAAAAAAACCCCAGGCCCAACGTCAGTGTCCCCCATCAGAGAAACCTTTCATTAATTCAACCATCCTAATTGGATGGCATACATTTCCCTTCATCCCTTTATCTTCAAGAACTCAAACAAGTTGAAAACAGAGCAAGCTGAAAACAGGCTCCTCTTATAGAACCTGTCCAAAATGAAATACATACAACATAAAGTAAAAGTATGAACCAGGGCATCACACTCTTCTCCAACCAAAATAGTCATGTCCTCAACACTTGGAGATAAATTGTCATTACATATCAATAACTGCAACGTCAATCCATTTGTAAAGGGCAGTGACATATCTCACTAGGGGGTAGTCACAGCACTTTGTTCCCCTGGGGCTACACAGGCTACTTTATCTGAGGGTCTCCTGACTCTTTGAGAACTCCATATCCCATCAGCTATGTCTTCAGTTTCAGACACTCCTTGGAATACTCCTGGTCCATATGGCGAGGCCTCCCCCAGTCTATCACTTGTGCCTTCCTGCAACTCGGACCCCTCTGCCACTTGGCTGAGCTCAGCTTCAACCCCTTCATGGTCCAGCTGCAAGCCTGCCTGAGCACTGTCAATCGCCCCCCCCCCCCCCCCCCCCATTTCACCCTGCCTCAACGTGAGAAAGGTTGGGAACCTCTTCCTCAATTATTGGGGAGTTGGCGAAAGGCAGCATATGCCACACCCCTAATTCCTCATCCTCCAAGTCCGTATCCCATTCAGGGGTGGGGGCCGGTCTAATCATTCCTGCTGCTGATCCTTCAGCCTCTCAATGTTACTGCAGAGCCCTCTTACTAGGTGTAGGGTCCAGGTCAGGCTCTGGGTCAACACACATCTCTTGTCCCAGAGGTAGATGGTGGTTCAAAATGGACAATTTTGACAGACCCATTCCCATCCTCTGGTTTCACTCTGAAAACTGGTACATTTGGCATCTGACTCTCCACTACATAGGGCGTAGCCACCCAGCAGTCAGCCAACTTATGCTTCCCAAGTAGCCCCAAATTCTTTATAAGGACTCTGTCATCAGGCATGAATTGGGATTTTGAATTTTGATCATACCTCCTCTTATTTCCTTGATTCTGCTTGATAGCTGAGACCTCAGCAAATTCATAAGCCTTTTTCAGCTCCCTTCTCACCTTAAGTATGTGTCTGATATGAGTCTTCTGTGGTAGATCTTTCTCGCCAGTCCCAAATCAGAGGTCAACGGGCAACCTCACCTTGTTCCCAAACATCAGATAATACGGCGAGTTTGGCATCTGGCTCTTCTGACAGGAAATTCATACGCACCAGGTCAAGAGGCTCCGCACTCTGCAAGTAGGACAACAGAGCAGTGCTCGTAGGCAGCGTCTTCTTCCGTATACATCGAATACACGACTTGCAGTACTCTTCGGCCTACGGATTCTTTGGGGGCCAGTAGAACAGATTTTTAAGTAATCCATAGGTCTTGTTGACCCCCAAATGGCCAGAATCATCATGAAGTGACCTCAACACAATCCTCTGATACTTCTCAGGCAGAACCAGCTGGGAAGGCAGAGGTCAGTCCGGAGGCAATGTGGCCCAGTATAGGATCTGGTTCTTCAATTCCAATCTGGGCCATTCTCTCAGTAGTAGAGACACCGCAGAGCATTTCACATAGTTCGCTTGGGCTATGTCCCCTTTCACAACTGCTGACCAATACACGGATCATCTGGGGTCTTGGCCATATGGTCACCGCCTCTATCTTAAACAGATCCGTAGCTTTCCCTGGCATTTGTGCAGGGTAAGTTTTAATTCTTCAGCTTTCAGGCAGCCCAGCACCTTCAGTAGCCTCGCCTCATGTCCCTCCAAAGTGGACCCAAACACTAGGAGATCATACAGATACACCAATACCTCAAGCAGGTTCACATTGCCCACTGTTTTCTTCATGCCACACTGGAAAGTCACAGGGGCTCCTGATATGGCACCCTTTCGAACAGGAAGAATCCCAGTGAACATATAAATGCCGTCTCCTCTTTATCAGCCTCACTCATGGGTATCTGGTAATAACCACTCCTCAAGTTCAGCACACTGAACCACTTTGCACCATTCAGGCAGGCCACCACTATTGGAGATGCACAAGGGCTTCTGGACTGAAGTGATGATCCCAGCTTCCCTCAACTCCACAGATGATGCCAAATGTCCTCCACATCTGCAGGTGCCAGTTGCCACGACCTTTCTCTGAACAACCGGACGGTGTGACAAGTGCTCTTGGAACAACCCACATCAAACTTGTCAGTAGAAAAGACATCTTCCAGCTTCAAAGTTTTCTCTATCAACCTCCAGGTAACAGAGTCCCCAAAGTTAAATGTCTCGGCAATGAACTTTCCTCGGGGAAACTTGGGGCTTCCCATCACTTTTGCTACTTCCCCAGGCTGTAACATGACTGGTTTTGACTGGGTGAACCACATAGTCCCTTGTTTATGCTTATCATACAGCCCAGCGTGGCCACACACTTCCTCAAAAGCAGCTCAGAACAGAGGGACAATGTTTTCAGAAAGTTCTCTCCAACTTTCTCCTTGCAGGCTCCCACTAGCCTCCTCACAATAAGAGTATTTGTCCTTCTTGACCGGGTCCGGACAAACCAGCACTAATGTATCAAGCACCTCAGCTACTCGCACATCTGCTTCCAAAAACTCCAGCTTCAATGACAAGAAACCATCATACGGATAGTCATCCATACCAAGACCCCAGATCTCTAGCGCACCGAGTGACGTCAATGGTAAATGTGTCAAATACTGGTTGTAAAATGAACCATACAGCAGAGTAACCCGAGAGCCAGTGTCAAGTATGGCTCTAGCATAAATGCCCTCAATCCAGAGCGATACACTGGAGCTTGGTTCTACTAAGCCTTCGGGAATAGGATATTTTGCTTTAGGGTGTTCTTTGATATATTGGTGGGAACGTGCTCCCCCCCCCCCACCGAGATGCCAGGCCATTACAGCACTGGGTCTCTCTACTTGACTCACTTTCCAAGGGTTTTCCCCTCCTTCACACTTCTTCATCAGTTATAACAGACAATACCAGTTGCTCACCTTCTCGCAGGACCCCACTCACTTGCATCCCTCTCCTTCGTCAGTCTGCTCAGGGGATTCGACTTTATTGTGCGAGGTGGCCGCACCCAGGACATCTCAGTCCACGAGCTCCTTTACTACTCCCCAGGGTGGGTTATCAGTGGTCATCTCAGCCAAGGGGACCACTACTGAGGACTGTACCCTGCTATCAGAGGACTTCCACGCCTCCATCGCATTCTCCTCCTCTTTTACTTCTTTGATCAGCTTGACAAACGAGTTGGGGGGGGGGGGGGGTGGAGAGTCTTACGAGACATTCGGATACACCAAGCAATCAGGTCCGGTGCCTGGGCGCCTTTTGCATTTGGTCCATTCTTAACTGATTCACTTCAGCTGTTTGAATGGCCCCGCTATGCCACAAAGCAACTCAGCTGCCTCTCTAGCCGAGAAATGTAGGCGGAAAGTTTCTCCCCCTTCTCCCGAAATATGTTCTAAAGCGCCGTCATAAGCTCCATTGGGCTTCCCGTCATGCCAAACGTATTTTCGAGAGCTTGCATGTAGCCTGCAGAGGTAGCAAAGGGGTTCTGTGTCTTTATGGATCTCACTACGTCAGCAGCCGGCCCCATCAAACCTCCAACCAATCACTGTCTGTTTACGTCATCAGAGCATTTCCACTCATCCAGCAACTGCGAAGCCTGCTCTGCCCAAGTCTCATACTCCTCTTCCCTCTCGGGGGTGGGCTTCACCCGAGAACATTCTCAGCTCTCAACAGCTAGGGCCTGTGCACTGGGCCATTTATTCCCCAGAGTGGTAAGGGTTGACATTAACTCAGAATTCTCATTCCTCTCTGGGGACCCATTAGACATTTCAAATCTGATCACTCCTTCCCCACACTCCACAGAAACAAGAGCAACATTTCTTTGAAGTCTCCACCCCCAGCTACGGGATGCTCAGCTTGTGATTCAGCCTGCTCGCCTACACTCCCCTCTTCCCAGAAAATACGGACAGCCCACTGCACCCCCCTCTTCCGGGACCCCAATAGTACCAGGCAATTCTATTACCATTACATCAGCGCTAGTCTGAAGTAGAACAAAGTGTTTGCCCGCCATTTTATCAAACCTCCACTCAACCCCTGCAGCATCCATGATCACGTATCATAACACTTAACCAAAAAATCGTTTAATAGACTTAAAAACACACAACCCACTGGATCAATGCTCAGCGCAATCACACAGCATCCAACAAAATCGATCCTGGACGATAACCCCACACAGTGAAACACCCTGGTTTCCTTAGCTGTGTTAGTTTAGGGAAGACATTCTCAAGTCCCGCCAAACTCATGAGATTGAGACAGCTTGATCCCACTCCAAACCCCAGTTTGTGTGGATGCTGTGTAATTTGCTACCTCGCTACAAATTAGTGCCACAAAATAATAGACAGTACACTGCACGCGATTAAAGGAATTATACTTACAAATTTTAACTTAACTAAAGGGTTAGTAAAGAATAACAAAAAGAAAAGAGCCCATTCTAATTAAACAGTCAAATGTGCACGTTGGAGCTCATCTTGAACTTCTCTGTCACTCATGCACTGGGCCCTCAGTCAGCATGAACACCCCCACCACATTCCGAATGCCATTTGCAATCCATCTGAAACAGACGGGGCTCCCACCGGATCATATGCTACAACCGATTCTCCCTAGCATCTTCTCTCCTCATCTCACACCAAACACAAAAAACCCCAAGCCCAACCTTAATGTCTCTCACCAGAGAAACCTCCCCTTAATTTGACCATCCTAATTGGGTGACACACGTTTCTCTTCACCCCTTATCTTCACCAATATAAGGTCCCGCATGGGAGGTTAGTTAGGAAGATTCAGTGGCTAGGTATACATGGTGAGGGAGTAAATTGGATTGGACATTGGCTCAATGGGAAAAGTCAGAGAGTGGTAGTGGAAGATTGCTTCTCTGAGTTGAGGCCTGTGACTAGTGGTGTGCCATGGGGATCAGTGCTGGGTCCATTGTTATTTGTCATCTATATCAATGATCTGGATGATAATGTGGTAAATTGGATCAGCAAATTTGCTGATGATACAAAGATTGGAGGTGTAGTGGACAGTGAGGACGGTTTTCAAAGCTTGCAGAGGGATCTGGACCAGCTGGAAAAATGGGCTGAAAAAAAACGGCAGATGGAGTTTAATATAGACAAGTGTGAGGTATTGCACTTTGGAAGGAAAAACCAAGGTAGAACACACAAGGTAGATGGTAGGGAACTGAGGCGTGCAGTAGAACAGAGGGATCTAGAAATACAGACACAAAATTCCCTAAAAGTGGCATCACAGGTAGATAGGGTAGTAAAGAGAGCTTTTGGTATATTAGTCTTTCTGAATCAAAGTATTGAGTGTAAGAGTTGGAACACTATGGTGAGGTTGTATAAGGCATTGGTGAGGCCGAATTTGAAGTATTGTGTACAGTTTTGGTCTCCGAATTACAGCAAGGATATTAATAAGGTTGAAAGTGTGCAGAGAAGGTTTACAAGGATATTGCCGGGACTTGAGAAACTGAGTTACAGAGAAAGGTTGAATAGGTTAGGACTTTATTCCCTGAAGCATAGAAGAATGAGGGGAGACTTGATAGAGGTATATAAATTTATGATGGTTATAGAGTGAATGCAAGCAGGCTTTTTCTAGAGGCTAGGGGAGAAAAAGAAAACAGAGGATGTGGGTTAAGGGTGAAGGGGGAAAAGTTTAAAGGCAACATTGGAGGCTCACTTTTAACATTTAAGAAAAACTTGGACAGGTACATGGATGAGAGGGGTATGGAGGGATATGGTCCAGGTGCAGGTCAGTGGGACTAAGCAGAAAAGTGGTTCAGCACAGCCAAGAAGGACCAAAAGGCCTGTTTCTGTGCTGTAATGTTCTATGGTTCTAATAACCGAAACAAGCTGCTCTTACAGAACTGCCCAAAATTACAGTGATGACAGCATAACAGTACAAATATGAACCAGAGGATTCCATACCTTATTAGTTTAAGGTCATATTGTTTTCTGGAAAATCTGCTGTGAAATGACGTTTGCCATTTCCAGTAGGGGATGAAAGTTTTCCATGACACTATTCCATGAGTAAGAAAGGTTTCCTTATGATACTACGATAATACACACCCAAAACTCAATTACTGTTTTTGGAACTTTGCCTTGGAAAGCCTGGTGTTGTGAAAAAGACAACTGAAATTCATGATCTATTTTTACATTCATTTGCTAGCTACAGTACTATTCCCTCTTCTATTTAATTCAGTTTAATTTAGTAAAATGTTCAAATCATATGCAAATATTATTTCTCATTTAAAATTACTAAATAACATTTCCCCAGTCTTCAGATCCTGCTTCATAAATCACTGCCAAATTTCAAAGAAAATGGACAGCACAATAAACCATGTAGAAATCTTTCAACTCCAAATCCAAATTTAAGTCTAGCTTGGAATAATTGCTAAATATCTTTAAAGTCCTAAGTGAGTGAATGTTTTCAGATGAAATCTATTTCCTTATTGGACCTGAGCTTTTGGCACAGAAGGCACCTTACTTGGCTTTAACTGACTCAGTCTCATTCAGAAATAAAAAAGGTAACTATGATGGTAAAAGAACAAAATAATGTGACACAGCTGCATGTGTGGTTCTTATTCTACAATTCAGGCAAAGCAGAAATCATTGTTCTCAACTACAGCAGATCTGGAAGCATGAAATACTGTCACAGAGTGACAATTGTAGTTTTAAACATTTGCCCAATGGTGAACCAATGTGATCAGAATCATTACCTCTCAGCTACATTTCGCACTCATCAAATAAACATTGAAGCTCGGAGGAAATGGAACAGGGGAACTTGGGATTACAGCTGGAAAGCAGTAGCTCAAGAAGCTGAGGTTGAGAAGTTACAGGAGTACAGACATTAATTTTTCATTCATTTTCATTGTTTACTTTTTACACCCATTACTCTTCCATTGACGACCTATAAAAGGTGATAGTGTGCCTTCTTGAATGGTGGCCTTACAACTTTGTGGATCCAATTTTGACCATGACCTCAGGTGCTGTCTGTACGAATATAACACATTCTTGGCTTCATTGCTTGGTACTTCTGTTGGTCTTCCAATTCCATACTGCATCCCAAAAATATGCTCATAGCTTAAAAGGTAAATGTAACATTGTCTCCTGGTTTAGATTAGGTGCAGGGCTACGGGGGAATTAAACAACAGGGATATGCAACTAAAGGTACTGCTCTGCCTGGAGCTGCTGTTCACTATTGGGCCAAAAGGCTTCCCATGTTGCAATAAACAAAGCAGGAAGTAGTGAATCTTTACAACTGAGGCAAATGCTGTTAACCAAGATCACAATCAAACAAACTGAGCTGTGCGCTGAATACACAAAAGCAAACAGCCAAAATGCAGCAATTGTATTAATTTAGGTACAATTTTAAACTCATGTTCTTAGATTCTACTGTAATAAGGATCATAAATTTTGCTCAAATAAATACATCACTGGAAAAACCATGGACAATAAATTTATGCACAAGGGCTTCTGAAAGTGCAAGTCCCTGGTTAGAGTTCTTGGACATATATTCTTTATATAAGGTGCTAACAAGAGCAAACTGATTATCTCGGCATCTGATGAAACCAGATGCCAACACCCAGGCACGTAGGTGACAAGGCAAGGAACCAGTTATCTCATTAAATAATCAGAATGAAAGGTAGTGGAATTTGTCACACAAGGACAAAAGAAACTGCAAACTGTGCAAATTAAATGCACAGTAAGTGAAATAGAGGAAGGGAAAATAGCTTAGAAAGAACAAACATTTATTTAAAATCATGAATTTCAAAAACCTCCAATAATGACATAGTGAAAGAACAAAATTCAACACACACAAATTTCAATTTTCAGTTCCACAGCAGTTGGATGACTACAATTAGCATTTTATGTTACAAAAATATAAAATTTGAAATTGAAGGGTAACTTCACAATATCTGTGCATTTATTCTTCACTATATTAGGGTAGATAAGTCGCAGGGCCAGACAGAATGTACCCTAATTTACTACGGAAAGCAAGGGAAGAGATTATGTGCTTTTAGTGATTATCTTTGCTTGCACACAGGCCACGCAAGTAGTAGTACCAGAAGAAGATAATTGCCATTTCTTTGTAAAAGAAAAACATTCGGGATTATCCTGGGAATTATAAACCAGTGAGCCTTACTTCGGTGGTACAGGAGGTTTACTAGGAACAGGTTTACAGGAAACAGGATTTAAAACTATTTGAAGAAACATAGCCTTATTAGGGATAGTCAGCTTGGCTTTGAGGTTGGGGGGGGGAGCAAGTCGTGCCTCACAAGCCAGACTAAATTCTTCAAGGAAGTGACAATGAAGGTAGAGCAGTGGATACAGTATCAACATAAATAAATTTTAGGAAGGAATTTGACAAGGTTCCCTTAGGCAGGCTCATTCAATAAGTCAGGAGGCATAGGATCCAGGGAATCTTGGCTGTGTGGATTCAGAATTGGCTTGCTCACAGAAGGCAGAGGGTGATAGTTGAGGGGGTGTGTTCTGCCTGGAGGTCCATGGCTAATGTTCCACAGTGATCAGTTCTGGGACTCACATGCTTTGTGATATTTATCAATGACTTAGATGAGGAATTGGAAGGGTGGGTTAGTAAAGTGCGGATGACACAAAGATTGGTAGCACTGGTAGGACTATGTGAAAGGAAAGGGCTAGACTGATCTTAGACTAGGTTAAGAGGTTAGCAAAACATCACGGTCCAAGGACCTGTTCTGTCTGTATTGTTCAATGTTCTATGTTCAAAACTGCAGTCCCATTTTATGTGCAAGTAACAATCGATTCAACGTTACTTTGAAGGCGCAGTCTATCTAATCAATTTCAAAGCTTTTGCATTTAAAGAGAAATAGAACTAGAAGCAAAATTAGGTTCGATGTCACTGGCATAAGTTGTGAAATTTGTTGCTTTGCGGCAGCAGTACAGTAATACATAATAAAAACTATAAATTACAATAAGTATATATTAAAAATTAAATTAAATAAGCAGTGCAAAAAAGTGATTAAAAAAACATACAGATTTAGTGTGCATGGGTTCATTGTCCATTCAAAAATCTGTAGCAGAGTAGAAGCTGCTGCTCCTCAAAACATTGAGTGCATGTCTTCCGGCTCCTGTACTTCCTCCTCAATTTTAGCAAGGAGAAGAGGGAATGTTTAAGGTGAAGATGGATGCTGCCTCTCTGAGACTTTACCTTTTGAAGGTGTCCTGGATGCTGGAGAGGCTAGTACCCATAATAGAGCTAGCTGAGTTTACAACTTCCTGCAGCTTTTTCTAATCTTGTGCAGTAGCCCTTTCCATATCAGATGATGATACCACTAGTTAGAATGTTCTTTATGGTACATCTGTAAAAGTTTGCAGTTGTCTTTGGTGACACACTAATCCTCTACAAACTGCTAACAAAGCATAGCTGCTGTTGTGCCTTCTTTGTAACGGCATCAATGTTGGGTCCAGGATGGATCCTCAACAATGTTGACATGCAGGGTCTTGAAACTGCTCACACTTTCCACTTCCGATCCCTCACTGAGGACTGGTGCGTGTTCCCCCCCCCCCCCCACCCCACCCCACCACTTCCCCTTCCTGAAGTCCACAATCAATTCCTTGGTCTTACTGGTATTGAATGCAAGGTTATTGCTGTGTTACCACTCAACTGGCTGATCTACTTCACTCCTGTATGCCTCCTCGTCACCATCTGAAATTCTGTAAACAATAGTTGGTGTCGTCAGCAAATTTATAGATAGCATTTAAGTTGTGCCTAGCCACACAATTGCGGACATAGAAAGAATATAGCAGTGGGCTAACCATGCATCCTTGAAGTGTGTTAGTGTTGACTGTCAGCAAGGAGAAGATGTTATTTTTGATCCACACAGCCTATGGACTCCGTGAGGAAGTCAAGGATCCAGTTGCAGAAGTAGAAGCCCATGTTTTGGTGCTTGTTGATTAGAAATCAGGGTATGATGTGTCAAACATTGAACTGTAGTCAATAAATAACAGCCTGACGTAGGTAATACCATTGCCCAGGTGACCCAAGGTTGATTGGAAAGGCAGTGAGATTGCATCCACTGTAGACCTTTTGTGGTGATAGGCACATTGCAGTGGGTACCAATCATTGCTAAGGCAAGAGTTGATTCTAGCCATGACTAACCTCTCCAAGCACTACACAGTAATTGAGGCAACTCATCCCGCTCTTCTTGGGCACTATTATGGTTGGCGCTCTTTTGAAGCAAGTGGGAACCTCCAACTGCAGCAGTGCGAGATTGATGATGTCCTTGAAAACTCTCAGCAGTTCGTTGGAATAGGTTTTCAGAGCCTTATCAGGTACAACATCAGGGCCTAACACCTTGCAAAGGTTCACCCTCTTGAAAGATGTTCTGACATCAGCCTCCAAGACAGAGATCACAGAGTTACCAGATGCAGTAGGGATATACACAGGCCAAGTTCTATTCTCCCTTGCAAAACATAAATAAAAGGCATTGAGCTCATCTGGGACTGAAGTGTCACAGCCATTCATGATGTTAGGCTTGGGGGAAATAATGGCCTGCAAACCCTGCCAGAGCTGATGTGCATTTAATTCCATCTGTAAACTCAATCTGAATTGTTTTCTGCCCTTAAAATAGCCTTCCATAGGTTTTACCTGGACTTCTGATATGGTTCTGGATCACAGGTCTAGAAAGCCATGGATCTAGCCCTTAAGTGGACAATAAATCTCCTGGCTCATCAACAGCTTTTGGTTTGGTATGTCCGGTATATTCTTGAAGCACACACTCATCCACACAGGTCTTAATGAAGTTATTCATTCAGATTCGAATACGAATCCCTGAACTTGTCCAGACCAAAGACTCAAAGCAATCCTCCACCTCCCTTGACCATACCCCCTCTTTGGTGTCACCACCAATGCTGCAATGTTTAGTCTCTGCCTATACGCTGGGAGTAGAAATAAAGCCAAATGATCAGACTTTCCAAAATGTGGGTGTGGGATGAAATGATAAGTGTTGTTTGTGATATAAGAGTGGTTCCTCTGGTTCCACGGGTGCTATGTTGATGGTAGTAATCGGAGACCTCAAGCTGGTCTGGCTTAAATCTCCCACAATGATACGGAAGGCATCAAGGTGGGCAGTTTCATCCCTGCTGATTAAATTACTTAGCTCCTTCACATGTGATGTATAACCAAGGTGGAATGGACACTGTTAAAAGGATGATGTAGGGAAAATGCCTTTGGGAGATAAAGTGGATGACATTTGACCGTTAACTATCCCAGGTCAGGTGAGAAGGACTGTAAAAAAGCTGTCATGCTGGTGCACAATGATGAGTTAATCATAAAGCATACTCCATTTCCTCTGCCTTTAAAGGACTGAGCTGTCCTGTCTTTACGGAGAATGGTGAAGCTATTCGGCTGCAGTGTTCTGTCCGAAATTGCAGATGTGTGCCATATTTCTGTAGAGCAGAGTACACAGTAGTCTCTGACATCCCTCCGGTACAACAAGCTTGCTCTGAGGTCTTCAAATTTATTTTCCAGAATGTATATTCGGCAGCAGGATAGTCGGAAGTGGAAGTCTAAAGTGTTTCAAGCATACCTATACACCAGCACGGCGTCCCCTCTTCCGTTTTCTCAAAAGGGGATCTGCAACCGTGAATGAAGTACCCATTGCTGTGACTGTGGATTTCAGCTGCAGTGGTCCTAAATGGAAATATCTGATCATTCCCTTAAGATATTGTTGCTGCTTAACGGCACCATTTTACCTTTAGTTAAGACACAGAGCCAAACAACTTGGACCGATCATTCCAAATAACGAATATCCATCCATTCAAATCCGATTCACCAGCACTTAATGCATTGTTTTCAATGCCTTGGTGATTCATGTGCCTGTCTATAAACACCTGTAAAAAGTTGTGGGAGGACTACCCACACTGGCTGTGTTGCATGTTCCAACCACCCACAGGGAGAATGTTGTTTCTGATATCTCGTTCTTTCACCAAGCCCTTTACCCTAAACCTATGCCCTAACCATAGAATCAGTATCAGTAGAAGTTTCCCAATATCAACCTGTACTTCAGGGAACACTGAACTTGTACTCTGTTTGTTCCCATTGTGCCTCACTACTCCATAGGGTCCTACCATTCATTGTGTATGTCTTACCCTTTTCAATCCCCTCAAAGTGCATCCCTTGCACTTACAATACCATTATAAATACCATTTGCAATTGCTCTGCCCATTGTTTTGCACATGATGGAAAATGATCTCCTGGTTTTACTTTTGAGTTCCATTCACTGAGTAATATCTTCTCCAGTACACATGAGAGTGGCTGTTCTGCTAACCTTTATAAGTGATACAATGAAATATTAAATACTTACATTTTATTGAGTACAGATTTATTTTTCCAACTTGCACCTTTAAAATCTTGCTGTAGTGATGAAAATTGTTTGTGAATGATTGAATTTAACTCTGATATTAAAGACAATTTCTCCACTTTGGATTTCTTGAGTCATAGAAAAAATACAGCACAGAAACAGCCCATATAGTCCATGCTGAACCGTTTAAGCTACCAATTTCTTTCGATCTGCACCGGGACCATAGCCTTCTGTACTCCTACCATCAATGTACCTATCTGAACTTCTCTTAGAATACTGAAATCCAGCTTACATGCACCACCTGTGCTGGCAGCTCATTCCACACTCTCACAACCCTCTGAATGAAGTTTTCCTCAAGTTCCCCTTAAGCTTTATCACCTTTCACCCTTAAGCCATGACCTTTAGTTCCAACCTTGATGGAAAAAACCTACTTGCATGTACCCTATTTATACCCCTCAATGTTGTATACCTCCATCAAATCTCCTCTTAATCTTACACATTCCAAGGAATAAAGTCCTAACCCAGGGGTGTCAAACTCATTTTAGGTCACGGGCCGGATTGAGCAAAATGCAGCTTCATGCAGGCCGGATCAGTCGGACGCGTGTGAACGCAGCTTTCGTTGCCTCCGTTTTTTCAGCCTGCTCTCATGTGTCTCAGTCTCTGCTATAACTACAAAGTGTTTCACTTTACAAATTCCGTTTCTTATGAAGAAGACTGCTGAATAAACACTGAAAACCCTGAAAACCTGGTACCTGAATAAACTCAGCATTAGCCATATCATACGCCATAGGCGCTTCGATTACTGGGGCCAGCTTTAATAGTAATTAGATATTATCTCGCGGGCCAAGATAATTCCACCGCGGGCCGGATTTGGCCCGCGGGCCTTGAGTTTGACATACATGTCCTAACCTATTCAATCTTTCCTAATAACTCAGGTCTATACAGGATAAATATCAGCACAACTATAGTATTGATTTTTCCTTACTTTCTACACAAGGCCAGAGTTAACTTAGCAATTCTATATAATTTCAAATATTTGACACTTGATGCTGTTTATATGTAAATGAAAAATGAATAATGTCACAATTGCATTACAAGTTCTTTTTGCAGACCTTGTTGACCAAATGAAGGCTTTGCCTTCATCAAACCACATTTAATTCTTTTAGCATGCTGCTAACTCATTATTTTACCAGTTAAATGCTAGATTAAATTAAGAGGTAGAAAAATAGTCTACAATAGTCTACTGGATTTCTGCAGTAAACTAAAGCCCAAAAAATACCCAGGGTCACACACTGCTGGAAACTGTAGCGGTCATATACAAGATAGGATAAATGAATGAACAATATGGCATTGGTAATAGACGCCCTGAGCATCTGCACTTCCAGCTTCACTGCTCTTAACTGCACTGGAAATGAGGCGCAAACCTAATTCCTAATCGATAGGCCCTCACAACTTTCCTGGCCATAAATAGCAAACTCTGCCTACAAAAATGCCTAGTACCTAAAGGCATCAAATTACTGTGAACATCTTCAATATTCATTAACATTCAGTACCAGACAAAATCTATTAAAAATTAGTAAAGAAATATTTCAAAAAAATTCAAATTTTAATGCATTTGAAGACCAAAACATACTTAAACAGAATTCATCAGATTAATTACACATAATCTACCTAACTGTTTCTCTCAGAAACATTCTTCTTCACTGGAATCAACAGAATCACTACGCTATCCTCGAGCCTAAAATGGCAAAATATACTGCTGACAAAATTTACCATTGTTACTGCCGGGAAACTATACAAAATTGGCATTCTATGTCAGAGTGTAGTCAGAACATCAAAGCGAGAAGCTTTTCAGGAAGTTCATGACTTCCACATTCATGTGAAGTTCCCTCAGAAGTGCTGTGGATTCTCAGTCTTATCCTTTCAGTCAGAAGTAACTGATACAACTTATTCCATTAACTCTGTAAAGATGTTTTGACAATGAGTCAACTATTTTACTGCAACACACGTCATCTGGAAACGAATACTGAAATGTTAATATGAAAAATTACACTGTAAAACTTGGCTATCAATATAATTGAAATGTTTGCTTTCTGCCACAGCTTATCTCCTTTGTTTGAAGTTGTTAAGCTGACATGTTAAATCCAATGCCTTGATCATAATGGCTCAAGATCAAGTATTTCCTTTTTACGTGCCCTACAACTGAACAGGAAATTTTACAGAGCAAACATGAGGAAATCTGCAGATGCTGGAAATTCAAAACAACACACACAAAATGCTGGTGGAACACAGCAGACCAGGCAGCATCTATAAGGAGAAGCACTGTCGACGTTTCGGGCCAAGATCCTGACGAAGATCCTAACCCTAACCATCTCCTTATAGATGCTGCCTGGCCTGCTGTGTTCCACCAGCATTTTGTGTGTGTTGTAGGAAATTTTACAACTGAGTACGTAGAAGCAGAGGAGCCCAGATGTCTAGTTACTAGTGATTCAGCTTCTTGCTAACGATCGCAATGTGTATTATTACCTTTCCAAGAATTGGAGGAAATAATCATTGCAGGCTTTGTTTTATATTCAGATGTGACACTTACACAAGCACAGGTTTCCCAGAAATCCGAGGATGCCTTATGACTTCGGCCACAGTTTTTTTAACTTCTTCCATTCGATTAACATCACTGGAGTCCACAACGAAAATAACGCCAAAGGATTCAGCATAATAGTTCTTCCAAATAGATCTGATTCTATTCCCTCCGCCCAAGTCAAAAATGGTGACTTCGAATTTATCCTGTTTTATATCAACTCTTGAAAACCCCACTGTAGGGCCTGTATCGTATGGAGATTCTGCAAAAAAAAAACAAAAAAATCTAAGAACTACATGTGTCAGAAATATGAAATAAAAAAACAAGGAAGCATTTAAATGTTTAAGCAGAGGAAGCATCTGTGGGGAACAGCATCTCAAAGACATGTGGGTTGGTAAATTAACTGGCACCATAAACTGCCCCAAATGTGTAGATGGTAGAATCTGGGTGGGCTGGGGTAAAGAGGTAGAAGTTGATGAGAATGTAGGAAGAATTTTTAAAAAATTGGTGTAGCCCCCTGGCACACCTCAGGCTCGCTCAGCTCACTTCCATCTAGGGGGAGCAGCCTTCGGCCCCGCTAAACTGGGTAATCAGCTTGTGTGGATGCTGTGTGATGTCCCCACCCCGCTAGATAACAGACAGTACACCATATGCGATTAAATGATTACACTTTATAGAGCTTACTAGAACTAAGTGACTAATAACAATACAGTATATATGAAGGAAAAGAAAATAAAGAAAAGGCACCAAAACTTATCAAAGTCCAAACCACTTCATGCACAACCATTGGAGCTCAATTAACAAAGTCATCCCGCCACCATTCGATCCCCTCAGACCTCCTCAACTCGTAGCTCAGGACCACCCAAAGTGATCAACCAAGCACCCCCGGAACGCCTCTCCTCACCAAAAATCCTGGCCTCGGATCCCCACTCGGGGTCCGTTCCTTCGCCCAGCTTATAGCATCGCGCCTCCCTCTCTCACCCCCTCGCGCCAACTCCCCAAATGCCCGCCAACACTACTTGCTTAACAGACCCACCAGAAGAATAACCCTATCCCAATTGGTTAATAAATGAATATAATTCTCGTTATTTTGATTAACATACACAATAACAAAAATAGAAGAAACCCCCTTACATTGGATTAATGTATGATTCCTGGAAATGGGTGGCTGATGGTTGGCATGGACTTGAAGGACTGTATCTCTCTATGTATATTAGATATCCTGAGGACACCTTAACTCAAAAACAAGTCCATTCACCCAGCATTCTCTGATCTATACCATTCCTAAGCAACAGATACATTTTTAAACCCTCATCACCATTTCAAATCTTTCTATAGTTGCATCCATCTTCTTTTCGGTAACTTCTTCAGTATTCTCCTTGCGTATGTCTATATATGGCTTCTTACACAATCAAATTTCATTCCACTTCACCAATAGCAGCTATACCTTCAACTGCTAAAGCTCTAGAATTTTCTTTGTATCAAGTTCAAGTGCATTATCAAAAAATTTATAAATTATACAACCCTGAGAGTTACTTGCTCAGAAAGAACCCAATTAAAGAAAAAAAATAAAAAGACCAACACTCAATGCGCGAGAAAGAAAAAAAAAACACACAAATCATGCAAACAATTGAAGCGAACAACAATATTCTGAACCAAAATTGAGTCCTCAGATCCGAAACACAGAGTAGCCCGCAGTCAACCCAAAGCTTTGCTTATCAGTTAAGCATATTAGCAGGCACAGAGCACAGCAGCCGGGGCAGTCTTCATAGCCTCAGTGCTATGGGGAGGAGTGACCATCACAGAGAGTGAGCAAAATTGGCTATCACCCTAGATGCCAACACCCTATCTTTCCAGTCTATCTGGGCTGGTGTTTCAATTGACCAATCAATTGAATAGCGCAAGGTTCTGAACCCTAGAAAAAGGAGTGACCATCACAGAGAACGAGCAAAAAATAAATAAATAAATAGATAGATAGATTAAAAAAATCGGCTCTTGCCTCTGATCTGGGCCAGCGTTTACATTGTCTAAACAGCGAATGGTATCTCACACTAGGACACAGTGGCAGCGAAAGGCTACAGGCCTAGACCATACCAGCTAGTGACTCAATCCGGGCCTACATTTCACCACCCAGCCCAAAGCCGCTCTCAAGCTTTTCAAATCAGCTCCACGCCCAGAGAGATCCAACCTCGCACCTGGACCAGTTGTACAGGCACCAAATCTCCTCTGTTCATCTAACTTTTCTGTTAGAGAACTGTTCTATCACAACGCTTCTGTAGCTCTTCCCATATTTGGTAGGCTGTTTAAAATCTCCCTTTGACCAAGTTTAGGGTCATCTGCTCTAATTCACCTGGGGCTCACTGTCAATTTTCTGTTTCTTTTGATAAACACCCCTATTAAATACTTCAATATCTTTATGGTATCTTAAAGACATCATAAAAAAAGATGCAAATTGCTGGACATACAAATGTTTTCAAAAAATGGATAGGGGAGCAATGAATAAAACAGAAGGTCTACAATAAAGTGAAAGGCTAGAGGAATTAAATGATATAATGGAATGATGACGGGACAAGTAAAAGAGTCCAGGTGAGTTGTAAATGACAAAGGAAATGTCTCAAAATAATAGAAAAGGCAAAATTGATTATGACTAGAATAATGAGAATACAATTGATTGGTCAAAGAATACAAAATAATCATTCATTAGGTACTGCTCCACAACCTTCCATCGAGCTATATCACAGTAGTACAAAAGGACAGGTTCAGAGTCTAACTACAGACCAAAAAGATGTGGTTCATAATCCAATCTGAATTTAGTCTTCCCAGTGAAGAAGAACTGCAGCTTATTGTCCATTATACTATGTTAAGCAGAAAATAAGGAACACATGATTACTTGATTTTAAAATACACCCTTACATCATGTTCTCCAAGAGCCAGCAAAAAAAAGGATACAGGACTTAGAAACACCACAATAATGTCATCATTACAGATGATTCTAAATGAATGAATGTGGCTATTAGAATGCATACTAAAATGCTGATACCTTAAGGCACTCTAACCAGTTGCCCTTCCAGCCAATACATAATCAAAAATCAGTGGTTAATATAATGTGAATCCACTTTTCAAACAGCATCTACCATGGCTTCAATCTGCAATCAAATAATCAGGTTACTTGAATTTGTGATGAGAGCTACAAGTCTCTTACACAGCTGGATGGCAACTTGCCAGATTTCCTGAAATGTTAGGCTGTAAGTGAAGGTTTCATGAACTAGCACTGGATACACCAGTGAAAGCTCCATCCCGTCTGAACCACCTACCTTAAAGGAGATACAGAAACAACTTTTGTTTACTAGGTCTGCCACAGCTACATCATTAAACCCAAAGGATATCGCTAGCACAAGACAGAAATATATTAAAATTATATGCTGAGCTGAAAGACATCTCACTTTAAAATGTGCACACTTATTTAAAGGAAGGAATAGGATATCTGATAATTCTAGCCCTAAAAAGTGCAAACTGCCAATTAACACTGCAAACACGATGGCAGATAATCTGTGGTCTATATTTAAATCAACCCCAACCATCAAAACATGCAGCCAATTTAAAAACTCTACCCTACAAAATCAGAAGAGACTTAATGCCCTGTGTATTGTCATGTTAGAAAAATCAATAGTGATCACAATTGCAAAATGACATTGTGGGTGGGCTTCCCGAAGACTGAAAAACTGCCAATGTCATTCCACTCTTCAAGAAGGGAGGGAGGTAGAAGAAAGGGAATTGTAAGCCATATAGACTGCCTTCAGTGGTTGGAAAGATGCTGGAGTTTATTATTAAGATGAGATTTTATAGTACTTGGAGGCATATGATAAAGTAGGCCAAAGTCAGCATGACTTTCTAAAGGGGAAATCTTGCCTGACAAATTTGTTGGAATTCTTTGAGGAAATAACAGGCAAGATAGACAAAGGTGAATTGATGGATGTTGTGTATTTCGATTCTTAAAAGGCCTTTGACAAGGTGTCGCACATGAGGTTGTTTAACAAAGCAAGAACCCAAGGTATTACTGAAAATGCATAGAAGATTGACTGACAGGCAAAAGGCAGAGTGGGAATAAAGGGGGCATTTTCTGGTTAGCTGCCAGTGACGAGTGATGTGCCGCAGGGGTCAGTGTTGGGACCTCTTCTTTTCACATTGTATGTCAATGACCTGGATGAAGGAATTGATGGTAATGTTGAGGAAGCAGAGTGTTTGCAGAAGGACTTGTATTGGGGCAATGGGCAAAGAAGTGGCAGATGGAATATAATGTAGAATGAATAAAGTGCAGAGGGACTTGGGAATCCTAGTGAAAGATTCCCTGAAGGTTAACTTGCAGGCTGAGTCAGTGGTAAGGAAGGCAAATGCAATGTAAGTATTCATTTTGAGAGGACTAGAATACAGAATACAGATGCAATGCTGAGGCTTTATAAGGCATTGGTCAGACCACACTTAGAATACTGTGAGCAGTTACCCAAGAAAGGATGTGCTGACATTGGAGAGTCCAGAGGAGGTTCACGAGGATGATACCGGGAATGAAAGGGTTAACATATGAGGAGTATTTGACGGCTCTGGGCCTGTGTTCAGAAAAATGGGGAGGAGGGGGAGAAATCTCATTGAAACCTAACAAATATTGAAAGCTCTGGATAGAGTGGATGTGGAGAAGACAAGAAAATGTTTGGAAGAAATAAGGAGTAGGCAATAATTTCCAAATATAATTCTTCCCCCCAAGCCCACACTGAAGAACATTAAAGAACATCTTCTCTCTTCAGAAATATTCTATTTATGGAAAAATCAGACTTCTGGTGGTGAACTTCCCCGTCTCATTAAAAACAGATCTAGACAAGATATTCAATCAGCTAATGTTCTGACTAGAAGCATTATATAAGCATCTAATATTTAACTTAAGGACCACTTTGAAGTATAGGAAATTATAACATTTAAATTAATTTCAGACGTACTGCTGAATCCAAATACCTTTGAAATAGACTCAGGAGACAGCACATTTATAGGCTTTTTGGCATCAATCTATAACTTGCTCTCTGGAATAATCACAAAATAAAATTTCACAATGACTGCACAAGTTTCTTCTTCATAGTTCCCTCTTCAATACTCCTTATTATTTGCAGTGTATATTAAAAGATACAATTCTATGGCAACAGCTACATTCAAAGAAAATCAGACTGCAGGATTCCATTATAATGTACTGGCCACCAAATTAAAAGTCTATGATACATAGGGTCACTGAATAATATCTTGATGATGATTTCCCATAATCTATTAGACTTATCAAACATGCTTTCTTCTATGCAAGTACAAAGTATTCTTAGCTGAAACTAAAACTTCTACAGCGTAGTTAAATGATCAAGTGATTAAAACTACAAACCCCATTTCCAGAAAAGTTGGGATATTTTCCAAAATGCAATAAAAACAAAAATCTGTGATATGTTAATTCACGTGAACCTTTATTTAACTGACAAAAGTACAAAGAAAAGATTTTCAATATTTTTTCTGACCAACTTAATTGTATTTTGTAAATATACACAAATTTAGAATTTGATGGCTGCAACACACTCAACAAAAGTTGGGACAGAGGCATGTTTACCATTGTGTTACATTACCTTTCCTTTTAATAACACTTTTCAATCGTTTTGGAACTGAGGATTCTAATTGTAGTAGATATGCAATTGGAAATTTTGTCCATTCTTGCTTGATATAAGACTTCAGCTGCTCAACAGTCTGTGGTCTCCGTTGTCTGATTCTCCTCTTCATGACGTGGCATATATTTTCAATAGGAGACAGATCTGGACTGGCAGCAGGCCAGTCAAGCACACGCATTCTGTGTCTACAAAGCCACAGTGTTGTAGCGCGTGCAGAATGTGGTCTGGCATTGTCCTGCTGAAATAAGCATGGACGTCCCGGGAAGAGACGCCGCCTTGATGGCAACATATGTCTCTCTAAAATCCTAATATACACCTCAGAGTCAATGGTACCTTCACATACATGCAATTCACCCATGCCGTGGGCACTGATGCACTCCCATACCATCACAGATGCTGGCTTTTGCACCTTTCGCTGATAACAATCAGGAAGGTCATTTTCATCTTTGGCACAGAGAACTCGACGCCCATTTTTTCCAAAAACTAGCTGAAATTGGACTCATCTGACCACAGCACACGGTTCCACAGTCTTTCGGTCCATCTGAGATGAGCTCGGGCCCAGAGAACTCGCCGGCGTTTCTGCATAGAGTTGATGTTTGGCTTCCTCCTTGCGTAATACAGTTTCAAGTTACATTTCTGGATGCAGCGACGGACTGTGTTAAGTGACAATGGTTTTCCGAAGTATTCCTGAGCCCAGGTGGCTATAATTGTCACAGTAGCATGACGGTTTCTTAGGCAGTGCCGCCTGAGGGCTCGAAGATCACGCGCATTCAACAGTGGTTTCCAACCTTGTCCTTTACGCACTGAGATGTCTCTGAATTCTCTGAATCTTTTCACAATATTATGTACTGTAGATGTCAAAAGACCTAAATTCTCTGCAATCTTGCATTGGGAAATGTTCCTTTTGAACTGACTAACAATTCTGTCACAAATTTTGGCACAAAGGGGTGAGCCACGACCCATCCTTGCTTGCAAAGACTGAGCCTTTGATGGACGCTACTTTTATACCCAGTCATGATACCTCACCTGCTACCAATTAGCCTGCTTACTGTGGAGTCTTCCAAACTGGTGTTACTTGAATATTCTGTGCACTTTTCAATCTTATTTTAACTCTGTCCCAACTTTTGTTGAGTGTGTTGCAGCCATCAAATTCTAAATTTGTGTATATTTACAAAATACAATTAAGTTGGTCAGTAAAACTATTGAAAATCTTTTCTTTGTACTTTTGTCAGTTAAATAAAGGTTCGCGTGAATTAACATATCACAGATTTTTGTTTTTATTGCATTTTGGAAAATATCCCAACTCTTCTGGAAATGGGGTTTGTAAATTCAGAGTATAGCAAGAGAAATTGGGGTGGAGCTTAACGGCGATTCCTTTGCTCGCATCTTTGGAAACAGCTCTATTTCTACCTTTAATATCTTTATTTTATTCTTTCAGGGTTCTTTTGAAGACTTTGACCTGGAGTTACACACAGGCTTCGGTTCTTTGTGGGAATGGGACACGTTCTCGGGGTTCCGTGACTGGCCGCTATTTGACATGCCAAGGATTTGGCCTGAGAATCTTGATTGTGTTCAGAAGCCTAAGATCTTGGGGCTCTGGAGACAGACGGATCAAGGGTTGGTCGTTGGGGAGGCTGGAGAATCTTTCACTGTGGGCCCAAAGACTCAAGGTCTTTGCGATCTTCAGACACAGAGCTTGAAAAAAGCGGCAAAATGAACTTCTAAGGTCGTAAACCAGTGGGTTGCTGTTATGTCTCCCACTCGCCGTGAAAATGAGGGACAACTCGCATCCCTTGCCAGGGAGAAAGAGAACCTGTAGGTTGTCAAATTCGGATGAAATGCGAAGCTTTTGGGGTAAATTTGCTCTACGTCTTTGCTATTGCTTAGCAGACGCTTGGGCTCGGTGACTGTACCGATGCGCACTTATTTTTGCTGGTGGGAGGGAGGGAGGATCGTTGCTCACTGCCACTTATGCGCGGGAGGGGGAGCTGGGTGGGGGTACTTTGGGGTTCTCATGTTTAACTGTCGTTCATTTTTTGGGGTACTTCTCTGTTTTCGTGGATGTTTTGTGAAGAAAAAGCATTTCAGGATGTATATTAAATACATTTCTCTGACATTAAACTTGACCTTTGAACCTATTAGATAAAATTGAGCTAAGCTTAGTGTTTTGAATCCTACAACTAGGAAAGGATTAGAGTAAAAATGTAATGTTTTTCTAGAGATTGCTTACCTCCTTGAATCCCTTTTACAGTTGCAGTTTTTCCAGCATTATCCAGTCCCACCATTACTAGAGTTACCTTCCTGTAAAACAAATGTGCTGCATTACTTTTGAACAACATTTGATCATTGGCTTATCATCTATACCGGTGGCAGATTCAGTTCTCCTGTGTTTCATTTGTTATACTGTAAAATCATGTGTGTATGTGCCAGTGCATCTTCCTATTTTAAATTACTTTTCACCCCAAGAGGGACTCATAAGTTAATTCTTCCAAGACGTAATTAAACTATGTCTCTGCAGTATTCAACAAACACAAAACTGCTCATGAGTATTGCTAAGTAACAAATTCCAAACATCCGTATTACCTTACACAAGCAGAAAATTAACTGAATACTCCATTCAAATATTACTAATAGAGTATTCACATTGTGACTCAGTTTTCCTGTCATGATAATTTACCAGTATCGTGGAAGTCCTAACACATGACAGATATTGAACAAGTGAACTTCAGTGAACTGCAATCCACAAAAAGTCAAAAGGTAAATGGCACTGGCAGATTAATCCGCAGAGGCCAATTTCCAGTGGCTCACCCAGCTGACTTATATTTAACATGGAAATTTTCCCTTAGAAACAAGGTAATCAGAAAGTAGCCTACTTAGTTATAAATGATTTTAATTTATAAAACTATCTTTACTACGAAGGTAACTACTGTGTAAGAGGCTGGATATTATTTGTACAACTGGTAAACTGCTGATATATCAAAAGTGGACAGATCTTGAATCACAAGGCAGCCAACAAAAAGAAATTAAGCTAAATAGCTCCTACTTAATTATAAATAAATTAGAGTTATAGGCAAATTTCCCCCAGCATTACAGTGGACAAAATTAATAATACCTGTTATAAGATGGAAATACCCATGAATCTGAATGGAGGTTCCTATTCTGCAAATAAAATGTATTTTTTTAATTTAATTTCTTTGAATCATTAAAATAATTATGTTTAAATGCCTTTGATGACCAAACAAATATAAAAACTCTTACAGACTTTGACCAGAGACAAAACGACGAAGTCTTACCTTCTGTCAAAGGCTGTTTGGACATACCAGAGGCAGAATGTTAGCAGTTCACTGAATGAGGTCAAATCACCTCTAAAGTAACACATTAAAAATGCTGGAGGAATTCAGCAGGTCAAGCAGCATCTATAGAAGTGAATCAATAGTCGATACTTTGGGTTAAGACCCTTCATCAGGACTGGAAAGGAAGTAGGAAAATACTAGAATAAGATGGCAGAGGGAGAGGAAGGAAGAAGGTGATAGGTGAAGCCAGGTGGGTGGAGGAGAAGGGTTGAATTAAGAAGCTGGACCAAGTGAATTTAATGGCAGGGTAGAAGTTGGAGACAAGTTGATGAAATTGATGAGCTCAACATGGGTGCATGAAGCACCACCAATGCAGTCATCAATGTAGTGCAGAAAGAGTTTGGGAGCATAACCAGGGAAGGGTTGGAAAATGGACATAGCCAATGAAAAGTCAGGCATAGCTGGGGCCCATGTGGGTGCCCATGGCTACACACTGAGTTTGGAGAAAGTGGGAGGAGCTAAAAGAGAAAATGTGGAGACTTAACACCTTTTTGATGGGGGATGGAAATACTAAAGTATTAGGATAAGGTGAACCAGGACAATTGAGGACTTGCATCTGCACCAGGTTAGTACAGATGTGGGAGAATGTCCAATTTGGCTGGGGACAAGAAAGAGAAATAAATTGTAGCATTCAATCCACAGAAGGATTTACTCACTGTGCTGGCAAATTTACTGTAAACTCATAGTTCTTCCATACATAAAAAAAATAATTTAAGTGTTAAATGAAAATGATGATTAAAACAAATTACTCTATTGTCAGCAGTCATGGTACTCTCTTTTTGTATCTTATGTGCCTAATGCTAATATTAATTTTGAGGTGAAAAATTACCTTTCCCCATTCATACCCACTTGTTTTTAAACCACATGGACATCTAAACAACATTAAAAGACTAATCACAAGCAAACTGATATTGACAACAAATAACTGAGAGCGCTAAAGACACTGAAGCACAAGTGGAATATTAGGTAAATATTTAATGTTAGAAATGGTGAAATTCCCTTCCTTTGATAGTATAATTTATGTTGCTGTCTGACATACAGATAGGAATTATCGCTGTGCAACTTTTTGAAAAACACTGCATTTTTGAGGTAAGGTTATTTTGGAAATATCCTTGGCTTTATTAGAATGAAACTTGTCACTCAGAAGTTGCTTTTCAAATCCAATTGTACACAGATCAATCACGTAGAGTTATTGACAAGAAGTTCAGTCAAAGCAAATTTAAAATCATACCTGACAGGTTCTCGCCAACGTTTTAACCATAAGCAACAGTTAGCCATGAGATTAAACATATCTTCTCTGAAATACTGGAGGATCAAACTTCAGCTGCAGATAAACCAACTAGAAATCAACATCTGCAACAGAATAAAGAGAGCTTACAACACAAAAAAGCACTTTCAAAATTAGAAATAACAAACTCAATGCTACTTCATGGAAAAAAAAAGACTAAAGTTTAAAATATGAAGAAAATATAAATTAAATTTTAGTTTGGGCATTAATGAGCAAGCCCTTTCAACCTAGGTTGGCAAATGCAAAATGTGCATTCTCAGCAAATCAGGTTGCATCAGTGGAAAGAGAAATAAAACACTGTCACTGTCTGACCTAATGAACATAACCAGCATTTATGTTTTTGTTTCAGATTTTCAGCAAGAATGATTTTTTGATTAATTTACTGGTAAATCTCGATATTAATTATCCAAGTTATACAATGCCATATTTTTCCATTTCCTGCTCATTCATTCAACTAAGAGCCTCCTGAATGCCCCGATTGTACTTGGCTCTACCATCACCCCAAGCAGTACATTCCAAGCACCTGCCGATCTCTGTGTAAAAACAGTTGCACCGCATATATCTCCTCTCAACTTACCCCTTCTCACCTTAAATACATGCCCTCTAGTATTAGACATTTCAACCCTGTGAACAATACACTGGCGACTCATAGTTATGCCTCTCATAATCTTATAAACCTCTATCAGGTCTCTCCTCAGCCTCCACCATTCCAGAGAAAACAACGCAACTTTGTCCAACATCTCCTATAACAATGTTCTCCAATTCAAGCAGCATCTTGCTAAAGCTCATCTGCACCTTCTCCAAAGCCTCAACATCCTTCCTATAAAGAGGAAACTGGAACTGAATGGAATACTCTAGATGTGATCTATATATTCAACATAACTTCCCAACTCCTGAACTTACCCTATAAACCTGTGTAGCCACTTTCAGGAAGCTATGAACCTAGACCTCAAGATCCATCTACACATCAAAACTTTAAAGGTCTCCCAAATGCAACCCCTAAGAATCCTCTCCAGTAACTTTCCTACCACTGAAGTGAGACTACAACCCAGATCTATGATGTCCATATTGGCTAGACAGAACACAAAGATATCAGTCAAGGCCCCAGCAATCTTATCTCTTGCCTCTCGCAATAACCTGGGCCCTGAGAACTTGTCCACCTTAATATTCTATTTAAAGGGACCTCACAGTACCACTTCCTTTATCTTTATCCCAATCAAGAATGGCCAACTAATTCAAGAACTAATACAAGATGCCATACAATTGCCGTCAGAAGCTGGTGTATTAAAATGTAAAAGCCACTCTAAAATGACTACAATTGAAAACCATGGAAATGCATTCATGGATGATATTGCCAAAAAGGCAGCATGGGAAGAGACAAAAGTATCAAGAACCCACAACTGGAATTACGGAAACAGTGGAACTCAGTATCACAAACAAACAAGATATTCAAGATGCAAGCTCAATGCTCCAACCAGGAAAAGTGGTTCTAGATGCAGAGTGGTGGGAGGTTAAACAGTGATGGAGTATTGAAAGATAGCACTAATAATAGACAAATAACTCCAACTAAGTTGCTTCTTTACCCGGCACAGCAAATATACTCCCTGGGCCACAATGGAGTGCAAAAGATTCTCCCAATGGTGGTGGAATCCAAAATTCAGGGCATAAGCTCAAAAATATATTTGAGAAATGCATGACATGCCAAAAAAACAAATCATGGATTAGGGGAAAAGCTACCACAACTAAGTGCTCCTGCCCCAACAGGTCTATTTTTACACTTACAAGTGGACTACCGTAGATTCCGGATTTTAAGCCGCTACTTTTTTCCCACATTTTGAACAGCTTTGAACTCTGCAGCCTTTAAAACGGAGCGGCTAATGTATTATTTTTTTTCATGCCGCCGAAAACATTTTGCCTCGTAACAGTAGACCAATAAAATTGATGAGTAGTTCACAGAGGTCCAATGAAATTGTACGATAAATCAAGCGCACTTTCACAATTAAATTATTGTAAATCAGTCATTTGTACTCACCCTCATCAACATGGAAAACACTCGAAGAAAAGCATTGTGCTGCCTTTATGGCAGTTATTTAGTTTATAATATTTTCGCTTAGTAATTCATTTTCTAGTTAAAGTTAGAAGAGTTTTAACTATATTTGTTTTCTGTACTACATCGCGGGATGCTATGACGTCACACCCGGTTTCGCCGCGTCTTGTGGGAAAAATGCTGTTTGCGATAAACGGGAAGGAGGGGGCATTAGACCCGAGCGAAACGCTGCTTTTAAATGCCGTTTGCGATAAACGGGACGGCGGGGGGGGAGCGGCGGAGCGAAAACGCTGCTTTTAAGTTAAAGGCGATCAATAACTTTTCCTGGTAGGCTGCAGTATATATATTTTTTACCAGTCGTTAGGAGATATTGGAATGTTGTTCAGTAAAGAAGTATACGCAACGTATATTTAAAAGTAGCCGCGTTACAGGCACGGTTCGAAAAAAAGCATTTGCAATATGTATTTGTTTTTGTTACCATATGGATTTAATTAAAAGTTAAAAAATCCTCACGTGTAATATCTTTCTGTGTAAATATCTCATATTACAACGTGGGACACCTGCGGCCGAAAATCCGGTGCGGCCTTTACAAGTAAAAAATTGATTTTATTTCTAAAATTAGAGCCAGTGGCTTTTAATCAGGTGCGCTCTGTAGTCCGGAATCTACGGTATATTTCTTTGTCAAAGTGTCAATGATATTCAGATGTCCTGGTAATAGTGAACAAGTTTTCAAGTGCCAGCGAACAACATGACAAAAGGTGATGCCCTTCAGTCAGTTCACACAGTTACTTCATATTTCCTCTTTCATTTATGATTCTGCTACTAAGCTTGGAACCTGTGGTTTCCATTTTGATGGCATTTTCCAGCCAATTGTGAAATCTGGCACATTGCTGTGTCGAAGGAAAGTGGTGAGGTTTCAAGCAGAGTGTGTGGCCTGGAGACCTCGCCTATCAAAGCATTGAGCAAAATTGCCACTTGGTAGTGAAGGTAAAAGTAGAATGGTATGCCATTCGATCTTCTCTTAGCAACTAAGAGAGTGGGATCATGTACAGTTATAGGTTTGAAGACATGAAAGACAACTAGTTTGGCTGATCATATTCGCAAAGAAGCAGCTAAAAATACATCAATCTAATGGATGGGGTTTCTTTGATTGGATTCATTTAAGTCTTGGAAGCTGGGGTTACTTAATGCAGTGTTACAAGTCATATTATTCACACTAATCTGCTTTATCACAATTTACATTCTTTTAATTCACTTATAGGCAATCATCACCAGAATAGTTCAAACTCCTACTAATCTGCCTAACCATGACATAATCTTATGAATACTTTGAAGAATATATATGCTTTTTGATAATTCATAATCCAAGTAGTTTTTGATTACTTATACATAATGTAAATACCACAAGATTTTTCTTCTGCTGAATTTTCAAATGTAATGATTCTAAACGGAGTGCGGGGAAATTATTGGATCTGACCAATTTTTATTGTCATTTTTTTGAAGTTTAAAAATAAACTACCGTAGATTCCGGACTACAGAGCGCACCTGATTATTAGCCGCTGGCTCTAATTTTAGAAATAAAATCAATTTTTTAATTGTAAAGGCCGCACCGGATTTTAGGCCGCACCGCTACTTTTAAATATACATACGTATCGGTAACACAAATTACGTTGCATATACTTTTTTACTGAACAGCACGAACAACATTCCAATATCTCCTAGCGACTGGTAAAAATATATATATTGCAGCCTACCAGGAAAAGTTATTGATCGACTTTAACTTAAAAGCAGCGTTTTCGATCGGGTCTAATCGGGTCTGACGCTTGCGCAATGCGCTCGGGTCTAATCGGGTCTGACGCTTGCGCATTGCGATCGGGTCTAATCGGGTCTGACGCTTGCGCAATGCGCTCGGGTCTAATCGGGTCTGACACGCTTGCGCAATGCGATCGGGTCTAATCGGGTCTGACGCTTGCGCAATGCGCTCGGGTCTAATCGGGTCTGACGCTTGCGCATTGCGATCGGGTCTAATCGGGTCTGACGATTGCGCAATGCGCTCGGGTCTAATCGGGTCTGACACGCTTGCGCAATGCGATCGGGTCTAATCGGGTCTGACGCTTGCGCAATGCGCTCGGGTCTAATCGGGTCTGACGCTTGCGCATTGCGATCGGATCTAATCGGGTCTGACGCTTGCGCAATGCGCTCGGGTCTAATCGGGTCTGACGCTTGCGCATTGCGATCGGGTCTAATCGGGTCTGACGCGCTCGGGTCTTGCTTCGAGTATTTTCCATGTTGATGAGGGTGAGTACAAATGACTGATTTACAATAATTTAATTGTGAAAGTGCGCTTGATTTATCGTACAATTTCATTGGACCTCTGTGAACTACTCATCAATTTTATTGGTCTACTGTTACGAGGCAAAATGTTTACGAGGCGGCATGAAAAAAAAACCATGTATTAGCCGCTCTGGATTATAGGCCGCAGAGTTCAAAGCTGTTCAAAATGTGGGGAAAAAGTAGCGGCTTATAATCCGGAATATACGGTATCTATTTACACTTTAAGCGGCCTTTATATACATAACAATTTGGTATGCCTCTATTGGCTATACAAAGTATAATTCTAGAGTTTCTTTGTTCTTTGACTAAGTGGCGTGTATTTTATCATTGGATCTAAATCAGTCTGGTTTAATATCACTGGGATATGTCATGCAAGTTGCCATCTTTGCGGCAGCAACACACTGCAATACATAACAATAGAAAAAATGTTAATTACAATAAATAGATATTAAATAGTTAAATTAAATAAGCAATGCAAAAATAGAAATAAGGAAGTCAGGAGGTAGTGTTTAAGGGTTGTTATGACCCCAGCCCCCTCCTTTGTGAGAATCGCAAGAGAGAGAGAGCGACGTGCTGAAATTGGACTCAGGAAAATAAGAGAGAAGCCTTAAGGTTTGGAATGTGGTCTGGCCTCTCAGCCAGACAAAAGCCACGGACATGGCCATTGTCTCTTGGAGACACCTTTGTGAAATGGGGACTGGACTACGTGCAAACCCTCAGGGCAACGTGGGCTGGGTGATGGAGAAAGATTGCCACACCCCCACCCTGATTGACAGCTACAACCCTGATAAAAGGTGGGCTGCCGAGGCGGCCCCTCAGACGCACCAAGGAGACATGCTAAGAAGACACGATAGTGCTTCCCGTCGGAGCGGGAAGCCATTTTGAAGGAAGCCACGTGCGTTAGATTCCGGATCGGGAGTCTGTGGCTGAAACCAAAGGAAAAACCGTTTTTAACTAACAACAGGGATTTGCTTCGCAAAGACAACGGGCAGGTGTTCCCTTTTCTCTCACCAATCTCTCTCTCCGTGAAATGCCAGCGGTTCCCAAACGGAAAAGCCTGCAGATTTCTGAGTGACTTTTATATTTCCAGTGGACTCAGTATTATCCCCTAGACAACGATAGAGCTTATTTCTGATTGATTATTACTATACCTGTGCTTTAGATTGAGTATTGACGACGTATATGATCTGAATGTTTTGTATTAACCATACGTTTGTGCCCTTTTATAAATAAAAACGTTTGAAAATAGTACCATCAGACTTCAGCAGACCTCTCTATCTTTGCTGGTAAGTCACCCAGTTACGGGGAACGTAACAGGGTTCAATGTCCATTTAGAAATGGAAGAGCGGAAGAAGCTTTTCTGAATCATTGAGTGTGTGCCTTCAGGCATCTGTACCTCCTTCCTGATGGTAGCAATGAGAACAACGCATGACCTGGGTGATGGAGGTCTTGATAATGGATGCCGCCTTCTTGAGGCATTGCTCCTTGATGATGTCCTGGATACTACAGAGACTAGTGCCCATGACGGAACTGACTAAATTTACAACTCTCTGCAGCTTATTTTTCTGTGCAGTAACCCCCCCCACCCCATACAAGACAGTGATGCAGCCAATTAGAATGCTCTGCACAGTACATTTGTAGAAGTTTGAAAGTGTCTTTGGTAACATACCAAATCCCCTCAAAAGTCAAATGAAATATAGCTGCTGTCATGCCTTTGTTGTAGCTGCATCGATGCAATGGGCCCAGGATCCTCAAAGATACTGGACACCCAGGAAAACAAACTTGCTCACTCTTTCCACTTCTGATCCCCTTATGAGGAATCATGTGTTGTCCCTCAACTAGCTGATCTATCTCACTCCTGTATTCTCTCTTGTCCCCATCTGAAATTCTGCCAACAAAGTTGTATTGTTAGCAAATTTATAGATGGCATTCGAGCTGTGACTAGCTACATAGTCATGGGTGTAGAGAGAATAGAGCAGCGGGCTAAGCACACTTCCCTGAGGTATACCAGTGTTGACTGTCAGCGAGATGGAAATGTCAGTTCCAATCCACACAGACTGTGGTCTTCCGGTTAGGAAGTTGAGGATCCGGTTGCAGAGGGAGGCACATAGGCCCAGGTTCTGGAGCTTTTCAATCAGAACTATACGAATAATTATGCTAAACACTTCAGTATAATCAATAGACAGCATTCTGACACAAGTATTTATATTGTCCGGATGATCCAAGGTCGCAAGACGAGCCAATGAGATTGCATCCGCCACAGACCTGGTGTGGCAATAGGCAAAGTGCAGTGGGTTCAGCTCCTTGCTGAGAAGAATTAATTCTAGCCATAACCAACCTCTCCTAGCACTTCATCACTATAGATGTGAATGCTACTGGTTGACAGTTGTTAAGACAGCTCACCCTACTCTACTTGGGCACCAGAATAATTGTTGCCCTTTTGCAGCAGGTGGGAACTTCCAAATGCAGCAATGAGAGATTGAACACCCTTGCCAGTTGGTTAGCACAGATTTCCACCGGGCCTATCGCCTTACAAGGGTTAATTGGTTGATTTTATGGCAGTATTAAATAAGTACTTCCTAAGTGGTTGTCTTTCATTTGTGGAATTTTTATTATCGTTTGTGTATAAAGTTTTATGCTAAGCAGTTCTGTTCCTGTTCTCTTAGTTTTATCAACTCTTTAACAAAACAAATTGCGAAGCAGCAAGATTCAATGCCTCATTCATGACTTCTAAAGAAAGCTTGGATTTAAACACTAGAATTCAACAGGCCCAGCACAAGCTTGGGCAACAGCACCTGACCTGCCTGAGTATGTTTCAGCATTCTGGACTCACTCCTGAATTCCACAGCTTCTGGTCACTTGATTTCTCCTATCACTTTCAATCAGTTGTCCATGTGTGACACAATGACACAATCCTGTTCTGGATTTCACAACTCCTACGTTCTTTCTGCTAATTTCCCCACTCTCAAACTGCTCCCATTCACTTATTAACCAGATAACCTTGGTTACAGCTTATCCATTACAGTCAACCTGGTGTGACCCTATGAAAGAAAAGTTGCTCCTAGGTACTTCCTGCAGATTTATGTGCTTCTTTTCCCTTTCATAGTTGGGATAAAGGGCCTTCTATTTGAAACATTAACTGTGTTTCCGATTAAAGGAAGACCATACACGCTCCACATAAACAGCACCAGAGTTCTGGATTGGAATTATGAGAAAGCTGCTCTAGTACCTGTGCCTCCCCATGTCTATTTTTGATAGTTCTTCATCTCTGATTCTAAATTCTGGAACTCCCCAACAGTACTGTAACAGCACAATCATCAGACTGACCACAATGGTTCAAGCAGTAACCCACCAGCTTCTTCGTTAAGGCATTTAGGGATGGACAATAAATTCCAACCTTACCAGCAATGCTTAGAAATTGAATAATGAATAAAAACATAAAAACACTTTTCTCAAGCAGTAAAGATACAATGGAAAATGTTATGACATTATTACCTCACTAAAGCTTCAAGAAGTTCCAACGATGTTGTTCAGAAGTTGAATCTCTTCTTCCCTCCACTCCAACACTTCCCACCTACCAAATTTAAAGAATTGTGTTAATTGGAATATTGATTTAAAAACAGATTAAGATTCATTTTGAGAAGTATTTAGGAATTCTACTCCTGAAAATGCCAGTTAAGATCCATATTAGCAGTGTTTTGAAACAAAGTCAGATTACATAAAATCATACTTCATATTTAGAAAATTTTACTATAAAAATGTATTTCTGTCCTTAGTTATAACCTAAAGTGTGTTTCACATTCAATTTATTTTGAGTCACTAATTCAAGAAAACAACCCCCCCCCCTCCAAAACCTTACCATTAGAAACAAATGTTGTAAACAACCAAGGAATCATTCTGCTGAAAATTTTCAGCATTTTCTATTTTTATTTCAGATTTCCAGTATTAGGAGTGTACCGCAACAATTTTTGCTCTGACTAATCACTCACAAAAATGAATTCCGGACCATAACCTTTGGCTGAGTGAAAAAAAAATCCTAATGACACCTCCAGACAAATCTTTCTTATAGAACATAAATACTACAATGGTCGTTCACATCATAGGGCTACCTGGACGAAGCAAGAAAGGTGAAAATAGTAAGCATAGAAAAAAGTACTACATTAGAGATGAATGAATCTGAAATGTATTAACGGAACGCTATTATCCATGAGCAGTGCTAACCCAATAATAACCGTGCAATCTATGAATAACGTACTCAGCAATTTATTTGAAACAAATCAAAAACATCACAGAAATATGTAAGATTTGGAGCAAAACTGGTTTATTTTATACGTCAGGTAAAGCTCCAACTCAGTGAAATAATGTCCGAAGCGCCCCCCCCCCCCCCCCCCATTAAAGATCTTCAGCAGCCGAGATGTCTTCAGGGATTCCCTGATCCTCCCCAAAAGCACCGATGAAAGCCTCCGGTGGTTAACGCCAATCTCGGACAAAAAAGATGATGTTCACGCCACCCAATTAAACCACACAACAAATCTCTGCGACTGCTTTCTGCAGCGGCGCCGGCCTCGCCAATTACCTGCTTTAAAGAGAGTTATGGGAGGCACACTGGGGCCCCAGGCCTTCTCCCCTACCAGAGCAGAGGCTGGTGCTCCGAGCTCGGTTGCTGGACTCGGGTATACACCGCTCTCTCACTACCGTGATTGCCCTTCGCCTGCCACTTGCCGTGCATAAACACGAATGCCGGGTTTTCGCGGCGCTTGTAGCCACGGGGGGGTTTACCTGGTTCTATCGTCGTCCTGGCAACATTTGAAACGAGACATGCGTCGCCTGGCAGCGCAGTGACGTCACAACATTAAAGGCCGCTCGCTCCATCCCCGTGTTCGATTTTTGGCTGGAGCGGGAGCGAGTGCAACCGCCTTTGCTCGGCCACTGCGGCCGCGCCGAGTAAATCCGGCCTTTCACTTTGGCAGATCATGAAGTGATGTGAAAGAACTGCAACTTCTTATTTCAGCAGACCAGATTTAAAATCGTGCATCACCGCAGACCCTACGTATCAGAAAATATAGGTTTCATTCATTTCCTTCTATTACAATTTTTTAACCTTTTCTGTTAATCTGTGAAGAGATATTTAGACATCTCGGAACCTTCTCATCTAAGTGAACTGAATTCATCAACTGTACATATTTTTTAGAGAGTGGGAAACAACTGAAGGTCAAATCATAAAATAAAAAAAAATGTTAACGGGCAATAATTTCCACTATCCACTACGCACCCCAATGACTGAGGATGGCCCTAAGTATATCAGTGCCACCGAATCAGAGACCACCGCGTGTACCTATGGTTCACTGTCACATACAGAGGAGTGGAGATGCTTTTTGCCTTAAAGCATCTTAACCACATCTGGGGAATGCTGTAGGTGATATGTTAGATCTATGAGATACTAAGAAATTCCATTGTAATGCATGATGTCTGCATTGGCAACGTTCTTTCACTTATTTTATGTGTCATCATACTCACCCTTAGTAATGCTATTTAATGGAGACACTACAAAAATTCAGCATCTTTGTGATTTTTACTTCTTAGGCACTGTAAGATATCTTAGTTTCTTTCCTTAACCCAGTGCTAACAGAGCAGCTCCTGTAAATACTAGTCCTGGCACATAAGTACAGTGACTCTCTTGTCCAGCTTGTCCTCCATATGTACCAGAGGATGGTATTCCGAAGGAACTATAAAATTATAAACTAAAAACCCAAGTGCAAATATTGGAAATAAGAAAAGAGAAGGCAATGCTGGAAATGCTCAGTAACTCCTGTGATAGCAGGAAGATTACAGTTAATGTGACACCTTCCAGATATTTAGTGTTTCCTTTTAACCTCTTTAGAAATAGGGTGAGAGGAATGGCAAATATGCAACAGAAAATTAAAAAGGTGTGGACTTAGAACCATCCTCTAAGAGTGAAAATTCTCAATATACCAGAAAAAAGATGTTACCAGAGAGAATGTGTTCTGTCCCTTTAAAGGGGCCACCAAAGAGTATTTGATGCTTTTTATGCAATCATGATGTACACAGCGATTCGTTAATTGTTACCCTATTCTCCACAAACATTTATTGTTTCCATCAACGTTACAGTGGTGTGGCATTTAATACCTATAAATCAGTAATGGTAGAAAATGGCACAAATGGTGCCAAATAGGCCTAGTATTTTCAAGGCAGTAGAAATTAATGGACAGGTCAAAAGAACATGTAATTTTCCTAAATTAGACTCAGTATATGAATCACTTCTTAAATATAAAACAAAACCAACCTATTGCTCGTGTCTGTAATTAAAACAACCCACTGTCTACTCCGCAGAGACAACATGTTATTGAAAATCCAAAAACAGACATTTTATTCTGTTTATGAATCCTTGTTGCAAGAAGCTTACAATTATTTACTGTTGCTCCCCTGAAAAATGCCACATATCTGTATCAAAGAGAGTTAGTCAAATCTGCCAAATAAAGACCATGTGCCAAAGATGATAGATCTTCAGTAACTGCCTAAGCAAAGTATTACATTTATTTATTTATTAGGATTATAGCATTGCTGCCAAGGCAGGTTGTACTTGAGAGACCACAAGACCATCAGACTATTAGACATAGGAGCAGAATTAGACCATTCAACCCATCAAGTTTGCTTCACCATTCCATCATGGCTGATCCCAGATCCCACCCAACCCCATACACCTGCCTTCTCGTCACATCCTTTGATGCCCTGGCCAATCAGGAAATGATCACCTTCTGCCTTAAATACCTGCACGGACTTGGCCTCCACCAGAGTCTGTGGCAGAACATTCCACAGATTTACTACTCTCTGGCTAAAATAATTCCTCCTTAGTTCTGTTCTAAAAGGTTGCCATTCAATTTTGAGGTTGTGCCCTTTAGTTCTGGATACCCCCACCATAGGAAACATCCTCTCCACATCCACCCTATCTAGTCCTTTCAACATTCAGTAGGTTTCAATGAGATACCCCCACCTTCTTCTAAATTCCAGTGAGTACAGGCCCAAAGCTGCCAAATATTGCTCATATGTTCACCCCTTCATTCACATAATCACCCTCATGAGCCTCCTCTGGACTCTCTCCAATGACAACACATCCTTTCTGAGATAAGGGGCCCAAAACTGTTGACAATATTCCAAGTGCGGCCTGACTAGTGTAAGAGAGGGTGGTGTTGAGCTGCAGTCTTGAACTGCTGAAGATATTTTTGTGAAGGTACCCCAAAGAACCCTGTTACATAGGGATTCCAGGTTTGTAGTGAGGAATGATGAAAGAATGGATATATAGAGTACTTCTAAATCAGGATGTTGTGTCACCCTAATGCGGGGAACATGCAAGAAGTGGTGTTTCCATGCACTTAACGCTCTGTTCTTCTTGGGCGTATAGATAAATAAAGACTTGGGTCATTAAACTAATTGTCCACGCTCTGTTGCACCTGGTTTCTTTGGCAGTGCAATGAATACTGTCTTTAAAAGATCTTCTGATTCTTTGCCACTGTTGCATATTCTGTTCAATAAGATTGTTAATTGCTCTACACCAAAATCTTTTAGCGCTTCAAACAGTTCAACTGGAATGTTATCTGGTCCTGATAATTTCCCCTTATGCATTTTCTTCATAGCACTTCTTCTTTCAGTATTACTGGGCCCTCATTATGGTTGCCAATATCAAAGTTGTCCTCTCGGTCTTTGTCGTCGTATAGGTCTTTGATGTATTCTGACCATCTTTGCAGTATTTTTCCTTTTTTTATAATTGTAGAGCCGTCTTTTGCTTCTATACATCCTGTTGTTGCCCCGCTTTTCTTCTTTGATCTCATCGTGCATACATTTGCTGTTGTTGGTCTTCTGCAATTGTTCTATTAACTCACATTTGTCCTTAAGCCACTTTTCTTTTGCTTCCTTGCACTTGGTTGTTATCTGTGCATGCAAGGATATGTGGGCTTCTTCGTTTTCCTTACATTTTCTTCTTTGTGATGACAGAGTGTGGACAACACAGAGTTTAATGAGCCACCTCACAAAAATTCTACTTAGAATCATCATGCTCAGAATAAGAAACAAAATTAAACCAGAGATCAGTGAAGAACAGTGCGGTTTTGTCAAAGGCAAGGGAACATCAAATGCCACTCATATTCCCAGGAATATTATCGAAAGGTCAATAGAAGTACAAGACCTAAACTTCTGTTTCATTGACTACACAAAAGCCTTTGACACAGTGAAACACCAAGTCATCATGAAAATGCTTAAAAAATTAATATCAACGGAAAGGATCCTAGAGTAATCAGGAATCGCTACTGGCAACAAAGTGCAGCCATACGGATAGACAATGAGACTGGTGAATATCAGCCAATAAAGCGAGGAGTCAGGCAGGGTTGTGTTCTATCACCAGACCCGTTCTCCCTGTACAGTGAAAACATCACGAGAACCATACAAGAACTACCTGGAATAAGTATAGGAGGATACTATATCAACAACCTCCACTACGCGCATGATACAGTACTGATAGAAAACAGTGAAGTAAATTTACAGAAACTAGTATCTACCAACAGCACAGGGAGAGAAAGACTTGGCCTAAACTTAAACAAAAAGAAAACCGAAGTAATGGTAATATCAAAGAAACCTGATATCCCAAACTGTAGGATCGTATTGGGAAATGAAATCCTGAAACAAGTTCACAACTTCAAGTACCTTGGATCATGGGTAACATCTGATGGCAAATGTGAAACAGACATAAAAGCAAGAATAGCAATGGCAAGAACAGCATTTACAGAAATGAGAAACATCCTAACGAACAGGAAAACAGCAATTGACATCTGCCTTAGAACTCTCAGCTGCTACATTCTTCCCATATTGATGTGCGGCTGTGAGTCATGGACCATCACAAATGCAATGGAAAAAAGAATCGATGCAGCAGAGATGTGGTTCCTCAGAAGAACGCTATGCATATCATATACAGACAGGATAACCAATGAAGAAGTTCTACAGAGAACAGAACTAAACGTACATTACTTAAAAAAAACAGAAAACAGCAATCAAAATTCATTGGACACATTATGCAAAGAGAGACATTAGAACATTTAGTTACAACTGGAAGGAAAAAGAAGCAAAGGCAGAGAGAGAATGAGAATGAAAGATGGATTAACATCATGGTTAGAAACAGGGGAGGCAACAACTACAATTCGGAGGGTCAGGGACCGTGACGGATGGAGAGACATGATCACCCACGGCAAACCACAAGGCACCCGAAGAAGAATAGACTTGGGAGCAGCTTAGGAAAGTAAATGCATGTTTTTGATAGCACACATTATGTTACGGTAAATAGTGATGGGGAGAATACATTTTTAAGGTGGTTGGATAGGATAATGATTAAGCAAGTCGATTTATCTTGAATGCTGTTGATCTTCACTCAACTAGGCAAGCATAGAGTATTCCATCATGTTATTGACTTGCTGCTTTAGATGGTGGAACACCTTAAGGTGTTAGAGGTAAATTGTTCACAACAAGATATCAAGTCTTTGACCAGCCACTGTGTTTATGAGGTTGGTCCAATATGGTGCAAATATTGTCTGCCACTTATGATGGCTCAGGTCATTCTGGATTTAGGTGTGGACTGCTTCATTTTAACAGTAACTTATCATCAAAAATCAACAGAAAATATCCTTACTTCTGACCTTAATGTGGAAGGAAGGTCACTGATAAAACAGCTGATGATGTTTGACCCTGAGGAAATCCTGTAATGATGTCATTGGGCTGGCTTGATTGACTTCCAAAACCATGACTATCTCCTTTGTGTAATGTACAACTCTGTCCATTGGAGTGCTTTCCTGTTTGGCCCCTTTGTCAAAGGTTGCCATGATGTCAAGGTCAGACACACTCACCTTCTGTTTGCAACTCAGTTCTTTGATCACGCTTGGACCAAGGCTGTGATGTGCTCTGAAGCCCAGTGGCCCTTTGGGTACCCAACATTAGCACTGATGCTAAATCACCACTTTATAATTCTGTTTTTGACACCATCTATTACTTTGTTGATGTCTGAGTGTAAACTAATCAGATCAGGTGGATTAAATTTGTCCTATGTTTTGTGAACATAACATATCTGGATAATTTTCACATTGTTCAGTAATCCTGTACTGTATCTATACTAGAAGATCCTGATTTCAGCCATCATTGTATTCAAATTCAAGCCATCTTCTTTTGTTGGCAGTTTACATGCTCACAAAAAGTCATTATCAGATGCTGCAGCATTACACAGCTTTGATATTGTTGCTTAGCTATGTCTGATTGCTCTGTTAATCCATTCAGTCTCTGCCCAGATGTCATATTAGCACTGACATTAAAAATTTAATTCAAGATGCCTGCCTGATACAAGCATCTCCCTGTATATTTAAACCAGATTCACTGGCTTAAATAATCAAATGAACCACTGAGATGGAGGTTCACAATTGATCACTGTAGAAATGCAGTGAGAGACAATATCTATCCAAAGCGTTATTGGTTGATTTGCTAGGCAGATATTTAGATTAAGGCACTAATTGGGCAGAAGGTGACAATGTTGTTATTGCAAAACAGACACACAGCATGCCTCAACTGTCCATTCAGCATCATATTATAAACACACAAGCAGATGGGGAATAAATAGTATATTCTACTCCAAAACAATAACAATGCCATCATATTATCTTTAAAAACACATGTTTATTAATGCCATTGAATGGAGGACACCTAATGCTTTTTTACATTCTGGTTTACAAGTATGCTCAAACATTGGTCAATAGAGCTCACAGTTGTATGATGTTATCTTTTGTTTATAATGTTCCTCATGGGAAGTTTTGATGAAGTTAGTTACATCTATTTTCCCACATACAAAATTGAACATCCAGCTGGGAATAAAACAATGTGCTTTACGTTAAATGTTCAAAGCTAAGTAATAATTGTTCTAGTTTCTTCACAGTAAAACATACACATAAAGAAACTGAATAATACCACATTTGCAGTGTTAGAAATGTTTTTAACTACAATGCATTTTTATATATTGTGCAGATTACTGACAACTCAAAAAGACAATTACAACTTACTAAATAAAACTGATAAGAAAGTTACTTACAGAATGCAACATTTGATACTTCAGTAATAAGATATAGTTACTAGAAATTAAACCAGCAAGATATTTGTGAAAATAATCAAATATAGCTTCTGAATAAAGAAATGGCCCTGACAGTATGTTAATACAATACATCAATTTTACATTTCTGATGTAAACAAATTTTCAACAGTATGTTCAACTGTGTTGTAATAAACAAATAAAAAATCTTTTTTCCCCAAGTCTTGTTAAGACAGATGTTAGTTATTTAAAAATAGTTGGTCACAATGTTTAGATTATTTTAAAAAGAATTACATTTGAATTATATACAGTAAATGTTTAATTGCAATTACCCACTGTGCAATATTTTATTCAAACTATCTAGCAATCTTGTAAGGGAATAACAAATACATACAGAAGCAGCATATTTTAATATTAATCTTTATTTGTGTAAATCTTATTTTGGTGTCAAAGTGCTTGTAATCAGATGACTGATTTTTCCTGTTCTGTCATCTGAGCTGCCATTGTTGAACAAGATGTCTTAATCTTCAAATAATTTGCAACCCTAAAAAAAAAATCCACATTGTAAATGAATAAAATTAAGAAACCAAAATGCAATAAAATTATATGATAATTTTACTAAGTACCATAGCATTTGGAAGAGCGTGTCTATGTTTGTGTGAGAATTAGCCATAACTTATAACCTGCAAGGTATTGAAAACATCGTTTATTGATTTCACTAGCCCATTTAGGAGTGGTCCTTTGAGACCACAAGAAAAGCAATGGAAGTGCACTTTTTGATCTGCTGAGCCTGCTCTGCCCTTTAAGAGGATTAAGGCTGATTTGACATTCTACAAACCCATTTTCCCACACTATACCCAGATTTCTTGATTTTTTTACTGAGCTAACCCAGCTTAGAATACATTCCAGGATTCAACCACCACTGTTTTCTGGAGCAAAGAATTTCAAAGACTCACAACACTTTCTCACAACACAACAAGTTCTTCCTCTTCTTGGTCTTAAATGAGACTATGTTCTCCATCCTAGACTCTCTTACAAAGGAAAATTATTTTATAACTTTTTATCATTCTTCAGTTAGATCATCCCTCATTATTTTAAATTCCATTGAGTATTTGACCCAGCCTGACAACCTTTCCTCAAAGGATTATCACCCCTATACACATAGGATCATCCCAGTCACTGTTCCCTCTAAGCTGCACGGGTGCATGGCCATGCAGTAACTGAAATGCTCCCACACACATAGCTCTTGTTGCTGTACAGCTATAATTTTCTTAACATTTAGCAATTTAAAGTGCCGTGCAGCTTTCAGGCCATGTAAAAATTTCCTGCTCAGAGTAATGGTTGGCCCACACAGATGTTAAAAAAAAAATTAGAGGGAATGCTGACCTCAGTGAACCTTTTCTAAACTGCCTCCAATTATAATATATCTTGTCATGAATAAGAGAAGCAAAATACTCAATAATATAACTAGTTCTTCATTAAAATTATATAACACTTCATTTCTGTTATACTCCAACCATCCTAAAATAATAGTCAGCATCATTAACCACCTGCCTTTTGTGTTCCTTTAATGAGAATCCCTCAGTATTGCAACTTCCTGCAGTCTCTCTCTATTTAAATCAAAATCAGTTTTATCACTCGTCCTTCAAAAGTGAACAAGTTATCTTCCATCATATATTTTATTTGCTATATTTTGTATTCTCAATCAATCTGGCGGAAGATCTCACCTAGTCCCTCAACACCAGCTCCATAGCAAAGAAAGCCCAGCAGAAGTCTCTACTTTCAGCAAAGGTTGAGGGAAGTCCATCTCCCACCCCCCATCCTCATCACATTCTACAGGGGTTGTCTTGAGAGCATCCTGAGCTGCTGCATCACTGCCTGGTTCAGAAATTGCACCATCTCTGATCGCAAGACCCTGCAGCGGATAGTGAGGTCAGCTGAGAAGATCATCCTAGTCTCTCTTCCCGCCATTACAGACATTTATACTACACACTGCATCCACAAAGCAAACAGCATTCTGAAGGACCCCACGCACCCCTCATACAATCTTTTCTCCCTCCTGCCGTCTGGGAAAAGACACCGAAGCATTTGGGCTCTCACGACCAAACTACGTAACAGTTTCTTCCCCCAAGCTGTCAGACTCCTCAATACCCGAAATCTGGACTGACACCTTGCCCTATTGTTCTGCTTATTATTTATTGTAATGCCTGTACTGTTTTGTGCACTTTATGCAGTCCTGGGTAGGTCTGTAGTCTAGTGTAGTTTTTTTTCTCTCTGTTTTTTTTTACGTAGTTCAATCTAATTTTTGTACTGTGTCATGTAACACCATGGTCCTGAAAAAACGTTGTCTCATTTTTACTATGTACTGTACCAGCAGTTATGGTCGAAATGACAATAAAAGTGACTTGAATTGACTTGATCAATATTTCCATGCAAATCGTTTACATCTAGAAAGTAAAGGCACCTATATTAGACTATTGCTTATTCACTATAGCTCCGCCTTTAATCCTATAATTACAAACAAACTCGTCACCAAACTCTAAGACCTAGGAGTCAGTATCTCCCCTTGCTACTAGATGCTCAATGTCCTGACCGGCAGAGCACAATCAATAGGATAGCCAATAACACCTTTACCACAATCATTGTCAGCACAAGGTTGTATCATCAGCACTCTACTCTACTTCCTGTTCGCTCATGCCTCTGTGACCAGATTCTGCTCCAACTCCACCTACAAGCTTGCACTGTAGTGCTTGTTTCTCAAGTAATGGTGAGTTTGAGTACAGGAAGGAGATAGCTCAGTAAAATGGTGTAATGACAATAACACTTTCCTCAAAGTCAGCAAAACAAACGAGCTGCTCATTGACTTCAGCTGGGGTTGGGGTGGGTGCACATGCTTTTGAAACAACAGATATAGGCTCTTACTGTTCAAGACAGTTTATTTCCATGACCAGTCTTAATGTGCTTAACATGAGATAAAAGCCAGATGTGTTTTATAGATGACATGGGAGGGAAAAAATATTTTTCTCAGAATTAAAGCAACACCCTAATATGGAAGTGAGTGTCACAACCCTAATGCAAAAAAAAAAAAAATCAGAAGTCTTCCATAGAGCACATCATCAGTTTATGTGAGAATTGTTTTGCTGGTTTAACATGCCCAGAATACCTTGGCGGCTGTAGCTGAGCACAAAATTTTGTGGCTAATAATTTGCAATCAGCCGCAAGCCAATGCTATTTCCTCCTACCTGCAAAAAAGCTCAACCTCACTGATCTATGATTTCTGTGCAAAAACTTCCCTTTTCTCTGCACCTGCTGCTGTGAAAATGTCTGTTCATTTGTATCTCTGGTACCCAGTAGTTGTGGCATCATCAAGCTGGCTGACATATTAAAAATTCTTACATGCATCAAACCAAAGTAAAAATGTATGTATATATATACACACACACACAAAATGCCCAATATAGATACAAACATATGTAAGTGATTAAAGTGGAAGCCAAAGTATCATTTAAAAAACAATTAAAGTATGTGCTAAAGTATGTGAACACCGTGTGTTCAGTTGCTGGATGGAGCTGCTAATGGGATGAGTCAAAAAGAATGGAAACAGTCCCCTCAGACAACTGGTCCTTACCAGCCAGGATGCTCATCCAAGCCCATCCCATATGCCTGCAGTTGGCCCATATACTTTGAAGCTCTTCCCATCAATGTACCTCTCCAAATGTCTTTTTGAAATTGTATTGTATATGCCTCAACCACTTCCTCAGGCAGCTAATTCCATATTCTGTACATACCTACCCGGCTATAAAAATATTGCCTAGCAAATTCCTATTAAATCCTTCCCTTCTCACCTTTGACTCTAACGTTTATCTAAGCCCCTCATGACTTTACACACTTGTGTCTGTGCAGCTACTTTTCAAATATTTAAAAGCATGCACACAGAATGCCGTTAACTGGTGTGTTCACATATTGATGAGAGAGAGAGAGAAAGATAGAGGGGGGAAAGGAGAGAGAAATGGGGGAGAGAGGAGGGAGAGAGGAGAGAAATGGGGAGAGGGGGGAGAGAGGGGGGAGAGAGGGGGGGGAGAGAGGGGGGAGAGAGGGGGGAGAGAGGGGGGAGAGAGGGGGGAGAGAGGGGGGAGAGAGGGGGGAGAGAGGGGGGAGAGAGGGGGGAGAGAGGGGGGGAGAGAGGGGGGAGAGAGGGGGGAGAGAGGGGGAGAGAGGGGGGGGAGAGAGGGGGGAGAGAGGGGGGAGAGAGGGGGAGAGAGGGGGAGAGAGGGGGGAGGGGGGGGAGGGGGGGAGAGGGGGGGAGAGGGGGGGGAGAGGGGGGGAGAGGGGGGGAGAGGGGGGGAGAGGGGGGGAGAGGGGGGGAGAGGGGGGGAGAGAGGGGGAGAGAGGGGGGGAGAGAAAGGAGAGAAAAAGAGGAGAGAGAGGGAGGTAGAGAGAGAGAGAGACAGAGAGAGGGGGAGAATGAAAGAGGGCAGAGAGGGAGGGGCAGAGACAGAGGGGAGAGGGGTAGGAGAATGGGGATGAGAAGAGGGAGAGATAAAATGTCAGAAAGAAATGTGGTTTTGTTGATGGTAGAAATTGGACTGTAATGAAAATCTATAGACGATCCATCTATTTTGGAGTTCAATGTAAAGGATAAAATAAAGTTAGTCCCTTCTGACCAACACAGAAAGAGGCCTTAACTTTCCAATAAAAATATGTTTTAGTGGGAGTGATCCACACTGATCATAGGCGTCACTTGCAAAAACTAATTTTCCAGTAAAAAAAAGTGTGTTGCATGCAGTCTGCTTATTCCTGTTTTAGATGGTATTTACCTGTGCAAGGAACAAAAACGTTGCTCCATGTAAGTGAATTTCTGTTCTATAATGCTTGATTTAAAATCCCTTAAATTTTTAATATTCAGAAAGGAAATTACAATGTGCAAACATAAAATTAATGTTTTATTGCCTTAGAGGTTGCTAAAAAGACATTACAGCTTAGTTCACTATTAAAAACTCACTTAGACCTTGTTTAACCAAGCATAAGTTATTCAGTGAATGTTACAGTGAGATTTGTTTGCTAAAAGTTTATGTTTGCATTTGTTCGATTAATTTCATCCTTACTGCATACAGCACAATGTGCAAAGGCAAAGCAAATCTCTAATAGAAATTTTTCAATTCAACATTATTATGTATGCATGAAAACCATACTTGGTTTAAATTCATAGAGCAGTAGCAATGAACATCAATGACATTGCTAACATTTCTGTCCCAAATCAAGGCCATTATGAAACTTGATACCTTCCTTCCAAATACTTAAACCATTAAGAGATAGTGATGGAAGATTAATGCAGGTTCTTTCTACAATGTGTTTTAGATTCTTTAAGATGTTCAGTTGTTGCAGACATTACTGGCAGACCAAGATTTATTTTCAAAGATGATTAATAATCTCTCCAAGCTAAGTGACTTGCTATTTCTAATGGCTTTAAAACTCAACCACTTTGGTCAGTCTATGGTCACATGCATATCATACTGAACAATAATCTCAGGTATTCTTCTCAATGGCATTATTTAGCTTACATGCCCTCCATTATGGATATTATAATTTTAATACAAGCTTATTTAACTTCTTGAATTATATTCCCCGCGAATTGAACTGAGTACAAAGGAAGAACATTGGTGCATCTGCCTAAGCATTTTTATATAGCAATCCAGGCACTCTATTTTTTATTACAATTGTTTTTCTTTTGCACTGGAATTTAAGTTTCCCATCTCTTTGGATCAATAGACTGGTCCTCGGAATACTTGTCCAAGAAACATTCACTAGAATCAGGCCAGGGTCTTTTGCACCAACAAAGGAATGGAAGAGGATCAATGAAAACTCTTACGGCTTTCATTGGAGAAAGGAGCCTTCTGTGCGACTCATTCCCTATTACTAGTAATGGTGAGGGCTTTCTTTGTATGGAATGTAGTGGTTATCTTCCTGAATTCTTAGACATAGTCACTGAATACAGGGGAATAATGATGGATGATCCATCCATGACCCTTTCAGGTATAAATTGACTAGGTAGAAGAAATAAGACCATAGAATAACGCTCCAAAATCCAGCCTTCAATCAGCTTCAGAGGTTAGGAAACCAAGAGCTTATCTTCAGCATGCAAGTCTTTGATAATCAAAACCACATCTGATGTAAGGATATTTTTCTCATCAGCAACTATATTTTCAAAAAGGAAATAGATTTTGTACTGGCTTAACAATTCTTTGCCAGAAGTTAGGCTCAGCCCAACATTTTAGTACAATATAGGTTTAGAATATATAAATAACAGCAAACGAAGTAACTTCCTCATTGAGTATAGTGAAGGTCAGTGGGAATTACAAAGAAATTTTTTTAATATCTAACTAACTTGCATCAATAAAAAGTTGAGCATTTTGGGAAGTTAAACCGGGCCAAGACATAAAACAGAGAAACACAGGGCCCTGGCAAGCGCTATTAAATAGCGAGCCCCTGTTGTACACATATATAGTGCAGTGAAGTCACAAAGCAAGTAGAAAGAGTGATGAAGAAGCCACATGGTAAGCTTACTTTCATCAGCTGAGGCTTTAAGTTTAGCATTTATGGTGTCACAGTGGTACGAGTCTTTGGTTTCACTGCGCTTGGAATATTGTGTGCTGTTCTGGTTGCAATGCTATCAGGAGGAGGTTGCAGGAAAATGATTCACAGGAATGTTGGCGGTACTGTAGGGCTTGAGTGATCAGTAAATATTGGATAGGTTGGGGTGTTTTCCCTGGAGTGTAGGAGGTTGAGGAATGACGTTAAAGAGGTTTATAAAATTATGAGGGGCATAATAAAATGGAATGTCAGTCATTTTCCCTTTGTAGGAGAGGGAAAGCTAGAGCGCATAGGTTTAAGATGAGAGAGGTTGGATGTAAAGGTGATCCCAGATGGTGGTGGATAGGAAATAAGCTGCCAGAGGATTTGGTAGAAACAGCTGCAATGACAACATTTGAAAGACAGGTACATGGATAGAAAAAGTCTAGAGGGATACAGGCCCAATGCAGGCAATTGGGATTAACCTACATTGGCGTATTGGTCGGCATGAATGAGTTGAGCCAATTAGCCTTTTTCCACACTGTTCAACTCTACATAAAGATACTAATACAAATCACACATATAATTATGGAATGGGCACTGGCAGAAAGCCAAACAGTAACTCAAAACACTATCTTATGCATTACATTTTTATTTGCCTACTTAGCTTTGAGACATTACTGAGGCAAAGGTGCTGATGATGTAAGTGGAGTGTGGGGGCAGCACAGAAGCAATAGGTAAATGGTCAGACATGGGAATCCTGCGTGGTGACACGCTCTTTCTTTGGATTAGTTGTGATCTATTGCTTGGCCTATGCAATGAAAGAGAAGTAATAACTACATTAGTTTTCTTTGGGGGGGAGTGGCTGGGTCTAAGGTCCAAAGCACCTTTCTATAGAGAACATCCAGCACCTTTTTCTTCACTGTTCAGTGTGCCTTTAGCTTCATTGAGACATGGAAATCAGATGGCGCGACGCAGCTTGCAGCGGCCACTCCTGAACTGATTATCTGTTATTTGTGAAGTGGGGTGCTGTGCACAATCATAACAGATTGAAAACGGATGTGGGAGCACAGAGGAACATATGGAAATCTCCAGGAAGACCTTCTTCATTGCTGCTGCTTCTGTGAGGTCCGGGACTCTGCTGGGAAGAACAGGCTCCCAGTCCTCAGGGTTGCGTTGCCGATGGCCGTTGGCGGGGCCGTCTTAATACGCTCGGCAGAGGATGGTGCTAGGAGAAGCTGTGCCGGAGGGGATGGTCGGAGGTTTGACGGACTCGGAATCCGCTGTGGTTAGATTGCTTTCGGTGTGTGCTGTGTCTGCGAGGCTGAGTCGGGCAGTGCTGTGGAAGTCCATAGCGGGGGTATTCACTTCTGCCGCCGGCGTGGGATGGCGAGTCTGTCGGAACCCTGGGGACTTGTGGAAACTGTGTGGTGATTTCTTTTGAACTTATAGTCCTTTAACATCTTTGGACTATTTTTACTGTGTCCATAGCCTTTTTTTAAAATCAATTATGCTATTGTTTGCACTGTTGTAACTATATGTTGTAACTATGTGGTTTTGTGCAGGTCTTGTAGCTTTAGTTTTTGGTCTTGTTTGTCTGGTGGATTTGGAGCTCCTTTCCGGGGAACGCGCTAAGACGGTAGCGTGATATTAATACGCAGCAGCCTCTCCAGACTCTGGATTGAGGATTGCCAAATGTTATGTGGATTTTCTAGTGTAGTCTGTTTTGTCATATACTTTTGTGATACCATTCTGGAGGAACGTCGTCTCATTTTTTAAACTGCATTGCATTTGTGGTTTCTAAATGACAATAAACTGAATCTGAATCTGAATCTGAATTGGGGGTTAGATAGCCAATTTCTACCATATTGTCATGTGACTACATACTTCAATAGTATGTCTGTCATGTGAGTTGTGAACTGCAGGAGTTAAAAAGAAATAAGTTTTTAAAGAGACATGGCTGTATTACTGAGATAGTTCACTGAGTGTGTGGTCTGGTTATGTGTGCAGTGTATAGAAGTAGTTCAGATATTCTATGAGTTCTATATGTGCAATTGCTGATAGAAGGCTACATATGTTACATAAAATTAAAAGAATGAGTGAGATGGTGGAATCTATTTTACACTGTTGCCAAGTCTGGGATGTTCACTTATGGGTGTGATTTTATTCATTTCCTGTTACTTGATTTCAGCTCTGGGGACCATCTTGCCACACATTGCAGAGCACATGTCTGTTCCTCAACGTCTCACCTGCAAGCATACAAGGGTCTCCACCTACAAAGAGTGGGTCACATTCTCTCTTTTGCACAACTTCCTTTCCAGCTATCAGAAATCAACAAGCAAATAAGACTTCCTACAGGTGTCTTTCGATCTGACATCAAGTAATGAAGAAATGAGAGCTGAAGTGTAGTATAGCATGAAAATAACTGTGCAGCCTAATGCATGGCAACAAGCTAAGTGTTGTGCGCATGTGCTTTAGAACTAAGATCACAGTTAAATACGGTGTCCAGCTGCAAAAGCATGAATTCTAGACCACTGCATATAATGTAGAACAAGCTGTACAATCACTGAGATTTTTATCTGAGCCTGCTTTTGTTTGTTTGTTCACAGCATCTGGGCATTGTTAGTGAGGCTAGCATGTATTATCCGTCACAAATGCATTCTAATACAAATAGTTTCCCAGGCCATTTCAGTGGGCAACTGAGTATCAATCACATTGGAGGGTCTAACAACTAAAGTAGAATGGGTGAGGGCAATGTATTTCCTTTCCTGAAACGCATCAGTGAACAAAGTGACTTTTATTACAAACTATTCGTTACCATCATCATTATTGATAGTACCTTATGATACCAGATTTATTCTAAGCACTTTTAAAGAAACACTGAAACAATATAATCATATAGTACTAAGTTCATCACCTGTACCAGTGTTTCTCCCCCACGTGAAACATTTTCCTACTTTAACCCTTCCTCCCCACCCACTGTGTGTAACATTCATGTATTGCCTAATTCATTCTTCAATTGATGTGGACCCTGCTTGTATGGGGCCAATAGACAGCCAATTAGCCAATGGAGCCCAGAATCATCAAGCAGAAGAAAACTAATGCCATACTAATAAACTGTGATTAGAAGTAAGTGCTGTACCTAAATTACTGCACGCACTGCTCACTTTATGAGACCCAGCCCAAAATAATTGTTGTTTTTCACTTTTACTGTATTTTCACACTGAAATAAATTGTTTTGCCTTCCAAAAATACCATTGAATTTACATTCAGTTATTTTCAGTGTTTAGACCTTCTGCAAATATTAAAATACACTTTTCTGAAGCCTCAGAAGTTGCAATGAGACTGCAGGTGGTGGGAGTGCAGCTGTTCAGTAACTGAACCTGCCATTCATCAGGCCTGTACTAATACTTGAGATGCTGCAGTTCAAGTCCCACCTTGGCAAAAGTGAAACTTAAAACTCAGTTAATATCCTAGACTTTTTAAGCAAGGTAGTTATTAGAAAGGGGGGTCACAATATGGCCAGAATATTATGAAGCCCTATTTGTTTCACTCATGCCTTTTACTGTAGGAAACTTATGATACAATATATGACTCCAAACCCAATGCAGAAATAGGCAAGCAAGGCACTTATGGCCATTATGCCAAAAAAAACAAGAACAAAATCAGACCCAGATATCAAATTTAGACAAGACAAAGATTCTCCCAATACAGACTAACTTGTGAACTGCTCCTCATAAACATCTGGGGGTCTTGTGTCTAAGCTGGAAAAGCTGTCAAACAGACTAGCTTTTCGTAAGTCCAACTGAAGTTAGTAAACAATACTTTACTGCTGAGGTAGATTTATGTTCTTCTTGTCCTCGTCAAAAAAATTTATATCAATTTCTCATTGTTACTCTCTCTTAATCTTGAGAGATTAATCTCTAAAATCTTAATGCTTTTAAGATTGGAGAGGAGTTTAAAGGAAATGTCGGTTAATTTTTTAAAAATGCAGGAATTGGTATATACCTGGAATGGGTTAACAGAATAGTGGAAGCAAGCAGTTTGGTAAAGTTTAAGAGGGTTTTAGGTAGACATATGACCATGATGATACACAGGAGGAGGTGGAGGACATTGAGTATAATATAAATTGCCATCAAGATCAGCACGAAGTTCTGGAGCCAATGGCCTGTCCCATGCTATACTGTTTTGTGTTCTGTCATTTAACTCTTTTGTTCCCTTGATGGATCCTTTTGTTTCCACCTCATGGGATAAGTTAACTATAAACAATTACAAACCCACAGGCTTCCACAGCTACCTTCACTAAACTTCCTCCTACCTTATTCAAACAAGGACTCCATTCAATTCCCTCAGTTCCCCTGTCCCTGATACTCATATTCCAAGGATAAGACTTTCCATAGAGGCTCCCTGCTATTTGTGTCAGTTTGTTCTGCACTAACTGGCTGTTGCATATACTGCATTAAAACAATGACTACCCTTCAAAAGTACATCGACGGCAGAACGTAATGGGGCAATCTGAACTCAAGAGTTTTGCTATAGGAATGCAAAACGTTATTATCTGTTGTTTCCTTGGTGGAAAAAGCAGAGAAAGACTGAGGAGCAGAGTTGATGCGAAGAACAGAAACACATTGGTGGAGTGGAAGGGAGGGGCCAGCAACTGGTGGTTGAGCAGTGACTGGGGAGGCACCAAGATAAATGAGGAGGAGGAAAAAGATTTATTTATTCTGGTGTCTGTACCTCACCGCGTGGGAAGTACAGAGGCCAAAATTATTCACTGCATTATCATTATGGCTTCATTTAGTGCATGGAAACCTTGAGCAAACTTTCATGGTTCAGCAGCCTTAACCATTCAGTCTGTGCAAAGCCATTTTATTTTTGTCTTCCAGCTACCGAAAAAGGATTCAGACTATTTCCTAAAGCCTTTGAAAGTCATCTTCAGAATAGTATTTCTATTATCTGTGTAGATATATCAGCCACCTATTTTGCAGGTTACTTTTCAACAGCTTCTGTATATAAATGTCCAGTAGTCTCCCTGGGACTCTTTCTGCCCCCACCTCCAATGGGCTGGGGAGTGTTTCTGGTGCCAAACTTCAGTCTGTTTGCAGATTTTACTGAGTGTGTGGCTTTGACAGCAGGCTGCTGTTTATGTACTGAGTGTTTCTGCCAGCTTCCTGTTGTTGCATGTTGTGCCTGGATAAGTTCAGTTGCGTTTTTGCTAGGTGCTTGGACACTGAATGGTAGACCAACTGCAGGATGGTTGGTTGGTTACTCTTGCTGATCTACATTAGCTCAGCTATTCTCTAGGTGAAATTAATGAATCACCATGGGAGCCAGCTGTTGCACGTTTCAATTGTACACAATGTTTTTAAAATATTATGACATGTTTAATTAGATCTATTTAAAAATATACCTACAACAAACACCACAAGAAATACCTATTTAAGTATTTTGGTATACCTACTCTTCCAAAGAGCCAAACACTTTCCACAGAAAGAAAAATATTGCCAAAAAATTACACATGTATCACATTTGAGGAAATGCCCAATTTCTGAGAACTGTACATTGCATGTGGTTAGTATTAATAACCATCATTCAAAACATAAGCAGAAAGCATTGGAAATACTCAGCAGGTCCAACCAAGTCAAAGAGAAACAGAGTTAACATTTCTGGTCGATGACACTACATCAGAATTGGGGGGAAAATGAATGAAGCTTGTACAGTTGTAGGGAGTGTGGGGGAGTGGGATGTCTAAAATAGGGTAAAACTGGGTTGCCCATAGGGATAAGCTGCAAAAAGAGGATAAGTGGTTGATGAGGGAATAGGTGCAATTAGAGAGTGACAGCATAGATCAAAGAATGTAGGAGTTGTAAAATGAAGAGAACAAAGACATTCTAATACATTGAGAATGAATTTGAGGTCCACCGGTGGTTGGGGTCAACCATGGATGTTGCACCCCAGCTGTCCACATGATATGCAAGCCAGGGCAGCACAATATGAAGAGCAAGCTCCCCCCCGCCCCCTCACCACCCACCAATGCAGCTGATGCATCCAAAGGGACAGCAGAGACCAATACAGGAGTTAACAGTCAGTGTTGAACTCAACGTAGGACTGCCTCAGGGACTCCAGCTCTGTATTTTTCTACAGGGTTTACTTCCAAAGCCTTCTCCATGAGTAGGTATAGCTGCAAGGCAATGAAAGTGCAGAACTGATACAGTCAGAGCAATCTACTGTTGCAATGAAGCCCAATACCATGCTTGAGCGATATCTTCTCATCTTCCACCTAGGTATACTGCAGCCTTCTGGATTCTATATTAATTCTACCACTTCAGTTAACTTGATATTTATATCCATGTCGCTTATCCATCTGTGATAGTGGCTCAGTTTGTTTATTTTTTTTAATCTTTTATTTATTTCTTATCTTGTATTTGTTGAGGACATGCCCAGCCTGATCTGCTCTGCATTTTGAAACTTTCACAATCATTCATCTCGGTTTTCACTTTCAACTGCGTACATTTACTCATTTTCTAGATAACCTAACTTTATAGTTTATCGCCCTGGACTCTATGGTTTTATTCCTTATCAACTCTTTTCCACTTTCTCCCTGCAGCTTAATAAGTTTATGTTAACTTTTTCTCAGCTCTGATGAAGGTTCCTAACCTGAAACTCTTACAATGGGCATAACCTGTTCTACTGAGTACTTCCAGCATTCACGGTTTTATTTTATATTTCCAAAATTTACAGTTTTTCAAATTTTCATCCAAATCCCATTACAGTCTGATAACAGCAGATGCAATTCAGAACAGAATGTGGCACCAGAAACAAAAACAAAATCTGGTGCTGAAAAATACTTAAAACTATCTCCATAAGAATCAATAGGAGCACAACATATGCAGTCTCTCTCTGGGTTAGATAATAATCTGCTATTCAATTCTTCCTATGGAAGTGCATGAGCTCATGTTAAACTCCAAATAACTTTAACAATCAAAATAGGCCCAAGCCCCTAGTTATTCCCCTTTCTGAGTTTCTCAAGTGATTTTACAGAATTTCCATCAATATATCTATCAACCCAAATTAGCTTCAGACAGGCAGGCAATTGTGCATTCAACTTGTTGGGACTTCTGTACTGGGGCTTTCTAAAGAGGTGTGCACCCAATTTCTCAAACTGTATACCAGTTAGATTTTCTCTCTAAATGTTCTTTTCTGTTGTTTGTGTGAGTTTTAGACCTCTTAACAAAAAATAATCAGTATCTGCGAAATAGAATATTCATTTCCAACTATCCATATAATTTCTTTTCTCATTTCATGGCTCTAGTATAATAGAGGTATCATGCTTGGCCACCAGGATTGTTCCTTTAAGTTAGGATAACCAACAGAAGTTAAACAGAATTGTACAAGAAATGCAATTGCAGTTAACTTGTTAGATTCAAATTTATTTCTGCTCCTTCTGCAATTTATCACAGCACCCAAAAAAGGTGCTTTTTCAATTACTTCCAAGTGTGTTTATTCAGAAGTCTATTGGTTTTGCATGTTAGGTTATCATTATTAATTCCTTTGGAATATGCAAATTAATTCAGAAGTAATTTAATTTTCACTTGTACTCACTTCCCCTAATCAAAGTTGTTAAAGCATCAAGAAAGCCACCCAGAAGAAAAGGATGTATTGGTTAAAAATTATGAAAACTTTGGGTGAGCTCTGAAACATTCTCCCCCATCAATCATGGCAGTCTCTACTAGAAGAAAAAGTGACAGAAAAAGACCACAACAATAGTCAAAGTTGGAAGAGTCAGATTTCCATGTGAAGACGGATGACATGCCTTATCTTATATAGATCTCAGTGAAAGTAGACATTAATTCAGAGTAATGATGCAACTAGTGCCACTTCCTGGTGTCTGATCTGCAGCCAGATATTAGCGACCATGCAATAAAACTCCAATAATTAACTCTCTGACTGGTCAGAAATCCAAATAGTTCAGCATCTAGCTCACTGGGTAATGCATGTCACACAAAAGAGATGCTTCTGGATTTTGGAAGGTGCAGGCTTCTCTGTGGAGAGAGTTAACAGCAGCAAGTTTCTAACAGATGATCTTACCTGCACCCTAAACCACCCCTCCAATCAATTTTTACAGGAGCACCATCGAGAGTGGGCTGACCAGCTGCATCATCATCTGTTATGGAAACTGCAAGGCATCTCACTGCAAGACTCTACAAAGGACTGCAATGACTGTTGAGAGGATCATTGGGATCTCTTTTCCACCCATCTGAGGTATTTACCAGGAGTGCTTGTGTATGCAGGGCACTTAGCATTGTTAATGATCTCTCCCATCCATCCAACAATCTCATTGACCCCTTACCATCAGGCGGGAGATATCATAGCATTAGGACAAGCATTGTTAGGATGACAAACAAAAATTTCCCCCAAGACGTAGGACTACTGAACACCCTGCCACCACTCAGGTCTCAGCACGAACTGTACGAAGCACCAGTAGTGTTATACTGTTTATCTTTTAATTTGTGTCATAAATGCACCTGATTATTTGTTAATTCATCTGTGGTAATATTACTTCATGTGTTGTGTGTGAGTTACATGTACTGTGCTGTGCACCTTGATCTGGAGGAACATTGTTTCGTTTGGTGGTAGACACGTATACAGTTGATATGACCACTTGAACGGAAACCTGAACTTTCAACACACTGGAGTCCCAGTTTCCACCTTCGTTTAACACTGACAATTAATCAGTCTGCACTTCAGTTGAAACACTGTGTCAGATACTGATACAAGATTTGACCCAAAATGTCAACAATAGCATTCAAAGAAGCAGTACCCATCAACATTTGTTGGTTAAGAAAAATTCAAATTATTAGAAAGAAGTGGCAGAAGACCAGAAGATGTAGAGTCCTTGTGGGAAGAGTTAAGAAACTGCAAGGGTAAAATTACCCTGATCGGAGTTATAAACAGGCTTCCGAACAGCAGCCAGGGTGTACAAATTACAAAGGGAGATAGAAACGTGATGTAAAAGCACAATGTTACAAGGCTGCTAAACAAGATAAGAACTCATGGTATTACAGGAAAGACACTAGCATGGACAGAATATTAGTTGTCTTGCAGAAGGCAAAGAGTGAGAATAAGGGGGGTGTTTTCTGGTTGGCTGCCAGTTACTAGTGGTGTTCTGTAGGGGCTCAGTGTTCGGTTTTCTACTTCTCACATTATATGTTAATGATCTAGGTGATGGAATTGTTGGCTTTGTGGCCAAGTTTGCAGATGTACATAGATAGGGGGGTAGGCTGTGTTGTGGAAGCAGGAGTCTGCAAAAGGATTTGAACAGATTAGGAGATTGGGCAAAGAAGTGCCAGATAGAATACACTGTTGGAATATTTATGTCATGTGCTTTGGTAGAAATAGTAAAAGCAGAGACTATTTTGAAATGAGGAGTGAAATCAGAAATCAGAGGTGTGAAGCGACTTGGGAGTCTTCATGCAAGATTACCTAAATTTTATCTTGCAGATTGAATTGGTAGTAAGAAAGGCAAATGCAATATAATTGTGAGAAAACTAGTATATAAAATCAAGGATGTAATGCTGAGACTCTATAAGGCATTGGTCAGACCACATCTGAAGTATAGTGAGCAGTTTTGGGCCCCCTATCTAAGAAAGTGTGTGCTGGTATTGGAGAGAGTCCAGAGAAAGTTTAGAAGAATAATCTCTGGTGTGAAGGGGTTAACATAGAAGAAACATTTGAAGGCCTGTACTCAAAATAACTCAAAAGAACTGAGAAACATGGAAGGGATCTCATTGAAATCCACCAAATATTTAAAGTAGTATACAGAGTGGATGTCGAGATGATGTTACAATAGTGGGAGACCTTAGATTCAAAGGACACAGCCTTACAATAGAAAGTTGTCCCTTTTGTATAGAGATAAGAAGGAATTCCTTTAGCCAAGGGGTTCTGAATCTATGGTATTTATTGCCTCAGATAGCTATGGAAGCAAAGTTACTGGGTATATTTAAAACAGAGGTTGATAGGTTCTCGATTAGTAAAGGAAGAAGGCAGGAGAATGGGATTGAGAGTGAAAATTAATCAGCCATGATGGAATGGCAAAGCAGACTCTCGTTGAGCCTGTCTTATTTTGCCTCACCTAATTTGCCTCGAGGTTCCGTAAGGTTGCTACAGCCAGGGGAAGATGTAGTGGTGAAGAGCTCCCACTAACTATTAAAATAATCCAATGGCATACTTCTCAAGTAGTCCCTGACAACCAAATCTATCTTCTGGCCTTCACATGTGGTTTAGCTTCAAAGCCCGGCAGAACTATTTCTACTGACAGGAGAAGAGGCAAAGGTGGGTTACTGGTGCCTTAAAACCAGTTGCTGCGGGCAGATGGCTCTCATCAGCTAGGAATGGCAGATCATCTAGGAAAAGGAAAACTCTGATCTCAAACTTCCACTGCCTTGTGCCTATAGCCACTCATGGGGAAAGCGTCAGGCATAAACCCCGAGGAAAATTCCACAGCTGTAGTCCCTAAGACAGCCCTACATTGTGTTCAATGTTGACTGGCAACTCCTGTCAACACCGCTGGTGCCAAATTGTATTGATCTTTGCTGTTCCTTTGGTTTCACGGGCAACAGTTTGCTCTCCATATTGTACTGCCCTGGCTTGCGTATATAGCAAGGACACAACGTCCGTGGTCAACCCCAACCAACAGAAGACCTCCTCCAGTTTGACTTGAGTTCACTTTGTTTTACTTCCTTGTATTGTTTCACTATCTGAATTTTTACTAGCCACACTATCATCAATAATTGGACCTTGCCACACTGTCATCAATAATTCAACTTCCAGTGAGCTGTTACACAAACTTTTTTCAACTGAAATATGATGGGAAAAGAACCTGTCAAAAACATACTAAAAATGTCTCCCTTTAGCAGTCGGCATCAAATTTGTGATTCTGTGCAAAAAAAAAAATGTCCTTACCTTTTTTTAGCATCTTGTGTTCTTATTCCAGTGGAAACAGAAAATTAAAAAACTATTGAAATTGCCAGTGGTCCTAAAATAATCCAAAAATAATGTTCTGATCTAAATTGTGATGCACGTGCTGAAATGCAAAAGAAGAGGTATTAATTAATTGAAAATACCAGATTAACCTTTTTATTTTCATTTGCAGAATTATTAAGTTTGGATTCAGATTTCTGTTAAGTCTGGAAGACTGTGAAATGCCATTCTTTTTCTGAAACATACAGAGCATGCTTGTTTCCTCTGATATTTTCGTGGCATTTTGAAACTTCTCTACCCTTACATACTGGTCATATTCTATACCTTCACAGTAAGGTCTGGGTCCGTTTAGACCTGGCCCAAGAATCCCCTCATAACAAGTGTCTATACCAAATTTTGAACCACAAATCTATTTAGAATGTGTAAATAGCCTATCTGACATTAATAAATGGGTGATTAATCCTTAATTAATGTTTCAGAGATCTAAAATCCATTTTAATAGATATGGGTCAAATTTGACCCAGAACAGCCTCAAAGTACAAACATTTTTAGCACCTGTGCAAAAGTATAAAATTTTTAAATATTTTAATTTTTGCACATTTTGTGTCACTTTAGGAAAAGTCATCAAATTTCGGCTTTAAAAAATGGCATTTAGGGTGTTTTCACCGCTGTCAAATGTCAAAATGGGTCAAATTTGACCCAAACAGTATGTAAGGATCAAAGGAATTTCAAGGAAATTGCAGCTGGTTTTATGTTGAAATTTGGAGCTCTCTGTTGAAATTGGAATGAATTAGTCTAATGGAAAGAAGGATGTTTAACTAGCACTTTTGCTAATGATTGACCATTAGGGGAAAAAAGAGGACAAGTTCAGAAGGGATGATGTAAACAGCATACAATGGAACTGGCAGGAGATATGGAATCAGAGGCGAGTGGAGAAATATGTAGAGTGATTTCGAAATTCAAGAGTTGAGTTTCAAAACCAGAGGGAGTTGAAATTAATGGGTCATCTATCCATCTGTGATATTGAATCAGTTTTTCTCTCTCAGTACAATCTGATCTGGCAAGTATATTCTGCAGGCCTTCAGTTTTTGACATTTATCTTCCTTTGTCTGTGTCTCACGCTCTTTACTGTCAACATTTCATAATTTTATTGAGAAAAGGACCATGTTATTTCTCTCCCTAAAGTTTCCATTAACTCATCAACTCGATTATGTACTTTCCAGTTATCAATAGCGCATCACCCTTTCAGAGATATAATCTTTGTCAGAATCATATTGTCAGTGACACAAGTTGTAAAATTTGTTGTCCTATCCAATAAGCCCACCCCTACTCCATCCCATAATTTAATATATACTTTCTCTCCCTTGCTGTTCTGACTTTAAGGTCTGTGACCTGAAACATTAAATGTGTTTCTTTCTCTCCCCCTCAAATGCTGTGTGACCTTCTGATACCAATGACTGCTTGGCCATCCCATAAGCTACCTCCTGCTCCAACTGTAGGAGTTGCTGGTTCCCACACTGGCCTCATTTGTCACGCTGGAATCCATAAAGATGAAGCAGAAGCAAGTTGTCCTTGATTCTGAGGTATGACCAAAGAAGAAAATGAATATTGATAAAAAAACGAAGAGGGAAAGCATGAATGTGCAGACAGCTTAGCCTAACATTAGTCATGAGGGAAATGATAGATACTATTAAAAAGAAACGGATATCGGAATACTTGGAAAATATCAATGGGATTACGCACAGTCAACACAGAGTTTTGGAAGGTCAATTATGTTTGACAAACCCACTGGAGGTTTTGAGGATGTAGCTGTTAGGATTGATAAGGGGAAAATCAGTGGATGTGATGCATCTGGTCCTTAGAAAGCATTTAATAAGTACTGGGAACATTGTATTGCCACAAATAAGTTACAGAAAACAGAACAGGAATAAATGGATGGGAAGCAAATAAACTGGTGAATGCTGTAATCTGAAACAAAAATAGAAATGCTGGAAGAACATAGCCAGTCAAGCAAAATCTGTAGAAAGAGACGCCAGTTAATGTTACAAATTAAGGACCCTTCCTCATAATAAGTGGGACTTCAAAATGCCAGGTGCCATGTATATTAACATATTGGGTGAGGAACCAAACATAACATTTCAAAGTAAGCTGGTGACACTGAACCACATTGCTGGGAGGATGCAAAGAGGCTTCAGGGCAGCTGAAGTTGATGGAGTGAGTGGACAGTATCTTACTAGGTGTGGTATAATATGGACATGTTTTCCATTCAGCAAGAAAACAGAAAGACATGTTAAATGGTTTTAGATTGGGAGGTGTTGAGATAGAAAGAAACTTAGGTATCCTTGTACACCAATTACAGAAAGTATCAACTAAATGCAGCAAGCATTTAAGAACGCAAAGTATTTTAGCCTTGAAAGCAAGAGGATAGAGTACAGGAAAAAGGATGCCCTGATACAATTATACAAGACCTTGGTGAAACTGCGCTTAGAACCTTGTGTACAGTTTTGGGTCTCCTTAACTAAGAAACGATACACTTGCCACAGAGGGAGTGCAGTGAAGGTTAATGTAATGAGGAGATATTAGGTGAACTATGTTTGTATCCATGGTAATTCAGAAGAATAATAAGAAATCTAATTGAAATGCTGACAAGGCAAAATAGACTGTAAGCAAGAATGTGTTCTTGGCTGTGGGCTGTACGGAGTTCCAGTCTCAGCATAAGGGGTGAGGCACTTGAAACTGAGATGAGGAAACATTTCTTCACTCAGAAGATGATGAACCTGTGGAATTCACCAGCATGAAGGGCTATACAGGAAAAGTCATAAATATATTTTAGTAGAGAAAGAAAATTCTTAATGCAAAAGGCATTAAAGGTATTGGGAGAGAGCAGGAATCTGATATTAAGATAATGATCAGCTGTGTTTGTATGGAATGGTGGAGAAGGCAAAGAAAGGCTGAATGACCTACTGCTCTTACTTTACTTGACCCTGTGCATTTGTCATAAAGGATATGCCTGAAATATTGCTTTTCTGCAAGTTCTTTCAAAGATTATAGAGGCCGATACCCAAAGTTAGCAAATGCCCAGGACAGTTGGGTTATTCTTCAAGATGAATTTCTATTTCCTTCACTGATGTGAGGGCCTCCGCTGGTTGAGAATGACCATGGATGTCGCATCCTAGCTATCAACATAGTTGATATGCAAGCCAGGACAGTACAATATGGAGAACAAGCTGTTGTTCATGCAGCAGGCCCCCTCTCTCCATGTGGCTGTTGAACTTACAGGAACAGCAGAGACTAATACGGCTTGATAACAGGAATAGCACTGCAGGAGTTGCCAGTCAATATTGAACACAGCATAGGGTTGCATTAGAGATTCCAGCTCCGAAATTTTCTTGGAGTTTATTCCCAAAACCTTCCCCATCAGTGGTTATACCTGGAAGGCAGCAGAGATTTGAGATCAGAGTTTCCCTTCTCGTAGATAAGCTGTCAAGCACGGCTGCTAAGTCCCATCTGCCCCAGTACTGATGAAAGTGAGTCAAAGTGTTGTCTTTATTGGACAGCTTCCAAAGCCTCAGACAGCAACAGTGTGATTTTGATAGTTAAGGAAGCTTCTTGGAGACAATGCATGATAATAACCATGTACGTAGTTGGTTGAGATGCAAGTTTGTGTCTACCAATAAATGACAAAATGATACATCCACCTAGAACCTCTAAGAAGATTGCTGCTTGACACATCTGCTCTTCATAGAATACTTTTAAAACCAACGCTTCAGCCGAAGAACATGTCATACTTTTCAGACAGCTCGGGGAAGCAAGCTCCATGATTGCCATATGATTCTGGGGTTTCAAGCAGCTGAAACAAGATACTGCAGATGCTCTGAATCTAAAATGAGGTTAAATGATGATGCAGATTCTCAGCAGGTCAGGTAGCAAAGACAAAAATCAGAGTTTCAGTTTTAGTCTAAGGAGCTTACACGAGAGTAAAACCAAATAAAAGTCAATAAAATGACTCTTGGATGAAGTTCAAGCTCCTGATCCTTCCATTTCTTCAGTGGATTCTGCCTTACATCTCTTCTTCAGATCTTCAGCTTCTCCTTTGAGACCTTGAATAGTCCATCCTCAGCAAAGGCCTCAGCTTCAACCACCCATTTCTATATTGCAATAATTTCAAGCTCAACATGATACCGAGAACTTCTTCCACTGCCTACACTTCCAGGTGAAGTTCCCTTATTCAGGAGACTTCAACCAGAGCACTGAACTATAGGACATGGGAACATCAGTAGCCTCCCGAGCTTTTCTGGCATTTAAAGGGATGACCATGCTTATCCATTGGCTTATAACTTAAAATAAACTTGGTTACCAAAGATCTATCAAACTCAGGTTTAAAAATAATGAAGTACCAAAGAACACATGATTTTTATAAAATGATATCACAATGATATCTCTGCGTATGGATGCATTTCCTAACTTCACTTCTGAAAGAACCCCTAATTGTTTAGAACATGCCACATGTAGCTGCACTCCATTTTCCCCATGAATTCCCATTATTAACTTGGAAGTTTTGATCAAATCATAGCTTAACTTTCTAAGTTTTAGATAACACAACATTGTTTGTGTAAATTCTAGTGAATTTCTTGTTCATGTATGATTTCGGTAAACTTATGGTGCATTCTACCGAAGGTCAATACATTATTTTCAAGGTGTGGCACCCAGAATTGCTCACACTACCTCTGTACTAATCCAATTAGGGATTTCCAATGCTTAGTCATAGAGTCACAGAGCACTAAAGTACAGGAACAGGCCATTCAGCCCATCAACCCTGTGCCAAACTGTCATTCTGCCTAGTTCCCACGACCTGAACCTGGACCATAGCCCTCCGTACCCCTCCTATCCATATGCTTATCCAAACTACTATTAAATGTTGAAATCCACTACTTCTGCTAGAAGCTCATTATACACACACACTCTCTCTCTCTCTCTTCCCCCCCCCACTCTGAGTGAAGAACTTCTCCCTCAAGTTCCCTTAAATATTTCGCCTTTCACCCTTAACATATAACCTCTACTTCTAGTCTTGCCTAACTTCAGTGGAGAAAAGCCTGCTTTCACTTACCATATCTATGAACCTCATAATTTTGTATAGCTCTTTCATACCTTCCCTCATTTTCCTACAGTCCCGGAGAAAGTACTAACCTATTCAACCTGTACCTGTAACTCAGATCATCAAGTCACCGTAGCATCCTCGTAATATGTTTTTTTGTCCTCTTTCATTCTTATTGATATCTTTCCTGTTGGTAGGTGACCTGAATTTCATACAGTACTCCAAATTTGGCCTCAACAACATCTCATGCAACTTAAACATAACATACCAACTCCTGTATTCAGTACTTTCTTTTATTAAAGCCAGCATGCCAAAAGCTCTCTTTACGACCCTATTTACATCTGACACTACTTTCAACATTTGAATTCTCAGATCCTTTTTTTCCTACCACACTCCTCAGTGCCCTGTGTATATCCTACCCTACTTGACCACCCCAACATGCAACACCTCACACTTGTCTGCATTAATTTCATCTGCCATTTTCAGCCCATTTTTTCCAGCTTTTATACATCCCACTGTAGGCTTTGATAACCTTCTTTACTGTCCACTATGCTCACATTCTTAATGTTATCCACAGATTTGCTGATCCAGTTTGCCACTTTATCATCCAGATCATTTAGATGACAAAGAACAACGGACCCAGCATTAATCTCTACAGCACACCGCCAGTAACAGACCTCCAGTCAGAAAGGCAACCATCTACCCTGGCTTCTTCTGCAAAGTCAACCTTGAATCCAATTTACTATTTCATCCTGAAAGGAGGGATTTTTTCAGCCAGAGAGTGGCGAGTCTGTGGAATGCTCTGTCACAGACTGCAGTTGAGGCCAATTCTTGGGTATATTTAAAGCAGAAGTTGATAGATTCCTGATTGGTCAGGGCATCAAGGGATATGGTGAGAGGGCAGGTGTATGGGGTTGAATGGGATCCAGGATAAGCCATGTTGAAATGCTGGAGCAGACTCGATGGACTGAATGGCCTAATTGTACTCTCACATCTAATGCTCTTATGGTCTAATGCCAAGCAACTGATACTTCTGGACCAGCCTTCTATGCCAGACCTTGTCAAAGGCCCTGGCTATCCAAATACTCACACATATATCCATTCTCTTACAATACCTTCCTATAATTCACCCACTATTCAGGTCAGGTTCATTAGCCTATAATTTCCTGGCTTATTCCAATAGCCTTTCTTGAACAATGAAACAACATTAGCTATCCTCCAGCCCCTCACCTGTGGCTAAGGATGCCTTAACTACCTCTGGCAGGGTCTCTGCAATTTCTGCACTGGCCTCGCATATGGACCAAGAGGACACCTTATCAGGCCCTGGGAATTATCTAGCATAATTTTCCTCAAGGCAGCAAGCATGTCCTTCTCTGTAATTCAAATACAGTCTACGAATTCACTAATGTTTTGCCTCAGTTCTATAATCTCTGCATCCATCTCCCGATAGAATAAATAATCAAAAACTCTACTTAAGATCTAACACACCCTTCATCTCTTTTGTATAAATTACCTCACCAATCTCAAGTGGATTAATTTGATCTGTTGCTATCCTTTTGATCTTAATATATCTGTAAAAGCCCTTGGGATTCTCCTTCACATTGTCTGTCAGAGCAAGCTAATGCCTTCTTTCAGCCCTCTTGATTTTCCTTTTAGTGTTCTCTTGCATTCCTTATTCTTTTCAAGCATCTCATTTGTCCCTTGCTGCCTATACTTGGTATGCAACAACTTCTTCTTCTTCTTAACCAGGGCCTCAATATCCTTTGAAACCAAGGTTCCGTAAACCTGTTAGACTTGTCTTTCATTCTTACAAAGAACATACAAACTCTGTACTCTCAATAGTTCACTTTTGAAGGTCCCCCTTTTACCAAAGATCCCTTTGTCAGAAGACAATCTAACCCAATCCACACTTGCCAAATCCTTTCCGATGGCATCAAAATTGGCTTTTCTCCAGTTTAAAATCTCAAACCAAGGGCTAGTCCTATCCTTCTGCACCATTATCCTGAAACTAATGTCATTATGATCACAAGATCCAAAGCATTCGCCTATACTTACTTCAGTCACCTGCCCTGACTCATTCAGTCAGTACCACACTCTCTCCAACTGGAATCTCTATAGATTGATTAAGGTCATTAGTCCATATGGGATAGGAACAGAATTAGGCTATTTGGTCCATTGAGTCTGCTCCACCATTCCATCACTGCTGATTTATTATCCTTCCCAATCCTGTTCACCTGCCTTCTACCTGTAACCTTTGATGACCTTACTACTCAAGAACCTATCATTCTCCACTTTAAATATACCAAACGACTTGGCCTCCACAGCTGTCTGTAGCAATGAATTCTACAGATTCACCACCTTCTAGCAAAAGCAATTGCTCCTTATAACTGTTCTAAAGGGACATCCCTCTATTTTGAGGCTGTGCCCTCTGGGCCTAGACACCCGCACAAGGAAACGTCTGCTCAATCTAAGACTTAAAATATTCAATAAGTTTCAATGAGAGAGGAATTGATTCTTCTAAACTCCAGTGAGTACCGTCCCAGAGCCTTCAAACTCTGCTCATATTAATTCTTTCATTCCTGGGATCATTTTTGTGAATCTTCTCTGGACCGTCTCCAATAGCATCACATCTTCTTGTAGATAAGTGGCCCAAAACTGCACACAATACTTCAAGTGCAGTCTGACCAATGTCTTATAAAGCCTCAGCTTTACATCCTTACTTTTATATTGCAGTCCTCCTGAAATGAATGCTAACACTGCATTTGCCTTCCTTACCACTGACTCAACTTGCAATTTAATCTTTTGGGAACACTGCATGAGTTCTCCCAAGTCCTTTTTTACATCTAAATTCTGAATTTGTTCCCCATTTGGATAATAGACTACACTTTTATTCCTTCTACCAAAGTGCATGACCATACTCTTTCCAACACTGTATCAATCTGCCACTTCTTTGCCAATTCTCCTAATTTGTCCAAATCCTTCTGCTCTCTCCGTTTCCTCAACAGTACCTATCCCTCCACCTATCTTTGTATCATCCGCAAACTTAGCCAGAAAACTATCAATTTCAATCTCCAAATCATTGATATATCAAGTGAAAAGTTATCCCAACACCGACCCCTATGGAACACTGCTAGTCCCAGGCAGTCAGCCAGTATAGACACCCTTTATTCCTACTCTGCCTTCAATCAATCTTCTGTCTTTCCTATAAACAAGATCCTTCTATCTTGTTTAGCAGCCTTGACAAAGGCCTTATGAAAATCCAAGTAAACAACATCTATTGACTCTCCTTCGCCTATCTTGGCTGTTATTTCCTCAAAGAATCCCAGCAGATTTGTCAGGCAAGATTTCCCCTGAAGGAAACCATGCTGACTTTTGCTTATTTTACCATATTCTTCCAAGTACTCCAGATAATAGACTCCTTAATAATGAATTCCAACGTATTTCCAATCACTAATGTAGGGCTAACTGGTCTATAATTTCCCTTCTTAAAGAGTAGAGAGACAGTTATAATTTTCTAGTCCTCTGAAAACATTCTAGAACCTAACCATTCTTGAAAGGTCATTAAAACTGCCTCCACAATCTCTTCAGGTACCATTTTCAGAACCCTGGGGTTTAGTCCATCTGGTCCAGCTGTTTTATCAACTTTCAAACCTTTCAGTTTCTCCTCAGTAAGAGCAACTGTACTGACATCTGCCTTTTGATGCTCTCAAATTTTTGGCATACTGCTGGTGTTTTCCACAGTGAACAAAATACTTCTTAAGTTCGTCTGCAATTTTTTCTGCCCCATGGCATCTCAGGACTCATTTTCCAGCAGTCTGATATCCATTCTTGCCTCTCTTTTACTCTTTACATATTAAAAAAAAAAATCTTTCTATATCCATTTTTATATTTTTGGCCAGCTTACCATAATATCTTAACTTTTCTCTCCTTATAGTTGCCTTCAGTTGGTGTTTAAAACCTTCCCAGTTCTCTAACTTCCCACTAAGCTTTCCTGTATTATACACTTTCTGTTTTGCTCTTATGCTGTCATCCACTTCCCTTCCCTTGAGAGCCACAGTTGCCTCATCCTCCCTTTAGAATACTTCTTCTTTGAGATGTATTGATTCAGTGACTTCTGAATTGCTGTTCTGCTGTCACCTCTGCTAGTGTCACTTTCCAATCTGCTTTGGCAACTCCTCTCTCATGCCTCTGTAATTCTCTTTACTCCACTGCAATATTAATACATCTGATTTTAACTTCTCACTCTCAAACTGCTAGTAAAGGATTTTTATCTGAGGTATGGAGGATTCAAATGTGAGATCTATTTGCTGCAGTTTTGGTAATTTTTCAAATTGTAAATATCATTTTTGTAATTTTATGGTTCCATCTACACATTTCTGCAATTTTAAATAGTTTGTGGCTTTTTAATCCCATAACCTTCATTATTAATAAACTACAGTGACTACTTTATGGGTCATTATTAACCACCTTCTGCCTTTAGAGAACCTGTCTACTAAAGACATTGTCAGAGTTGTACAGAATAGAAACAGGCCCTTCAGCCTGTCACACATATTCTCACCATCATGTCTATTTATAGTAATTCCATTTGCTTGCATGAATTCCATATCCTTCTTTCCCTGGCTCATTTAAGTACCTGTCAAGATGCCTCTTATATATATTTCATCACCTCCTCTGACAGCTCATTCCATTTACCATCTATTCTAGGTGTGAAAAATGGGCTCCTCAGATCCCCTTTAAACCTCTTCTTGGTCACCATAAATCTATGCTTCTGACTTTAGTCACTTCCACCATGAAACAGACATTGCTATCTATGCTATTTATGCCGTTCATAATTCTATATACCTCTAATCATGTGTCCTCCCAGCTCCCTACAGTCTAGGGGAAACAGACCCAGTGTATCCAATTCCTTCTCCTAACTCAAGTTCTCCACTCCAGGCAACATCATTGTGAATCTTTTCTGCAGCCTCTGTTTTAATTACATCTTTCCTGTAGCATGCTGACCAGAACCGCGCATCATTTTCCAAGTGTGGTCTAAACAAACTTTTGAACAACTGCCACCTTCAGTGCCAACATCCCTATTCAGTCCCTCAGCCAATGAATCTAAGCATGCCATATGCCTTCTTCACTACCCTGTCTACTTGTAGTCCCATTTTCAGGAACTATGTACTTGTATCACTAATTCTCTGTTCAACAACACTCCTGAGGGCCCTACCATTCACTGTGCATGTCCTATCCCAGCTTAGATTCTCAAAATTGTTACTTCACACATGACCTGCCCATCACTTCTCTCTGGTTCCCCACTTTCCTCCCTTAATTCCAGATTCACCGATTATTTCCTCCTTCAGACCTCTGCCTCTTCCACTTATCATCTCCAAACTTTTCACATCATCCCCCTTCCCCACCCAGTTATCTTCCCACTCAACTGGCCTCACCTAACACCTCACGGCTTACTGTCCCCCCTCCCCCATCTTCTCATTCTGCTGTCTTCCCCTCCCCCCTCCCTTTCCAGTCCTGATGAAGGGTCTTGGCCTGAAATGTCAACTGCCAGAGATGCTGCCTGACCTGCTAAGTTCCTCCAGCATACTGGATGTGTTGCTCCAGATTTCCAGCATTTACAGAATCTCTGTGTCAGTTAAATTCCATCTGCCATTCCCTTTCCCAGTTGATTTCTATCCTGTTGTAGCTTCACCTTCTTCAGTATCAATGACTCCACCATTTTTTACGCCTTCTACAAACTTACGCAATCATGCTACCTACATTCTCACCCAAATCATTATTTGACAAACAACAGAGAATCCACCAATGACCCCTGCAGCACATCACAGATCACAGGCCTCCGATCTGGAAAAGCAACCCTATACTATCACTCTCTGCCTCCTATCTATTGACCTTCTCACTCTGGATCCATGTGTTCTAACCTTCTGTAGCAGTCTACCATGTGGAAGACTTTGCTATAATGTCCATGCAGAAAACATCTACTGCTGCACTCACATGTGTCTCTTGGTCGCATCTTCAATGAAAAACTATTTCATTTGTGAGACGTGATTCTGCTAATCAGTCATCACCTTTCCAAATGCAAATAAACTCTTCCTCTTAGAATCGCTTCCAATAACTTTCCCACCACTTATGCAAGACTCACTTGCCTGCAGTTTGCTAAAGTATTCCTGCTGCTCTTCTTAAATTAAGGCACAATATTAACTATCCTCCTGTGCCTCACCTATGGTTGATAAAGATACCAAGATCAGAGTCCTGGTGAGCGGGAAGGAAGCCGGGAAACTCGGGTCTTTGCAGGTGGGGTTGAAAGGTGAAATTGTAGGGAGCTTGGCACATATTAACTGATGAGCTAGAGATTAAACTTGTGTGATTTCAGAATTGTCAAATTGTCGACTTTTGGAGCATTTCTCTAGGCACATAATTTTCCCTTGGGTAAATTTACTTCTATTAACTTCAGTGGAATGAATTTTCGAAACTTTAAAGTATAACTCCAATAATCCTTACTTTTGTTTGTTTAAATGATACATACTGGGATGAATTACTACCTCTGACCTTCTTGCAAATTTACTATAGACAATTAATTTGCCCAGGTCTTTGACTGAAATGAAAACTCATTTTCTCCCTCTATAGTTATTACCCCATCTGCTAAGTGTTTTCAGCATTGTTCAAAATCTAATAACTCATTGATAGAAATGTTGCCCATGTCTTTGTTTCATTTTTATGCTCATTAATTTATTATACTTACCAATTACAGTGAGGCAGGTCTTGCCAGAGCTTGAATCAATTTCAGATGTACTAAAGAAACATTGATAACATCCTTCATCTTCAAGCTTTATTCCAGATAGATCTATTGTGTACATTTGCTCATTTGTTGGTATAAAAGTAACTCTTTCATGACGTTTCTCAGATGTATTGTATTTTACATTAAATTTGATGATATTTTCCTCAGATTGACCACTTAGCTTTTTCCAGATAACCTGTTGAATATTTTCTAATTGTGTTGTGCAGCTGAAGTTAACGTTTGCACTTATAACTGCTGTCTTATTCTCCTGAATCTCTTCATGTGGACTTTTTGCTGTGAAACAGAAAAAGAATACAGTTAAAATTTCCTGCCAAGACGTTGAGGTTTTCAAATTGGTATGGATGATTTGACCACAGTTTGGTAAAATGATTCTCATCAGCTTTGTTCCATTCCAAAGCCTAAAGCACAAAACCTGGACTTGTATTTCTGTGCTGATTTGAAGGAGCAGCACTGTATTGGAAGTGTACTTTTCAACTGAAATGGTAAATTGAAACCCTGAAAGCTCTTTACAGTGGACAGGGTAAGTTTTCTCTTGACCCTGGCCAATAGTGACTGCCAAATCATTTACTCTTAATAACATTATTAAACTAATCCTTAAATAACTGACACCTCATCTTGTAATAAGTTTTCATAGGCAACAGCACTTAAACTGGAAAACTAGAAGAATCTGTTGCAGGATAGTACCAAAAATGTTTTTTATTTACCTGAATATCATGTCAGAAGATGCAAGATAGCTGATCTTTATCTCAGTGGATCTATCATATTGGTTTCGGTAGCACTGCAGATACCACACCCATTATTTCCTGATTACACGCAAGGGTCAATTATGTACAGTAAAATCCTTTTGGTACTGCACTTTACTTTTCCTGAAAGGTTCACATCTGACATTTCTTCTGGATGAAAAAGCACATGACTATGTATTTGATTCCCAGTCAGTGCACCATTATCTATCTCTGGTACTTTAAACAGCAATGCCTTATTTCTGGATCATCATGAATACAACCTTTGCACGTTTCATAACAAGAATGCCAGAAATGACTCATCTGAATTCTTGAACTCCCGTTGTTACTCATTATTTTAAGTCTGAAAGATAAAGGGCAATATCTGTGATATTCTCTGGGGAAAAAACAGCTATAGTTCGGTAAAACATTGTCAGGGAACTACCAGAAAACTACATGGATGGAAGTTTATCCCCAGACGCTACAGGTCATCGTGTTTTTATAGAAGTCCATAAGTTGATTTTGTCCATGTTGGAAAATAAATAACAAAATAAAAATCTCTTGGTAACCATACCTCCACAGTACTACAAGGACTGGCATCAAAAGCACATAAGACTGATAAAGAAAGAACAATTTTAAAAAATGGAGTGAGAAGAAACTAGTTCTGCTGTTTGTAGGAGTGAATTTAAGTACATACATTGAATTTTTGAATTTAAATTTTGTGAGTATGCCTGTATGTAGGGGTGTTCATAAGTTGACAGTTCTTAACCCAGGAAATTTATGAAATATATTAAACTATGAAATATATTACATTAATTATGTGATAGTCTGCCTTGAAATCCATTTGAATGCTATCGATGGATTACAGCACAGAAACAAGCTTTCCACCCCACCAAGTTTCACTAAGCAGCAAGCATCCATTCACAGTAGTCCCATTTTATTCTCCCCTCAACACTCCTGTCATTTATGTAATTTACCGCAGCCAATCTATCAATCTGCACATCTTTGGTTTCTGAGTGGAAACCATGGCAGCCAAAGGAAATCCATGTGGTCATGGAGAGAATGTCAAAATAACTGAGGTCAAGATTGAATCCGGGCACTGGAGCACTGGGGCAACAGCTTTATTAGCACATGTTGTGGATAGCATTATTTTGATTCTAGATTATTTAACTCACTATTTACCTCAAGTCCTCAAATCAAATTTGAATTAACTTCTATTTCACCTTCCTAGTCCTGCAATTTAACAACTGACCACATGATTTCCTTAGCAAAACACAAAGTACTGACATAACTACTGATCCAGGCAAAATACCTGCCAGTGCAACAAGGAAAGTAAAATGGTTTAAGTCATACGATGCTAAGCACGTAACTGAGCAACATCCCATCCATGATCAAGTTACCCATGGACTGTAGACTGCTAAATAGCCTGATTGCTTCTCGGCTGCAAAGGCAGCTTCATGGGAAAGAAAACATCTTAATTAATCAACACATCATGAGATATGTGTTTCAAAATGATCCAAACTGAACATTCAGTAGTAATAAACAATACCTATTATCAACTAGACTTAACTTATTGCTTATTCTTACTAATTAACATCAACTTCAGGTAAGTAAATGTCAGTAGTATTTTTAAGTAATAAATAAATATTTTAGTCTCTTTTATGTGAGATAATAAAATTACAGAATAGACTATCACAGATGGTTTTAATTCCATCAATTCTATTTCAAGATAACAATTAATGAAAAAAGATTGAGTTCAGTTTGAATAAGTTTGCTTGAATTATGCAAGAATTAAAAGAAGAATTCTGGAATCTTGCACGAGTTTGCATTCATGATTAAATAGTCACATAGGGAATGTGGAAGGAGATAATTTAATGAGGCAAGTGGACTTCTGTGGTTTAAGACATGCTTTATTTTTATTTGTACAAGTCTTACCAAGTACATTCAGGCAGGTCTTCCCAATATTAGATCCATCTGGGAATGTCGTGAAGAGACACCGATAACATCCTTTATCTTCAAATCTCACTTCAGAAAATACAAGGGTGGATTCTTGCAAGTTTGATGGCAAAATAGACACCCTGTCAACAAATTTTCCAAACACTTTGCGTCCAAATTTTATTTGATAGGTGGCGATGTTTTCCTCTGATAGACCATTCAACTTTTGCCAGGTCACCTGTAGAATATCACTTAAATTTGTTGTACAGGTGATGGAAAGATTTTGTCCTAAAACCGCAGTTACTTTTACCTTTGTCTTCACAATTGGATTTTCAGCTGTGAAACAGAAATAAGATAGAATATTGTAAAGAAAACTAATCAACCATTTCATAAATATTTAATCCCAAAACACTCAAAGGTATGCTAATTATACTTGATATATATATGACTTGGATGAGAATGCAGGTGTCTGATAGCATATTTACAGAAGAGGTAAAAATTTGTGTCTGCTGAAGGGTCTCGGCCCGAAATGTAAACTGCACTTTCTTCTACAGATGCTGCCTGGCCTCTTGAGTTCCTCCAGCATCTTGTGTGTGTTGCAAAAAATTGTGGAGGTTGTAGATAGCAAAGAAGGTTGCCTAAGTGTGTAGCGGGACACAGGTCAGCCAGAAAGTTAAGCAGAGAAATGGTAAATGAAATGAGCTAATGCACCTTGGAAAGCAAATCCTTGTAGGATATGTACAGTAAATAGTAAGAACTTTAGGAGCACTGATGCATAGAGGGACCTTTGGGTGCAAGTCTATAGCTCACTGAAAATGGTAACCTAGCTGTATAGGAAAACAAGGAAGACATTTTATCTGCTTGGTTTCATAGGCTGAGGTATTGAGTATAAGAGTTATAGTGTCATGTTATAGCTGTATGAAACATTGGTTAGACCACATTGGAGTGTTGGGTACAGCTCCATTTGCCACACTGGAAGGAGGGTGCTATAACAATAGAAAGAGTGCAGAAAAGATTCACCAGATAGTTGCCTGGAATGGCAGGCTACAATGAAATTGAATAGCTAGGTTTATTCTTACTGGAACATACAGTGGTGCAAGAAAGTTTGTGAACCCTGTAGAATTTTCTCTATTTTGGCATAAATATGACCTAAAATGTGATCAGATCTTCAGATCAAGTCCTAAAATGAGATAAAGAGAACCCAATGAAATAAATGACACAAAATATTATACTTGTTCATTTACTTATTGAGAAAAATGATCTCTACAATTCTTCTTCTAAGGTCCTCTGAAAGTTGTATTGATCACGGAGTGGTGCACATAAACAGATCTTTCTTGACAAGAGCAGGCTCTGTCAGTAACCCGACTTGGTGTGTCTTTTTTATAGGGCAGGGCACATCTACAACCCCCACCTCTAATCGTCTCTTGTTGATTGGAACACCTGATTCAAATAGCTTTTGTAGAAGGCATTACCCCAGAGATTCACATAATTTCACCAACAAATACATGTAATATTGATTGATAGATAGATAGATAGATAGATAGATAGATAGATACTTTATTCATCCCCATGGGGAAATTCAGCATTTTTCCAATGTCCCATACACTTATTGTATCAAAAACTAATTACATGTAATAATGTAATATATGTATATTTGCTTCCAACTTCCACCCTGCTCTCAAATTTACCTGGTCCATTTCTGACACCTCCCACCCCTTCCTCAATCTCCCTGTCTCTATCTCTGGATACAGCGTATCTACTGATGTCTATTATAAACCCATGGACTCTTATGGCTACTTGGACTATACCTCTTCCCACCCTGTTACATATAAAAACGTAATCTTCTTCTCATAACGCCTCTTCCCCTCTCTTTTACCTTGTCCCTGTACGTTTTGAAACATCTAAATCTTGGAGCAGCCAACAGCCATTCTGTTAGCCAAGTCTCTATAATATCACAACATTGTTTCTTCATGTGCTGATCTATATTATAGGTGCATCACCCACGTTCCTGATACTCTTTGCATTAAAATAGACGCACTTCAACACATCCCACTGACTGCAATTATACCCCATCCAGTGCCTATCCTTCCTCACAGTCTCTCTATATGCTGTAACTACCGTTACACCTTCTGCCTATTCTCTGACCTATCACTCTGCTTCCCACTCCCCTGCCCAACTAGTTGAAATCCTTCCCAATAGCTCCAGCAAATCTGCCTGCAAGGATATTGGTCTCCCTTGAATTAAGGTATAACATGTCACTTTTGTACAGGATATACCTCCTCTGGGAGAGTTTTCAATGAATCGCAAATCTGAAACAAGCTCTTCAGCTACACATACACTTGTTAAATTATCCTATTATTATCCATACCAGTCCATGGCACAGGCTACAATCCAGAGATTATCAGCTATGAGGTTCTGCTTTCATATTCCTACCTAGCTCCTTCTATTTGCTCTTCAGGACTTCACATTCCTTTTCCTACCTATGTCATTTGTATCGATATATACGACTTGCGACTGCTCCTTAAGAATGCTATGGACTTGATCGGAGATGTCTCTGATCCTGGAACCTTGGAGGTAACAAAACATCTGGGAGTCTCTTTCACATCCAGAAAATCTCCTCTCTGTTGCCTTAAATATTGAATCTCCTATCATCACCACTCTTTCCTTCTTCCGCTTCCATTCTGATCCACAGTAACTCAAAAGAGTACAAAAATTATGGGATTAAGGCAGGTGAATGGGGCTGAGGGGGAATAATAAATTAGCCATGACCAAATGATGGAGCAGACTCGATAGGCCAAATGGCCTAATTCTGCTCCTATATCTTATGGTCTTCCATACAGAGGGTGGTGGTTACCTGGAGGAGGTAGTATGGCAGATAGAATTACAACATTTGAAAGGCTAAATGACAGATACTTAGATCGGAAAGGCATAGAAGGATATGGGCCAAATATAAACAAATGGGATTACTGTAATTAGACATCATGGGCCAAAAAGGACCTGTTCCTATGCTGACAATTCAACGATTGTATGAGATGAGAAATAAACTTCGTTATTACATCCAATGAAATAGTAAATAGCTTTTTTTTTAATATAGCTAATCCAATTGTGTTTGGAATGCTGTTTGTTATTAATAAGGAACCTACTCATTCTTGTAATAAACTTTGCACAGACTCTTGCCAATAATATTTTTTCGCTACTGAGAGTACAGGAGCATAAAAGTCAACTGAACAGCCAAACTTCATTAGGAGTTTGAAGAGATTTGGCATGTCAACAAATACACTCAAAAACTTCTATAGTTATGCCGTAGAGAGCATTCTGACAGGCTGCATCATTGTCTGGTATGGAGGGACTACTGCACAGGACTGAAGAAGCTGCAGAATCTAATCCGCTCCATCTTGGGTACTAGCCTACAAAGTACCCAGGACATCTTCAGGGAGTGGTGTCTCAGAAAAGCAGTGTCCATTATTAAGGACCTCCAGAACCCAGGGCATGCCCTTTTCTCATTGTTACCATCAGGTAGGAGGTACAGAAGCCTGAAGGCACATACTCAGCGATTCAGAAACAGCTTCTTCCCCTCTGCCATCCAATTCCTAAATGGACATTGAATCTTTGGACACTACTCACTTTTTTTTTTAAAGATATACAACATTTCTGTTTTTGCATGTTTTTTTAAAATCTATTCTCTATACGTAATTGATTTACTGGTATATTTATTACTTTTTTTTCCTCTGCTAGATTATGTGTAGCATTGAACTGCTGCTGCTAAGTTAACAAATTTCACATCACATGCCAGTGATAATAAACCTGATTCTGAACTAGCTTCCACAGGCCTAGACAATGACTCAAGAACACAAGTTTGAGCTCCAACACATCAGTTGCGAAGTAAAATGTAATTTAATAAAGCTATAATTATTAATGGTTAGCATGAAGTTACTCGTGCACTTAAGGTAAAGAACCCCTGCCTACTTATTACTGATCAGCATGTGTGATTTCAGTCTGACTAACTTTCTCCAGTGTTGACTTCAAATAGGGATGGAGACTAAATGTTAGCTTTACCAGTTTCTTTACATCTCACGAACAAATAAGTAGAGGTCAGTCAGCATAGCAAGTAACTTCTTTTCTATATGGGTTTCCACACAATTTTGATGATCACTTCAAAGTGCATAGGGGATGTTACAAATATCTCTGCTGGGGCACAAGCTGGAGACCTATAGAACTGGCAGCTGACCCAAATTTATCACTTGTCCATTTAGTTAATGGTGCCTTGGTATTTTGAATTTTGTGGGAAGTTTTGAATTTGTATTTAGGTTCTTACAATAAGATCCACTTACAAGGACCATAATATACTCCACTTCCAACAACATAGAGTAGATTTAGATGAAGCATCCTAAGAAAGATTGCTTTTCACACAAATATTTATAAAATGGAAGCTTTATCGACATTTCAATGTGAGTCTAAACTAGGAAGTTGGAGCACATACAAAAATGCTGGAGGAACCACAGAGCCATGGTGGCACAGCAGTTAGTGCGATGCTCTACAGCTCTGGGCGTCAGAGATTACAGTTCAATCCTGGCATCCTCCGTAAGGAATCTTTACGTCTTCCCTGTGGAATGCATGGGTTTTCTCCAGCTGCTCCCATTTCTTCCCACAGCCCAAACATGTACTGGTTAGTAGGTTCAGTGGTCATTGTAAATTGTCCTGTGATTAGGTTAGGATTAAATCTGGTTGTCAGGGCAGACATCCCACCTCTCCCAGAAGTTCCGGGAGTCTCCCGCATATTGATAGTGGCTCCCTGACGCCTGCAAATTATGTACAATATCCCAGAAATCTATTTGTTTGAGAGTGAGTGAGGGGGGAGAGGGGGAGAGAGAAAAAAAAACACCATGGCAGAGTGTTCCAAAAAAGGAAAATAAAAAACGTTCTTCATCCCAGACTACACTAAAGTGTACCCCTGGCCTAATAGGGGTCAAAAATAATGACAGTGTTGCCCACTGCACTGTTTGCAACAGTGACTTTTCTATTGCCCATGGTGGGTTAACATGTAACATGTTGAGGTGAGTTTAACAGGTATCATTCATTCATTAGCATAGTTAACGTTATTTCAACTAGCTGGCTAGCTGCTAAGGAGCTACTGTATTGCAGACATCCCACCTCTCCCAGAAATTCTGGGAATCTCCCGCAAATTGATGGCGCTACCTCCCTGAAATGAGTTTTTGCAGGGTGGGATGTCTGTCAGGGGTTGCAAGGCAGTGCAGCTAGAAGACCTATCCCACCCTGTATCCACAGGTCAGGCAGCAACAGTTGAACCGTGGTACAGAACCCCCAACAGTTCTAGGTTAAACTTTCCCCAGTAGCCTTAGCAAACCTCCCTGCCAGGATATTGGTCCCCCTAGGATTCAAGTGCAACCTGTCCTTTTTGTACAGGTCACACCTGCCCCAAAAGAGGTCCCAATGATTCAGAAATCTGAATCCCTACCCCGTGCTCCTATCCCTCAGCCACACATTTATCCTCCACCTCATTCTATTCCTATACTCACTGTTGTGTGCACAGGCAGTAATCCCGAGATTACTACCTTTGTGGTCCTGCTTCTCAACTTCCTTCCTAACTCCCTGTAGTCTTTTTTCAGGACTCCTTCCCTTTTCCTACCTATGTCGTTGGTACCAATATGTACCACGACCTCTGGCTGTTCTCCCTCCCACTGCAGGATATCTTGGACAGGATCTGAAACATCCCGGACCCAGGCACCTGGGAGGCAAACTACCATCTGAGTTTCTTTCCTGCATCCACAGGTAACTATATAGTTCCCTATCACTACTACCTTCCCCTTCCTTTCCCTACACTTCTGAGCCACAGGGCTGGACTCTGTGCCAGAGGCACAGCCACTGTCACTTCCCCCAGGTAGGCTGTCCCCCCCCCCCAACAGTACTCAAACAGGAGTACTTATTGTCAAGGGGTACATTCACAGGGGTACTCTCTAGTATCTGACTCTTCCCCTTCCCCCTCCTGGCTGTGACCCACTTGTCTGTCTTCCATGGCCCCGGTGTGACCACCTCCTCTCTATCACCTCCTCGCTCTCCCTTACCAAGCGAAGGTCATCGAACTGCATCTCCAGTTTCCTTAACATTCGTAGAAACTTACGTTCAGGAAACTGGAAATTGTTTTGCTTGTGTAAACATGAAAAGGCCATTGTTGAATGCAATAATAGGTTTTTGATTTATCGGAAGTCTTGATTGTATAACCAATGCACATAAATAAAATGACATAAGGCTGGCTGTGCTATCGGTCCCTAGCAAACCCCCATCATCATTCTTGAATATGGAACAACATTAGCTACCATTCTCAACTTTTCATTCTCTCCATGATGCTTAACACTAGTACAAAGTATCCATTCAGGACACCATACATATCTGCTGGTCCTTCACAAGGACTTCCAGTTAGCCCCCAAGGTGACTTTCTCTTTTCCTAGCTCCCCCCTTGCTTCTAAAATATTATGGAAGTTTATGAAATTCTCTTTGATTCTGTTTATCTCAGAAGTGAATTCACTGGCTTCCCATCTGAGAGGCAAGAATTATCCCCCCAAAAGCGGCTTTCTACTTTTCTAATTGTACATTGTTGTTCTGTTCTCAATCCTTTCTGTCTGAAAGTACCACAATTTCTTGGTACTTTCAAATCTTCTCATTTAGAGAATACTGGAGGATAGCCAGCAATTTAAACTAACAAACACTTGTACTTTATTTATAGAAAGGAAATGACAATGTTCTTGACATAAACACTCGGGTTCTCTGGTAGCTTCTGGAATGAAGCACGTAGGTAACCTGCAGTTAGTCACACTTAAATTTCTTAATGTCTCATAATATTCCACGCTACACCCCTGCTTGAGCAGAGAAAAACAAAAAGTAAAGATGCAAGTCTAAAACATTTGTCTGCCTCATAGCACAAGGTCGTCTGGATATTTGGGTTGTTGGCTCTATATTTGTTCCACTGATAAAGGAGTGCCATCTTCATTGCGAATGCATTTGATGCATGATGAGGAGTGTGGAATCACTGCTGATCTCTGTCATATTCAGCATCTTTCTGATGGTTGGCCTGACCTCACTGGGTCTCCACATTTAGTGGCATCATACTTTTTGCAGCTCTCTGCCTGTCCTGTCCCCAGCTGCCTACTTACACTTTCTTTGGGCTCTGACTTTACTGCTCTAATCACCTGGTAACTGCATCAACACTATCTTCCCAATGTTGCCTTGATGTATCTTTGTCAGTCGCATCTCTGTATTGTAAAACTTCCAAACAAGCTTTCTAATATGCCTCAATAAAATTCGCAGCATTGCTCAGAAACACCACACATTCTGCAGATGCCGGAAATCTTGAGAAACACACAGAAAATGCTGGAGGAACTCAGCAAGTTAGGCCGTATCTATGGAGGAGAGTAAGCAGTCAATGTTTCAGGCCATAGTACCTTGGTTTTACCTTCTCCTAACCAGCTTTCACATAGCTTTGATGTACATTGAAGTCACAGTGTAATACAGCATAGAAACGGAACGTTCAGCCTAAATGGTCATGCTGAGCCCAGCATCCTCCCTTCTAGTCCCGTTGCCTGCATTTGGCAAGAATCAATGACAAAGGTTGGTTTCAACTGCATTGTCTCAAGGTTGATAGCTTGCTTCAGGGCAACATTAATGGAGCAGAATTTTCAAGTTGATGTATCAATAGTTGCCCTTGAATCAATATTTTGACATGGTATATCTAATGTGTGTTCATTCAACATATACACTAATTTTCTTCGGTGAGCAAATGCTGCCCTACCCATCCTATTTCCTTATGGTCTTTCCTATGATGGTTCATTTGTGAACCTAATCTTGTGTTGAACTGGGAGCCTGAATGTGACCTACAGCAAACTACAGAGTTTATTGCAGCTGCTTTATATCTTCCTACACTGCAAGTTTTAAAACTGATTTCAAATGGATTGACCCTATTGCCGTTGCTGTAATTTTTATGGACTTTGTATAACATCAGAGCATAACAACAGAATAAGTTTCAACAATTCTTTGTTTGCCATATGTACTGGTTTAATCTAATATGGCTGGGGGATGGGAATCAGGATGATAGAGCTGAGGAGGAGCCTGCAGGTTTACAAGTAGATGATGGATGTAACGTGAATGTAAGGAAGGACATGTCAATGATTGGAGACAAATGCAGACAGAGCAAAGGGTTAAATTGGACAACAGAGGCAAAATTCAAAAGGCCAACAAATGCAGGAATGAAGGTATTATATTAAAATGTGCTTAGCATTTGGAGTACGGTGGAAGAACTTGTGGAGCAATTAGAGATTGGTCGGTATGATGTTGTGGGCATCAATTGTGGCTGACAGAAGACCATTGTTGGGAGCTTAACATCAATGGATATACTTTGTAACAAAAGGACTGGCAGGAGGGCAAAGGTGGTGGTGTGGTTCTGTTGGTAAGAGATGGAATTATATCTTTAGAAAGAGGTGACATAGGGTCAGAGAATGTCAAAGGTTTGTGGGTGGAGTTAAGAAACTGCAAAGGCGAAAAATCCATTATGGGAATCATATATAGGCCTCCAAATAGTAACCAAGATGTGGGGTTGCGACTGCAATGGGAGCTGGAAAAGGCGTATAATAAGGGTAATGACACAATTGTAAAAGGGGACTTCAATATGCAAGGGGATTGGGAAAATCAGATTGGTATCAGATCACAAGAGAGGGAATTTGTTGAACGCCTACAAGATGGCATTTTAGAGCAGCTTGTGCTTGAGCCTATTCGAGGAAAGGCTTAGATTGGGTGTTGTGTAATAACCCACATCTTATTAGGAAGCTCAATGTAAAAGAACACTTAAGAGTAGTGTTAATAATATGATTGAATTCATACTGCAATTTGAGAGGGAGTAGCATAAGTTACATGTATCAGTATCGCAATGGAATAAAGGGAATTACAGAGGCATGAGGGAGAAGCTTGCCCAGCTGGATTGGAGAAGGATAGGGGTGGGGAATGATGCTAGAGCAGATATGGCTGAAGTTTCTGGGAAAAGTTCATAAGGCACAGGAGAGATATATCCCACCGAAGAACAATTCTCGAATGGCAGGGATAGGCAACCATGGCTGACAAGAGGAATTAAGAACTGCATAATAGCAAAGGAAAGGGCATATAAGGTAGCAAAAGTAGGTGGAAAGTTGGATATTGGGAAGCTTTTACAATCCACCAAAAGGCATCTTTTGATGTTTTACATCTAAATAGATTGATTTTTCCTATATTCTTTACTGCAAGGTGAAGTTATCAGTATCTCTCCTTTTCACCTACTGTAATATAAAAGAGAAAAAAAATAGACTTTCACTATTAAATTTATTCTTGCACTCCACATGTCATCTACCCCATGAATTTACAATGTCTGCTTAGTTGTGTACTTTTTGTGGAAGTGAATTTCCAGTTCACATCAACCCACTTTTTCCTTTACAGAAGACATTTCTTTTTTAACCTTTAATATTCTTGTCCATTATGCTTATTCTTGGGCAAATTTCCCCTTTTATCATGCGCTAGTTCTCTCTAGTGAATAGAAAATAAAACCAGTGCTACATAAATTGCTAATTCATTCATAGTTAGTTTTACAGTTGGCTGAAGATGACTTTCCACCCCCTCTTTTCACCTAAAAGCCATATATCACTGCTAATTTCATCCCAGATAATTATGTTTCCTGACAGAACTGATACCCAAATGCAATCTGAAATTGATCAGATAATTAAAATTTACCTATTTCTCAGATTTTAGAAATGATTGATTTTTAAAATCATACACTGAATTGTGTAATTTTCAGCTTTCTAGATCAATATGAAATTAACTCAAACTATTTGCAACAACTACTTCTCATTTACATTTCATTTTTTAGTTTCTTCAAAATCTGTTAATTTACTAATATTTTGATCCCATATAAGAAAGAACATGCTTTTGGAGCAAAGCACCTGGCTGAATTCAGTTTAGAAATAAAAAAATTACAAGAAGCTAAAGTTAAATGTTAAGAAAAAGAATTGCTTTGTTGTGTAGTTGGTCTCAAATGTTTCTCTTCCTGTAGAATCTCTGCTTTTATTGGCATAAGGTCTTAAAATCAGTTGTTAAAATAAAACAATGATTTTTCAGGTGTTCTACCCTTGTGTCTACCATCATTTTTATGGACTATACTGTATGTGAGATATCATTGACTTTGCTTATTGTTCTATCCTCATTTTCAAGAAAGTAAAAGCCCGTTGTGGTTCCTTAATGTTCTATTCCAGAAATAAGTGTCTCATTATTTCAGTAAATTCTCCCTCAGATGCAATAATTTCTCACTCATATTTTGCATTTTGATCCCCATGAGGAAGACTGAAATCCCCTCATACAATAGTTTCCAATTTGGGAGTCTGCTAAATATTGCTATGGTTCCAAAAATGTTAATATTATTGAAGTAATTTAGTTAGTTAGAAAGTTCACCAAGTATGAAATAATTAAAAATGAACCTGTTACAACATCTGCCCTACCCACTGCCAACAGTTGCTGTAGTTCTCTGGGACAGTCCAAATTCTTGTCAGGACTGACCCATGACTACATCAGGTGTCTATGTGGGTGGGGGGTGGACTCAAATTTTACAGAGAGTGCGAAAGTAGTAATTTCCTTCAAGAAAAGTGAAAACTACTGACTGAGAATGGGTCATGATGACTTGCCACACTTTTACCTTAATGTTTCCAATCAGATGCTTTTGAAGTAAGTTTAGTCCTTCACTTTAAATGTCATCAACTGAAGTAGTACCATTTTCACCATTCAATTCCATTCTAATTCAACTGTTTCAGATGAATATTGATTCTCTTCTCCTGCTTTATTTCCCTAATGCTTAACAAGCACTGAATATTGAAAATTTATTTCTTAACCATCAACCATTATCTTCTTCCAAACAGGTTAAGTTACTTCTACAACATTTTTTACTTTTCTAAGCATCAGTAGTTCCAGCTTTAATTCATTATACTCTCTACATTAATGAAAGTTCATTTCAGGTCCCAGCACTGACCCTGTGGTATACCATTGCTTCATGACTTTCAGTCAGTAAATCAACACACCCTGTGGTACACCACTGATTACAGACTTGCAGTCAGTAAGATATCATAAACATTACCAGACTAATTCTGGATCCATGTGGCCCAACTTTCTGGACCAGCCATTCATGCAGGGCCTTGTCAAAATTCTGTGTATGCAACATTTACTGCCTTAAATTCATCAGTCTCAAAAAATCTGATTTGTGAGGCAGGATTTCTCATACACAAAACTGTACTGATCCCGCCTAATTAGTCTCTGTCTTTCCAAGTGATTGAAAGTCCTATTTGCAAAATGTGGATACTCAATTGTTTTAGCTACAAATAAATTACGAATGTATTTGAGTATATAATCTTTAAATCTATTAAGCTAATTACAGATTCCCAATACACTGTTCTGTTTTATTGTTATCTCATTTTCACATATTTAAATCAGAGGTAGTTTGACACTGCTCTGTCCATGACCGCAAGAAACTGCAGAGAGCTATGCATATATCTCAGCACATCTCAGAAATCAGCTTCCCCTCGATGGACTCTGCCTACACTTCTCACTGCCTCAATATAGAAGCCAGCATAAAGAACAACACATCAACCTCAGACATTCTCTCTTTTCATTACTCCAATCAGGTAGAAGATACAAAAGCCTTAAAGCATACACCACTAGGCTCAAGGAAAGCTTCTATCCCACTGTTAGAAAACTAGTGAACAGTTCCCTACCATGATAAGAATGGTCTTTGACCTCACAATCTACTTTACAACCTTGCACTTTATTGTCCAATAGCACATGACTTTCTCTGTAATTGCTACACTTTATTCTGCAATCTGCTGTGGCTTTATCTCAATGCACTGTTGTCATAAATTGATCTGTACGAATGGTGTACAACACAAGCTTTTTTTTTTGTACCTGGTAATTTTTGTGATAAGCCTGGTTTCATCTATAAGCTGCAGTATAAAACTTAGAGATATCAAACGAATATGCCAGTGCGCATAGGGCATGTGAGCTCGATTTTATTGTTTAAGAGAAGTTTGGATAGGTACATGGATGGTAGGGGTAGCGAGGGCTATGGTCCCAGTGCAGGTTGATGGGAATAGGAAGTTCAAATGGTTTTAGCATGGACAAGATGGGCCAAAGACTCTGTGACTCTATCAAGGATAGCTTTGAAAAATAATATAAAACCTAGTCTGGTTTTATATTGCGGTTATATTGTTGTTAAATGAGTCACTTGAATGCGAGATCACAAAGATATCAAAATTTTAGGCAATGTTTGCAGTCAGACCATTGTTACTCCCAACTGCAAACCCCGAAAAGTATTTTCAAACATTTCCCATCTATGAAAATTCTAGTGCTTCCCCATTAAGCCCGTAAGCTGCTAATTCCTGGACAGGCATTGCAGTTTTGGGGATGGACTACACTTAGTTTTCATTCAGGGTGTAAACATAAAATCTTGCTAAGCTTGGTATCTCTCTTCTAGGCAGTCCTTCAGGGTGCGGATGGCTTGTTTCTAATCAAATTCTGAGGGTCATGTGGTCTGATGTGTAATAAGGCCGATGAAGCCATTGTGGGACCTACTGATTCTGCAGGAAGGGCTTACTGGGGTGGGCGGATAATTTGATGTCCATGCTCTCCTTCTGCTATTTTTTCACCAGGTTGTCAGCTGCTCCTGTCAAATAATCCTGCTTTCTGAATGGTCCTTCTCAACTAGAAGTGGTCATTGGTCAAGTGAAGTGTTACATTTCTTCAAGGAGATGTCCTTGAGAACACCATTGAATTCCTTCCACTGTGCACCCAACACTTTCTTCCCATGATAGATTGGGATGTCTGTTTCAGGAAGAGTGTAGTCGGCATGCCAGTCGTGTAGCTTGTCCAACAGAACTGCTGGAATGCAGTCAGAGCTGTAGAGATTAGACTAGGAGAGGACCTTGCTGGTGGATTTAAAAGTATTTTGCAAAACTAGTTATTGGTGTTATTCCCCCCCCCCCCCCCCCCCGGGCTTTGAGGTGGTTGTTGTAAGCCGTCAGTAGCTCAGAGCTATACTGGCTGGCAGAGCTCGCTGCCTCTCAGTGGAACCTAGCACCAGGTTCGATTTACTGATCCTCAGGGACTCTTTCCCTCAGCAAGGCGGTACTGGTTCACTGAAAGCAATGCCTGCCTTCAGAACGTGATAGCTCTTGATTTACTGTAAATATCACATTTTTCCCAAGTCTTTACTGTCGGAGCGCAGTGCCGGCAACGGAGCTTTGCAGTTGTTAGTATACGGCTCGTTCGCTCACTTCCTTCGGTGAACGACTTAGCAATAATCTGGAAATCACAAATACTACCTGCACATTACAACTTGATGACTGAAATTGTGGCAACCTTGATTCTGGGACAGAACTTTCCCTATTTGCTCTGTACATCAGCTCGATTGAGCAACAGGCAACAAGAAGCTACATGTCCAATCTCCCAGCTGAACCCCGACAATCGGCAAACTAAGAGTAATGCTTATCGTAATACGTTCCAGAAATGCGTTTCATTCAGGGTCTCGCCCCGGAGCCCCAGCAAATGCTTCTCCCTTTCGAATACGTAATTTCCCACAACGAAATTGAGCACCAGGTACAGAGGGCAGAACAAATATATTGGCGTACTCCACTTTAAAGAAACAAATCGCCAAGCCGATGTCGAATGCATCAGTTTGAGACATTATTTTCAATACACTTACTGTTGTTATTTCAGCTCTTTACACCGTCGCATTCTTTTTAATTAAACTGCTTGCAACAAACAATTCAAACGCGTTTTTTTTTGTATGCCTTTGCGAGGCGATATATTACTTACCAGTCCACTTTCTTTAAGATTCCTCCCTTCCTACTCAACCTCAGCTGACCCCGATTACCCAGTTCCCTATCCTGTTAAGCCATTCGGCAGAACATACTGGGCTAATGAAAACTTTAATGGTTCTCACCGTCGGCCAGAGAGACCAGCAGAGCGAGCGCAATGAGTTTCATCTGTAGATTGTCAAGCGGTTCGAAGATCCGGTTCCAATTTGCCGTAGAAGGTAAAACTATTTTTTCGCGGGAGACCTACTGAGCGCAGCCAGCTGGATGTCTGCACTTTATTGGGAAGCTATTTTGAAAGTGAATTTGGCCCAGAACCAGTTTACGCACACTCTGTCAGAATTACCGACACTCACATGCCTTTTAGTTCAGTTCCCGAAATGAATACTAAATTGCTCGAAGGAAGTAACGTGCACGCCCCTTTCTCAACTTACATCAATAGAGGAATATGAGTACGTGTGCGTGTGTTCGTAAACCCGATCACATTAAAAACTTCCTTACTTCTGAGGGAGCATTGAACAATACTTTCATTATCATTATTAGTTCACAACTTCAAACTATAGAATAGTTATTTTACGTCTATACCGCGGGAAGCAAAAGGCTTGGAGTTACAGGGGTCGCTAAACATTTTACCATTGATTCCGCTGGTCAACAAAGATTTTATTCCTGTATACTTTTGGGTGGCTCATAGGTTTTGGGCAGCAGTGGATTTCACCACGAAATATCCCCATCACGCACCATTTTTAAAAAAAATCGCCCATATGTTATTTCAATTAATAATTCAAATTGGAATAACTGATGCCAAGATTAAGGAAGCACCTTTGTTGGTACACAAATCAAAAGGTCATCAAGGACAGGTAATTAGAAGAATTTCTAGAGGGACCTGAGAAATTTGCACGGAAGCCATCCAAAGATGCTGCTGAATAATTTGCTTTGCAAGTACAGAGCACCAAACATGCTTCAAGCCATACAGAACCATTAACTGTAACATGTCAGTAAAGATTCATTTTCTGCATTCCCATTTAGACTTCATCCCTGCAAATCTGGGCGCTGTCAGTGCTGGGCAGAAGAAAGGTTTCACTGGGATATTGTGGTTATGGAGAAATGCTATCAGGGTAACTGGAATCCATCAACAACAGCTGTTTATGGATGAACACAAAAGCAAGAAGCCTCAGACACTTGAGTAAAAACAGAAATCACCAAGAAAACATTTTAGCTTAGTTGCAATATAGCAAAGTGCCAGGACCATTGTGCAATTAAATGTATTATATTCAATAAAAGCTAATTACTCATTTCTCCAAATTCCTGCCTGATACACTCCAAATTTCCACCTGATAGTCTGAAATGATATTTGTGTTCAGCCTCATGAGGTCCATCATAAAAAAAAGTTCTGAGCAAGCAATAGGTACAAAAATAATGATGTCCAGTGTTTTTGCTAAGCCAAAACAAGAGATAGGAGAAAGTTCTCCACACACAACTATAACATATCCTATTATTTGAAGGTTATAGCAAATGCCTTGGCATCAAGGATTCTAGGACCACCTGAGACACTTGGGATTATTGTTCAGTTTGTTCTAGAGCCCTGGTTTATTAGGTTCATTCTGTGCTTCTGAGTAACCTGTATGCTCCCGCTACCAGCGGGTTTCCACTGAGACAGCCTGCAGAGCGGCCATTCATTCTGAATGGAGTAACACAATCCAAAAAAACTTAATCCCCAGCTCTGACATAAATCGTTCCAGATCAGTACATATCCGTAGAGTTATACAACACAAAAAAGGCTCTTTCACCCAACTTATCCCTGACCAAGGGCTGAACTAGAACCATTTGGCTGCATTTGGCCCCTACCCGGCGAAAGTTTTCCATAAAGCTGTCTACCAGTTCTTTGGGCAGCTCCTTTCATATACCCACCACCAAATGTAATGAAAAATGTGCTTCTCACATCCCCTTTAAACCTTCCCCTCTTCATGTCAAATTACATCCTCTAATTTTAGAATCTTCGAACCGGGGAAAGGACTGTGACCATTCGCTTTACCTATGCTCCTCAATATAAAATGTTGTGCTTATGACAATGGATCTTGTTGGTTTGCCTATGGAGTTGATAACTGATAACAGAAAGGGGTTGAGAGAGAGATAGTGGAATGGCAGAGCAGACTTGATGGGCTGAATAATCTAATTCTGCTCCTACGCCTTGTAGTCTATTTACCAAGTTGTCAAAAATTGAGAGTTCAGAATATGTATAAATTAGCATATACTCTTCAGGTTTATTTTCTTGCAAGCATTCACAGGGACAAATGAGATACAATAGAATTTTACAAATAAAATACATAAACAAAGACCAATTAACACCAATATGCAAATAAAAACATACTGAGAACACGAGTTGTGAAGAGTCCTTGAGAGTAAATCTGTAGGTCGTTGAATCTGCTCAGAATAGTAGTGAATGAAGTTATCCACACCAGTTCAGGAGCCTGATGGTTGTAAGCTAATAACTGTTCCTGGATCTGCTGATGTGGGACCTAAGACTTCTGTACTTCCTACCCGATGGTAGTAACGAGAAGAGGACATCTCCTGGATGGTGGGGGACTTTGACAATGGTTTATAGGTAGAGTTGAAAATAACATCAACACATAAACTTGACAAATATGGATCCTTTTGGATATTCACTAGGTGGAGCAGCAAAGTTATCCAAGATAGGAATACTGTCAATCACCCACTCTAATGTTTTCCCTGTGCATTCTCTTTATCACCAACTGGAAGTATCAGCTGAGACTTGGGGAAATAATATAATTCTGCAAAAATTCAGTTGAAGTTATTGTGAAAAGGGTGATGAATTCCTGTGGAATATCAAACCTCCAAAATTGAACTGCTAGAAGCAGCAAAATCTGCTGATTCAGACAAACATTTGTGTTGTGTACAAGGATACATTCACACAGGAGGTTCTGCAACTTCAGACAATATAAGACCATAAGATCCAAGAGCAGAATTAGGCCATTTGGCCCTTTGAGTCCACTCCACCATTCCATCATGGCTGACGCATTCCTCCTCTCAGCCCCATTCTTTTGTCTTCTGGATGCCTCCATCATGCTCTGAGCTATCAAGAACCTATCAGTCTCTGTCTTAAATATGCTCAAAGACTTGGCCTCTACAACTGCCCTTGGCAATAAATTCCATAGATTCACTACTGTTTGGCTAAAGCATTTCCACCTCCTCTCTGTTCTAAAAGGAGACTCCTCTATTCTGAGGCTGTGTCCTTTGGTCCTAGACTCTCCTACCATAGTAAACATCCTCTCCACATCCACTCTATCAAGGCCTTTCACCATTCAAAAGGTTTCAATTAGGTCACCTCTTATTCTTCTGAATTCTAGTGAATACAGGCCCAAAACTACCAAACACTCTTCATAAGACACAGCATATCATTTCTAAGATAAGGGGACCAAAACTGCTCGGCAATACTCCAAGCGAGGCCTCACCAGTACTTTATAAACCTTCAACATTACACTCCTACTTTTATATTCTAGACCTCTTCAAATGAAATCTAACTCCTCCCTCACTACAGACTCAACCAGCAAATTAGCCTTTTGGGAATCCTGCACAAGGACTCCAAAGTGTCCTTGCACCTCAGATTTTTGAATTTTCTCTCCATTTAGAAAATAGTCTCCCCTTTTATTTCTTCTACCAAAGTGCATGACTGTGCACTTCCTGACACTGTATTCCATCTGCTACTTCATTGTCCCTTCTCCTAATCTGTCTAAATCCTTCTGTGGGCCTCTTTACTTCTTCAAAACTACCTACTCCACCACCTATCTTCATATTGTCTGCAAACTTTGCAACAAAGTCATCAATTCCATCATCCAAGTCATTGATATATAACATAAAAAGAAACAGTCCCAACACAGACCCCTGTGGAACACCACTAGTCACCAGCAGCCAACCAGAAAAGGCTCCCTTTATTCCCACTCTTTGTTTCCCACCAATCAATCACTGCTTTAGCCATGCTAGTATCTTTCCTGTAATACCACTGGCTCTTAATTTGTTAAGCAGCCTCATGTATGACACCTTGTCAAAAGCCTTCAGAGAATCAAAGTACACCACATCAACTGACTCTCCTTTGTCTATTCTGCTAGTTATTTCTTCAAATAATTCTAACATATTTGTCAGGCAAGGTTTTACCTTTTGGAAATCATGCTGACTATGGCCTATTTTGTCATGTGCTACCAAGTACCCCAAAACCACATTCTTAATAATTGACTCCAACATCTTCCCAATCACTGAGTTCAGACCAATTGGCCTATAATGTCCTTTCTTCTGCCTCTCTCTCTTCTTGAAGTGTGGAATGATGTTACAATTTTTCAGTCTTCTGGAACCATTCCAGAATCTAGTGATTCCTGAAAGATTATTAATAATGCCTCCACAATTTCTTCAGCTTCCTCCTCCTGAATACTGGGGTGTACACTGTCTGGTCCAAGAGACTTACCGGTATATCCTTTAGACTTTCCAGTTTTCCAAGAACTTTCTCCCTAGTAGTGGCAACTACGCACATCTGACTCCTGACACTCTTGAACTTCTATCATACTGCTTGTGCCTTCCAAAATGAAGACTGATACAAAATACTTATTCAATTCATCAGCCATTTCATTGTCCCCATTATTACCTCTGCAGCATTGTTTTTCAGTGGCCTGATGTGCACTCCTGCCCCTCTTTTACACTTCATGTATCTGAAGATTCTTTTGGTATTCTCTTTAATATTACTAGCTAGCTTACTTTCATATTCCATCTTTTCCTTCTTAAAAACCTTCATAGTTACTTTCTGTTGGTTGTTAAAAACGCCCTAATCCTCTTCCCAGTATTTTTTTGCTCTATTACATGCCTTCTCTTTGGCTTTTATGTTGGCTTTGACATCTTTTGTTAGCCATGGTCATGTCATCTTGCCTTTAGAATACTTCTTCCTCTTTGGGATGTGTATATCCTGTACCTTCCAAATTGCTTTCAGAAATTCCAGCCATTGTTGCTCTGCTGTCATCCCTGCCAGTGTTTTTTTCCAATCAATTTTGGACAACTCCTCTCTGATGCCTCTGTGGTTCTCTTTACTCCCTTTACAATGTTCGGCTTTAGTGGAGGGCACGTAACACTATCCCATTAATAGGGATGGCATGGAACTATTGTCAAATGATATCCATGCCAATGCTGTTTTGCAAATAGTACATCAATACACATTATAATCCAACTATGAAACAAAAATTTAAAAAACTGACCTTTTAAAACAAAGCTAATGTAATGACTACTCATAAAATAAGGTCTACAATACACAGTTGTTTTGAAAGTGTGGACACAATGATGAAAAGGCATATGACAAGATAGGTCAAAGCCAGCATGGTTCCCTGAAAGGAAAATCCTACCTGACTAACCTACTGCAATTTTTTTGAGGAAATTACAAGCAGGGTAAACAAAGAGATGCAGTAGATGTTACAAGTAGTTACGAGGAATGTTGACGACGGTAAGGCAGTGGATGTAGTCTATATGGATTTCAGCAAGGCCTTTGACAAAGTTCCACATGGAAGGTTAGTTAAGAAGGTTCAGTCGTTAGGTATTAATGCTGGAGTAATAAAATGGATTCAACAGTGGCTAGATGGGAGATGCCAGAGAGTAGTGGTGGATAATTGTTTATCGGGATGGAGGCCGGTGACTAGCGGGGTGCCTCAGGGATCTGTTTTGGGCCCAATGTTGTTTGTAATATACATAAATGATCTGGATGATGGGGTGGTAAATTGGATTAGTAAGTATGCTGATGATACTAAGGTAGGAGGTGTTGTGGATAATGAGGTGGGTTTTCAAAGCTTGCAGGGAGATTTATGCCGGTTAGAAGAATGGGCTGAACGTTGGCAGATGGAGTTTAATGCTGAGAAGTGTGAGGTTCTACATTTTGGCAGGAATAATCCAAATAGAACATACAGGGTAAATGGTAGGGCATTGAGGAATGCAGTGGAACAGAGAGATCTAGGAATAACAGTGCATAGTTCCCTGAAGGTGGAGTCTCATGTAGATAGGGTGGTGAAGAAGGCTTTTGGAACGCTGGCCTTTATAAATCAGAGCATTGAGTACAGAAGTTGGGATGTAATGTTAAAATTGTACAAGGCATTGGTAAGGCCAAATTTGGAATATTGTGTACAGTTCTGGTCACCGAATTATAGGAAAGATATCAATAAATTAGAGAGAGTGCAGAGATGATTTACTAGGATGTTACCTGGGTTTCAGCACTTAAGTTACAGAGAAAGGTTGAACAAGTTAGGTCTCTATTCATTGGAGCGTAGAAGGTTGAGGGGGGATTTGATCGAGGTATTTAAAATGTTGAGAGGGATAGATAGAGTTGACGTGAATAGGCTGTTTCCATTGAGAGTAGGGGAGATTCAAACGAGAGGACATGATTTGAGAGTTAGGGGGCAAAAGTTTAAGGGAAACACGAGGGGGTATTTCTTTACTCAGAGAGTGATAGCTGTGTGGAATGAGCTTCCTGTAGAAGTAGTAGAGGCCAGTTCAGTTGTGTCATTTAAGGTAAAATTGGATAGGTATATGGACAGGAAAGGAGTGAAGGGTTATGGGCTGAGTGCGGGTAGGTGGGACTAGGTGAGATTAAGAGTTCGGCACGGACTAGGAGGGCCGGAATGGCCTGTTTCCGTGCTGTGATTGTTATATGGTTATATGGTTATATGTGGTGTACGTGGATTTTCAGAAGGTCTTTGACAAGGTGCCATACATGAAACTGCTTAGCAAGATAAGATTCCATGGAATTACAGGGGAGTTACTAGCATGGGTGGAACATTGGCTGATTGGCAGAAAACTGAGAGTGGGAATAAAGGGATCCTATTCTGTCTGGCTGCTGGTTACCAATGGAGTTCCACAGGGGTCGGTGTTGGGACCACTGCTTTTTATGATGTATGCCAATGATTTGGACTATGGGATTAATGGATTTCTGGCTAAGTTTGCCAATGGTACAGAGATAGGTGGAAGAATGGGTAGTGTTGAGGAAACAGAGAGCCTGCAGAGAGACTTAGATAGTTTAGGGGAATGGGCAAATAAATGGCAAATGAAATACAATGTTGGAAAGTGTATGGTCATGCACTTGGTAGAAGAAATAAATGAGCAGACTATTATTTAGAGAATTCAAAATGTAGAGATACAAAGGGAATTGGGAGTCCTTGTGCAGGATACCCTAAAGATTAACCTCCAGGTTGAGTCAGTGGTGAAGAAGGCAAATGCAATGTTGGCATTCATTTCTAGAGGTATAGAATATAACAGCAGGGATTTGATGTTGAGGCTCTATAAGGCACTTGAGAGACCACAGTTGGAGTATTGTGTGCAATATTAGGCTCCTTATTTTAGAAAGGATGTACTGACATTGGAGAGGGTTCAGAGAAGATTCACAAGAATGATTCCAGGAATGAAAGTGTTACCGTATGAGGAACGTCTGGCAGCTCTTGAGCTGTATTCACTGGAGTTCAGGAGAATGAGGGGGGGATCTCATAGAAACATCCCGAATGGTAAAAGGCTTGAATAGATAAGATATTTCCCATGGTAGTGGAGTCCAGGACAAGAGGGCATGACTTTAGGATTGAAGGATGTCCATTTAGAAGAGAGATGCAAAGAAATTACTTTAGTCAGAAGGTGGTAACAGTACCATTAAAGAGGACTACAAAGAAATGGCTGGGAGGGGTGGGGGAGCAAAGTTGGGATTGCATTGAATCAGTGGACTAGACCATGTTCAAGGATTCATCAGTGGACCTAAATTAATATGTCACAATCATCATTGATTTCATAAGAATGTGTATGGGTGAGTGTATAACCACAAAAATATTCTGAGTCTTTCTCAATTAGTAGTTCTGGATCAACCAGGCGATTTGGGATCTTCTGAGGACTAGAACTGAAGTGTTTAGGGCTGGTAATCCAGAGTCATATAAGAAGTCCATATATGATTGGAAGGCCATTGCAAGCTCAAAGAGACAATTTCAGACTAAATTGGAATGACAGATAGATGCTTGACAGTTTTAATAGGGCTTGGACAATATTACTTCCTACAAGGTGAGATTAGTTAGCAAAAGTGGCAACAACCTATCGCTCCCATATGTTCAATGCCTTTGATGCACATTTTGATAGGGAGAACTATGGCACACATACATAAACCACACATCTCCAGATTACTCCATAATCTTAGTCTCTGAGGCTGAAATATGTACTTCCGTCAAGACAGTAAACCCACAAAATAGTGTACATACTGTGTACTCAAGATCCCTGCACAACGAGTGGCAGGAATGTGCATTGGTATATTTAACCCTTGCTTCAGCGGTCTAAGGTTCCCATCTGCTTCAGAAAGGCATCTGTTGTACCGGTTCCCAAGAAGATCTCGGTGATGTGTCTCATACACTATTGTCCTGTTGCACATACATCCACCATAAAGTGACAGAAATTCAGTAAAGGCTATAGTATAGAGGGAGGGATACAGAAGTGGAATGAACAGTTGACTGAGTTTTTAATAAGAAATGTACAGAACAAAGAAAAATAATAAATACTAGGACAAAAGGGCTGCTAGCTAAAACCCCTCAAACTAAAAACTAATGCGGTCCCTGTAGCAGTAACTTAACATTACATTAATAACCATGAGAAACTCTGCAGAAGCTGGAAATGGAAAGCAACACACACAAAATGCAGGAGGAACTGAGCAGATCAGGCAGCATCTATGGAAATGGATAAGCAGTCAACATTTTGGGCTGAGACCCTCCCTGACGTCCTGCATGACCTGCTGAGTTCCTTCAGCATTTTGTGTATGGTGTACAAAATTAATACTGCTTCTTTACAGAGTCTATCTAAATCATTAATCTTCTTTCCCTCAGTGTGGACACAGTAAGCAGGTTGCATTGCTATTGCTGTGCTTCAGTCAAGACCTGACAAGACTGAAATGCAAAGAAGGGAGTTAATACAATTATGAAGAAACTCATAATTAACTGGAATATCCATTCTCACATGAGTGATTACTGATCTCTTCCAGTTACCCACCTACAAGAGCACCTGGACTCTGAGGCAGTGTCCATTACTGTGACAGAAACCCCCCGCCCTCCCTAGCCGCAGATCCTGAGATGACAAAAACTTGTGCCAGCTGGTAGTTTCAGTTGAGAAGCTTGTCCAGGATTTGTTAAACCAGAAACCAAGTATGTTCCTCTAGGCCGTACCCTCCCCAATCCACAAGGTACTGGATACTGCCCCACATCCGGCGAGATGCCAGGATGCACCATACACTATAGACCAAGGAACCATCCACTAAGTGGTGAGGGAGGGTTGTGGGGGGGGGGGGGTATGGCTGAAGCAAGTGGGGAGGAATTCACCAGCTTGGGCTTGGAAACCTGGAAAACAGGCTGAATCTTCGTGGATGACAGCAGGCGCAGTCTGTAGGAGAACCTGTTGATAGTCTTCTCCACTATGAGTGGCCCTATGTAGCATAGGGCCAATTTGCGGCTCTCCACTCTCAAAGGAAGATCCCAAGGTACCAACCAGACTTCTTTCCCTGGCTTGAGACGCCCCACCCTTCAGCAGATCTGATCAGCTACTGGGCATATTGTTTCTGAATGCGCAGCAGAGCAACCCTGGCCCGTCCCCATCTGCGCTTGTAGCACTGGACCAACTGAACGGCAGTAGGGACTCCTAAGTCAATCCAAGTCAATCTCTTGGTCAGGAAAGCGCAGTGGCTGAAACCTTTTCTGTCAAAGGAGGACATGCCAATGGAGAACGACTGGAGATTACAGTGAGCAGTCTCTGCCTAAACCAGTTGGGAGCTCTAGATTGTGTAGTTGGAAGAGACAAGACAGTGCAGGGCTGTCACCAGTTCCGGATTCACTCTCTCAGCCTGCCCATTAGATTGGGGTTGGAAGCCTAATGAGAGGCTGGCTAAGGCTCCCACTAAAACGGGATGTGAACTGTGGTCCTTGATCATACAAAGTGTCCTGAGGGAAGCTGGGCAGCCTGAACACATGCTGAACAATGAGGATAGTAGTTTCATGAGTTGACAGGAGCTTGAGGAGTGCAATGAAGTGGGCTGCTTTAGAGAACTAGTCCACAAGCACCAGGACGGTGGTGTTCCCATCTGACAGGGGCAGACCAGCGATGAAATCCACCAAGAGGTTTGACCAAGGGTGGTGAGGCACGGTGAGTGAGCAGAGCAGAAAAGCAGGGTACTGACGTGACGTTCTCGACACAAGTGGGACAGAGACAAACTCCTAGATATCATGGGGTATAGACGGCCACCAGAAATATCTCTTTATAAATTCCAGGGTCCGTTGAATCCCCAGGCGACCAATCAGATGAGATAAGTGACTCCACTGCAACAGTCTGAGAACACAGCTGGTTGTGATGTCCCCCACAGGGGCCTGGATCCAACTGTGGGGCAGTCCTTGTCTCTGTTCCTATTCTCTAAATCACCAGAGCAGCTATGCATATGTGAGCAAGAATAGGCTCTGGATTGCTGTTCTCCTCAGAGATATCAAACCAGTGTGAGAGAGCATTAGTCTTGGTTTTCTTGATGCCTAGATGGTAGGTGAGGATGGAATTAAACCAGATGAAGAAGGGAGCCCAGCAGGCCTGTCAGGAGTTTAGTCTCATGGCATCAGGGATGTAGGAGAGGTTCTTGTCATCTGTCCATAGCAGAAAAGGGAGCTCTGTCCCCTCCAACCACTGTCGTCGTGCATCCAGGGCCTCCTTGACAGCTAGAGGCTCTCGGTTCCTGACATTATAGTTACACTCTGCAGGACTTAAGTGATGGGAAAGAAAATCACTTAGGTTTAGCTGATTATCTACAGAAGAGTGCTGAGAGAGTACAGCTTCAATGCTGATAGCTGATGCATCAACTGTGTTGATGAGTGGACGGGAGGAATCTGGATGATGCAGCAATGGGGCAGTGGTGAAGCATCACTTTAGCTCAGAGAATGTTTGGTCTGCTTCACTTGTCCATAGGATCCCTGCAGAGGTCTTCTTGGTGAGTATATTTATTGGAGTCGCCATGCAAGTGAAGTTTCCGATGAAGGGACGATAGAAGTTTGCAAACCCTATGAAGTCCCCGCCTGTTTGACATTGGATGGTTTGGGCCACTCTGTGACTGCTGAACTTTACATGGGTCTGTGTGAACACTGGAAGGGTGAGGATGTAGCCCAAGAATGACACCTGCTGTTTGTGGAACGTACACTTCTCTGGCTTGGCATGAAGTTTGTTCTCAATGAGCCACCTGAGAACCCTCCAGACATGCTGGGCACAATCCTGGTGAGAGCAGGAATAGATAAGAATGTTGACCAAATGCACAAAAACAAACTGTTTGAACACGTCCCAGAGCACATCGTTGACTTGAAAAGCAGCAGTAGCACTGGCCAGACCAAATGGCATCATGAGGAATTCATAGTGGCCAGTGAGGTGTGAAGGCTGTCTTACACTTGTCCCCTTCTCGAATGCAGACCAGGCTGTAAGCATTGCTCTGATCTAACTTAAAGAATACAGTTGTTCCTTGGAGATGTGAAATTGTGGAAGCAAGCAGGGGAAGTGGGTAGTGGTTCTTCATTGTGATGTTTTTAGCAGCTGATAATCAATGCTGGGACAGAGCTTGTCATCCTTCGTGCTCACAAAAAACGAGTTCTGCTGGTGAGGTAGATGGATGGATAAATGCTCAGACCAATGTTTTCTTGATGTATTCTTTCATGGTCATCGATTCAGCACAGGAAGGGGTAAAGAGCCTGCCCAAGAAGGACTAAAACCTGGTAGGAGGACAATGGAGCAGTAGTATGGCCGACATAGAGGCATGGAGATCGCTTTCTTGTTACTGAAGACCTTGTGTAGGTCAATATATTCAGCTGGAACACCAGACAGGTCCACAGTAGCAGTTGTCTCCAGAAAGAAGTGCACTGATAGCGGCTGGTGCTGTACCCAGACAGGTAGATGGGCATGCGGTTCCCATTCTTGGAGGGACTTTAGGAACCAATTGATCCATGATTTGTGTTGGGAGAGCCAGTGAAGGCCAAGCACCAGCAACAGTTTGGGTGAATCAACAAGATAGAAGGAGGCTTGTACCCTATGGCTGACCTCTAGCACAAGTTGGAGGGGAACGATGGAAAGGTGGATCCTGCCAGTGCCCAGGGCTTTGATATTAATATTCCCTCTCACTTGTTGTGCAGGAACTCCCCATCTTTGAGCCTGAGAGATATCTATGAGGCTCCTGCCTACCCTGGAGTCAATAAATGCCAGAAGCTCAGGTCTGGGACCCCCAGGATAGGGATGAAGAGATCAATTCTTGATTAGGGGAAGATGCTTGCAGAGAGAATTAACACATCAGAACTCCCCTTCTTGCTGGCAAGTCTTCTCTTTTACTAGGCATGATGCACGGATTTGTCCTGGAGAGCTGCAGCAGAGGCAGCAATCAGTTCTTCTGCGCTTATCACGCTCCTCCTGAGATAGCTGCAGGTCCCCCCACCAGCATGGGTTCCCCTCTGGACTGTGTACTAGGTGTTGAGAGAGGTGGGGAAGTCAGGCGGTGATCTGATGAGTAGGGGATGCAGGGTATTTTCTCTCTATGCCGCTCGGCTGCTCAGTTGTCAATTCAAATGGCCAGATTTATCAGGTTGTCTGGGCCGTCCTATTCATCATGCACTACAATCCCATGCCCGACCGCTGTGCTCAGCCTATGCTGGAAAGCAGTGATGAACAATCTCTCATTCCATCCATCTCAACTACAAGAGTGTGGAACTTTACTCCATAGTCTCTTACTGACCGTTGTCCTTGGCACACGTCCAGGAGCTGGAGAGCAGCCTTCTGACCTTGTAGTAGAAGGTCAAGTGCTTTTTTGAATACAACTACAAATTGCTGGAGAGACTGGGCTGCAGGACGAACTTGCTCTCATAGAGCATTGAACAGGCTAAGTTGGGGTCCATCTCAAAGGTTCACCATGGATCATCACTGAACCAACCTGGATGGGCTTGGAAAGTCAGCTCACACTGGGTAATAAAGTTTCTGCAGCCTTCGGAGTCACTGGAGTTTCTGCCTGGTGGAGGAATGCTTGGTTCAGTCAGGATGCAGCAAGGGAATCAGGGCGTCAGTGGCTGAGGCTGACGTGAGTGCGATAGAGGAGGGTGGGGGAAGAGCTGGTACCAGATGTGGGACTGCCCCGGCAGAGAGCTGCTGAATGGAGACAGTGAGAGCAGTAATAGCTGCCAACTGACTGTGTTTATCTGCTGAACCATCATTGTAAGTGCTGACGTATATTCTTCCAGCTTGGGGAGGACTTGCTGCTCTGAGAATAGTTGTCATACTGTGTGAGCCATTTCTGGCAACCCAGCCTCCGCTGATTTTAACTTCTGGCCTTGCCTGATGAATGAAGCTCAGGGCTGATTTCAGCTGCTCTCTCTCCACTGAGTCCATTTTGCTGACAGGAGTACAATGACTTCCCAAGTGCAGAGGGAGAGACTCAGAAGTGGAATGAACAGTTCACTGAGTTTTAATAAAAACTGTACAGAAGAAAGAAAACTAGTAAATGCTAGAATCAACAGGGCTGCTAACTAAAAACTAATGCCATCAGCTCAGAATCAATAACTCAACACTAAAATAATACTGCTCTTTTACAGTGTCTTTCTAAGTCATTAATCTTCTTTCCCTGAATGTGGACATGGTAGGCAGAGAGCATTGCCATCACCGTGCTTCAGTCAAGGCTTGACAAGACTGAAACAAAAGGAAGGGAGTTAAATACAATTATAAAAGAAAAACTCTAATTGACTGGAATGTGCTTTCGCATGTGCTTAATTGCCGACCTCTTCCAGCTACCCGCTTGCGAGAGTGCCCAGACTTTGCGGCACTGTGTGCAGTTGTAACATAATTAATGCTTCAAGAGGCTGGTTGCAGCACAATTCAACTCCTGCCTCAGTGTTGCCTGGATCCACTTCAGTTTGCATCCTGTTACAACAGGTCAAGAGCAGATGTGAGTTCTCTGGATCAGCTGGACAACGGGAACACACACAATAGGCTGAAGCTTGGAGTTCAGCACAACCACCTCTCCAAGGTCATGATCAAGTTCCAAAACCCGGGGCTACATATCCCCTTGCAAAAAGGATTCTCAACTTGGGAAGGACTTCCCTTGAGTATTGTATGTGGTCCATTTGGTAAAGAAAAGAGTACAGAAAATATTAATTATATTTTATTTGATTTCACTTTCTTTGAGTTTTAGCCTCAAGTTTTGTTTTCGATTGTCACGGCAAGCTCTAATTTATATTTGAAGTGGCTTTGCTTGGCAGCTTTAATGGCAGGTCTGTCTGAATATCGCAGAGTGTACTGCATGTGCTATGATTGCTCTACTTGACTTCAGCAAAGGGAGGCCCAAGGTGAATTAGCCATCAAATGTGTTAAGAGTCATGCACCTGATTTGTTGCTTTAAATACATATAATTTTTGCAACTGATTTACAAGCAAATCACTATTAATATATTAATTAACGTGAACACTCAAAGAGTCCTCATCCAATTACTTTAAGAGTTTTTCCCTCCACAAATATCCATCCATACTTTCACTCCATTGAAACTCTCACTTGGTTTGCTTAGTTCATACAACAATGATCATCCACAATCTGCCACCAGCATTTCAATGATCTTCTGGAAATTAGACCGAGTTTTCACAATTCTAAAGACACAATTCACTGTAAATACTGGAATCTGAAGCAAAGAACAAGGGGCTGAGGAACTGATTGGGTCAGGCAGCACCTGTGGAGCAAAATGAACAGTGACATTTCAGGTCTTTATCTGGACCAGATGAAGGGAATCAACCCTGAAGCATCCACTATTTATTTCCATCCACAGAGGCTGCCTGACCCATACAATTCCGGCAGCAGTGTGGAGACAAAAGAGACTTCAGATACTGGAATATAGAGTAGCAATCTGCTGGAAGAACTCAGGTCATGTTTCTGGTTTTGACCAGAAATTTTCCTTTTCTCACACAGATGTTGTTTGACCCAGAGTTCCTCTAACAGTTTCTTCATTGTTTCACAATTCTGTATTATTTTTGTGTGGTCAGCCTATAGCAGCAGGCAGACCAATAACAGATGAGCTGCAGTTATAATTCTTGATTTGTTCTGTGGTAGTATTTCTGAGCATGGAAGTCATGAGGGAGACCTTCGTGGACAACCTTCTCATGCTCTTTTAATCCTGTACCTGTCTGGTTTCTGTCTTTGAGTGGGAAATATAAAGTTCAGTCATCAGATAGGAAATTTTTATACATTATTCATTTACAGAATGTAGGTGTGACTGACAAGATCAGTATTTATTGCTTACTCTTGATTGCCTGTCAGAAGTTAATGGTGAACTGCCTTCTGAATCATGTGAACCTTATGGTGGAAATACCTTTTTGCTTTGAGGGTGGGGAGTTCCATGATTTAGGTTCCCCAAATGGCCATAAATATCACCATCAACTCATTGCAGATTGGAAAATATACTTGTGCTAATTATGATTTCAGTGCCAGCCCAGGATGAACAGCACCCCAGCGCCAAATTCTGATTTCACAAGTGGTTAACAGTAGGAGGCTGAAGTGATTATGACTGACATTTTGCAAATGACTCAAGGCATATCACAGTTTTTAGATGTTCTTCTAAAGTGTTGATGTAAAAGGTGAGGAGGAGGAGATATATCTTTTTAATAGAGTAGGAGGAGATGGAATTTGGCCTCCAAGTGTGCATATACAGTAACATTTTCTGCATACCGGGTCTTGTTAACAGTATCTATAGTACACTTGGTTTTGGAATGGAGATGGTGTAGTTTGGACTTTATACCCATTTGCACTGCTCATTAGCGCTACTCCAGCAGGAAACCTGTCGACTGTGAGAATAATTGTGTAAAGCATTGGGATAATGGCGTGGCTTTGCTTGTCATCAGTCTGCGCTGGGGATGAGCTGGAAGCTCTCTTCATGTCTTTTAATGAGAAAAGCTTGTGAAACTGCATAAAGTTAAGTAAAATACATACTAGATTCAAGACCATCAATTATTCTCATGATCAATGTTAAGCAAGGTAATGCACTCATGCAACATTTCGTAACTAGGCCATGTAGATCAGAGTGAGCCTGTGGTGCAACGATAGTTTAATAGCAATAAATGTAATACTTCCTTCAAAATATATCTCTGAACTGTTTACTAATGTCAAGAAAGCTTAAGACTCACAGATATTGCTGATCAAGGGCAAATAAAGAGCGGTTGGAGATGGATATCTTTCTACACCACGTGCTTCAAGTCAACATCAGAATTAACCCACACAAAATATGTTAAAAAACAGATTACCTACAGTAAGTGATGTTCATACAAAACAAACATTGCTTCTAGAAGCCAAAAAAACACTCCGCCCTGGCATCTATGGGATGTCAGGCTAATTACTGAAACTAAAAGGCAGATGGTTATTTCATTACTTCTTTGGCAAAAGGACAGTCTCCAAGACTGGACTTGAAAATAGCCTTACCACACAGTCTTTAACCATTCTTGCTTCAAAAATGTCACCTTTGTTGACGTATTTGCTCGTGGTAATGTCTGATGGGCAGACTGGTGACGCAGTGCTCACCCAGAATGATGCTTGGGTGAGGTAACCCTGAAGTGAATTGTGCTCTTTTAATACAACATCCAACCCATAGCAATTCTTCAGAGTCAACAGGGTTCACTAAGGTAACTTTGGATTGGGAGAAGTTCACGTTTTGTGATGCACTGTACTTCCTCTGCATTAACTGTCTTTGAACATCAAGCATGATTCTAACCTTTTCCTAATTCCATTGTTCTACACTGAAATGTTGATTACAAATTTGCCAGCCTCTCCAAAGGCTGTCTTTGGCTAATCCTACAATATTCACTGTCATATAGAAACTACTCCCATAGTAGTTTCTATGAGGCAGCAGCCCAATCTATTGGCCATAAGGCCAGGAACCACCAAGACTGGTTTGAAGATAACTCAGATACCATCCACAACTTGCTTAAGGACATGCACAAAGTACACCGTGCAACTTTAGATAACCCTTCATCCACTAGCATCAGGCAGCATTGGCAGGCAGCTCGGAGGAAAGTGCAAAAGGCAAAACGGGCCATACAAAATGAGTGGCGGACTGAAAGGGCCCATGAAATACAGTCCTTTGCCGATAATAATAACATGCATAATTTTTACATTGCTGTCAAAACCATCTACGGCCCAATAAATTGATGCGTTAATCTCCTGAAAACAGCAGATGTCTAACACTTCTGAAGAATCAGAATACCATTCTGCTGAGGTGGGCTGAGCATTTTAACACTCTGCTTAAACAGGATTCTGACGCAGACCCCACCATCCTGGATGGACTGCCTGAACTTCCTCCTATCCACGACCTGAGTCTACCACCAACCTTCCAGGAGGTTCTATCAGCTGTCCATTCCCTTAAGAACAATAAGTCACCTGGCACTGACAATATCCTTGCTGAGTTACTGAAGAACGGAGGGTACATGTGTATGCGCACCCTCTACCAGTACATCACCAAGGCCTGGACTGATGAGAACATCCCACAGCAATGGAGAAATGCAAACATCGTTGTCATTTATAAGAACGAGGGTGACAATGCCATCTGCGGTAATAGTAGGGGCATATCACTCCTTCCTGTTGCTGGAAAAGTCCTGGCTAAGGTGATGCTTCAGAGGCTCATCAGCAACATCACCAAGTCAATGCTGCCTGAATTGCAGTATGGATTTAGGAAGAACAGGAGCACGATTGACATGATCTGCACAGCATGGCAGCTTCAGGAAAAGTGCCAGGGGCAATATCAGGACCTGTTTATGGACTTTGTCGACCTCTCCAAAGCATTGAACACTGTGTAATGAGAGCTCTTATGGGATATCCTCCTCAGGTTTGGCTGTCCCAATAAATTTGCTATCATCCTCTGCCAGTTACACGATGGGATGACTGCTCGGGTGATCATAGGAGGACAAGAGTCTGAGCCCTTCCTTGTACGCACAGGGGAGAGACAGGGGTGTGTGCTAGCACCAGTGCTCTTTAACATTTTCCTCCTGTGTGTTACCAAGCTTCTCCACAATGAGATTGAAGACAGCAGCGGTGTGGCAGTGGATGTCAGATTAGATGGCAACCTCTTTGACATCAGGAGGCTCCACACAACCACCAGACTCTGTAGGGAGTGGGTCCTGGAGCTGCAGTATGCGGATGACTGTGCTGTTGTGGCCCACACTCCGGAGGATCTTCACACTGTCCTTGCTGTGGCGGTGAGAGCGTACAGCAGGATTGAGCTGACCGTCAATACCACCAAGACAGAAGTGGTTTGCCAATGGAGTGCTAGTGTCCCACCCACCCTACCTGCCTTCACTGTTGGTGATGAAAAGCTGTCAGTAGTGCCATCTTTCAAATATCTGGAGAGCATTCTCTCTGAGGATAGCGGCATTGACAACGACATCCAGAGGTGCATTAAACAGGCATCAGCTGCCTTTGGGAAACTTCGGCATAGAGTCTTTCAGAACAGGAGCCTTCATCCCTTCACAAAGGTTGTCGTATACCAAGCAGTCTGTGTCACCAACCGCCTTTATAGCTGTGAAGCCAGGGTAACCTACGCTCCTTGGAGTGCTTCCACATAAACTGCCCTTCAGCACATCCTGGGAATTACCTGGCGTGAGCGGGTGCCTCACACTGAAAAAACTTGTAAAGACCAACTGCAGAAGTATTGAGGCCGTGATCACCCAGCGTCAGTTGCAGTGGCTGAGCCACGTGATAAGGACGTCCTCATGTCGGCTGCCCCACAGAGTGTTATACAGCCAGTTACATCATGGTCGACACTCAGCTGGAGGGTCGAAGAAGTGCTATAAGTATCAGATGAAGAATGCTTTAAGGAAGTGCAAGATCAGACATGAGGACCTGGAGGATATTGCTGCTGACTGCATCAATTGGCGACAGTTGTGTAGGGAAGGGGTTCCTATTCTGGAGGTGGAATGAACAACCGGAAGACAGCAGAAGAGAGCCAGGAGAAATGCAGCCACGGTTGCCATCATTACCACCACTACCACATATACATGTCCCACCTGCAATAGAGCTTGTGGGTCCAGGATAGGACTGTATAGTCATCAAAGATCTCACCGTTAAAGGAGTGGACGTCATCATCAGGTTTCGATGGACAACCAAAGCAGAAGAAGGAGAACTCCCATAGGGTATGAAGGGACTTTGGCACCCATTGTACGGGACATTAGGCTTAAATACACTGACATCATGAGCATGATGATGAGCATCATCAAGGCAGAATTCATTCACTATGACCCAACATGGACCAATATTTGTGCATAAGGTGCATACTGAACTAATGCACTGTTCAAATACCTTAAGTGTATGGATGTTGTCTCGGACAAGCAACAGAGTCCATTTGTCACTGGAATGTCTGTGCTGTGCCTTTCGGCTCAAACAACATGCACAGAAACTCAAATAGGCCAAACAGGGTTCTAGCAGCAGTTTTGAGAATATCCCCAGTGCACACAGGCACTTGAAGTTAGCTCCTGGCTAAAACCACTTTAGAAACAATTATCTTTCTGGCTAAACGTGCTGAAAAGTGTTGGTAGGACTGGGTAATGATGGGGGGAGGAGGTCTGATTAAGGTGGTGGTGATTGCTACATGGACTGCAAACAAGAATGGGCTTAGAGACCATGTGGTTAGGTGAAGCCCAAGGGCTTTTTGACCTGTGTACAGTGCCAAACATTTCCATGTCAGCAAACTCAGCCTTCGTGCTGGCCAGGTTTTCTGAGTCCAGCCTATGCACAAAGGCATGGACCGGTGAGCCAGTTGTGGAAATGTGATGCTCACCCCCAGGCTTTGTTACTGTGGTGGAAAATGGGGCCTGGTGAGGTTTGGGAATTTTCCCAGCAGGCGTGACAACTTGAGAAGTGCATGTGTGTGAATGTGATTTGTGTGTGTGCATGTGTGTGAATGGTAGCGTCAGTCACCTGTCCCAGAATCTGAAGGACTCCAGTAATGGGCATGATTGTAAATTATAGACGAGAGATCAATAAGCATATTAATAATTATATTGTATAGAGGAATGGACTGTGTGAGTGTCTGCAGACATGTGTTAGAGAATGGAAACTGTGACAAGACTGGAGGGTGATCTGTGTTTATGTGAAATGCAAAAACAGTCAGACAAATCCTGTAAAAAACAGAAAATGAGCAAAAGTAAAAGAAGAGAAAAACACGGGAAGAACAGGCGAAGTATAAAACACCTCAGTGATTGAAAAGAAACAATTAGCACCAGAGTCTGAGGATGAACTTGATACTGTACCCCTGCCTTTCCCAGGCCCTGTTTGAACAAGGCCCATTGCAAGAGATGCTTTCAGAGTATTTGGTGAGGTTGGTTACATCCGGAGCCCTGCCACAGGTGGTGGTTCCCAACAGCACTACTGAAGGCGGATGGGTGCAGAGGGGATGAATGAAATATTGATCTAAACGTACCTTGAACTGATCCACTGGGAGCATGAAGAAATTGTATCCCTTGGACTGTAGACGGGCATAAAGAATCAGTGTTGGATAGGAGACAATGATGTTAATGAATATGAAGAACGCATGCATGAATGTTTACAACAGCATCCAGATTAACTCTACAAGTGGGGATGCCCAAATTAATAAATGTTAGGATAAATAAGTTGTAGCTTAGATTAAAGGAAAACATGTACTCTCTCCTGTGTGAGACGAGAGAATTAAGTACAATTCCCAGCGTTACAATATTGCTTAAATCAAGGACAATATCAAGGGATTAAAGTTGTTCTGGGGAATGGGGCCAATAATTGAGAGAAACATCCCGAGTTGCTCCACTAGAACCTCTGGTCAATATTGTACTCAACTGCCCCTGCAGTTCATGTGTACAAAGCTCGGCAGGGAGTTGGACGCCTTCTGAAAAATCACCTGAGATGGAAACATTCTACAGGTCTTTTAATGTGAAAAGCTTGTGAAACTACTTAAATTTAAGCAAAATACGTATTAGGTTCAATACCAAATCATACTACACCTAAATATACCAAAACTATCAATTATTCTCCGGATCAATGTTAAGCAAGGTAATACATTCATGCTACATTCCATAACTCGGCCATATAGATCAGAGTGAGCCTGTGGTGCAATGATAAATGTAATACTTCCTTCAAAATACATCTCCTAAATGTTTACAATGTTAAGAAATCTTAAGACACAGATATTGCTGGTTCAGGGGCAAATAAAGAGCGGATGGAGATGGATGTCTTTCTACACCTCATGCTTCAAGGCAATATCAGAATTAACCCACGCAAAACATACGGTAAAAAAAAAGATAACATACAGGAAGTGATGTTCATACAAAACATACAGTACCGCCCTAGCATTCAAGTGATGTCAGCTTAACTACTGAAACTAAAAGGCAGATGGTTGTTCCATGATGTCTTTAGCAACAGAAGGACAGTCTAAGAGACAAGACTTGAAAACAGTCTCACCACACAGTCTTTAACCAGTCTTGCTTTGAAAGTATCGCCCTTGATGTAATACTTGTTCACGGTAATGTCTGAAGAGCAGACCGGTGACACAGTGCTAATCCAGAATAAATCTTGGTGTGGTAACTTTGAAGTACATTGTGCTCTTTTAATACATCCTCCAATTCCTAGTAATTCTTCAGCGTCAACAGGGTTCACTAAGGTAACTTTGAATTGGGAGAAGTTCCCGCTTTGTGATGCACTGTACTTCCTCTGCATAAACCTGTCTTTGAAGAACATGCAGGATTCTCACCTTTTTGTGATTCAGCTGCTCTGCGCTGGGAGGTTGCTTACAAATGAGCCAACCGCTCCGGAGGCTGTCTTTGGCAACCTCTACAATATTCACTGTCATATAGAAACTACCCCCATAGGGCCTGAAGTGACTTTGGCACCCATTCTCCAGGACATTAGTCTTAAATACGCTGACAGTAGGCTGATGAGCACAATCAAGGCAGACTTCATTGACTATGACCCAACCAGGTCCATTATTTGGGCATAAGGTGCATACTGCACTAATGCACTGTTCACGTACCTTATGTGCAGGGATGGTGTCTCGGTCAAGCAACAGAGTCATTAGTCGGTAAAATGTCTGTGCCCTATTTTTCAGCTGAAGCAGCATGCACAGAAACTAAAGCAGGCCAAACAGGGTTCCAACAGCAATTTTGAGAGCAGTCCCAGTACACACAGGCACTGGATGGCAGCTGGTGACTATGTCTACTTTAGAAAAAAATATCTTTCTGGTTAAATGTGTTGTAAAGTGACGGTGGGTTTGTGTAATGCCTGGGGGTGCTGGTCTCATTGGGGTGGTGGTGACCGCCATATGGACAGCTTAGGGACCATGTGGACCACGTGGCGAGGGGAAGCCCAAGGACTTTTCAACTTGTGTACAGTGCCAAGCATTTCCACGTCAGCAAACTCAGCCTTCGTGCTGGCCAGGTTTTCTGAGTCCAGCCTATGCACAAAGGCATGGACCGGTGAGCCAGTTGTGGAAATGTGATGCTCACCCCCAGGCTTTGATACTGTGGTGGAAAATGGGGCCTGGTGAGGTTTGGGAATTTTCCCAGCAGGTGTGACAACTTGAGAAGTCATGTCCAATGTCTGTAACACGGTCACAAATACAAAACCTCTGTGGTGTTCTGGCAGGCCTTTCTCTTTGGACAGTTGCCAGGGGAGTTCAGCTCTGCTGAAGTCTGGATCTTCAGTAGGAATTCCAGAGCACTCAGGTCAAGGCTTCAGTCAGTGTTGAGAACTTTGAAGAGTTCCTCCTAGTTGATGATGAGTATCAGTTATTCACTCTGTGGTTTCCCATCTATTTTCTGTCAGGGTCAATGAAAAAATTATATGGAAACAAAATGTAGGAGTTGATGGAAGTAATAGATTTTCCAAAAGAGATTTAATGTGAGAACACCAGTAGAGAGACAGCAAAGAACAGAAAAGAGTGAGCATAGGAGATAGAAGAGCAGAGCACAATGTAGGCCATTCAGCCCACAATATTCCATTCTCTACAACCAATAACTCTTCTGTTTTCTTTCATCCATGTGCTTATCAAGCTGACATGAAAGAGTACCTAATGTATCTGCCTTTATCATCACCCCCTGAAATGCATTGCAGACATTTCCCTCTTGCTGTGTAATAAACCTACCTCTGATAGTATAAAAAGTATTGTTTAAAAATAAGCATAGAAAAATGTGTGTGTGTGTGTGTGTGTGTGAATGTTTGTGTCAGTTCCCTATCCGAGACCTCTGAAGGACTCCAGTAATGGCCGTGATTGTACATTATGGACAAGAGACCAATTAGCTTGTTAATAATTGTATGGCGGAATGGACTGTGTGAGTGACTGCAGGCGTGTTTTAGAGAAAGTAATTGTGAGAAGATTGTAGGGTGATCTGTGTTGACTTGAAATGCAAAAAGTCAAATAAATCCTGTAAAAAGCAGAGAAAATGAGCAAAAATACAAGAGAAAAACACGAGAAGAAGAGGCGAAGTATAAACACCTCAGTGATTGAAAAGAAACAATTAGCACCAGAGTCTGAAGACAAACTAGATGCTGTACCCCTGCCTTTCCCAGGTCCTGTTTGAACAAGGCCTATGCCAAGAGATGCTTCTTAGTGTTCGGTGAGGTTGGCTTCAGCCGGAGTCCTGCCACAGACGGTAGTTCCCAACACCTCTACTGAAGGTGGAGGATGAATGAAATATTGATCTAAACGTACCTTGAACTGATCCAGTGGGAACTCGAAGAAATTGTTTCCTTTACACTGGAGACTGACATATAGAATCAGTGTTGGACAGGATACAATGATGTTAAAGAATATGAAGAACGCATGCATAAATGTTTTCAAAAGCATCCAGATTAACTCTACAAGCGTGGACACCCATCTTAATAAATGTTAAGATAAATAGATTGCAGCCTGCGTTACAGGAAAACATTTACTATTACTTGTGTGTTATGATAAAGTTAAGTAAAATTCCCAGTGCTTTACAATATTGCCAAAAACAAATACATCAAGGGATTAAAGCTGTTAAGGGGAATGGGTCCAATACTTGTGTGAAACATCCCGAGCAGCTCCACTAAAAACTCTAGGCAATATTGTACTCAACTGCCCTCGCAGTTCATTTGTACAAAACTCCGCAGGGAGTTAAACACCTTCTCAAAAACCACCCAAGCTGGAAGCTTTCTTCAGGTCTTTTAACGTGAAAAACATCTGAAACTGCATTAAGGTAAATAAAATACATATAGATCCAGTACAGAATCATCTAACACCTGAATGTACCAATACTATCAATTATTCTCATGACCAATGTTAAACAAGTTAATACACTCATGCTACATTCCATAACTACTCCGTGTAGATCACAGTGAGCCTGTGCCACAATCATAGCTTCATAGCAATAAATGATAAATGTAATACTTCCTTCAAAATACATCTCCTAAATGTTTACCAATGTTAAGAATGCTTATGACTCACAGATATTGATATTTCAAGGGCAAATGAAGAGTGGATGGAGATAGACATCTTCCTACAGCACGTGCTTCAAGTTAATATCTGAATTAACCTACGCAAAAAGAGAATAAGGTAAAAAAAAAACAAATTACATACAGGAAGTGATGTTCATACAAAATGAACAGTGCTTCTAGAAGCCAAAACACTCCGGCCTGGCATCCATGGGATGTCAGGTTAACTACTGAAACTAAAAGGCAGATGGACATCTCATTAAGTCTTTGGCAAAAGAAGGACTTAAAAACAGTCTCACCACACAGTCCTTAAACATTTTTGCTTTGAAAATGTCGCCCTCGATGGCATACATGTTTGTGGTTATGTCTGATGGGCAGATCGGTGACACAGTGCTCACCTAGAATGATGCTTGGGTGAGGTAATTCTGAAGTGAATTGTGCTCTTCTAATACATCCTCCAACTCATAGTAATTCTTCAGAGTCAACAGAGTTAACTAAGGTAATGTGTGTGTGTGAATGTTTGTGTCAGTTCCCTATCCGAGACCTCTGAAGGACTCCAGTAATGGCCGTGATTGTTTCCTTTACACTGTAGACTGACGTATAGAATCAGTGTTGGACAGGATACAATGATGTTAAAGAATATGAAGAACGCATGCATAAATGTTTTCAAAAGCATCCAGATTAACTCTGCAAGCGTGGACACTCATCTTAATAAATGTTAAGATAAATAGGTTGCAGCCTGCATTACAGGAAAACATGTACTGTTACTTGTGGTGTTATGATAAAGTTAAGTAAAATTCCCAGTGCTTTACAATATTGCCAAAAACAAATACATCAAGGGATTAAAGCTGTTAAGGGGAATGGGTCCAATACTTGTGTGAAACATCCCGAGCAGCTCCACTAAAAACTCTAGGCAATATTGTACTCAACTGCCCTCGCAGTTCATTTGTACAAAACTCCGCAGGGAGTTAAACACCTTCTCAAAAACCACCCAAGCTGGAAGCTTTCTTCAGGTCTTTTAACGTGAAAAACATCTGAAACTGCATTAAGGTAAATAAAATACATATAGATCCAGTACAGAATCATCTAACACCTGAATGTACCAATACTATCAATTATTCTCATGACCAATGTTAAACAAGTTAATACACTCATGCTACATTCCATAACTACTCTGTGTAGATCACAGTGAGCCTGTGCCACAATCATAGCTTCATAGCAATAAATGATAAATGTAATACTTCCTTCAAAATACATCTCCTAAATGTTTACCAATGTTAAGAATGCTTATGACTCACAGATATTGATATTTCAAGGGCAAATGAAGAGTGGATGGAGATAGACATCTTCCTACAGCACGTGCTTCAAGTTAATATCTGAATTAACCTACGCAAAAAGAGAATAAGGTAAAAAAAAAACAAATTACATACAGGAAGTGATGTTCATACAAAATGAACAGTGCTTCTAGAAGCCAAAACACTCCGGCCTGGCATCCATGGGATGTCAGGTTAACTACTGAAACTAAAAGGCAGATGGACATTTCATTAAGTCTTTGGCAAAAGAAGGACTTAAAAACAGTCTCACCACACAGTCCTTAAACATTTTTGCTTTGAAAATGTCGCCCTCGATGGCATACATGTTTGTGGTAATGTCTGATGGGCAGATCGGTGACACAGTGCTCACCTAGAATGATGCTTGGGTGAGGTAATTCTGAAGTGAATTGTGCTCTTTTAATACATCCTCCAATTCATAGTAATTCTTCAGAGTCAACAGAGTTAACTAAGGTAATGTGTGTGTGTGAATGTTTGTGTCAGTTCCCTATCCGAGACCTCTGAAGGACTCCAGTAATGGCCGTGATTGTTTCCTTTACACTGTAGACTGACGTATAGAATCAGTGTTGGACAGGATACAATGATGTTAAAGAATATGAAGAACGCATGCATAAATGTTTTCAAAAGCATCCAGATTAACTCTGCAAGCGTGGACACTCATCTTAATAAATGTTAAGATAAATAGGTTGCAGCCTGCATTACAGGAAAACATTTACTGTTACTTGTGGTGTTATGATAAAGTTAAGTAAAATTCCCAGTGCTTTACAATATTGCCAAAAACAAATACATCAAGGGATTAAAGCTGTTAAGGGGAATGGGTCCAATACTTGTGTGAAACATCCCGAGCATCTCCACTAAAAACTCTAGGCAATATTGTACTCAACTGCCCTCGCAGTTCATTTGTACAAAACTCCGCAGGGAGTTAAACACCTTCACAAAAACCACCCAAGCTGGAAGCTTTCTTCAGGTCTTTTAATGTGAAAAACATCTGAAACTGCATTAAGGTAAATAAAATACATATAGATCCAGTACAGAATCATCTAACACCTGAATATACCAATACTATCAATTATGCTCATGACCAATGTTAAACAAGTTAATACACTCATGCTACATTCCATAACTACTCCGTGTAGATCACAGTGAGCCTGTGCCACAATCATAGCTTCATAGCAATAAATGATAAATGTAATACTTCCTTCAAAATACATCTCCTAAATGTTTACCAATGTTAAGAAAGCTTATGACTCACAGATATTGATATTTCAAGGGCAAATGAAGAGCGGATGGAGATGAATATCTTTCTACAGCACGTGCTTCAAGTCAATATCTAAATTAATCTATGCAAAAAATAATAAAGTAAAAAAAAACAGATTATATACAGGAAATGATGTTCATACAAAATGAACAGTGCTTCTAGAAGCCAAAACACTCCGGCCTGGCATCCATGGGATGTCAGGTTAACTACTGAAACTAAAAGGCAGATGGTCATTTCATTAAGTCTTTGGCAAAAGAAGGAGAGTCTCACCACACAGTCCTTAAACATTCTTGCTTCGAAAATGTCTCCCTTGATAGCATACTTGTTCGTGGTAATGTCTGATGGGCAGATCGGTGACACAGTGCTCACCTAGAATGACACTCGGTAAGGTAACTCTGAAGTGAATTGTGCTCTTTTAATACATCCGCCAACTCATAGTAATTCTTCAGAGTCAACAGGGTTCACTAGGTAATGTTGGATTGGGAGAAGTTCCCGCTTTGTGATGCATTGTACTTCCTCTGCATAAACCTGTCTTTGAAGAACATGGAAGATTCTAACCATTTTGTCATTCAGCTGCTCTGCGCTGGGAGGTTGCTTACAAATGAGCCAACCGCTCTGGAGGCTGTCTTTGGCAACCTCTACAATATTCACTGTCATATAGAAACTACCCCCATAGGGCCTGAAGTGACTTTGGCACCCATTCTCCAGGACATTAGTCTTAAATACGCTGACAGTAGGCTGATGAGCACAATTAAGGGAGACCTCATTCACTATGACCCAACCAGGTCCAATATTTTTGCATAAGGTCCATCGTGACCTAATGCATTGTTCAGGTTTCTTATGTCCCTGCCAAGCAACAGAGTCATTAGTTGCCTGAGTGCCTGCGCTGTATTTTTCAGCTCAAATAGCATGCACAGAAACTCAAATAGGCCAAACAGGGTTCTAACAGCAATTTTGAGAATATCCCTAGTGCCCACAGACACTTGATGGTAGCTCCCGTCTAAGACCACTTTAGAAAAAGCTATCTTTCTGGCTAAACGTGCTGAAAAGTGTTGGTGGGACTGGGTAATGAGTGGGGGTGGTGCTGATTGCGCATGGACAGCAACCAAGATTGGGCTTAGGGACCATGTGAAAAGGTGAAGCTCAAGGGCTTTTCAACCTGTGTATAATGCCAAGTTTTTCCATGTTAGCAAATTCAGCCTTCATGCTGGCCAGCTTTTTTGCATCCAGCCTATGCACATGGACCAGTGAGTCAACTGTGGAAATGCAGTGCTCAACCCTGGATTGTGTAACTGTAGTAGAAAATGGGGACTTACTGAGGGTTGAGAATATGCCCAGCAGGTGGTACATGCACTGGACAGAGTTGTTATGGAAACTTACTGGGCGTACAGGATAATGACCCAGAGCCCGTTGTGTCCACAATTTGGCAGTTCCTAAGATCTCACTGTGTTTTGGTGCACAGGAAATCTGCACAGAGCAGAGGTCTCTCAACTTTAGCAAGATAAAGTTCATATGCAGCATTGTCCACTGAAGCAAAGCATTATGCATCACGTCCCATAAGTCCGGATCTAGCTGCCATTGGCGGCCTCCAGTGAGGGTCCTTTGTTCTTTGCCACAGCAATTCAGAATTGGTAAGCACACCTCCACCACCCTCATCTTAAAAATAGGCACTCCACAAGGCTGTGTGCTGATCCCTATGCTCTACACACTCTTCACACATGACTGCACCCCCATCTACACCTCCAACTCCATAATTAAATTTGCGGACGATACCACAGTGGTTGGCCTCGGATGAGGATGAAACAACTTACAGGCTCGAGGTGGATCATCTGACGGAGTGTGTAAGGACAATGACCTGGTCCTTAATACTTCTAAAACAAAAGAGACGATCATTGACTTCAGGAGATCAAAGGACAGAGTACACACCCCCCTCCATATACATGGAGCGGTAGTAGAAAGTGTGGAAAACCTAAAGTTCATTGGAGTTATGCTGTCAAAACAGCTGACATGGACCACCAACACCTCACTGCTTGTAAAAAAGGCACAACAAAGACGCTTCTTCCTCAGAAAGCTGAAACAGGCCAAACTTCCTCAAAAGCTGTTGCTTAACTTCTACAGAAGCACAATTGAAACCATCCTGACCAACAGCACCACAGTGTAGTATGCTAGCTGCACAGCCGCTGATCGACAAGACCTGTATCGTGTGGTGAAGGCGGCCCAGTGAATTGTCAGGATGGAGCTCCCAGGACTGGATACCGTCTATTCCAGCAGACTCAGGAGGAAAGCAATCGGCATAACCAGAGACACCACACACCCCGGTCACTGCCTGTCTGATTCGCTACCATCCAGCAAAAGGTTCAGGACACTAAAAGCCAGAACAAATAGACTGAGGAACAGCTTCTACCCCAGAGCTGTGGACTCCATCACACCACTCCCACAGAACAATGACTGAAACTGTGAGCACACACAGGGACTCAAATACTTGCACTAACGGCACTTTGGGCATTACTGTGATATTCTGCTGCTATTGCAACTTATTTTCTGCTGCTTATCTATTTAATACTGTTTTTCTAATACTGTCTTGTTTTTATCTACTGCTTTATTTAACTGCCTGAGAGGAAGCCAAACAGAGTTTCATTGTATCTATGTATAATGACAATAAAGATCATTCAATTCAATTCAATTAATCAAGGGTCAATACTGGCAGCAAAATTACTTGAGTGCATGTGTCACACAGGAAGCATCACCTGAAAGGTGTCCTTAACGAACAGTAGACTATCCTGGCAGCTGGAACCCATGGTGTTCTCTGGCCTCTGATATCCCAATGTGCCTGGCACTGTCAAAGCTGCATAGTGATCACCACTTATTGGCATTTATGCTGAAATGAGCATGTTAAGAACATAGAGCTGGCATTGTCTGGTTTGGAGCCGTGGGCATGAGTCTGCTGGAAGGTCTGCAGACTGGGCTTATTGATACAGGTCAAGAAGGAGGGACAATGCACCTCTGTCTGCCTAAGAATGTCCATTAGAGCAAGCTCCCCATCATCCTTCACGACTATTCGAACTTGATCAGGCATTTGTTGCAAAAAAAAAGTTCTTTAAAAATAAAATAAGGATGGTGATTGCCTAGTAGAAATAGCTGGTAGCCCGTTAGTTCTGGCAGTCTAACATCAGCCACGCTGGGCAAAGTGAGCATCTGTTTGGTGTGCTCAGACTTAGACAGTTTGAAAGTCTGTAATAGGTGAGTTTTCAGAGTGACTTATTTACCACGCAGGTGGATCTTCTAGTAGAGTGGTCCCCAACCACCGGGCCACAAAGCATGTGCTACCGGGCCGCGAGGAAACAATATGGTTTGGCGATACGAAATGATATGAGTCAGCTGCACCTTTCCTCATTCCCTGTCACGCACTGTTGAACTTGAACGTACGCAAGGTCATCAGTTGCCTAAACGCAGTGATACCCTCACGCCAGGGATCACTGGTTGGTCTCGGGTAATCGGTCACCCTGGCCAGCGAGAAGTACTGATGCTACTGGCCTGGAGCGTGGATAGATGGGCTCCGCATCTAAACCTGTTTACCACACAGAATGTTCGTGCGGAACCCGGTGCTAAAATATTTGTAGACGAACTAATTCGGGCTCAGCATTTCGTAAGTAGCAGAGCAGCTACCTCGCTGCGATCTACTGAAAGTCATTCCTCGAGCCAAACTTTTCTCAGCCAATAGATCCTACCTACATACAAAGAGGGCCCTGTCGCACTCCTCATCGCGCGGTTGGTTGCTCTCTCCGGACTGCAACTACCGCAGCCCTGGCATGGGGACCTACAGCCCTGACCTTGTTCTCTCACCCCACCCACGACCAGCCACACCTGGCCAAGGCATCTGGCAGCAGGCGGGCTGGAGGCTGGAGTTTGGGCCTGGTGGCTGTCTAATGAGGCAATGAAGCCCTCAAAACTGCTTCGCTACCTTGAGTCCAAGCACCCTGCACTTAAAAACAAACCCGTTGAGTTTTTTGAGCAGAAAGAACGTGAGCAAGCAGGACAGAATCAAGTGTTGATAGCCACGTAAACTAAATTGTGAAATAGACTGAACATAAGGATCCTCCTTCGAGTATCACTGTATTCCAGTCGTGTTTAACACCCCCCCCCCCCCCCCCCGTTGGCTGGTCTGCAAGATTATTGTCAATATTAAACCGGTCTGCGGTGCAAAAAAGGTTGGTGACCCCTCTTCTAGTAGACTCACCACTCTGGCTGCAGTGGAACTATTCTTCAATGCTATGGCATAGTAAAATTTGGTATGTCTGTCGTGATTTCTCACAGTGCAAATTGGGCTCCTGTCTGTGCAAACCATGTGGATGGACTCTGCTCCCGAAATTCCAGCAGCTTTGAAGTGACTGCATTGGTTGACATATCATTGAGCAACTCTGGAATTACCCAGGAGCATCAGGGTCACCAATGTAGGATTTTGTGAATAAAACGTCAATAATGAAGGCCCACTCACCATACGCCTTCTTAATCACCCTATGAACTTGTGCAACAACGCTATGGGATCTGTGGATGTGGAATCCAAGGTCCTTCTCTTGTGTCATACTGCTAAGGATCCTGCCATTAACCATGCACTCCACCTTCGAGTTTGACCTTCTGAAGTGAATCACTTCACACAACAAGTACCAGAACTCCCCAACTTCCAGAAGGCCAACTTGTGCACAGCTCTTCCATATGAATGAGCATTTGGCAGAATCAGAATCAGTGGCATATGTTGTGAAATTTGTTGGTTTGCAGCAGTAATACATTACAATACATAATAATAAAAAACTATAAGTTACAACAAGATATATAAACAAGTCGTGTAAAAAGAGAGCAAAAAAAAACGAGGTAGTCTGTTTGGTTTATTGTCCATTCTGAGATCTGATGGTGGAGGGGAGGGACCTGTTCCTGATACACTGAGTAGGTATCTTCAGGCTGCTTTACTCATCCTTAATGGTAGAACTGAGAAGAGGTCATATCCAGGGTTATTGGGGTCCCAAATGATGGATGCCACTTTTTCGAGACATCACCTTTTGAATACGTCCTCAATGTTGGGAAGGCTAGTGCCCACTCTAGTGCTGGCTGAATTTACAACTTTCTGCAACATCTTCTGCTCCTGTGCAGTGGCCCATCCATACCAATCAGTGATGCAACCAGTTTGAATGCTCTCCATGGTACACCTGTAGAAATTTGCTGGAGTATTTGGTGACATGCCAAGTCTCCTCAAACTCCCAATGAAATACAGCTGCTGTTGTGCTTTCTTTTAATTTGTCTCCATATGTTGGGCCCAGGATAGGTCTTCAGAGATGTTGACATCCAGAAACTTGAAACTGCTCACCCTTTCTATTGCTGACATGTTGATGAGAACTGGCGTGTGTGCCCTTGATTTCCCCTTCCTGAAGTCCACAACCAATTCCTTGGTCTTACTGACATTTAGTACAAGGTTGTTGCAATACCCCTCAACCAGCTGATTGATGTCACTCCTGTACACATTCTCATCACCATTTGAAATTCTGCCAACAATAGTTATGCCATCGGCACATTTAGCGATGGATTTTGAGCTGTGCTTAACCACGCGGTCATAGGCGTAGTGAGAGTGAACAGTGGGATAAGCACGCATACTTGAGGTGTGCCATTGTTGATTGCCAGCAAAGAGAAGATGTTATTTTTGATCCACACTGACGGTGGTCCCTGATGAGGGAAACAAGGTTGCAGTTGCAGAGAGAGGTACAGGGGCCCAGATTTTGGAGCTTGTTGATTGGAACTGATTGGAATTGATTGTGTTGAATGCTGAGCTGTAATCAATAAACAACGTGTCATAGACGTTGCCATTGTCTTGGTGATCCAAGGCTGAATGGAGAGCCAATGAGTGGGAGACTGCTGGGGTGGATTTATCAGCTGCTGTGAGGCTGTACGTATTTTTTGCTGAGTGGGAACTTAGTTTGGAGCTCTGATACAATGTTGTGATCACAATTAATGTTCTATGTTCACACAGCATACAGGAAATAAATCATGCTTCATTGCATGCTGAGCACTGATATTACCTAGTATAGATAATAGTTTTTCAACCACAATATGTTTGTATCTTTCAGAGAAATCTGAATGTTTGAGTTAAAGGCCCTGGTTTAACACACAGATTACCCTTTGTTGGCCTATATTTTATTTAAATATATTGTTGGGTGATCACATTTCCAACTTACAACTCTTCAAGTTACAGCTCTCATGAACAGAACACTGTCATAACCTGACCCTGGAGCCAAAGAAGGCAGTAGCAGACAACAGTCAGGAGAGGTCACTATTGTAATGATTGACCTGATTGAAGTCAGCACAGTAAGCTAAGAACTGCAGAAAAAAAGGTTGGACCAATAAACCGATGTTACTGAGGGCAGATGAGGGGTAAACCAAAGGAAAGCAGCAATTGCAGTGGCTGCAGCCGGGATCAGAAACACCCTGGTATAAAAGTATCATGGGAAATGCTTCAAGGAAGGCAGAATAGATATCATTCCTCCAACAGACCTGGTGGCGGCCAGGACTGGGTAGACATGCAGGGAAATTCTGTTAGATGTGGTACCATATTCATCCGAGCACTAGCTAGAGAGAGATAAAAGTAGAATTCAGCAAAGTCTCCAGGTGGACTTTGCCAGACCCTTGTTGGAAAGTGGAGGGAAATGGTACTGGTTGGTAATCACAGAGTATTCCGCCGCTTGGAGAAAACATTTCTGATATGGAACTGTATTTCTGGGACTATAGTGTGGATTATTCTTCAGAAAATCATTCCATCAGGATGGATTTTGGTTGAAGATTATTTTATATCATATAACTTAATTCATAATAATTATTTACAAGAATAAGCCATGCAATGCCTTTTCGTTCTTACATTAATGAACTGTAGTGGTAGTTGATAGTGTTTTCTTAGGCCACTCAGTTAGCCACTCCCACATGGGTGGAGTTCACATCATGTACAAGTAGGGATCATTAAAGTTCAGTTCAATATACTGCATGCTAGCGTCCTGGTGTGCTCTGCACTGTCCCTCAATATCGAACACAACATGGTGTCAGAAGTGGTCGATCGTCGATGCTACAGACCAAATGAGATCTCCACCACGAAAGGAATCACAGTAACACTGTTCTTTTTCCCATATATCAATGAAAAACATCCGGAGACTTATCATGCTAAACTATTGATGCTAGTTTGCTAAGTTGTATACACCATGAGGCTTCAGCTGTAATAATCTGCGGCACACAAGCCTGGGGAATTACACAGACACAGCAGAGAAGTCAGTCAAGTTCTCAGAGAGAGAAAAGAAGCTTTTGTAGTCCAAATAATAAATAAATAAATAAATAAATAAACAAACAAACAAACAAACAAACAGGAAAATGGAGCAAATACCTGCAGTACCTGCATCTACTTCCCTAATAACCATACCCCCCCCCCCCATAAGACATTTGATTTTTCTAAACCAGGGGACGTTAAGAGATAGCTCAGACACTGTAAGAGATTTGGAGTTGCAAGCAATCTCACTCAGGCTTCAGAAGAGCATCAAGTAAGCACACTGATATACTGCATTGGTGACAAAGCAGATGATATCATGGGTGGATTAGGACTGATAGACGCTCAAAAAAGAAGAGTACAAAACAGTGCAGGACAAATTCAAAGACCATTTCACAGGAAAACAAAATGTGATACATGAGAGGGCAAAGTTCAACTCCAGAAAACAGGAGCCAGATGAAAGTGAAAATAAGTTCGTCACAGCATTTTATGCCCTGTCAGACAACTCACCATATGGAAATCTGAGAGATGAGCTCATTAGAGACAGGCTACTAGACACCAGATTGTCAGAGAGACTTCAGTTGCAGGCAAATCTCACACTAGAGAAAGTCATGACTATGGTCAGGTGGAGTGAGATTGTTTATCAGCAACAGGCAGAATATAGACAGGAAAATGATGCCGAGGTAAAGATCAAAGCTGTACACAAAGAACAGTATAAACAAATTGCTGTCAGAAAGACTGCAGAAAGAGGTGACAGTACAGTTCAACTCAAACAAAACAGACAAGCAAAACAAAGAGCAGGAGAAAATGTCCAACTGCAGGAGATGTGGCAACTCTTCATTCCATGTCAAAGAGCTCTGCCAGCTAAAGAAGAGAAATGCCACCAGTGCAATAGAGATGGCCATTATAAAAGCCGGTGTCACTCCAAAACAGTTCTTCAGGAGATCAAAGAAGACCATAATTCAGATGCGGAAAGAGCTCTCATTGGGGTTTTAGATTTAAATAGACAAGGCTGTTGTACTATAGTTCAGTTGCAAAATGAGGCTGTGTCGTTCAAAATAAACACTGAGGCAGATGTTACAGCCATCCCCAAATGTCAGTTCATAAAACTGGTGAAGAAAACAGGCTTTACGCTAAATTTAGCAAAGGAGGTCCTCATGAGGCCAGGGAAACATAAGCTCAGTGTGAAAGGAAGGTTCACTATCCATCTGTAAAAATGATTAGCAGTTAAAAGAGGATATCTATTTTGTTCAGAACCTCTTCTCACCACTACTGGACAACATGCCATCAAGAAGCTAAACCTCATTACAAGGTTGGATTGGTTCAAACAATGTTCAAGGCAGAACAAGTACCTGGAGCTATTCACAGGCCTGTGATTACTGAAAGAAGAGTACCTTATCCAACTGGGACCAGGAGTGACACCCTACTCTCTAACCACAGCAAGGCATATAACAGTCCCATTGATGAACAAAGTCAAAGCTGAACTTGGAGAGATTGGAGGCAATGATACCATAACTAGAATGAATGGACCTACTGAGTAGTATGCAGGCATTGTTCCTGATCAAAAGCCAGATGAAACAATTCTGCATTATTCAATGCAAGATTGAATAATGCAGTGAGATGGGAAAATTTTATTCTGCCCCCTGAGCTCACATTGGGTATGCTAAGTGGGGAAAAATTCTTCAACAAACTAGATGCAAACTCAGGGGTTCTGGCAGATCCATTTAGCTTCTGAGTCACAGTACCCATAACCTTTATCACACCATATGGGCTCTACGCCTTCAAGAGATTCCCTTTTGACATCTTATCAGCCCTTGAACTCTTTCAAAGTTTGGTTCATCCTCATCTGGAGGGACCTGGAAAGAGTAGTTTGCTACATGGAAGATATATTCATCTTCAGAGGCTCAAATGAGGAACATGACAAAAGAGTGGAGAAATTGGAACAGGTTGGAAACACCCTGAAGAAATAGAAATGTGAAATTTCAAAGTTAGAGTTCTGAAGGCACAAACTGTCCTCAGATAGAGTCCACCCAGTTTCAGACAAACTGGCAGGAGTTCAGAACAAGGAACAACCTACAAATGTATCAGAGATCCACAGTTTCCTTGGTATGGTGAAGCAGCTGGGAAAGTTCATTCCAGATTTTGGCAGAGAAAACAAAGCCATTATGTGACCTTGTTTCTCAGAGGAATATTTGGACGCACCTCAGGAGAAGTCATTCTCATCATTTAAAGCAGAGCTTATCTCTTTGCCCACAGTGGCATTCTTTGATCTGAACAAAGCAACCAAGGTTTCAGCAGACACTTCATCTTTTGGTCTGGGGGAGTGCTCATGCAATGTATGGAAACCAGAGGCATATGCATCAAGAACACTGACTCCTACTGAACAGCTTTATGCCCAGATCAAACAGGAGATACTGGCTTTTGTGTGGGCTTGTGAACATTTCAGCTAGAGCCATTTGATAGGCACTAAATTCCTACTTGAAACAGACCACAAGCCACTTGTCAGCCTCCTCAGCTCGAAGCTCTTGGATGACTTACCTCCGTGTCTGCAAAGGTTCAGAATGAGGCTTATACAAGATGCACGGAATGCTGGAGGAACTCAGCATGCCAGACAGCATCAATGGAAAAGAGTAAAGAGTCGAATTTTCAGGCCAAGACCCTTCATCAGGACTAGAAATGAAGAGAAGAAATCAGAGTAAGAAGTTGGGGGGAGGAGAGGAAGTACAAGCTGGTAGGTGCTAGGGGAGAGGGGGAGAGGTCGAAGTGAAGAGTTGGGAAGTTGATTGATGAAAGAAGGATGGACAAGAGGGAATCTGATAGGAGAGGACAGAAGCTCATGGAAGAAAGGGAAGGGGCAGGAGCACCAGAGGGAGGTGATAGGCAGGTGAGGAGATAAGGTAGAAAGAGAAACAGGAATGGGGAATGGTGAAAGGGAGGCAACTACCAAAAGTTCAAGAAATTAATGTTCATGTCATCAGGTTGGAAGCTACCCAGAAACCATTGGCTTAAAAGAGACACACTCACCATTCTTGACGGTTTACTGCTAAGGGGCTCTAAACTCCTCATTCCTATTCTATGAACACCAAGATCACCAGTCAAGTCCAGCAAAGACATCAAGGCATCGATAAATGCCATCTAAGAGCAAGGCACTGCATGTGATGGTCCAGTCTGAGCACACAGCTGGGAGATTATGTCAAACACTGTGAGGCATGCAGAAAACGGCACAAAAATCTTTCTGAGCCTCTCTGCCCAAAGGAATTCCCAGATTTTCCATGGAAAATTGCAGGCTCAGACATTTTCAAGATGGAAAGAGACATATCTTCTCACTGTGGATTACTACACGTGGAATGTTGAGTTGTCCAGGCTGTCCTCTAAATTCTCGGAAGCTGTTGTGCAGCACCTGAAAGCTATATTACTCACCAGAGACATTTGTGTCAGACAACAGTCCACAATTCAGCTGCTCAGAATTCAAAGCCTTTGCTAGGGACTATGAGTTCAAACACCAGACAAGAAGTCCACAGTACCCACAAGCAAATCGAAAAGCAGAAAGAGCAGTGCAAACTGTTAACAGTTTCCTACTGAAGGCAAAAGAACTCAACAAAGCACTACCAGCTTATCGCTCCACACCTCTTATGAATGGTGACATTCCATCAGAGCTCTCAATGGACCAGAGAACGGGAACAAGCCTGCCAATTCTTCCTTCCCTTCTTTAACCTCGTACACTGGACTTGTACAAAATGAGAAATTAAGAGACAACACAGCATGGAGACAACTTAACAAAGGTGGAACAGGTGTGCGTTCGAGTGCCTTCAAAGTCCACAAAAGGTAGAGAAAGAAAAAGGGTGGCCTGATTGTTATGATGAGGACCACTTTCCTGAGGTGGACACCTGTTCAAGAATCGCCATCCGCACCAACGCTTTCTATACCTTATTGGGTCATCTATCTGTCCCATCACAGAGATATACTCCGTAGCCTAGTAGCTTAGAGCAATTGATTAAACAACCCTCTCACTTTGCGAGAGTGTTCAGGTAGTCTAGCCAGACCTTCCTTAGATTTTGTGTTTTTTTTTAAGAGTTATAATGTTGAAAATATTTCACAAAATTAGTCTGTTCTTAAAAAAAGGAATTAGTGGAAAAAAGGAAAACAGAGCGAGAGAGAGCATTAAACAAAACAAAGAGAAAGACAGTTATAATGTTGACAATTCTTTTTTAAATTATTTTTATTTTTATTTTTTGCTCAGCATAACAAAACTTTCAATTTTCAGATACAACACACACAAAATGCTGGTGGAACACAGCAGGCCAGGCAGCATCTATAGGAGAAGCACTGTCGACGTTTCGGGCCGAGACCCTTCGTCCGCCCTCCAAGCCCTGACTGTATTAATTGTTACTGGATTGTGACAAATTCATCTTGTTGAGGAAAAGCAAATTAATAAGAGAGCATTTTGGTTGTGAAGCTTCAATGTTTAGCCAAATTGAGGAGGGCTCTCTGCAAACCCAGTCAACCACATAAGATAAAAAGGAACTTAATTGATATTTTTTGATCACCGGAAAATCCAGACCCCCTAGACAACTGGGAAGCTGTAACTTAGACATTTTAATACAGGGTCTTTTTTGATTCCAGATGAAAGAAACAAGTCATTTATTTTTTTAAGTATCTGTTGGGTAAAAATGACTGGAATCATTCGTATTGGGTAGAGCAGACGAGGAAGAATGTTCATTTTGAGCAAGGATATTCAGCCAAGTCAAGAAATGGGAAGAGTGCTCCATCGCTCAAGATCCAGTTTGATTTTGTCAAATAACTGTGTAAAGTTAGCTTTCAACGATTGATCAAACGTAGGAGTGATAAATATGCCTAAGTAAACAAAACCTGCCTGCAACCATTTAAAGGGGAAAACACCCTGAGTGTCAGGTACCTGCTGCAGATTCCCCAGAGGCGTAGCCTCTGATTTAGTAAAGGTGCTTTTATAACCTGAAAAGATGCTAAATGAATTGATGCATTGTATAAGGTGGTGAACTGATATAGCAAGGTTTGATAAGAAAATTAGAACATCATCTACATGCAATGTAATTTTATGTGACTTTAGTCCTATGCCTGGAACAGATATTTTGGGGTCTCGCCGAAAAGCCTCAGCCAATGGCTCGATCACTAGTGTGAAAAGTAGTGGTGATAAAGGGCAGCCCTGCCGGCTTCCCCTCAGAATAGTAAAATTATCCGACCTAATACCATTAGTGAGAATCGCAGCCAAAGGGTCATTATAAAGAACCTTCACCCACTTAGTAAAATTACTGCCCAAACCAATTTGTTCTAAAGTGATAAAAAGATACGGCCATTCGACATGATCAAAGGCCTTTTCTGCATCTAAGGAAACCACCAAGTTGTCCACTGCCTATTGCTGACATACCTGAATCACATTAAGTAATCTACTCGTATTGTTAGATGATCTACGGCCCTTTACAAAACACGTTTGATCATCTATTATGATAAAAGGTAACACAGTTTCTAATCGCAACACTAAGGTTTTAGATAAGATTTTAAAGTCAACATTTAACAATGATATGGGCCTGTAGGAGGCACAATCTTCAGGGCTCTTTCCTTTCTTAAGAATTAGGGAGATATTAGCTTCTCTCAATGATGGTGGGAGGAGACCACAATTAAATGCATGATTGAACATGTTTAGCATAGACTCTGATAATAACCCTGTGAACTCTTTATAGAATTCACTAGTGAGTCCATCAGGACCAGGAGTCTTCCCACTTTGGAGCTGTCTCACAGCTTCCTGTATCTCATGTATAGATAACGGAGCATTCAGGAGGGACTCTTGTTCAGAGGAAATGCCTAGGAGATCTAAATTCCTGAAAAAGGACTCCATCCTAGATTGCCCATCATTACATTGCTCAGATTGATACAGTTTAGAATAAAAATTCTTAAACACAACATTAATCATTTTAGAATTACTGGTGAAGGCTCCTGTCCCATCCCTAATTGAAGCAATAGTCTGAGAGGCATTTTTCTTTCTAGCTAGATGTCAAATACCTACCTATTTTTTCACCATGTTCAAACAATCGTTGTTTAGCAAATGTCAATTTTCTTTTGGCTGCTTGTGTAAGTAAAGAGTTCAGTGTATAGCGCAGAGCTGTGATCTTCTGTAACTTGGCTGCAGAAGGCTTATTAATATAATCCTTTTCAGCTGCCGCAAGCCTTGCTTCCACTAGGCGCTGCTGTTCTGCAGCTTGTCGCTTCTTACTAGCAGAGTAGGAGATAATTAATCCCCTTGCATAGGCCTTAGCAGTTTCCCAGAGCATCGATGGACTACTAGCTGATTTGGAATTAATAGATAGGAAAGTTTTGAATTCGGAAGTAGTCTATAAATTTGTTATCTTTTAGAATAAAAGGATTCAGCCTCCAATGTCTAGATCGTGCTGAATTATCTTTGGGCTTAATATTTAAATATACTGCTGCATGGTCAGAAATAGTGATATTTCCAATTGTGCAGGATACAACTAAATCTAGGAGCATTTTGGGGGTTAGAAAAAAGCCAATTCTGGTGTAACACTTGTGTGGATTAGAAATAAATGTTAAGTCTTTGACTGAGGGATGTAACAACCTCCAGACATCCACAAGTCCTAGTTCTCCACGTAAGCCCATGATTTGTTTGGACTGTGAGGACAGCAATGGGGGACCATGAGGCACTCTGTCCATGAGACAATTAAAATCCCCACATGAAATAATGTTTTGTATTGAAAAGCTTGTAAATTGGGAAAAAGCATCTGTTAGGAATTTGAGAGGATGAGCTGGAGGGCAGTAAACATTGAGAATACCATATTTCTCTCCATATATTGAAGCCTTAACAATCACAAATCTCCCATACTTAACCTTAATGCAGTCTAATAACTTAAAAGGTAAGGTCTTCCTAATTAAAATGGCCACCTCCCCTACTCCTGGTATTAAAAGGTGAAAAATAGACTTGATTAAATCCACTCTGTTGCCGTTTTAGATGTTCTTTATCATTTAAATGTGCCTCCTGCAATAAGGCTATATCCACCCTTTCTTTTCTCAGGTTTAGTAGGATTTTCTTTCTCTTAATTGGTGGATGACTCCCCTTAACGTTCCAAGTGCACAATTTCAATATATTACTGGTCATAACCCTTTATAACAATCATGTGACTCCGGAGGAGAAGAAACCCGACTTAAGATCAGCTGAGCAGCGGTAAGTAAATAAAAAAAACCACACACAGAAACAAAGCGCCAATAGCGCTGAACAAGAGGATTTACCCCACACTTGAAGGGGATATCTGAAGCTTCTAGCACCCCATATTCTGCCCACTGCCAATATGGCATTTAACATAGTCAAAAATGAAAAAGGCATAATTTATTAATCCACCAATTTGTTACCGTCATGTTTAAACTCCTTCAGGCTGGAGCAGCACTGCTAATTTAAACAAATAATGAAACTGTATTAATCAAAACAAACATGTTACCCATCCTATAAGATATCTTGCTGTCAAGTAATGAAAAGGTGAAATAAAGCCAGCCCTCAAAATTCTTCGCAGGTTGGCTGCCTTCTATACCTTCAGGTAGACCGATGATCTTCCTCCTACCTCTGTTCTGAAGATCATCAATATGGTCAGACAGGCTTTGAACTTGCTTTTCCAGTGCCCGGATGCAGTTTTGGGCCTGATCAGCTACAGTCTCTACCGCGGAGACTCGGCCCTCGGACTCAGTCGTTCTTGTATCAAGATTTTTAAACTCCAATGTGTGGATTTGGAGTGCTAGAGAGAGTGGAGACAGCTTCTCGTCCATCATTTTGGATATGTTCTCAGTAACTTCCTGAATTACTTGACGAAAAGCAGGGTCCAACGTGTTAGCATTGCTAGCAGCAGCGAGCTCCTCAGCACTGGGCGAGCCCTCTGTGCAGTCCATCTTGGCCGCCTATTTAGTACCTTTCGATGGCATGGTGTTGAAGCAGCTCAAAAAAATACTCATCAATGTTCATGTTATTAAATCTGACACTTGAGCATTTTAAAAAAGGTTGAAACAGAGAGGTTTATATGCAAAATTACTGGGGTTGCAGTGCTGAGCTCAGCAAAGCAGACTTTTCACCACACCGCCATCTTGAAACCCCACATCCTCGACAGTTCTTTTTTATGTTTATGTGTGGGTAAAGTGAACTGAATCACTCAATTTCAGTGACTATAATTTCAGTGCAGTTCTCTAGATAGGAAGTACATTCCTAGTTTATATATATCTTATATACCTTATATACCAGCTGGGTAGCCTCCAACCTGATGGCATGAACATTGACTTCTCTAACTTCCGTTAATGCCCCTCCTCCCCTTCTTACCCCATTCCTGACATATTTAGTAGTTTCTTTTTTTCTCTCTCTCTCTGCCCATCAGTCTGCCTGTTCTCCATCTCCCTCTCCTTTCTCCCTAGGCCTCCCGTCCCATGATCCTTTCCCTTCTCCAGCTCTGTATCACTTTTGCCAATCACCTTTCCAGTTCTTAGCTTCATCCCACCCCCTCTGGTCTTCTCCTATCATTTTGCATTTCCCCCTCCCCCTCCTACTTTCAAATCTCTTAGTATCTTTCCTTTCAGTTAGTCCTGGCGAAGGGTCTCGGCCCGAAAAGTCGACAGCGCTTCTGCCTACAGATGCTGCCTGGCCTGCTGTGTTCCACCAGCATTTTGTGTGTGTTGTTTGAATTTCCAGCATCTGCAGATTTCTTCGTGTTCATTCCTAGTTTTGCTTTTTTTTCAAAAAGGGGAGATGTAGTGGTAGTTAATAGTGTTATTCCTTTGACACTCAGTCTGTGGTCCTTCCCCACAGTGGCCTTACACCGAGCCTCAGTGTGTTCCGCAGCACATACTCCTGCAGCCTGGAGTGTGCCAGTCAGAAGCATACTTCTACTGACAATATGCAGGGAAACCTTTTGGCTTTAGGCAGACCAAAAGGTGACTTTCGCCAAGCTGATGATTTTCCAGCAGCACTTGATGTCTGTTTCTCTGTGTGCCCCTGGGAACATCACATAGATCACAGAGTCTGCTTTTGTGCAGCTGCTCAGAATGAAGTGTGATACAGGCCCTTGCATCTTTCACACATCTCCATATACTCTTCACAAACTCACAGTTCACAAAGAAGTGAGCAACACCCACTACATATAACCATATAACCATATAACAGTTTCAGCACGGAAACAGGCCATCTCGGCCCTTCTAGCCCATGCCGATGCGGGCCTAGTCCCACTGGCCCGCACTCAGCCCATAACCCTCCATTACTTTCCTGTCCGTATACCTATCCAATTTTACTTTAAATGACAATACCAAACCTGCCTCTACCACTTCTACTGGAAACTCATTCCACACAGCTACCACTCTCTGAGTAAAGAAATTCCCCCTCATGTTACCCTTAAACTTTTGCCCCCTAACTCTCAAATCATGTCTTGTTTGAATCTCCCCTACTCTCAATGGAAAAAGCCTATCCACGTCAACTTGATCTATCTGCCTCATTATTTTAAATACCTCTATCAAGTCCCCCCTCAACCTTCTAAGCTCCAAAGAATAAAGACCTAACTTGTTCAAACTTTCAGTCATCCTGCAGGCAATATGCAGTGACAGTGATGCTCCAGGCATGCAGGATGGATCTGACTAGGAGGGCCCCTCTCACTGCCAGCCCAGCAAGGTCTGGCTGCCTGTCGGTGAGGTGTGGTGATGAGGCATTTTCCATTTGGTTTCTACAGTCTGCTGAGTGAACCACACCAATGAGTCCATTGAGACCGTCTCCTGTAGTATCTGCAGGAAGTTTTGAGCCGAGCACTACCTGACGGACTTGTGGTCAAAGGTGTTGGTCCAGGAGAACTTTCCACAAAGGACAGATGGTGTGGCAGTGTTCAACTGTCTGGGATGTTGCATGGCAATGTGGTCAGACCCATTTTTCGCAACACCAGGGACAGATTGTATCTCAGCACATAGTGGTACATAGTGCCTGATGCAGCCACACATGAAGGTGGTCATCAGCGCGAGGGAAACATTAGGTCCATTTTTGCCCCTGTTATCCAGGGACTTGTGCATCATTGCCCATCTGACTCGCTCCATTTTGAATTCCCAACTGAACTTGAAGACAGTTAGGGAGATTTTCAAGCGGGATTGGCAGGGTCAACCACACCCGCACCAAGTAAAGCATCCCTGAGAGGATTTCACACCTGATGTCCAATTTCTTCCCAGTTATTGAGCGGGAATGTCCTCCTATCATCCCAGTTTCTATTGTGCCTTCCCAATCTGCTCCAGCCAATTCTTGTTGGCTCCTCCAAACCAGATCCCCAGCACCTTCAATTAATCAGACCTAACGGAGAAAGGGACAATGGATTGGTTGGGCCATTTGCATTAAGTACAGAAATGGTTCCACTGCCATGGCTCTGTCATGTTGAATGAGAACCAAGCCTCAAAATTATTTGGTTCGAATGGCAAAATATGTGAGAGACGAGTAATCAAATATCCAAGGTTCAGAGCAAAACTGATGTTCATTTATTATCATCCAGGGAACTGCATGACAATGAGAATGGTGGACCTTCTGCAACTGGGGGATCAGGTTGTTATTAAAGAAACATCTGGAAGAGCAGAACTTTCCCCCATTGACCAGATAACCTAAGAAGCTCTTATCTGGATATTTTAGTGTTTCATGAATTTCATCTCAATTACCTTATTTAAGGTAAATCAAGTAGTTAAATATCTATGCAGTTCATTTGCTATAACTTTGGAAGGAGATCCATAAGATGGATAAGCAAGGGCCATATTTCCTGAAGTTACAATGGACACTATTGCATATACCTTTATAGGCATTTTTGTTTGGTAGTGTTCAGGATTCACCAGCCACATCGGAAAATGTATCTTACGTTACTTCTGATGCAGAGTAGACAAATAATACCAGAAGCATTGATGAAAATTTGGAATTTATGCACTTTCTCCCCTGATTCCTGTAACATCTATTTATTCTTCAACCTCTTTTCTGCACCTCCTTATCTTCACATGTTATGCAAATAGGGAATTTATGTTCGGGAACTTATGCTGGTAGCTCAACCTCCGCTCTGAAAAGAATTAATAAGAAATTATCCAAAGACATGAACTTTGCATCAAAAAGGTTTTATTTATAAAAGGCAAATGAACAAATAGTATCTAGATCAGTAAATACATTTCACCACGGTTCCTGAAACTTAATTAACAGAAAGCAGGTAAAGAGATGCTCTGCTAGGCATTTAAAATGCTGATATAGAAAGTGACTAACCGTTCTTCATGAGTCAGTAATTAGCAGATCAAGAGAAAAGCTGTGTTTTGTCCTGTATGTAAAATTATCATGTATTTGTTTGCCTTGCATGTACTAGAGAAAAGAGCAAAATACATTTAAGTTTTTGAAAAAAATCTGTATGTTTTTTAAATACATAAGTGGAAATGAGCAAATTTCTTTTTCAGCGTTGTAAAATTCTAAGTTGCTAAAAATCAGTTTTGTCAGAATTTGGGTAATTAATATATGAGTCTTTTTTTCTGGACATAAATATTCAGTGTGATAAGGTCAAGGTACAAATTAATGCTCTGGAATTCTTCAGGTGGTATTTTAGGATACCTTATTGCTGGCCACAGCATATTCCATGGTGAATTTTACAATTTCAGTGTAAAGCCATGAGCTTCATGGCTTGGTGGGTGCCAATGCATATGTACATACCCTGCTGGCTACAAGACCAGGCTAGTGAATGCAGGCATGGCTATAGGATTAATTGTCCTCCACAGGTGATGCTGCCCTCTGCTACTCTTTTATAAGAGGTAATGTTTGGAAACTCTGCCAAAACAAACATACCATGGTTTCCGGAGTTATGTTAGGACCTACAATATCTCATTCCCAAGCTGAATTATGGCACTTAATCTGAAACATAACAGGAGTGTGTAGATGGGGCTTACTAAAGAACTGATTAAAACAAAATTAAATATGTTGGCATAACTGACCTCATTATATGCTTCTGAGAATTTCTAAGATTGAAGTTCAACTGTACTATTTTCTTGCTGCTATAATGGTATCAGCAACTTCATCAAAGTTTCATGAAATTTTTAAATACAAAACATAATTCATTTTTACCAGTTCCAAAATAGCTGTGGTGCAGTTTCTCATGTAATGCAACATCCTGCTCTATTTCAAAGCAGCATTTGATAGGGTTAACATTTCCATCTTATTTGCACCATTTCTCACAGATCTCACCTCAGGTAGTGTCTCTTTGAGGGTCAGAGTACAACACCACCAACAGTTTCAGTTATAGGGCAGAATAGGAAACAGGTTTCCTTGTGCAAAGACAACATGTGGGTGGAAATTGCCAAGAAGACACAAACGCCCACTGAACAAAATCGAAAATTCTTATTAAAATGAAAGATTGCCAATTTGGATTTCTACAAGGTTCATTGAGATGGGAAATGTCACATGTAGAAGTCTCGGCAGAGATGTCTGGAAATATCCTGAGGCAAAGTTTTTGAAAGTGAAGGTTGCCCTGATTTTGAGAGAGGTTACTATCTGTGTCTATTCAGAAATGTAAATGCTTGCACAACCTTTATGGTCAAAGTCAGGGAAATCCTATTCTTTTACTCATTTCTGATCTGATATAATGGAGTTGTGTCTCTTACTGTAAGATTTTGACTAACATCTCTGGCCACTTGATTTTGAAGGAGATTTTATTGAAACTAACTGTCAAACCATCTAAGTGGTGCAGTTTGACTAAAATTGCAGGAGACGTGTCTGACCATTAAAGTTGCACTGATCTTGAGACTTCAGTATTAACAGAATCTGCTTTCTGTGACTAAACACAACCTGTTGTGGTTCATACTAATATGGTTAAAAATAACAAGTGAAACAAATTTTGAGCATTCCACTAGGTTTGATGTTATTTGGGCGAGCTGGATGCCTAAAAAAAAAGCGCCAGTTTACAACAAAATCTCACATCGTCCAGTACCCACCATATTAACCAAAAGCATGAACTCACACAGAAATATGCACAAAGCCAATGTATACACTTGAAAATAATTTTCATCTGCACAATGTCATTTCTTTTCATATTTCACAGTTAAACTTCCATATCTATATATTCACATTTACAAATCTGGCACTTTCCCCATTTTTACATAGATGTCATCATTCATACTTCTTCTGATTCCATCTGATTGTTCAGTCTTGTTTCTTTCACCTGCTTGGACAACATTGTACCACAAAATTACTCTTTTCAAACAAAATGGACAAAACCATATATACATTTATACAATGAACTTAGATTATAAAGTGCAAAGTACAAATTCTTCTGGAGGCGATTCAATACCTTGATTGGTGAGCAATTGTAAGTAATTATGAGTGTCATGCTTTTACACGCTTAGTTACAGAGATGAATTGAGGATCACTGAAAACTGGTTTCAATTTAACAAGTATTAGAACTATCCTGCAAGTGAAACAGAGGGCTATAGATTAAAATAGTAATTTTGAATTATATTTCAATTTTAAGACTACAAGGTTTGTAATCTTTCCAAATGGAAAATCGTGTGTAATGGGAAGCCTGCATAATAAAGGAACAATTGGATTTTGCCCTCCCACAGGATATAAATAGGCCACAATGCTAGCAATTGGCTATGAGTGTACTATGTACAAACACAATCTGTGGCTCCAATAGAATCAATATGGGAAGATAATCAAAAGATAAATCTCCAAGCTCATTATATCTGTACATATAGCATTCATAACAAGGTGGATGAACTGATGTCACAAATAGAAATAACTGGATATGATCTAATAGCTGTCACATGCCAGCTTCTAAGGTCCAGGGTTGAATATGGCAGAGTATTTGGTAAAATTACGATCTAAGATTAGCTTTATTTGTGACATGTATACTGAAATGTTAAAACCTACAATGAAATGCGTCAATGACCAAGAGAATCTGAGGATTGTGCTGGGGGCAGCCCGCAAGTGTTAGCATTTTTCTGGCACCAATGTATCATGCCACTACTCACTCACCCTAACAGTATATCTTCCTGGAATGTGGGAGGAAACTGGAGCACCTGGAAGAAAACCATACTGCCATGGGAAGAATGTGCAAACTACTTACAGACAACATTGGGAATTGAACACTAATTGTGATTCCTGGCGCTGTAAAGTGATTGCACTAACAGTCACATGATCACGTCACCCCACAATGGAAACAAAACAAATAATAGAGGTGCTGTTGCCCTTTAGTAAAGGATCAGATCAGATGAGAAACGTAAAATCACCTTGTCCCAATGATCATAATGTAGAGTCAGTTTGGGTAAAGATAAGAACTAATAAAGGACAGAAGTTGCTGCTGGTTAGATTCTCTTTTGATTGTTACCTGGCACTTTCATGGTATGATTGCTATTTACACCACGTGTCAGCCCATGCCTGAATGTTGTGGAAGCCGCTAAGGGGAAAAGTCATTAAAGATGCTGTCATATGCATTGAAACAGGATTAACTAATAATTCTAAAATAAACTATTGATATTTAAATAATTAAAAAAACACTTTGGGGTTTAACAGTGAAACTCTTTTGTCAGAACCTAGTGGATTATATTTTCAGAAAGCAAACAGCAATGTGCAATTAACAAGATGGCTAAAATGGATTTAGAAGATAAATGGAAAAGGTAAAATGGTAGGCAAGAAGTGGGACGACCCTGAAATACATAATACTTCAATGAGAGATAAAGACAATTAGGATGATGCAAAAGTGGCCCACCAAAGAATTCAAACTCAGTATCAAATTGAAAGGAAATGCATATAATGTGCGTGCTTGGTTCGTGATAGGTTTGAACACGGAGAGACCTTTAGAAACCAGCAAAGAATGACTGACAAGTAATAAAGAAAGATAGCATGAATTGTGAAAGTAAACTAGCAGGGAAAAAATAAAAAATAAAAAAGACAGAGCTTTTTGTTTGTTATGTACAGCAATATGGGAAGTGTTATTAATAGGTCAGCATTGTGAATAGTGAGGAGGATAGTCTCAGGCAACAGAAAGTATTGATCAGCTGGTAAATTGGGCAAAGCAACACAGATGAAATCCAATCTAGATAAATGCCAAGCGACGCATTTTAGGAGGTTAAATATTGATAGAGTGTACACAGTAAACAGGAGGGTCACAGGGGGTTTTGATGAACAGAAGGAGCTAGGAATGCAAGTCCATGCAACTCTAAAGGTGAAAGAATTGGGAGACAGGCTGAAGAAGAAGACACTTGGAGTGCTTACCTTCATCAGACATAGCATGGGATATAAGAGCAGGGACATTACCTTACAGCTTTATGAAACATTGGTGAGGCTGTGTCTAGAATGTTGAGTGCAGTTTCAGTTATCACAGTATAGAAAGTATGTGATAACTCTGGAAAAACTGCAGAGGAGATTCATCAGGCTGTTGCCTAGGTAATGCCCTGGTAAAGGTTTTATTGATGACCTTGCAGTGTATTTCATGTAATGGTTTTTCTATAGAAGCAGTGTATTCCACCGGCAGTGCTTGGGTTACAGTTAAAGATAAGGGATGCTGCAGAATGTGTGTGCAGACACTGGTGCAGGTCGAGGTCTTTTTCAGTAGGAGATGGAGAGACAAGGAGCTGGAGAGAACTGGCTGTAGGATTTGATCCAGTGGGAACATGCGATCTGACGGAGCCTAAGAGGGGAACTTCTACTGAGGAGCAGCGAATATGAGTTGGTGCAGTGAGTACACGTCAGACACAGTCTTCTTCAAATCTTTTTGAAGATTTGAGCTCCACCTGTGCACATTTAATTGTTTAATTATAGTGGGCCCTTTTGTTTTTTCTTTCTTTAATAACTCTTCGACTAAGTTAACATTCACATATATATACTCTATATAATTGTACGCAGTATACGATCTGTTATTTCTTGCTGACAGGTGATTGCATGGGGCATTAAATCAAGTAGTATTCGCACAAACCGGGGTTTGGGGTGGGTGATGCATCCCAACCTTATGGGTAAGCTGGGACCAAAGGTGCATACACCCTATCACAAACAAGGGAAAATCTGCAGATGCTGGAAATCCGAGCAACACACAAACAAAATGTTGGAGGAACTCAGTAGGCCTGGCAGCATTTTGTGTGTGTTGCTCGTATACACCCTACACACGCAGAGCCTAAAAAAGGTGGGTTTCTTTCCAAGGAGTCAAGTGGCTGTCAGCAAGGGGCTAACAATCCACATTTCTAGAGATGCCCTGTAAAAAGGTGTTTCATTGTGGAGGCTATTTTCCAGTATTGAATTTGTGGAATGCTGTGTGATTGCCCTAAGAATTGATGAAGTGGGAACACGAGGAAATCTGCAGATGCTGGAAATTCAAACAACAACACACACAAAGTGCTGGTGGAACACAGCAGGCCAGGCAGCATCTATAAGGAGAAGCGCTGTCGACGTTTCGGGCCGAGACCCTTTGGCTGGACTCATTTTCCACCTATCTCAGTCCTGCCAAAGGTCTTGGCCCGAAATGTCGATTGTTCTTTATTCCATAGATGCTGCCTGGCCTGCTGAGTTTCTCCAGCATTTTGAGTGTGTTGCTCGGATTTGCAGCATCCAGAGATTTTCTCTTTTTTGTGATTTGCTTACTTGTAACTAACGCTTGTGTTCTGAGCTAGGTAGATATCTGCAGCGCAGATAAATTGTTGTTTAGGGTTTTAAGTACTTTTAGAGCATTAGGGAAAGTCATGGTCAGGGAGTAGCAGTTTGACCGAACAGCAGGGAAAGATGTGGTGTTAGTTCAGACTAGCTCTGATGTGACATCAATGGATCTGGCTGTTACCCATAAGAATACAGATGTCGCCTGCTTTATGAATGTTCGCTTTACGCCGCTTCGCTTTTACAAAAGACCTACATTAGTAACCTGTTTCCGCATTACAAAGTGGATTTTTGCTTTTACGAAAATTTTTCCCATACAAATCAATGGTTCTTCGCTTTACGCCATTTTGGCTTAAGAAAGGTTTCATAGGAACACTCTGCCTTTGTAAAGGGGGGGGCACCTGTACCCAGAGAGGCAGGGCCTTGGGCTGTCCATACTTTCAGAGAGAGGGGAGTGTAGGCAAGAGTGCTGAATTGGAAGCTGAGTTTCCCGTAGAGGGCAGAGACTATAAAGACAAGTTGCTCTTGTTTCTGTAGAGTGAGGGGAAGGAGTTGTCTGATGTTGAAGGCCAAATGAGCCCTCCAGTGAGAGGTTAAACTTCTCAACTGGTATCGCCCCTTATGTTCCTGGTGGATAAGTGGAAAGAGCATCGGCAGAGAGTCAAAGTTCTCAATAGCTGAGAAAGTTCTCAGGAGTGAAACCCACCCCTGAGGGGAAGGAGGAATATGAGACTTGGGTGGAGCAGACCTCTCAGATGCTGGATGAGTGGCGGTGCTCTGATAATGTGAAAAGACAGCAACTGGTAGAGAGTCTGAAAGGTCCGTCTGCTGAAGTACTGCGGTCCTAGATGGCAGAGAACCCCTTTGCTACCTCCAAGGGCTACTTGATATGTTAGTGTTTGTCTGTCCAGACCCAGACGAGAAGGGTGAAGCTTCAATTCTTGTGGGAAGAAATACTCCTATAGCGAGGAGCCTGCAAGGGGAGATTGGGAGAGAGTATTCTGAAAACCTTGTCCATTCACCTGGTGCTCAGAGCTGGATTTGAAGAAGTGAAAGCCCATCCTAAGCTGGATGGTGAGCAGAAATGAGGAACTGCGTTCCCCAGTGACTGTAATGTCTAGTTTTCCTGTGAGAAAAGCAGGAGAGAGACCATCTCCTGGAATGGGAAAGTGGACAGCCAAGTCATTCAACTTTGGTGACTCCCCGGTGCCTGGAGCTTGGAAAAAAAGACGGACAGAGAAGGTGTTAAAGTTTGAAGATGTTTTTTTCTACTGATGAGTTTGATGTGGGTTGTTCCAAGAGTACTCGCCCCACCATGAAAGTGACAAAGGACACCCCTTTCAGAGAAAGGACTCGGTGAGTGGCACATACCCAGGGGTGGAGGATGTTCAGCAGCATCTGCAGAAATTGGGATTACCACTGAGTCCAGCAGTGCCTATGTGTCATCCGTAGTGGTGCTGAGTAAGAGGAATGGGAAGGTACAAATGTGTGTTGGCAATTGGAGACTGAACCAATGCTCAGTCTCCAACTAGAACACAGTTTCAAGGATTGAGGACACGCTGGCCTGACTGAGTGGAGTGAAATGGTTCAGTGTGCTGGGCCTAAGGAGTGGGTATTATCAGATATCCATGAGTGAGACTGACAAGGAGAAGAAGGCATCCATATGTTCATTTGGATTCTTTCAGTTTGAAAGGATGCAGACCATATCAAGAGCACCAACTGCTTTCCAGCATGTCGTGGATAAAACTGTAGGGGATATAAACTTGCTTGAGATGCTGGTTTTCCTGGATGATCTCATGGTGTTCAGATCCACCTTGGAAGAGCACGAGGTGAGGCTACTGAAGGTGCTAGGCCACCTGAAAGCTGAAGGGTTAAAACTGTCATAGGACAAGTGCCAGTTATGTCAACTATGTTGGGTGCATAACCGTGGTCCGTCAAAGGTAGAGACAGTGATCACATGCTATGGGCCAAGAACATGAGTGCTCTATGATCGTTCCTTGGATTCTGTGGGTACTATGACAGGTTCGTGAAGGACTATTCCAAAGTCAGTCACCCTTTGATTCAGCTTCTGTGCAGTTCTTGGAGAAGAAAGGGAGGAGGATGAAAAGAGAAGATGGTAAGGTTTATTATAGCCCTTTGGGGTAAGATGGGATGCAAAATGCAAAGAGGCCTTTCAGTTGCAGAAGCAGTTACTAATGAAAGCAGCTGTACTGGCTTTTGCGAACTCCCAATTGTCTTATGTATTGCATACAGACATCAACAGAGAGGTCTTAGGTGGCATTCTCTATCAGAATCAGGGCACAGGGTTGAGACCTGTTGCTGTTGTCAGCTGGAGTCTGTCACCCACTGAGCGAAACTACCCCATGCACAAATTGGAGTTTCTGGCATTGAAATGGGCCAGAAGTTAAGTTATATGATTATTTATATGGTGCCAAGTTCGAGATGAGGACTGACAACAATCCATTGACTTATATCCTGACCTTGGCAAAGCTGGATGCTATAGGCCTTTGTTTGCTGGCAGGGTAGTCTGCTTATGATTTCAGCCTGAAGTACTGGCCGGGGAGCCAGGACATTGATGCAGATGTATTGTCCCGACATGTGCATGAAGGGCTGGAAGTGGACGGAGAGTGGGAGAGCGTTCCTGCCGATGGAGTTAAAACAATGTGCCAATTTTCCACCACAGAGAAGTCAGAGGCAAGGGCAGGGCTGAATCAAGCTGTGGATCATTTGGGAGCTTCTGATTGCACCATTTCACAAGTCTGCAACCTGGCAGCTCTGAATACGAAGCAGTTGGCCGCATTGAGTCCTGGGGAAGTGGCTACTGCTCAGTGAGATGCCCCTTGTACAGGTACCATTTGGTCAACCATCAAAAATGGACGATATGGCCCAAGTTGAAAAGACGAAACACCCTGGCACACCTCTGCTGCTGAGAGAATGGAACAAATTGGAGTTGAGGAACCAGTTTTTATACTGAGTCACATCTCCTCCAGACAGGCCACGGCATTCCCAGTTGATTTTGTCTGAGAGGTATCAGAGGATTGTGCTGAAGTCACTTCATGATGATTCAGGTCATTTGTAATTTGATGGATCCTATGGATTGGTCTGAGATTGGTTCCACTGACCCCGAATGAAACCTGTGGTCAAGGAGTGCTGTAGGTCGTGTACTCGATGTATTTGGAGGAAGATGCTGCCTCTCCTTTATCCCATTTACAGAGCACGGGGCCACCTGATCTGGTATGTATTGATTTCCTCTCCCTAGTGCCTGATTCCAGTGACGTGGTGAATGCTTTGGTTATTACAGATCACTACACCAGATATGCTCAAGCCTTCCCTACAAAGGGTCCACTTTGGCCCAAGTGTTATGGGAGAAGTATTTTGTTCATTATGGCCTTCCCAGATGGATACATAGAAATCAGGGAAGAGATTTTGAGAGTTGGCTCATACATGATTTACTGAGCATGCTTGGAGTTGAGAAGATGAAGACTATGCTTCATCACCTGCAAGGTGATCCCCAGCCCGAGAGGTTCAAACAGACTTTGCTAGACATGCCAGAAGAACAAATGGAATCAGCATTTTGGGCATCTGCTCCACTGCTACAACTGTACACAGAATGAAGCTACTGGATGCTTGCCATACTATTTGATGTTTGGGCACAAAGACGATTGCCTGTTAACCTTTGTTTTGAAACTGCTGTGGAAGATTTGCCACAGAAGACCAATCTTAAGTATGTGGCTGACATGAGGAGGAAATTGCAAAAGGCATATGATCTAGCAGAGGTCTCTGCTACCAAGCAGAATCATGGAAATAAGAGGAGACATGGCCAAAAGATTAGGTTCTTCCAACTGATGCCTGGAGACAGAGTTTTCATAACAAATTTGGGGCTAACAGGGAAGCATAAGTTTGCTGACCACTAGGTGGCTGTACCTTATGTGGTGGAGAGTCAGATGCTAAATGTGCCAGTTTTCTGGGTGAAGCCAGAAGACGGGAATGGACCTGTCAAAATTCTCCACTGGACCCGCCTTCTACCTCTAGGACAAGAGATACTTTTTGACCCAGAGCTTGACATGGACCCTACGCCTAGTAGGAGGACTTGGCACCAATGTGGGAGAACAGAAAGATAATCAGTGGAGAGACCCAAAGGGGACTTAACAACTGAATGATATACAGACTCAGAAGATGAGGAAATGGGGATATGTAATATGTTACCTTATACAAACTCCCCAATAATTGATAAAGAGATTCCTGAACCTCCCCACGCTGTTGTGGATGTAGCTGGGGAACTAGGCAGTGAACAGGCAGGCTTGCAGTTGGACAATGAAGGGAAACTGGGCCCCAAAGTATTTGGGGATGAAGCTGAGATCAGTTGAGTGATGGGGGAGCTGAGTCACCAGATGGCATGAGAACTGGACAGGGCGAGGCCTCTCCAAGTAGACAGGAAGGATTCCAAGCAGTGTCTGAGACTGAACAAGTAGATGATGTGATAAGGAGTCAGGAAACCTCCAGACAGGCTGGCATATGTTGTGCCAGGGGAACAAAGTGTTACTCCTATCCCCCGCGTGAGATATGTCACTACCATTTACAAATGGATTGCCAGTCCTGACTTAGAAACATAGAAAACCTACAGCACAATACAGGCCCTTCAGCCCACAATGCTGTGCTGAATATGTACTTACTTTAGAAATTAGTGTTACCCATAACCTTCTATTTTTCTAAGCTCCATGTACCTATCCAGGAGACTCTTAAAAGACCCCATTGTATCTGCCTCCACCACTGTTGCCGACAGCCAATTCCACACATTCACCACTCTCTGCATAAAAAACTTACCCCTGACATCTCCTCTGAACCTACTTCCAAGCACCCTAAAACTGTGCCCTCTCGTGTCAGCCATAAGTGGTGTGCCACAGGGATCAGTGTCGGGTCCACTGTTGCTTGTCAGAAATATATTTTATGGACTTATGGCCTTACATTAATGATATGGATGAAAAAGTACATGGCATAATTCTTAAGTTTGTGGATGACACCAACATTTGTGGTGTAGTGGATAAGGAAGAAGGTTGTTTGTTACAACAGGATTTGGACAATTGGGAAAGTGGGCAGACGAAATGACAGATAAAGTTTAATTCACACAGGTGTAAAACAATGTATTTTGGTAAGTTAAACCAGGACAGGACTTGCACGGTGAATGGCAGGGTCCTGGGGAGTGTTATTGAACGGAGACCTGGGGGTACACATGCATAGTTCCCTGAACATACAACACATTAGGACAGGGTGATGAAAAAAGTGTAAGGCATACCTGCCTCTTGAATACATGAGTTAGGATGTCACATTGCAGTTATTTGTAAAAATTATTAATTAGAACATATTAGGATTATTATGTTCATGCAAAAAAGTTGTAATTAAGCTGGAGATGGGGCACTCGCAAAATTCCTTTGAAAACTGTATTATCAATGAGTGGTTGATAAATTTTTGGTGGGAGGAGAGTGTAATGCCCTCGTGAAGGTTTTACTGCTAATGTTGCAGGGAATCTCATGTAATGGTTTTTCTGTAGAAGCAGTATGTTCCACCAGCAGTGCTTGGGTTATCGTTAAAGATAAGCAATGCTTCGGAATGTGTGTGTCATTCAATCAGGAGGGTGGAACTGGGAGAAGATTTGAGAGAACGCTGGGGGAGCAGATGGGAGAGATGGAGAGAGAAGAAGCTGGAGAGAACTGGCTGTAGGATTTGATTCAGTGGGAACATGCGATCTGACGGAACCCAAGAGGGGAACTTCTACTGGGGAGCAGCGAATATGAGTTGGTGCAGTGAGTACACGTCAGACACAATGGCTTTTGGAAGATTTGAGCTCCACCTGTGCACATTTGACTGTTTAGTTATAATGGGTCCTTTTTTATTTTTTTCTTTCTTTTCTTGAATAACTCTATGGTTAAGTTAACATTCATAAATATACTCTATGCAGCGTACAATCTGTTATTTCTTGCTGGTGGGTGATTGCATGGGGCATTAAATCACGCAGTATTCACACAAGCCAGCATGTGGGTAGGCGAGGCATCCCCACCTCTTGGGTTTGACAGGACCAAAGTCGTATGCACCCTTGACGTGTGGAGCTTGAGAAAGGTGGGTTTCTCGCCATGGAGTCAAGCGGCTGGTAGCGAGGGGCTAACAAGCCGCTTTTCTAGAGACACCCAGTAAAAAAGAATGAAATGTCTCAGTTAGGTGGAGAGATTTAGCAGGCTGGGATTACTTCTCCTGAAATGGGGAATAGGGGGACCTCATCGAAATGTACAAAATTGTGAGAAAATAGATCGGGTAGATACTGTAGTGGTAAACCTTGTCACACAACATAGCATTTATAACCAGAGAGCATAGACTTAGGTAAAAACTAACAGGTTTAGTGGAATACAAGGAAGAATTTATTTTCTCCCAGAAGGTGATTGGAGCTTGGAATGCAGTGTCTGAGAGGGTGCTAATCTCACTGCATTTAAGAAGTATCTAGAAGACTACTTAAATCAACGGCTCCCAAACGTTTTTGGGTTACCATCCCCTTTCTGGCCATTACATAAAATCTATAAAGAATTTTGATTTACGATGCACTGTGAAAGAAAATAGGATGAACTGCAAATTTAAAGTTGTGGCAAATAATTGGAAAAATTATCAAATCTACTAAAAGCTACAAATAACATTATTTCTGTATTCATTTGCAGTAAAAACTATTTTCATCAACAATTTTAGAACGTGCAGTAGTAGTCCAACCATTAACTACTTCATTGCTTTTCAATGGGCCTGGCACTGTGATATCAGCTACTCAACATCAGGTTAAATAGCACTCAGAAGGAGTCTCAGATCCCCATACTCAGTAGTTTGCATTCCATTTCATTGCTTTGAAAGAAGTTGGGCAACTGCATTGAAATTGTGCTCCACTCAATGTGACGTTGGAAAGGCAATAAAGAACACCTTACCCTTTTTCCACAGTGCAGGATTGTGTTCAGAGTTACAGATTTCAAAGAAACAAGGTTTCGAAGTATATTTATTATCAAAATACGTATTTAGTATTCAACCCTGAGACTTGTCTTCCCACAGAAAGCCAGGGGAAAAAAAACACCATGGAATCTATTTAAAGAAAACATCAAACACCCAGTTCATGAGAAAAGAACAAATCATGCAAACAGCAAAAAAGCAGGCAAATAGCATGCAGAATATTAAGCACAATCTGCATAGTCCCTAGAATGGTCCAGCCAGGAGTGGAGTCAGTTCAAATTAGAGCTGTGTTAAACTTGGTTCCACGCCAAAAGCACTTAGATCAAATTGCGCAAATAACAAAAAAAGTACAAAACAACAGAAACTCATGGAACATGAATTGCAAAGTCCTGCAAAACAAGTCCACAACCACGGAGTGCATTCAGTGCTGAGGACATCAAACATCAAACCACAAAGTTGCCTAAAAACGCCCCACAGCCACGAACCATGGCACCGAGGCTTTCAAGCATACACCTTCCTCCAGCAGCAACAAGAGGGAGACTAGTTAAATGCTGAACACCCACTCATCTTCCACTCTCATTATTGTTGATTTCAATCTTGCTTGACCTTTTAATTGGCAAGGAGTAATAGAGCTGGCCATGGGTTTGCATTTCGCCATAGAGAAATGATGGCTGCACACTCTCCTCCCAACCTCGCCAAATTCCCCAGGAAACAGGAAGAGTGCCAGATTGCTCAGTTGGCCCAAAAACACGGAGGAACATTGGAACTACAGACCACAATTGATCGCAGTGCAGAAAAGAAGCATATTTAAAAGAAGAAGGTGTATCTTTCGTGAAAACTTTGTCAATCTTTCATATGCTACAAAACAGAGTCTGGTACAATGGTCACCTCTATCTATGTCCTTGGTAGGTCGTATCAATGTTGTCAAAATGTATGTTCTCCCCAAATTTTTATACTTATTTCAATCTATCCCAATTTTTATTCCTAAATCTTTTTTTGATTCCTTAGACTCTATTATTTTGTCATATCTGTGGCAGAATAAGCGCTCTAGAATTAATAAAACCCACCTCCAAAAATCTAAAAAAGAGGGTGGCATGGCCTTACCTAACTTTCGCTTATATTACTGGGCAGCTAATATACGTTGTGCTGCCTTCTGGTCTTTCTTCCACGGTCAACCTGAGTGCCCTAACTGGGTGGCAATGGAGTTGAGCTCCACTAAAGAATTATCTATATCTGCACTTCTTGGCTCTGCACTCCCTAGCAGTCTGCCCAGATCAATAGCTAATCCTCTGGTTAGACACACTTTGCGTATATGGGCTCAGTTCAGGAAATGCTATGGTTTCCAGGGGTTTTCCGTTTCTAGCCCTGTCGCACATAATCACCTTTTTTTACCTACCACGTTCGATTCAGCATTCCATGTTTGGTACAGGAAGGGCATTAGACATTTTGAAGATCTCTTCATTGATAATCGCTTTGCTTCTTTTCAACAGCTCTCTGTTAAGTTCAACCTGCCTAATGCTCACTTTTTCAGATATCTCCAAATCCAACACTTTACTGCTCCTTTAATTCCTAACTTTCCTGAAATGCCTGCGAAAAATGCTATGGACCTATTTCTTTCCATTAATCCACTAGGTAAAGGTTTAATTTCAATTATCCAAGATAAACTAGCAGCCTTATGACAGGCCCCTGTGGATAAAATTAAAATGGCCTGGGAGCAGGATTTAAATATCTCCTTAACCGAGGAGAGCTGGGACTCAGTTCTCAAATCGGTTAACTCAACCTCTCTTTGTGCTCGCCATTGTCTCTTACAGTTTAAGATTGTTCATAGAGCCCATATGTCTAAATCTAAACTATCTCAATTCTACCCTGGCATTAGACTGCTCTGTGATAAATGCAAGAGGGGCGTGGCCTCTCTCATCCATATGTACTGGTTCTGTCCTAGCTTGGAGAAATTCTGGAAAGATGTCTTCACTACATTATCGGGTATTCTGAATCAGCACCTAGAACCTAACCCCTTAATTGCTCTGTTCGGTTTTTGGGGTGAGACAGATTTATGTCTGGGTCCGACCAAATGCCGAATACTATCCTTTGCCTCTCTCCTGGCGAGACGCTTGATCCTCCTTAGATGGAGAGATGTTGCCCCGCCCACTCATGCGCAATGGCTTAACGACATTATGGCCTGCTTGGACCTCGAAAAAATTCATTATTCAGTTCTCAATTCGGATTTAAAGTTCCATAAGGTCTGAGGGCCTTTTATCGAGTACTTTCATAACCTTCCTCTTGACTAGGGTTTTTTTTTTCTTTTCGGTCCCTTGCTTTCAGCTCCCTTTTTTTTCTGGTAGTAGGCATTATTATCCTCTGTTGCTAAGTGTATTCACAGTCTGGGAGTTTGACTGTCTGGACTTATACTCTATATTGTGCGGTGGTTGGTCTGGAATTGTTTTTTTTCTTGTGTTGTGGGGTTTGGGGAGGACACTAAGCTCACTTGTCTTTAATTTAGGTGCTTTTTTGTTAAATTCTCTTCCTTTGTAGCATATTGTTATTGTATGCTTAACCTTGCTCTGTATTAATGCTCCTCATTGGGATTTGGGGTTTTTAATTTTGTAAAATGTTTTGAAAAACTAATAAAAAAATTTTTAAAAAAAGGTGTAGAAGTAGCTGTTTGCAGCATATCGTCATTGGTCACATGGGTTGCTGGCACCATCTTCTTTCTGCAAGCAGAAGTCTTGACATGATTTTTTTTGAACCCTTACTTCAGCTCAAAGTCATTCTGTAGTGAGATCAGTTCTTCCTCTATTCTTCCTGTTAATTCCTCATTACAAGTGCTCAGGATGGCATTTGTTACCCAATCAGGAATTTGGATTGAGAGAAAACTCTGAAATCTCTCTAACATGTCTTTATACGGTTCACCCAAGTGGACACAGTATACTTGAAAATCATCTTCTGGTATTCTTTCTTTCTCTTCCAACAGAGAGAGGCTTGGAAATTGGAAAAGGTCCACTTAAATAGGGTTAACTGTACTCAGAAACTCTTACTGCTGGATGAATCAGCTCTTCTCCAATTGTATGAGGTTTTCCAGATTTAGCAAAGAGCAATAAAATGTTGTATGAAGCATGCAAACCATTACTGGTTTGTTGTGATGTTCTGACAAGCATGTTGTGAAATGCTTTCCTCTTCTGAAATTTTTCATGAAGTGTCTGAAAATAAACCAAGTTCCTGTTTGCTCTATCAGAGTATATTCTCTTCAAACGGTAAAATAACCTAGCTGGTTTCATTGCTTCGTCTGAAGAAACTTTTTCACACCACAGACACATTGGCCACTGCTGGTTGCTTTGTGCTGGTATAAATCTATGATTTCAGATACTGCACACCATACTGTGTACAATTCTTTATTGTTTGATCTGCTTCTGCCATTTTTGTTATGGATTAACGACCATGGTCAATCACCTATTGTTTAAATCCAACGTCAAGTGCTAGGATCAATAAAGGGGAAAGTTATGACTGCACATAGCTCAGGCAAATCCTGACACTCTAACTGAAGGTACATAAAGTGGGGCAGCAATATTTTGGTTGGCTGTGAGCTGGAGCAGATTCAATGCCATATATTATTTCACAGGGTTTGTGCCTCTGTGTGATTACAGAATGGGAATCGTATTACATAACACTACTAAAGTAGAGAACAGCAATGATAGGTGGGCTGGGCCCAGAAATAACATGATTTCTTCAGTCTAGATATGCCAAATACTGAAGTGTCACATTGTTTTTCAACAACTAGAACACACTTCGAGCAAAGTACAAGAGAGCAGTGGGTTAGCAAGAGCCGCGGTGATTATTGTAATCAATTATGAGACACTGAGGTTCAAGTGCTTATAGTAAGTATTTCCTTGCTTAAATTAAGCCTGTAATCTCTCAGCTACCCCCTTTGCTACCAAGCACCCCTCCACTGACCCTTTTTCTTCAACATCCCCATAGAAACTCCCAATACCCCTGGGGTAAGGCGATATGGAACCATTGATTTAAATCATCAACACATAGAAATTCATGGACTAAGTGCTGGTAATTGGGAATAGTAGAGCTGAATACTTATTAGTTCGCATGGACAGAGTGGACTAAATGAAAAGCTGCAGTATCAAAATTATTCTTCCAAAATTCCCAAATTTTCCTAAAATTTATTAATTCAAGGCATATAACCTCACCACGATGAGCAACATGTACAGTGCACCCTTAATTACTCTAAATTGAAGAGGAATTTAACATCTGGGTAAGACGGTAAGGATGGCAGATTTAATTTCCTCGAGGTCACCAGTGAACCAGAAGCATTTTTATTTCAGTCTGGTACTTTCACAGCCACCACTTCTGATACTGTTTTCAAGAAGATTTGGTTAATTACTTGCATTTGAATTCTACACCTGTATTATGGATTCAATTTCAAGCCTTTAAATCTTGATGCTTGGCCAGTAATTTAATTACTAAAAGCACATAGCTAATTCTGGAACTGTTCCAACTGATTGGAAATGACACAATATAGCAGCCAGCTGGTGGAGTAGTGGCATCAGCACTGGACTTCAAGACATATGGTCACATCCATCTTTGGGAAGATGTTGCAATCCATTTAGACTTTGTGAATACAATAAGCAGAGTAGATTAATTGGAACAAATAGATGTAAAATAATTTTTTGTGCTTCTTATATGGTTGCTGCATATGTTTCCAAGAGTATATATACAAAGTTTATTGGTTGTGTTATCGTAATGTAAGTCCATTAGTTTTTGTTTGGAAGTGCAGATTCTAATAATTTGACATGGCACTGACAACAGCTTAGCAAAGAGCAAATAGTTGTCAACCTCAACTGCACAAAATGAGAAATTATGGAAGTGGGAACAAGACTGCAGCAGGGTAATAGAACGTTGACTCAACACAAAGTAGAAAGAGTGGACAAATGAATCATCACTTCAGTACCAGCTTTGAAAACTTTAACTAAAAGCATCTGCCACAGAGTTAATTGCTGGGGTCTCATCTATTTGTAATTTTTAATAATGTCTTGGATAAAGGGATGCAAAGAGTCTGCAAAGATAAATGCTGGGATGAATGAGTCAGCAAAAGTTTGTATGACATGGTTGTTCATTTTTGCAGAATATTACTGTTTAAATAGAACCCAGAGCATCACTCTTCATAGGGACTTGGCTATTCTACAAAATTAACTTGTAGGTACAGGAAGTGATTAGGAAGGCAATGGAAAGTTAATCTTTATTGCAAAGCGAATGGAATGTAAAGGTAGGGAATTTTTGTTGAAATTCCACTGGGTGCTTGAAAGACCATGCCTGGAGCACTACTTCTAGTTTTGCTTTCCATATTTAAAAAGGTATCTTTGCTTGGGGTGTTTTTCTTTGTGTGGAAATCTAAAACTTGTAAACTTCCAGAACAAGGTTAAAAGTGTTAAATGTCCTCTCCTGAAGTGCTGAAAATCTTGCAAATTCTCTCCCCCAGTGAGAGCAGTGAAGATTGAATATATTGGAGTTTGAGCTGGAGAGGTTACTGGCCTTTGAGCAATGGTGAACAGGCAGAGATCTGATGTCAATACTCTACTGAAAGGTCAAGCAGGTCACAGGGCTATGTGGCTTAATCCTATTACACTTCTTATGTTTTTATAAATCTATATGTATATTGGCTGTGTTATCTTAAAGGAAGTGCCATCAGCAAGTCCATTAGTTTTTTTTAAAGTGCAGATAGTACTAATTTGCCGTGGCACTGACAACAGCTTAGTAAAGAGCAAACAGCTTGTCAACCCCCACTACTCTCTGGTGCTGAGAAGTCCAAAGATTTACAGCTTTCTAAGAAAAGAAATTCCTGTTCATCTTTACCTTAAGTGGGCAACTCCTTGTTCTTGGCATCAGATCATCAGGTCTTTTCCTGTCTTCTCTTTCCATCAGCTGAGAGAGGGGTGTGGTTAAAAAATGAGGACCGTTTCTCAGACTAATCCTTAACACTTTCAATTTCATTTTATGTCTGCTTAGCTCAATGTGAAAACTGTGTTTAAATCTGGGAGTTGGGTCTTGATCTGATAGTGGAAACCACTGAAATTTGGAGATGTGAGAAATTATCTGGTGGGAGCCTTCATACCAATGGGGGAATACAAAGAGTGCCTAGGTATGACACTTGAAGATGTACTGTCTGGAAAACTTACAAAAAAAAAGACCAAATGTGAAGTATTTGTTTAAAAAAAATAAATGCCAATGTCGAATATTTGAAAATCAAAAGAATATCAAAACAAAAAAATCCAAATAACTAATCATAACTCGGGTAAGATGGTTGTTTTGGCAACTGCTGTAGCTTGGCTGCGGGTGAATTATTATCATTACTATTTGACATTGAAACTCAGTCAGAGTAGCCCCTCTTAAGCTCTTATCCAGCTTGCTTTCTAAATTTCCATTTCAGTGACAATATAGTCCAAGATTTTGATGCTTTGATATCTGCCCTGGACCAATTTTATTTGTTAAAGCTCCAGAAGCGTATCTATGAGTGTTCATTCCTAATATCTGTTTCCCTCAATAGCCTTGGAACACCGTGTCAGTGGCTTGCTATACGCGGTAAAGAATGAAAGTAGATTCTGCCTGAAGATTCCAGGGTATCTACCTTCTGGTCAATTTCAGTTGTATCACTTTAAAAGAAGTAGGTCTCAGGACTTGCTTAAAAGGACCCAAAAAGAGGCACATTTGTAAATTGATAGTTAATACTTGATTGGCTAATAAGGTAATTAGCAGGAGACAGTAAAAGAAGCTAGCATAAGTGGAGTGGCCATTTTGGGGCAATAGTGATAGAAGACTTGTTAAGGGGACAGACTCACTCACTCACTCACTCTGTGGCTGTGAAAGAGACAGCATGGCATGCGTTGCCTCCTGGATGCTGCAGTCTAGAATGTCCTTGGATTATTGGAACCTCCTCAGGGGCAGGGGTGACCTTTATAAGAGAGATAGACTGCACCTTAACTGCATGGAAGTCAATATCCTGACTGGGAGGTTCATCTGTGCTCCTTGGAGGGACTTAAACTACTTTGACAAGGGTGGAAAGCAGAGCATCAGATCAGAAAGTAGAAGAACTGCGAGAAAGGTAGATGTCAGGAAGAGGCAGGAGCAGAGTAATAGACACAATTGGACAGATGGGTTGCAATTTTGTACATTTTGCTGCTGGAAATATTATGAGCAAGGGTAATGAATTTAGAACATGGATCAGTACATGGAACTGATGTTGTGGCTGTAGCAGAAACTTGGTTGAGAGAGGGAGATCAATGGATGCCTAATGTTCCAGGGTTTCAATGTTTTAGAAAAGATAGATGTGGGAGTAGAAAGTGGGGCATGTGGGGAGTGGATGGCAGGGAAACAATGCTATTAATCAGGGGCAATAGCACAGCTGCATTCAAAGGGGCATAATGGTAGCCTCTTCCACATGGCCTAGTGGAAGAGAAAGGAAGCACATGTACGGGTTGGGTAGCTAAATTCCAAACAGAACCATTGAGGATTATAACAAAGCCAGAAAAGATAACTAAGAAAGCCAAGCGAGGCCATGAAAGGTCCTTGGTAAGTTAGATTAAAGACAGTCCCACAACATTCTATACATCAAGAGCAAGAGGCTAAAGAGGGTGTGGGTAGGATCACACAAGGATAAAGGAGGGAACGTGTGCTTGGAGGAGGAGGATGTGGGTGAGGTCCTAAAAGAGTACTTTGCATCAGTATTTATCAAGGAGAAGGATGTGGAGGATAGAGTGAGCTGTATGGGGTGTGCTAACTTGCTAAGGCGTTTCAAGATAAAGGATGTAGTGTTGGGTCTCTTAATAGCATTAAGGCAGATAAGTCTCCAGAGCCTATTGGAATATATCCCTGGTTATTGAAAGAGCAAGAGAAGACACCTCTGGGGCTTTGACCAATACTTTTGTTCTGTCTAACTACAGGCAAGGCCCCAGAGGACTGGCAAGTCACTAATGTTGTTCCATTATTTAAGGGAAATGGGGTTAATCCTGGAAACTATAGACTGATGAGTCTCACGTCAGTGGTAAGGAAGTTACTGAAATGATTCTTCAGGGTAGTATCTATGAGTAATTGGAAAACCATGACTGAATTAGATATAATCAGCATGGTTTTATTAAGGGCAAGTCAGTGGCTGATGTGATTTATTCGGTAGAGTTCTGTGACTAGTGGTGTTCTGCAGGGATCTGTACTGGGACCTTGGCTAAACGTAGATAAGCTTGAGAGACATAGATATAGAGCTGGTATATTTTTCTCAGGTTGATATCTTTAATACCAGAGGTCACTCATTTAAGGTGAGAAAGGGTAAATTCAAAGGGGATGGGTGGGGTAAGTTATTTTTACAATGGTGTGAGGTAATAGTGGTGGTGGTAAAGGCAAATACAACAGAGATGTTCAAGATGCTCTTGGGTAGGCACATGAATGTGGAGAAAATAGAAGGATATGGACGTTGTGTAGGCAGAGGCAATTTGTTTAGTTAGGCATGTTAAACCTTTAACAGCTTGGAGCTTCAGGGACAATAAGTCTGACTGTGCTTGTGTAACTTATAAAGGTGTTCCAGAAATGCTATGCTTCTTGAAGTAAATATATTGTTTACATTATATTAGGTTAGTAGGAGTGCCAAGAATGTACATAATTTAAGCTGTATTTATTCAAAGGAAATGGTTTTGTCTTTAGCACTGATACTGGTTCACATACTGGTGTTGCCTAAATTTTGTTTATGACATTTACTTGTTCAGAAATTGATAGAATGAGTTATTTCATATTCTCTGTATGAATCATTCACAGAATTGACTTCTGTATTGCACGCCATCCTTTATAGTCCATTCCTTTGTATAGATGTGGGGTCGTTGCTAGACTTCCATAGCTGCACAGCAATGTAAAGAATATCACGTAAAAATAAACGTTGAACGGCCTTGTGGTTTTTCCGCCCAAGAGATGTCTGTGGTTGAAATCTATGATGTGTTCTATATTTTCCAATATTACACAACAACCAACCTTATTATCAATAAACTGAAGTGACTATTACTTCTAATTCATTACTGATGTACTTGTTAATAATATAAAATTTTGCAGGATCAAAATTAGAAACCTTTGTTTCAGTTTTCAAAGTCAATAGCATCTCCAGTTATCTTTAATGGTTACTGGGATATGCTAAAATGTTGCTGGATTCTCCATGAAGTTAGATTGGGTAGACATAACCAACAATGACATTCTCACACATCTACTAAAGTGGTAATGAAAAAAGACAATGCTGGAAACCATAAGTAGGTCAGGCCACGCTTGGAAAAGAAAACCAGTATTACTATCTCAGGTCAAAGACACTTCATTAAAACCTGAAGAGTTGATTGTTATCATCATATTTTTGCTTTCATTTCTAGCATTTGCATTTATTTGATCTTTGATTTTAAAGGCACCACTGTTCATTCATCCCAATGCAATCACACCTGTCTATTGTCAAAATGATTTTGCTAACAGTTAAATATCTGATCTGAATATAATTTCTTTCAATCTAATGCATTTATTGATTTAATGTCACTTTTTCCACCTTATTTACTGTTCTCCTAACATAGGAGGAAAGTTTGTGGAAAAGTCCCCAGGAGATAACATCTCAATGTTTAAAAGAAACAAATATGCTTCTATTTAGCACTTTTATCATATAATTGTTATCGAGACCCAAAAACTGACACAGAGAAAGTAGGATATTCCTACTAAATAGAAGCACATTTGTTTCTTTTAAACATTGAGATGTTATCTCCTGGGGACTTTTCCACAAATTTTCCACCCATGTTAAGAGAACAGTTAAAAAAAAAATCTCATGACCCAGTTATTCATGTTTAAACCATTTCAGGAAACCGCCTTTCATGGCAGCAAAGTAGTGTTGAGGTTAGTGTAACGCTATTGCACCATCAATGACCAGGGTTCAATTCCCACCGCTGTCTATAAGGAGTTTCAACATTCTCCCTGTGGCCATGTGGGTTTCCTGTGATGCTCCAGTTTCCTCCCACATTCCAAAGACATACAGGTTAGAAGGTTAATTGGTCAGGTGGGTGTAATTGGGTGGTTTGGCCTGTTGCTGAGCTGTATCTCTAAATAAATAAAAATCTTCGTTGGTACATCAAACTAATTATAACCGACTGCTTAGGAATAAAGTGAAAAGTGTGGTCTTAGGGTTAAATTGTTTATATTAAGGCAGAAATTATATTACTAATTTGCAGACCATTTATTTAATTTATCCTAAAACCTGAACATCAGACCGTAGTTGTTATTAATTCTTACAGGATAATGGGACTGGGGTTTCTCCTCAACTATTTCATCATCTGTTAGATGCACTGCCTTGCCAGTTCACTACAAGGGCCCGTTAAGGGCCTACGCTGGAATTCTTACAGGCCAGATGTGAGTAACTGGTTTTTTTCAATGAAGGACGTTAGTGAACTTGATGAATTCTTACAGAAATCTACCACTAGAATGTGTTTCACTGATAGCAATTTTTTTTGCATTTCTATTTTATTTTTAAATCTGGATGTAATTGATCCTTTATGTATTGCTGAGTCTCTAGTTTGTATTTAGTATAGAATCAATCTTTCTCTTAATAACAGAGTAACATGGCTTTTATTTTACCTTGCCTGCTTGACCTTGTCTTATAACACTTCAGAACAGCCCACACTAAAATGATGATCAGCAGTCCTATTGCCATTCCAACAAGTATACCGATGTAAACACAATTTGCCGAAGTGTGACCTATGAAAGAAGATAATTGATGAAAAATTTTGATTAAAATACATCATATCAGTAAAAAATTCATTCAAGAGATTAAATACAGCTCTGGCAATCTGACACTCTCAATTTTGGTTGCATTGAATTGGCAGACTTTCTGGACTATTGGAAGTTAAATCAAAATCAGAAACACTGTTGCATGTTGTGAAATTTATTGTTTGTGGCAGCAGTACCATGCAGGACATTAAAATGTTACTATATTTTGCAATAAAAACATAAAACAAATAAATAGTTCAAAGGGGGAATAACTTTGTGTTCATGAGTTTGTGGACTGTTCAGAGACCTGATTGACATTCCCATTAAAACCCCAGTATACATTATTCACACTGTTCAGCTGTTACATGGTAGTATAAATTTTCCAGTGAATTTTTGAGTTTCTAGGGAGCATGGGAAACTGAGTGGTAGTTTAAAGGGAGCACAGGATCCTGGTAGATTTAAAGGGATCATGGGAAATAGATAGATAGATAGATAGATAGATAGATACTTTATTCATCCCCATGGGGAAATTCAACTTTTTTCCAATGTTCCATACACTTGTTGTAGCAAAACTAATTACATACAATACTTAACTCAGTAAAAAATATGATATGCATCTAAATCACTATCTCAAAAAGCATTAATAATAGCTTTTAAAAAGTTCTTAAGTCCTGGCGGTAGAATTGTAAAGCCTAATGGCATTGGGGAGTATTGACCTCTTCATCCTGTCTGAGGAGCATTGCATCGATAGTAACCTGTCGCTGAAAATGAGTCCCTCGGTAAATTTAAAGGGAGTGTGGGAAACAGCAGGTTGTTGGAGTTCTACTCTTAACACAGTAGCACTGAGCATCACACAGGTGTGGTAGAATACCCACAATATCTCTTCAAATTTATCTCCCCAAATTCCTCTCCCGGTTGAAGATGAGCGATTTTACAGAGCCAGGTAGAAAGCAGGACTTCCTGGGTAGTAATCACTGAATTGCTGCCTGTGTCATGCACCAGTGAGGGTAAGGATAGGACAATTTGGCAGATGAATGTGTGGCTGAGGGATTAGTGCAGGGGCAGAGGTTCAGATTTCTGGATCATTGGGATCTTCTCGAAGGAAGGTACAAGCCGTACAAAGGGGATAGGTTACACCTGAACCTGAGGGGGACCAATGTCCTTTCAGGCAGGTTTGCTAGAGCTGTTCAGGAGAATTTAAACTAATTTGACAGGGGATAGGAACCAGAGTGATAGGACTGAGGAAGGGGTAGTTGGTTTACAAACAGAGGCAGTATGTAATGAGACTGCTCAGTAGGACAGGATGATGATAGGGCAAAATTGCAATCAATGGGAAGAGTTGCAACATAAAAGTGTGACAAAATCAAAAAGGGTGTTGAATACAGGACTGAAGGTGTTATATTTGAATGCATACTGTATACAGAATAAGGAACTTCCAGCACAGTTACAGATTGAAATGTATGACATTGTAGGCATCACTGAATTGTGGCCGGAAGAAGATTTTAGCTGGGAGCTTGAAGTCCAAGATTACACAATGTACTGAAAGGATAGACAGGTAGGCAGAGGGGGTGGTGTGGCTCAGATGATTAAAAAGAAATAGAAATCAAATCATTGTAAATAAGTGACGTAAGATCAGAAAGTGTAGAATCATTATGGGTAGAGTTAAGAATCTGCAAGGGTAAACAGAACCTGATGGAAGTTGTACACAGACAACCAAACAGCAGCAAATATGTGGTCTACAGGTTACAATGGGAGATAAAAAAAAATGCAGGTCAAAAGGGCAATGTTACAATAGTCATGGGGGATTTCAATATGCAGGTAAGTTGGGGAAATCAGGTTGATGCTGGTCCGAAGAGTGGTGACTTGTAGAATGCCTACAATGCGGCTTTTTAAAGCAGCTCATGGTTCATCCCACTAGGGGAGCAGCTGTTCTGGATTGGGATTGGGAATTGTGCAATGAACTAGAATTGATTAGAGTGCTTAAGGTAAAGGAACCCTTAGGAGACAGTGATCATAATATGATAGAATTCACCCTGCAATTTAAGAAGGAGAAGCTAAAGTCAGATGTATCAGAATTAAAGTGGAGCAAAGGGAATTACAAATGCATGTGAGAGGAGATGGCCAAAATTGATTGGAAGGGAACACTAACAGGGATGATGGCAGAGCAGCAATGGCTGAAATTTCTGGGAGCAATTCAAAAGGCACAAGATGGATACATCCCAAAGAAAGGAGTATTCTATAGGCACAATGATGCATCTATGGCTGACAAGAGAAGTCAAAGCTAACATAAAAGCCAAAGAGAGAGCATGAAATAAAGCAAAAATTAGTCAGAAGTTCGAGGATTTGGAAACTTTTAAAAACCAACAGAAGGCAACTAAGAAAGTCATAAAGAAAGTAAAGATGGAATACAAGGGCAAGCTAGCCAACAAAATTAAAGGGGAAACCAAAGGCTTCTTCAGATACAGTATATAAAATGTAAAAGAGAGGTGAGAGTAGGTATCAACTTCTGGAAAATTATGCTGGGGAGGAAGTAAAGGAGGAGAAAGAAATTACAGATAAACTGAATAAGTATTTTTGGATCAGTCTTCCCTGTGGAAGAAGCAAACAGTATGCTGGAAGTGCGAGAGTGTCGGGGGGCAGAGGTGAGTGAAGTTGCCATTACTAAGGAGAAGGTGCTTGGGAAACTGAAAGTTCTGAAATTTGATAAGTCTCCTGGACCAGATGGTCTACATCCCAGGGTTCAGAAGACAAGGCTGAAGAGATTGTGAAGGCATTAGTAATGATCTTTCAAGAATCTCTAAATTCTGGCATGGTTCCAGAGGACCGGAAAATTGCAATTGTCACTCCACTCTTCAAGAAGGGAGAGAGGCAGAAGAAAGAAAATTATAGGCCAGTTAGTTTGTTGTCAGTGGGTGGAAAGTTATTGGAGTCAATTGTTAAGGATGTGGTTTCGGGGTATATTAAGGCACATGCTAAAATAGGCTGAAGTTAGCATGGAAATATTGGGAAAATATTGCCTGAAAAATCTGTCAGAATTCTTTGAAGAAATAACAAGCAGGATAGACAAAGGATGTTGTGAACTTGGATTTCAGATGTTAAGTGCGACACAGGAGGCTGCTTAACAAGATAAGAACCTATGGCATTATAGGAAAGATATTAGCGTGAACCAGAACATTGGCTGATGGGCAGGAGGCAAAGAGTGGGAATAAAGGGAACCTTTTCTGGATGGTTGATAGTGACTAGAGGTATTCCACTGTGGTCTGTGTTGGGACCACTACATTTAACATTATATATCAATGGTTTGGGTGATGGAATTGTTGGCTTGGTGGCCAAGTTTGCAGACAATAAAAAGATAGGTGGTGGACCAGGTAGAATTGAGGAAGCAGAGAGACTACAGAAGGACTTAGACTAGGAGAATGGGCAAAGAAGTGGCAGATGGAGTGTACTGCCATGCACTTTGGCATCTGAGGTGCAAAGGGACTTGGGAGTCCTCATGCAAGATTCCCTAAAGATTAGGATATTGAGTCAGTGGTAAAGAAGGCACATGGAATGTTAGCATTCACTTTAAGAGGACTAGAATATAAAAGTAAGGATGTAACGTTGAGGCTTTATAAAGCACTGATGAGGCCTGACTTGGAGTATTGTGAGTAGTTTGGGCCCCTTATCTAAGAAAAGATGTGCCTGCATTGGAGAGGGTTCAAAGGAAGTTCACAAAATGATTCTGGGATTGAAAGGCTTATCATATGAGGAGTGCTTGATGGCTCTGGGCCTTTACTCACTGGGGTTCTGTAGAATGAGTGAGGATCTCTTTGAAACCTATCATTTTTACCTTTAGTCCCATTGTTTTTGAGATGGTGGCTTAGATTGAACTTTGCTTCTGTACTCCATTCTTTATCTTCTGTCTTTGTTCTCTCAAAATCATCACCTCCTTTGAGAAATTAATGAGAAACATGAATGGGCATTATATTATTCATGTAGATTTTCAAGAGATGCATTTTAAGGTGAGTGTGCGAAAATTCAAATGAGATGTGCTCATAGTCACATTCTTAATTGAGACAGTGAGCAGCCAGATGTTGTGGTCCACTTCAATATCAATGACATAGGTAGGAAGGGTGATAAGGCCCTGTAAAGTGATTTCAAGGAGCTATGTGCTAAGTGAAATGATAGGACATCAAGAATTGTGATCTCAGGATTGCTATCCGTGCCATGTGCTAGTGAGGCCAGAAATAGGATGATCACTGGAGATGATGCATGATCATCAGGCACTCTTCCAGGGAAGCTGGGGAAAAATGGTAGATGGAATTTAAATTAGACAATTGTGAGGTAATTTGGGAAGAAAAACCAGGGTAGGACCAGGGTACCACAGTGGGTGGTAGGGCACTGAGGAGTGCGGTGGAACAAAGGGGTCCGGGAATACTGATCCAGAATTCTTTCAATATAGTGTGACAGGTAGATAGGGTCATAAAGAAATCTTTTGGCCTGTTGACTTTCATAGATCAAATTGTTGAGTACAGGAGATGGGATGTTATGTTGAAGTTGTATTAAGATATTGGTTAGGCCTAATTTGGAGTATTGTGTACAGTATTGGTCACCTACTACCAGGAAAGACGTCAATAAGATTGAAAGAGTGCAGAGAAAATTTAGAAAACTGTTGCCAGGACTTGAGGACCTGAGTAATAAGGAAAGGTTGAATAGGTTAGGACTTTATTCCCTAGAGTGTAGAAAAATGAGAGAAGATTTGATAGCAACATTATGACAGCAAATGTATGCAACATTTTGAGGGGTATAGATAGGGTAACTGAAAGCAGGTTGGATACGCTTGGGTGCGGTTGGGTGAGACTAGAATTTGAGGTCATGGGTTAAAGGTGAAAGGTGAAATGTTTAAAGAGAACATGAAGGGGAGCTTCTACACTCAGAGGGTAGTGACAGTGTGGAATGAGCTGCCAGTGGAAGTGGCGGATGTGAGTTAGATTTCAACATTTAAGAGTAATTTGGATAGGTACATGGATGGGAGGGGTATCAAGGGCAATGATCTAGGGCCTACGACCTAGATTGTAGGCTGATACGACTCAGCAAATTAATAGTTCAGCATGGACTAGATATGCCAAAGAGTCTGTTTCTGTGCTCGAGTACTCTATGACTCTATGCACAGGAAAGTTTATTGTTACCCAGAGTGGCGGGTTGCTAGAAAATGCTGCCCAGAGTGATAGCACAGGCAAAGAAAAGAGGGATATGGATCATGAGCAGAAAAGAACAGATTAGTTTAATTTGGTAACTTTAGCTTAATTAGTTTAGCCCAACATTGTGTGAAAGCCCTTTCTCTGTGTTCTAATTAGGACATGGTCATATGTTGAGCATGATTAGTTATTCTCCCACATCTTTGCTACCTGCTCCAGAACAGTGGAGAAACTCTGCATGACGGGCTGCGGAATGTGAATGAGAAGACTTGCAAAGCTCTGAAAAAATACGGTTAGGAAGATGAGTCAAGTTTGCAGCTGGGTGTGACTCATCGCTGGGCTACACTACCCATTTCCCAGGGACTCATCCTATCAGATGTAACAGTTAAAGCACACAGGTCAGCCACAAGGGGAGTCATTCAAGCAGGCCAGGCGTGTTTTGGATTATACTTACTATTATTTGGAATTTCATAAAAGAGAAGTACAAGGTATGTTTTACCCATAGATCAGCACTTTTTATTATTCATGTTGTGACACCGAAGTACTGACTACACTGGTCAGTGCAAGTGACGTGCTACCCTGCAGCAGGACCCAGTGCTGAGTCAGGGAGGCTCCCGATCAGCCTGAGAATAGGGATCATATCTGGCATAAACCCTTTCAGTCATAATGCTGGTCCTGGAATATACCTGAACATTACTGTATGCTAGAAGAATTCTAAAGTAAAATACTATGAGTGTCATCTTGGCCAATTGATTCCACTGAGACCCTCCGAAAAAATAGTCTGCTAAAAAGCAACTTGAAAAGGAAATACATATGAAATACAAGCTAAGGTGTGTTGAGGAAAGATTATTTAAAATAATGATTTCAGAATGGATTAATTGTTGAGACTGATAGACGAATCAATGTGCACAAGCTTGATGTTCAAAAGCATAGGGTAATGTGCATAAGGCATGCTCTAACTATTGATGTCACTGCTCCCACGAGGGTCTACTGTTAACCTGCATGAATACAGAAGAAATAAAATGAATATTCTCTGTGACATCAGGAGTTTCCTCTGCTGCTCATTAAAATCATGGCTGATCACATATATCATCCCATGTTCAGCCCACTTCCCATCTTGCCTGATTCCATTACCATCCAGAAATTCTTCAGTCTCACGTCTTGAATAGATTTATGTTCTGAGCTTCCACAACCTTTGAAGAGGGTATTGTAAAGATTTATAACTTCTCATACCCAAATTGCTAACCTCTTATCACAGCATAGAACTGTACAGCACAGAAATAGCCCTGTGGTTTTCATGTCAATGCTGACATTTTTCCATGTCAACACATTTGCCCAAAATAGGCTTGGATCCTTTGATGCCTTGTATATTTAATTACCTGCCTAAATATCACTGTAGGGATTATATGTGATTCTACCACTTCCCCTGTCAGCACCTTCCAAATCTGCATGCAGTAACAAAAAAGACGCCCTCCTCAAACATGAGGAAATCTGCAGATGCTGGAAATTCAACCAACACACACAAAATGCTGGTGGAACGCAGCAGGCCAGGCAGCATCTATAGGCAGAAGCGCTGTCGGCATTTCGGGCCGAGACCCTTTGTCAGGACTAACTGAAAGAAAAGATAGCAAGAGATTTGAAAGTAGGAGGGAGAGGGGGAAATGCAAACTGATAAGAGAAGAACGAAGGGGGTAGGGTGAAGCTAAGAGCCGGAAAGGTGATTGGCAAAAGAGATACAGAGCTGGAGAATGGAAAGGATCATGGGATGGGAGGCCTAGGGAGAAAGAAAGAGGGAAGGGAGCACCAGAGGGAGATGGAGAACAGGCAAGGAGTGATTGTGAGAGGGGCAGAGAGAGAAAAAAAGGGGGAGGGGGAAAATAAATAAATCAGGGATGGGGTAAGAAGGGGAGGAGGGGCATTAACGGAAGTTAGAGAAGTCAGTGTTCATGCCATCAGATTGGAGGCTACCCAGACGGTATATAGGTGCTGTTCCTCCAACCTGAGTGTGGCTTCATCTTGAAAGTAGAGGATCTCATGGATAGACATATCCGAATGGGAATGGGAAATGGAATTAAAATGTGTGGCCACTGGGAGATCCTGCTTTCAAATTCTCTTTAACACCCCTTCCCCTCATCTTAAAGCTATGTCCTCTTGATATTGTCCACTACCGTGGGGAAGATACCTTGACTATCTATCCTATCCATGTCTCTTGCAAATTATTCCTCTATCAGATCATCTCCACAACATCATTTCTGCAAGGAAAATGGGTCCAGTCTATCAAATCGTTCCACATAGCTAAAGCCCTCTTGACCTAGGCAGCTTCCTTGTGAATTTCTTTCATGCTATCTCCAAAGCAACCACATCCTTCTTATACTGTAGCAACCAGAACTGCACATGGTGCTGCAGTGCAGTCTAACAGCGTTTAGGCAAGTTGCACAAATTCTGAGGCTATGCTCCTTAATTCTAGACTCTGGTCCAAGGAAACAGTCTCTCAGAATTTATCCTGATCCTGCCACCAGTTCAATGAGGACACCTTTCATTCTTCTAAGCTCCAGGATAGCGGTCCTTCCTACTCAGCCTGTCCTTGTTGGGCAAACCATCAATTCAAGAGGTTCTGCAGATGCCGAAAATCTTAAGCAACACACAAAAATGTTGGTTGAACCCAGGAGGTCAGGCAGAAGATATGGCAGAATAAATAGTCAGCGTTTCAGGACATGAAAGGAAAGGGGCATGTGCCAGAATAAGAAGGTGGGGGAGATGAAGGATTACGTGCTGTCAGGTGATAGGTGAGACCAGGTGAGGGGAAAAGTGGGTGGGTGAGAGGGATGAGAAGCTGGAAGATGATTGGTGGAAGAGGTTACAGGCTAAAGAAGAAGGAAATTAATAGGAGAGGATAGTGGAGCATGGAAGAGGGAAATCAGATGTGGTGATGGGCAGGTGGGATGGGAGAAGAGGAGAAAGGGTAATTAAATGGGGAACCAGAATGAAGAAAGGGAAGGAGAGAAGTGGGGAGGGTGGAAAAATTACTGGAAATTAGAGAAATCAATGTTCATGCCATTGGTTTGGAGACTACCCAGGCAGAATATGAGGTGTTCTCTCTCTTACCTGAGAGTGGCTTCATTGTGGCAGCAGAGGAGGCCATGGACAGACATGATTGATCAGAAATGGGAAGTCCAATTGAATGGGAGATCCTAGCTCTTCCACTTATCCCCTCCCAACTTCTTAATTCATTCCTCCTCCCCCCAGCCACCTACCTTCCCCTCACCTGGTTTCACCTATCACCTGACATCTTGTATTCCCTCTCCTTATGGAAGAAACCGTTCATCCCAGTGTTCAATCTAGTTTTATTTTGATTCCAAAGCAGGTATATCCTTTATCATCAGTGGAGCCTTAAAGTCCCAGCAAAACAGATGCAGTTTGTACAACTGCAGCAAGGCTCTTGCAATTTTATACAACACACACAAAATGCTGGTGGGACACAGCAGGCCAGTCAGCATCTATAGGGAGAAGCGCTGTCGACGTTTCGGGCCGAGACCCTTCGGCAGGACGAAGGTCCTGGCCTGCTGTGTTCCACCAGCATTTTGTGTGTGTGGCTTGAATTTCCAGCATCTGCAGATTTCCTGGTGTTTGCTCTTGCAATTTTATATTCAATTGCCCTTGCAACAAATACCAGTTTACCAGGTGCCTTCTGCACAGCAGGGATTCTCTCTGCTGCTCATGTGCCATCATGTCCAGATCCCGTTATGCACCAACACCTACTAACTTCTGGCAAACACCAGGAAATCTGCAGATGCTGGAAATTCAAGCAACACACACAAAATGCTGGTGAAACGCAGCAGGCCAGGCAGCATCTATAGGAAGAAGCACAGTCGACGTTTCGGGCCGTCAGGATGAAGGGTCTCAACCCGAAACGTCGACTGTACTTCTCCCTATAAATGCTGCCTGGCCTGCTGCGTTTCACCAGCATTTTGTGTGTGCGACCGACTAATTTCTCACTGGTTAAAACATTGCTTGTCTATTTTTCACGCTGAAGTGAACAACTTCACATTGTTTACTGTCACCTTCTTGCCTCTTTGCTTAAGTGTTGGTACTTTGCATACTTCTTACAACTGTCCGCCCCCCCCCAGCAAAAGAAAGCGTTACAACACAGATTACAACTGTGCATCTCTGATTTCAGATTTAACTAGTTTTCCTGATTTTGTGTACTCCCCAATACCCCTCCAGTTTGTCACTAATCTTTACCACCACCTTTAACCCAGCACCACTATCATTGTTCAGCTTTTCCTAGCTTCCACCTTAACACAGACCGTGCTGCCCTACCCACCCGCCCACGCTCTGGACCCTAATAACCATATATCCATATAACAATCACAGCACGGAAACAGGCCATTCCGGCCCTCCTAGTCCGTGCCGAACTCTTAATCTCACCTAGTCCCACCTAGCCGCACTCAGCCCATAACCCTCCACTCCTTTCCTGTCCATATACCTATCCAATTTTACCTTAAATGACACAACTGAACTGGCCTCTACTACTTCTACAGGAAGCTCATTCCACACAGCTATCACTCTCTAAGTAAAGAAATACCCCCTCGTGTTTCCCTTAAACTTTTGCCCCCTAACTCTCAAATCATGTCCTCTCGTTTGAATCTCCCCTACTCTCAATGGAAACAGCCTATTCACGTCAACTCTATCTATCCCTCTCAAAATTTTAAATACCTCGATCAAATCCCCCCTCAACCTTCTACGCTCCAATGAATAGAGACCTAACTTGTTCAACCTTTCTCTGTAACTTAAGTGCTGAAACCCAGGTAACATCCTAGTAAATCGTCTCTGCACTCTCTCTAATTTATTGAGATAATTTATTAATACTTGTGTATTATTCCCTTCTCTAATGAAAGGCCATCAATCTGAAGCGTTAAACTGTGTTTCTAGCTCCACAAATACTAATTAACTAGCTGAGCATTTCCAGCATTATCCGCTTTAGTATTTTATTTTCCCCCCAATAGCTTTATTTTATTAAAATAATGAAACAGATATGTTTATTAACCATCTAAATAGTCTAACAGCACATATCGACAAACTCACTGAACACGTTCACTTCGGTCGACTGGATGAACTCTTCTCCATTCTGACCCGTGACAGTGCAGGAATACGTTCCAGAATCACTCATCTGCATATTTCTGAGCGAGAGTGAGCCGTTCGGGTACAAAGAAGCCCGGTGTGAATAGTTGAAGAGAAAAGTGCTCCAATTGCCTGCATCCAATATCAACTTGCCGACGTTGCTCCAACTTATCCCATTCGAATACTTCCATTCCACTGTCTGTATCTGTTCAGTAATGCCCGTGACTACCGGCAAGAATATATTCCCAGTGACCGTTCCGTTTAAAACGTTAGCGCTCGTTTCGATGACTGCCACTTGCAGTACAACTGTAAATAACCGGGCACAGGATTAAAAAAAAACTGATTAATACCCCAACCGAGTATGGAAAAAAAAAGAGACAAAGGTGACCAGTGTATCGGCCATGGCTTACCTTGTAGCCAACAACTGCAGAATGTCATCATCTTGGACTTTCCAGACCACTCCATCGTTGAGCCTCAGTACCCTCAGTTCGTCGCGTCAATACAGCTGGTGCAGTCCCGTAGCATCAGCAACTAATTCTCGCCTCTGCTCGGGTAAAAGAAAGGGCGAATCACGGAACTTAAATGTCAGTCTGCAGGGGAAATATTAAAGGCTTAGCCAGCGATTGCACGAAAGGCAATCAGATTGCAATATCGCTCGCACGGGGAAGCAAATCTAGACAATTCAACACTAACGTGTTGATTTGACCACAGCATCTGCAGTGTACTTGTGTAAGCCTAGACAATATCGCTCCTACGGGGAAGCAAGCCTAGATAATATCCAGTGGATTTAGATTTATTCAGTGAGTGGAATACAATTGCATCAGAGCGTCGGGACTCGGTAGAAATGCAGCCGAATCTCTAAATTCGTCCCTCCACATCTGGGGTTAAAAATTGGGGTGGCGAATTCTGAAAGAACATCACAAACAGGAGTTCTGATGAAGGGTCTCGACCCGATATGTCAACTGTTTACACTTTTCCAGTGATGTTGCCTGGCCTGCTAAGTTCCTCCAGCATTTTGTATGTATTGTCTGAAAGAACATCACATTTCTTATGATGCCGCAATCGAAATTGCAATCGGCGATTTCCTTAAAACAACCTGAATTAGAATAATAAAAACTCAATTCTAGGAGTTTATGCTTATTCAAAATCAAGACGAGTTGTTATAGAAGAAAAACGGGAAAAGTGCGAGAAACATTCAGTAGAACAGGTAGCATCTGCAAAGAAAGAAAATTATTGGTTAGGTCAAGCAGCATGAATATTCAAAACTAGAGAAGAGTTCGCCTTTAGAATTGCCTGCGGCTTATTCCCCTTAGATCCACTGGGAGATGCAATGTGCTGTAAATACTTCATTCATATCACCATCAACAATGAAAATCATCCTTAAGGATGTATTTACAATGTTTAACTGCAATTTCTGTTTCTCAGACGGAAGGCAGGAAGATATAACTCCACCTGACTCTGCAGGACAATTAGAAAACGTCGGAAATGATCCGAAAATGATCAGAAATTAATTTAAGAGTTTGCATTTGATACATATGTTAATTTGAGCCGTCGGGAATTTAAAAAAGTACTGCGTCAATTTGAGAAGCACCAATTTAAGAAGTAACTGGGCACCAACTGGAAACTGGAATTGAAATGTAAAAGCATTGCGCAGATAGTGGAGAGCAAAAATAAATGAGGGAATACTCAGCATGTGGGAGAAACAGATCCAATATTTCAGCTTAATAACTTGATCTCAGCTCCTTTCTGCCGGAGGGTCATCGACATGAAAAGTTCTTTGTTTCTCTCTCCACAGACCTATTGAGTATTTCCAGTATTTACTTAAAAAACACCACAGTTCCAGTTCAAGATGAGTCCAGTTGGATTCAACGCAACTGTCTCTTCTGTATTAATTTCGAATATTGACTGACAGCTTCCCATCTCGTAATTGTTAGGTAACTCTAGAAGTGCGAACCCAAACAATCCATGGGAAAACAGGGTGTGAAAATAGCGGACCGGCTGATAAATAACTAAAATTACTAACTTATCCAGTTTCTTGAACGGCCGATGCATTAGAATTAATTCACAATATGTTCTGTACACTTACCATAATCTTTGCATCTGAACTAGCAGACGTAGGATTAATCAGCTCTATTGCATGACACGAGAGTAAACGAATTACCGAACAAACCCTAATGTGGCCACAGATATACAAGAAAGGAGCAGCGTGCAAAGTTCTGATGAGCAATTCCCACTATGAAAAGACAAAGGTAATTGTGAACCAGAGTCTGTTCATTTGCCGCTTCCGAAGAAGAAATACAGTACACATAAGAACGCTACATAAATTCAGTCGCTCGAATTTATTTCAGTAATTTGAACATGATTAACCCATTTGATTCCGTTAAAGATGCAATGGCATAGTAATAATGGCTACCGATGAAAACGGAAAACAGGTTCAATTGCCTAACGATATATTCTATCATTCAGGCAAATTTAATGCAATTACGAAGTCTGGGTATTTGACATTTCCGAGTGAGAAATGTGTAAATTCTGTGCATTATAAAATGAAAATCATAAAATGGATCACGCAAACCAATATATGTAAAGGGAATTATATTTCAAATATCTAACATCCACACATGCATATTCCAAAACTTACCCTTTCTCAATGTATTGTTCTCTTTAATCGCTGATATTAAACTGTCAATCTGGAATAAGAATATTAGCTACGATCGGATTATCACGGTCGTGGAACGGAGGAAGTCCTGGTACCAAGGATTGGAACCCGGCAGATAACTGTAATTGTCGATGAAACGATTACAGATTTTTCTGACCAATTGTTCCAAGGTCTAAGTCAGAAACTATGATCTGATTGAAAAAGTCTCACGCACAGTGTTACCAGTTGAACTGCACTAGACACGTTTCACCTTTTGAACTTCGACAAGAAGTCGCAACACAGCACTCAGTGTTATCAGATCAACGCTTATCAGAGTTGACTTAAGCAACGGAGCTTTAAAGGGCGAGGACGGAAAACGCACAAGCCAGGGCACAGAGGTAACAGGAGAGGTCAAGATCTGCAAGAGACACTTTGAGCAGTTCCCTCGTTTACCTGCATAATCAACTAAGTTTCTCTTGGATGAGCTTCCCCTTTCTGGGGCACCCTGAGGACCTCGTAGCATGTTGGTGGAGAATAGTGGGATACTTATACAAGTTTGGTATCTTCACACAGACATTTTAAAGATTTCAACATAAATGATCCTGTCATGGATTCCCGACAGGGGTCATTTAGAGTCATAGAGACCAAAAAAACATGCTCTTCAGCCTATCGGGCACATGCCAAACTTTTCTTTTGCCCAGTCCCATCTACCTGCATCAGAATCCTAACCCTCCCATCATGCACTTATCCAAACTTCTCTGAGGTGCTGCAATTAAATCCTTGTCCATCACTTTCACTTTCATTCCACACTCACATCACCCTCTCAGTGAAAAAACTCCCCCTCATGTTCGAAAGGTTCAATAGGTACACTTAATGTCAGAGAAATGTATACAATATACATTCTGAAATTATTTTTCTTCGCAAACATCCATGAAAACAGAGGAGTACCCTAAAGAATGAACGACAGTTAAACGGTAGAACCCCAAAGCTCCCCAGCTCCCCCCCCCACGCACAAGCAGCAGCAAAGTGACACCCCAACTCCCCCACCATTCCCTTTAAGCATTCGATTTTTCACCCTTAACCCATAACCTCTAGTTATAATTTCATCCAACCTTAGTAGAAAAAGCCTATCTATACCCCACATAATTCTGTATACCTGTATCCAATCTCCCCTCATACTCTTTTGCTCCAGGAAATAAAATCCTAATGCATATATGTCAAACTCAAGGCCCGCGGGCCAAATCCGGCCCGTGGTGGAATTATCTTTGGCCCGCGAGATAATATCTAATTACTATTAAAGCTGGCCCCAGTAATCGAAGCGCCTATGGCGTATGATATGGCTAATGCTGAGTTTATTCAGGTACCAGGTTTTCAGGGTTTTTAGTGTTTATTCGGCAGTCTTGCTCGGCAGTCTTCTTCATAAGAAATGGAATTTGTAAAGTGAAACACTTTGTAGTTATAGCAGAGACTGAGACACATGAGAGCAGGCTGAAAAAACGGAGGCAACGAAAGCTGCGTTCGCACGTGTCCGACTGATCCGGCCCGCATGAAGCTGCATTTTGCTCAATCCGGCCCGTGACCTAAAATGAGTTTGACACCCCTGTCCTAATGTATTCAACCTTTTCCTATAACTCAGATTGTCAAGTCACAGTGATATCCTTGTGAATTTTCTCCATGCTCTTTCAATCTTATTGATATCTTTCCTGTAAGTAGGTGACCGGAACTGCACACAACAGTCCAGATTAAACTTCACCAGAGTTCTAGAACATAGAACAGTGCAGCACAGGAACAGAATATTTGGCCCTCAATGTTGTGCCAAACCAGCTAAAAATCAAATCAAAAATACCCAAACACTAATCTCCCCCTACCTACACAATATTGATGTCCCTCTGTCAAAGGCGGATCGACCCGATGCAATAACGCAAGGTACCACAAATTCAATAAAACCATAAAACAAGCGATACTTCGTCAAACTTCACTTTGTATTCATAGCATGCTAAGGAGGAAGTTACAGACTGATCTCCCAAAGAGACAGTCCGACACTTCCCACCCCCGAACATAATTCCACACAATTTATAACAGCAATCATTACAGGAAATATTATAATTACACGAGTTAATACAGTTTTAGAATAGTTTCGATCACATGGTAAGATACAATTAGATGTAAAATCATTATTGCTTAGTTATAATTATTTCTGCCAAGACCAGCATGGATACAATCTCAGTTCCTTATGTTGACACCTGCTTCTACTCTCCAACATTCTACCCCCCCCCCCCATGCTGTCCTTCTCCTATTTAGTTATGTTATACCTCAAAAATACTTTGTGCGACCAGATAATTCTTTATTTAGACCTATGTCTAACGCTATTAGGGAACAATATCTGGTACATCATTAGGAAATCTGCAGATGCTGGAAATTCCAACAACACACACAAAATGCTGATGGAACGCAGCAGGCCAGACGGCATCTATAGGAAGAAGCACTGTCGATGTTTTGGGCCGAAACCCTTCGTCAGGACTCATCTGTCCTAACTCATCTGTCATCATGTGTCCTGACAAAGGGTCTCGGCCCGAAACGTCGACAGTGCTTCTTCCTATAGATGCTGCCTGGCCTGCTGTGTTCCACCAGCATTTTGTGTGTGTTGTCTGGTACATCATTTGTTGCTGGGTAAGGTTCCCTTTTTGGCTGTACAGCAACCAACATAAGGTACCTATAAGGTAATTGATCATTTGCTAATCATTGTCTTTTAATCCTTTCTAATCTATACCCCTATTTACCTATCCTTTTACTCCATCACCTCCATCTTCCTTACATCCATATGCCCATCCAAACACCTCTTAAAAGTCTCTGATATATTTGCTTCTACACCATGCCAGGCAGCACATTACCAGGCATCCACAAATCTCTGAGTATTTGCCATCACATCCCCCTTGAACCTACCCACTTTCCCCTTCAATGCATTCCCTCTAGTTTTAGACGTTTCAACCCTGGGAAACAGATATTCCCTGTCTACTCTATCTATGCCACTCATAATCTAATAAACCTCTATCAGATCTCCCCTTAGCCTCCAGCGCTCCAGAGAAGACAACCCATGTTTTTCAGCTTTTCATAATAGCACGTGCCCTCTAAACCAGGCAGCATCCTGGTAAACCTCTTCTGCGCCCTCTCCAAGGCCTCAACATCCTTTCTACAGTGGAGTGAGCAGAAGTGTGTGCAATATTCCAGATGTAGCCTAATGGGAGTTTTATATAGTTGTAACAAAACTTCTTGACTTTTGAACTCAATGCATCAATTAATAAAAACAAGCATTCTACAAGTCTTGTTAAGCACTTTAGTGACCTGTGTAGCCACTTTCAAGGAGCTATGAACTTGGATCCCAAGATCTCTCTGTTCAGCATTATTAGGTCACTATTAAGGACCTTGCCCTTGTTAGTGTACTGTCTCCCTGCATTTGCCATATCAAGGTGCAACACCTCACATTTATCTGGGTTAAGTTCCATCTGCCATATCTCTATCTCAATCTACAACTGATCTGTATCGTGCTGTATTCTAGCCAATCTTCTACACTATCTATAACTCCACCAATCTTGGTATCATCTGCATATTTACTAACCCACCCATCCACGTTTTCATCCAGGTCATTTTTATACGTCACAAACAGCAGAGTTCCCAGCACAGATCCCTGTGGAACACTACTACTTACTGACCTTCAGCTCGGATAAATCCCTTTAATCACTACCCTCTGTCTTCTGAGCAAGCCAGTTCTTAATCCAACCAGCCAAGTTGCAGCAGGCCCTTTGCATCTCAATCTTCTTGATTAGCCTCCTATGATGGGCTTCATCAAACATGGTGTTAAAGGGAATATGAACAACATACTGTACACTGCCTTTTCTTCATCAATGTTCCTGGTAACCTCTTCAAAAGACTCTGTAAGATTGGTTAGATATGATCAACTATGCACACAGCAATGTTGACTACCCCTAATCAGAATCAGAATCAGGTTTAATGTCTCTAATATATGTACATCATGAGATTTGTTGTCTTGTGGCAGCAGTACATTGCAATACATAATTAAAAAATACAGAAAGAATTATATATATTTAAATAAGTAGTGCAAAAAGAGAGGAAAAGTAATGCATAGTGTGCATGGATTCATTGTCAATTCTGAAATTTGACAGTGGAGGGAGGAAGCTGTTCCCGAAATGTTGAGCATGATGGAGCTTGTTCAGTTTACAACTTTCTGCAGCTTTATCTGATCTTGTGCAGTGGCCTCTCCATATGAGGTGGTGATGAAACCAGTTAGAATGTTTTCCACGGTAGCTGCTGTCATGCATTCTTTGTAATTGCATCAATATATTTAACCCAGGATAGGTCTTCAGAGATGATGACACCCAGGAACTTGAAACTCTTTATCCTCTCTTCTGCTGATCCATCATTGGTGTGTGTTCCCTTGACTTCCCCTTCCTGAAGTCCATACTCAATTCTTTGGTCTTACTGATGTTGAGCGCAAGGTTGTTGTTGCAGAACCACTCAACCAACGGATCTACCTCTCTCCTGTATGCCTTCTCATCACCATCTGAAGTTCTGCTAACAATAGATGGTGTTCGAGCTGTGCCTATCCACACAATTGTGTGTAGAGAGAGTAGAGCAGTGGAATAAGCACATATCACAGAGTGTGCCAGTTTTGATTATTAGTGAGGAGGAGATGTTAATTCCAATCCACACAGACTGTAGTCTCTCGAAGAGGAAGTCGTGGATCCAGTTGCAAAGGGAAGTGCAGAGGCCAAGGATTTGGAGCTTGTTGATTAGAACTGAGGGTATGATCATGTTGAACGCTGAGCTGTAATCAATAAATAGCAACCTGAAGTAGGTATGACTATTGTCCAGGTGATACAAGGCCAAGTGGAGAGCCAGTGAGTTGTATTCACTATAGACTTATTGTGGTGATAGGAAAATTGCAGCAGTTCCAAGTCCTTGATTAAGCAGGATTTGATTCCAACCATGACCAGCTGTCATGGTCCGGTCCATGAGATCCGCATTCTGGTTCATGGTCCGGTCCATGTTCCTTAATCCAGGTTTTCTGGTTTTCCCCAGTTTCTGTTGAGGCAGCTGATTCTTGGTTGAGCTGGCTTCATAAATAGCTTCAGGATTCAGCCTCTGGCTGTTGGATTGTTCCTGTCCAAACCCCCTGTCTGTATCCCTTCTCTTCATCTTCCTCTTGGAGCCTTGCCTCACCTCACCTGGCCTGGCCTGGAGCCTTGCCTTCACCGCTGTCAAGTTCAACCACTGGAGCAAGATAAGGAACTGTCTTTCATTGTTTTGAACTGTCTGTGTCCATGCCTTTGCTAGTTAGGTCTGGCTGTTTGCCACTACCTAGTGTTGGGAACCATTTTTGTGTCCTCGCCTTCGCTAGGTAGGTCCAGCCATTTGTTGCTACCTAGTGTTGGGAACTGTCTGTGTCCACACCTTCACTAGGTAGGTCCAGCTGTCTGCTGCTACCTTGTGTTAGGAACCGTCTTGTCGTATTCTGCATTCTGTGTATGAGCCCCGGCCCTATGTCCTGTACCCAAGGAGGGGTCCCGGCTCTGTGTTCCAGTTCCTGTCTCTTCCTCGACCAAGTCAAGGCTTCAGGGTCTTGTCCAGTCCTAGCCACGTCCAAGAACCTTGTCCTGTCCAAGCCTTGGCTTTGTGTTCTCGTCTTGTCCACGTGCCTCGCCCAGCACAGGAGTACCTTGCCCAGCCTGGTGCTGGGGTTCACTCGTCCTGTGCTGGGGTTCACTCGTCCTGTGCTGGGGTTCCATTGTCCTGTCCATGAGTTTCAAGTCCAGTCCTGTTGCCTCTCCTTGTCCTGTAGCCACACCTTGTCCTCACCTAGTTCTGGAGTCCGAGCCCGAGTCAAGACCCAGCTTTTGGGTCCTTGTCCAGTCTCTGGCTCAGAGTCCTAGTCCAGGCTCCTAGTTCCCAGTTCCATGTCCTGGTTCCGCTATCCTAGTCAAGTCCTAGGCCAGGCCCGGAATCTTTGTCTTGCCCAGGGCCTGTGTTATGTCCAGCGTTCTTTCTTCCCCACTTTCCTTGCTTTTTTCTCATGCCTGGTCCTGTTCCTGGTAGTTCAGTGTCTGTGTCTTGCTTTTGGGTCCGCTCCCAACACCCACCTTATGACACCAACCTTTCAAAGCTCTTCAGAGTAGATGTGAGTGCCACTGAGCGATAGTCATCAAGGCAGATCACCCTACTCTTCTTGGGCACTGGTATAATTGTCGCCCTTTTGCAGCAGGTGGATACCTTCAACTGCAGCAGTGAGAGATTGAAGATGTCAGTGAGTGATGATCTTTGCATCATCAATAGAGACAGGAGAAGTACCAGAGGATTGGAGGGTTGCAAATGCCATTCCCTTGTTCAAGAACGGGAGCAGAGATGGCCCAGGATATTATAAAGAGTCTGACTTCAGTGGTGAGCAAGTTGTTGGAGAAGATCCTGAGAGCAGGATTTATGAGCATTTGGAGAGACATAATCTGATTAGGGATAGTCAACGTGGCTTTGTCAAGAGCAGGTCATGCTTTTTGAGCCTGATTGAATTCTTTGAGGAAGTAACAAAACACATTGATGAAGGTAGAACAGTGGATGTACTGTATTTGGATTTCAGTAAAGCATTTGATAAGGTTTCCCATGCAAGACTCCTTCAGAAAGTAAGGAGGCATGGGATCCATGAAGACTTTGTTTGGAATTCCAGAATTGGCTTGCCCACCGAAGGCAAAGGGTGGTTGTATATGATTTATTTTCTGCATGGAAATCGGTGACCAGTGGTGTTCTGCAGGGGTCTGTTCTGGGACCCCTTCTCTTTGGGATTTTTATAAATGACCTGGATGAAGAAGTAGAAGGGTGGGTTAGTAAGTTTGCTGATGACACAAAGGTTGGGGATGTGGTGGATAGTCTGGAGGATTGTCAGAGGTTACAGCGGGACATCAATAGGATGCAGGACTGGGCTGAGAAGTGGCAGATGGACTTCAACCCAGATAAGTGTGAAGTGGTTCATTTTTGTCACATGGTGTGAGCAGAATCATCTGCAGCTTAATGTGAAAAGATTAAGGAGCTGGTGGTGGACCTGAGGAGGGCTAAGGCACCAGTGACCCCTGTTTCCATCCAAGGGGTCAATGTGGACATGGTGGACAATTACAAATACCTGGGGATATGAATTGACAATAACTGGACTGGTCAAAGAACACTGAGGCTGTCTACAAGAAGGGTCAGAGCCGTCTCTACTTCCTGAGGTCCTTTAACATCTGCTGGACAATGCTGAGGATGTTCTAGGAGTCTGTGGTGGCCAGTGCTATCATGTTTGCTGTTGTGTGCTGGGGCAGCAGGCTGAGGGTAGCAGACACCAACAGAATCAACAAACTCATTAATTAGGCCAGTGATGTTGTGGGGGTGGAACTGGACTCTCTGACGGTGGTGTCTGAAAAGAGGATGCTGTCCAAGTTGCACGCCATCTTGGACAATGTCTCCCATCCACTCCATAATGTACTGGTTAGGCACAGGAGTACATTCAGCCAGAGACTCATTCCACCGAGATGGAACACTGAGCGTCATAGGAAGTCATTCCTGCCTGTGGCCATCAAACTTTACAACTCCTCCCTCGGAGTGTCAGACACCCTGAGCCAATAGGCTGGTCCTGGACTTATTTCCACTTGGCATGATTTACTTATTATTATTTAATTATTTGTGGTTTTATATTGTTATATTTCTACACTATTCTTGGTTGGTGCGACTGTAATGAAACCCAATTCCCCTCGGGATCAATAAAGTATGTCTGTCTGTTTTTGGTAGGTCCAATATGAAGACAGAATTTAATATAAATGGTAAGACTCTTGGCAGTGTGGAGGATTTGAGAGATCTTGGGGTCAGTGTCGACAGGACACTCAAAGCTGCTGTGCAGGTTGACAGTGTTGTTAAGAAGGCGTATGGTATGTTAGCATTCATCAACCATGGGATTTAGTTCAAGAGCCCTGAGTTAATGTTACAGCTATATAAGACCTTGGTCAGACCCCACTTGGAGTATTGCGTTCAGTTCTGGTCACCTCACTACAGGAAGGATGTGGATACTATGGAGAGAGTGCAAAGGAGATTTACAAGGATGTTGCCTGGATTGGAGGGCGTATCTTATGAGAATAGGTTGGTGTACTTGGCCTTTTCTCCTTGGAGTGATGGAGGATGAGAGATGACCTGATAGAGGTGTATAAAATGATGAGAGACATTGATCGTGTGGATAGCCAGAGGTTTTTTTCCCAGAGCTGAAACGGCTAACACGAGGGGACATTGTTTTAAGGTGCTTGGAAATCGGTACGGAGCAAATGTCAGGGGTAAGTTTTTCATACAGAGTGGTAGATGTGTGGAATGCACTGCTGGTAATGGTGGTGGAGGCGAATACAACAGGGTCTTTTAAAAGCCTCTAAGATAGATACATGGATCTTGGAAAATAGAGGGCTATGCACTAGGGAAATTCTAGGCAGTCTCTAGAGCAGGTTACATGGTCAGCACAACATTGTGGGCCAAAGGGCCTGTAATGTGCTGTAAATTTCTATGCTCTATGTATGCCCTTGAAAACTCCCACCAGCGGATTTGCACAGATTTCCACTGCCCTTCAATGTACGTCATCTGGGCCTTATGGCTTGTGAGGGTTCAACCTCTTGAAATATGTTCTAATGTCAGCCTCTGAGACAGAGATCACAGGGTCACCAGATGCTGCACAGATTCACACAGATGCGGCTTCATTCTCCCCTTGAAAGTGTATCTGAAAGGCATTGAGCTATTCTTAAAGCATCACAACCATTCATGATATTAGGCTTCACTTTGCAGGAAATAATGGCCTGCAAACCCTGCCAGAGCTGCTGTGTGCCTGATTCCATCTCTAACCTCAATTGGAATTGTCTTCTGCTCTTAAAATAACCTTCCATAGGTAGGACCTGGACTTCTTGCATAGGCCTAGATCACTGGTCTTGAATACCATAGTTTTGCCCTCAGCAGATTACGAATCTCCTGGTTCATCAACAGCTTTTTGTTTGGGTGTGTCTGGTATGTTCTCAATGATACTTTATCCACACAGGACTTGATGAAGTTGATGACTACTCTGGCATATTCATTCAGACTTGAGATGAATTCCTGAACATTGTCAAATCTGCTAATTTAAAGCAGTCCTATACGTGCTCCTCCAACTCTCTTGAGATTGGCTTATTGGTGTTCACGACTGGTGCTGTGGTCAGTCCCTGTCTATCCAACTACTTATATATGCAGTGTCTTTGAATACTGCCCAATAATGTATGCACTACTGACATCAGACTCAGTGGCCTATGATTTCCTGACATACTCTTAGAGCTGTTCTTAAACAATGCAACAACTCTTCCAACCCTCCATCACCTTATCTGTGTCTTAGAATATTTTACATTCCTCTGCTAGGGCCCCTGCAATTTCTGCAGTAGTAACCCACAAGGTTAGAGAGTACTCATTGTCTGGCTTTAGGGACTTATCCATGCTAATTGATGTTAAGACACAATCGCCTCTTCCTCTGTAATCCATAAGATCCACTGTTGTTTTGTTTCAGTTATATAGACTCTAGGTCCATCGCCCAAGTGGATACAGATGTGAAAAATCCATTTAAGACCTCCCCTACGTCTTCCTTCTCCATACATAGATTGCCATGCTGATCGTCAGGGAGACCAATGTTGTCCCTTGTTATCCTTTTCCTCTTAGTAGATATATCTGTTTCTCCATCACCTTGTCTTTCTTTAGCCCTCCTGATTTCCCTCTTGTGTTTTCTTAATTTCTTATAGTCCTCAAGTACTTTGTTTGTTCCTTGCTGCTTATATCTGCTATGTACTTCCTTCTTTTTCTTAACTGGGACCTCAATATCTCTCAAAGCCCAAGGTTCCCTGCACCAATTAGCCTTACCATTTATTCTTACAGAAACATACACACTCTGTACTTCCAAAAGTTCTCTTTTGGAAGTCTCACTCTTACTAAGCATGCATTTGCCAGAAAACAATCTATTCCAATCCACATTTGCCATATCATTTCTGATGCCATCAAAATAGACCTTTGTCCAATCTAGAATCTCACCCCAAGGATCAAGCCTATCCTTCTCCATAATTATCTTGAAACTATAACATATAACCATATAACAATTACAGCACAGAAACAGGCCATCTCGGCCCTACTAGTCTGTGCCGAATGCTTACTCTCACCTAGTCCCACCTACCTGCACTCAGCCCATAACCCTCCATTCCTTTCCTGTATATATACCTATTCAAATTTTTTTTAAATGACAAAATCGAACCTGTCTGTACCACTTCTACTGGAAGCTCGTTCCACACAGCTACCACTCTGAGTAAAGAAGCTCCCCCTCATGTTATGCCTAAACTTTTGTCCCTTAACTCTCAACTCATGTCCTCTTGTTTGAATCTCCCCTACTCTCAATGGAAAAAGCCTCTCCACGTCAACTCTATCTATCCCCCTCATAATTTTAAATACCTCTATCAAGCCCTCCTCAACCTACTATGCTCCAAAGAATAAAGACCTAATTTGTTCAACCTTTCTCTGTAACTTAGATGCTGAAACCTAGGTAACATTCTAGTAAATCTCCTCTGTACTCTCTCTATTTTGTTGGCATCTTTCCTATAATTCGGTGCCCAGACCTGTACACAATACTCCAAATTTGGCCTCACCAATGCCTTGTACAATTTTAACATTACATCCCAACTCCTATACTCAATGCTCTGATTTATAAAGGCCAGCATACCAAAAGCTTTCTTCACCACCCTATCCACATGAGATTCCACCTTCAGAGAACTATGCACCATTATTCCTAGATCACTTTGTTCTACTGTATTTCTCAATGCCCTACCATTTACCATGTACGTCCCATTTTGATTAGTCCTACCAAAGTGTAGCACCTCACACTTATCAACATTAAATTCCATCTGCCATCTTTCAGCCCACTCTTCTAACTGGCCTAAATCTCTCTGCAAGCTTTGAAAACCTACTTCATTATCCACAACGTCACCTATCTTAGTATCATCTGCATACTTACTAATATAATTTACCACCCCATCATCCAGATCATTAACATTGGACCCAGTACAGATCCCTGAGGCACACCACTAATCACCGGCCTCCAAACTGACAAACAGTTATCCCCCACTATTCTCTGGCATCTCCCATCCAGCCACTGTTGAATCCATTTTACTACTTCAATATTAATACCTAACGATTGAACCTTCCTAACTAACCTTCCATGTGGAACCTTGTCAAAGGCCTTACTGAAGTCCATATAGAAAACATCCACTGCTTTACCCTCGTCAATTTTCCTAGTAACCTCTTCAAAAAATTCAATAAGATTTGTCAAACATGACCTTCCACACACAAAGCCATGTTAACTGTTCCTAATCAGACCCTGTCTATCCAGATAATTATATATACCATCTCTGAGAATACTTTCCATTAATTTATCTACCACTGACGTCAAACTTACAGGCCAATAATTGCTAGGTTTACTCTTAGAACCCTTTTTAAACAATGGAACCACATGAGCAATACACCAATCCTCTGGCACCATCCCCGTTTCTAATGACATTTGAAATATTTCTGTCAGAGCCCCTGCTATTTCTACACTAACTTCCCTCAAGGTCCTTGTGAATATCCAGTCAGGACCCGGAGACTTATCCACTTTTATATTCTTTAAAAGCACCAGTACTTCCTCTTCTTTAATCATCATAGTTTCCATAACTACCCTACTTGTTTCCCTTACCTTACACAATTCAATATCCTCCTTCTTAGTGAATACTGAAGAAAAGAAATTGTTCAAAATCTCCCCCATCTCTTTTGGCTCCGCACATAGCTGTCCACTCTGTTTCTCTAAGGGACCAATGTTATCCCTCACTATCCTTTTGCTATTAATATAACTGTAGAAACCCTTTGGATTTATTTTCATCTTACTTGCCAAAGCAACCTCATATCTTCTTTTAGCTTTTCTAATTTCTTAAGATTCTTTTTACATTCTTTGTATTCCTTGAGCACCTCATTTACTCAATGCTGTCTATATTTATGTAGACATCCCTCTTTTTCCGAACCAAGTTTCCAATATCCCTTGAAAACTATGGCTCTCTCAAACTTTTAAACTTTCCTTTCAACCTAACAGGAACATAAAGATTCTGTACCCTCAAAATTTCACCTTCAAATGATCTCCATTTCTCTATTACATCCTTCCCATAAAACAAATTGTCCCAATCCACTCCTTCTAAATCCTTTCACATCTCCTCAAAACTAGCCTATCTCCAATCAAAAAGTTCAACCCTGGGTCCAGTCCTATCCTTCTCCATAATTTTATTGAAACTAAGGGAATTGTGATCACTGGAACTGAAGTGCTTCCCAACACATACCTCCGACACCTGACCTATCTCATTTCCTAACAGGAGATCCAACACTGCCCCTTCTCTAGTTGGTACCTTTATGTATTGCTGGAAAAAACTATCCTGCACACATTTTCCAAACTCCAAACCATCCAGCCCTTTTACAGAATGGGCTTCCCAGTCTATGTGTGGAAAATTAAAATCTCCCACAACCACAACCTTGTGCTTACTACAAATATCTGCAATCTCCTTACAAATTTGCTCCTCTAATTCTCACTCCCCATTAGATGGTCTATAATACACCCCTATAAGCTTTACTACACCTTTCCCATTCCTCAATTCCACCCAAATAGTCTCCCTAGACGAGGCCTCTAATCTATCCTGCCAAAGCACCACTGTAATATTTTCTCTGACAAGTAATGCAACCACTCCCCCTCTTGCCCCTCCTATTCTATCACACCTGAAGCAATGAAATCCAGGAATATTTAGTTGCCAATCATACCCCTCCTGCAACCATGTTTCACTAATAGCTACAACATCATATTTCCAGGTATCAATTCATGCTCTAAGCTCATCCACCTTTCTTACAATGATCCTAGCATTAAAATAGATGCATTTAAGAAACTTTCCACCTCTTACTCTGTTTATCCTTAATGGTGCAAAAAACTTTATTATCTTTTTCTTCCTTCTCCCCTACATCTTCGGTCTGAGCGCTCCCCTTCTCTGTCACCTGCCTATCCTCCCTCACACACTGTCTACTAGCTTTCTCTATTTGTGAGCCAACCTCCTCTCCCCTAGTCTCTTCAATTTGATTCCCACCCCCCAACCATTCTAGTTTAAAGTCTGTCCAGTAGCCTTCGCAAATCTCCCTGCCAGGATATTGGTCCCCCTAGGATTCAGGTGCAACCCGTCCTTTTTGTACAGGTCACACCTGCCCCAAAAGGGGTCCCAATGATCCAGAAACTTGAATCCCTGCCCCCTGCTCCAATCCCTCAGCCACGCATTTATCCTCCACCCCATTCCTACTCTCACTGTCGCGTGGCACAGGCAGTAATCCTGAGATTACTACCTTTGTGGTCCTTCTTCTCAACTCCCTTCCTAACTCCCTATATTCTCCTTTCAGGACCTCTTCTCTTTTTCTACCTATGTCATTGATACCTATATGCACCACAACCTCTGGCTCCTCACCCTCCCACTTCAGGATATCTTGGACGCTATCAGAAACATCCCGGACCCTGGCACCAGGGAGGCAAACTACCATCTGGGTCTCCTGACTGCGTCCACAGAATCACCTATCTGACCCCGTAACTATTGAGTCCCCTATTACTACAGCCTTCCTCTTCCTTTCCCTACCCTTCTGAGCTACAGGGCCGGACTCTGTGCTGGAGGCATGGCCACTGTTGCTTCCCCCAGGCAGGCTGTCTCCCAACAGTACTCAAACAGGAGTACTGATTGTCAAGGGGTACAGCCACAGGGGTACTCTCTAGTACCTGACTCTTCCCCTTCCCCCTCCTGTGACCCTTTTGTCTGCCTCCCGTGGCCCCGGTGTGACCACCTGCCTGTAACTCCTCTCTATCAACTCCTCACTCTCCCTGACCAGACGAAGGTCATCGAGCTGCAGCTCCAGTTCCCTAACACGGTCCCTTAGGAACTGCAGCTAAGCACACCTGGCATAGACGTGGACGTCCGGGAGGCTAGGAGATGCCAGGACCTCCCACATCCGAGAACAACAAGTTGCCTCACACTTATACTTCCCCCTTTCCTCAACTAGCAGGAAAAATTGAAACCTAAACCTACCTTGCCTGATGTAATTATGATCAGTAGATCCAAAGTATTAGCTACACACACTTCTGTCAACTTCCCTGTCTTGTTCCATAATAGGAGATCCAGTATCACACCCTCTTTCTGGTTGGGACTTCCATACATTGATTAAGGAAATTTTCCTGAACATACTTGACCAACTCACTCTTATCCAGTCCTTTTAGAGCATGGAAGTTCCAGACAATATATGTGAAGTTAAAATCACCTACAATCACAACTTCATGTTGCTTGCAACAGTCTGCAATCTCTCTACATATTTATTCTTCTAAATCCTGTTACGTATCGGGTGTTCAATGATACAATCTCATTAATGTGATCATCCCTTTCTTATTTCTTAACTCTACCCATATAGCCTTAGTAGATGAGCTCTCCAATGTGTCCTGTCTGAGTACTGCCATCAACATTTTTCCTGACAATTAATGCCACCCTTTTACCTTTAATCCCTCCTGTCCTATCATGATTAAAACAAAGGAACTCTGGAATACTGAGCTGCAGATTCTGCCCCTCCCGCAACAAGTCTCACTAATGGCTATAATGTCATAATTCCATATGATGATCCATGCTCTTACCTCATCTCCCTTATCTACAATACTCCTTGCATTGAAACAGATGTAACTCAAATGTCATTCACATTATTCACAAATAGCTTCGCTTTAAAATTCTCACAGTTTCTGGTTTTCCTCTAACAAAATGGCCAACACATTTTGTTACATTATTTTTATTCTGCTGTGCCATTGCTCATTTATTAACTGATAATTCACTGAACCTTTTGCACAGTTCATACTGCCACCTAGCTTTGCATTATCAGCAAACCTGGATAAAGTACACTTGGTTCCTCAGAACTATATTATTACTACAAATTGTCAACATCTGCTGCTCTAGCACCAGTTTCTGTAGGACCACACTAACCTTTCCACTTATCTGCAGAAATCCTCCAGCCTGTTTTACATTTCACACTACGCTTGCATTCTACAGTACTTTTTCTTTTCAATACCTACGGTAGATCCCATTTGTTGACTTTCAAAATTTTATGAATTCACAGACATACAATTTTTTAAAAAACTAATACTATCTCTAATTTTTCTTGGTAGCCAAGGCTGGATCACTTTTTCTGTTCATTTTAGCCTGAATTTATGTATTCATGCTTTAATAATCATATAACCATATAACAGTTTCAGCACAGAAACAGGCCATCTCAGCACTTCTAGTCCGTGCTGAACGCTTACTCTCACCTAATCCCACTGACCCGCACTCAGCCCTTAACCCTCCATTCTTTTCCTGTCCATATACCTATCTAATTTTGCTTTAAATGACAATACCGAACCTGCCTCTACCACTTCTACTGGAAGCTTATTCCACACAGCTACCACTCTCTGAGTAAAGAAGTTCCCCCTCGTGTTACGCCTAAACTTTTGTCCCTTAACTCTCAACTCACGTCCTCTTGTTTGAATCTTCCCTACTGTCAATGGAAAAAGCTTATCCATGTCAACTCTATCTATCCCCCTCATAATTTTAAATACCTCTATCAAGTCCCCCCTCAACCTTCTACACTCCAAAGAATAAAGACCTAACTTGTTCAACCTTTCTCTGTAACTTAGATGCTGAAACGTAGGTAACATTCTAGTAAATCTTTTCTGTACTCTCTCTATTTTGTTGACATCTTTCCTATAATTCAGTGACCAGAACTGTACGCAATACTCCAAATTTGGCCTTACCAATGCCTTGTACAATTTTAACATTACATCCCAACTCCTATACTCAATGCTCTGATTTATAAAGGCCAGCATACCAAAAGCTTTCTTCACCACCCTATTCACATGAGATTCCACCTTCAGGGAACTATGCACCATTATTCCTAGATCACTCTGTTCTACTGCATTCCTCAATGCCCTACCATTTACCATGTATGTCCTATTTGGATTATTCCTACCAAAATGTAGCACCTTAATTGTTGCTCATGGTTTAATTGTCATGCCATTTGAAATCATTTTCCAATCTTCAGATGTATTATGTCTTCTGAATTCAATAGACTGATTTAAATCTATTTCTCGCTTTTCAAGTATGTCGTAGTCAAGTAATTTGATAATTTTCATGGATAAAACACTTAAGAAACATAAGTATTCCAATAATTAAACCACTTCATTGCTTAGTAATAATTGTAACTTTCATCGGGGCAGGGCCTTCCACATGCTCCATTATTCTCACTTTATCCTTTAAAATTGTTCTGATTGTTGACTGACTGTAGCCTAACACTTTTCTAATGACGTTTCATCTCTTTCCAAATGCATTATTATTTCCACTTTATTTTCAATCGTGATCACTTCTCGTCAACTGAACAGAAACACTGCGGGCGGTGGGTCCTGAGCTCCGCCAACTCTCGAGGTCCGCTGGGTCCTAAGGACCACCGCACTGAATTCCCCAGCTCCTAAAGTCCACCGCACTGAGACAGGTTAAATGGGATATGTGAGGGCTGGGCTGGGTTTGGGTATTTGATCCTCCTCAATAGTCCGCGTGGGAATTTAAACTGGAGGTGCCAGTGTTGTTTATTTTACGAGTTGCGAGCTCGACATCAACCCGGCATGCTCGGGAGCGGTCTGTCACTGGATTGAACTTGGGAACCTCTATTCTCGAGCCTGGCGCTGATCTCACTGCGCCACCAGCCGACTGGAAAAGGCCTGGGGGGGGGGGGGGCAGGGTCAGGGTGAATCTTGCTAAGAAAAATTTAAGCCAAATACAAAGTTACACACTCAACTGAGTGTCAACGGCAACAACTTAAAGTGGCGGACAGTGTCACAATCTGACTTAAAATGGCAGACAGTGTTCTCCTTCCTCGGTTCGTAAGTACGAGTTGTTTGTAAGTTGGACGTTTGTAACTTGGGGACTACCTGTATTAAGCATTATTTTGGGCTGGATAAAATGTCAAATTTGAGCAATCTTTTAATTAATTAGTATTCATTCAATTGCATTTAGTTTTGTTATAACTTAATTTTATTTAGCATTTGGCCCAGCCTAATAATTGCATTCTAAATAATATTGGTTAGTTCACATTTTAGACAAAGCCCATAAAATGTACTGATAATCTAGCTGATAAATGCAAAACTAAGAAAGGGGAGTAATTAAAATGGAAACAATGGGGATTTCAAAAAGTCAGAATGTTTAATCTGGTTGGGTTTGCTCCATCTAAGATGAATATGAAATGCATGATATCATTTCATAATTAGCTCCCCCAGATGGCTATAATGTTCTTTATATATCTTTAGTTAGTAATCACTTTGGGCCAAATTGTTAAAGTGGGAAGTGAGTGGGTTCTGTGTTTCTTGGCACATACGTTATGGGTTTTTACCTTGGAACCCATGAGTAGCTTTATTTCCATTAATGTGGTCTTTAAATTCCCTTTCATATCCATCTTCTGTTATAGACAGCCTTGTCCATACATGTATCCTTTTGCATAACTGTCATTGTTTATTCATCCTTCTTATCTAAGTCGTGAACAGTTACCCGCTATTCTTCTAACACCCACTATAAGTCTGTAAGACGGTCAGAATCAGAGGAAAAAGGCGGCAACAATTTTAAATGCTTCAACATAATTAGTAAACATTTACATTAATTTAAAATGTTTTACATAATTTTCTTTATATATTACTACTTTACAGTGGACCAAATTGTAAAGATGCTTACTCAATCAAATTTTACCTTGTGTTGGTTGCAATTATGACCACACTTTGGTTGTGATAACACAATCTCAATTTGTTTGATATACGTATCATAGAGGATTTTAACACTGCAGAAAGGAAAACGACATTACTTTCTAACATTTGCTTAGCTTTCAGGACATGTTAGAAAAACTGAGACAAGTTAATTATTTTAGAAACTGCCATGTTAATCGAAGCAAGAAACTATAGTGTGTGCTGACTTTTGGCAACTCTTTACTCAACTCAAAAAAAATCCCTATTTCTTACCTATGTGCCATAGACCAAGTTGCTTTGTTTTACACACACAGAATTCTGTATATAGTTTTCACTCACAATAATCAAACACATACCCGGATCTCATCTGAAAACAAAGCTGTTGAGAAGAGGCTTGATCTTCCTCAGCTTTCTAATAAAAGGAAACATGTACAAAAATACAATTTCACTAATAATCCTAAATATTCCTAATTAGTCCTAATCCAGTGATTTCCACAGAGCTGTGGCAAACTTGATTTTAAAAAAACCATGAGTCTTTGGCTTCTCATCTCGGAGTGTACTGGATGTCATATGCCAATGATTTGGATGTTGGAATTGATGGCTTTGTGGCCAGGTTTGCAGACTGTATGAAAATAGGTGGAGGGGAAGGTTGTGTTGAGGAAGTCTGCAGAAAGATTTAGGCAGATTGGGAGAATGGGTTGTTATGATACCAGCCCCCTCCTTTGTGAGAATTGCAAGAGCCCTAGTGAAAGGGGGGTCAATGACCCGAGAGAGAGAGCAAGAGAGAGAGAGAGACAGGCCGAATGGACACAGGAAATGGAAAGACAGCGACGTGCTGGGTACCGCATTCCACTGGGACAAAAGCTGGAGACTGTGGCATTGTTCTCAGGAGACACCTGGGAACTGCAGACGTGCCAACTCGCAGGGACATTGTAAAGCCCTCGGGCAAAGTGGGCTGGTTGAGAGAGAGATTGCATCACCTGCAACCTGATTGACACCTGAGATCCCGTGAGGCAGTATAAAGAAGGGTCTGAAAGAGGACGACCCTCAGACGCACCAAGGAGACACCAAGAAGCACGATACCGCTTCCCGTGGGAACGGGAAGCCATTTTGAAGGAAGCCACGTGCGTTAAATTCCGAATGCGGGGTTTGTGGCTAGAACCAACGGAAGATCGCTTTTAACTAACAACGGGGAAGATCGCTCCCCTGATTCCACGGATGTTTTGGGCAAGTTTTTCCGTTTATCTCTCTCTCTCTCCAACACGTGAAACCAAAAAGGGAAAAGCCTGCAGACTTCAGAGTGACTCTTTATATTTCCAATTGGACTCAGTATTATACCCTAGACAACGAAAGAGCTTATTTCTGAGTGATTATTAATGTACCTGCGTTTTAGATTGAGTATTGACGCATGTTATCTGAATGTTTGTATTAACCTTAATTTTTGTGCCCCTTTATTAATAAAACTTTTGAAAATAGTACCATTGGACTTCAACTGACATATCTATCTTTGCTGGTAAGTGAAACCAGTTACTGGTTTCATAACAGGGTAAAGAAGTGGAAGTGGCAGATGAAATTTAGTGTAGGGAAGTGTATGGTCATGCACTTTGGTAGAAGGAATAAGGGTGTAGACTATTTTCTTAACGGGGCAAAAATTCAAACATCAGAGATGCAAAAGAACATAAGAATCCTCATGCAGGATTCACTAATGGTTCACTTGCAGGTTGTGTTGGTGGTGAGGAAGACAAATGCAATGTTAGCATTCATTTCAAGAGGATTACAATATACAGTGCCATGCAAAAGTTTGGGCACCCCAGTCAAAAATTTCTGTTACTGTGAATAGCTAAGTGAGTAAAAGGTGACCTGATTTTCAAAAGGCATAAAGTTAAATAAGACACATTTCTTTAATATTTTAAGTAAGATTACTTTTTTATTTCCATCTTTTACAGTTTCAAATGTTACGAACCCCGTAACTGGGTGACTTACCAGCAAAGATAGAGACCTCCGTTGAAGTCTGATGATACTATTTTTAACAGTATTTATTAGTAAAAATACACAAAAATAATATCAATGCAAATATACAGATAATATACGTCATCAATACTAAACCTAAAAGTGCGGGTATAATAATAATCAATAAGAAATAAGCTCTATCGTTGTCTAGGGGATAATGTATTGTCCGACGGAAATATAAAGTTCACTGCAGTTCCACAAGCTGCCGTCTTTTGGTTGTCGCTGTGTTACAATTGTTGGGGGGAGAGAGAGAGAGAATCAGAATCAGAATCAGACTTTAATTGCCAAGTACCTATGCACATACAAGGAATTTACTTCCGGCAGATGTTGTCTCTCTGCTCATAACAATAATAATGATAAATATAAATGAAAATATAGATTATACATACAGGTAGTGCAATCCAAGTAATAGTTAGCTAACTATTACTTGGATTGCACTACCTGTATGTATAATCTATATTTTCATTTATATTTATCGGTTAATTTATATATTAACCGGCAGTTAACTGTTCAGCAAAGTGACCGCAGTAGGGAAAAAACTTCTCCAGTGCCTATTAGTCTTAGTCTGGAGGGATCTGAAGTGCCTACCAGACGGAAGCAGATCAAACAGTCCGTGCGCAGGATGGGAGATGTCCTTTATGATGTTCCCCGCCCTCTTCTTCAACCTGGAAGAGTACAGGTCCACAATAGAGGGCAGGGAGGCTCCAATGATGTACTCGGCAGTCCTCACTGTGCGCTGTAGTCTGGTTCTATCCTGCTTGGTGGCGGCTCTAAACCACACAATGATGGAGGTGCACAGGACAGACTCAATGACTGCAGTGCAGAACTGCAGCAGCAATTCCTGAGGCAGACCGTATTTCCTCAAGAGCCGCAGGAAATACATCCGCTGCTGGGCCTTCTTCAGGATGGAGCTGATGTTTTGCTCCCACTTCAGATCCTGAGAGATGGTGGTTCCCAGGAACCTGAAGTTCTCCACAGTGGACACAGGGCTGCTGAGGACTGTGAGGGGAGACGTAGCGGAGGGATGTCTCCTGAAATCCACTATCATCTCCTTTGTCTTGAGCGTGTTCAGCTCCAGATTGTTCCGACTGCACCAGACCGCCAGTTGGTCCACCTGCTGTCGATATGCAGACTCATCACTATTCTGGATGAGTCCGATGACGATAGTGTCATCTGCAAACTTCAAAAGCTTCACATAGGGGTTGGAGGAGGTGCAGTCATTGGTGTAGAGGGAGAATAACGCTGTCACGGGATTTCTAGCATTTCTCCTGGTGCGTCTAAAAGGGTTGTTCCCCAGACCCCTCTTTTTTCCTTACTCACGGGGTCTCAGATGTCAATCAGGTTGAGATGATGCAATCCCTCAACCAGACCACTCTGGTTGTCCCCTGAGGGGTTTCAATGAATAGTACAGTACTCAGTACACAATTCCTTCTCCAAGAGACAATAGCAGTAGTCAGTGGTTCCGTTCCGTGGATGTCAGGAGACATTCCAAACCTTGTGTATTCTGTGTGTGTCTCTCTCTCTCATGATGTGTATCCCTTTCATTTCCTGGGTCTCAGACCCGAAATAATAGCGATCTTGTGATTCTCAAAAAGGAAGGGGTGACTTTGTACCCTTCGGCCCCTCAGAGTTGCTTCACCTTCGTAACACCCCCTTCCTTCTAAGGATTTTTGCCACAGGTAAAAATTAATTAATACAGAGTCTTACAGAATTTCAGAATCTAACACAATACAAAAGAGTTTTTTTTCACTACAGAGTAATACAGTTATACAATCAATCCAGCATCTAAACAGTTAGCGATTACATTGTCACTTCCTTTAATATCTTAATATCTTGCACCTTAATAAATTCCTGTAGCATCAGACTCCAATTTAATAACCACTTATTTTTATTCCTTTTCTTCAGCAAACAAAACTAAAGAGTTGTGATCTTAGCTTTCGTGTATATTACAAAAGTTCATGCAAATGCTAATCTTTATTTTACTTTCAAACTTAACAGTCAACCTTCCATGGGGTTGTCTTTATTAGTTACATGCTTTGTCGAAATCCATTAAAACCGGATCCTGTTATTTAAAGTGGCATCCCGTCAACCCTCGCCCCTTTTTCAGTTAACTCCCACGTGGTCAGCTTGCTTCCTAGTGTGGAATAGGCTTTTGCATGCTCCTTTCATAGGAGTTATTTTATCAACAATGTTTTCCAAACGTAGCCCATTTTCTGAACGTCACACAATTCTTCATTTTTAAGCAAGTCATTAGTTTTATCTTCAGGACCCTTCATTCTATTAGTTGTCAGTTTAATATCTGCAAGCGATCTCTCTTTGTCCAAACAACATTTCAAATTCTGTCTCTTCACAGCACACTCTTGAATAACAATAGCGCGTGGGGCACCTTTACATTCCAAATCAAACTGTAATTAATTCACAGGCACCGTGTTAACAAGCCATTGTCCCTTCAGCCTGGTTACTGCTTCTGACACCAATCCAGACTTAAAATTTTCTTCATTCAATTTAAGAACTACACTTTTCCCTTTCCCTTCAATAATAATATTCACCTCACCACCTTTTATCTCCTCACTAACGTTTAACATGCCTTCGAACACAAACAACTGGGAATTCTCACTTCCCACTAGTACCAAGGTTAACCCTTTCTCCACTGAACCAAGTCCATCTGACCCACAAGGACTGCATTCCTTTTTAACTAAATCAAATACCTCAGACTTTCCCTGAGTTTCATTACTAGGCTCAATACCACGTGCATCCACATCTTGAACACACTCAAATGGGACATCTGCCTCTTCCAGGCTTTCAATACCCATCCACTTTTCAAATTCTAAGTTCCCCTGATCCTCCCAATTACTCTCTGGGCAACTCCCTTCCGGAGTAAACTCAACCCTGCGGGCTGAAACAACCTCATCTGCCAACCCAGCAGACTCCTTCAAGGTAATGGCATCCTTTTCATCTAGGACTGCCCTCATTTCATTATCGGGAACACCTTTAAAATTTTCAACTTCTTCAAATAGTTATGTCAAGCCAGACGGATCATCTATGTCCAACCCTGGACCTTCTAACAGCCTTATCTGTTTCTTATTTTTACTCCGTGCCTCCATAAATTTCCTCCTGGCTAAGGGTAGGTCTTCCTCCTCTCCCTTACTCTCTTTCACCTCCCTATTCTCCGTTTCACCACCCTCTAACCCCTCTTGGTACAGGGTCGGTAAAAACATCTCAGCCAAATTGATACTGGCGTGAATTAAACTGGTCTCTTTCTCAGATGCCTTTCTCGACATGCTGCGAGTGATCGCGCATGCGGGATAGATCTTGGAACCTAGGGGCGGGTCCTCAACACTCACAGGCTGGCTCGTCAGCTCCATGGCCGACCAAACTTCACCACCAGCTAAATCGTTACCCAGAAGGATGTCTATGTCAGTTCTCGGAAATTCTGATCATACCCCTATTTCAACTGATCCAGATACCAGCTCACAATTTATAATGATCCTATGCAAAGGCACCGCTTTTGTCCCTTTTCCTATGCCTCTCAAAGCTACCTCTCCAGTCTTGGGACCAAAATCTAGTACCTTACTGCGAATCAATGACAGCTCAGCTCCAGTGTCTCTCCAGATCCGCACTGGAACTGGTGTGTCTCCCTCTTTCACAGACACGGTTCCTTCTGAAATAAATTTCTCAGGCCCCTCTCATATTCTATCTACCTGGGGCTTTCTCGTCGATTTACTGAACACCACAATACACCCTGTAGGGACTGCTGCTTTCCCTTTTCCTGTCTCCTTCCTCGGAGCAAAGCACTTAGATGCAATATGACCCACCCTTCCACAATTAAAACAGGTCAATCCAGGACCCCTCCTGCCATCTTGCCTTTCCTCCTCCTTAATTTTACCACTAGCTCCCGGCGGGATCTCTGCCTCAGCCGCGGGCTTTCTCTACCGTTCCCACGGTCTCTCTGGTAACTTTTATTCGAGGAAAACTTTGTCTTGTGGGTTAGGGCATATTCATCTGCGAACCTGGCAAATTCGGATATGGACTTATTCGGCTTCTCTTTCAAATACATCCGGATATCATCTGAAACACAACCTTTAAATTCCTCAATCAGAATTAACTCCCTTAAATGCCGAAAATCTTCTTCCACCATTTCTGCTGCACACCAACGATCCAAGAGCACACCCTTCTCATAGGCAAACTCTGCATACGTCTGATTCCACCCTTTCTTTAAATTTCTGAACTTTTGTCTATAGGCCTCAGGTACCAATTTGTAGGCCCGAAGAATGGCCTCCTTTACTTTCTCATAATTCTCAGACTCCTCCTCCTCCACAATGCCACATATGCCCGTTGTGCCTTCCCTTTTAACACACTTTGTAACAACGCCACCCACTGATCTCTGGGCCCACTTCTGACTCACTGCCACCTTTTCAAAATGCAAGAAATAACCATCAACATCCGTCTCCTCGAACGGAGGTACTAACCTAAACTCCCTACTAACATTAAATCTCTCCTCTCGGTCTGGCCCTTGAGCTCTTCACTCTTGCCTGAACTTCTCCATGTCCAGCTCATGTTTCCTCTGTTTCTCCTTCTCTTCATACTCCCTCTCCTTTTCAGCTCTTTCCTTCTCTTTTTCAGCTGCTTCCAGCTGTTTTAACTTAATTTCATGCTCCCTCTGCTTTTCAGCTCTTTCCTGCTCCTTTTCAGCTCTTTCCTTCTCCCTTTTCACCTCTAACTCCTTTAGCTGGAGCTCATACTCCCTTTGCTTTTTGGCTCTTTCCTTCTCCTTTTCAGTTGCTTCCAGCTGTTTTAACTTAATTTCATGTTCCAACCTTAATTTTTCCAACTCTAACTGAGCCGTCCCACTAGCTGGTACCTTTTCAGGGATATTTTCCAATACCTCAGCCAAAAACACATTCTTCACAATATAATACTGAGTTATGGCCCTCCGCCCCTCCCGCTTTTTCATTGACAACCTCACCTCTGCGAGATTTAGTCCTTTCGCAATATTTATCAATTCTGACTTTGTGGCAGCCTCTAGTGCCTCCAGAGTTGGATTTTTTATAAATTCGTCTATGTCCATCTTTGCTGGTTTCCCGTCTGGTTACCCACACAACCAGATCCAAGTTTGGACTTAAAAGCCCGATTTACTGGCCCTCCAATTTGGTATCAAATCTCGAGATGAGGCCCCACGTTGTTACGAACCCCGTAACTGGGTGACTTACCAGCAAAGATAGAGATGTCTGTTGAAGTCTGATGATACTATTTTTAAACAGTATTTATTAGTAAAAATACACAAAAATAATATCAATGCAAATATACAGATAATATACGTCGTCAATACTAAACCTAAAAGTGCGGGTATAATAATAATCAATAAGAAATAAGCTCTATCATTGTCTAGGGGATAATGTATTGTCCGATGGAAATATAAAGTTCACTGCAGTTCCACAAGCTGCCATCTTTTGATTGTCGCTGTTACAATTGTTGGAGAGAGAGAGAGAGAGAGAAAAACTTGCCGGCTCTCCTTTATGATTTCGATCCGTCAGGTGTCTCGTTGCCGTGGCCATTCAAGTGTGACCTCTCCTTTAGCTAAACCGTTCTTCCGTGGTGAGCCCGCCACCCCGGCAAGGGAGGACACACACGAGCTCCCACCGGCTTTCGCTATAAAACGCTGTCACGGGATTTCTAGTGTTTCTCCTGATGCGTCTAAAGGGGTGTTCCCCAGACCCCTCTTTTATCTTTACTCACGGGGTCTCAGATGTCAATCAGGTTGGGATGATGCAATCCCTCAACCAGACCACTCTGGTTGTCCCGAGAGGTTTCAATGAATAGTACAGTACTCAATACACAATTCCTTCTCCAAGAGACAATAGCAGTAGTCAGTGGTTCCGTTCCACTTATGTCAGGAAACATTCCAAACCTTGTGTATCCTGTGTGTGTCTCTCTCTCTCTCTCTTATGATGTGTATCCCTCTCATTTCCTGGGTCTCAGACCCAAAATAATAGCGGTCTTGCGATTCTCAAAAAGGAGGGGGTGACTTTGTACCCTTCGGCCCCTCAGAGTTGCTTCACCTTCGTAACACAAAATGACAAAAAAGGAAAAGGGCCCAAAGTAAAAGTTTGGGCACCCTGCATGGCCAGTACTTAGTAACACCCCATTTTGGCAAGTATCACAGCTTGTAAACACTTTCTGTAGCCTGCTAAGGGTCTTTCAATTCTTGTTTGGGGAATTTTTGTCCATTCTTCCTTGCAAAAGGCTTCTAGTTCTGTGATATTCTTGGGCCGTCTTGCATGCACTGCTCTTTTGAGGTCTATCCACCGATTTTTGATGATGTTTAGGTCAGGGGACTGAGGGCCATGGCAAAATCTTCAGCTTGAACCTATTGAGGTAGTCCATTGTGGATTTTGAGGTGTGCTTAGGATCATTATCCTGTTGTAGAAGCTATCCCCTTGTCATCTTCAGCTTTTTTTAAAAAAAAAACAGACGGTGTGATGTTTGCTTCCAGAATTTGCTGGTATTTAATTGAATTCATTCTTCCCTCTGCCAGTGAAACGTTCCCCGTGCCACTGGATGCAACACAAACTCAAAGCATGATTGATCCACCCCTATGCTTAACAGTTGGAGAGGTGTTCATTTCATGAAATTCTGCACACTTTTTTCTCCAAACATACCTTTGCTCATTGCGGCCAAAAAGTTCTATTTTAACTTCATCAGTCCACAGGACTTGTTTCCAAAATGCACCAGGCTTGTTTAGATGTTCCTCTGCAAACTTCTAACGCTGAATTTTGTGGTGAGGATGCAGGAAAGGTTTTCTTCTGATGATTCTTCCATGAAGGTCATATTTGTGCAGGTGTCACTGCACAGTAGAACAGTGCACCACCACTCCAGAGTCTGCTAAATCTTCCAGAAGGTCTTTTGCAGTCAAACGGGGGTTTTGATTTGCCATTCTAGCAATCCTATGAGCAGTTCTCTTGGAAAGTTTTCTTGGTTTTCCAGACCTCAACTTGACCTCCACCATTCCCGTTAACTGCTATTTCTTAAATACATTACAAACTGAGGAAACAGCTACCTGAAAACACTTTTCTATCTTCTTATAGCCTTTTCCTGCTTTGTGAGCATTATTTATTTTAATTTTCAGAGTACTAGGCTTAGAAGAGCCCACGGCTGCTGATTGTTGGGACAAGATTTCTCTCTCTCTCTCCCCGTCTTGTTTTACGGCGGTTGGCACCCAGCTTAATGGTGCATTACCGCCTCCTTCTGCTCCGGAGTGTGCGATGGACTCACATTCTAAATCCCTTCACCCAATTGCACACATACACATACCCTAACCTACACTTTATCCTCCCCATCCTAGTACCCTATTTCTGTTTATCCATCATATCCTATAAAAAACCCTGTACCCCTTAAGAAAGCTGAAAATACCCTGACCTGTGTTCTCTCACCCATGCCCAGCGACCCTTTTAATGTGAATTCCTGCACCCACAATTCCCTTAGATTAATTCTCATCATCTCTCTCTGTATCCCATACTTCCTGCAACTCAGAACTGGGACAAGGTTTGTGGAGTCAGGGTATTTATAAAGCTTTCAAATTTGCATCACCTGGCCTTTCCTAATGATGACTCTGAGCAAGCCTTAACAAGCTAATTAAGGTCTGAGACCTTGGTAAAAGTTGTCTGAGAGCTCAAATCTCTTGGGGTGCCCAAACCTTTGCATGGTGCTCCTTTCCTTTTTTTCACTCTAAAATTGTACAGAACAAAAATAATATACTAATATTGCTTAAAATTTTGAAAAGAATGTTTCATCTTTAACTTTATGACTTATGGAGATCAGTTTATCTTCTACTCACTTAACTATTCATAGTAACAGAAATTTTGACTGGGGTGCCCAAACTTTTGCATGCCACTGTAAAAGCACGGATGTAATGATAAGTTGTCAGACCACACCTGGAGTGATGTGAGAGTTTTGGGTCTTTAATCAAAGAAAGATATGTTGGCATTGGAACAGGTCCTGAGGGGATACATGAGAATGATTCCAGGTTACTTGAAAACAAACCAAAACTGCTGAGAGACTGAGTATGGAAGTTGGATGTATGACACATTGTCAAATAACACAGTTCCACATCAAAAAAACGCGTTCAATCCTTTATTACAAAACCAGCAAAGTCGATGGATCGTATAATGATGATCAGTGTCTTCCTTTTGTATCTGGCATGTCTGATTACAAAGCCAGCTGACTTTGTATCTATTCCACAATTGCTGAACAACAGCTGCCCATCATATAGTTCCGCCTTTCAGTTTCCATGGCAACTGACAGACTTACATTCTCTCTCTGTTGCTGAAATAGCACACATGCTGTCTGCTCCCTCTCTCTCTTTTTAAAGGAACAGTCCAATTTGTATAATCCTTCAGATCTCGTCACACCAGACATCTGATCCTGGTCTTGACGCACACCTGCCATACAAATCCTCTTCTGTTTGGAAAGACTTGAATGACTTTGCCTATGATCCATGAGTTTTGAGATGCTGTTTCATTAACTATATGCACAATGCCTTCTGGGAGGAAACTGCATTTCATACCTGACCGTTTCTGATGTTCCTGTAACTGTGGTAAATACTTCTTGACCTAACGTTTCCAAAAAAGTTTGACATGTATCGGACCTGCTTTCATGTACGACGAACATTCCTTTTGGAACTCTCTGGATGGTGAGGTTTTCAGAAGCAGCAGATAAGCAGTGTGCTTGTACTCCCAAATCATTGGGATCAGATGATGCTTTCATAATTGGACAACCATTAATAAAAGCCTTCACTTCACAAAGGACTGTGTAGAAAACCTCTTTGTCAAGGTCTGTACCTTCATGATGGAATTGAGGACCTTTTGTACAGACTGACCAATCTCTCCCATGTCACTCCATGATGTGAATCAGCCAAGGGATTAAAAATCCACTTAATCCCTTTTTGAAGAAGGACATCACTGATCTGTGAATGGTTCTAGTTCTCAATGCTTCTAGCAGCTCATCCAACAAAGTTTGTCACATTATCAGAGCACAGGTCACAAATCTGTTCTCATCTTGCTATAAAATATCAAAGTGCATTAACAAAGGAAACTGTGTCTAATGAAGATGCCATTTCTATGTGATCGGCTCAAATATGTAGACAGGTAAATATGATCCCATACCTCTTCATTGTACTCCTTATGCTCTTCACCTCAAAAGGTGCAAAGTAGTTCACTCCTACATATATAAATGGAGGTTAAAATGGAAACCTCATCCTTTGACAAAATCCAGTGATCTTCAGTTCAACCTTTCTGAGCTCCTCCACTGAGAGTCAACCTTGGCCCTTTCCATCTCTCTCCAAAGAATACCCGTGTTTTTCTTCATCCAAGTCAGGCTGAGGCAGACCATTGGTCAACTGCTTCCTCTTACGATTAAGAAACAAGAGCGGAATCCAAGCCACTGTCTTCCTCAAATGGGTCCAAGACAAGAAGTGACAGATCAATCATGTTACTATGTCCATCCCTCTTTAATCTGCGTGGGATTCATTGTAACATTCCTCTTGACTTCTGCATTATCTAGCCATATTGTTCCAGAACAATCTGGATTCACAGGCCATTCCATTTCAGGCTGAAGAAGATAATAAGACCCTGACACCCATGTTTCATTCTTCAGGAAGGCTTTCACCTTCAACCCTCTAGAGGCCAAATTTGCTGGTTTGCTTGAACTGTTTACAAACCTACATTGAGATGCCTGTGAGACCTTAAGAATTTCTGAAACTCTATTTGCAATGTAGGTTCGGAACCTGGAAGTTTCATTCTTGATATATTTCAGCACAGAAGTACTATCAGTCCAAAATATTGAGTTCTGAAGCTGCTCGTGTAATTCTTTCCTCCACAATGTGTCCATGTGGCTTGCCATTGTAGAATTGGTGAGCTCCATATTATGGATGGAATCTGACTTCTATGGAACTACCCTAGATTCTCCCATGAGAACAGCACTGTGCATCTAAATGAACGTGTCATGCAACAATAGGAAGGTCACTGTTCCATAGCCATCCTCACTTGCATCTATAAAAGTGGTGTAACTGTGCAGCAATAACTTCTTCAAAATCCTGGGCTTTGAACATCTAACAACTCCGAAGTCTTCCAACAGTTAGAGTTCATCCAGTCAGCTTGTCCACTTATGAGCAACTGATGTTTGTATCGTGTCATCTCAGCCAAGTTCTATCTCATATTGATCTTGTAGGATCTTCTTAGTAGATAGCACCACCAGACTCAAGATTCTGGAAGGAATGAAATAAACTGTGGAGAGGATCCCCCTTCTGTTGAGAGGTCTATCTTGGTTCTTAAACTTAAAAGTATCACATTGAATGCACCATTGACTTCTGGTTAAGATGAAGCCTGCATCCAACACTCCCACAGTTGACATCTTCTGAATAAACCATGAAACCATTTATTTCAATTCTTTTATGTCTTCTATGTTTGATTTTCATCATGAATGTGATTCTGGAACTGTTCAAGCCTGTGATTTTCAGTTTGGAGATCATTTTAGTGTTTCAGCACTCTGCACTCTCCAAGAGGATCCCGGGAGGCAGTGTACACAAACCTTGTGGTGAGCAAGCCAATATTCAACTCCATTTTTCTGATTAAAGCCTCCATTGTTTGTTGATTAAAGTGATGAAGGAGATTGAAACATTGAGGTGAATGTGGAAGGTGAGTGCCAGCTGCCTGCCTTTTGATTGCCAGTGGTATCGCTGTGCTACCAGAGAGGGGAGATTGCCTTTTGATTGCCAGTGGTATCGCTGTGCTACCAGAGAGGGGAGATTGCCTTTTGATTGCCAGTGGTATTGCTGTGCTACCAGAGAGGGGAGATTGCCTTTTGATTGCCAGTGGTATCGCTGTGCTACCAGAGAGGGGAGATTGCCTTTTGATTGCCAGTGGTATCGCTGTGTTACCAGAGAGGGGAGATTGCCTTTTGATTGCCAGTGGTATCGCTGTGCTACCAGAGTGGGGAGATTGCCTTTTGATTGCCAGTGGTATCGCTGTGCTACCAGAGAGGGGAGATTGCCTTTTGATTGCCAGTGGTATCGCTGTGCTACCAGAGAGGGGAGATTGCCTTTTGATTGCCAGTGGTATCGCTGTGCTACCAGAGTGGGGAGATTGCCTTTTGATTGCCAGTGGTATCGCTGTGCTACCAGAGAGGGGAGATTGCCTTTTGATTGCCAGTGGTATCGCTGTGCTACCAGAGAGGGGAAATTGCCTTTTGATTGCCAGTGGTATCGCTGTGCTACCAGAGAGGGGAGATTGCCTTTTGATTGCCAGTGGTATCACTGTGCTACCAGAGAGGGGAGATTGCCTTTTGATTGCCAGTGGTATCGCTGTGCTACCAGAGAGGGGAGATTGCCTTTTGTTTGCCAGTGGTATCGCTGTGCTACCAGAGAGAGGAGATTGCCTTTTGTTTGCTACTGGGATTGCTCTGCAGCTGGAGAAGGGAGACTACCATTTGATCGCTCTGCTACTGGAGAGGGATGCCTGCCTTTTGATTGCTGCTGGGCTCGCTCTGCTGCCGAAGAGGAAAGCTGTCGCAATGCCCTAAGAATGTTACTCAGGTTTTCTGCATTTTGGATATGGACTTTCTTTCAGTCTTTTAGTTTTTATATTCTGTGTTTTTCACCCGGTATTTCTCGTTTTCTGTGTGTGCGGGGACGGGGGGTGGGATTTGGGAGTCAATATGGCTGTTCCGTTTTGTTCATTTTTTTGTGTGAAGAGGGGGGATTTGGGGGTTGATGATTGTGCTGCTTTTCTTTTCTTTCTTGGTTTTGTGGCTATCTGGAGAAGAATTTCAGAGTTATACACTTTGATAATAAATGAACTCTTGAATCATTGCGCAACCTGTACTTGCTCCACTTAAGGAATATCTTGATCCAAGTCCAAATCCTACAAGACTTTTGCTCTTTGTTCTTCTGGTATTACAGATAGCACACTTTGTTTGTTACTTATTCAGTTTGTGAGTTGAAAGTCGACTCAAGCACAAATGGATACAAAGTCAAGATAGAGATCACCAAGAGGACCATACCTCATCACTGTTTGGAGGCTTGTGTGTGCCTCAATGACTCAGAGTGTCACAATGACCTTGGCTGGAGTCAAGGAATTATGCTTGGTTGTTGGTGGAGTCACCCATGCCAATCAGGTCAACACATGGAGGCCAGATTAAGAGTGGTCCACTTGTCCTCCAGGTCTGAGGATTCAGATCAGGGCTAGCAACCTTTACAGGTGAAACAAAATTGTTATGGAAACAGCAATGAAGAATCCTACATCTGAGTGTGATGATATTTCTGAGTCTCCACCTGGGACTTCCGTGACTGACAGTTGTGAAAACTGAGAGAAATCTACTAACATGATGAAGGAAGCCCTGAACACCACCAGAGGTGGAGCATCTTCATTGCTGTCCTAAATGCCAGCAGCGTAATGGGCAGTAGCACGCACATGACAGAGAGACACCACTTCTTCCTCAGAGAACACTGTCACAAGGCAGTCAACAACACAGAAGCAATGCAAAACCTTATTCATCGTCTTGCAGCTGAACAGTTCTACACCTTTCCTAAGAGTGATTAGCAGAGCTTAGTGATGAAGTTTCTCCAAAGAGAAGTAGCACCATTTTAAAATCCACCATATCTTAGCCGAGGTCACCATTAGGCCACCAGGAAAATCTTAACAAATCCGTATCTTCCATAGGTGCTTTAATCTGGTTGAATTGAGTATCTGTCATGATCACCACTAGTACTTTTCTGAATCTGGTTATGACTCCAATCAGTGAACTGATAAGATCTGTTCCTGTCAAAGCTGAGCTTGAAGTGATATTCCCTAAAAAGTTGCTCCACAGTCAAATACAACATAGTTCCCCTTTTCTGGGGTGATAAACACCACAATGTGGAATATAACAGACTTCACCACCACTACGATGTTCCAGATCCTCTGCCGGCACTCTTCCAGCATAACCTTTGGAGATGACATCCTTCATGAAAGCTGTGTAATTAGTGTGATATGACAAATCCTTCTTTCTTAGATTTAGAGCACACTATTCTGCATTCTTCCTGTACTTGGCATGTTAACCTCCTTTCTCAAAGGTAAACTAATGTGGTAGCAGCCATCAGCTAGTTTTGCAGAGTTTGTAACCAGCCCCATGAGTTTCTCTTGACAAACCAAGTTATTCATCTTGACTACATTCAGGGAAGTCTGCCTTGAACTGTCTCTGCCAAAGCTGATCCAAATGGAAAACTGAGATCCTGTTAGCTCAGGCTGTGTACAGTCTCTCCCATTGCCATTGTCTTCTTTCAGTGGTCCATTCACAGTCCAACCCAACATTGTTCTGATTGCGCAAGGTCCTTTATTAGCACTGTGAATCACTTGCAAAGGCTCCAATACTTTAGGTTCATTTGTTCCTATCAGCAACTCAATCTCTGGCAAATGGACATGTCTCAGGTGAGACCATCCCTGGAGAACCCTCTGATGTGGACTGTTCCCACGGACAGACATACTTTCCTGTGTATAGATATTAGGTAGTTCACACCAGTTTTCACCATCTAAGCCTGTCACTTTCAATCCTGAAACAATATAGCTACTCATGACCTTCTCTTAACCCATGGTGTGCAAGGGAATGTGTGTCTGTTTTCCAGTGATGTTGAGGTGGATCATGAGGCCCATTGTGCAGAGCACTGCTGTACTCCCTTGATCTAGGAATGTATAAGTAACCATTGATTTGTTACCCTTCTTAGACTTCAGTTATACTAGAATTATGGGAAGTTTATAATCATGATTGCCAGTCCTTCTAAGGCCATTAGATGCCAGGGCATTATTCACTGCAGTGTCAGATCCTTTTAATGGCTTGTTTTGGTCTTGCACTCTTTTCATTAGAGTGAATATGAAATGTGCTGGGATGCTTGCTACCACAGACCTTGCATGAAAAAAGCTTTCTGCAATCATTGCACATGTGTTCTGTACACAAACAGTCAAAGCAGACACCATTTATCTTTGGGAAGGCAGTCTTTTTACTATGAGCCCTTTTCTCCAGCTGAGGGCACAAATCCTACCTGTTCACCTTTGCAGAACAGACAAACCCCTTTGGCTGAGGAGACCATTTCCTTTCCATTAGTTCTAGGCTCAGTTTTACCTTTGCTTTTCACAGTGGCCACAGTAGTGGCAAAACTGCTTCCTTTAGCTTAGAATAAAATTGTGACTTAGTTTCATTCACACATTTACTTAATGTGGCATCCCATATATTCCCAAACACCCGGTCTGTAGCAATGTTTACCCACTTTTCAATAAAATCAACAATGTCAGTGAAAGTAGCCTTACAGTTGTGCCTTTCTTGCAGTTCACAAACCACCATTCTCCATTTGCTCCTGAGCATACTGGGCAATTTCTTTATGACAATTAACATATTAGCAGGCACATCCAGCTCACACATACTGCACTTCTTTCATGACATTACAACAGCCTCTAAGAAAAAGACTGTAGTCTTAAAGGGCTTTCACGTCTTCAAGTTTAATAGGTACCCAAGAAAGAGCCTTTTGAGTGTAGGCAGATGCAATTTTCTGTTCATTACCAACACATTCCTGTAGTAAAGTCTTAGATTTACATATCCTTTCTTATGGATGACATGTTGGCAACTTCTGACAAGTTCTCTAGGGTGACCCTTGGCATACTGTTTAAGAAAATAAAGTCAGTCACTACACTGTAGCTGTCAGTCTTGCCTTCAACACTTAGGCTACATCCACACTAGACCGGATAATTTTGAAAACGCCGGTTTCGAGTAAAAACGATAGGCGTCCACACTATGCGTTTTTGAAAATATCTCTATCCACATTGAAACGGAGATTTTGGCGAATCTCCTCCTACTGCGCATGCACAGGACACTTCTACTGAAAACAAGCGACATGTTTGGTGTCGAATCTTGCCATGAAAGTGCGCATTTTTATAGTTACAGACTAGAAAAACTTAATACAACGGACAGCTGTTGGCTCTCGCGCAGGAGAACTTAAAACTAAAAGAAAACAAATACTGGAGCGTACGGTAGCAACCAACAGGGAGTTCACGGACAGTATGACCCGGCTGATGACGAACATTGAAAAACTGACTAACTCTGTTGTATTAATAAAGCATCTTGTTAAATGTATAAAACATGTCTGTGTCAGTGTTATCTTGTATTTCTATACATTACATTAGGCTGTTATACATCTATTGTCAGAAAAGTACTTCCATAAATAGGTAAACCACCTTCATACGAGCAAGGACAGAAAACAGGGCAAAGTGAGTACAGTATACTTATTTATTCAGTAAGTTATGGGTCAAAGTATTTGGTGAGTACATTTCTAACTCTTCTGGCTTCAGTCTCTTTGCCGTCTGTTCTGAAATTGTTAGGTTGCGTTCAAGAAAACAATGAAATAGCGCGCTGCCGGCTGATAGCGTTTTCAGAAGTCTCCGGTTACGCTGTCCACACTGATCTGCTCGAGCAGTGTTTTCAAAAATAACCCACCCTGGAAAGCGTTTCTGAAAAGCTCTGTTTTCGGGGGACGAAAACACCGTTTTAGTGTGGACGGAGGGTAAAAACGAAGAGAAAAAGCTTCGGTTACGGATTTATCCGGCGTAGTGTGGATGTAGCCTTAATTCAAAATCCTTCAGTAATGCATGATTCTTCATAGGATCACCATCAAAGACTTGAATGTCTCTTTTAGGCAACAGTGAAATGCATTGTTGTTGTGCCAATAAGGTTGCTATTTCATATTGCTTCCTCATAATATCAATAACAATAATTTCTATCATCTAAAATAGGCATTCTAAATCTGGGGTCCATGGATCTCTTGCTTAAAGGTATGGGTCCATGACATAAAAACGGGTGGGAAACCCTGGTCTAAAATCAGAGCGTTTCCATGATGTAAGTGAATGTCCCTTTGAGCCCTTTGACATTCAATGTAACCTGTATGGATGAACCATTGTTTCACAACCTCATTGAATACACTAATAGGGCCATCAATGTTGGAAAAACATCCATTTTTTTGCCTGTTTGTCCTTGGAAAGTAATGAGATTAGCATGTAATGTTGCTTAGAAACAGTTTCACAGAGATTAGTCAAGTCCTCAAGATGAGATTGCACTTGAAAGGCATCTTCCCTATTTCCTATAAGATCCTTAATTGATGGTATTAAACCTTCAATTTTGTTCACATTTGTCTCATACTTCTTTTGAGGAATTTTGATTCTACCCACTAAAGCTTTTGAAGTAAGCTTAATTTCTCTTTTACTAGCCCCAACTTCAGAGTCACTGATGTCAGTTCCTGCTTTAATTCATTCTTGTTACTTTCTCCTTATTGCAATGCTCGTAATTATCTTTTTTTTGCCTGCACCATATTTATAAAATGCACCAGTGACAGTCCACTCAATAGACATAGGCAACAAACACCATGTCCACGCATCCATAGTGCTAAAACCAGACCAAGAGAACAACATTTAGTTCAAACATTGGCAAAGGGAACAATCTTCAACGCTTCTATAAAACAAAGTGATAAACCCTCAGGCATTCACCACATGGTCAAGCAACGGTCCACAGTAGATGGACATCACTGACCATTCAAAACTATGTTCCAACCACAGTATAAGTCAGCAAAAGGTTGCAGAGAATCCTACCACAAGCTGCTCTTGTTTTGTGAACAGGTCCAAGGCAATCCTTTACCATAACCTGTTCTTCATTTGGTATAATGATGTTCTAGTTGACAAAAGAATCTAGTGGTTACTTGAAAATAAACCAACACCACAGAGGGACTGAGTATGGGAGTTGACGCTATATGAGTGCTTCCAAATAACTACGCTCCCAATCAAACAAAGTATGTTTGAACCAGCAAAGATGAATAATTTGAAAGCAATAAAATGAATGAAACTAAAATTCGTGATGTAGTGAAATTTGCGATCAACAAACAAGTTATCACCCCCACTCAAGCTCTCTCAAATGGATTAAACTGACTAACCTAAGACAAAGTGTGAATATGTAACTATAGTCATTTGCTTCTACTACATCCCAACACACGTGACAATTACCCATAACAAATGCACAACACAAAATACAATACAGACAGAAAATAGATGTGTGAAATGTTGTGTGAATGAAGTCATTGGAGAAAAGTGCTGGTAGATGTGAAGTAGCGTTTTATTTCAACAAAGCAAGACACAGCAAACATCATATGGACACCCTTTCAGCTGGGAAAAATGTCTGCCTGTGCCCAGCACTATACACATTTTATATGGTAAAGATCAAAGAAAATTCAGGATGATTCAAACAAATCAAAATTTACTGTCTCTTGAACTACACATGTAACAATTTAAAAAGTCTGGATTTTCCCACTATCACACCCAAAATAAGTGTTAAGTACATGCAATGGATGCTGATTGGACTCATGCATATGTGGTAATCAGTTAAATGCTTGTTTCCTTGTCTGTCTGGTCTGTGATTCAAGGCTTTTAAGAACTTATTGTTCAGACCTGCATTTTAAATTAAATCTACAATCCTATTCAGATTGGTGGCTGGAGTTATTTGCTAAATGTGCTAAATCCAAAAATTACTTTAACACATGGCTCCTACTCCGGAAATAAAAGAAATGTTTGGTGTCTCTGGGCCTGTACTCACTGGAGATTAGAAGAATGGGCCAGGGAGATCTCATTGAAACCTATCGAATGTTGAAGGACCTAGATAGAGTAGATGTGCAGAGGATGTTTCCAATAATGGGAGAGTCTATCACCAGAGGGCACAGCCTTAGAATAGAGGGACATCCATTTAGAACAGAAATGAGGAGTTAGGCTTGTTATGAATGGCCAAGGAATGACAAGATGAATGACAGAAAAATGGGGTGACTAGAATCCATTCATTTGCCTTCTATTTCTGTGATAGATGACTCGTTCATCTGCAACTCACTGGTATGTGTTTTTAGCAGATAGGAATTGTATCTGTGTTTGGGAAATCCTTTGTGTTTTAGAAATCATTTGCAATTTGGAAATCTTGTATAAGATAGAAATCCTTTGTGAGTTTTAAATGTGTTTTACAAATTGTTGTCTCAATTTAGTAGTATATCAGTAAAAATAAATGAAATCTGTTTAATCTACCTCACTAGCTGGACGTATGTCCTCATTGGTAGAGAGGTGGGGGACCCACCACTCAAATAGTGGTTATTGTCAGCTAAACTTACCACTGAAGATTAATGGAGAAGTAATCTAGCCTTTAATAAGGGTACCCATTTTACATATATTGGATGGGGCTTAATGTCTTCTTTTGAGTTTCAAACTTTGCAGACTTCAAACCCAAAAATGACACTCAATAATGAACAGGAAGGAAATTGGAAAAATTCTGAGAATACTTTTAGAGCATTAACCACCATCTTCACACAGTAAAGATGCTTTAATTAAACAGAGTTAAATTTGAAGTGGTCTTCCTGTTGACTAAACATGGCTTAAGAGATTCAGAGGCCCAGATTATACCAAGAGTTCGTGGGCAATCTTCTCATCAAAATGAAGTCTGTCTGCATAGTGGCTCTTTTGATTATTGACAATGCCATACCCAAAACTTTGCCAATATTCAAATCTACCAGCTTTATATTATTTCTTGAATGCCCCTGAATTCAATATGTATTTAAGTAAAACAGATGAAAATCATCTAAATATTGAGAAACATAAATAATATCAATTTCTTTAAATTGCTTTATCCTTGCGTTTTTGCCTCAGAGTTTAAAATCTCTATCCAAGTGAATGACCTGTGGATCCTGAATGAAAGCTAATTTAGGGGAAAAATCCACGGCTCAATTCCCAGAATGAATGTTGGACAATCCGGATGGATTTCATGCAGAGGAGTTTGCATGATTCATTCACACTACTCCATGTGAAGTCCAAGGTCTGGCCAATTTAGGACAACCCCTGTCAGGAAATGACACCAAGTTCAGGATTTTCAATGCAGTAAGCAAATTCTGAGCTTGTTGCTGTCTCTTCACTGATGGTTTACTGAGAATGCTCTAATACTGATCCCCTCTTAGAATCTAGAGGCAAAGCATGAACGTACAATGATTCCTGTAGGCCTTCTAGGGAATCTTCCTCTGAACTTGCATCTGTTTGAACTTGGGACAGAAGCAGCAACTGCATTCATTTGCCTGGAGAGTATCATGTTTATAGAAATATAAGCTAATTTCAATTGTAAAATTGTTAAATTTTAGTATAGTTAAATGTCCTTTATTGTTTTAAAGCAGTTTTAAATGTCTCAGCTTTTGTTCATTTCTTTTGTAATCTGTTTTGTTCAGATTTTTAAGAGTGTTTGAATAATAGCAATTTTATGCAAGTGTTACACCCTGGGAAAGGTTTCACTCTTAACATAATGGTCTTTCTGTAGAAGCAGTGTTTGGGTTATGCTGAGAGATAACGGGTGTTCTGGAATGTGAGCTGTCCAATGAAGGAAGTGTGTTTTTCGTGTTGTGTGCCTGACACTGGTGTGTGAGCTGGGTCTTTGGCTCAGTGGGAGATGAAGGGAGAAGATGCTAGAGAGATGTGGTTGTAGGACTCGACCCGGAGCAGGGCCATGATCCAATGAAGACCAGGGAGATCGAAGAAGGATCGTCAAAGGGGAAACCGTGAGCTCCAACTTGTGCACATTAGACTGTTTCATTAAAATAGGCCCTTCTCTTTTTTTTGCTTTTTCTTTACTAGCCCTCTAGTCAAATTAAGAATTATAAAGCTAAATTGTTTAATTGTATGTGGTGTACTGTCTGTTATTTTGTGGTACTGATTTGTAACATGGTAGCACATCACGCAGCATCCACACAAACAGGGGGTTTTGGGATGAGCTTATACCTCAATATCACATGTTTGGCAAGGCCAGAGATTGTCTTCCCTATACTTACGCAGACGATAGAACCAGAGTGTTTCAATTGTGGGGGTTTTTCCCAGATCGATGTCATTGGATGCTGTGTGATTGTCCTGAGGATTGATCCAGTGGGTTGTGTGTTTAAGTCTGTGAGAAACTATTGTTTAGTAAAGTGATAACGATATGTGGTTATGGATGCTGCCTGGGTTGAGGGGTGGTGTGAATCCACGGGTTTACTGGTAATGAATGGGTGTGTGTTGAGTGGGGTAGATACTTGTATCCCTGATGAATTGTTATTTCAAATTTTAAGTACTGTTAAAGCTGTAGGGGAAGTTACATTTGTGGGATGGAGGTTTGATAAAATGGCGGGTAAATACTTTAATTTAGTTCACACTAGTGCTGACGTAACAGCAGTGGAACTGCCTGGTACTACTGGGGCTCCGGGAGAGGGGGGAACGTGAAGTGTCCATACTTTCCGGGAGGAGAGTGTAGGGGAGTGTGCCGAATCGCAAGTCGAATCTCCTGTATTTGGGGGTGGAAACTTCAAAGACAGGGTTATCTTGTTTCTGCAGATTGAGAGGAAGGAGTGGTCTGATTTGGATTGTCTAATGAGTCCCCCAGCAAGGGTGAGGATTCTGAGTGGTAGCGGCCCTTACCTACCTGGCGATTAAATGGAAAAATGCCCAGGTTCATAGGCCCAGCTATTGTAGGCTCCGCCTGTTCTCAAGAATGAAGCCCACCTCTAAAGGGGGAGAGGAGTATGAGACTTGGGCAGAGCAGATCTCTCAGTTGTTAGACGAGTGGCAGTGTTCTGATGACATAAAATGACAGCGATTGGTTGAGAGTTTGAGAGGGCGGGCTACTGATGTAGTGAGAGCCGTAAAGGCACGGAACCCCCTTGCCACTTCTGCGGCCTACATGCAAGCACTAGAAAAGGTGTTAGGTGTGACGGAAAGCCCAATGGCGCTCATGACAGGGATTCAGAACATGTGTCAGGAGAAGGGGGAGAAGCTTTCTGCCTACATCTTTTGGCTGGAGAGGAAGCTAAATTGCTTGCAGCATAAAGGGGCCATTCAGATGGCTGAGGTGGATCAGTTAAGAATGGACCAAAGAGCAAAAGAAGCCCAGTCCCAGAACCTGATCGCTTGGGGTCTCTGACTGTCTGGTAAGATGTGCCCCCCTCCCTCGTTTGTTGAGCTGATCAGAGAAGTACAAGAGGAGGAGAATGCGTCAGAGGCAGGGTACAGTCCTTAGTAGTAGCCCCCTGTGTTGAAGTAACCATGGACATAGCCCAACCCGGGGAGTTGTAAGGGAGATCATGGCAGAGTTGACAACGGAGATGTCCCAGTTGTTATCAGTGCGTGTGCCCCCTCCACAGTATGATGGAGCTGATAGGGAAATGGACCCTCTAAGAGGACGGACTATGCGGAGGGCTGCTAGCAGCTGGGGTCCTGCGAGAATGGGAATGGTTGGTATTGTCTGTTATAACTGTGGTGAAGAGGGACACTTCAGGCAGGAGTACCCCTTGGAGAGCGAGCCCCCAGTACCTAAGCAGAGAGCAATGTCAGGAGAACTTAAAAGGGACACAATGAGGGGATGGCCTAGTGTCTCCAGGGGAGCACATTCCCAGCAATATATCAAGGAACACCCTAAAGCAAAGAAAACTTTCCTGAAGGCTTAGTGGGGCCAAGCTCCCGTGTATCACTACAGACAGAGGGTATTTATGGCAGAGCCATACTTGACACAGGGTCGCAGGTCACTTTGCTGTACCATTCGTTTTACAACCGGTATTTACGATTGACGCCATTCAGTGCACTAGAGATCTGGGGTCTCAGTGCGGGTGATTATCCATATGATGGTTATTTGTCAGTGAAGCTGCAGTTTTCAGAGGCAGATGTGGGAGTGGCGAAGGCCCTTGATACATTAGTGCTGGTTTCTCCTGACCCGTTAAGAAGGGCGGCATTTTAATTCTTGTCGGGACAAATACTCCTATTGTGAGGGGGTTCATGGGAGCCTGCAAGGAGAGAGCTGGAGAGAGCTTTCTGAAGACATTGTCTGTTCACCCGATGTTTCGAGCTGCTTTTGAGGAAGCACATGGCTACACTAGGCCAGATAATACACTAAGGCGAGGGACTGTGTGGCTTACCCAGTCAAAGCCAATTGTGTTACCAACTGGGGAAGTAGCGAGAGTGATGGGAAACCCCAAATTTCCCAGAATGCCTGAGGGCGAGGCCCTCTTAGTGGATGCTCCAGAAGACCACGAGGAGGAGTTGGGATTCCCTGCTGGGGTACTGGTGAAGCCCAAACTGCAGAAGCTCTCAGTTGTACAGGCAAACAGGATGGCAGTGATTGTCAGGAACACTACGAAGAAGGAGATCACCTTCAAGCAGGGAATACCCCTGTCATATCTCCTCCCGGTGACGGTAATGTCAAGTGTCCCCTTGATACAAGCTGGGGAGAAACTATCCGTGATAGGGGGGAAGTTGACTGCTGAGTCATTAAACTTTGGGGACTCCCTGATATCTGCAGGTTGGAAGAAGAGGTTGATAGAGAAGATGTTGAAACTGGGAGGTGTCTTTTCTACTGATGAGTTTGATGTGGGTTGATCCAAGAGCACTAGCCACACCATCCAGGTGACCGAGGACATCCAGTTAAGAGAAAGGTCACAGCACGTAACTACTGCAGAGGTGAAAGGCATTCGGCAGCATTTGTGCATTTGTGTAAGTTGTGTGACTTATTGGAGTTCTTAGAGGACATAATGAGTGCAGTGGATAGTGGGGAACAGGTGGAAGTTGTATACTTGGATTTCCAGAAGGTTTTCAATAAGGTGCCGCACAAGAGACTTTAAATAAGATACGGATGCATGGAGTCAAAGAAAGTGTATTGGCATGATAGTGGATTGGTTAACCAATAGAAGGCAGAGAGATAGTATAAAGGGGTGTTTCTCCGGTTGGCAGTCAGTGAGTGAGTGGGGTCCACAGCTGTTTACCATTTACATTGATAATTTGGAAAAAGGGACTGAGTGTAGCGTAGCAAAATTTGCTGATGACACTAAGCTGAGTGGAAAAGCAAATTGTACAGAGGATGTGGAGAGTCTGCAGAGGTATATAAATAGGTTAAGTGAGTGGGCCAAGGTCTGGCAGATGGAATACAGCATTGGTAAATGCGAGATCATTCACTTTGGAAGGAATAATGAAGAGCAGATTATTATTTAAATGGTGAAGGACTGCAGCATGCTGTTTTGCAGAGGGACTTGGGAGTGCTTGTGCATGAATCACAAAAAGTTGGCTTGCAGGTACAACAGGTTATTAAGAAGGCGAACAGAATGTTGGCCTTCATCGCTAGAGGGATTAAATTCAAGAGTAGGGAGGTCATGCTGCAACTATACAGGGTACTGGTGAGGCCGCACCTGGAGTACTGTGTGCAGTTCTGGTCTCCATACTTGAGTAAGGATCTTCTGGCTTTGGAGGCAGTTCAGAGGAGGTTCACCAGGTTGATTCCAGGGAGAAAGGGGTTAACCTATAAGGAGAGATTGAGTTGCCTGGGACTATACTCTCTGGAATTCAGAAGAATAAGAGGGGATCTTATAGAAACATACAAAATTTTGAAAGGGATAGATAAGATAGAAGTAGGAAATTTGTTTACATTGATAGGTGAGACTAGAACAAGGGGACATTGCCTCAAGATTCAGGGGAGAAGATTTAGGACGGAGATGAGGAGAAACTGTTTTTCCCAGAGAGTGGTGAATCTGTGGAGTTCTCTGCCCAGGGATGCAGTTGAGGCTTCCTCATTAAATATATTAAAGAAACTGTTAGATAGGTTTTTACAAAGGTGGGGAATTTAGGGTTATGGGGAAAAGGCAGGTAGAGGGAGCTGAGTTTACAGACAGATCAGCCATGACCTTATTGAATTGTGGGGCAGGCTCGATTGGCCAGATGGCCTACTCCTGCTCCTATTTCTTATGTTCTTATGAAGGAAGCTAGGATCATCATTGAGTCCAGGTGCCCCATGCGCCACCAATGCAAAACACCTATGTCACGATGCTGTTCATCGACTATAGCTTAGCATTTAATACCATCAGTCTGATTGAGAAGCTGCAGAACCCAGGCCTCTGCAACTCACTCTGCAATTGGATCCTCAATTTCCTAATTGGAAGACCACAATCTTTACAGATTGGTGATAACATATCCTCCTCACTGACAATCAACAATGGTGCACCTCAGGGGTGTGTGCTTAGCCCACCTGCTCTACTCTCTATATACACGTGACTGTGTGGCTAGGAATAGCTCAGATACCATCTGTAAATTTGCTGATGATACAACGCTCAAAGGGTCATCCACGCACGTTATTCCCCTCCGTCATTGTGGTGAGTGCACACATCAGAATAAATCAACAGTCACAATTTTACACTCATCCCCAGCAGTAATAGGTATGAAAAAAAATACACACCATGTTACAGTTTAATTATCTCAGGTTAATTTCTTCATATTCCTCTTTCCAATAAGTGTTTTGCCAAAGTGTCGTGATAATCTGACGTTTCTCTCCTCCACAATCACGGGGTCTGAAACAGAGCTGCTGCATAGAGCTGTCGAATATAGAGGCAGCAGCAACCTGCACAGGTGTGCTGATGGTGGAGGATACCATCTTTAACTGGGTCAAGGGTTATGTTACCTAATTACTCATCTTGTGGTAAAGTTTTGGGGCTTATTTAAGTTATTCAACCAGGAAATGGTGAATCCTATAATGAGGTAATGAGGTATAATGAGTTACCGAGGCTTTGGTTTTTTTTTGTTGAGTCTGAGGGTGGCTGTTAACCAGACAGGTGACAATTGCAAGCCGTAAATATATTGTATTTTTTTTCATTGTTTTCTTGTTTTGATGTGGACGTCCAGGTTTTTGTTTTTCCACTATTTTTGTAAATAAAAGCACCTCAATCTATTTTTGCGACTCAAGCCATCCGGTTATTCTTCTTAGACAGTTGACCCACAGTTATTTGTGACATTTGGTGGCGGTGGTGGGATGGCCAGTCGCAAAACTGAGCGTGATTTTAAAAAACAAACTGGGCTACAGTCTCAAAACCAGCAACTTCGGATGAAGAATGAGGATGAGTGGGAGACAGCGGCGACGTCAGAGGAAGAGGCACAAGGGGCAAGATCCAAAACCCGACAGCTGCAGCCTGGGCCATCGCCGGAAGGGGGTCCCTCAACCACAAAGGTGGTAAGTCTCTTCAGGGATTTTTTAGCCGCCCAGCAGAAGAGAGATAATATTCTCCAGGAAGAGCTCCAGGGCCTGTGGATCTCACTGGAGGCCTCCCGACAGCCTGTCCTACAGCCAGCCCCAGCAAGGCAGTCCACCACAGCAGAAGGTGGGGGCCTTAGACTGGAACTTCTAACTCCAGCGCCCAGAAGGGGAGGCCCACATGACACCTCTGTCTTACCCTGGCAGACTGGGTAATCCTTCTGTTGACCCCCCGGCAGTCCAGCATACGGAACCCAAGATGCCAGTGTATTAACAAGGGGAGGACATTGAAAATTACCTTCTACGTTTTGAACGCATAGCAAAAACATGGCAGTGGCCAAGGGAGGAGTGGCCCTGTCGACTGATTCCCCTGCTGTCCAGGAAAGCCCTGGAGGCCTACACGGCCATGGATGAAGACAAGTCTAACTGTTATATGGACTAGAGGGAGGCGCTGTTGGCCAAATTTGACATCTCTTCAGAGACCTACTGTCAACGGCTCTGGGCCACCACAACACCATCTGGGGAGACACCGACAGACATATCACCGGCTGAAGGGCCTCTATCGTTGCTGGATGTGGCCAGGGCAGAGGAGTAAGGATCAGCTGGGGGAGACCATCATCCTGGAGCAGCTGCTGAAGGTGCTTCCTCCAGACATCAGGACGTGGGTGAGAGAACATGAACTGGAGGATGGACTGACAGCAGCGGAGTTGACCATGCAGTACCTGAACGCCAGAAAGGGGGCCCCATCACGACCAACACAGGTGGATTCCAGGGACTACAACTGCCCCAGGGACAGCTTTACAAAGAACTTTGAAGGTAATCAGGGGGAAAATGACAAGGGACACACTGCTCAGTCATTTACTAAGACTTTGGTATGCTATCATCGTCAGCAGCAGGGACATAAAGTGTCTGTTTGCCCCCTAAAGAGACCAAAACTGTCTGGACTGTGTTATGTGCCTAGACAAGGTGAGCAGAGTGACTGCCAGGACAGGGAGGGAGAGTCTAGATCTGTTTCGGTAAAAGTTAATGGTAAACCCTTTACTGCTCTCCTTGATTCTGATAGTTCCATGTCATTCATAAGAAAAAGTTGTGTGCCCTGAGCTGTTGACTACAGCCAGCGGACAGAGGCTTTATGTGTACATGGTGATGCACCATCAATAATTCTCTGAGACGTGAGGCGAGATATAGGCTTTTATTGGCTGGAAGAAAGAACAAGCAGCAACTGACCACCATACTACATCCTGGAGACTGAGGGCCGGGCTCCGGCTCCAATTGCCTTTATACCGGGGTCAGTGGGAGGAGCCAAAGGAGCAGTCAGCGGGGGGTGGGGGGTGGGGGGGGGTGTCTAGACAGGTATATATAGTTCACCACACATGGTGACTGTAAGCCAGAGCCACAGGTAGAACTTACAGTGGAGGTAGATGGACAAAAGTCTCTGATGACGGTGGGGGTGGTGGAGAATTTACCAGTGGAGATACGTTTGGGGTGGGATTTGCCTGTTCTGTATGATCTCCTAAGCAGGGGTAGAAGTCTCTGTAATGCTCATGAGCCTGTGTCAGAACCAAAAATGCATGTCTCTTGTTTTGTCGTGACATGGACCCAGGCAAAAACCCAAGCTCAGTCTGGGATACAACCTTTTGCCAGACTTGTGTGGTAGTCTGTGCAATGCTGGAACGAAAGGACCCAGAAAGACCCAGCAGCAACGGCGGTTAGAGAAACATGCTGGTACACCCTTATCTTGTGAAATGGCTGAAAATGCTGTGTCAGAGGTTAAGTGGGAAGTGCCAGAAAACATCACCACGTTACAACAGTCTGATCCTTTGTTAAAGTCTCTGTTAACCAAGGTCTTAACCTCTGTTAGTTACACCGCCCAGGTCAGTGGTTCAGTGTATGTCCTTCACAACGTCATCCTTTATCAGGGAGAGGAGCCAGGCAACAGGAGGTTAGTGGATTGCAATGGATATTGTGGGGCCCCTGGAAAAAAAGCTCAGCAGGATATCAGTACATTCTTGTTGTATGTGATTATGCCACACGATTCCCTGAAGCTTTTCCTCTCCGGTCAGTACCCACTCCAAAACTGATCAGTGCTCTTGTCCAGCTCTTTTCTCGTGTAGGCATCCGGGAGGAAATCCTGACTGACCTGGGAACCAACTTTACATCTTGCCTGATGAGCCAGCTGCATAAGCAGTTGGGTATAACTGCTGTCAGGACATCTCCTTATCACCCAGAGACAGATGGCCTGGTGGAGAGGTTTAACCAAACCCTCAAGAGGATGCTCAGAAAGTTTGTGTCTGATACAGGGAAGGATTGGGATAAGTGGTTACCCTTTCTGCTCTCTGCCTACGGGGAAGTGCCTCAGGCGACTACCGGATTCTCCCCTTTTGAGCTGCTTTATGGTTGGCCAGTCCGGGAGCCCCTGGATCTGCTGAAACAGAACTGGGAGGAGAAGGTGGCAGCTATTCCTGTAGAGGGGCAAGGTGTTGTACAATATGTCCTCCAGATGAGGGACCGGTTGGAGCGGCACCGAGAGGTGGCCAGACTCAACCTCCTGGAGGCCTAGAAGACTCAGAAGTGGTGGTATGACCAGCAGGCACGCCAACGTGAGTTCAAACCAGGTCAAAAGGCCTTGTTGCTCCTGCCCTCCTCATCCAGCAAGCTGCTGTCCAAGTGGCAGCGACCTTTTGAGGTTATAAGGAGGATGGGGCCTACAACATATGAGATCCTGCATCCGGAGAAGGGGAAACAAAAGCAAACTCACCATGTGAACCTCTTGAAAGCCTGGGAGGGAAGAAGCAGCCCTCCTTCCATCACCTCACTACTGGCACACCGGGTGATTGAGGAAGATGACTCTGAAGGTGTAGTGGAGGCCTGGAAACAACCTACCAAGGTGGATCTCTCTCACCTGGATGGTAAGAAGCCAGTTGAATTGCAAGTCATATTCGACACCTTCCCTGAGTTGTTCACACAGAAACCAGGCCGTACGGATGTGTTGCAGCATGCCATCCGAGTTGAACCAGGTCAGAGTCCAGTACGGCAGGCATGCTACTGAGTACCAGAACATCTGGTGAAGGCGTTGAAGGAGGAGGTCCGCTTGATATTGGAGCTGGGAATCATCGAACCGTCTGAAAGTGAGTGGAGTAGCCCTATTGTCATTGTGCCGAAGAAGGATGGAACTCTTCGCATTTGCATTGACTTTAGGAAACTGAATGCCATCTCATTTTTCGATGCCTACCCGATGTCCCGGATTGAGGACCTGCTGGAGAGGATTGGGAGAGCCAACTACATCACTACCTTGGACCTCTGCAAGGGTTATTGGCAAGTCCCCCTGGAGAGCCAGTTCCGGCCCCTCACTGCATTCAGGACCCCTCTAGGCCTCTTTCAGTTCATGGTGATGCCCTTTGGCTTACACGGTGCTCCAGCCACATTCCAGAGGCTTACGGACAGAGTGCGGCAAGGTTGTGAGGACTGCAGCTCTGCCTATTTGGATGATGTGGTCATTTTTAGCCTGACCTGGGAGGAACATCTGGAGCACCTTCATCGAGTCCTAGGTGCAATCAGTGCGGCAGGACTTGCACTCAACCCGCAGAAATGTGAGTGGGCCAGGCAGGAAACCCAGTACCTGGGGTATCAGCTGGGGAGAGGTGAAGTCCGGCCTCAGGTGGACAAAGTTGAGGCCATCTGAACAGCCCCAGGCCCCGTACCAAGAAGCAGGTCCAATCTTTTCTTGGCCTAGTGGGCCGGTACCGACGGTTCATCCCTCACTTTTCAACCCTGGCAGCCCCATTGACCAATCTCACCTGCAAGTTGGCCCATAATCCTGTGGAATGGAGTGAGGAGTGTGAAAGTGCTTTCCAGGGCCTGAAGGAGAAATTGTGTTCTTCCCCTGTGTTGCAGAGTCCTGACTTTGAACGCTGCTTCCTGGTGCAGGTGGATGCCTCAGGCGTAGGCATCGGGGCAGTACTGGCTCAGGGAGAGCCAGGTGAGGAACGTCCTGTGTTGTATCTCAGCAGGATACCTCTGCCTCGTGAAACCCGGTACTCCACAATCGAGAAGGAGTGTCAGGCAATCAAGTGGACGTTGGACAGCCTCAGGTACTACCTTCTTGGGAGGGAGTTTGACCTCCAGACGGACCACAGAGCACTGACCTGGATCCAGACAATGAAGGACCGGAATGCCAGGGTGACTAGGTGGTACCTGGAACTTCAACATTTCAAGTTCTGTGTGCGGCACAAAGCAGGCAAGGAGACCATCACAGCGGACTTCCTGTCAAGACTGCCAAACACTGCCGCTGCAGGAGAGGACGGTGGTAATGTGATGAAGGCCCATCACTGATTACAGACGGCACATGGCACATTCAGTAAAACACTCAAAGGGTCATCCACGCACATTATTCCCCTCTGTCACTGTGGTGAGTGCACACATCACAATAAATCAACAGTCACAATTTTACACTCATCCCCAGCAGTAATAGATATGAAAAAAACACACTATGCTACAGTTTAATTATCTCAGGTCAATTTCTTCATATTCCTCTTTCCAATAAGTGTTTTGCCGAAGTGTCGTGATAATCTGACGTTTCTCTGCTCCACAATCACGGGGTCTGAAACAGAGCTGCTGCATAGAGCTGTCGAATACAGAGGCAGCAGCAACCTGCACAGGTGTGCTGATGGTGGAGGATACCATCTTTAACTGGGTCAAGGGTTATGTTACCTAATTACTCATCTTGTGGTAAAGTTTTGGGGCTTATTTAAGTTATTCAACCAGGAAATGGTGAATCCTATAATGAGGTATATGTGTTTATTGTGAGAACTGGCAGTACAGTTTCAGATTGTGTGAAATGGAAGATAATTGAGTTAGTTAGCTTTTGGTTGGTCTGGGGGAGGGGGTTAGCAGTTATAAGCCTCGAGTTACCGAGGCTTTGGGGTTTTTTTTCTGTTGAGTCTGAGGATGGCTGTTAACCAGACAGGTGACAATTGCAAGCCGTATATATATTGTATTTTTTTTCATTTTTTTCTTGTTTTGATGTGGACGTCCAGGTTTTTGTTTTTCCCCTATTTTTGTAAATAAAAACACCTCAATCTATTTTTTGACTCAAGCCATCTGGTTATTCTTCTTAGACCCACAGTTATTTGTGACAGTCAGTAAGACGAAAGAGCTGACTGTGGACTTCCAGAAGGGCAAGACACAGGAGCACACACCAATCCTCAGAGAGGGATCAGAAGTGGAGAGAGTGAACAGTTTCAAGTTCCTGGGTGTCAAGATCTCTGAGGATCTAACCTGGTCCCAATATAGCAATGTCATTATAAAGAAGGCAAGACAGCGGCTATACTTCATTGGGAGTTTGAAGAGATTTGGTATGTCAACAAATACACTCAGAAAATTCTATAGTTGTACTGTGGAGAGCATTCTGACAGGCTGCGTCACTGTCTGGTAAGGGGGGGAGGGGCTACTGCACAGGACTGAAAGAAGCTGCAGAGGGTTATAAATCTAGTCAGGTCCATCTTGGGTACTAGCCTACAAAGTACCCAGGACATCTTCAGGGAGCAGTGTCTCAGAAAGGCAGCGTCCATTATTAAGGACCTCCAACACCCAGGGCATGCCCTTTTCTCACTGTTACCATCAGGTAGGAGATACAGAAGACTGAAGTCACACACTGAACGATTCAGGTACAGCTTCTTCCCCTCTGCCATCTGACTCCTAAATGGACATTGAACACTTGGATACAACCTCTAACCCTAACTATAACCCTAAAAATGAGGCAGTCTTGAGGAGTGGATATTACCAGATCCCCATGTGTGAGGCTGACAAAGAGAAGACGGCATTTGTATGTCCACTGGGATTCTTCCAGTTCGAAAGGATGCCCCAGGGCATATTAGGAGCCTTTGCGACCTTCCAGCGTGTCATGGAAAAAGCGGTGGGAGATATGAACTTGCTTGCGGTATTGGTGTATCTGGATGACCTCATTGTGTTTGGGTCCACTTTGGAGGGACATGAAGTGAGGCTGCTGAAGGTGCTGCACCACCTGAAATCTGAAGGGTTAAAACTTTCCCTGGAAAGTTCTGCAAGAAGTCTGTCAGCTATACTGAGCACATAGTTTCATGGGTTGGAGTAGCTAAAGATCCATCTAAAATAGAGGCAGTGAACACATGGTCAAGACCCCAGACTGTGAGCGCTCATTCCTTAAGTTCTGTGACTATGTGGACCGGGAGAATGAAGAGTGTGTCACTGTAAGGTTAGGTCGAGAGTATTAGGGCAGTGGACGAATCAGCCCTCATGTGCTTTTTGATCTCATCACTTGAGATTCAGTGTCATGCAACCCTGCCACTTTGATCTGGCCCACGCCTTCATTAACCAGGTCCAACACTTGCCTTTCTTGGATCTTGCCCCTCCTGATACAGCTCATCTGTGATTACTATCAGAGGTTCGTGAAGGGCTACACGAAAGAGAGTCACCCTTTAAATCAGTTCCGTGTGGTTAGCCTCCCTTGGGGAAGAAAGGGAGGAGGACAAAAGGAGAGGAAGGTAAAGAGTATCTTACCCTTCAGAGCCTTGTGGAGTGAGGTGGGATGCGAAATGTGAAGAGGCCTTTCATTCGCTGAAAGAGCTGCTGACCCAGGCGCCTATGCTGGTCTTTGCAGACCCCCGATTGCCGTATTTATGGCATACAGATTCCAGCAGAGAGGGCTTAGGAGGTGTCCTGTATCATGATCAGGGCATCGGGTTGAGACCTGTTGTGTTTGTCAGCTGGAGTCTGTCGCCCTCTGAGAAAAACCATCCTACGGACAAATTGAGGTTCCTGGCATTGAAATAGGCTGTGGTGGATAAGTTGAGTGACTACCTCTATGGTGCCAAGTTAGAGGTGAGAACGGACAACAGTCCCCTATCCTATATCCTGACCTTGGCGAAATTGGATGCCACAGTCCATCGGTGGTTGATGGCATTGTCTGCCTATGATTTCAGCTTGAAGTACCAGCTGGGAAGTAGGAACAGTGAATTGAATGCTTTGTCCTGACATGCGCCTGAAGGGCTGGACAGGGACGAAGAGTGAGAGGGGGTTCCTACTCTGAGAGTGAAAGCCATGTGCCAGTTTTCCGTCACGGTGAAGGCAGATGGAAGGCAAGGTCAGGATTGAGTGGTAGATCAACTGGGAGCTTCTGATGATGCCATTCCCCAAGCTTACTGTAACCTGACTGCTCTGAAGACAAACCAGTTACCAGAATTGAGTCCTGGGGAAGTGGCAGCTGCTCAGCGAGGTGACCTGGGCATCAGTACCATTTGGTCAGCAGTTGAAAAGGGAGACACGGTCCAAACGGAGAAGATGAAGCACGCTGTAGTGCCTCCAATACTGAGAGAATGGCCCAGATTAGAGTTGAAGAACCAGATCCTATACCGGGTCATGTTGCCTCCGGAACGGCCTCAGCGTTCCCAGCTGGTTCTGCCTGAGAAGTATTGGAGGATTGTGTTGAAGTCACTTCATGATGATTCTGGACATTTGGGGGTTGAAAAGACCTATGGATTGCTCAGAGACTGGTTCTACTGGCCCAGAATGAGGCTGGAGGCCGAAAAATACTGCAAGTCATGCTTTTGATACATGGGAATGTCTTAGTCATCACAGGTCACTACACCAGATATGTGCAAACTTTTCTTACTAAGATTCAGAAGGCATCCACAATGGCCAGAGTGTTATGGGAGAAGTATTTCATTTATTATGGCCACCCCAGACGGATATATAGTGATCAGGGATGGGATTTCGAGAGTAGGCATAAACATGAGTTACTGGGCATGTTCGGAGTCGAAGTCAAGGACCACTCCTGATCACCTGTAGGGTGATCCCCAGCCCGAGAGGTTGAATCAAACCTTGCTAGACATGCTCGGAACCTTGGAAATCAGCAAGAAGAACAAGTGGAGTTAACATATTGGACATCTGATCCACTGCTACAACTATACACGAAATGAAGCTACTGGGTACTCGCCATATTATCTGATATTTATGCATGAGGCGAGGTTGCCCATTGACCTTTGTTTTGGGACTGATGTGGGTGACTTACCACCAGAGACTTATCTGAAGTATGGGTCTGATATGAGAAGGGAGCTGAAAAAGGCTTATGAATTGGATGAGGTCATTGCTGCCAAGCAGAATCAAGGAAATGAGAGGAGGTACGATCAAAAGGTTAGGTTCTCCTAACTCATGCCGAGAGACTGAGTCCTCATAAGGAATTTGGAGCTACCCGGGAAGCGTAAAGTGGCTGACCACTGCGCAGCTACACCCTATGTAGTGGAAAGTCAGATGCCAAACGGATCATTTTTCCGGTGAAACAAGAATATGGGTATGGGCCTGTCAAGATTCTCCATTGGAACCACTTTCTGCCTCTGTGACAAGAGGTGCAGATTGACCCAGAGCCTAACCTGGAACCTACACCTAGTAAGAGGACTCTGCGGTGACACAGGGCGACTGAAGGTCTAATTGCAGGAGAGATTAGACCGGATCCGCTCCGCCCCTGAACGGAATACTGACTCGGAGGAAGAGGAAATGGGGGTGTGGTGTATGCTGCCTTTAGCTTACTCCCACTGATTGAGGAAGAGATTCCCAACCCTTCACATGTTGTGTCATGTGAAATTGTGAGGGCTATCTGGGTTCAGCAGGACTCTGAAAGGGATGGTGCAGGGCTCAGCCAAGTGACAGAGGGGTATGAATTGCAGGAGGGCTCGAGTGGTAGACCAGGGGAGCCCTCACCATGTAGACCAGAAGTATCCCACAGAGTGTCTGAACCTCAAGAAGTTGATGACAGGGGAAGGAGGTCTCAAAGAATCAGGAGACCACCAGATATGCTGGCCTATGTAGCACCGGGGGAACAGAGTGAGGCACCTATCACCTTGGTGAGCTATGTCACTGCCATTTACACTTGGCTTGGACCTTATGGTTTGTATGAAGGGGTGGCAAATTATCTCAATGTCATGAGGACATGACTAAGTTTGGTGGGGGGAGAATGTAAGACCCTAGGAAAGGTTTCACTGCTAACGTAATGGTCTTTCTGTAGAAGCAGTGTCTGGTTATGGGTGCTTTGGAACATGAGCCGTCCAATGAAGGGAGGGCGTTTTTCATGTTGTGTGAGCTGGATCTTTGGCTCGGTGGGAGAAGAAGGGAGAAGATGCTGGAGAGAAAAGGTCATAGAACTCGACCCGGAGCAGGGCCGTGATCCGACGAAGGCCAGGGAGATCGAAGGAGGATCAGTGAAGGGGAAGCCATCAGTTCCAACTTGTGCACATTAGACCGTTTCATTCAAATGGGCCCTTTTCTTTTTTTGCTTTTTCTTTACTAACCCTTTAGTCAAATTAAGTATTATAAAGCTAAATTGTTTAATTGCATGCGGAGTACTGGCTGTTATTTCGTGGTACTGATGTGTAACGGTAACAAATCACGCAACATCCACACAACGGGGGGTCTCGGGGTGAGCTCACACCTCAATCTCACGTTTGGTGGGACCAGAGATTGTCTTCCCTAGGCTTACGCAGCCGACAGAACCCGAGCGTTGCCCGAGGCTTGGCAGCCAAACTAGAGGTAGAGCTGTGCTGCCTGTCAACGCTCTGTTCAAAAGTGTTGTGAGCATAGCTTGTTCTGATCCCCTTTCACTGTGAATGGCATTACATTGCACACGGTCCTGCCATCACATAGGGCCTCAGCACTGACAGCTGGGCTCTTTCACGGGACCATGTTGTCTATCGCAGATCTGCAGAAGGCAAGATTCTGCATAATTTATAGATCAGTGGTGAATGCAGATGGCTTGACCCTGGCAGCAAGGTTAGTATTATTACTGTATGTTATGCATTTCCTGTTGCAGACCAAATGACTCTTGAATCTGATTGGCTAAAATATTTGACTTGTTTATGCAGTGTCTCAGACTCCCTAGAAAGTGCTCTGCTCAAATGGATGGCAAGACATCGCAATGACAAAATCCTGCTGAATTGTCAATGAATATTATCGCCGTTCTTATAAAATCTGAGCTATTTTATAATTCCGTAACTTCCTTTTTGCATTGCTCATGCAAATTTATTCCTGCAAATTCTTACTTCATTCTTTGTGGTTTTGCAGATAACATCCTTGTTGTCACAATTGAACATGATATTGAAAGTAAAGGACCTGGTAAAACTGGCCGTCATAATTGGGCATTAAGAGAGTTGTTGCTAAGAGTCAGCATGCCATGGTAAGAGTATCATTGATATTCGGTCTGGGCTGTCAGAATATTGAAGCCCTGCGGCATCACTTGACCCAGGCTTTTAAGATTGTATAAATAAAATTGTAAGAACTGAAATGAAAACCAAAAGATTTGGTGTAGGGTAAATGTCACACTGTCGCCTCAGGAAATAAACGCCTACACATTTTATGTAAATACACTGCAAAGTAGCTAAACAATACAATGTGGGACTTTATTCTCTTAAAGTTGAGGACAGTAAGAATACCATTTGCCGTAATCATGGTACAGAGATTTTAATTTCTTTACTTACTCTCCTTAATGTAATACTTTAGAATGGTTTTATAAAACCTACACAGTTATTTACTAATATGTATTAAAACTTGTTTAAATCTGTTTGAGCTTGAATTATATGGAGATTATTCTTGCCTCATTAACAACAATTATTTTGACTATAAAGGTGGGAAATTGGTGAACACGTTTTGATTTTATTATTGTAAGAGATTTGTTGTACAATATTATTTTGATCCAAATTGAAAAATAGTAGAAAGAAACAGAAAATTGACTCTTTCAAGAAGGATTGAGTTCACTCAAGGTAAGCTGAAAAACAAAGAATTTACACATTTTTAGATTCTAAGCAAAAGGATATATTTTGGCTTACAAAATAAAAACATACATAAAAGGGTAATTTGGTCCTTCAAACCTGCTTTTTACAAAAATCATGGCTAACTTCCTAATTCAATATTATTTTCCTGCCCTGTCCCTCTCTTTTTTGGTTCTCTCAACTTGTTGCAATTTATTGGTGACTGTATTGAATTATGTCAATGATAGAACTTGGTTAGCCATTGGACTAGAGAAATCAGAAAGTTTACCACCAACCTAGTGAAGAAATTTCTCAGTAACTCCTTTATTGTGACAACATGCCTCTGGTTGTTAATTCGTCAGGAATCAGATCATTTTCCCTGCACCAGCCTGTTGATCCCTTTAAGAAAGTTGCATGATTTGATGAGATTGCCTCTCATTCTTCTACATTCAAGAGAATACATGCCTTCAGTCTCTCCTGAAATAGCAAAATCTTCATCCCAGGAACCAGTCTAGTGAACCCAATGCTGCACTCTCTCTTTGATAGCTGTACCCCTTTCTAGGGAAGGAGGCCAAGCTGTTCACAATACTCCAGCAGGGCAGCTAGTGCCTGTGAAGAGGAAAAAAACTGTCGATGTTTCAGGTCAAGATCTTTCAAAGGGATTGGAAAGGAAGGGAGAAGAAGCCCAAATGGAGGGGGAGAGAAAGGAGTACAAGCTGAAATGTGATAGGTGGAGCCATGTGAGGGCTGGGGGTGGGGTAGGTGGATTGGTGGAATGGGGGAATGAAGTGAGAAGCTGAGAGGTGCCCACTCTCCTGGTTTCACCTATCATCTTCCAGCCTGCACTCCTCCTAAATCCCTCACTATCTTATTCTAACTTCTTCCCCTTCTTTTCCAGTTCTAGAGCAGGATCTCAGCCTGAAATGTTGACTACATACTGCCACCTGCTGGATTCCTCCAGCATTTTCTGTATGTTTCTCTGGGTTTCCAGTATCTGCATAATCTCTTATCATGGAGTCAAATAACACTACAGGACAGAAACAGACCTTTTGGCCCATCAATTCCATGCTAATCTATTAATCTACCTGGTCCCATCAACCTGTATCCAGACCATAGCCTTCCATACCTGTCCCATCCATCTGCTACCTAAACTAGTCTGAAATGTTGAAGTCAAACCCATATCCCTTCCACAGGCCACTCATTCCACACTCTCAAAGCACTCTTATTAATGAAGTTCCCCTTAAATATGTCATCTTTCACCTTTATCCCATGAACTCTAGGTCTATTCTCACCCAACCTCTTGGAAAAGCATACTTCCATTTACCCTATCTATGACCCTTATAATTTTATATAACTCTATCAAATCTCCCCTCATTCTCCTGCACAGGGAATAAAGTCCTAACCTATTTAACCTTTCCTTATAATTCATGTCCTCAAGTCATGGCAACATCTTTATAAATTTTCTCTGTACTCTTTCAACCTTATTTACATCTTTCCTATAGGTAAGTGAACAAATCTGCACACAGCACTACAAATTGAGCCTCCCCAATACCTTATACAACTTCAACATAACATCCCAACTCCTATACTCAGTACTTATGAAAGTCAATGTGCCAAAAACTTTCTTTATGGCCCTATATACCTGTGATGTTACATTCAAGGAATTATGTACTTGTATTCTCATATCCCTCTGTTCTACTGCATTCCTCAGTGCACTACTGCTCACTGTATAAATCCTACCCTGGTTTGTCCTCCGTAAGTGCAACACTTGCCTGTATTATATTCTATCTGCCATTTTTTTCAGCCCATTTTTCCAACCGGTGCTGATCCCGCCCCAGTCTTGGTGTCATCCACAAATTTTCTGATTCAGTTACCACATTATCATCCAGATCATTGATATACAATGAAAAAAAAACAGACCCAATGCTGATCCCTGTGGCACTCCATTAGTCACAATCATCCAGGCACCCAAAACACTACCACTCTTTGGCTTTTCCCCCAAAACCTATGATAATCCAGTTTACTGCCTCATCTTGAATGCCAAGCAACTGAACCTTCTTCACCAACCTCCCACGAGGGACTTTGTCAAAGGCCGTGTAAAAATATCCAATCTGTTGCATTCATCAACTTTCCTGGTAACTTCCTCAAAATCTCTATAAGTTTGGTTAGGTACGACTACCATGCACAAACCATATTGACTATTCCTAATCAGTCCCTGTCCATCCAAATACTTATTCAGTATATCCAGCCCCTCAGAATACTTCCCAGTATCTTACACACTACGGATGTCAGGTTCACCAGACTATTTTCTCGTCTTACTCTTAGAGCCTTTCTTAAACGATGAAACAACATTAGCTGTCCTCCAGCACCTCTCCCATGGCTAAGGACATTTTAAATACCTCTGCTAGGGCCCCTACAATTTCTGCACTATAATACTGAGTTCATAATACCTAAGATGTTATTTCACATACACTCTGTAGTAAATGTAATAGGACATCTGTATTTCTATATTCAAATCCTTTATTAATAAAGATTGACACACCATTTGCCTTCTTAACCATTTTCTGCACTTGCATTGGATGGGTGTGAAATGTATATCAAGGGCACATATGGTAGATACCCTTGAACATCAACATTACTTAATATCCCAAATTTAAAAAAAAAATCTGTTTTGTGCACCGAAGTGGATAGCTTAACATTTTCTGCAATACATCACAGCTTCCAGAAGTCCCATTGAAGCCTCATCATATCCCTTTTCCTACTTGCAATTCCATCTAGTTTAGTATTATCAGCAAACTTGAGATTGTGATAATCCTTTGCCAAATGGTTGAGACTGATTGTGAGTAGCTGAGAGTGGAAATGCTGCTCTTTCCATTAGTCACACCCTACCAGTTGGAGAAAGAACTGTTTATTCCCATTCTTTTCTTTCTTTGGGATTAGCAGTTTTCAATCTACATCAGTGTTCTGTATTATCCCCAATCTATAGGGTCTAACCTTGTTGAAAAAATTACTTTATAGGATCTTATTAAAGGCCTTCTGGAAACCTAAATGCAACATGTTTGCTTGGTTCCATTAAATATTCTTTTGGTTCGGTTTGAAAGAAAGAACAAGTTACCAAGAGTTTGAGAATTCAGTATCGAACTTGGAAGGCTACAATATGCCCAGACAAAAGAAGTTGTGTTTCAACTTTGCATTGTCTTATTCTAACAATATAAAACAGTTCAGTTTGTATCAGAAGTGGACATTTCTGTCAATCATCCATGTGTGACTTTATATCAAGCCTTTGTTCAATTTATTCATCTACTTTTGCTGAGTTCAAAAATGCTCTTAATTCTCATGTTTACTCTATTCCTGGCGACTTTATGAATCTCTTCCTTTGATTTACTATTATCTCTAAATTGCCCTGACAGCCATGAGTGGACCGCATTTCCTGTTGAGTTAAAGGGATATACTTTTCTTGAAAATACGCATGATTTATTTAAAAGCCAGCCTCACCTGTCCCCTGACTGCAATGTATTTTCCCAATCAGCCACTCCCCAATTCTCCACTTATGTCCTCATAGTATCATTGGTTTCAATTGAAACCCCTATTTTTGTATTGAATTATATTGATTTCAAAGTCAATGTAAAATTCTGTTATATTTTGATCACTATCTCTGAAGGACCTTTTTAAGACATATCTAAGATAACATTTTCCTAGTTGGCCCCCTGACATATTGAAAGCTACCTTAGTAAATTCCATGAACTTGTCCTCCACCACATTACCACTAATTTCACTTGTTATCTCAACATACAGTCCCCAGTGGCTATTGTAATACCCCATTCATGTATATTTAAGTTCCTGGCTATTATATTACTCCCCCCACCCCTGATGCAAGTTTATTTAAGTTTCTAATTTCTGCTGTGCCTAATATTACAGCCGCAGTTTGTTTGTCTATAAATAACTCCAACTTTTTATCCCCTTTTGTGTCTCTCAGATCAATATACACTAATTTTAATTATATTTCAAAATCATCCCTCACCACTCTATTGATCAGAATTATAATCAGAGTCAGATTTATTATCACTGACTTATACGATGTGAAATTTGGTATTTTGCAGCAGCAGTACAGTGCAATTACATAAAATTGCTGTCAATTGCAAAAATAAATAAACTGTGCAAAACAAGAGTTCATAGATTCATGAACTTTTCAGAAATCTGACAGCAGAAGGTAAAAAGTTATTCCTGAATCATTGAGGGTAGATCTTCAGTCTCCACACTCTTATTCTATAAGTCTACAGTCTTATCTTTAAGGACAGGATTTATGAACATTTGGAAAACCATGGTCTAATTAGGGAGAGGAGTATGGCTTTGTGTGGGGCAAGCCATGTCTTTCTGATTGCATCAATGTGTTGGGCCCAGGATGTATCCCCTGTGATGTTGACACCCAGGATCTTAAAGCTGCTCACCCTTTCCACCTCTGATCCCTCAATGAGGACCAGTGTGTGATTTTAAAGAGCAAACACGAGGAAATCTGCAGATGCTGGAAATTCAAACAACACACACAAAGTGCTGGTGGAACACAGCAGGCCAGGCAGCATCTATAGGGAGAAGCACTGTCGACGTTTCGGGCTGAGACCCTTTGTCAGGACTAACTGAATGGAAAGATAGTAAGAGATTTGAAAGTAGTGGGGAGGGGGGGAAATCTGAAATGATAGGAGAAGACCGGAGGGGGTGGGATGAAGCTAAGAGCTAGAAAGGTGATTGGCGAAAGTGATACAGAGCTGGAGAAGGGAAAGGATCATGGGACGGGAGGCCTCGGGAGAAAGAAGGGGGGGGGAGCACCAGAGGGAGATGGAGAACAGGCAGAGTGATGGGCAGAGAGAGAGAGAAAAAACAAACAACTAAATATGTCAGGGATGGTAAGAAGGGGAGGAGGGGCATTAATGGAAGTTGGAGAAGTCAATGTTCATGCCATCAGGTTGTAGGCTACCCAGCCGGTATATAAGGTGTTGTTCCTCCAACCTGAGTTTGAATTCATTTTGACAGTAAAGGAGGCCATGGATAGACATATCAGAATGGGAATGAGACGTGGAATTAAAATGTGTGGCCACTGGGAGATCCTGCTTTCTCTGGCGGACCGAGCGTAGGTGTTCAGCGAAACGGTCTCCCAGTCTGTGTCGGGTACTTCCTGTTCCTGAAGTACACAATGGATTCCTTGGTTTTGAGACACTGAATATGAGGTTCTTGTTGCGACGCCACTTAACCAGACGAGCTATCTCACTCCTGTGTGTCATTTTGTCGCCATCTGAGATTCGGCCACCCACAGTTGTATCATTGCTGAATTTATGGACGGGAATTGAGCTGTGCATAGCCACACAGACAAGAGTGCATTGAGAGTAGAGCAGGGGGTTTAGCATGCTTCTTTGAGGTGCACCTATTGACTGTCAGTGAGAAGGAGATGCTATTATTGATTCACACAGACTGTGGTCTCCTGATAATGAAGTCGAGGATCCAGTTACAGAGGAAGGTTCAGAGGCCCATATTTTGAAATCAGAATGAGGTTTATATGCCGTGAAATTTGTTAACTTAGCAAAAACAGTTCAATACATTACATATTATAGAAGAAGAAAAAGTAATAAATAAATCAATCAATTAATCAATCAATTACAGTATATGTATATTGAATAGCTGAAAAAATTTGTGCAAAAACAGAAATAATATAGGTTAAAAAGTGATGTGGTGTTCAGGGGTTCAATGTATCTTTAAGAGTCAGATGACAGAGGGGAAGAATCTTTTCTTGAATTGCTGAGCATGTGCCTTCAAGTTTCTGTACCTCCTACCTGATGGTAACAGTGAGAAAAGGGCATGTCCTGGGTGCTGGAGGTCCTTAATAATGGATGTTGCCTTTCTGAGACACTGCTCCCTGAAGATGTCCTGGGTACTTTGTATGTTAGTGCCCAAAATGGAGTTGACTAGATTTACAACCTTCTGCAGCTTCTTTCGGTCCTGTGCAGTAACCCCTCTCTACCCGCCAGTGATGCAGCCTGTCAGAATGCTCTCCACGGTACAACTATAGAAGTTTTTGAGTGTATTTGTTGACCTGCCAAATCTCTTCAAACTCCTAATAAAGTATAGCCACTGTCTTGCCTTCTTTATAACTACATCGATATGTTGGTACCAGGTTAGAATTTCAGAGATATTGACACCCAGGAACTTGAAGCTGCTCACTCTCTCCTCTTCTGATCCCTCTATGAGGATTGGTATGTGTTCCTTCATCCTACCCTTCTTGAAGTCCAGAATCAGCTCTTTCATATTACTGACGTTGAGTGCCAGGTTGTTGCTGCAGCACCACTCTACTAGTTGGCATATCTTGCTCCTGTACGCCCTCTCATCACAATCTGAGATTCTACCAACAATGGTTGTATCATCAGCAAATTTATAGACGGTATTTGAACTATGCCTAGCCACACAATCATGGGTATAGAAAGAGTAGAGCAGTGGGCTAAGCACACACCGCTGAGAGTTGATCATCAGTGACGAGGATATGTTATCACCAATCCGCACAGATTTTGGTCTTCCAGTTAGGAAGTCGAGGATCCAGTTACAGAGGGAGGTACAGAGACCCAGTTTCTGTAATTTCTCAATCAGAATTGTGGGACTGAAAGTGTTAAATGCTGAGCTATAGTTGATGAACAGCATCCTGATATATGTTTTTTGTATTGTCCAGGTGGTCTAAGGCCGTGTGAAGAGCTTTTGAGAGTGCGTCTGCCATTAACATATTGTGGTGATAGGCAAATTGCAGTGGGTCCAGGTCCTTGCTAAGGCAGGAGTTCTGTCAGGTCATGACCAACCTCTCAAAGCATTTCATCACTGTAGATGTGAGTGCTACTGGGCAATAGTCATTAAGGCAGCTCACTTTATTCTTCTTAGGTACTGGTATAATTATTGCCTTTTTGAAGCAAGTGGGGAACCAGCATACCTTCTTTGTCCTCACTAGCAGTTGAAAATGTCCTTGAATGCTCCCTCCAGTTGATTGGCACATGTTTTCAGAGCCAGGTACTCTGTTGAGCCTTCCACTTTGCAAGGGTTCACCCTCTTTAAAGACAGCCTAACATTGGCTTCCGAGACACAGATCACCGGGTGCACCAGCCACCTTTGCAGCTGAAGTTATATTCTCCCTTTCAAAGTGGGCATAGAAGGTGTTGAGTTCACCCGGTAGTAAATCATCGCTGCCATTCATGCTATTGGGTTTTGCTTTGTAGGAAGTAATATTTGCAAACCCGGCCAGAGTTATCGTACATCCAATGCTGCCTCCAACCTCATTCAAAATCATCTCTTTGCCCTTGAAGTAGCCCTCTGCAAGTCATACCTGGCTTTCTGGTACAGCCCTGGGTTGCCAGCCTTGAATGTCACAGATCGAGCCTTCAGCAGACAAGGTACCTCCTGGTTCCTCCACAGCTTTTGGTTTGGGAATGCACAGCAAGTCTTTGTAGGCACACACTCTTCCACAAAGGTTTTAATGCAGTCATTAACAACTGCATTCATACTCACCCAGATTCGAAGACAAATCCCTGAATACGGTTCAGACCACCGATTCAGAGCAGTCCTGTAGGCACTCCTGTGCTTCCCTTGTCCAAACCTTCCTGGTCCTCACTGCTGGTGCTGCAGTCTTCAGTCTCTGCCTATACTCAGGGAGTAGAAGTACAGCCAGGTGATCAGACTTCCCGAAGCGAGGGCGTGGAATAGCATGGTAGGTATTCCTGATGGTGGTGTAACAATGGTCCAGTGTGTTTTTTTTTGAATTGGCCTTGTTAAAATCCCCCAAGGCGATGGTGAAGGCATTAGGGTGTGCTGTTTCGTGCAAGTTGATCCCATTGCTCAGATCACCTAAAGCTTGATTGACATTTGCTGATTATTGTCGTGGGGATGATGGTGTTAAATACCAAGATGTAGTTGGTAAACTGTAATCTGGCATATATTTTGTGGTTGTCTAGTTGCTGCAAAGCAGAGTGGAGAGCCAGTGAGGTTGCACCTGCTGTAGACCAGTTGTGATGGTATGCATATTGCTGTGCATCTCTTGCATTTGTTACGTACCCCGTAACTGGGTCACTTACCAGCAAAGATAGGGAGGTCCGTTGAAGTCTGATGGTACTATTTTTAAAAGTCTTTATTTATAAAGGGGCACAAAAATAAGATTAATACAAACATTCAGATAATATACGTCGTCAATACTCAATCTAAAAGCACGGGTATAGTAATAATCATCAATAAGAAATAGCTCTATCGTTTGTCTAGGGGTAATATATTGTCCGTTGGAAATATAAAAGTCACTCAGTTCCTGCAGGCTTCTGGTTTTTGGGGACCGCTGGGTTTTCACTTGTTGGAGAGAGAGATTTGTGAGAAAAGAAACTTGCCCGGGTCTTTTGAGGAGACCAATCCGTTGAGTTGGGGGGAGTTGGTTCCCCGTTGTTAGTTCAAGAAAATCGTTTCTGTGGTACCCGCCACCAGCTCCCAGGCAAGGGAACCGAACGCACGTGGCTTCCTTCAAATGGCTTCCCGCTATTACGGGATCGCTAGCGTCTCTTCTGGTGCATCTGAGGGGCCGTCTCTACAGCTCCTCTTTTATCTTGACTCGCAGGGTAGTAGATGTCAATCAGGTTGGGGGTGATGCAATCTTTCTCTCAACCTGCCCACTTTGCCTGAGGGCTTGCACGTAGCCTAGTCCCCAATCCACAAATGTGTCTCCAAGGAATGAGGCATCCAGCACGTCTCTCTCCCATTTCCTGGGTCCACTGACCCCCCCCCCTTTAGTGCTCTTGCGATTCTCACAAAGGAGGGGGCTGCGGACATAACACATTATTGATAACAATACCTCAAGTTCTTTATCTTTTTGTTTTGTTTGCCCTAAATATTGAGTAACCTTGAACATTCAGCTTTCATATTTGTGCACCCTGTGGCATTACTTCTATAATGGCAAATAGATCAGAGTCTTTAATTTCAAAGTGCCACTAATTCATCATCTTGTAGTAAATGCTATGAGGAATTAGGTACAGAAATTTTGATTTTGTACATTTTAAGTATACAATATTTTTAAAACATTATAAAATCTCAACACTTTTCTTTCCTTTGACACGCTTTCCTGCTTTGTTTCTGTTGCCTATTTATTTTGCTTACTATTTTCTAACTTCCACTTCCTGTTTGATTTCTCCCATTCCTGAATTTTCTTTCTGACTTCTGTAAGTTTTTCTTAAAATCACCCCAAAAGCATTCACAAATCTTTCTGATGAGGTCTCAACCCGAAATGTGGAGACTCTAATCTGCCGAGTTCCTCCAGCATTTTGTGTGTGTTACTCTAGTTAAATCCTTTTTCAAGGATATTGGTCCCAAGTCCTAATGAAGTGCAGCCTGCCCAATTTGTACAAGCTCCTGCCTGTCTCAACGACTCATAATTCTGAAGCCCTCTGTCTTGCACCATCTCTCTAGCTACAGATTTATTTTCTCTTTCCAATTCCCTTCAATCATGTGGCACTGCGAGTTATTCTGAGAGTACTACTTTTTAAGCCCTGCTTTCAATTTCTTTCCTGGATTCCTAACTTCTTCTTGAACTAACTCTTTCTCTCTTTTCATGCAATCCATTGGTTTTGATGTGGATCCCAACTTTGGCACTTCTCTCTCCCCTTCTGATGTGAACTACAGCCATTTAGTACCATCTTCTGCCCTGAGAACATACCACCAGGAGCCACATCCTCAGCCAGTGATATACCCGCCTGCCCCTTTCCCTTTAATTATTGAATATCCTATCAGTGTTGCTGTGTTGAATTCCCTCCTCCCCTCCTGCACACTTCAGCTACATCCTTGGCTCTGGTTTGCACTTCACCTAAAAGCCACCATTCATTAAAAAAAACACTTCAAAGGGAAAACACTGAAAAGAATAAGCAAGATTGACTAATGTGCATCCTTCACTACCTACCTGCCTTCAGCTGTTTATGGTGGTCACCCATTTCCACTCTGGCTGCACATTTTCAAGTTGCAGCCTGACCGCCTCCCTAAAATTATCTGCAAGTTATTGGTCCCACATATGCACATATGATTCCGACAGCTGTTGTAGCACCAAAACCCTGATCTCAAAGTCCTGCAGCATAGGTACCGCATACATGTAGTATCCACACCCTCCCATGTGGTAATGAATTAGACTCCACTCAGATAAGCTGTCCTGCAAATGACTTTCACTTATATAGGAGAAGAATTTCAGAATAAATGCAGCAGTTACTCATCAGCCACTTACCTGACTTTCACCGGTATCACACAATCAGACCAATTACCAATGTGGAGTTGCTCCAATTGACCTCCCTCACTGATAGTCCTACTTACTGAGGCCTGCACTCCGGGGATCACACACACCAAGGATCACTTTGTGCAAGCAATGCCATGCTTTCTGAACCCTGTTAAATATATAGCCAACAGTGGCTGAATCTCCCAATTTCAACTGGTAAGTTCACCTTAGTAACAGATTTCCTATTTATATGAGAAACATTTATCCCTAACACACGAAAATCTGCAACACACACAAACTGCTGGAGGAACTCAGCAGGTCAGGCAGCATCTATGGAGAAGAATAAACAATTGACATTTCAGGCTGAAACCCTTCATCAGGACTGGGGTGAAACATTTTGGCCCAAAACGTTGACTGTAATCTTTTTCAAAGAGGCCACCTGGCCTGCTGAATTCTTCCAGCAGTTTGTGTGTGTTGCCAGTGTTTATTGCTTCTTCCTTTCTAGGGTTCCTTGTTTACTGAAAGCTAGAAAGCCACAATCATTTTGCTTTAAATTTAACTAGTTAGAACCAAAAATAAAAGATGCTTATTTCCATACTAACAAAAGTCTACACTCTGAGGATCTTGCTCTCTGAAAACTAATGTGTCAAAAACATTAAAGCAACAGCAAAGGGCTAGACCTGTAAGGCATCAAACAGAGAATTTACAGCACATCATTGAAATGGAAATGATTAATTGTTCAGTATGTCTTTACTCCATTTTCTACCCAATAACTGTTGCATTGCATTTTGTATTTCTATGTATTTTCCAGCTGAAAAGACAATAGAAACTTGTGTCTTGTGTATAGTACCTTTCAGTAGCTCAAGTTTAATACATGATGGAAGAATCGAGGTGTACTTCTTCCCACCAGTTAATAACCAATAAAAACACCAGAAGCAATTTACTTTGGAGCCGCTAGATGGAAAAGCTGAGGAGAGATTTTGAAGTGTCTTTTTTTACAAAATTGACCTATCCCCAAATGTTCCTAATCCATGTGACTACCTAAAAAATATTTAACCCATTACCTGCAAAAGGGACTGAATTAACTGAATGACATTTCTAAACTATTAATATTAACGAGGGAGAAAAAGCGGTTAAGTTCAAGGAAAGGGGAAATGAAACGGACTTTGTTGAGGTGATGACCTACAAATGCGGTATTTTAAAAATATGTAGGTCATGCAGTTTATTAAGCAGTGCCCTTCAACACTGAAGAGACTAGAAGAGTCATGTGAGAGAACTTCCTTTCAAGATCATCTCTACATAACTGTGAAAAGTACCTGCCGTACTAAATTTGTACTTTACTCTTTCAAAAGTAAGTGGAGGATTGTTGTTATTTTGATAGGTCTTACGTTTACATACATTGAAATCTATTTGCCACAGTTTTGACCATTTAATTTTTAAGTACTTATTTATAATCTTCAGTAGGAGGTGACCATAATCTTTTGTATTCTCAGGAAATGTCTGTAGCAAGGCAGGACAACATTTAATGCCCATTCCTAACTTAATAACATATCACTTGGACAAACATCTAGACAAAATTGGATCGGGATGACATATTTCCTTCCCTGACGGACATTCATGAACCAGGTAGGCATTTCCAAAAATCTGATGCTTCGTAGTGACCATTAGTGATACTAGCTTTTTATTCCAATTTTATGTGATTGATTTTGAACTCTTGAGCTACTCTGGCAGTGGGATTCAGCCTCACATTTCCATAAGAATAGTCAAGGCCTCTGGATACTAGATTGTTTAACCACTTTGTTTACTATCTGATAATTGTACTTCACAAATTCTGGTATCATGATGTCCTTTCTTCTTTCCATTCCAAAATAGGTGACTATATACATTTGCCAATACCCTTGTTCCAGAAATACCCCTGTTCCAGAAATACCCCTTAAACACATTTGCCACATTCTTTCTCTTTTAATCTACTACTTTGGACAAGCCTCGGTTCATCTGCTCTATTCTTTCAGAAGTGGTTCAATGTTGCATTTTATTTGATAATTCCTCAGTAAAGACCCTTGGGACATATTACTACACTAATGTTACAACAGAAATGCCAAGGACTTGGAACTCAGCTTACATACAACTGAGTTTGCTAAAAATCCATACGCTGTATCTCATGGAGAGCCTGGTGTGTCCTTCTGCTGATTTCACTGTGCACATGGCATATGAAACCCAGGTACTTGGAGATCACTGGCCATATGAAATGACCTCAAAGACCATAATTTGCACTTCTCAGCCATATCATATAAATTTTTAAACACATGTTAAACCCTTGAATAGTGCAAACATCATACACCAAAGCTACCATAACTATTGAGCTGAGTCTTGTTGTGTTGTTGTTAATAGTTACTTTACCTATCTTACTGTAGGCGTACATTGCCTTCCTTTCAAACCAACTAGAATATAAAAGAAAGAATGTAATGTTGAGGCTTTATAAAGCACCTTTGAGGCCTCTCTTGGTAGTATTGTGAGCAATTTTGGACCCCTTATCTAAGAAAGGACGTGCTGACATTGGAGAGCGTTCAAAGGAGATTCACACAATGATTTTGGGATTGAAAGCCTTATCATATGAGGAAAGTTTGATGGCTCTGGGCCTCTACTCCGGTGGTCCCCAACCACCGGGCCGCGGACCAGTACCGGGCAGCAAAGCATGTGATACCGGGCCGCGAGGAAACAATATAATTTGGCGATATGAAACGATATGAGTCAGCTGCACCTTTCCTCATTCCCTGTCACGCCCACTGTTGAACTTGAACGGACACAAGGTCATTACCCACGTGAGGTCACCAGTCGCCTAAATGTGCCAGGGATCACTGGTTGGCCTTGGGTAACCGGCTGCCTTGTGTGGCCGGCAAGCAGTGCAGTTGCTACTGCCTTGGAGCGCGGAAAGATGGGCGCCGTCTCTAAACCTGTTTACCACACCGAATGTTTGTGGGGAACTCAGTGCTAAAATATTCGCAGACAACCTAATTTGGGCTCAGGGTTTCATAAGTAGCAGAGCAGCTGCCTCGCTGTGATCAGAAGTATAAGGGGTGACCTAAATGAAATCTATTGAATGTTGAAATGCCTCAAAATAGTGGATGTGGAGAGGATGTTTCCTATGGTGGAGGAGTCCAAGACCAGAGGACACAGCCTCAGAATAGAGGGACATCCATTTTAAACTGTAATGAGGTGGAATTTATTTATAATCATATAACCATATAACAATTACAGCACGGAAAAAGGCCATCTCGGCCCTTCTAGTCCGTGCCGAACTCTCACCTAGTCCCACCGGCTCGCACTCAGCCCATAACCCTCTGTTCCTTTCCTGTCCATATACCTATCCAAATTTACTTTAAATGACAATACTGAACCTGCCTCTTCCACTTCTACTGGAAGCTTGTTCCACACAGCTACCACTTCCTAAGTAAAGAAATTCCCCCTTGTGTTACCCTTAAACTTTTGCCCCCTAACTCTCAACTCACGTCCTCTTGATTGAATCTCCCCTACTCTCAATGAAAAAAGCCTATCCATATCAACTCAATCTATCCCCCTCATAATTTTAAATACCTCTATCAAGTCCCCCTCAACATTCTATGCTCCAAAGAATAAAGACCTAACTTGTTCAAACTTTCCCTGTAACTTAGGTGCTGAAACCCAGGTAACATTTTAGTAAATCTCCTCTGTACTCTCTCTATTTTGCTGACTCTCTGGATTTTGTTTAGCCAGAGAGTAGTGAATCTGTGAAATTCATTCTTGCTGGTGGCTATGGAAGCCAATTCACTATGTTTAAGGCAGAGGTTGATGTTTTTTTGATTAGTGAGAGCATGAGGGGATATGAGGAGAAGGTGATTAGGGCTGAGAAGGAAAATGGATCAGCCATGATGAAATGGTGGGGTAGATTCAATGGGCCAAATGGTCTAATTCTGCTCCTATATCTTTTAGGATTATGGTCTTAAAGGCATACAGTTTGCTTCGAAGTTTAACTGCTCCAACTAAACCAGCAGAAATTAGCTTTGCTGATATTTGTGAAAGTAATGCAGGAACACATAGAACCAAAGCCATTGTTTATTGCAGAAAAGGAAGGGGAGTGCATTTTTGCCTACGTGGCTGAATTGAAGAGATTGTCTGAGCATTGTCAGTTCAATAACTGACTTCGTGATGCACTGGGAGATTGTTTAGTTTGTGGAATCTTACCAGAAAGTATTCAAAAATGGCTCCTAACTGAAGCACAACTTACATTTAAAAGAACTGTTGAAATAGCTGTGTCAATGGAAACTGCAGACAGAGACACGACTGAGTTACAGTCAGGAATGAAAGTGAATGTGAGCAAAGTTGCATCACCTAGACAGCAATCTGCCTGGCCAAACAAATCATGTCACTTTTGTGGCAGGAGCTCTCATACACCAGACCAATGCAGATTTAAAGGTGAAACTTGTAGAAAGTGCAACATTGTAGGGCATATACAGAGAGTATATCGGGCAGACAAAAATAAATGGACTGCACAGAGAAGAGAAAAAGATAAAAGTCAAGTTGCAGTTCTGAAAAGAGCAGTAATCAGCATACTGTTGATGAAAAATCCGATAATGCGACTTACACGGAACTGAGTAACCTTGAGATTTAAAATGTGAAAGCAAACAACAGACAAGCAATATGGCTTACACCAGAAGTAAATGGAAAATGAATTAATATGGAATTGGACTCTGGTTCAGCTGTTACAATCATTCCAAAAAATGAGTTGGAACTGCATTTCAAAGATACTGAACTGGAGTCTACAGATATCCAACTAAGAACTTATACTGGAGAAAAGATGTGGGAATGACATTTATAACAGTGAAATAGAACAACCAACAAGTCACATTGAGCTTGTACGTGGTACAAAATTGGAGGACCAGCATTGTGCGGGTGTGAGTGGCCGAGACAACTACAACTTGATTGGAGATTCATCCATCATTTGTATGCCATAGTCCCTGTAAAAGAGTCAACTGAAGAAGAATTAAGAAAGGTACCGGATGATGCCACAAATGTCTCCATACTGTACACCATGAATATTCCCACCAGAGGCCAAATAGGTGTTGGTGTCAAACTCTGGTTGGAAAGCATACTGCTTAGAGAAATCATGACAATGACAAAAGCAGTGGCCTGTCTACAACAGTTTTTGCAGGGAACATATCTGAGAAAGCCTCTGATGTGTTAATCAGACAGTTACTTGTGAAATGTGGCCATGTTTTAAGCTGGAAGAGAGTTCAAGGAGCTTCAGGAAAGTTGCAAGCATTTGGCTTTTGTGAGTATTAAGATTATTGCATGAACTTAAAGTGGGAGACAAAAAGCTGCTTGCAAGAGTAGATGCCATGACCAAAGCCCAGCTGGATGAACAGAAGGCCAAAAAGGAAGGAGTCAATGGAGATATGAAAGCAGAGTATTTGCCAGATGATGTTGTGGATGAGGAAACTAAGAGGAGAGATCCGATCTTAAAGGGAGCAATTGAAGGATCAATAAGAGAAGACTCCAGTGAACTAATGCACCTTCACAAAATCAAGATGCACAAACTATAAGAAGAAAGGTGTCCAGAGCTGTTAGAAACACTTCCTGCAGTCTCAGAGTCCATCATGGAGGAAGCCCAAGAGCTTGAGATTGTTTTCACAGCCACAAGTCTCTCCTGTTAAGCAGAGTGTCCTCCCTTGTCAGGGAATTCATCTCTCAAGAGTAGGAAATCCTACACAGTGATTAATTCTTTAGGTCTGAATGGGACAATTTTAATAATGGGACTATGCTGTGGATGTCTGTAAAGTATTAAATAGTATTTTGTGCATATACTTGAGATGCATTCTCCAATGAGTTGGAGTTTATAGCTAAGCAGGGAGGGGAGTTGTGTATTTAATAGTTTAGTAATGGTTGAGTAGTCTTATAAATACATTGTTTGATTAAGGATCATTTGTTGTTAATATAATTCATCGTGGTTACATGTATAACACGTGAATTGCATACATCAGCTTGCTACCACGTGACATGTTCATGCCTCGCTTAGGTACACACAAAGTTGGACTAACGTTCCAGATTCCCATGTTTTCCTTTGAATTCATTTAATGTTTTGAAGTTATAAAACAAAACATCTTCTTAATGGCATCAGCGAGAACAGAACATGTCCTGGGTGGTGGGGGTCGCTGATGTAGGATGCTGCTTTCCTGTGACAATGTTTCATGTAGGTGTGCTCAATGGTGGGGAGGCTTTACCAGTGATGGACTGGGCCATATATATTGTGTTTTGTAGGATTTTCCATATAAGAACATTGGTATTTCCATATCTGTCTATGATGCAGCCAATCGGTATACTCTCCACTACACCTCTATAGAAGTTTGTCAAAGTTTTAGATGTCATGCCAAGTCTTCACAGACTCTGAAGGAAGTTGAGGCACTGCCATGCTTTCTTCGCAATTACACTTCTGTGCTGGGCCCAAAATAATAACAGTGAGGAATTTAAAGTTGCTGACCCTCTCCACCTCTGATCCTCCGATGAACAGTGGCTCATAGACCTCTGGTCTCCTCCTCCTGAAGTCAACAATCAGCTAGAATGAGCAGGAGGTTATTGTTATGGCACCACTCAGACAGCTTTTCAGTCTCCCTTTTATATGCTAATTGGTCACCACTTTTGATTCTGCTTATGACAGTGGTGTCATCAGAATACTTGAATATGGCATTGGAGTGATAAGTGTAAAATGAGTAGAGCAGGGGGCTAAGCACACAGCCTGTGGTGCACCTGTTCTGATGAAGATCAAGAAGACGAAGTTGTTGCCAATCTGAACTGACTGGGGTCTGCAAGGGAGGAAATTGTGGATCCAATTGCACAAGGACGTATTGAAGCCAAGGACTTGAAGCATATTGATTAATTTTGTGAGAATGATGGTATTGAATGCTGAACTGTAGTTGATAAAGACCATCCTGATATATGCATCTTTGCTGTCCAGGTGTTCCAAGGTTGCGCGAAGAACCAATGAGATGGTATCAGTTGTGGACCTGTTATGCCAGTAGACAAATTGGAGTGGATCCGAATTGCTTCTCAGGCAGACGTTGAAATGTTTCATCACCAACCTCTCAAAACACCTCATGTAAATGCCTCCTGATGATAGTCATTGAGGCAGGTTTTCACACTCTTCTTAGGACCAGTACAACTGAAGCAGATGGGTACCTCGGACTGCCGTAGTGAGAGGTTAAAGATCTCAGTGAACACCCTAGCCAGCTTTTCAGCGCAGCCTTTTAGTACTTGGCTGGATGGGCTGGATGGTTTTTGTGGGTTCACCCTCCTGAAGGCTGCTCACATGTCAGCCTCAAAGACTGAAATCTCATGATCATCAGGGGGGTCTAACTGCAGGTTTACTTTTAGCGAGGTGTGTATGTATCACCATAATGAATCACATAAACAACAAAAAATGCTTAACAAACAATACATTTACAAGATTACTCATAATACTGAATATTACGTACACAGCACTCCTTCCTGCTTAGCTACAAACTCCAGGTCAATAGAGAATGCATCTCAACTATATACAGTTGGAGTCAGAAGTTTACACACACTTAGGTTGAAGTCATTAAAACTCATTGTTTAACCACTCCACAGATTTCATATTAGCCAACTATAGTTTTGGCAAGACGTTGAGGACATCAACTTTGTGCATGACACGAGTGATCTTTCCAACAATTGTTTACAGACAGATTATTTCACTTTTAATTGACTATATTGTGGCGACCCACTTCCCAGCGCACTCAAACTGGCTCACAAATCGGCGCGCACCGGCATAGAGGCCAGTTCCAAAAAGGGTGCCAAGTCTGCTTCACCAGCAAGGGGAAAATCCCGCGCGTGGGACGGGACTGTGAATACGTGCCCCCTACAGCATTCCCGCCCGGGGAGGGCGGGATCAGGAAGGCTTTAAAGCGAGGCAGCGAAGTTCGAATAAATCTCTTTTGCAACAGCAGCTCATCGACTAAGTGGCATTATTTCAGCGCTGCGTGTAGCACACCGCTACAATTGGTGACCCCGACGGCCCAAGCGATATTTGAGCCGAAGATGAACGACGCCGCATCTGTTCATGCAGTTTCGTTGAAACTGCCAAGCTTCTGGACGCTGCGACCTCACCTATGGTTCCAGCAGGCAGAAGCCCAATTCCACATTCGGCAGATAACCTCGGAGGACACACGTTACTACTACGTGGTGAGCTCCCTCGACCAGGAGACAGCGGCCCAGGTTGAGGAGTTCATACAGTCTCCCCCAGCGGACGGCAAATACATGGAATTCAAAGCCCTGCTCATAAGGACTTTCGGACTCTCACGGTGCGAGCGAGCTGCCCGCTTACTGCACCTGGATGGTTTGGGAGACAAACTGCCATCGGCTTTGATGAATGAGATGCTGTCCCTGGCCAGAGGACACAAGCCCTGCCTCATGTTTGAGCAGGCATTCCTGGAGCAGCTGCCCGAGGACATACGCCTGCTGCTGTCCAACGTGGATTTCAGTGACCCCCGGAAGGTGGCAGCCCGGGCGGACGTGCTGTGGAAGGCCAAGAAGGTGAGTGGGGCGTCCATCGCACAGATCACCAGGCCACGCTCCCAGCAGCAAACCAGACCAGGCCCGGCCGCAGAGCCCACTAACCCCAGAGGGGAGGAGTGAGGAGCCTAACGAACAATGGTGCTTCTACAACCAGCGGTGGGGCGCAGAAGCCCGCCGCTGTAGCCCGCCCTGCAAGTTCCCGGGTAACGCCAGGGCCAGCTGCCGCTGATGGCTATGGCGGCTGGCCATCGGGATAGCCTCCTGTATGTGTGGGACAAGCGGTTGGGACGCTGCTTTTTGGTCGACACCGGAGCCGAGATCAGCGTCTTACCTCCGACGAGTTATGACACCCGCAACAGGGCACCGGGTCCCACCCTGAGGGCTGTAAACGGCAGCACAGTAAGGACCTACGGCACCCGTACGGTGCGGCTACAGTTTGGCTCCAGCCAGTTCACGTGGGACTTCACACTGTCCGCTGTAGCCCAACCGCTCCTGGGCGCGGATTTTTTGCGAGCTCACAGCCTACTGGTCGACCTGCCAAGGAAGAGACTGGTCCACGCCGAGACCTTTCAAACGTTCTCCCTGGGTGAAGCCCAGTTGCCAGCCCCACACCTAGACTCCATCACCCTGTCCGACAACGACTTCACCAGAGTCCTGGTGGATTTCCCATTGGTTCTGGCACCGCAGTTCACGGCAGCCATGCCTAGACACGGCGTACAGCACCACATCCCGACACAGAGACCACCCCTCCACGCCCGTGCTTGAAGGCTTCCCCCGGACAAGCTCCAACTAGTGAAGGAGGAGTTCAAGAGGATGGAGGAATTGGGGATCATACGGCGGTCCGACAGCCCATGGGCCTCCCCCCTGCACATGGTGCCCAAAGCATCAGGGGGACGGAGACCATGCGATGACTACCGCAGGCTGAACGAGGCCACAACACCGGACCACTACCCTGTGCCGCACATACAGGATTTTGCAGCAAACCTGCACGGCGCACGGATCTTCTCCAAGGTGGACCTCGTCCGGGGATACCATCAAATCCCGATGCATCCGGACAACGTCCCCAAAACGGCACTCATCACCCCTTTCGGCCTTTTCGAGTTCCTCCGCATGCCGCTCGGCCTGAAGAATGCCGCACAGACGTTTCAGCGGTTAATGGATGCGGTGGGACGCGACCTGGACTTCGCTTTCATCTATTTGGACGACATCCTCATAGCCAGCAGCAGTCGTCAGGAGCATCTGTCCCACCTCCGTCAACTCTACGCCCGACTGAGTGAATACGGCCTGACAATCAACCTGGCCAAATGCCAGTTCGGGCTCGACACCATCGACTTCCTGGGCCACAGGATTACTAAAGACGGGGCAACCCCTCTGCCTGCTAAGGTAGATGCAGTCCGCCATTTCCCCCGACCCAACACAATCGAAGGCCTTCAGGAATTCATGGGTATGGTAAATTTCTACCACCGCTTCCTCCCTTCAGCTGCCCGAATCATGCACCCCCTGTTCGCCCTGATGTCGGGTAAGGGCAAGGACATTACCTGGGACGAGGAGTCCGCCGCCGCTTTCATTGAAACCAAAGAAGCCTTGGCAAACGCCACGATGCTAGTGCACCCCAGAATGGATGTCCCTACCGCCCTCACAGTGGATGCATCTAAAACGGCAGTCGGTGGGGTGCTGGAACAACTCATCGAGGGTCGCTGGCAACCCCTGGCGTTTTTCAGCAAACACCTGCGACCACCCGAGCTCAAATACAATGCTTTCGACCGGCATACCTGGCAATCCGGGATTTCAGGTACTTCTTGGAAGGTAGGCCCTTCACCGCGTTCACGGACCACAAACCGCTTACCTTTGCGTCCCGCCAGCAGCGACATCTGTCCTACATCTCTGAATACACGACGGATGTCCAGCATGTCTCGGGAAAGGACAATGTTGTGGCAGATGCTCTCTCTCGCCCTTCCATTCAAGCCCTATCCCAGGGGTTAGACTATGAAGCATTGGCGGAGGCGCAGCAGGCAGACGAGGAGATCCCAAGTTACAGAACCGCAGTCTCCAGTTTGCAGCTCCAGGACCTCCCCGTAGGCCTAGGTGAGAGGACCCTACTATGTGATGTCACCACCAGCCAACCCCGCCCCATCGTCCCGGCAGCCTGGTGGCGACGCGTTTTCGACTCCATTCATAACTTAGCGCACCCCTCCATCAGGACAACCGTCCGGATGGTAGCCAAGAGGTTCATTTGGCACGGACTCCGCAAGCAGGTCAGTGAATAGGCCAAAACGTGCATGCACTGCCAAACAGCCAAGGTGCAGCGGCACACCAAAGCTCTGCCGCTGCAGTTCCACCCCACCCACTGGCGTTCTCGACCACATTCATGTGGATATTGTGGGCCCCCTCCCAGTGTCGTGAGGAGCGTGGCACCCCCTGACTATCATGGACCGGTTCACAAGATGGCCAGAGGCGATCCTGCTCACCGACACCACCTCCGAATCTTGCGCCCGGGCACTGATCGCCACCTGGGTGTCCCGCTTTGGTGTACCGGCCCACATTACCTCTGACAGAGGCGCCCAGTTCACCTCCAGCCTGTGGTCAGCTATGGCCAGCCTTTTGGGGACACAGCTGCACCACACAACTGCCTACCACCCACAGTCGAACGGGCTGGTGGAGCATTTCCACCACCACCTGAAGTCGGCTCTCATGGCCCGCCTGAGAGGACCTAACTGGGTGGACGAGCTTCCCTAGGTCCTGCTCGGCATCCACACGGCGCCCAAAGAGGATCTGCACACCTCGTCGGCCGAGTTGGTGTACGGCGCACCCCTGGTCGTCCCAGGGGAGTTCATACCAGCCCCAAGGGGGCAAGAGGAAGAACCCGCAGCAGTCCTGGGCAGACTATGCGAGAGACTCGGTAACCTGTCCCCCATACCCACTTCACAGCATGGGCAGAACCCGACCTGCGTACCCAAAGACCTGCTAAACTGTAAGTTTGTTTTTGTACGACGGGGCGGACATCGGGCACCGCTACAGCGGCCCTATGAGGGGCTGTTTACAGTGATCAGAAACAACGGGTCCACATTCGTACTGGACATTGGGGGGAAAGAGGAGGTTTTCACGGTGGACCGACTCAAACCAGCCCATGTGGACTTGGCTCAGCCGGTCGAGGTTCAGGCACCGCGGCGCAGAGGCAGCCCTCCCAAACAGAGTCCGACCCAGACTGTGGACATTGGGGGGTGTATCGCCGGTTCTGGGGGAGAGTTATGTGGCGACCCACTTCCCAGCGCACTCGAACCGGCTCACAAATCGGCGCGCGCCAGCATTGAGGCCAGTCCCAGAAAGGGCACCAAGCCTGCTTCACCAGCAAGGGGAAAAGCCCGCGCGCGGAACGGGACTGTGAATACACGCCCCCTACAGCATTCCCGCCCTCCCCGGGCGGGATCAGGAAGGCTTTAAAGCGAGGCCGCGAAGTTCGAATAAACCTCTTTTGCAACTGCAGCTCATCGACTGCATGTCGTTATTTCAGCGCTGCGTGTAGCACACCGCTACAATATCACAATTTCAGTGGGTCAGAAGTTTACAAACAAAGTCAAAGGAAATCAGCCAAGACCTCAGAAAAAAAAGTTGTGGACCTCCACAAGTCTGGTTCACCTTGGGAGCAATTTCCAAACACCTGAAGATACCATGTTCATCTGTACAAACAATAGTACGCAAGTATAAACATCATGGGACCACACAGCCATCATACTGCTCAGGAAGGAGACACATTCTGTCTCCTAGAGATGAACATACTTTGGCACGAAAAGTGCAGATCAATCCCAGAACAACAGCAAAGGACCTTGTGAAGATGCTGGTAGAAGCAGGTAGACAAGTATCTGTATCCACAGTAAACCGAGTCCTATATCAACATAACCTGAAAGGCTGCTCAGCAAGGAAGAAGCCACTGCTCCAAAACCACCATAAAAAAGCCAGACTACAGTTTGCAAGTGCACATGGGGATAAAGATCTTATTTTTAGGAGAAATGTCCTCTGGTCTGATGAAACAAAATTGGAACTGTTGGCCATAATGACCATCGTTATGTTTAGAGGAAAAAGGGTGAGGCTTGCAAGTCGAAGAACACCACCCCAACCATGAAGCATGGGGGTGGCAACATCATGTTGTGGGGGTGCTTTGCTGCAGGAGGAACTGGTGCACTTCACAAAATAGATGGCATCATGAGGAAGGAAAATTATGTGGATGAATTGAAACAACATCTCAAGACATCAGCTAGGAAGTTAAAGCTCAGTCGCAAATGGGTCTTCCAAATGGACAATGACCCCAAGCATACCTCCAAAGTTGTGGCAAAGGGCAACAAAGTCAAAGTATTGGAGTGGCCATCACAAAGCCCTGACATCAATCCGATAGAAAATTTGTGGGCAGAACTGAAAAAGTGTTTGCGAGCAAGGAGGCCTACAAACCTGACTCAGTTACACCAGTTCTGTTGGAGGAATAGAACAAAATTCCAGCAGCTTACTGTGAGAAGCTTGTGGAGGGCTACCCAAAACATTTGACCCAAGTTAAACAATTTAAAGGCAATGCTACCAAATACTAACAAAGTGTATGTAAACTTCTAAACCATTGGGAATGTAATGAAAGAAATAAGCTGAAATAAGTCATTCTCTCTACTATTATTCTGACATTTCACATTCTTAAAATAAAGTAGTGATCCTAACTGACATAAGACAGGGAATGTTTTCTTGGATTAAATGTCAGGAATTGTGAAAAACTGAGTTTAAGTGTGCTTGGCTAAGGTGTATATAAACTTCTGACTTCAACTGTACACATTATACTATATAACACTCCACAGACATCCACAGCAAAGTAAATTTTAAATTGTCCGATTCAGGCCTGAGGTTTTAATTCCTGTGGTGGATTTCATGGTGGTTCCTCCATGTTTTGATGGTTAGAGTGAGCACAGAAGGCTTTGAACTCATCTGGAAATGAATCCCTGTTATCATCTATGTTGCTTCATTTGACTTTATCAGAGGTGATCGTATTCAAGCCCTGTCACAATTATCGAGCATCCTTCTCTGATTCTAGTTCAGTCCAGAATTGTCACTTTGCCTGTAAGATGGCTTTCCGGAGATTGTACTTGGACCTTTTGTAACTTTTTTTGGTCACCAGACTTGAATGCCTCTTATCTGGTCCTCAACATATTGTGAATCTCATGGATCATCTAAGGCTTTTGATTGGGGAAGACACTGAATGATTTTGTGGGAACACACTCATCTACAACTGTTTTAATAACATTTGTGACAACGATGGTGTATTCGTTCAGGTCCGCAGATCAGTCTTTGAACACAGCCCTGACCACCAACTCGAAGCAATTCCGTGGCCTCTTCTCTGTCTCCCATGACCCCTTCTTAGTTGTCTTAATCGCTGGAACTTTGCTCTTTAGGCTCTGCTTGTGTGCAGGTAGGAGAAAGACAGTCGAGTATCAGATTTACGGAAATGCAGTTTGAGCAAGGAACAATTAAGTATTCCTTATCTAAGTATAACAGTTTGTTAGGACTTCTGGTGTTGCAAGATATATGCTGATGGTAACTGGGCAGGGTTTTCTTCAAACAAGCCTGGATAAAATCCCCAGCTATGATATGAAATGGGTTGAGATGGACTGATCTTGTTTGGAGATGACATCATGCAGTATATATGTAAGTACTTTGATATTAGACATACTTCACTACATTATACTATACTATAATGTACATATACTATATGACACTACATTGATTGGCCTTGTCTCAAACAATATTGAGGTGGCTTACAAGGAAGAAATCATTACCTTGACACAGTGGTCAAGAAAACAGCCTCTCCCTCAATGTCGCAAAAACAAAGAACCTGGTTGTGGATTACAGGAAGAGTGGAGACGGGCTAAACCCCATTGACATCAATGGATCTGGGGTTGAAAGGGTAAACAGCTTCAAGTTCCTCGGCATCCACATCACCGAGAACTTCACATGGTCTGTGCACACCAGCGGTGTGATGAAAAAGGCACAACAGTGCCTCTTTCACCTCAGATGGTTGAGGAAGTTTGGTATGGGTCCCCAAATCCTAAGAACTTTCTACAGGGGCACAATTGGGAGCATCCTGACTGGCTGCATCTCTGCCTGGTACGGGAACTGTACCTCTCTTAATCACAGGATTCTGCAGAGAGTGGTGCGGACAGTCCAGCACATCTGTCGTGGTGAATGTCCCATGTTTCAGGACATTTACAAGGACAGGTGTGTAAAAGGGCAATATACTTACATATATTGGGGACCTGAGCAATCCCAACCAATCAATTCCAGCTGCTACCATCCGGGAAGCGTTACGGCAGCATAAAAACCAGGACCAACAGGCTCTGGGACAGCTTCTTCCACCAGGCCATCAGACTGATGAACTCACACTGACTTGTTTGTACTCTATATCACATTGACTGTTCTATTTATTATAAATTATAATAAATTACAATGAATGCACATTGCGTATTTAGATGGAGATGTAGTGTAAAGATTTTTACTCCTGATGTGTGTGAAGGATGTAGGAAATACGGTCAATTCAATTCAACTTTGAATTAAGAACTCATATAAACTATAATCCAGTAAAAAAAAGTGCTCGCTCATATCTTGAAGATGAATGTACTTGTTTATTATATTCAACTTCAGGGTTAATGCCAAAATTTAATCTCTAAACCATTAAAACCACTCTGAAAATGACAAAATCAGCTATCTAAATGCTTTCACTCAACATCTGAAACACTTCCTAATGAGCTGAGTGCTTACTTATAATTTACTTGCATTGCTCTGCACTCTGAGTTGTTGATTTTGATATTTTCCACAGGATTGTCGGGTGTCTTTTGAACCCCTTGCATTAATGTTTCTTTCTCCTGACCCTAGAGCACTGTTAAATCTGCATCTCATCCACGCATTCTTTACCTCAGGCCTTAGCCCTGTGCCTCCTGAAAGTCAATCAATAAATGAAAATGAAGAAAGTCTTCTCCTCTCACAAGGTTTTACTTTATTGAATAAATAAAACAGCTCAGTGGCTCAGCTCATAAAGCTGCTGCCTCCAGCTCCAACAGCCCAGGATCAACTCTGACCTTGGGTGCTGGCTGTGTGGAGCACGCACGCTTTCCCTATGAGCACGTGGGCTTCCTCTGCGTCCTCTGGTTCCCTCACACATCATAAAAGGCTTCAAGTTTGCAGTTTCCTTGGCCCCTAGTGTGCATATGAGTGGCAGAATCTGTGGGTTGGTTGAGGGCTGGAATTGATAGGAATCTGTTGAGAAATTGCATTTATCATTAATGGGTACCTAATAGAACCCATTATTCAACTAGGCTCAGACTGAAGGATTGTATAACTCTATGAAAGTTCTACTGACATATCAGGCCAACTTTTGAGTAGCTGTAAAATATGGAGTTGGTTCATATGCATGCTGATTGGTATTGGTTGGATAAAGTTCCCACGGTACTCAAGAAAACAGTGCTGGGAAGGTCAGTCATCAATTTAACGTATAACTGTTCAAAGGGCAAGGAGTGGCTGAAGATTTCATCACATACTTAAGGAGAAGAATTAAACATCAGCCTCCTGAACAGCTTTCGTTGTGCAGTGTTAAAGCCTTTCATAAACACAAATGGACCAACTTTCGAGGAAATATTGCTGCAGCTGGAAGAGTAATATGTGAAATGGCCACGAGATGGCGAAAGGTTTATACTATTGCTCCTTTTGCAAACAGAACCCCTTATTACTTCAACATCTCCACATCTTGATATTCCATCAACATAAGATAAACAGAGGTGAACGAGATAGACCATGCCTTCTGATCCTTGTATTTCCTTAGTTCTTTCAGAAAAAAAGGGTTACTAAATTGCCTGGTGAATATATGAATAAATTGCTTGAAAATATGCATTGAAATCATGATATTTGAATGGCACTGCACCCATTTCACTCAAGATTTATATGAAAGTCACTCTTAAACCACGTCATAATTTCAACATCTTAGCACCATTGGTACAGTACCCAGGTCCAATTTTTACAACTGGCTAGCACCAACTAAAAGCAGTTACCATGACTGACATCATGGAAACTAGCTTCTCCTTCATGGACTGTCTATATTTTCACTGCTTTACTAAATCAGGCAGCATAATCGAAGATCCCCACCCACCCTGGTCATTCTCTCTTCTCCCTCTTCCACTGTGCAGATGGTACAAAAGGTTGAAAGCACATATCACCAGGCTCAAGGACATCTTCTATGTTGCTCTTATTATTAAATAGTTCCCTGGTACAATAAGTTGGCCTCTTTTTCTCACAATCAACTTTGTTATGGTCTTGCACCTTATTATTTGTCTGCACTGCACTTTTTCTGAAGCTGTTACACTTTATTCTGCATTGTTACTGTTTCACCTTATTCTACCTCAGCACACTGTGTAATAGATTGATCTGTATGAAGAGTACATAGGACAAGTTTCTCACTCTGTCTTGGTGCATGTAACAATAATAAACCAATTCCGATTCCAATTGAATGCTTACCTGAATCTCTTAAAGAGGAACATTGCACACTACTGGAACCCGTAGAGGATGCTTTTCCTCAGTTGGGGAATGCCTGGAGAAAAACATGGGCAGAACAAACATTCGGGTTTACAGCTTCAGCTCTGAATGCTTAGGTTGGCATTGTCAGGAGAAGACAGCTCCTCTATGCAAAGGACATCAGGAAACCTATCAGCCTGGCCAGAATTCCTGATTCTCTCTGGCCTGAAGCTTTCCAGATGCTATCTGCTGGCATGAAGAGTCCCATCGCAATACATCTAATCTGCTTTCCTTCTTGTTTTGTAGGACAGCATTTACTAATGCTGTATTTCAAGCATGTTTATTGAGCTTACCAAAACGCATGCACTGGAGTTGTTTTGCACATTGTCAGAAGAGGGAGACAGAAGATGTGGTTTGAATTCCACCCCTTGGAGATTTCCTTAAGACCACAAGGCTATCACTGAACATCCAGGTATGATTTCCCATATTCTCACTGACCTCAGTTCCTCTGCACTTCTTCCTTCTGTCACCTCCAAACATTCATAAGCCACAACAATTCACAACTTATTTCTTTTCCTTCCCAAAACCCAAATGCAGACGGTCCCAGTTGGCCCTCTACTTGCTCAATGGAATGCATTATCTAAATTTCTTTTTCCATCTCCCCAGCTCCACTTCTGCAGCTCACCATTCCTTTAACAACATTCAGTTTCCTCCTGTTTTAATTTCACCATTGAAATCAATCCCTTTCCCCTGGCAATCCACACCAAGATGGTCTGATAAATACTCTGCTCCAGGGTTGGCCAACCTTTTACATGCCATGCGTCAATTTTTTCATGCGCGAGTTCGGATGCTCCATACAACTCTTGTACCCCCATTCAATTCTTAATCACATATTCTTTCCATAACTCAGACCCAAGCACTAGCTTCAGTTTTCCTTCAATTTCAGTCTGATGTTGTGTTTTGTAGTGTCTATTAAGATCATGTCTTCTATTATGTGAGAAAATGTTTTCACAAACAATGCACAACGGTTTTCCTGATAGACCCGCTATAAATAAGAACTCATTTTCCCACTGTTCATTGAATTCACGCTTACTATAACCTTGTGCTTTTCTTTTGCTCGTTTTCTTTTGCACTGTAATGGGTAACTGAATGTAAAAGCAAGACTTAATTTTCGACAAAGTTCGAAACTGCAAATGTTCACAAAGGACGAACAAAACACAACTCCATAGCGCACAAGCTGACTGGCAAAAACCTGCGACGCACCGCTGATGCCTGGCGCCTCAGGATCAAACAAGAATCAAACCTGTATGGAACAGTTATGGAACGACTGCAGAACAAAAGTCCTTCTTTCCTAGTTTGACTCACTGAACATTTTTAAAAATTGAAAACAGATTAATGTGAAAGAAGATAACATTCACCAAAATATGTGCACAAAATAATAAAATCGCTAAAAATAATTGCTAAGTTTTAGATTTATTCTCAGTAAAACCCATTTCTAGCTCTAAGCTACTTGAACTCGTCTTATAGAGTTTTTTTATAAATTGGTTTTTGGTTAATACTTTTTGCATGAGTAGGCTTACTTTTTTATTATTATCACTGGGGTGCAATGCACCACTTTTGGCGCTTGCACCATAGGTTGGCCATCCCTGATCTACTCTGTCCCTGAAAGACAGTGAGAAGGGCTGCATTCCTCTGCCTGGCAGAACACACCCTTACAGTAAAAACAGCTGAGAGGATCTCTCACCAGGGTCTCCCTCCCCCTTATTCGTGACTGGGAACATTGTACACAAAGGGCACGGAGCGTTGTTGTGGATCCCTACTACCCATCCCACAATATCTTTGACTCACTACCATCAGGAAGGAGGTGCAGGAGCATTAGGACTAGTGTAACGGTTTTTTCCCTCAGGCTGTGAAACAAATGCATACCCTGCCACCTCTGAGCTCTTGTCAGTACGACAGTGAGCTGTTTACTGTTGATTGTTACCTGTGCTGCACACTACTTGCACTTTGAATTCATGTCACAACAATTGCACTTTGAATTATATTTTATTAACTTATTTGTGGTAATATTTTGCTTTATGTGTTGTGTGTGATATATTTTTGTGGGTGTACCATGGTGCAGAGGAACATTGTTTGGTTTTATATATGTACAGTCAGATGACAATGAACTTGAACTTATGAAGAGCAGCATCTTCTATAGATCCACACATATCCTCTAAAATAAAGTAAGCTGCTATGGGATACCATATAGGGATGAGCTGAGTAGAGATACATATTTTGAATGTTATTTTCCCAGTCCTAGCCAGATCAAGTTTCTCATCTCTTTTTGATGATTTTAACTGTCCTACCACCGAATTTCTACAAATATTAGAAAAATTCAACAGTTGCCAGTTTCCATCCTGCTCCCACACTCGTAGGATCCATCTCCAAGTCTCCTCTTTCTCAGCTTCTCCTGGGCTTGATCCTGCAACTAGTGTTTACTATAAGTCACTGACTAGCTCTTCAATTTTAATTTGGTGCACTTTCTCATGCACCACTTTCCATTAGAACTTAGTTTTGTCCAGTTTCTGTCTCCATTGCAAATGTAATTATAATAACAACTTTAATGACATTTCTTCTGATGTGCATTGGCCTTGCCTCAAATAAGGATTCCTTTCCATTATGGTGTACAGAATTCTTACCCACTTCCGTTCTATCTTATGGTGTGCTCTCATCTCTTCACCTCATCCAAGCCACCACATGGCTTGCCAAGTGCGAGCCTCCACATTAAAATATTTCCACTTGGCATTCTGCCACCTCAAATATAATACCACTACAATGCATCCCTTACCCTTGTCCTCACATTTCAGGATTCCAAAAGTTTAGTTCTCCTAGGATGATTCAATTCTCTCCTCACTTACACCCACCACCTCCTCTCTTTTGCTTCCAAATACAAAAGGTGTGACACCATTCCATTTATCTCCTCCTTTACCACTTCCGGGAGCCCCGCAGAATTTCTTTAGTTACTCTCCTCAGGTGCTTCTTTCAATGTTGGTTGAATACTTTCAATTTGTGTTAGTACACTTTAGGGATTTTCCTTATAGTTAGTGCTTGGCAAAATTGTATAATTTTGGTTATTGAAGGAAGTTCAGTTAGTTTTCAGGCTCTGTAAAGTGCAACTAAAGTGAAATCATTTATAACAATAATTTCAGGATTTATTTCAATTATTCCTGTTGCATGATCTTTATTTCCTTTTTTGTAATTGTATGCAATCAGTGGCCACTTTATTAGGTATCTCCTGTGACTGATAAAATGCCCACTAAGTGTACGTTCATGGCTTTCTGCTGCTGTAGCCCATCCGCTACGAACTTTGATGTGATTCAGAGATCTGCTTCTGCAAACCACTGTTGTAACACGTGGTTATTTGAGTTACTGTTGCTTCCTGTCAGCTTGAACCAGTCTGGCCATTCTCCTCTGACCCCTCTCACACATTAACAAGGCATTCTGTAACATTCTCGAGAGACTGTTGTGTGTGAAATTCCCAAGAGATCAGCAGTTTCTGAGATAGTTAAGCCACATCATTTGGTAACAACTAACACATTCCAGCCCAAAACTCACTTAGGTCACATTTCTTCCCCATTCTGGTGCTTAATCTGAACAACAACTGAACCACTTGACCATGTCTGCATGCTTTTATTCATTGAGATGCTGCCACACGACTGGCTGATTAGATATTTGATTAATGAGTAGGAGTACAAGGGTACCTAATAAGCTGGTCACTGAGTGTACATTTTTATTGTCCCACTTCTGCTGACGCTTCAGTCCCTATCAGGATAGCCACGTCCTCAGCTTTCTGCTGACTCAACACATGTCACAATTACATGGATTTTCTCAGTAGTTTATATGACGATTTTGAGAGCCACATAGAATCATAGAACACTACAGCACAGAAAACAGGCCATTCGGCCCTTCTAGTCTTTGCCGAAACTTTACTCCGCTAGTCCCATTGACCTGCACCCAGTCCATAACCCTCCAGACCACTCCCATCCATGTAGCTTTCCAATTTATTCTTAAAACTTAAGAGTGAGCCCGCATTTACCATGTCAGATGGCAGCTCGTTCCACACGCCCACCGCTCTCTGAGTGAAGTTCCCCCTAAACTTTTCCCCTTTCACCCTAAAGCAATGTCCTCTTGTATTTATCTCTCCTCATCTAAGTGGAAAGAGCCTATTCACATTTACTCTGTCTATACCCCTCATAATTTTGTAAACCTCTATCCAATCCCCCCGCATTCTTCTACACTCCAAGGAATAAAGTCTTAACCTGTTCAATCTGTCCCTGTAACTCAACTCCTGAAGACCCGGCAACATCCTAGTAAATCTTCTCTGCACTCTTTAAATCTTACTAATATGCTTCCTATAGTTAGATGACCAGAACTGTACACAATACTCCAAATTTGGCCTCAACAATGCCTTATACAACCTCACATTAACATACCAACTCCTGTACTCAATACTTTGATTTATGAATGCCAGGATGCCAAAAGCCTTCTTTACAACCCCGTCTACCTTTGATGCCACCTTCAGGGAATTATATATCTGAACTCCCAGATCCCTTTGTTCCACCGCACTCCTCAGTGCCCTACCATTTACTGGATACCTAGTGTCTGAACCTTCTGAACTAACCTCCCATGTGGGACCTTGTCAAAGGCCTTACTAAAGTCCACGTAGACAACATCCACAGCCTTTCCCTCATCTACATATGGCGTTATTTAAACAAAATGTATAAAAATACAAATGTTGCCTGTTTGGCATTGATTGAAGACACAAAAAATTGCAGATGCTTGAATCTGGAGCAACAAACAAAATGCTGGAGGAAGTCAATGGGTCAGACGTGCTGTGGTGGGAGGTGGACCAGGTTGAGATTGTAAGATAAAGGGAAGAGGCCCAGTATAAAGAGACAAGAGAATGATGGAGCAAGAGCAAATGGCATCATATGGAATTTTGTTAGCGAAAATTAATTAGAAACAATTTTCCGAATAGTGCCTTGTGGGTGTCATTTTGGGGATTTATTGGTTAAAACTGAAAAAAAAAAGTACAAGTGAATTTACAGTTACCACACCTAACTGAGTGTCACTTTTACACTGAAGCTATGAGCTACTGGTCAGGTGACAGCTATGGCTTTGTGCTTCCAGTCATTTGCCATGAATCAGAAACAGAATCAGGTTTATAACACTCAGATATGTTGCTCTGAGGCAGCAGACATAATAATAAATAGTGAAGAGGTGGAACAACAGAGTAGAGTTCATGGGTTCGTGGATCTTGCAGCAGAAGAAGCTGTTCCTAAAATATGAATGATGGGTTTTTACCTTGTCCTGGATGGTAGTAACAATAAGAGGGAATATCCTGGATGGTGAGCATCCTTTGTAATGGATGCCGCCTTCTTAAGGTATTGCCTTTTGAAGATGATCACGTTGGTGAGGAAGATTGAGCCTGTGATGGAGCTTGCCGAGTCTACAACCCTCTGCAGCCCCTTTCAATTCTGCACATCGGAGCTTCCATACCAGGAGATGATGCAACCAGTCAGAATGCTCTCCACTGTGCATCTGTAGACATTTGCTATGTTTTGGTTACATATCAAATCTCCTCAAATTCTTACTGATGTAGAAAAACCTGCTGTGCCTTCTTTATGATTGCATCAATGCTTTGGGCCCAAGGTGATTCTTTGGAGATGCTGATGTTGAAGAACTTGAAGCTACTTTTCCTTTCCACAGCTGACCCCTCAGTGAGGACTGGTGTGACTTCCCCTTTCTGAAGTACACAGTCAACTTCTTAATCCTGTTAATATTCAGAGTTGTGACTGACTACAGCTGAGTCACACGAGGAAACTGTAACTGGGAAATATAAAAGTCTTTATTCACACAGCAGAATTTCAGGAGAGAGAGAGCTGGAGAGAGTCCAAGAGGATTTTACTCTCCTGACATGATGCTTTATACTTTTTTAAACATGAAGAAAACAATAAATGATTAATTACAGTTCCAATACCTATATCACTTACTTAACTGTAATATTTTCACTTTGTACATGGGATCACCTTTTGACTAGCTACGTTAAAATGCTCTGAACTCAGCACTGAATTCAACAATTTCAGGTATTGTTTCTACTATTCCAATTTACATTTTCATTTTGAAATATGTCCACATTCCCTTCTGTTGCTCCATCATCCCTTAAATCTTTACTCTATCCTGCCATTTGCCTTATCACGAGACAAATGTTTATTTTTTCCTTTGTATCCTTGCAGTTGTTTTCCCTCGTCCATGCCCACATATTCCACAATAGAGGAAAGTGAGAGATCCCTCTCATCTTTAAACTCCCTGACATAAATTGCAACATACTGACATGAATTCAGATCATGATACTTTTGTTGTAGTTGCACCAAGTTCAGTTATACACCAACTGGTATCATCACTGTGACATGTCATCATTAGGAGATATCAATGAGGCAAAATGAAAGCTTGTCAACAACTAGGAGGAGACAATAAATAGCAACTTCGTCAGCATCACGCAGAAACATTATGATATTATCCCCATCACAAGACAAACATTTATTTCTTCCCTTGCATTCTTATAGTTGTCTTCTCTATAATTTTCCCAAAGATACTAGATTTCTTTTCAATCTTTGCAAATGTTCAAACTGTTCAAATGGCTTTAAAATGTTGTAATTAATCTACCTCTGTCAACTTCTCTGGAAGTCTGTTCCACATACCCTCTTTGAGGGAACTACATAATTGTACCTTAAGGTCTCATTGCTTAATATCACCTCCTGGACACAGCCATTCACTGTGCATGTCTTGGCTTGACCTAATTTCATAAAATGCATCACTTCGCTCTTGTTTGAGTTAATTTGCATCATTCCATTGTCCTTTCCCCAGCTACAGAGTCACTGAGTCATAGTTAAATAGCATGGAAGCAGGCCCTTTGGCCCATCTGTTTAATGCCTACCATGATGCCCCATTGAAACTCATTCCTTTGACAGCATTTCCCCTCCTCTCCATGTACTTGTCCTTCTGTCTTTTAAAAGATGTTGTTTTATCTGCTCCAACCACATTGTTTGGCGGCTCATTGCACAAGCATACCACCCTTTGAGAGGAATCTGAGAGTAATATAACACAGAAACCAGCCCTCCAGTCCAACTGATCCCAAATTGCTCACAATTGGCCCATAACATGCCAAGCCCTTTTCTTCCATTTACCTATCCAAAAGCCTCTTTAACTGTTTCAATTGTATCTGCCTCAACCAATTTCTCTGGCAACTGATTCCAGGTACTCACTAGCTCCATGTAAAGAAGTCACCTCTCAGGTCTCTCCACTCTTATCTTGTGTCTGCGTCAACACTCAGGAAAAGATTGTAACTTTATCCATACCTCTCGTAATTTTATAAACATCTATGAGGTCACCTCTCATTCTCCTGTGCTCCAGCGTGGCCAGCCTCTCCCCATAACTCAGGCACTATACTGTAGACCAAGTTACATGCTTGTAAATCTCTCTTGCTCCCTCTCCCACATGACAACGTCTTTCCTATAGACGGTGACCAAAACTGTACAAATGTAGTCTTACAAATGACTTACGCAACTGCAACATAACGTTCCTACTCCTGAACCTGATGTCCTGACTGATGAAGGCCTTCATGCTAAGTGCCTCCTTCACCATCACGACTGCTTTCAGTGAACTGTCAAAAATGCTTCCCTTCTTCGGAAGGGAAGACACAAGATTCCATGAATGCAGGTGTAACTTCATCTTTACTTTAAGTGAGGGTCAACAGCTTCAAGTTCCTCGGCATCCACATCACCGAGGAACTCACATTGTCTGTACACACCGGCTGTGTAGTGAAAAAGGCTTGTCTCATTCACCTCAGACAGTTGAGGAAGTTTGGTATCCCTCCAACTCCTAAGGACGTTCTACAGGGGCACAATTGAGAGCATCCTGACTGGCTGTATCACTGCCTGGTATGGGAAATGTACCTCTCTTAATCTCAGGACTCTGCAGAGGGTGGTGCAGATAGCCCAGCACATCTGTAGATGTGAACTTCCCATGATTCAGGACATTTACAAAGACAGGTGTGTAAAAAGGGCCTGTAGGATCACTGGGGACCCAAGTCACCCCAACCACAATCTATTCCAGCTGCTGCCATCCGAGAAGTGGTACCACAGCATAAAAGCCAGGACCAATAGGCTCTGGGACAGCTTCTTCCACCAGGCCATCAGACAGATTAACTCACACTGATTTGAGTGTACTCTATATTACATTGACTGTTGTATTTATTATAAATTACTATGATTGCACATTGCACATTTAGATGGAGATGTAATGTAAAGATTTTTACTCCTCATGTATGTGAAGGATGTAAGAAATAAAGTCAATTCAAAAACACGTATCGTATGATGATGTATTCAATTAACTAAATGAACAAGTTTGCTTCATTAAACAATATATACAAGTTTACTCAAATATTATTGAAATATTAAATACACAACACTCCACCCTGCTTAGCCATAACCTTCAACTCAATAGAATGTATCTCAACTATACAGACAGTATACTATATAATGCAACTACTATACAGTAAACAGACATCCACAGCATAACAAATTTAAATTGTCCCATTCAGGCCTGAAGATTTATTCACTGTGGAGGCTTTTTAATTTTGTGGGATAATGTATTTCGTGACAAGGGAGGTCATTCTGCTTGGCAGGTGAGACTTGCGGTTGTGAAACAATCTCACGTTCTTGAGCCTCCTCCATGGTGGTTGTAGGAGTTGACTCTGAAACTGCAGGAAGTGGTTCTGACAGATCTGAACACCTTTATACTCCTTCCTTTTTCTCCTAGTTTGTGCAGCTTGATTTTGGTAAGGTGTATTTCGTTTACTGGAGTATTCTCTTATTAATCCTTCTACAGCTCCCTTTACGATCTGATCATTCCTCTGGTTTCCTCATCTACAACACCATCTGATAAGTCTTCTGATTTCATATCTCCATTGATTCCTTCCTTTTTGGTCTTCCATTCCTCCAGCTGGGCTTTGGTTGTCTCACTTTTACAAGCGACTTTTTGTCTCCCACTTGAAGTTTATCCAATAACTTCAATGCAGAGTAGCTTCTGGTTCTCTATACTCACAAAAGCCGAATCCTTGCAATTTCCCTGAAGTTCCCTGAACTCTCTTCCAGCTTAAAGCCAAATCACATTTCACAAGCGACTGCTTGTTTAACATATCAGAAGCTTTCTCAGATACGTTGCCTACAAAAACTACTTTTGTCACTTTCTCTCTTCCTTGGAGCAGCATGCTCCAACATGCTTACCAACCAAAAGCACAGAGGTGGGCATCAGCACCTTTTAGTACACTGGTGTGCATGGTGTTTGGCATGGAGTCAGTTGTGGCATCATCCAGTACCTTTCTTAATTCACATTCAGTTGGCTTCATTGGAGGGGCTACGGCATGCAAAATGTGGATGAATCTCCAATCAAGTTATAGTTATCTCAACCAAACACACCCCAACAATGTTGGTCCTTCTGATTTTACCAGATACAAGCTCAATGTGGATTGTTGGTTGATGTATTTCACAGTTACAAATGTCATTCCCACAGAAGTTAAGTTTTCTCCAGTATCAGTTCTTTGTTAGATATCTGCAAGCATGTTTGGTATGTTTGAACTCCCGTTCAAACTCATTTTGTGGAATGACTGAAACAGCTGAGCCACTGTCCTTTTCCATTGTAATTAATTTGCATAAGCCAGTTGGTTTGTCTATGCAACACACACACACACACACACACACACACACAAACTAGGGGAATTCAGCATCTATGGAGAAGAGTACAGTCAACATTTCAGGCCGAGACCCTTCATCGGGACTGGAAATAAAGATGAGGGGAAAAAATAAGAAAGTTGGGGGAGTGAAGGAGGAACCACAAGGTGATAGGTGAAACCGGAAGGGGTGAAGTAAAGAGCTGCAAAGTTGATGGTGAAAGAGATACAAGGCTGGACAAAAAGGAATCTGATAGGAGAAGACAGAAGGCCAGGGAATAAAGAAAAGGGTTAGGAGCACCAGAGGGAGGGAAGTGATAGGCAAGTAAGGAGATAATGTGAGAGGGAAATGGGAACGGGGAATGTTGAAGGAAAGGGGGTACATTTCTGGAAGTTCAAGAAATCAATGTTCATGTCTCCAACTTCCACCCAGTCCTCAAATTTACCTCATCTGTTTCTGACACTTCTCTCCCCTTTCTCAATCTCTCAGTCTCTATCTCTCGAGACAGCTTATCTACCTATGTCTATTATAAATACTCAGACTCTCACAGCTGCCTGGACTATACCTCTTCCCACCCTGTAACTTGTAAAAATGCCGTCCCCTTCTCTCAATTCCTTTGTCTGCACCACATCTGCTTTCAAGATGGGCTGCTCATTCCAGAATTAGGGAGATGTCTTCCTTCTTCAAAGAAAGGAGCTTCCTTTCCTCTACTATCAATGTAGTCCTGAACCGCATCTCTTCCATTTCACACACATCTGTCCTCACCCCATCCTCCTGCCAGGGATAGGGTTCCTCTTCTCTTCACCTACGACCTCACCAGCCTCCTCCTCCAGTGCATAAATCTCCATAACTTCCACCATCTCCAATGGGATCCTATCACCTAGTACAACTTTCCCTCCCTCCCTCCCTCCAACTTTCCACAATGATCACTCTCTATGCAACTCCCTTGTCCATTCATCCCTCCCCACTAATCTCCCACCTGGCACTTCTCCTTGAAACCGGAACAAGTGCTACACCTGCCACTACACCTCCTCCCTCACCACCATTCAGGGCGCGAAACGGTCCTTCCATGGGAAGCAATACTTCACCAGTGAGTCTTTTAGAGAGCATCTGCTGTATCTGTGTTCCCGATGTGGCCTCCTGTATGTCGGTGAGGCCCAACACAGACTGGGAGACCGCTTCACCGAGCACCAATGCTCCATCTGCCAGGAAAAGAGGAATATCCCACTGGCTGCCCATTTTAATTCCACTTTCCACTCTGACATATCATTCCTTGGCCTCCTCTAATGTTGCGATGAGGCTACACTCAGGTTGGAAGAGCAACACCTTATATTCCATCTGGATAGCCTCTAACCTGATGGTATGAATATCAATTTCTCAACCTTCCAGCAACGTCCTCCCCCCACCCCCCCCCCCCGCTTCACCATTCCCCATTCCCATTTCCCTCTCACTTTATCTCCTTACTTGCCTATCACCTCTCTCCCTCTGGTGCCCCTCCCCTTTTCTTTCTTCCACAGCCTTGTGTCCTCTTGTATCAGATTCCACTTTCTCCAGCCCTGTATCTCTTTCACCAATCCGCTCCTCAGTTCTTTACTTCACCCCTCCCAGTTTTACCTATCACCTTGTGGTTCCTCCTTCCCTCCCTCCACTTTCTTACTCTGACTCCTCATCTTTCTTTCCAGTCCCAATGAAGGGTCTCAACTGTACTCTTTTCTATCACTAAAAACACAAAATGCTGGGAGAACTCAGCAGGCCAGACAGCATCTATGGGAGGAGGTAGTGACGACCCAGCCCTACCTTTCTTTCTCTTTTATTTCCCATAATTCTCCACCTTCCCCCTAGCACATTTCCCTCCAGCCTATCACTTCCTAGCTCTCTACTTTATCCCTCCCCCCACTTCTTATCCCTCCTTGACCATCCCATGTTACTTCACTCCTGATGAAGGGTTTCGGCCCGAAACTGTCGTCACTGCCTCCTTCCGTAGATGCTGTCTGGCCTACTGAGTTCTGCCAGCATTTTGTGTTTTTATTTATTTCCGGCATCTGCAGATTCACTCGTGTTGTCTTTTCTATCACTGCTGCCTAGTCTGTGGAATTGCTCCAGCATTTTGTGTGTGGTGCTTGGATTTCCAGCATCTGCAGATTTTCCCTTGTTTGTGGTTGGCTTGACTATGGTTATTTTTCATACTGTAAATTTCAAGGCTATACAATCCTGTGTCACTCTCATCATTATCAGATTGTTCATCAATAGTATGCAGATTAGTGCTCTGTTTGAACCTGGAACTTGACCTCTTAGCATATTCTCCTCCATGACCAGACCATTTATTTTGTCAGCCCAAAATGCTCTTTGTAGATGACCTACCTTGTTGCATTTTCTGCAAGATTTGCCTTTAAATTTGCATTTATTTGGTGTATGTGAGACCCTTCCACACTGGTAACACAATTTGTTTTGCCAGGCTGGTTTCTGTTTAGATGATCCATTTCTGATGGGTTTTTTAAATGATTATTATCACCCAGTACCCTCTCCTTATGAACACTGACTTCTTCCATTTATGGCCTTTTTTAAAAAGCTTGATCATGTCTTCCCTTCCAAGGTACAGGTCCTGCTCTATTTCAATATTGCTCTCACTGCATTTTATTTTATTCCCAAAGACTCAGTGCAACAGGTCAAAAGCCATGTAGGATTCCTTTTAAAAATACCTTGTTGCCAGTGTTATGTTTTGTAAGTTCATAACATTAAACTAATTCGAAGGAAACATGGGAGTTGGAAGAATGTATGTGTAACTTGTCTTTACTTGGCACATGCAATTAATGTATTTTTCCAATACAACCTGTAATTAATTATTTAACTAAACAAGAATGCTTAATTAAACAATATTATTGAAATATTAAATACACAACAGAACCTTTCCCTTCTCACCTTCAACCTATTCCCTTTAGTTCTTGATTCACCATCCCTGGGAAAAAGAGTGAATGCATTCACCTATCTATGCCCTTAATGATACTTTTAGAAGATCACATCTCAGTCTCCTAAGTGCTAATGAATAAAGTCCTACCTGTAAATCCTCTCCCTGTAACTCATTCCCTCAAATCCTGACAACCGCATTATACATCTTTTCTGCCCTCTTTACATTTTAATATTATCTTTCCTGTAGCTTTGGCGTTCAAAACTGAGCAGAATACTTCAAGTATGGCCTTACCGGTGTCCTGTGTAACTGCAACATGGCCTCCTAATTTTTATATTCAAGGACTTATTAAGGCCGGTGTACCAAAAGTCTTCTTAACTAACTTGTCATCCTTGGCTTCACTTTCAGTGAACCATGTATAGTACTTAAAGATTTCTCTGTTTCGACAATCCTCCCCAGGGCCCACTGAGATATTCTTGCCTTGATTTGACTTTGCATAATATAACACCTTGCACTTATCCAAATTAAGCTCCATTTTTCATTCCTCAACCACTTACTCAGCTGATCAAGATCTCCCTGTAATCTTTGACTACCTTCTTCACTATTCACTATTTTAATGTTATCTGTGAACTTGGCATGTACATTCTTTTCCAAATCCTCTTGTAACCCTGGACAATCTTCTTCCCTGTCTACTATATGACCACTTTAGTGTTATTTACAAACTTAATAATCATGCCACCTACAATCTCTTCCAAATCATTGATATGCCTAATGAATTTCAGTGGCAAACCCTGGTTACAGTCTCACCTGAAAAGTAATTCTTCATTCTTATTATTACTATCTCTATTATCCTCTCCCTCCTATCACCAAGCCAATTTTGTATCTAATTGGCTAACTCACCCTGAATCGAATGTGATCTAACCTTCCAGATCCGCCTAACATGCAGGACCTTGCAAAGTGCTTGTTAAAGTCATGTAGTCAATATACACCATCCTGCCTTGATCAATCACCTTTTCACATCAATTACATTTGTGAGCCAGGATCTCCCATGAACAAACCCATGCTGACTATTGCTAATCAGTCCTTGCCTTTCCAAATGAAAATAAATCTTGTCCTTCATACCATTTTCTGGTAACTTTCCAGAAAAAAACCTCTGCCAGGGCTTCAGCAACCTCCCCGTCACTCTGCACAATGTCCTCAGATACACCTCATCAGACCTTGGATATATATCCACCTTTATGTGCCATGAGATCACTAACACCTCCTCCTTCATTTTGTCAGTATGCTTCCATGTTCTTCACATTAGAAGAATTCTTTTTAAGACCTCATGCATCCACACATAGGTGGACACATTGATCCCAAAGGGGACCTGTTCTCTCCCCATTTACCATTGATATACCTACAGAATATTTTAGGATTATTGTTTCCAGTATCTGCCAGGAATATCTCATGTCCCCACTTTTCTCTCCTAATTTTCTTCTTAAGTGATCACCAATACTCCTCTTCCTTCTCAGTTAGTGGGCCATGTAGGACTGGGATGAGAAAGAGAATCACTTTGTCCAGAAAGTAGTGAATTCTGTGTCCTGGAGAGCGGTGGGATTTCACTCAATTGAGTTCATTTAAAACCAGAGTCCATAAGACCATAAAACATAGGAGCAGAATTAGGCCATTCAGCCCATCGAGTCTGCTCCACCATTCCATCATGGCTTATCGTGGATCCCACTTAACCCCATGCACCTGCCTTCTCACCATATCTCGTGATTCCCTGACCAATTAGTAGATTTCTGGATATTAGGAGAATAAAGAGATAGGGATAGTGCAAGAAGGTGGCATTAACATGGAAGATCAAGGTTGATTGCCATGAACTCTGAAGGGTAAATCCTGCTCTTAATTCTTAAATTATTTTGTTGATGGAAGCTTTAATCTGATAATATATTAATGATTTCTCAGTGAGACTCTATAATTCTACTTCTTCTTCTTTGGCTGTCCATCAACTTTCAATGTTAACTGAGGCCCGGGCAAGGTTGTATGGAAGACCGGCAGTTGCCCAAGCTGCAAGTCTCCCCTCTCCACATCACCAATGTTGTGCAAAGGAAGGGCACTAGGCCGACACAGCTTGGCACTGGTGCCATTGCAGAGCGATGTTGGTTAAGTGCCTTGCTCAAGGACACAACATGCTGCCTCAGCTGAGGCTCAAACTAGCGACCTTCAGATCACTAGACTGATGCCTCCATTACTGCCTGGTTCGGAAATTGCACCATCTCAGATCGCAAGACCCTGCAGCAGATAGTGAGGTCAGCTGAGAAGATCATCGGGGTCTTTCTTCCTGCCATTATGGACATTTACACTACACGCTGCACCTGCAAGGCAAACAGCATTATGAAGGACCCCACGCACCCTTCACACAAACTCTTCTCCTTCCTGCCATCTGGGAAAAGGCTCCGGAGCATTCGGGCTCTCACGACCAGACTATGTAACAGTTTCTTCCCCCAAGCCATCAGACTCCTCAATACCCAGAGACCGGACTGATACCAACTTACTGCCCTCTACTGTGCCTATTTATTGTTATGGCTGCACTGTTTTGTGCGCTTTATGCAGTCCTGGGTAGGTCTGCAGTCTAGTGTAGTTTCTTTTTTTCTGTGTTGTTTTCACGTAGTTCAGTGTAGTTTTTGTACTGTTTCATGTAACACCATGGTCCTGAAAAACGTTGTCTCATTTTTACTATGTACTGTACCAGCACTTATGGTCGAAATGACAATAAAAAGTGACTTGACTTGACTTGACTCGACTTAACTACTTTGCCACGTGCCAACACAGATAATTGACTCTATAATTGATATTTTTACCTAAAGATTTATTAAGCCAAGAAAAAAACAGCAAGAACTATTGAATTAAAAAAAAGAGCATTCAAATGTGAACCTAAACTCAACTGGGAAGAGAGGAGGCCATTTGTCATTTTATTCCAATAATCATTTCTGCAACACCTTCACTGACATTTTCTGGCGTTACAGTGTTCCTTTAACCAAAACAAGTCCAATTCATCAGACAAATGAATAATTTATTTATAATTAGTACGAACAGCACTCCGCCAGGCTTGCTGTAATAAGTTAATTATTTCCTTAAATTTGCGCGTCTCTGAGTTTTAACTGAAACAACAAATGCTTGAAGATCTGAACGCAAACGCTGACAATCCACAGCAGGTCACCCGATAAGGCAACACTAATAAGTCAAAGCGGTGAGATTTTCTGTTCGTTTCTCGACACCCGCACTCTGGGTACTTAGGGTGATCCTGTTTGGAAAGTGCGTTCTGAGTACACAGAAGATGGAAGATGCTCTCGGTACACACTCCAACACCAGACAGAAACATGTCCTAAATAACATCCCTCATGAGTTACAACTGTCCAAAACTGACAGATCGGAGGAAATGACGCCCTTATCTTAATTTAACACACAAACTCTCTTCGCCGGGACTAAATCCTGACTTCCGCCTGTCGAGTGCTATTGCGGTTCATAGTTGGTGCCGCTTAGGTTTCTCGGCTTCAGTGTTCGGGCGCAGCTCTGCTCTCGGTCCACGGACGTTATGGGAAACTGCTGCAAGAAAGTAGAAAAGTAAGTACACGACGTTCAGTGATTTTCTAATTCATTTACAACGTACATTCATTGAAAATTATATTGTTTTTAAAAAAGCTAGAAAAGAAAACGGCATGTGTTTTACAGTAGGTAACATATTTCAGAGACTGAAGTTCCGTTGAGTAATGTATCTTAACACATGTTCTGAACTTATTTTTAGAAAGTTCATTCAGTTGTCTTAAGAAGCGGCGCTTTACTAACAGCACCCAAGACAGCCCGGATTGCCACAGAAGCCAGCCGCAAGTTATTTTTCAAACTTTTAGGTGCTATCTGACCAGAGGCTCTTGCATTTTGACGGCCTACAATACCTACATCTTAAAGAGAGATTAGTCTCCTCGTTTGAAACTGTCAGTGGAAACTAAATGGCAAGTCCCATGAGGAACGCTGCAATATAAACGCGCTTCAACTCTTTGTAGACAGATTGGTCTGCAACAGTTATTATTTTTATCAGCTATCTTCCAGTTATAATTGACAGAAATGAAATTATAAACAACGTGACTTTAGAGTCCGGGGGAAGCACAGCTGGTGATCATGCCGAGTTTGTACCACCTGGCGCTCGCTTTTCAGTTATTTGGCTCCTAAAGGCTGTAGTCAGGATCTATCATGAAAAAAGGCAGACCCCTGGACGTGGTCGAATCCTTTTCTCTACCATTTCCATTGTTTGGTCTCCTGCCGTATTCATGGAGTCACAGAGCAGTTCAGCCCACCCACATCCATGCTAACAATTGCACCAGCATTGTCTCATTTCCCTACGTTTAGGCAGCAGCCTTCCTTGCTTTCATGATTCAAATGTTTCATAAATGTTGTGAGGGTGTCTTCACTCTCTCCAGCTATGTGTTCCAGGTTCCAACCACTCTTTGAGTTCCCCTCAGATCTCCACTCCTTCCCTCTCATGTTAATTGTTATGCCCCTTTGTTATAAACACCTTTACTAAGGGAGATTCTTACTCTCTATCTTTTCATGCAAATCCTTTTGTTACTTGCATATATTTATAGAGATGTTTCAGTCTAGATGAAGTGTCTTGACCTAAAGTCCTGCTCCTCCACAGATGGTGTCTGATTCATTGGTTCTACCAGGAGTTTGATTCTTACTCACTACACATCTATCCATTTCTTAATTTTCTGGACTTCTATTAGTCTTCCTCACACACACCTCCCTCTCTCACCACCCCACTCCGTTCTGAGGAAAATAACTCATCCTATCTAATCTCTCCTTATTACTGAAGTGCTCCAACCCAGACAGCATCTGGTGGATCTCTTCTGCACCCTGTCCAGCAAGCTGGAGAACATCCTGTGTGTGTCACATATCATTTCTGATAGCTTCTTTGGTTTGAGACTGAGAGAACTAACTTGTTTTCCTGGAGCATTCATTTCACTAGAATCCATTGGTGGTCATTTTCAAAAATGGTTTTTCCTTGCTTCCCCCTTGTAATAGCATGCATGAATCAATCTTATATCCATCCATTACAATTAAAAGTAATATAAGACCATAAGACATAGGAGCAGAATTCAGGCCACTTGGCCCATCAAGCCTGCTCTGCCATTCAGTCATGGCTGGTCCTTTCTTCCCTTTCCTCAGCCCCACTCCCTGACCTTTTCCCTGTAACCTTTGATGCCATGTCTAATCAAGAACATATCAAACTCTGCCTTAAGTGCATCCAACAATCTGGCCTCCACAGATGCCTGTGGCAATAAATGCCACAAGTTCACCACCCTCTGATTAAAGAAATTACTCTGCATCTCTGTTTTAAATGGATACCCCTGTATCCTGAGACTCCCCCACCATGAGAAACATTCTTTCCACATTGACTCTGTCTAGGCCTTTCAACATTCAAAAGGTTTCAATGAGATCCCCCCTCATCCTTCTAAATTCCAGTGAGTACAGACCCAGAGCCATCAAACATTCCTCGTATGACAAGCGTTTAATTCTTGGAATCATCCTCTCCAATGCCAGCACATCTTTTCTTGATTAGGAGCCCAAAATTGTTCACAGTACTCAGGGTGAGGTCTCACCAGTACCTTATAAAGCTTCAGCATCACATCGCTGCTCTTGTATTCTAGACCTCTTGAAATAAATGCTAACATTGCATTTGCCTTCCTCACCACCGATTCAACCTGCAAGTTAACCTTTATGGTGTTCTATACAGAGATTTCCAAGTCGCTTTGCGTCTCAGATTTTTGGATTTTGACTTTCACCCTATTTAGAAAATAGTCTGCACATTTATTTCTATTACCGAAGTGCATTACCATGATTGTATTTCAATTGCCACTTTCTTGCCCATTCTCCTAATGTCTAAGTCCTTCTGCACTGTGCCTGTTTCCTCAACTCCACCTGTCAGTCTTTGTACAATCTGCAAACATGGCAACAAAACCTTCTATGCCAAAATCTGAATCATTGAAATACAGCACAAAAAAAAGAAGCAGTCCCAACACCGACCCCTGCAGAACACCACTAGTCACTGGCAGCCAGTCAGAAAAGGATCCTTTTATTCCCACTTGCTGCCTCCTACCAATCAGCCAATACTCTAACCATGCCAGTATCTTTCCTGTAATACCATAGGTTCCTAACTTTGTAAGCAGCTTCATGTGTGGCACCTTATCAAAGGCCTTCTGAAAGTCCAAATATACAACATCCATTGAATCTCCTTTATCTATCCTACTTGTAATCTCCTCAAAGAATTCCATCAGGTTCGCCAGGCAAGAAGGAAACTATGCTGACTTTGTCCTATCTTGTCCTGTGTCACCAACTAGTTCAAAACCTTGAACAGTTGACTCCAACATCTTCCCAACCACTGAGGTCAGACTAACTGGTCCAAAATTTCCTTTCTGCTGCCTTCCTCCTTTCTTAAAGAATGGAGTGACATTTACAATTTTCCAGTCTACTGGCACCATGCTAAAGTCCAATGTTGTTTGAAAGATCATTACTAATGCCTCCACAATCTCCACCACTACTTCTTTCAGAACTCTAGCATGCAGTTCATCTGGTCTGGGTGACTTATGTACCCTTATGCCTTTCAGCTTTTTGAGCACCTTCTCCCTCAACTGGACTCACTTCTCTTCCATTATACCCTTCAACATCTGGCATACTGCTAGTGTCTTCTACAGTGAAGACTGATTTAAAGTACTCATTCAGTTCAGCTGTCATCTCCTTGTTCCCTGTTATTATTTCTCAGGCCTCATTTTCTAGTGGACCTATATCCACTCTCATCTCTCTGGGGTTTTTTTGCATACTTGAGGGTGGTAATCAGAGTGGTAATAAGGGTTGTAATCAGAACTGGCCACTAGATTAGATATAGCTTAACCAATGTTTTTAACTAATGGTGTCGCTGACCTCATGTCTTGGCTGATGAAGGCAAGCATCCCATACACTTTCTTCAATTTGCCCACTGTGCTGCCATGTTCAGGATCCATGGGCTTGTACCCCAAAGTCCTTCTGTTCATCAACATTCCCTTGGGGCCTACCATTACTGTGTATCTCCTACCCTTATTTAATATTATTTTTGCAGATATTACATTAGGGAAAGTATTCATTTGCTTTCAGACAAAATTGAACTGTACATTTTAAAAGCTAAGTAAGCTGTTTAGTTGCCAAAATTTTAAGTAAGACTTAATGTTTTAATTAGATTAGGTAGGTTATCTAAAGGCATTAATTTGATAGTTTTGAACACTTACCTCAAATGGTAGAAAATATTTTGATCCAAAGTAAAAATTTAGTAGTTACATTGAAGGCTTTCTTCTGCCTTTTATTTTGTTACTCTCTGTTTTACTTTTTCAGCCTATCCTCTCTGCCTTGCTTAGTTAATCTAGTTACATGAATATATTGGTGTAATGTGAGAGACTGAATATTAGATTACAGTAACAAAACATATTCTGCATAAGAAAATTTTTATTATATTTATCTTTATTATGCTTAGTACTTAAATTACTTTTTGGTGCGTAATGCTGTCCAGATCTTGGAAATTAAAGCTCAAGAGACCAGCACCTCAGTGGTACCGTGCTGTCAATCGGATGTGAAGAAAGCCAACTTTCCAAGCAAATGGTTTATTTGTATTACTGTCTAATTAAGCCAATATCTGCACAGTTGTGCATTTACTGCATCTTTACATCTCCGTTACAATGAATCCATAAAACTAGGCTTTTGTAGGGTCTTTATACTACACTTATATCAACAATATATATTTATGTAGCAACTTTAGCAGAGGATAATGTCCCCGGGTATATCATAGGGAAGGCAAATTCAGCAATGAAAGAATTATTAAGATGGATGATGAGCAGTTTGATCAATTTTGATGTGAGACAATTGGGAAAATGCATTAATAAATCAGACGCATTCAATATTTGAGATTTCTCTGCAGGTATCTCTAATTGTAAAAGGATTTCTGTGGTTTGGGAAAGAGTATATAGATTTAAGGTACATGCTTCACATGGAATTTTTCCCAGAGTAAAGGGACCTAAAACTCAAAGCCGTAGGTTTAAAGTAAGAAGGAAGAAATTTAAGGGAGATCTAAGAGACAATTTTTTTCACACAGAAGGTGGTGGTTATATGGAATGAGCAGCCAGAAAGGGGTGATAACGGTAGATACAACTGCATGTTTAAAAGACATTTGAACAGGAACTTGAATAGGAAAGAGTTGAGGGCCTATTGTGGGCAAATGGGACTCGCATAGATATGCCCGTTTCTGTGTTGTGCTCTTTGACTCTATGACCCAAATATCAGATATGAGTTGTGTAAACAATGACAGGTTTTGGTACAGATGAAATTATAGTGCATAACTCAATCCCAATTAATTGAATGCAGTTTCAAATCTGTTCTGATTCAGGCAACAGTTACAAGTATTTAAGGTACAATGAAATACGCCAGTGATATGTATGTTGATTGCAATATATTGCACTTTCTTCAGGTCTTGCATGTTTTGCTGACTTTCGGGTATATGCCATAGTTACTGGGCTTTGGAACTCAATGCCCTAAGCCCTTCTACTAACAGAAAAATACAATCTTTTAAAAATTGTCAGTGATCCTTATTTCTGAGGATTTCAGAGGATCTAGCCAGGGCCCAACACATTGATGCGATCATGAAAAAGGCTTACCTATATTTTAGGAATAGCTTCTTCCTCTCTGCAATCAGATTTTTGAAAGGTCCATGAACCCATGAACACAATCTCATTAGCTTTCTTTCATTCTATCTGCTTATTTATCTACCTACCAACTGTAACTTATCGCTTGCATTTACTGCTACTGAACAACAAATTTCTCATCCTATGATAATAAACCTGATTGTGATTTAGTAGATGACTGTGAAAATCCTGCATCTGTTGAAATCAATGAATATTATCAGTCATGCCAATCAATTTGAGGGAAGATCAATAAACAGATGACTTAAGATTTTGGTCTTAGCTGAATCACTGTGTAAAATAAGATAGGGAAAATGCAAAAAAAAACCTTGCAGATTTTGGATATCTAAAATAAAGCCAGAAAATGCTGGAAGTACTTAGCAGGTCAAATTGCATCTGTTGGAAGTGAAAAAGAGTCAATGTTTTAGGTCAATGCCCCTTCATCGGAACTGGGAAAGAATGAAGAAGCAAGGAGTCTGCAGAATGACTTGGACGTTTTAGGAGAATGGGCAAAAATGTGGCAGATGAAATACAGTGGAGGCAAATGTATTATCATGCATTTTGGCAAAAGGAATAAAGGCATAGACTTTTTTTTTCTAAATGGGGAGAACATTCAAAAATCAGAGGTACAAAGGGACTTTGGAGTTGGTGTGCAGGATTCCCTAAAAGTTAACTTGCAGGTTGAGTCAGTGGTTCCATGGTTCCACTTAATATCAGAGAATGTATACAGTATCAAGATGTACAAAAAAGCTGGATGAACTCAACAGGTCGGGCAGCATCCGTTGAAAGAAGCAGTCAACGTTTCGGGTCAAGACCCCTCGTCAGGACTAAAGAAGGAGGGGGCAGGGGCCCTATAAAGAAGGTGGGGAGAGGGTGGAAAACCAATCAGAGGAAAGATCAAGGGGTGGGGGAGGGGAAGCAGGGAGGGGATAGGCAGGAGAGATGAAGAAGGAATTTAAGGGGAAAGCACTATGGGTAGTAGAAGAAGGCAGAGTCATGAGAGGTGATAGGCAGCTAGAAGAGGAGACAAAGTAGAGGTGGGATGGGGAAGGGAGAGGGAGGGAATTACCGGAAGTTGGAGAATTTGATGTTCATACCAAGGGGCTGGAGACTACCCACACAGTACATGAGATGTTGTTCCTCCACCCGAAGTTTGGCCGTCTAAGTGCATTACAAAGAAGGAATGGCAGTGCCTCTCTTAGACAGATCTGACAAATCATCTAAAACTTTGGCAAACATATACAGATGCGTGGCAAAGACTATGCTACTGGCTACATCACCGCCTGGTGTGGGAGCAGCAATGCCCTTGAGCAGAAAAATCTACACACAATAGTAGATACAGCCGAGGCCATCACAGGAAAAAGTCTTCCCCACCACTGATCACATTTACAAGGAGCCTGGTCGCTGGAAGATGGCATCCACCATCAAAGATCTCCCACCATCCAGGCCATGCTCTCGTTTCTCACTGCCATCAGGAAGGATGGATAGGAGCCTCAAGTACCACAGCATCAGGATCAGGGACAGTTATTACCTTTGAACCATCAGGCTTTTGAACCAGAGGGGATAACTTCACTCACAACAACACTAAGTTGATTCCACAACTTATGGACTCACTATTATGTACTCTACAACTTGTGTTCTCAATACTCATTGCTTATTTATTTTTTATTATGTTTGTTTTTATTATTCATTTTTTTGTATTTAAAATTTGTTTTCCTTTGCATATTGATTGTTTGTCAGTCTCTGTTCTGTGTGGTGTTCCTTTGTATTTACTGTGCATGCCCACAAGAAAATGAATCTCAGGGTGACATATATGAACTATGATAATAAACTTATTTTGAAATTTGAAATGAAAGGCTGTTTTTCAGAGAGTGATTAAGATGCAGCCATTTCATTGAATGCTTAGGTATAGATGGTAGCTTTCATCTTTAAAAGGTATTTGTGAACCAAATGGATTCTTAAAACAATTGGGTAGATCTCATGTTATCTGAAACTACAAATGTTTGTATTTCAAACATTGGCGATGTTATGAAAGGTTTGTTGATACTAATCTAATTACAAACTAAATAAGTATTATTTGTAAGAAAACAATCAATGATACATTTTTTTAGAAATCCCTCTCCTAGTACAATAATTTCTATGTCCTAAATACCCTGTTCCTGAACTCCATTACTTCTGCTCAGTTTCTCAGTAGTCAATGAGAAAATCTGCAGATGCTGGAAATCCAAAGCAACACCCAGAAAATGGTGGAGGAACTCAGCAGGTCAGGCAGCATCTATGGAAAAGAGTAAACACAAAGAACAATACAGCACAGTACAGGCCATTCAGCCCACAATGTTGTGCTGACCCTTAAACCCTGCCTCCCATATAACCCTCCACCTTAAATTCCTCCATATACCTGTCTAGTAGTTTCTTAAATTTCACTAGTGTATCTGCCTCCACCACTGACTCAGGTAGTGCATTCCATGCACCAACCACTTTCTGAGTAAAAAACCTTCCTCTAATATCCCCCTTGAACTTTCCACCCCTTACCTTAAAGCCATGTCTTCTTGTATTGAGCAGTGGTGCCCTGGGGAAGAGGCGCTGGCTGTCTACTCTATCTATTCCTCTTAATATCTTGTATACCTCTATCATGTCTCCTCTCATCCTCCTTCTCTCCAGAGAGTAAAGTCCTAGCTCCCTTAAACTCTGATCATAATCTCTAAACCAAGCAGCATCCTGGTAAATCTCCTCTGTACCATTTCCAATGCTTCCATATCCTTCCTATAGTGAGGCGACCAGAACTGGACACAATACTCCAGGTGTGGCCTAACCAGAGTTTTATAGAGCTGCATCATTACTCCGTGACTCTTAAACTCTATCCTTCGACTTATGAAAGCTAACACTCCTTAAGCTTTCTTAACTACCCTAACTACCTGTGAGGCAACTTTCAGAGATCTGTGGACATGTACCCCCAGATCCCTCTGCTCCACCACACTACCAAATAACCGGCCATTTAGTTTGTACTCTGCTTTGGAGTTTATCCTTCCAAAGTGTACCACTTCACACTTCTCCAGGTTGAACTCCATCTGCCACTTCTCAGCCCATTTCTGCATCCTATCAATCTCTCTCTGCAATCTTTGACAATCCTCAACACTATCCACAACACCACCAACCTTTGTGTTGTCTGCAAACTTGCCAACCCACCCTTCTACCCCCACATCCAGATCGTTAATAAAAATCACGAAAAGTAGAGGTCCCAGAACCAATCCTTGTGGGACACCACTAGTCACAACCCTCCAATCTGAATGTACTCCCTCCACCACGACCCTCTGCTTTCTGCAGGCAAGCCAATTCTAAATCCACATGGCCAAACTTCCCTGGATCTATGCCTTCTGACTTTCTGAATAAGCCTACAGTGTGGAACCTTGTCAAAAGCCTTACTAAAATCCATGTAGATCACATCCACTGCACTACCCTCATCTATATGCCTGGTCATCTCCTCAAATGACTCTATCTGGCTTGTTAGGCATGATCTGCCCTTCACACAGCCATGCTGACTGTCCCTGACCAGGCCATGATTCTCTAAATGCCCATAGATTCTATCTCTAAGAATCTTTTCCAACAGCTTTCCCACCACACACATAAGGCTCACTGGTCTATAATTACCTGGACTATCCCTACTACCTTTCTTGAACAAGGGGACAACATTCGCCTCCCTCCAATCCTCTGGTACCATTCCTGTGGACAACGAGGACATAAAGATCCTAGCCAGAGGTTCAGCAATCTCTTCCCTTGCCTCGTGGAGCTGCCTGGGGAATATTCCGTCAAGCCCCGGGGACTTATCCATCCTAATGTATTTTAACAACTCCAACACCTCTCTTAATATCAAAATGCTCCAGAACATCAACCTCACTCATATTGTCCTCACCGTCATCAAGTTCCCTCTCATTGGTGAATACTGAAGAGAAGTATTCATTGAGGACCTCGCTCACTTCCACAGCCTCCAGGCACATCTTCCCACTTTTATCTCTAATCGGTCCTACCTTCACTCCTGTCATCCTTTTGTTCTTCACATAATTGAAGAATGACTTGGGGTTTTCCTTTACCCTACTCGCCAAGACCTTCTCATGTCCCCTTCTTGCTCTCCTCAGCCCCTTCTTAAGCTCCTTTCTTTCTACCCTATATTCCTCAATAGACTCATCTGATCCTTGCTTCCTAAACTTACGTATGCTGCCTTCTTCCATCTGACTAGATTCTCCACCTCACTTGTCACCCATGGTTCCTTCACCCTACCATTCTTTGTCTTCCTCACCTGGACAAATTTATCCCTAACATCCTGCAAGAGATCCCTAAACATCGACCACATGTCCATAGTACATTTCCCTACAAAAACATCATCCCAATTTACACCCGCTAATTCTAGCCTTATAGCCTCGTAATTTGCCCTTCCCCAATTAAAAATTTTCCTGTCCTCTCTGATTCTATCCTTTTCCATGATAATGTTAAAGGCCAGGGAGCGGTGGTCACTGTCCTCCAGATGCTCACCCACTGAGAGATCTGTGACCTGACCCGGTTCGTTACCTAATACTAGATCTAGTATGGCATTCCCCCTAATCAGCCAGTCAACATATTGTGACAGGAATCCGTCCTGGACGCACTTAACAAACACTGCCCTGTCTAAACCCTTGGAACTAATCAGAAATCAATATTAGGGAAATTAAAGTCACCCATGATAACAACCCTGTTATTTTTGCACCTTTCCAAAATCTGCCTCCCAATCTGCTCCTCGGTATCTCTGCTGCTACCAGGGGGCCTATAGAATACACCCAATAGAGTAACTGCTCCCTTCCTGTTCCTGACTTCGACCCATACTGACTCAAAAGAGGATCCTGCTACATTACCCACCCTTTCTGTAGCTGTAATAGTATCCCTGACCAGTATTGCCACCCCTCCTCCCCCTTTTCCCCCCTCTCTATCTCTTTTAAAGCACTGAAATCCAGGAATATTGAGAATCCATTCCTGCCCTGGTGCCAGCCAAGTCTCTGTAATGGCCACTACATCATATTTCCAAGTATGTATCCAAGCTCTCAGTTCATCACCTTTATTCCTGATGCTTCTTGCATTGAAGTACACACACTTTAGCCCTTCTACCTTACTACCTTTCACCCTTTATTCTGTTTCTCTTTCCTCAAAGCCTCTTTATGTGCTAGATCTGGCTTTACTCCATGCATTATACTTGCAGCTCATGTATGACCTTTATCCTCTTCCACCTCCCTATCTGCTTTAACACTCTGGTTCCCCTCCCACTACAAATCTAGTTTAAACCCCCTGGAGCAGCACTAGCAAACCTTCCCGCAAGGGTGTTAGTCCCCCTCCAGTTCAGGTGCAATTGACGTTTTGGGCTGAGACACTTCGACAGGACTGATGCTGCATGGGGTGCTGAGTTCCTCCGGCATTTTGTGTGTGTAACTAAATTCATTTAATGGTCAAGTTTATAAATAAAAGTGATAAGTGAAATGAATGGAGCATTTTTCCATTGGTTTATCTGAGAACCTTGTGTAATGGTGATGATGCTTTGCATATCTGGCTGTGGTTCTTTCTTTTCCGTACATTCATTTGCAAAATTATACTGTCAGAAAGGTGGTTTGCAAACAATAACTTTGACTAAGGCTTAAGCAAAATCTGAATGCAGCAGTTGTGGTTGCTGGAAATTCAGACTATAGTGCATGCTGTAGTGTAGTTAGTCCTGATTATATGATGTCACCAGTGTCCTAAAACATTTCTTTGCGTTCCCTAGTAATCACTAATCGTGTTAAAGAATTGTGCACCAATTCCTGATTATGTATGTTGATGTGTTTTTCCAAAAGTAGTGAGATTTAACTTCCTGTGCCTACCCTTGAGGGCATTAAAATATTACAAGTGACCATAGTGCTAAAATTGAACTGACTGTAAATGTGATCCTAAAACATTTATTTATAGAATGGCACTCTTTGGTAAATGTCTTTGTGGAGTGTGCAGCAGTTATTCCGGTGATCGGAAAAGCTTTCTGATGAAGTATGGAGTTAGGCAAGGCTGACCTTTCTTCTCTATCTTATTTGCATGTTGTGCCGCCCAGCCTTTTATCTACATCAGGAAGAAGGGTAATAAATGCGGAGTAATAATCTCAGGTGCTGTGATTTTCAGATCAAACCTGCCTGTGCATTGTGGAGTTACAGCCATAGAGTAATTCAGCATGGAAATGTGTCCTTCCACCCTTCTATTCCATCATAACCAAGACACCTGCCTAAGTGTTGTACATGCCTGTCTTCGACCCAAGCCTCTCAGAACAGTTCCATCCATGAACCTATCCAAATATCTTTTAAGTATTGTAATTGTACCCACCTCAACCTCTTTCTCTTGCAACTTGTTCCATATACCCATCATCACCTCTCTGTAAAAAAAAAACTTAGTTATCTCTCAAATCCCTTTTAAATCGTAGCACCCATCCATTTCCCTCCACCTCCTGCCTCTTCTGGTTTTAGACTCGCATATCCTGGGGAAAAGACCTTGAACCTCCACTTTATCTATACTTCTCTTGATTTTATAAACCTCTAGAATGAACCCTCTGCCTCCTTTGCTCCAGGGAAAACTGCCCCAGCCTACCCAATCTCTCCTTAACCTCATACCCTCCAGACTTGGCAACGTTCTTGTGAATCTTTGATGATGTCACAGTCTTCAGATCAAACCTACTGCCAATCTAAAACCAGTTCCAAGTGACCTCCTGGCCTAAAGTTACTTGCAGGAAAACAAGTATTGTACATGCTCTTCGTGAACTTATCCGACTGATCATTCTGTCCACCATCCACTCAAATAACCTGAGGGTACTGATAATATCACTTTACAAAACTGATAATATAGATAATATGGAAAACTGGATGGAACAGGTAGCCAATTTCATGCAGAAGTTGGGGTTGTAGAAGTTGTTTCCTCTAAATCCTAAGGCATGAGGTATTGCACTTAACCAATATGTTACCGTGCTCGAGCAAGTAGTACATTTTCTTTTGGTTTATCTAAAGTTATGTTTGTTAAAGCATAATGCACATGTCTGCAGAGAAAGGGGTGAAATGTACCCAGTGAGGCCCTCACCCTCTGGCTACCTTTGTATTTGGTGAATCAAATGATACATAGTTCTTGGGTACGCAGACTCTAGATGTAACGGTGTGCTGAAGCTTAAGCAATCTTCTGTGTTATGAAGGATGGTTCTGGCTATATTGCCCAGGATTTTTTCTTTCAGTTAGATTTTGTGTCCATGGTAGAAATGTTCACGGAGCAAAACACTTTTTAATTTGTGGTCAGTCAGGTAGTGGTCTGCACAGAGTGTCCACGAGGCTCTGCAGGAAAAGGAGATGGTGGATCCTGCTTCGGTCAGATTTCTCAAATGAGTTACAAGGCCTTGTTTGTCTGCTCATGGGAAGGGCCCTTCTCTGATTCTGTCAGAACCTTCTTGTGTAGCTGGGGTTTAAATGCCATTGAATGTTTCCCATGAGAAAATAACTCAGTGAAAGTTCTCCTTCAGTCTTCCAGTCCAAAGAGCTGTCTGAGGTCCAGCATTGTGTGCTGAAGAATATGCAAAACCTTGCTGCAGTGAAAGGGCCATGATAAAAGGCCCTGATGTCATAGTACATGAAGGACTGAACCCATATTATAAGCCCTCAAGCTACATGCTCAAGGAAAGTATGTCAAGAATAACTGATGTGACAGAGTTTGGACTAAAAATGGGGATGTATGGAATTTATAGCCCAGATCCCTTTGTTTATTTGGGGTACTTTGCTGCTTAATTAGGATAGAAAAGTGTCCTAATTAGGACTGAAGAGTATCTAAGTAGCATTGGTTACGAACACATGTGTGGCCATTAGACTCTACACAGTACTTTGACCAAACACTTTTTACATTGTGTCAGTTGCTTGAGTTTCTGCTCAAAAAGCGGTGATCTTGTCTCTGATAGTTGGCGAGAGATAAGCAGTAAGACAATTCAGAGCTGTTTGCACACTGCAGTTTCAAGCATTCAGGCTTGGAGATACCAGAAAAGGTTGGGAGTGTAAATGAAACAATTTCACTACTTCAACAATTGAAGATAACGACAATCATCTTGAATGTAACAGTAAAAGTGAAGATATGAAGGAAACAATCATTGAAAGCATTATTTGAAGGCAGTCGATTGTCTGCACTGTGTATCTGTGTGGATTTTGTTCATTTGCTGTCTATCAAACGAACACGGCAGCATACACTGGATAAATTCCTCCAGTGATAACTATTAGGAACTAATAGAAAGCTTTATAGTACAGTAGTATTGGTAGTGCTCTCATTTGTTCTGTAATTTATTTAAATACTTAATTTGTTAGTCAGTTTGGCACTTTTTTTTAACCTTTTCTATAAAGCTTTGACTAGTTGGGGTAGCTGTTTAAATGGGCTAAAATGTATTGGTCCTGATGTGTCCCAGTTAATTATAATTGTGTGTGTGTGTGTGTGTGTGTGTGTGTGTGTGTGTGTGTGTGTGTGTGTGTGTGTGTGTGTGTGTGTGTGTGTGTGTGTGTGTGTGTGTGTGTGTGTGTGTGTGTGTGTGTGTGTGTGTGTGTGTGTGTGGTAACAATATACAGATTTTTATTCATTAAATTGCAACATTTTTGAATTGAAGTAAGTAATGGCAATATGGTAAAAAAAAATACCTCTTACAGAGGTCTTGGTTGCTTAAAATGTTGAGAAGCACTGTGCATTTCAGTTTGCAACTTCAAACTAAACTTTACAAGTGGCACTGCAGGGCTCGGCACAATTGCAGCACAGGATATGTGGTGGTTTGGAGGACGATGGTTGTTTACTACACAAACATCTATTGTGCCTGCTTTTAAAATACAGTGTCATTCTATATTATGCGATTAGTTATAAAACAACTATTGTAATTGGAGCAATCTTTTTACTTTTTATTTCAAATGTGGACTTGGAAACAGCACAAGAAACGCCAGTCTGAAAAGTATGGTGGGTGAGATTCGCTGTTACGTTTTGCTCCTGAAACCTTGCTGTTGCTATAGACCCAAAAGGATTTTGGAAAGAAGGGGGATTGGATAGTAACTTGGTTGTAAATTGAAGAGGTAAGAAGGATGATTTTTAAAAGGAGGTGGATTGTACATGAGGGGATGAAGCTGTTTGAAATGCCAGCGGCCTTATGCCAGGAAGTGAAGTTGGCATTGAGTCATTCAATGGGAATTGGGTTAAGAGAGAATGAGGCAGGTTTTTGTGGATACAGTGAGCTCAGGAAAAGCATTATAGGAGACAAGAAAGAAGTTACAGTAAAATAGTGACACCTGTGAGGAATTTCAGTTTAAATGCAAATGCGCACAACAGATTTGACATTGAGATAAAGAAATTCAGGAACCCCTCAAAGCTGTTGAGGCAGGGATGAAGGATTGAAACAGGCTTGTTGATAATGAAGGTGAGTTAGAAATTACGTTTTTAATTTAAAATTACCTGAAAGCATTGAATTTTTTTGCCAATGAATCAAGGTTTGATAGTAGAAAATACAAAATCTTTCAATGCTGCCTGGCCTACTGGGTTCCTCCAGCATTTTGTATGTGTTACTCTGGATTTCCAGCATCTGCAGAAACACTTATCATTAAAGTTTGATAGTATATGATGTAGTCCCACTGAATTTTACGATGGATATCTACACCAGATGTAATGCTTGCTGACCATGACCCATGGGGAATGTAGGTAAGAGTAAACCACAGGAGGAACCAAATTGGGAACATTTGTCAGTTTCACTGGAAGGCAAAGGCATAAAAAATGAAGTTGAAGGACTGACTGATTTATCATTGAAATTCTATTTTGGATAATGGAGGATCAATTATGGGCAGATGAGAGCTTGAAAGTGTATTTATGAATGAAATGGGATAGAAGCTTCTTCATGGTGGAAGCAGTGGGGTTGGAGGAGGAAGGGAGCATATGACTGATAAAGCAAAATAATCGAAGATTGCTTATTCTCAGTCTGAGATGACAATAGGACAGCTGCCAAGTGGCATGCCAAGGGTAACCAGTGTTGTTATGGATTGAGAGATCAAATGAGGACTCAAATCTGTAAAACCAGAAAAAAGAAAGCAATGTAATAGAATTAAACTAACGGAGGAGGAGGCGTCATGGCACAAAGATTACAAGAATGAATGAAGATATCCGAGTGGATATAATTGCTGCTGCAATTATAGAGGATGAGACACAAAAAATAATAAAACAGGAAGAAACTAGAATGTGATTTGAAAATCAAAAGCACAACACCAGTATGGTGATTTAAGCAGTGCAGCTAGTGGAAAGCATAGCCAGGGGTGATAAGGAGGAAGGATCAAAACATAGACGCTTTGCCAGTCAAATTATGATGGCAGTCAAGCTATCCAATGCATAAAGTTTTCTGTCTAATTATGTAGTGGGGGCTCTTTTATCAGTGAATGTACATCCTGAAAGATATTTTAGAGAAGAGTTCTGATCATCGGCAGGAAACAGGAGATATGAAAGGTAAGCTTTTCACCTAGAGGGTGGTGAATATTGGGAACATTAGAGGCAGATATAATTCTAGTGTGTAAAAGGCATTTGGGTAGGGACTTGGATAGGTGAGGAGGAGAGGAGTGCAGGCCTAATGTGGACAAATGGGATTAGTGTAGACAGGCTGGGCTCTATGGGCTTGATTCTGTGCTGTACAATTCACTGATTTTATGGTTCTATGAACAAGTGGGCATCTGTGGAAGGGCAGGGCAGCATGGCAAGGAGGTTGGTTGGCTGGTAGAGAAAATCCAGGTGAAAAAGGAGAAGGGACAAGTTTGTGAGGTTGCTATTCATAAAGAGCTGGTGTTATGTGACTTGATAGTCTTGTTAGAAAATGAAGAACTAGGCAAAGAGGGGAGTAGAAGACATATTTAAAAGGGAGTGAAATTAAAAACTAGTGGCAGGTGAATGGAAAAGCAGATAAAAAGAGGATGTTTGAAATGGGGATTTGGGAAGAGAATAAGTAACGTATTACAACTGAAAGAGAATAAAGGGGGAAAAAACAGATGGGAGAGAGCCTGAAAAGGAAGTAGAAATGTTTGGCCCAGTTCAAAAGTGACAGCTAGAATTAACAAACAAATGAAGCAGATGATTTTCAGATTACTTTGATGTGGCACAGAGTTCCTTACATTGGGGCTTGTTATTTTGTAAATTTTAGTGTTGATGTGGAGCTCCATCATTCTTTGTTCAGCGAGCTGTGCTCCAACCCTGAAGTCCCACACCACAGAGAGGTGAGCACACAAATATAACTTACTACTGCAGTGCAGAACTGTGGAAGTGCTGCACTATCAAAGACTGCCTTTTGATAACATGTTAAATTAAATTGCATGTTTTCTTAGGTGAATGTAAAAAGAGCTCTCCATATGGTGGGAATTAAGAACCTAGGAGATGATCTGCAGTATCCTAATCAAGATTTAATCCTCCATATGGTCAAGAAGCCTGATTTTCAGTTCATTATCACATTTCTGCACACAGGAGCTTACACAAATTGGCTTCAGTTTTCATCTTGCAATACAGAGATAACAAAAGTTCAGTTGACTGTAAAATGTTTTGAGGTGAATCAGAAACAGGTTTAGTAACACTGGCATATGTTCTGAAATTTGTTTTGCAGCAGCATTACAGTGTAATACAAAATAAAACCACTATGAATTACAATAAGAAAACTGTATGTTGTTTTACATATATAGCATAGGGAGTGCAATAACTGAGGGAAAAATAGTGAGATATTGTACATGCATTCATTGTCCATCCAGAAATCTGATGGCAGAGGAGGAAAAAGCTGTTCTTAATATGCTGAGTGTGTGTCTTCAGGATCCAGTGCCCCTTCCTTCTCAGTAGCAATGAGGAGAGTGCATGCGCTGGGTGATGGGAGTCCTTAATGATGAATGTTGTCTTTTAGAGACATCACCTTTTAAAGATGTCCATGATGCTGGGGAGGCTAAAACCCATGATGGAGCTGGCTGAGTTTACAACTTCCTGCAGCTTTTTCTGATCCTGTGCAAAGACGCTGCACACCAGATGATGATGCAAACAGTTGAAATGCTCTCCATGGTGTATCTGTAGAAATTTGGTAGAGTTTTTGGTGACATAACATGTCTCCTCAGACTCCCAATAGAATATAGCCACTGCCATGTCTTCTTTGTAATTGCATCAATATGTTGGGCCCAGGATTGATCTTCAGAGATGTTGACACCCAGAAACATGAAATTGCTCATCCTTTTTACCTCTAGTCCCTCAATGAGGGCTGTTGTGTGTTCCCTCAACTCCTGTTCCTAAAGTCCACCATCAAGATGGTGTTGATAAGGGGCAACTCTGTGTGCAGCTCCATTGGGAATCATCAAATATTCCCATTTTGGACTACTACAGCTGAAATCCATAGTCACAGCCATGGGTACTTTTGTAAGCAACATAATTTTAAAACATTTAAAATATCTATTGATACTCAAAACTGGTGGATCCCAGACAGCACACTCAGGTCACAGGTGCAGTTCCCCTTTATAAAAAAATATGGAAGTGTGAAAGCCGAGCTGGTCTACAGATACGATTGAAACACCAATGCTTTAGACCCCAAATCCCGAGTAATATGCTGGCAAATGTATAGTTTCTGGAAAACAAAACTGAAGTCCTCAAAGCAAGACTGCTGTACTAGAGGGACATCTGGCAGTGCTGTGTGCTTTGATTCATAGAAACTTGGCTATTTTACACCAATTCAGATTCAGTGCTGCAGCTCGATGGCTTCGTCATTCTCTGCAAAGACAGGACAGGTCAGTCTTTTAAAGGCAGGGGAGTTGGAGTGTATTCATCATGGTGCACAGAACTGGTGGTTTTGTCTCAGTCCTGCTCACCCGACCTGGAATATCTAATGGTCAAATGCTGTTCTTTTTATCTGCCGAGGGGGTTTTCCACCATCATTCTGGTAGCGATGTACATTCCACCTCAGGTCAACATTAGGTGGGCACTGGAGGAGCTGAGCGCCACAACCAGCAGGCACTAAATGGCCCACCCTAATGCCTTCACAATGGTTGTGGGGGATTTCAACCACGGTAGCTTGAAGACATCTTTGACCAACTACCACCAACATATCACCTGTGAAACCAGAGGAGCCAACATACTGTTATACCACCATCCCATGCCCACACTGTGGAATGTCCGATCACTTGGCTGTACTTCTACTCGCAGCATACAGGCAGGGGACAGGGGGCACCAGTAGTGAGGACCAAGAAGATATGGTTAAGGGAAGTGTCGGAGTGCTTACAGGTCTGCTTTGAGTCAGTGGTCTGGACAATATTCAGGGATTCATTTTTGAATCAGAATGGATATGCCGCTGTTGTCACCAACTTTATCCAGTCCTGTGTGGATGAGTGTGTGCCTTGGAGAGCATATCAGACATACCCAAACCAAAAGCCGTGCATAAACCAGGAGATTCATGGTCTGTTGAGAACTATATCTGTGGCATTCAAGACCGGTGATCCAGAACTATACAAGATGTCCAGGTACCAACTCCAGACAACTATTTTAAGGCTGATAAGACAATTCTGATTGAGGTTAGAGATGGAATAGATGCACATCAGGTCTGGCAATGTATGCAGGCCATTACTTCCTACAGAGAGAAGCCTAATATTATGAATGGCCGTGAAACTTCTAAGGGTTTTATGCACACTTTGAAAGGGAGAATCAAATTACATCTATGAGAATCCCTGCGGCATCTGGTGACCCTGTGATCTCTGTCTCAGAGACTGACGTCAGAACATCTTTCTAGACTAGAGGGTGAACCCTTGCAAAACGTCAGGCCCTGATGAAACATCAGGTCTCTGAAAACCTGTGTCTACCAAATGGTGAGAGTTTTCAAGGACATCTTCAATCTGCTGCAGTCAGAGGTTCCCACCTGCATCAAGAGGGCAACAATCATACCAGTGCCCAAGAAGGGCAGAGTGAGCTGCCTCAATGACTATAGCTCACATCTAGTGTGATGAAGGGCTTTGAGAAGTTGGTCATGGCTAGATCAACTCCTGCCTAAGTAAGGATCTGGGCCTGCTGCAATTTGCCTGTCACCACAATAGGTCTACAGTGGATGCAATCTCACTGGCTCGCCACTTGGCCTTGGATGACCTGGATAATAGCAATACCTTTATCAGGCTGCAGCGTATTGACTACAGCTCAGCACACAACACAATCGTACCTTCAGTACTAAATAACAACCTCCAGAACCTGGGTCTGTACACCTCCATTTGGCATTAGATCCTTGACTTCCTCAATGGGAGACCACAGTCAGTATGGATTGGAAATAACATCTCCTCCTAGCTGACGGTTATCACTGGAACACTTTTAAGATGTGTACTTAGCCCGCTGTCCTACTCTCTCTACACCCACAACTGTGTGGCTAGGCCTAGCTCAGATGCCATCTGTAACTTTGCCAGCGACACAATTATTGCTGGCAGAATTTCAGATGGTGATGAGGAGGTGCACAGGAGCTGGTTGTGTGGTTTTGCAACAACAACCTTGCACTCATTGTCAGTAAGATTAAGGAACTGATTGTGGACTTCAGAGAGGGGAAGTCAGGGGAATACACATAAGCCCTTATCAAGGGATCAGCAGTGGAAAGGATGAGCAATTACAGATTTCTGAGTGTCAATATCTCTGAAGAACAATGCTGGGTGCAACAAATGGATGCAGGTACAAAAAAGGCCTGACAGAAATTTTATTTCATTAAGATTTTGACAAGGCTTGGTATGTCACCAAAGACACTCTCAAATTTCTACCGATATACCATGGAGAGCATTCTAACTGATTGCATCACCATCTGGTATGGAGAGGCCACTGCACAGGATTAGGAGAAGTTACAGAAAGTTGTAAACTCAGCCAGCTCCATTATGGCCACTAGCCTTCCATCGAGGATACCTCCAAAAGGCAGTGCCTCATAAAAGGTGGCATCCATTATTAAGGACTCCTATCACCCAGGACATGCCCTCTTCTGATTGTTACCATCAAGGAGGATGTACAGGAGCCCGAAAACACACACTCCGTGTTTCTTGCCCGCCACTATCAGATATCTGAATGGCCAATGAACGCATGAACACTAAGTCACTTTTTTGCCCTCTGTTTTGCCCTGCTTATTTTATTTTATATAGCGATATACTTATTGTAAGTTATGTTTTTATTTTATCTTGCAAAGTTCTGCTGCCACAAAACAACAATTTTTACGACATATGCCATTCATATTAACCCTGATTCTAGTTGTTGTTCAATGCCTTGGTCTTACTGATGTTGAGTGCATGATTGTGGTTTCCACACCACTCAACCTGTATGCCTCCGCCACTGGGCTGAATTGATCCTCCTTTTCCTCAGGGTTCTAGCCGTTCTAAAAAGTTTAGGGAGCAGCAGATTGTGCTTTGAGCTCTGCAGAAACCATAGACGTGTACTCGAGTATGACTGTGAGACAAATCATCTAATGATTTGTATTATATAGCTGAGGTGAAGGAGATACTTTAGTCCATATTGCCTGTTATAGTTTAGCCATCCCACTGCAGAAAAGGCTGCACTGGGAACTTAAGCTAATAACTCAAGTACTCACAGCTCAGAGGGTGCTCTACAGTAGTCTGCAGAGAGGGTTGGACACGGCGCTGCCTATTGCATCCTCTATAGCTAAATCATTCAGAGACCTCAGCCTGTGTCTCCAACAGAAAATGTTGGAGGCTGAGGAGGAGGGTTAGTACACAGGGTAGGGGCAAGTGGTTGGCAAATGATGACAAAGAGAGGCCCACGGTGGTTTAACCGTCAAAGCCAGTCATTGGACATGGCGCTCCTCTGTAGGCAGCAAATTATGGACCAATGTCACAAATGTCAACGTCAGAAGATGAGAAGTTACTGCGGGATTTTCCTCTCCACACTACATGCTGAAAACTGTAACTGCTGCCTGCAACCACATCTGCAACAAGCTTGCAAAAGGCTGACGATAATAATTTCCATCAAAGGCAGAGCTGACCTCGAGCTTGTACATCTACAACTACGTCTCATCGAAGGGAACATTTTCTTGATCTTAAATAACCAGTTGGTCCCATGGTTTTAAGTTATAAAATCCAGAAAGTTGGATCATTGGCATTTGTGTTCATGAAGATTATGCTGCAATCTAACAAATAGCTTCATTAAAGTTCCTTGAGGAAAAATTATCAGATTAAAGTCTCCTTCTGAGTTTCCCTGTCACTTTTCCTCTGGGCTCAAAGTTACACCCCTAATGTAGAAAAAATATCATACGAATGTGTCTGCTTAGTCCATCATGATTCATTCCACTTCACTATAGCAGGACATTTGATTGTAAAGTGGTTAGGCTCGAATGAACTAAAGTAACATTTTAATAAGCATAAATGTAGCTGTTGGACAATTATTAACAAAGGAAACATTGATATTAAAAATCAGATCTTATTTTTCCTCCTAAATTAGTCTGTTGATACTTACTTTTCTGCACAATGTATCCCGTGTAGCCAGCTGGCAGTGAATGCCGTCAGATGCCCTTGAGATATGATTCTGGCATTTGCACCGCTCGGAGGATGCCTGACGGTAGCTTTCTCATTGGGATGGCTATGTAGGGAGATAGTGAGTGTCAATTATGTGAATGGAATGGCAGTGGCATGGTATTGAGCTGCTAACCATTATGAATTGTGTCTTGACATGCTCAACATTTGAAAAGATGTTTTGGGTGAGATGATGTATCCAACCTAAACTAAGGTGAACAGCTGTGAGTTTACAGCAATTTAAATTCAGTGCTCACACTTATGAGTGATCCAACTTGTTGTCTTTCCATGGTTCATAATGAGTTGTGGCTCAGTATACACAACTGCCATTTTCTATTCACATGATAATTAAAGTCAGGTCCAGTCCTTAAAAAGCAACTCTCAACTAAGCCACATCAGAGCTTGGGAATTGTACCCAAAGCCCTAAAGGCTTCAAAATCATCTCTGTAGTGTGATGGATATTTTCTTCTTGGACAACATGTCTCATGTTTGCTAAGGTCTCTTTCTAAACACAGCAGCAGCAAGCAGTAATCAGCTTGAATTTAAAGCACAGCTTTGCAAACAAGCTCTGTGTATAGTAGACACACTGTCTAGAGAGAGCAGATGTTGACCACTACACCTTGTTTATTGCTGCTTAAGAATACAGAATAAGACAATGGGTTATTTAATTTGGCTTGTTTCAAAATTGACAAAGCTGACTCAGTTGCTTCATTCAAGAAAGCTTGCAGACTAGATTAGCATATCAGATAATGTGTTTATAGTTGGAAGCTTTAAGTACTCAAGGAGAATATCCTCACAGCATTAATTCTGGGAACTGAGATCTGTGTCTCCAAAAAGCTTTTAGAGTTTTTGTTTAAAAAAACATATCTGAGGAAATATATGCCTCACGCAAGGGCAGACAATGGATGTAAATGTAGAGCGCAGTTCAGGCTTGTTAGAAATGGTTAAAGAACATTGGGAATCATGAAGCAAACACAGGGTGAACTAGAATCCATTCCTCTGTCTTCGATTTTTGTAATGGACAATTCATTCTTCTGCATTGTTGGTACATCTTTTTAATTTATAGAAATTGTACCTGAGTTTTGGGAATGCTTTGTGCTTTAGGAATGGTTTGCATTTTGGAAATGTTTAAAATGGATATCTTCTGAGCGGAACTCGCTGTGGAGATGACCAGTGAAGTGAACTGGTCTTCGAAGATTGGGTAGTTAGAGTGTAATCTCTCTTTAGGGAGTATGCTTATAGATGTTCATATTGGACAGGGCTTAAGGTCTATGTTTGAGTTTAAAACTTTGCAATCAGCAATCCTGTTACCATCATGATAGATGAAAGACATCAGTTAGTGTATGTTCTGTGGAACTGCTCATGAAACCAGACCATGAGTCCAGATGCACTTAAAAAAAAGACTAATCTTAATATATCTGACATTTGATTGTAAAGTGGTTCGGCTTGAGGTGGAGTCCGGGTTCTGGGAATGAGTGTGACTGTATGTATGCCAGGGTTAAGGTCAGATAGAGATGTAAATTCTGAGGTCAATCATCCTAGCTACAGGACATTTGTATAAGAATCCTTCAGGTCACTGTCAGAGCATCTGTACGTGAATCCCTCAGGTCAGTGTCCTAGGCCTGGTCATCTTCAGCTGCTTCATAAATGACCATTTCACCATAGGTCAGAGATGGGGATATTTGCTGATGATTGCAGAATGTACAGTTACGTTTACAGTGGCCTGGCAATTGAAGCAGCCTAGGTCTGCATGCAGGAAGTCCTAGTCAACCTCCAGGTTAAGATGATAACCAGCAAGCAGCGTTCACAGCACAAAAGGTGCTAGGTAGTGATAACCATCAAAGAAGAATCTTACCACATACCCTTGACTTTCAACAGCAGTATCACTGCTGAGTTCACAGCAAAAACCCAGAAACAAGTTTAAACTCAGAAATTCAGCACCATATTAATACCCAGCTGAGACTGAGTACCCTGTAGCAAGGGACTCACCTTCTAACGTCCTAAGAGTTTTTCACCACATACAAGGCACAAATTAAAAGTGCAATATGATAATCTCTGTTGCCTGTATGTGTAACACCAATAACTCTCAAGGAACAACAAAGAAACCCACTTGAAAGGCACCTTGTTGATGACCCTCCACGACTGGTGCACACTGAATGTGCTTACTAAATACAAACTATACTGTGGTTACTTGCTTATTCTACCTCAACCAAATCGCAATCCCTCTTTCATCAAGGACACCAATGGCAGTAGATAGGAACACTACCAGTTGCAAACTGCCCTTCAATTCTTGCACTATCCTGACTTAGAAGTATATTATTTGGCCTTCATCATCACTGGATCTAAATCCTCCCTACTCAGCAGCATTTTGAGAGTACCTTCACCAAAAGGATTGCAGTTCAAATAGAAGACTCACCAACTCTACTTGAAGAACAATTAGGGATGGACAATAGACAATTGACAATAACTAGGCAATAACCTGTTCACTACAGGTGTGAGACTACAAGAAAAGTGACTGGTGCACTGTAATTGAAAATACGTTTCAACAGTGCTAGTGACCTGAGAAATATATAATGGCAAAGACAAATCAAATAATTTATTAACGAGAAGTAAAAATATTTACTGGCAAGATTATACAGCTTGATGTCTATCTGGTTTCGCAAATTTGTAGGTGGGCTTTGATAACTTAGCGCTCTGTCATAGTATGGCCCTGTGTGGTTACAGTCTGGCTGCATAAAGGCTGCTCCCTGTTGCTTGGAGTCTGCACAGATGTCTTTGATGATCTACTAGTAGCTCTTGCTTTCAGAGTGCTGTCCAAGACCAATTAAGATAGCAGTCAGCCACGCTGGCGTCATGGTTAGATTGCTGGCTAATATACCTGGTGCAAGGCGATTTGGTGCCCTTGTGATGGAGCGGACATCAATTGACCAAATCTGGACATGAGATGATCTCTCAGTTGACTTGACAGACAGAAATGCTTTGATCTTCTGGTACTCAATTAGCTCTACTGTTATTCCAAGTGTGTCCACTGACGGATGTCTTTGTCCTGCAATCTTCACAGCAGATCTTTCAGCCCAGTCACAAGATAATGACACTGGCAGCTGCATTAGAGGTAACGAGTGTGTTCACTGTAGAGCAAGTTAAAGAAGATGGAAAAGTCACATTGCAGTATAGCTTCAGCCACTGATTGTTTGAGCCTGTGGAAGTAACAGATTAAGTAAGTCTCCTCCAGCCTGAGAGGAGCTGAACCTGCAGGGATGATCTCATCTCACTTTCCTCCATCCCACGTTTTACCTTCCCCACTCCTTTGCCTAAATGGTGGAAAGCAACATATCTCATTTCTCTGTCTTTGGAGGTCTGACCTCCATGGCGGAAAAAATAGAAACGCAATGGTGGAGTGAGAGTGGACAGATTATGCAGGAGAAAATGGCATGTGTGATTGGAGTATAAGTTTATCTGTATAGAATAAAGGTGTAGGATGTTGTGGATAAAACAAGCAAGAGCTGTTCTATGTGTTTAACAAAAGCTGAAGCCCTTTACTTACATTACAGACTAACCCAAAGCAGTCACCTTACACTGACTTCATTAAAACAGAGATGTGGAGAAATTTCTTTAGGTTGAGAATTTGTGGAATTGTTCCCACAGGCAGCTGTGGAGGCCAAGTTGTTGGGTGTATTTAAGGCAGAGCTTGATATGTTCTTGTTTGGACATAGTAACATGGAAATATAGAAAACCTACAGCACAATACAGACCATTCAACCCACAAAGTTGTGCTGAACATGTCCCTACCTTAGAAATTACTAGAGTTAACCAGCTTATTTTTGTAAACTCCATGTACCTATCCAAAAGTCTCTTAAGACCCTATCATATCCACCTCCAACACTGTTGCTGGCAGCCCATTCCATGCACTCACCACTGTCTGAGTAAAAAACTTACCCCTGACATCTCCTCTGTACTTATTCCCAAGCACCTTAAATCTTGCTGTGTCCTCTTGTGGGAACCATTTCAGGAAAATGGTTCCTGGGGAAAAGCCTCAGACTTTCCACACGATCAATGCCTCTCATCATCTTATACACCTCTATCAGGTCACCTCTCATCCTCCGTTACTCCAAGGAGAAAAGGTCGAGTTCACTCAACCTGTTTTCAAAAGGCATGCTCCCCAATCCAGGCAACATCCTTGTAAATCTCCTCTGCACCCTTTCTATGGCTTCCACATCCTTGTAGTGAGGCAACCAGAACTGAACACAGTACTACAAGTGGGGTCTGACCACGGTTCTATATAGCTGCAACATTACCTCTCGGCTCCTAAATTCAATACTATGATTTATGAAGGCCAACATACCGTATGCCTTCTTAACCACAGAGTCAACCTGCGCAGCTACTTTGAGCATCCTATGGACTCGGACCTCAAGATCCCTCTGATCCTTCACACTGCCAAGTGTCTTATCATTAATACTACTCTGCCATCATACTTGACCTACAAAAATGAACCACTTCACACTTATCTGGGTTGAACTCCATCTGCCACTTCTCAGTCCAGTTTTACATCCTATCAATGTCCCGCTGTAACCTCTGACAGGATTTTGAGCACTAAAAATAGGTAAGATCCAATTTCTCAGCAATTGTCAGTTATCGTACTGTCATTATTTCCTGGAAACTTGCTTGATGCAAAGCAATCTTACAGCTTTTTAAATATATATATATATATATATATATATATTTTAAAACATTATCTTTTATGTCTTTTGAGCTTTAATCATCATTCATATCACTCTTAGCATAGTATTTGCAATGGTTTCAACTTTTATGTATGATTATATAACTATAAATGTCCCACCTTTGCATTCTTGACAAGGCCATTCTTGGCATTGTCTGCATATGAATGAGTATTGCTAATTGGCACAGAAATATTTTCAATAGGAAAGCTTGAAACATTGCCACTCCAAAGACAAACTCTAATAATCTCTCTTACATTCAATATTGTTTCCCTTACCGTCTGTCAGCGTAGTGTTGCATATTAAGATGGCTTTAATAGACCATCACTCTTTACATGACTGATTGCAGCTCACAATCACTAAGTTAAAGTATCACACACAAGTTTCATCCTATATACTTTATCAGAGTGAACATAAATCCCTGATGTTTGCTGTTCTCAGTCCCAAATCTTTCTTTGGTAATAATGTAATATCGTAAGTACTGTTAACAGATCTGGCAAAAATACAGTAGCATACAAAGTCATATCTAAGCATAACCTAAATTCTGCAATATTTTCGAGTTTCTTTGCCTTCACAGTTACTTTCACTTCTTTATTGACTGCATCTAGTTTCTGCAGCTAACCTAAAACAAGCTACTTCTTTCTGCACAGACACTATTTCAGGATTTTACATTGTGAACACTGCCTAAGAATAGAGTTTCTTCTTCATCATGTGTGGCTATTATTACATCATTGTGATTTACGTAGACAATGGTTTACATCTTGGCAATTATAGCTTGAAGGATCTTTGGTAATAATTGAACAAGATAGAGTAATGGCAAAGACCCCATTTATATCAGCTGTTAAATATTACTGACTCTGCTGATTAACATTCAGCCAAGTATTGCACGTGGCAGATGTAGGTTCGTGAACTTTGGCCAACTTTGTATATGAATTCTGTGAACAGGCAATGTGCCATTATTATGGTAGAACATTGCAGCAAGCGCATTTTGTTCTATCTACACCATAGAGGTTCTACTTAAGAATGTATTAATAAAAGCTGCAGCTGGTAGAAATCTGAGATATAAATGGGAAAATGCAGACCAGGCTGTATCTGTGGTGAAAATAAACTAAGTAATATATTTCAGAGCAGAAAGGTCTTCTATTTCCACAAATGTTATCTGTTTCCAATAATTTCTGTTTACATTTCTAAGTAAGATTAATCCAGCCACTCTCATTTCCCACAGCCCTGATTTTTATTTTCCTTTCAGATCATTACTTAGGTCCCCGTTAAACATAACAGTTCAACCTACTTTCCTGCTACTCCTTAGCTATGCATTCCACACCCTAAAGACTCCATGTGTAAAGTAAGTTTTCCCTCATGTCGGTTTTGCTTCTTTAGCAGCCGCCGTCAATCTCTGTCTCAGTTCTTGACTCCTCCACCATTGTTTTCTGTAGCCCCATTATTAGTCTTAGTGCCCCATTATTCTAACTATATCTAGCAGATCTTCTTGCAATTTCCACTGTTCCAAGGAGAACAGCCTCACATTCTCCAGTCTGTCCACATAACTAAAGATCCTCTTCTCTGGGATTATTTTGATAAGTCTCTTCTGTTCCCACTCTAAAGCTTTCATGTTTCTACAAGTATATCACTCAGAATTGGACACAATTCCCTTGTGATGGCTGAACCACTCTCTTATAAATGTTCATCATAGTTCTTTGTATTTCTACTTTACAGTCTTGTAATAAAGCATGTCCCAGCATGATTTTAAAGCATCATTACTGAATACATTTTTCAGTCCACGTCAATGTTCAGAGCCAGACTGTTCATTAATATTGGTTGGTTTGTAATAGTAGTGCAATCACTGAAATATTATGTTCTCCTAAGAAGTTGTTTTGATGGATCCTCAGGTGGCTGTAGGGGCCAATCTGGGATCCACATATTCTGGTGCAGTGTGGGCAAGGGTAAATGGTTGGGTCTTTTGATTGGTTAGTGGAATCAACTATTGCCAAACTGTATTTGTTAACAGTACTTTGCTAAACTGACTAAGTTTTGTATCCTTACCTATTATTGAGCAGCCTGCTGCCAATGATCATCCAACAAAACTATCTGTTCTGATTCTACCACCATTGTTAGTGGTGTAAATGCTATAGTTTCTGTCTAAAGCTGCTTGCTGTGATTATTTTCTTTAGGTGAGCAATATCATCACTATAATTGCTCTGATTCACCACCAAGTTGTGGATAGCACCTCATCATCCAGCATCTAAAGAATTTTGTGATTTTTAAAATTGATACATGTATCAGAAGGCTCCCCTATATCAGTGATGGCAGCTCATGACAGTCCCGTCAATGTGCTGTGGATTCAGCTTTGGACCACTTACCTTCACCCTCGCTCATTGATAAGAATTTGCAGTTAGATCCGTGCCTTGTACTAGAGAAAATACTCCATCATTCATTGATGCCTTCTCCATGAACATCATAACTTTCAGGCAAGATTATTCCTGAGATTCTTTATGTTTAATAACTTCAGTTGAATTCACTCTTCAATTAAACTCCAAACAAGTAAGTCATGCAACACCCTGTCTAAGGTTGGTCAAAGAAGGCACCAGAGTTTCTGTACCATGCATTGCCCTTCACTGACAGCTTCACCTGGTTTCTCCTTCAGAGTTCAAATATGTAGCTCACCACAATTTCTGAGGATTTAGATTTGAAATGGTCATGTACTTTTGTACCATTTTAGTAAACAAAATACTTTCTATCCTTCAATACCATTAAAAGATTTTCTAACAGAATGCACATTTCAGAACCCATTTCAGTTAACAACATGCCTGCATTTTTAATCAATTGTCTAACTGTGCATTTTGGGTAATTACATATCAAGCACATAAATCATACAGTTACACATTCTATAGCTAATAACATGGATTACTAAAATAACTTTAGATGGCAATGAAAATTTAATGTTTTCTATGTAGAATAAACTGTAAAAGGGGAGCTTTGACTTGAGTTTTATTTTAAACAAACCAGTGAATGCAAGTTATTGTAGGAGTGTGTGTGGCCATTCATTGAATATTATGGTGAAGAAAATAGAGTTTTGTTTCTTAATTAGAAATGCAGTGAGTTATTTGTTTTTAACACAAGTCCCAAGACTTGCCATATCCGTTTCCCCTAGTGAAATTTGGTATAGCAATCCACTTAAACATAAGGGAATTTCTTTTGGGATCAACCCAAAGTGTATGAGGTAAAACGTACAAGGAGTGGAAGGAATTGGTTGTATAATGTACAACTGGATGGAGATCTGAAAAGGATACAAAAACCTTTTGCAGCTTGAAGTGGAACTGAAGATTCATGATCATATTAAAACACTTATTGCGAAGTATTTTCAAAGCTTATCAATGTGGGTGCATCAGAGCACTACTGGAAACATTGCATCATGACCTTTGAGGGAGATAGAGAATTAAACAAAGTATCAGTTGCCATTAATTTTTTTTAAATAGCCCTGTTTTGTCCCAAAATCAGTCGGAATGGTAACAGGAAAACAACCCTGATGCGAGAATAACAGTGTTTTGCTGCAGAATAACCAATTACATCAGCTATCTTCATTTTATTTTTAAGTGAATCAAAAGACAAATCTAAATCATTCAGGACATTGGCTAATGACTGGAGAGGAACTCACTCAATGCTGATTAAATAAAGTCATGACTTCATCTATACTATGGCCCTAAATGGCAGTTCTCTCTCTGCTGTTGCCAATACAGCATAGCTGTCACATCACATTAACTCATGAACCACTGTTGAACAGGTAAAGTAATCATGTTAACCATGCATTTTAGTCTCGGCCCGATGGTATTACATATGCCTTTAAGTCAAAAAGCCAGGGTTTCAAAATCTACTCGGGAGATGACAATGAATAGATTTGTTGACTTTTCAGACATCTTGCCTTTTGTTTGAATCCACTTACAACTCCTAGTGTGCATTGATCATGCCTCAAGTCTATTGAAAAGAAGAAAAGTTCTCTTTACAACGCACACAAAAATGTTAAAGGAACTCGATAGGTCATGGAGCGGAGCAAACAGTCGACATTTCCAGGTGTTTTCTTTTTTTGAGCCAGCGTTTGTATCTCAATACAATTTATTAAAACAGAGGGAAAAATGCATACGCAAGAGAAGCTTGCATTACTGAAGAATTTTAAAATAAGTACTCAGTTTGAAGCCATGCACTTCTGATTCTGAGTTAGCTAAGTTTTGACATAGAACATATAAAAAGAAATCTACAGCACATTAAAGGCCCACGATATTGTGCTGACCACATAGCCTACTATAGAAACTGCCTAGAATTACCCTAACGCATAGTCCTTTATTTTTCTAAACTCCGTGTACCTATCTATGAGTTCCTTAAAATACCCTATTATATTTGCCTCCACCACCATCACCACGTACCCACCACTCTCTGTGTGGAAAAACTCACCCCTGACATCCCCTCTGTATCTACTTTCAAGCACCTTAAAACTGTGCCTTCTCGTGTTAGCCATTTCAGCCCTGGGAAAAACCCTCTGACCATCCACACGATCAATGCCGCTCATCATCTTGTACACCTCTATCAGGTCACCCCTCATCCTCCGTCGTCCAAGAAGAAAAGGCTAAGTTCACTCAACCTACTCTCATAAGACATGCTCCCCCATCCAGACAACATCCTTGTAAATTTCCTCTGCAGTCTTTGTGTAGTATTTACATCCTTCCTGTAGTGAGGTGACTGGAACTGAACACAGTACTCCAAGTGGGGTCTAGCCAAGATCTTATATAGCTGTAACATTACCTCATGACTCATGAACTCAATCCCATGGTTGATGAAGGCCAATACACCATACACTTTCTTAACAACACTGCCAACCTGTCTAGCACCTTTGTGTGTTCTTTCAACCCGGACGCTAAGATCTCTCTGATCCTCCACACTGCCAAAAGTATTAAGTTAATACTGTATTCTGTCTTCAAATTTGACCTAACAAAATAAACCACTTCACACTTATCTGGACTGAAGTCCATCTGCCACTTCTCAGTCCAGTTCTGCATCCTATTGATGTCCCACTGTAACCTCTGACAGCCCTCCAGACTATCCACAACACCTCCAATCTTTATGTCATCAGCAAACTTTCTAACACACCCTTCTACTTCTTCATCCAGGTCATTTATAAAAATTACAAAGTGGAGGTGACCCAGAACAGATCCCTGCAGAACACCACTGACCTCCATGCAGAATACAAGCCATCTTCAATCACCCTTTGTCTTCTGTAGGCAAGCCAATTCTAGATCCACAAAGCAAGGTATCCTTGGATCCCATGCCTTATTTTCTGAAATCCATATACACTACATCCACCACTCTACATTCATCAAAGTTTTGTTACTTCCTCAAAGAATTCAGGTAGGTTCATAAGACTTGACCTGCCCCTGACAAGGCCATGCTGACTCTCCCTAATCAGATTATGTCTCTCCAAATTCTCATAAATCTTGCCTCTTGAGGTCATCTCCAACAACTTGTGCACCACTGAAGTAAAACTCATTGGTCTATAATATCCTGGGTTATCTCTACCCCCTTTCTTGAACAAGGGAACAACATTTGCAACCCTCCAATCCTCTGGTACTTCTCCCATCCCTATTGATGATACAAAGATCATCACCAGAGGCTCAGCAATCTCCTCCCTCGCTTCCCACAGCAGCCTGGGGTATATCTCATCCAGTCTTGGCAATATATCTAACTTAATGTTTTTCAAAAGAGCCAGAACATCTTCTTTTTTAATGTCTATATGCTCAAGTGTTTCAGTCTGCTGTAAGTCATCCCCACAATTGCCAAGGTCTTTTTACCTGGTGAATACTGAAGCAAAGTATTCACGAAGTGCTTCCCCTACCTCCTCTGACTCCATGTACATGTTTCTGCTATCACACCTGATTGGTCTTATTCACACATGTCTCATCTCCTTGTTCTTCACATACTTGTAGAATGCCTTGGGGTTTTCCTTAATCCTGCTTGCCAAGGCCTTCTCATGGCCCCTTCTGGCTCTCCTAATTTCATTCTTCAGCTCCTTTCTGGCAATCTTGTAATTTTCTAGAACTCTATCAGTACCTATTTTCTTGAACGTTTCGTAAGCTTTTCTTTTCTTCTTAACTAGATTTTCTACATCCTTTGTACACCATGGTTCTTTTCCCCTGACATCCTTTCTCTGTATGTTCCATGTTCAATGGAACATACCTATGCAGAACTCCATGCAAATCATGTTCCCTGAACATTTGCCACATTTCTGCCATGCATTTCCCTGAGAACATCCACTCTCAATTTATGTCCCAAGTTCCTGCCTAATAGCGTCATATTTTCCCCTAACCCAATTAAATATTTTCCTAAAGTGTCTGCTCCTATCCCTCTCCAGCATTATGGTGAAGGAGATATAGATTGTGATTACTACTTCCAAAATGCTCTCCCACCAAGAGATTTGACACCTGACCAGGTTCATTTCTCAATACCAGATCAAGTACTTAGAAAAATATGTGACTTCCCCTTTATATACTAAATTTAATGCAGCTGCAATGAAGTTAACAGAACCATTTGCTGCCAGATGAATAAAAAAGATAAGGTTTGAAGGAAAATTAGAGGAACTTTGAAATTTACTCCGTGTCGAACCTTCATGCAAGTTTCTTTGTTATTTATAAAAGTCCTCACATGAATATTCATTTATAAATTTGCTCAGTAACAAATACTATTAAAGTAGCCTTATGAAGCGAAGTTTCTAAAGTTACAAACGTTTGTACTTTGCATGAAGATTTTCAAATGAAGTTTGATGTTGAGCCTTGTGAGAAGTATTAAATGATAACTGGCCAAAGACTTTAAGGAACATCATACAGGAAGATGGAGGAGTAGAAAATTAAGGGGAAAAGATCCTTAAACTTAGGGCCTGATGGCTGAAGGAGTGGTCACTAGTGGTGGACCAAATTAAATAATGGATCATTGTACAAAAATGAAGAATTGGAGAAGTGCAGATATTGCAAGGGTTTCATCAGCTGAATGTGATTATAGGGTTGAACTGGGGTAAACCTATCGTAACACCCTGGTAAAGTTTTTACTATTAATGCCTTTCTGTAGAAGAAGTGTGTTCTGCTGGCTGTGGTTGGGTTACCGTTGGGTGTGTATCATTCCATCAGGAAAGTGGATCTGGGAGAAGGTTCTAGAGAATGCTGTGATGAACATTGAGCTGGGTGGGGGGGGGGGGGGGCTTTTTCAGCAGGAGATGGAGAGAGAAGGAGCTCAAGAGAACCGTCTGTAGAATATAATCCAGCAGGAGCATGTGATCCAATGGAGCCCAAGAGGGGAACTTTTACTGGGAAGCAGTGAATAGGAGTTGATGCAGTGTGTACATCAAAAACAAAACGGCTTCTGGAAAACCTGAGCTGCACCGTACCTATGTAGCTGTTGAATGGGCCTTTCTTGTTTTCTCCATCTTTCCTTTAATGACTGTCTGTTTAAGTTAACATTCTTAAATAAGAGACCCCTGATGTCGCACAGGCAGTGGTGTTACAGGAGCTCAAAGCTGAGGTGACTTGGCTGATATCAGCGGTTTAAGCATGACAAAGTCAATAGGGAGCCAGACCTACTGATGGGATGTACTAAACACAGGGCTGCTATTCAACGAGGTCCCTTGAAAAGGTGAATGACCGGTATTGTTTGCTACAACTGTGGTGAGGAGGTGCACTTCAGGCAGGGGTGTGAAGGACGGAAAGTGAGCCCACGTTTACTGTAACAGAAGGGGAAGTCAAAAACCTCGGAGAGACCCCGCGAGAGAACTGCCTGGCGTCTTGGGGGGAACATGTTTCAATTAATGTATCAAGGAAATAACTGAAGAGAAAACCCCAATTCCTGAAGGCTTAGTGGGGTGGGGGGGGTGGCAAGCTCCCGTATCTCTCTGAGTATTTATGCTACAGCCATACTTGACACAGGTTCTCAGGTTACTCTGCTGCACAGATCCTTCTATAACCAGTATTTACCATTGACATCACTCGGTGCTCTGGAGCCTTAGTACTGATGACTATCCATATGATGGTTACTCCTTATTGAGTCAGACATGGGAGGACCTTGATACATAAATGTTGATTTGTCAAGACCCAGTTGAGAAGGGTGAAGCTTCAATTCTTGTGGGAACAAATACTCCCATTGTAAGGAGGCAAGTGGGAGCCTGCAAGGAGAGAGTTGAAAACCTTGTCCATTCACTCGGTGTTCAGAGCTGCTTCTGAGGAAGTGCGTGTCCACCCTCGGCTGGGGGAAGAGCACAAATGAGGAACTGTGTGGTACACCCAGTCCAAAGTCGTCATCTTACGGCCTGAGGAAGTGACAAGAGTCATGGGAAACCCCAAATTCCCCAGAATGTCTGATGCCAAGGCCCTCCTGGGGGATGCTCCGGAAGACCATGAAGAGGAGTCAGGCTTACCTGCTGGAGTATCGGTGAGGCTCGAACTGCAGAAACCATCAGTTGTACAGGCAAACAGGATGGCAGTAATTGTCAGGAACACCTTGGAGAGGGAGGTCACCCTCAGGTGCGAATGCCGAAGGCACACCTTTTATCTGGTGACTATAATGTCTAACTTTCCTGTGAGGCAAGCAGGAGAGAAGCCAATTCTTGGAAACAGAAAGTTGACAGCCAAGTTATTCAACTTCAGTGACTCCACCAAAACTCTCCATCCAGAACTACCTTCTACCTCCTGGGACATGAAGTACGTGTGGACCCAGAGCCTAACATGGATCCTACACCTAATAGGAGGACTCCTCGGTGACGTGGGAGAACAGAAAGACATCAGTAAAGTGACCTGAAGGGGCTCAGAAGATGAGGAAATGGAGGTGTGGTAGATGTTACCTGATACAAAGTCCCCAATAATTGACGAAAAGATTCCCAAACCTCCCCACTCTGATGCAGATGAAACTGGGGGGGGGGGGGGGTGAGGAGTCTCTTACAGTGGACAGGCAGGCTTGCAGCTGGACTATGATGTGATACTGGGCTCTAAAGTAACTAGGAATGAAGCTGAGCTTAGTCAAGTGACAGAGGAACCTGAGTTGTTGTAAGGCACGAGTAATGGATAATAGACAGGGGGAGGCCTCTTCACATAGATAGGAAAGATCCCAAGGAGTGTCTGAAACTGAAGAAGTAGATGATGGGATAAGGAGGTCTCAAAGAATTAGGAAACCCCCAGAGAGACAGGCCTATGTCACACCAGGGTAACAGAGTGTTGCATCTACCCCCCAGTGAGATATATCACCACCATTTACTAGTGGACTGAAGGTCCTGACATCACAAAATTCCATTGTGTTATTAATGAGGGGTTAACAAATTTCAAAGTTATGATGACATGACTATTTTTGGTGGTGGGAGGGTGTAACACTCTGGTAAAGGTTTTACTGATAATGTTGTCGGGTATTTCATGTAGGGTCTTTCTGTATAAGCAGTGCTCTGCTTGCAGTGTTCGGGTTACCGTTAGTGATAAGGGATGCTTAGGGATGTGTGTCAATCAAGCAGTGGAACGGAACTGGGAGAAGGTTCTAGAGAATGCTGGGGGAGCAGTTTTGTGATGAACACTGAAGTGGGTCAGGGCTTTTTTGGTGGGAGATAGAGACTAAAGAAACTTGAAAGAACTGGTGATAGAATTTAATACAGCAGGAACGTGCGATTCAATGGAGCCCAAGAAGGGAACTTTTACTGGGAAGCAGTGAATAGGAGTTGGTGCAGTGTGTACATGAAAAACAACGGCTTCTGGAAGACCTGCACCGTACACACATGACTGTTGAAATATAATGGGCCCTTCTTGTTTCTCCCTTTCTTTCCTTTAATAACTGTTCATATAAGTTGATATTCTTAAATATACTTTATAATTATGTGCAGTGTATGGTCTGTTATTTCTTGCTGATGGACAATTGCCAAGGGTAGTAAATCACACAGCATTCTCTCGGACTGGAGTTTGGCGGGCAAGACACCCCAACCTCATGGATTTGATGGGACTGAAGTCGTATACACCCTAGACGTACAAAGCCTGAGAAGGGTGGGTTTCTTGTGTGCAGTCCAGTGATGGTTAGTGAGGGACTACCGAGCTGCATTTCCAGAGGTGCCTGGTAAACAAATTTGAAGATCTTCAAAGAAAATTTGATATTGAGCACCGTGAGAAGTATTAAATGATAACTGAAAATTTGTCAAAGATTTTGAGGAACATCATACAGGAAGATGGAGGAGTAGAAAATTAAGGGGAAGAGATCCTTAAACTTGGGGCCTGATGTCTGAAGGAGCGGTTACTAGTTGTGCACCAAATTAAACAATGGATCATTCTACATAAATTAAGAATTGGGGAAGTGTAGATACTGCAAGGGCTTCATTAGCTGAATGTGATTATAGAATTAAATTGAGGTAAACTTAAAAAGGGAAGTGAATTAAAATATGAATATGTTATATTTAATGTGTAACTTATCTGAGGGCCATTGTCGGTGAGTTAGCACGGGTGTTTGGGTGAATATGCGTGAGGAAACCTTGGTGTGTGGTAGGACACAGAGGGCATTAGCATCTCTGGAGTATAACATGCTGGCCAGGAAAATGTTAGAATAAACATTGCTATTGGTGACGGAACATTGGAGGAGGATTGTGTTAACAAATGTGCTGAGGCATGGGTTAAGGCATGCAGTAACAAAGGAGGAAATAGGCTGTCTTAACGATGTAGTTAAAGAGTTCATCTTGTGATCAAAAATATATATTGCAAATGTTGCAAATAATTTCTTTCAGAGAAGATGGTGGACCTGATGGCTGGGTTGCAGTTTGTGGAAGGGCCTGATAATGGTGTTGACCTTCCCAACATTTAGTTGGAGAAAACCTTTGCTCTTCCAGTACTAGTTACCAGAAAATCAACCTGTCACTCTAAAGACAATGAGAGTCCAGGGGATAATGATGGAGAAGAAATAGATGGTATCAGCGTGGCTTTTGGAAACTGATACTATGTGTTTAGCTGAGATTGCTGAGCAATAGTATGAAGATAAAAAATAATAGGGATCAAGTGAAAAATGATCAGATGGACCAGAGGTGATGCTGGATTAATGGAAAGAAAATCCACTGCAGGGTGGATAAGAATGGAAGCATGCCTTGACAATTTTAACTAATTAATAAAACTGGAATGATGCTGTAGGTGGCATCCACTGTAGTAGCTGACCACAGAACCACCCATTTGTTATAAAACCTGTTGGGTTCGTTAATCTCCTTTAGGAAGGAGATCTGCCATCTTTGCCATGCTCTGCCTCCAGGTCCATAGTAAAAGCACAGCATCATGAGTTGCCATTAGGTCCTCTGGAGCAATTGATGGTGGTCTTGTTAGTAACACTGCCCAGTGAATGAAGAGCCTATTTATTGATAGGGATGAGCTGAGAAAGGACAGTGTGCTTAGTTGTGTCAAAAGCTGCCTCCTAATATTTATGAATTCTGCTGTAAAATTACATTACCATAATTTCAATTTGGTTTATTCTCTCTGTAACACATTGCGTTTTTATCACCTAACCTTGAATTATTCAGCTTGCCTTTCCTTAACTATAGGGTAGAAAGAATATTGTTAGGCAGGAGCTGACTTTCCTTGCAAGCCCCTATCCATTTAGCACACAGATTATGATTGTGGAATTGCTACCTTGCCTCATTCCCCACATTCTATATCATCTTTGACACTGTTGACCACAGCATCTACCTTGGCTGCCTACTCTGTAATTTAGCTTTATCTCTCCTTTATAGTTCATTGGCACTCAAGGCTGTAATCTTTTGATTTCAGGCTATCTTTAACAATGTTACCCTTGCATCTCCTGCAGTTTTTTCTTATTTATATCTGCATCATCCACTGAGCAGGAATAAGGCACTCAGCCTTGAGTTAGTACAGCTAATGGCCTTATTCTTTCAAGAATGTTTTCCTGTGCTATCTTCTTATCCCTTAATTCTATCAAATTCCAGAAAACTATCACTCCCTGCTTTTAAATAAATTCAATCGCTGAGTTCTCTGGAGTAGAGCTTTCCAAAGATTTACCAGCTGCTGAGTGACATCATCTTCATGAATCTTAATATTAAACAGCCTACTTTTTCTGAAACTCTTTTCTATCATTCCAGATCTTTACTGAGGAAATCAATTTTCCTGGTATTCAACCTTTTAAGAACTTTGTTAGTTTCATTGAGATCTCCTCTCATACTTTCTGATCTCTGGAGAGTCTACTCAATTTCATCTTGTATGGTGCATCTGCTCCCTGAATCCAGTCTAGTGAATCTTTGCTGCATTCCTTCAATGGCACATCATGATTAAACTAACAGAATTGCTGAGGAATTTCCTTGTGCCTTTATTCAAATCCCATTGAAATAAGGTCTGACATACCATGTTGTATCCCAATTTTTTGTTGCACCTATATATTAACTTACAGTGATTTGGGAACTTCAACATCTCCATTCTTACTTTTTCAAAAATACTCTGCATCAGAATGAATACCTTAATATTTTCGCTTACATATTCACCTGTCATCTTTTTGCCCTTTTCTACTCTCTGTATATCACTTTGAAGCCTCCTTTTGTTGTTCCCTGTACTGTACTCATAATCCCACTAGTTTAGGTTTACTAGCAAATTTCAAAATACAACATTTGATCACCACAGCTAAATGGTTGACATACAGTATAAATTGTGAATGATATAGAGGTCTATCCACTGATCCCATCAATATCCCATTAATCACTATCTGCCAAATTTATTTTCATTCTTTCATTTCATGTATACTAACCAATTCTCAGTCCACCTGGTATTTATCTCTAATTCTTTGTGCTCAGACCTTTTGAACATTCTCCAATAACCCTCTTGAGTCTGTAAAGATCACTCTCTCTCTGTCCCCTGTCATTTATTCTACCTGCAACATTCCCAAAAACCCAAGCAAAATCATCAAGTATGATTTTCCTTTGTTAAATCCATGCTGAATTTGCTCTGTCCTCTATATCATTACCTTTCATTTCATGACTGTGGCTCTGTTATCTAAACATGCGTTTGTCATTGCTCGGTTGATAAACACAAAACTATTCTTGTTTGACTCAGCACATAGGAAATGTGAGTTCATCAGATGGCATGACTCAAACCCCATGCACATTTTGTAAGCTGTCTGCTTTCATCATCGAAACATCCCTATCCCTCCATATTCTGAAATTTTTCTTCATCAAATTTTAAAAATATTTTTTCACTGGTCATTCAATCTCCACCTCTGTATAAGCTTCATTGGATCCCAGAATTTCTTAATCTTGATTTTTTACCTTCAACTACCTCTGGGTCTTTAAAATAATTCTCTTCTTTACCTGCCATACAATGTCATCCATCCTCTACCTTCTAACTGGAATTTAATCACCAGTGGTCAGTACTTTGGGTAACCATCTTCCATACCTCGTGTTACTTCATAACACTTCCAATTTGCTACCTTGCCTACTATTGAAAAGACTTTTCAATATCTTCTTTTTCAGCGGCACTTTAGATGAACTCCTTTCTGATTCATACTCAATTTCAGATTTATTCTCCTTGAAAGAATAATTGTTCAATTTACAAAGTGAAGACAACCTATATACCTGAAATGAATACATGTACATGAATGGCTCTTATTTACTATTACTGGTAGTCCCAATGTACACAGCGAGCTAATTAATTCCTTTATTCAACATTTTAAACCCAGTTAATAATCTTTCAAGATTAAAATAGTGTCTTGAACAAAGAAGTGAAATGATTGAAATGGAAGCTAGCATGAGAGTTATTTTAATTTTTTTTCTTTCTTTACAGAAAGGAAGATAATAAAGAATTGGGTAAGTCTAACTTCCTATAATTGACTTATACAAATTGAAAAGGTCAGGTATTGGGATCGGAGGCAAGGGACTGGCCAGCTCTGCAATATTTATTCAGCTCTATGTTGAACTGAGGCTGTGGCCTGTTCTGGCTGCAGGGGTGGCTGGCTTCACATCTGTGGTCTCACAACATTTACTCAGCTCTGCAATGAGCTGAGGCTGTGGCCTGCTCCAGTGATGCCTTGTTTCATGTCTTTCATAAAATTTCATTTCTGAATGCTATTTGCTTACTTTTATTATTTGCATGAATTTTTTCTCTCTGCCCACTGGGTGTTTGGTGGTCTGTTTTAATGAGTCCTTTGGGGGTTTCTTTGCATTGTGACTGCTTGTAAGAAGACAAAGCTCAAGGTTGTATAATGTATACATACTTTGGTAATATACTTTTAACTTTTTAACTTTGAATTACAGCATGGAAATGCTATGTAATGTTTTACAGTAATCATAGAAACTTACTGCATATGCCATGATAAAGAAAATGATTTTCTTAATGTAGTGTTAAAATTCTCATGAGAGTTTAGCAGATGAATGAAAGTGAAATACCACTAAATTACATGAAACATCTTGGGATCTGATCAATGTTAAATTTCTGAACAATTCCAATTTGGAGTATAATCAACCAAGCCAGTTGTCAAGGTGCTCAAATTAGAAGAGAATTGATAAGATCCTGTGCTGGAAGGTTCAGATGTGTCAAAGCTAAAGGGTGACAAAAATGGGTTCTGATATTTGTTACAGTCAAATAAGTAACCCACAGTCTGTCTAGTTTCATGGATGATAAGCAGCCACTTAAGCTATTAGAAGGTGGTTGCACCTATGAAACTGTATTATAGGACGTTTGAAACAATATGTAAAATGCATTCTTGGAACAGCTTGTACGAGAGCCGACCAGGGACAAGGCTATTCTGGATTTAGTCTTGTGTAATGAACAGGATTTGATAAGCGATCTTGAAGAAAAGGAGCCATTAGGAGGTAGTGACCATAATATGATAAGTTTTTATCTGCAATTTGAGAAGGATAAGGGCAGATCGGAGGTGTCAGTGTTGCAGTTGAACAAAGGAGACTATGGAGCCATGAAGGAGGAGCTGGCCAAAGTTAAATGGACGGATATCCTAGCAGAAAAGACAGTGGAACAGCAATGGCAGGTATTCTTGGGAATAATGCACAAGGTGCAAAATCAGTTCATCCCCTGGAGAAGGAAGGATTCAAAGGGGGGAAAGGGGCCACAGTGGTTGACAAAGGAAGTCAGAGATTGCATAGCATTAAAAAAAAAGAAATATGACAGAGCTAAGGTGAGTGGGAAGACAGATGATTGGGAAATTTTTAAGGAACAACAGAACTTAACTAAAAAGGCAATACGGGGAGAAAAAATGAGGTACGAACGCAAGCTAGCCAGGAATATAAAGGAGGATAGCAAAAGCTTTTTTAGGTATGTGAAGAGAAAGAAGATAGTTAAGAACAATGTTGGGCCCTTGAAGAATGAATTGGGTGAAATTGTTATGGGAAACAGAGAAATGGCAGAAGAATTTAATAAGTATTTTAGATCTGTCTTCACTAGGGAAGACACAAGCAGTCTCCCAGATGTATGGATGGGCCAAGGACATAGGGTAACAGAGGAAATGAAACAGATTGACATTAGGAAGGAAACAGTGATGAGTAGACTGATGGGACTGAAGGCTGACAAATCCCCAGGTCCAGATGGTCTGCATCATAGGGTACTAAAGGAGGTGGCCCTGGAAATTGCGGATGCATTGGTAATTATTTTCCATTGTTCCTTAGATTCAGGATCAGTTCCTGAGGATTGGAGAATGGCTAATGTTATCCCACTTTTTAAGAAAGGAGGGAGGGAGAAAACAGAGAACTATTGTCCTGTCAGCCTAACATCAGTAGAGGGGAAGATGCTAGAGTCCATTATTAAAGATGAAATAGTGGCATATCTAGATAGCAGTGATAGGATTGGGCTGAGCCAGCATGGATTTAGCAAGGGCTTGACTAATCTACTGGAGTTTTTCGAGGATGTAACCAGGAAGTTAGACGACGGAGATCCAGTGGATGTAGTGTACCTTGATTTTCAGAAGGCATTTGATAAGGTCCCTCATAGGAGATTGGTGGGTAAAATCAGAGATCATGCCACAGGGCTCGGTATTGGGACCACAGCTGTTTACGATTTACATCAATGATTTAGATGAAGGCATTGAGAATAACATCAGCAAGTTTGCTGATGATACTAAGCTGGGTGGCAGTGTGACGTGATGAGGATGTTAGGAGAATTCAGGGCGACTTGGATAGGCGAGTGAGTGGGCAGATACTTGGCAGATGACGTTTAATGTGAATAAGTGTGAGGTTATCCACTTTGGGAGTAAGAACAGGAAGGCAGATTATTATCTGAATGGTGTAGAGTTAGGTAAAGGAGAAATACAAAGAGGTCTAGGAGTCCTTGTTCATCAGTCACTGAAGGTGAATGAGCAAGTGCAGCAGGCAGTGAAGAAGGCTAATGGAATGTTGGCCTTTATTACAAAGGGAACTGAGTACAAGAGCAAGGAAATCCTTTTGCATTTGTACAGGGCCCTGGTGAGACCATACCTGGAGTATTGTGTACAGTTTTGGTCTCCAGGGTTAAGGAAGGACATCCTGGCTGTAGAGGAAGTGCAGCGTAGATTAAAGAGGTTCATTCCTGAGATGTCCGGACTGTCTTACGCAGAGAGGTTAGAGAGACTGGGCTTGTACACGCTGGAATTAAGGAGATTGAGAGGGGATTTGATTGCAACATATAAGATTATTAAGGGATTGGACAAGATAGAGGCAGGAAATATGTTCCAGATGCTGGGAGAGTCCAGTACCAGAGGGCATGGTTTGAGAATAAGGGGTAGGTCATTTAGGACAGAGTTAAGGAAAAACTTCTTCTTCCAGAGAGTTGTGGGGGTCTGGAATGCACTGCCTCGGAAGGCAGTGGAGGCCAATTCTCTGGATGCTTTCAAGAAGGAGCTAGATAGGTATCTTATGGATAGGGGAATCAAGGGATATGGGGACAAGGCAGGAACTAGGTATTGATAATAGATGATCAGCCATAATCTCAGAATGGCGGTGTAGGCTCGAAGGGCCGAATGGTCTACTTCTGCACCTATCGTCTATTGTCTAAAAAGGAGAGGAAATTGGAAGTAAGTTTATTAACCATTTTTCCACTTTTCACATGTGGTGAAGTATCTAGTGTGCAAGAAGTATATTTGGGAAAATCACAAGAACAAAGGAGGGAGCAGTTTGTTCTGGAGAACACAGTGAGCAAACAGAGTCCCTATACCTATCTGTACTGTCTCCTTCAGGGCCCTTTGAACTTGTTCAGCAAGATTCCTCTGTTCACATCCTTACTGCTTGTTATTTGACTTCCCGAAATGACTCACTTAGTACTTACTCTCATGGCTACACTGGCCTTTTTTTACTTCACCGCCAGAATATGCTGACTCAGCCTGTGGGGGAGCAGGAGGTCAGATATGTCAGCTTTCACATATTGCTAACCAGTGATTCCCTATGAACACACCATCTAAGTATTAGCTGGTTCTAGTACAATAGATTAAGAGTAGTTAAGGAAAAATTCAAGGAGTAGGAGTGGAACTGCAGTGCAATCAGTAGAGCTGTGACTTCATAAATCCAGAGACCCAATTACCACTTCCAGCATAGCAGGGAGGTCATTTACAGAGACTCCTCTCTTTCTAGTTTAATTAAGAGTGAAGACAGAGATCAATTTCTTTTTATGTAGCCTGGGGAAAAATACACATGCAGGACAACAAATACTTTTTTTGGTCTTAAATTCCTTTGTTGCATTTGAGAAAGAGGGCATCAAAAGAAAAACGACAAAACAGTTCCCGCTATTACAATCTCAGTTTAACTTTGGATCTCACCCTTGTTACATATACAGTACGAAAATAACTAAAACAAAATATACATAACCATCACGGTAGTGATAAATTTTGGCACACAAGTGCTTAATTTCCAAACTCACATAGGCTAGACCTTGAAATTAGTTCTCCTCGCTCACACTAGTAGGCCAATTAAGGATCTCCACAATCAAGTTATCCAGCGCTGATCAATTTACTTGCACAATACTTTCCTCACCAACCGTGGGAAAAGCATTCGAACATCGTCATTTCTAGAATATGGCAGTTCTTCATTCTACCCCACCCATGCAAAATGACATCACCATCTTCTCTTAAAGGCAGCTATTTTAGCATTACTAAGTGTATACTTAAGTGCACTTTAACAATAAAACAAATGATATTCAACGGTCACCTGGTTACATTTATCAAACTATAAATAGTGAGGTGGCAATTGAAGGAAGAGTGGATTTCACTGAAGGTGATGTACTGTCTTTTTAGCAGTAAAAGAGGGTTAACCAGTAACATTGGATGCAATTGCAAATAGTAACAGAGGTTGATGATCGCTGAGAAGAATCATCCCGTTCACATGAGATGCATCATGTTACTGATATTAGGGAGGGTGCATGTCAGTTATGGAAATTGTATTCTTTCAATCCTTAGAAGGGAAATATTATAGATGCTTTCTTCAAAGAAACCATTGTAAAAAAAAAAGAGTACAAAAACAATGATGGGCCAAGTCATGAGCGGTTTCAATAGAACATGGAAATCAATAGCAAATGTAAGTACATATTTCTGAGGTAGCAGAGTCTGGACAGCACAGATTTAAGATTGAAGTAATGGGAGAGACAATATTGTAATTTGGGCTACGTTACTTCAGAGGGTAGTAGAATCAGGTTCAGGTGTAACATCCAAAAGCAAAGTTGGAAAATACTTTATTGAAACAAATGACAGTGGTATGGGGAAGAGCAAGGAATGAGACTACTGTCATTACTCTACCAGCGTGACAACAATGGACAGAATGCCTCGATCTATATTGCATCATTCTGTGATTCTATGAGTTCAACTACACACAATCTTCCAGCCAAACATAGGGACACTGGTATGTGCAAAAATTGAAAAATACCCCCACCTCCCCCTTTGCCCATATATGCACTCTGTAAATTGGAACATCAAAGCAACTTCCTGAAATTACCAGACTATCATTTCAGTTCAATACCTGGTACAGTTACCCAATGAAAATAATTTATGAATTATCGAAGAAGTCCACATCATACACCTATTCAGACACTTCCCTTGAATGTGAGAAGTTTATCAGTCAAGTGACATAGTCACTAAAAATGACTCAATTAAACAGGTCTGAAGGAAATGAGTCAAGGAACTGATCTTTTTTTTGGCATGGTTATAAATATAAATGCAATTTAAATGTTCTCAGAACCGGTAATTAAATACTGGACAGTTCCCTGTCTAGTTACTTGAAACAAAACAATACTTCGGCAATTGTGACCAAGTGAGGGCATGTTAAAACTGACATTGATAAAACTATTTCAAAATGTATTGAAAATTGCTATCAGTTTTAGGTCTCTTTCTGAAGTTCCATCTAACAGTGGTAGATTGTCCCTCCTGTTGCTTCTCAAAGTGTTTTTTGCCATACTGTTTCCTTCTTTTGTAATGCTGGGCAATATTTTCCTTGATTCATTCATTCTTTTATATTTTGTGGTAGTCAGAGCCACCTGTAATGGCTTTTCTTCAATGTCAGATTATCAGTATTACAGCAGGGTCAAGGGAATTACCAAGGAATGAGAGAGGAGCTGGCCAACGAAGATTGGAAAGAGACACTGGCAGGGATGACAGCAGAGCAGCCATGACTGGAATTCCTAGGAGCAATTTGGAAGGTGCAGGACAGATACACCCGAAGAAGTAGTATTCTAAGGATAGGATGACACAACTGTCGCTGACAAGGGATGTCAACGCCAACTTGAAAGCCAAAGAGAGGCCATATTAAAAAGCAAAAATTAGTGGGAAGTTAGAGGATTGGGAAACTTTTAAAAATCTACAGAAGGTGACTAAAAAGCCATGGGGGTGGAAGATGAACTATGAAGGTAAGCTAGCCATCAATATCAAAGAGGATAACAAAGGTTTTTTTTTCAGTTATAAAGAGTAAAAGAGAAGCAAGAGTTAGATATTGGACCACTGGAAAATGACACTGAAGATGTAGTATTAAGGGACAAGGAAGTAGTGGATGAACTGAATAAGTATTTTCAGAATCAGAATCAGGTTTATTATCACTGGCATGTGTTGTGAAATTTGTGAATTTAGCAGCAGCAGTTTACTGCAATACATAATATAGAAGAAAGAAAATAATAATAGTAATAAATAAGTAAATCAATTACAGTATATGTATATTGCATAGATTAAAAATTGAGCAAAAAAGAGAAATGATATATATTTGTAAAGTGAGGTAGTGTTCAAGGGTTCAATGTCCTTTTAGAAATTGAATGGCAAAGGGGAAGAAGCTGTTCCTGAATCGCTGAGTGTGTGCCCTCAGGCTTCTGTACCTCCTGCCTGATGGTAACAGTGAGAAAAGGGCATGCCCCGGGTACTGTTTTCCAACAGTCTTCACTGTGGAAGACATTAGCAATATGCAGGAAGTTCAAGAGTATCAGAGGGCAGAAGTGAGAACAGTTGCTATTACTAGGAGAAGGTTGGTAAATGGAAAATTGGGAAATGGAAAGGTCACATGGACTGGATGAGCTACACCCCAAGGTTCTGAAGGAGGTAGCTAAGGAGATTGTAGATTGGCATTAGTAATGATGTTTCAAAAATCACTAGTTTCTGAAATGGTTCCTGAGGACTGGAAAATTGCAAATATCACTGCAAGAAGGGAGAGAGGCAGAAGAAAGGAAATTTTAGTCCAGTTAGTTTGACCTCAGTAAGAAGAAGTTGGAGTTGGTTGTTAAGGATGTGGTTTCAGGTTACTTGGAGATATGTGGTAAAATAGGTCAAAGTCAGCCTGGTTTCCTAAAGGTAAAATTTTGCCTGATCAAGCTCTTAGAATTCTTTGAGGAAGTAACAAACAGGATAGACAAAGGAGAATCATGGATGGTGTGTACTTGGATTTTCAGAGGCCCTTTGACAAAATGCTGCACATAAGGCTGCTTAGCAAGATAATATCTCAGGGTATTATGGGAAAGATATGAGCTGCCCTTACACTTTCTCCCTCACCACCATTCAGGGCCCCAGACAGTCCTTCCAGGTGAGGCAACACTTCACCTGTGAGTCGGCTGATGTGGTATTCTGCGTCCGGTGCTCCTGGTGTGGCCTTTTATATATTGGTGAGACCCGATGCAGAGTGGGAGACTGTTTCGCTGAACACCGACGCTCTGTCCGCCAGAGAAAGCAGGATCTCCCAGTGGCCACACATTTTAATTCCACGTCTCATTCCCATTCTGATATGTCTATCCATGGCCTCCTCTACTGTCAAGATAAAGCCACACTCAGGTTGGAGGAACAACACCTTATATACCAGCTGGGTAGCCTCCAACCTGATGGCATGAACATTGACTTCTCTAACTTCCATTAATGCCCCTCCCCCTTCTTACCCCATCCCTGATATATTTAGGTTTTTTTTTCAACTCCTTTTTTTTCTGTCTCTGCCCATCACTCTGGTGCTCTCCCCCTTCCTTTCTCCCTAGGCCTCCCGTCCCATGATCCGTTCCCTTCTCCAGCTCTGTATCCCTTTTGCCAATCACCTTTCTGGCTCTCAGCTTCACCCCACCCCCTCTGGTCTTCTCCTATCATTTTGCATTTCCCCCTCCCCCTCCTACTTTCAAATCTCTTACTATCTTTCCTTTCAGTTAGTCCTGATGAAGGGTCTCAGCCCGAAACATCGACAGTGCTTCTCCCTATAGATGCTGCCTGGCCTGCTGTGTTCCACCAGCATTTTATGTGTGTTGCTTGAATTTCCAGCATCTGCTGCTGTTTTGGACCCCCTTATTGAAGAAAGGATGTGCTGAAATTGAAGAGGATTAAAAGGAAGTTTGCGAGAATGATTTCAGGAATGAAATCTTATCGTATGAGGAGCGATTGATGGCTCCAGGCTTTTACTCGCTGGAATTTGGGGTGGCATTTTTAGTGTCATGGTTAACACAATCCATTACATTACAGGTGACCTGGGTTCAAATCCTGCTACTGCTTGTAAGGAGTTTGCAGGACTGCAGAAACCTCGTGGCTGCGTGGGTTTCCTCTGGATGCTCTGGTTTCCTCCCATGGTCCAAGGACATACCAGTTGGTAGATTAATTGGTCATTGTAAATTGTCCCATGATTAGGGTACAATTAAGTCGGGGTATTGCTGAACAGAGGGGCTCGAAGGGCCAGAGGTCCTATTCCACGCTGTATCTCCATAAATAAATAAACCCAGAAGAATGAGGGAGGATCTCATTGAAACTGATCCCTTGTTGAAAGGTATAGATAGTGTGGATTTAGAGAGGATGTGTCCTATGGTGGGAGAGTCCAGGAGCCGAGGGTACACCCTTGGTATAGAGGGACGGCCATTTAGAATGGTGATGAGGAGAAATGTCTTTTGTCAGAGGGTGGTGTATTTGTGGAATTAGCAGCTGTGGAGGCTAAGTCACTGGGTGTATTTAAGGTGGAGGTTCGTAGGTTCTTAATTAGTCAGGATATGAAAGGTTACAGGGAGAAGGCAGAAGAATGTGGTTGAGAGGGAAATGGATCAGCCATGATAAAATGACAGAGCAGACTCAATGGGCCAAATGGCTAAATTTTGTTCCAATGTCTTATAGTCTTTTCATTACTTCTGGAATACCCTAAGGATTTATCATGGCTCTCTATTCCTATATTTATGTACACTGTTGTGCAACTACATCTTCTATAACTGAGCAACATATAGTTTTGTGTTTATGTCTCTAGCTTTGGATTCCTGTGCAAACGTGCAAAGGCACAAAGCTCGCAGTTCCATCCGGTGGAGCATCTGAACATTGAATTTGCTCCCTTTTGGAAATGGCACAGGAACTTCAAATCATTTATCTGCTCAATTATATATTCAATTTGTTTTTAATTATAATAGCATATTTTAATTGTTTTGAATTTTCCAGAGTATTTGGATTCATGTTGCAGTACCAAAACATGCCCTTTAACCCAAAGTACATGCTGACCAAAGTACTTTTCCTGAGCAAATCCCATTTGTTTATATTTAGTGCACATCCCTCTAAACCTTTCCTATCCATGTACCTGTGCAAATGTCTTTTAAATGTTCTAGTTGTACCCGCCTCTGGCATGTCTTTGGCAGCTTGTTTGATATACCTATCACCTCCTGCTGGAAAAACTTTGTCCTCAAGTCTGGTTTAAATCTTTCCCCTTTCATCTTAAATCTTAACCCTTTTAGTTTTAGTCCCATCTACCCTAGGATAAAGACTATAACCATCTACCTTATCTATGCTCCATGACTTTATAAAAAATTCTTAAGGTCACCCCTCAGTGACCATTGTTCCAGGGAATACAGAACCAGTTTCTTCTTGTAACTCAAGCCTTCCAGTTCTGGCAGCATACTTGAGAAACTTTTCTGCACCTCCTCTGGCATAATCACATCCTTCCTGTAGTACAGTGACTAGAACTGCACACAATATTCCATACACGGTCCTCCCATATAACTGCAAGGACCTGGACCCACTGCAATTTGCCACAATAGGTCAACGGCAGAGACAATCTCAATGGCTCTCCACACAGCTTTAGGCCACCTGGACAACACAAACACCTATTTCAGGATGCAGCTCATCTACTATAGCTCATCATTCCCACAATCCTGATTGAGAAGTTACAGAACCTGGGCCTCTGTGCCAACCTCTGCAATTGGATCCTCGACTTCCTAGACAAAAGACGGCAATCTGTGTGGATTGGTGATAACATATCCTCCTCACTGACTATCAACACTGGCGCACCTCAGGGGTGTGTGCTTACAATACAAACACTGTTGGTAGAATCTCAGATGGAGACAAGAGGGTGTACAGGAGTGAGGTATGCCAACTAGTGGAGTGGTGCTGCAGCAACAACCTGGCACTCAACATCAGTAAGACGAAAGAGCTGCTTGTGGACTTCAGGAAGGGTAAGACGAAGGAACATATAGCAATACTCATAGAGGGATCAGAAGCGGAGAGAGTGAACAGTTTCAAGTTCTTGGGTGTTAAGATCTCTGAGGATGTAGCCTGGTCCCAACATATCGTTGTAGTTATAAAGAAGGCAAGACAGCGGCTGTACTTCATTAGGAGTTTGAAGAGATTTGGCATATCAATAAACATACTCAAAAACATCTATAGATGTACCATGGAGAGCATTCTGACAGGCTGCATCACTGTCTGGTATGGGGGTGGGGGGGGGGGGGCGCTACTGCACAGGACTGAAAGAAGCTGCAGAGGGTTGTAAATTTAGTCAGCTCCATCCTGGGGACTAGCATTCAAAATACTCAGGACATCTTTAGGGAGCAGTGACTCAGAAAGGCAGCATCCTTTATTAAGGACCTCCAGCACCCAGGGCATGCCCTTTTCTCACTGTTTTCTCACATCAGGTAGGAGGTACAGAAGTCTGAAGGCACACACTCAGCAATTCATGAACAGCTTTTTCCCCTCTACCACCCGATTCCTGAATGGACCTTGAACACTTGGACACTACCTCACTTTTTAAAATCTAGAGTATTTCTGTTTTTTGCATGTTTTTTTAAAAATCTATTCAATATATGTATACTGTAATTGATTTACTTGTTTATTATTATCTTTATTTTATTTATTTTCCCTTCTATATTATGTATTACATTGAACAAATTTTATGTCACATGCCAGTGATAATAAACTTAATTCTGATTCTGAACATGACATCCAATTCTTTATCCCTTTCACCAATCAACTTCCCAGCTTTTTACTTCACCTCCTTCCCCTATCCCATTTTCACCTATCACCTACTGCCTTGCACTTCTTCCTCCCCTCCTCCCATCTTCCAACTCTGACTTAACTTTTTTTTCTAGTCCTGACGAAGGGTCTTGGCCTGAAAGGTCGACTATTTATTCCTTTCCATGGATGCTGCCTGACCTGCTGAGTTCCTCCAGCATTTTGTGTGTGTTGCCTTGGATTTCCAGTGTCAGCAGATTTTTTTGAGTTTGTGGTCCTAACTCTTGTATTTGCTTCCATTAGCATTATGGAACTGCCAAGCATGTTATATGCCTCCATCACCACTTTGGCTATCACAATTGCCACTTTCCAGGAACAATGGGCTTGTATCCCTTGATCTGTCTGTTCTAGAACACTCCCCAAGGCCCTGTCATTTTTTTTCTGTAAGCCCTCCACAACAGCTGATTTAACTCCCTAATTGCAACACCTTGCACTTATCTATTAAGTTCCATCTGCATTCCTTTGCCTACTTTTCCAGTTGATCTCCAGTTCTGCAGTCACCATTTTCGTGTCATCTGCAAACCTGCTAATCATGCCACCTGCATTTTTATTCCAATCCTGAATATGATTGACAAACAACAGTGGACCCAGCACTGATCTCTGCTGCACGCTAGCCCAATCTGAAAAACATTACTTTGGTACCACCCTCTGTCTCTCCAATTCCTTCAAAGCCAATTTTGGGTCCAACATCCCATAATTCTATGTAATCTCACTTTCTGGAGCAAGCTACAAGGGAAGACCTTATCTAAAGCTTGGCCAAAGTCCATGTAGACATCATCTACTACCCCGCCCTTGTCAATCCTTTTAGTCACATTTTTTAAAAAAACTCAAATTAGTGTGATACAATTTCTCACACAAAATGCCAGGTTAACTTTTCTTAATCAATCATTGCCTTTCAGAATATAGATAGATCCTGTCTCTAAGATTGACCACTGGTGACTTGCCCACCCCTGTGTTAGGCTCATCAGCCAATCATTCCTTATTTAACATCACACCTTTAATCATCCTTGAGTCTTCTAGTACGTCACCCATGGCTCAGGATGATACAAATATCTCTGCTGGGCTTCCGCATGTTCTTCCCTTGCTTTCACAATGTCCTAAGGCACACTTGATAGGGCCATTGGGATTTATCTACCTACGTGCCCCTCAAGAATGGCAGTAGCTCCCCTTTCGTAATTATGTTTCAGGACATGATTATTCTTTTCCCTGAATACTCTAGTGTCCATGACATTTTCCATGGTAAGTATGTATTACTGAATGCCAGGAATATTGATATCACCTCCATTACTTTTTCACTGGAAGTTGAATCCCTGAATCAAAGTTTCGGAATTAAGAGGCCAACATTCCATGGATTTCCCTCCAGTGTTTATTTATAACCACAACAGGGTAAAGTCCCCAGGGAAGCATAAAGGTAGAGGGTCAAAAAGTCAAGATCATTCCGGAGTAATACAATAGGTTCTACAGGTGCTGGAAATCTAGAGCAGCACACACAAAATGCCTGAGCAACTCAACAGGTCAGAGGACAGTTCTACGTGCTGTTCAGGCTGTCCGGCTACAGAAAAGATGTCATTAAGTTGGAATGGGTGTTGTAAAGATCAAGGAGGATTTTACTAGGACTGGAGGGCTTGAGTTATAAGAAAAGGCTGGATAGACTGTGGAACAATTTTTTTTGGAGTGTAGGAGTGGCGTTTTAAAGGCCGTAAATCATGAGCCGTATTGATGAGGTGCATGGTCATAGTTTTTATTTCCCAGCGAGTCTAAAATGAAAGAAAATGCTGGACTAGTAACTCAGCAAATCAGGCAGCATCATGGAGGGGAATAATCAGTTGACATTTCAGGCTAAAGATCCCTCATCAGGACTGGGAAGGGGCAGAAACCAAAATAAGAAGTTGCAGAAGGGGCAAATTACAAGTTGGCAGGTGATGGGTGAAACCAGGTGAAGGGGGGAGAAGGAAGGATGTGGGAAGGGGAATAAATGTGAAAGGTAGTGAGCTGCTAGGTGGAAGAGGTGAAAGACTGCAGAAATATTGGAAAGGAGAATTCAGTGGACCATGGAATAAAGGGAAGCAGGGGGAATCAGAGGGTGGTGATGGACGGGTCATGAGGGTGTGGGAGGAGAGAGAAATAGTGAGAGAGGGGGCCCTGACCAGATGAGTTGCTCCAACATTTCTGTGTGTTGCTCCACAGTTACACCTGGTGGCTGGAGTATGCAATTGCAGCTTAGTTATTTGCAATTGTTTGCTCATGTGTCAGTACTGTTGTTCATGTGGAAACCCCAAAGCACTGCCACCTGCAGCTGTACCAGATACTGCAGTTAAATGGGGCAGGATCTATAGCTGTCAGAGAGGTACAGCAGGCTTCAATAGCAACCGGCATCTCTGAGCTTCATTTCACTATAAATGAAGTTTGTGTGACATGTTACCAAAGGCTCGGGGTGGTGAGGAAGGGTTTGATTTTGAGCAACATCTTAAAATAAGATGAAATGTGGCAAGAAGGATCAGAGAGGAGATTCTAGATTCCTTTCTAGTCCTCTTTAAAATTCCTTCTTTCTCTTCTGAGATGCTGTTTAAGCTTTCGGTCACTGTCCTACCAACTTCGCTTGTTGCTTGGGAAGACTCCTGGGAGGTGTGAGCCGTTTTGCTACATCAAAGGTGTTCCTTAAATGCAAGTTGTTATGATAATCAGTTAAATCTTATAGCAAAAGAAGGGCTCACTTCAAACTTGCTCCCATTTACTAGTTTCTACTACAAAATAGGTCTACTGCCCTTGCAGTGTTTATGTACAAATTTCGGCAGGGAGTCAAAGAGGGGTGACCTTATTGAAACCGATCGAATGGAGAAATGCCTTGATAGAGTGGATGGGAGAGGATGATTCCTGTGGTAGGAGACTCTAAGACCAGAGGACACAGTCTCAGAATAAAGGGGCGTTTTTTTAGAACGGAGATACGGAGTAACTTCTTTAGCCAGAGAGTGCTGAGTCTGTGGAACTCTTTACCACAAGCAGCTGCAGAGGTCAAGTCTTTATGGATGTTTATGGTAGAGTTTGATAGATTCTTGATTAGTCAGGGCATGAAGGAATACCAGGAAAAGGGAGGAGATTAGGCCTGAGAAGAAAATTGGATCAACCATGATGAAATGGTAGAGCAAACCTGATGGGCTAAATGGCCTCACTCTGCGCCTATAGCTTATAGTCTTAAATACCTTCTCATTAATCATCCAAGACGGAAGTTCCTTCAAACCTTCCTTCCTTCAAAGTACATCTACTTAACGTTTACCAATATTAAGAAAACTTAAGACTCCCAGATATTGCTGTTTCAAGGGCAAATAAAGAGTGGATGGAGATGGATGTCTTTCTACCATGTGTGCTTCAAGTGAAATCCAAATTATCCCACGCAGGAAGTGATTTAAAAACAGCTTACGAACTGGAAGTGATGTTCATATAAAACAAACTGCATACAAAATGAACTGCGACTCTAAAGAACAAAACAGTAGGTACCAGACTACTGGGATCACCCACATCAATCATAATGCTGACCAACATAAATCTATTTCACAAACATTCTATCCCTTCTGTTCTATACAGTCCATAACCCTCCGCTTTTTATTACATTCATATGCCAATCTAAGAGTCTCTTAAATGTCCCTATTGTATTATCACTACCCCAAGCAGTGCATTCCAACCACCCACCATTCTCGGTGTAAAAAGAAACTCCCTCTGACATCTGACATCTGACCAACCAAGAGGACATGGCTTTAAGGCCTAGGTGTCAAACACAAGGCTCGCGGGCCATATCCGGCCCGGCGTACAATTATATCCGGCCCGCGAGATCATTTTAGATAGATCTATTATTTTAATTATTAATGGCCCGGCGATATGAAACGCTGATAACGCACAAACTACAGATCCCATAATGCAGCACAACAGCTGCCGATAGGCTACCATGGAACATTCCCGCGTCAAGCGTCTGTTGCTGTATACAACACTATTCTGAAGTCAAAGCTAACCCCTAACAATGGCGAAGAGAAAAGTTGATTCTGAAAAAAGAGTCTTTCAAAACCGATGGGTTGCTGAGTATATGTTTACTGACATTGCCGGTAAACCCGTGTGTCTTATCTGTGTGAGAAGCTTTTCTCAGTGATGAAGATTAACAAAACATCACCCAGGAGTTATCTCACTGATGAACACCTGCAGTCCATCCTGAGAATCTCCACAACACAGAACCTTACACCAAACCTAAACGAACTTATTGCCAGAAAAGATGCCAAGCATCCAGCTCTGACAAAACGGCATAAGAGCAAAGAAAACTGAGTGTTTTGATTTGTTGTTGTTTTAACTTTTGCTGAAAAGCACAAATTTTATTTATATTTTCAGGGTTTTTTTTGCAGCATGCTCATATTTCTAACTTGTATAATACTGACAGGAGATATTTTTATGGAGAGCAAAATATTTAAGTTATTTAAAGTTTTAGTTTATTTTTTCTGGAATAATATTCCTGTCTGTTTTTATTCATATTTATGTTCAAAAAATGTTTAGTTTTAGTGTGTTCAATAAATGTTTATCCTGTTCGGCCCGCGACCTAAAGTGTGCTTTGAGTTTTGGCCCCATGTGCAATTGAGTTTGATACCTCTGCTTTAAGGTAAGGGGGGGGGGGAAGTTCAAGGGGGATATTAGAGGAAGGGTTTTCACTCAGAGAGTGGTTGGTGTGTGGAATGCACTGCCTGAGTCAGTGGTGGACGCAGATACACTAGTGAAGCTTAAGAGACTACTAGACAGGTATATGGAGGAATTTAAGTTGGGGGGTTATATGGGAGGCAGGGTTTGAAGGTTGGCACAACATTGTGGGCCAAAGGGCCTGTAATGTGCTGTACTATTCTATGTTCTATATCTTCCCTAAACTTTCCTCTGCTGACTCTACCTCTGGTATTGTCACCCAAAGAAAATGGTGCTGCCTGTCCATCCTGTCTATACCTTCCGTAATTTTGTATACAGGTATACATGGGCCAGGCTGTTTTGAAATCTGAATTCGACTGCTTCTGACAAAGCCAAGTTGGGAATAAGTGAACAGGTTATTCATCAGTAAATGTCACTCGATGGTACTGTTGGTGATACTTTCCCTAATGACTGAGGGAAGAACTGACTGAACAAATTTCCGTGTTGTCTGGTAGATGTCGATGATGTGATTGCATTGGAACAGCCTGGCTCAGGGCATAGATATTTCTGGTATGCAGGTCCTTGGGACTACAGCTGGGATGTACATTTGCATAGCCAATGCTGTATCTGGTGCTTTCAGCCATTTTTTAGATATTGCATGGAGTGAATCATATTAGCAGATGATTGGCTTCTCTGATGGTGGACATCCCAGGAGGAAACCAAGACAACTCTCCAGTCAACACTTCCAGCTGCACATTTCTAAATGCTTCAGCATTATCTTTAGCACTCACATGGTAAGCCCCACTATCACTGAGGATGTGGGTATACCTCCCCAATTAGATATTTCATTGTCCACCACATTACCTGACAATCTGGGGCAAAACACTGTAGTGTTTGGATCCCATCTGTTGTTTGAGAGATCACTGCTTTCAGTGTTTAGGGCACTTGTAGTCCTCTGTTGCATCTTAACCACTTCTATGTGCACTGGTGCTCTTTATCTGCACTCCCAACTTGATTGACAATCTAGGTAGTAATGGTGGATGTAAAGGATATGTGGGGCTGTAAATGACAGATTATAGAGCTATACATTTCTATTGCTGCTGATGGTCCACACTGCCTCATGTGACCCCAGTGTTGATTCACAATATTTATTCTGAGTTTTTCCCACTTAGCATGTTTCTGCTGCTTAAATCATTGGAGGGGGTCCTACACTACAAGGTCTATGCAATGGTTTAAGGGCAGCATTGCTCTTCCACACATCCACGAGATTTATTTTGAAACAGCATTTTATGCTGTCGTCTGAAGTATGCCATCCAAACATTTTCATTCATTTCAAAGGCAAATTATATTTTGCTTATGATAATTATATATTTGCCAGCTGAGCCGATATTATATATTGGCCCAGATGGTCAATAATCCTTAAAAGGCAGCATTCCCTTAGAGTTACCCAACAGCTGTTAAAGTTAAGAAAAATAATTATGATTTGAGGCTTGGGGCTTTTAACTTCATGCCTGGAGGTGAGATTGGCTATGATATGTAATTAGGACACATTCTAGTAAACTCTGGAAATAGTTAGAAACTATTCAGCCTTGTGGTCATCACCCGGATACTATGCCAATTAATTTGATCCCATGGAAACCCAACCACACCATGCAAAATTCATTTTATGGTACGTGTTCCTGAAATTTGTTTAGAAATATTATATATGACAGACAGAACAGAAAAAAAAAACATGATATCTGTACGGAAGTGAACAATTGGAGATAGTACTGAAAATTCCATCAGAGTGACACTTAAGCAAGATTTAAAAATAATCTGACAGGTTCTACTAATGCCCATTGCCACTATCGTTTACACTAGTCCAGAAAATTTAGATCAGGGTTACTAGTGGCATGCAATACAAACTGCAGGTACATTCACTTCTTTCTGGAGAGAATGATGTAACATTAATTTCCGGAGAGAAAGTTGAGGCTGCTCAGTGATCAAACCACTAAAAAATCTTGTATATTGGTCCAGAATAGCAAGCAAGACAATGAACAACTTACTGAACAGAAGTCTCGGAGACACAAGAGATTCTACAGATGTAAGAAATCTTGAGCAACATGCAAAATACTAGAGGAATTCAGCAGGTCAGACAGCATCTGAGGAGGGAAATGAATAGTTTTCAGGCTGAGACCCTTCATCAGGGCTCATGAAAGGACTCTGCTCAAAATGTTGGTTTATTTCCCTCCATAGGTTCTGCCTGACATGATTGATAGAGTACTACAGCATAGAAACCGGCCTTTGGCCCATCTAGTACATGCGAACCTGATCTTCTGCCTAGCGCCATCTATCTGCTAATGGACTAAATTCCTCCCATCCACGTTTCTAATCTAACTTCTCTTAAACTTAACAATTAAACCCACACACTCACCACCCTCTGAGTGAAGATGTTTTTCCCTTCGATTCCTCTTAAATATATCACCTTTCACCTTTCAGTCTAAACCCATGACCTCCAGTTCTAGTTTTACCCAACACTGAGGGGAAAAAGCCTGCATGTATTTACCCTATCCAATTATTCCCCTGCCCCTTAATTTTGTTTTCCTCTATAAGATCTCCCCTTATTTTTCTGTGCTCCACAGAATAAAGTCCTAACCTATTCAACTTTTCCCTATAACCCGGGTCTTCAGGTCCTGGCAATATCCTCATAAATTTTCTCTGCATTCTTTCAAGCTTATTGATACTTTATAGATTACTGACCTGTTGAGTTCATCTAGTATATTCTGTATATTTCACAGAAATACGTAACAGCAGATTTCTATAACCCTAACTATAATAAGACTTTTTTTTAACCTTTTCTTTTGACTTAACTTGGCTTCTCTCCAATAAGAAATAGTTACTTCATAGAAACGTGCTGCATTGTAATGGAACTTAATCTTCATTAATATGTGTTGAGTTTACCTTTCAGAAGTACTAAGGGAAGGTTCTTAAACATAGGAGCGTTTAGTGTTTGAGGCCCTTTAGCATTTATTTATATCATTTTTGTTATATTCTTCAGAACATGTCTTAATTATTTTCCATAATTTGGGTAATTTGTCACATTTTTGGGATACATATTTGTGATACATATTTACTTGCCTGTGTATGGAAATGAAAAGTATCATTTGCTGATTCAGTGGCAACATCTCAGCAGAATAGCAAGAACTGAAAAAAAGGGTTGCTTAAAGGGATTCCTGTAGCTCATGCTTTTGGGGAGATCGTGGAATAAACAAGGCACCCAAGCAAAGAATGCTTTGGTCCAACCTCCATTAATGTTGGAGTTGACTTTGAAACCTGGAGCATATAAAATTGGGCATTCTTCAGGATGAATGTGATGTGATAGAGAGTTCAGCTGCATTCACTAGGATCAGTCATTGTATCACTAGATGGACAGTAGCCTGGCTCAGCTATTTATCAATGGACCTGAGGAGGCTTAGCGAGGTGCCAAATGTGGAATAATGTCCTCTTCTGAAAAAGCTCCCTCAATGACCCTGATTCAAAGGAACAAGGCTGGTAGTGACATTCCTTCAACATTTCTGGCTCTGCTTCACTTCAGGCTGATGTAGTGATATCCTGCCAGGCTGTTCTGGGAAAGGTAACCTGGAATGAAAAAAGGGAGCAGATGTGCTCCACCTCTTGAGGCAGAAATCGTCCTTCATCCATCAGAATTGGCACTTCACTGTTCCATTGTTGGTTCAAGTCTTCCTTCACACTATCTAACTACTGCATAAGATAGGTAAAGCTTCTATATATTCCCACGTTGATCTTTGAACAGTTGATTGGTCTCTGCAGGCCAGTGAAAATAGTGAATGCCTTACAATACTCTACACATGGGCAAACATTAGCAGAGTATTCCGATATTAAAGACTGTCAGTCATTTGTGGCATTGATCTGTTGAAATTTTTAGCCTACTCAACTCCTGTCTAATGAACAGAATAATAACCTGAATATATCTGTCTACTAAATTCCTTTCACTAAGCAACTTGATTTATAATTTCCTTAACTGGAATTGTCGAAGGGAACATAATTATGAAAGGCTTTCTGGAGTGTATCCATGTCAACTCAGAATTGATTTAAAGTGAAACGAACAAAAATCAGGCAGTCACAAAAAAAATCCATTTGAGTCTTTCTGTGTTTTATGTTCCATTTGATGCTCTTTCCCTCCTTCTGTCATTAGTAGCAGGTCTCCCAAGTTATTGCATGCCATAAGTTAGAGTGAAGACAGTGAGAATTCATAAGTTTATTTCATACTGAGTCACACACAATGCATCATATGATAAAATATCTGCATATTTTTATGCTATTCCTAATAGATGTACTGAAAAGTATGTGCAGAATTTTTCTACAATGCAGATTACTTCTGAAGTTTTTTTATTTTTTGCAATTTTCTAGCTTGTTCAGCAGTACAGTGTTTTCTACTTGACATCCTTGAATGCAAATATGAAAAGCAACATGCATGCGTGGCACTTTAAAATATGGTAATCACCAGATGTAAGGCTGTTATGCTTTTCCTTTTGCTATGACTGATGACGAAGCTCTACCTTCATTTGTTCCTTCACAGTCCATGTGAATAATTGGAATTTGCTGGCATGGATCAGAGCATTTGTGATCATGGAGCAGAAGAATAAAAATAAGTTTTCAGTGGTTTGGAGCAATCATCTCATTACAGTCAAGCAGAAGTGTAGACTTTAGAATTATCACCCAGAAAATATTTTCTAAAAACTGATGAATATTTATCATTTTGGGTGCTTATGTGTCATCACAATCTGATTAAAGTTTTAAATATTACAGATTTGAATTTGTGTGTCAAGATTGGTGTACCATATATTTCTTATGCAACAGGTCAGCAATGGTTTTATTTGTGGCTCCACCTTAAATTCAGCCTCAAGCATTACTGAACAGAGATGTACCATTCTCTTCTTGAGCTGTCCTGGACTGCAGCTGAGGGCAGTCTGTGTCCTTTGGCAATCAGAGGATTAACACGAAGGACTTAGAGTAGATAGGCGGTGATCAGACTGGGGTCAGAAGGGAATGGTGGCTGAGAAGGGGATTGTAGACTGATATTAGCATGTTTACAATCAAAATGGTAATAATGTATGTTATCAATTTTAGGTGAAATGGAAGAAAACAAGACAACGGTGAGTATCAATGCATCTTTTGTCTTTATTTATGTACTACTTTTGCAGCAAAAACAAACATAATTCTTCAACACACACAAAATTCTGGAGGAACTCTGCAGACCAATCAGCATCTATGGAAAAGGGTAAGCTGTTGACATTTCAGGGCGAGATCCTTCCTCAGCATTTTGTGTGTGTTGCTTCAGATTTCCTGCATCTGCAGATTTTTCTCGTGGGATAATTCATCCCACTTTCATCTGACTTCTCTATCTGTGGCCTCCTGGACTGTTACAATGAGGCTCAGTGCAAGATTGAAGAATGGCACCTCATCGTCCATTGGGCATGTTGTAGCCTTCCTGATCAAAATTGAACTTTACAACACCCTATAAGCTGCTTGCTCTGACTACTTCAGAACTGACCATTCTTGCTATCATCCACCTGTGATACAGGCACGTCATTCTTTCCTCTCCATTAGCACACTCTGACCTGCTTTTTGCAACATATCTTCTTCATCAGCTCTGAATTTATCCCCACAGCAACACTGGCCTAAACCTAACACAGATATTCCCTTTGATTTATTCGTCCCCTATTGTTTTCTTTTTCTCACTTTCCTTGCTCTGATGAAGTGTCTTCCACCTGAACTGTAAACTCAGTTTCAATTCCCACAGATGCTGCCTGACTTGCTGAGTGTTTCCAGTGTTTTCTGTTTATAGTTCCAGATTTTCAGCATCAGTAGTATTTAAACACTTGGATACTTGGAAAGTGTGGATTTTTTAAAAATTCTCTCCTTTGAGGAAATACTGTTTAAAGTTTTTTCAAGTTCAAGTTTATTGTCATTCAATGATATACATGTATACCACCAAACAACATTTCCCCAGATGCAAGTGTAGGACACAACACATATAACTCATACACAACACACAAAGTAATATTATCACAAATAAATTTACAAATAACAAAATATATTCTAGTAAATTGACATTTATCATAAGGTGCATTTAAAACACAAATCAAAAAGTAAACAGTATAACGGTCTTGGTGTCTCATAAGTGATGCGACCTGGGTGGTGACAGGGAGCTCATTCATCTTGCAGCCTCGGGGGAGGAAGCTGTTTACCATCCTAACAGTCCTTGTCCTAATGCTTCGGTAGCTCCTGCCTGATGGTAGGGGTTCAAAGAGATTGGGGGATATAGGAGAAGAATCCTTGACAATGCTAAGGGCTGTGCGTATGCAGCACTCCTGATAAATGTCCTGATGGGTGGAAGAGAGACCCCAACGATCCTTGTAGCAGTCCTTGCAATTCTGTGTAGGATCTTGTGCTCAGATGCCTTGCAATTCCCATGCCAGAGGGTGATGCAGCTGGTCGGTACCTTTCAATGGTATTGCTGTAAAAATTGGCTAGAATGGAGAGGAGAGAAAAGCCTTGCTTGCCTCATTCTCCTCAGGAAGTGGAGACACTGCTGTGCTTCCTTGACTAAAGAGGTGGTATTGAAAAGTGCTTGCAGAAATATTTTGATTATGAATGAATGTATGTCAAGCATGCAAATATTTAACAGTCGGGCAATATTTAAGCGAATTTAGTGTCCAACAAAGGTCATCGGCCTGAACCCTTCTACTTTTTTTTCTGATGCTGCCTGGTTTGACCATGTTTGTAGCATTTGTAGGTTTTAGTTCAAATTGGTAACAGCAGTAGTATTTTGTTTTAAGTTCAGCCAAATACCCTTATAAATCAATAGGTCAAAGGTACATTTAAAGTCAGAGAAATGCATATAATATACAACCTGAAATTCTTTTCCTTTGCAAACATCCACAAAAACAGAGGAGTGACCCCCAAAGAATGAATGACTGTTAAATGTTAGAACCCCAAAGCTACCACCCCAGCTCCCCCTCACACATAAGCAGCAGCAAGACAATAACCTCCCACTCCCCCACCATCAAAAAAGCAATGACACCCCCACCGAGCACTCAAGCATGCAACAAAGCATGAATAAAGACCCAGTACCCCAAAAACTACTCATTCACCGTTATTCAAATTACTACAGGCTACTCTCCCCAATAAGGGAAAAAGAGATGTCCCCGTTTCACAGTGAGAGGGGAGACATACCATAGAGCAGCCAGTTGTTTTGTTGTTAAAAGTCTGTTATGTCACTTCTTCTGAGCTCTGTGCCCAAAGAACTCGGGTCTCCAGACACACAGCCAGCTCGCTGCTTTTCATTTTCCGTCTCCCACACCACACCAGCTTTCTGCGGCGGCACCGACCTCAAGTCCGCCCACCTCCAGAGCCACAAAAATCCAGCACCCTGAAGGCACATTAGTCTTCTAGGCCGTGTCCTTGGCATATTGAATAGCGGCCAGTCATGAGACCCTGAGAACAGGTCCCATTTTCGCAAAGAACCAAAGTCAGCGTGCAACTCCGGGTCAGGGTCTTCAAAAGAACCCTGAACTGAAAAATACGAGGGGTGATTGATAAGTTCATGGCCTAAGGTAAAAGGAGTCCATTTTAGAAAACCTAGCACATTCATTTTTCAACATAGCCCCCTCCTATATTTATACACTTAGTCCAGCGGTCGTGGAGCATACGGATCCCTTCTTTGTAGAAGTGGTCCACAGTAGGGATGATTGATAAGTTTGTGGCCTAAGGTAGAAGGAAGTGAGTTATTAACTTCAAACTTTCTGCATTATCACTCAAAGAATTGAACTGCACGTGCATGTAACTAGAGTGTCTTGGACCTCCAGGTGGTCCACAGCAAGGGTGATTGATAAGTTTGTAGCCTAAGGTAGAAGGAGATGAGTTATAGAGCTGTCATTACGTGCACATGCAGTTCAACTCTGAGTGAAAATGCAGAAAGTTTGAAGTTAATAACTCATCTCCTTCTACCTTAGGACATGAACTTATCAATCACCCCAGGCTGTGGACCAGCTCTGGAGGTCCAAGACGCCGACTTCTACAAAGAAGGGATCCGTATGCTCCACGACCGCTGGACTAAGTGTGTAAATGTATTAAAAATGAATGTGCTGTAGCGATGTGCTACACACAGTGCTGAAATAACGACACGCAGTCAGTAAGTCGTTTCGAGACTAGTTTATTCAAACTTCGCGGTGCTGGCATTTAAATCCCTAGTGCCCGCCCTCTCCTGGCAGAAATGACGTCGGAGGTACATTACTGAAGTCTCCCTCCGCACGCTGGCTACTTGTGAGCCGGTTCGCCTGCGCAGGAAGTGGGTCGCCACAGTGCTAGGTTTCCTAAAATTGACTCCTTCTAACTTAGACCACAAACTTATCAATCACCCCTTGTAGAGATATTAAAGATAGAAATAGAGCTGTTTCTGAAGATGAAAGCAAAGGAGTCATCTTTAGGAGCCGTCGTCCTCCTAAGCTCCACCCTCTTGAAGATGTTGGGTTTGAAATTCCATTACTACATAAAGTATTATCACAAATCTAATTAACGGCCATTAAGAATACTCTGCAGTGGAATGCCCACTGGCAGATAATTTCAGGTCTTTGATTCACTGTGTATAGAGTGAACAGTACATTCAGAGTGATGTCTTCCTGTCATAGGCAGAGAATTGCTCTGTGCAGATTAGGCCTGAAAATTGTCCCCTCACAAAAGAAGTCTGAATCGAAGATTTATCACCTGCTTCAGGATGATTTAAAGAGAACCAGGCTTATCTAAGCCTTTGTTATATAGTCTTAAGGCATCTGTGGTCTTCTTTGAGTGTTTAATGTAGCAATCAATGCCAATATCTTCAGGATATTAACAGATTTAATAATAGCCACATCGAACATTCCCAACAACAATTATTCCCTATTGTTTATGAATACTTCTGTGACTGTATCCACCACTGACCAGTGCAGTATTGTCCCTGCTCCTTGTATTTCTCCACCAACCATGGCTAATTCTCCCTCTGCAAGCCTCTGTCTGATCCTTCAACCTCCTTTCCCCAGCCTTGTTCTGATGCTGGGTAAGATCCCCCTTCAACACCATTCTCTGCAAAGGAAGTAGCTCATGGCTTTACAAAGCTTGAGGAGAATATCCATTCCAGTGGTGGATGCGGGCTTCAGCTAAACAGGTGACATATCCTCACACAGCCACACACGAGTGAACCTTTACAGGAGCGTAACTATTTGTATTAATATATGGAGGAGTGTGAAACATGTAAAAACAAAACAACTTCAAATTTATATTTCTGAAAAATCGAATTTGGAATTATTCACTTTAGTAGATATATCTAATGAATAAAATAGCAGATGGAATAAATAATTTGTGGACAAGTATCTGAATCTATAACTACTCCTCTACTGGCGGTGGGGGCAGAACCTTTGATTTTTATTGTAATGATTTTTGCAAAAGTCAGCAGCAATGTTTAGATGTACAGGAGATAAGGGAGCTGCATTTTAGTGTGAGAATCCTGAATTTTGTGATGCCTGCAAGGGTAAAAGGTGGCAATTCCTAACAATTTCTGTCTCTGTATCTGTTTTGCCAATAGCAACATATACAAAATATAGGCACAGTTACAAATCCTTCGTAACATTAGTCAATTTTAAATAATACACCTCTGTTCATGTGCTGGGAATGTTTATAAAATTGCCAAAACTGCACTTACTATCCTAAATTTGGCAGGGCTTGAACTATATATCAACCTCTCAAGCCCCACTTTATAAATGTTACTGTTCCTCTCACATCTTGTTCCACATTCTAAATTAAGTGAATAGAAATGCCTTGATTCTACTTCCATGTTTTATTAAGCTACACATGAGAGCTGATGGAAAAGGAGAAAAAGTTAAGTGTGAAATTAAGTTTAGACCATAAGCTAAGGTGCAGAATTAGACCATTTGGCCCACCAAGACTGCCCCATATTTCATCATGGCTGATCCATTTTCCCTCTCAGCCTCAATCTCCTGCCTTCTTCCTATATCTATTCATGCCCTGACTAATCAAGAATCCATCAACCTCTGCTTTAAATATACCCCATGAGGTGGCTTCCATAGCCATCTATGGCAGTGGATTGCACGGATTCACTGCTCTCTGGCTAGAGATCTCTGGGTGTCAAGATCTCTGAGGATCTAACCTGGGCCCAATATATAGATACAGAAGCAGCTATAAGGAAGGCATGATAGCGGCTATATTTCATTAGGAGTTTGAGGAAAATTGATTTGTCACCTAAAATACTGAAGACTTTGACAGATGAGGAGAGCAATGACAGGCTGCAACACTGTGTGTGAGTGTGGGGGGGGGGGGTGCACTACTGCACAGGCTCAAAGTAAGTTTCAGAGAGTTGTCAAATTAATCAGCTCCATCATGGATACTGACCTCTGTGGTAACCAAGAAATCTTCAAGGAGTGGTGCCTCAAAAAGGCAACATCCATTATTAAAGACCCCCATCACCCAGGACATGCCCTCTTCTCATTGTTACTGTGAAGAAAGAGGTACAGAAGCCTGAAGACCCATACTCAGTGATACAGGAACAGCTTCTTCCCCTCTGCCATCCAATTCCTAAATGGACATTGAACCAATGAAAACCACCTCAATTTTTTAATATAATTTCTGCTTTTGCACTGTTTTTAATTTAACTATTCAATATCCATATATAATGACTGTAATTGATTTTTTTCTATATTATCATGTATTGCATTGTACCACTGCTGATGACATATGCCAGTGATATTAAACCTGATTCTGAAGAAATTCCTGCTTATCCCCTTTCTAAAAGGACACCCCTCAATTTTGAGGCTTGTCCTCTGGTCTTAGACTTCCCGACCATAGGAAACATCCTCTCCACCTCCACTCTGTTGAGGCCTTTAAACATTTAATAGGTTTCAATGAGGTAATCTCTAATTCTTCTGAATTGCAGAGAGTACAGGCCCATAGCCATCAAACACTCCTCATATGAAAAGCCTTTCAATCCTGGAATAAGTCTTGTTAACCTCCTTTGAACCCTCCTCAATGTCAGCACATGCTTTCTTAAATAAGGGGCCCAAAACTGCTCACAACAATCCAAGTGAGACCTCATCAGTGCTTTATAAAGTGTTTAAAATTACATCCTTGTTTTTATATTCTAGTCCTCTCAAAATAGATGCTAACATAACATTTGTCTTCCTCACCACCAACTCAACCTGCAAATTAACCTTTAGGGGATCATGCACAAAGATTCCCAATGTCTCTTTGCACCTCAGATTTTGAAATTTCTCTCCACTTGGAAAATAGTCTATGCTTTTATTTCTTCTACCGAAGTGCATGACCATATACTTCCGAACACTGTATTCCATTTGCTATTTCTTTGCCCTAATCTGTCTAAGTCCTTCTGGAGCCTCTCTACTTCCCCAAAACTACATGATTAGGCTAGGATTAAATTGGGGGATTGCTGGCCAGCATGGCTCAAAGAGCCAGAAGGGCTAATTCTGTGCTGTATCTCAATAACCAAATTAAATTACATCTACTTGTAAGTAGATTCACAGCAAAAATGATTAGAAATGCAGTTATATTAAGTTCAGTGGGGATGGGCTGCCTTGTAAAAATACTGCAGTGACTTAAGATCTGAGAATAGATAACAGGTCTTCAAATATGCACATTTTGGATGTCTATTGGTTTAAACTTCCACTATGTATTCTGTTGAGAATAGCCACACTATATTCTATGGACGTGTAATACAAGTTGAAATAATTCTGTAACTTCTAAATGCAGAAAAGCGAAGAAATTTTGTATGCCACAATAGACCACAGCAACTCAAGAGCTTCAATTGAAGAAAATCCAAGGAGTCCCAGCACTTGTGAATATGCAGTGATTAACTATCGTCATATTCAAGAAACTACCATATCAGAACAAGATACACAAGAGTATGAGGAGGTGGTACCCAGATAACAGATTCTGGAAGAGAAACAGTCCAATGTGGTGACAATTTATCATCTGCCAGCAAATACTCAGCTTTGTTGATGATTGTTGGAATTGTAAATGCTGTTTACTGACTTTACTGTGGAAGTCATATAACATTTTTTATTGTAAAGATGCTTTGGTTGGAGTTAAAATGAGATTTATTCCTTGTGATTGTTGCTTTTAGAGTAGCTGCAATGTCCCACTTTTTCCACCAGCATCTCTGCCTTCCTTTCCCATTTCTACAAAGCACCATTCAATACAATTAACTTATCTCATTCCAGATTACATTTAAATGAACCCAACTGGGAGGCATTGAAGATGTTTAGAAATTTAATGTAGTTTTGCAGTAAACATTAGATGACATTCATGAATGATTCTTGGTCAGTCTGACAATACTTTGTCTTACTATATATTTACATTGTACAGAGGTCTTGTTTTGAGTATGAAATGTTCTCTTTTGCTGTGCTTTTGCTGTAAGTATTAACCCAGTTAATGAAGGGAATCATGCTGTCTTTTATCAGGAGGCAATGATACAGTTTATTTTAGAAGGGTTTTCCATCATCATCTATTCTGCTTTCATTATGATTCAAAGAGGAATCATCTGTAAAATGTTCTTCTTTTGTTTGCCTGAGGTTTATAAAAGTGTTAAAATAGCATTCATAATTCTTCAGTCTTAAGAAGTACAGCAAAATGGGGAATAGTGATCTGCCAAACTATACCTATAGGTATGGCTCAGTACACTAGCAGTTAGTGTAACACTATTACATGGCCAGTGATTCGTGTTCAATTTCATTGCTGTCTGTAAAGAGTTTGTACATTTTTCCTGTGACCCTATGCATTTCCTCTGGTTTTGTTCCATATTTCAAAGATGTTCGGGTTAGGGTTAGTAAATTGTGGCCAAGATATGTTGGCACCAGAAGCACGGTGATAATTGTAGGCTGCCCCAGCGCATACTTGGATTGTGGGCATTGATGCAAAACAATACATTTAGCTGCATGTTTTGATGTACATGTGCTAAATAAAGCTAATCTTTATCTCTTTTATTTTTATTTTCTTTATTATTCAAGCAAGGTGTAAATCTTGCTGCTGTTTTAAGATTGATTTCTCCTGCTATATACTTATTAGGATTTGGACGTTTTTCAGTTTAAGCAAGAAAATGTATGTGGCTTTTCATTCAACTTTGTTCTTAAAAATGTGGTTTGGTTTTCCAAAGTACTTGAAACTTGAATTTTAAGAATAGTTCTTCTCTCAAAATAAGGAGAATAAATGTAAATGAGTTAAACAGAAATAGGTTTTTTTGTGTATGTGCAGGAGCATAAAGTTTAAAAATTCAGAGATCTGTATTTTTAAGTGACAGACTTGTATATTGGTAAATAACTTGTTTTATTGTATTGTTAATTAAATATATTAGAGTGATGAAATCCATCTATGATAGCTTTGTTACACATTTGTCACTGTGACACATCATGACTCGCAGATTCCTGAAAATAAATTGCAGGATATCATGAGGATAAAAAAAAAAACACCCTGAGAGTTCTGTGCATGCAAGCACTTGGATTGGTTATTTTAATGGATGACTAGAAGTATTCCTAGTTCCCAGAAAATTCCTCGTGGACAACCTCATGCCCTTTTTTGGACCTCTGTTCAGGTTGCCTCAATGCAGAAGAGCCTTGTTATAAACAGACTGCTACAACGTGAGAAGAGTTCTGGTGATTTATAGGCAAGAAAAGGTGACCACATTGAGTTCCAATTACCTAAAGTCAAGGGTCCTCCTCTCCTGATCACAAGAACTGGGAAGCGTGATAATTATCCAGTGTGACATGTAGATCTTGGTATGATTCAGTCACCTCTCTGCAGAATAGTTATTTATTTTTATGAGGAAAGATAAGGACCACAAAACTTTACTAGGTCACTAAATGTAGATCAGGAGTGACAGCTGTTTAGTTATGTACCTACTGTTACAGGGAAATTTTGATTATAAGACCATAAGACATAGGAGCAGAATTAAGCTATTTGGCCCATCGATTCTGCTCCACCGTACAATTATGGCTGATCTATTTTTTTCTCCTCCTCAACCCCATTTCCCGGCCTTCTCCCCATAAACTTTGATGCCCTGTCCAATCTAGAACTATCAATCTCTGCCTTAAATACACCCAGTGACCTGGCCTCCACAGCCGCACGTGGCAACAAATTTCACTAATTCACCATCCTCTCCGCATCTCTGTATGAATGGATACCCCTCTATCCTGAGGCTGTGCCCTCTTTCCTAGACTCTCCCACCATGAGAAACATCCTTTTCACACCCACTCTGTCTGGGCCTTTAAACACTTGAAAGGTTAACATGAGATCCCCACTCATCCTTCTAAATTCCAGTGAGTACAGACGCAGAGCCATCAAATGTTCCTCGTGTAATAGCCCTTTCATTCTTGGAATCATCCTTGTGAACCTCCAATGAACTCACTCCAATTCCAGCATATCTCTTCTAAAATGAGCAAACAAAACTGTGCACAATACTCAAGGTGAGGCCTCACCAGTGCCTCAGCATCACATCCCTGCTCTGAGGCACATCATTAGATGTCCAAGTAATTTTTCTGTCTAAATGTAAATATGATTAGTTTGGACTGCTGAAAAATGTGACATTTGAAAGGTTGATGGAGGATTTATTTTAATAAATGATATGTTCTATTGCTTAGAACACTCTTCCCTTCAAGCTTGTGTAAAGAATTTTTAAAATTCTTATTCTCCTTTATCCACTCGATCACAAACAAGAATGCATAACTGACAATAAAGAAGGAAATGCCACAGGATAAGTTCACACAGTTTTCCCTGAATCACCGTAAAATTAATGCTGTGTTCATGTGAAGTGCCAGGGATGGAACCAAGTAGACCTACGCTCCTACTAAAAGACGTTGTAGACCTATGTCTTTTAAGCATGCTTCCACCACAAAAATCATCCAAAAACATAATCTTGCCATGCTTGGTTTTTGGGCTTTTTGGACTGATGTTTTATAGCTGGTGATTAATTATGTATGTTAAATATCTATTAATATTGACAATAGCTATTATGATATTATATATTCTATAACAGGTTTTATATTAAACACTAGATTACACAGGGGAGAGTGTCCTAATTGGTTGCATAACAGCCTGGTTTTGAAACACTGATGGCCAGGAGCAGAAAAAGCTGCACAAAATGTGGACACAGCCCAGTCCATCACAGCCGAAGCCTTCCCACTATTGAATACATTTACAAGGAGCGCCACCACAAGAAAGCAAGATCCATCAAAAAAGACTGCCACCATCCAGACCATGCCCTCTTCTCATTACTATCAGTCGCCAGAGCAAACAGAAGCCTAAGATCTCACCACCAGCTGGTTCAGGAACAGTTACCCTATCACCATCAGGCTCCTGAACCTGAATGAATAATCTCAATCACTGATACTCTGAAATGGTTCTGTAACCTACCGGTTCCCTTTCAAGGACTCTTTACAACTCATTTTCTCAGTAGATTTTTTTATTTCAACGGTTTGTCTTCTCTTGCACATTAGTTGTACATCAGTCTTTGTCTGGTTACTTGTAGTTTTATCGTAAATTCTATCATTTTTTTCCTGTAAATGAATGCAAGAAAATAAATTTCAAGGCAGTATATAGTAATATACATACTTCTATAATAAATTTACTTTGAACTTTATGAGTCAGATGTTTTAACAAAGGGTCGCAAACCTGAAACATTAACTGCCTCTCTTTTCACAGATGCTTCCTGTTTAGTGAAATTTTTAGAACATATTCTGTTTTGTTATCAGAATCAGAATTAGGATTATTATCACCAGCATGTGACGTGAAATTTGTTAAATGAGCAGCAGCAGTTCAATGCAATACATAACCTAGCAGAGAAAAAAAATTAATAATAATAAATAAACAAGTAAATCAATTACATATATTGAAAAGATTTTAAAAAACATGCAGAAACAAATACTGTATATTTTTAAAAAAGCGAGGTAGTGTACAAAGATTCAATGTCCATTTAGGAATTGGATGGCAGAAGGGCAGAAGCTGTTCCTGAATCGCTGAGTGTGTGCCTTAAGGCTTCTGTACCTCCTACCTGATGGTGACAGTGAGAAAAGGGCATGCCCTGGGTGCTGGAGGTCCTTAATAATGGATGCTACCTTTCTGAGACACTGCTCCCTAAAGATGTCCTGAGTACTTTGTAGACTAGTGCCCAAGATGGTGCTGACTAAATTTACAACCTCCTGCAGCTTCTTTCGGTCCTGTACAGTAACCTCCCACTCCAATGTCAGACAGTGATGTAGCCTGCCAGAATGCTGTCCACGGTACAACTATAGAAGTTTTTGAGTGTATTTGTTGACATACCAAATCTCTTCAAACTCCTAATGAAGTATAGCTGCTGTCTTGCCTTCTTTATAACTACGTCAATATGTTGGAACCAGGTTACATCCTCAGAGATCTTGACACGCAAGAACTTGAAGCTACTCACTCCTTCCACTTCTGATCCCTCTATGAGGATTGGTATGTGTTCCTTCATCTTACCCTTCCTGAAGTCCACAATCAGCTCTTTCGTCTTACTGATGCTGAGTGCCAGTAAGAGCGGCAACACTCCACTAGTTGGCATATCTCACTCCTGTACACCCTCTTGTCTCCACCTGAGATTCTACCAACAATGGTTGTATCGTCAGCAAATTTATAGATGGTACTTGAGCTATGCCTAGCCACACAGTCATGTGTATATAGAGAGTAAAGCAGAGGGCTCAGCACACACTCCTGAGGTGCACCAGTGCTGATCATCAGCGAGGAGGAGATGTTATCACCAATCCGCACAGATTTTGGTCTTCCAGTTAGGAAGTCAAGGATCCAATTATAGAGGGATGTAAAGAGGCCCAGGTTCTAGAGCTTCTCAATCAGGATTGTGGGAATGATGGTATTAAATGCTGAGCTCTAGTCGATGAACAGCATCCTGACATAGGTGTTTGTGTTGTCCAGGTGGTCTAAAGCCACGTGGAAAGCCATTGAGATTGTGTCTGCGGTTGCCCTATTGTGGCGATAGGCAAATTGCAATGGGTCCAGGTTCTTGCTGAGGCAGGCGTTCAGTCTAGTCATGACCAACCTCTCAAAGCATTTCATCACTGTAGATGTGAGTGCTACCGGGCAATAGTCATTAAGGCGACTCACATTATTCTTCTTAGGCACTGGTATAATGTTTGCCTTTTTGAAGCAAGTGGGAACTTCTGCCCATAGCAGTGAGAAGTTGAAAATGTCCTTGAATACTCCTGCTAGTTGGTTGGCACAGGTTTTCAGAGCCTTACCAGGTACTCTGTCGGTACCTTCTGCCTTGCAAAGGTTCACTCTATTTAAAGACGGCCTAACATCAGCCTCTGAGATGGAGATCACAGGGTCATCAGGTGCAGCAGAGATCTTCACAGGTGCAGTTGTGTTCTCTTTATCAGTTTTATGAAAGGACTTTATCAGCTCAAAAAGCAAGGTGTTGCAGGAACTCAGCAGGTCAGCCAACATCTGTGGAGGAAAATGGATTTACCCTACACATACCCTTATTAAATCTTATCTCATTCTCCAGTGCTCCAGGGAATAAGCTCTAACCTATTCAACCTTTTACTCGGGTTCTCAAGTCTCAGAAACATCCTAGTAGATCTTCTCAATGCCCTTTTAATCTTACTGACATGTTTCCTGTAGGTAGGTGACCAGAACTGCACACAATACTCCAAATTTCACCTCACCAATATCTTGTACTGTACAACTTCAATATAACATCCCTTTCCTCCACTCAATACCTTTATTTATGAAGACCAGTGTGACAAAAGCTCTCTTTATGACACCACTTCCAAGGAATAATGGATCTGTAATCCTGGATCTGTTTGTTCTGCTGAATTCCTCAGTGCTTTACCATTCCTTGTGTATGTCCTACCTTGGTTGGTCCTCCCAAAGTGCAACTCCTCGCACTTGTCTGCCTTAAATTCCTTATGCCATCTTCTCTTTTGCTTCGACTTCTATTGTCTGCCATCTCTGATGTCTCAAATTCATCAGCTCTACTGTCATTAATTTACTGTTTTCCATTTTTCCTTTTCTCAATCTCATTAGACTCTTATTTCCTGCTTGTTCTTTAGACTGCTGTCAACGAAATCCAAAATATTTAACTTCTCCAGAGAGAAGCGGTACGATCATACAACTTATTGCAAGCCTCGCCAGACACTCCCCCAGTCGGTGGTGAATTGCCTCTGGCACTGAGTCAGAGTATTCTCCTGATATTTTCACCTCAGGCTCTTTCAGGCTGCAGCTGCTGATATCAGTCACACTCTTGAGAGGGGAGCTAATGATTGTATAGAAAGATGATCAGTGATCCTGTCTTTGCCAAAGGCAATGATTCTATTAACAAATTAAATTTGCATTTACCGAGCATTTTCTTCATGTTTCAGAAGGAAAATACTTTTCAGGTCCACATACCGTGTTCAACAAACACACGAAGTGAAAGCAAAGTGCCCATGAGAAAGGAAAAACTATCCATGTAGCACAAATAGAAATTCTGCCGTCATAGTAACCTGTTCATGGACTGTTAAAACCCTTTGAACGTTGGTATCAACTGCCATGATTTCTGCATTTTGAGCCTCCATGGTAGCCCTTGGAGTTTGAGCAGCCTGATCCGTATCTCTCAGGAAGCTGAGGTGTTCTTCCTCAAAAGCTACACTGTAGTTAAGTCCCTGTGATATCAGTATCTCTACGAGTCTAGAACAAATTACAATATTTTCCATGAGCCATGGAAAATATCCATGTCCAGATATTTTGGTTTTTCTATGTCAAATCCTCATCTCTACTGTAGAACCAGTATGTAATCTTGACCTTGGGACCTATGTTCTTATTTCTCCTGTCCAGTTTAGAGTGCACTGGTGTCAGGGTCTTGTCTCTGCTATTCTCTACATTAGAACAGGTGAGTGTCGGAGCTGAAGTGTGAAATGATGTGATTGTGTCTCTTCAGCTTCATTGTCACCTGCTCTGCTTTCACTGACTGGCCAGTAGAGAGTGCTTTGACATCTGAAATGAAAGAAGGAGAATGGCAATATTGCAATGTGGTGAGAGGTGAAGACAAATAGCATGTGCCTAGATTCAGAAAAGCTTTAAGAGGAAAATGTGCTGTGAGTAAGACATGAAGTTAAGATCATTTTCAGTGAATTCTATGCTACAAAAGGTCTCTGTCTCAGCACTGGCCGTCACTCAATGGCCAGCATATCCTTGTGAATATTTGAGCATGCCTCTCCTTTCCAGATAGACACAAGACTGCAGACTCTGGAATATGGAACAACACACAAAATGCTGGAGGGACTTGACAGTTGAGGCGACATCTATGAAGGAGGTAGACAGTCAACGGTTCAGGTTGAGATCCCTCATCTAGACTTGAGAGTCCGCCAGCATATTGCGTGTTGCTCCTCTCCCCTCCTGCATAATTTGAGCCACATCTGTTTTTGCAAAATATTTTCTTGACAGAGAGAGGAACATGTGGTTGGGTGTCAGACTTGAATTCCTAAAGGTATGTGCAACTTGTGAAAAAAGATGTGAAGCCTGTAGCAATCTGAGATGTGAGAAGGTGTGAAATAGTGTGTGAATGTTAGATTCTAATCATGAATGAAAGACCTTCTTAGAAGGTGTGGGTCAGGAGGATTGAGTATTGTTTGAGTCTTATGGCATGGTGTTATTATAAAGGACAATCTCCTGTATGCTTCAAAAGACCAATGATCCATAAATTCCCTTGGTCAGCCATTCCTCATCTTTTTTTTCCCATTTTCAATTACAACATCTGTCTCTGTGACACAGTACATCCCATTGAAGAGATCAGATTGGGTCTGGGTCATAGACATTGAATTTGTCTATAAAGGTTGGCGTCATTCAATGTCTGTAGTGAGATGCTGAAGATGTTCTATAGGTCAGTTGTGGAGAGCGCCCTCTTCTTTGTGGTGGCGTGTTGGGGAGGAAGCATTAAGAAGAGGGACGCCTCACGTCTTAATAAGCTGGTAAGGAAGGTGGGCTCTGTCGTGGGCAAAGTGCTGGAGAGTTTAACATCAGTAGCTGAGCGAAGGGCGCTGAGTAGGCTATGGTCAATTATGGAAAACTCTGAACATCCTCTACATAGCACCATCCAGAGACAGAGAAGCAGTTTCAGCGACAGGTTACTATCGATGCAATGCTCCTCAGACAGGATGAAGAGGTCAATACTCCCCAATGCCATTAGGCTTTACAATTCAACCGCCAGGACTTAAGAACTTTTTAAAAGCTATTATTAATGCTTTTTGAGATAGTGATTTAGATGCATATCATATTTTTTTACTGAGTTAAGTATTGTATGTAATTAGTTTTGCTACAACAAGTGTATGGGACATTGGAAAAAAAGTTGAATTTCCCCATGGGGATGAATAAAGTATCTATCTATCTATCTATCTATCTATTTAACAGCACTACCAGCAGGATAGTAATCATCACAATTAGATGACCCAACAATGAACACAGCGCTTACATTTTTTGCATTGGCTGCTAATTAGGTGGGCATCAGAATCTCTTATCCCTTCAGATGCTAGCTAATTTGATTGGTAACATTGCCGTCAGCCCCATCAGCACTAACTTTCTATTCATGTCACCATTAACTTTTCATGGTTAAAAGATGAGTGTAACTAGAAAGTGAATAATGCTGATATAGATTTCTAGCTGGCAAGCAAACACACGTTTTTACTCAAAGTTCCACTTGTACAAATTCCATTGAATTCAGGGATGAAAGGCAAATTCAAGATTATTGTTATATGCACAAGCACATGAAATGAAATACCTGATGCAGCAGCACCAAAGGCAAATAGCAATATATAAGCACCATTCAAAAGGGAAAACAAAACATAAACTATACACAGTTTTTACAAGAACAAACACAATTACACCAAAAAGTCAATTTTTAGTGCAAAGTGGCCAAATGGTCAGAGTGTTGCTAACCTGAATTGATTAGGGTTGCTAACTTATATTGATTACCTTGCTGAGGCCAGGCGACAACTCTTAGATACCTCCTCTTATTTACTCCTTGAGCAGGACCTCACTAAAGAGCACCAGGCCATTGTCCCCCACACCGTCACTGAACTTATTAACTCTGGTCATCTCCCATCCACTGCCTCCAATCTCATAGTTCCCTTACTCCACACCATCTTCTTCTACCGTCTATCCAAATCCACAAACCTGCCCATCCTGTAAAAGCCATTGTTTCTGCTTGTTCCTGCCCCATTGAACTTACATCAGCATACCTTGACTTAATTATCCACAACCTACTCCTTCCCCTGGGTTGAGTTCCTTCCTACCTACATCCGTGACAATTCACATGCTCTGGATCTGGTCAATGACTTTAAGTTTCCTAGCCCCAATCATCTCATTTTCTCCATGGATGTCCAGTCCCTCCATCTCCCATCAGGAGGGCCTTAAAGCTCTCCCCTTCTTTCTAGATAACAGACCCAACCAGTTCCCCTCCGCCACCACTCTCCTCTGTCTGGCAGAACTGGTCCTCACTCTCAATAATTTCTCCTTCGGCTCCTCCCACTTCCTCCAAACCAAAGGTGTAGTCACGGACATTCGCATGGGTCCCAGCAGGTCCCATGGCTGCCTTTTTGTCGGTTATGTGGAACAGTCTATGCTCCAAGCCTACACCAGTATCACTTTGTAACTTTTCCTATGCCACATTGAGAACTGCATAGTGACTGCTTCGTGCACCCCTCCTGAGCTCATCAATTTTATCTACTTTGCCTCCAACTTCCACCTTGCCCTCAAATTTACCTGGGTCTATTTTTGACACCTCTATCCCCTTTCTCAATCTCTCTGTCTCTATCTCTAAAGACAGCTTATCTGCTGATACCTTTTACAAACCCACCGATTCTCACAGCTAGCTGGACCTCTACCCACCCTGTCACATGATTGAATGGCGGAGGAGACTCAATGGGCCAGATGGCCTTATTTTACTCATATGTCTTATGGTCTTATGTAAAAACACCATGCCCTTCAGTCAGCTCCTCCACATGCATTACATCTACTCTCAGGGTGAGCTTTTCATACCGGAACTAGTGAGATTACCTCCTTCAAGGACAGGGCTTTTGCTCCTCCACTATCAACACTGCCCTCAGCTGCATCTCTTCCATTTCACGCAAGTCTGCCCTCAACCCATCCTCCCACCACCCCACCAAGGATAGGGTTTATCGTGTCCTCTCCTACTATGCCAGTAGCCTCCGTGTGCAGCACATAATTCTCTGTAATTTCTACCATCTCTAAAGGGATCCCACCACCAAGTTCCTTTCCCTCGCCCCTCTTTCCACTTTCTGCAGGGATAACTCCCTACACAACTCCTTTGACGGTTTATCCCTCCTCACTGATCTCCCTCCTGGTACTTATCCTTGCAAGTGGAACAAGCACCATACCTGCTCCTACACCACCTCCCTTCACTCCTATTCAGGGCCCCAAATAGTCCTTCCAGGTGAGGGGACACTTCACTTTTGTTGGGGTCATCTATTGTATCCAGTGTTCCCAGTGTGGCCTCCTGTTTATTGCTGAGACCCAACATAAATTGGGAGACCCCTTCGCTGAGCACCTAGAAAGAGTGGGATCTCCCAGCGTCCACCCATCTCAGTTCTACTTCACATTCCTATTCAGTCCATGGCCTCCTCTACTGTTGTGAAGAGGCAATACTCAGTTTATCCTCCTTCAACATTCCCCATTCCCTTTTCCCTCTCTCTTCTCATCTCCTTACCACCCCATCACCTCCCTCTGGTGCTCTTCCCCCTTCCCTTTCTTCCATGGTCTTCTACCCTCTCCTATCAGATACCCCCCTTCTCTAGTCTTTTGCCTTTTTCCAGTCCTAATGAAGGGTCTCGGCTGAAGCGTTGAATATTTATTCTTTTCCATAGATGCCGCCTGAGTTCCTTCAGCATTTTGTGTGTGTTCCTTGGATTTCTAGCATCTGCAGCTGTTTTCTTCTTTGATTAGGGTCTTGTACATTGGTTCAAGAACCAAATGGTTTAAAAGTAGGAGCTGTTATTGAACCTGTTGGTGTGGGACTTAAGGCTTCTCCTGGCTGTTGGTAGCTGCAAAAAGGTGGCATGGCCTGAATGGTTGGGGTCTTTGATGATGGATCCTGGAGATACTTTTAGTGGTGGGGAGGGATGCGCCTGTGACGTATTGGGCAGATGCACCATCTGCAGCTTCTTTCATTACTGTGTTTTTAAGTTGTTTTACCAGACCATGATGCACTCAGTCAGGATTCATTCAACAGTATATCTGCCAGAGTTTGTATTGTAGTTGGTGACAAGCCAAACCTCCTAAGAAAGTAAAGACGTTAGTGCACTTTCCTTATGATTACATCTATGTGCTGCGCCCACGTTCAGATCATCTGATATGTTAACACCCAGGAATTTAAAGCTGGAGACTCTGTCCACCTAATATAGACTCATGTGTAATTGCATTCCTTCCCCTTCCTGAATTCAACAATCAGCTCTCAAATTTTGTTGACTCTGAGAAATTGTTGCGACACCACTCAACCAGGTGTCCTATCTCATTCCACTAGACTGAATTACCATCACCTTTGATTTGTCCAACAACATGGCATATTTGAAGATGGTATTGGAGCTGTGTGTAGCCATTGTTGGGTTTGGGAGAAATCAATGGCTAAATATTGACAAGGATGGCCAACAGCTGAAGGTAGGAGTACTGGTTAGTATCTGTAGGATTTGATAGCAGGATCTACAAAGGGAGCAAACAACCAATGATGACTGCAGGAGGGGGTTGACAGTCAAACATTGTGGGCAGGAATTGGGCTGGGGATTGATGAGCATTGACGCCTGGGATTTTTGCGGGTGGTGACTACCAGGATTAGTTAGTGGATTATTGGAGAGGGCAAAGCTCAGGAAATGGTTGGGGTAAAAGTTACAGGGGTCAGTTCAAAGGTTAGTCATGTAGGTGCATGTGGGTATCCTCTGAGTTCTAGATGAGGAATTGGAGAAGTGGCAAGCTGCAGGATAGTGACATCTGCAATTAGGTGCGATTGGAAACCTGCCTGATGTATACCACCCAGCTCTGGACTTCACTTGCTGAGACTTCATTTCTCTGTTGAACTTCCCTACAAAATTGGGCTGTAAGAACTGCTTTAAAAATACTCTATAATAAAGGTCACCTCGACTTATATTGACAGCACTGAATGATATCCTCTAATGGCTTCTATTTCTAACACTGGATGTTAATAGAAAATGATTTAAATGAAAGCATCATGAACAAGATTTATTGAAGACCATTTCAAAGGGGAAACACTAGAAGGAAATGCACTGAAAGGTACAGAAATAAGAGGCTAATATTTTTGAATAGATAATATGAAAACTATTAATTATATTTATTCTTCATTAATCCATCTTCTATGATAACCATGCATATCCAATAGCTATTAATTTAGCTTTTTGGTCTGTACTGAGGCCCAGATTTATTAATGAAACAGTGAGGCTGTCATTGCTCACTAACACAAGGATGTTTCAAACAGACATCATCAGCTAACAGCTACATGATATAGGTAAATTCTGAACCGTCTCTCAGAACTGTGCCAAATACCTTATTCATTTCCTCTGATATATTTTTACTTGTCATATGCAGCTCACTTACACTCTATATACAGCTCGGTACATATTGTTGGTAAATATAAGCATAAAAATACACTCTTCTGACTTTCAGAGATTGAACTTAGAAAAAAAAATGTTCCATAACTCTTAAAGAGTGCAGCTGCTTAAGGAGAGATATAGATAGGCATAGGAGTTAGAGAAATGCAAAGCAACTTGAAGGTTTGTTTTCTACTCACTATGACAGCATTGTTCTTAGTTCAGTAACACTGCTTTGTCATTTGTTGGAAGTTGGGCATTGCTGGCAAAGCTGGTATTTACTGCCCATTTTTGACTGTATTTCAAAAGGTTGTGATGGTCCTCCCTCCAGAACCATTACAGTCCTTCTAATGAAAGTGTTCAGTGCTGGTAGGTAGGAATTACAGGAATTAGTCCATTGGGGGAAAAAAATGAAAACATTCCATCTACAGTTGGTGTGTAACCAGCAGGGGACCCTACAAATGCTGGCTATACTATATATTCTTGTCCTTGGTGCTAGGAGTCACAGATTTGGAAAGTGCTGCTGGAATAACATCACAATTTTTTTTTAGATGGTGGCATAGGAATGTCACTGGTGACAGTATCAAATAGTCAAGCTGATGGTTCCAGTACAATAATAAATATTTCATTGGCTCTGGTGGTGTCAAGATTGTTACCCTGTATCTGCAATCATCCAGACAAGCAGCAATGAGTTCATTCCAAGTGTTGATTGTGGAAAGGTGTGGGGGAGTCAAGGGTGGTTCATCTACCACAAGATACACAAACTCCAACTTGCTCCTGGAATACACTATTATTTGGTCCAAGGGAGCTTCTAGTTATGATGAGTTTTGATTCTCGCCAATGGAGAGTCCTTTTTCCCCTGGATTCCCAAAAACTTCAAGTTTGCCAGGGCTCCTGAATGCAAAACTTGATCAAAGCTTGCCTTAATATTAACAACAATCACTGCCATTCCATTTCTTCTGTTCAATTGTGGAGGAAAAAAAATGGTTTCTTCTTGTCACTGACCAAACTGGTCAGCGGTGTGAAAGTTATTAATGAAGAAGCGTCACTTGATACCACAGTTGAGGTGTTCGATTGCTCTGTTATTGATCAGAAGTGGACTGATTTGATGGTAATTGAGGTTGATAGGGATAACAAATCATCCATCAAGAAGGGCGGAGCAGGTTCGATGGGCCTAACAGCCTAATTCTGCTTCTAAGTTTTATGGTCTAATAAGTCAGACTGGAGTTTCTTTACTTTTTATGGACATGCCATTACTGAAGATTTTTTCATTTTGACAAGGAGATGCCAGAGTTGGAACTGAAGCTAGACTACAGGTGCACTAGCCCTAGTTTCAAATCTCCAGCAATATGGCATGGGCGTTATCTAGACCTGTTCTCTTTGATGTTTACAATTTATTGATGTCACAGGAGAAGAGTAGAAAGCCATATGACTGGTTTGTGCAATTATGAGAAGTTAAAGATAATCCATGAAGTAATTCAGGTACATTGTTCCATACACTTCGGAATTACTCTTCACACTCAGCTGTTAGTCCTCCTTCAATCTATTTTATTACGTGTTATCATTTATATCCAGATGTGAATTTGATGATCAGGTGTCCCACCCATTATCCTTGATGTTGGCAAGTTGATCAGTATTTCGTGATAGATTGTTGCTAATGGGGAAGGAAAGCTGATGTGAGTGACACAAATAGCTAGAAACATATGGTTATGACTGGATGGAGAGTATTTTATCTTGTTTCTGATGTATATATGATGGCTGACTATATGAAGTAGGTTTTATTGGTTATAGCTGACTATAGCAGACAATGACTAAAACGATTAATTTTTGACAGTAGGCATTCTCTGTTTATCAGGTGCTTAGGTCAGGTTGCGAGCAGAGCAGTTGCATGTTTTTCTGTTTGCTTGTCACCACATATTGGTGAACACATTTGTTGATGTGGTAAATGTAAAAAAGCGGCTTGGAGGTTTTGCTAATTTTGGATACCCCAGATTAGTTCTGAACCCTATTTGATGCATTTATAACACTAAACTTAAAGTGGTATTAAATATAATGGCATGGGAAAATATTTTATTATATCTGGTCCAAAAATGTGTAATATGATTGAACAGAATACATTCATGGTTGCCTCATTTTTTCTGGCTGCAATGTCTCATAAATGAGGTTCTCCATTTGAATAAAAGGTCCGTTTGATTGAGTTACACCCTAGAAGCAAAAATAATGAAGTCTTAATATAGGAATTTCCAACATTGGCACTGTAGCAGACATAAAACAGTTTGATGACAGCAACAATGAATAAGTCCTTCAATATTCTATTGCAAAAGCAGTAAATATAAAAATAATACGTGTAATGGTGGAAATACCCAGCTAGTTGAGTAGCAACTGTGGGAGGGGGGAAGCAGAATTACCATTTCAAACATGAGTCATTTTTCATATCACAACAATTGGAGCCCAGCACATCAGGGAGAAAAACTCTAACGTAAAACTGAAGAAGTAATGAATAAGGGCGGAATTAAATAGGATAGACTGATGCCGAAGCAAAATTCAGACTAACAGTTCTGTCCATTTATAGTTTTCCCAAGCAGTCCTGCATCCAAACACTTGTATCCCTTCTTTTCCAGCCGGAAAAAAGTAAACTTACTATCCTTCCTCGTAATACCAAACATCAGAACTTTGAAGGCCGGCTTCATTACAGCAGCAGGTTTCGTTGATTATTCTTTTGTTTGACTGAGGAATTATGGCATTAGATATACTATGTACTATTTCTTTCACTTTTATCCTTCAGTGTAAGTATTATAGAACTCCTAATACATGTCATGTTTTAGAAAGAGACTGACAACTTTTTATCATTGCTCTGCCAGTACTTATTAAACTCAGTCTTCTTTCTGTCCTTATTTATCTGCTTTGATTTCTTATTTCAATTTGATGGTAGATTTCAAATCTGATAACATTGAGAATTAGTAAAAGAAATAATGTGTTCCTGCCCTTCGAGTCCATGTCATTATTTAACAAGATCAAAAACTATTTTTGCCTTCAGTTCCACTTTCCTACTCCATCCCCAGGTATTTTCCAGCTTTAGTATACTAAATATCAAATATACTTAACAAATAGTCATCAAGGTTAAGTTTTTTTTCAATCAAGAAAAGTTTGTGTGGAGGCCACTCTCTCAACTTAGGTTTATTTTTATTTTTTTATTTTATTAAGATGATGTCAAACTGTCGCAGATGATGTCAAACAAAATCCTGGCCACCATAATAGTGCTCTAGGTGTTCAATATCTGGCATCTGTGAGAGGCTATGGGGCATCATCACAAGCAGTCTGTAATCTTCTGACTCATCATATCCCCACGTTACCTGTACCATTAGATCAGGTGGACAACCTGGTTCAGTGAAACATGCCAAAAAGAGCTCCAGGTACTCTTACTCCGCTCACCTTTTTGTTAAACCATGGCTATAGCTTTAGTCATCTTCCAGACTTGAGGTACCACTCACATATCTTGAAAGACTCCTCAGTAATTCTGTTTTTCTCAGTGACAGAGGCTGGATCACCTCAGAATCAGGTTTCCCCTGACTTTGAATGTAGCCAAACCTTTCATTACAATATCTTAATCTACTTTTATTTCATACCTTCTCCCTCCACAAGATCTCTTTAAGGGCCCTAATGAGATTAATATTCTTTTTCTACTCCTATTCATTTTAATCTTTGGCCATTCCATTTGAACACCATTGATGGCTTTTGAAGATAATAGACAATAGGTGCAGAAGTAGACCAATTGGCCCTTCAAGCCTGCACCACCATTTTGAGATCATGGCTGATCATCTACTATCAATACCTGGTCCTGCCTTGTCCCCATATCCCTTGATTCCCCTATCCATAAGATACCTATCTAGCTCCTTCACTGCTCTTGCAAATCTATTAAAAGCACCACAAGTTCTGAAAATAATAAAATAATACTGGATGCTGGAAAAATGAAATAAAAAGCAGAAACAGACAGCAGGAATCTGAATGGAAACACTGAGAAGGTCGGATAACACCTGTGGACAGAGGAACAACCTTCCTGTTTCAGGTCAAAAACCCTTTGGTGAACACTTCATTTTTTCCACAGATGTTATATGACTGACTTAGTGTTTCCAGTAGTTGCTATTTTTGTTGCAAGTTCTGAGTCAACTGATTGTAAGGTCAGTCAAACTTTTCTACCAGGTATCTAATTTACCAGAGGATTGACAGACTACCTGTTTGACACTTGAGTATTCGCCTACCATGGCAAACAAAATCTACAAGGTTAAGAAAATCTAACAGTAAAACTAAATTAAACAAACAATTTTTTTTTAAAGTGGCATGTCTCTTTTACTCCGCAAAGTCTGTAAACACTGTATGTTGGTATTAAAGCACTAGTATTATTGACCATTTTATAGTTTTAAAGCTATAAGTTGTTATAAATGATACTTACTTCAGTTGGTCCAGAATTGCAGGTACTTCTGTGGGGAGAAAGCAAAGCTGGCAATGAAATATTTTAAGATCTTAAGCATTTGTTTGCTTTTCTAGGTGTTGTGTGAATATTTGGTGATTGTAAAATGAAATACAAATAAAACATAAAAAACACCAACAATTGTCATTAAGCAGTTAATTTTAAGGCATTTACTTGGTTATGTCATCATTGTTATAGTCTATACTGTATGTCTGTAAAGTGGGAGAGAAGTACTGAAATTAATAAATTCAACCAGATAAGGTCATTGGAAAGGAAGTTCCCTGGGAAAAAGTAAATGGAATAGTGGGCACCAGCTGAAACATGGGTCAGAGAATTACAGGAGGCCATGGTAATCACGAATGTCCTGTGGATGGAAGGAAAGCTGCCAGGTGTTCAAGGGTGGGGCGGTGAGGTTGGTTGGAGTACAGAAAGCACCAATGATGATCACAATGCTGGCATGAAAAATACACAAGTTGGTGGTCAGAAATCAAAGCTAAGAATAGAACAGCCCCGTCATACGTAGTTGGGGTGAAAAGGAAGATATGACAGTGAGATGCCAGTTGCATGGATTATGGATTGTTCAAAGTTCAGAGTAAATTTATTACCTAAGCACATATATTTCACCAAATACAATCCTGAGATTAATTTTATTGCGGGCATTCACAGTAAATACAAGAACCACAATAGAATCAATGAAAGACTGTCCCCAACCAATGTGCAAAAAGACAATATACTGAGCAAATACATGAAGGAGAAAAAAAAACAACAAATATAGAGAACATGAGATGAAGAGTCCTTAGGTCGTGGGAATGGTTCAGTGATGGGTGAGTGAAGTTATCCCCTCTGGTTCAAGAGTCCAATGGTTGAGGGGTAATAACTGTTCCTAAACCTGGTGGCGTGGGTCCAGAAGCTCCTGTACCTTGTTCCTGATAGCAGCAGTGATAAGGGAGAATGGCCTGGATGGTGGGGTCCTAGATGCTGCTTTCCTGTGTCAGTGCTTGTGGTGAACTAGATATACCTGTCTGACTGCTCCTGTGGCTCCTCCCACAGACCCTGCTGACTGCTCCTGTGGCTCCTCCCACAGACCCCTGCTGACTGCTCCTGTGGCTCCTCCCACAGACCCTGCTGACTGCTCCTGTGGCTCCTCCCACAGACCCCTGTATAAAGGCGACTGTGGTCTGCTGCTCTCCCTCATTTTCCCAGGATGTAGTGTTGTTCTTCAGTCAATAAGAGCCGATATCTCACTTCCTAAGTCTCAGCGTGAGTTATTGATGGTGCATCAGTGCTCCTTCTAAATGTGCTTTCTGGTGGGGAGGGCTTTGCCCACTGGGCCATATCCACTATATTTTGTAGGTTTTTCCATTCAAGGGCACTGGTATTTCCACACCAGGCTGTGATGCATCCAGTCAATATACTCTACATCACACATTGATAGAAGTCTGTCAAAGTTTTACATAGCATGCTGAATCTTTGTTAATTTCTAAGGACGTATGGGCACTGTTGTGCTTTTTCTGTAATGGCACCTATGTGCTGGACCCAGGACAGGTCTGCTGAAATGATAAAACTGAGGAATTTTAAGTTGCTGACCCTGAGCACCTCTGATGAGAACCGGCTGAGAACTGGCTCAAGGACTTCCAGTTTCCTCTTCCTGAGGTAAATAGTCAGTCTTCAGAGCCTGGTCTCCCCTTGTCACTGGATCAGGATGCTTCTCTGTGCTTCCACAACTCTGCTGTCTTTAATACCATGCTGCTGAATTCTGGGATGTGTGTGTGTGTGTGTGTGTGTGTGTGTGTGTGTGTGTGTGTGTGTGTGTGTGTGTGTGTGTGTGTGTGTGTGTGTGTGTGTGTGTGTGTGTGTGTGTGTGTGTGTGTGTGTGTGTGTGTGTGTGTGTGTGTGTGTGTGTTTCCCTCACGTGCTCATGTTGAGTTATGGGGCGAGGGGTTTCAGGCAATGATCTTCATCAGCAAGATCAGGCCCACAGAGCCTGACATTTCTTTTAACAAGTATTTCTGTACTGAAGCTTCTGGTACAACATACCAGTTTTTGGAGAAGACTGAAGGGAGATTTGATGAATGGAAAGTGTGTGAATTGATCACTTGCAGAATGAATTGTAGATGACCTTCCATTGTGGTGGGGAGATGTGTTGTAGGAAAGATTATTAATTCAGTAGCCAAAGATATTACAGAGAAAATCCTCTATTTCAGATTTGGTTGTCCATCTGTGGACATCAGCAACAACTGGTTCTCTATATCTATAGACCTTTGTGGCCTCAAAAATAAGGCTTTATTCCAGAAAGATTCAGGGGTGTCCACAACATGCTTGAAAAGCCTTTGTGGGCTTAAATTCATCACAGGTTATTGTATATTCTCTATATCCTTGGACCTTGGAAAATCAAACTGTTTTTCAAATATTTCCCTGTCCTGCTGTGGTGGACCATCTAGGTGGAAGTGGATGAATCTACTTTTACTAGGAATTCCATTGCACATCCATGTACAACCATTTAACTGGTGAGGAAAACACTGATAGCAGCTTTTATCCTGATTATACTGCCAGGTTGGATTGAATTCTTTTTGCTGTGTAATCTGAGTCAGCTGGAACAGAGAGTACCTCAGTTTGTAAATTCAGAAGTAGAATGTCATGTGCCTAACCTAGTCCAGTTCAGCACATCTTTCTTCTGTTAATCCACCTTTCTCCAAAAACAGTGAAAAATATGTAATGCCCTGGTTAAAGTTGTATTTCCACTGCTATGCTGTTGGGCCATTTTATTTAAGCAGTTTTCTGCAAATGCAGTGTGTTTGGTAAGTTAAGCTTCATAGAATAGAGTTTTGACTGCAGCTGTGGTAAGGAGTGCTTACCTAGCCTAGGAATGTTGTGTCAGCCAATTGTGGTGGGGGTGGGGGAATGCCATAGAACATTTCAGAGAGCTGGGCAGGATTTGATCTCTGAAAGACAGTAGTCTGGTTTGGGGTCTTTTGTTAGGAGGTGGGAATAAGAGGTCAAGGGAAGACACTTGGAGGATCCCACCCAAAGGGGTCCATTAAGCCAACTAATAGTTTCAAAGAGGAAGTACCAATAATTCTAAGTTAAGGTCTGGTGCGATACGAAAAGTGTATCCACACGTAATGCTTGTGCAATGCCCTAGTTCGTATTTTTACTGTTATGCTGTATGTATTTCATTGTGGCAGTTCTGTAAGAGCAGCTTGTTTGGGTTATTGGTGAAAATAAGAGATGAGGAGAAATGTATGCCATCCAATTAGGATGGTTGAATTAAGGGAAGGTTTCTCTGGTGACGGACGCTATAGTTCGGCCTGGGGATTTTGTTTGGCAGGAGATGGAGCGAGAAGATGCTGGGGAGAACCGGTCGAAGCATATGATCTGGTGTGAGACCCGTTTGTTCAAGATGGATTGTGAAAGAGGTGAGTGATAGGGAAGTTTAAGATGAGCTCCAACTTGTGTACATTTGACTGTTTAATTAGAATGGGCCCTTTTCTCTTTGTTATTCTATACTAACCTATTAATCAAGTTAAGATTCATCAATATAATTCCTTTAATCATATGCAGTGTACTGTCTAGTATTTTGTGGCACTAATTTGTAGCGGGGTAGCAAATTACACAGCATCCACACTAACTGGGGTTAGGGTGGGATCAAGCTGACTCAATCTCACAAGTTTGGCAGGACTTGAGAAGGTCTTCCCTAGACTTACGCTGCAAAGGAAACCAGGGTGTTTCAATTGTGTTCTGAGCAGAGTTGCTGTCCAAATTCCCAACGAGCTGCTACTTAGAGTGCTGGGTTCTGTAAAAGTATTGGGGAAAGTTACACAGATCGAATGATGCTTTGAGGAATCAGCTGGTAAAGATGTGGTGTTAGTCCAGATTACCAGTGACGTGTCTGAAGAAACGCTGCCTGATGGGATAGGTGCACCTGGAGAGGCAGGACCATGGCTGGTCCATAGTTTTAAAGAAGAAGGGGAAATGTAGCTGAGGGTGAAGATTATAAAGACAAGTTCTCTTTTATGCAAAGTGAGGGAAAGGAATTGTCTGGTGTGAGAGGTCTAATGGGTCCTTCAGCAGTTGATTTAAATTCTGAGCTGGTTTCGGCTATTACGTTACTGGTCAATAGATGCTGAAGTTTACCTGCAGAGAGCCAAAGTTATCATTGGATGGGGATGTTCTCTGGAGTTAAACCCATGCCCAATGGGGAAGAAGAATATGATGCTTGAGCAGAGCAGCCATCTCAGTTACTGAATGAGAAGCAGTGATTAGATAATATGAAAAAAGCAGTGACTGATAGTTTAAAAGGTCCAGTTGCTGATGAATTGAGGTCCTTAAAGACAGAAAACCTGTTAGTTAACTTTATGCAAGCATTAGAAAATACTTTTTGCATGACAGACAGCCCAGCTAATCTTATGAAGAAGTTTAGCCACGCATTCCAGGAGAAAGAGGAGAACATTTCTGTCTACCTTTTCAGGCTAGAGAGACGGTTGCATTGTGCCGTAAATGCACCATTCAAATGGCTGAGATAAATAGCTTAAGGATGGGGCAGGTTGTGAGGAAAACACTGTCACATGACATGATTGCTCTATGTATTCAAATGACTTACGAGATGTGCACTCCTCCCTCACTTGCTGAGCTATATAGAGAACTAAGACGGTAGGAAAATATGATGGGGGAGTGGAGGGTTTCCAACAGTCAGGTAATGTCCTCAGTTGTAACCTCTGTTGCTGAAGTGACCTCTAATGTCACACAAGTAGGGGGTTGCAAAATGAAGTGAAAGAACTGCAAGACAAGGTGCCTTGGTTAATGTCAGCTCGTGTATCTCCACTGATGTCAGCCACTGACCTCCCTCCTGGCACTTAACCTTGCAAGTGGAACAAATACCACACCTGCCCCTACACCTCCTCCCTCACTACTTACCATTCAGAGCCCCAAACAATCCTTCCAGGTGAGGCGACACTTTGCCTGTGAGTCTGTGGAGTCATCTACTGTATCTGGTGCTCTTGGTGTGGCCTCCTGTATACCGGTGAGATCTAAAGTAGACTGGGAGACCTCTTCACTAAGCACCTATGCCCTGTCTGCCAGAAAAAGCAGATCCCCCAGTGGCCACCCATTTTAATTCCACTTCCCATTCCCATTCTGACATCTCAATCCATGATCTCCTCCACTACTATGATGAGGCCACACTCAGGTTGGAGGAGCAACACCTCATATTCTGTTTGGGTAGTCTCCAACCCCATTCCTGCTTCTCTCTCTCACCTGCCCATTGCCTCCCTTTGGTGCTCCTCTCCCTTCCCTTTCTTCCATGGTATTCTACCCTCTTATCAGATTCCCCCTTCTCCAGCCCTTTATCTCTTTCTCCTATCTATTTCCTAGCTCTTTACTTCATGACTTCCCCACTTCTACTTTCACCTATCAACTACTAACCTGTACTTTCTCTTCCCCTCCACCCACCTTCTTACTCTAGCTTCTCATCTTTTTTCTTCAAGTCCTGATGAAGGATCTCAGCCAAAATTATCAATTGTTTAGTCATTTCCATAGATGCTGCTTGGACTACTGATCTCCTCCAGCATTTTGTGTGTGTTGCTTGGAATTCCAGCATCTGCAGATTTTCTCTTGTCTCTGATGTATCCATGTGGATTGAAGGTATTTATGCTAAAGCCATACTTGACACAGGTTCTCGGGTTCCTCATTTCTACAGATCCTTTTACAACCTGTATTTGGCGCATTTACCATTGACACCACCCTTTGAAATTTTGGGGCTTAGTGCTGATGATTATGTATACAATGGAAACAGATGTTGGTGTAGTTGAGACTAGTTGATACGGGTACCAGCGTTAGTCTACCCATATCCTGTCAAAAAAGGTGAAGCTTCCATTCTTGTGGGAACAAATGCTTTCATCATGAGAAGGCACATGGGGGCATGCTAGGAGAGGGAAGAGGAGAATTTTTTCAAAAGCTTATCTATTCATCTGGTGTTCCGAGCTGCTTTTGAGAAGGTGCAACTTCTTCCTAAACAAGATGATGAACATAGATGAGGAACTGTGTGGTACAGCCAGTCCAAACCTGTAAGGTTATGTCCTGGAGGAGTAACTAGAGTGATAAGAACCCCTGGTGGATGCTCCAGTGATCATGAAGAAGAGTCACGCTTATTTGCTGGAATGCTGGTGAGACCTGAACTGCAGAAACCTTCGGCAGTCCACACAAAACAGGATGACAGTGATCGTCAGGAATACCCTGGGGAGAGATGTTGCCCTCAGACATGGGATGCTGATTGCACATCTTCTCCTTGTGACGGTAGTGTCTAGTTTTCTGGTGAGAAAACTGGGACGAGACAGTCTCCTGGATTGAGAAGTTGACAGCGAAGTCTTTCAACTTTGCTGACTCCCCGATACCTGAGGAATAGAGAAGACGACAAATGGAGAAGATGTTGGAATGTGGAAATGTCTTTTCTACTGACAAGTTTGATGCCACAGGTCACTGGTTAGTGGAATTCTCTGCTTATGATTTCAGCATCAAATATCAGCCAGGAAGTTGAAACATTGATGCGGATGCAATACAACGACATTCACATGAAGTGATTGCAGTGAACAGCAGACAGAGAGTGGGAGAATGTCCCTGCCTCTGGTGTTAAAGCAATGAACCAGTTTTCTACAGTGGGGAAATCACGATGGCCTGATAGAGGTGTGCTACAGAAGCAACAGGTCTACAGCAGATACTATCTTGCTGGCTCTTCATACAACCCTGGAGTATCTGGACGGCAAAAACGCTCTTTATCGATTACAGCTCAGCAATTAACACCATCATCCCCTCAAAACTAATCGTAAACTCTCATTGTGCAACTGGATCATGGATTTCCTGACTTGTAGACCCCAGTCAGTTTGGATTGGCAAAAATATCTCCTCCACAGTCTCCACCAACACAGGAACACTGCAGGGATGTGTACTTAACTCCCTGCTCTACTTTCTTTACACCTATGACTGTGTGGCTAAATACAGCTCTAACATCATATAAAAGTTTGTTGATAACACCACTGGTGTGGGCTGTATCAAAAGGAGTAATGAATCAGCATACAGGAGGGAGACTGAAAATTTGGCTGAATGGTGTAAAAACAGCAACCTCTCACTCAATGTCAATAATGCCAAGAAAATGGTTGTAGACTTCAGGAGAGGGAAGCCAGAGAGATCCATGAGTCAGCAATCATCGGAGGATGAGAGGTGGAGAGGGTCGGTAACTTAAGGAGGTTTCAGAGAGTCAGAAAACCCGCAGAGCGGCTAGCATACAATGCACTGGGAAACAGAGTGTTGTGTCAATGCCAATACTGAGATCTGCATCTTCCATTTACAAATGGATTGGGGGTCCTGGAATCACAAAAATCAGAGACCGTGCTCTCTCCGGTCCTGTTCACCCTGTACACATCAGACTTCCAATATAACTCGGAGTCCTGCCATGTGCAGAAGTTTGCTGACGACACGGCCATAGTGGGGTGTGTCAGGAATGGACAGGAGGAGGAGTATAGGAAACTGATACAGGACTTTGTGATATGGTGCAACTCAAACTACCTGCGTCTCAATATCACCAAGACCAAGGAGATGGTGGTGGACTTTAGGAGATCTAGGCCTCATATGGAGCCAGTGATCATTAATGGAGAATGTGTGGAGCAGGTCAAGACCTACAAGTATCTGGGAGTACAGTTAGACGAGAAGCTAGACTGGACTGCCAACACAGATGCCTTGTGCAGGAAGGCACAGAGTCGACTGTACTTCCTTAGAAGGTTGGCGTCATTCAATGTCTGTAGTGAGATGCTGAAGATGTTCTATAGGTCAGTTGTGGAGAGCGCCCTCTTCTTTGTGGTGGCGTGTTGGGGAGGCAGCATTAAGAAGAGGGACGCCTCACATCTTAATAAGCTGGTAAGGAAGGCGGGCTCTGTCGTGGGCAAAGTACTGGAGAGTATAACATCAGTAGCTGAGCGAAGGGCGCTGAGTAGGCTATGGTCAATTATGGAAAACCCTGAACATCCTCTACATAGCACCATCCAGAGACAAGAAGCAGTTTCAGCGACAGGTTGCTATCGATGCAATGCTCCTCAGACAGGATGAAGAGGTCAATACTCCCCAATGCCATTAGGCTTTACAATTCAACCGCCAGGAGTAAGATATGTTAAAGTGCTGGGGTTGATTGTATTTAATGTATTTAAGTAAACTACTTAAGAACTTTTTAAAAGCTATTATTAATGCTTTTTGAGAGAGTGATTTAGATGCATATCATATTTTTACTGAGTTAAGTATTGTATGTAATTAGTTTTGCTACAACAAGTGTATGGGACATTGGAAAAAAAAATGTTGAATTTCCCCATGGGGATGAATAAAGTATCTATCTATCTATCTATTTGAATATTAATAATATTCAGTTCAAAAGGCTTACAAAGTCATGAGAACATGAATATATTTGGTGGGGGGAGGGGGAGAATGTAATGCCCTGGTTAAAGTTGAATTCCCACTGCTATGCTGGTGGCCATTTTATTTTAGCAGTTTTCTGCAAACACTGTGTTCGGTTAGTTGAGCTTCATAGACTAGTGTTTTGACTTCACTGAGATAAAGGGCACTTGCTCAGCGTAGGAATGTTGTGTCAGCCAATTGAAGTGGGTGGAGAATGTGATGGAACATTTCAGAGAGCTGGGCAGGATCACATTTCTGAAGGACAGTAGTCTGATTTGGGATTTTGAGTTAGGAGGTGCAGCAAAGAGCACAAGGGAAGACACTTGGAGGATCCTACTCAAAGGGGAGACCCCATTGCAAGGAGTGCTTTTTGTAGACAAATGGTTTCAAGGAGTAAGTGCCAAAATTCCCGAGTTAGGCAGTTTACTCATAACATGCTTCAAAAGTATTTTGACCTGTGGCCGGTGATGGGAGTTTAGCGGCATGAGTAAAGCAATACACCCAACTACTATAGAAATGAGCTCCAATGTTTATCTGCATATTTAGACTGGTTTAACTGTAATGGGTCTCTTTTCTTTTTCTCTTAACTGTTTGTTAAAGTTGAAATATTGGTTAAAAATACTTCCACTGTAATTGTATGCTGGTGTAGGATCTGTTATTTCCTGGCGAGTGATAACTGTGCACGAAGCTGTATATAAACAGCATTCACTACTATTTTCATTCTCTCATCAGAACATTACAACTCTCCTGTTTGGTTGAACCCGAATCATGTCGACCCTAGACTTACTGAAGGTGGCCTTCTCACTGGTACTCATGTGGTGCTGTCACGTGGCTGTTAGCCAGAGTTAGTTAACGAGCCAAGTTTGTTACGAGCCCCAGTGAGAGGGTTACACATACTTTGGTTTGGGGATGAAGGCCCTGTGGCAGAAGGCGTAGAGGGTGGTTATGAAATGTTGGTGAGAAAACACCCTAAAACATAAAAATAGAATTGTTTGAGAAATGAGGGACTGTTTTTTGATCTAGCATGAAAATGGAAGATGGACAATCATGATTTGGTAACTCAATTTCACATTTCTTTCTGATTTTGTTTTCAGTGGCTTCATTGTAGAGTTCTACATGATTAAAACAGAAACCCCATGTATTCTGATGTAAAGATATGGGGTGAAAGTTTTTAAATTTTCATTCTCCACTACTGTTACATAATTTGCTGAATGTTTCTCGCAGTTTCTGCTTTAATGAACCTCTTGCAATAAGGACAGTCATCTGTGGCCATTATGGGTCAAGCATATAGGTAAGAACTATGAGTCTCACGGACAGACTTGTAGTGGGCAGGCTGCGCTAGCATCAACAGTAACAGGATAAAATTCCACGTTTTGTTCCGATGAGAAAAGAAAAATACGCATTTAAATTGTAATTATTTTCCTCAACATGATAGTAAAGACATTTCATATAATTCTCAGCTCACCTGATAGAAGTTTTCTTTTGTAGATGTTTAAAATATATTACTGCAAAGATGCACAGAAAGCCTACCATGATACCACTAATGAGGCATGCACATAATAAATACATTGAAATTCCCCTTAAATCTGTAAAGACATAAGCAATGATTTAAGTTTATTTGCTCTAAGTTGTTTTTAGCTAGAATCATAAACTGTATCATTTCAACATGAAATATAATGTTAACATGATGCATTGCTACTTTACAAAGATTTGATGATTGTTTGGGAAGTTTTGTGAACCAAGACTACATTAGTCATATTGTTACTTTTCCTATTTAAATGAGTACATTCTGGAGAATTACATCGAATATACTGTACAACATAGAAACAGGCTGAAGAGCCTGTATTGGTGCTTATACTCTACACAAATCTTTTCCATTCTGTCCATCTCAATACATTGTTTAGACACATCTTTTAATTTTGTTTTTCCCTTTGAAAACATCTAAACTATTCACCTACTGTGGTATAAACCCATGATCCCACATACTTTGCAACCTGCTTTGTACACCTATGTTGTCTCATTCAAAGACTTGTGCACCGTAACCTAAGTATTACCATCTTGTTCTTGGAAACTTTATTATAGACTTCCTTTGCATCAGACCAACACAGACACTTTTCACAACTCTCTGCTTTCCATTTCATAGCTTATTTCTTTGTATACTTGCTGATGATGCCAGTTTAACAAATGTTCTTTAATTTTGCCGATAGATCAGTTTATCAGATAGCTTTTAAGGGTCTACACCTACAATTACCAATATTATTGTTGCCTTACCAAAAACTCTTGAGTTACTAATTCCCAATTCCAATTAATTATAATTAATTAATAATTATAATTAATAAGTAGTTATAGATAACACCAGTCCTATCACTTGACCCTTTTGAATATCCATTTTCTCCAGATTAATTCAGGATAACTTCTCTTTACTCATAAGAAATAGGAGCAGGAGTAGACCATCCGGCCCATCGAGCCTGCCCCACCATTCAATAAGATCACGGCTGATCTGTCCGTAAACTCAGCTCCATCTACCTGCCTTTTCCCCATAACACTTAATTACCCTGCTATGTAAAAATCTATCTAACTGTATTTTAAATATATTTAGTGAAGAAGCCACAACCGCTTCCCTGGGCAGAGAATTCCACAGATTCACCACTCTCTGCAACAAACAGTTTCTCCTCATCTCTGTCCTAAATCTTCTCCCCTGAACCTTGAGGCAATGTCCCCTAGTTCTAGTCTCACCTACCAATGGAAACAAATTTCTACTTCTATCTTATCTAACCCTTTCAAAATGTTGTATGTTTCTACAAGATCCACTTTCATTCTTCTGAATTCCAGTGTACAGTCTCAGATGACTCAATCTCTCCTCACAGGTTAACCCCTTCATCTCTGGAATCAACCTGGTGAACCTCCTCTGAACTGCCTCCAAAGCCAGTATGTCCTTCTTATACTCCCACCAATTTGTTAGCTAATGTGCTATCCTTCCAGCTCTTTCCCTCTTACTCTACATTTTCTAACCGTTCCCTTGATACTTTATCAAAGACCTTTGAAAATCTGGTCTGCAACATGACAAATCTTTACAGAAACCATACTGACATTTACATCGAGTTCCTTTACTACTTTCCTACTAATATGTCTGTAATGCTACTGGTTACACAGCTACTGCTACTATTGCTACTACCACAGTATTTGATTGCTTAGCAGGATATCTACAGATGCTTTCAAATTGGCCACTATCTTATGTTAGATTTGGTGCCCACAATTTGAATTCAAAATTTCAAAAGAAGGTCCAGATTGTGCCTTCACTGCTGGTCATTAAAATGTGAACGGCAACCTTATAATACAATGACTAAGTATAGGCCAAATTCTCTGTGAGTTATTTATTACAGAAACTATGGTTTACAGACAAACCCATTATTATAAATTGAAAACTTCTTTAATTTGCTGCAAATTATTTATGTTTACTCTTAAGGAGTCATGGCGTTATTCAGTACTTGTCCGGGCTAACTATTTGTCTACCTCAGCATGTCACATTTACTTGCATTTGCCCGAAATCACTCTAGGCCTTTACTACCCCTGTAACTATCCAAATATCTCTGAAGCATTACAATAGCCTCCACAGCTGCCTTTTGTAGTTCATTCCATATGAGTATTACTCTCTGGAAAAAAGTAAGTACCTTTAAATTTTTTTCTCCCCTCACTTTAGATTTTGCCCTCTAGTTTTAGACTCCCATACTCCTAGTTAAAAAAAAACTGTAGCCACCCACCTTATCTATGTCCCTTCTAATTTTATATACCTTTGTCAGGTCACCCTTCATCCTCCTGCACTCCAAGAAAAAACAGCCTATTGAGCCTCACCCTATGACTCAAGTCCTCTAGTCCAGCAAACAGCCTTGGAAATCTTTCCTGCACCCTTTCCAGATTAATGACATCCTTCCTATAGCTGGGTGACTGGAACTGCACACAGTACTCAAAGGGCGTTCTCACCAATGACTTGTACAGTTGCAACATTGCAGTTCCTTTACTCACTGCCCTAATCATGAAGGCAAGCATGCCAAAAGCTTTCTTCAGCAACCTGTATCATGATTTTTAGAGAACTAAGCAATGTATGTACCTGTTACCCCTAGGTTTCTCTGTTATGCAACACTTTCGATGGTCCTGTGATTTATTGTGAGGTGCCTGCCTGGTTTAACAGACAAAATGTATTTATTTATTTATTGAGATGCAGTATAGACCAGGCTCTTCTGGCCCTTTGAGCTGTGATGACCAGCAAACCCTTGATCTAATCTTAGCCTAATCATGGAACAATTTACAATGACCAATTAACCTACCAACCGGTATGTCTTTGGACTGTGGGAGGAAACCAGGACACCTGGAGGAAGCCCACGTTTTCACGAAGAGAACGTACAAACTCATTACAGACAGTGTCGGATAAATAAACCTGGGTTGATGGAACTGTAACGCATTATGCTAACCACTATGCTACCACATCACCCTAGTGCAACACCTCGACTTGTTTGAGTTACATTCCATCTGTCTTTCTTGAGCCCCATTCACCATTTTATAGTGGTGCTAGAAAGTTTGTGAACACTGGAGAATGTTCTCTACTTCTGCATAAACATGACCTAAAATGTGACCAGATCTTCATGGAAGTCCTAAACCTAGATAAAGATAACTCAAACAAATAAATAACTCAGAAAACATTATACTTTTTAATTTTTTTATTGAGTGTTATATATTTAATTGGGTTCTCTTTATCTAGTTTTAGAACTTATTTGAAGATCTGATCTCATTAAGGTTAAGCAGAAATAGAGAAAATTCTACAGGGTTCACAAACTTTCTAGCACCACTATATATAGATCACACTGTAATCCTAGGTAACCTTCTTCAATGTCCACTACACCACCAATTTTGATAACAACCACAAGGCTATTAAATGTGTTAATAACATTATCATCTTAGTTGTCAACACAGTTGATAAAAACAGTGGTCCCAGCAGCAATCCCTGTAGCATAGCACTGGTCACACTCCTTCCACTATGTCAATTTTGCATCCAGTTGCCTAGCTCAACCTGGATCCCATGTGAATCTAACATTCCAGACAAGCCAACCATTACTTAATTATACTTTCTATAAACAACAAGGAGATAGAATCAGATAATTTATGAAAATGCACGCAGTTAGGTCTACTTACTGTTTGGAGTTCTGTTGCTCAGTGCAATTGTATAGTTTTGTATTCCATTAAATGCTGGGTGGCTTACACTGCAGATTATCTGCTCATTGAAGAGGTGGGTGGTTATAATATTCTTGTTTTGTACAGTAATGGTTTTGTTTCCATAAATGGTCTTGTTTACCGAGGTGTTTCCTATATTAATTGGGTGCCAAGTAATTTCTGAAGCTGGTTTCCCATTTGAAGCAATGCATATAGCCACTGTTTCATTTGATTTGTTTTCAATGCTTAAAGATACAGTGGGAGGAACTGGAAAAGACAGAAAATTATTTTGTTTTGAGAACGTCATTGTTGAAATCATTATTGAATCATCAACCATTCTAACTGATATTTTCCAGAATTGTACATTGGCTGTTATAGGAATTTATTAATAACATGCAAAATATTAAACCCACAATAGTTTAGCAGTAGGATTTTCTAACATAATCAAAAACTAGCCAAAGAAACTAAACTGATCTTTATTTTTGGCTTGGAAATCAAAAACCTGCTGAATTAGAGGTTCATACAACTCTCCGAGTCTTAGTAATCTCTCCTGTAAGTTTCACACCATGCTCCTGCATGTTTAACATGTTACAAAATGTCAGCTTCAGCCTGAAGTAATACATGACCTGAATTTCACTAGGTGAAGGAGGCATCTGAAAAGAAAATGAATAATTAATTTCTTTCTTATGTTGCTCAGCATTGAAACGGAGATGGTCTTGTTAAGCATAGGTTATTTCTCTGCTAAATTTATTCATCATTATCACCATCATCATAACAGTTTAAATTCCTCCCACTTTGTTAATGTCATAATATAACCCTCCATGATTAAAGTGATGTAGCTTTGAATATGAATCAGATAAATAATGTTGAGGTCTGTGATCCTTCTCTACCATTTATATAGCAGCATTCATGGCAGCCAAAGAAACATTTTAGTTTTAGGAATGTTGATCAAGGAATAAATATTGAACTGGATACTGCAAGGAACTCCTTCATTCTGTAGAGGCCATGGTGTCCACTTGAGAAATTAAATATGATTATTGACCTCAATGCCCTAGACTAGAACAGAAGCTCACCACTAGATGGCTCAGACTGAGAGTAGCATCAGCTGAGCCAAAATTGACATTTTTTCTCCTTCAAAAATGGCCATTTTATTGAATGGTAAATATTTTAAAATAATTGTTAACTTACCTGTTACTAACAAGAAGAAAGTAACTTTATGTATTCCTTTTTCACCTGTTATTTCACAGGTATAATTCCCATCATCATCAAGAATCACAGGCTGTATTTGGAGACTGATTTTATTATTTGATTTATTACATGCTGCATTTTTTATTATCATTCTGGCACTGTTGTTATCAGGCCAAATTGATTCATTCGGTTCACATCGGAGGGCTGTTATCGTACTTCCATTGAATTTCCATGATACCATGGTCACATTGCCAATGAATGGGCAGCTCAGGGTGACATTACTACCTAATATTACGCTTCTATGTATGGTAGTCGGGAAACCTAGAAAAGAAACATGCAATTAAAGGTAAAAAAGGGAAAAACAATAGTAAAATAATTTAGAAATAAGCATTATGTAGCTGCCAACGTGCAGACAAGTTACTGCATTAAAATATTTTTCTTGCCTTTCCTGTTTATGTAAGTATCTTTTTGTGGTGAGGATATATAGGCAATTTTCCACATTGTCAGTTACTTATTTTGTGGCTACAAAGGAACAGCACTACTACAGGTGTGAATTGTCTTAGGGCAGGGGCGTATCTACGGAAAAATAGCACCTGTGGCAAGCACTGAAATTGCGCCCCTGTCCAAACATCTGATATCCATCTTTTAGATAGCTTTACCATAATATCAGCTCAAAAATACAAGTCAAGCTTGTTAATCTTTTAATTAACAAATTATGGCACTACATGAAAATTATAACTGCACCTTCCTTGCTTACACTGATGCAAATTGATCTATGATGTGATCAAAGTCAGTTTTTTCAGTTTCTTCTCTTTCTACACTCAGCAGAGCAAGATCACAGAGTCTGCCTTGACCCATGGAGGCTCTCAAATATGAAAGTATTAGTTTTAACTTGCTGAGTGATCTCTCACAGCTGGCGATGGAAACCGATGGTTAGCATTATCTGAATAGCAATGCGAAAATTGGGGAAGACACTCTCATCTCCATACTAAACAATAAATTCAAGAAGCTCTTCAGGTCTTGATATTTTCATGTTGACCCACCTTGATAGCAACGTTCTGCAATCCAAAATTTCTTCATATAGCATCTGTCCACGAACATCAGAGCTGTACAATTTGCCCAAATTTTTGCACTTCTTCTTTAGGTTGTTTACTGCCGGCACCGTAACACAGTCCCTCAACATCGAGAAGAAACCCAAACTTGGCGTCAGTGTCGTGCAAAAGAGCAAACCTTTCGTCCATTTCTCTGTGAAGACGGTCGAGCGTTCCCTTCATGACTCTTTCCATTTCCTCCTTAGCTGTTAACCCAGTGTCTCTCAAATTCTCATCAGCCATTCCTTTCTTTTGTCTCTGATGTCTTTCAACTTCAATATTCCATTCTTGACAGAGACTGACTCCTTATTTGAGTGACTCACTGATCAACACTTCTCTTTCATCATAAAAATGATCTTGGAGGGCTTTCAAATCCAGGGCAGCATTGTGGAAGTTCATGCTAGGATCCTGCAGCCTCTTTTGAATACAGTCAATGCGAATGAGTACTTTGTTCCAAAATCCTAGCAAAATCAGAAAATCATAACTCAACATGCGGTTGTACAGCTGCCGTGTATCACTTCTTGTTTCACTGGTCTCGTTTTCATTGTCTATCATGTCCTGGAGAACTTGAAGTATCTCCTCAAGGTACTTTTGACTGGCTTCACTGTTTCTGTCCTTGCACTCCACCTGGTTTCGGACTCCAACTTAACAACTACAGACACAGCGTTTTTGGGTTTTTCCCAGCACTGTGTTGAACAAGAGAAAAACACGTAGAGAGCTTTGATGGTTCCAAAAAACGTGACCATCATTGTATCCTGCTTGGCTGCATGTACACCCACCGAGTTGAGTGAGTGATTGTCGTAATTCACAAACACTGCCAGGTTGTTTTTCTCACTTATTCTTTGATGAACACCACTTCTGTGTCCAGCCATCACAGCAGTGTTGTCATAGCACTGTGACCGACAATCTTATAGCTCCATTTCGTCCTTCTCTAGCTGTTTCAAGATGTCTTCAACCAAGCTCTCAGCATCCTTCTGGGCTTATCTGGATAAAACCAAGGAAGGAGTCTCTAACACGGACTGTTTTCCTCTCAAAATCAACTTCCATGTACCTCACTACTTCTGACAACTGCTCACAGTGTGCCTGATCAGGAGTTGAGTTGAACATGAGACCATAGTACTTCACTTTATAAATGCTTCTCAGTAAACTCTGGTGAACAGTGGATACCATCATGTGGATGAATTTGTTCTGGACACCAGGTGAAAGACAAGACATGGATCCAGGATGACTTTCCAAATGAGTGAGGTGTTCTTTTATGACAGGGTCAAAGATGGCCTGTAGTTTCAGTAAGCCAAGAAAATTTCCCACATTGGAGTCATTGTCTAGCTGAAGTGACTCTATGTGTCCTCGCAAAGCCAGGTTCTGAGTCACAAGGAATTTTCTGCAGTGAAGGATTCTTGTCAAGATATCATGCCACTTCTGCTTTTCCTTCTCAATCTGTGACTGAAATACCGCGTCAATAACTCCCCTGTTTCCAGCTAAATTTCTTTCCATTTCTTTCCACTATGTGTAGCATTCCCGATGATTCTTGGCATTTTCATGAACACTAATCCTTCCAGATGCTTTCCACTGGTTGAATCCACTTTCCTGCTCCAATGAGGATTGATGGTTTGACCGGGAATAGAGAAGACAACAAATACAAAATGCAGACTTTTTAGAAGGGGAATAGACCAGCCATGGGTGAGTCAATTCTTCACCATGATCATTTCCTAATTTCCTCTTGAACAAAGTTTTGTTCATTGAGTGGTTATTTGTTGGTAGGAAAGGCCCCTCATTGATCTGGAAATACTTTGAACCTAGCTTTATTATTTCTGTTCTCAACGCATCAGGCAGAATTGCTTTTCTAATATCTTTGTCTAACTTCAGAAGACCAATGTCATGCTGTTCAATCACTTCTGGTATGACAGTTCGAGGCTCATTGACACCATCCAGTTCACTAGGTTCAGTGTTGTCAGGTTCAATCTCGGCAGTTAAAATCTCATCAGTAAGCTCAACATCACCACCACCACCACCATCATCTTCCCTTCCTGTCATGTCCATGTTCTCTGTATCAGCCTCACTCTTAATCTCATCATACTCGGATTTATCTGACTTGACTTCCTCCTTGGCTTGTGACGCATTTGTACTTGATCCACCTTTGGATTCTAACAAACTTGTAGCAGGTGCAGGCGATTCCATGAAATGTGTCAAACTACTTGTTCCGAGCTTTTCAAAGAAGGGTATGACTTGCTCGACTTCTTGGCTTCCTCTGCCTCCAACTTCCGTCTCTGCCGTCCTTCAGCTCCACTTTCTTTCTTCTTCGTGAAGAAATGTTTCATGGCCTTCTTACACAATGCTCTGAAATAAGGCCGTCCTAGTTCTTCTCACCCATGATAATCAAAGACAGATCATACATCTGAAGAAAATTCTTTTATCCACTATCGAAGGATGGCTTGTCTGACTTTAATAGAAACCGCTCAGTGGCGCCCCCTTCAAGTGGTGCCCAGGGCACGTGCCATACCTGCCATACATTAGATATGCCACTGTCTTGAGGCACAGTGTTCAACACCACAACTTTGAGAGACCATTGTTTCTGGGCACCATGATAGCGTAGTGGTTGGCACAATGCTATTACAGCTCTGGGCACTTGAGTTCAGAGTTCAATCCCAGCATCCTCTGTAAGGAGTCTCTGTATGTCCTCCCTGTGGAATGCGTGGGTTTTCTCCAGACCCTTGAACCCCCTCACAGTCCAAAGACATATTGGTTAGATTAATTGGTCATTGTAAATTGTGCTGGGATTAGGTTAGGGTTAAACTGAGGTAGTTGGGACTTGCTAGGCAGTGTGACTTGAAGGGCCGACTTCATGGTCTATCGCCAAACAGATAGGCAGATAAATAAATAAAAAAATTTCTGTATCAAAACCTTCAATTCGTTCTTGATGTCGGTTAGAGTGAGTAGGTAAGACTGGTGTAACGATGGTAGCTTATCCACCACAATTATGGAACTGAGTTGAAACTTAATAGATACCACTTAAGGGAAAGTGCAAAGGTTAACAGATATCTATCTAGAATATGCATGCCCTTGGAATTTTCATTTCCTAATACTGCTGATTGTTCTTGCACAAACAGCCATGGGGTAATGGATATGGAGCCATAGAGTCATACAGCACAGAAAAAGGCTCTTGAACCCATACTTGTCCATGTTGACCAAGATATATATTCAAACCAATCCCACTTGTTGACCATATCCTTCTGAACTCTGATCATCCATAGACATGTCCACATATTTTTTAAATGTACCTTACATATTTGCCTCAAACACTTCCACAGGCAATTGTTTCCATTTAACTAGGATCTGTTGTTTGTTATGTCTCCCCGCTCACTGGTGAAAAATGGAAGACACGTCCTTCTCCCTTATTGGGGAGAGAGAGAGAGAGAGTCTACGGTATGTCTTTTGCCGGGTGAAACACAAAGTCTTTGGGGAAAGTACAAGTCTGTGTCTTTGCTATTGCTTTGCTCAAACTGAGTGCTCGGTGGCAGTGCTGATACTTTTTTTGCTGTTGGGGGGAGGCAGGATTTGTTCGCTGCTGCTTACGCACAGGAGGGAGGGAAGCTGAGAGGACTTTGGGGTTCTCACATTTATCTGTCATTCATTCTTTGGGGCACTCCTCTGTTTTCATGGATGTTTGTGAAGAAAAAGCACTTCAGGATGTATATTGTATACATTTCTCTGACATTAAATTGGACCCCTGAACCTTTGATCTGCTCGGTAAAATGAAACGTAATTATATGAATTATAATTAAAATAATTGATATAATACAATGAATTGTATTTATATAAAGCTGTTAGCAAAGTAAAAAGCCTAAAGAGCTTCACAGGAATGCTTCAAAGATGTTCTAATAATTATTCGGAACTTAATGCATAAGCATCATGAATAAATATTAGAACCTCTTGGTCAGGCTGTGCTTTAAAAGAACAAGGTTTGAGAAGAAAATTCCAGAGCTTAGGATCTGGATGGCTGAACCCAAGGCTATTCAATACCAGAACCAAAGAAATTGAGGAAACATGTTTAAAGGTGGCATAATCATGATTTACAATTTCTAAAAATAGAAAGACTACCATACCTGGTTGTGAAAGAGCAACAAGGATGATCACTAGTAGCAGAGCAGATGGCAACCTTTTCCTTAAGGATTTCATTTTAGTCAGCAATGCTTTTCTTGACTGAACTTTTAGGTCACAAATTTTCATGAGGTTTTATCATCCTGCAACCACCAATTCTCTGGAACTGAACATAATCACAGAATTTTACAGGCAAAGTTAATCAGAATTGTACCAAGAAATACCATCGAACAAGGTATTGTTAAGTGTACATTCCTTGGAGGAGCAGCATTTGGGGCACCAGTGTGGTGAACTAGATATACCTGTCTGGGCTGCTCCTGTGGCTCCTCCCACAGACCCCTGTATACGTCTCAGCGTGAGTTATTGATGGTGCATCAACCAGCTTAATGTCAGTTCATGAAGCTCCACTATTCCACAAAATTTAAGAACTGTGACATTGTGTACAGTGCAACTGACATTTCCCTTGTATTTACAATTGCAGACAAATCATGTGGTAAATATTTACCCATGGGAGAGGGGGCAGTTGAGGGAGAACCTGCAGAGTTGGTGAGGGAATTTTGGTGATAAGATGATCAGAGATGTTGTGAAAGAAAGATCTCCATGGGGAAAAAGGATTAGGGGAAGGATTGTAATGATGGTGTAGCTGATTAGAGAAGAAGAAAGATTACAGGGAGTTCATTGTACTTGGAGAAGACCAGAATGTGTTGTAAACATAATCAGTTAGTGGTAGTTGAGGAAGTAGATTGTATTGATGGGATAAGCAGATGGAATGGGGGGATGATTGCCAAGGATAGTTGTTAGGGACCATACCTTCAAATGGACAGTAGATCAGACTGATGTAGACAGATGAGTATGGCCAATAGAAATAGATTGTGAGAAGGAGATAAGACCAGAATGTGCCAGATGGATGATTAGAAAACAAAGGTTGGCAAATGTTGAGGACGGATTCAAAAAAGACATAAGAAAGTGTGAGAATTGAATTGACTTTATTTCTTACATCCTTCACATACATGAGTAAAAGTATTTACATCTCCATCTAAATGTACAATTATTGCAATTTATAATAATTTTTAATAAATAGAACAGTCAATGTAATATAGAGTACACTCAAATCAGCGTGAGTTAATCAGTCTGATGGCCTGGTGGGAAAAGCTGTCCCAGAGCCTGTTGATCCTGGCTTTTATGCTGCAGTACCATTTCCTGGATGGAAGCAGCTTGAATAGATTGTGGTTGGGGTGACTCGAGTCACAAATGATCCTTCTGGCCCTTTTTACACACCTGTCTGTGCAAATGTCCTGAATCATGGGAAGTTCACAACTACAGATGCGCTGGGCCGCCCACACCACTCTCTGCAGAGTCCTGCGGTTAAGGGAGGTACAGTTCCCATACCAGGCAATGTTGCAGCCCATCAGGATGTGCTCATTTGTGTCCTTGTAGGAAGTTCTTAGGATTTGGGGGCCCATACCAAACTTCCTCAATCAACTAAGGTGAAAGAGGCGCTGTTGTGCCTTTCTCACCACACAGCTGGTGTGTACAGACCATGTGAGGTTCTCGGTGATGTGGATGCCAAGGAACTTAAAGCTGTTTACCCTCTCAGCCCCAGATCCATTGATTTCAAAAGGGGTGAGCCTGTCTCCATTCCTCCTGTAATCCACAACCAGCACCTTTGATTTTACAACATTGAGGAAGAGGTTGTTTTCTTGACACCACTGTGTCAGAGATTTCTTCCCTGTAGGCCACCTCAATATTGTTTGAAATAAGGGTAATCCGTGAAGTGATGGCTGGTACCAGAAAATTGAAAGTGTTGGTCAGGGAGAAGCCATTGGACTATGGAAGATAGTGAGGAAAAAAAAGTCAAAAATAGTCTAAAGAGCTTTGACCAGCAGCCGATCTGGACATTGGAGGTTCTGAGAAGAGGGTACTTCAATCAGCCCTGCTGCCTGAGTACAAAAGGCAGCGATAGGTTGGTACAGTGAAAAAGAGTTCTTACCAGTGGCCAACTGTTGTTTGGGATTGATTAACAATTGCAAATGAAAGGAAAGCAGTGGAAGGCACAGTGGCCATTGTCAAAGTGGACCGTCAGAGTACTGATGTTGAGGCTTCAGCTCTTCGAGGCTTCTGCGAAGACAGACTTCAGTCAGAGAAAGCAAAAGGACAGAAAAGCTCAAGGTTCAATTTTTTCTTCTTCCCTTCTTTATATCTGCTCAGGTAGGATAGTAGAGATGCCAGGCAGGACAGTTCAATGCTCCCCTTGCAGAATGTGAGAAGGCAGGGAAGCCTCCAGTGTCCCTGATGACTACAACTGCATTAAGTGAATCCAGCTGCAGCTTCTAACAAACTGAATTAAGGAGTTGGAGCTGGAACTGGATGAACTCTGGATCATTCGGGAGACTGAGGGGGCAATAGATAGGACATGTAGAGAGGTAGTTACACACAAGGTGCAGGACACAGGAAGCTGGGTGACAGTCAGAAAGGGGAAGAGTGTTAAGGAGTCAGTGCAGATTAACCCTCTGGCCATTCCCCTCAATAACAGGTACATCACTTTTGATACTCCTGGGGGTGAGTGGGTATAACCTAATAGAGGAAAGTAACAGTGGTCGGGTCTCAGGCACCCAGTCTGCCTCTGTGACTCAGAAGGCAAGGGAAGAGAAAAGGCACGCTATGGTGATATGGGACTCGTTAGTTAGGAGAACAGACAGGAGGCTCTGTGGGTGAGCAGGAGATTCCCGGATGGTATGTTGCCTCCCGGGTGCCAGGGTCTGGGATATCTTGGATCGACTACTCAGCATTCTTCAGTGGGAGTGTGAATAGCCAGAAGTCATGGTCCATGTAAGTACCAATGACATGGGTATGATGATTGACAAGGTTCTGCATAGGGATTTCAAGGAGTTAGGTGCTAAGTTAATGGGCAGGACTTCCAGGGTTGTGATCCTAGGAAAGGTGGATGATAGTGCTGAAGATGAGGTAGATGGTTTACAAACAGAGGCAATGTGTAGTGAGGTAAGGCTGTTGATGGGGCAAAATATCAGGAAACAGGATGAGTTGCAATGTAAAAGGTGGACAAAATCAAAAGGGGTGAATACAGAACTGAAAGTGTTATATTTGAATGTGCACAGTATACAGAATAGGGTAGATGAAATTGCAGCACAGTTGCAGATCGGCAGGTATGATGTTGAAGACATCACTGAATCATGGCTGAAAGCAGATTATAGCTGGGAGCTTAACGTCCAAGGATACACATTGCCTCGAAAGGACAGACAGGAAGGCAGAGAGAGTGTAGAACTGCTCTGTTCATAAAATTGCAAACAAATTATTAGAAAGAGGTGACATAGGGTCGGAAGTTTTTGAATCATTGTGGATAAAGCCAAGGAACTGCAAGGATAAAAAGACATTGATGGGAGTTGTATACAGACCCCCAAAACAGTAATAAAGATGTGGTTTACAAATTACAGTGGAAGATATAAAATGCATGACAAAAGGGCAATGTTACAATAGTTATGGAGGATTTTAAAATGCGGGTAGACTTGGAAAAAAAAACCAGGTTGGTGCTGAATTCCAGGAGGGGATTTTTCTGGAGTGCCTATGAGATGGCTTTTTAGAGCAGCTGGTGGTAAACCCACCAGAGGATCAGCTATCCTGGATGGGTATTGTGCAATGAACCAGAATGATTACAGAGCTTAAGTTAAAGGAACAATTCAGGGATAGTGATCATAATATGATTCAATTCACTGTGAAATTTTAGAAGGAGAAACTAAAGTCAGATGTATCAGAATTGTAGTGGAGTGAAATTTTTTCAGATATATAAAGTGTAAAAGAGGGATGAGAGTGGATATCAGACTGCTGGAAAATGATGCTGGGGAGATAGCAATGGAAAACAATGAAATGGCTGGAGAAGTAGATAAGTAGTTTGCATTAGTCTTCACTGTGGAAGACACTAGCAGTCTGGTGGAAGTTCCAGATGTCAGGGGTTATGAAGTGTGTGAAGTTACCATAACTATAAAGAAGGTTCTTGGGAAACTGAAAATTCTGAAGAGAGATGTCTCCTTATCCAAATGGAGTACACCCTAGGGTTCTGAAAGAGGTAATTGAAAGTGGAGGCATCAGTAATGATCTTTCGAGAATCACTAGATTCTGGAATAGTTCCAGAAGACTGGAAAATTGCAAATGTCACTCCACTCTTCAAGAATGGAGAGTGGTAAAGGAGAGGAAACTATAGGCCAGTTAGTCTGATCACAATGGTTGTGAAGAAGTTAGTGTTGATTATTAAGGATGAGGACTCAGAGTACTTGGCCGTAAAATAGGCCATAATAGGCATGGTTTCCTTAAGGGAAAATCTTGTCTAACATATCTGTTTTAATTCTTTGATGAAATAGCAAGCAGGATAGACAAAGTTGAATCAGTTGTTTTGTGTACTTGGATTTTCAGAAGGCCTTTGACAAGGTGCTACACATGAGGCTGCTTAATAAGCTATGAGCCCATGGTATTACAGGAAAGACTCTAGCATGGATAAAGTAGTGGCTAATTGGCAGGAGCACAGAGTGGGAATCAAAGGAGCCTTTTCTGGCTGGCTGCCGGTGACTAGTGGTGTTCTGCATGAGCCTGTGTTAGAACCGATTTTTTAAAGTTATATGTCAATGTTTGACATTGTTATATGTTAAGTTGTATGCAAAGTTTGCAGACGATATGAAGATAGGTGGAGGAGCAGGTAGTTTTGAGGAAGAAGAGAAGCTACAGAAGGACTTAGACAGATTAGGAGTATGGGCAAAGAAATTGCAGATGGAATACAATGTCAGGAATACAATGTCATGAACTTTGGTAGAAGAAATGAAAGGGTTGACTGTTTTCTAAATGGAGAGAAAATATGAAAAATTGAGGTCCATTTGGACTTGGGAGTCCCTCTGCAGGATTCCCTGAAGATTAATTTGAAGGTTGAGTCTGTGGTGAGGAAGGAAAATGCAATATTAGCATTCATATCAAGAGGACTAGAATATAAAAGCAAGGATGTAATGTTGAGACTTGAAAAGCATTGGTGAGGCCTCATTTGGGTATTGTGAGCAGTTCTGGGTCCCTTATTTCAGAATGGATGTGCTGAAACTGGAGACAGTTCAAAGGAGATTCACAAAAATGATTCCAGGATTGACTAGTTTGTCATATGAAGAGCGTTAGACAGCTCTGGGTCTGTATTCACCAGAATTCAAAAGAATGAGGGGTGACCTCACTGAAACCTGTTGAACGGTGAAAGGCCTTGATGGAGTGGGTGTGGAGTTGATGTTTTCTATGGTGTGAGACTCTAAGACCAGAGGACACAGCCTCAGAATCGAGGGGCATCGTTTTCGAATGGAGATGGGGAGGAATTTATTTTGCCAAAGGGAGATAATCTGTGGAATTTGTTGCCACAGGCAGCTGTAGAGGTCAAGTCTGTATGTATATTTAAGGCAGAACTTGATAGATTCTTGATTGATCAGGGCATGAAGGGATATGGGGAGAAGGCAGGAGATTGGGGTTGAGAGGAAAATTGGATCAGCCATGGTGAAATGCAGAGCAGACTCGATGGGCTAAATGGCCCAATTCTGCTCCTATATCTTATGGTCTTGTGAATTTATGCAGAATTCTCTTAACTCCAGTCTATCACAACAGAAGGCCTGACCTGCTCCTGTTTTCAAACCTGAACTGTTCTTAATTTTCTGTATGTAGTGAAAATCACACAAGTGAGGCAAATTATGCATCTTGTGAACTTTGCACTGCAATTTAAGAACTCATGCAATGATTGCAGTTATTTAATCCTCCTCAGTAAAATTCTTCATGGCACCCAGTGGCTAAGCATTAATTTGATGTAAGTTCCCTGAGGAATTCCGCATTGAACTCTAACCTGGTTAGAATTGTGCAGGAGCAGTAAGTCCATTTATTTCAAGGGAAAGGAAAGGAAAGGCTTCTGGAGCCTTCAGTAAGTCTAAGATAAGTGAGTTTAATTAAATTACTATAGTTGTTTAAGTTGTGTGTGTATATTAATATATTATAGATATATACGTATATACATACGTATATATACACACATATACATACATAGTTAATATATATAATTTATATATAATAACTTTTGATTTTCTAGGATGTTTTAGTCTGATATATGAGAGTCTTTTTTTTACCGTTATTAAGATCAGTGGTCTGCAGAAATGTTTGGAGTCCTTCACAGGTTGGAACACTTGGTAAAGCTTCAGAAAGTGCCTCAGCCAGCTGTCAGAAGTTTTATAACTCAATTATTGGCAGGGCTTGTTTCAGCCAACCCACATGATGGGAATGATGTCAGCTGAATGTCAGGGGTCTGATCATGGGAACTGAGACAACTTCCGACAGCAAGTCAACATCTGCTGATCTAGAAAAAGATGTATGTTATAGGCAGCCAAGTTCTGAACAATTGTGATTTTTACATCTTTCATGTTAAGCTTTGGAGAATATATTTTATTAAGAAAAAATGAAAACATGTTCTGTTTTATGCTTCCTATTGAATAATACAATTACAAATATTGCTTTGAACTAAGGTTATCTTCAAATCAAAAATCTGCCTTCATAGTCTTTTATTTTTATTTGCAATGCTAATTCAGCAATATATACAGTTTAGAGCTTCTTTCTCTATGAATGCTGGAAACCACATTAAAGGGTCTGGAAGAACATTATGTCTGCTACAGAGACATAGTTCACCGGTAATTGTGAGAAAGAACTGAGGAGTTTTTACTGATGTTTGATTCACCTTAATTTTTTTACTATTAAAGTAGAGATATTTGTATCCAGCCAGGAAAGGATGCAGATTGGTAAGGCATGTTTAAGATTAACTACATTTATATAACTTGTCCTTTTATCATCACAAGGATATTTCTAGATAATTGTCAACGCTTGAGTTAATGTGCTAATTTTTGTCAATGTGTGGTTGACAGCCTGTACATGTTAATACCTGCTTTTCCTGAGAATATTAACATCTTCAATAAAGATCAAAATAAGAAAGCACACTTGGGTCATTAAATAAAATATTGTTGTCTTTGATCACAAATTCATCTTCAGCAAATACAAAGATGCCACTCACATTATGAAACAATCCAATTCTTGCACATCAGAAATGGGAGCAGTGGTTAGAACATTCAGCCTGCCATGCCTGCTTTGCCATTTTGCTCAGCATCATTTTCTGCCATTAACTCCATGCTCTCCAATTTAATTCATGGGCAAAAATAAATTCATCTCTGTCTTGACTATGCTCAACATCTGAGCTACACCCACCTATGCAAAGGATTCCAAAGGTATGCTATCCTCTGAGTGGACTATTTTTTTTCTCATCACTTTCTCGAATGGGCAGCCCCTCATCAACTCAACATCACTGCCAAGTCCCTTAAAAATATGGTATATTTCAAAGAGATCACCTCTTAAATAAAAGAGCTGATTTGCAGATTATAACCACTGATATACCCATTTAAATTCCTACTTCATATTTTATCCTATATTACCATTAATACATAGAGTCTACAGTATATCAAAATTGCACTAATCTCTCCTTGCTGCTCCTTAGGTCCACCCAAACTGATTTAACTGTGTTTTCTGATTACAGTATTGGAACAACACTGCCTTTATTCAAATCTTTAAGATGAAGGCTTCCTCACTTTCTCAACATTGCTTAAAGTTAAATATCCCATATAACTTTAAATATCTTAAAGTTCAATATCCCATCTATAAGTGACTGTTGGTGTGTGGAAGATATAGGAAACAAGTCTTAGATAATTTCGAGTTTAATTCTAGAAGAGCAAGAGAAGCTAGCTAATAGTGCATTAAAATAACCAACATTAGAATTGATAAAAACATGAGCAAAATTTCTGTAATAGACTGAGGTAGTGGTGAAATAGACATCTTAAAACAGGAGCAATAAATAGCAAACAGCCGGAGAAACACAAGGCATCGTACAACATCTGGGGGGAGAAGAGGTAATTGATGTCCCAAGAAGTGACGCTGCATCAGGATCTCAAGTTGAAATGTTGATTATCCCTTTGCCTCCACAGATGCTGCCGGGCCTAGTCAGTTACTCCAGCAGCTCATTTTCTTTGATACAAGATTCAGCATCTATGGTCTTATGCTTCCCTTAAAAACAGGAAAGCAGTAACAAACTTTAATCAATCCCCGAATTTTGGAAATAATCTAGTTTCAGAACAATCACTGGTCAGGAATTAGCAAGCTAACAGGGAGTTTAGTACGGGCTCAACCCAGACAAACTCACTTGCAGGTGTGACTGAATTGTACACATTACTCCATTGAAGGTCTATAGCATTTGATGCTAGTTATTAATTAGATTGCAAAAAAAACTATAAAATATTACTCAACAACACACACAAAATGCTGGTGGAACACAGCAGGCTAGGCAGCATCTATAGGGAGAAGCGCGTTGACATTTCGGGCCGAGACCCTTCGTCAGGATATTACTCAGTGGGTTAGTGGAATTCATTGAGTTTCTTAGAAACATGTACTTTTGTGGGTAGGTACCTGTACAGAGGCTACTCAAAATCAGAAACTCAATGTTCTGCGTTTGAACCATTTCCTGATGATCATATTCTTACTGGTTTAAATGTGCTAAAATTGATATACCGGTAATTAAGCAAATTCACAGGTGAAGCTAGTTTTTAGGCCAAATTGATAGGTATTTAACTTGGAAGAAGTCATTTCTATTTCCTAAATAATTATAAGCATTGGCAATTGCAGGGTTATATATTTAATTTTATTTTAATTTTAAGAAGTATTTTGATACCTTTTATTGGGAAATCAATAAGAGGTAACTGTTTAGCAAAAAAACCTGTTGATAGTTGATTAAAGTTGCACCAGTAATATGAAAGGACTGTAGGGAAATAAAACAAAGTGCATAGTTGGGTTCCAAATATTAAGTAAAAAACATGGTACAGTAAGATTTTAAAATAGTGTAAAATCTCAACTCTCCAGAATATGACAGATTTTCAGTTAGATTGTCCAGGCCACCCAGATATTTGAATAGATTCTGATTAAGATTTGAGAGAAGAATAGGTTCTAAAACTAGATTATTTCCAAAATTCGGGGATTGATTATTTTTTGAATAAATTATTTAAGGTGCTTAGAATCATATGATTGTAAAACTGCATTAGGAATTGAACATCTTGCATATGTAAATAATTAAATTTGTTGCCAAACCAAAGCTCTAATATATACCTGAAAACCATTGATCCACTTATTTGATTCACTTTAGAAAGGTGAATTTAACTTTTCTTAATCCTAATATTGTACATTCAAAAAAATATCTTGGATGTGCCTCTCATGATCACAAGACTCCTGGTGGACATTGCCAATATGCTGCAGTCCTGTTTCCCTTGTTTGGTGTAAAGATAGGCAATGAGGCAACAGCATGGCCTTGGTTGTGATGAAGACTAGGCCTCAAGCTGCGGGCTTGCCTGTTGCTGTAGTCCAGGTGAGAAGATGCCAGGAGGCAGTGTAGTGAGGCATCCGTGCTCACTTGGGAGCTAGCCTCTCCCATCAGTGTTGCCCTCCAGTGTTCAATCAGTGGAATGACAGGCTGGAGTTGTTGGGAGCTGTGCCATCAATTTCCATGTCGCTCAGGGACTTGGACTATACATGCATAATGATGTGCTTTTTTTTCCCTCTCTCACTATTTTGAATACATGTTATGCACCTTGCCTCAGAGGAGCACTGTCTCATTCATCTGTATCCATGTATGGTTTGAATGGTAATTAAACTTGGTTTGATTAGAAACTGTGTACTTTTTCTGCCATAAGTACTGGAATTTCAGGGGGGGGGGGTTTATACACAAATCTTCTCAAATATATATATATTTAAATTTACAACACCAGTCTTAAAGTGCTGCTTTTAAATTCCCTTTGCTCTACTAGATGTATTGCTGTAGTTGCAAAGTGTTCAGATCATAGTAGCTTGAATTATGATAAGATCAATTATCGTAAGTTTGATAAAACACAACGCTAACAAGATCAGATTGTGGTAGCATTTACATCCTGTTTGCTCGTGTTCTCCTTCATGGTGGTTATTAAGAGAATTTGAATTTTATAAAGAAAGCAGGATCACCTAATTTAATATGCCATTTCAGGTAAACCTGTCCTGCGTATTGGTCTGCCCACTGCACACCTTCAGTGTAAGTCAATCCAAGGATATCTGCTGCTGTTAAAAAAAAACTTCTAATCATCTCTAGAGTGCTACCTGAAGGTGTTCGGTATAGAAATATCTGGGCAAATATGATGTGAGGTTAGAACCAAGACAGGTTTAACTTGTTTAGTACTTCTATTTGTCTTCTCCTGCAAATGTTAGCTTGTTCAGCATTTCTTGTTTTTATTTCTTGGTCTGACAACATATATATGATCACTCAAATATTAAATACAACACTCCTGCCTGCTTAGCTACAAACTCCAACTCTAATAGAGAGTGCATCGCAACTATATACACAGTATATTAACAATACAATTTATATATACAGCCATCCACAGCATAGTAAAATGTTAATTGTCCCATTCAGACCTAAAGATTTAATTGCCGTGGAGGATTTCTTACTGTTTTGGGATAACATCTTCCTGCTTGGTAGCTGAGACGATCTCAGGATCTGGGGCCTCCTCCATGGTGGTTGGGGGAGGTATCTCAGACCACAGCGATTCTGATAGCAATAGCCAACTTTCTTCTCTAACAGTTGACACTACTCTCTTCAACTGATTGATGTTTCGTCTCCAAATGATATCAGATGCAATCTCCACTGTGTAGGAGAGTGGTCCAATTCTGTCCTAAATCTTTCAGAGTACCCACTTTCGATCATCCCTCTGGTCCCTCATGAAGACTGCTTGTCCATGAGTGAAAAATTGAACCTCATTGTTTGAGGAGCCTTCAATTTGTCTCAGTTGTTTCTCCCTTCTGAGATTGGGTTAGAGGAATTCCAAACATGGACGCAAGAGACAGCCCAGGAATGCTGGTGAGCTTTTGCTTGTGAAGTGTGTTGTAGAACAATATGCAAGGAGGAAATTGGCGAGCTTCTGACTCAGTGTTAGTGTCCTGCATTCTTCGGACTCTGGACAAACCTTTCTGCCAAGCCACTTGCAGCTGGGCGGTAAGGTGCAGGTGTAATATATCTTAGTCCATACATTTTTAGGAATGACTGAAACTGTTCCCGCACAAACTGTGGTCTATTGTCATTGACTGGAACACCAGTCCATGAGAACAGACTTCTGAGTACATCAACCGTGTGCAAGGCCATTGTGGAGTTTTTTGAGAACACTTCTGGCCAGAATAGTGGAAGTAGCTGCATCCACTACTACTAAGAAATTTGTGCCCATGAACAGTCCAGCAAACTCCATGTAAATCCTCTGCTAGGGCAATATAGACCATTTCCACGTTTGGAAGGGTGCTGCTTTTGGCATATTCTGACATATTGGCATCCTGTATAGTGCATAGCAAGATGCTGGATCTGCTGATATATCTCAGGCCACCAGAAAAAAAGCTTTGAGCCAATGCTTTCACTTTAACCATTCCTAGATGACCTGCATGTAGCTCCACCAATACTTTAGCTCTCAACCAGGATGATAAAACAACTCTCAATCCCCAAATAAGGCAGCCTCTGTCAAGGGCAAGTTCATCTTGGTGCTGGTAAAAGTGATGGAAGTGGAACTTCAACTGCAAATTCCAGCCATTTTGGGTGACACAGCGCAAGGTCTTTTCTAGTTTCCATTTAGATCATCTCTGCCGTAATAGGGAGACTTTTGATTTGCTTTGGAGAGAATACATCAAGAGGAGTGTTTTTTTTTTGTAAATTTTCTGCTATTTCCTTTGTTAAGGGCAAACAGGACAATCCATCAGCATTTCTATGATTAGTCATCCTCTTGAATTCAATTTTGTAAATGTATTCCTCCAAGAAACAGAGCCCATCTCTGCACTTGTGCTATTGCTGTTTGTGGAACACCAAGCACTGATGATCAGGAATGTGGTAAACTCTCTCACATACAAGTACTAGTTGAAACGTTTTACACCACAAACCAAACTCAAGGCTTCTCTATTAATCTGTGCACGATTTTTCTCTGCAGTAGTAAGGGAACATGATGCAAAGGCTATGGGGCATTCACTTTCATCTCTCATAACATGTGCCATGACTGTACCTATACCATAAGGTGAGGCATCACAGACAAGCTTCATTGGACACTATGGATCATAATGTGTCAGTACAGTGTCTGATGTCACCATTTCCTTTACTTTTTTTTTTTAAAAAGCCATTTCACACCGCTTTGTCCATTGCCATTTCTTTCCATGCTGTTCTAATGAGTTCAAGTGGTGGAGCAGAATAGACAGCTCTGGCATGAACCTGTTATAGTAACTGACAAATCCTAAAAAGGACGACGCATCTTTTGACTTTGCTTGAATTTTCTCAGCACACTTGTGAACCCTAAGTGATGCTTGTTTTCAAGAATTCACTCTTATCATGTCTTTTTCTGAGCACATCATTTTCCAATCTTTTTAGCATTATCTTGAAGTTCTGGAGATGATCCTTATCATCCTTACCAGTAACAATAATGTCTTCCAGATACCACTGAGTGCTTGAACCATGCAGCATTTGATTCATTGCTTTCTACATGAATACAGGTGCAGATGATACTACAAAAATAAGTCCATTTTAGCAATAAAGCTCTTTGTGAGTGTTTATGGTGAGAAACATTTTTGATTCTTCTGCCATCGTCATCTGCATGTAGGCCTTAGCTAAGGGCTGTTTACTGAAGTGTTTTGCTCCAGAAAGGTTTGCAAAGATTTCCTCTCTCCTGGCCAGAAGACAGATGGTAACCTTTAAATCACCAGAGATTTTGATAGACCCATTCTTCTTGGCTACTGGGACCACTGGTGTTGCCCATGGGCTCTACTCAACCTTGAAAAGAATTCCTTCAACCTCCATGAAATCTAGCTCACTGGCTACCTTATCACAGATGGTATAATGAACTTGGCCTTCTTTGCAAACTTTGGTGTGGCATTTTAAATTAACACTATTTTACCCTTTAGGTTTGAGTTTTCCAATGCCATCCTTGAATGGTAATGAAACATATCGACTCCTGCCTGGGAGGCCACTTGGGTCTGTTCCGATTTGCCTACCAGTGCAACAGGTCCATTGCAGATACCATCTCATTGTCTCTTCACTCAATCCTGGAACATCTGGACAAGATGCACATACAATATCAGGATGCTCTTTTTTGATTACAGCTCTGCACTCAAAACCATCATTCCCTTAAAACTAATCAATAAGACCTCGGCCTCAATACCTCCTTGAGTAATTGGCTCCTGGATTTCCTCAATTGCAGCCCCAATCATTTTGGATTGGCAACAACGTCTCCTTTATGATCTTCATCAGCACAGATGCACCACAAGGTTACGTGCTTAGTCCCTTGCCCTACTCACTTTACACTTAGGACTGTGTGGCTAAGCACAGCTCCAATACAGTATTCAAGTTTCTGATGACACCACTTTCATGGGCCTAATCAAATGTAGTAATAAATCAGCACATGGGAGGGAGACTGAAAATTTGTCTGAGTGGTGTCATAACAACAGCCTCTCACTCAAGACCAAGAAGCTGATTGTAGACTTCAGGAGAAAGAAATTTGAGGCCCATGAGCCAATCCTCATTGGAGGGTCAGAGTTGGAGAGGGTTAGCAACTTTAAATTCTTAGGTGTTATGATTTCTGAGGGCCTGTCCTAGGCCAGAACGCAAGTGCAATTGCAAAGAAAGCACAGCAGCCCTTCTACTTCCTGAAGAGTTTGCAAAGACTCTGCAAGACATCCAAAACTCTGATAAACTTCTATAGATGTGTAGTGGAGAGTATATTGACTGGCTACATCACAGCATGGTATGGAAACACCTATTCCCTTGAATGGAAAATCCTACAAGTAATGGATTCGGCCCTCTACATCAATCAAGGGGAAAGCCCTCCCAACCATTGAGAACATCTACATGAAACACTGTTGCAGAAAAGCAGCACCCATCATTAGTGATCCCCACCACCCAGTCATGCTCTCTTCTCACTGCTGCCGTCAGGTAGAAGGGAGAAGGGCCTCAGGATTTGCACCACCAGGTTCAAGAACAGGTGTTCAACCATCAGGCTCTTAAACAAAAGGGGATAATGTCAAGCAATACACACACACAAAATGCTGGAGGTACTCAGCAGGGCAGGCAGCATCTGGGGAAAAGAGTAAACAGTTGGCATTTTGACCAAGACCCTTCAGCAGGACCAGAGAAAAAAAGATGACGAGTCAGGGAAAGAAGGTGGGGAAGAAATACAAGTAGCAGGTGGTGGGTGAAATGTGAGGGGGGAGTAAAGAGCAGGGAAGTCGATTGGTGAAAGAGATAAAGAGCTGGAGAAGGGGGAATCTGATAGCAGAGGACAAAAGGCCATGGAAGAAGGGAAGGGAGGGAAGCATCAGAAGGAGATGAAGGGGAAGTAAGGTGAGGGAGGAAAATGGGAATGTGGAATGGTGAAGTAGAAGCGGGAAGAACCATTAATGGAAGTTTGAGAAATCGATGTTCATGCCATCAAGTTGGAGACTACCCATATGGAATACAAGGTGTTGCTCCTCCAACCTGAGTGTGGCCTCATCATGGCAGTAGAGGAGGTCATGGACTGGCATGTTGAAATGGGAATGAGAAGTGGAATAAAAATGGGTTGCCACTGGGAGATTCCGCTTTTCTGTGCTCGGTGAGCCCTGTCCCTGGTGGTGTTGCGGGAGGTTGGGGTGAGGGCAGATGAGTGAAAAATCCACCAGTCATATCCAGGTGCCATTGGCACCTTTTGAGGTCTCTGAGTGATGGTTTGACCATGTCACGTGGACCTTGTTGGTTCTATTCCCCCTCCTGCAGTTTTCACCCACCTCCATGGTGGATCGTACCACTAGGTAGCCATGGATCATTTTCCTAGCATTGTCGATGGCTGCAGATGTGTCTTAGGCATTCATCAGCAACCGGGTTACTCAGTTTGGCACCCTATCTGATATTCCCTCTAACTACGGTCCCCAATTCACATCAGTTCTCTGGGCTGCGATGGCCCAGGATCTCAGTATTAGGCTGCATTACACCATGATATATCACCTGCAGTCCAATGACCTATATGAGTGGTTTCACTACTCCTTGAAGACTGCTCTGAGAGCTTCCCTGACCATTGAGTGTTGGCATGATTGTCTCCCATGGATCCTGTTGGTGCTCAAAACTGCTCCAAAAGAGGACCTGGAGTTGTCCGCGGCTGAGTGAGTATATGGACAGCCATTATGAACGCCAGGGGGTGATTTTATTCCTGTTGCCATGACTGCCTGGTTGGCCTACAGCGTTCCACCGTCCCCAGTAAATTCAATTCCTTTGCACTTACTCCCACCATCCATCATGGTGTACTGCACTCTTAGGTTCCTGTTGACCTACGTACAACCTCATTTGTTTTTGTCCACCATGATGCACACCAGCATCCCCTTAGGCCCCCTTCTTTTGGCCCATTCCACGTTTTGGAATGGAGATAATCGAATGTTATCATAGATGAGATGAGTAAACCTGAGTGTCTTTCAGTACATCACCTTAAGCCAGCCACCAAGTTTTGATGGATTCCATTACCATGCCCTTGTTATCATGACATGACCATAAATGTGTCTACACACCTCTGGATAAGCCAGACGCACCCTGCTGTTCCTCACCCAGACTCCGGACAGACTCACAATGCTGGTTTTAGTAAATTCTGGTAGGGCCTATGTAGGGCAATGTAATTGGTGGAAACATACATAATTCTCAAGATCCTAAATTGAGTTGGAGCTCACTTTAAGAGACTGGCCTGACATGATGACATTATTATGTGAAGTACTTTTACTGGGTTTTGTATTCAGATTTTTGGATTTCAATAATTGACTTGTTATGGTTTTTCTTCAACATAAAATGCCCCACACAGTTTTTATTTGTGGAAGCCTATACTGTCAGGAAGGACAAGCAAATGATAGTGTAAAATTCTAGTTTTTGGGATAGGGTGCATTGTAACAGAGACAAAATTGACAAGGATGAAATACAGGACTAAAGGTGTTAGATTTGAAGGCACTCAGCATACAAAATAAGGTAGTTGATCTGGTCGCACAGTTAGAGATTGGTGGGTATGACATTGTGGGGTATCACGGAGTCATGGTTGAAAGACTATTAGAGTTGGGAGCTTAATATCCAAGGATACACAATCTTTTGAAGGGACAAACAAGTAGGGAGAGGAGGAGAAATGGCTCTGCTGGTAAAAAAATGAATTAAAATCTTTAGAAAGAAGTGACATAGAATTAGAAGATATAGAATCCTTGTGGGTAACGTTATGAAACTGCAATGGTAAGAAGACACTGATGAGAGTTACTTACAGGCTTGTTGGATCTTGTGCAATGAACAGGTATGACTAGGATGCATAAGGTGAAGGAGCTCTTGGGAAGTGGTGATCATAATATGATAGAATTCATCCAGCAATTTGAGAGGGAGATGCTAAAAATCAGATGTATCAGTATTATAGTGGAGTGAAGGGAATTATAGAGGCATGAGAGAGATGCAGGCCAAAGTTGATTGGCAGGGGACATCAGCAAAGATGACAGCAGAGAAGCAATGGCTGGAGTTTCCAGGAGCAATTCAGAAGGCACAGAAGAGATACATCAAAAAGAAGGGGAAGTATTCTAAAAACAGGATGATGTAATTGGCTAACAAATGAAGTCAAATCCGTCATAAAAGCAAAACAGAGGGCATATAATACCGTAAAAATTAGTAGGAGGTTAGAGGATTGGGAAGCTTTTATAAACCAAAAGAGGGCATATATTAAAAAAAAGGGGTATAGGGATTAGCTATACTAGATTGGGTGTTACGTAGTGAACCATAGGTGATTAGGGAGCTTAAGGTAAAAGAACCTTTAGGAGACAGAGATCACAATGTGATTGAGTTCATCTTGAAATTTGAGAGGGAAAAAGTAAAGCCTGACATAGCAGTATTTCAGTGGAGTAAAGGATATTACAGTGGTATGAGAGAGAAGTTGGTCAAACTGAACTGGAAGATGCTAGCAGTGATGACAACAGAGCAGAAATGGTGTGAGCTTCTGGGAAAAATGAAGGTGGTGCAGGATAGATGTATTCAGAAAAATAAAGAAATACTCAAATGGCAAAATAGGACAAACGTGGCTGACAGGTCAAAGCTAATGTAAAAGTAAAAGAGAGGAACTACGAGGGGTGATTGATAAGTTTGTGGCCTAGGGTAGAAGGAGTCAATTTTAGAAAACATAGCACATTTATTTTTCAACATAGTTCCCTCCTACATTTACACACTTAGTCCAGCGGTTGTGGAGCATACGGATCTTGGACCTCCAGAAAGTGTCCACAGCAGGGGTGATTGATAAGTTTGTGGCTAAGGTAGAAAGAGATGAGTTATTAACTTCAAACCTTCTGCACAATCACTCTAAGAGTTGAACTGCATGTGCATGTAACAAGAGCTGTGTAACTCATTTCCTTCTACCTTAGGCCACGAACCTATCAATCACCCATCTGTGGACACTTTCTGGAGGTCCAAGATCCGTATGCTCCACAACTGCTGGACTAAGTATGTAAATGTAGGAGGGGACTATGTTGAAAAATAAATGTGCTAGGTTTTCTAAAATTGACTCCTTCTAGCCTAGGCCACAAACTTATCAATCACCCCTCATATAACAAAGAAAGAAATAGTGAGAAGACAGAGGATTGGGAAGCTTTTTAAAAACCTACAGAGAGCAACTAAAAGAATCAAGAGGAGGGAAAAGATGAACTATGAAAGCAAGTGAGCAAACAATATCCAAGTCGATAGTAAAAGCTTTTTCAAGTATGTAAAAATAAGAGATGAGAGTGAATATAGGACTACTAGAAAATGAGGCCAGAGAAATAATAACGGAGGACAAGGAGACAGCAGAAGAACTAAATGAGTATTCTGCATCAGTCTTCACTGTGGAAGACACTAGCAGTGTGTCAGACATTGAAGGGTGTGAGGGAAGAGAAGTGATTGCAGTTACTATTACAAGGGAGAAGGTGCTCAAAAAAGCTGAAAGACCCAAGGGTGCAGAAGTCAGCTGGACCAGATGAACTGCGCCCTAAGGTTCTGAAAGAGGTAGCAGTAGAAATTGTGGTGGCATTAGTAATGATCTTTCAAAAATCATTGGACTCTGGCATGGTGCCAGAGGACTGGCAAATTGCAAATGTCACTCCACTCTAAGGCAATAGATAGGAGATTGTGGACCATTTAGCCTGAACTCAGTGGTTGGGAAGTTGTTGGAGTCAATTGTTAAGGATGAGGTTGTGAAGTACTTGGTGACACAGGACAACTTAGAACAAAATCAGCATGGTTTCCTCAAGGAAAAGTCATGCCTAATGAACCTGTTGGAATTCTTTGAGGAGATTACATGTAGGATAGATAAAGGGGATGTAGTGGATTTCGATATTTGGACTTTCAGAAGGCCTTTGACAAGGTGCCACACACAAGGCTACGTATCAAGTTAAGAACCCATGGTATTACAGAAGAGTTACTGGCATGGTTAGAGCTTTGGCTGATTGGTAAGAGGCAGTGAGTGGGAATAAAAAGATCCTTGTCTAGTTGGCTGCCAGTGACTAGTGGTGTTACGCAGGGGTCGGTGTTCTTTTTATGCTGTATATCAATGATTTAGACGATGGAACAGATTGCTTTGTTGCCTAGTTTGCAGATGATATGAAGATTGGTGGGGGGGGGGGCAGGTAGTGGTGAGGAAGCAGGTAGGATGCAGAAGGACTTAGACAGATTAAGAGAATAGGCAAGAGAGTGGCAATTGAAATACAATCCTGGAAAATGCAGGGTCATGCACTTTGGTAATAGAAATAAATGTGCAAACTATTTTCTAAATGGGGAGAAAATTCAAAAATATGAGATGCAAAGGGACCTGGGAGTCCTCGTGCAGAAAATCCTAAAAGACAACTTTCAGTTGGAGTCGGTGGTGAGGAAGGCAAATGCAATGTTAGCATTCACTTCAAGTCTAGAATGCAAGAGCTGGGATGGGATGCTGAGGCTTTACAAGGCACTGGTGAGGCCTCACCTTGAGTACTGTGAACAGTTCTGGGCTCCTTATCCAAGAGAAGATGTCCTGGCAATGGAGAGGGTTTAGAGGAGACTCACAAGGATGATCCCGGGAATGAAAGGGTTATCATATGAGGAACATTTGACAGCTCTAGGACTGTACTCACTGGAATTTAGAAGAATGAGGGAGTATTTCATTGAAGCCTTTCAAATGTTGAAAGTCCTAGACAGAGTAAGATGTGGAAGGGATGTTTCCTATGGTGGGAAGACTAGGACAAGATGCTAAAGCCTCAGGGTAGAGGGGTGTCCATTTAAAACAGATGCAGAGAAGTTTCTTTAGCCAGAGAGTGATGAATTTGTGGAATTTAATACTACAAGCAGCTGTGAAGGCCAGTTCATTGGACATATTTAAGGTAGAGATTGATAGTTTCTTGATTGGACATAGTATCAAAGGCTACGGGGAGAAGGTCAGGTTGTGGGGCAAAGGAAGGGAAAAGATATTAACCATGATTGAATGGCGGAGTAGATTCAATGGGCCAAATGTGGTAATTCTGCTCCTGTGTCTTATGATCTTATGAGAAGATGAAATATGAAGGTAAGCTAGCCAATAATATCAAAATTTATACCAATTTTTTTTCAGATATATAGAGGAAGAGAGGTGAGAGTAGATATTGGACCACTGGAAAATGATACTGGAGAAATAGAAACGGGGACAAGGAAATGACAGACAAATTGAATATGTATCCTGCACCAGTCTTCACAGTGAAAGACTCTAGTAATATGCAGGGAGTTCGAGGGTGTCAAGGGGCAAAAGTGAGTGCCGTTGCTATTACTAGAGTGATGATGTTTTGGAAAGTGAAATGCCTGAAGGTAGATAAGTCACCTGAACCAGGTGGACGACACCACAGGGTTCTAAAGTTGGCAGATGAAGAGATTGTCATTAGTAATGATTGTTCAAAAATAATAATTTCTGGCATGGTTCCAGAGGACTGGAAAATTGCAAATATCACTTTTCTCTTCAAGAAGGGAGGAAGCAGAAGAAAGGAAATTATAAGTCAGTTAGCCAAAGAGTGAGAATAAAGAGATCCTTTTCTGAATGGCTGACTGCAACTAGTGGTGTTCCACAGTGGTCTGTGTTGGGATGCTTCTTACGCTATATGTCAATCATTTCAATGAAGGAATTGATGGTGTTGTGACCAAGGTTGCATTCAGTATGAAGATAGGTGGAGGGGCTGTTAATGTTGAGGAAGCAGAAAGGCTACAGAAGGACTTGAAGATTAGGAGAATGGGCAAAGAGGTGACAGATGGAATACAGTGTCAGGAAATGTATGGTCATGCACTTCGTTAGATGGAACAAAAGCATAGACTTTTCGAAGTGGGAAGGAAGTTCAAAGATCCTTCATGCAAAGGGATTTTTGGAGTCCTTGTGCAGGACACAATCTGCAGGTTGAAATGGTGGTGAGGAAGGTGAATGCAATGTTGGCATTTATTTCAAGAGGACTAGAACATAAAAGCAAGGATGTAATTTTGAGGCTCTATGAGGTGCTGGTGAGGCCTTACTTGGAGTATTGTGAGTTTGTGCAGCAAAGATGGCCACTTTGAATGGCCTGGTAGGTCTGTCTCTATATTCACACTACAAGCAGGCTGTGCTACTAAGCTAATGAGTTTATTTCAAACGAACAATTTGAAAACGGCTCTCTGAATTTTCTCCTTTTTTCTCCCCCCCCCCCGGCTCTGAATCCTAGCAACAGTCAATTTTAGTTTCTGTAATTGGGTCAGACATAACAGCACAAAATGGCTTGGGCAAAAACAACAGATCCAGAATTAAAATTTCTTAACAGTTTTTCAACCAAATTGTATCTGATGTCACTGAGGGTATTAGCACCAATTATTTTCTTACACATGGCAGCTGTTCAAACAAATTGTATTAGCATTTCAGCCAGTTGTTCATTTTCAGTGCCAGCATCTACTTAGCCACATTTAATAAAAATAATGATGTTCTACTTTGAACTGTTTTTACCAAGTCGATAAGCACTCCATCTATATTCATAACCAAAATTCTAAAGGTTTAAAATTTGTTCAGTGTTCATCCCTAGAAAAATAACAGTAGAGAAAGTAGCCATTTGGTGTATTCTTAATGTGGGTCATTTTGATAAATATCTCTCTTTTGCCCATAAGGCCACTGGCATTTAAGGCAGCAATGAAAGCCCTCCATCTCTGGTGGTGTTCACAGCTTTCTCCATTGTGTCAGTAGCTTCCTCTTGTTTTTCACTCCTGTCAGTCATAAAAACCTGGGTGGAGATTCAGGAATACTGCTTCACTCAGGTATAGGATTCTTCATTGCTTTTTGTTGTACCAGTTAGGTTTAGTAACCCTGAACTGAACCCTGGAACCTGGAGGACTTTACTCTGCCTTCTACTCTTTGACCAGTTTGGTATGGGTGATCCTACTAAGAGCCAAAACATAAAGTCCAGACTCCAGCCAACATAGCTTCTTAGGTCATTGAGGTACGCAAGTTTCGGTATGAATATAGTAGGACTAGAAATTAGATAAGATGGAAAAAATAACAGAATGGAAAGATATGTTGATATTAGATGAAGAGGACTTGGACAAAGCCTGCTTGTAGTGTGAATATAGAGAGAGACCAGCCAGGCCATTCAAAATGGCCGACTTTGTTGCACAGACTCTTGATAGAATTTAACATTATCATTATTCAACATTATCATTAAACCTTTGCATTGTCTAGTCAAATACAGAAGTTTTTTGACTATTAAGTTCTGTTGAGGGAAATGCATCTGTAATTGTACTATTAAGACTAAAAGCAGTTACTATTCTTGTGTTTTATTCCTGTTTTTGGCACTGTGACAAGACTGTCCAATCCAAGTGCAAGGTGCCACATAAATGGTATTTTTTAACACTACAGTAAAGCAGCTCCAGACAAAAACTGGATGTTAACTTACTTTTGCAATGAAGAACTACTCCATTTTTGACACTGACTTTGACTCACCACTAATGTATACATTGTCAATGGCAGAAAAGCAATTTCCTTGGGTACATCTAATGATAGAGGGGATCAGCCCTGCTTTTGTTTGCTTTTTGTTGAATTCCTTTAGTAATTAACACCCAAGTCAGGACAGGAAAGGTAATATTTAAAACCTTTGTTACGTTTCAACACTTTCTGGTTGAGGATTTATCTTCAAAAGAAATCTGTTTTTAATCTTAATGGCTTTCTGTAAGAGCAAGCTTACTTGTTAAAGTATTATAGTTACAGGTTGAGTAGTGAGTCTGACTTGCTATAAAAAGCTAATGAATGTACCAGAAGAATGGGTACTGCACATGCATACTCCACAAGGTTTTAATTATAGAGCTAATCGCCAAACATTTTCAACATACATAATACAGATTGAGACAAGACAGGAGGAGGTCATTCAGTCCATTAAGCTCATGGTGATCCTACAAAACATCATTCCAATTTCAAGGCCTTGCATCCTTTTCTAAACTGTAGAGTTTAGAAACAAGCACAATACATCATGAGGTTTAATCGGCTTTTGCTATGCTCCTCATTCACGAGCAATGATGCTGATATTTTGCAACTCACCTACAGAACACTGAATAATTGTGGTGTGAACTTCTATACCGACTATAAAGACTGACAAACAACAAATGAGCAGAAGGCAAGCTATGCAAATACGAAATGAATAAATAATTTTGAGAACATGAGTTGTTGAGACCTTAAGAGTCCATAGGTTGTGGAATCATTTCAGTGTTGAGATGAATTAAGCTATCTACAATAGTTCAGGAGCTTGAAGGTTGAAAGGTAATAACTGTTTCTGAACCTGGTTGCGTGGAAACTTAAGTTGGTTGTACCTCCTTCCCAATGGCAGTACTGAGAAGAGAACATGACTGAGTGATGGGGTCCTTGATGATGGATGCTGCTTTATTGAGTCAGCATGCCTTTTAGGTGTGCTTAGTGTTGTGGAGGACTTTTTCCTGTGATGCACTGGACTGTATCTATTACTTTTTGTAGCTTTTTCCCTCCATTCTTGGATATTGGTGTTTCCATATTGGTTCATGATGCAACCAGTTAGAATACTATCTACTGTGCTTCTTTGGAAGTTTATCAAAGTTTTCGATGGCATGCTGAATATGTGCAAACTTTCAAGAAAGTAACAACATCCATGTATTGTTCCCAGGAAGGAACCTCTGAAGTAATAATGACTTGCAATTTACACTTAGGTGCTACTTCAGGTACACTGCACAACCCGTTAAAACATATATCTAAAGAGCCAATTGTGTGGCAGCAACTCAATGCATACAAGCTTGCAGACATGGACAAGAGGTTCTGTTGTTGTTCAGACCAAATATCAGAATGGGGAAGGAATGTGATCAAAGTGACTTTGAGAGTTGTCTAATTGTTGGTGCCAAGACTGGTGGTTTGAGTACCTCAGAAGCTGTTTCTCACACCATTTCTCCCACAATGGTCTCTAAAGTTTAAAGAAAATGGTGCAAAAACAAAATCTAAAAAAAATGACCAGTGAGCGGCAGTTCTGTGGGCAGATATACCTTGTTAATCTTGTTAAAGATCAGGGAGAATGGCCAGACTGGTTCAAGCTGACAGGAAGGCAACAATAGCTCAAATAACCACATGTTATAACAGTGGTGTACAGAAGAGCATTTCTGAATGCAGTATGTCAAACCTTGAAGTGGATGGCCACAGCTATGGAAGACCACAAAAATATTTGATCACTTTATTTGATACAGAATGTACCTAATAACGTGGCCACTGAGTGTAAAATTACTGACCCTTTCCATCTCCAATCCCCTAATGAGGACTGGCTGATGGACCTCTGGTTTCTTCCTACTGTAGTCAATAACCAGCTCTTTGGTTTTGCTGACGTTGCGTGAGATGTTGTCATCATGGCATCACTCAACCAGATTCTCAATCTCCTTCCTCTATGCCGATTTGTCACCACCTTTGATTTGGCCAACAACAGTGGTGTTGTCAGCAAAATTAAATATGGCATTGGAGCCTTGCTTATGTTCACAGTTCTAAGTATAAAGCAAGTAGAACAGGGGGCTAAGCAACAGCTTTGTGGTGCCCCTGCATTGATGGCAATTGTGGAGGAGATGTTGTTGTCAATCTGAACTGACTGGGGTCTGCAAGTGAGGAAATCAAGTATCCAATTGCACAAAGAGGCATTGAGGCCAAGGTCTTAGACCTTATTGATTAGATTCAAAGGATTGATAGTGTTGAAAGCTGAGCTGTAGTCAATGAAGAGCATCCTGATGTAGCACCTTCACTCTCCAGAATTTCCAGAACTGAGGAGACGCAATGAAATGGCATCTGCTGTTGACCTTGTTACGCCTGTGCCCCCTCCTTTTTGAGAATCGCAAGATCGTTACTAATTCAGGTCAGGAGACCCAGGAAATGAGAGAGAGACGTTTGGAATGTCCTGGCCCTCAGCGATACAAAGCCACGGAAAAGGCAATTGTCTCTTGGAGACGGAGTTGTGTATTGAGTACTGTACTTCATGGAAGCCCTCAGGGAATGATCAGAGGGGGTTGGTTGGGGGATTGCATCATCCTGACCTGATTGACATCTGAGACCCTGTGAGTCAGGATAAAAGAGGGTCTGGGGAACAGCCCCCTTTAGACACACCAGAAGAAACTCTAGAAATTCTGTAACAGCGTAATAGCGACAGCCGGTGGAAAGCCCACGTGCGTCCTTTTCCATTTGCCTCGGAAATGGTGGGCCTTACCACGGAAGAATGGCTTTAGCTAAAACAAAGGAGAAATCAGCCCCAACGACTCTCGAAGGATTGACATCATAAAAGGAATGGGCAAGTTTTAAACTCTCTCTCTTGACTCCAACCAAAGGCTGCAGCCTGCATGAACTTGAGTGACTTTTATATTTCCATCGGACAATACATTATCCCCTAGACAACCATAGAGCTATTTCTTAGGGATTATTATTATACCCGCGCTTTTAGATTTAGTATTGACGACGTATATTATCTGTATGTTTGCATTGATATTATTTTTGTGTATTTTTATCAATAAATACTGTTAAAAATAGTACCATCAGACTTCTACGGACCTCTCTGTCTTTGCTGGTAAGTGACCCAGTTACGGGGTACATAACAACCTGTTGTGACGGGTAGGCAAGTTGGAACAGAACCAAGTTATTTATCAGGCAGGATTTGATATGCTTCTTTACCAACCTCTCAAAGCTCCTTATCACAAATCTAGTGCCAGTTAAGTTGTCTGCATCTATTTTTGCCTTGCCCATTCTCACCACAACCTTCAATGATGCAGGTACAAGCAAATTTAGCATCTTGACTGTGCCTCAAGGGTCTAAGTTGGGTTGCTTCACCAGTGCCTGTTAGTTTCCCCCATACAGGCAGTGCACTGAGCCTCAACATGCTTGCTTTTTGACTGGCAATTCCATAGAAAATCACTCAGAAAGCTTTCTTTTGGATCGGCTTACTTCTGAATTTCACACCTGCAGGCTACAATAAGGACACCGGAGCCAAATTGTGGTAGGGGCAGATGCTGATGCAAATGACCTCTGCCTCCACCAGTGGACATCCTGAGGTGAGAGGCCAGAAGGGTATGCAGCACAACCCCACTCATCTGAACTTTCATGATGCAAGTCAGTGATAATAAAACTCATTCAGATTCTGAATTGAATACCAACTTTATTAAATTGGCAAATAGATTGTTTCTTTATTCTTTAGCTTATTGAGTATTATTTGGTAATTTAAGATAAAATGATATTTTAGGGATTTTTATTATTCTATTTGGACAACCATTTTTCTGATCATTGGAGACACGTAAAACAGATCAATGACCTTTGGGTAAGCTATCAGGGAAGCCAAGGAGCAGAATGTTGGGGACAGTCATTTCAGGCATACTGGGCTCTCATGTCCCTTTAACTTCATGGGACACTTTGACAGATAATCTCAAGTGATCAAAGCTGCAGATTTGCGGCTCTAAAATGTAGTTGTGGGAAGGGTGAGGGCGTGAGTGTAATGCCAGCTCATTTTTGCATTTGCTACATGCAGCAGCTCTGACCAGGCTTATCATCAGCAGAGTGCCTCGGTCATGTGGTTCAGTATCGTAACTCATTTGCAGCACTTAATGTTGGGCTGGGCAACTTAGTGGTAGGCTGCTCCTCTTCATGACGAGATAGACTGCAGCTGCAGCTGGTGCCATCAGACGACTTGCCACTGATTATTCGGAATTGCCATAAATGGTATAATTTTGAATACTGTGTTAGTGGAGAAGATACAAAATAGAATTTGTTACTGAAGGGGATGGATGTCCTCAGTAGAATGAAGAAAGTCAGGGAATGTATCTTCAAAGAGCACATCCTGTTAGTGAGAGATCGCTGTTTAGTGTGCCATACAACAACCACTCGTCCATCAACAGTAACTCATGAAAATGAAGTTCTCTACGACCTGCAAATTGTTCTCTATCAAATCTTGCCCTTTCCCTTTTTCAAAGGCACTGATTTATTTGATTCCACTTCATTTCCAGCCATTAGGAAGATGGTACAGGAGCCTTAGGACTCACACCACCAGGTTCAGGAACAGTTATTAACCCTCAACCATCAGGCTCCTGAACCAGAGGCGATAATTTCACTCAACTTCACTTGCTCCATTACTGAACTGTTTCCACAACTTATTGACTCGTTTTTGAGGACTCTTCATCTCATGCTCACAACATTTATTGCTTATTTATTATTTTTTCTTCCGTTTTCTATTTGCACAGTTCATTGTCTTTTGTATATTGTTGTCCCATCTTTTGCATATTGTTGGTGCAGTCTTTCATTGATTCTATGATGGCTATTGGATTGATTGAGTCTGCCCACAAGAAAATGAATCTCAGGATTGTGCATGTTGACATACTGTACATAAATTTACTTTGAACTTTAAGGTTAATTCCAGATCCTAATAACCTGCTGACTGAAAAATGTGTTCTTGTTGCATTTGTTTCTTTTATACAAAATTTTATATCTGTGCCTTCAAGAAGCCAGCTTTCATAGTTATAGAGCCTCACCACCTGGGACATGCCCTTTTCTCATTATTGCCATTGGAGAGGAGTATAGGAGCCTGAAGACCCACATCCAATGTTTTAGAAACATCTTCCCCTCTGTCATCAGATTTCTCAATAGTCCATGAACCCACAAATACCACCTCAGAATTCCTCTTCCACATTATTTATTTTCTTTCTTGTAACTAATTGTAATTTTTATACCTTGCACTGTACTGCTACCGCAAAACAACAAAATTTGCTAGACTATATCAGTGATAATAAACCTGATTCTAATTAAACCATCTACCAACAGGAAAAAGTTGCCTCCATCTAATTTAACTAAATCAGTCTGATGTGTCTTCATTAAACTTCCTGTGTTTTGCTCCATTAAGAACCAGTTCAAGTTCTCTTGCCTAACATTTTACTTGAAATCTTTGGTCTCTGGAATAATTCCAGCTAACACTTAATGCACCCTTTCTACATATTCACATCCTTTCTAAAGTATGCTAACTAGGATTAGATGGAAAATGTCAACTATGTCCCGTATGCAATGCTCTCCCTACATGTCTTTAAATGGTTTATGCAAGTATACACTTGAATCCTTCCAACTCTGCTATTCCTTTGAACTGTCTGTTTCGTTTTTCATGTTTCTCTTCATATGTTCCACCAAATCACCTTTGGGAGGTGACTTGATAGAGGTGTACAAAATGAGAAGAGGTATAGATCGAGTGGAGTTGTTAAGGATAGCAACTAAATACTTTGTTAACTACAGTTTTTTTTCTGCCAAACGATCATCACAAGTAATGGTCTGTAATTTCCATTTGGACTTGGAGGCAATTCACTGTGGCAGAGCCTTGGCAGGCAAGGCAGTGGGCCAGTCGCTGAGACAGTGGAAGAGCATGTGAGATCGGGCACAGGCCGAATGAAAGGCACGGGATCCAGGCTCCAGATGCAACTGAGCACAACGTGCAGACGGAGATTTACAGGCTGCATCAAACCACCGTATCCAAGCAGCAGAACCTGTTATTTGGATGGAGAGTTAAGCACTGGGCCAGATTGGATAGGTCATGGTGTTGAGGCCTGAGGCGAGATGCAGGCCAGTTCAGATTGCTACTTGAAACGGTAAAACCCAATGTTTAGATGGAGAAGGGCCAGATTGAAAAGGTCAGTGTGTCAGGGCCCGAAGCGAGGTGCAGGCCAATTAAGATCGCTGCACTGAACCATGGAACTCTCTTGTGGACTTCAGTTCAGAAATACAATCTGCTTGCAGTTACTGTTTGCATGAATATTTTATAATTGCACATTGGGTGTTAGCCAGTCTTTTTCTCCCCATATACATGGAGTTTGTTTTTGGGTTTCTTTGTTTTGTGGCTGCCTGTTGGGAGATGAATCTCAAGGTTGTATTATGTATAAATACTTTGATAATAAAAATGTACTTTGAACTTTAGATAGCCAGAGACTTTTTCCCAGGGCGGAAAAGGCTAACACAAGGGGTCATAATTTTAAGGTGACTGGAGGACAGCAGAGGGAATCTCAAAGGCAAGTTCTTTACATAGTGAGTGGTGGGTGCATGGAATACCCTGCCTGGGCTGGTAGTAGAGACAGATACATGAGGACCATTTAAGATACTCTTGGATAGGAACAAGGATGATAGAAAAATGGAGTTCTATGCAGGAAGGAAGGGTTAGAAAAATGAAAGTCCTGCAGTGAACACGCACGCCGTGCTACTCCTATGTGAGTACTATTCTTATTCTTCTTGGAGGTGAAGGGTGTACGTTTGTAAGATGGTGTAGAAACCTTGAGAGTTCTTGGCAGGACATCTCTTCCTTTTAGAGTTCTTCTCTGGCTTCTTTTACAAAGAGAACTGGCTTTGAAATCTTTTCTCCTTTCCAATTTAGTGCTTTGAGTCTGAAGGTAATATCAGCATTGCTCTCATTGACTCCAGTAAATCTCCTGTTTAAGTTTCAGCACTACCTTTTGATGATGAAACTCTAACATCTATCAGTAAACAAGTGCCCAAACAATCATATTCCCAATCAGAGATACCAAATCTGATTCTGATGGAGCTTCTTACCCAAATGACAACAATCTCATGTTAGAAACACGAAATTTGAATCTGATACAACGTTCTTGTCTTTATAGTCAGCCAACATACTGGGAATCAAGAACAATTATTCCAGCTATTTCTTCAAGGACTTGCTCATCTTTATTTGAGGAGAAAGAAATCCATTAGCACTGTTTTTGAAAGAGGCAAGAGTGGGGCTTTGATGTAGACCTTTGCATCCTCAAGCAACAGGAGTGTAACCAATGTTCAAAAACTGAAATGGGGTTGATTCAGGAAAGCATAGGCCAATGGGAGTTATATAATTTTTCAGCTATTGGAGAGGATTCTTAGGGATAGGATTGGCATGCATTTGAAAAATATGGCATCATAGTGACAGTCAGAATGACTTAGTGCATGGCAGGTCATGGAATATTTTTAGCTGTTATGATTGCCCCAGTACAGGAAGGATGTCGCGAGTTTGGAGAGGGTGCAGGTTACCAGGATAAGAAAGTATGAGATACAAATAAATATTATAAACATAGAAAAACCTACAGCACAATACAGGCCCTTTGGCCCACAAAGCTGTGCTGAACACATCCTTACCTTAGAAATTACCTAGAGTTACCCATAACCCTCTATTTTCTGAGCTCCATGTACCTGTCCAGAAGTCTCTTAAAGACCCTATCATTTCCGCCTCCACCACCGTCGCTACTGGCCCATTCCACACACTCACCACTCTCTGTGTAAAATAAAACTTCCCCTGACATCTCCTCTGTACCTACTTCCAAGCAACTTAAAACTGTGCCCTCTCGTGCTAGCCATGGGTTGAATAAGCCACGGGTTGTTGTTTTTCTTTTCTAACTTGTCAGAGGCTGAGAAAGTTGTATAAGATTATGAGAGGTGTGGACAGGGTAGATGGTCAGAATTCTTTTCCCAGGATTGAAATATCAAATACTAGTGGACATAGATTTAAGGTGAGGCAGGGAAGTTTAAGGGAGGTTATTTTTAAAAGTGGTGCATGTCTGAAATGGGCTTCTAGGTGTAGTGGTGGAAGCAGGTACGATAGCAGTGTTTAAAAGTTTAATATAGCCATCTGAATATGAATGGAATGGAAAAATATGGGAGATTTACAGACAGAACAAGCTTAGTTTAATTTGACATCATATTCAGTGCAGATATTGTCAGTGGAACAGCATGTTCTGTTTTCTTTAAATACTGTTAAGTGTGGGGTGGAAGTGGGAATGGGAAGAGATGTACCTACCCAGGACAACTTGTAAAAGTTGTAATTTATTACTTTTTGCTTGAAACATTACAAGCAAATGAAATACATAGGTATTATGACTGCAGCGTAGTTGTCAGGACCAGAAATTTTGATTTGCAATTCAAATGACCTGACAAATACATCGAAGTTGAAAGATCCTATTCACCAGTTTTAATTTGTAAGTGAAAATTAATTCAAGAACTTGCTTGCCCAGGCTAGCAAATTTAGCATACTTTTGAGGATCTGCTTCCACTGGAGTAAGTGCGCTTGTAATGGAGATTTATACCGATAGCATGCATGAGAAACTTGGATACTGAGATCAAATGGACTTTTAAATTGATAAATTCAACAAAATGAAGAGATTAGTCTGAAATATTTTAGGATTTCCATCCATTAAACTTTGTACAACCCACTAGTGTTTCTGAATAGCTTTATACTTTCTAAGGGAATTTGAAAAAATATGTAAATATCTGTAAGGAAGCTCTATGAAACAAATGCAAAATATACATGAGTTAAAATATTCCTTCACGTGAAAGCATTTGTGGTAAATGGGTCTTGACTTTGTTATACACAAAAAATTCCTACATTGAGAATATTTTCTATTATATGATAAATGTAAGAAAAATATTCTTTTGTAGATACAGTACATCAACTAATTGTCAAAGAACTAATTGTTATAGGAAAACATTTCAGATTGTCTGCAGCAGGCTTGGATCATAAAACCTATTAAATCCTTAGGAATCTGAATGCTGAAACATGTGCTTAAGAACCAAAGTATCTGAATAAAGCAACAGAGAATGCTCATGGTGCAGGAGCAACTATTTGGCCTTTAGTCCATTCTAGTTCTGTGTAAGAACAATCCAATCATTCTCACACTTCAGCCCTGCAAACTTTCTTTTTCCCCGATACAGCTCCCCTTTGAAAGTTACTGTTGACACTTTTCCTGCCATTCCTTGCGATACATTCCAGACCCTGACCACTGCTCCATAAAAATGTGGTTGTTTTACAAACTGTCTTCCTTCTCTGCTCCCTATTTCTTGGATCCCTCTGCCGATGAGAATATTTTCTCTTGCTCTGCTTTACCTCTTTATTTTGTGTTTCTAAGTTGATAAATTCAACAAAATTAAGAGATCGGTTTGAAAGAATTGGATTGTGCAAACAATAACAGTTAGTCAACAGCAAGGTTGCGTTAATCTATCTTGTACACACAAAGAGAAAACTTTCTGGCCCAAAGAGACAAATGAAAGCTGGGATTAGAGATGTATTGGGAAGTGGTTGATGATGGTAATAATAATAAATTATAAGCTTTGCCCATGGCGGCCAAAACTTCAGCATTATTGTTTTTTTTTCATTACTTGGTAATTTCTATAGTAAGAGTCCTTTTTCCCTAAAAGGCTTCCAATTTTAAACCTTTTAGGATTGAGGTTAGGAAGTATCTGAGGATTATTTTTAAAATCAGCTAAGGATCTCTATCTCAGCAAATACATTTGTCTTGCCTGCAATCATGGCACTGTAATGATTATAGAGATCAGCCTAAATAATTCCATTCTACAGGAATAAAGAAATATATACAACAACTGTTAGAAGTTAGGTACAAAGCTATTTACAGATTATCTTAAATTATATAGGCTACCAGAACTATAATTCCTCAGGTGTCTAAGTACAATAGATATTCTAGTAACATCACTCACCTCTTTCTTTCTTACACTTTCACATTCTCAATTTGAATTCAACTGGTGTGAACCCAGAAAAAATCCTAGGTTTTGATCAGTAAAAAGTTTGACTAAGAAGTAGATCAATCTACATTTGTCCCTTTTGTAAAAAAGGGAAGCTAGATCAACAAGTCCTTTTATCTTTAACATTTTATGCTCGTTATCTTGTGGTGATTTGCTTTAAAGATTTTTTAATTCTGCCATCAATTTACAGGAGTAGGAATATGAATGCAGAATGATTTGTTTTTTTTAAAAATCTTATTGCTATTCAAAGAAATATCCCAACAGCTCTTCATCATGGTAATTGTTGTTGTGACGGTACATTTGACTATCAGCATACACACTAGTTCACACTATCAGCAACACTGTAATAACTAGCAAGTTACCTTTTGATGTCGTTTGGAGAGGGAACTTAGTGCAGTATGTCAAGAAGATTCTCTGTTCTGAATAGTCCCATGTGGTTCAGACCTCAGTTGAACAAATGCACCTCCGGCACTGCACTCTACTGCACTGAAGTGAAAGATTACAAAATCCACAACTTTCTGACTCAGAGGTGTTACTAGCTCAGCATAGTTGAAACCAGAGAAAGGAGGATTTTCCGATATAAGCAAATACCACTGTGCGTTTGAACGTCAATTTAATCTTTTAAGTGTGGGACTAATTCTCCTTTATGTTAACTATTTATATTTTCCATTATTAAAACTATACTTTTGGAATCATTATTTCCAGTTTACTCCAGAAATATGACCGTAATGATGTTTACTGCTAAGCAGAAACTTTAAGATAGTAAAGATATGACAGAAATGTTCACAATTATTCACGATGAAACATGATCATTTTCATCGTGTCAAATGTTGTACCACTTATAGTTAACAGTTATGATTAAATGTAATGTTTTACAGGGTATAGAATTTGCTTTCATTAAAGTTTAACTTCTGTCTGCTATCCAAAATCTATTTGGTATCTTCCTGTCCCAAACACTTATTGGGACAGGATACCCAGGAATGTGAGAACTCCTTTGGCTACAATGTCACCACCACACTGGACACTTGGAGTTCTCGTTTTTCATTCTAACATAGGACGACATTTGTCTCATTGGATCTATGATGATTATTAGAGCATGTCCATCAATCCTCATCCCTGATATCCCTTTCACTCACTTTTTCCACACACGCCAATTAACTTTCAACCAATTTACACCGGGGGGTGGTTTACATAAATCAATTAACCTATGAACATGTACAACTTTAGAGCATGGGAGAAAATCAAAGAACTGGGGAAACCAACATAGCCATAGGGAGAATATGTAGACTCTCTTCAAGAGGCATAGAAGTCAGGATTGAATTTAAGTAGGCAACATCTTAATCCCTGTGGCATTGTGCTGGTCCATTATCCTGACTTGGAAATGTACTGCTGAATCCTCATTGTGACTGGGTCAAGATCCAAGAGTCTTAACCTAATGGAATGACTAATAATTGGAAAAGTTTTGGATAATTCACCATCATGTTCTATGAGTAAAAGACTAAGAATAATCAGAATCAGATTTAGTATCACTATCTTATATGGCGTGAAATCCGTTGTTTTGTGACAGCAGTACAATGCAAAGACACAAAATTACCATAAATTACAAAATAACTAGTGCAAAAAAGAGGAATAAAGAGGCAATGTTCATGGACCTTTCAAATCCAATGCAGGAGGGGAAGTGGCTGTTTCTGAACCAGTTGAGTGTGGGTCTTACAGCTCCTGCGCTTTCTCCCTGATGGTAATAATGAGAAAAAGGCATGTCCTAGATGGTGAGGGTACTTGGTTTTGGGTGACACCTCCTTGAGGCACTGCCCCTTGAAGATGTCCTCAGAAGTGGAGAGGTTTGTACCTGCAATGGAGCTGTTTGAGTTTACAATGCTCTTCAGTCTGTTGTAACCCCGTGCAGTGATGCAACCAGTTAGAATGCTTTCCACTATATATGTATAGAAAAGTTTAAGAATCTCTGGAAATGTTTTTGATCTCCTCAAACTTCTAAAATGGAGCTGCTAAAACCCTTTTTCATGATTGCATTAATGCATTGGGTTTATGAAGATATATATTCTGTAGTGTCTTTAAAAAGCCAAATGTTTAGCGGCAATGGAGAAATTCTATTTGTATTAGGGTAAATAAAATTGATTCTTCATCATGTCTATCACAGGCACAAAATCTCTGATATTTTCAAATCTAATGGAGCCCTGTAAAGCTGTGGGACCTGATCAGTGGCTGAAGGAGTGGGATGAGGAATAGTGCTTAATGCAATGCTTTACAGCACCCAACGTAAGGTCAGCATTCAATTCCCACCAGCCTGTAAGCTGTCTGTATGTTCTCCCCATGACCATATGTTTCCCCTGGGTGTTCTACTTTCCTCTAAAGATGTACAGTTAGTTGTGGAGAGTTGTGGGCATGCTATGTTGGTGCTGGAAATTTGGCAACATTTGCGGACTGCCCAGCATAATTCTCACTGATTTAGTTTGATGCAAACAATGCACTTCACTGTATAATTCAATGCTCCTATAACAAAAAAAGTAATCTCTTTAAGGAATGATATGGTGGTGCTTGAAGAAGCCTGACCTGTGAATGCAGGTGGAAAGGTGAATGATACTATGGAATGTAACTCTAATTTAATTTAGTTTGTTTCTTCAGAACTTTCCCCCTGACACTTTGGCAGATCTTCTCCCAGGCAGGTGAAAGATCCTCCTGCACATAGCTGAAGGGAGAATGGTGGTGAGAACAGGGTGGTTGTAGCCGGAGTAAAAAGTTGAAGAACAGGTTTGAGGAAGGAGAATGGGGCCAGTCAGATTAGGAGGAGAGATATTTATAGCCTTGATTTGTATGTCTGAAAGTTGTTTCTTTTCATGCTCCCCAAAAATCCTGTAATAAAATAACTCCGTGATCCAGACCTATTACATATTCTAAGGCTAGAGAGACATGCTTGACAATAATTAAGAACAGACATTCTATAAGGATTGTGCAATCTTATTAGAAAAGGTTTTAGCAACCAATATGTTTCCTGAGAATAGCACGGTTGATCTGAACCACAATTGATTTTAACAAGTCAATGGTTTGAAGATTGACCGGACTTAAATCTGGAAATCATACTTGCAGATAGTGCACATCAGGAACATTATAATTTGCCTTGAAGCATCTTCTAATGTTACTTCATCAAGCAGGGATTCTTATTCCTGGAGACGATAACTGAGACAGCCCTTCACAACCTCTACTCGGCAGGTGAATATGCTGAACCCCTGAATGCATACGTATCCTATTTTAATGGTTCGAGTTCTTTGAAAAACATCAAAAAGCCAGGAAGTTAAAGATGAGTTCTGATAACAGTAGGTTTTTCTGCCAATCAGTGCACTCCCCCTAAGTGCTTTAATTTGCTGTTCATAAACTAGAAGATAAACATCTTTTTCCTAGAAGGAAAATCACTTTTTATTGTCAACATTTGACATGGACTCTACAAAAAAGGCCATGAATGTGATAACTATTTCTAGAGGAAATGGGAGGAAACAGTCCTTCAAATGCTAGCTGTGGTGAAATTAAAATTCCATTTGTTAATCTTAGTTTTGTGTTTTCTGTAAGTGTTGCGTGTGGAGAAAGCCTCCTACATAATGGTGGTTTTGTAGCAGTGGAACAACAGTGATTAACTAATGGGTGGGTTATTCTACAGCATCTCATTTTAATTATTTGGAAGACGCACAAAGTCTAGACTTTAGCTACTCGCATTTAACATTTTAATATTGAGGTTTATAAAACCAGTGCATATTCGATCATCATGTACTTTCTTTAGGTATACCCAGGCACAAAGATTTCTGTCGAATTTTTTGGATTCATCTTTCCCTAACCCCAGTATACAAGATAATTCAATGCTTCCTGCATGTATTACATTAACAGAGTTACATTATTGTACCTCAACCACCATAACACACCCACGGAAGCAGAACCTCAAAGGGCACATCAGCAATGTTTTTGATTCACTGTAGAGATTACTCTGGTGCCAGTTTCTGGGGTAGCAAGAGTCAGTGCTGACGGATCATCATTCAGGAAGCTTGCAGTTGTCCGAGCAGCTTGAGGATGTGAGCTGGTGGATGAACCCAAACAAAAGCCTATAGCCCCAGTTAAGAATGTAATATCCTTTAATGCAAACATGTCTAAACATTAGACATCAGGAAATCTGCAGATGCTGGCAATTCAAACAACACACACAAAATGCTGGTGGAACGCAGCAGGTCAGGCAGCATCTATAGGGAGAAGCGCTGTCGACGTTTCGGGCCGAGACCCTTCGTCAGGACTAACTGAAAGGAGAGATACTTAGAGATTTGAAAGTAGTGGGGGGAGGGGGAAACGCGAAATGATAGGAGAAAACCAGAGGGGGTGGGGTGAAGCTGAGAGCTGGAAAGGTGATTGGCAAAAGTGATACAGAGCTGGAGAAGGGAAAGGATCATGGGACGGGAGGCCTAGGGAGAAAGAAAGGGGGATGGGAGCACCAGAGGGAGATGGAGAACAGGCAGAGTGATGGGCAGAGAGAGATACTTTCAAATCTTAGTATCTTTCCTTTCAATTAGTCCTGACGAAGGATCTCGGCCCGAAAAGTAGACGGCGCTTCTCCCTATAGATGCTGCCTGGCCTGCTGTGTCCCACTAGCATTTTGTGTGCGTTGCTTAAACATTAGACATTCTTGGTGCACTAAAATGTGGGCTGTGTTTAGCGTTCACACCAGATAGGTTCCACCTCAAAAATAGTTGAGTAGACGGTGATAGGACAGTCTGCAGATAAAACACAGCTTCAAAATGGGCTGAACACAGATACCATTAAGACAGTTATTGGTTTGATACAAACTCCAGCACATTTCTCTGCAGCAGTGTGAGAAGGGAGCACTCCTTTGGCAGTCAGGATACAACCATGGAAGAGAGAGGTTGCTGAGGAAAATAAAAGGACTCAGGTTCATTTGAAAGATGAAGTCCTCTATGATGGAATACATACAAGGAGAAAGACCTGTGCACTGAGGGATTCAGAAGATCTATAAAGCCACTGTTAAAGGGGCTGATAGGAGGTGGCTTCAGTTGTCTCCTTGAGGAGTTAGAATCTCTGCTCAATAGAGTAATACTAGAAAAAAGTACTTTAATGGTCCTTTCATGCACTACACGAACAGACACTACAAGGCCTTAAGCCATACAGGCAGTATTAGACCATTCAGTCCATTGAGTCTGTTCCACCATTCCAACATGACTGATGTATTATCCCTCTCAAACCCATTCTCTAGCCTTCTCCCCATAATTTATGTTGCCTTGACTAATCAGCAACCTACCAGCTTCCACTTAAAATATATTTGATGACTTGGCCTCTGCAGCTAGCCATGGCAATGAATTCCACAGATTAACGACACTCTGACTAAAGAAATTCCTCCTCATCTCTGTATTCTGTATTCTGAAGCTGTGCTCTCTGGTCCTAGACTCAACCACAATAGGAACCATCCTCTCCACATCCCCTCTTTTAATATTTAAAAGGTTTCAATGAGATCCCCCCCCCCCTCCTTCTTCTAGACCAGTGAGTACAGGCCCAGAACCAAACAGTCTTCATATGTTAACCCTTTCTTTGCCAGAATAATTCTTGTTGACCTTCTCTGGACCCTCTCGAATGCCTGCAAATCTTTTCTTAGATAAGAGGCATGAAACTGCTCACAATACTCTATGTGTGTTCTGATCAATGCCTTATACATTGCTAGGATTACATCCCTGCTCTAATATTCAAAGCCTCTTGAAATGATTGCATTGGTCTTCCTTGCCACTGACTCAGCCTACAAATTAACCTTTAGTGAATCCTGCACAACGACTTCCGAGTACCCTTGCAACTCTAATGTTTGAATTTTCTCCATGTACCAACTGAGTTGCTGGACTTAAGCACATTCCTCTCTTACAGAACTAAAGAGATGATACATGTGAGCAGATCTACGGAAGGGGAGACTGCATAAGGGAGATCAACTCTTCCGCAGAAGCAGAGACATTGTCCTGGTTCATACCCTTCACTGTTAGCAGAGTCCTAACTCCGATTGTGTAGAAGACTGAATCTAAGAAATGTGAAGGCAGCAGAGACTGTCAGTTAGAAATATAATGAAAAGTTCTATGTGCCTCCAGATCTTTGCACTATTGTCTACTCAGTCTCCAATCTGCCTGAAGAACAAGTGCAGAAGATCAGTATTTCACCACCCATGATGGCCTCTCCAGCAGGAAATCCACACCTGCCCCACAACCAGTAATCCCAGCCTGGACAGCTGTCCGAAATTTGACCTTCCAGACAACAACCAATTGTGCTCATCACGTACATTTGTGAAATGGAGTGGGCTGCCAGCAACCAAGTTGCAAACACACGTGGGTCAACACTGTGGAGTGCTATGACAACTTTCATAGTTGTATTCATAGCCAATGTATTCATGGCTGTCACTTACAAATGGGAAATGTTCCAAGCTATGTAAGGGTTGAAACAATTTTTTTCCAAGTATTAATTGATTTTTCTTTGTAATACATTATTTTTGACTTTACATTCCACTTTATGTTGACTAATGTTCAACTACTACAACAGTCTTAGTCTCACCTGATTGAGAACTATTGATATAACACATGTTGCAATGCCCCTCTGATAAAGATTGCTAGAGCCTTTGCATGTTTTGAGATCCAGTTTAATTGCCATGAGTCATTAAATTATTTTTTTTTCAAAGAATGATTGCAAGATAATGTTGGATGCCACAACAGATAAATTTTTCTCACAGTTTGTATCTGAACATTCCAACTCTTCAAATCTGCTTGTGATCATGATATTTATTATGAGATTTTCAAAAATAAAAGAGGCAAAGGAACATGAGCAAGTTTGTAGAGTGAGATAGGCCTTGCTCATTCTCTGAATGTCTCCATTATGCTAGGGATGGAAACTTGTAAAAGAGAGTAAGCCCATCAAAAACAAGAGAAAATCTGCACATGCTGGAAATCCAAAATGCTGGAGGAACTCAGCAGGCCAGGCAGCATCAATGGAAAAGAGTAAACAGTCAACATTTTTGGCTAAGTCCCGAAGAAAGGAAAGAATAAGAGAGAGTTTTCAAAGGATGAAATAAGTACAAAGGTTGCATCCAACTCACGTAAACGAGTTGAATTATGGCACCCGACATTTCAAACACCATAATTCACTACAGAAACTTCAATATTTCTGCTACACTGGCAACCTTTTTAAATGCGCAGTTGATGCAATTAATTACACTGTGTTTCAGGAAGGATTTCTCATTGCTGAATAAATATAGGTATCGTTAACTTACTAAAGCAAGACACACATTTCTCACATTTGTCAATGTCTTACTATTCTAGTTTATACATGGATCTTTCAACCTAAGGCAAGATGACCTGATAAAATATTGCTATGTGCTTTCCTATTGGCTGCATTAGCCATTATGTAGCAAAGCACCATGGATGTTAGGGAGCAGTCTAAAAGAATCAAGATCTCAACCAACATTTGGACTAGCAAAGAGGAACTGCCTTAAGGAAAGTGGATTTTGTGCAGAGGTGAAGCAAAGTGCCACTCTTTGGAAATGTATAAAAACAGGAGTAATTGGTTCAGGGGCTCATCACTGATGAGTTATAATTAGTTCAAAAATACCTGTATTTGTACAATGTAGGAGATATCACCTGGTGTCTCCCAGCATATTGGACTGATGCAGCAACTGAATATCACCCTTAAAATTGTTGTTGAAATTTTACAACACTGGTACTTGTATCTCTCCATTTCTATGGACAAAACATGTGGAGACCTGAGGAAGTCAACAGGATGCCCTTATACTCAGGGTCTATCCTTCCAGCAAAGCAGACGAAGTGTCCAGCAGTGTGGGCTGCCACAGAATGACTGAGGCATGGCTGTGGCCAGGTCACATGGAACAGTTGGTCAGATCATGTGGAACTGTTTATCGATGAGCAGCTCAAAGACTGGAAGTTCAAGGGCCAGGGCTACTTAGGGGGCCTTTAGAGACTGACTGTACTTGTGGGAAACTGGAAATGGAGCAGATCCCGGTGCTCAAGATGCCACCTTATATTGTAACTGAAATTAAAGTGAACAACATCATTCATCTGAGTGGTGAAAGAGATGTCATTCACCTCTTCAACGTTATTTCTTCAGCAGTTTGATCGAGCACAACTGAGCAAGTGTGAGAATGTCAGCTGGTGAGAACAGCAAGAGGAGTTTAAAAGGAGACAGTTTTATAGAGCAGGCACCAGAGGAGCGGGTGACGGAGGAAAGGGAGACAGAGTAGGAAGGCTTTGGCTCAATGGGGCTTTGGCGTTAATGGGTCGAGACAAGATAGGTTGCCTGAGTAGAATACAGACTGGAAGTATGTGTGTGAGGCCGGTGTTCTGTGCTCGGTGTCAGATGTGGGAAGTCCTGGAGACTCCCAGCCTCCTGGATGGCCATATCTGTGCCAGGTGCTTCGAGCTGCAGCTCCTTAGGGACCGTGTTAGGGAACTGGAGCTGCAGCTCAATTTCCTTTGTCTGGTCAAGGAAAGTGAGGAGGTGATACAGAGGAGCTATAGACAGGTGGTCACACCAGGACCTGGGGAGACAGATAAGTGGGTAACAGTCAGGAGAGGGAAGGGCAGGAGTCAGAGGTTAGAGAGTACCCCTGTGGCTGTACCCCTCAACAATAAGTATTCCTGCTTGAGTACTGTTGGCGGGGGTGGGGGGGGAGAAACGGCCTACCTGGGGGAAGCAACAGTGGCTGCACCTCTAGCACAGAGTCTGGCCCTGTGGATCAGAAGGGTAGGGAAAGGAAGAGGATGGCAGCAATGATAGAGTATAGTTAGGGGATCAGACAGCCAATTCTGTGGACGCAGGAAAGAAGTACGGATGGTAGTTTGCCTCCCAGGTGCCAGGAAAGAAGTACGGATGGTAGTTTGCCTCCCAGGTGCCAGGATCCGGGATGATCATGTCCAAGATATGCTGAAGTGGGAAGGAGAGCAGCCAGAGGTTGTGGTACATATTGGTACCAACGCCATAGGTAGGAAACGGGAGGAGGTCCTGAAAGCAGACTACAGGGAATTAGGAAAGAAGTTGACAAGCAGGACCACAAAGATAATCATCTCAGGATTACTGCCTGCGTCACGTGACAGTGAATATGAATAGAGTGAGGTGGAGGATAAATACGTGGATGAGGGATTAGAGCAGGGGGCAGGGATTCAGATTTCTGGATCATTGGGACCTCTTTTGGGGCAGGAGTGACCTGTACAAAAAGGACGGGTTGCACTTGAATCCCAGGGGGACCAATTTACTGGTGGTGAGGTTTGCTAAGGCTATTGGGGAGAGTTTAAAGTAGGATTGCTGGGGGCTGGGAACCAAACTGAAGAAACAGAGGAAGAGGCAGTTGGCTCACAAATAGAGAAAGCTTGGAGACAGTGTGAGAGGGAGGATAGGCAGGTGATAGAGAAGGGACGTGCTCAGACCAATGGCTTGAGATGTGTCTATTTTAATGCAAGGTGTATTACGAACAAAGCGGATGAGCTTAGAGCATGGATCAGTACTTAGAACTATGATGTTGTGGCCATCACAGAGACTTGGATGGCTCAGGGGCAGGTATGGTTACTTCAGGCTTTAGATGTTTCAGAAAGGACAAAAGAGTGGGGGCGTGGCACTGTTCATCAGAGATAGTGTCATGGCCGTAGAAAACGAGGAAGACATTGAGGGATTCTTGACCAAGTCTCTGTGGGTGGAAGTTAGAAACAGGAAGGGGTCAATAACTCTACTAGGTGTTTTTTATAGACCACCCAATTGTAACAGGGACATCCAGGAATGGATAGGGAGACAGATTCTGGAAAGGTGTCATAATAATAGGGTTGTTATGGTGGGAGATCTTAATTTCCCAAATATTGATTGGCATGTCCCAAGAGTGAGGGGTTTAGATGGGGTGGAGTTTGTTGTGTTCAGGAAGGTTTCTTGACACAATATGTAGATAAGCCTACAAGAGGAGAGGCTGTATTTGATTTGATATTGGGAAATGAACCTGGTTAGGTGTCAGATCTCAGTGGGAGAGCATTTTGGAGATGGTGATCACAACTCTGTCTCCTTTACCAAAGCATTGGAGAGGGATAGAAACAGACAAGTTAGGAAAGTGATTAATTGGAGTAAGGGGAAATATGGAGCTATCAGGCAGGAAATTGGAAGCATACATTGCAAACAGATGTTCTCAGGGAAAAGTACAGAAGAAATGTGGCAAATGTTCAGGTGATATTTGTGTGGAGTTCTGCACAGGTACTTTCCAATGAGACAGAGAAAGGATGGTAGGGTACAGGAACCGTGGTGTACAAAGACTGCTGTAAATCTAGTCAAGAAGAAAAGAAGAGCTTATGAAATGTTCAAAAAAACTAGGTAATGATAGAGATCTAGAAGATTATAAGGCTAGCAGGAAGGAGCTTAAGAAAGAAATTAGGAAAGCCAGAAGGGGCCATGAGAAGGCCTTGGCAGACAGGAGTAAGGAAAACCTCAAGGCATTCTACAAGTATGGGAGAGCAAGAGGATAAGATGTGAGAGAATAGGACCAATCAAGTGTGACAGTGGAAAAACGTGTATGGAACTGGAGACAGCAGAGGTACTTAATGAGTACTTTGCATCAGTATTCACTATGGAAAAGGATCTTGGCAGTTGTAAAGATGACTTACAGTGGACTGAAAAGTTTGAGCACATAGATATTAAGAAAGAGGATATGCAAGAGCTTTTGGAAAGCATCAAGTTGGATAAGTCACCAGGACCGGATGAGATGTACCCCAGGCTACTCTGGGAGGTGAGGAAGGAGATTGCTGAGTTTCTGGCAATGATCTTTGCATCATCAATGGGGACTGGAGAGGTTCTGAAGGATTGGAGGGTTGCGGATGTTGCTCCGTTATTCAAGAAAGGGAGGAGAAACAGCCCAGGAAATTATAGATCAGTGAGTCTTACTTCAGTGGTTGGTAAGTTGATGGAGAAGATCCTGAGAGGCAGGGTTTATGAACATTTGGAGAGGCATAATATGATTAAGAATTGTCAGCATGGCTTTGTGAAAGGCAAGTCATGCCTTACGAGCCTGATTGAATTTTTTGAGGCTGTGACTAAACATGTTGATGATGGTAGAGCAGTAAATGTAGTGTGTATGGATTTCAGCAAGACATTTGATAAGGTACCCCATGCAAAGCTTATTGAGAAAGTAAGGAGGCATGAGATCCAAGGGGACATTGCTTTGTGAATCCAGAATTGGCTTGCCCACAAAGGCAAAGCGTGGTTGTAGACGGGTCATATTCTGAATGGACGTCAGTGCCCAGTGGTGTGTCTCAGGGTTCTGGTCTGGGACCCCTACTCTTTGTGATTTTTATAGATGACCTGGATGAAGAAGTGGAGGGATGGGTTACTAAATTTGCTGATGACACAAAGGTTGGAGGTGTCGTGGATAGTGTGGAGGCCTGTCAGGGGTTATAGCGGGATATTAATAGGATGAAAATATGGGTTGAGAAGTGGTAGATGGAGTTCAACCCAGATAAGTGTGAAGTGGTTCATTTTGGTAAGTCAAATATGATGGCAGAATATAGTATGAATGGTAAGACTCCTGGCAGTGTGAAGGATCAGAGGGATCTTGGGGTCCGAGTCCATAGGACACTCAATGCTACTGCGCAGGTTGACACTGTGGTTAAGAAGGCATAAGGTGCATTGGGCTTCATCAATCATGGGATTGAGTTTAGGAGACGAGAGGTAATGTTGCAGCTATATAGGACCCTGGTCAGACCCCACTTGGAGTAGTGTGCTCAGTTCTGGTCACCTCACAATAGGAAGGATGTGGAAATCATAGAAAGGATGCAGAAGAAATTTACAAGGATGTTGCCTGGATTGGGGAGCATGCCTCATGAGAATAGGCTGAGTGAACTTGGCCTTTTTTCCTTGGATCGACGGAGGATGAGAGGTGACCCGACAGAGGTGCATAAGATGATGAAAGGCATTGATCATGTGGATAGTCAGAGGCTTTTTCCCAGGGCTGAAATGGATAGCATGAAAGGGCACAGTTTTAAGGTGCTTAGAGGTAGGTGCAGAGGAGATATCAGGGCTAAGCTTTTTCTTTAGAAAAAGCAGAGTGGTGAGTGTGTGGAATGGGCTGCCAGCGACAGTGGTGGAGGCGGATACGATAGGGTCTTTTAAGAGGCTCCTGGACAGGTACATGGAACTCAGAAAAATAGAGGGCTATGGGTAACCCAATGTAATTTCTCAGATAAGGACATTTTCAACACAGCTTTGTGGGACAAAGAGCCTGTATTGTGCTGTAGGCTTTCTATGTTTCTATTTGCTGTGGCTCCCTGGAATGTGATACCAGGTGGCCAGGAAATTGAGAGTCAATGTGACTTTAACCTTCATACTAATAGCATTCCATGACAGGTTGTGGTTGAAGGTTGACTCACAGGAGATCATATATCTCTGTGATACGGTATTCTTTCATAACCCGAACTAGTAAATAAACCTGATTAGCAAAGAGAAAGGATTCAGTGTATCTGTAGTCTTGTTAGAGCAATTTTTTGGATTAGCAAATAACTTTGACTTCAGCCACTTACCTTCAGATTCAAATATGCATTGAAGATTAAACTCTAAATGCAGCTCAGAACAGTAAGCTGTAGCCAGGCAGACCAGGAAACAGGCACTTAACTAATTGTCTGCAAATGTATGAACCCAATCAACTTCCCATTGCATGGATACAACGCTAACTAACACTTAGTTAGGATGCGATGGTGGGAAGATCCAGGCATCTGAAACTGTTACATGTAGTTCAAAGGAAGCATTGTAAATATGGATTTGTTTGAATTGTCCTAAATTTTTCTTTGACCCTTAGCACATAAAATGCTGTATCATGCTGAGTCAGGCAGACACCTGGAATTTCCACTGTACTTCTAGAGTCTTCCACGGTGAAGACTGCTGCAAAGTATTTGTTCAGTTTGCCACCATTTCCTTGACTCCCCCCCCCCCCCCCCATTACTACCTCTCCAGCATAGTTTCCCCACTGGTCCAATATCCTCTCTTGCCTCTCATTTAGAGTTTATGTATGTGAAGAAACTTTTGGTATCCTCTTTAATATTAGTAGCAACCTTACTTTCGTATTCTATCTTTACCTTCTTAATGACTTCTTTAGTTGCCTTCTGTTGGTTTTTAAAATCTTCCCAATCCACTAACTTCCCACTAAGTTTTACTCCATTATACACCTTCTCTGGCTTGTATGTTGGCTTTGACTTCTCTTGTTAACCATGGTTGTGTCATCTTGCCTTTAGAATACTTCATCCTCTTTGCGACATATATATGCTGAGCCTTCCAGCAATTCCAGGCATTGCTGCTCTGCTGTCATCCCTGCCAATGTTCTTTTCCAATCTATCTGGACCAACTCCTCTCTCATGCCTCTGCAATTCCCTTCATTCCACTGTAATACTGATACATCTGTCTTTAGTTTCTCCTCAAATTTCGGGTGAATTCAATCATATTAGATAGATAAATAGATAGATACTTTATTCATCCCCATGGGGAAATTCAACTTTTTTTCCAATGTCCCATACACTTGTTGTAGCAAAACTAATAACATACAATACTTAACTCAGTAAAAAATATGATATGCATCTAAATCACTATCTCAAAAAGCATTAATAATAGCTTTTAAAAAGTTCTTAAGTCCTGGCGGTTGAATTGTAAAGCCTAATGGCATTGGGGAGTATTGACCTCTTCATCCTGTCTGAGGAGCATTGCATCGATAGTAACCTGTCGCTGAAACTGCTTCTCTGTCTCTGGATGGTGCTATGTAGAGGATGTTCAGAGTTTTCCATAATTGACCGTAGCCTACTCAGCGCCCTTCGCTGAGCTACCGATGTTAAACTCTCCAGTACTTTGCCCACGACAGAGCCCGCCTTCCTTACCAGCTTATTAAGACGTGAGGCGTCCCTCTTCTTAATGCTTCCTCCCCAACACGCCACCACAAAGAAGAGGGCGCTCTCCACAACTGACCTATAGAACATCTTCAGCATCTCACTACAGACATTGAATGATCACTTTCCTTTAAGAGTTCTTAACCTTAAGCTCTCTAATCAATTCAACACCCAATCCACAATAGCTGATCCTCTAGTGGGCTCAACCAACAGCTATCTAAAAAATCTTCTCGTAGGCACTCGAAAAAATTCCCTCTCCTGGAATCCAGAACCAACCTGATTTTCCTCATATTGAAATCCCCCTAGTACTGTAACATTGCCCTTTTGGCATGCATTTTCTATCTCTCTTTGTAAATCACATTCTTACGAGTTTGTGGGTCTGTATACAACTCCCATCAGGGTCTTTTTACCCTTGCAGCTCCTTAGCTCTATCCACAATGATTCAACACCTTCCGACCCTATGTCACCTCTTTCCAATGATTTGATTTCTTTTTTTTTTAAACCAACAGAGCAGCAACGATCCTTCTGCCTTCCTGTTTGTCCTTTTGATACAATGTGTATCTAAGGGTATTAAACCCCCAGCTCTAATCCTTCTTCTGCCATGATTCAACAATGCCTACAAGATCATACCTGGCAATCTGCAATCGGACTTCAAGTTCATCCACCCTATTCCATATCTGTGCACATTCAAACTTAACACCTTCAGTCCTGTATTCGTCCTTTCCACCTTTTACATTGTGACCCATCCTGTTGACTGCAATTTTGTCCTATGAGCAGCCACTTCTCACTACACATTGCTTCTGTTTGTAATCCAGCTCCCTCATCTTCAGCACTATCATTTGCCTTTGGGTTTGTATATCCCTCTTGGTTTCCCTTAATATTGCTGACAGATCAGCAGGTTGCTTTTTAGGTGGCTTGTGATCTGTCTGTCTTTTAATTAGAGCTAATATAAAAACGTTCTGCATGAAAAAGTGACGGGGTGGAGCTACATCTCTACCAAAGGAGGTGTAAGGTGCTCCTTCCACATCTGGCCTGCAGTTCACCCTTGGGCAAGGTGTAGTACCTGCTAGCCCCCGATCAGGGTCACATGAAGCTATAGGATCAGGTGGTAGTTGGTTGTAGAGCAGCTGGTGCACATTACAAGTCCTGGTTATGTGATCACTGATGCCAGGCAGGCAATATCTGAAGAGCATTGATAATGGATCGGATCACCTGCCTTGTAACGACACTACCCAGAAGAAAACAATGGCAAAACACTTCTGTGGAAAAAATTGTCAAGAACAATCATGGTCAAGACCACGATCACCCTCATCATGACACGGCACGTAATGATGATGATGAATATAAAAATTCTGTACATGAAAACGTGAGTGAGGAATGATGTGCTGGAGTAGGCTTTGGTTGATAGAGTTGGATTCAAATGGTACACCCGGTACACCTGAAAAATCACTTTTGCTCCTAATAGATTTATCTGCAATAAATTCCAGCTGAAATTGCCACAAAATTAGTCTGAATATCATTGTGATCTACATTTCTTGTCTGACCCTTACCCATTGTTAGACATAGTGTATACCTAATCCACATTTCCACCAGATATTAAATTATTAGACGATAATCAGCTCATAAGCGAGGGACATAGGCCATGTATGCTGAATATCTAGTACTTTCCACAAATTTTTCAGATTTCTAGTTTCCATAGTAATTTTGTTAAGGCTTGTTGCTCTGCTGTGATCCTCCAGATGGCAGTACAACTTTAAACTACATTTGATCAATAGGGTTTACTAGGAAAATGTATGATAAACAATTGTGTTAATATATGCACAACTGCAGGTAAGGAATTTTGGACATGAATTCATAAAGCAAACATTGGCATTGGCAAACAACAAGATATTTCCTCCAAAGCAACTATTTGCCCAAACTGTTTCAATAAAAGCTTCAATTAGCAGTTAGTTTATTGAATTAACAAGTGAATTTGTTCATCTTGTTTAAAGAGCATGGGATTGCTTTGCATTTTCCCGCATCACTTTGTATTTTATTAATTCTACAATGTGTAAACAGAAGAATACAAGCCACTAAATACTGTCCTATCAGTATAATTTTCTCTTAAAAGTTTGGTAAAGTTGTAAATTGCTGTGATCGGTGACAAAAAATAACTTACAACTTCATTCTTTTAACATGTAGTCATATTTTCCAAATGAAACATCATGACAATGTAGGATTTTGTGATTAAAATATGTAAGAGTAATTTTATGTGCTTAACAAAAGCCACAGCCCTTTATTTCTATTATGAACACACCAAAAGCAGTTGCCTTACACTGGAATCTTTACATCAGACTCCATCGCTTAAAATGAATGTAACTAAATGATGGTGTTTGTGAATTATGTAAAGCAGTTTCTATTATAAAGAATATGTGTCATCTGTCACCCATTGCATTACCCTACAAAAGGATTTATGAACATTAGTGAAAATGTACTAATATGCATAAGGACGAGTGTTCCACAGTGGAAACGTAAATAACGTCCGAAATCCAAAATAACAAACACACTTGTATACCGTCCTCCCTAAACACAAGATGCTTAAAAGCATTTTCAGCCTATCATTCATTTATGAGCTGTAACTGTTATTATGGAGCGAAATGCTACAACAAAATTTTAAAAGCAAAGCCCCCTAAAGGACAATAGAATAATCAATGGGTGATCAACCAGTCTGATGAAAAGACAAGCCAAAGTAATGACATAAATCATCATTTTTATAAATAACCATCTGGGATCTTTTTTATCTGTGTGAGAAGGTAAAGTGAATCTCATTCAATGGCCATTGCAGCACTCAATAGGTAATGCATTCAAGCACCTACAGGGAAATGTGTCTAATATGTGGACTGTGAAATAAACCTAGAATCTTGAGACTCTGATTCATTTTGTAGTTTGAAAACACACAAAAATTGAACAGAAGTGCCAATGTTACTTGTGGAGTGTATCAGCACTCTATGACTGCCAAATCTAAAACAAATTTAATGACCGTATTTTGGCAGATCAGACAGCAACAGCGAGGGAACAAAGTTAATGAATCTGATGCAGGGTGTTTCTCATTAGTCTCGAGGAGGGGTCACTGAGCTGGCAGGTTACTGCTGCTTCTCTCCTTTGCTGCTGCCTCACTTACTAAGTAGATGAAGCATTTTCTGCTTTTATAGCTGCCATAGTACTTTGCTTTCATAGAGCATGCAGGCAGCTCTAGTACTCCTTGTATGCCATTTACATTCCTAAATGATTTCCTTTATGGTTTGGTTACTTTGTTCTAAAGCAGCTTGGATTGTTAAAAATGATATTTATTTCAAGTGTTTATTGGAATGACTAGGGCATGAAAACAATATGTGTACACATTGTGGCAGATGGTTTGTTTTGATATTTGGTGATCAGGCTTCAGCTAAGCACAATCTGCAAGATATGAACACTTGATTTGCTGATGAGCATCATACCCATTGCAGCTGCTCTGCTGAACTGTACTAGCAGAGATGTTTAAAACCTGTGGTGACTGCAGATTGCAGGCGGTGGACTATAAAAATAATAAGTAAGCCACGGTTTCTAAAGTGAGGAACGATATGGATATTCCACTTTGAAAAAAGAAATTTTGAATTCCCGTTACCAGACAATTTCAATATTCCAGTTGGACTTCCACTTGAACAATGGAAGGGACTAGGGAGGATTCTTGGCATGTGATCTTGAGTGGTGACTTCCTCGGTGAAGCCGGTTCTGATGTCAAGGAACTAAGCAGTGAAGGACCTTTTAATTGTAAGTTCCATCTTGCCTCTTGACATTCACAGATATTCAGCACCTTCTACCAATTAAACATATTTAATGCTAAGCTATGATAAAGAAACTAAAATGCTTACAAATACTAAATAACACTTAAACAATTGGAAGCATTTCAATTAGCTTAGTTAAATAAGAAATTGCCGCTCTGCCTGGCAGTTGTTCCTCTTTGTCAAAACAGATAGAGTTGTGAATCTTGCAATAGATTGGCACATTTCTCAGTGATATAGTAGAAATTTACCCTGCACCATTGTTGAGCTACAACAGAGTTGAGGGGTCTGGGGAGAGGGTAGGAAACTGGTAATGATGCCAAATTAGGACCAGTCATGATTCTTATTAAAGGGCGGAGCAGTTACGAATGACAAATTATCCAACCCCCCCCCCCCCCCCCATACCTGTTTCTTATTCTTTAATGTTCCATTTTATATGCCATTTTTATGTGGAAGGAATGGGAATACTGGTAAGAATCCACAGGGGCTATCTACAAACTCAACACAAACCATACTAGAAGTCAAGATTGAATCCACGTTGCTGGAGCTGGGAGCTCCTCTCCCCATTCTCCCCATGGATTTCCACTCGATCTGAATTCTAGCCTAATCCAAAGCCACTTGATGTTGAAAGTAAACAATCTGGCCCAGACATCAACAACACAGCAGTTCTACTGCAGGAGCAGCTGAAAGCAAAGCTTGCCTGCCTTGCTGAGCTCTGTTCATTTTGCATGCATTCTGATGCTCTCCAGACCCATGTGAGCTGGTCTGAGGTTGAATTTGCATCAAATATCTAATGTTAACAAGGTTTACATCAGCTAAGAGGCAACACTTCGGTACTAAATTGTGATCAATCCCTACAATCAGTAAGATGCCACTAGAAAAACCTGAAGAAACATGGACTTCAGTGCACGTAGAATATCTTCCACTAAGACTCTGATCATTATATCACTATACGACAGTCATCTGATAAATGCAGGCAGTCAAGACCGTTAATCTACATTGTACTATTATCTTCCTGGCATTTTTGCTGAATTGTTGTAATTTCATTTCACTTTTCCCCCCTCCAACATCAGAATGGTCAATGAAATCCATGAACACAACCTCATTATTCCCCTACTTTACACTATTCGTTCATTTTTGTAACTTAGTCATCTTCTATCTTTGCACTGCACTGTGGTGCAAAACAACGAACTTCATGGCACAAGTCAGTGTAAATAAATCTGATTCTTGCTCAGAAGTTTTGCATGTATGTTTGTAACCTTCACACTAAAGTAAATATACAAACTGTAAATCCTGACAGTGATGATTATACAAAACTATTGGAATAAAATCCATATTTACTTTGTTCAAAATAAGCAAAAGTTTCTTTACTGCAGGTAGAAGTTTAAATTTATTTATCCCCATTCTTGGTTGGTGATGTTAAGATTATGCTTTGCTTCCACTAATAGTTTCACAAAGAGAAATTTATTTAAAGAGCAATGTAACAAAACATTAAATGCTAGAAGAGCAGAAAAATCTATCTTCATGTTACTTACAAATTAACGTGCCTAGCATTTGTAAATTGGCAGCAAAAGTATTCAACATCAATGTATCAGTCTTTGTGAACAACTTGATTATCAAAAAAACATTTGCCAATTCCTTCATTTAGTCACTATCTGAGGAGACTATTGTTCAAGCCATCTATTCAAAGAGTTATTTTTAATCTCCAATGAGTGTGTTAACAGATGGACAATTTTTTGAAGTTCGCCTTTCTTCCTTTAACTTTTGTTTACTTGCTGTCCATTTTAAGATTCCTTCTCAGTTTGTTCAATTTACACTTTCATTACCTTCCAATTAGCTTGTCTTCCCCTCTTCCTGCCACTTTCTGGATCTACACATCTTTCAGTCTTCTTATAGCTGAAGTATCAAACATTTTCAACATGTATCCTGCTTCTTTTAAGTCTGTATTATTTTCTCTTTCACAGTTTCTCATTTGATGCTTTTATTCTTAAAGGCACCCAAAAGTTAGTTAGGAAAGCACTTTCACTTTTGTGCAGTTGGTGAGTCTCAGATAAGTTCATCAGGTAACTAGAGATGAATACAAAAGAAAACTACTGCAGATGTAGTTGCTAGAAATATTTTGCAGGTCAGGTACCTTCTCTGAAGAGAGCAGTGTTAATATTTTAGATCAGCCTTTCTCAAACGTTTTATCCTGGAGGAATCCTTGAAATAATTTTCAGGTCTCAGGGAATGCCTATGTAAAAATTATATCTACAACTCACGGTAGTTAGTGTGATCAGTAAGTTAGAGATAATAATCCAAAAATAATTGTCAAAGCTCTTTTTAGTGGAGAATGAATTCTTAGCCAACCTTTCTTTAAAAAAGTAGTTAAACTTACCTTACCTTTCTTGAAATTCATCTCTTTCTTTCCCTTTCATACATTTTAAAAGTTCATCAGGCAAACATAATAAATTTCTGTTAAATAACTGTTAAATCACCAAAAGGTGATTTAATTGTTCTAAAGCTAGGCTCAATAGATTCAATTTAAATAAAGGTTGCAAGTTGTTTTTAATTAATGCTATTTATAGCATGAACACTTATTGACAACGTTGAAGCAGTGTGTCGTGATAACAATCCGAATTTTGTTTTACAAGAGAAACAAAACCTCTCATACAGCCAACCATTGATGGGGCACCATCAGTACAGATGCCAACACAGTTCCTCAAAGACAGACCTTTTGTTTCCAGATATGAAGACAAAATATTAGATATATCTTGGCCATTGCTTGTTCTGCAACAGAAAAAGTTTTCTTGAATTTCACCATTATTTACAAATCTTACAATTGCTACAACATGACATTTAATGGTGAAATCTGTTGACTGATCAACCTGAATAGAGAAGCAAACACGAGGAAATCTGCAGATGCTGTAAATTCAAACAACACACACAAAATGCTGGTGGAACACAGCAGGCCAGGCAGCATCTATAAGAAGCACTGTCGACATTTCGGGCCGAGACCCTTCGTCAGGACCAGCATTTTGTGTGTGTTGTTTGAATAGAGAAGCTGTGGTTTTTCAATTTATTGCACAAAACCTTCTCAGCATCATCTGACATCAAAATGTTGACTTATCATACTATTTCAGAGTAAAATATTTTCCCCATTTCTCATACAACATCTTGCCCTAGCATTTTACCCACTATAATTTTATATGCTGGCATCATTAGGTTCTCACCAACTGTGTGACTTATCATTTTCTACGTAATAACTTCTGCAACTAAATAGCTTGCTTCCTGAATTCTTTTACGGTGACTTTATTAACAAAAGCTTTACTCTGTTTGTTTTGAGATTTCAATAGCCTTTTAAATTAATCAGCACTTATATGTGTCATATGGCTGTGATATGTAGCTAAGTGTCTTTTCAATTGTGCTGGAGCCATTGCTGCATTTGTAATTTGTCTGTCACAATGGAATAGGACAACTTGGATCCCCAGTCCATGTAAAACACATTGATAAGTAGCTTTCATTGTAAAGACGGCTTTTTTTGTGTCTGTTGTTGCAGAATAAGAATTGCATAACAAATAACTAAATGAGAAAACCACAAAAAGATACAAAAACCTCATAGTACAATTCACTTCTAACCTACCTAATCCACCTTTTGCAACATTTACAACAATATCAAAGTGGAAGCCGAGCAGTTGAGTTGGGTCACATAAAAATTCCTTCTTTAGAATGAAAATTTCTCTTCAAATTTCTACCTCACTGGTAGTTAGTTTGCTCCCATAAGTCAGTCAGCGGCACATCAGGGGAAGTTGGAGGAAGGTGATTCAGGAGGGAGAGGTTGATGTCATAGCCCAAGTTGGGCAAGTCCCTTCAATGTTCAGAAAATGCACTCCTCAGTCTGCTGCCTTCCACGCTGTGCAATACAGCACACACCAATTATCATCCTCCACCTCGAGCAATACAGCGCTCATCGATTATCATCCTCCACCTCGAGCAATACAGCGCTCATCGATTATCATCCTCCACCTCGAGCAATACAGCGCTCATCGATTATCACCGGCCTCCCCTATATTGCATCAAAACTGAGAATGGACTCAAACAAGTAAGCACAGTCCTACTGTGCGCTGCCATACTGGGCTGAGAGACCCCTAACAAGATTGCTAATTGGGCTGCTTGGTCACTGTCGACCACTGGTTAGCATCTCACAATGCATGAAGCTCAAAATACAATGTTTATTCTTTTTAAATCACAGTCTCTTGCAGAACCATAGAGTTCCAGGGAGTCATGATTGAGAAACCCTGCTTTAGATCAATCACCTTCAAGGGCTTGTGTTAAAGCATCATTGACCTAAAAGAATAAGCCCACAGATTGATGCCCGAGTTGCAGACTATTTGCTGATTTTTCTATTTTTGACTGGATATAAATTATTTGTCTGTCTGTCACCAAACACCTTTAACCTGGAATGTGCAAAGCTACTCATGACATCTTGAATCAGTTATAGAACTAGTCATAGAACTCTACAGCACAGATTCAGGCCACTTGGCCTATCTAGTCATGCTGAGCCATTAATCTGCCTAGTCCCATCAACCTGGAGCCGGACCGTAGACTTCATATCCCTCCCATCCATGTACATATCCAAACAAGAGAAAATCTGCAGATGCTGGATATCCAAGCAACACACACAAAATGCTGGAGGAACTCAGCAGCATCTACGGTAAAAAAAAATACAGTCAACATTTCGGGCCAAGACCCTTTGGTAGGACATATCCAAATTTCTTCTAAATATTGAAATTTAATCCACATCCACCACTTCCACTGGCTGCTCATTCCGTACGGTCAAAATCACTGGACTGTAATTTCCTGGCTTATTCTAGGATCCTTTCTTAAACAATGGAACAACATTATGTTTTCTAACTTCAAAACATTGAACCAATTCAAAGGAAGACACAGGAGTCTGAAATGTGAGTCTAACTTCGTGTTTACTTTAAGTGAGGCACACAGATATCTCGTGACAGTGTGATGACGTATGCTTTCACATATTTATACATATAACCCAAAATGAACTATTACAATGAAGAATGCTTTATCAGGCAATATATTTACAAGATTATTGAAATAGACAACAGTCCTCCCTGCTTAGCTATAAATCCTTGGAGCATAGAAGAATGAGAGGAGACTTGATAGAGGTATATAAAATTATGATGGTAATAGATAGAGTGAATGCAAGCAGGCTTTTTCCACTGAGGCTAGGGGAGAAAAAAAAGAGGACATAGGTTAAGGATGAAGGGGGAAAAGTTTAAAGGGAACATTGGGGGGGGGGCTTCTTCACACAGAGAGTGGTGGGAGTGTGGAATGAGCTGCCAGATGAAGTGGTAAATGCGGGCTCACTTTTAACATTTAAGAAAAACTTGGACAGGTACATGGATGAGAGGTGTATGGAGGGATATGGGCCAGGTGCAGAAAAATGGCTCGGCACAGCCAAGAAGGGCCAAAAGGCCTGTTTCTGTGCTGTAATGTTCTATGGTTCTATGGTAAATTCCAACTCAGTAGAGATTACATCTCAACTATATGCACAGCAATATAACAAGTATATACAGACATTACAACATCATAAAATTTAAATTGCCCATTCAGGCCTAATAAAGATTTAATTGTTGTGGTGATTTCTTACTCTTGTGGGATAATGTCTTTCCTGCCAAGGGGGATGACTCTGCTTGCCTGGTGAGACTTGTGGCTGTGAAACAATCTTAGATTCTGGGGCCTCCTCCATGATAATTGTAGGAGTTGACTCCGAGTCTGCAAGAAGTGGTTCTAACAGTTCTGGACTCCTTTCTACTCCTTCCTTTTTCTTCTTTAGATTGTGTACCTTGTTCTTGGAAGGTGCATTTAATTCACTGGAATATTCTCTTATTAATCCTTATATTGCTCGCTTTACAAACCAATCTCTCCTCTTGGTTTCCACATTCACAAAGTCATCTGATGTATCCACCGTTTTCATATCTTCATCGACTCTTTTCTTGTTGGCCTTCTATCCATGCAGTTGGGTTTGGTGTTTGCATACATTTTTACAAGTAGCCTTTTTGTCTCCCATTTGAAGTTCATAAAGTAACCTTAATACACACAGAATAGATTATGGTTCTTCATACTCAAAAAAGCCAAATGCTTTCAACTTTCCTGAAGCTGCTTGAACTCTCTAGCAGCTTAAAGACAAGCCACATTTTGCAAATAACTGACTGATTAACATATCAGAAGCTTGTGTTACCAACACAAACTATTGTAGTCGGACTAGTGTTTTCATCACATTAGTGACTCCTCTGAGCAGCATTTTCCTTCCTTGGTCCAATATACTTTCCAGTCAGAGTCACAGAGGTTGGCACTAACACCTCTTTAACCTCTCTTTGTAAATGGTTCACCGTACACGGCATGAAGACATTTGTGGCATCATCTACTACCTTGCTTAATTCACTTTTGATTGGCTCTATTTTAGGTGATGTGGCATGCAAATAGTGGATGAACCTCCAATCACTTTGGAGTTGCCTCAGTTAAATATGCCCCACAATGCTGGTCATCCTGTTTCTGCCACATAGAAACTGAATATGGCTTGTTGTTGTTATATTTCACTTTTACAAATGTTATTACCATAGGAGTTACCTTTTCTCCAGTACAAGTTCTTAGTTAGATATCTGCAGGCTTTAGTTCAATATCTTTGAAATGGCATTGAAACTCATTTTGTGGAATGACAGGAACAACTGTGCCAGTGTCCAATCTATTTTAAGTAATTTCCTGTTCAGTTTTGGTGTAAACCATATTGCTTGTCTATTAACACACACAAAATGCTGGTGGAACGCAGCAGGCCAGGCAGCATCTATAAGTACAGTCGACGTTTCGGGCTGAGACCCTTCGTCTCCTGCTGTGTTCCACCAGCATTTTGTGTGTGTTGCCTGAATTTCCAGCATCTGCAGATTTCCTCGTGTTTGCTTGTCTATTGTTAATTTTCACACTATGACGGTCCTGTGTCACTCCCATCATTATCAGAATTTTCATCAACAGCATCCAGATTACTGCTCTTTTTGAAACTGAAACTCGACTTCATAAACTTTTTCTCTTCTCTGCGCAGTCTGTGTATTTTTGTCTGCCCAACATGCTTTTTATAAGTGTCCTACTTTGTTGCATTTTCTGCAAGTTTTGCCTTTAAATCTGCACTGATCCAGTGTATGTAAGTTCCTGCCACAATGGTAACACAATTTGTTTGGCTAGGCAGGTTTCTGTTCAGACACAGCAATTTTCTTCAAACTCACTTTCATTCCTGACTGCAACTCAATTGCGCCTCTGTCTGCTGTTTCCATTGTTACAGCAATTTTAACTGCTTTTTTAATACTGAATTGAATTGAACTGAATTGACTTTGTTACATAAGTCCTTCATATACATGAGTAAAAATCTTTATGTTACATCTCCGTTCAAATGTGCAATGTGCAATTATAGTAATTAACAATAAATATTATGTACAACAGGATAGTCAATATGACAGAAATACTGTTGTGTCAGCATGAGTTAATCAGTCTGATGGCCTGGTGGAAGAAGATGCCCCAGAGCCCATTAGTCCTGGCTTTTATGTTGTGGTACTGCTTCCCAAAAGGTAGCAGCTGGAACAGTTTGTGGTTGGGGTGACTCCAGTCTCCAATGGTCCTTTGAGCCCTTTTTACACACTTGTCTTTGTAAATGTCCTGAAGAATGCGAAGTTCACATCTACAGATGCACTGGGCTGTCTGCACCCACTCTCTGCAGAGTCCTGCAAATGAGGGAAGTGCAGTTTCCATACCAGGCAGTGATGCAGCTAGTCAGCATGCTCTTAATTGCACCCATATAGGAGCTTCTTAGAATTTGGGGGCCATACCAGACTTCCTCAACCACCTGAGGTGAAAGAGGCGCTGTTGTGCCTTTTTCACCACACAGCCGGTATGTACAGACCATGTCAGATACTCGGTGATGTTTATACCAAGGAAGTTTAAAGCTGCTCACCCTCTCAGCCCCAGATCTATTGATGTCTATAAGGGTTAGCCTGTCTCCATTTCTTTGGTAGTCCACAGCCAGCTCCTTTGTTTTTGTGACGTTGAGGGAGAGGTTGTTTTCTTGAAACCACTGTGTCAGGGTGATGACTTCCTCTCTGCAGGCTAACTCATTATTATTTGGAATTAGGCCAATCAGTGTAGTGTTGTCAGCAAAGTTAATTAGCAGATTGGAGCTGTGGGTGTCGACACAGTCATAGGTATACAGAGAGTAAAGGAGGGGGCTTAATACACAGCCCTGAGGGCCACCTGTGTTGAGGGTCAGAGGGGCAGAGGTGATCTGACAGGAAGTCCAGGATCCAGCTACTCAAGGCAGGGTGAAGGTCAAGGACTCTGAGCTTCTTGTCAAGCCTGGAGGAAATTATGGTTTTGACTGTCGTCCAAGAACAGCACTCTCACATAAGCATCCCTCTTCTCCAGATGTGTGTAGACCTATGGCTATTGCGTCGTCTGTCGATCAGTTGTGTCGGTAGGTGAATTGTAGGGGTCCAGTGTGGGTGGCAGCACTCTGCAGATGTAGCCCTTGACAGCCTCTCAAAGCATTTGCTTATTATTGAGTTGAGTGCTACAGGACAGCAGTCATTCTGACATGTTACCTTGGTCTTTTTAGGTACAGGGACAATGGTGGATGTTTTGAAACAGGAGGGCACTCTACACTGGGAGAGGGAGTGATTAAAAATGTCTTAAACACACTTGCCAGTTGTGCTGCACACATCCTGGGTACCTGCCCTGGGATGCCGTCCAGTCCCACAGCCTTGCGACTGTCAACCCGTTGGAAACACCTGCGTACTTTGGCCTCAGAGATGACCAAGCTGCCGGTCGCATCATCTGCAGATCTCCTCAGGGGCTCAGTATTGATGACATTGAATCGAGTGTAAAAAAAGATATAGCTTGTCTGGAAGAGAGGCATCGATGTTGGTAATTCCACTGCGTTTAGCTTTCAAGTCTGCAATGGTGTGCAGTTCTTATCAATAATCTGCATGTGCTGTTGGTGAAAGTTGAGTCTGAATCTTGTGTCTGTATTGTTTTTTCGCTGCTTTGATGACTTTCCACAGATCGTAGCTGTATTTCTGGAGTTCGTATGAGTTGTACTTCAGTTAGTAGCCATTTTGAATACTTTCTTGTATGATTCCACGAACTAATTAAGCCATATCTTCAATTCAGCCATGTACACTTAAATGGACTCCCCTTTATTTTGATTCAGCTTATGAAACCTAAAGTGTTCTGCAATCACATAGGCTTTTGTTCTAAATGTTCTTTCACCATTTCAGTAAAGCTTATTTCTGCTGCTTTGGTTGGAGCAGTTAAGCTTCGAAATATACTATATGCCTTTAAATCCAATGCACTCAGCAAAATTAATACTCATTTCTCATTGGCTATTTCATTTTCTTCAAAATACTGTTCAATTAGTTCAGTATACATGAACCAGTTATTTCTTATAGAATCAAATGAGCCAAATGTTCCAATGTAGCCAGCCTTTTCTGCTCTGTTTTTATGATTATTATCACTCAGTACTCACTCCATATGAAGTGAAGAGTGAGTTCTTTCATTTTCTGATTTATTTATTTTATAAACTTGATTGTGTCTTCCTTTCTGAGGAACATCTGCTACACTGCCTTTTTTAAACTCAACATGTGCAGTGCTGCATATTTTTTTAGTTTGAACACCTTGCTATGCTTCACCACTGTTATGTTTTGTAACTTCAAAACATTAAACTATTCAAACGGAAACATGGGAGTCCTCAATGTGAGTCTAACTTTGTGTTTGCTTTGAGTGAGGCATATGTGTATATCATGGTAGCATGACGACATATGCAATACTTATAACCTGTAATGGAATATTGAAACAAACAAGAATGTTTAATGAAACAACGTATTTATGAAAATATTCTTCCTGATGGCTGCAATGAGAAGAGAGCATGGTCTGGATGGTGGGGGCCCTTGATGATAGCTGCTGGTGTCCTGCGACAGCACTCTGTGTAGATGAGCTCAGTGGTGGGGAGGATTTATCCAGGATGAACTGGCCCATAGCCATTACTTTTTATAGGCTTTTCCATACAAGGGAATTGGTGTTTCCATACCAAGCCATGATACAACTGGTCAATATACTCTCAATCACACATCTTTAGAAGTTTGTCAAAGTTTTAGATGACATACTGAATCTTCGCAAACTTCTAAGGAAGTAAAGGCACTGCTGTGCTTTGTTTGTAATGGCCCTTATGTACTGGATCCAGGAAAGATCCTCTGAAATGATAACACCAAGGAATTTAAAGATGCTGACCCTCTTGACCTCTGATCCCCTAATGAAGACTGGCACATGGACCTTCAGTTTCTTCCCCCTGAAGTCAATAATCATAGAAAGGATGTGCTGAAGCTGGAGAGGGTTCAAAGGAGGTTCACTAAAATGAGTCCAGGATTGAATGGCTTGTCATATGAAGAGTAGTTGATGGTTCTAGGCCTCTATTCACTGGAATTCAGAAGAATGGGGGTGACCTCATTGAAACCTATTGAATAGTGAAAGGCCTTAATAGAGTGAATGTGGAGAGGATGCTTCCTATGGTGAGAGAGTCTAAGACCAGAGTACGTAGCCTCAGAATGGAGGGATGTCCTTTTAGAGCAGAGACTAGGAAGAATTCCTTTAGCCAGAGAGTGGTGAATCTGTGGAATGCTTTGCCACAGGCAGCTGTGGAGGCCAAGCCTTTATGTATATTTAAGGAAGAGGTTGATAAACTCTTGATTTGTCAGGGCATGAAGAGATATGGACAGAAGGCAGGAGATTGCAGGCTGAGAGGAAGATTGGGTCAGCAATGATGAAATGGCAGAGCAGACTCAATGGGCCAAATTATCTCTTTCTGCTCCTATATCTTATGGTCTTATAATCATCTCCTTGATCTTGCTGACATTGAGTGAGAGGTTGTTGTTGTGGCACCACTCAGCCAGATTTTCCGTCTCCATTCTAAATGCTGATTTTTCACCACCCTTGATTTAGCCAACAACAGTGGTATCATCAACAAACTTAAATATAATATTGGAGCTCAGCTTGGCCTCATAGTCACAAGTACAAATCAATTAGCGCAGGGGGATAAGCACAAAGCCTTCTGGTGCACCTGTGTTGAGAGAGATTGTGGAGATGTTGTTGCCAATTTGATCTGACTGAGGTCTGCAGTGAGAAATCGAGGATCCACAAGGATTCGAAGCTTATTGATTAGTTTTGAGGGGATGATAGTATGGAATGCTGAGCTGTATTCAATGAAAAGCATCCTGATGTATAGATCTTCGCTTTCTAGATGTTCCAGTATTGAGTGAAGAGCCAATGAAATGGCATCTGCTGTCGAGCTGTTGTGACAGTAGGCAAATTGGAGCAGATCTAAGGAGTTGATTTGTTTCATCACCGACCTCCCAAAGCACTTCATGATAGTGGATGTAACTGCTGCTGAACAATAGTCATTGAGCCAGGTTACCAGGTTCTTCTTTGGTATTATGGAAACTTTCCTGAACACATTTGACAACCTTACCCATCCAGCCCTTTTATGGTATGGGATTTCCAGTTAATATGGGGAAAAAGTTAAAATCACTGATTTTTAGAACCTTATTTTTCTTGCAACAGTCTGCAACCTCTCGTCAAATTTGCTCATCTAAATCCCATGGACCATTAAGGTGGTCTGTCATATAATCCCATTCACATCATTATACCCTTCTTAGTCCTCAGTTCTATCCATAAAGCCTCACTAGATGAGCTCTCCAATCTGTCCTGGTGGAGAACTGCCATGACATTTTTCCTGACTAGTAATGCCACTCCTCCCCCATTTAATCTGTCCTGCTCTATCATGTCTGAAACTACAGAACACGGAACACTGAGCTGTCAGTCCTGCCCCTCCTACAACCAAGTTTCACTAATGCCTGCAATGTTATAAATCCATGTACTGATCCATGCCCCAAGCTTATCCGCCTTTCGTACAATATTCCTTAAATTGAAATATATGCACATCAATTATGTATATGTATTTAAATTATGAAACTTGTTTTCATTTTCAGACATAATTACTGTATACTTCAGAACAGAATGAGGAACAAGTTCCATAAACACGACTACTGCTTCTGAAAAGCTTAAAAAATTTACTATCAATCAGCATGAGTTAATAGTTTCCAGTAATACATTCTGTAATATAACTTTTTTTTGATAGAATGTCATATTAGTAATCAACAAATGACATGGGTATTAAAATAATACAATAATTACTGTATTGCAGTTAGACAATAGGATATACTAGAGTTTAAAACATATTGCATGTCTGGCATATCTAAACTTTTGATCAATGTTGACTGTATAGTTCATAATACTCTTGACTGAATTGGGGGTGGGGTGGCATATTTTAAGGTATAATCCTGGAAACTGTGTGCATAAATCTAAGCAGATGCACATTACAGTCCTGATGGAAGGATAACTTTTAGGTGAGATATTATGTTAAAGATCCCAGCTGCTTTCTTGAATGGTTATGAAATATCTGCTAGCACTATTTTTATAAAGAATGTGTCTGCTAACCACTGTCTTCTATCCTTCAGTTAACCACCGTAAGTCATTTATTGGTTCCCAGAAGCCTGTTAGAGAGTTGATACTATAGGAAAATTTAATGATCCTCAATATCTAGAGCTGTTAAGTAGCTTCTGCAATGTTTTCTTCAAGTACAACAGCATTCCAGAGTGTGTGATGGAAAATATCAGGCCAGAACTGGATCCAAAGTGCAGAAGTTGTGGGGGTGAGGGAGCAGAGTCGTGGCTAGGCAGATAGGGTGTGATCACATGGTCAGCCTCAGTATTGAGGCCATTGAGTGGCAAGCTTGAAGTTTCAGGTGTAATCTATACCATGGTAAGAAGCTCCAAATGAAAAGACACAAGTAAGGAAACTTACCTGAGTGGGATTCCCATCCCTGCATTTGGACCTGCTCAGGAAGCAGTACCATTATGGTTACCCTGAGAATATCCATTCAGGACAATGAGACCTAATTTCCAAGTCGGTATTCTAAAAAGACATTATACATGGAGCCTCTTATAACTTTGATTTAGAAACCGTCATGAGCACAAGTTAAATTCCTGGACGGATGTGATTCACACTTAAGTTCTTCTTTAAAAGTAACTAATTCCAGTGCACACCAGAGTGAGGGAGAAGAGGTTTTGCAGATGGGGAGGGTAGAAACCAACAGATTGATGACCATCCAAACTAGACCAGTTGGTATTGTCACACTCATGTTTTTGGATGCTGTCCACAAATTAACTATTGTGTTTTCTAACATTCTAACAGTGAGTACACATCAAGACTTAATAGGACTATCAAAATATTTTTGAGACTTCTTAAAATGACTCCTTTCACTTCCATTTCAATTTACACTTTTTTTAAAACTGTACAACAAAATGGAGGAAAGTCCTTGCCATAAATATTGATTTCTTAATTACTGTACAGGGGCTGAATAAAGACATTGGGACAATAATGGGACAATGAATACTGAATACAATACTCCAAATGCTGTCCAACTAGAGTTTTATGAAGCTGCAACATAATTTCCTGACACAAACTCAGTTCTCCGACTAATAAAGATAAGCGTTCAAAATGCCTTTTTTTTTAGGCCACTTTCAAGGAGATGTAAACTTGGACCACAAGATCCATCTGCATATCACACTTTTAAGGGTCTAGCCATTAGTTTTGATCTAAAGTGCAACACTTCACATTTGGCAGGAAAGAAACTCCATTTGTCATTTCTCTGGCCATATCAGCAACTGATCTATATCTCATTGTATCCTTTGATGGTCTTCTACACTATCCACAACACCACCAATCTTTGTATTGTTTTTAAATTTACTAATCCACTCATCTACGCTTTCATCCAGGTGTAACACTTACCCAATAGGCTGGTATATGTCTAGGGGAAAAGGAGATCCAGCCACTCACCAACCCCACCTCCCGTACACGCAGGTGCTGTGAGAATCAATTTTATGCCGCGCGTACACACACAATATCAAACTCACACCAAATACCGTTATGGAATACACTTTAAAGATTTTACTAAAACTAAAAGAGTACTATGCAATACAGTATATATGAAGGAAAAGAAAATAAAGTAAAAGGCGCCAACTTATCAAAGTTCAGTCAGTTTAGTGCACATCGTTGGAGCTCAACCATCGAACCATTCGACCCCTCGTCACTTTCCTCCGACCGCCACGTCCTCGCACCTGGGACCACCCCCAGTGGTCGACCGAGCAGTGCAGCGCACGTCCACCTTCCTCGGTGTCTCCTTCCCGCCTCCCCTGAAAAGACCGCAAAACCTCCAAGCTCCCAGCCTCACAAGACAAAATAACATTTCCCATTGGTTAAAAAATGAATACAATCCCCATATCAGCAAGTCCAAAGCTAAACAACTGCGAGAGAAAACACTTATCAAACATAAAAGCATTCCTATTCCAGCAAACCAAAGAAGCCATTTTGATTAACATACACAGTACATTGTACATTCTCCACCCACCAGCAAATGTCATGCCCTCATGACATTACCAGAGTTCCCCAAGGCTTCTTGCAACACACAAAACCCAACCCAGGTGCAGAAAGCAGTGACATAACTACCCAGAGCAGTAGAAATCACACTCGGTTCTCCTGGCACCTCATATGTCAACCACTCTGGGGGGGCGCCTAATCCTCTGAGATCTCCGTACCCCTTCTGCTGACCCTTCCGCCTCAGACCCCATGGGGGACACTCCTGTCGGACCCTCATCCTCCCCCTCACTGGGCTCCCTCTTCACCTGCGAACCCTCTGCCTCGGACACCCCAGGTCTACCTGTCAGATCCTCACTCCCTCCCTCACGGGGTTCCCCCCTCTCTCCCCCCAATGCTGGCCGTTTCTCCATCTGACCATCAACACCTTCCCTCCTCTCGCCCAACTCAGTAGGGGAAGGGCCAGGAGCCTCCTCTTCTGGTACTGGAGCGCCAGCGAATGGGAGCAGGGGCCACTCATCTGGGTCGTCATCTTCCAAACCGGTATCCATTCCCAGGTTAAGGACCCGTCCCGGCTCTTCAGCAGCGGGCTCTTCCCTCGCCCCGCGCCCTCGCAGAGTCCTTGTACTAGGCACAACCTCCCACTCTGGCTCATTGTCCACCCACACCGCTTGACCCAGGGGCAGCAGGTGATTCCAATGGAGTACCTTGATAGGCCCATTCCCATCCTCAGGTTTCACCCGGTAAACTGGTAGATTCGGCATCTGGCTCTCTATCACATAGGGGCTGGCCGCCCATCGGTCTGCCAACTTGTGCTTACCAGTGAGTCCCAAATTCCGTAAAAGGACCCGGTCGCCCGGCAATAATTGGGCAAACTTCACCTTTTGATCATACCGCATCTTATTCCTCTGATTTTGTTTGGTAGCTGCCGCCTCGGCCAACTCGTACGCTCTCTGTAACTCCGTCTTCATGTCGGACACATACTTTAGATAGGGCTTCCCTGGTAATTCACCCACTTCAGCCCCAAAACACAAGTCAATGGGCAGCCTCGCTTCCCGCCCGACCATCAGATAATAGGGCGAGTACCCTATAGCATCATTGCGAGTACAATTGTAACAGTGAACCAATTGTCCAATATGACAACTCCACTTATTTTTCTGCCCAATCTCCAGCGTCCCGAGCATATCCAACAGGGTCTTGTTGAACCTCTCTGGCTGCGGATCTCCCTGTGGGTGATAAGGGGTAGTCCTGGATTTCTCAACCCCAAGCATAGTCAGTAATTCATGGATAAGGCGGCTCTCAAAGTCCCGCCCCTGATCACTATGGACCCGCCTGGGAAGGCCATAATGAACAAAATACTTCTCCCATAACACCTTCGCCACTGTCGTCGCCTTCTGATTTTTAGTGGGAAATGCCTGAGCATAGCGAGTGTAATGATCGGTGATAACTAAGACATTCGCGGTGTTGCTGGTATCAGGCTCAATCGACAGAAAATCCATACACACCAGGTCCAGAGGTCCCGCACTCTGCCAGTGCGACAGTGGAGCCACCGATGCTGGCAGGGTCTTCCTCCGGATGCAACGACTGCATCCTCTACAGTATTCTTCGACCTCCCCCCTCATCCGGGGCCAGTAGAACCGGTCTTTGAGTAATCCATAGGTCTTTTCCACCCCCAAGTGTCCAGAATCATCATGCAAGGCCTGGAGTACAGTCTGCCGATACTTCTCCAGCAGGACCAGTTGCCAACGGTGGGGTTGGTCCTGAGGTGCTGTGACCCGGTACAAGATTTGGTTCTTTAACTTTAACTGAGGCCACTCCTTCAATAACAGAGGCACGGACGCGTGTTTCGCCTTCTCAGCCAACGCCACATCCCCCTTCTCTACCGTTCTCCACACAGTGCCAAGACCCGGGTCATTTTGATGAGCAGCTGCCACTTCCCCCGGACTCAGTTCTGGCAACGGTTTAGTCTGCAGTGCGGTCAGGTCACAGTAAGCTAGGGGTGGTGGTGGCATCTGTCGGTCTCGAGAGACCATGGATCTGCGCCTGGAATTTCCAGGGCGCAGGCCTGGGCAGGGTTGTATGGGAGACCGGCAGTTCCCCAAGCTGCAGGCCTTCCTCTCTCCATGCCACCGATGTTGTCCAAGGGAAGGGCACTAGGACCCATGCAGCTTGGCACCGGTGACGTCGCAGAGCAATGTGTTGTTAAGTGCCTTGCTCAAGGACACAAACACGGTGCCTCAACTGAGGCTCGAACCAGTGACTTCCAGGTTACTAGTCTGATGCCTTGCCCACTAGGCCATGCGCCAACACAAGCCATGCTCCTGGTACAGAACAGCCCCTAGACCCTCTCGGCTGGCAACTGTGTGCAGCACATATGACTTCTGGGTATCGGCAAAAGCCAGCACCGGGGCCTGGGTCAGCGCCCTTTTCAAAGATCGGAACGCCTCTTCACATCGATCATCCCATCTCGAGCTAAAAGGTTTCACTGGGTTCCAGTATCCTCCAGCGTCTTGCCTCCCGTCCCCCTTCCTTTTATTTCCCACCAGGGGATAGCCACACAACAGCTGAGTCAAAGGGTGACACATTCTGGCGTATCCTTTCACGAATCGGCGGTAATACCCACAGAACCCCAAAAATGAGCGCAGAGCGCTCATGTTCTGGGGTCTCGGTCAGGTGGTCACGGCCTCTATCTTGGTTGGATCAGTAACCACTCCCTCTTGTGAAATGATATGGCCAACGTAGCTGACCGACGACTTGCAGAACTGGCATTTGTCCAGGGAAAGCTTCAGCCCTTCCTCCTTAAGCCGGCTTAACACCTTCAACAGTCCCCCCTCATGTTCCTCCAAAGTCGATCCAAACACTATCAAATCGTCCAGGTACTCCAGCACCTCCAACAGATTCATATCCCACACAGTTCTCTCCATGAGCCTCTGGAAGGTGGCTGGGGCCCCCCATAAGCCTTGGGGCATTCGTTCGAACTGGAAGAACCCCAGTGGGCAGATAAAGGCCGTCTTCTCTTTATCGCCCTCTCTCATTGGGATCTGGTAATACCCACTTCTTAAGTCCAGCACACTGAACCACTTCGCTCCACTCAGGCAGGCCAACACATCCTCGACCCTCAGGACAGTATATTGATCAGGGACAGTTCGCCGATTCAAAGTCCTGTAGTCAACACACATGCGCACCCTCCCATTCTTCTTCCGTGCCACCACTATTGGGGACGCATAGGGACTTCGAAACTCAGCTATGATCCCAGCTTCCTTCAACTTGCACAAGTGCTGCCGCACATCCTCAACATCTGCTGGGGCCAGTCGCCGCGATCTCTCTCAGAACGGGGTGTCCTTCGTCACCCGGATGGTGTGGCGAGTGCTTTTGGAGCAGCCCACGTCAAACTCACCCCAAGAAAAAACAGCTTCCATCTTCAGCATCTTCTCCACTAGCCTGTGTTTCCACTCCGGCGACACTGGAGAATCCCCGAAGTTAAAGGCTTCAGCGGTCAGCTCCCTTTGATGCTCCAATCCCCCCGTTAGGGGTCCTCACTGGTGTGCTAGACATTACCGTAACTGGGAACAGATGCGCTAGCGGCATTCCCCTCTTAAAGGTGATTACTCTCTCCATAGTGTTCCTGACACTTACGGCTATACGCCTCACATGTACCACCCTTCAAGATCGTCCGGGGTGTCTAACAGGGCTTTGGCCATTGGCACTCCGGGGTATCTGGTGGTCCCTATCAAGAGCGCTACCTCCCCTGGTTGAATCACCTTGGGCTTTGCCTGCGTACACCACACCATCCCTCATTTACATTCCGGGTCCAGCCCTTGGGGGGCAACCCCTTCTTCGAATACCGCTCAAAACACTGGATGCACCAAGAGGGTCTCCAGAAAGTGTTCCCCCCCTTTCTCCTTACAAGCTCCCAGGAGCCATCGCACAACGGGGGAGTTAGTCCCCACCAGGAGGGCAACACCATCGGTTTCCACCGGGTCCAGACACACCAACACCAACGTCTCAATAGCTTCGGACTCTCCCACATTGGCCTAACAATCCAATCCGGGATGAGCACCCCACAAATGTAACACTTACCCAACAGGCTGGTATATGTCTAGGGGAAAAGGAGATCCAGCCACTCACCAACCCCACCTCCCGTACACGCAGGTGCTGTGAGAATCAAGTTTATGCCGCGCGCACACACACAATATCAAACTCACACCAAATACCGTTATGGAATACACTTTAAAGATTTTACTAAAACTAAGAGTACTATGCAATACAGTATATATGAAGGAAAAGAAAATAAAGTAAAAGGCGCCAACTTATCAAAGTTCAGTCAGTTTAGTGCACATCATTGGAGCTCAACCATCGAACCATTCGACCCCTCGTCACTTTCTCCGACCTCCACGTCCTTGCACCTGGGACCACCCCCGGTGGTCAACCGAGCAGTGCAGCGCACGTCCACCTTCCTCGGCGTCTCCTTCCCACCTTCCCTGAAAAGACCGCGAAAACTCCAAGCTCCCAGCCTCACAAGACAAAATAACATTCCCCATTCGTTAAAAAATGAATACAATCCCCATATCAGCAAGTCCAAAGCTAAACAACTGCGAGAGAAAACACTTATCAAACATAAAAGCATTCCTACTCTAGCAAATCAAAGAAGCCATTTTGATTAACATACACAGTACATTGTACACAGGCATTTATATAAATCTCAAAGAACGGAGTTCCCAGTATATTACTCTGCAGAACTCCATTAGTCACAATCCTCCATCCAGAATAAGTCCCATCTACAACTACGCTCTATAGGCAAGCTAATTCTGAATCCAAACAGTTAATTCACAATGGAATCCATGCATCTTAATGATCTGGACGAGCCTTTCATGAGCAACCTTGTCAAATGCATCATTAAAATCTATGTAGACATGGATGAAGGCTCTTACTTCATCAATCACTATCATCAATTTCTCATAAAACTCACTCAAACTAGAAGAAAGCCACTTAGAAAGCAACGCTGGCTGTCGCTAATTAGGCCATGGTTTTCCAAATGTTAATAAATCCTATCCCTGAGAGACCTCTCCAGTAACTTTCCTACCACTGTTGTAAGACTCACTGGTCAATAGTTTCCAGGATTATGGAACATTAACAACTTGCCAGACTGCCAGGATCTCACCTATGGCTAGAGAGGACATAAAGATATTGGTCAAGGCCACAGCAATATTATCCATTCAAATCTCAACAACCTGAGGACATATCCTCCTTAATATTTAACTGACCTAACAGTACCTTACACTTGTCCTAGTATAATAGTATGCTTCATACTGAATTCCCTATCCTCCTCCTCCTTGGTAAATACCAATGCAAAGTACTTATTCAGGATCTTACTTACATTTTCTATCTCCAAGCATGTTTCCTCCTTTATCCTTGAGTGGTCCTGCCCACTCCCTAGTTATCCTCTTTCTCTTATGTACATTTAGAGTGCCTCAGACTTCTGATTAATCCTCCCTACCAAGAACATTTCATGGCTTCTCCTGGTTCTCCTAACTCACTTCTTGAGTTCTTTCCTGGGTTCTTTGGAGTGGAAGCTCTTGTAGCTCACGTGGTTAGTGCAGTTTTATAAAAGTGACAGCAGGAGACAGGGTGAATTCAATAATATCCTCAACTATGGAGGGAGACAAAAATATGTGTGACTGTCAGATCTCCACTGTGTTCTTTCTAGGTTCATAAGAAACTATTATACCAACATTCAAATAAATTGATTTCAGTTCCAAATTCTAGACTGCACTATTATTGTAGGCTAGCCATTTATATTTATCCTGTCCTATCCTATTAACTGTTGACATCCTATTAATATTTCTGATTATACACTAGAAAGAGCTGGAGGCAAAGCTTCTTCATTTCAGTGACTTCAACTGCACACCATTTGTGTAATAGCTGGGATTTTTATTGTAGAGGTTGCATCAGGAGATGATACAACATGGTTTTACACACTGTCTAAGAATGTACTTTCTTGGGTAGATATGGAAGCAGCAAGAATGCCTCCTATGAGTTCCCTGTAGCTATGTTTTGAATGCTCTTTAATCCTGCTTCTGTTCTTTACGAGCATAGAGAATGTCATGAAGTCAAACAACATGGAAAAAGACCTTTTGGCTCACCATATCCATGCCAGCCATCAAACATTTATTGAGGTGAGCACCAAGAGAGAGAGGAATGCAGTGAAGGAATCTCAAAAAACTCAGGTCAGGAAGAAATTCATCATTGATCATGAGTGTTAAATCTATTCCAAGAATCATCCATAACTGTTTCCATTATATCTTGTAATATGTGGAGGTAAAGTAACAGTCAAATTCTTGCATTGATCTGGAGTTAGCGATCCAAGATAAATTTACAGCAGCAACATATACTTTTGAAAATGTCTAAGTAGCGAATCCAACTACTTGATTCAACAACTCATCCTTCAAAACAAAATCTTGAGCATTCATTTTAAATGACTTAGGAAAGAACAGCTACATAATCTTTAAGGTCTGCATTCAAAATTAATGGCAACAATGGCACTCCAAGAGAAAAATGTACTAATAGAAATTATCCATTTAATAAGCCTGTGGGCACTGCCAGCAAGAGCTTACCCAAGCAGATTGAAACCCAAACCGATTGAAACCCAACCCAAAGATGAGAGCACGAAAAAAACAAATCTGACCTACCATCAGAGTCAGAACTCTGATAGCAAATATTAGGTGGAGTAGCAACTTGGAAACCATTGCTTTAGGCTGCAAACTATAGGCTACTATTGTAAAGGTAGCTAATGTTTATATCCAACTTGGGACTACATAAGGTCATAAATTTTCACTGCAAAAGATTCAAAAATAAATAGGAATTATTTTGTTAAGTGTGATGATTTTTACCTCAATTACAGTAATTTATAGAAATTTGTGGTGAATAAAATAATGCATTGCCTGCAAGAGACTGTCTTTAGTTCCTTGTCAATATGGTAGTGCCTAGTAGCTTGCTTTTGCTTGTGGTTACTTGTTAGTTAGGTTTCTGCTCAGTGAACACCTTTTGAACTGTAGCAAGCTGTTACCTTGTGGTTGAAACTTACATGGAAGCAACTACAGAAGTTATAGATAATGTTTAAGTAAGATAGTATAAGAATATGCAACTGATGAGTACTAAAATAATGTAGTTAATATCAAAAGTCTTTAAAATGTTAAAGCTCCAAACACAAAAAGTATGCGGCCAACAAAATATTAATTGGATGAAAGTATTTTTTCTATACCTGATTGCCATTTTAAAAAAATAGCTTAAAGGAACTTACTTTGTAGGAGCATTCTGCAGTTTCACAAATATCCTGGGCAAACATCAAATGGGTGTAAAGTGTAATGGAGCTAGGAGAGGTCATGGCATAAAGAGTTCCAATCACAGAGAGATGTCACATTTGTGGAGATGCAGCCAATCAAGGATGGGAGTCTGGAATTTCATGGGCTTCATTTACAGCATGTGACCAGTGGCTGTGAGGGCAATTTGCAATAATGATTGGAAGGGGTTGTTCTATCTATTTCAGTGGTGTTCAAGAGGAGCAGAAGATGAAATAGTTGCTGCTGGTGAAGGGATTCAAGATATTTAATGGTGTGCTAAAAACTGCAGCTTTTCATATACTGCAGGCAATATTATAAAAGTGTTAAACTTGGACTTCACCCTTTCCATTCCCCTTCACCAACAAGGAGAAGAAAAATTTAAAGTGGACTAAGAAAGTAAAACTGAGGGTTGAGAACAATTTAATATTCAGCAAAAAAAAGGGGCACAAAAGTTGGTGTAGTGAGCATGAATATAGAGTAGGAGACAAAACTTGCTAGGGACATAAAGACAAACTTTCAAAGTGTCTGCAAGGGTAGAAAAGACTAGTGACAACAAATATAGGTCTCTTAGAGCGAGAACAAGAAATATTTATAATGGAGAAGCTAAGAAAATGCAGAGCTGTTGAATAAATACTTTGTTTTAATTTAGAGAAGAAAATAGTTTCCAAGAAATACGAGAAAATTAAGAAACCAATGTTAAGAGGGAATAAAAGGAAATTAGTATTACCTTGGAAATATACTGAAGAAAGCAATAGGATCAAGAGCTGATCAGTCCCCAGGGCCTGTGTCCTAAGATTTAAAGGATAGCCATGAAAAACATAGATGTATTTCTTATCCAAAATTCCATATCTATCAGGCAATAGTTCCTGCAAATTGGATGGTTGGAAGTGGAATCCACTATTTAAAGTTCAAAGATCTAAGTAAATCTTATTATCAATGTACATATATGCCAGCATATACAGCCCTGGGAATCATTTTCCTGTGCGCATACTCAACAAATCTATAGAACACACACAAATTGCTGGAGGAACTCAACAGGCCAGGCAGCATCTATGAAAAAGAATGCAGTCGACGTTTCAGGCCAAAACCCTTCAGCAGGACTGGAGAATAAATCTGAGGAGTAGATTTGAAAAGTGAGGAGAGGGGAGAGAGAAAGGCGATAGGTGAAACCAGCTAGGAAGTTGATTGGTAAAAGAGACACAAGGTCATGGAAGAAAGAAAATGGGGTGTGGAGGAGCATCAGAGGGAGGGGATAGGCAGGCAAGGAGATAACATGAGAGAGGGACAATGGGCTGGGAAATGGTGAAGTGGTGGGCGGGCATTACTAGAAGTTTGAGAAATCGATGTTCATGCCATCAGGTTGGAGGCTACCCAAACAGAATTTAAAGTTTTATTCCTCCACCCTAAGTGCGGCCTTATCTCAACAGTGGAGGAGGCCATGGATGGACATATCACAATGGCAATGGGAAGTGGAATTAAAATGTGTGACCACTGGGAGATCCTGTTTATTCTAGTGGACGGACAGTAGATGCTTGGTGAAATGGTCTCCCAATCTACGTGAGGTTTCACCCATGTACAAGAGACCACACCAGGAACACTAAACACAGTATATGACCCCAAAAGACTCACAAGTGAAGTGTCAGGACCGTTTGGAGCGCAGAATGGTAGTGAGGGAAGAGGTGTAGAGGCAGGTATAGCACTTGTTCTGCTTGCATGGAGGGAGATCAGTGAAGAGGGACGAATGGACAAGGAGTCACATAGGGAGCAATTGCTGTGGAAAGCAGAAAGTGGGGTGTGAGGGGAGGGAAAGATATGTTTGGTGGTGGGATTGAGTTAGAGGTGGCAGAAGTTTTGGAGAATTATGTGCTGGACAAGAATGTTGGTGGTGTGGTATGTGAGGACTCTCCCTGGTAGGGTGGTGGGAGGATTGGGTAACAGCAGACGTGCCTGACAAGCAGGCATAGCTGGGACCCATGCAAATGCCCATAGCTATCCCTATTGTTTGAAGGAAGTGAGAGGACCCAAAGGAGAATTTATTTAGAGTGAGGACAAGTTCTGATAAGGCAGAGGAGAGTGGTGGTGGAGGGGAACTGGTTGGGTCTGGTGTCCAGAAAGAAATGGAGAGCTTTGAAGCCTTCCTGGTGGGGGTTGGAGGTGTATGGGGACTGGACATCCATCGTAAAAATAAGATGATGAGGGCCAGGGAACCTGAAATCATTGAAAAGACCAAAAGTGTGTGAGGTGTAATGGATGTATTTGGGAGGGGACTGAACCGGGGGGGATAAAACAGAGACAAGGTATGTTCACGTTTGTAGATGTGAGTCAGTGTGGCAGGAACAAGCTGAAACAATGGGACTACCTAAGCAAACTGGTTTGTGGATTTGGGTAGGAAGTAGAAACGGGAGGTGCGGGGTGCAGGAACTATGAGGTTGGTGACTGTGGATGGGAGATCAAAGCTCTCCATTTCTTTCTGGACACCAGACCCAACCAGTTCCACTCCACCATCACTCTCCTCCGCCTAGTGGAACTTGGCCTCACTCTAAGTAATTTCTCCTTTGGATCCTCTCACTTCCTTCAAACAAAAGGGGGTAGCGATAGGCACTCGCATGGGTCCCAGCTATGGGTGCCTGTTTGTCTGCTATGTGGAACAGTCTATGTTCAAAGCCTATGCTGGTGACTGTCCAGCATATGATGATTAAAGAAGAGGAAGTACTGGAGCTTTTAAAGAATATTAAAGTGGATAAGTCTCCAGGTCCTGACAGGATATTTCTTAGGACCTTGAGGGAAGTTAGTGTAGAAATAGCAGGGGCTCTGACAGAAATATTTCAAATGTCATTAGAGACGGGGATGATGCCGGAGGCTTGGTGTATTGCTCATGTGGTTCCATTGTTTAAAAGGGGTTCTAAGAGTAAACGTAGCAATTATTGGCCTGTAAGTTTGATGTCAGTGGTGGGTAAATTAATGGAAAGTATTCTTAGAGATGGTATATATAATTATCTGGATAGACAGGGTCTGATTAGGAGCTGTCAACATGGATCTGTGCGTGGAAGATCATGTTTGACAAATCTTATTGAATTTTTTGAAGAGGTTACTAGGAAAGTTGACAAGGGTAAAGCAGTGGGTGTTGTCTATATGGACTTCAGTAAGGCCTTTGACAAGGTTCCGCACGGAAGGTTAGTTAGGAAGATTCAATCGTTAGGTATTAATATTGAAGTCGTAAAATAGTTTCAACAGTGGCTGGATGGGAGATGCCAGAGATTAGTGGTGGATAACTGTTTGTCAGGTTGGAGGCCAGTGACTAGTGGTGTGCCTCAGGGATCTGTACTGGGTCCAATGTTGTTTGTTATATACATTAATGATCTGGATGATGGGGTGATAAATTGGATTAGTAAGTATGCAGATGATGCTAAGATAGATGGTGTTGTGGATAATGAAGTAGGTTTTCAAAGCTTGCAGAGAAATTTAGGCCAGTTAGAAGAGTGGGCTGAAAGATGGCAGATGGAGTTTAATGCTGATAAGTGTGAGGTGCTACATTTTGGTAGGAATAATCAAAATAGGACATACATGGTAAATGGTAGGGCATTAAGGAATACAGTAGAACAGAGTGATCTAGAAATAATGGGTCCCTGAAGGTGGAATCTCATGTGGATAGGGTAGTGAAGAAAGCTTTTGGTATGCTGGCCTTTATAAATCAGAGCATTGAGTATAGGAGTTAGGATGTAATGTTAAAATTGTACAAGGCATTGGTGAGGCCAAATTTGGAGTATTGTGTACAGTTCTGGTCATCAAATTATAGGAAAGATGTCAGCAAAATAGAGGAAGTACAGAGGAGATTTACTAGAATGTTACCTGGGTTTCAGCACCTAAGTTACAGAGAAAGGTTGAACAAGTTAGGTCTTTATTTTTTGGAGCGTAGAAGGTTGAGGGGGGACTTGACAGAGGTATTTAAAATTATGAGGGGGATAGATAGAGTTGATGTGGATAGGCTTTTTCCATTGAGAGTAGGGGAGATTCAAACAAGAGGACATAAGTTGAGAGTTAAGGGGCTAAAGTTTAGGGGTAACACAAGGGGGAACTTCTTTACTCAGAGAGTGGTAGCTGTGTGGAACGAGCTTCCAGTAGAAGTGGTAGAGACAGATTCGATTTTGTCATTTAAAAAAAAATTCGATAGGTATATGGACAGGAATGGAATGGAGGGTTATGGGCTGAGTGCAGGTCGGTGGGACTAGGTTAGAGTAAGCGTTTGGCACAGACTAGAAGGGCTGAGATGGCCTATTTCCGTGCTGTAATTGTTATATGGTTATATGGTTACATCGATGACTCTATTGGTGCTCCTACCTGTACCCGTGCTCAATCTCACTGTCTATCTCCAGAGATAGCTTATCCGTTGATGTCTATTATAGACCAACAGACTCTCAAGCTACCTGGACTATACCTCATCCCATCCTGCTACTTGTAAAACCGCCATCGTCTTCCCTCAATTCCTCCATCTCCATCACATCTGCCCTCAGGGTGATGCTTTTCATTCCAGAACAATGGAGATGTCCTCCTTTTTCAAAGAAAGAGGCTTCCCTTCCTCCATCTTCAATGCTGCCCTCAACTGCATCTCTTCCATTTCACACGCGTCTGTTTTTACACCATCCTCCTGCCACCCTACCAGGGATGGGGTTCATCTTGCCCTCACCTACCACTCCACCAGCCTCTGCATCCAGCACCTTATTCTCCGAAACTTCCGCCACGTCCAACTGGATGCCATCACCAAACATATCTTTCCCTCCCCCCACACCCCACATTTGCTTTCCACAGGGATCACTCCCTTGTCCATTTATCCCTCCCCACTGATCTCCCTCCTGACACTTATCCTTACAAGCAGAACAAATGCTACACCTGCCCCTACCCCTCCTCCCTCACTACCATTCAGGGCCCCAAACAGTCCTTCCAGGTGAGGTGACACTACACCTGTGAGTCTGTTGGGGTCGTATACCGTGTTCAGTGCTCCCAGTGTGGCCGCTTATATATCAATGAGACCTAACTTAGATTGGGAGACCATTTCACTAAGCATCTACACTCTGTCCGCCAGAACAAGTGGGACCTCCCAGTGGCCACCCATTTTAATTTTGCTTCCTATTCCCATTCTGATATGTCCATCCATGGCCTCCTCCACCATCAGGATAAAGCCACACTTCAGATGGAGGAATAACTTCTTATATTCCATTTGGGTAGCCTCCAACCTGATGGTATGAATATCAATTTCTGAAACCTCCAGTAATCGCTAACCCCCCTTCACCTTTCCCCTTGTCCCTCTCACATGTTAACTCCTTGTCCATCCATCACCTCTCTCTGGTGCTCCTCCACTCATCCCCCCCTTTTTTTCTTTCTTCTATGGCCTTCTTTCTCTTTCAAATCCCTAACTCTTTGCTTCACCCCTCCCCCTCTAAGTTTCACCTATTGTCTGCCGTTGCTCTCTCCCCTCCTCCCACCTTTCAAAAATACTCCGGAGCTTTTATTTCTCTGGTCCTGCTGAAGGGCCTCGACCCGAAATGTTGACTGGACTTTTTTTTACATAGATGCTGCCTGGCCTGCTGAGTTCCTCCAGCATGTTGTGTGTGTTGCTTGGATTTCCAGCACCTGCAGATTTTCTCTTGTTTGTGAAATCTATAGAATAATAACTATAACAGAATCGATGAAAGTCCACCCAATTAGGACACTCAACCAGAGTGCAGAAGGCACCAAACTGCGCAAATGCAGAAAATAAGAAACAGTAATATAAATAAATAAGCAATAAATATGGAGAATGTGAGATGAAATGTCCATGAAAGTGAATCCATTGGTTGTGAGAACATTTCAAAGATGGGGCAAGTGAAGTTGAGTGAAGTTATCTCCTAATAACTTCAAGAGCCTGATTGCTGAGGGTTTGTAACTGTTCCTGAACCTGGTGGTGTGAGTCCTGAGGCTCCTGTACCTTCTTCCTGTTGGCAGCAGCAAGAAGAGAACATGACCTGACTGGTGGAGGTCCCTGATGATGGATGCGGCTTTCCTGCAACAACATTTCATGTAGATGTGCTCAATGGTTGAGAGTGCTTTACCCTTGATGAACTGGGCCATATCCGTTACTTATTGTGGGATTTTCCATTCAAGGGCATTGGTATTTGCACACCAGGCTGTGATGCAGCCAGTCAATTTTCACTGCTCCACATACCTATAGAAGTTGTCTACATTTTAGTGTCATGCCAGATCTCTGCAGTCCCAAGGAAATAGAGGTGCTACTGTGATTTTCTTGTAATTGCTCTTATGTTCTGGGTACAGGATAGGTCCTTTAAGCTAGCAACAACTAGGAATTTAAAGTTGCTGACCCTCTCCAACCCTGATCCTCTGATTAAGATTGGCTCAGGGACCTCTTATTTCCTTCTGAAGTCCGTAACCAGTTCCTTAGTCTTGCTGACATCGACGTGTTGATATGATACCACTCAGTCAGATTTTGAATCTCCCTCCTACATGCTGATTCAGCACCACCTTTGATTCTACCTATAACATCAGCAAACTTGAATACGGCATTGGAACTGTACTTAGTCACACATTCTTAAGTGTAAAGCTGGTGGAGCAGGGCACTAAGCACATATCCTTGTGGTGCACCTGTGATGATGGACACCACAGAGGAGATGTTGTTGCCAACACAAATTGACTAGGGTCTGCCAGTGAGGAAGTCGGGGATCCAATTACACATGGAGGTATTGAGGCCAAGGTCTTGGAGCTTATTGATTAGTTTTGAGGGGATGGTGGTATGGAATGCTGAGCAGTAGTCAATAAGAAGCATCCTGATATATGCAACTTTGCTGTCCAGATATTCCAGGGTTGAGTGAAGAACCAATGAGATGGCATTTTCTGTTGACCTGTTGCTCAAGTAGGAAAATTGGAGAGGATCAAAGTTACTTCTCAGGTAGGAGTTGATACGTTTCATCACCAATCTCTCAAAACATTTCACTTGCCTTGATTTCATTGGTCTTGATAGTGTTTTGGAAACTGTGACATGCATTTTGGAGTTTGATCAAAAGATCTAGCACTCTGCCTACCAGGAAGAGGAACAAGAACTGTCTGGAGAAGATCAGAGACGGGTGTAGGGCCATGATTGACTCCATTTCAAAACGTCGTGGAACATTGAAGCATTGAGGCAATTGTGGAGGAGGTGGGCAGTCGCTCTCCACAGAGGCCATGGGTCGAAGGGTCGGTAGCCATGTTGGCAGTGTTTGTAAGGCCACAGGTTGATGGCATGGTGGTCGCTCTTCAGGGAAAGACTGAGTTTGATTCTGACGGGAAGATTTTTTTAATTCTAAGATTTATGCGATTATTGGACTGTAGTTTAAATTGCCCTCCTCCACTTTGCTGTGTTTTCATTCTCACTGAGGATTAGTGGGTTGATGTTCAGGGTGGGTGATAGATTAGTTTTTATGAGGGGAGTGTTTGGGGATCTGGGGTCTGACGTTCTTGGTTTTTCTGTTTGGGCGATCTGTTAGTTTTTGTGTCTGAGAGAGGGTGTTGGATGTTTGATGTTATTGCTGCTTTTCTTTTTTGCAAGGGAGGAGGTTGAGGATTTTATGTTATTGTCGCATTTCTTTTTGTGAGAGAAGGAGTTGAGGGTTAGATGTTATTACCTCAGCCACCATTTTCCATCTGGGTGATCTGTTAGCTTCTGTGTGAGGGAGGGGGATGGGTGATTGGGGGTTTGTGAGTTTTGTTTCCGTTTCTTTTTCCTGCAGGGAAGGAGTTGATGTCTTTTCTCTTATCTGTATTTCATGACTATTTGGAGAAGATGAATATCAGAGTTGTGTTGCATCTGCATACTTTGACAATGAAATGAACCTTTGATCACTGTGGATCTAGGTGCTCTCTTCTTGGGCACCAGTATAACTGAAGCTTGTTTGAGGCAGGTGGGTAACACAGACTGCTGAAGTGAGAGGTTAAAGGTCTCAGTGAACACACCAGCCAATTGGTCAGCAGAGGTCTTTAGTTCGTGGCCAGGTACCCCGAGAGAGAAAATGAGAGCTGTAGATGGTCAACCGAATGAGTATAGTGTGTTATAAAGATTCTTTCCTAGTACCCTGAGACAGTGCCCTCTAATCCTAGACATCACCAGCCGCAAGAAACCTCCTTCATGCTTGCAGCCCCGACAAAATTTTGTTTCAACCAGATTTCCTCTCATTCATCAAAATTGCATTGAATGTAGTCTAACCAACACAATCACAGTCCTGTCACACCAGAAATTAATTTGGAGAATAATAGTTGCACTCCCTCCACATCAACTGTTTCCTTTCTTATATAAAGGAAACCAAAACTGCATGTAATACTTCAGGTGTGATCTTAACAAGACCTTGTATAAAGTAGCAAGACCTCCATGCTCCTGTGACCTCTAGCAATGGATGCCAGTTGATCATTTGCCTTCTTAATTGTTTTTTGCACCTGCATATTTACTTGTACATTCATTTGCACATCAACACTTAAATAAATAATCTGCCAACATGTCTGTCCTACTGAAATGGATAATATCATTATCATTCTAAGGGTGTTGAACCAGTTGAAGAGAGAGATACTAGACAAAAGAGGAGTCAAGCAGTATAGGTGAGTAAGAGCATACGTGTCATGACCATATTAAATGGCAGCATAAGCTTAAAGTGCAAACCGGCCTATTTCTACTCTTTTTAAGTTTTCTTAAAATCAGATTTAATTAGCTTTGAGGCAACTTGAATTCCTGTTTTCGATAATTTTTTTGAATTTTAGATTCAGCTTCAATATGATTCATTAATATGACCAAACCATCTTGATCTGAGAGTGCTTTAGAACCAATTTATTCAATTACCCCAACCATGTGCTTTAACTAAGCAGGTACAGTATTCGAGGTAATTCAGCCTTAAAAGACCTGAAATCAAACTGAATCAAAGAGTTTTCCACCATTTCATCTTCTGAAACACAGGTGTTTTTGCAAAGAGGTCCTCCATCAGTTAGTCACTTTACTGATTTCTCAGTGGTTTTTTAGGGTAATTTTTGACCAGAGGATTGCATACCAAACAGGTGGACTTTATTTTTATTTAGTATAAAAACCTTCTTGTTTAGATGTTCCTCTAAGCGCTTATTCTTGTAGTGTCAAAGAGAACTACAGCAAAGAAACAGGCCCTTCAGCCGATTTAGTTCATAACAGTCTGGTTTGCCTTGTCCCATTTACCCGCATCCGGACAATTGTTGGTTTTGCATTTCAAATCTTTTTGTAAGATTTCACAAATCCCTACTTGTAAATAAAATATTCAAGTATGGCAAACTATCTTTTTGATCACTAACTTACCCACACCCCAACTCCCCACCATTGCAACCATACCGACAACTTTACCACTGTATATTTGGGATATATGTCGCAAACTGCCTATCAATTCAATTCCATGTGTTTTCCAGTTTAGTTACTCTTTTGCTACCAGTGTGCATAATTATAATGTGATGGGAAATAAATTCACAATTTTTACCTTTTGCTATTTCCTCCGGAATGAGTAAACCATTATTTTCACTTGAATGAGTAGTTCTATAGAATTCCTCAGAATCTGAAACTTCTTGCCTCTGCATTTCAAAGCCAAACTAGGCCAGCTTTTACCCATCAATTCTCCTTCTATTATTTTAATACTTTTATATTCCTCCATTAAAGATGTGCTAAATTTCTCAAGAAATACATTGCTATCTTTATATAATCATACATACCACTGAAAGGTAGTTAATGGTATAATGAAGCTATGCCTTTATCTTTGCGTTAACCACTAATTACCTGCATTTTATCTCTAAGGACATTTTGTTGCACTAGAACGTTGAGAGTTAAGCTTCATTCCATGATTAAATACAGCACAGAACGAATGGGTCCACATAGTCCAGTTGTCCAAACACAAATACATCAGAAGGGCTTGACACAACTTTCAATTAGATTATTTTTATAGGCACTTCATCTTCCATTTAAATAGAAAGTGTAAACTTCTTTATTAACATCCCAGCTCTCATTTTTGGAAATTCAATGGTACCCACTCCTTCAATTGAAATTAAGCATTAATGAAGGGATAGGATAGATGTTACAAGGAGAAAATGGCTTCAATTTAGTTTAATACTTATGTTCTAGTGAAATAGATTTGTAATACACAAAAGGGTGCAGTTTCTATCTTCTCCTTCCTTCCTTTCTAATTCTGATGAAAGGTCTCAGCCTGAAATGTCGTTTTCATTCCCCTCCATAGATACTGCCTGTGAGTTACACCAGCATTTTGTGTCTTACTCTGGATTTCCAGCATCTGCAAGATCTCTTGTGTTTAAAACTGACTTGGTAACGGATAAGAAGAAAATTATTGTGACTTGTACATTAACTTAACCATTGTGCATAGTTCTGCTCATTAAATATTTATAATCTAAAAATAGTCTTTATACAAGTCAATGGAACTGTGAAAATATGAGAGGTACAATAGCAAGCATTTGTTGAAGTCGTATTTAAATTCAAAGTAAATATTATTTGAAAGGTGTAAATTGGATAAGTAGGTGGGTGGTTTAGTGGTTAGCAGCAGATGTAGCAAGGACTGCAAAGATAACACCCATTTCACAATGATTGTCTGTAAACTAACACTTCCGTCTGTAAAATTTACATGAAGTCCATGAAATACTGTCGCTGAAATTGCCAAAATGTGTTTGATTCTGCATGCAACTGTTCTTTTGGCACTTGGCATGAATGGTAAGTGTTTTGTACTGTAGATTATGTTATTTCCTATAGGGTAAAAAATTAAAATCACCGTAAACTAAGAAAGAATCCAAACTAAAGCCATTAACTATATAGCTCTAAGGAACTTGCCGAGACTATGTAGAACAAAAACTGAAGAGAACCTACTCCATTATTTTTGTTTTATGATACTAAATAATTTTGGATAATTAGGAAATCCTAACCCGATTTCCAACTACACATCAGAAAAATTGAGTGATCAATTCCGGTGGATACTTCAATGCTACTTTAACTTCAGATCAAATCTAATGTAAGTTTGGCATGATGCAAAGCAAAATCCTAAAGTGTCTGGTTGTCCAGTTTATCTCTTGGGATATTTTTGAACTTAGATTCTGTTTGAAAAAGCTACGCAATCCAGATAAAGTTTTATTTGCCCAAAATAACAATCTAGCATGTTTAACTGAAGCAGAGAGTAGCTAACATATTGATTGAAAGGTGATTTTAATGGGAATTTTTTTAAAACTAATTGATCAAACCTGAAAAGTATTTATGAATTCCAATTATTGGGACCAAAATAGGATTATGTTATATAATGCCACTCTGAATTTGTCTGAGATCAATATCTCAACTGTACCACAAATGCAAGTAGCAAATGTAGAGTCAGTTCTTACATAGAACATGCCTTATTTAGGTTGTTGAATCATATTAAATCAAATTAGCTGTTAAAAATCTTCAAAAGGCAGTGCCTTAAGAAGATGGCATCCATTGGTTAGGACACTCACCATCTAGGATATGCCTTTTTGTTAATACCATCAGGTATGAGGTACAGGAGCCTGAAGACCCACATTTAGTGTTTTAGGAACAGCTTCCTTTCTAAACGGCCCATGAACATGATTTTCTTATTCCTCTTCTGCACTATTTATTTATTGTAATTTATATTACTTTTTTATGTTTTGTAATGTGCTGGCATTGGAGAGGATCCAGAGGAGGTTCACAAAAATGATTCCAGGAATGAAAAAGGTTAATGTATGAGGAGCATTTGATGGCTCTGGGCCTGTACTCACTGGAGTTTAGAAGAATGGTGGGGGGGGGGGGGGTGAAATCTCATTTAAGCCTATCAAATATTGAAAGGCCTAGATTGAGTGGATGTAGAGAGGATGTTTTCTACAGTGGGTGAGTCTAGGACTGGAGGGCACAGACTCAATTTGAAAGATATCCATTTAGAACAGAGATGAGAGAGAATCTCTTTAGCCAGAGGGTGGTGAATCTGTGGAACTCATTGCCACAGAAGGCTGTGGAGGCCAAGTCAATGAATATACTTAAAGTGGGGTTGATATGTTGCTAGTTAGTCAGGGCATCAAAAGTTACAGGAAGAAGGCAGGAGAATAGGATTGAGAGGGATGATAAATCAGCCATGAATTGTGGAGCAGACTGCATGGGCTGAGTAGCCTATTCTGTCCCTATGTCTTATGGTCGTATGATATTGCTGTCCCAAAACAACAAATTTCATGACATATCTCAGTAATAATAATCCTGATTCTGATCCTGAAAACATGCTGGAAACCTTCAGCATGCCAGGCAGTATCCTTATGGAAAGAGAAACAATTAACATTCCTGGATCTTTCATTTGAACTGGGGAAAGTTATTGCTCATAATCTATGATGTCATTGTTCATACAGTAGACTGATCAACCTATGATTCTTTTTCTGCGGGTTTCAGATGAAGGCTGAATTATTTTCATACTGTATGACATAAGGTCCCTGCAACCTGCTCACAACATGCATTGATGCTTGAGTGTGAATTTAGTTTGGGCTCTTTCCAACCATGTTACTGACATGTGTTTGCTTCATATATGGGTTGACAGTAAGCACTTGCCTTTTAAAGTGACCATAACCTATTAATTTTGAGCTGTAATGTAGGTGATAAATAAGTCTCACCACTAGTTTCTTCCGAACTAGCTCTCATTATGCACGTGGGAAGAAGAGTTGATTTAAATGCTTTTCATTTGAAGTAGCTCGTTCGTTGTTCCAACATTTGCAATGATGTGACTCAATGGATCTTGGCATCATTTCAGTCAGAATCCTATACAGTTGAGGAGAAGGGAGAGTAAAATTCTAGGATATTTTCTGATTTACTTTTCAAGCCTGACAGGATAAGACCCTGAGGCAGGAATTATGTTTAATCTTCAATATGATAATGGAAGCAGAACTAACTGTATAGCCCTCTCTGCATTGTATGTTAAGCATTAGTTAATTGAGGATGACTATCTTTACTGTTTTCTATTATACCACCACATGTGGTTTTTTAAGAACCAGTGTAACCATGCAATAAAGCAATAAAACCTTCTGTCTTTTAAGGATGTGGGGATATTGGCTTATCATCTTCTATTTATTACTAATAGCTAATGACTTGCATTCATTTCTCTGAGTAAATATTGTCCATAAAATCTGTTAAATTAAAATCCCCATAAAATAGCCAGTTTTATTACATTGTTCACATGTTTGTTGGCCACTAGGGTTGAATCAAAAAGGTTCCAAATACCAATATGTGAGCTCTAGCCTGGATTTTAATTAGCCAAATGTTCACATGCATTAGCAGAGGTTTAACAGTCATGTCAGCAAATATTTGTTTTTTGGTCAGGTGCATTGGTCAATAGCAAAGTCACCCAAATCATCTTATTAATTAAGCAAGATATATATAAAGTCCCTTGTATAAAGTCCTGCTTGTGCGATTTATTTTAAATCCTACTAAAACAACTCATATCTGGTCTCATGCTAATTTTGAGAAAAATATACACTGAAGGAAGGTGGTAGTTTACATTTGTCATTGTAGAAGTCATGGAGTCATGGTCATACAAAATGAAAACAGACCCTAAGATCCAACTATTCCGTGTTGACCAAGATTCCCATCTAAGGTAGTCCCATTTACTTGAGTTTGGCTCATTTCCTCCAGGGTTTCCCAACCTGAGGTGCACAGACCTCTTGGTTAATGGTTGGGGTCCATGGCATAAAAAAAACTTTGGGGATCCCTGCAACCTTTCCTACCCCATGTACCTGTCCAAGTATCTTTTTCAATGGCATTAATGTACCTGTCTCAACCACATTTTCAGGCAGCTCACTGCATATAGTGACTACACCCTGGGTGAAAAAGTTTCCCCTTTGAGTCCTGTTAAATCTCTCCCCCTTTCACTTTAAATTTAGGCTGATTTGTTCCTGGTTCCCCAAGAAATAAATTTCTTTCTAAAGAAATAAAATCTATGTATCTTGCATACAGCTCAGAACTACAGAATCTTGCCTGTTTAGTGAGCAAACTTACTGGAATTTAGAATTTAGTATTTAGAAGATTGAGGGGGAATCTTATTGAAACGTATAAAATTCTAAAGGGATTGGACAGGCTAGATGCAGGAAGATTGCTTCCGATGTTGGGGAAGTCCAGAACGAGGGGTCACAGTTTAAGGATAAAGGGGAAGCCTTTTAGGACCGAGATGAGGAAACACTTCTTCACACAGAGAGCGGTGAATCTATGGAATTCTCTGCCACAGGAAACAGTTGATGCCAGTTCATTGGCTATATTTAAGAGGAAGTTAGATATGGCCCTTGTGGCTAAAGGGATCAGGGGGTATGGAGAGGATGCAGGTACAGAGTTTTGAGTTGGATGATCAGCCATGATCATACTGAATGGCGGTGCAGGCTTGAAGGGCCGAATGGCCTACTCCTGCACCTATTTTCTATGTTTCTATGTTTCAAAGGTGAATGTCCTAAACTCCTGTTGAACCTAGGCATTGAATCTAGAAGGTCTGTGTTCTCCTGCTGAAGACTCATGAAGTTTGAAGGAACAGGAGTTTCCTGGTTTCATACCGAAGGGCAAGTCCAAGATCCCTTTGTCTGATTTAATGGAGTTAGTTTAAATATATAGTTTAATTAATCGTGTTCAATGTTTTCATTTATTAACAGTATTTAATATTCACAAATTATTTCTGAAGAGCTTCTCAAAGTTTAAAAAGTTCAGAAGTTCTACGTAAATTTGATGTTCAATGTTTGTCAATGGCATAGCATTGCAAACATTCAAGTTCAAGGACAATTTTGATAACTGGTAACATGGCCTGAGAAGGCAATTTTACTAGCAAAAGCCTTATGCTCCCTCTCACTGCTGGGAGTCAGTTTTCCTGAAGGAAACTGCACATAAGGCTGTACTGGGCAAAAAAGTAGATTTTGTGGGCAAATGATCAGTGAGCTCTAGTGAGGTGCCAGTTTACAGAAAATCCGGTCCAAGCCATTATAGGCCAGGTTTCTATTTCTTTGTTTTTTAGGATTAATAAATACATTTTCAAAGATGTGAGCGATTTCAGAAATTTTGAAAAAGGGACCTGAGTATTACATTTTATCTTCTGCTATTATTTTTATGCGTTTATTTTAATTGGATTTGTTTTCACTTTAGTAGAACTTCCAAACCGTTTGAAACGTCAACATGTCAAAATCAGTGTTTTATCTGCTTCTGGCTCAAACATTGTTTTGCACAGCTTGGGTGTGAAAAATATTCTGAGGTTGATCATGCAATGATAGGTACAGATACAGTTAGTTAATTTACGCAAGGAGTAAAACAACTTGTAATACAAAACTTGGGGTTGGATGTGCACTTATCTTGCATAGATTGGGCTCAGAAAAAAAGAGAGACCTGTCCACTCAGAAATGCTACGTTCATGAATCCCACAGAAAAAAAAAAACATAGTTCTTATGTGATGGGGTACCCAGTTCCCAAATAAAACAAGAATTGGGATTTTCATGCACTTAGCCCCTGTGGTTCCTATTGTTTGCCAGTTGGAATGAGTTTGATTCTTAATAGTTTCACAAAGAAATCTAGCAAAATATTTGTAATCATGTTTATGAATTATCCTCTTTGGGTCCTAAATAATTTAACTGGCTAGCTATCACTCATTCTGTGCAGGTTCTGAAGGGAATGGCATAATCACAATGATCCTACAGCAGTAAACTAGTTTTGTATATGAAGATGAAGGTCTAGAATACAAGAGCAGGGATGTACTGCTCAGGGTTTATAAGGCACTTGTGTCACCTAACCTTGAATATCATGAACAGTTTTGAGTTCTTCATCTAAGAAAAGATATCCTGGCATTGGACAGAGTTCAGAGGAGGTACACAAGGATGATTCTGTGAATGAAAAGGAACGTTTGATAACTCCGTGTCTGTACTCTCTGTAATTTAGAAGGATAAAGGGGGATCTCATTGAATCCCTTCAAATGTTGAAAAGATATTTCCCATAGTGGAGGAGTCTAGGACAAGATAGAGAGGCATGCATTTAAAACAGAGATGCAGAGAGATTTCTTCAGCCAGATGGTAGTGAATTTGTGGAATTGTTTGCACAAACAGTGGTGGAGGCCAGATCGCTGGGTGTGCTTAAGGCAGAGCTTGATAGATTCTTGATGGCATCAAAAGTTACAAAAAGGCTGGGGAGTGGGGCTGAGGAGGGGAAAAAAAGGATCACCCATCATTGATTGCTGGAGCAGACTCAATTCTGCTACTATGTCTTATGGTTTTATGGCCTTATAACTTTAGCCAGATGGAAATAACTCAGCGTTCCTCTAAAAAAAAACATTAACATGTTCCTGTCATAATTAGTAACAAAAATGACTAGTTCCCTATTTATGATTAATTGTATATTCATTCAAACACACTGCCGGTCAATTAAAATCTTACAATCCTGCAAACTTGGTCTTCATATCTGCAACTCTGACCTTATGTACCTCCTCTACCCAACACTGGCAAATCTCCATTCAGCATTGTGGAGTTTTCCTTCCCCACCACTCGAATCTCTTCTAAGATCCTATTAAAATCCCATCCCAATGATTCCTTTTTCTTTGGCTTATGATTCATTGGGACATAATCTTGTGATGAAGGTTGTTACATACTATAAGTTAAATGTTTTGATGTTGTAATATGTGAATCATGTTGTCCATTGAGCATCTAATCTGCTGTTCACTTCCAGCATTGTAATAATAGGTTTGCTGGCCTCGAGTAAACATCAGAGCTTATATAAATTGTTCATGTCATAAAGGATTAGAATTTGTATGGAAGGTCCCAAGACTGCTGGGAATCCTAAAAACATGACTAAGAAGCAATTGCAAGAATAGTTACTATTGTAATGTGAAAGCTTGGTGGGCGATAATGGATCAGCCTAAAGGCTGATTTATACATGTGCATATGGGCTATGCCGCAGCCCTATCCACAGCCCTGATTTTCACTTCTGTGTCGCTCTACACCGTAGCGAGCATGCGTTGGTGTGCGCCAAAACACTAGTTGGCGGTGGGATTTCTATGCCGCTGTGTTGAATTTCTTTGTGAGAGACATGGAGGAGGAAATGCATTTCAAGCATTTTTGCGTGTCGGCAGGTAGATTTGACAATTTGGTTCATCTATTTCGCATTGGTGTACAGACACGGCGGAGAAGAAGCCACCGAAAATGCGATGCTACCAAGCAGATCAATCAGAGTTGTTGCGGTCAACATCTCCGGGATGCGTGAGTTACTTTTTTGAGGAGGTGCATGTCACCCTACGGCATAGGGTACACAGTACCTACAGCGTAGATACGACGCACAAGTATAAATCAGCCTTAAGATTGCTTCGGAGAATAGGAAAATCATCTGGGAGGGGCAACCCATTACCAACTATTTAGTGTCTTGATGAAATTTCCTTGATTATAAAATTTCCCTCTTAGAATTAGTTTGAAGGGTTTTAAAATAAAAATGGACTACACAGTAGCGTAGTGCTTAGCAAGACCCTTTACAGTACTAGCAACCCGGGTTCAATTCTTGCCGCTGTCTGAAAGGAGTTGGTACATTCTCTCCATGACTGCATGGGTTTCCTCCTGGTACTCCAGTTTCCACTCACACTCCAAAGACATACCAGTTGGTAGGTTAATTTGTCATTGTACATTGTTGTGTGATGCGGTTCAAAGGTCCAGAAAGGCCTCTTCTGCGCTGTATCTCAACACATATAAACGTAAGTAAATAAAAGGGTCATAATGAACCTCAGGGTGCAATGTATAAGTGGTATCAATAACAAAGTTCATGCATTATAAATAACAAAGATCCTTGTTTCCAACTCAGATATTTTATGAATTAGAGTAAATGCAAGTTAGATCTGCAAACATAAATAGTTTACTCTGGGCTGAGCTCAGAAAATCACCACACCCTGTATCTGTAGGATTGTTTCCCCATTCCTAAGAGCACCACCATACTTTCCGAAATTCCCCATTGAGTGCATGTTATTTTTTACTTGTAAGTCAACAAATTAAGTTTGTTCATATCTAGTCCTTACAAACACCATGTCTGATTATTATACATTTCATCCACAGTGCTTCCATGTGTAAATAAGTCAAATAAAAACGTCACTGTTGGAGAAGCCGTACTCCTAGACCCAAACTGCACAGACTGTAATGCATCTTCAGTTGAATGGAAATTTTCTTCAAGCTTGATGAACAGCTGCATTTCTTCATATATTGCAATTGAAGAGCCAATTTCTAAAACTATTTTTGGCGCATTTAAGGGTAAAGTGAGAATTCTAAACAAAGGACTTCATTTAAGGCTTTCATCTGTTCGTTTCAACAACACAGGGGACTACACCAGAATTCTTACAACAAGGAATGGAATGGAGCACTGTGTTACCATAACAGTCAATGTACATGAAGGTAAGGATTAAGTACTAAGCTGGAAAGGGCGAATCAATATAATATTATTAACAATAATAATTATTTTTGCAATCAGTGCTTGTTTGCAATTGTTATATAACAATGAGGCATTTTGAAGTACAGTTTTTGTTGTATTGTGACAAACCCCAATTTATATCATACATCATATTTTTCCTGATAAACGTTTAATGCCTTAAAGACTTGTTGGCTTGATAAAACTTTGGCACAGATTTCGGCTGAATTTTGCTATCTTTAACATCAATGAAAATGGGAGAATGTGGTAAAATTCTTCTTTTAATGGTAATTTTTCCATTTTGAGTTATTTCCAAACCATGTGTTATTTATTGATCACAAAGTCTGATGCTTGGGCCTTCCAGCAACCCCCAGACCTTTTACTTTGCTGTCTGTTCATCAGTGAGAGCAATTCAAGGTGACTCATCTTCTTAAATTTCTTCACTTTTTTGCCCACACCAGGAAATCCCCACACAAAAATATCTAGGTCACAATGCTTAAGCAATCTAATCATTTAGTACTTGAAATATACTTTGACTGTAATTAAAATACATTGAAATGAGTTAACATTAAAACTTAACCTTGATTAAGTGAACCTTGATTAAGATATACTTGAACCTTTTGTAAATGCTTGCTTAACTGTTATATAAAATAAGGTATCACTTTTCTGTGCCGCCCCTTTCCTTGTAGCAGTCTAGAGCTTTTCCTATTTACTAGACAGTCTTGCACCCCTTTCACTGCATGTAAAGACTTGTGTTTCTCTCAGTAGCTCTTTTTACAATACCTTTATTGTCTTCCTTATTTGCTCATAATTAAAATGACAATCTCTGTTCTCTCTCTCACTTTGCATTCCATCCACAAACCCCTCTTTTCCATCTCCTCATTTATTTATGTGACCACTCAGGGGAGGGTTTAAAATGCTAAGATCTCTTTTAAATCCTTCTTCACTGAAATTTCTCATTTCTGGATGTTTCACAATCAGAATCAGGTTTGATATTACTGGCATATATTATGAAATTTGTTAACTTTATGGAACAATGAAATACATGATATAATAATCATATAGAAAAGCATATACATGTCTATTTAAAGTTGGCGCTTGGCCAAGTGGTTAAGGCATTGATCTAGTGATCTGAAGGTCGCTAGTTCGAGCCTCAGCTGTTGTGTCCTTGAACAAGGCACTTAACCACACATTGCTCTGCGACGACACCAGTGCCAAGCTGTATCAGCCCTAGTGCCCTTCCCTTGGAAAACATTGGTGGCATGGAGAGGCGAGACTTGCAGCATGGGCAACTGCCGGTTTCCCATACAACCTTGCCCAGGCCTGCGCCCTAGAAACCTTCCAAAGGCACAAATCCATGGTCTTGCGAGACTAACGGATGCCTATTTAAAGTTAAATTAAAATAAGTAGTGCAAAAAAAGAACCAGAAATAAAAAAAGTAGTGAGGTAGTGTTCATGGGTTCAATGTCCATTTAGAAATCAGATGGCAGAGGGAACTATTCCTGAATCATTGAGTGTGTGCCTTCTGGCTTCTTTACCTCCCCTCCAATGGTAGCAATGAGAAGAGGGCATGTCCTGGCTGGTGGGGATCCTTAATGATGGATGCCACCTTTCTAAGGCACCACTCCTTGAAGATGTCTTAGATACTACGGAGGCTAGTACTCATGATGCTGACTGCTTTTACAACTTTCTGTAGCTTCTTTCAGTGCTGTGCAGTAGCAAACCCCGCCCCCATACCAAATGGTGATGCAGCCAGCCAGAACGTAGTAGTATTCAAGTGTTTTGATTTTAAATCAAATCTCCTCAAACTCCAAATGAAATTTGCCTTCTTTATAGCTGCATCAATATGTTGCATCCAGGTTAGGTCCTCAGTGATATTGACACTCAGGAACTCTCCATTTCTGATCCCTGTATGGGGAGTCGTTTGTGTTCCCTTGCCTTATCCTTTCTGAAGTCCATAATCAGCTCTTTGGTCTTGCTGATGTTGAATGCAAGGTTGTTGCTGCGGCACCACTCAAAAATCTGGTATATCTCGCTCCTGGACCCTCTGACCCACTTTTTAACATGACATTTCTCTAGATCAGGTGTTCACGACCATTCTTATGCCATGGATCCTGACCATTAACTGACGTTTCAGTGGACCCCAGGCTGGAAGCCCAGCTCTAACTGCTCATCCTTTAAGTCCAAAACTTCTGAGTAATTTCTCATTTATTGAATCCAATATACTGTTGAACTTGTTTACCATGGTGTATATTTTAATTTTTCTGTCTTTAAGTCCAAGACATAAAGAGAGTAATTTTAATGGAAAATTGGTCCAACCATTGTTTTGCTGGATTTTCTAGACCACACTGAGCATTACCTGATCCCATGTTAGCTTGTTCAACAACAGTTCAAAGATTATCTGATAAAGCGAAGATAATGCCTGGTTTCTTTTTCTGTCCCCACCATTCACTTCATAGCTCTTTTTTTTGTCTTCTCTTCCAAATGGTGTATAGAGCATTGAAATGATTGCTCACTATCCTAGCAGTTCTTCACAATTTCCATCCCCTCCCCTTGCTGACTAGTGCAATATTCTCCCACATTCTTTCAGTTCAAAATCATGTCTTCCTCTGGATTTGATTCATCTCCTTTCTTGCTTCTTCAAAACTCATCCTGTCCTACCTCCTGTTCATTTGAAACTAGCATAACTACCGTAGATTCCGGATTTTAAGCCGCTACTTTTTTCCCACATTTTGAACAGCTTTGAACTTTGCGGCCTATAATCCAGAGCGGCTAATACATGGTTTTTTTTCATGCCGCCTCGTAAACATTTTGCCTCATAACAGTAGACCAATAAAATTGATGAGTAGTTCACAGAGGTCCAATGAAATTGTACGATAAATCAAGCGCACTTTCACAATTAAATTATTGTAAATCAGTCATTTGTACTCACCCTCATCAACATGGAAAACACTCGAAGCATTGTGCTGCCTTATGGCAGTTACTTAGTTTATAATATTTTCGCTTAGTAATTCATTTTCTAGTTAAAGTTAGAAGAGTTTTAACTATATTTGTTTTCTGTACTACATCGCGGGATGCTATGACGTCACACCCGGTTTCGCGGTGTCTTGTGGGAAAATGCCGGTTTGCGATGAAACGGGACGGAGGGAGGGAGCGCATTACGCGAGCGGCTTTGGATCTGAGCGAACGCTGCTTTTAAGTTAAAGGTGATCAATAACTTTTCCTGGTAGGCTGCAATATATATATTTTTTACCAGTCATTAGGAGATATTGGAATGTTGTTCAGTAAAGAAGTATACGCAACGTATATTTAAAAGTAGCCGCGTTACGGGCCCGGTTCGAAAAAAAGCATTTGCAATATGTATTTGTTTTTGTTACCATATGGATTTAATTAAAAGTTAAAAAAATCCTCACGTGTAATATCTTTCTGTGTAAATATCTCATATTACAACGTGGGACACCTGCGGCCGAAAATCCGGTGCGGCCTTTACAATTAAAAAATTGATTTTATTTCTAAAATTAGAGCCAGCGGCTTTTAATCAGGTGCGCTCTGTAGTCCGGAATCTACGGTAATTGCTGGTGAACCAACTTCTCTTCCTGGGTATAACAGCTTCTGTTATTGTATCACTTCCCTCCCTGTATTGTTTCTCTGCTTCCAAATATGCATCATTGCCACTCTTCAAAAATTCAACCCCACTGTCTTGATAAATTGCTGTGTATCTTCATAAAATCTTTTCTATCCAGTTATAAACTTTGTCAGCTCCCCACCTTCCCTAGAGTTTCATGCTTGAACTTCACCTGGTTTGCACTCGTGCCACAGTACAAATGACTCTGAAGACCCATCTCTATCTATCTTTTGAATACCCAGTCCTCCTCCACCGTATCTCCTCTTTATTCAGATTGGCCAAGTTCTTCTTCTACTCCCATTCTTATGTATGTGCACTAAATCAGTTGGAAACGTTACTTTTCCCACTCCTACAGTTGCCTGTCTCCAATGATATTTTCTCTGCACTGCTAATATCATCTGTTGTCAGAATATTAAATTTTACATGAACGTATTGTAAGTTTTACTTGAATTCAAGTTTTACATGAAAGTAAATGTTACATGAATGTACAGTAAATATTTATGTTCATACTATTTTGATCAAATATCACACTGTGTGCTGGTGAACGAGCAGGAATTTCCTGTAACTAAATGTTGAGAAGACTGAAGGCATCCCTTTTGTAGCAGAGGGCTGATTGCTGACTGGTAGCTGAAGACATGGTGTTGTGGGTGCATTTTAACTTCCCTTACTGAGCATGTTATTGACAGGCTGTTGTTCTCACCTCAATAACTCAGTTGCAAGAATATAATCTAATCTAATGTACATTGGAGGTTTAATCCCTTAATAACATGATGTTATTTTCTCACAATCAACAACAATTATTACCCCATAAACTTCAGTAATTATTTTATATGTCAGTAAGGCTGTCATCGTGTGAACAGTACAATTGAAAACTAAAATTAAATTTAAATTGCTCTTGCAAATGCCTCTCCTAATGTGACAATGAAATAAACAACCACACATCCTAAGTACCCACATCTGGCCTTTTTCAACAAAAGAGTAAAGCAATACAAACTTCCAGTGTAGTAGATTTGGTCTTTGGATGACAGTGAGATAGTAAACTGCCTCAGTGACTATCATCTACTGTGATGAAGTGCTTTGACCATTGGTCTGGAAGTATATCAACTCCTGTCTGAGGAGTGACCTGGATCCACTCCAATTTGTCTACCTTCACAAAAGGTCAAAGCAAACGCCATTTCACTGGCCCTACACCAGCTCTGAAACATTTGGTCAATTAAGGTGCAGACATCAGGATGTTTTTCATTGACCACAGATCAGAATTCAACCCTATCATCCAGTCTGAACTTATTGCTAAGCTCTAAGAACTGGGCCTTGATACCTCTCTGTACAACTGGATCCATGATTTCCTCACTAACAGACCCTGTTTGGTACAAGATTATCAACATCTCCTCCACACTCCCCATCAGCACAGGTGTACCACAGGACTTTGTACTTAGCCCGCTGCTCTAATCACATTACATTTGTGATTGTATGGCTAAATACAGCTCTAATGCCATATTGAAGGTTGCTAACAACACTACAGTTGATGGCTGAATCAAAGTTGGTGACATATCTGCCTGTAGGATGGAGGATGAAAATCTGATTGAGTGGTGCAACAACTTCTCACTCGACCTCAGTAAAACTGAAGAGCAGGTATCAATTGCAGAAGGAAAAAGCCAGAGTTCCATGAGCCAGTCCTCATTAGGAGATCGGAGGTGAACGGGGTCAGTAGCTTTAAATATCTTACCATACCAAAGTATCTGTCCTGGGACCAACACTTAACTGCCATCACAAAGAAAGCACAGCAGTGCCTTTGCTTTCTTAAAAATTTGTGTGGATTCAGCATATCCCCAAAAACTTTGACAAATTTCTATAGCTGCATAGTATAATCTAACTGGTTGCATCACAGTCTGGTATAGAAACATCAATGTCGAGGAATGGAAAAGACTATAGAAAGTAGTGGATACAGCCCATTTGATCACAGGCAAATCACTCCCACTGTTGAGGATGCGTACATCCATCATCAAGGACCACCATTTAGTCCATTCTCTCTTTCTGCTACTGTCCTCGCAGAGTAGATAACGAATACTTAGGTCTTCACCACCAACTTCAGGAACAGTAATTACCCTCTAAGCATCAGGCTTCTGAACTGGCATTACATAAATCACCATTGTAATGTATGGACTTATTTCTTTTAAAGAAATGACCACTCCTTCCCCCTTAGTACTACGCATTGATATGATGTTTGTACAAACGTTTGTACATGCACTTTCTATACATGTGCCTTCTCTCCCTCTCTATCATTGCAATGTGAATACACCAGTTAAAGCCATCTCCCACATCCATGCTTTTATTTAATTGATATGTAGTTGTGCACAGACACAACAAATTGGCGACAGGTACGAACCTGGATGTCAGAGAGTATCAGCAACTGCAGGAACAGTTATGGATGAAATAGCGAGAGTTAAACAGCACAAGAAGGCCATCACAGATGCTAATAAACATGTGGGTACAGCGTAGAAATAGTGAAAGATGTGCTGAATTTAAAGTGAAAACAACCTGGTGACAGCTTCAGTGGGAAAGTTGACAAATTTGATAGCGCTAATGAAGGCTGAGAGTGGTATATTGAGAGGGTTGAACTGTATTGTAATGCAAACAATGTGGAGGAGGAAATGAAAGACCCTACACTTCTTAGTTTAATGGTTACAAGGACGCATAGTCTCTTATGCAACCCAGTAATCCCCGAAAAACCAGCAAGCAAGATGTCAGACAAAGTTGCTACAATTTTACAAAATCACTTGAGCCCTAAACTTCTGACAATGGCTGAGAGATTTAGATTTTACAAAAAGAGTCAAATTTTACAAAACCAGTCAAAAGATGAAAGCCTTTCTGAATATATTGCAGAACTATGCAAACCTTCCCAGCACTGTGACTTTAAAGGTGAACTTTCTGATGCATTAAGAGTCAGGCTTGTATGTGGCATGCATAGTCAAAGCATTCAAAGCAGGCTATTATCCAAAAGAGACCTAACCTCAGAACAGGAACTAGTGATTACAATATCATTAGAGACTGCAACAGAGCTACAGAAAAGGTTAGACTGTGAAGTTCACAAAATGTCCCTGAATGGTGCAAAAAGCCAAAGATGTTATCATAAGACCATAACCATAAGGCATTTGAGCATCATTAAGCCATTTGGCCCATTGAGTCTTCGCCGCCATTCAATCATGGCTGATCCTTTTCTTTTCCTCCTCAGCCATGCTCCCCGACCTTCTCCCCATAACCTTTGATGCCATGGCCAATTAAGAACCTATCAATCTCTGTCTTAAATACATCCAACGACCTGGCCTCCATGCCTGTCTGTGGTAAGCAATTCCACAAATTCATCACTATCTGGCTAAGCATCTCCGCATCTCTGTTTTATATGGACACCCCTCTGCAGGATATCCCAGGAACACAGTGTTACCTTGATGACATCATTGTGACTGGCAAGAATGATGAATAGCACCATTAGAACCATGGTAAAATGCTTACCAGGCTGAGTGAGTATGGTCTGTGCGCAAACAGAGAAAAATGTGCGTTTTTCAAGAATGATATCTTATATTGTGGACATGTCATTGACAATCATGGCTTACGTGTCACAGGAGAGGACTAAAGCAGTTCTACAGGCACCCAAATGAGAAAATGTGTCACCAGCCAAGTCAATCTTGGGCCTTGGAAACTACTCCCACCGGTTTCTCACATACATTGCTACAGTGCTGCACACATTGAATGCACTGTTACAGACAGGAGCAAAGCAGGAATGGTAGGAAAGATGTGCAAAGGCCTTCAAGGAAACAAAGAGATTCATAACATAACTGAACTGCGTACTGTTATGACCCATCCCTGCCCACCAGACTGGCTTGTGATGTGTCCTCTTATGGCATTGGAGTCATTTTGTCACACATTATGAAAATGGATCTGAATACCCAAATGTATTTGCTTCAAGATCACTGACTAGCACCAGGCACAACTATGCACAGATTGACTGAGAAGCCCTTAGTCTAGTATGGGGATTAACGTAGTTCTACCACTACCTCTGTGGGCAAAAGTTTATGCTAGTGACAGACCACCAGCCCCTGGTGTCTATTTATAATCTTGGAAAGGGTATTTCAGTAATGACTGCTACCTGGTTACAATGTTGGGCACTATTCATAGGAGCCCACTATTATGATGTAGAGTTCAAGGGTACCAAACAACACAGCAATGCTGATGGCTTATCACGTCTTCCGCTATTGCCAATTGAAGAAGAAAAGTTCTCATATTGTGACCCAGCAGAACTGTTCCATATCACATTGGTAGACCAGTTGTCAATAACAAATTCCAGAATAGAAAGGGAAACAAAGAATAACCCAATATTGTCAAAAGTCTATGAAATCACCATGCACGGATGGCCAGCTCATATTAACCCCCTATGTTTCCAGAGTTCTCAGCAAGATGAGTCCAACTATCTGTATGTCAAAGGATGCTGAAGTATGGATCCTATGTTTTTTGTTCCCTTTAAACTGCACACCAGAGTGGTAGAGAATCTGCATGGAGGACACCTGGGTACAGTCAAGATGAAGAGCTACGTGTGGTGGCTGAGAATAGATAAACCGAATGAAGACTTGGTCAAAAGCTGTTCAGGATGTCAAAGAGTTTGAAATGCACCCCACAGGCACCGTTACACCCAAGGAAGAGGCCATCGTCACCTTGTCAAAGAGAACATATTGACTTCGCTAGGCACTTCATAGACTCCATATTTCTGATTGCTGTGGATGCTCATTTGAAGTGGTCAGAGGTTATACCAATGAAGTCAACCACCTCAGCAAAGACTGTATCCACTCTGAGGACTATCTTCACCAAAAGTGGCTTACCAGAATAAACTGTGAGTGACAACGGACCACAATACATGTCAGAAGAATTCCGACTGTTCATGAATAAAAGTGGTATCGGACATTTCAGGTCTTCACCACCCAGCAACAAATGGGTTAGCTGAAAGTTTTATTCAAACCTTCAAGAAGTCCATTAAAGCGATGGACAAGGAGGACATTTCTCTACAGCACAAGATGGACAATTTTGTTTTTGTGTATTGGAACTCTGTTCATGCGACATTAAATCAAACACCTGAGATCTCGCATAGACCTCCTGAATCCAGACACCTGGAAGGAAGTACAGATTAAACAGTTCAGCCAGTTGCCAAGTGAAGCAACAAGGAGGTTCTAGATTGGACAAGAAGTCCTATAGTGATTATTGAGAAGACAAGTGGGCAACCAGTAGGATAGCTATAAGAACTGGATTACTGATGTATGCTATGGATGTTGGATATCAAACATAGAGATGTCATGTGGACTAGATACTGGATGCTCAACTGAAGAACTCACCTAAGTCGATTGCCTCTAACATATGGATACAGTACAGGCACCAGAGTTACCTCTCAGTGATGCTCATGTCACTGACAGAAAAGTGATACGGGAAACCATGAACGTTATCTTAGGCAAGACACCTGCCAAACCTGATGCCACTCTACAGGTGCAGAGGCACTCTCCTGAAAGAATCAGAGGGCCAGTTGAAAGTCTGAACCTTTAGAACTGTGAAGTTAGTTAATGGACTGTTATTGTGAAAACATGTTTATTTAGAATATAGATTTATGAAAGAGAAATTGAATTTTTTTGTACATATACAGTTTCATGTTGCATTAGTCTAAAGGGGGAGGAAGTGTAATGTATGGATCTATTTCTTTTTGAGCAATGACTCTCCTTAGCACTGCATATTGATCTGCTGTCTGTGCATGCGTATTGTTCTTTCTCTCTCTCTCTCTCATTGCAATGTGATTATAAATACACTAGTTAAAATCATCTCCCACATGTGTGCTTTTATTTAATCAATATGTAGTTGTACACAGACACAACAACCACAACTCTGAACTGATTCTACAACTTAGAGACTCACTTTCAAGGACACTTAACAACTCATGTTCTCAGTATTTTTTTTTATTTGTACAATTTGTCTTGTATCTAGCACAAAGTATAGTATCTAGCACGCTGTATAAGGAATAAAGTAGATGAGCTTGAGGCTCAGTTGGAAATTGGCAAGTACAATGTTGTGGGAATAACAGAGACATGGCTTCAAGCGGACAGGGCCTGGGAAATGAATATTCAAGGATATACATCTTATTGAAAGGACAAACTGACGGGCAGATGGGGTGGGGTGGCTCTGTTGGTGAGGAATGATACTCAGTCCCTTGCGAGGGAGAACATAGAATCAGGGGATGTAGAGTCAGTATGAATAGAACTGAGAAATTCTAAGGGTAGAAAGACCCTAATGGGTGTTATCTACAGGCCCCCAAATAGTAGTCTGGATGTAGGGTGTAAGTTGAATGAAGAGTTAAAATTGGCATGATACAGTTGTCATGGGGGATTTCAACATGCAGGTAGACTGGGAGAATCAGGATGGTACTGGACCCCAAGAAAGGGGGTTTGTGGAGTGCCTCTGAGATGGATTCTTAGAACAGCTTGTACAGGAACCTACCAGGGAGAAGGCAATTCTAGATTTAGAGTTGTGCAATGAACCAGATTTGATCAGGGACCTCGAGGTAAAGAAGCCATTAGTAGGTAATGAACATAATATGATATGTTTTAACCTACAATTTGAGAAGAAGAAGGGAAAATCGGATGTGTCAGTATTACAGTTGAACAAAGGGAACTATGGAGCTATGAGGGAGGAACTGGCCAAAGTTCAATGAAACAAAACCCTAGCAGGGAAGACAGTGGAACAACAATGGCAAGTATTTCTGGGAATAATGCAGAAGGTGCAAGATCAGTTCATTCTAAAGAGGAAGAAAGATCCTAAGGGGAGTAAGGGGAGGCCATGGCTGATGAGGGAAGTAAAGGGCAGTATAAAAATAAAAGAGAAGAAGTATAACATAGCAAAGATGAGCGGGAAACCGGAGGACTGGGAAGCTTTTAAAGAGCAACAGAAGATAACTAAAAAGGCAATACGCCAAGAAAAAATGAGGTACGAAGGTAAACTAGCCAAGAATATAAAGGAGGATAGTAAAAGCTTCTTTAGGTATGTGAATAGCAAAAAAATAGTTAAGACCAAAATTGGGCCATTGAAGACAGAAACGGGTGAATTTATTATGGGGAACAAGAAAATGGCAGATGAGTTGAACAGGTACTTTGGATCTGTCTTACTTGGGAAGACACAAATGATCTCCCAGATGTAATAGTGGCCAAAGGAACTAGGGTAATAGATGAACTGAAGGAAATTTATATTAGGCAAGAAACGGTGTTAGATAGACTGTTGAGTCTGAAGGCTGATAAGTCCCCGGAACCTATGGTTTACATCCCAGGGTACTTAAGGAGGTGGCTCTAGAAATCGTGGATGCATTGGTAATCATTTTCCAATGTTCTATAGATTCAGGAACAGTTCCTGCAGATTGGAGGGTGGCTAATGTTGTCCCACTTTTCAAGAAAGGAGGGAGAGAGAAAACAGGGAATTATAGACCGGTTAGCCCGACGTCAGTGGTGGGAAAGATGCTGGAGTCAATTATAAAAGAGGAAATTACGACACATTTGGAGAGCAGTAGAAGGATCAGTCCGAGTCAGCATGGATTTATGAAGGGGAAATCATGCTTGACTAATCTGGAATTTTTTGAGGATGTAACTATGAAAATTGACAAGTGGATGTAGTGTACCTGGACTTTCAGAAAGCCTTCAATAAAGTCCCACATAGGAGATTAGTGGACAAAATTGGGGCACATGGTATTGGGGGCAGAGTACTGACATGGATTGAAAGTTGGCTGGCTGACAGGAAACAAAGAGTAGCGATTAATGGGTCCCTTTCGGAATGGTAGGCTGTGACCAGTGGGGTACCGCAAGGTTCAGTGCTGGGACCGCAGCTGTTTACAATATACATTAATGATTTAGATGAAGGGATTAAAAGTAACATTAGCAAATGTTATGAGAATGCAGGGTGACTTGGACAGGCTAGATGAGTGGGCGAATGTATGGCAGATGCAGTTTAATGTGGATAAATGTGAGGTTATCCACTTTGGCAGCAAGAACAGGAAGGCAGATTACTATCTAAATGGAGTCAAGTTAGGAAAAGGGGAAGTACAACGAGATCTAGGTGTTCTTGTACATCAGTCAATGAAAGCAAGCATGCAGGTACAGCAGGCAGTGAAGAAAACTAATGGCATGCTGGCCTTTATAACAAGAGGAATTGAGTATAGGAATAAAGAGGTCCTTCTGCAGCTGTACAGAGCCCTGGTGAGACCCCACCTGGAGTATTGTGTGCAGTTTTGGTCTCCAAATTTGAGGAAGGACATTCTTGCTATTGAGGGAGTGCAGCCTAGGTTCACAAGGTTAATTCCTGGAATGACAGGACTGTCATATGTTGAAAGATTGGAGTGACTGGGCTTGTATACACTGGAATTTAGAAGAATGAGAGGGGATCTGATTGAAACATATAAGATTATTAAGGGATCGGACACACTGGAGGCAGGAAGCATGTTCCCGCTGATGGGTGAGTCCAGAACTAGAGGCCACAGTTTAAGAATAAGGGGTAGGCCATTTAGAACAGAGATGCGGAAAAACTTTTTCACCCAGAGAGTGGTGGATATGTGGAATGCTCTGCCCCAGAAGGCAGTGGAGGCCGAGTCTCTGGATGCATTCAAGAGAGAGTTAGATAGAGCTGTTATAGATAGCAGGGTCAAGGGATATGGGGAGAGGGCAGGAACGGGGTACTGATTGTGTATGATCATCCATGATCACAGCGAATGGCGGTGCTGGCTAGAAGGGCTGAATGGCCTACTCCTGTACCTACTGCCTATTGTCTATTGTCTATTGTCTTCTTTTGCACATTGGCTGTTTGTCAATTATTGTTTATATATAGTATTTTCATAAATTCTATTTCTTCATTTTTCTCTAAATCCCTGCAAGAAAATATTGCATACTTGCATTCTTTGATAATTTTTTTTCTATTTATATAGTGCCTTTAGATAGCAAAAATAGTAAATAGTCAATGATCCTGAGACTTTAGGTAGTTTAACTTTTATACATAATTCATAGTTGTTAGTTTTATAAAAAGGGGGAGCAGAATATTGAAGCAGTTTGTTTCTAGTAATTCAGGTGTCACAACCAAGAGCCTAGAACACGAGGCTTCATGCAAAAAATGTTTAGCACTGTAACCCTATTGTTCATAGGCTGCCTGCAGATGCCTTCTGGTAGGGAATAAGGATAGTCAGAACAACCTAGAAGTGAAAAAATGCTTTGATAGAATTTATTGTACACTGTTGATTAATAGCATTGACTAGAGGACTTCAGAATTTCCCAGATGTTAGAGACTATAACTTGATGGTTTTCCCGGATGCAAACAAAATTAATAAACCTGCACAGGTCTATCAGACTGTGTGAGATGAAATTCACCAAGAGACATTGGACAGTCATACATGGTGCAGAGTTTTGGAAGAACCACTGCACAGGCAGGGTCAAAATGCCAGCTTGAGTGTAGATTAGGTTTACATCCAATCTGAGGGTGAACAGATGAGCGTGTGATTCCATTGCTGTAAGTAGTGAGAGAATTACCTCCAATCATATTCTCAAAGTAGAGGATCAAATTGCAGTCTGTAGGAAATATGTATGTTGCCTGAGATGGTTTCTGGAGCTTATTATGTGGAATCTACTCAAGTAACCTCATAGGAAGTCAGAAATATTCCACCCACAGACCGTAAAGAAATAGCCCTCGTCTTGGCCATATGACACAGCCATAGTGGGGTGTGTCAGGAATGGACAGGAGGAGGAGTATAGGAAACTGATACAGGACTTTGTGATATGGTGCAACTCAAACTACCTGCGTCTCAATATCACCAAGACCAAGGAGATGGTGGTGGACTTTAGGAGATCTAGGCCGCATATGGAGCCAGTGATCATTAATGGAGAATGTGTGGAGCAGGTTAAGACCTACAAGTATCTGGGAGTACAGTTAGACGAGAAGCTAGACTGGACTGCCAACACAGATGCCTTGTGCAGGAAGGCACAGAGTCGAATGTACTTCCTAAGAAGGTTGGCGTCATTCAATGTCTGTAGTGAGATGCTGAAGATGTTCTATAGGTCAGTTGTGGAGAGCGCCCTCTTCTTTGTGGTGGCGTGTTGGGGAGGAAGCATTAAGAAGAGGGACGCCTCACGTCTTAATGAGCTGGTAAGGAAGGCGGGCTCTGTCGTGGGCAAAGTACTGGAGAGTTTAACATCGGTAGCTGAGCGAAGGGCGCTGAGTAGGCTACGGTCAATTATAGATAACTCTGAACATCCTCTACATAGCACCATCCAGAGACAGAGAAGCAGTTTCAGCGACAGGTTATTATCGATGCAATGCTCCTCAGACAGGATGAAGAGGTCAATACTCCCCAATGCCATTAGGCTTTACAATTCTACCGCCAGGACTTAAGAACTTTTTAAAGCTATTATTAATGCTTTTTGAGATGGTGATTTAGATGCATATCATATTTTTTTACTGAGTTAAGTATTGTATGTAATTAGTTTTGCTACAACAAGTGTATGGGACATTGGAAAAAAGTTGAATTTCCCCATGGGGATGAATAAAGTATCTATCTATCTATCTATCTATCTATCTGGTGCATCTGCATTACAGATTGACTGGTGGTTTTCAGGTGAATCAGACCCTGAGAAAAATTGTGGTTTCTGGCTTGGTTTGCAACTTGTGATAGGTGAATGTGGTGACCACAGCGACAGTGCTGGGCCAGCAACTGTTCATGATATACAGCACATTAATGAAATGGAAGAGGGGACCAAGTGTAGTGTATCTAAGTTTGCTGCTGATACTGAGTGGGAAAGCAAATTGTGCAGAAGATACAGAGAGTCTGCAGAGAGGTATAGACAGGTTATGTGAGTGGGTACATGTCTGGCAGATGGAGTACAATGTTGGTAAATGCGAGGTCATCGACTTTTGAAGGAAAAATGAAAGAGCAGATTATTATTTACATGGTAAACAATTGCAGGATGCTGCTGTGCAGAGGGACTTGGGAGTACTTGTGCATGAGTCACAAAAGGCTGGTTTGTAGGTGCAGCAGGCTATCAAGAAGGCAAATGGAATGTTGGCCTTCATTGCTAGAGGGATTGAATTTAAGAGCAGGGAGGTTATGCTGCAACTGTACAGGGTACTGGTGAGGCTGCATCTGGAGTGCTACATGCAGTTCTGGTCTCCTTACTTGAGGAAAGATATACTGGCTTTGGAGGCGGTGCACAGGAGGTTCACCAGGTTGATTCCAGAGGGGAGGGGGTTAGACTATGAGGAGAGATTAAGTCACCTGAGACTGTACTTGCTGCAATTCAAAGGAATTAGAGGAGATCTTATAGAAACATATAAAATTATGAAAGGGATAGATAAGAAAGTTGTTTCCCCTGGCAGGTGATACTAGAACTAGGGAACATAACCTCAAGAGTCGGGGGAGTAGATTTAGGATGGAGATGAGGAGGAACGACTTTACCCAGAAAGTGGTGATTGTGTGGAATTCTCTGCCCAATGAAGCAGTGGAGGCTACCTCAGTAAATATATTTAAGACAAGGTTGGATAAATTTTTGCATAGTAGTGGAATTAAGGGTTATGGGGAAAAGGCAGGTAGCTGGAGATGAGTCTCTGGCCAGATCTGCCATGATATTGAATGACAGAGTAGGCTTGATGGGCCAAATGGCCTACTCCTGCTCCTATTTCTTATGTCCTTATGTTCCAGGCCAAGGCTTTGATGAGACCATGTTAGGCAGTTTTTGATTTTTTTTTAACCAAGTCAACATATAGCTGGAAGCAGTGCAAATACTTGATAGTTTCCTAAGTTGAGATTCAAAACTTAAGAAGAATGTTTATTTTTTGTAGTTTAAAATAATTATTCATAACTTCATTGAATATTAGAAAACCTTCAAAGATATTGACACATTCAATATTGATAAATTGTTTCTTCTGGTTGGAGAGTCTAGAAATAGAGGTAAGGGTCTCACAATGAGGAATTGCGCATTGAAGATTAAATTGAGTCTATTTTTTCACTTGTTACTGTAGGCTTTTTGGTGCTTTTGTTAATTAGGGCAAATAACAGTAACAGCTACTGACAAACTATACTTTATTGAAGTTGGTGAATTTTCAACCAATAATGGTGGTGCTATTAACAATATGTTTTAAGTTATATAGTATCAAATAACAAGTTCTTGAAGGAAAAGGAATTATTATATGTACTATAAAACATCTAATTTTTTGGTGTTTTCTATACCTCAATGTTTTCAAAAGTAGGTTTGATAGGTTTTTGAGCACTAAAGGAAATGAGGATGTGGGAAAAAGGGCAGAATATAGGATTAACCATCAGCTTAATGAATGTTAAGCAAGATCAACAAATCTTTGTGTTCTTTTAAGGCAACATGCTTTGGAGTTATAAAAGTTATTTTCAAGGTAAAGATAAAGGAATAGGTGCAGTAATTTTTCTTCAGAAAAGTGGAGCTGATAAATTAAATAACTTGTGTTGAAAAAAATTACTTCATATGTGGCAATAGCTTGACAGATTAACATTGTTTCTTTTATTTTGTGGAAGTTTGCTCCATTTTTCCAAAGCGAAATAAAAGAACAGAATCAGATATCACTAGCCCATGACATGAAATTCGTAGTTTTGCGATAACAGTACATTGCAATATATAAGAAAAAAGAAAAATAGTGTAATAAGACATACATACATGAGTTTACTGTCCATTCAGAAATCTGATGGTAGTAGGGAAGAAGCTGTTTTTTAATTGTTGAGAATGCATCTTCACGTTTTTATACGTCCTCCTCATTGAGAAGAGGGTGATTGGGGTAATTAAAGATGGATGCCACCTTTTTGAGGCATCACCTTTTGAAAATGTCCTTGATGTTGGGGAGGCTAGTGCCCATGATGGAGCTGCTGAGTTTGCAACTTTCTGCAGCTGTTTTCTGATCCTGTACATTGGCCACTCTATACCAGATGCGATGTAACTACGGTAGTTAGAATGCATTCCATGGTACGTTTTTAGAAATTTGTGAGTTTCTTTGGTGTCACAAGAAGTCTCTTCGAACTCCTAACAAAATATAGCTGCTATTGTATCTTCTTTGTAATTGCATCAATATGTTGGCCCAGGATAGGTCTTCAGAGATGTTGACATCCAGGAACTTGAAACTGCTCACCCTTTCCACTGCTGATCCCTTTATGAGCACTGGTGTATGTTCTCTCAACTTCCCTTCTGAAGTCCTTGGTCTTCCTAACGTTGAGTGCTTGGTTGTCGCTTTGATACCATTCAACCAGCTCATGTACCTTACTCCTGTACATCTCCTCATCTGCATCTAATATTCTGCCAACAATAGTTGTGTCATCAGCAAATTTATTGATGGTATCTGAACTACACAGTCATGGGTGTAGAGAGAGTAGAGCAGTGGGCTCGAGGTGCAGTGTCCTTGAGGTGCTGCACTGTTGATTATTAGCAAGGACGAAAGGTTATTTCTTATCTGAACTGACTGTGGTCTCCTGGTGAGAAAGTCAAGGATTCAGTTGCAGAGAGAGGTACAGAGACCCAGCTTATTTAACATGCACATTATACATTTCCTCTACCTTTTTCATGACCATGTGATACTATTTCTAGCAAGGGACTTTGGAACTATAGTTAGAGATGTTCTTTGATGCTGAGATGCATGGAAATATGCAACAAATTTGCTACTGCTTTGATAATCTGTTTTATGTGTTTGAGAGTTAAATGTTGACAAAGACCTCTTCAGCTAGGGTCATGAAATACTATCAACTATCATCTAATACGTGATGCAGTATGCCTTAAATAGCACAGAGATTTCCATCCCAAATGAATTACTCAGATCTTTGGATTGGTCTCAGATTCTGGGCTTTCTGACCAAAGGATCAGTGTGTTTACTGAGCCAGATTTTTCTGGTATTTGGAGACATTTACAGTAAACCTGTTAAAACTCAAATAAACAAAATCAATTTAAAAGTAACTAAAACCAGCTTATGCTCATAAAGACTTGAATATCTTAATGAAGTAATTTCTTGACATAAAGTAACTTGTACGGTTTTTTTTTGCCTCCTTATCACTTGTCTGAAATCCCCATGAAATTGAAGGAATCTGAAATGCTGCTTTAGGTCTTACAGATTCAGCCACAGAATGTCAAGTATGACTTTGCTTCCTCTCTGCCATCATCCAGCTGCATGATACTGCATTTGCCTAGTTTCATTCTTTCTTGTATACTTACAGCCCCAGACTTACCTACTATAGCTTTCTTCCTTGGAGGGATGGGGGTGGCAGTGAAGTGACAGAAGGCTCTCATGGATCTACTTTTGGCCTGTACCTATTTCTCATTGACATGTTAACTCTCAATGGTATCGTCCCCATGAAGCCATGAACACTATATCACTATTCCATTTTTGCAAATAGATTACTTTTCTCTTTGTAACTTCTAGTAACTTTTTAATGTTCTGCATTGTACTGCAGGCACAAAATAACTAATTTCAAGATGTGCGTCAGTAATAATAAACCTGGTTCTGGATTTTACGATTATTTCAATGACTCCAAGCTTTGCATTTCATCACCTCTCCAGAACCCTCCATCGTTTCTTGATAGTCAGTCTGTTGTTCAACCATTCATTTCTGTACAAGTAGCAATGCCTGGTCTTTCTTGACCCCGGGATGAACTTCCAGTTACATAGCTGCATGATCACAAGGTATCAGCCATTCTGCCCTGCAGCAGGCTGCCTGCCTTCCCTGAAGTCCTTTACTCTGCATTTTTTACCACTAGTTTTCATTGTCATCTGAAGCTTTGGTATCGCTGTTCTAACTCACCGATCATTTCAGTGTTTGGCAATATTTTTTATTGGATCTGGCTTTAGAATTGCTTCCTATTTACCCATGGCTTTCCTTTTTCTAAAGTCCCAGAATGCTCCCATGATCCGGGTCTTTTAAGCAATCTCTATTTTGTTGTATTTACCCATTAGTTGGTACGTGCCAAAACCTGTCTGGAATTCCTTTCACAACCTCTTCCTCGAAAATACTCCTTAAAATATTCCTCTTTAGTTGAGTCAAGTATATTCTGATATGGTTCAGTGAAGAATTTTGTTTGCTATTTCTAAAATGTACCCCCCCCCCCACCCCGGCTTGCTTTTCAGAGTCTTAAAAAAATGAGGTAGCTATTATCATTGTCAGGCATCTGTGGAAAGGAATAAAGTGTTAACATTTTGGGCTGAGAAGGGTTGTTCCTAATCTGATGAGCTCTTCCAGCATTTTGTGTGTGTTACTCTTGATTTTCAGTATCTGCAGAAGCTCTTGTATTTGTTATTATTGTCATTGTGTTTTTGCTGTTCCTCCTTTGCAATGTGACAAACATTAGATTATAGCGCACAAGTGTTCAAAGTTCTCAAGGAATAGAGCAGAGTAGTTTCTCATGATTTTGTCAGGATGTTGAAAGTTTCTCAGCATGTCCACTTTACAAATGGAGAGTGTGGGACTTGGTGCCACTACGTTTCAATTCACATGAAAGAAAAGAGCATTCCTGTGGTTTCATTCCATAACCACAATGTTGAAAACTAGTCACTAAAAGCAAGAAAACAAAGCAAAATAAGAACAAGCTATTCAATTTTCTTAAGTAAAAATTTGCAGAAGGTGCTTAGAAAGAAGCTTCAATAAAATTAAGCCATTCACTCAAGGCCTACTAAATTTTGGAAACACAGGTGGATGCGCTTGCCCTGCATTACTGGAACAAAGGATGGCTTCTACATAATTAACCTTGTTCCCAATATCATTAAATATTGTCAGTTGTTCACTATGAATCTGTGATCCTGATATTAATTCTAGCCTTGGCTGTCCTATTGTAGCAAACCCTCTAGCTCCCCGTGTGCAATCTGGTATTTTTTGGATATGTTTGACATTTAAGAGCTTTATGTCCTCTCATTTCTTTTATTTTGCTTTAGATGGCAGTGTAACTGTTCTAAGCCCTCTTGCTAAAATTGCCACTTGAGGTTCAAATATGAGCCTCCAGGTGGCAGTGCATATGTTTAAATGATTTCGGAAAAATTGAGAGATTAAACATTTTTTTAAATTCATATTTACTTTTGAAAATTGCATGCCTGTTGGATATATTAAAACATATACTTTCCGGTCTCTTAGTCTTCTCTCTGTTAATTCTAATGAATGGCAAAGATTTTTAGTTCCAATAATAGAGGCTATGTGTGAAGGTAAAAGTAAGATAGAGTAATGTATTTCATTATTCTAGTCTTAAAAATAAATGGTGAATGGTGAACCTTTAAAAGCATGTTATCTGAATAGTAAATCTCTTATTTAAGTTGCATTTCATCTTTTTTTAAGCAAAACTGCTGACCCCTTTTACCTATTCAATGAGGCAGACTGGTGCTGATATGCCAATTCCCAATGCATCCTTGCTTCCTGTTCCCAGTACAGTCACACATAAGTGAGGTGAGTGTTCTGAATGAAAAGAGCTCACTTATGAAAAATCTGCTAGCAGAAACAGCTGATCTGCCAATCTGAAGCATTATAGATAAACAAATAGTCTTGCCAAATTCTCCGGCTAAGATATGCATCTTTCTTCTGTCACCTCCTATTTGGTCCCTGTTTGAAATCCCCTCAGCTGCTGGTAAACCCTAAGTGACAACTGAATCTTATCAATTAGAAAAATAAATTGTACATATTATTTTCATATAATTCTTAAAATTATATATTGTCTTTAAATTTTAACTACCTCCAAGAGATGGAAACTAGACTAGGGCACTGCAAGCTCTCTTTCTAAACTGCTTCGACAACTGTAATTTTAAATTTGTCAGCTTCCTTGTGTCCTCTTGAAAAAACACTTCTACATGAAGCTTTGGGAATTGTTTTGAGAATGTGCTTGTGGTGGTCAAGTAGTGAAAATTAAATATGGTCAAGTGTGCATTGCCAATGTGATCTGAGGGGAAGGTACAGAAATGAGGGAGGTAGGAAGTATACTACAATAATAGGAGAGTGACAGAAAATGAAGAGGTGATCAGTAAAGAGTTTTGTGAATGCTGAGGCTGCAGAGATTATTTCTATCCTGACAAAACCGGTGAAAAGTTGTGTAATATTCAAGCATTGTGTGCTTGTCCTAACAGTAGATTTCCTACCAACAACCTCAGCCATCACTTTCTATGGTTCCCACTAATGCCAGAGGATTTTCCTGAAGAGGTTTCAGAATAAGTTGTCACTTGCCACCACCAGAACTGGCATCTCTAGAGGAGCATGGACAAATCCAGTGGTAGATCTTGTCACAGTTTTTCAGCTTTACAGCTATCTCCCTGTGGCTAGAATGCACAAACCCTTTGGAGCATGGACTGCTTTTAAGTGATGCTAAGGAATCCCAACTTCTTCTTCTCCCTACATTTCTTGTTCCGCTCATTGTATACCCTACAGAAGTAGCATGATAGTGGATAGATATGAGCTCATAACTATGACTGGTGAAATTAAATCTAAAAGGATATTTCTTGGACCTAACCAGTTCATGCTCAATTTGATCAGCCAAATGCATACTTCCAACATGATATTCCCATAATGACACTTACCTTTTGTTGATCTGCGGGATTATCAAACCAGAATCCATGGAAATGGGTCCTGAGGGATGACTAGACTTCAGATAGTGGACCATGAGTTTCCATTTTTGAACCATCCTGAAAGTGAGAGATGGTCAAAAACCATTTAAATAGAAAAAAGTAAATGATGAATTTTATTGAATTTCTTAGAATCGATTAAGAATGTAAATTAAAACAAGGAAATTTTTTCCAAAATATATTCAGTTGCACTTACCTTGTTAACCCCATTTAGATGAACTGGGTTATGCTGAGGGTGCAAGTAAGAAGTCCTCAGCTCAGCACTCAGCTGTCAATGTCCCAAACCTGGGCTTCAACACCATGTCCAGTAGCAGAGTGGAAGGGCAGATGTTTGTTCTTTATGCAGCTTGTATGTGGAAGTCAAGATGAGTGGGTCTGCAAGTAAGATATGGTCAGTCGTTCTTTATACAAAATTAGCCATCATCTTCAGTGCACCAGCAAAGCCTTAGGATGGAATAGAATACTTATTGATCAAGCCCTCAGGGCTAGCACAAAATTCGTAATCTCCAAATGGTAGTGCTTTCTGGACTCCTAGGTGCCTTTAAGATCTGGAACACCAATATCAGGCACCCCAAGGAACTGGTAAAATACCATTAATGCTGTATCTGCAAAGTCCTCCAAATTAATTTGGTGGATGAATGATTAAATACCAATGTTCTCTCCCAGGCCAACATTCCCATTACCAAGGTACCAGTGCCCTCTATCTTTAAATTTAGCCAGCCACACTGCCCAAATGTCCAGCACAAGGCTCCTGAAGCCCTATCACTGGAAAAGATTCAAGGAAATGCTACTCCCACCACCTTCTCATTCTGGCTTCTACTCTCCCCGTTTCCAGTCCTGATGAAGGGTCTTGGCCTGAAGCGTCAACTGTTTATTTCCCTCTATAGATGCTGCCTGACCTGCTAAGATTTTCCAGTATTTTGTGTATGTATTAATCGAAAAAGAATTCAAAGCTTATTGCATACTGATGCAGTTACAAAGAAGGCATGGCTGCAGCTATATTTCATTAGGAGTTTGAGGAGATTTGGTATGTCAGAAAAAACTCACATATTTCTACAGATATACCATGGAGAACATTATAACTGGTTGCATCACCATCTGGTATGGAGGGGCCACTGCACAAGATCAGAAAAAAGCTGCAGAGAGTTGCAAACTCAACCATCTCTATCATGGGCATGAATCACCCTAGCATCAAGGATATCTTCAAAAGGCGATACTTCAAAAAGGTGGCAACTGCCGTTAAAGGCCTCCATCAGCTAGGACATGCCCTCTTCTCATTGTTGCCATCAAGAAAGAGGTACAGGTTCCTGAAGACACACACTCAACATTTTAGGAACACCTTCTTCTCCACCACCAACATATTCTGAATGGCCAGTGAACCCATGTACACTAACTCACCATTTTATTTTTACTTTCTTTGATATTAAATCTGATTCTGATTCTCATTCTGATTCTGAAAGAGCAACATCCCCGCTGACTCCTAAAAATTTCTAGTCCATCACTGCTCAAAGCGGAGGAGTAACATTTTGTGATGGTATCAAGTTCCTAGACTGCATTGTAAAAAGTACAAAGCAGACACAAATTCCAAGTAAGCTGCTGAGGGAGCATAGATTTTAATTCCATCCACCATCCATGCTGTCAGACATATCCAATTCCAAGAGACATGTGAAGAAACAGAAATAAATACTGGTCAAAGATGAAAGCAGTTTGGCTTGTGACGTTTGTAGAGCATTTCAACCTTGATTTGTCCTGTAAAACATCTTGTCACTGGAAAAACTAAATAATAGCAATTTACTAAGCAATATATTCACTTTGATTTATTTTATTTATTTTGAAGTTGGCAAGCACAAGATGCTTTTTATTCGCTGTGAGTGTCAAATATTTGCCTGTCAGGTGCGGCATGGCTCTGAACAATTTAAGGTCCTTCTACAATACCTCAGTAATTTCCCTAATTTAACTTTAAAATACCACTTTCCTGTGCTTGTATTATTTTGCTTCCTATTTTCTAAAGCAGTTATGTGCAAAGAATGATCATTCTGTACATAGTTACGTTGTCTGCCAAGTTATTTTAGGATGTAACACCATCTACCAGTAACTCTATTGGCACTGTTGGAACCCACTTGGACATAAATGACAGGAAAATCTTTGAATTTGTCAGCCTAATATGGATCAAATCTAATTTCTGAAGTGAAAATATAAAACCTAAATGCCTTTTTCTTTTAAAGAAGAATCAATATTGTGAAAATTAACATATAGTTGTTACTGTATGTTCCACTAATGCATGTCTCAGATTACCACAAGGTCAGAGATGTTGACATTGTTTTGAAATAAATTATGCAGTTATGAAACTTTTATATTTGCTATAAATTTGGTTTGAAGCATGATATTAAGAGTTCAAAAAATCTACATGGGTGATTATTCTTGATATATCACTGTTACTATTTAGAATTTAAGTACAATCCCCTTAAACCTTTATTTCATTCTACATCACAAAAGTCAGCAATGCCAATATTTACATAAATATGAATTTTCAATTTGTCTTCAACACAAGATACTCTTAGTACTTCCTTACAAGGAAGAAGCAAAAATAACCTCCAAGATTCACCCAGAGACCATATTGCACTTTTAAAAACAAGTAAAATGTTTTAATTATTGTGAAGCTAATATCAATGATACAGAGCACATGTTTATTGAAAAATCTCTTGAGCATCACCCTTTCATACCGTAACATAACAGGATTTCCTCCTTTACCCCCACAACTTTTTCACCTCCCACTCTATCTTCAAGATCTCTTTAACACAAGTCTTTTCATGCAAACTTTTAGTTACCCTTCCTCGTGTTATTTAGTTTAACATTCATTTTAGTTTGATTATACATTTTCTGAAGCGCCTTGAGTTTTTTTAAATCTGTTAAAGATGCTCCATATATTTAGTCTGTTTGTGTTGGTAGTTTTCATCACATGCATTTTAAATCCCTTCCTTACTTTGACCATTGCAATATTTTGTACTACTGTAGTAATAATATTTAATCCTGTCAGTTTGAGGTTTCCAGTTGGGTTAAACAGTTTCTTTGGTTTTCCCTAACCTTTTGCCACCCAAGCAGCTTCTAGCCAATCAAAATACTTTTCTCAGCTGCTGCTACTAACCACCTAGCTGCTGTTGTGTTGTCAAGGAAACCGCACAAAAACAAATAGCAGTTGTCATGGAAATGTTAGAAAACAACCAGCTGTAGTGTTAATGCAAATGGCACTTTTTTGGTATTTGACTGTAATTAGAATGCACCAAAATGGTTTATTTTACTAACGAAGGAGGCTAAAATATAAACAGGAAATTGTTTATTGGTTACAAAAATGCTCTGACACTGATGGAGTGAAGTCAGGTGTGAAAAGCAGTGGGAAGAATGCCAGTGGATCTAGTTGCCAGTTGACTCCTTATGTGTGCTGAATGGAAATGTTTACTTTTGTGAGAAAGACAAATGAGCAATATCCCTGAAGAAGATTCCTAGAATACGGTACTTCTGAGTATTCAGTATTTTAGCAGAATGTAAAATGGTAGATCATTTGGAGGGGAAATCAGAGTTACCATTGCGGATTTAATGACCTTTTCAATAAATTGTAATTTTAAAAGCACCTGTTTTTTTGTCAGGAGAAATGGTTTCTGTGGTGGCACCAATCTGCAATATCTGTCAATGGTGTCAGACAGGGTTTCGGCCCGAAACGTCGTCACTACCTCCTCCCATAGATGCTGTCTGGCCTGCTGAGTTCTGTCAGCATTTTGTGTTTTTATTTTTGTCAGACTTAGTTGTGGTTTTAGATTTGTAGGGATGGTTCTGGGGATAGTGCAGGAGCTAGGGGTCTGGTTAGGCTTTAGGAATAGAAATGAGGAGAAGATGGATGCCAGGCGCAGTAAATGAGAAGTCTAGGTAGGAGTTTGAATCCAGGTCGTGTGCACTGCGGTCAACGATCAGCGATCCTGGAGGTCAGGTCAGCAGGTGCTACCCAGGTTTGGCCAATCCCAGTCCTTGGAATGGGAGTCATGAGGACCAGTGAACCTCCCCCCCCTTCAGGTTAATGGGGTCAAATGTCCACGTGAGTTTGGAAGTTAAGGCCCAAATGTCAAACCTGTGAACAGGTCAATACCCAGACAACAGGGAAGTCTGGAGGGCAAAATTGAGTCCAGAGCACTGCTAGCTTGGAGCTGGAGGCCTGAAGATCAAATCCCAAAGTGGCAAGTCCAGAGATAGAGGGCCTGGGTCACTGAGATCAGAGGTCCATGTGAATCCAGAAGTCAAGGCCAGAAGGTCAAGACCATAATTGGTGAGTTCTGGGGTCCAGGTTCAAAGGTCAAACTCATGATCAGCCAGTCCTGGGATCTAAGCACAAATGTCAAATCTGTGATCAGCAGGCACTGGGGTGAAGTCCAAAATCAGAGAGATATCTGTGAGTATAAGAGCCTGGAGGCGACCTGTGCTGGGGCTGGAAGATTTGTGTGTGCGTGAGTGGGTGGGAGAAAGGGAAAGGGGCTTGTTTTGCTGAGGTTGTCAGTTGTGGCTTTTGTTGTTGTTGATGCTGCTTGTGTTGTTTTACCAAACTTTGTGAGCATGTTATGCTGACACCTGAATTTGTGTCAACACTTGCAGTCTACTCCCCAGCACATCCTTGGGTGTGTCTGTTGATAACACAAAATGACACTGATCTCTGTATGCTTCAATGTACATGTAACAAATGTACAAAGCTGCATCTGCATTTAGTGTTGGCGACTATTATAACAAAGTTGAAATTAGCTCATGGAAATTGGACTGCCCAAAACAAGCACTGTGAGGTGTATTCTCACAGCCTTTGCTACCATTGATATGACCTCAACCAAAGAAAAATATTAAGACCCTTTGTTTTGTACCACAGGACCCCTAATAACCAGCAGGACATTGAGGAACAGATATACGATCAGATTGTGGAATTGTGCAAGAATAATGGGGCTGTTGTCATGGCACTCCCTAATATAAACTGGGACCTTCTTAGTGCAAGGGGTTTAGATGGGGCCGAATTTGTTAAGTGTATCTATGAAGATTTTGTAAATCAATATATGAATGATCCAATGAGAGGAGGGGCCATACTGGGCCTGCTGTTGGGTAATGAGCCTGGCCAGGTGACTGACCATCCAGTGGGTGGGCAGATAGAGGACAGTGACTGAACTCCTTAACTTTCAGGATAGCAATAGGTAAGGATAGGTATGGTCCTTGAGGGACAGTTTTGAATTGGAGTAGGGCAAATTATGAGGACATTAAGCAGGAGCAAAGAAGCATTAATTGGGAACACCTTTTCTCAGACATGTTCACATCAGACATGGATAGGGTGTTTAAAGATCAATTGCACAGAGTCCAGGAAAGATATGTTCTTGTTAGAAGGAAGGACTGGGATGGAAAGATACGGGAACCTTGGATGTCCAGAGGGGTGATGAATTTAGTCAAGAAGAAAAAGGAAAAGTATGTAAAGCTTTGGAAGTTGGGATCAAACAAAGCACATGAGGAGTGTAAAGAAGCCAGAAAAGAACTAAAGAAAGGAATTAGGAAAGCCAACAGGGGCCATGAAAAGTCCTTGGCAAGTAGAATTAAGGTGAATCCCAAGGCATTCTATACATACCTGAAGAATAAGAGGATAACCAGGGAGAGGGTGGGACCCTCAAGGAAAAGGGGGAAACATTTCTTTGGACACAGAGGATATAAGTGAGATACTTAATGAGTACTGTGCTTCAGTATTTATCAAGGAAAAGGATATGGATGACAAGGAGATCAATGCTGAGTGTATAAATACATTGGACCTCCTGATGAGTATTAAGGTAAGTAAGTCCCCAGGCCCTGATGGGATTTACTCCAAGTTATTAAAGGAGGCAAGAGACAAGATTTCTGGGCCTTTGACCAATACTTTTGCGTCCTCTCTAGCCACAGGCAAAGTTCCAGAGGACTGGCGAGTGGCTAATATTGTACCTCTGTTTAAGAAGGACAAGGGAAAATCCTGGGAACTATAGTCTGGCGAGTCTCACATCAGCTGTAGGGAAATTCTTAGGGATAGGACATATGAACATTTGCAAACCCATGACTGAATTAGGGAGAGCCAGCATGGCTTTCTGCACGGCAGATTATGCCTTACCAACTTGATTGTTTTTTTTTGGACAAGATGTTGAGAGATTGATGAGGGTCGGGCAGTAGATGTTGTCTACGTGCAGTTTAGTAGGGGATTGGACAGAGTCCCTCATGGGAGGCTAATCCTGAAGGTTAAGATGCATGGGATCTGCAGTGAATTGGCTGTTTGAATTCTGAACGGGCTTGCACACCACCGCATGTACTGGCAAGAACAAACTGGTAAAGGAGAGGCCTGCATACTTCAAAGGACCTCAGGAAGTAGAGGTGACTCTGGCTCTTCTTGTGCAACACCTCTGTGTTGGTGCTCCACTGAAGTTTGTCATCCAGCTGTAACCCCCAAGTACTTGTAGGTCCTCACCACATCCACATCCTCACCATCAATAGTAACAGGAGCAGTGCAGGTTTAGTCTTCCTAAAGTCCATCACCATCTCCTTTGTCATACTTGTGTTGAGCTGCAGATGATTCCGTTGTACCATTTAACCGACTCCTCCACCAGGGCTCTGTATTCATCTTCCCTTCCTCCCTTTATACATCAGCTATTGCTGAGTCATCAGAGAATTTCTGCAGAAGACATGACTCAATGTTGTACCTAAAGTGCAAGATATACAGGGTAAACAGGGAGGGATCCAATTCAGTCCCCTGTAGGGCCCCAGTGCTGCTTATAGCCATGCCTCTGAATACCTCTGAAGCTTCACAAACAGTGGTCTGCCAGTCAGGCAGTCCATTATCCAGATACAATGGAAATGCCAACCTGTATTGAACAGAGTTTCCCCAGCAATACAGGCTGCATGGTTTTGAAAGCACTTGAGAAATCAAAAAGCATGATCCTCACAGTGCTGTCCTGCTTCTCCAAATCGAAGTAGGCTCTATTCAGCAGGTAGATGACAGCATCATTGACTCCAATGTGCGCCTGGTGGGCAAACTGTAGGGAATCGAGGGCTGATCTGTCCGGGGGTCAGAGGTGAGCCAGGACCAGCCTCTGTAGGGTCTTCAAGATGTGTGAGGCCAGGGCCATTGGATGGTAGTCATTCTAAACTTTTGGTTGTCCCTTCATGGGTACTGGGACCACACATGATGTTTTCCACACAATCAGGTCACTTTCCAGGCTGAGGCTCAGATTGAAAATGTGCTGGAGAGTTCCACACGGCTGCTCAGCACACTCCTTCAGGACCGTGGGATCTACACCATCCGGTCCCAATGTTTTGCCAAGTCTGAGTTTCCCCAGAGGCCTTCTCACCTGCTCAAGAGTGAAAATGAGTCCATGCTGACTGGGGAGTTGGTGGAAGGTGGGGGCTGGGTGAGGTGAAGGTCGGGACGATAGTAGTTGGTATGTGGAGGTGTGGATGGTACGTGCAGGGCAAGGAGGGGATGTAGACAGTGGTAACCTGTGTCATTCATCCACATGTTGAATTGGGGGGGGAGAGGAGGGAAGAGAGGAGGCATAGGTGCTGAGAGAGCATTGGGTGCCTTGGCACCTGGACTGGTTTGCTGAGGGATGTGTGAACAGAAGGGCAATTGTCAAACTCATTGGTTAGTTTAAGTTATTAGCCCATAAAAAGGCTTATGGAATGCTAGCTTTTAGTAGTTGAGGCATTGAATTCAAAAGTCAGGAGGTTATGTTGCAACTTTATAAAACTCTGGTTAGGCCACATCTGGAGTGTTGCATACAGTTGTGGGTGCCCTGCTAAAGAAAGGAGATCGAGGCATTAGAGAGGGTGCAGCTGAGGTTTACCAGGATGCCGCCTGGTTTAGAGGGAGTGTGCTATCACAAGAGGCTGGATAAATTTGGGTTGTTTTCTCTGGAGAGTCAGAGGCTGAAGGGAGATCAGATAGAGGTTTCAAAGATGATAAGAGGAATAGATAGAGTGGACAGAGAGAATCTGTTTCCCAGGGTTGAAATGTCTAATGCCAGATGGCATGCATTGAAGATGAGAGGGAGTAGGTTCAAGGGGAATTTGAAGGGTAGGTTTTTTACTGAGAGATTGGGGAATGCCTGCAATGCGCTTCCTGGTATGGTAGTAGAGGCAAATATATTAGAGGCTTTTAAGAGATGTTTTGATAGGCACATGGATGTAAGGAAGATAGTGTAGTTAGGAGGGATTAGTGTTTGGGTGTTTTTGATTTGCTTTTTAGCTCATTCAGCACAACATTATGGGCTGAATGGCCTGTTCCTGTGCTCTACTCTTTTACGTTCTAAGTTCAAGTGCGGAGTCAGGAGAAGGGGAGTGCCCTTTCTGTCTCTGTCATGATCCAGCCTGTTGGCTAGACCAACTGCTGCCCAACCCAGCAGAGAACAGAACTGAAGCCAGTGCTACAGAAGCAACAGCCCAAACCAGTCTTGAAGGATGGTGATGGGAAATAGCAGTTCACAAACTCCAGTTAAACAAGAGACATTTCTAACACTCTACTGTATGTCCTTATTATGTATCTTTAGTGTGGACTTGGTTAAGTGCCTCCTGTATCTAATGCAGTGGCTACTGAATGTATTCAAGGTTGAATGTTTTGTCGTGCAAAGAAAGCATGACAGGACCTCTACTTCCTCGAGAGTCTGCGGAGATTCAGCATGCCATCAAAAACCTTGGCAAACCTCTATAGATGTGTGGTGGAAAATGTGGGAACACCAATGCCTTTGAACAGAAAATCTGACAAAGGTAATGGATTTGGCCCAGTACACATGGGTAAATCCCTCCTAACCAATAAGCTCATCTATATGAAACATTGCCATAGAAAAGCAGCATTCATCATTAAAGATCCTCACCACCCAGGCTATGCTCTTTTCTTGCTGCTGCCATCAGGTAAAAGGTAAAAATGCCTCAGTACTCACTCCACCAGGTTCAAGACAGTTACTATCAATCAACCATCAGGCTCTTGAACAAAAGGGGATAGCTACACTCATTCTATTTCTGGTGTTCCCATGACCGATTGTCTCACTTTAAGGACTCTTTATCTTGTTATTTGATGCTCTCGTTATTTATTGCTATTTATTTTATTTGCATTTGCACTGCTTGTTTTTCATTGATCCTGTTAGATAGATAGATAGATACTTTATTCATCCCCATGGGGAAATTCAACTTTTTTCCAATGTCCCATACACTTGTTGTAGCAAAACTAATTACATACAATACTTAACTCAGTAAAAAAAATGTGATATGCATCTAAATCACCATCTCAAAAAGCATTAATAATAGCTTTAAAAAGTTCTTAAGTCCTGGCGGTAGAATTGTAAAGCCTAATGGCATTGGGGAGTATTGACCTCTTCATCCTGTCTTTACAGTTACTGTTTTACTAAGTATGCCTGCAGGAAAAAGAATCTCAGGTTGTGTGTGGTGACATGTATGTATCCTGATAATTAATTTTACTTGTAACTTTGAACTTTATTTTGTGCTTTCAGAGATGCTCTTCTGTATGACACTGTTGTAACACAAGGTTATTTAAATTGCACTCACCTTCCAGTCAACTTGATCCAGTCTGTCCATTCTCCTCTAACTTCTCTCATTAACAAGGCTTTTTCACCCACAGAACTGTCACACACTGGATTTTTTTTTGTTTTTTGCACCATTCCTTGTAAACTCTAAAACTGTTGTGCATGTAAATCCCATGGTATCAGCAGTTTCCAAGATACTCAAAGCACCCTAGAATCAACAATCATTCCACAGTCAGTCACCCATAGATCATTCTCATATTTGGTCTAAACAACAACTTGACTATGTCTGCATGCTTTTATGCATTGGGTTGCTGTTACATAATTGGTTGGTTATATATTTGCATTAACGAGCAGGTGTACCTAATAAAGTGGCCACTGAGTGTAAATTACATTTTTAGATCAACCTGATAATTCTTCCTACTACTTACTTGCGAAATCATGACAATTTTGTGTCAGTGCAATGTTTCCTTTTAATAAATGTCCATTCCTATCATGTGATTTGTGTAAGGGCAATCAGTAGCTAATATAGCATAGGTTTTGCACATAGTTGTGTTCCCTTTGAACAAAGTGAACGTTTGTCTGCAACTCACTGTCCATTAGCTTGCCTGAACTGCTGCCTTTCAATCGCTGGGCAATCCAGCTCCATTACTTTAATCTTTAAGGACAGAGCCCAGAAGAAGATTCTAGAACCTGCAGTGCCTGCTCAAACTTATAATGCTTGACTGTAGAACATACATTTTCCTCTAGTCCAGGTCCGTTCTGCTTTGCCATGAAAGCAGTTTATTGTATATCGATACACCTACGCACCTCCAATGCCATTGAAAATGGGCATGTTTTACTCCTACTGTGTTTGCACCAATACTTCTAAACAGGGATTGTCTCAATTGCTCTATAATCATCTGAGTTCTAAAATAATGTCTTAAAATGGCCATAAGACCCTACGACATAGGAGCAGAATTTGGCCATTTGACCCATCAAGTGTGCTCAGTCATTTCATCGAGGCAAATTTATCATCCCTCACAACCCCATTTTCCTGCCTTCTCCCTGTAACTTTTGACACCCTTCCTAATCCAGAAAAATTCCACTAAAATGCTGACATTCCATTGACTTTTTCTGTATTGGAATATGGAAATTTATTGTTCAAACATGGAAGACCCAAACTTTCACACAAATGATTTCTGGTGTTGTTCTAACTGTATCCCAAAGAGTCTAATGTTAGAGTAACAGATTCAGCTGTTCCCCAGTAATCTTGTAGGCAAATATGTTGTTGATTCAGCCACATAATTACATATTTCAGGTATTTACATTTCTTTTTTTCAATTTAATTGAAGTATAATTGCTTTCAAAAGTGCACTGGTTTCTAAATCATTTCATTTTTTTACATTTTAAGTGTTATTAATTTATTTTTAAAAGTTTAAAATGGAGATAGTCTCAATTGTTCAAGTTCTTTGATAGCCTTAGCAGTTGGTTCAGCCTCAACTGTCAAAACATTTCTGTACGCTTGACAATTGGCCAGCTTGATCGACCTGTTTTAGGAAGGAGGAATGCAAGACTCATAAGGACTAATTACCCTGCTTTCATGGTTTTGGCCAAATGAGTTAAAGTTGCTCATGCAACCTACTCACACCAACCTTGTTGCCTTCCTGTGACTACTGTTTTACTTGCCCTTCTAAACTAGCGTGACAAATATTCTCCTGAATGCAAACATAACACATAAGGAAATCTTGTATCTATCTACTCTTTCCTTAGTTATTCTTCACAAAACCCCCTGCCCCAACTCTCCAAACAAATCTGCAAAAGCAAGCTCTTGACCAACACACTAACAGAAAGAGAGATTATGAGCTCATTCAAACCTCCTGTGTGACCTCCTGTCACTCAGCATGCTGCTCCTTTCTCTACCCACCCACCATTTGCTGTCCAGTGGGAGATTGATGGGGCATATGCAGAGGAAGTTGACATTACTCAGGTTAAAATTACTCGATCTGATGTTTTGAATGGTAAGCAACATTATCTGTATTTTTTAGATTTTAATTTTTCAGGGGATGTAGCCATTGCTGGCATAGTCCATATTTATTGCTATACATAATTGCCCTTGAGATGATAGGGTTAAGACAGCTTCACTGTTGTCCCACTGGTGAAGATAATTTCACTCTGTTGTAGAGTGCAGAGTTTAAAGACTTAGATCCCGTAGTATGAAAGAACAATAATATTCCTAGGTAATAACTGAACTTGGAAGGGAAACTGCAGGTATAAATATTTCTATGATACAATCACTGTCATCCATCAGTACAGGTGGCAGTTTGGGGTATTCTGTCAGTGAGTGATACAATGCATTTTGTAGATGTTTCAGACTGTAGTCATTACGTGCTATTGGTGGTGGAATGAGAATTTAAAAAGAAATTCAAATATAGAAAAGCAAATAATTCACAGGTTAAAACAAATGAAAAATCTTGCATAAGTTCATTTCTAATCAGAGAACCACTTTCTTTGTCCTCACAGATAAAACTATGAAGACTATTCCCTATATTCACACACATATTTACAGGCACTACATCTCAGGTTTCCTCAAGGGATCTAGTACTGATTAAAAGTATTATGCTGTATTATTCTGAACAAATCTCTCTGCATTTGTTGCACGGGACCCTTTCAGAAATTTTTTATTAAGTTTTTGAACAAACTGAGATAAGAATCATTTCAGCTCTCCACTTGAAATATTTTCTAATTTTTTAAGATAGCAAAGTGTTTCAAAAACAAAGGTATCAAGAAGAAATTTGGGATGAGGTAACACCTGTTTGCTAGGTGTTAGGTTGTTACCTAAAATGTGACCACGAGATTGGAACAGATGCACTTGTGTTTAGGGGTGTGCCTTTGTAAAGAGGCTATACATCTGTGGCTAACAGCTGCAAGAGCATGCAGGCTGTGTGGGTTTAATGGCATTTGTGGGCAGTATTATTTTTGAACATAGAGTTTCAACCTACACCTCTCCTTAACCTTACACAACTGAAAAATCATTTAACTGCAATGAATGATCTGCTTAACCTTTCACATTAATAAAGGAATCATGAAGGCCGATACCTTTTGGTGCTGGACTGATTCTATATATTTGAGGCTTTCTAATACTTGGCTAATGTTGCAAAAGTAAGGAAGGGTGAGGTCTGGCTGATGCTGAATACAATTTCTATAAATTTAAAAGCTTGTGATGTATCAGGCTGTTTTCACAGCCAGAGTAGAGCACCATCTGGAAATTGAGCAGACAGGGAAAATTAGGAGTGGCCATGCAAAGTTGAGAGGATTAAAAAAGAGGAACAGGCTATTCTATTTGCTACTTCAAGGTGATCATGACTCTTGACATCTGTATCTGGCTTCTTCTAAGCTGGAGATATAATCAGCAAAATGGAATTGTACAAAGGAGGCCAGAGAGACTTTCAACACAATTAAACCTGTTTTGATCATATTCGTACTTGTCAAGATATATTAAAGACAAACCTATGATTGATTTGTAGTCAATTTCCTTAACAATCAGCATATCTTCATGATGTGTGAAGAAACTGGAGCATCAGAGGAAACCCATACAGTCTCAAGAGGAGCATGCAAACTCCACATAGACAGCACTAGAGGTTACAATTGAACTCTGGTTGCTGAAGCTGACAGGTGGATGCATTACTTGAAGTTTCACTGTGCCATCTCACTTGTAAGTCAGCCAAGACTATAGGATGAAAGCAAAGTATCATTATCTGCAACATCATTGGTAAATGTTGGGAGTCCTCACACAGGATTCCCTTAAGGTTAGCTTATAGGTTGAGTCACTGGTGAGGAAGAGAAATGCAATGTTAGCATTCACTTCAAGAAAACTAGAATATAAAAACAAGGATGTGTGCTGAGACTTTATAAGGAATTATTCAGATCTGACTTGCAGGGTTGTGTGCAATTTTGAGCCCCTTATCTAAGAAAGGATGTGCCGATATTGGAAAGAGTCCAGAGGACATTCACAAGAATTATCCTGGGAGTGAAAGGGTTAATGTTTGAGTCCTGTTTGATGGCTCTGAGCCTGTACTCAATTGGGTTTAGAAGACTCAAGGAACGTGTCATTGAAACCTATTGAATATTGAAAGATTTCGATAGACTGGATGTGGAGATGATGTTTCCTTTAGTGGGGGAGACTAGTACCAGAGGTCACAGCCTCAGAGTAGAAGGACATCCCTTTAGTACTGAGATTAAAAAGGAATTTCTTTAGCCAGAGGGTGGTGATGTTGTGGGGCCAAGTCACTGGGTCTATTTAAAATGGAGGTTGATAGGCTGTTAATTAGTAAGGGCATCAACAGTTAAGAGGAGAATAGGTAGAGAAAGATAATAAACAGACATGATGGAATGGCAGAGCAGACTTAATGGGCTGAATGGTCTATTTATGCTCCTATATCTTATGGTCTTAAATATTTTATTGCACTTTTCTGTGATATCAAGCAAAATCTCATCAATGAGAGTTAAAAGTATAGTTGATTCAAACACCTGACCCTCATCCTTTGCAGCTGATCATTGTTAAGCACTATCTTGTCCTCTGGGAAAGAGAAAGATGTCATTGTCATTATGTGGGTGATAAAGTTGAAACGTTGAAGCACTGTGAAGTGATGCACATGACTTAAAAATTTGATTATTAATTGCAATAGTTGGTATGGGCCCAAAGAAGGTATGGATTACTAAACAGTGAACATGGCTTGTGATAGATTATACCATTTGAAAATTGAATTTGTACCCCTAGACAACTTAGGTCAGATCATTAACCATCTTCCAACAGTGGATTCTGTTCTGGGACTTACATTTCCAATATGAACTGCTATTATTATAGTTTCTAAAACCTATGTTTTTTTCTCATTTTATCAATGCCCCAATTTCAAGTTCCCACAGCACTTTAGAATAATCAGTGTATAGAATCAGTAACTTCTATTGCAGAATTTTAACAAACTTCCTTTGAAAGGTCAGAATGATCCTTATAATTTCGCCTTATCTTCAGTAGAGAAGCAATTAATATCAGTGGTGGTTCCACAGAGTTTTTATTATAATGCAATGCAATAAAAGGTTAGGATCAATCAGTAATCGTATTACTCAAGCAAAAGGAGAGTTGTTGTGCAATGGTTTAAGTGTTCAGGTATAAGTTCATTCACATCAGCAGCACATGGGATATATTATCCAGTGTCATAGAACTAAAATGATGAAGTAATTAGTGTTTTTTAAGTAAGTTCAAAGTAAGTTTATTATCAAACTACATACGTCACCGTACTACCCTGTGATTCGTTTTCTTGCAGATATTGACAGTAGAACAAAAAAAAACAAGAGAATCAATGTAAAACTATACACAAAGATTGACAAACAATCACTGTGCAAAAGAAGATGAACTATGCAAATACGTACATACATACATACATAGAACACTGGATATGAGTTGCAGGGTTCTTGAAAGAGAGGGAGCAGACTGAGAAATTTTTGTTTATTTGTAAAATGTGAGGGAAGCTGCATTGCGATCTGATAGCAGGGAAACAGTTTTAATGGAGCCAGGAACTAAATTTCATATTTAAACTATTATTAACAGATGTCCAAGTCTACCTTTTTAATAATTGAAATTAGGATGAATATTCTCCTTCAATGTTTGCATCCAGTAATACAGTGCCTATAAAAATTTAATTTGGCTTTCTTTGACATTGATCAACAGAAAAAAGACTCTATAGTATCAAAGTGAAAGCAGATCTCTACAAAGTGATCTAAATTAATTCCAAATATAAAACACAAAATAGTTGATTGCACAAGTATTCACCCCCTTCAAGTCAGTACTTAGTAAATGCACCTTTGGCAGCAACTACAGACTAGAGTCTGTGTGTCAGCTTTGCACATCTGGACGCTGCAAACTTTCCCCATTCTTCTTTACAAAACTGCTCAAGCTCAGTCAGATTAGAAGGGAATTGTGAGTGAACAGCCCTTCTCAAGTCCAGCCACAATTTCTCAATAGAAATGAGGTCTGGATTTTGACTTGGCCACTCCAGGACATGAACTTTGTTGTAGTTCAGCCATTCCTGTTTGGCTTTGGCTTTCCACTTGGGGTCATTGTCTTGCTGGAAAACAAATCATCTCCCAGATTGCAGTTCTCTTGCAGACTGCATCAGCTTTTCCTCCAGGATTTCCCTGTATTTTGCTGCATTCATTTTTTCTCTACTTTCACAAGCCTTCCAGGGCCTGCTACAGTGGAACATCTCCACAGGATGATCCACCACCGTGCTTAACTGTAGGGATGTTGTGTTTTTGATGATGTGCAGTGTTTGGCTTGTGCTAAACATAGCATTTAGTCTGATGGCCAAAAAGCTCAATTTTGGTTTCATCAGACCATGGAACCTTCTTCCAGCTGACTTCAAAGTCTCCCACGTGCCTGCTGGCAAACTCTAGCTGAGATTTCATGTGAGTTTTTTCAACAGTGGCTTTCTCTTTGCCACTTTCCCATAAAGCTGTGGCTAATGTGACAGCCTGCTCTAGGCAGATTTACAGCTGTGCCATATTCTTTCCATTTCCTGATGATTGACTTAACTGTACTTCAAGAGATATTCAGTGACTTGGAAATTTTCTTGTATCCATCTCCTGACTTGTGCTTTTCGATAACCTCAATAACCTTTTCACAGAGTTGCTTGAAGTTTTTTTTTGTCTTCATGGTGTTGTTTTTGGCTAGAATACTGGTTCACCAGATGTTGGACCTTCTAGATACAGGTGTATTTTTACTACAGTCAATTGAAAGACCTTGAATGCACACAGGTGTCCAAAAACAAATTTCCATTTAACTAATTATGTGACTTCTAAAACGTTTTTAGAATACTTTTTCTAGGTACTGTAGTCGGGATAGTTGTCCCTTTTTTTATCTCTCCAACAACATGACAATGAAGAGCTTTCAGCCTTATCCACTATTAACATTGTGCATTTTAACATATTTCAGATTCCAAAAAAGCAGAAACTTTTGAGGTAAACCAGAAAAAAACAGAAGACAATAGCATGATAACAACAATATGCACCTCAGGTAATACAACAGACTGCACGTGAATTAAATTTTAGTCTCTTCTTTATACAATTCACAGACAATTAGATATCATTTGTCATTGTGCACTGCAGATATTTTTTTTAAGCTCCGGAACCAGCTATAAAAAATAAATCCAGCCAGTTTTGAAGCTTCAGTAGCACTGGAATACATTCAAAGAATGAGTCCAAGCATCGTTTTCTTGATATTTCCATATAGTTTCTGAGTGGGTGGGAGTGGGATTTGTGTAAAGAGCTTTCCACTAGTTTCCAGCATTTGCTCACATTTCTAGGAATTCTGCCAAAATGACAGTAGGCTTTGAATATGGTCATCTGCATTTGAGTTACATTATGATTATGGGTTAATATATTTTCAGTTCTGAAGACCTCAACAGTTTTGGAAATCAGTAATGACTTTGTGTTTCTGCATTGGCAAGATAAATGAGACAAAGGGTAAAATTAAATACATGGTACCTTCTCACTGATTAAATTTGAGATTTAAAAGATTTAAAATCTTTAAAGATTATTATTGAATAGAGCAGATTTATAAATGACAATAAGATGTATGTAATTTCCGTCAGATCTCAAGTTCCCTGGATACTTACAATTCAGTGTATTTTTTAAAGACTTTACTTTGTAGAAGAGATACACAAAACTCTGAACACGGGAACCAGATTTTATGTAAAGCTAGAAACCTAGTTGAATAGAATACAAGTAAATCGTTTAACTGTCAAATCTGATCTATGATGGCTTCATCCCCAGAATTCTCAACTATATTGTTGCTAGAACTTTATTTGTGAACTCTCTGGAGTTTTCTGTTTCTGCATAAATATGATAAAAAATGTGATTAGATCTTCATGTAAGTCTTAAAACTAGATAAAGAGAACCCTATTAAATAAATAACATTATACTTGTTCATTTACTTATTGAGAAAAAAAATTACACGTGTTTGTTGAAAAAATTATGTGATCCTCTGGGGTAATGCCTTCTACAAAAGCTATTTGGAGTCAGGTGTTCCAGTCAATGTGATGAGATTGGAGGTGTGCGCTGTAGAGGTGCCCTGCCCTGTAAAAAAGACACACAAATTCAGGTTACTGACTGAGTCTGTGCTTCTCAAGAAAGACCTTTTTATGTGCACCATGCCACAATAAAAAAACTTCCAGAGGACCTTAGAAGAAGAATGTTAGAGATGCATGAAGCTGGAAAAGGCTACAAAAGCATTTCTAAAGACCTGAGTGTTCATCAGTCCACAGTAAGAGAAATTGTCTACAAATGGAGGAAACTCAGTACTGTGGCTACTCTCCCTAGAAGTGGGCATCTTGCAAAGATCACACTAAGAGCACAATCTGCAATGCTGAAGGAGGTGAAAAAGAACTAATGGGTAACAGCAAAAGACCTGCGGTAATCTCTAGAACTTGCTAAAATCACTGTTCATGTGTCTCCTGTAAGAAAAGCACTGAATAAGAAGGACACCACAGAGGAAACCAGTGCTCTGCAAAAGTATAACATTGCTGCATGTTTCAAGTTTTCAAAAGACAACCTGGATGTTCTACAATGGTTCTAGTACAATGTTCGGTGGACAGATGAGACAGAAGTTGAACTTTTTGACAGAAATGCACATTGTTATGTTTGGAGGAAAAGGGGCACTGCACACCAACACCAACTGTGAAACATGGTGGAGCTGCTTTGCTGCCTCAAGGCCTAGACAGCTTGCAATCATTGAGAGAACAATGAATTCAAAATTGTACCAAGACATTTTACAGGAGAATGTCAGGGTAGCAGCATCACCTGATGCTTAATAGAAGTTGGATAATACAACCAAGACAATGCTCTGAAAGACAAGAGTAAATCAACAACAAAATGTTTTAAAAAGACAAAAATTTGTGTTTTGGATTGGCTGAGTCAATGTCCTGACCTGAAATCCAATAAAAAATGTTGTGGAAGGACCTAAAGCAAGCAGCTCATGCAAGGAAGCCCACCAACATATCAGAGTTGAAGCAGTTTTGTAAGGAGGAATGGCCTAAAATTCCTCCAAGCTGATCTGCAGGCTGATCAATAGTTACCAGAAATGTTTGGTTGAAGTTACTGCTGTAGAAGGTGGTCACACCAGTTACTGAAAGCAAAGGTTCACATAAGTTTTCCAACAAATATATGTAATATTGGATCATTTTTCTCAATAAATAAATGAATAAGTATAATGTTTTTGAATTATTTATTTAATTTGGTTCTCTTTATATAGGCTTTGGATTTACATGAAGATCTGATCACATTTTAGGTCATATTTATACAGAAATAGAGAAAATTCTGCAAAGTTCACAAACTTACTAGCACCACTGTAATTTTTCCAGCTCCCCTGTTAGTCTGTCTACCCACAAATGACTACATTAAGCTTTATATAGACTGTGAGCAACAAAATTTACTCACACTCATTGACATAAGGATAAGATAAACAATGATACTCAAGGGAGCTTTACTTTATTGCATTCTGTCATAAACAGTTAGAACTTTAATGGTTTCCTGTACTGAGAGCCTTTGGCTTTCATCTTTGATCTTTCAATAATAATATTCAGGAGCCTACTATTAGATGAGTTTACATTGCTATTGGCATTTTCTCCAGCCACGGTGTACATCAACTTGACTGATTTTGTTACATTTTTTTGAATTAACTTAGATGTGCTTAAGATCATATGATAAATGGAAACTATCTGATACAAGCAGTATTTGTTTAATAATCTATCTTTTCTCCAATTGTTATTTGTGAATTAATAACTGAACAATATTGTTAATTTGTTTTTTTTTTATAATAGTATCAATCATTGGAGTCATTTTAGGATTAGCAATAATACTACTTTGGATTAAAAGAAAATCAGTTGGAAGAAGAGTATCATCAGGTAAGAAACTACAGCTATACAAAAAAATGTATGTGTGACATAGTTTGAAAAGTAATTCTAAATTTTTCACATTTGAAATACTATTCCTTAGTCACTAACTTATCTGTAAGATGTAATCAGAAGATCTACCTTTTCCCTCAGAAATCTCCTTGAAATGATGCATTGAGGAAAAAGTAGAAGGAAAACTCTTTGCTAATGAACCCATCTGAAGAAGAGGGGTCTGATTTTCTGTCATGAGATGAGGGGATTTGGTTAAAGGATACTTCAAGAGTTTCAAGTTCACATTTAGATTTAAATTTAATTGTCGTTGAACCATATATGGATATTATAAATGGTAATAGGCTCTTCCATTTTTTTCTGGACACTACGAGATGTTGCTGTTAAAGGAAGATCATAACTGCTAAAAGAACAGTTTATAACTTTGTTAAAAATTTATGTTTAGTTGCAGGTTAAAGTTCTTTCTACAATTTTCTCTGCTTATTATTTCTTATTGAGCTAGTGAATCAAAGGATGTCAACAGGCTATGTATTAACAATATCGTAAGCAGAACAGTAACACTTGTTTATCAAATATATCTGCTAAAGTAATGAAGCTTCATTCTTCTAATACTTCTATAACTTCATGGACAAAAAAATCAAAACATGGAAAATTCTGTTCACAGGAAGGTACATACAGATATATAGTGACCCTGCTTTGCTTGAGGACTGACCTATGTTATTTTGTATCATGTAGAGTCCAGTGATAATACACTTTCTATGATCCTATACCAGCCAGACCTGACGAATCATTGAGATAACAATTCATTTAAATAGGGTTTCCATACCAAGGATTAGGAAGAAAAGTTGCAGTTATTTACATTCTACTTTAAACTACAATTTCAAAATTTAGTTATTTTCATGTACTTCGTTAAAATATGGTTGTTTTAATTAAATAATGTAATATTAATAGTTTCATTGTCTCTATCCAAAAGTTGTCAAAAATTGCTTTCTAGCTCTATCCCAGCTTTGGCCTCTTGTAGAAAACTTTCAGATACATCAAGATGTAATCCAATGGTGTGCTACTTGATGTCAGGTTGTCACTGAGGACTTCCTGTCCTTGTCCATCTATGATTTCAGGAACTCCAAATTAATTGGATCCACTTGTCTGCACCAGGATAGTACAGGTAGATGTAGGGAGACTGCTAGGTGTGAGTACTGATAGTTGATCAGATTGAGTCGTACGTGTTTTTAATATTGCTAACAGGAAGGCAGCGAAGGAAAACTTCCCTCATTTACTTTAGTTTTAACCTTGGGTTTTATGCAGACATGACATTCATGTTTCCTCATTACTGCACAAACCACACTTAAATTTGTCAATTATGTTTGTATAAAAGGTAATTATTATTTGCATTTAACACTGCTATGTTAAAACATCTCAGTTCTTCAGTGTTGGCCTGGATTTGCTGAGTAGGTCCCATTGCACATTTTGCATAACCAGGTTCAGATAGAAAAAAAGCTGATCTTTCCAACCAAGAGTATCCAATTTGCATGATTTTAAAAGGCGACAACACTTACTGTTCTGTTATCCAAAGACATGGTTGAGCCAGAACAAACCCTAGGCATGAAATTGTTGTGAAAATCTATGACAGATAGCAAAGTTGCCCCTAGCTTCATTTTACTCTCAATCTTTGAATGGTTCTAAAAATCTTTGACATTTGGGTACATTAAATAATAATTGAATATGACACAATCAAATAAAATTAATATTTTTTAAAGTAAAATCCTTTCTAAGTCAAATAATAAAAGCATCAAAGTAAAACTTAAAAATATAAGTTGTATTCTTACAATAAACAAAAATATATTCAGGTAACTTGACTTCCATTTTGGCATCTGAAGAACGTTGAATTTTAGCTTGTGCCTTTATTATGACTTAAGGCTTTTTGAAATATGTTGATAATATTCTAGCTTAGCTCTCATTTTTTTCCCCTGAAGCAAATAGATTTTCACTCTCAACCATGTCTAAGGAAGATCCAGTTTATGGCAATTTGAATCACCGAAGATATATCTGGTAAGTAACTTACAAAGTGTGTTTTAAATGGTGGATTTTAGAGTCAAAATCAAAGTTCATGTGGATGTGTAGGTGATGGATAAAAATGGGGTGTAAAGTATGCAGCAAAGTACAAAGAGCAACCATACACGTGTCATAGATCTGTGCACTCTCTTAGCTCCTGTAAAAATGCCCAAAGGATCATATTACATCCTTGGTAAGAGTGACATAATTATGGCATTATATTTCAAATTATTAGGATTTTACACTATTTGTTTTTATAAATCAGTTTTGTTCATTAACACAAGAGATTCTGCAGATGCTGGAAATCCAGGGTAACACACTCAAAAATGCTGGAGGAACTCAGCAAGCCAAGCAGCATCTATGGAAAGAAATACTGATTCAATGTTTTGGGCCAAGACCCTTCATCCGGACTCAGTAATATAGTTAATCAGTATCTAGGTGTTTACTGTTTATCTCACTTTTACTGCAGCAGGATATTTCTAGGAAAGGTATTTACTCTCTTTTACCAATTAGCAATAATAAGATTTAGCACTTATGTTATTAAGAATCATTTTAACATAAGGCTGTATTTAAGTTTTTTTTAAAAATCAGTGATAAAGGAACCTGGACCAAAATCAGTTTGCCAAATTTATAACAGCTTTTACATATTTGGAATCCTTATATCCTATGAAACATTTTTTTCAGAAATGGAAGTTAGCCTTTAGAAGTTTGTGATCCTCTGTATGTGGATGTGATATTTAATCTCTCCTACATCTATTATTTCTGGGTAGATCCACTTCAGATTCTGTAGGTACAACCATATGCTCTTTAATCTAAAAGCAACTACTGGCATGCCTAAGATTCACCATCTATGTTTGTTATCCAGTGTTTTTTACATAGACTGTAACACAGTTCTGTTTCTAACCATTCTTTCTTATCTACATTGGTTCCTTGGGTTTGAATTAGCTTGCTTGTCAGTTCCTATTCGTTGCTGTGCCACTATGTTACGAGTTTAGCTATTCCTGCAAAAGGCTGTGCTTTGAATGTGAAACATGTCTTAGGCACACATTCTCTCTTTTCAGGTTTAACATAGCAGATGTATCCCTTGGTTTGTACCTTTATGTTGGCAAAGCTAAAGAACTATTTAACGTGCCATTTTCAAAATAGATTTATGTAAATAACTCCTTTGTTCTCTAGTGGCACAGCATCTTTGGAGGGGCTAAATCATACTGAAACCTGAAGCCTAAGAAAAACAACAAATTCCACTGTTTTGCTGTGAAGATGTTTGCTTAGTCTGTCGGGGGTCCATTGAATCTGTGGCAAGGACTGAATGAGCTATGTGTATTGTTCCTTTGAATGTTGAGAAAGGACTCAATTCTAGTGCCTTTGTGAGTATCATAAATCAGCCTCAGGCTGATTCTCTGGCACTGCAGTCTTTCTTAAGCTCATACTGCTATGTCTTCCCCTTACCTTTCAAAGGACTGGCATTGGGAACGGTTGCCCATGTTTAGATGAAGTGGTGGCTGTTTATAGCCGGAAATTCAGTAAATCTGAACTTCTTAGCATTATTTGAATACCACCGTTCATAGCTGGCCACAGGATGCAGTTGTAACTCATGCAGTACAAAAAAATGCTGGAGGAACTCAGCTATTCAGGCAACATCCATGGACGGAAATAAATAATTACCGGAGTTGCTGAGTTCTTCCAACATTGTATGTTGCTCAAGACTTCCAGCATCTGTAGAATCACTTGTGTGTAAGCTTTGCCTCCTGCAATGAGGTGGTCAAGCAAACCGAAGAGACCAATCATCACCATTATGTCACTATGACAAGAAATGAGCGCGCCAGCTTGTTCACTACTCCAGTTCTTCATATTGAGTGTTTCAATAGTTAAATGCTGAACAAAATACTTCCTATTATTTTCAATACATTCCATGGACTTCAGAAGGTATGAATAACCTGTGGCAAATTTTCAAGCTACCTAGTCAAATCTCCCTACTCCAGCAAAATGATTCTCCAAATAGTGCAAAAAAAAAGGCAACAAACCAAAGGAATATGTGTGTCTGGACTTTTCTATAGCATTGATAGTTCATAGATTTTAGCTCCAATTTTTGTTAGTATGAATGATGTCATAAATTAAGCACTATCAAAATATTCAATCCAATTTGATGATTAGCACAATTTCACTTGGGGAAAATCAAGTATCTTTTCTTTTGATGATATGTAAGTGATCCAATATCTAGGTTAAGTAAGTTTTTTTAAAATTGTGGTTAAATCTAACCTCAGTGTGTTTATGTGCATAAACCGATGTTTGTAAGTGCCAGAATGTTTTGAGAAAGTATTTAATAAATCATGGAATTTATAAAAAGAGGCAGAATACAAAAGCAAGGAAGTTAGGTTGAAATATGACAGATTGGCTAGGTCTCACCAATTATTTTTTTTTAAATTTTGCTGAGTTAACTCTTTAAACACATGTGGAAGGCCTAGAGCAGAAACAATATTTTTTTCTGGAATTGTCCCAAGAAAGAGGATTTCAGCTAAAGTTAGCCTGCACAAGGTGGGCTGCTCAAGTCAAGTCAAGTCAAGTCAACTTTTATTGTCATTTTGACCATAACTGCTGGCACAGTGCATAGTAAAAATGAGACAACGTTTTTCAGGACCATGGTTTACATGACACAATACAAAAACTAGACTGAACTACGTAATAAAAAAAAAACACAGAGAAAGCTACACTAGACTACAGACCTACACTGGACTGCATAAAGTGCACAAAACCAGTGCAGGCATTACAATAAATAATAAACAGGACAGTAGGACAAGGTGTCAGTCCAGGCTTCGGGTATTGAGGAGTCTGATAGCTTGGGGAAAGAAACTGTTATATAGTCTGGTCGTGAGAGCCCAAATGCTTCGGAGCCTTTTCCCAGATGGCAGGAGGGAGAAGAGTTTCCATGAGGGGTGTGTGGGGTCCTTCATAATGCTGTTTCCTTTGCGGATGCAGCGTGTAGTGTAAATGGCCATGATGGCGGGAAGAGAGACCCCGATGATCTTCTCAACTGACCTCACTATCCACTGCAGGGTCTAATCCGAGATGATACAATTTCCGAACCAGGCAGTGATGCAGCTGCTCAGAATGCTCTCAATACAACCCCTGTAGAATGTGGTGAATTTGTTCTTTCCTTAGAACAAAGAAAGTTGAGAAAATGTTTAATAAAGCAATCAGGAGGAGAAATTTACAGTTCAAGGGACAGATCTTACATTTTGGGCAAAAGCATAGAAAAGGCATTTGAGCTAAAACTCTTCTTCCAAAAAGCTCTGCAGTAGTTATCAATTAGAGCTTGCTGTTTGTAATGATTGTGTGAGCAAAATCAATCTGGGATTTCCTGTGCCTGTCCCATTCTGTTCTGAGAGATGAGTTGCTATGCTACAGCAAAAGGCTGGAGAATGGAGCCTATTAGATTTCTACAGTCAAAAACAGCACAGACACGATGGGTTGCACTATCTCCTTTTGAGCAATAAAACTTCTATGATTTTATTTATAGTCATAAGAAAACATGCTTTTGCACAGTGAATGTAGATTCTGTAAACTGCATGACCTTCTGATTTAGAACCAAGGAAAGTATCCCAGCCGGTAAGATTTAAATTTCATGTTGGCCTAATATAATCTAATCCCTCAATCTGTAAACTCAAATTCACATGCTGCGTAGTTCTCCAAAGGTTGCTAGCTTCATTCTACCCCTAACTACAAAAAAAACCACTTAGCATAGAAAACATAGAAAATCTACAGCACAATACAGGCCCTTCGGCCCACAAGGCTGCGCCGAATGTGTCCTTACCTTAGAAATTACCTTGGGTTACCCATAGCCCTCTATTTTTCTAAGCTCCATACACCTATCCAGGAGTCTCTTAAAAGACTCAATCATCGCCGGCAGCCCATTCCACAAACTCACCACTCTCTGCATAAAAAACTTACCACTGACATCTATCTCCTCTGTAACTACTTCCAAGCACTTTAAAACTGTGTCCTCTCATGCTAGCCATTTCAGCCCTGGGAAAAGGTCTCTGACTATCCACACAATCAATGTCTCTCATCAACTTGTACACCTCTATCAGATCACCTCTCACCCTTCGTCGTTCCAAGGAGAAAAGGCCGAGTTCACTCAACCTATTCTCATAAGGCATGCTCCCCAATCCAGGCAACATCCTTGTAAATCTCCTCTGCACCTTTTCTATGGCTTCAACATCTTTCCTGTAGTGAGGAGACCAGAACTGAGCACAGTACTCCAAGTGGGATCTGACAGGGTCCTATATAGCTGCAACATTACCTGTTGGCTCATAAATTCAATTCCACGGTTGATGAAGGCCAATGCACCATATGCCTTCAGATATATTCAGTTTATTGAAATATAATCATTAAATTTCCTTTCTTTTGGGATGGCTGAATTGTGTATGGATTTCTGTCTTTCTTTTGGGGGTTAAATGCTGAGCATTTTTTATTATACTCTCTGCAGTTTGTTTGCTCATATAATTGAAAACGGAACAGCAATTTAAAGAGTGACATGATTTTTATCTTATTGGCATTGAATTCACTCCACCCTGTGCTGCTTTTGTTATTCAAAGAACAAAGATGCATTCTGACCTCCAGAGTGCCCTCCAAAGTTGAATTGGAACCACCTAGACAGGTATAGGGATTATTGGATAGAGAGTTCTGGTTTAGAGGTGATGGACTTCTAATTTTTAACCCTTTAAATTCCATACAGATGCTACTCAAAATTAACCCACAATTTATATTTTTCATTTATAATAAGTTATGGACCAGACCACCTTATTGATGGACAAATTCAAACATTTGACTTCACGTATTTTCCACACAGGAAAACAGTTACCTGGAATAAGCAGCCAGAGGTGATAGGCATTAATATAAGGGTTTGGATAGGAAAGAAATGCTAAGGGCCAAATGCAGGCATATGGAATTAGTACAGAAAGGGATCACGGCCAGCCCAAAGGGCACGTTTCGTTTGGCACAATTCTACTTTTGTTTTACTACTGTTCACACAATTACTAAGCTTTATAGAAAAAAATAAAACTTCTGTGCTGTACAATTTTACCTTGTTTTCCCAAATGATTAATAATTTTTACCTGATGATAAAAAATAATTGCAAAAGATTTACGTTCTCCCTGGACGTAAGAAAGGTCAGAGATGTTTTAAAAGGTGAATGGCCGACAGTCCACGATGCTAAGTTTATTTCAAAATGACAAGTTGAAAACACAAGATATTCTGCAGATACTGGAAATCTGAAGCAATACACATAAAATGCTGGAGGAACTCAGCAGGTCAAGCAGCATCTATGCAAATGAATAAATAGTCAATATTTCGGGCCACAACATCTTTCATGACACATATTTGCACATTAAACTCTACTGCATAATCTCCAAAGCATGCAATATCTACAAATGAAGACCTTGGTATTCTTTTGTACTGACACTCGTGTAAAATAGATCAGATACATATATTGTTTAGGATGGTGGTGAATATTCATAGCTTGGGTGAGGCATTTGATGTTGCACTGTTTGCCAAACTTGGCAATTAGCTTGCAAATGTTGACATCCTCAACACACAGTTATTAGTGTTTCTCTCAGGGAGTGCTTGTATTTATATTGGCCTCCACTCATTTCTCAGTCCTGATTGACTACCCCTTCAGATGACCTTTCAATTCTACTGGCTCATGTTTTGTTGGCTAGAAGGGATTTGCAGATGACATCTATTTTGATATGTTTGTTTGCAGAGTTTAAGACGCTCCTGGATAGGTACATGGAGGTTAGAAAAATAGAGGGCTATGGATAACCTTAGGTAACTTCTAAAGTATGTACATGTTCAGCACAGCATTGTGGGCTGAATGGCCTGAATTGTGCTGTAGGATTTCTATGTTTCTTTGTTAGTTTTGCCACCAGTTTGTGTTCCTGTAAACGAGTTGAGTATTTACCTCCTGTCTGGCCAATGTAGTTCTTGTTACTGTCTCCACTAAGGAGAGAAAGTTGGGTAGATCTTACTAAATGCTCAATCATGCCCTATATCGAGGATATCTCAGAAAAGACAGCTAGAACTTCACAGCGTCACAATCATTCACAAACCAACAGCGACTTTAAGGAAGCTTATCTCAAAAACCAAGATACCAGTAAAAACAACCGAAAAAGTAATGCGGTGTACAAGATCACCTGTGGAAACTGCAACAAGAACTATGTTGGCCAGACAGGAAATAAATTCTTAACTCAGTTACAGGAACACTTACTGGCGGAATGGAAGCATGATCCATTGTTGCTGATCTTAGTACACGAAAACCAAGAAGGACATTACTTTAAAGGCAACACGAGTGAATCTGCAGATGCTGGAAATAAATAAAAAACACAAAATGCTGGCAGAACTCAGCAGGCCAGACAGCATCTATGGGAGGAGGTAATAACAACATTTCGGGCCAAAACCCTTCATCAGGAGGGTTTCTCCTGATGAAGGGTTTCAGCCCGAAACATCATTATTACCTCCTCCCATAGATGCTGCCTGGCCTGGTGAGTTCTGCCAGCATTTTGTGTTTTTTATTTAGGACACTACATTAATTGGGGCACCGTGGAGGTTCTGGCACTGGAAAACACCAAACAGGCAAGAGAATTTTTAGAAGTGTGGTTCTCTTCTGAAAACTCTGTGACCAAACTTATCAAAACAGACACCATCTACAAACCCCTGAGAGCCGAAGGAACGCGAGCCAATAGAATTCAAAGGTCAACTGAAGGGGTAGCCAATCAGGACTGAGGCAAGCAAACGGGGGCCCTATGTAATAAACGGGAGCACTCCCAGAGAGAAACACAAACAACCGTGCGTTGTGGATATCACCTCAACTGGTGATGAAACATCTGCAAGCTAATTGCCAAGCTCGGCAAAAGCCACAACATCAAACGTACGCTGTTAACAGCAAAACCAGATTAAAAACTGACCTCAGATACACTCACAATAAAATTGCTCTCTTAGTGTTGAGAGGTTCTGTTATCTAATATCTTAACAAAGATATTTCTCATTATCTGCTTTTATCATCAAATTAAACTATATGATTCCCTCTACTAGAATTTTACTTTGTATATAAAATATAGAATAAATTGCCATAGAATGTGTTATGAATAGCAGATGCTATTACATTAGATTTCAAAAGAAGTAAATTTCATTACTATATTTTCACAGAAAAGAAGAACTGAGAAGATACCACAATGTCCCAGGTGATTCCGCTTATCAGAAGTGTCAAATAACAAGGACATACATAAAGAGAATACTCTGTAGACTGAACTTGCTGTCTGATGAAATGCTCAGATCTGTCTATCTCCGCAATAATGTTTGGAACCTTCCCTAGCTGCAAGTTTACATCACGGCTGAATTTCATTTAAGCAACTTGCTGTGAACCACTAAATTTATTAAACATTTGCTCATGTTTTGTTTCAAGAAGAGACTGGAATTTTCAGAAATCATCTGTTTCAACCACAGTAATGATGGTTGCCTAAAACAAACTATTCAATGAAAAAAATTATGTCCATTGAATTCAGTACATGCTCTAATCCATTACTGTTTAAATTGACTGAAATCACTGTAAAATGTTATGTTTAAGGGCTGGTTTATTTCCAAGTTCCTGCCTGGCTGGATATGATTCTTGGTCTACACTTTGCTTTCTGGCACTTTCTAAAACCATTAAATATCTGGGCAGGGGATTCAAACCCTATATCGCTTATCAAATAACTTGAGTATCTATTTCAACTTCAAAGGGGAATTGGGGAAATAGGGGCCAAAGGAATATTAAGCCACCTTATCAGTGAAACGTAAAACCTGGAGATCTTAATGGACAAGCCCTATTCATCCATTCCAGCTCTAATTTCCACCCAAATGTGGAGGGGACTGTTTATTCCCAACCAGAGATGTTGCCTGCCATGCTGATTTCTTCCAGCATTTTGTATGTTTTGCTCATGATTTCCAACATCTTCATGATCTCTTGTGTTTTGGAATTACTACTGTACTGCTGGGTGAGAGTCAATATTTATGGACGGGCAAAACAATTATGGTGCCAATAGAGGAGATCAAAGGTTTTACCTGATTATAACTCAAATACATTTTTTAAGGTGTAAGTGAAAGTTCACCTGCATTAAGTTAGTAAATAAAGTGTGGATTGAGAAAAACAAATTTAAAGTTTTAACTAATACATTCACTATTATAACACATTCCCTTTGCCTTGTTCTTCACTTTGAATTAAGAGTAACTGGTAGTTTTTAAAAAATGAAGCTTTAACAAAATTGTATTCCATTTCACAAAATTCACAATTGAACTTATTTTGTCTGCATTTAAAAATGCTCTAACTTGTTTACAGAAAAAGTCCTTCAGAAGACCAAATCTGCCTTTTTCACTTTGACTTAAATGTTAATCTAGATACACAGCCCTGTGGTTAATTTGAATGCACCTTCTGACATGCCCAGCAAACCAACTGTTTCGTAGCCACAATATTAAAACAGAATGCAGATAAAACCAGATGGAGCACCTGACATGAACCTAGGCACTAAATTCAGACCCCACATAGACACTTCTAAACCAGTCAGTCTTGTAAATTTCTTCTTCACAAAACACAAAAGATTCTGAAGATGCTGAAAATCTTAGGTCAAAATATTGACTGTTTATTACCCTCCAAAGATACTGCATGATTTGCTGAGTTCCTCCAGCATTTTACATGTCTTTCTCTTCAAAAAGTCCTGGAGTGTGACGTCTAACTTGGAGATCTGTCCCACCAACTACGTTCACATATGTTATAGATCACAGCCTGCAACAAGTCCACATAGCCATTTCCTTCAGATGTTGCTAGACTCCTCCATCACAACCTATGGACAGGCAACATCCCACCAATAGACTGAGCACTTAACCTCCAAACAGTTGCTTGCGGAATCCCACAATGGCATCCCAAACTTCCAGTCACAGAATATTTCAAATCTCATTCCCAGAGTGACCTTCCCATCATTGGCACTTAACTACTGCCAGGATGAAGCCCAAGGCATACCGGAGGAGCAACACTTTATATTACCCCTATAATCCTAAAGCAAGAATATTGAGTTTAGGTAAATCGTACCCGTACTTGTTCCTACCCCCCACATCATCAACACCCCCCCAATCTCCTTCTGATATTTCGGTCATCACATTTTTGTCCCTTTCCCACCTCCCCAGCCCTTTTCACCCATCTTTTGTCCTTTCCCATCTCCCCCAGCTGCCTGCATCCACTTGTCCTATTCTCCCGCACTCCTGGCTCAATCCACCCATTTCACACATAGGTTCCTCTCAACCTGGTTCCAATCTCATCACTTCTCTCTCTCCTTCTCTGGTGGTTCTTTCTCACCAACAGAATCCAGCTCCAATAGCACCATGTGTTCCTGCTGGTATCCCTTCAGAAGCTGTGTCCCATCTTCACATCACTCTACTTTACTCAGAACCAGAATCAGGTTTATTATAAACTCAAGAGATTCTGCAGATGCTGGAAATCCAGAATGCCACACACAAGATGCTGGTGGAACTCAGCAGGCCATGCAGCAGACTTGGAGAGGAATAAACAGTTGGTGTTGTTATCCACCTATTTGGACTACATAATCCCTACCCCCATCAATGACCTTTCCCCTCACCTGGCTTCACCTATCACCTGCCAGCTTTTTCTCCTTCCCTTCCCCCACCTCCCTGTTCTGGCTTCTTCCCCGTTCCTTTCCAGTCCTGATGAACGGTCTGAGACTGAAACATTGAATAATTATTCCTCTCCATAGATGCTGTCTGATTTGCTGTGTTCCTCCAGCATTTTGTGTGGGTCTCTCAGGTTTATTATCACTGACCTTGCAATACATAATGTTTTCTATAAGTTACAACATGAAATATGTAAACAAATAAATAAATATTTCAAAAAGAGTGCAAAATAGTGTTCACCGGTTAATGGACTGATTAGAAATCTGATGGTGGAGGGAAGGGACTGTTCATAAAATGTTGAATATATGTCCTCAGGTTCCAGTACCTACTCCTCGACGGTGGTAATGAGAAGAACGTATGTCCTAAATGGAGAGAAACCTCAGTGATGGATGCTGCCTGCTTCAGGCACCACCTTTCAAAGATGCCCTCGATGCTGTGGTGGTTCTGCTCTTGACAGAGTTGGCTGACAAATCTCGGCAGCATTTTTCGATCCTGTGCTTTGGAGCCTCCATACCACACAGTGATGCACACACAAAGTACACTGCAGATGCTGTGGTCAAATCAACATGTACAAACAAGCTGGAGGAACTCAGCAGGTCGGGCAGCATCCATGTAAACAAACAGTCAATGTTTCGGGTTGAGACCCTTCGTCAGGACTGAAGAAGGAGGGGGCAGGGGCCCCATAAAGAAGGTGGGGGGAGGGTGGGAAGGAGAAGGCTGGAAGGTGCCAGGTGAAAAACCAATCAGAGGAAAGATCAAGGGGTGGGGGAGGGGAAGCAGGGAGGGGACAGGCAGGAAAGGTGAAGAAGGAATGTAAGGGGAAAACACTACGGGTAGTAGAAGAAGGCAGAATCATCTTTCCCTCCCTACCCCTCTCCGCTTTTCACAGGGATCGTTCCCTCTGTGACTGCCTGGTCCACATGTCCCTCTCCACAGATCTCCCACCTGGTACTTATCCCTGCAAGCGTAAGTGCTACACCTGTCCCTACACCTCCTCTCTTACCACCATTCAGGGCCCCAAACAGTCCTTCCAGGTGAGGCAACACTTCACTTGTGGGTCTGTTGGGGTAATCTATTGCATCCGGTGCTCCCGGTGCGGCCTCCTCTACATCGGTGAGACCCGACGCAGATTGGGGGACCGCTTCGTCGAGCACCTCCACTCCACCGCCACAGCAGGTAGGATCTCCTGGTTGCCACCCACTTCAACTCTGCTTCACATTCCCATTCGGATATGTCCATACATGGCCTCTTCTACTGCCATGATGAGGCCAAACCCAGGTTGGAGGAGCAACACCTCATCTACCGTCTGGGTAGTCTCCAGCCCCTTGGTATAAACATTGAATTCTCCAACTTCCAGTAATTCCCTCCCCCTCCCTTCCCCCATCCCACTTTCACTCTGCCTCCTCCTCCAGCTGCCCATCATCTCACTCATGATTCTGCCTTCTTCTACTACACAGTGCTTTCCCCATACATTCCTTCTTCACCTTTCCTGCCTATCCCCTCCCTGCTTCCCCTCCCCCACCCCTTGATCTTACCTCTGATTGGTTTTTCACCTGGCACCTTCCACCCTCCCCCCACCTTCCTTATAGGGCCCCTGCCCCCTCCTTCTTCAGTCCTGACGAAGGGTTTTGGCCCAAAATGTTGACTGTTTGTTACCACGGATGCTGCCCGACCTGCTGAGTTCCTCCAGCTTGTTGTACGTGTTGACTCACACAGTGATGCAACCAGTCAGAATGCTCTCCGTGGTCCAGCTGTAGAAATTTGCTAGAGTCTTTGGTGAGATACTCTTCAAGTTCCTAGTGCTTTCTTTGTGATTGCATCAATATGTTGGGCCCAAGAGAGATTCTCTGAGATGCTGACACCCAGGAACTTGAAGCTGCCCACCCTTTCCACTGCTCAGAGAGGACAGGGGTGTGTTCTCCTGATTCCTGGCTCCATTTTTGTCTTTTCCTTCTCCTTTCTTTTTCTCTCTCTCTCTTTGTCTACCACCATCTATAATTCACCTGCCACTGTCTTCCAACTCTACCCCCACTTACCTTTCCTAATTGACACCACCTGCTTGTCATCTTACACCCTTCAGCCTACAAATCATTTTGGAATCCTTTTTTGCCCTTTCCTTCTCTCTGCTTTGGTCTTCTTGCTTCTCCAGTTGCAGTCCTGATGTAAGGTTTTGACTTGAAATGTTGACAGTTTATTTCCTTCCACAGATGCTGCTTGACCCTCTGAGTTCCTGCAGCAGATTGTTCGTTTGTTGCTCCTGATTCAGCATCTTGTGCCTTCACTGAAACCCAATTTAGGCTTTGGAAAGAGCACTCAGCTCCAGATCCAATCACAGCCTTGGGCCACACATTGACCAAAGAGCTGAATTCCTGAGGTGAGGTGATAAAAGCCTTTGACCTCAATGATGCAGCAAGGAGTCATGGAACTGAAGTCAATGGTAATCAAATGGAAAATAGTACAAAAGTTGCTATCATATCTTTCACAAAATTAGTTATTTATAATAAAAACCAAGGAACTTATTATTGTTGGAGACTTATCCAAGGAACTAACAGAGTTGTCCAGTGCCTTGGACATCAGTATCATAGAACATATAACACATCATTAGAACATTATTTATTAGCAAATCTATGAAAGAAAAGTAAGTGATTTTACTTCCCATTGGCAAAAGGACATAACCATAAACCCAACCTATGATGGTGATCTTTAATTCCTAGTTTCCCAGCTTCAAACATTTATCTAATTTTCCAATATAGAAATTTCTTTACCTCAAACACTTTCTGTGACCAGGCTTCACTCTGAGATAACAAGATACAGCATGAAGACTTTTTACCAACCCTCAGTTTCACACAATCAATGTAACTTTTATCCTCACTCATTTAATCATATTGTTATGATACCAGCCCCCTCCTTTGTGAGAATTGCAAGAGCCCTAGAAAAAGGGGGGTCAATGACCCAAGAGAGAGAGAGAGAGAGACAGGCTGAATGGACACAGGAAATGGAAAGACATTCCACTGGGACAAAAGCTGGAGACTGTGGCATTGTTCTCAGGAGACACCTGGGAACTGCAGACGTGCCAACTCGCAGGGACATTGTAAAGCCCTCGGGCAAAGTGGGCTGGTTGAGAGAGATTGCATCACCTGCAACCTGATTGACACCTGAGATCCCGTGAGGCAGTATAAAGAAGGGTCTGAAAGAGGACGACCCTCAGACGCACCAAGGAGACACCAAGAAGCACGATAACGCTTCCCGTGGGAACGGGAAGCCATTTTGAAATAAGCCACGTGCGTTAAATTCCGAATGCGGGGTTTGTGGCTGGAACCAACGGAAGATCGCTTTTAACTAACAACGGGGAAGATCGCTCCCCTGATTCCATGGATATTTCGGGCAAGTTTTTCCGTTTATCTCTCTCTCTCCAACACGTGAAACCAAAAGCCTGCAGACTTCAGAGTGACTCTTTATATTTCCAATTGGACTCAGTATTATATACCCTAGACAACGAAAGAGCTTATTTCTGATTGATTATGGTTACACCAGTGTTTTAGATTGAGTTTTGACGATTTGAATGTTTGTATTAACCATACGTTTGTGCCCTTATTGAATAAAACGTTTGAAAATAGTAGCATCCGACTCAGCTGATCCATCTATCTTTGCTGGTAAGTTACCTGGTTACGGGGTTTTCGTAACAAGATTCATAAACATATTTTTAAACTTTAATTATATTTCTTTCAGGCTTCACTTTAGCCCAAGAAGTAACCCCAGTATTTCAACTTAATTGATACTTTCCATCATCTACACCACAAGCTTCAATGTCTTTTTGATAATAACACACACACAACTGAACATAACACTTAAACATTATGGATTAATTTATTTTTTCTACAGAGAAATGCTAAAGTGTAAAAAGTTACTTCTACTTTTCGTAATGACATGAACATGAGAATTAAAAAGACAATGGTGTGGAATCTCTGAGCCACTTCAAACAATGCAATAAAACTTTAAATTAAGCTTTCATTTAAACATGTGCTTTAGAATGTCTTGAATATCTTACATCCTTTGAAATTGATTGTGTGGATAGCCAGAGGCACTTTCCCAGAGCTGAAATGGCTAACACGAGGGGACATGGTTTTAAAGTGCTTGGAAGTAGGTACCAGGGGGATGTCTGTGGTATGTTTTTCACACAGAGTGTGGTAAACTATGTATACCTGTCTGGACACGCCCCTCTGCTGACTGCTCCTGTGGCTCCTCCCACAGACCCCTGGATAAAGGCGATTGGGGCACTGCTCCCCCCTCAGTCTTCAACATGGTCGTGCTCCTGTTTTCGCTGTTAATAAAAGCCTATCGTTCACTTCCAGTCTCCTAGAGTTATTGATGGTGCATCAATTTTATTAACAGTGATTTTAAAACATGGAATCCATTTTACGACCCGACAAATTGGATATCAACCCTCAATCCCAGGAAGCCGGCAATGCTTTCGAATTCTGGCTAGCATACTTCGAATCGTACCTGGAGGAGATTCAAGTGACTGAGCCTGCTACGATGTGCAGAGTTCTCCTCTCCAGGGTCAGTCCATGGATCTACTCCATGATCACGGACCAACCGAGCTACCAGGGCGCGATGGACACCCTCAAATGACAATACCGGCGGCCGGTGAACACCATCTACACAAGACATCGCTTAGCGACACGGCAGCAGCAGGCAGGAGAGTTGAGCGCTGAGTTTGTCTGGGCCCTACAGACACTCGTGCGGGCCTGCGATTGCCGGCGGGCTGACGGCTGAACAACATGCGGAACTCCTAGTAAGAGACGCCTTTGACACAGGGATCAGGTCAGTGTACGTGCGCCAGCGGCTGCTGAAACACGCCGATCTTACCTTACATTGGGCAATTGAGCTGGCCGACATGCTGGAGGCCGCTCTGCACAACGCTGACGCTCTCCAGGCACACGATCTCTTGTCGGCCTCGTGGACGCCGCAGACCCCGCAACCTGCCGACGAATCAACCATGGCTTCTGCCAGTTGCGAGTCCGTGAAAACCCCGTAACCCGCCAGCGAATCGACCACGGCTGCTGCCACTCGCAAGTCCGCGCAGTGTTACTTCTGAGGACTCGAGAAGCACCCCCGAAAATGCTGCCCAGCCCGAGAAGCTACCTGCACCAGCTGCAGAAAGAAGGGCCACTTCGCCAAGGCCTGTAAGTCCAAACCGCGAGCGAGGTCGAGCAGCACCGCGTGCGAGGCATGGGGGTCGCCATCTTGCCTGCCTGCCGCGTGCGAGGCATGGGGGTGGCCATCTTGGTCGCTGCCATCTTGCCTGCCTGCCGCGTGCGAGGCATGGGGGCGGCCATCTTGGTTGATGCCACCTCACACAGCCTCCAACCCACGGGTGCTTACCGGGCACCCCACCGCGCTGGACCAAAACAGCGATTCAACTCTGGCCTCCGTAACCCTCAACCAAAGCGCTCCACACCAGCTTGCAAGGTCAATGATGAACATCCTGGTGGAGGGGCACAGGACCAGCTGCCTGTTTGACACGGGCAGCACAGAGAGTTTTATTCACCTGGACACGGTGCAACTCTGCGGACTCGTGACACAGCCAGTAAGCCAGAGGTTCGCCAAGGCTTCTGGGTTGCATACAACAGACATCCATGGGAGTTGTGTAGCGACACTAGTGGTGCAGGGCACAGAATATCAGGACTTTATCTTATTGGTCGTGCCTCAACTGTGTGCTCCTGTGCTATTGGGGCTCGACTTCCAGAGCCACCTGAAAAGTGTGACAGTGGAGTATGATGGGCCCCTCCCACCAGTGACTGTCAGAAATCCCCAGTTCTGTAGGACTTCGTCATATACCCCGCTACTGATCACACACACCGACACACACATCCCACCCAACACCATGCCAACAGCCGCGCTACAGACACCACTTGCAGCCTCTCCAGCCTCAAGATCCCTCCCCCACCGCTGTTCGCCAACCTGACCCCCGACTGTAAACCTGTGGCAACTAAAAGCAGGAGGTACAGCGTGGGGGGAACAGAGCCTTCATTCAGTCAGAGGTGCAGCCCCTGCTCAGGGAGGGGATCATTGAGCCAAACACAAGTCCTTGGAGGGCCCAGGTGGTTGTTGTTCAGAACGGGGAGAAAAATAGGATGGTCGTGGACTATAGCCAGACCATCAATAGGTTCACGTAGCTTGACGCGTACCCCCTACCCCGCATCGCGGATATGGTCAATCAGATAGCTCAGTACAAGGTGTACTCGACCATAGACCTGAAATCCGCTTACCATCAGTTTCCCATCCGCCCGGAGGACCGCCCCTACACCGCCTTCGAGGCGGGCGGCAGGCTTTATCACTTCCTGCGCATCCCCTTCAGTGTCATGAATGGTTTATCTGTCTTCCAGAGGGAAATGGACCGGATGGTGGACCAGTGCCAACTGAAGGCCACGTTCTCATATCTGGATAACGTCACCATCTGCGGTCACGACCGGCAGGATCACGACACCAACCTCCAACGATTTTTCCAAGCAGCCAAAGCTTTTAACCTTACCTATAACAGGGACAAGTGTGTGTTTGGAACCACCCGACTTGCTAGCCTTGGGTATGTCGTGGAGAACGGAGTCATTGGCTCTGACCCCGACCACATGCTGGAACTGTTGGAACTCCCTCTTCCCACCACCCTCAGAGCCCTCAAACGGTGCCTGGGCTTCTTTTCCTATATTGCCCAATGGGTCCCTCACTACGCAGACAAGGCCCGCCCCCTGGTCAAGTCCACCACATTTCCCCTCTCGGCTGAGGCCCGCGTGGCCTTCAGCCACATTAAAGGGGACATTGCCAAAGCAACGATGCATGCGGTGGACAAGACCATTCCCTTCCAAGCAGAGAGTGACGCCTCCGACTTCACGCTGGCTGCTACCCTCAATCAGGCAGGAAAGCCGGTAGCATTCTTCTCTCGTACCCTTCAAGGCCCTGAAATTCGGCACTCCGCGGTGGAGAAAGAAGCCCAGGCCATAGTGGAAGCTATTAGGCACTGGAGGCACTATCTCGCCGGCAAAAGGTTCACCTTGCTGACCGACCAGCGCTCAGTTGCGTTCATGTTCAGCAACCAACAGCGGGGCAAAATCAAAAATGATAAAATTTTGAGGTGGAGAATCAAACTCTCCACCTACAACTATGACATCCTGTACCAGCCTGGAAGGCTCAATGAGCCCCCTGATGCCCTATCCCGGGGGAAATGTGCCAGCACGCAGAACGACCAGCTGTACCCCCTCCATGCAGATCTTTGCCACCTGGGGGTCACCCGGTTTTCCATTTTGTGAAAGGCCGGAACCTGCCTTACTCCCTTGAGGACATCAGGACGATGACCAGGGACTGCCAAGTCTGCACTGAGTGCAAACCGCACTTCTACCGTCCTGAAAAGGCACAACTTATCAAGGCCACCCACCCCTTTGAGCAACTGAATGTCGATTTTAAGGGCCCCCTTCCCTCCACCAACCGCAATGTGTACTTTCTTAACATAATCGACGAATACTCGCGGTTCCCTTTTGCCATCCCCTGCCCCGATACCACTGCCACGTCCATCATAATGGCCCTGCGCCAGCTCTTCACTCTGTTCGGATATCCCTACTATATCCATAGTGACAGAGAGTCCTCATTTATGAGTGACAAGCTGCGCCAATACCTGCTGGCTAGGGGCATTGCTACTAGTAGGACCACGAGCTATAATCCCTGGGGGAATGGACAGGTGAAGAGGGAGAATGCCACGGTGTGGAAGGCCACACTCTTAGCCCTTAGGTCAAAGGGACTGCCGGTCTCTCACTGGCAGGAGGTCCTCCCCGAGGCACTCCACTCCATCCGCTCCCTGTTATGCACGTCCACCAATGCCACCCCTCATGAGCGACTCTTTTCTTTTCCCAGGAAGTCTGCCACTGGGACCACCCTACTGGCTTGGCTGACATCCCCAGGGCCAGTGCTGCTCCGCAAACATGCGCGGAGCAATAAATACTCCCCGCTGGTCGAGAGGGTTCACCTTCTACATGTGAACCCCCAGTATGCCTACGTGGTCTTACCTGATGGGCGGGAGGACACGGTCTCCTTCTGCGACCTGGCGCCTGCAGGAGCACCAGACCACTACCCTGAACACTCCACGGTGACTATGAACCCCATACCCACCGAGGTGTATACCCATGAGACACCGCGCACACCAAGCCCTACACAGACTCCTCACAACACTCCCATACCGGGCGCCTCGCACACGCATGAGGGATCACTGATGCCTAACGAGCTGACACCTCAAGTCAGGCCGGAGCCAGCACAACCACCGTCACCGGTGCAATCAACACCGGTGCTACATAGATCGCAGTGACAGACTCGACCACCTGATAGACTTGACCTGTAAATATACTTGTCAGAAACTTCGCCCTGTGGGGACTCTCTTTTAAAACAAAGGAGGGGTGAATGTGGTAAACTATGTATACCTGTCTGGACACGCCCCTCTGCTGGCAGCTCCTGTGGCTCCTCCCACAGACCCCTGTATAAAGGTGATTGGAGGCACTGCTCCCCCCTCAGTCTCCGAGATGCCGTGCTCCGTTTTCGCTGTTAATAAAAGCCTATCGTTCACTTCCAGTCTCCTAGAGTTATTGATGGTGCATCACAGAGTAGTGGGTGTGTGGAATGCACTGCCAGCAACGATGATAGAGGCAGATACAATAGGGCCTTTTAAGAGACTCTTAGATAGGTACATGGAGCTTAAAAAAATGGAAGGTTATTCAGCAGGGTGATTCTGGGCAGTTTCTAGAGTCGGTTACATGGCCAGCACAACATTGGGGGCTGAAGGGCCTGTAATGCTCTGTAGATTTCTATGATTCTATGTATGTATGATTCTTTCTCTTCACCATCTGCACCTCAGACTTCAACCACTGCACAGAGTCTTGCCATCTTCTGATGACTCTGCCATAGTTGGATGCATCAGCAAGAGAGATGAGGTGGAGTACAGGGCTACGGTGGGAAACTTTGTCACATGGTGTGAGCAGAATGTGAAAAAGACTAAGGAGTTGGTGGTGGACCTGAGGAGGGCTAAGGCACCGGTGACCCCTGTTTCCATCCAAGGGGTCAGTGTGGACATGGTGGAGGATTACAAATACCTGGGGGATACGAAATGACAATAAACTGGACTGGTCAAAGAACACTGAGACTGTCTACAAGGAGGGTCAGAGCCGTCTCTATTTCCTGAGGAGACTGAGGTCCTTTAACATCTGCCGGACGACGCTGAGGATGTTCTACGAGTCTGTGGTGGCCAGTGCTATCATGTTTGCTGTTGTGTGCTGGGGCAGCAGGCTGAGGGTAGCAGACACCAACAGAATCAACAAACTCATTCTTAAGGCCAGTGATGTTGTGGGGGTGGAACTGGACTCTCTGACGGTGGTGTCTGAAAAGAGGATGCTGTCCAAGTTGCATGCCATCTTGGACAATGTCTCCCATCCACTCCATAATGTACTGGTTAGGCACAGGAGTACGTTCAGCCAGAGACTCATTCCACCGAGATGTAACATTGAGTGTCATAGGAAGTCATTCCTGCCTGTGGCCATTAATCTTTACAACTCCTCCCTCGGAGTATCAGACACCCTGAGCCAATAGGCTGGTCCTGGACTTACTTCCACTTGGAATAATTTACTTATTATTATTTAATTAGTTATGGTTTTATATTGCTATATTTCTACACTATTCCTTCTTGGTGCAACTGTAATGAAACCCAATTTCCCTCAGGATCAATAAAGTATGTCTGTCTGTCTGTCTGGATCACCGAGGATTGTTTTTAAGGCACAATGCCACTGAATCTCAGTGTGTCAATGAAAATATGTGAACATTCTAGAAGAAAGTCAAATGTCATGACCTGACACCCTAACTTGACCTCCAGCTGGACTTGCAGTGCCACATCAAGAGATCTGAATTGGCAATTACAGTCACGGTACAGAGCATAAGATGTGGATACTTACACAGGATCATGATAATAAACCATAGTGCTGATTTCCAGCTCTGCCTTCAGACTTGGATCATTGTTTTCTGCTAAAACTTTATGGTGTTCCCTTCAGAAAAGGTTTGACATTTAAAATACTCACCCAATTAACACTTAGTTCTACAGTCAAAGTAAAATATCAAAGTCTGCAGAATGCACAACAGGCTGCTGCAAGTTCCCTTTTCAACTTAGGTGAGGTGCGATGCCGTTTCCCCACTTGCTGTCATTTTGCCACGAACTAGTCACTAATGCCCCACGCACTAATCAAGGGCGTCCCTTAGCATTTGTTATGTAGGCTGCAGCTGCCCATAACAGGAGAGGTGCCCAGGGGCTCCTAAGGAAGAGAAGAACTCTTCAGCTTTCAGGCCCCACTCCCCAAATAAGTTCAAGAAGTCAAGCTGCTTTCTCCAGTTTTTCAAAGAGCTATGGTTTTTTGACTCAGTGTTGACAGAGATCTGAGATGTTTTTCAGGCAGAACTAGGGCTACACACCCATGATTGTGTGAAGATAGTTGATTAATACTGTATTATTGTAATTTTTGACATATCTTGCATGTTCACAGCTATTTATTTCAGCACTGTCCAATGCTGAGCACTCCTGGGATAATGCTAACCAATCTCTCCAACATCGGAATAGCATGATCCATGTTGGGTAATAGTTGCAAAACCATTCAGGGAAATAGAACTCGATAGATAGCACTGAATGAAAAGTTTGCAACTCTAGATGTCTAGGTCATAGTTATACCATCATGTGAAGTGATATTTGGTTTGTTATGTTAACTAAGTGCATAGTAATGTTATAAGACAGAAAGCAATTGAATCCTTTCTGCCCATGGAATCAAGTACAATCATTCCAATTCACAATCCCTGTAGCCTTGCAAATTATTTCTCCTCCCAACACCCACACCCAAGGTTATTTGATTATTTTTGAAAAGACCCAATTGACTCTGTGGTTATCATGGATTGAATTACACAGAACTACACTCAGTAGGGAGCTTTCTCATATCAGACACAAGAAAAAAATTAAAGCATTAAGTTGCCCATGATTCCATCTGCTTTTCCAATGACTTTCTCAACATGATCTGCCACCTTGAAAGACAACACATCAATACATGCGGATCCGAATGCTTCTGACCATATTCCAGAACATTGCCGTTTGATTGTATGGCAATGTTGCAGAATATCCTCATCCTTTATGACAAAAGATAGAATTTTATTTTTCTCCGTATTAAATTTCATTTACCTGTTCTTCCAGCCTTCTATTTTCCTGTGGAAGATATTATACTTTTGCAGTCACTTCACTTCCTGGAACTGGCCCTTGGGGAGACAGCACTATCCACCATCCCACAATCTGACGCAAAAATTAACTGCTTTATTTCCTTAAGCCTATTCCTTACCCATTTTACAATTTACCCCTTTACTCTAGGAGTCTATGCTTTGCTAACCAGTTTTTTATGTGGAAATTGTAATCAACATCAATGTTCAGTAAATATTTGATAACATATGCGTTCCTTTCATCAGCTTCCTCCATTAACTTATTCAGAACATTAAATAGGATTAGTCAAATACAATTTTCCTCTGACATATCAGTTTTGACAGGAGTTTATTAACTCAGGCTTCTTCAAGTGTCTGCTTTTTCCTTCATCTTTGTTGCTAAAAACTTCCTTATAAATATAATTCATTGTTAGGTAACTGAATCTTTAAGTTCTCTTTGTCAGCCTCATGTTCAAAACTGAAAGAACTATCAAATATGTCCTTCCTGACTAGTTTACAATTTGCAATATACTTCCCTTACTGAAAATGAAGTTTAGAAATACTTAAAGTACTTTTGTTATAAAAAGTGACATAAAACTCAAAAATGTTTGAAATTAACTGAGACTGGTTATTTTACAAAATGTTTCCATATAATAAGCTTCCAGCTGCTAATGAGAACTGCATTTCCATACCAGTTTTGTGGTACATTTGTGTGTGTACATATGACAAGTCCAACATTTCTGCAGGAAAAATGGTCACAAGTGTTTCCATTTTGCATATTCCAGTTTATTAGCCATGCAACCATCAAAAAGAACACCCAACTATGTTTTGAAATGCTATATGTCAATATTTAATTAATAATTGATATCAATTGGATTTGCGATAAGGGATACATAAAATCAAATGGAGAGGGTTATTTTACAGGTGGGGCAGGGTTGCACTTTTCAAAAGTATAGAACATAGAACAGTACAGCATAGTACAGTCCCTTCGGCCCACAATGTTGTGCCGACCTTTAAACCCTGCCTCCCATATAACCCCCCCAAACTTAAATTCCTCCATATACCTCTCTAGTAGTCTCTTAAATTTCACTAGTGTATCTGACTCCACCACTGACTCAGGCAGTGCATTCCATGCACCAACCACTCTCTGAGTGAAAAACCTTCCTCTAATATCCCCCTTGAACTTCCCTCCCCTTACCTTAAAGCCATGTCCTCTTGTATTGAGCAGTGGTGCCCTGGGGAAGAGGTACTGGCTGTCCACTCTGTCTATTCCTCTTAATATCTTGTACACCTCTATCATGTCTCCTCTCATCCTCCTTCTCTCCAAAGAGTAAAACCCTAGCTCCCTTAATCTCCAAAGTATACAGATGGAATATAAAATTGGGCAGGATATAAAACAGGCTTCACTTCACAAAGATGGTTTTCATCCCTTACCTGTTTTTATTGTTCAACATCATTTCCTAAAACATGAATAAAAAGACAGAAATTTTGAAATGGTCAAGATAGTGACCTGGATCTGGATTTACTCAAAATTTTCATTATAATTTCAGATCAGAGTCCATTGTTCCCAATTAGTATAAAATACCACGGATCAGATGAAATAGAACACATGCAGCCAGCATTTGCAATCACTTGATTTATGATGGTTTGTTTTTGTAGTTAGTGGTTATCGAGCTACGAAAACAAAATGTCCCTGGTTCAAAACAGGTAGAAACATTGCAATTTCCCCTTCTTTGCAGACAGCGGTGCAACCAGTAGAGCCACTGCCTCACAGATCCAGAGACTGTCATTAACTTGGGTCATACATGTGTGGTGTTTACATGTTCTTTCTGTGATGTGTGTGCGCCAGTTTTCTCCCAAGTCTGAAAGATGTACAAGTCAGTAGGTTAATTGGCCACTGTACATTGCCCCAAGTGTGTAAGTAGTAATTTACTGGAGAGTTGGGAGGGGGGACAATGGTGAGAATGTGGATGGTGGGCTGAAGGGCCTGTTTCTGGTATCTATATCTCCATGGCTCAGTGATTATAACCTCACTTAACCCAGCTGAGTGTCCAATGATGCTTCTGGTTGGAACTACTCCACTGAGACTATTAACAAAGTTAAAATCAGGTCCGAAAACAACAGACATCATCATACATTATTTCTGCTTTCCACCTGAGGTTTTTTATTCCATTGCTGTGCAATATTTATAAAATTGATCAGTGCAGCACATACAGCCAAAAATCACTTCATTTGTTATTATAGAGCAGATCATTAAATTGAACAAAATCCAGAAAAATATACCGATTATCCCAGACTAAGAGTTTTGTGCACACTCATGTGGGGCAACTATTTCTCCAAAACAGTTGCACAAGGGAGTTCATTCCCTAGTCAGGCACCTCTGCTGAAGGCCGATGTTTGCTGAAGTATTGCAAGGCTGCAGTACCTAATTTTCTGCTCATTAATTTAAGTTGACAGAAAAATCACGCTTTGTGAGACTAAGATTTACAAACTAGTGCTCCCTGGAAACATTGCTCCGTGCCAAGAGTGCTTGATCAAGCAACCAGTCTTGACAGTTCTTTGCATGCAATTTAAAAGCACTTCACAAAAAAAGAGCCATGGAAACTCTGAAAATAAAGAGAAAATGGTGTTTACGTTACATTCATGTGATTTCAAAAGCTGTTCAGTTAGAATTATGTGGATAAGCAGGGGCTCCTGAAATGAAGTGAATTTCCAACAAATATTTTCTCTAGATGCACCAGACCTTTTCTCTAAATGTTTATCCACCTTCCTGTATGATTACTGAATCATTTTGTATCTACAGAATATTATTAATTTGCAAATACTTATCCAGAGTTACCTGACTCACTGTAGTTTTTCACAATGAGTTCCATTTACATTACCCTTCTAATTTAATAAATCATCCCAATGTGCTTCATATGAGTTCAATCAGACATTTACAGAACATCATTACATTTTGAGCAAAGGATTTTAACAGCACCTTAAAGGGGGAGACGTGCTTGGACTGGTTAAGGCAGGGAACTTCCTGGACAGCTGAAGACATGGTTGCTATAGAATCATGCACAGGTATTTGCATACCAAAACGATCAGAATTAAGGAAGCCTAGTGGTCTCAGATTCCTGCAGTGCAGTAAGTTACTGATTTAAAAAAAGAGCAAGTACACAGACCACAATATTTGTGTTTAACCTTTCTGTATTGGCTATAGGAAGAATGAGCCAGACAAGCTTTCAATTATTTAGATACAGTTTGCTTCAATGCAAATCATAAGACACTGTTCAAAGTTCAAAGATTAAAGTAAATGCATTATCAAAATTCAGATATGTCACCATATACAACCTGGAGACTGGTTTTCTGGTGGGCGCACACAGTAAATTCAAGAGACACAATAGAATCAATGGAAGACCACACCTAACAGGATGGACAAATATCTAACGTGCAAAAGACAACAAACTGTGCAAATACAAAAGCGACAAAAAATGTAATGCTAATAAATAAATTAGCAATGAATATCTAGAACTTTAAATGAAGAGCCCTTGAAAGTGAGCTCATACTCCATAATGTACTGGTTAGGCACAGGAGTACATTCAGCCAGAGACTCATTCCACCGAGATGCAACACTGAGCGTCATAGGAAGTCATTCCTGCCCGTGGCCATCAAACTTTACAACTCCTCCCTCGGAGTGTCAGACACCCTGAACCAATAGGTTGGTCCTGGACTTATTTCCACTTGGCATAATTTACCTATTTTTATTTAATTATTTATGGTTTTATATTGCTATATTTCTACACTATTCTTGGTTGGTGCAACTGTAACGAAACCCAATTTCCCTCGGGATCTGTCTGTCTAGTTGTGGCAACAGTTCAGTGATGGGGCAATTGAACTTGAGTGACGTTATCCCTTCTTGTTGAAGGGTAATAACTGATCCTGACCTGGTGGAATGGGTCCTAAGGCTCCTGCAGGTCTTTCTGATGGCAGCAGTGAGAAGAGGGCATGGCCTGGGTGTTGGGGGTCCTTGATGATGGATGCTGCTTTCCTGTGAAGTGCAGGCGCATGGTGTCAACCAGTAGAGTGCGAAAGGTTTAAAAAAGCAAGGAATCTTCAATGGTTTTTGACTCGGAGCAAGAAGGCTGCGGGTGAACTGTTGATTTTTCGGAGCGAAGGGTGATTTTTTTTACTACTCGGGTTAAAGAGGTGCGAGACTGCGCAGGCGCGTGATGTCAGTCAGTTGAGCGCAAAAGGTTTAAAAAGAAGGCAGCCATAACCAGCAGGCAGCATCGGAATGGGCAGCAGAGTGAGAGGCAGCAGAGTGGTAGGGCTTTGGCTCAATGGTCTTAGGTGGTAACAGGATGAGGCAAGGTAGGAAGTATGTGTGTGAGGCCAGTTTTCTGTGCTCAGTGTCAGATGCAGGAGGTCCTAGAGTCTCCCAGCTTCCCAGATGGCCATATCTGCACCAGGTGTGTCGAGCTGCAGCTCCTGAGGGACCGAGTCAGAGAACTGGAGTTGCAGCTCAATGACCTTCGTCTAGTCAGGGAGAGCGAGGAGGTGATAGAGAAGAGTTATAGGCAGTTGCTCACACCAGGGCGTCAAGAATTCTGGATCATTGGGACCTCTTTTGGGGCAGGTGTGACCTGCACAAAAAGGACGGGTTGCACTTGAATCCTAGGGGGACCAATATCCTGGTGGGGAGGTTTGCTAAGGCTACTCAGGAGAATTTTAACTAGAATTGTTTGGGGATGGGAACCAGACTGAAGAGACTGGGGAAGAGGAGGTTAGCTTACAAATAGAGAAAGCTTGTAGACAGTGCAAGAGGGAGGATAGGCAGGTGATAGAGAAGGGAGAAGCTCAGACCAAAGACTTGAGATGTGTCTATTTTAATGCAAGCAGTGTTATGGACAAAGCGGATGAGCTTAGAGCGTGGATCAGTACTTGAAGATATGACGTGGTGGCCATTACAGAGACTTGGATGGCTCAGGGACAGGAATGGTTACTTCAAGTGCCGGGTTTTAGATGTTTCAGAAAAGACAGGGAGGGAGGCAAAAGAGGTGGGGGCGTGGCACTGTTGATCCGAGACAGTGTCACGGCTGCAGAAAAGGTGGACGCCATGGAGGGATTGTCTACGGAGTCTCTGTGTTTGAGGTTAGGAACAGGAAGTGGTCAATAACTTTACAGTGTGTTTTTAATAGGCCACCTAACAGTAACAGGGATATCGAGGAGCAGACAGGGAAACAGATCCTGGAAAGGTATAGTAATAAGAGTTGTCATGATGGGAGATTTTAATTTCCCGAATATTGATTGGTATCTCCCTAGAGCAAGGGATTTAGATGGGTGGAGTTTGACAGGTATGTACAGGAAGGTTTCCTGACACAGTATGTAGATAAGCCTACAAGAGGAGAGGCTGTTCTTGATTTGGTATTGGGAAGTGAACCTGGTCAGGTGTCAGATCTCTCAGTGGGAGAGCATTTTGGAGATAGTGATCGTAATTCTATCTCCTTTATAATAGCAATGGAGAGGGATCGGAACAAACAAGTGTAATTGGAGTAAGGGGAATTATGAGGCTATCAGGCAGGAAATTTGAGGCTTAAATTGGAAACAGATGTTCTTGGGGAAGAGTACAGAAGAAATGTGGCAAATATTCAGGGGATATTTGTGTAGCGTTCTGTATAGGTACGTTCCAATGAGACAGGGAAGTTATGGTAGGGTACAGGAACTGTGGTGTACAAAGGCTGCAATAAGTCTAGTCAAGAAGAAAAGAAAAGCTTACAAAAGGTTCAGAGAGCTAGGTAATGTTAGAGATCTAGAAGATTATAAGACTACTAGGAAGGAGCTTAAGAAGGAAATTAGGAAAACCAGAAGGGGCCATGAGAAGGCCTTGGCGGGCAGAATTAAGGAAAACCCCAAGGCATTCTACAAGTAGGTGAAGAGCAAAAGGATAAGATGTGAAAGAATAGGACCTATCTTATGAAACTGATTGAATTTTTTAAGGATGTGACTAAACTCATTGATGAAGGAAGAGCAGTAGATGTAGTGTATATGAATTTCAGCAAGGCATCTGATAAGGTTCCCCATGCAAGGCTTATTGAGAAAGTATGACGGCATGGGATCCAAGGGGACATTGCTTTGTGGATCCAGAACTGGCTTGCCCACAGAAAGCAAAGTGTGGTCGTAGACGCGTCATATTCTGCATGGAGGAAGGTCACCAGTGAAGTGATTTCTTCGTGATTTTTATAAATGACCTAATGAGGAAGTGGAGGGCTAAGTCAGTAAGTTTGCTGATGACACAAAGGTTGGAGGTGTTATGGATAGTGTGGAGGGCTGTTAGAGGTTACAGCGGGACATTGATAGGATGCAAAACTGGCCTGAGAAATGGCAGATGGAGTTCAACACAGATAAGTGTGAAGTGGTTCTTTTTGGTAGGTCGAATATGATGGCAGAATATAGTATGAATGGTAAGACTCTTGGCAGTGTGGAGGAGCAGAAGGATCTTGGGGTCTGAGCCCGTAGGACGCTAAAAATTCCCCAGGCTACTCCAGGAGACAAGGAAAGAGATTGCTGAACCTCTGGCTAGGATCTTTATGTCCTCGTTGTCCACGGGAATGGTACCGGAGGATTGGAGGGAGACAAATGTTGTCCCCTTGTTCAAAAAAGATAGTAGGGATAGTCCAGGTAATTATAGACCAGCGAGCCTTACGTCTGTGGTGGAAAAGCTGTTGGAAAAGATTCTTAGAGAGAGGATCTATGGGCATTTCGAGAATCATGGTCTGATCAGGGACAGTCAGCATGGCTTTGTGAGGGACAGATCATGCCTAACAAGCCTGATAGAGTTCTTTGAGGAGGTGACCAGGCATATAGATGAGGGTAGTGCAGTGGATGTGATCTACATGGATTTTAGTAAGGCATTTGACAAGGTTCCACACGGTAGTCTTATTCAGAAAGTCAGAAGGCATGGGATCCAGGGAAGTTTGGCCAGGTGGATTCAGAATTGGCTTGCCTACAGAAGGCAGAGGGTCATGATGGAGGGAGTACATTCAGATTGGAGGGTTGTGACTAGTGGTGTCCCACAAGAATCTGTTCTGGGACCTCTATTTTTTGTGATTTTTATTAACGACCTGGATGAGGGGGTAGAAGGGTGGGTTGGCAAGGTTGCAGATGACACAAAGATTGGTGGTGTTGTAGATAGTGTTGAGGATTGTCAAAGATTGCAGAGAGACATTGATAGGTTGCAGAAGTGGGCTGAGAAGTGGCAGCTGGAGTTCAACCCAAAGAAGTGTGAGGTGGTACACTTTGGAAGGACAAACTCCAAGGCAGAGTACAAAGTAAATGGCAGGATACTTGGTAGTGTGGAGGAGCAGAGGGATCTGGGGGCACATGTCCACAGATCCCTGAAAGTTGCCTCACAGGTAGATAGGGTAGTTAAGAAAGCTTATGGGGTGTTAGCTTTCATAAGCCGAGGGATAGAGTTTAAGAGATGCAATGTAATGATGCAGCTCTATAAAACTCTAGTTAGGCCACACTTGGTGTACTGTGTCCAGTTCTGGTTGCCTCAGTATAGGAAGGATGTGGAAGCATTGGAGAGGGTACCAGGATGCTGCCTGGTTTAGAGAGTATGGATTATAATCAGAGATTAAGGGAGCTAGGGCTTTATTCTTTGGAGAGAAGGAGGATGAGAGGAGACATGATAGAGGTGTACAAGCTAGCAAGAGGAATAGACAGAGTGGACAGCCAGTGCCTCTTCCCCAGGGCACCACTGCTCAGTACAAGAGGACATGGCTTTAAGGTAAGGGGAGGGAAGTTCTAAGGGGATATTAGAGGAAGGTTTTTCACTCAGAGAGTAGTTGGTGCATGGAATGCACTGCCTGAGTCAGTGGTGGAGGCAGATACACCAGTGAAGTTTAAGAGACTACTAGACAGGTATATGGAGGAATTTAAGGTGGGGGGTTATATGGGAGGCAGGGTTTGTGGGTCGGCACAACATTGTGGGCCGCAGGGCCTGTAACGTGCTGTACTGTTCTTTGTTAAAGCAGCTGCGCAGGTTGACTCTGTGGTTAAAAAGGCATATAGTGTATTGGCCTTCATCAATCGTGGAATTGAATTTATGCGCTGAGAGGTAATGTTGCAGCTATATAGGACCCAGGTCAGACACCACTTGGAGTACTGTTCTCAATTCTGGTCGCCTCACTATAGGAAGAATGTAAAAGCCAAAGAAAGGGTGCAGAGGAGATTTACAAGGATGTTGCCTGGATTGGGGAGCATGCCTTATGAGAATAGAGTGAACTCGGCCTTTTTTCCTTGGAGCAACAGAGGATGTGAGGTGACCTGATAGAGATGTACAAGATGATGAGAGGCATTGATCATGTGAATAGTCAGAGGCTTTTTCCCAGGGCTGAAATGGGTGCCACAAGAGGACACAGGTTTAAGGTACTGAGGAGCAGGTACAGAGGAAATGTCAGGGGTAAGTTTGTTACTCAGAGAGTGGTGAGTGCGTGGAATGGGCTGCCAGCAACAGTGGTGGAGGCGGATACAATAGGGTATTTTAAAAGGCTTTTAGATAAATACATGAAGCTTAGTAAAATAGAGGGTATAGGTAAGCCTAGTAATTTCTAAGGTAGGGACGTGTTCAGCACAACTTTGTGGGCCGAAGGGCCTGTATTGTGCTGTAGGTTTTCTATGTTTCTATGCTTCTATCAGAGGCAGGTTGCCATGTTCTTCTTTGGTACTGGTATGATTGAAGCCTGCTTGAAACAGGTAGGTGCTTCAGACTGCCAAATTGAGAGGCTAAGTATATCAGTAAACACTCCAGCCAGTAAAAACAAGGGTTTTTTAAGGGACTTCCCACCCACAGAACTAAGACATGAATCAGAAGTGATAGTGGAGGAGTTACTTAAAATAACATGCAACACATAAATAAAGGCAAAACCTACACAACATCTTGATCTCATAATTTCTTTAGTAATTTATAATATTTTTATGTCTTTGTACTGTACTGCTGTTGCTTAACAACAAATTTCACCTCACATATGATTATGGTATTAAACTTGATACTGATTCTAACTTTGTATGGGGGCACTTTATCCTGTGAGGCATGAAATCCAAGTGTAACAATAGGGCATCATTATTTTCTCCTGTTAATGATGCTCAGAGAGAGAATATTGAGGCAAAGGCATACTGCATATGTTTTCTACATCACCTTATTTTAATAAATGGAAAGCCAAACATGTGATTTTATCCTGGCCAGGTGGATACACTAGAATCACCGATGACCTCAAATGAACACTGACGTCAGTGCTGGAATGAGCAAAATAGGTTTATATTGCTTCAAGTTCAAGTTCAGTTCATTGTTATTCAACTGAATGCATATATACCGTCAAATGAAGCAATGCTGTCTGAACCAGTGTGCACATCATAGTGCATATGACTCACACATAAAGTAATATTACCACAAATAAATTAACAAATAATAAGGTGCATATATGATGCATGCTAAAAAGTAAACAGAATAATGTTACCGGTGCTTCATATGTAATGAGATTGTATGAAAAGATTCATATGTGGTGGCAGGGAGTTCTTACAGCCTAGAGGAAGAAGCAGTTTCCCATTCTAACATTTCTTGTCCTATTGACAATGCTAAACACCCTACATATGCAGTGCTCTTGATAAACATCTCTAATGGGTGGAAGAGAGACCCTGATTATTCTCTCAGTAGTCCTCGCAATCCTTTGTAGTGACTTGTGGTCAGATGCCTTTGCAGTTCCGGTACTCAATGGTGATTCATCTGATCAGGATACTACGGATAGTGCTCCTGTAAAAATTCGTTAAAATAGAAGGGTAGGGTATTCTCGATGTGTGGCGTTTTTTGCACCCCCAAGGAATATTCATATTTCTTTCAGGTTCATCATATCTACTCTCAGATTGACTACTTTTTTATAGATAGAAACTTGCTTCCACTGGTATGATCCTGTGATTATAAGGAGATTGCTTTGTCTGATCGTGCACCTGTGCTTCTGGCTTTAAGATTACCTGTTTATTCTGTATCAAATAGAAGTTGACGTTTTAACTTATCATTGTTATCTGATAAAAAATTTCTAATGTTTTTGGAAAACCATATTACTTTTTTCTTTAAAGAAAATTTTAAAGGAGATACTGCTGGTACTATAGTCTGGGATAATATAAAGCATATATTCGTGGAGAAATTATCTCTTACTCTACCTATATAAAGAAAAAAGCTGACAAAGAAAGATCTGACCTAGCAGCGATATTAAAAGATCTTGATCAAAAGTATGCCCTATCTCCAGATCCAAGTATATATAATAAGCGGATTGAAATCCAATCCAAGTATAATCTTCTGCTGACTTACCCAATTGAACGACAGCTGTTGAGAGATAAAACTCAATTTTACATTCACGGGGATAGAACAGGTAGTTTATTAGCTAATCGCTTAAAATCTTTTACAGTTAATCATCAAATCACAGAAAATTTTTTAAAATTTTTTTTACTTTTTTTATTGTTTTAAATCACAGAAATTTTTAAAGATAATGGTACTAAGATATCCAACCATTCTGAAATTAACAATGTATTTAAAGACTTTTACTTTAAGTTGTATCAGTCTGATTCTTCTTCAGATGATACCTATATGAATGCTTTTTTCAGTAATATCAACATTCCTACATTGTCTGTTGATAGCCTAATACAGTTAGATCAGCCTATTTCCAATGAAGAAGTGGCTGAGGCTATACGTGCTTTACATTCTGGTAAGACCCCAGGACCTGATGGCTTTTCTGGGGAGTTTTATAAAACTTTCACTATGTTACTTACACCTTATTTATCTTCTGTTTTATCAGAGTCCTTTAAATCAGGTAAACTCCCTCAATCTTTTTATGAAGCATTTATTTCTCTTATTCTTAAAAAAAAAATGAAAATCCAGCTGAATGTTCTTCATACAGACCTATTTCTTTATTAAATGTTGATGCAAAAATTTTATCCAAAATCTTAGCTCGAAGACTTGAAAATATCTTAACATCTGTTGTATCACATGACCAGACAGGATTTATTAAAAATCGTTACTCACATTTTAATATACGTCAGTTATTGAATGTGATATATTCACCATCCAAAAAAATATCAGAGTGTATATTATCCTTAGATGCAGAAAAAGCCTTCGATAGGATTGAGTGGAATTATCTTTTTAAGACCTTAGAAAAGTTTAATTTTGGGCCTGATTTTATTCATTGAGTTAAATTAATTTACTTGTCTCCTACCACTCAGGTTATTACTAACTCTCAAATTTCTAAGCCCTTTAAATTACAGTGGGGAAGTAGACAAGGTTGCCCTCTTAGTCCTTTACTTTTTGCTTTAGCTATAGAACCCTTAGCAATAGCATTTCGAGAATCTAAGGACATTTCTGGTATACTAAGGGAAGGTATGACTCATGAAATTTCGTTATACGCTGATGATATTTTACTTTTTATCTCTAACACTGAAACTTATTTACTTTCAGTTCTTTAATTTCCCAGTTTAGTTTTTTTCAGGACATAAGCTGAATTTACATAAAAGTGAGCTACCGTAGATTCCGGACTACAGAGCGCACCTGATTAAAAGCCGCTGGCTCTAATTTTAGAAAGAAAATCAATTTTTTACTTGTACAGGCCGCACCGGATTTTAGGCCGCACCGGATTTTCGGCCGCAGGTGTCCCACGTTGTAATATGAGATATTTACACAGAAAGATATTACACGTGAGGATTTTTTAACTTTTAATTAAATCCATATGATAACATAAACAAATACATATTGCAAATGCTTTTTTTCGAACCGTGCCTGTAACGCGGCTACTTTTAAATATACATTGCGTATACTTTTTTACTGAACAACATTCCAATATCTCCTAATGACTGGTAAAAAATATATATACTGCAGCCTACCAGGAAAAGTTATTGATCGCCTTTAACTTAAAAGCAGCGTTTTCGCTCCGCCGCTCGCCCCCGCCATCCCGTTTATCGCAAACGGCATTTTTCCCACAAGACGCGGCGAAACCGGGTGTGACGTCATAGCATCCTGCGATGTAGTACAGAAAACAAATATAGTTAAAACACTTCTAACTTTAACTAGAAAATGAATTACTAAGCGAAAATATTATAAACTAAATAACTGCCATAAAGGCAGCACAATGCTTTTCTTCGAGTGTTTTCCATGTTGATGAGGGTGAGTACAAATGACTGATTTACAATAATTTAATTGTGAAAGTGCGCTTGATTTATCGTACAATTTCATTGGACCTCTGTGAACTACTCATCAATTTTATTGGTCTACTGTTATGAGGCAAAATGTTTACGAGGCGGCATGAAAAAAAACCATGTATTAGCCGCTCCGTTTTAAAGGCCGCAGTGTTCAAAGCTGTTCAAAATGTGGGAAAAAAGTAGCGGCTTAAAATCCGGAATCTACGGTATTTCCTTTAAATGACCTAATGTCATCAAATGCCAAATTTCCATTCCAAGTTGTTACAAATCAATTTACATATCTAGGTGTAACAATTACTAAAAACTTCAAGAATTTATTTAAAGAAAACTTAAACCCCTTATTGAATTATGTGAAAAAAACGCTTTCTAAATGGTCTCCTCGTTCTTTATCCCTAATTGGCTGAATTAATTCGATTAAAATGAAGATTTTTCCTAAATTTTTATATCTTTTTCAGGCTTTACCTATTTTTATTCCTAAGACCTTTGATTCTTTAGATTCAATTTTAACATCTTATATTTGGAATAATAAACAAGCTCGTTTAAGTAAAGTTTACCTACAAAGAAATAAAGAGATGGGTGGATTAGCCTTACCCAATTTTAGGTTTTACTATTGGGCTGCCAATATAAGGAATATTACTTTTTGGTCCTATTATATTTATCGTAAAGATTGCCCATCATGGGTCTCCTTAGAAGTTAATTCTGTAAAAAATTCCTCTATTGTCTCTCTTCTTGGATCATATTCTTCTTTTACAGCAAATAAAACAACAGATAACATAATTGTTAAGCAAAGTTTAAGGATCTGATCTCAATTTAGAAAATTTTTTGGTTTAGCGAATTTTTCATTATCATCTCCCATTCGCCTTAATTATTTATTTATCTATCCCTTCCATGACTGACAAAGTCTTTAAGGATTGGGATGAACTAGGTATTAAGTGTTTTTGGGACCTGTTTATCTCAGGATCTCTTGCTTCATTTGACCAATTGTCAACTAAATTTGCACTGCCAAAAACATATTTTTACAGATACCTTCAAATCAGAGATTTCTTACGTTCCCAATTAACTACTTTTTCTATAGGTCCTGATAAAAATTTACTGGACGATCTTTAAATTTAAAACCTTTTGTTAATGGTTCTATTACCGGTATCTATAACTTGTTAATTGATTCTAAACAAGACTTTTTAGATAAAATAAAAATGCATGGGAGGATGACCTAAATTGTCAGATTTCTGATGAAAGATGGAATAAAATTCTTAAACAGGTGAATAAATCATCTTTCTGTGCCCGTCATTCTCTTTTACAATTTACAGTGGTTCATAGAGCTTACATTTCTAAACAGAAGCTGTTCAGTTTTTATCCGAACGTTTCTTCACTTTGTAATAAATGCAACTCTGCTGATGCCTCTTTAATTCATATGTTTTGGTTTTGCCCTAAAATTGAAAAGTTTTGGTGGTAAGTATTCCATACCTTCTCACAACTTTTTAGGGTCCAATTTGACCCAAATCCCCTTACTGCCTTGTTTGGTATTATTGCAAATGAAGATATAACTTTAAATACTCCTAACCTACAGGTTTTAGTTTTTACCTCTCTTTTAGCAAGGAGAGCAATCTTGCTTAAATGGAAGGAGTCTACCCCTCCTACACATCTTCAATGGCTACGTGATATTATGTCTTATTTAAATTTAGAGAAGATCCGCTGCTCAGTCTTAAATTCGAAACAATCTTTTTATGATATCTGGGGACCTTTCCTAAATTACTTTTCCAATTTATAAAGCTTAACAGTGCACAGACTTCTATGTATATTTCTATCTTTCTTTCTTAAGCGAATATGTTTTTTTTCTAATTATCCATTATCATCCATCAGTTTTTTTCTTTGGTAGTTGGTAGGGGGTTGACTTTTTTATATAAAAAATTTCTTTTATAATGTATGACCTATCTTTAAATTTTTGATTACAGAGTGGTATACCTTTATGTGATATGTTATAACATTTTGATCAATTTTATTACAATATATGAATGTACACAAGTTATGCTGAGATGTATCTATGTGTTGCACTCTGTAAATCTTGTTTTTTCTTCTGAATAAAAATATTGTTAAAAAAAATAGAAGGGTAGGGAACCTCACTCACCTCAATATCCTCAGGAAATGGAGATACTGTGCTTTCTTAACCAAAGAGGTGGTGTTGAGGGACCAGGTGAGATAATCCGTTATGTTCACTCCTATAAACTTGGTGCTCCTAACTCTCTCCATGGAGGAACTTTGTATGTGCAGTGAGAAGTGGTCAATACTATTTGATCACTATTATACCTCCTACTATAAGGTTGTTATTGTGGTTAGAGAGTATGATAAATTGATGCTACTCCATATAAACTAACTGAATGTGAGCTACAGTTGGAATAAATAGACTTCAGCTACAGTTGTCCACCTATCGCATTGAAATTCTACTACTGTGAGACTGTCCCATCTAAGGTCTATCATTTCATATGGCAAAAAGTAGTAGATTTCAAGTGTTACCAAAAATTGGGATCTGGCTTGTTTTGTCTGATTACATCTCAGAATTCCAATCAAAATCTTTTCTTTCAATTCCTTGGCTGTTAGTGCAGATAATTAAAAAACCCAGTAATGGCTGCTTCACAATACAAGTGACAAGCTGTAAATGAAACACAAGACGGTATTTACCATGCACTCCAAAGTCCTAATCTATCTCATTAAAATGTACCTTTATGTTCAGTTGTCACATTTCCAATAAATTATCAGCATATTTCACCTCATGATTACAAAAAAATATCATAAACATGGAACAGTAAAGCACAATACAGGCAGGCCCTTTGGCCCAATATGTTATGCTGATCTATATTAACTCATTCCACAATCAATCTAACCCTTCCCTCCTACATAGCCCATTACTCTGCAATTTTCTTTCATCCTTGTGCCTAACTAAGAGTCTTTTAAATGTCCCTGTTATACCGCCCTCTCCCACCACCCCCCGGCAGTGCGTAACAGGCAGACACCATTCTTTGTGTAAAAAAAAATTAAATCTGACGTCTTCCATCAACGTCTTCCCCAAAACTTGAACAGATGTCCTCTGATATCGGCCTTTGACAGTCTGGAAAAATGTTCCTGGTTGACCATTCCATCTATGCTTCTCGTAACCTTACATTCAGTGACTCTATCAAGTTGCCTCTCATCCTCCTTCACTCCAAAGAGAAAAACCCTTGCTCACTCAATTCTCCAAACCAGGCAACTTGCTGGTAAATCCTCTACACCCTCTCTGAAACTTTTGCATCCTTCCTATAAAGAGGCAACCATAACTGAACACGATATTCCAAGTGTGTTCTAACCAAAGTTTTATGGAGCTGCAGCATTACCTTGCTGTCCTGAACATAAAGGGCAACACACCATACACCTCTGTAAACACCCTATCAACCTGATAGGCAAAGAGTGGTTGTAGATGGGTCATATTCTGCATGGAGGTCGGTCACCAGTGGAGTGCCTCAGCAATCTGTTCTGGGAACCTTACTCTTTATGATTATTATAAATGACCTGGATAAAGAAGTGGAGGGATGGGTTAGTAAGTTTGCTGATGACACAAAGGTTGCAGGTGCTGTGGATAGCGTGGAGGGCTGTCAGAGGTTACAGCGAGGCATTGATAGGATGCAAAACTGGGCTGAGAAGTGGCAGACGGAGTTCAATCCAGAGAAGTGTGAAGTGGTTCATTCTGGTAGGTCAAGTATGATGGCAGAATATAGTATTAATTGTAAGACTCTTGTAAGGCAGTGTGGAGGATCAGAAGGATCTTGGAGTCAATTTGTTTTGTCACCTCAAAAAACTCAATTGGGCTCATGAGCCATGACCTACCCCTAACAAAACCATGCAGTCATAACACTATGGTTCTCTAAATGCTCATAAATCCTGTCCCTAACAATACTCTTCACTAGTTTGCCCACATTGAAGTAAGTCTCACTGCTCTATAATTCAAGGATTATCTGTATTAGCATGAATCACAAAATGAAAAGGTGCGCTGGGAAATAATAATTTGTAGATATTGTGTTAATATGCTCTGCCTAACCACAATGAAAAAAAGAGCAATGTTAATTTTTTTTTTCACTTTTCATGTAGCTGAACCAGAAGATCTATTTGCATTCTTGCTGGTATTGGATACTGACGTTGCAAATTTGAATCAAGGTTTCAAATCATCGCCTCTATCATTTCAGTGTAAAACCGTCACATTAAACATGAAAGTGACATGAAATAAAATTTGCCTCTCTGATGGCAGTTGCAGTCAGCTAAATTCAGATCATTGTAAAAAGAACTGTGCAGATTCCGATGCCTATTCTCCACAGTGAGTAAATTTATCTTTGGGTCCTAAAACCGAAGCTTCTTTGCCCATGTGCACAGGTCCTAAAATCTGTTAGAAGTACCAATCCAGGTACTTGAAAATTTACCAATGACCACATATATTTTGCCATGAACGTCTAATTAAAAAAGCTTCTTCTCCAATAATTTACGAATGACTTAGCCCTTGTTTTCCAACCAGAGCTGACTTTACATGGACAGCTTGAAATATTTTATTAGGTCTGATCATGAAATCGACTTGCCTCCCAAGCAGCCAGCCTACATGTTCCATCAGGAAATAAAAATCTGTCTTACCCACACAAACAATCCCTTATTTGTGCATAAATTCATTGAGATATGTAGTATGAATGCATTGGGAATGATTACCTATACATAGCTTGTAGTGAAATCATAAATGCTTGCATGAAAAATGCATTTCTCAGTCTGAAATTCATTCTTCATAGAATCATTCCCCATTGCCCTTATAAACAAATGATAGGAATGGTATCTGTAATTAAAATAAATGATATGGAAATATCTGCAAGCCTTTTGGATATCTCCCAACATTGTGATTTTTTTTTTTACAAAGAAACTGTTATTAACATGCATTTTATAATAAAGTTAAAGATCTCAGGAATCTTTCTTTGCTGTATGTCAAATATATCGGAAGAATAAATTAGATATTCCCACCTGAAATGAATTTATGGATTTTTGCTGATCATTTCTATCAAACTTCATTGGAAAGTGAACAGCCCTTAAGCATTTGGCACAGGATCAAGTGTTCTCTAGAGAAGCTCTTCCAGAGGCTGCGATTGAATCAAGACCTGCTTCAAAAGGGATGTCTTTGAATAAACAAAGGGCATTTCTTATGTGATACAACTGCAGGATAATACATCTCTGTTTACACTGTGCATATTTTGATGGGATTAACAGGCTTTGCAGAGCTTTACGGGTTCTGGCCTGTCAATGGGACAAATGTACTAAATTAATTTAATGGTTTACTTCGTTTTTCACGGGTTTTACATGAAATTATATCAGAAAACACTTACAGTGTTCTTTTATATATTTTAATGCAGTCTTGCCTTATAGTTACTCATAAAATTTGAGTACCTATTTAAAAGTCATTGCATTTATTGTGTAATTGTAGTTGCTGCAGATGCTGAAGTAAATAGAAAATATTTCTACTTTGTGCTCACTTAAGGCACAAATAAAACCACCTGTTCTTTTGCATCTACCTGAGAGGACTAACGTATTAGATAGATAGATAGATAGATAGATAGATAGATAGATAGATAGATACTTTATTCATCCCCATGGGGAAATTCAACTTTTTTTCCAATGTCCCATACACTTGTTGTAGCAAAACTAATTACATACAATACTTAACTCAGTAAAAAAATATGATATGCATCTAAATCACTATTCTTAAGTTCTGGCGGTTGAATTGTACAGCCTAATGGCATTGGGGAGTATTGACCTCTTCATCCTGTCTGAGGAGCATTGCATCGATAGTAACCTGTCGCTGAAACTGCTTCTCTGTCTCTGGATGGTGCTATGTAGAGGATGTTCAGAGTTTTCCATAATTGACCGTAGCCTACTCAGCGCCCTTCGCTCAGCTACCGATGTTAAACTCTCCAGTACTTTGCCCACGACAGAGCCCGCCTTCCTTACCAGCTCATTAAGACGTGAGGCGTCCCTCTTCTTAATGCTTCCTCCCCAACACGCCACCACAAAGAAGAGGGCGCTCTCCACAACTGACCTATAGAACATCTTCAGCATCTCACTACAGACATTGAATGACGCCAACCTTCTAAGGAAGTACAGTCGACTCTGTGCCTTCCTGCACAAGGCACAATGATTAGCAGAATCATTGCAAATACAGCACTGCCTTAGTAAAGTACTGGAATTTCAGTATAGATTATAAAATTAGGCTAACTACCTGATACATATATTGAAGCCTCAATTATTTGGCCTAGAAGCATGAAGCTAAAGCAGTGGAGAGAAAAAAAAATGTATTTAACATGTATTTGGTTTTGTGGGAGCAGGGCCATGACCAAGGTCATAAGACATAGGAGCAGAATTAGGCCATCTGGCCCATCGAGTCTGCTCCATCATTCAATCATGGCTGATCCTCTTTTTTAATCTGCTCCTCAACCCCAATTCCTGCCCTTCTCCTCGTAACCTTTGATGCCATGTCCAATCAAGAATCTAGCAATCTCTGCCTTAAGTACACCTGACAATCTGTGCTCCACAGCTGCACGTGGTAACATATTCCGCAAATTCACCAACCTCTGGCTTAAGAAATTTCTTGCACCTCTGTTTAGAGAGAGTGCCCCTCTATCCTAAGGCTGTGCCCTCTTGTCCTAGACTTCCCCACCATGGAAAGCATCCTTTCCACATCTACTCTGTCTAGGCCTTTCAACATTTGAAAGGTTTCAATGAGATCCCCCCTCATCCTTCTGAATTGCAGTGAGTACAGTCCCAGAGCCTAATAAAGCCTCAGCATCACGTCCTTGCTCTTGTATTCTAGACATCTTGAAATGAATGCTAACATGGCATTTGCCTTCCTCACCACTGACTCAACCTGCAAGATAACCTTCAGGGTGTTCTGCACAAGGACTCTGAAGTCCCTCTGCAACTCAGATTCCTGGATTTTCTCCCCATTTAGAAAAGAGTCCACACATTTATTTCTACTACCAAAGTACATGACCATGTATTTTCCAACATTGTATTTCATTTGCCACTTTCTGACCATTCTCCTAATCTGTCCAAGTCCTTCTGCATCCTTCCTGTTTCCTCAACGCTACCTGCCCCTCCACCAATCTTAATATCATCTGCAAACTTGGCAACAGAGCCATCTATTCCATCATCTAAATCATTTATATACAGCATAAAAAGAAGTGGTCCCAACTCCTACCCTCGTGGAACACCACTAGTCACTGACAGCCAACCAGGAAAGGATCCTTTCATTCCCACTCACTGCGTCCTATGAATCATTCAATGCTCTAACCATGTGAGTAGCTTCCCTGTAATAACATGGGCTCTTAATTTGTTAAGTGGCCTCATGTGTGGCAACTTGTTAAAGGCCTTCTGAAAGTCCAAATATACAAAATCCACTGCATCCCGTTTATCTATCCTACTTATAATCTTCTCAAAGAATTCCAACTAGTTCATTAGGCAGGATTTTCCCTGAAGGAAACCATGCTGACTTTGTACTATCTTGTCCTGCGTCACCAAATTTTCCATCAACTTATCCTTAACAATTGACTCTAACATCTTGCCAATCTCTGAGTTCAGGCTAACTGGTCTATCATTTTCTTTCTGCTGCCTTCCTCCTTTCTTAAAGAGTGGAGTGACATTTGCAATTTTCCAGTCCTCTGGCACAATGCCAGAGTCCAATGATTTTTGAAAGATCATTTCTAATGCCACCATAGTCTCTAGCGTTACATCTTTCAGAACCCTCAGGTGCAGCTCCTCTGGACCGGGTGACTTGTGTACCATTAGGCCTTTTTGAGCACCTTCTCTCTTGTAACAGTAACTGCACTCACTTCTCTTCCTTCACACGCTACAACATCAGGCATGCTGCCAGTGTCTTCCACAGTGAAGACTGATGCAAAATACTCATTTCATTTAACAGTCATCTCCTTGTCCCTCATTATTATTTCTCCTGCCTCATTTTCTAGCGATCCTATATCCACTCTCATTTCTTTTTTATTTTTAACATACTTGAAAAAACTTTTACTATCCACTTTGATATTACTTGCTGGCTTGCTTTCATATTTAATCTTTTCTCTTCTAATGATTTTTCAGGTGTTCTCTGTAGGTTTTTAAAAACTTCCCAATCCTCTGTCTTCCCACTAATTTTTACTTTGTTGGATGCCCTTTCTTTTGCTTTTACAATAGCTTTGACTTCCTTTATCAGCTATGGTTGTATTATTTTACCATTTGAGTATTTCTTCATTTTTGGAATACACATATCCTGCAGCTTCCTCATTTTCCCCAGAAACGCACGCCATTGCTACTTTGCTGACACCCCTGCTAGCAGCTCCTTCCAATTTACTTTGGCCATCTCCTCTCTCATATCACTGAAATTTCCCTTACTCCACTGAAATACTGCTACATCAGACTTTTCTTTCTCTCCTATCAAATTTCAAGTTGAACACAATCATATTGTGATCGCTGGTTCCTAAGGGTCCCCTCTGCAATGAATGCATTGAGTCTGCTATTTGTTACTCATTAACTTGCTCTGGGCCAGTCTCGGGCTCATTGACGCATGCACTTCCAAAACATTTCAATTGCATGATGCCCACTTGCATTCTGACACAATTATTAAATCATGAAAAATAGTATGTTCCAGTGTCCTGAATGCCAACAGATACGTTTCTATAATCTATATAATATTCAGTACACTGCACTCTACCAAACAATGGAACTTTCTCTGGCCAGTCAAAACCAGAGTCCTAGGAAATGCCTCAAATGACCACTCACTTGGCAACAGTTAGGACCCTGACTGCCAGTTCTGTGTGTGCCACAAATTGATGGAAAGTATTGCCATTTCACATGCCTTGAGGCTCAGGCAGTGTAGAAGTTTCTCTTAGTGGGGCCCTTATGGGCTCAATATACTGAACAGTAATATGATATGACTTTTACAGTCCGTAGTAATCTCAAAGTCATTGTTTCTATCAACTACTTATCCAATAAGTGCAGCACCTTGTACACAAATTCTTCAACCTGCGGAATCTGGCATGTACTTAACAATTCTTCAGTTGATTGGTTAAGCGCAATGCAGACTCTTAACTGGAAAACCTCAGAATGTTAAATTTAATACCAAATGAAGCACAGAAGCAAAAAGAAAATTGAGAATGAAATTTTGTGGTAAGAAACATCAAAAACAGTAACAAAATCTTGAGCTCTAACAATAATTAAATGCTTATTTCTAAAGCTAAAGGGAGTGTTTTGGCATAATTAAGATTTATTATGCCATTGACGAGCTGTTACACTGGATGGTTCATCTGATCTTTCCTCGTAACTTCAGTTCATGCATAGGAGCTGTGTAAGGCAACTTCACACTGTTCAATATATTCCAATGCCAGTTCTCTCCTTTGGGAGATGTACATTGCAGACTACAGCAAGCACCACTCTGTGTTTTTATCTGCATAATGTTATCACTGGCTGCTCCTCCATTATTATTACCATGAAATTTAAATCCAGTTAATTTTCCAAAAATTGTAATTTAGTCAGTTGTAAGGTATCAAGGAGTTTAAATATAATCAGGCTTTCAAGGCTTTATATGAGAAGGCATTAAAACATAATTAAAATTGAAGAGATGAGTTTTGAAGAAACATTTTAAGATCAGTGCAGATGAGGCCATATTGCAAGAGATTGCTAAAGCAGGACCATGTTAGCTGAAATCCTAATTACTGCTGGTGAAAAAGATAGAGCGAGAAGAAGAGATTAGGATTCAGAGACAAATGACAGAGAGTTGAAAAGTTTTGTGACTGAAAGGAAAGCAATATATAAAATTACTTGTGTCTGATAGTGGAGCAAAGAGAGTAAAGGAGTATATTTGCTCATTATCAAAACATCATCAAAAATATCTGCAAAACAATCACCTGATAATTGCTCTTCTACCCTAAGAGTCTGTTATAGAGTACAGTTCTTTTCCTCCGAGATATCTGTGAGCTTTTATTCTGTGTTAGACATATGTTGCTTTTACTCAATCCAAGCTGTGGCTTTGACATAACAGTGAAAGAAATATCAGATATTTCTGCCAAGTGATGCAAAGCTCATTAATGAAGTTAAATGCCGTCAAATAGAAAGTCTACAGAATGATTATAGTTGTAGCCCCTATCTTTCTTTGCCTTAATGAAATTAGGTCTATTACTTGCAAAGAAGATTTCTGGTAATATATTGAGATACATTAACACACTGAAAGACATTGTTATTGTTATTTACAATAAATTCCAATTTTCTGAACAAAATCTTACATCTTAAAAATTAGCTTTTTCTGAAGTTCTATATTTTTTTAAAGTTAGCCAATATACTGTCATGAATACTTCCCAATAAAGCATTAATGATGTTCACTTATTAGATATTAATTATTATGCTTTTGGTCTAGTATTTCTGTTTAGGTAGATTGTTCCATTAGTAAGGTCTTCACTTCCTCTGATGTTCTGTATCTTATGTTAAAAGTATAATTTTAAAGTTGAATTGCTCATTTGGTCTCTCAAGCCTCTGTCATTCAATAGCTGATCTTGCTCGATCACAATTTTCTTGTATCATTATCTTTTCATCTCCTTTAAGTCAAAATTAAACAATCAGTCTTATTCTCAAATACCATCAGTGATTTGTGATGAGCTCAGGAACCAAAGTGAGAATCTTTATTACTGTATTTTGCACAGGGTAGAAACTGATCATTTGCAGAAATTTACAAATGGGAGTTAGATTAGGATGGAAGAAAGGAAAAATAGAAGGGAACACAGAGCGACGCAGAGAGCATAGGAGGTAACAGGGATGCCTAGAATCACATAGTATTAATTTGTTTTAATGGTTAAATCCTGTTTGTGAAATGTTCCAGATCTAGTCATGAAAATTCAATGGGTACTTACTGTCTCAAGTCACCCTTGTGTGCCAATTCAAGTTCCACCTCAGGAGAAGATGAGTTGATGTAATTCCTCTGTTTTGTTGCACAGGACTTTGATCCACATTTTCCCTGAGGTATTCATCATAGACACTCATGGGAAAACCTGATCTTAATCCCATGGCATTAACCCAAAGCACCTGCAGTAAAGCGAGAAACATACCATAATAGCAGATTCTAACAGAGAATGCACTGAACAGTCCCAATCACCTGGCCACACCTAACTCCTGCAATCTGCACCCTATTTTGTTCCAACTCTGTAATGGCAGCATCCAGCTTCACCGGCTACCCCATACCCCAATATCTCTTCTAAATATCCATTGATTGTAAGTACTCCGGTTGTTCATCTGCTGAGCTGTTAGAGTAATAAATGGTGTTTTTATTTAATAAGCACCTAAATAATTAATTATTTTATATGAGGTTATTTTTATCTCCCTGAGACTACTGGGGATCTGAAGGTCAAGTTTTTTTCACACAGAAACATTTTCCAAGTGGGAGATCACAGAGAGAGTTGGAAACAGTTCCTTGTGGAGTTTACATGTCAGATTTTAAAAGTGAACGGGGCCTGCTGGAGTGTCTTCTGACCATTGAGATTGCTTGGGTTATTAGTAACTAATAACCCAAGCAATGGGGCAGTTGCTATGTATTAGCAAAACTAATTATTTTGAACGAGAAATAAACATAGACTCCGAGAGGAATAGAAACAAACCCATTTTATTTATCAAGATATATTACGGGGAGTCCACCTCACAATCAGGGTGTTCTGGACTCCATGTAAACAGTGGAGAGTTTCTTCTTTTATACAGCACAGATTCAAGATGTTCATAATTTTAGTCTTAACCACACTTTCACTACACAGAGCAAATAGATATATCCATAGGACAAAGCATTTTTAATCATAGAACAGACAATAACTAAGTCATATGGATGTATGTTCCTCTTTTCTGCAGACAGTGTTGCATCCTGATTTTGAAAGACTGCCTGCTGTAAGACTATGCTTAGGACATTGGATTACAAAATTCAAATAGAAAACTGCAAGTTAGCTACTTAGTTTGTTAACCCTTTTGCTGACCTTTCAACCAGCTAGTCTGAACTGATTTTATGGCTAACTATGTGTAAAGTTTTGGCAACACTAGAAGAATTGGGAAGTTTCATATTTTCATAACTTTAAGAGTCATAATGGAAAAGTACTAGCAATTCTGGTGCTATCAGACCAATAATACTTCATTCTTCCACAGTATACAAGTAGAGGCAGTGTATAGTAAGACTGTGAGGAAGGACAGGGAGTGGGTAGGGCAAAATTGAAGTCGGTGGGATGAGCTGAGTAGCTGTGGGAAAAATTGAAAAGGGTGATGAATACAGGGCTAAAGGTGTTATACTTGAATGCTCGCAGTATACAGAATCAGGTAGATGATCTTGCAGCACAGCTGAGATTGGCAGGTATAACATTATGGGCATCATTGAGTAATGCTGAAGGATGATCATAGTTGGTAGCTTAACATCCAAGGATACACACAGTATCAGAAGGACAGGCAGGTAGACAGAGGAGATGGCTCTGCTGGTAAAAAGTGAGATCAAATTCTAAGAAATAGGTGACATAGGTTCAGAAAATGTAGAATTTTTATTGGTAAAGTTAATAAACTGCAAAGGTAAAAGGAACCTGATATGAGTTATATACAGGCCTCCGAAAAGTAGCCAAAAAGTGGGATACAAATTACAAAAAGCCATGCAAAAAGGGCAATGTTATGATAGACATGCGGGATTTCAACATGCAGGTAGATTGGAAAAATTAAGTTGGCACTGGATCCCAAATGAGAGAATTTGTAGAATGCCTTCAAGACAGATTTTTCAAGCAGCTTGTGCCTGAGCCTAGTAGCGAAAGACAATACTAGATTTGATTAGGGATCTTAAGGAAAAGGAACCCTTATGAGGCAGTGATCATAATATGATAGAATTTGCACTGTAGCTTGAGAGGGAGAAGCTAAAGTCAGATGTATCAGTATTACAATGGTGAAAGGGAATTTTAGAGGCATGAGAGAGGAGCTAGCTAAAGTTGATTGGAAGGGGACACCAGCAGGGATGACAGCAGAACAGCAATGCTGGAGTTTCTGGGATACATACGTCCCAAAGAAGAAGTATTCTGAAGAGAGAATGTGGCAACCATGGGTGACAAGGGAAGTCAAAGACAGCATAAAAGCAAAAGACAGGGCATATCATATTGTAAAAATTAAAGGGAAGTTAGAAGTTTTGGAAAATTTAAAAATAAACAGAGGGCAACTAAAAAGCCGTAAGGAAAGAAAAGATCCAATACAAAGATATAAAAGAGGATGCACCATGTTTTTATTCAGAAATATAAAGAATAAAAGAGAGGCAAAAGTGGATACTGGTCCACCAGAAAATGACTCTGTAAAGGTAGTAATGGGGGGGGGGGGGGAGACAAAGGAACTTAATAAGTATTTTGCATCAGTCTTCACTGTGGAAGACACTAGCAATATTCCAGATGCTCAAAAGTGTCAGGGGGCAGAAGTGAGTTGCTATTACTGAGGAGAAGGTGCTTGGGAAGCTTGGGTACCTGAACCATATGGGCTACACTCTAAGGTTCTGAAAAAGAGGCAGCTGCAGTTATTGTCAAAGATTTGTAGTGATCTTCCTTGAATCATAAGATTCTCGAATGGTTCTGAAGGACTGGAAAATTACAAATGTCACCCCACACTTTAAGAAAGGAGATTAAGGAGATTAAGTGGGATGTTATTTACTTTGAACTTTAGAAGGTATTTGACAAGGTGTCTCACATGAGGCTACTTAACAAGTTAAGGTCCACAGTATTATAGCAATGGTTGAAAAATGCATGCAAAAAGTGGGAATAAAGGTTGGCTTTTCTTGTTGACTGCCAGAGACTAGTGGGGTATCCTGCAGTAGGTACTGGGACTGCTTCTTGTTACGTTATATGTCAATGATTTAGATTACGGAATTGATGGCTTTGTGGCTAAGTCTGCAGACAATACACAGATAGCTAGAGGGGCAGGGGCAGATAGTCCTGCAGTAGCAGGGAGTCTGCAGGGGGAATTAAGCAGATTAAGAGAATGGGCAAAAAAAGTGATAGATGGAAAACAGTGTTGGGAAGTATATGGTCATGTACTTTGGTAGAAGAAATAAAAGCATATACTATTTTATAAATAGAGAGAAAATTCAAAAATCAGAGGTGTAAAGGACTTGGGAGATCTTGTGTAGAATGCACTAAAGGTTAGTTGAGTTAGTGGTAAGGAAGTTAGCAAAGTTAGCATTCATTTCAAAAGGACTAGAATATAAAAGCAAAGGTGTAATATTGACACTATATAAGGCACTGTTGAAACCTCACTTGGAGCATTGTGAGCTGTTTTGGGTCCCCTTATCTAAGAAAATATGGTCTGGTTGAGGAGAGGTTTCAGAGGAAGTTCACAAGTATGACTCTAGAAATGAAAAGGTTAACATCTGAACAGCATTTGATTGCTCTGTGCCTGTACTCACTGAAGGTCAGACAAATGATGGGAGATCTCATTGAAACCCATCAAATATTGAAAGTCCTAGATAGAGTGGATTCCCATGCCCACTTTCCATCCATACTGGGTTGAGCGCTGAGCTAGCGACTAGAACTCATAAAAAAAAATTGCCTGCTACAGAAACATCAACAACAAGAAGTTGATGGCCTATGCTCTCTCATGAGTTGAAAAGCAATTTCTTGTCTTCTTCTAGATAGAGTGGATGCGAAGAGCATGTTTCCTATTGTGGTGGAGTTGAGGACCAAAGGGAACAGCCTCAGAACAGAGGAACATCTATTTAGAATGGAGCTCAGGAAGAATTTATTTAGCCAAAGGGTAGTGAATCTGTGAAATTCATTGGCACAGATGTGGTCACGTAGGCCAAGTCTCTGGGTGTATTTAAAGTGCAAGTTGATATTCTCTTGGTTAGTCAAGGCATCAAAGGTCACGGGGAGAAGGCAGGAGAATGGGTTAATGAATCAGTCATGATAGAATGGTGGAGTTGACTCATTGGACTGAATGGCCTAATTATGTTCCTATGCCTTATGATTTTATAAGAGGATGGAAGAGCAAGTGATAGAGGCAGATAGTAATAAAGTATTGAAAAAAAAACAAATTTAGACCAATTCTTGAATAAGGGAGATATGGGCAAAATGTCAGCAAGTGTGATTAGCATAGATGAACATCACAGTCGGCGCACAGCAGTTGGGCCAATGAGTCTATTTCTGTGTGGTATAACTCTATGAATCTATGATACTCCTCCATGTCAATTGTGCAAAATTCTGATACCTGTAGAAGCAATTGGCCTGGGATAGCTCCCAAATTTAGGTTGTGTTGCTGGCTATAGAGGATCTTTAACAGCTTTCCATGAAGACTGTGATGCCAAGACCTTCATAGAACTCATTCCTAAAAGCAGATTACAAAAACTGCTTTATGGATCACCATGGAGTTTACTACTTCAAATAAAATGTAATGTACTCTCTTTTGAATGGTTAAGTCTACGTGATTATTCCATCATGAAGTACCTAAAGATGTTTCATTGTTTTTTAATGATCATATATAAATTCAAGTATTTGTTGAGGTAATGCCTTGGAACAGTGAGTTTTGGAGGCAAGCAGTGATGTGCTGGGAAGGTGTCTCCATGTGGTTGACACTTCATTACGATCCATAATAATTTCATGTGATTGACATTAATACTCAACTTAAAATAAAACTTAATTTTCTGTTTCAAACCGCTTGTGCAAGATTACGTACAACTAAATTGGATTATGCTATTTCTGTAAAATATCATGAGATTTTAAGTAGATTGCATGTATAAAAGTAAAGACTAAAATTGCATTTTATTTAATTCTTGTCCATTAGTCATAAATCTGGTTGAATGAAGCTCAGTGCATAAGAGATTGTTTGACAAGCAGGAAATGCATATTAACTCTATATCAACTTCCTGTCACAGGAGCAAGTAATCTACAGAAATTGAAAGTGATTCTTTCAAATGGGTTGTATTCTGCTTAAATGTACCCAACAGTACCAATGTAAAATCAAGCAAAGTGTTTGAGAGAATGTGGCTGGCAAGAGAATTAGTTAACGCCAAAAAGAATAGCTTGATCGCTGCGTGCATTCAAGTTGCTATGATTGCGACTTTCTTCTTAACTGCCCGTTCACTTGGTACAGTATTCCTTCTTTTACAAAAATATTTTAAGCTTATTTGTTGTATAATTGCTTCTTTCGAAATACCAGAATGCTACTTACTGCACAACTATTCCTTTCAAAAACAGTCAAATTATAATATTGCTTTAAGATAATTTAATTCTTGTTCAAAATGGCATTTTTAAGTAGGTGAATTCAGACCTTTTAGATCCTATCTTCAAATTTTTCACAATTCTAACATTTCCTCATGAAATTATTGTATGTTTGTGTTTAAAATATATTTTCTGTTTTGCTCTGCAGTTATAGAAATATATTTGTTTATTTGTTGGGTTGGCAGTTGAATCAGTTATTTTTGGTAACCATTATATATGCATAATATATAACCATTATATAAGTAAATTATATATGCCTTACTATCTCCAAGAATCATCGAGCTCTAAAGCCTTTAAATATTTTCAAAAGTAATTATTTTTATCTTTGATAAAGTAAAATTTAAGTATAATTTCCACCGTAAACATTTTGTCAATCTATTCCATCTTTACATTTAAATGAGTTATGAATCTGATTTTAACCTGATTCATTTTGATGCCATTTTCCATATTTAAATGATTTAAATTTATCAGAAAACAGCATGCAATTTAGACTAGTATTTTCTATTTAGTTCAGGACATTAAGCACAACCATGAAGTTAGCCAAAAACAGTGCTTCTAAATTTGATAGCAAAGGAGCTTAATGACTATGTTAGGTTCCTTTTTTCTAAAAAGAAGCCCTGTTTGGAATATTCTGACTTTTTAAACTCCAACCATCTTGCTGCAGTACTGCCCCCAAATCCAGCTTTAAAGGTGTCAAACTGATTAGTCACCCAAGGTCAGAGAAGTTGTAATTTCAAAAATTGTTCAGATTACTTCTACATGAAGTGAGAGATTCAAGATTCAAGATGTTTAAAGTTATTTACTGTACACAAGTGTAAGGTGAACTAAATAATTGCTACTCCGGATCCAATGTAACAAAAACAAACACAATGATAATACTATAAGTCATTTACATGACTTTGACAGTATACATTCCTTTTGTTGTTTTGTACTTTTATGTATTTGATACAACTTCGCCTCTGATTTGTATTTAATCATTTTTTAAAAATCAATTAAAAATATTTAAAATGAAATGATAATACTATTGAAATAAATATTAAGTATAAATACATAAGATAGCTTATTTACATAGGTTGATTGTATGTCCGTAAAGCGATCAAGCTGTATATAAAGTGATGGGAAATAATAAAGTAGTGGTGGAGTTAGTGGGTGGTGTGTTGATCAGTCTTACTGCTTCGGGAAAGTAACTCTTTCTGAGCATAGTGGTCTGGGTGAGGATAGTATGTAGCCTCCTCCCTGATGGGAGTGGGGCAGTGTATCCATGAGCAAAGTGTGTGGAATCCTTCATGATGTTACTGGCCCTTTTCTGGCACCTTTCTGTATATATGTCCTTGATGGCAGATAGGCTGGTGCCAGTGAAGCACTGGGCAGTTTTGACTACCCATTATAGAGCCTTTCTGTCCACTGCAGTGCAGTTTCCATGCTAAATGATGCAGCTTGTTAGGATGCTCTCTACTGTGCATCTGTAGAATGATGTGAGCACGAATGTGCAAATTGCTTCTGGGCTCCGATCCTGACGCCTATGCAAATAGGCAACACCATGGCGTGAGGCCTAGTCCTCATTAGAACTGAGGCCATGCAGCACCTCCGCTGTTGGTCCCACTAATAAACCAGTGAATCAGACTTGCAACATTTCACATTACCAATGTCCAACTGTGTCTCGCGAACATAAGAAAAACGAATATGACAATCACTCAATGTTAGTACATCGCCTTCACAGCAACGTGGTCCGCACCAGTTCCAGCTCCTCCACCAATGAGCAACTCACTGATGGGGGTAGACCTGCAGAACTTGATGTTCTTAATGTCCAGCCAATTACACCATTGGCTGTCCCCATCTACAGTCATCTAAACAAAAGGTCACCCTAGCAGGAAATGATACAGTAGTGGTGGAACTGTTGATCAGCACTTGGACTGATCTTTCATAATGATATATGGAATCTCTAATGAATGGGATTCCATTGGACAGTTACCTGAAATGCAAAAGGATTCAAGATTGGTGAATTTCATTTTCAGTACACAAGTGTAAAGGAGAACAAAATAATTGTTACTCCGGATCTGATGCAGCACAGAAAAAAAACATATTAAGATAAAGAACTGAATAAATATAAATACATTAAAATAGCTTATATGCAGGATTGTATGTCCATAAAGTGATGTTAGGTGTAGGAGTGTCTGTATATCTGCTGACTCCAATGGGAAGTGATAAAGTCATGGTAGTGGGAATGTGTTGGGGTGGGTTAATGGGTGAAAGTGCTGATCAGCCTGATGGTTTGGAGGAAGCAACTGTTTTTGAGTTTGATAGTCCTGGTCTGGATGCTGTGTAGCCTTTTCCCTAATAGGAGTTAGGTGTTCCCTAACAGTCCATGAGCAGGGTGGGTATGATCCTTTGTGATATTGCTGGCCTTTTTCCAGCACCTTTCTATATATACGTATATATGTCCTTGATGGCAGGTAGGCTGGTGCTGATGATGTATTTAGCAGTTTTAATTACTCATTAGAGAACCTTCCTGTCCATTGTCATGCAGTTTCCATACCACATAGTGATGCAGCATGTTAGGATGCTCTCAACTGCGCATCTGTAGAAAGTCAAGAGATTTGATGTGCACAGTCCAGCTCTCTCTAGCCTCTTCAGAAATTAAAGGCATTGGTGAGCTTTCTTGACTGTGTAGGATGTGTTCTGGGACCATAAGAGTTTATGTATGATGTACAATGGCTTCCATGATTTTGCTGCTGATGTAAAGCAGGGTGGGGGTGTTGTGAGTTCTCCTGAAGTTGATAACCATCTTTTTTGTCTTGCTGACTCAAAGGAAAAGGTTATTTTCCTAGCACCAGGCCTCGAGCTCCTCCACTTCCTCTCTGCAGGCCATCACATCATTGGTGATAATGAGCCCCACCACTGTTGTGTCATCAGCAAAGTTGATGATGTGACTGCTTGGACGTTTGACCGTGCAGTAGTGTGTGACCAGAGTATACAGCACTGGGCATGGTATCCATCCCTTTGGGGCACCCTTGTTGAGGTTGTTGGGGAGAGAGAAGCGGTTGTGCATGCTGACAGTCTGAGGTCTGTTCATTAGGAAGTCCAACACCCATTTGTACTGTGGAGTAGAGGTCATGGTAGTGTATTTGTGAGGAAGACTAAGCTGATTGTGAATTTGCCCAGCCTGATTTTGGTGTACATGTCAATGTCCATCCTTTATTTTGTTAAAATAGTAGTTATGATGCAGATTGCTCATTTCATAATCAATGATATTTTTGTTGGTCTGGAATAACAAACCACACCAGGTACGTCAATGTATGTCCAAATGATGATTTTATAGTAATTCATTAGTTCTGTGTTCATCATTACTAAAAGTAATTGAATTCTTTTAAATGTCAGATTATTGATTGAAATTTAAGTTTCACAGCAGTCGAGGTAGAAGTTGAAATCACATCTTCAGGTGGTTAAGTCCAGATCTCTGGTTCGCTAAATAAGTAATTTAACCACTATCATGCAAGAACATCTAAAGAGCAGATTTGTTTTGAAATCTGGCGATGCCACAATGCATCTAAGCAACAATTATGATTGATATGTCAGTAAAATAGCATTAAGTTAGCACCCAGACTCCCCCGATAATGATATTCCATTAACCAAATAATCAGTATTCTGTTGAGGGATAAACATTGACCAAAAACACCAAGAAATCCTCCCCAGTTATACTTTAAATAAAGCCATGGAACCTACTTCACAGATGGCACCTCTAGCCATGCAACATTGCACTCAGCAGCACCGAAAGTCAAGCCTCAAATTTTGTGCTCAACTTCCGAGGTCATTGAACCAAGAGGGAAACCATATACAATAATTAAATAGATTAGAACTTCCTCCTTCACTCACTGCTCAACTATAGAACAATTACTGCCTTTCCTTGCTCTGATCACCAGATGTTGACACACAGATAAGGGATATCTTGTTGTAAGGTGGTAAGCACCTGCATCTCAGCAGGGCCAAGCATAGATAGATAGATAGATAGATAGATACTTTATTCATCCCCATGGGGAAATTCAACATTTTTTCCAATGTCCCATACACTTATTGTAGCAAAACTAATTACATACAATACTTAACTCAGTAAAACATATCTTACTCCTGGCGATTGAATTGTAAAGCCGAATGGCATTGGGGAGTATTGATCTCTTCATCCTGTCTGAGGAGCATTGCATCGATAGCAACCTGTCGCTGAAACTGCTTCTCTGTCTCTGGATGGTGCTATGTAGAGGATGTTCATGACATCATGACATCATACCTGAACAAACTTTATCCATAAGTCAAAGTCAAAGTAAAATTTATTATCAGAGTACATACGTCACCACATACAACCCTGAGGTTCTTTCTCAAGTGGGCATACTCAGTAAATCACTCGGATAGTAACTATAAACAGGATCAATGGGCAACAAACTGTGCAAATGCACATATAATAAAATAGAAATAAATAATGAGCATGACATAACAAGATAAAAGAGTCATTAAATGAGTGTAGTCATAAGTTCTTTCTGGGGAAGGTATGACCTGTACAAAAAGGATTGGGTACATCTGAACCCGGGCGGGACCAATATCCTTGTGAGCAGGTTTTCTAGAAGGGTTTGAGCTAGGTTAGCAGGGGAGTGGGAACTGGAATGATAAGGTTGAGGATGGGGATGTTGGAATACTGTAGTGAGACACTGAGGATGGACAGAAAGATGATAGGGCAAAACTAGTCAGTGGGATGAGTCGAAGTCTAACGAGGGCAAAATCGCAAAGGTGATGAATACAGGACTGATGGTGTTATCTTGAATACACACAGTATGCAGAATAGAGTAAATAATCTTGTGGCACAGTTAGAGATTGGTAGGTATGATTTTCTGAGCATCAGTGCATCATGGCTGATAGGAGCTTAACATTCACGAATACATATTTTATTGCAGGTAGGCAGAGGGGGTGGGTTGGCTCTGTTGGTAAAAAATGAAATAAAATCCTCAGAAAGTGGTGACATAGGATCAGAAGATGTAGAATCCTTGTGGGTAGAGTTAAGAAACTACAAAGATAAAAAGACAGTGATAGAAGTTTCACACAAGACTCTGAACAGTAGCCAGGAAGGGGGATATAAGTTTCAATGGGAAACAGAAAAGCTATGTAATAGGGGCAATGTTATGCTTGTCATGGGGGATTTCAATAAGTAGATAGATTGGGAAAACTAGGTTGGTGCTGGATCCTAAGAGAGGATATTTGTAGATATCTATGAGATGGATTTTTAGAGCAGTTTGTGGTTGAGTCCACTAGGGGGAAGGCAGTTCTGGACTGGATGTAGTGTAATGAATCAGATTTGATTAGGGAGCTTAAGGTAAAGAAATGCTTAGGAGACAGTGGTCATAACATGATAGAATTCATCCTGCAGTTTGAGAGGGAGAAGATAAAGTCAAATGTTTCGCTATTACAGAGGAGTAAAGAGAATAACAGAGGCATGAGAGAGCAGCTGCCCAAAATTGATTTGAAAGGGACATTAGCAGTGATGATGGCAGAACAACAATGGCTTAAATTTCTGGGGGTAACTCAGAAGACACAGGATAGGTACATCCCTAAGATGAAAAACTATTCTAAAAGGGGGATGAGGCAACCATGGTTGACAAGGCAAGTCAAAGACAGCATAAAAGCAAAAGAGATGGCATATAATAAAGCAAAAATTAATGGGAAGTTAGAGGATTAGGAAGCTTTTAAAAAAGCACTGGAATGCAACTAAAAAAAACATAAGGAGAGTAAAGTTAAAATATAAAGATAAGCTAACTAATAGTATCAAAAAGGATACCAAAAGATTATTCAGAAATATAAAGAGTAAAAGAGAGGTGAGAGTGGATATTAGTCTCCTGTAAAATTATGCTGGAGAAGTAGTAATGAGGTAAAAAAAAAAAGCAGATGAACCAGATAAGTGTTTTAACACAATCTCACAATCTTGAGTGTGGAAAACACAAGCAGCATGCCAGAGATTCAAGAGTGTGAGGGGGCAGAAGTGATTGTAGTTGCTGTTACTAAGGAGAAGCTTCTTGGGAATCTGAATGGTCTGAAGGTAGATAAGTCAACTGGACCAGATGGACTACACCCCAGGGTTCTAAAAGACATAGCTGAAGAGATCGTGCAGGCATTAGTAATGATCCTTCAAGAATGACTAGATTCTGAAATGGAAAATTGCAAACATCATTTCACTCTTTAAGTAGGGAGGGAGGTAGAAGAAAAGGAATCATAGACTAGTTAGCCTGACTTCAGTGGTTGGGAAAATATTGGAATCTGTTATTAAGGATGAGGTTTTGAGGCACTTAGATTTGAGTAGGCCAAAGTCAGCATGGTTTCCCTCAGATGAAATCTGGCCTGACGAATCTGTTGGAATTCTTTGAGGAAACAACAGGCAGGATAGACAAAGGACGTTGTTTACTGGGATTTTCAGAAGGCCTTTGAAAACGTGTTGCATAGATAGATAGATAGATAGATACTTTATTCATCCCCATGGGGAAATTCAACTTTTTTCCAATGTCCCATACACTTGTTGTAGCAAAACTAATTACATACAATACTTAACTCAGTAAAAAATATGATATGCATCTAAATCACTATCTCAAAAAGCATTAATAATAGCTTTTAAAAAGTTCTTAAGTCCTGGCGGTAGAATTGTAAAGCCTAATGGCATTGGGGAGTATTGACCTCTTCATCCTGTCTGAGGAGCATTGCATCGATAGTAACCTGTCACTGAAACTGCTTCTCTGTCTCTGGATGGTGCTATGTAGAGGATGTTCAGAGTTATCTATAATTGACCGTAGCCTACTCAGCGCCCTTCGCTCAGCTACCGATGTTAAACTCTCCAGTACTTTGCCCACGACAGAGCCCGCCTTCCTTACCAACTTATTAAGACGTGAGGTGTCCCTCTTCTTAATGCTTCCTCCCCAACACGCCACCACAAAGAAGAGGGCGCTCTCCACAACTGACCTATAGAACATCTTCAGCATCTCACTACAGACATTGAATGACGCCAACCTTCTTAGGAAGCACAGTCGACTCTGTGCCTTCCTGCACAAGGCATCTGTGTTGGCAGTCCAGTCTAGCTTCTCGTCTAACTGTACTCCCAGATACTTGTAGGTCTTAACCTGCTCCACACATTCTCCATTAATGATCACTGGCTCCATATGAGGCCTAGATCTCCTAAAGTCCACCACCATCTCCTTGGTCTTGGTGATATTGAGACGCAGGTAGTTTGAGTTGCACCATATCACAAAGTCCTGTATCAGTTTCCTATACTCCTCCTCCTGTCCATTCCTGACACACCCCACTATGGCCGTGTCATCAGCGAACTTCTGCACATGGCAGGACTCTGAGTTAAATTGGAAGTCTGATGTGTACAGGGTGAACAGGACCGGAGAGAGTACGGTTCCCTGCGGCGCCCCTGTGCTGCTGACCACCGTGTCAGACCTACAGTCTCCCAACCGCATGCTAAATGAGGTAAGAGCCCATGCTATTACAGGAAAGATACTGGCCTGGATAGAAGATTGAGTAACTGGCAGGAAGCAAAGATTTGGAATAAAGAGAGCCTTTTCTGATTGGCTGCCGGTGACTAGCAGTTTTTCACACGGATTGATATTGTGACTGCTTCATTTCATGTTATATGTCAAGATCTGGATGACAGAATTGATTGTTTTATGGTCATGCTTGCAGAAGATGCAAAGGTAAGTGGAGGGGCAACTAGTGTTGAGGAAGCAGGGAGTCTGCAGAAGGACCTAGACAAAGTGGGAGAATGGGCAAATAAGTGATATATGGAATGCAGTGTAGAGAAATGTATGGTCATGCACTTTGGTAGAAAGAATAATGGCATGGATTATTTTCTAAGCGGGGAGAAAATTCAAAAATCAGAGGTGCAAAGGGACTTGAGAGTCCTTGTGTAGGATTCCCTAAAGGTTAACTTGAAGATTGAGTAGGTGGTATGGAAGGCGAATGCAATGTTAGCATTAATTTCAAGAGGACTAGAAAATAAAAGCAATGATGTATTCCTAAGGCTTTATAAAGCATAGGTCAAACTGCATTTGGAGTATTGTGAGCAGTTCTGGGCTCCTTATATAAGAAAAGATGTGCTAGCATTGGAGAGAGTCCAGAGAAAGTTCACAAGAATGATTCCTGGGTTGAAAGGGTTAATGTATGAGGATCATTTTATGGCTTTGGGTCTGTACTTGTTGGAGTTTAGAAGAATGAGGAGTAATCTCATTGAAATGCATCCAATATTGAATGAGCTAGATAAAATGGATGTGGAGAGGATGTTTCCTTTAGGGATCAGTCTAGCACTATCTTAGAATAGAGGGATGTCCATTTGGAACAGAGATGAGAAGGATTTTCTTTAGACAGAATTTGGTGAACCCATTGCCACATTGGCAATGGTGGAATTCATTGCCACATACAACTGTGGAAGCCAAGTCTTGAAGTATATTTAAACGGAGGTTAATAGGTTCTTGATTAGGCAGAGCATGAAAAGTTAAAGGGAAAAGGCAGAAGAATAGGGTTTAGAAGGATAATAAATTAGCCACAATGGAATGGCAGAGCAGACTTGATGGGCTGACTGGTCTAATTCTGGTCCTATATCATATGTTTTATAAAATAGCTGAAAGGAACTTTGACATTTGGCTTGACCAGTGTGAAAGGACTCTAAATGCTTCTAAAGCAAAAAAAAAACAAATAGAAATTTATATGAAATACTTTTAAACAATTAAAAACATTAAAGCAAACAAAGCAGTTCAGCATTGTAAATTACCTTATAAGTCTTCAGCCTCAGAGCTGTTCTCGGCTGCACAAACTAACATGGCTGTTTTGTGTGCATGTGCATGCACACTTGAAAAATCTACTAAGCCACTTTTACTCATAGATATAAAAATTACTTGTTGAGAAGATGCCAAGGGTAACTTTCATTGTGTAAATTTAACACGATAGCAATCTTATCTGTAGCCAGGAAGGAAGAGTACATGTATGAAAGCAGAGAAAAGAAGCACTATATGGATATGTATCTTCTAATTTAGAGATCAGGTTACCTTTATAAAATGGTATTACAGGCATTCATGAAAATGTACAATGACCAAAAGTGCAAATATTTCTACTAATTTAAATGTTTTTAAATAATGGAAAAAAAATATATTGAATGTCATGGACAGTGTTTTCAGTTACAAACAATATATACCTATAAAATAGATGAAGCGCATCAGGCAAGCATCATTTTCTGTTGATTAGTAGTGGCATTTGCCAAATATAAAAAATATGCCCCACGATTTACCAGAATGCTCTATTGTGTTTTAGTGTTTCTGTCTGTGGTAGTCTAGTTAAGCAAATTAAGTATCATCTAGGGTTGCCAATGTATGCCATTTATGAAAGAGTATTAAAGCCGTGTAATACTCAGCACTTCCAGGCTCTTTCTAAATTAAGCCTTCTAATATTCATTTTTGTAGATCTCAGATATTATGGTGATAAAACACTGAGATTAATTTTGCATTTATTGTCCCAGAGATGTAAAGTCATTTTGCTAGCCCTGCACAAGATGTGTTTATACATTAAAAACTTCATTTAGCAAAAATGGGTATCAATCATTGTTAACATGCAATAAAACAGAAAATACTGGATATACTTAGCATATTTCTGAACCTTCCTGCATTCACAATCTAAGATACTGGAGGATAACTGGTAATTTAAACTATCAATGTTACTTTATTTATTAGATAACTGGCATTGTGCAAAGGAACATTTCTTACAGTAGCCTCTTCTAAAAGGATGAGAGATTCTGAAAGCTGCAACACTGAAAAAATGTAGAAATAGGGAGCAGTCAAAACGGAACACGCTGCAGTTTAAAAATGGAACCAATAAATATTACGCATGTGACTGTGTTCCACTTTAGAATGACACAAAAGTGTTTTGCTCCAGATACTTGGGTCAATAGGGCATTCTTCCCAACATGGTCTGACCTGATCGCACTCCTACAGCAGCATTGTTTGAGCCTCATCGGCCTCATTTGCTAGGTTAAATGTGCATCTTCCATAGCTGCTTCCATTAAGCAAGCTCTTTACTGGTTTACCTGAAGTGGTGTCCACCCTATTGAGGTGAGTCACCCACTTAAATCATGACTTCATATGATGTGAGTTATGCAACCACTGCCTTCCATCTTGCAGCTTCCCCATCACTGTAGCTCCAGCTCCTCATAGCGACAGGCCTTAGGAACTTGCATTACAGTGATCATTCAGCCACTTACAGTTGCCCTATGGTCTGTAGCGAAAAGAAAAATGTTCGGTCTAAATCACATGCACTTTTTTCGCACAAAACTTGTAGCTAAGCAACTTGTCAGTATTTTCCACTTTTTAACCTGATCTTCAATGTCTACAATTGGCCAGTGTTATTTCCAACCTGGCTTGGATATATCCATGGCTTTGTTTGTCTGTGCATACCTTTCCAGAGTTAATTCTGTTTTGCATACAGCCATATGTAGCATAGCCATATATTGCATATATAGCATAGGACCCTGGTCAGACCCCATTTGGAGTACTGTGCTCAGTTCTGGTCACCTCACTACAGGAAGGATATGGAAACCATAGAAAGGGTGCAGAGGACATTTACAAGGATGATGCCTGGATTGGGGAGCATGCCTTATGAGAATAGGTTGAGTGAACTCGGCCTTTTTACCTTGGAGTGACAGAGGATGAGAGGTGGCCTGATAGAGGTATACAAGATGATGAGAGGCATTGATTGCGTGGATAGTCAAAGGTTTTTTCCCAGGGCTGAAATTGCTAGCACGAGAGGGCATATTTTTAAGGTGCTTGGAAGTAGGTACAGAGGAGATGTCAAGGGTAAGTTTTTTATGCAAAGAGTGGTGAGTGTATGGAATGGGCTTCTGGCAACGGGGGTGGAGGCGGATGCGATAGGGTCTTTAAAGAAACTCCTAGACAGATATATGGAGCTCAGAAAAATAGAGGGCTATGGATAATCCCAGGTAATTTCTCAGATAAGGACATGTTCAGCACAGCTTTGTGGGCCGAAGGGCCTGTATTGTGCTGTAGGTTTTCTATGTTTCTATTCTTGCAGGCTGACGCCCCAGATTACACAAAATATCCAAACTTTAATGGGAGTTTCATCAGAAAAATTGTATTATCTACTAACAATTTTAATTATGTTAAGAAAATGTCACAGGATTCATCCTCCTCCTAGTTGCATGTAACGAACCAATAAAGTGAACTATTTCATTGCTTACTGGGTTGCAATATGACAGTGATGCACCTGAGGCATTCTCCATGGTCTCATTTGAGGACTTTACAGTTTGATACAGCTGTCTTATTTGAAACTAAAGTAACATAATAGCATCTTAATTTCTTCTGTGCTGGCTAATTGACTGTAACCAGCTAAATAAAATGGATGACCTTTTCCCTCCACTCTTGCCATCCTGTGGTAACTTATTGTTGTTCCTCTCCGTGCCTTGTGGTGCATCAGGTGGCAACCTTGTATTTTCCTTAGCATTTGTCTGTTGTTTATGAGACCGAGTTGTTAGCTCGATGCTCAACCCAGCACAGATGGAAAGCGTGCAAGGAGCTGGCAGGAGACAAATCTGGGACCATTTGCCTCAAAGTCTGGTGTGTATGCCACTACATCACCTGCCAGCTATTGTGGTAATTTACTTGCCAGGAAATCAAGTATCTTTAATTTGTTCAACATATATTTGTTCAGTTGAATCTTATGGCCTGATTTTGGAAGGATCAGCTTAACATTCAATATTCCAAATCTGTCAAGTTATCCAGGGTATAATTTCATGTATCAGCATTTCTGACACCACGTCTCAGTATATCTTCTATTCTTGAGGCGGCCAGGGATTTAAATCAATAAACAGAGTTACTTTATTTTATAAAGATTCTTATAATGTAAAAAGCAGTATTTCTTACAGTGGTTCCTTGGCAAAGATAGATATTCTGAAGAACTTTCTGTGTTGAAGTGTCGCAGCTATGAGAGGAATTGGTCACACTTCTTAATATATCTTCACAATGGCCAGATAGGAACGGAACTCCCTCATGGCTAAAAATGGACTTTTCTGAAAGTGAAGTACAGTAATGCCCATTTCTGGATTGTTTCACTTTACTTCAGAAGTGTAGTCGCTCTTCCTCACACATGGGTCATAATAGACGTCTAAAATTTCCTGTCAGATAAACGACCAAAATGCCATTTCCCTTTTGGCACAGTTTTTATGTTTTGCTAGCAGAAGCTTATCGACATTGTCTCAGGTCTGCTCAATGGCAGGTGCTCAAAGAAGAAATATGCTTCAATTTTGCTCTCTGGACTGGAAACCCATTGAAGCAGAGCCATTATTTACCATCCAGCTTTTACATCAAGGATCAACTTTATTCACTGTATATACTTATATGTAATATACACTCCACTCCACCATCGCCATCTCTCCTCATGCACTATCTCTAATTTCATGGCTTCCATGTCACAGATCTCTGATTCTCCAACTTCCTAACCCCTTTTCATAGTTTCAGCTCAACTGCTTTACCACCAACTCTAATTCAAATCTTCCCCAGTAGACACAAATGAGAATCTCATTTTCCAAATTCAGTCTCCCGTAATCAATGGATGGTATATTATGCTCCATTCCATTGTGACGGATCTTCACTATCCTGGGTAGGAGATCTTATATTTGCTAAGCTTGCTTTCTATACAACAGCTGCTGCCATTTGAATGATCGCAAACAGTCGTAAGTAAGTTCCCAACTAACAATTTGTTTAGCTTCTGGTTGTAAATGGATGTCACTCTTCAGCTTTTAAAATGTAAGTGAAAAGCAGTAATCAGTTTGAAGTTAAACTAGCACTCTCTATAGAACAGCTTTGCAAACAAGCTCTGAATTTTGAAAACTCTTTGTGTAGACATTCTCACTGCATCAGCTTTATTATTACTCAAGAGTAGAGTGTAAGTCAATGGGTTGTTTCAAACAGACAAGCTGATACTTACATTGCTTAGGTCAAGGGAGCTTGCTGAACAAATGGATAATATCATTGAACATATCAATATACAATATACTTATTATTGGGAGGTCTATGTACTCAGAAGTTAGCTTTACTGCACTAATTGTGAACTGTGAACATTAAACTGAGGTGTATGTCTCCAAAAGATGCTTTTCAACCATTTGTGTTAAAAGGACATCTGAGGAAATGTCACATGCGTATGAGGTCATCCAAGTGGAGAAAAGGGGTATAAATGTAGAGGGCAGTTCAGGCTTATTAGGAATGAGATAAGAAACATCAAGAAATGTGAAAGAAGCATGGGTTGAATGAGAATTCATTCCTCCAGGTTCAGTTTCTGCAAGGAAAATTTGTTCATCTGCATTGTGGGCATGCCTTTTTAGTTTATAGGAATGGCACGTGTTTTGGAAATCCTTAATCCTTTGCGATTTCTGTTTTGGAAATGTTTATGACAGAAACCCTCTGTGAGTTTTTGAAATGTATTTTAAGAGTGTTGTTTGGAGTTAAAAACATGTATCAGTGAAAATAAATTAACTGTGTTTTAAACTACTTTGTCAGCTGGAAGTAGATTCTTGTTAGTAGGGAGAGGCGACCTGCTGCTCAAATAGAAGGTATTGCCAACTAAACTCGCAGTGAAGAATAAACAGTGAAGCAAACTAGTCTTTGAAGTTTGGGTAATTACAGTATAATCTCCCTTTAGTAAGAGTACTTGTGGCTATTTACATCAGACAGGGCTAAAATTCTTAATTTGAGTTTAGAACTTTGTGGTCAGCAAACCCAATATCATCACACATTTTTATTTCCATACTGTCTCTTGCTACTTGTTTCTCTTTCTGTGGATGCTGCCCAACCTTCTGTGCATTTGCAGCATTTTCTCTTTTGCTTTCAGATTATCAGCACCTGCAGTTTTCTTTCTAATTGACTTATTAAAATTATTGGTGATATTCAACCTAGGTAACACTCAAACATGAAACAGGAAAAGGTTCTAAAGTTGAAAATTAATAAATTTTAAACTCAAAGCAATGTGTCTTTGAATATGGAAACAGACTTGTTATCAAGGGAGCAACATAATCTGTGTAAAATCCTGGCCTTTATTGAGACTGGGGTGTGGAAATGCATTTAGGCTACAGATAAGATGTTGTGGCGATACTGACTGACAACATGATTCCTCTTTAAAAAATAGTTTAAGTGAAATTTTGGCAAAAGGATGCAATTTACAGATGGTTTGGTTTAGATTCTTTTAATTGACACAAATTACTGTGAGATAAAGATGTAATCACGCTCCAGTGTGGTGCAACATTTCATGCCTTATGCCATCATTGCACCTGGAACTATTTTTCTGCTTCCAAAAACAAAGACAAAGTTTAGAACAGAACTTCTAAGTTAACACTATCACCAATTATGCCTCATACAAAAAGCCTTCAATGATCCATATGAATTCTCGCTTACATTTTTAAGAACAAAAAAAAATTGAGAACCTTTCACGGTATCGTGGGGAAAAAACTGTTTCAAACAACAAAAAAAACAACAGCAAAAAAAAACAGTCTGCTGGAGGAACTCATGAGGTCAGGCAACATCTGTGACGGCAAAAAGGTAGTCAAAGTTTCAGGTCAAGATTCTGTATTAATATGTTCTCCATCCACAATTTCTTGTGTTTCCACAATAGTACAGCAGGATTTACTGTAAAAGCTGCAGTAATTATCAAACAAGTAATTTTAACATAGTTCTTCCAAATGTTTGTGCAACTTCATTGAGTCTATTTGTAAGCAACAAATTTCTTGTAAGTTCCCTTTTGGAACAGATTCATTTTCAAAAATGTAATATTATTTCAACGATTAATATTGTTCAAATAGTTTAATAAACATCAATTATGTTGAGACATTTTAATTTCTTTGTTACTTGAATAATAAGTGCAACTCCCCAAAGCAAAACTGTCACTTTGATGGAAGCAGTTGTGGTGATAAACATTTGCTAAATCCATGAGTTCCCATAATTTAGATTACAAGTAAATTAATGGTTGCTACTGCTTTTAAGAGAGTATTGACAATAAAGTGAACACTGGGTTCATCTATTAAGTGCTTATTATTGCAAAAGTTAAGAAAGGAGTTTAGGAGAATACGTTAGTTTGAAATTATCTCTCTTCACTTTGATCGATCTGATTCTGCACCTGCTATTTTCTGCTTACTACAACCATTTTTTTAACTGTCTAGAATTCACAATTTTTGATATGCAGTAAGTTATAATCTTCTATATCAATAACAATATGAAGAATAAGCTGCTTTTATATATAGCAACTAAATAATCTTCAGTTAAAAATTAAATTTGTTGAAGACATTATTGGAAGTAAAACAATATTTTGAATAACAAATAAAAAAATACTGGTTTTAAACAAAAAGTTGTTTGCTGTAGTCATATGCCTCAGAACTACATAATAACAGAGTTCATATGCCTCTGTTGCAATTTATTTTATTACTTGCAAGTATTGCATACTTGACATGCAAAACTTTTACATTATTTTTGCAGAAAATCAAGTTCATACTGCGCATATAACCACTGTCTTGGGAGATAAGATCAGTTTGAACTGTTCTGCTAATCATCTGTCTGAAGAAATTACAATGATCAAATGGAGTCGGTCAACGGGAACAACATCCGAAAACATTCTATCCTATGGTAGCCATGGCAAATTGCATAGGTTCCTCGAAGATGATAGACTAACAATTTCATCTTCTGACGGAACTGTTCTCCAGATACAGCCAGTAAACCTAATGGATGAAGGAAATTACACATGTGAAATTTCAGCTCTCCAGGGAGTTTTTCGAGACCATTTTTTCTTAGTCATAATAGGTAAGATTAGCAGCACAAAATCTCCACAGAACTCTTGCTACAGTTTCACATCAAGTTAAGTAGAAATTATAAGTCAGGAGGATATCACTGAGATTATTTAGTAAAACAATTGCAAAACCCATGTTTTCATAGCACTGCATATCTGATGTATATTCCAAAGCACCAGTTTACGGTCTACAGTGGTGGACATACTTAATAATTCTATTAATATTATTATTAATTATTATAATAATAATAATAATAATAATATTCTTAATATTATTAATATAATGTAATAATATGCTGTGCTCCTTGTCGTCTTATGGTGATGAAGTAAAAATAAATGTGCTGCGTGTTTGTGGAAAAGTGGAACTGCGGAAGAGGCTTGATTCATTCAGGTTTTGTTCATTAAGCACATTGCTGCATATCTCCCTTTCATTAATCATCTAGAGAAAAATAAATTATTGATACCTGGACCTCTTCTGATACTTGCTTGAGTGTGGCTGTGGTGTGTGCTTATTACTGTATTAGGCTATACGGTGAGCAGAGAAGATTTTAAGAGCTGGTATTCTGTCCTAATGCAGTATTTTGAATCAAAATGTCAATAATCCCTTTCCTCACATTTATGCCGCTTGACCTGCTGAGTTCCTCCAGCAGATTGCTTATTCCTGCTCTTCAGGCGTTCAGTTCAGTCACACTTATATGGAAACATGGGGAACAGGAGCAAGAATAAGCTACCCAACCTTCAATCATGTCACATTATTCAATACAATCATGGCTGGTCCTTCAGCTCAATAACAAATTCCAACTCTTCTCCTATCCTTATTTTTTGTGTTTCTAAAAATCTGTCTCCCTTTTTAAATATTTTCAACAACCTGGTCTCCACAATCTTCTGTGTCAGAGATTCCATAGGCTCATCCTGAATGAAGGATCAGTGGCAGGAATGTTTTTGGAAGGATCCTGGGGACAGTATTTACTTCTATTTGGAAAGGTAAGGATTGATTAAGAATAGTCAGCATAGCTTTGTGTGTGTGAAATCATGTCTCAGAAATCTGATTGTATTTTTTGAAGAGGTACCCACGGCGATTGACAAGAGCATACAGAATTTGCTTGGATATGAAAGTGGATAATAAACAGAGGATGATAATGAACGGTTGTTCTTAAGGTTGAGAGCTTGTGATCAATTGTGTGCCCAGGAAATGATGCCCTTTGTTATTTGTCATAGACAGTATATTATAATGATCTGGATGAGAATGTAGGAAGCATGATTAGAAAGCTTACAAATGACACCAGAATTGGTAGTATAGTGGGACAGTGAAAGAGTTTGTTTGAAGCTCCAATAAGAAACTGGGAAGATGGCCGATGAAATTGAAATCATTTTGGGAAGTTAGACTTGGCCAGTGCCCTAAGGAGTGTTACTGAACAGAGATACCATTAGGTACAATTACATAGTTCCTTAAAAGTAGAATATAGGTGGTGAGAATGACATATAATGTGCTTGCATTCATTGGCTGAGGCATTGAATGTAAGAGTTTGGATGTCTTGTTAGAGTAATACAAAATATTGATTTGGACCTACCTGGAGTATTGTGTGTAATTCTGGTCATCACATTATTGGAAGAATGAGTTAGTGAGATAGGGTGCAGAAAAGATTAATAGCATGTTACCTGGTTTGGAGGGCTTGAATTATAAGGAAATTTTGCATAAGCTAGATTTGTTTTACATGGGACAAAAGAAGATGAGTGGTGACATGACAGGGAAATATCAAACAATGAGAGTATGTCACAAAATGCTTGAAGCATTAAGCAGGTCAGGCAGCATCTATGGAGAGGGATAAACTATTGACATTTAAGGCTGAGACCCATCATCTGGACTATTTATTCCACTGCATAGATGCTGCCCAACCTGCTGAGTTTCTCCAGCAATGTGTGTGGCTCTGGATTCCCAGTGTCTGCAGAATCTCTTGTGTTAATGACAGCATATATAACATATATATTGCCAGTGTCTGTTTCCCATTGTAGTGGTGTCTGAAGCTTAAAAGTGAAAAGGAGAAGGCTTGGAAAGAATCTGAGGCAGATTTTTCACACAGAGGGTAGTGGATATATGGAAGAAACAACATTGCCTATAGCATAGCCCTACTCCCCAAAGCAATGCTCCACAGCAAGCAAATAAAATAGACATACCGTATCTATGAATGATTGCAAGAGAAGAAGTGATTAGCCTTGGATGCACAATATACTGCCCAATATCAGGATCAACATTAGCTGGAATACAAATCGACAACAGATAGAGCAAACATGTAGCTTTCTAGGTTTCATCCACAGATGAAAGGTAATGTGGAAATTTGCATTAGAATCTCAGAGTCACATAGCACAGAAACAAACTCTTTTGATCCACCCCTGACTATCTATCCTATTTATGCTTCTCAAAATTTTGTAAACCTCTCTAAGGTCACAGTTCAGCCTCCTACGTTCCAGTGAGAATAATCTCAGCTATATATCATGCCCTTCCTGTAATATTGAAACAATTTCACTTACTTCCACTCTAGATTTCTTCCACGTTCTGAGATTTATACCTGAAGGACTCAATTCTTCAGCTTCAGTGTTTGTTTCTTTGTTGAAAGAGATCATAATTATTTATTTACAAAAAGAAATATGTATACCATGTTCAATACTGTTGGGGTGTGTGGGCAACTTATTGAGGGGAGACACAGCACCTGGGTCTCTGGCACTGTGGCTCAGAAGGGAAGGGGGCTGTTGCAACGAATGAGGCAAACCCAAGCACAGAGATTTAGTTAGGATGCAGACGCGGCTATGAACATTGAATGACAAACAGGAGGGAGAGCAGGGAGGCAGGAGACAGCTAGAATTTATCTTGACACGGAAAGACTGGGTTTCACAGGTAAACCTCAGAACTGGAGTTGAACTTAGAAAACTGACCTTGACTCGGAGAGACTGAGTTTCACAGGTAATTTTCCAGGATCAGGGATGTCTTAGATCAGGTCCATGGCATTCTAAAGAGGGAGGGTGAACAGCCATAAGTCTTGAGACATAATGGCACCAATGACATAGTAGGAAAAGGGAGGAGGTCCTAAAGAGAGAGTTTAGAGATCTATAAAAAGCAGGACCTCAAGGGTAGTAATCTCTGGATTTCTGCCTGTGCAATGTGCCAGCCAGGGTAAGAATAAGATGAACTGGCAGATGAATGTGTGGCTGAGGAACTGGTGCAGGGGTCACGGAGGCTTCAGATTTCTGGATCATTGAGATATCTTCTGGGGAAGGTATGACCTGTTCAAAAGGGTTCAAATCCATGCAGGCATGTTTTCTGGGACTGTTGGAGAGGGTTTAAACTAATTTGGCAGGGGGATAGGTACCTGAGTGATAGGGCTGAGGATGGGGCAGTAGGTATAAAAGCAGAGGCAGTGTGTAGTGAGACTGTCAGGTAGGACAGCCAGTTGATAAGATAAAATTGCAGTCAGTGGGATGAGTTGCCGTGTAGCAGGGGGACAAAATCAAAAAGGGTGATGAACACAGGACAGAAGGTGTTGTATCAGAATGCGCATAGTATAGGAAATAAGGTAGACAATCTCGTGGTGCAGTTAGAGGTTGGCAGGTATGATGTTGAGGACATCGCTGAGTTATGGCCGAAAGATTATAGTTGGGAGCTTAACATCCAAGGATACACAATGTATTAAAATGACAGACAAATAGACAGAAATGGTGGGGTGGCTCTGTTGGTAAAAAATTAAATCAAATCCTTAGAAAGAGTTGAAACAGGATCGGAAGATGTAGAATTTTTCTGAGTAAAGAAACTGAAAGGGTAAAATAACCTTGATGGGAGTTATATACAGGCTTCCAAATAGTAGCAAAAATGTGGGATACAAATTACAATGGTAGGTAGAAAAGACATCTGTAAAGGACAATGTTAGGATAGTCATGGGGGATTTTAATATGCAAACAGATTGGGAAAATCAGGTGGGTGCCGGATCCCAAGAGAGGAAATTTCTAAAATGCCTATGAGATGGCTTTTTAGAGCAGCTTGTGGTTGAGCCAACTCAGGGATCAGTTGTTCTGTATTGGGTGTTGTGTAATGAAGCTAAAGTCAAGTGTATCCATATTACAATAGAGTAAAGGGAATTACAGAAGCATGAGGGAGGAACTACCAAAGCTGTTTGGAAGGAGACACTAGAAGAGATGATAGCAAAGCAGCAACAGCTGGAGTTTCTGGGAGCAATTCAGAAGGCACAGGATAGATACATCCCAATGAAAAGGTATTCTAAAGATGGGATGACTGAACTGCGGCTGACAAGCCAATGTAAAAGCAAAAGACAGGGCATATAACAGAGCAAAAATTAGTAGGAAGTTAGAGGATTGGAAAGCTTTTAAAAGCCAACAAAAGGCAACTAAAAATGCCACATGAGGAAGGAAAAGATGAACTATGAAGGTAAGCAAGCTGATAATATCAATGAGGGTATGAAGAGTAAATGAGAGGTGAGAGTAGATATCAGACCACTAGAGAAGGAGTAATGGAGAAGAAGGAAATGGTGGATGAACTGAAAAAGTACTTTACATCAGTCTTCACTGTGGAAAACACTAGCAGTATGCTAGGAGATCAAGAGTGTCAGGGGCAAAAGTGAGTACAATTGCTATTACTGTGCTTGGGAAGCTGAAAGGTAGTTAAGTCACCTGGATCAGAAGGACTACACCTCATGGTTCTGAAAGAGGTAGCTGAAGAGATTGTGAAGGCATGAGTCATGATCAAGCATCTATAGATTCAATCATTCAATAATTCAATTGCTCCGGAGAAATGTATGCAATATACATCCTGAAATTCTTGTTCTTTGCAGACAACCACAAAAACAGAAGAGTGTCCCAAAGAATGAATCACAGCTAAAATGTTGGAAATCCAAAGCATGATTCCTGAGCACTGGAAAATTGCAAATGTCATTCAACTCTTCAAGAAGCGAGGGAGGCAAAAGAAAGGAGGTTATAGGTCATTTAGTCTGACTGCAGTGGTTGAAATGATAATGTAGTCTATTATTGATGAGATTTCGAGGTACTTGGAGGCACATGGTAAAATAGGCCAAAGTCAGTACAGTTTCTTAAAGGGAAAATGATACCTGACAATTTTTTTGGAATTCCTTGAGGAAATAACATGCAGGATAGATCACGGAGAATCGGTGAATGTTGAGTATTTTGATTTTCAGAAGGCCTTTGACATGGTGCCACACATGAGGATGCTTAGTAAGAGTCTATAGTATTACAGGAAAGATGCTATTTTGGATAGAGCACTGGCTGATTAGCAGGAGGAAAATAGTTGAAACAAATAGAGCCTTTTCTGACTGACTGCCGGTGACTAGTGCTGATCTGCAGGAGTCAGTGTTGTGACTACTTCTTTTTACATTATATGTCAATGATTTGAATGATGGAATTGATGGCTTTGTGGTCAAGTTTGCAGATGATACAAAAATAGGTGGAGGTGCAGGTAGTGTTAAGGAAGCAGGGTGTCTGCAGAAGGAATTAGAAAGATTAGGAGAATGGACAAAAAAATGGCACATGGAATACAGTGTATGGAAATGTATGGTAATGCAGTTTGGTAGAAAGAATAAAGGCGTAGACTATTTTCTAAACATGGAGAAAATTCATAAAAAGAGGCGCAAAGAACTTGGGAGCTCTCATACATGATTTCCTAAAGGTTAACTTGCAGGTTGAGTTGGTGGTGAGGAAGGCAAATTCATTTTGAGAGGACTAGAATAGAAAACGAGGATGTAATGCTGAGGTTTTATAAGGCACTGCTGGGCTGCACTTGGAGCATTGTGAGTAGTTTTGGACTCCTTATCTAAGAAACTTATATAAGATGTGCTAACATTGGAGAGGGTTCAAAGGAGGTTCATGAAAATGATTCCAGGAATGAAAGGCTTATCATATAAGGGGAGTTTAATGGCTCTGGGTCTGTACTCACTGGAATTTAGATAGATAGATAGATAGATAGATAGATAGATAGATACTTTATTCATCCCCATGGGGAAATTCAACTTTTTTTCCAATGTCCCATACACTTGTTGTAGCAAAACTAATTACATACAATACTTAACTCAGTAAAAAAAAAATATGATATGCATCTAAATCACTATCTCAAAAAGCATTAATAATAGCTTTTTAAAAAGTTCTTAAGTCCTGGCGGTTGAATTGTAAAGCCTAATGGCATTGGGGAGTATTGACCTCTTCATCCTGTCTGAGGAGCATTGCATCGATAGTAACCTGTCGCTGAAACTGCTTCTCTGTCTCTGGATGGTGCTATGTAGAGGATGTTCAGAGTTTTCCATAATTGACCGTAGCCTACTCAGCGCCCTTCGCTCAGCTACCGATGTTAAACTCTCCAGTACTTTGCCCACGACAGAGCCCGCCTTCCTTACCAGCTTATTAAGACGTGAGGCGTCCCTCTTCTTAATGCTTCCTCCCCAACACGCCACCACAAAGAAGAGGGCGCTCTCCACAACTGACCTATAGAACATCTTCAGCATCTCACTACAGACATTGAATGACGCCAACCTTCTAAGGAAGTACAGTCGACTCTGTGCCTTCCTGCACAAGGCGTCTGTGTTGGCAGTCCAGTCTAGCTTCTCGTCTAACTGTACTCCCAGATACTTGTAGGTCTTAACCTGCTCCACACATTCTCCATTAATGATCACTGGCTCTATATGAGGCCTAGATCTCCTAAAGTCCACCACCATCTCCTTGGTCTTGGTGATATTGAGACGCAGGTAGTTTGAGTTGCACCATATCACAAAGTCCTGTATCAGTTTCCTATACTCCTCCTCCTGTCCATTCCTGACACACCCCACTATGGCCGTGTCATCAGCGAACTTCTGCACATGGCAGGACTCCGAGTTATATTGGAAGTCTGATGTGTACAGGGTGAACAGGACCGGAGAGAGTACGGTTCCCTGCGGCGCTCCTGTGCTGCTGACCACCGTGTCAGACCTACAGTCTCCCAACCACACATACTGAGGTCTATCTGTCAAGTAGTCCACTATCCAATCCACCATGTGAGAAGGATAAGAGGGGATCTCATTGAAAGATATCAAATGTTGAAAGACCTCAATAGAGTGGATGTGGAGAGAATGTTTTATATAGTTGGGGAGTCTAGGACCGGAGGGAATAACCTCTGAAATGAGGGATGTTCATTTAGAACAGAGCTGAGGAGGAATTTCTTTAGCCAGAGTGTGGTGAGTATGTGGAATCCTCCTCTTACTGCTTCATTAGCACACCTATGATCTGCATTTTTACATTTACATCTTGCTTCAAGACAGCACCTCTGTAGTCATCTCTGATTCAACTGCATTTTTTATTCTTTATTTTATTTTTAAAAGAAATATCTATACACTTCTTTTCAGTCTTTCTAATCTATTTTGCTTGCCTTCCATTCCATCCAATTACAATCTATACTATTAGCCCGAGTATTGCTTTGCATCTCTTTTTTAGTATTGTTTGTAACTTTAAAATTTTGAACTTATCTTGAAAGAATCTTTAGCAACATAACTACACCTTATCAGATTGTAGTCTATCCACAGTCCATAACCAGCTAAGTAATGTTTTTTTGTCCTGGTTTTTTCATCTCCATTTTGAGAGACCCAGTTTTAGACAAGCCTTGGGTCTGGCACCCAGAACTGTTCTCATTCTGCATGCAAAGTCAAACTGAAGCAAGCATCCACCTTCATGTATCAGATGTGAATTTCAAGAACTAAGCTAGCCTATCTTGGAAGAATTCCGACCCTACCTTATTAAGACCATCTAAGTCAGGGATTCCTAACATTAACTGAGTGGTCCATGGACCACAGGTTGGGAACCCCTGCTCTAAGTGAATCTTTTCACTAATTAGTCTCCATATCTCATTGTCTAATTGATATACTTGGTTTCAATCTATTAATTAATTGTAGTCTGGTATTTTTACCTTCCTGTATACCATTTAGTGCTGAGATTGAAACTACTCCATTCCCTTTTTCCCCATCTTTGTCCTTTATTAATATTTTTGTAAGCATGATTTCACTTTTGCCTTGACTAAACTTTATGTTTTAAGCTCCTTGGAACTTTCTCTCAAATTACAGATGCTACAAGAATACAAAATGTTTCTTTTATACTCCAAACTCCTACCTCAACTGCTATCCCTGCCCAGCTCATTCCTAGAGCAATTCACAACCTTTCAATAATTTTCATATGCCACATAGTCATTGGAACATCTTACATTCACTCTTCGTTCCCATTAACCTTGACTGGGTGATGGTGAGTTGTTTCCTTAACTGGTGCATCCCTTCACTGAAAATACTGCCAATATCATTAGGTTGGACATTTTAAGACTTTTAACCCAATGAAGATGAGAAGTTGATGATATACTTCTCAGTAAGGTTGGTGTTATTATGTAGTTGCTATCCCTAGGCTTCTAGGTTTGTAGTAAAGGAGCAGATATTTAAGGTGCAAGATGTGGTGCAAATTCATATAGGGGCTGTTTCATCCTGGATGTTGTCAGAATTCTGAATTTTGCTAGACTTTCACTTATTCAAACTAGAGTGGAGTATTATATTATACTGTTGAATTGATGGTAATTGATATTGAGAAGCTGGGGAATTGGAACATTAGGCACTTGTAGTGGAAGACACAGTCCACGGCTTGCTTTTGTACCCAGTGGCCTTTTGTCCAGTTAAGGTTCTGGTCAATATTGATCCTCAGTATATTCAGGGATGGTAATCCTGTTGTGTCATAGGAAGACAGTAGGCTGTCTTTTATGAAAGCTGGTTACTATTATATAAGACAGATAAACAGTTTCCAGATCTTGTCAGTGGATTTATACCTCCCTTAAAATTAAATGTTTGTGATTAATAAAAATCAAGTATCTGAGTTCCAGACCTGGTGCAGAAGTTCGACAGAGCAATATTGTGGTCTTATGGCTCTTGTACAACAATTTCCCTAACAGAAAATTCAAATCTCCTTCTACCTGTCTTGTTACATCATTTTGTTTTTCCTTTGCTGAATCATCTTGGTCTATTTTGTTCTTACATTTCATTTACGATCTGTATGAATGCATTTTCTCTTATCCTTAAAATATTAACTGACATTTTTGTGCTAAGAAAAAGATAATGATAAGTTCTCAGATTTCTGACTGGGTATGAAGTTCTGCTGGGAGGCAGTGCAGCCAATGGCTTTCTCTATATAGAATATGGCAGATTGCCTGTTCTTTAATTTCAATAAAAAGACAAGTAAATTTTATGATACCACTGTGCAACACTGCCTGTCAAATTTTAAAGACAAATTTCCACTGAAAGTTTAACAACCTGGCAACACAAATTGAAATGTTCTCCATGCTTAATAATGTGAGATCAACATATGGGAAATATATGCACTAAAAAGAAAATACTGGCAACATGCACAGAAATGCAATCACAAAGTGCAACTGTGCCAACATTTGCTCAGAAAATGTTTTGCCCCAAATCTTTAAACGAATTGTAATGTTGGCATCTCTGTTGCAGACAGCACAGTGAATGTGTTTGGTTTTAATGTCACATGGCATAATTAGGAAAATCAGGCCATTTAGCCTCTTGGGTTAATATTCAATAGTATATCTAATCTGTGAATTAACTGCATGTAACAGTCCTGTCTTTATATCACTTAGCAGCTTCTAATAGCTAATATCTATTAAACTTTGGTTTAAAATTAATAATTGACCCAGAGGAGTGTTCCAAACCTTTACCTCCCTTTACAAGTTTCTGCAATTCATTCTTTCAGCTTTGGCTTTAATTTTTCCTCCTCCTCCACAATGCTACTTACACTCATTTCATCCTCATAATGACCAGCTTTTGCAAACAAACATCAGTCTTTCTCAGCTAGATTCATTTATATTGCCTACTGAGCTCAGAGACCAACCATCTCTTGAGAAACCTAATGGCAGCTCCCAAAGAGCTCCAAGTGACCCCATTCCTGCAATTTCTCTACAAGTCTCTACTTTCTACTAAGAAAGAATATGCTGGCATTCAAGATTGTCCACAAGAGGTTCACAAAAATAATCCCAGGAATGAAAATGTTAAGGTATGAGGAATGTTTGATGACTTTAGGTATGTACTTGCTGGAGTTTAGAAGAATGAGAGGAATCTTTTTGAACCAATGAATATTAAAGGGCATAGAATAGTCTTGCAGAGGATGTTTCCTATAGTTGGGGGGGGGGGGGGTCTCGGAATAGAAGAATACAAGGATGTCCCTTTAGAACAGGGATGAGGATGAATTTCTTTAGTCCAAGTGTGGTGAATCTATGGAATTCATTGTCATAGGTGACTGTGGAGGCTAAGTCGTTGGGTATATTTAAAGTGGAGCTTGATAGGTTCTTGATTAGTAAGGGCATCAAAGATTATGGGGAGAAGATAGGAGAATGGGGTTGAGATGGATTAAAACTCAGCCATTATTGAATCATGGAGCAGGCTCGGTGGACCAAATGGACTAATTATACTTCTATGTCTTATGGTCTATAGTCCTGAGCTTTCAGAAGGTTCCTGGATGATAGGATCTCCTGGAAAGAGCTCTTATTCAGCTTCCACTGACCAGTCTTATGTCCCTATTTCTACTAATAATCCTGAAGATGCAGTGGATTACCACCATTGCACAGCAGAGAGGCAGAAAGATGACCTTGAGCTCTGACAAAGCATAACTTCCTCGGGCAATTCATGAAATGAAGTGAGCCCATATATTAATTTTCTGAGAGATATGTACGTAAACGCTCCGGTTCTTCAGAATGCTAATGATTCCCAGCAGCTTCCATCCATGGATCAGTGCAGTTGGCACTGGCTTGTATGCTTAATTCATTATAATAAGCAGGCACTGCTGAGTTGACATGGAGCCAGCATTGCAATCAATAGGTCCTGGTTAATCACTCATTGTGGCCTTTGCACCCTTTCTCAAAAGCTATCAAATTTAGCTCCCAACCACTTTGAAAAATTCAGCATCTACTTGGCGGCTACTAATTCCAAATCAGTAGTACCTACACTGCTGACTTCAATATTGATTCATGGAAATCCAAATTAGCACCTAAAATGGACGTCAGCTTTCTGGCACTCATTAAAATTGTCAGGGGAAAATAGATGTAATTTCATATCTAAATTTAACAGTGATGTAATTTGCAGATAAAAATGACTCCATTTTACTGATAAGGGCTGTTGATGATTAAAAAACTAAGGAGTAGGTAACCTTTTTAAAGTTAACTGTGGGGAAAGTGTGTACATGAAAGGACGTTGAAATTTAGTAAGGAGTTATATTTCAGAAATTCCTCCTTAAAGGAAGTAATTTTCCAGCAATGGCAAAATCTAGAATCAGATTTATTATCACTGATATATGTTGTGAAATTTCTTGATTTGCAGTAGCAGTATAGTGCACTGCATAAAAGTAACAATAAGAAATATAAAAAATAAGTACCGCAACAAGAAAGCATCTATTTTTTGAAAAGTAGAATATAAGACACTTATAAGCTAAATAGAACACATGCTACAGCAGAAGAAAACCATAATGCGGAAGCGGGAAACTCAATGTCTCAAAATTCTTCTGCAATTCTTCTACACTGTCCTACACTTTTTTTCCACTCGTTACTTCATCAAGATTTTACTCTTCAGAAGGTTGGTCTGGATATATCACTAAACACTGAGCTCAGGCTAAACTGGCTGAATCCTGCCCCTGAACCCCAGCACAATTTTCTATTCAAAATCTGACAGCTGTCTGATTCATAATGCCGTATGCATAAAAGGACCTTTCTGATCCCAGATAGCAAGCCCTGCTCTGATAAGTATTTTGGGATCTGGTTCAGCCTCTATTCCAGGCTTACTGGCTGATAAAGTTGTCAAAGAGTTTGAATTCTTGAGAATGTCTATGGCATTCCCATTCAAAAATTGCTAAAGCTATTGAATTTAAAAAGAAAAATAGCCATTTTTGCAATTAGTAAGTCAAAGGTTGTCAAAGAATAAAAGCAATGTGAGAGAACAGTTAAGAAATTCAATGCGTCTGATTAAAAATGAAATTATAGTGAATGTAACGTTTCCTTCTATAGCCGCTTCTTCAGATCAAAATCTGTGTGTGTGCCATACTTGTTCTGAGTATAACAGTCAGCAGGTAAATTTCCCAACCTAAATGCTAGGAAATCTTTGAAACCTTATGGCCCTTTGCTAGATCTGTTTCCAGCAGAGTTCAATCCTGAGATTGATGATTTGTTGAGTGGACATTCGGGGCTTCTACCTTCACTCAAAAGTCATCACTTTCCATTTGTTTCTTTAGGCAAAGGCTTGTGGTTCTGAACAGAGCTGTCACCATTAATTAAAAGTCTGCCATTATGACTCAAAAACGAAGAAAACTGACGATGCTATATTTTCTATCTATTTATATCAGATGAATGAGAGGTGATAAAACTCAACCATATTCAATGGATTCTAACTCAAAGAGTATGTTGTACACCATTAAAGCATATTGAAAAACCAAGCCAATATTGCAGCAGTTTGACTGAAACTCCCAGGCTTGGGTGTTATTAAGTCCAGCCTACATTTCAGCACAAGCTTCAGTATAATTTTAAGAAATATCACCAAGCCTTTTCAGAAATAACAGCACCTTAAATACAGAAGCCTGAATGTAATACTTCTTAAATTAGCTGTTTTGCATTTTTGTTCCTCTGACAATAAGTCAGTGCACAACATGTGTGACATAAGCAATCACTTTAGAAGTCTGGGGGACTAACAATCTGGACATTCTATTCAATCTCACCAAGGCAGCAGTAGAATTTACATTCAGTGAATGATATGGAATTTAAAGCAAAGGCTAGTCACGGTTAATGATTTTCATAAAGCAATTGGATTGTTGTAAGCACCTTTCTAATCACTGTTGTCCTTCATGGGGGAAACCTAACATCCTTGACCGATTGGTGCCCCACACTCAATAATGTGGTCAGCTCTGAAATGCTATCTGAAATGAGCCAGAAACCCAAACAATTTAAGGGCAATTAGGGATGGGTAATTGAGGATGAACAGTAAATGAAGGCCTATTTAAGAATGCTCAGTTCCTGAAAAGAATACTGAATAAGAAATAAGGTTTTCTTGGAATATTTTGGGTATTTCTCTGTTTTCATCTGAGTTCAATTATTTCAGTAGTACAAACTAAAAAGCAAAGTTATAGTTTGAACTACCTTGAATATTGAAGTCTTCACTTGTAGTTTCGTAAACCAAACAGAAACACAAAATATTGTCTAAGTTTGTAATGTTGAACTTTGATCTGCTTTTTTAACTGGATTTGTTAGTAATGGGGTGAGAACTTCCAGTATACTCACTGAATATTTTTTCTGTATTATCTTACTTTCCCACCAGAATACACTTTGTTCTTGTTAAGGCCCAGATAATACAAGAGAAAACAGGAAATACTTTATTCTAGCTAGCAAAGAGACTACATTTAGTGAGGCAATAGAACGTTTAAGACCAACTTCCAAGACGTCTGCAAAGTTCACATCACATGCTTTACATTCAAGGATTTCAGCAAGGCATTTGATAAGGTACCCCATGCAAGGCTTATTGAGAAAGTAAGGAGGCATGGAATCCAAGGGGACCTTGTTTTGAGGATCCAGAACTGGCTTGCTCACAGAAGGCAAAGAGTGGTTGTAGAAGGGTCATATTCTGCATGGAGGTCGGTGACCAATGGTGTGCCTCAGGGATCTGTTCTGGGACCTTTTTTCTTCGTGATATTTATAAATGACCTGGATGAAGAAGTGGAGGGATGTGTTAGTAAATTTGCTGATGACGCTAAGGTTCGGGGTGTTGTGAAGTTACAACTGGGCATCAATAGGATGCAAAACTGGACTGAGAAGTGGCAAATGGAGTACAACCCAGATAAGTGTGAGGTGGTTCATTTTGTTAGGTCAAATATATGGCAGAATATAGTATTAATGGTTAGACTCCTGGCAGTGTGAAGGATCAGAGGAACTTTGGGGTCTGAGTCCATAGGTCTCTCAAAGCTGCTATACCGGTTGACTCTGTGGTTAAGAAGGCATACAGTGCATTGGCCTTCATCAACCATTGGATTGAGTTTAAGAGCCAAGAGGTAATGTTACAGCTATATAGGACCCTGGTCAGACCCCATTTGGAGTACTGTGCTTAGTTCTGGTCGCCTCACTACAGAAAGGATGTGGAAACTATAGAAAAGGTGCAGAGGAGATTTACAAGGACATTGCCTGGATTGGATGGCATACCTTATGAGAATAGTTTGAGTGAACTTGGCCTTTTCTCCTTGGAACAACAGAAGATGAGAGGTGACCTGATAGAGGCGTATAAGATGATGAGAAGCAATGATCATGAAGATAATCAGAGGCTTTTTCCCAGGGCTGAAATGGTTAACACGAGAGGGCACAGTTTTAAGGTGCTTGGAAGCCGGTACAGAGAAAATGTTAGGGTTAAGTTTTTTATGCAGAGAGTGGTGAGTGCATGGAATGGACTGCTGGTGACAGTGGTGGAGGCAGATACGATAGGATCTTTTAAGAGACTCCTGGATAGATACATGGAGCTTAGAAAAATAGAGAGCTATGGGCAACCCTAGGTAATTTCTAAGTAAGTACATGTTCGGCACAGCATTGTGGGCTGAAGGGCCTATATTGTGCTGTATGTTTTCTGTTGCTATGTTTCTATGAAACTGCCTTTCCATTCAGTCTCAATGACCACTGTGGCAGAAGAGTCCTCATTTTCAGCTATAGCTGGTTGGTCCATACAGTCCAAAGGATTTCAATAAAGACTTGAGCTGAGGACCCAGATATTTGCTAGATCTAACTCAACTTTACACCAGCTATAGTTCATGCATCTATGAATAGGACTGTGAGCCTTCATTAGAATGTTAATGAGGCTAAATATTTTTAAAATCAATATGAAAGCATTAATCTATTTATATCAGTTAAATATTTTAAGTGAAAATGTTATTTTTATTATTAATTCTTGAAATTATCTTCTTTTTATGTCAACCTTTATGAACAGCTCTGGTCATTTAGAAAAAAAATCCCTTGATAGCATTGGCTGTCAGAAGGCCACTGGGGTAGTTCTAGGGCAGGGCCTCAATCTGTACTGACTGAGGCTTGTTCCACCTTGTGAATGGCTCCAAGAAACTGGGAGCCATGGGTTGCAAAATGTTAGTTCAGCCTCAGGGTAAACTCAATTTGTGACCCATAGAACATGGATCCAGTATGTTGTTTTCCCAGGAAATCTCAACTTGGAAAGGTATGGATTCTGGGAAACACTGAGTGTTTCATGATCCCACTTTGCAATAGTTAAGATTATAATAAGAGTTTTACACAGAATTAAACAAGGCAGGAAATATTTATTTCACACCTAGAAATGAGTTATCAAGCAGGGTCTTCAAAATGCTTTTATAACATTAGGAATCAATGAATTGTTTACCTGTACAGGCCTGCTTTTTCTCATTACTTTTGGAAAATATTAAGGTTTAATGAATTTCACTTTCCAGTCACTTTCTGACTTTCATTTCAAATTCTTCTTCCATTTTGGATGGACTTCTTCATAGTGAAGTCAAAGATAACTTGGAATTTACTAGAATGTTTTTTTTCAGAACCATCCAAATTAAGGAAACAAACTGAAACTCAGTAGCATTCAGTAACAGATGTACATTTGCTAGACATATATCATAATTCTAAACAATCCTCTCTTTACAGTCCCACCAGTTGTCATGGTGAATGTCACTATTTTACCAAATGGACTCAAGAAGTTGAAATGCATTGCTTCGAAAGGTAAACCAGCAGCAACTATTGCCTGGAAAGAGAATATTGTTGGAAATTCCACAGACATTTTGATTGATAATGATAATGGCATTGTGACTGTGGAAAGCCAGCTCATTACAGCTATCAACATCACTGAGGAAGACCAAATCTGCTTCATAAAACACCCAGCATTTAATGAAATTCAGAACCACACCATCTCTATCGGTACGTTTTTTTAAAGTCTTATCTTACACTTTAAGCCTTTTGCTTGTGAAAATTAAAATCACTTGCCCTGCATTATGTATTCTTATGACATAGATAACAGGTTTTCTATGGATAATAAGATACAAATTTAAGAGGCTGTAAAGCAACCTGCAGCCATTTGGGAAAAAATAACCGTCTTCTTTAGAGGCTCACTAATGTAAATGCATTATGAGATGAATAGTTAAACATACAAGCAATGGATTTCTGCAGTGGTCAGATCACAGACAGGAGAAAATCTGCAGATGTTGGAAATCCAAGCAACACGCACAAAGTGCTGGGGGAATTCAGCAGGCCAGGCAGTATCTACAGAGAAAAGTACTGTCGATGTTTTGGGCCAAGACCTTTCGGCAGTGGTTATCTATTTCTCTTTAACGTCGGTGTAGTTCCACTCAACTATGTTTTTAACCAATCAAATTCACAACTCACACTGGGATAATTTGTATGGAATTCTGTTTTATATTATATTTATGAAGAAATTTTCCCATGAATTTCACATGGTCATTTACCATTATCAGCTGACATCACTGCAGCCCTGAATTCATAATACACTTCTCCAGTCAGTCACAAGTGGATTTATTGAAAATCATTCAGTAAGAGTTTGCATTCCCCAGGTGACTAATTATCATTCCCTGTTGCCTTAGATGCCATAAGATGTGTCAAATACCATGAAAAGCACCTGGACAGAGTTATTTGCATTTAAAAGCTTGCTCAATTCCCTGAGCTGTTGAGCTAAGAAAACCACCCAACTGCTTCTAATTTGAAACCTGAAAACAACTCCATTCACAAAATACCCTGATCAACTACAATCTTCTGCACATCAGGTCATAGTATGTAAACAGCTACCAGGGTGTCTTTATCCATCACCTAAATAGTTTCCTAACACAGCAATTCTGGAGTGAGAATTGAATTACAAAATTAATTTTATCCACAATGAATTTTAGTACTATTTACATAATGTACTTACCTAAAGAATAAAGTCACTGTGTTGGTCTGATGTGTTTCTTCCATGTACATTTACAAAGCTTTTTTTTCTGTTTAGTGGTTTGGATGCTATTATGAGCTTCTGGTGATGAATTTGTAAATGTACATGATTAACTGCGACTGAATGAGGATTACCAATGTATTCCGTGGTTCAATGGCTGCATTAGTACCTCTAAGTCAACTGAGTGTAGCCTCAAATTCACTCCAGAAAAGGAAGCACAAAATACAGGGTGATATTTCAGTGCAGTCCTGAGGAAGTACTATGTAGTGAAAATTTATACATTAAACACAAACCCAAACCCACCTCTCAAAGAGATTTAAAATTATGAAGTATATTGTCAAATAATTTAGAGATTTTCCTGGTATCCTGACCAATATTTATTTCTCTAAAGTCATTGCCCAGAAATGGATTATCTGGCCAATTGTTACATTGTTGTGTGTGAACTTACCATGTTAAACTTGAAAGCTATTTTCCTATATTACAACAAGGACAACCTTCAGAACTACTTCACTGTCTGTAAAGTGATTTGTTCTCAGGTTATAAAAAACAGAGTATAAATGCATGTTTTTTTTTCTCTCAAGCTGTGTAAGTTCCTTCTCCAAAATAATAGTTTTACCTTTATTAAAATAGGAATCAGTATTATTTTGTTGCAGAATTTTTTCCTTTTTTAAATATTTTCAGTTATCTTTCCCACATTTTCAGACAGTGCTTGAAGCATGTGCTCAATAAGATACCTAATAACTCCATGTATAATTGTATTTTTATGTTTTATACCTTTTGAACAGGCATGAATACAGCCAAGACCAGGTTGATTTCTCTAAAATTAATTTACAGTAAGTCATATTTACAAGAATATGTTTATAACAGATACAAGCATAGCCATTTTTATGTGTTTTTATGTAAGCCCAACTGTTGAAATCTAAAATGAATTCCTTGTCAAAACCATTTCAGTAACTAACTTAAAATTACTAAATCTGAAGCAGGGGAAATCTAGCATTTTAAACAATGTACAAGATTGTGTTGTCTCGTTTTCATTTTATTGATAATCTTCTTGCAAAGTACCAAATAGGAATCAATTGAGTGACTCTGCATGATGTCAAGAAATGGCTGAGAGCACGGGATACAGCAAAGGCTTCGGGACTGGACAAAATCCCCCAACTGTAATGCCGAAGACATGCCTTCCTGTACTAACTGTGTTCTTGTCAAGCATTCCAGCGTAAATATTGGCATCAACCTGGAAATATGAAAAATTGCGCAGATATGTCTTGGTCACAAAAAAAACAAGACAAAGCAATCCATCTCATTATCACCAAATCACTCTGTTCTCAGTTATTAGGAAAATCAAGTGAGAGTGTGACCAAGTGATAATTATTCACAAACAATCTACTCACTGATTCCCTGTCTAGGTTTGACCTTGACCGTTTGACTCCAGATTTCATTGCAATCATGAGAGTTAAAATGTAGAGGTGAGCGAGAAAGACTGCACATTAATATCAAGACAGCATTTGACTAAGTTTTATCCTTGTAAAACTGAACTTAATGGCATCAAAGGGAAAACATTCCAGTAGTGGGAGTCATATCTTGCACAGAGATAGATGGATGAGGTGTTGGACAAAAATCATCCCAAACGCAAGACAAGACAGCTACAAGGCAATGCCCTTGGCCTAACCATTAATGACCTTCCTACCTTAACTGAAGGACACAAGTGGGTATTTATGCCTTCAACCATTGGTGAGGCCGAATTTGGAGTATTGTGTGCAGTTTTGGTCACCGAATTACAGGAAGGATATTATTAAGGTTGAAAGAGTGCAGAGAAGGTTTACAAGGATGTTGCCGGGACTTGAGATACTGAGTTACAGAGAAAGGTTGAATAGGTTAGGACTTTATTCCCTGGGGTGTAGAAGAATGAGGGGAGATTTGATAGTGGTATATGAAATTATGATGGGTATAGATAGAGTGAATGCAAGCAGGCTTTTTCCACTGAGGCTAGGGGAGAAAAAACCCAGAAGACATGGGTTAAGGGTGAAGGGGGAAAAGTTTAAAGGGAACATTGGGGGGGGGGCTTCTTCACACAGAGAGTGGTGGGAGTGTGGAATGAGCTGCCAGATGAAGTGGTAAATGCAGGCTCACTTTTAACATTTATGAAAAACTTGGACAGGTACATGGATGAGAGGTGTATGGAGGGATATGGTCCAGGTGCAGATCAGTGGGACTAAGCAGAAAACTTCAGCACAGCCAAGAAGGGCCAAAAGGCCTGTTTCTGTGCTGTAATGTTCTATGGAAATAGATGATGTACTAAATGAGTACCTTGCATCAATATTGACCAAGAAGAGCATAGAGGAAAGTGCGTTGATGGAGGGTATGTTTATATTCTAAGGCTTGTTGACATCAAGGAGGAGATGATGTTGAATCTCTTGATGATCGTTAAGGTGGAGACATTCCCACTGCCTGAAGGGATCTATAAACAATATGCTGGATGAGCTCAGAAGGTCATGCAGCATCTGTGGGAGGAAAGAAATTACTGTTGATCCAGGCTGAAACCCTGCATCAGTCCTGAAACAGTGACAGATTCTTTCCGCTGACAGATGTTGCGTGACCCACTGAGATCCTTCGGAACACTGTCAGTGGCTTCAGGTTCCTGCTCTGCAGTCTCTTAAACCTTTGTATTCTCTTTAGCCGTAGGTGAGGTCCCTGAGGGCTGAAGCCAATGATGTTGCTTTATTTTAGAAGTGCAATAAGGATAATCCAACAAATTATTGCTGGTGAGCCTCAAATCAGTGGTAGGGACATTACTGGAAAAGATTCATAAGGATAGGGTTTACTTGCATCTGATGAGGAAAGTTATCTTGGCTTTGGGCGGGGAAGGCCATGTCTTACAAACGTGACTGTGTCTTTGAAGGGGTGATAAAGATGATTGATAAGAGTAGGGTAGTAGATGTGTCTACATGGACTTTAGTAAAGCACTCATCAAAGTTCCCGATGATAAGCTAATCTGGAAGATTAAGGTACAAGGGATCCATGGAGACTTGTCAAACTGGATTTAAAACTGGCTTTGCTATAGAAGACAGGAGGTGGTGGTGGAAGATTTTATTCTGATTGGAGGTCTGTGGCCAGTGTGTTCCAGTTTGAAATACAATAGTTTAAAGATATGCTCAAGAAAGATTTACAAGACAATTTTCCCCCCATACGGAGAATGGTAAGTGCCTGGAATGCACTGTCAAGAGCTGTGGTGGAAACAGATACATCAGTGATGGTTAAGAGGCACTCAAGCAGACACTTGAACAGACAGGGAGTGGAGGGATAATAGACCTTGTGTAAGCAAATGGGATAATTTAAATTGGCATTGTGGGTTGAAGGACTTGTTCCTATGTTGTACTGTTCTATTTTGGGGGGCATTCAATTTTATTCTCTTGCTGGGAAGCAGTCGAGCATATCTGATAATTGCAAGTCATATTAATGCAGCAACCTGTGGGTAAGTGACAAACCTCCAGCAAGCGAGCCTAACCAACAGCTCTTGACAATCAAAGGGATTCCTAATGCCAAGTGCTGGGTTTGCCATTGACTGGGCCAGCCATACAGGAGCTGTGATGACAAGTGGAAGTCAGAAGCTGGGCATCTTGTGGTGGGTGACTCACCTCAGAGCCTTTCAAATGGCTGTAAAGCACAAGTCAGGAATGCGATAGAATACCCCACACTTGCATGGATGAGTTGCACACTTGCTCCAATAACTTTCAAGAAGCTCAATGCCATCCATTACAAAGCATTCTGCCTAACTAGTACCAATCAACTAATTTCTCCACTACAGTCATTGTACCACCACCCACAAAATCCACTGCATGGAATTCCAATTTCACTGTAACTTTCACAAGAATAATTCATAATAAAGTACCCCCAGAAAAACAATGCTGTTTGCTTATCAAGGTGTAACAATAAGCATTGTGAAACTTATCAAAAGATAGAACTACTTACACCCAAGGAGCAGGGTATAGGAGACTAGGTGACAGTCAGGAAGGGGAAAGGAATTAAACAGTCTGTGCAGAATACCACTGTGGCCAGCCCCCTCAACAATAGGAATACCACTTTGGATACTGTTGGGAGGGGATGACGTAGCAAAGGAAAGTCACAGCAATTAGATCTCTGGAATTGCGTCTGGCTCTATGATTCAGAAGGGAAGTTGAGAGAAGAAGCGAGCTGTGGTGATTGGGGAGGGAAACAGGAATGAGGTTCTGTGGACGAGAACGAGATTCCCGGATGGTATGTTGACTACCGGGTGACAGGGTCCGTGACATGTCAGATCGAGTCTTTGGCTTTCTTAAGTGGAAGGGTAAACAGCAGGAGGTTGTCGTCATAGTCCATGTAGGTAATGATGACATAAGTAGGAAGAGTGACAAGGTTCTGCAAAATGAGTACAGCGAGTTAGGTGCTAAGTTAAAGGACAGGACCTCCAGGGTTGTGATATCAGGATTGCTACCTGTGCCACATGCTAGTAGACCAAAACTAGAAAGATTATACAGTTTAACATGTGGCTAAGGTGTTGGTATAGGAGGGAGGGTGTCAGATATTTAGATCATTGGGCTCTCTTCCAGGGGAGGTGAGACCCATACAGAAGAGATGGTTTGCAACTGAAATGGATGAGGACAAATATCTTAGCAGGAATGTTTTCTGGTGCTGCACGGGGAGGAGATGGTGTTTAAACTAGAGTTGCAGGGGAATGGGAAACAGAGTGTTAAAATGGATGGTGGCGAGTTTGTGGAGACAGATGTTGTTAAGACCTCAGACAAAGTCAGCAAGCAAAAGGTTGACCATGGTGTGACTAGTGTTCTGATCTGCATATATTTCAATGCAAGAAGTATGGTAGGAAAGGCAGATGAACTCAGGACATGGATCAACTCCTGGAATTATAATATTGTAGCTATTGGTGAGACTTGGTTGCAGGAGGGGCAAGACTGACAGCTCATATTCCAGGGTTCCTTTGTTTTAGATGTGACACAGCAGGAGGAATTAAAGGGGAGGGTTGGCATTAGTAGTCAGGGAAAATATCATGGCAATACTCAGTCTGGAGTACTCATCTAATGAGGCTTTATGAGTGGAACAGAAAAATAAGAAACATATGACCATGTTAATGGAGCTATATTATAGACCACCCAACATTCCAACAAATTTAGAAGAACAAATCTGTAAAGGAATGATAGACTGTCGCAAGAAACATAATGTTGTTACAGCAGGTGATCGTAACTTTCACATATTGAATGGAACTCCCATACTGTGAAAGGACTAGAGGGGATAAAGTTCGCCAAATGTGTTCAGGACAATTTCCTTAATCAGTCCATAGAAGTCCCAATGACAGAGTTGCTATACTCGATCTCCTATTAGGGAATGAGTCAGAGCAGGTGCAGAAGCTTGTGAAGGGGAACACTTTGCATCCAGTGATTATAATGCCATTAGTTTCAAAGTATGTATGGAAAAGAAAGGCCAAGTCCATGGGTTGAGATTCTAAATTAGAGAAAGGCCAATTTTGATGGTATCAGAAAGGATCTGGCAAATATGGGTTGGGACAGGCTGTTTACTGGCAAAGATGTAATTGGTAAGTAGGAGGCTTTCAAAAGTGAAATTTTGAGAGTACAAAACTGATATATCTCTGTCAGAATAAAAGGTAAAGATAAGTTTCTAGAGAACCTTGGTTTTTAAGAGATATTGAGGCTCTGATTAAGAAAAAAAAAGGAGGTGCATAGCAGGTATAGACAGGTAGGATCAAGTGAGGTACTTATGAACTACAAGAACTGGCAAGAGAACACTTAAGAAAGAAAGCAGAAGGGGTAAATGAGGTTGTGCTAGCAGGCAAGGTGAAAGAGAATCTTAAAGGCTTCTACAGATGCATGAAGAGCAAAATGATTGCAAGGGACACAATTGGTCCTCTAGAAGATCAGAATGGTAGTCTATGTGTGGAGCCAAAAGAGATAAGGGAGATCCGAAATGGATTTTTCCATTTGTATTTACTCTGGAAATGGATACCTAGTCTATAGAAATCAGGCAAAGCAGCAGTGTAGTTATGGACTGTATACAGATTACAGAGGCAGAGATTTTTGCTGTTTTATGACAAATTGGGTGGATAATTCCCCAGGGTCTGATAACTCTGTGTGAGAGGCAAGTGCAGAAATTGCAGAGGCCTAGCAGAGACGTTTAAATCATCCATTGCGACAAGTTTGGTACTGGAAAATTAGAGGATAGCTAATGTTGTTCTGCTGTTTGGGAAAGACTCTAAAAAGAAACAAGGAAATTATAGGCTGGTGAGCCTGACATCAGTACTTGAAAATTTATTGGAATGTATTCTAAGGGACCGGATATACAAATACTTGGATAGGCGTGGACTGATTAGGAATAGTCAGGATTGCTTTCTGCCTGGTAGGTCATGTCTAACCAATCTTACAGAGCTTTTCAAGCAAGTTACCAGGAAAGTGGATGATGGCAAGGCAGTGGATGTTGCCTACATGGACTTTGACAACTCCTGCATGGGAGATTTGTAAAGAAGGTTCAGTTACTCGGCATTCAAGATGAGGTAGTAACTTGGATTAGACATTGGCTTTGTGGGAGAAGCCAGAGAGTGGTAGTAGACGGTTGACTCTCTGACTGGAGACCTGTGACTAGTGGAGTGCCACAGGGACGGGTCGATTGTTGTTTTTCATCTATATCAATGATCGGGATGATAATGTGATAATTGACTGGATCAGCAAATTTTCAGATGACACCAAGGTTGGGGGTGTAGTGGACAACAAAGAAGACTATCAAAGGTCACAGCGTGATCTGGACCAGCTGGGAAAAATGGGCTGAAAAATGGCAGATGGAATTTAATGCAGACAAGTGTGAGGTATTTGATGGATTGGAGGACCTGAGTCATAAGGAAAGTTTGAACAGGTTAGGACTTTTTCCTTGGAATATAGATGCTTCAGGGGAGATTTGATAGTGTTATAGAAAATTACGAGGGACATAGAAAGGGTAAATACAAGCAGGTTGGGTGGGACTAGAGGTCATGCGTTAAGGAAGAAAGGTGAAAAGTTTAAGGGATATATGAGGGAAAACTTCTTCACTCAGAGTCGTAAGACTGTGGAATGAGCTGCCAGTGCAAGTGGAAGATGCAAACACATCTTCAACATTTCAACATTTCAACATTTAAGAAAAGTTTGAATAGGTACATAGATGATAGGGATATGGCGGGTTATGCTCTGGGTGCAGGTTGATGGGACTAGATACAGTAGCTTAAACGTTTCGGCATGCACTAGATGGGCTGAAGGCCCTACTTCTGTGATGTATTTTTCTATGACTCTACTCTATAATTCTTTATTCAGTTTATTGTCACCACAACTAACCTTCAGAGGTTTTATCTAAGCTTTTCTTCTTTTACACCAGCTTTAATATCATGTGCATCAGCCACCGCACTTGGGATGGTTCTGGTGATGATATGCATTATCAAGAAAAGAAGTGCAGTTCCGGGTAAGTGTTAAAGTAATGCCTTAAATTATTAAAACATAAAATGTTTGATTATCTTCTGTGGCAGTAGGGGCAATCAATATTGACCTACTGTAGACCATTGATTGCAATAGAGCAAATATTAAGGAGTCGTATATAACAGGATACAACGCCATTTGGTGTGAGCAACCAAATGTGAATTTTTACCCCTGAGGTTTCAAACATAGTGATGAACACATTCATCATGTTGTTAAATGGAATCAAGCTGTGATATTTTTAACAACATTGCAATTACAACGTGTAATCAAAGTGAAATAATCTAGCAGGATCAGAGGCCTCCTGCCATCGTGCAGTCATTTTCAGGTGCATAGTTAAGCAACCACTTAAAACAACGTGTGTTCCTCGGTAAATTATGGGAACAACAAACAAACAGCTGCTAGATGCAACAAAATGGCAGCATTCATGAATTATATCTAATCAGTGAACAGTTATGACTTGACAATTATTGCATCTAAAAAGATTTTTGAAATTAAATTGACTTTCACAAAAGAACAGAGTGTTCTTTGTGTTTTTTATTTATTAAAATGTTAGATAAAATGGGTATTATTTTTGGCCCAGAAGCATGCTCACAGGTGAAAAACTTGTCAAAAGCAAAACAGGAACACAGAAGATCAAGTTACATGCCAAGAACCATGAAATTAAGGCATTTTAAATGTGTAGGTTCAGTATAATATCCCATCTGTTTTCAATAAGCAAAAATAAACTATTTCTACAAAGCACCTCAGATGAGATCGAGAGTAAAAACTTGTGGAAATATCTTATTAATGCTATGAAGCATTCAGTTCCTTCCCTCAAGAGACTCAGTCAAATGTCTGATGATATACTAGTTGTCTACTCAGGTGCAGCAAGGTATTTAAACTGTTAAAAAAAATTCGGACAAGGAACTGTTTTGAATAAAATGAAACATCTTATTCCTTTCCAACAAAATCTTGAGAATATATTCCACCCTAGGGATTTTGGTAGGCAAATAAAACTGATTAAAACCTGTTTCCTTTCTAAAAAAGAATTGTGAAATTGATGGGTAATATCTTTGATACATTTATAGAGGGAGAGAGGTGTGCAGAGTTGAGAATAGTGGGTGAGAGGATGTAGGGAGAATGGAGGGATGTAGGGGAACAGAAGGAGTGAAAGGGGTAGGGAAAGGGGATGGTGAGGAGGGGAGGAGTGAGGAGGAGGAGGAGAGAATGAGGGGAAGGGGAGAGGGCAGCGAGAGGTAGGGGAAGGGGTAGTCAGTAAGAGAAGGGGGAAGGGAGAAGAGAGGGGTGGTAGGAAAGAATGAGGGAAGGGTGAGAGAAAAGTGAGGGATTGGGGAGGGGGCAGAGAGGGGACAGAGGGGGAGGGGAGGAGACAGATCGGGAAAGGGCGGGAACAAGGGGAGGGAAAAATGGGAGGAGTGGGAGATATGAGGGGAGTGAGAGGAAAAGGGGAGAGAGAGGGGAGCAGGAGGTGAGGGAGGTGGAGGGGACAGGGGAAGAGTAAAGAGTAGGGGGAGTGGAGAAAGGGGGAGGAGAGATGGCAGGGAGGAGAGAGGGGGATTGGAGAGAGGATAGAGAGCAAGGAAGATAGAAAGGAAGGAGGGGAAGAGGGGGAGAAGAAGAGAGAGGGAGAGAGAGAAGGGAGGGGAGAGAGCGGGGAGGTGAAAGGGGAGGTGAAGGATGGGGAAGGGAAAGAGGGCGTGGAGATGAGGGGAGAGAGAGGAGGAGGGGAGAGGAATTAGAGGCGAGGGCAGAAAGGAGAGTGGGGTGTGGGGGTGAATGGGGAAAGTAGGACGGAGGGGTGGGGGTAGAGAGGGGTGATTAGAGAAAGGGGACAGTAGGGGAAAGGTGAGAGGGGAGGGTGGAAGGGAGGGTAAAGAGAGAGAGAGAGGGGAGTGGAGAGATGGAGGGGAGAGCGATGGGGAGTGTGGTGAACTACCTATACCTGTCTGGACACGCCCCCTTGCTGACTGCTCATGTGGCCCCTCCCACTGTCCGTGGCTCCTCCCACAGACCCCGGTATAAAGGCGATTGAGGCCTGAGCCCAGCCCTCATTCTCCAGGATGTAGTATGGTGGTCAACTACTGCTTGTTCTTTCTTCCAGTCTAAAAGCCGATATCTCGCCTTCGCGTCTCAGAGAGAGTTATTGATGGTGCATCAGGGAGGGAAGGACATGGAGACAGGGAAGAGTGGCGGAGGGTGAAAGAGAGTGATGGGGTGGGGTAAAGTGTTAAAGGTGAGGGGGGACAAGAGGATGGTGGGGAGGAAGAGGTAGCACAGAAGAGGAAGGGAGAGGAGGGGAGGGGGAAGGGTGAAAGGGAGGGAGGAAGGGGGAAGGGGAGGGAGATGTCGGGAGGAAGAGAGGGAGTGGTGTAGAGGAAACTGAAGTGTGAAGAGACAAGTAGAGGTGCAGACAGTGGGGGGAGAGTGGTGGGGAGGGGTGAGGGGAGATGATGAGAGTAGGTGGGAGAGGAGGGTAGAAGGTAGAGGTGGAGGAGAATGGAGACGGGATTGGGAAAGATGGGGTAGAGGGAAAGAAAGAGGAGAGGTGGAATGGGGAGGGTGAGAGGAGGTAATGGGGAGAGAAAGGGAGGGAGGTGTGAGTGGGGTGTATGGAGAGTGGTGCGAGGAAGTTGTAGGGAGGGGGAAGGAGGGGAGAGAGGGAGGGGGAGAATGGGGTGGGAGAGAGTGGAGTGCAAAGAGATGGGGTACAGATGTGAGTGGATAGAGGGTGCAGAGAGAGGGACAGGAAGAAGGGGAGAGGAGGAAGGAGAGGAGAGAGGAGAAGGTAGGGAGAGGGATATGGAGAGGATGTGAGGGAAGGAGGTGGGGAGGGATGAGGGAAGACAGGAAGAGGAGAGTGGAAATTGGTGAGGAGAGTGGTAGAACAGGAGGGGAGAGAGGAGGAGTGGGTGGGGGTGGGGAACAGGAAAGAGACGGAGAGGTACATATAGAGACAGGGAAATGATGGGGAAAGGTGTGGAGAGAGGGGCATACAGTTGGTGGGAGTGGTGGGGAGAGGGTAGTGGGAAAGAGGGAGAAGGGGGTGAGAGGGGCATCCAGGGAGAGTGTAGAGTAGATATGTGTGAAGGGAGAGGGGCAGGCGTGAAGAGGTGCGGATATGGGGAGTGAGGGAGAGAGGTGGAGGAATATGGCTGGGGAACATGAAAGAGACGGGGAGAGTGGAGAGGGGAGAGAGAGGGGGGAGAGAGGGAAAGGCAGAGAAGGGGGGCAGAGTGGGGAGTGGTGGAAAGGTTGTGGAGGTGTGGAGATGGGGAGTGAGGAGGAGAGGTGGAGGAGTCGGTCCGAGGAACATGGAAGAGGCAGCGGAGAGTGGGGAGGGGTGAGGGAGGTGATGGGGAGTTAGTGAAGGAGGAAGAGTGTTTGGGAGGGTGGAGGGAGGGGATGAAAGTGGGAGATGGAGGGCTAGAGTGGGGGAAGAGCTGGTCATTAGGTATCATGTGAACTGTGTGGTCAATGTACCATTTAGAGTGCTATTTGTGTGATAACTGAGTTGACTTTGAGTGTTATAACAATATGCTATTAGCATGTGCAGTGTATCATACAGAGAGGTGGATTATGATTTTGTACTAAGTATATGTAATGCATAGTATGCATTGTATAACATGCATACTAGATCTATATTACTACATGGATAAATAATTTACTCTTCATTAGTTGCATTTAATCGTCCACGGCTGCTTTGCAGTGAGAACACTTCTTTACGGGTGAATCAAAATGAAAGAGTGGTGGCAGGTGATTCTAACTCTACTTGGCACTGCAGCCAAGCTGATCTTATCTAAGACTGATACCTGGACTTTAATTTTCCAGCAGACACCAATGACAATAACCCGAGGTAGTAGAGCTTGTTTTCCATTTTCACAGCGAATAATTACTGACGTCTGTAATAATGCCCTAGTACTGAATTAGCTCAGCCAAAATCAGTGTTCTTGTCATTTATCTGAGGAGGAGGATGTTTGAATTTTTTAAATGTGGACATGGAAATTTCAGAACAGACATGAACTAAGCACTGACTTCCTATGAAATGTATTTAAAGTGTACCAGCAGCCATGATAAATACCATCATAGACGTACCATGAAGAACATTCTGACAGGCTGCATCACTGTCTGGTATGGGGGGGGTGGGCTACTGCACAGGACTGAAAGAAGCTGCAGAGGGTTGTAAATTTAATCAGCTCCATCTTGGGTACTAGCCTACGAAGTACCCAGGACATCTTCAAGGAGCGGTGTCTCAGAAAGGCAGTGTCCATTATTAAGGACCCCCAGCACTCAGGGCAAGTCATTTTCTCATTGGTACCATTAGGCAGGAGGTACAGAAGCCTGAAGATACACACTCAATGATTCAGGAACAGCTTTTCCTCCTACGCCATTCCATTCCTAAATGGACATTGAACCCATGAACACTACCTCACTTTTTAATATATATCATTTATGTTTTTGCACAATTTTTAATCTATTCAATATACATATACTGTAATTGATTTACTTAATTATTTATTTTTACTTTTTTTTTAACTGCTGTATTATGCTGCCGCTAAGTTACCAAACATCATGACACATGCCAGTGATAACAAACCTGATCTGATTGTTAAATAAAAATGTTCATTTTATAGTGAGGACAACATTCTTTAAGTCTGCTGGTAACAACTTTCCATAGAATAACCGGAGAAAAGTGAGGCATTCAAGGGCAAGTGCTTGTTCACTCGGACTATTAAAAGATAGATACAGCACCTTTATAGGCAGATTGATCTGAATTTCTGCTTTAAGGCCATCGTGATTTTCATACATGGTTGCTAAAGGAAATGCAGCACTGATGCGACTAACTTTAATTTAATAGTAGAACAGAGAACCATACAGCACAGTATTGGCTCTTTGGCCCACAATGTTGAGCAAGCAATATAAACCTACTCCGCAATCTGTCTAACCCCTCCCTCCCACACATAACCCTCCAATTTTCTCACATCCAAAGGTTCAAGGGTTAATTTTATTGTCAGAGAATGCATGTACAATGCAAATCTGATACTTGTCTACTCCAGATAACTGTTAAGTACAGAAAAACCATGTGAGCTGGTGAAAGAAAAGACATTAACTACCCCCCCACATGAAAAAGAAAAAGAAACAAAACTCGCAGACCCCAATATCATCTCTCCCCAGCAGCAAAGAACAACCACAATAATGATCACCAACCCCCTACACATAACAATCCCGACCCCCTCACTCGCAGAAAACAGTGACAGTTCCTATCTAAGAGTCTTGTACACCCCTACTGCATCTGCCTCTACTAGTGTCACTGACAGAGCATTACAGGAACCATGACTCTCTAAAACAGCCTGCTTCTGACATGTCCTGTAAGCGTTCCTCCACTCACCTTGAACTGACGTCGTCTATTAGCCTTTGCCACTCTTGGAAAAAGGTGCTGCCTGTCCACTGTATCTATGCCTCTCATACTCTTAAACACCTCTATCAAGTCATATCTCATCCTCATTAGCACCAAAGAAAAAGTCCTAACTCGCTCCAACTTTTCTCATAAAATATGTCCTCTAATCCAGGAAGGATCCTGGTAAATCTCCTCAGCACCTTCTCTAAACATTCCACATTCTTACTATAATGGGACAACTAGAACTGAGTGTGGTCTAACTAGTGTTTTATAAAGCTGCAACATTACATAATGTCTCTTGAACTCAATCCCCTGATTAATAAAGACCAGCACACCATAAGTATTCTTAATCACCCTATTTAATTTGTGTGACAATTTTATGGGATCTATGGACTTGGATTATGAATATTATCATGAAATATTATGTATTTTGTCATTAACCTTGTATTTCACCTTCAAGTTTGATTTTCCAAAGTTTATAAAGTCAAACCTTTCCAGTTTGAACTCCATCTGCCACTTCTTCATCTTACTCTGTATCCTCTCTTTAACCCACTGTAATCTTTGACAATCTTCTACACTACCCACAACACATCCAACCTTTGTGTCATCCACTAACTTACTAACCCACCCTTCTATTTTTCCATCCAAGCCATTTATAAAAATCACAAAGAGCAGGGATTCTAGAACAGATCCCCACAGACCACTACGAGTCACTGACCCCCAAGCAGAATGCGCACCGTATAATACCTTTATCACCTTTTGTGAGCAAGTCAATTCCAAATCCACATAGCCAAGGTCAATGCATCCAATGCTTCATGATCTTCTCAATGAGCCCACTGTGGAGAAACTTGTCAAAGGCCTTAATAAAATACATTTACACCACACTCACTGCTCTACCTTCAAATGGTTTTGTTACCTCTTCAAAAAGTTATTAGGCACATGAAGCACGATCTGCCATTCACAAAGCCATGCTAGTTATCCCTAATAATAATGCTTCTTCAAATGCACATAAATTCTGTCCTTGAGAATCTTCTCCAATATCAGAACCCTAGGACCATCCAGCACAGAAACAGGCCTTTTGGACCATTTATTCCATGTTGAACCATTAACCTGCCTAGTCCCATTAACCTGCACTTAGACCATAGCCTTCCATGCTCCTCCCATCCATGAACCTATCCAAATTTCTCTTAAATGACCTGCATCCCCAGCTTGCACAGGCAGCCTATTCCACACTCTCACCATCCTCTATATGAAGAGGTTCCCCCTCGTTTCCCTTAAACATTTCACCTTTCACCCTTAACCCATGATGTCTAGTTTTCATATGTTTGATAGAGTGTTTTGTGGTTCTGGGCCTGAACTCGCTGGAGTTTAGAGGAACGAGGGAGGTTCTCTTTGAAACCTATAAAATATTTTAAAGCCTAGACAGAGTGGATGTGGAGAGGATGCGTCCTATAATGAGGGTGTCTAGGACTAGAGGGCACAATTGAGGGAGGTCCATTTAAAACAAAGATGAGGAAAAATTTCTTCAGCCAGAGGGTGGTGAATCTGTATAACTCATTGCCACAGACCAAGTCATAGGGTATATTTAAGGTGGAGTTTGATTAATTGGGGCATCAAAGGTTACGGGGAAAAGGCAGGAGAATAGGGTTGAGAGGGATAATACATCAGCCATGATGGAATAGCAAAGCAGACTCAAAGGGCCAAATGGCCTCATTCTACTCCCATGTCTTATGGTTTTATGAAATCCACACTGAAGCAGGAGCTCTCCAAAGCTCCCATATTTTGCATGGTTTATTTTATTCTAATAAAACAACAAATAAACGATCCCAGTCCAAAAATTTAATCCATTTCTATATGCATGATTGTGAATGAGAGATTGTTGTCAGTTTAAAATAATTATATTTGACATCGTGACCAAGCTGAACTTCTCTATGTCTGACCGTTGAACTTCAATTTTCCAGCAATAATCACTGAAAACACCCAGATGATAAATCTCCCCCTTCCACATTCAGGTAAATACAATTTCTTTGATGTGATTCTAGTGGCCCATCTAAAGGTACTTTTCAGGTCACATGTCAGTGAATGTGGTCTGCCCCATGCAGGCTATGCACGAGGCAGCCTCATCTTGTGAGGGTATTAATCACTATAGTTAGAAATCAAAGGGCCTAATCCCTGTTTGAAGAATGACTCTTGAAGTCTTTCTCAGTAATATGATATGCACAAAATTCCAATGTAATATCTATGCATGCCAACTTGGATATTGACATCAATTACCTACTTATAAAATGTGGGCAATGTCAACAATATTATAGTCTTTGCTGACTATAAAACCCACCTGTGGTACAGAAACTGTTTATTTCACTCTGGTGCCATTATTTAAGACTCTCTTCTGGTGGTACCAAATTCAGATTCAGATTTATCGAAACATACAGTGAACCGCGACATTTGTGTTAATAGCCAACACACCAAGGATGTATTGACAACATCCGATAAATGTCGCCACACATTCTGGTGCCAACATAGCATGCCCACAATGTTCAACAGTACATTGTGGTCATCTCCAATGCTAAAGTCTTATCAATGACCTTGCATAGCATTTCCAATTTCAGACCTAATTAATTGGTTATGACCATTGCACTTGATATTTACAAAAGGTATAGACAAATTTCTTTTTCATTTTAACAGGGAGAAGAAAACAACTTCGAATGGTTAAAGATCCAATTTATCAGAATACATCCCACATGAAAAGATACCAACATTCTGGTTAAATCTATGAGTCAATAAATTTTAAAGTAATAAATTTAAATCAGTTATGTAAGTTTTCAAATACATGAAGTTGGGGAGAGAAACACAGTTAACCTTTCAGTTCAATGACCTTTGATCATAACCTTTTCTCTCTTGTCACGAAAGGTCATTGATCTCTCTACCAATGCTGCCTAATTGCTTAGTACATGAAGTACTTTCCTTTATTTCAGATCTCCAGTTTCTGCTATATTTTCAATTACAATATTATTTTGATAGTCTTATCATTTAGCATTCAGTATTATCATAAGAATTTGTGAATAAAACATGTAAGAATTGTTTTATGTGATAAATGTTGGATCTGTTTACTTTCTGATCCTTGGGGTTCTTCTGGGAGTCAAAAATCACAAGCAGTCGTAATTCTAATGATTGTTTATTTTAGTGTACAAAAAAGATGCATATACTAAGTGAAATAAATAAAGAGCTGAAAAACGATACAAAGACGTGAATGAATGCAGCCACAGAAGAAATAAAGATGGTGCCTCTGAAAAATCCATCACTTTTATAGAGAAGATAAGAAATTCCTTAGATAGAAATAAACCAGTTAATGGACAACATAATTCAAACAATTACATCACATGGGTAAATGCTAATACTTAGCCAATGGAAAATGAGAAAGGTGATAAAACATTAGTTTAATTGCTACAAAACACAAAAATACAACTGCAGATGCTGTGGATGAAAGAATACGTACACAACACTGGAAGAACTCAGCAGGTCAGGCAGCATCCGTGAGAAAAGAGTAGCCAACGTTTCGGGCCGAGACCCTTCATCAGGAATGGGGGGGGAAGAGAGGGCCGAAGCCCAGCCTAGTTGCTATACCGCTTTCTACCAGTGAGTGGGAATGAAACACCATATATTGTGAAAAATACATGAGTTTCCTAAAAAGTACTAATCTTTTAAAAAGTATTATTTGAAAAAAACACTGATTTCCAACAGTCCTCACTTTGTCTCATCGTTTCATACCGCCAAATCATATTGTTTCCTTGCGGCTCAGTGGTTGGGTCCAATGCTATAAGGGACCCCAGCAGAATCACATCTGAAAATTCTGAGGTGGAAAAGCTTAAAGTATCTATGTTACAGTAATCACTTTTAAACAAGCATAAAACATGTAGATTATGATAATAATGTCCAATATTACATTTGTGCTTCCCACAGTACTTGTCTTAATCTGGAGACACTTTAGCTCACTTGCAGTGGCTACCATGTGTCCACTTACTTTTCCCTTCTACCTTAACTGCTGAATTGGTAATGAACAGTTCTTGGTAAGGATCCTTAGCACCAAGTTCCTAAGATAGATAGATAGATAGATACTTTATTCATCCCCATGGGGAAATTCAACTTTTTTTCCAATGTCCCATACACTTGTTGTAGCAAAACTAATTACATACAATACTTAACTCAGTAAAAAATATGATATGCATCTAAATCACTATCTCAAAAAGCATTAATAATAGCTTTTAAAAAGTTCTTAAGTCCTGGCGGTTGAATTGTAAAGCCCAATGCCATTAGGCTTTACAATTCTACCACCAGGACTTAAGAACTTTTTAAAGCTATTATTAATGCTTTTTGAGATAGTGATTTAGATGCATATCATATTTTTTACTGAGTTAAGTATTGTATGTAATTAGTTTTGCTACAACAAGTGTATGGGACATTGGAAAAAAGTTGAATTTCCCCATGGGGATGAATAAAGTATCTATCTATCTATCTATCTATCTAATGGCATTGGGGAGTATTGACCTCTTCATCCTGTCTGAGGAGCATTGCATCGATAGTAACCTGTCGCTGAAACTGCTTCTCTGTCTCTGGATGGTGCTATGTAGAGGATGTTCAGAGTTTTCCATAATTGACCGTAGCCTACTCAGCGCCCTTCGCTCAGCTACCGATGTTAAACTCTCCAGTACTTTGCCCACGACAGAGCCCGCCTTCCTTACCAGCTTATTAAGACGTGAGGCGTCCCTCTTCTTAATGCTTCCTCCCCAACACGCCACCACAAAGAAGAGGGCGCTCTCCACAACTGACCTATAGAACATCTTCAGCATCTCACTACAGACATTGAATGACGCCAACCTTCTAAGGAAGTACAGTCGACTCTGTGCCTTCCTGCACAAGGCATCTGTGTTGGCAGTCCAGTCTAGCTTCTCGTCTAACTGTACTCCCAGATACTTGTAGGTCTTTACCTGCTCCACACATTCTCCATTAATGATCACTGGCTCCATATGAGGCCTAGATCTCCTAAAGTCCACCACCATCTCCTTGGTCTTGATGATATTGAGACGCAGGTAGTTTGAGTTGCACCATATCACAAAGTCCTGTATCAGTTTCCTATACTCCTCCTCCTGTCCATTCCTGACACACCCCACTATGGCCGTGTCATCAGCGAACTTCTGCACATGGCAGGACTCTGAGTTAAATTGGAAGTCTGATGTGTACAGGGTGAACAGGACCGGAGAGAGTACGGTTCCCTGCGGCGCTCCTGTGCTGCTGACCACCGTGTCAGACCTACAGTCTCCCAACCGCACATACTGAGGTCTATCTGTCAAGTAGTCCACTATCCAATCCACCATGTGAGAGTCTACTCCCATCTCCGTTAGTTTGTGCCTTAAGATCTTGGGCTGGATGGTGTTAAAGGCACTAGAGAAGTCAAGGAATGTAATCCTCACAGCACAACTGACCCCATCTAGGTGAGAGAGTGATTTGTGCAGCAAATACGTGATAGCATCCTCCACTCCCACCTTCTCCTTATACGCAAACTGAAGAGGATCCTGGGCGTGCCTGGTTTGTGGCCTCAGATTCTGTATTATCAGCCGCTCCATGGTCTTCATCACGTGCGACGTCAAGGCAACAGGTCTGAAGTCATTCAACTCCTTTGGTTGTGATTTCTTCGGTACCGGGACAATACAGGATGTTTTCCACTGTCTGGGTACTCTTCTCTGCTCCAGGCTCATGTTGAAGATGCGCTGTAGTGGTTCTCCCAGCTCAGTCGCACAGGCCCTCAGTAATCGTGGGGAAACTCCATCCAGTCCAGCCGCCTTGCTGGTACAGATCTTCCTCAGTTGACCTTCCACCTGTGCAGCCGTAATCCTGGGCGTGGGCAAGGTCTCCTGTGAGTGGCTATTTTCCTGTGAGGGAAGTAAGCCTGGTGTGGATTTCTGCGGTGAGGTTTCTTATGCAGTTTCTTGACCTGAATCTTCTCACCAGGAATCAAGGTTTGTCTTCTTTCCAATGGACCACTCCAAGCATAAGAACCCTGTTGAGAAGCAGACTGAACAGCTTGTGTTAGTTTTGCACAATAATCAACCGAACTACCTGACATAACATATACATCAGCCTCTCTGAGACTGAGAACTTCCAGTGGTGACATGGGTCACCCCGTCACCACTTCAAATTGACTCAGTTTTGTGTTTTTGTCTAGGGAGGTAGAGGCAGGTTCGGTATTGTCATTTAAACCAAAATTGGATAGGTATATGGACAGGAAAGGAATGGAGGGTTATGGGCTGAGTGTGGGTCAATGGGTTTAGGTAAGAGTAAGCGTTTGGCATGGACTAGAAGGGCCGAGATGGCCTGTTTCCGTGCTGTAATTGTTATATGGTTATATGGAGGCCCTGATGCTGCATGAAGTCAAAGTAAGAACTATAGACTATGGTACACCATACTATCTACAAACTTGCTGATGATACAACCATTGTTGGTAGAATCTCAGGTAACGACGACAGGGTGTACAGGAGTGAGGTATGCCAACTAGCGGAGTGGTGCCGCAACAACAACCTGGCACTCAACATCAATAAGACAAAAGAGCTGATTGTGGACTTCAGGAAGGATAAGACAAAGGAACACATACCAATCCTCATAGAGGGATCAGAAGTGGAGAGAGTGAGCAGCTTCAGGTTCCTGGGTGTCAAGATCTCTGAGGATCTAACCTGGTCCCAACATATCAATGCAGTTATAAAGAAGGCAAGACAGCAGCTATACTTTATTAGGAGTTTGAAGTAATTTGGCATGTCAACAAATACACTCAAAAACTTCTATAGTTGCACCGTGGAGAGCATTCTGACAGTCTGCATCACTGGCGGGTATGGAGGGGCTACTGCACAGAACCGAAAGAAACTGCAAAAGGTTATAAATCTAGTCAGCTCAATCTTGGGCACTTGCCTACAAGGTACCCAGGATATCTTTAGAGAGTGGTGTCTCAGAAAGGCAGTGTCCATTATTAAAGACCTCAAGCACCCAGGGCATGCCCTTTTCTCACTGTTACCATCAGGTAGGAGGTACAGAAGCCTGAAGGCACACACTCAGTGATTCAGAAACAGCTTCTTCCCCTCTGCCATCCGATTCCTAAATGGACTTTGAAGCTTTGGACACTACCTCACATTTTTTAATAATCTATTCAACATATGTAATCGATTTATTTATTTATTATGTTTTATATTATTATTATTTATTATTATTATTATTATTATTATTTTTTTCTGTCTCTCAGAGATTATATATTGCATTGAACTGCTGCTGCTAAGTTAACAAATCTCACGTCACATGCCGGTGATAATAAACCTGATTCTGATTCTGATTCTAATTCTGACCTTCCTCGTGATACTAAGCCATTGTTTGATGATGCCATTCACTCTTTCAACTTGACCTGACGACTTCAGATGATATGGGTAATGAAAAGACCACTCAATGTTCATCAGTCGACACAATTCCTGACAAACACATTTCCAGTGAAATGTATTCCTTGGTCAAAAAATGTTCAAAGGTTAATTTTGTTGTCAAAGTATGCATGTACAATCCAACTCTGATATTTGTCTGTAACACTTACCCAACAGGCTGGTATATATCTCGGGGAAAAGGAGATCTGGCCACTCACCAACCCCACCTCCCGTACACGCAGGTGCTGTGAGAATCAAGTTTATGCCGCGCGCACACACACAATATCAAACTCACACCAGATACCATTATGAAATATACTTTAAAGATTTTACTAAAACTAACAGAGTACTATGCAATACAATATATATGAAGGAAAAGAAAATAGAGTAAAAGGCGCCAACTTATCAAAGTTCAGTCAGTTTAGTGAACATCGTTGGAGCTCAACCATCGAACCATTCGACCCCTCGTCACTTTCCTCCGACCTCCACATCCTCGCACCTGGGACCACCCCCTGTGGTCGACCGAGCAGTGCAGCGCACGTCCACCTTCCTCGGCGTCTCCTACCCGCCTCCCCTTAAAAGACCGAGAAACCCCCAAGCTCCCAGCCTCACAAGACAAAATAACATTCCCCATTGGTCAACAAATGAATACAATCCCGATATCATTAAGTCTAAAGCTAAACAACTGCGAGAGAAAGCACTTATCATACAAAGAAGCATTCCTACTCTTAACAAAACAAAGAAGACATTTTGATTAACATACACAGTACATTGTACATGTCTACTTCAGACAGCCATTAAATACAGAAAGACCATGGGTGTTGATAAAGGAAAAGACATCAACAACAGCCAACCGGCATGAAAAAGTAAAGAAACAAAACTCACAGACCCCAAAACTCCCCCCTTGCCTGCATAATATTCCCTGACCCCTGCACTCGCAGAAAAGAACAGCAACAGTGGAACCAAAGCACCAAACACCCCTCTTACCTTCTTACCATCTTACCCCATCTTACCTCCAAGTAAGGAAGGAGCTCAACTGCGGCTACCAGTCTGCGACTAGTGCCATATCTCCATACTCCATTGTCATGTAATTATCCACCATTTTCCATCCAGTATCATTTTATTTTCATTGGAGCACAGATTTTGCATTTCTTGAATATCTTCCATGCTTATCTGTAACATAGTTTAACTTGATTTCACCATTGGGTTTTCTTCCATTTCTCCCATTTTCTTTATTCCTTCCTCCGCTGCCCTTTTTGCAGTTTTGTCTGCAAATGAATTTCCATGGCTTTCCATAGTGGTCATTTTGGTGTGACCTTTACAGTTTAATACTGAAACTTCTGATGGTAGTTGCATGACTTCCATGAGTTTTTGTACTAGTTCACTATTCTTGTTTGGAGTCCCGCACAACAGTGAGAAATCCATTTTGGCTCCATAAATTTCCAAGTTCTTGAACAACTCCAAAAGTATATCAAGAATATAGGTAGATATTAGCTGATCTTCCTTCTGCTAGCTTACAGGTTTCAATTAAAGCTTTCAGCTCTGCCTATTATGCAGAGGTAGCAGAAGCCATGTTTCCCGAACTATCACTCCATTTTCTATGACAGCAGCCCAACCATCCATTTGAATTCTTCCCTCAATGGTTGAGGAGCCTTTAGTGTACAGAAACAGATCTGGGCTCAACAAAGCACCACTTTAAGGTAATCTGCATCTTCTTGGCATGTTATTGTTCTTGCTCAGTCATAAGCATTATAGTCTTCAACTTTTGACAACAGTGTATTTAGCCACCAGATTTTTGCTCTAGAACTGCAGACAAGGACAGGGCCTAGTCACTTTTGCAGCTTTGACAGCATCTCCATTATATTTGCAATTGTAGCCTGAAGTTGTGCTGTCCAATCAATGTTTTCCTTCCCTTGTGTGGTAGAGGCTTAAGTTTACTGTTGAAATTGTTGTTGACCTTATGGTGAAGTTGATTTCTTTTGCCAACAAGATCAAGCCTGATGTCCTCTTCGATCACACAATTTTCATATCCAATTCCACTTGTTCAGTTGGTTAGCAGGTGGAGACCGTTGACCTGTCTGTACCGATCTTCTTCAGACATTGATATCCCACTCCACTTGTATCAATTCACTGTAGGAAACAAAAATTTCATTCCCATTTGGATTTGTTAGCTTCACCATTTTGGCAACATCTTGTTTCAATCCATCTGTGAAAGTCAACTTGAGAGGGCTATATGTAGCATAATTGAAATTATCTTTGTTTATTCCTGGAACTCCTGAGTCACTGAGCCATATTGTCCTATAGCAATCTTCATATTCAGAAACATCTTCTGAAGGTTTTTGTTTACAATCGACCTCTTTCTTCCAATTAATCAGGTTTGGGGCTTGACCCTCCAACCAATCCTTAATTGCTTCCCAACCAGCTGGGAAGTCTTATTTATCCTCTCCTATTCTACCTTCAACTCATCTTGTCAAGTGGTTTATTTGCTGACTTGTTAGCATGGTAGCTAAAATTTGAATGCTATCAAATGGATGCAATTTGTATATATTCTTAATTCGTTAAGGTTCAGCCCAAGTCTTTAAGCTTCCTTTTTTAGGATATGGAGCTTCCCTAGACTATTGGTCAATTTTTTCCAGGTCTGGTGGTTAATGACAAACATCCTGTTTCCCTTCATACCCTCCAACATGAGTCTTCCGTGTTTTCACTCTCTTTGTTTTTACTGTGGCATGCCAGACCAATTACCTCATTACTGTCATCATCACTTGAGCCACCAGGGGTCTCTCTTAGTCAGTTACAATTGGATTTCCCAAGGAGTCGCTTTTTCTGGGAACTAGTCAGCGTTGGCAGCCTCTCAACATGATTGATATCACACACTGAAGGTCTTCCTGATGACACACAGTTTGCCTCATTTCACTTTGCAACTCTGAACAGAGCTCTCGACTACAAACATACTTTGCATGTTGTCTTTTAACTCATTCCGTTAATACAGAATTTTTTTTTGCTAATTTATGATCTCTTTCATACTGCTCTTTTAGCATTTTATGCATTTTTCTTTTTCACCCAATTGATTTTCTAAATCAGCACATTCACACTTTAAGGTATCTATTTAGACCAGCAACTCAATATACCCTCACCTTTGCAGCTTCTTTAAGCTTTCTAGCATCCTTGCTGTTTTTCTACTACCCGGCCACATCTTTTTGATCTTCCAACATATCACTTCAACATCACTTATAAGCCAGACCTCATTAGACTTAGCATCGATAGCCCATTTCTTCTGTATTTCTTTACCAATGGTATCGTTAATATACATAACTTAAGTAAGTGCTTAAGATTTTCCCCTGTCAACTGGGAATTTGAAGGACCTGGTGGTCTGTTTCAAAGCTTGGGCTATTGGATCAGTTTTAATCTTAAAGAGCACACTTCACTTTTAATGTCAAAAATCTTGTGACAATAATATCAGGTTACAACCAAACAAAAATCCATCCACTATCTTAAAACTTTTGTTGGTCTCTTATCCAACAACTCAGACAACCCGTGGTGACTGTAGTATCAGACGCTGGTTCTGATCATTTATACCAGCCATGAAAAATCTGCCACAATAAATACAGACTCTGCTCACTCTTAAGTTCCTTTTAAATGATGTACTGAAGATATTTATTCTTGGACAATTAAGGAATGAAGGAAAGTCCTGCATCCAGCAGTTCACTCAAAGCTTTCTTTCTCAGTTCATTTTTTCTTCAATTAATCGCCTGACATTTGGGCAGCAAATTGTTGTATTTCTATTTATTGTCTGATCCTTAAGGTTCTTCCGGGAGTCAAAACTGGTGAGCATTCTTACTTCTAATGATCTCTCATTTTAGAGTACAGAGAAACATACAAGTACTAAGCAAAATTAATGAAGAGCAGAGAAACGATGCTGAGATGTGAATGAATGTGAAGGCAGAAAGTAAAAAGATGGCACCGCTGAAAAGTCCGTCACTTCTATAGAAAAGATAAGAAATTCCTTAGATAGGAATAAACTAGTTAATAGGCTACATAATTAAAACAGTTACATCACGTGGGTAATGTGCTAATAGTTTGCCAATGAAAAATCAGAAAGTTGATAAACCGTTAGTTCAGCTGCTACACCAATCTCTGCCAGTGAGTGGGGATGAACCACCACATACTGTGAAAAATACATGATTTTGTTAAAAAGTACAAATTTTATAAAAAGTATTGTTAAAAAAACAGTGGTTTCCAATATCAACAAAAACCCTTTACTTCCATTACAAACAAACCAAGTGCCATTGACTTAGACACCATCTCTTAAAGTGAGCATAACAATTCAGTGGCAGTGTTTCTGATCAATGTAGATTAGTTACTATTATGAACAATATGTGTCATCTATCACCTGTCACATTGCCCTACATATTACCCTATACAATGTACCTGTATGTCAGGCGTGAATTCCAAAATGTAGGCCAGCTGGCATTGCTGACATGCAGACCAAGGATCTGACACTTTGGCCATCGCACACATGAGGGGTTTGTGATTAACAATCACTGTGAAATGTCTATCCTCTAGTAGAAAATGAAAATAGCAGATGGCCAGATAGAGACTGAGAAGCTCGTGGTCAGACCTGCTAAACTTCCTCCCAGGGTGGGGGGGGGGGGGTGTGACGGGGGCACAAAGCTACCAGCTGAAGGCAAGCGGCTGCAACACGCCTCCAACCATCTGTTCATGCACAGGACGCACAGCATAGTCTGCGTTGTCAGTAGTGATGGCTATAGGTGTGTTGAAGAGTGGGTGACCCGTAGGGTTGGGTTTAAAATAGCTCCTTTGATGCCGTCAAATGCTCTGGTCATGACCACCGGCCACTCAAGCATGCAATTAGAAAACTGCCATTAAGGATACTATACAAGGGGAACATAAGTTTAGCAGTTCATGGAATGAAACAGTAATAGAAATTGATCATAGCTAAAACTCTTGCAGTGCATTGGTATTGTGGGGCAGTGGAAAGTCCATAATAGTGGTGATTTTTGACAGCAAGGGTGTTTCACCTTTCTGCAGAGATGCAGTGGCCAAGAAAGTCAATAGTAGGCAAACTGAACTGGCATTTAGCAGGGTTAATAATCAGCCTATGTTGGCCTAAGCACCTGAAGTGGGTGTGGAGATGTGATAAGTGTCCAGTTTTGGATGCACAGGCAACAAGTATATCATCCAGGTAAACAAAAAGAAAATCTAACTCTTTTAACACAGAGTCCATTAGTCGTTAGGAAGTCTGTGCTGCATTTTTCATCATTTCAGCATTTTTCAACGTGGACAGAAACTAAAATAGACCAAGTGTTTTGGGAACATCCTCCAAGTGAACAGGCATCTGACGGTAGCCCCTGACACTTTAGAAAATAAAATCATCTGTCTGGCTAAAATTTTGAATATGTGGGACCGGGCAATGATTGGGGGTGTCATTAAGGCAGTGGTAATCATCACGTGGATGGATACCACCATCGGGATCATGTGGAAAGTTAAAGCCCATGGGGTATTAAACCTGCATACAATACTTAGAATTTCCATGTTAGCAAACTCATCTTTCGAGCCGTCCAGCTTTTCTGAGTCGAGTCCATGCGTACGAGCTTGGACCAGCAAGCCAGCTGTGGCAATGCGGTGCTCGAACACATGCTTTGTGACGAGAGTAAAAACGTGGGCTTGATGAGATTTGGGAATTTGCCCAACAGGCAAGTGAATTCTCACGTTGTGGTGCATACACTAGACAGAATCGGCATGGGGAACTTACTGAGGGTACAGGGGAATGACCCAAAGTCTGTAAACCAGTTCTCAAGATCTACTAACAGCACTTTGGCACAGAAGAAAACTATGCCAAGTAGAGGTCCGGTAACTTTTGACAAGACAAAGTCCAATGTGAGGTGTTGCCCACTGACACAGAGCATCACACATCGTGTCCCATAAGTCCAGCAGCCTCCAGCAAGGGTCTGTTGATGTCTACCTTATAATCAATGGGCGATGCTGACAGCACACTCACTTAAGCACCTGTGCTGCACAGGAACGTTGCCCCGACAGGGTGTTCGTAGTAAACATTAGATGACCCTGGTAGCTGGATCCCACGGTGTTCACAGACCTCTGATGACCTTATCTGCTGGCATTGTCGAAGCTACACGTGGACAGCACATCTTGGCACTCATACTGAAATGTTCGTGATAAAACACAGACCAGTCATCGTCTGATTCGAAGTCATGGGTGTGAGTCTGCTAGGGGCTCTACAGATAGGGCTTATAGAGACAGGGAAAAGAGAAGGAATGATATACCTCTGCCTAGCTGATTGTAGACTTTCGACTATTTTAGCAAGCCCCATATAGTCCTTCATGGGTGTATTGGCGAGGGTTATGTGAACTTGATTAGCTATTTGTTGCTTAAAGAGCTTTTCAAAAATAAAACAAGGGTGCTGATTTCCAGAAGAGATAGCATGTGCTCCAGTAGTTTGGAAAGCCTGGAAAGGAGAGCAACTATATGGTTGGCTTGGACTCTGTCC